>NC_140414.1:34115484-38915484 GCF_965140295.1 Lepidochelys olivacea
AATGGGAGCTAAAATTTCTAATCTGCCACATCATTTATTACCTGCTGAGTGATGCCCGGTATTGTGCCAAAGCTGCTTGGCATGAAAGGCAGGAGCTGACCCCAGTTCTTTGTGATAAAAATATGCCACTAAAGTTAAGATGTAGAATGTAGAAAACTGTAATTTGACCCATCGTAAAGCACAGAAAAGAGACTTGACCAACCACAAGAAAAGAAATCAGTATGTTCTCTGCCATGGAAATGAAGATGGAGACCGGAGAGTTATATTGGTAGGATGCAAAAAGAAAAGGAGTACTTGTGGCACCTTAGAGACTAACCAATTTATTTGAGCATGAGCTTTCGTGAGCTACAGCTCACTTCATCGGATGCATATAAGCACAGTATAGACAAAACTCAAAGCCTGTGTGCTTTCACTATGAGAAACAATCTTACAATTCAAATGTTTGTTTGTTCAAGGGCAAACTCTGTAGAAACTGCAACAACTTGGGACACACACATAAAATATTAAAATGAATAAAAATGCACAACCCTGAGGGCAATACCAGAGGACTTCAGATTCATTAGCTAACAGATGACATGGGACAACAGAGAATGTTGTAGAATCTCTGCAATGGTTTAATTTAGAAGGCAATACATGTGTTGTTTGGATTGCTTTACTAGTGGAAGGAGTAAAACTTAAAGAGGAACTTCACACCGGGCCTGCTGTTTCTGTCCTTTCACAGAGGCTACTTAAAGATGTGACGTAGAAAACCTCAGAGCCTTTAAAAGCATAGGCCGGAGAAATCATCATTTCCTTGGGTGTTGTTATAGTGAAGGTAATTCTAATTGTACACAGCATATGTTAAACCTTTATTTTTTGAAGCAAGGGCATCCTGCATTATTTGGCACTGAACAGCTGAGAGAAATTCAGCTGGACTGGGGAAGCATAGAATGTCTGGAGATATTATATCAACTCCAGCCCAAAATAAAAATTAGCTTAACTTTTGGAGAGGCGAGTGCTGTTTTTCAAGATGGCACAGGAACCTTAAAGCAAATGAAAGCAAAAATTGTGCTTGCAGGGAGAGCAGTTCTGAAACTTTGTTAAGCTTGTCCAGTACTTTTTGTAATGCAGACAAAAGTTGAGGCAGAACTTCAGCACAACAGGACTCAAATTTGATTCAGGGTTACCTGGAGTAACTGGAGCACCTCTATAGCGCCAGTAATGCAAAGTAATGGGGCCGTCCATATCTGTGGTAAGTTCAAGGGTACCTTTAACTCAGTGTGGCATTGGATCAGTACCCTTTGCCTAGAATAAAGGATATATATGCTGGATTAGCTGATGGTCAGCATTTCCCCAAGATCAACCTCACTCAAGCCTACCTACAAATGGAGACTGAAGAGAGTGACCGGAAGTACCCAATGATTAACACATATTAAGGCTGATTTCACTGTACCAGGCTAGTGTTTGGGATAGCATTCACAATTGCTGTTTGGAAGCAAGTCATGAGCCAAATTTTACCAGGTGTTTTGGGGTATTTCTAGCACTTAGTGTTTCTTGGACAATATACTAGCCAGGGAAGTGATTGAGGAAGAGCACACTGAGCACCTCTTTACTTGGAAAGCTGGCTGAGCTTGGACTTGGAGCAAAATGGAAAAATGTGAATGTGTCAAAGATTCAGTTACAGATTGTGACCACACCATTGATAAAGAGAGGTTGCATAAGTCACAAGGCAAAGCTGAAGCTAGCCTCAGGGAATCCCAGCCACAAAACATTTCACAATTATGTTGCTTTCTGGGGATGGCCTGTTACCCTGTGTTCTAACATTGTGACGTCTATGAACACAATGGACAGAAGTAGTGGTGGTTCACAAAGTATACTGTTGCTTTTATGGAGGTCAAGAGGTTATCGCATCTCTTACACAATACAATGCATCTTTGCTTTTAAAGTTAGTTTGTGATGCTTCCCCATCTGGACTAGGAACAGATGGAAGGAAGATCATACTGAAAGGCCTATTGCCTTTGCTTCTAGATCTCTTATCCCTGGAGAACATAACTTTGTTCAAATTGATTGGGAAGCGCTGAGTTTAGTCTGGGGAGTTACAAAGTTTCACCAATATCTGTGTGGAAAATAATTTACTCTATTTATAGGTCATGAACCACCAGTTTTAACCCCAAAAAAGGAGCTCTGACAATGGCTGTAGCATGGTTACAAAGATGGGGGATATTCTTGGGTGCTCAGTATTAAGATACCACAAGTACCAACCAACAGGTGAATGCAGATTGCTTTGTCATTGGAAGTAGGATGTAACATTACTAAAGGGGAACTGAAGACTGTCACTGTGTTCTGCATGGTACAAATGAATCCTTGTCAATGACAAATGCCAAGGTACAGTACAAAACTAAAATGAGCCATTTCTGGCTAAAGTATGACTTTATGCATAGTGGATGATCTTATACATGCAAACAACTGTTTCCACATTTCTTTATTCTAAAGCAATGGTGAAATGTATATATTGATATTACCTGATGGGTTGCACCAAACTGCTGATTCCTATGAAACTCAGGTCACCTGTGTGCCAAGAATTACATAAAGGTCACATGGGAATTGTAAAAATGAAGGCCCTGGCTGAGTGTTGTGCGGCAGCCAGGGAGAGATAATAAATAGAGGAAATGGCAAAACAAGCTCCAGGTTGTCAGCATATACAACATAAGCCTAAACATGTTGCTTTGCTTCTTTAGGCGTGGCCAACTACTCGGTCAGTGAACCCACACCGACTCCGCTGGGCCATGTATGTGACCTTATGTTTTTGACTTCAGTATACTTCCATGGCCTGAAGTGTTCTGTGTGAATTCAGCTAATTCAGCACAAACAGTGGAAATGTTCAGACTATTGTTTTCAAGGACTGGGGTTCCCGAAAATATTGTCATAATTGAACTATTCACATTTTAAAAAAAAGTCAAAAGAAATGATACTGTACACATCAAATCATCTCGTTACCGTCCTGCCACAAATAGATTAATGGAAAAAAATTTATCCAGACAGTCAAACAATTGATTCATGCGATGGGTCCAGACAAAGGTAGCTTGCAAACCAAGATTGTGAATTTTCTCTCGGTCTATAGAAATGCAGTACATGTTACTACAAATCAGATGCCAGAGCTATTTTTTATGGGCTGCAATTGAAGGTCTTACACGGGCTTGTTAAAAACCACATCTACAGAGGGACTTTAAGAAACAGTTTGATCAAATGGCTACCAATAGTCAAAATGAACTGGGAGAAAAATTTGAGTCCGAGATTGCTGAGATAATTTGTGGAAACCTGGAGTGATTATGTCACTGGTATAAGCAGATAGAAGTGGCAACAAAATTTTCATGGAGAAAGTACATAGGCCAATTTCAAGCACAAGTTCCTCAGGATGTTCTACCCTAGGAACACCCACTGAAAATACTGAGCCTGTAAAAACAACGTAGTTGCAGAGATGTGATGCTCCTGTTTGTACTACAAGTGACCCTAAGACTACATAGCTGGAAGATGTTGCTGATACTGCTACCCGAGAAAGTGCAGACACTCTTCCAGATGCTATTGTTGGTATATGCACAAAGTCATCAACCAGAGTCAAGTTATAATCCCCCTCCCAGACCTAATCTGTAGCATGTTTTACATTTAATTATAGTAATGATTGTGTAACATTTTAACCATGTACTTTTACATTAAAGGGGAAAAGTTGCAGCATACAGGAATTGAGTAAACCCCCTTTATATAGTTTGTGAGCCCCCTCTAGTGGCACTCAGTGTTCTGTGTTTGAGGGCTCATCTACAGTGCTTTTGTCAGCACCAAAGGGGTGTACATATTAGTCGGTCTGAGCGTGTTACATGCGAACTGACCGCTGTGGATCCTGTTGACATACACTAAAACTAAAAGATCCCTCGTGTGCGTTAACATAGTACTGGTTGAGACAGGACTACATTAACGAGCCTTGGGGAACTTTTAGTGCATGCCAGCAGGGATCATACAGCCCAGGGAGTGCACTACATGTTGGTGCAGACTAAAATTTACACCCTCCTGATGTCAACTAAAAGACCGCGTAGACAAGTCCTTAGAAGTCCGCCAGAGCAGCAGTACGTATATGTAACTGGGCCTCACATATTGTACATATTTAGTAATCATGATTATTTGGACACCGTCATGCCTGTGTGGTGGCTTCATACTATTATTGTGTGAAGGCCGTAAGAGACACCGGTTTTGTTTTGCTATATTAGGACATTTGAGCCAATAAGAAAAGGAATAAAAACCAAACAAAAAAATAGTGGAAAAGATTAAGATGACCATGGGCAGAGGGAAAGAGAGAGGGGGGAAAAAAGAGGAGAGAGAGGAAGAAAATTATGCATACAGTATATGTTTCATTAAGTATTTACCACACACTTAGGCCAGCTTAGCATTAGAGGGATACTTCTAATGCTAATAAACAGCTGCCATATTATCTTTTCTGAAGTCAAAGCAGCCTTGGGGAAAATCTTATAGGTTTAAATTACAGGAGAAATGGTTTGTGGACTCATACTGGTTTTGTGATTCCAAAATTAGTTGATGCCAAGAATATTGAAAAAGTCTAACTGCAAAAAGTTTCCCAGTCTCTCGTTTTCTATACTACAGTAACTAGACACTTTAATGTACTTTTAAAAAATGTTTAACAAAATGCACATTATCCCAGCTGTGTCTGTCCTACTAGTAATTGTGTATTTCATACTGTTTTCCAGTAAGTTTGAACATGTGAAACTAATTGTCTTCAATTGTTAAAAATGAACTGTGAAGAAAAAAAACCCTCCATAAAAGTAACTTTATCCAAGAGAGCTGTAAACTATTAAAAAAAAAAGTTTTCTGCTTGCTTTTTAAAATTTGCAGTTGAAGGTACTCTCTGTGACAATTATTGCAGCCACATGTAGTATCTTTAGGGACTGTATTACATTAAGATTATGAATGTTCTATGTATCTCTGTAGATTAGGGATTATATTTCACTCCATGGAGTTCCTCCAGGAGCTAAAATCACTGGGTGGTGATTACTGCAGTTCCTGGGAAGTACCACTCCCTGTGGTGGTTTGCACATACTGGTCCAAAAAGGTACCAAAAGCCCCAGGAGACAAAGAAAGGACTTCTAGTATAAAAACCTGAGTTTAATCAGATACAAGGGAGTTTTGGTTCAGCAAATGCACATAAGCTTTTGTCCAAGGGTGGACCCAGCCCTGTTGAAGGGTTGGAAAGACAAACCTGCCAGGATCTCCATAGGACCGATGAGGAGCTACTGATAAAGTGATTAGATCCTGTTATTGTTGTGTATTTTCTCTGTATTGTTTTGTTTGTAAAGAAACGTAACTCTGCTTTGAAAGAGTTGTAAGACACTGTCATTATCCTAGGAAAGAAAGCAAAAAGCAGGGACTGGACTTAATTGCAGTGAAATGCAAGGAGTTGCAAGCCTAAATTCCTGGTCGGCAAGTAGTGGGATCCAGGTCCCTGCCCAGAGAGAGGTGACAACTGAAGGCCTGACACTGGAAGGGGGCATTCCTTGAGTAGACAATGGAGGGGGATTAAAGGTGCAGCTATCCTGAAACTGAGACACTCACATCCTTCTCTTCTCAGGAAGTGATACGATTTGGCAGTCTCAACTGTAAGCTGAGCTAAGGTATCTTGGAGAGGAAGGATACAGATTTTTAAGAAATCTCCAAGCTCCAGTAGAACCTCAGAGTGACAAATACCAGAGTTACGAACTGACCAGTCAACCATACACCTCATTTGGAACTGGACGTACACAATCAGGCAGCAGCAGAGACCCCCCCCCCCAAAAAAAAAAGCGCAAACACAGTACCGTACTGTGTTAAACATAAACTATTAAAAAAAAAATAAAAGGAAAGCAGCATTTTTCTTCTGCATAGTAAAGTTTCAAAGCTGTAGTAAGTCAAAGTTCAGTTGTAAACTTCTGAAAGGACAACCAGAACGTTTTGTTCAGAGTTATGAACATTTCAGAGTTACAAACAACCTCCATTCCCAAGGTGTTCGGAACTTTGACGTTCTGTTGTAATTTTAAATCATTTTAAAAAATGTATCTAGAAATCATCCTTAAAAGGATAGTTTCTGGGTTTGAACGTCCTCTTCGGTTTGCTTCCCAAGTAGCAAAGTTAGGCTTTCACCACGTTGGGAGCAGACCTATTTTAACAAGCACTGCTAATGCAGCTTTCCTGACCATGATTTGACTAGCATTAGGGTGACCAGATCACAAGTGTAAAAAATCGGGGGTAATACAAGGAGTAGGGGGTAATAGGTGCCTATATAAGAAAAAGCCCCCAAAACTGGGACTGTCCCTATAAAATCAGGACATCTGGTCACCCTAACTAGCACAGTTCTCAGAAACTGTATTCACACTGGTCAGGGAACTCACACTGGGTCCTTGCTAGCAACAAAAGTGACCCTGAGCCAGAACACTCCAAATTCTGGAAAAGTTGGATGAGATGTTTGCAACTCTGGCCTAACAAATATGACTGTGGCAAGCACAGTTCTGTGGGGCCACTGGACAAGGTTTAGAAATAGTTAACACCTAGTAGTGACCTCTCAAAATGCTGAATAATTTACAAGGACTATTACTATGTTGTTCACAACATGCACATAAAGAGCATCAGGAGAAACAAACCCTTTTCCCTATAGAAGACACAGGGCGGTTGGAAAAAAAATCAAATTTTAAATCTTGCTGTTCGCACCAGCCATTTGTTTTACTTTTTTATTATGGCTTATGCAGTAGAGATGAAACTACACAGGGCCATACCATGGGTATTCTGCAGCTGCTTTCTGCCACACCAACATAATTCAATCCTAAAGCCAGTGTAAACAGCCTGTGGAGAATCATTTCACTCTAAGGGAATCCTTCAGTGGCACAGACCTCTTACTCCAAGCACTCTTTTCTGGCAGCTGGTGCAGCAGGGAAAAGAAAACATGGCTGGAGGGAAGGGGGTTGTCAGGCCGATATGTACCATGCTGACCTTTGAATGGCATTTTTAGCCTCTTGGACATGTTTGCAGGTGGCATATACTAGAGTAACTCTCAGACTGCTCTAACCTGGTGCGGAGGGAATCAATACTGCACAGAGCAGAAGCTATCTTTGTGTGAGCCTGCGCACGTCCTGAGGCTACACTCTATGCTTTGCTTTATGCCACATCCATTAATTTTTGTCTGCTTTTGATAAATAGCAAGAATTTAAAACACCTCCTAACGGAGAAGTGCGGGGTTTTTGAAATAAACCTTCACTACTCTACAGTTCTTTGTTTCCCTGTACTTTCATTGCCAGTTAGATAAGACTTGTAAACTCACTGACTGATCGGGGCATTGGCTGTTGAGACTGAGCTCACTGATAAGGTCCACAGTCTGGTAAATAAGCATGACTGGTCAGGCCAAAGAGCTATATTGCAATTTCATGCAAACTTTCATAACATTTTTTTGTAAAGACCATTTGATGATATTATTCTTTAGAACAGATGGATAACTACCCTCTGTTCCCATCTTCTTTGAAGGACTTATTTTTTCTTATCGTGATCTGCGAAAACCAATTATAGATTTATATTATTCTTTTTACCTTCTTATCACTGAGTCCTGGATATCATGGAACAGCTGTGATTTTATCCTATGTTTTATTCTGCCAAATCAATAGGAAACATGGTGAATAGGGAAAAGACACTCATTAACACAGGTGTTTTAGTGTTAAGTGAGACACCAAATCAATGGTTAATAATGGCACCTCAAAGGAGAACCAATGCAATACTGATGACCATTGCTGTCGTGAGCATTTCCTGCTCGAATAAGAGCACAAGAGACTCGGAAGTAGAGGAAAGACAAAGGACACAAAAAGGAGTAAGAAGCCAGACAGAAGGTGTTAAATTTCATGTTTGAACAAAATGAAGGCTTTAAATCTTAGCATCTCGAAGAGTTCTTAAGTGTCATTAGAAATTACGCTATTTCAGCTAAGTGCAGAATAGAACTGACTAGGAACATGTCCAAGATTTGTCTGTTCCACTTGTTCATTTCTAATATGAGAGAGATGCTCTTCACCACCTGCAATTATATCTTCACGATTTACAAGCCAGAACAAAAAACCAAAACCAAGAATTTAGGATTTCAACTGGATTTTTTAAAAATAATCAGAACAGAAGAAGAGTATCTTCATGTTCTACTTCAGGGTTAAGTCCATAAACTTTCTGTCAATGTGAATTTCTATTCAGAAATCCAAAAAAGAAGTATTGCTTTGCTTCAACACAGAAGGCTTTGGAGGCCTATGGCCACAGAGTGTAATCAGAACGTCCAGCCTGGATACAGCGCAGAAATACACTATCCGTTGCTGCAAGCTAAATCTGCAATTAGGGTGACCAGATAGCAAGTGTGAAAAATTGGGATGGCGGTAATAGGAGCCTATATAAGAAAAAGACCCAAAAATCAGGACTGTCCCTATAAAATTGGGATATCTGGTTAATCTACCTTCAATGATGTTAGCTAGAAAGAGGAAAGTGTATGGGAAATATAAGACACTAGAAAGAGCAGTGAAATAGGGCACACAGTAAGCTTTTCACATTGTTTGTCAAAATAGTTGCAGTACATGGTACACAGTGTAGGAGAAAAACAACTCGGCTTGGAATTTGGGGAAAAACAGAAATAATGGCCGTTTTCAGCTCTTTATTACAGTTGAAACATCCAAGAACTCTGAAACAACTTGGTAATAAATTATTTTGTCTTTAGTAAAAAGATGACCTTTCACTAGAAGTTTCAAGCCATCCTGTGGCATTTATCTCCTAAATGGATGTCTTTTCTTCTGTATGAAAAAAAGGAAATAATGAGAACAAGGTGTGTGTAGGAGCATGCATTCTTGAGAGATTCAGCCAGAGAGAGAAAAGCACCTTAAATTCATGCACATTTTTATTGAGTAGTAATATAAAATGCTTTTTTCATCATTACAAGTGCATGCTTTGATTGCCAACATTTCAGAAGTCAAATTACAAAGGCAAGGCTGTAGGCTGTAGTGAATTACTTGGGCACTTATACAATTGTTAAAAAATATCAATGGACTGTTTTGTTTTTCTTTTTTAAAATGAACCAGTTGTAACCCGTAACTGATATACAAAGGGAAAAAAGTGAAAAAATTACACATTTTGTGGCACATGACAGAACATAACTAAATGACTAAACCATTATGACATTAACAGTTATCATGCATTTAGAGTTTCACATGTAACTACAAACTTATTTAAATTTCACAAGGTTTGCTAAACATGCTAACCATCTATATGTGCACTGACAAGCTTATGTTAAAAACTTTTTAAGAATACTTTCCCCCTTAGATTTTTCAAAGCTCTTTTTGATTACAAAATTTCAAAGGCATTAAGCATTTTTTTTTTTAGAGAATATAAAGTACGCCAGTATACATACATTTCCAGTATAAGTCAGACCACTAAGCGCATTACAGTCCCATACAGGCCTATACAGCCAATTTTTTTCTTAAAAAACATGCATAGGCAGATTTTTACAGAATATAGATGCTTTTCACTGCACTTAATATGGTGTCTTGTTCACTATACTTAAAAATGCACCACTCATAAATATTTAAATTCAGCAAGCCACAACCAAGACTTGATTTACGAAAAACTGCCCCCCCAAAAACAAACAACCCCCCCTAAATATAAACAGCAAAAAAAAAAAAAAAAAGATAAATGGTAGCATTATTCCAGTTTTTTTTAAGTTGAAGAAAAAGATACTTGCTGCCAAATTAGTAAGATAAGTGTTATATTTAAAGAAGGGCATTGAAGCACACTAAAGAAACCTGAGGTAAGCATAATCTGTACAAAATTAAACTGTCTTTTTTTTTTTCCTTTTTTGGCATTTTTAACAAATTTGCAACATTCTGTTTTTATATTTTTAAAGACTGCCTAATTTATTTTATAGCCATTGTCTGACAAGAGTAGCAAAACATTATCAATAAATAGTCCTTATTTAGTTTGTACATCATTTTGTTAAAAATGTTTTGATGTCATCCATATTTAGTGCTGCAACTGTAAACGTACAATAGTTAGTAAGAAATTAGACAAAGTTTTCATGTCCAGTAACATAATAAAAGGCCTTTCAGTAACATATCTAGAAGTTCCCAATGCAGTAGGAAAACATGTTCAATTCCCCTAACTTTGCAATATATACCAGCATTAGCTTTCATATTTCTATAAGCATTTTAAAGGCATATCCAAAGGAGGTGTTTAGCCCCCACCCCCCACCCACCAAAATAAAGTTTACTATCTCTTCTTAGATGATATTGTAAACTGACTCCAACATCTGGCTCCCAGAGCAAGTAAGCTATTATCAGAGGCAAGAACATCCAACCGTTGATGTGCAGCAATCCCATCATGCCCTGCAGCTAAAAAAACAGGAAGTGGTCACTGAATATTACTGCTATTACTGCCATTGCTGTCAGTGCCATTAGTCTCTGAGGAGATTGCCTTGTTGATGGAGTTAAGGTTGGCATCAGATGGCATGGCATCTCTGCGAGGAGGCATCCTCTCATTAATTCGATCTAAGCCTTTGGCTTCTTCAAAACTAGTGATCTTATGCTGTGGTGAGAATCCTTTGATAGCTAAATAAAGGATTATTAAAAAAAAGAAGGAAGTTAGCAAAGTCAAACTGTTGGTATTTTATCAATTTATCAACAGTCAGTAACTGAGAAATTCCCTCATTGTGATGAACAAAATGACAAAATCTGATAGCACAATAGACTTCTTACCGTATTTGGAAAAAACTGAAAAATTAACAACCAATGTCTCTCGCAAACCAAATGTCTTTCAACAAGATTAAATTCTAATATCTTTTTGTCCACTTGAGTTTGGCTTAAAATATTATGAAGCTGACATAAAGCTACAATTTGTAATTATGAGCAGTGCTCAAGGCAAAATGACTATCTATCTATACTTCGTTGTAATAAATTAAAGCCTTAAACCTTGTGTCCAACCTTAGCATCCTTACTCTGGCAAACTTTCAAGGACTTATTTTTGGAGTAAGGACTGAATAAAGACTTACATACTGTGCCAATCAGAAATCATGTATGGCACAGAGTGATCAATTTGATGGATACACATTAAAGATATCAAACAGGGATAGTCCTATAATCCTTTTGGAATGCCTTACAATTTTTTAATCACGGATCAACTGCTCATGTGTTACTCAAGAGCAGTAACTTTCCCTGTCATCTCCTGGGTCCTAGAAAGTAATTTGGTTAAACTGGAGTAATTCAGTATGACATGGACTAAAAATATCATTCTTCTGGCATATTTGTTCCTCTTAACTTTGAAAATATATCAGCATAGGACCCAATAACTGAATTTAAAAAGTCAATGAATCTGTCCTTCAGCAATGACAATTTCATTGATCTCAGCAGGTGTCCACAGATTAGGCAAAACTATCTGTAGAATCTGATACAACTATTTTATTACAGGACTTATTTTTGAAGAGACATCTATTTAAAACAGAAGAAAAAAAGGCACTGTAGGCAAAGAGTTGTTGACAGCCATTAATATAACTTTTTGTAGCCTTCCGTGCATTTTTCTCGTCTATTCAAAATCAAATCAATTTACCGTATTTCCAGAACGTTGGTTGCGTTTTTGTTATACTTCTACCTTAACATGCCACATAGCAGAGATGGTGTATTAGTACCAGGAACACGCAAACTTGCTGGGACAACAAGGTAAAGGAGTTTGAGAGATAAACATTTCCCCTCCCAATCTGACCCAACAGAACCACACCCTACCAAAAAGAAAAGTTTCTGTAAATTCAGCATCTTCTCCCAACTCTGAAGTGGCTAGCACTTTTCTTCTTAGTATCTCTTACAAAAAAGTCCCTGGTACCAACATACCACTCACTGAATTTTGTGGGGAGCGTGAAAAGCAGCTGTCATGCGTAAATTTTGCCAACCATTCCTGTGCAAAGGTGTGCACTAATTTGTTCCTCAGGATTAATTTCTTTAACCAATTTAATGGATGTTTCATATTTCAAGTAAACTTTGATGTGCATGGGTTTTTTTGCATATACTATTTTAACATATACTAATTTAACATAATGGTGATTACTCAATTGAAGGGGGAGGAGAAGTGGAAAGAGGGCAAGGCCCACAGCAAAGCTTCTTCTTTAATTCCACCCCTAAAATAAAGATGTCTAATGAACACCAATGCCAAACCCTTAAAGAAAGTTTAACAGACGGTGGCTGTGTTAAGCTGGAAATCTTGTCTCCTCTTCTGCAGGCTGACCCTTCAAGGTTCTCAGCCCATTGGAAGTTGTGGGTGCTGATCGTCTCACAGGATCAGGCCCCAGTGAACAACTACAGTGATGCTTATAAGGGGAAATAACCTTTTATCTGGCATTTGTTTGCTTTATTTAGTAAAAATATGTATGGTTATAGTGGCTAACCAGTGATAATGGCAAATGAAGGAATAACTTGAAGAATGAATATTCCTGGAATGGGGCTTGTATTCAATCAGTTTTATTTCAAGCAGACATATTATAAACCTGAGTGCTGAAGAATGTGCTCTGCTGTAGTTGCTGGTCAGACAACAAGTATTAGCAGTTGACACTGAGAGTTTACTAAACACGACACATAGTCACAGAAATCACAGAAAACAGCCAAACTGTCAACGAGAATGCACACTGCAGATTAGAATTTGCCAATAGGAATAGATAATTCCAACATAAATAGCAGCTCACTCACTGCTATTTAGAAAGCAGTTGTATTTTCTCTTACTTATTTTGTTCTACAATTGTGTTCACTGCTTTATACAGATCAAAAAAATTCAAATGGCCAAAAAAGGCACTTTTATCATCATACCAAATGACCATGACAACGAGATTTTTTTTTGCTAAAAAGTCAACTATTTTTAGGGGGGCAAGAACAAAATACAACTGAAAAGAATTTTGTTTTAAAGGGGAACTTTGAAATTCTTCTTCCAAAACTTTACATTACTGATTGCATACTGTGTATACTTATTTAAATATAAAGTTAGATCTTAACAGTATGGCTAATAAAATTGCATGTGGATTAAATTAAAAGGATCATCAATAAAAGCACCAAAGTTTGCAATACTAAGCATTCATAAATCTTCTGAGGCAGCCAGTCTCTTTAGATCTGTAGCTTAGATGGTGCTGGTGCTAATGGTTGCTCTAATATAAATACCCAGCACATTAACTGATACTACTAGAAGAAACGGACATCTTGCAGACAAATGTCTCATGTTTTACTTTTTAGAGAGACATAAAAAACATGTTGAACTGTAACAAAGAACCATTCAAAATTACTTCTTTACTAGTGACTTCAGCCCCACCACCCCCAACCATGTTTATAAAGTTGCCTGTTTTCTTCTTTATCAATGATAGCTGAAAATGATTTGAGGCAGAGAAATGATTCAGCCCTAAGAATACAGCTTATGAGTTATGTGTCAAAGAGCATTTACTAACAGCTGCCATGTCCCTTTCTCTTTCAGCTAAAAGTCCCCTTGTCACGCTACTCAGTACTTAGTTTAATGTACACAAATTAGAACATCATTGTACCTTTAAGAAAAAAACAACACAACAAAAAGACTTTCCCCTTTAAAGCAAGTATACTTTGGTTAATACCGAGCCACAATTGTTAGCCCAACACCCACACAATCTGTACAAGCTACAGCAAAATGAATACACCCAGCAGAGCCCTTATCTGTTGCAGCAACAACAGAAAGGGGACTGGCCAATTTACCTTCATCAGCCTCAATAGCCTCAACAGTCGCTGAAGGGAAGAAAGGGGGTAGCAAAACGAATGAGAAAAATGAGCAGAGGATTTTAACTCTAAGAACAAGTCAGTGAATAGCAAAGGAGCTAATAACTAATGTTACTGTAAGTGCTGGATTTTGGCACAGAAGACAACACAGAAATGCTATACAAGGAACAGAATAGGTCTAGTTTGCAGGCTGGTTTGAGCGGTAGAAAATGTTTTGGGAAGCTGAAGGATTCACAAATTAAACTTTAAGAAAAAAACCAAAATTTGACAAATTTTCTTTTAACTCAAAGAAGCTGACAAAAATTGTCATTGTGCATCTGACCTACACAGTGTGCTGTAAAACTACTGCAGCATTTACCAAAAAATGTGTCAAAAAGGGCAGGAGGGAAGTGGCATAAAGCCAGCAGAAGAAATTCACACCATTTATTATCTCAGTTTGGAGAACACTAGTTGCTATTAGTACTGCACAGGACTGAAATGTCATTTAAGAGAAAAGGGCAAAATTTACAACTGGTAATATAAACATTTGTTCTCTTTCCTGACTTAAAAAACCAAAAGAAGACGACAGAGGGTTAATACAAACTGTGTCTCTTTTACTTGCAAGTTAGCTCAGTATCAATGCATGTCCCAGCTCTATCTGCATACCTCCCTCATTACACAATCATCTTTGAAATCCAAGCATTTTTAACATTTTAAATCAGATGGTATTTAACACACGGAAGGGATAAATATGAGATTTAAAGCTGCTGGTAGCAAAAATATAACAGCTTGGTCAGAAACTTTTATGGTTAGGAGGTTGCTGCTCTGTAACGTACACCATTGTTGATCAATTTTTTTAAAAAATATCCCTATTCAAAATAACTAGTCAGTTTGAATTTGTTCTTACAGCCAGAGACTCCGAAGCTGAAGGGGTCAGGAAATGAAATCGAACTTAATGATGGCACAGTCAAGATATTTATTAAGAAATTTTGATAAAAAACCTACTACTTCAGAAAACAGATTAAGAGTCAAAGCTTTTAGCTTTTCCCCTTTTCTTCAACTTGAGATGATTTTTTTAAATAAAAAAATAAGTTTTTTGTAGTTATGTTAAATATAGATTGAGATCAATGCTAAAAGACGTATATTGTCGTCCTGTTGCATGGAGAAGTCACCCATGGGAATCCACACACACAACAGTGAGCCTATATCTTGCAGGCTAAAAAGTAAGAGGATGGTAAATCAAGGGACTTGAAAAATAGAAACAAAAATGAAACAAAAAACTAAAAGAAATATAATGACTGTGGTTAGAAATTAAGATGACTAACTGGATCCAAAGTAGCACTGACATCTTAGAAATAAATAATGACTACTGAAATGTATACTTCCACAGAACTTATGGGTCAAATTTTCTGTTAATACGTATAGTACTATGAAAATGTGCTAACAAACTATGTAGATATCAGAATAGTTGGTGAATGGTGTACTCTGTGTTAACTAATGTAATGGGTTGTGTATAGGAATGTTTTACTAAGCCAGAATGCTGCAGTATGAGGGGATTTTCCTTTTAGTCATTTTAACTAGAACTTTTTGGCATCATTCTAAGTGAGTTTGGTTCCTAATTTTTTGACTAGATGACAATAACGTTTTCCTTGGACCAAATTCTCTGACAAGTCTAAAGAAATGATAATGAGAAGAGTCTGGATAAATACCATAATTCTACCGAAACACTGAGATGGGCATTCTGGTGAATCATATTGCAGCATTTTCAAAGCAGATCATTACTCTCTGTGTAACACACAAGTCACATCCTCCTCCCCTCCTCCCACCCCCAAACAAACAAACAAAAAAAACCACACCACAGAATACCTGAATCTTCTAGGTAAGAGAAAAGAGACAGTAAAGGGAAAAATACAAAGAGAAAGAATACTCCAGGAAGGAAACAGGAAAATAAGAGGCTGAGACTGTGTTAAAAATATAAAGTGAATTTCCATTTCTCACATGTATTGACAACAGAACTATACTATAGAAATATAAAACATTCTTGGGTGCCTGGCATATATTGAACGATAAACAAAAAAAAGAGAGCATATAGTAATACAGTATTAAACACGCTTTTGCAACTCCAAATTCCAAGAGGAATATTACATCAAATGTATCCCTGCTACATACTTACAATATCCCTGTAACATGTCTTTCTACAAAATTGGAAAGAAAAAGTGTATTGTGCTTGCATACATAGCGACCAGAGTATTAATAAATACCTTACTTCAGATTCATGCAGATTGTGAAATTGCTTTCTTTTATGTATCTCTTACATCATCATTTAGAATCGTCAGAAGATAAATTCCAATTCTAGAACTATTTTTGTTGGTGATTCTCAATGAGGAAGGAGAAGATAGCAGACAGAATACAGTTTGATTGTCATTATTTATGCTGAATCTGCAGTACTGGGAATAGCAAAAGAGTTTGTATAGTCTCTATTTTTTTCCTATGAACTGGGTGGAATAGAAAGTACTTTATAGGTAATGCTGATTTATTATGTTTGTAAAGATTATTTTCTGATTTCTCTCTCTGAAAATCAGTGGGACATAATAAGACTTGAAAAGTGGCCTTATAAGAACTACTCACACATGAGCAAGTATTACAAACCATCTGTTTTATTTTGTACTTTAATTTTTTCCTTTGGAAGATTGTGATTATTTTTCCTTGGCTTCTGCAGTTCAGTCTATTGTTTTATACATGGAATGGCACACAAACATGCTTACCGCTTTGCAGAGTTTGCTTCCCTCCAGAGAGTACACCACTGGGCAGCATTCCTGTTGGAGTCAAACCTTTCAGTGTCAGCACGCTCTCACTCTCTTCTCTGTAGAGAGGAAAAATAAAATCAGTAATTTTTCTTTTCTAGGATTGGAACACAAACGGTTGGACTGAGGAAAATACATTCAACAATACGAGTTGCATCCTCATCTTAGTGCCGTTTTAATGTTCAGGCTGTCTTTGCCCCTGTGCAAAGGGCCTGCATGAGGAACCACTGAAGTCTCACTTATGCCTTACTTGAGGTTTCAAGTTGCCCAGGTCCTCTGCACAGAAGTGAGTTCCCCAATACACAGTACTGGATATGGGCTGTTATTCAGCTAATAATGTAACTTGGGCCTGTAGAAGTAAGTATGCAAATATATACAGACACTGTAATGTTGCTGTAAACCAGGGGTGGCCCCACTGGCTCTTTTAAAGTTCAAGTTCGGCTCGTGGAGTGCCCCCCCCTTCTCCACCTACCTGACCCAGGTGGGAGGGGCATGCAGAGGGGAGCTTCAGCACTGTGGGGCGTGCCTGTTGGGGCTCAGGGCTTCAGCAGATGCAACACTGAAGCCCTGAGCCTTGGTAGGTGCCTCCCGCAGGGCAGAAACCCCAAGCCCCAGCAGGCAAATCCCGGCTCTGTAACTTCTGAAGTTCATCTGATGTGGCTTGGAGGGTCAGTACGTCTGCTCTAAGCCATCAACATGGGAGCAGTGGGACCAGAGGAGTAATAGCATTTGTTAGTAACACATTTAACCCATTCCTATGCCACATTCTCCCAAATCAGGGTTTTGTTTTTTTAAAAAAAACAAACACCATCTAGACTAGTAGCCATGTACATAATTAGCTGATTGTCAATCATTATAAGGTACCCAGCAATAAGCAAAAGCATTAAGTTGACAGGAAGTTTGAGTCTTAACTTCACTACTGCTACTGTGAAAATGACAGTAAATTAGCTTAGTTCATGCCCTCAAGGAAAATCATTTTAGGAAATTTGAGGAGTAAGTTTTGCAGGTTTCCAAATATAGAAGTGTAAAATGTATCCTTTTGAATGCACGAGGAACAGCATAAGGAAGAACAACTCATCACAATGACTGAACAGCTTGAAAAGAATCTCAATATTGCTTTAAAGAAGTATAATGTTGTTTGCGTTGATACTTGCTTTTCAGCAAAAACTGAAAACTGCCCCAATTTCTTTAAGAGAAGCAAATGTTATTGTATTTTTCTTTGAAATGTGAAATTATGTTAATCTGATGGAAGCCAAAATGCACACACACAAATGCAGAATTTGGCCCCAAGTACACTAGATGGTAATGTATTTTTCTCCACTAACGCCAAGAGCTGTCAAGTTAAGTATTGTTTTTGTTTAGTAATAATGCAGGGCCCACAGATTTCTGTATTTAAGAGCTTATCTCTTTCCCCTGCAGCATATAAATGTTAGATTCTATTTACAGCCTGAAGATTATGCAGATTGTTTTCATGATTTAAGAACGCAAGTCAGATTCTCTCTTCCTCTATACTCCAATCAGGCCCCAAGCAAAGGTCTGAATGTCAAGCAGAATTAACACTGCATTTCTATCACATTGGAGGGTATTAAAACATCAAGCAAGGTTGAGAGCCCTCAGTTGATAATAGATTTCTGAGAGTAAATTCATAACCTGCATTTTGAATGGTCACTTCACCTAATTTGTGATTGATCTTGGAAAATGATTCCAATATTTCTTACGGATTTACCGTTACAGGGTATTTGTAAACGGTATTTTTCTGAAATTTCTGTTTTGTTAAATTAAGAATAAATTCAGTATTTCCCAAGCACTTACTGTAACACAGTATATTTTTTTAATTAATATATATATATATATATATATATATATATATATATATATTTTTGCTCGCCCTGAATTTCAGCATAGCCTTCTTCTCCCTTTTCTTTTGCTGCTCAGGTATTTTATTTCCACCATAAAAATATGATCTCAAAAATATAGTTCACTTGAAATTATTTATGTGGTACGATCATGAAGCACCGATGTCTGCAGAAATGGTGTCACTTGTGGCATTATGTGATGTATCCGAAACCTACCTTTGTATGATGACTTTTTCTTACGGAAATTAGCAAAAGAGTGAAATGCCATTTTATCCCCTGATTTTGAGGTGTTAATAGCCAATGGATCTTATACATTATGAGCTTTATGTATGTGGAAAGCAGCTTTCTCTCCAAGTTATGTCAAAATGGCCATGTGTCAACTCACTTTCACGGTGTATACCTAAGGAGGTTATGGCTATTCTGGCTCAGAAGCTGATGATCTGGACGTGTTCATACTGTGAGTGAAGTGCAGTAGTATATGATTTTCTGGATGTCTAAAAAAGGCTTTTTTGGGAACTAGCTAAAAATAGTTTTTAGAGACAGCAGAGGCTTAAATAAGTAGAAGTGAACATCCCTATGCAAAAGACACCAGAAATCGGGGGTGGTTCCAGGTCCTAGTCTGACTTCTACCAACCCATGTCCACAAAAGTGTGGCAAATCTGAGTCAAATAGGGAAATATGGTCTAGAAGAAATTACTATAAAATGAGTACACAATTGGTTGAAAAACCATATTCAAAGAATAGTTATCAATGGTTTGCTGTCTAACCCGGGACAATACATCTAGTGGAGTTCCACAGGGGACTGTCCCGGGTCCAGTACAATTCAATATTTTTCATTAATGACTTGGCTAATGGAGTGAAGAGTCTGCTTATAAAATCTGTGGATGACATCAAGCTGGAAGGGATTGCAAGCACTTTAGAGGACAGAATTAGAATTCAAAATGACCTGGATAAATTGGAGAATTGGTCTGAAAACAACAAGATTAAATTAAATAAAGACAAGTGCAATGTAGTACACTTCGGAAGGAAAAAAAATCAAATGTGTAACTACAAAACGGGAAATAACTGGCTAGGTGGTAGTACTACAGAAAATGATCTTGGGGTTTACATTGGATCACAAATTGAATACCAGTCAACAATGTGATGCACCTGCAAAAAAAGGGTAATATCATTTTGAGGTGTGTTAACTGGAGAGTCATATGTAGGATGTGGGAAGTAATTATTCCACACTTCTCGGCACAAGTGAGGCCCCAGGTGGAGTGCTCTGTCCAGTTCTTGGCGCCATACTTTAGGAAAGACGGGGACAAACTGGACAGAGTCCAAATGAGAGCAACAAAAATTATAAAAGGTTCAGAAAACAATCTATGAAGAAAAGATAAAAGAATGGGTATGTTCAGTCTTGGGAAAAGAAGACTGAGTGGGGACCTCATAACAGACTTCAAATGTGTAAAGGTTTGTTATAAAGAGGATAATGATCAATTGCTCTCCATGTCCATTGACGGTAGGACAACAAGTAATCAGCTTAATCTGCAGCAACTGAGATTTAGGTTAGATATTAGGAAAAACTTTCTAACTATAAGGATAGTTAAGTATTGCAATAAGTTACCAAGGGAGGTTGTGGAATACCCAGCATTGTCTAACCTTTTTCTTAAAATCCTTCAAACACCTGTCAAGGATGTCCCTGCCTCAGCTTGGAGGGAAGGTTCAGATGATGTTTTCAGACCCCTTCCAGCCCTACATTTCTAGGATTCTATTCATACGGATTTCAGAATAGCAGCCACGTTATTCTGTATTCACAAAAAGAAAAGGAGGACTTGTGGCACCTTAGAGACGAACAAATTTATTTGAGCATAAGCTTTCGTGAGCTACAGCTCACTTCATCGGATGCATCTGATGAAGTGAGCTGTAGCTCATGAAAGCTTATGCTCAAATAAATTTGTTCGTCTCTAAGGTGCCACAAGTCCTCCTTTTCTTTTTGCGAATACAGACAAATTGACTTCCATATGCCGTTTATTGTGACTGGGTTATCCTAACAAGACCTTAAAACACAAGGTTGTTGTAGTGTTCAGGGCTAGATTCACAGAAGGATCTAGGTGCCTAACTGCCACTTGAGATGCCTAAATCCCAGAATCAAGCCCTACTGATATTCACACAAGCCTTCTCAACTACTATGAAACTCTGTAGGCACCTAAACTCACTGGCTGCCGAAATTTTTCTAGTGCAAGATCCCTAGGTGCCTATGTTTCTGCCTGTGCACAGGCATGCTGCAGCCTCACTTTAGGCATCCAGATGCGTAAACCCCAGTGTGATTCATGGACTGGGGAAATAGGGGCATTCCTCTGCCTAACTTGCCTGTGGGGCCTGATCCGGTAAGTGTGCTCTCAGTTTGCTTACTGGATCCGGCCCCTGCAGGTGAGCTCACCCAAAAATGGCTGGTAGAAGGAAGTAGAGGGATTAAGAGGACATTCCTCGTAACATTTTAGCCCAGTGGTTAGGGTACTCACCTGGGATGCAAGACACCTTCGGTTCAAATCCCTTCTCCGACTGAAGGGGAGAAGGTAGTTGAACAGGGATCTGCCACCTCTCAGGTGGAGTGCCCTAATCACTGCTCTATAGGGTATTCTGATATCTCGAGCTGCTCCACTGTAAATAAATAATGAAAGAGTGGTTGGGGGTGGGGGAAGAGCGCACACATGTATAAGCATGAGAACTCACCTGGGAGGTGGGAGACCAGGACCCAGTTGCTCTTGCTCCAATGACTTTTTAAATTATTTATCAGCAGTGGAACAGCTTCAACGGGAGAGTCTGAGGAAGCCCCAAATCAGAATACCCCATAGCCCAGTGGTTTGGGCTGCTCCAGTATCTTCACCCCCTCAGCTGCAGCGGGGAAGCTTGAACTGCGGGGGGTCTCCCATATCCCAAGTGAGTACTCTAACCTCAGGGCTAAAGGTTATGAGGGAAATCATCATTGTCCTCCTCCCCTTCCCCCTCGGCCAAGAGTCCCAAGCAGAAGGAGGCACCTCCCTGCAGCTGACTTAGGCACCTATCTCCCTGAGAGGGGCTGGGCTTAGGACACAGGGAGCTGCCTAGCATGCTGGTTTTTGTGGTATTCTGAAAGACATACCTCTCCCTAACCACTGTATAGGGAGCCTAAGCACCTATCTCAAGTTTTGTGGATTACAGTGGTTTTCTACGTGCCTAAAAACGTTAGCTGAGAACCTAGCCCTCAGTGCTTAAGGTGCTTAACAACAGATCTGCTTTATGATGACTCTGGTTCCAATTGGCTGTGGATAACAGGAGGTTCATAGCACCCCACCCAGATTCTCTGTCTAGAAAGCTCAGCCCTTAAAGGCATAGTCCTCAACACCAAAGTTGTGTCTGCTATTTATGGATATTAAAGGTCCAGTCCTGCAAAGCACTGAATTGCTCCTGCAAGGAGCTGAGTGCCATCAACATTCACTAACTTCAGCATGCTCAACAGCCTGAAGGATCAGGTACCACGATTTCCCATCCTTCTGTACCATTATGCAGTGTGCTGTGATCTTCCGGAGATACAGAAATGCAACCATCTCTGAGGCAGAAGGCAGTAGTAATGAAGGTTGGTCCTGCTTTGAGCAGGAGTTTGGAATTGATGCCCTCCTGAGGTCTCTTCCAACCCTAATCTTCTACGATTCTGTGAAATCTCTTGCGGATATACTTCTTTTAAAGTAATTTGGAATCTTTGTGATGAAAGCTGTTGTACACATAAGGCCAGGATTTTCAAGGGTGCTTCAAATTTTGCCCTAATTGAAATACAGTATTTAAAAGGGGGCTGGTTTTCAGAAAGTGTTGAAACTGTGGAAGTCAGACGTCTTTAAGGGGTCAGATTAGGTGCACAAGAATTGAACCACCTCTAACTGAGCACCACTAGTTACTCTTGAAGTCTGTGCCATACAGTATAAATTGTTAGTGTATTATTAAATACCAAATAAATCAGATGAGCATCTAATATCAAACTCTTTTGTAGGTTTTAGTCTAGACTTTTATTTAGCCTGTTCCATGTTAAAAGATGCTCAGAAACACTGGCTGCCACAGAGTCTACTCTTGGAGGTTAAAGAAGTCCTTTATCTCTGGCCTGCTAAACGCAGGGTTGTGAGTTCAATCCTTGAGGGGGGCATTTAGGGATCTGGGGCAAAAATTGGGGATTGGTCCTGCTTTGAGCAGGGGGTTGGACTAGATGACCTCCTGAGGTCCCTTCCAACCCTGATATTCTATGATCTCAATACGCTATTTAAGACCCTGATTCTGAAGTCTGCAACATGTGGACCATCAGCTGTGCCCACACTGCTCACTCATTGGAAATTGCAGGTGTCAGGCCACAATCAAGTGACTCCAGTGGACTTCATCTGTAATCTTGAGCGTAGCCTTCAAATAATGTTTGTATGTTTTTTTGCCAATCATACCCCTTTTACTTGAACAAAAAAATCACATCAAATGACATTAAGAAACACACTTGAAAAAACTTAAACATTTTGCATTAATTGCAGTAGCTGTGAAAGGATTGCAGAAGAGCAACATTAAATTGCATGAGGGGAAATTCGTTCTGCTGAGAGGGAAAAAAGTGAGTTTTCCAGAAAGAGCTGTAAGAATAGCCCTGTACAGGATTCAGAGTAGCAGCTGTGTTAGTCTGTATCTGCAAAAAGAACAGGAGGACTTGTGGCACCACGAAACCTTACGCTCAAATAAATGTGTTAGTCTCTAAGGTGCCACAAGTCCTCCTGTTCTTTTTACTGTACAGTATGTTTTCTATTCTACTTAGAAACGTCAGCTAGAAAGTTCTCAACATTAGGCAGCAATTAGTTCCCCCTGCTCATGTGTTATTGGAGCAGTGGAGATCAAGGGTAACAAGTTGCTATTGTTTGTGTTCATTTCCTGGAGTTTTAGTTAAATGAACCTGATGCTTTCATCCTTAATCATATTCACAGTAGCAGCGACTGAAATGGGTGACAAAGTGTGACAGCGGGCTTCCTCTTTAATGAGACACGGGTTATGCCTCGCATGCTCTCTCCACATTGAACTCTCATAGCCGAGTGGCTAACAGAGTGAACTGTGCACTTGCAGAGAAAGGTTCTTACTAAAAAACTCTGGATTTTGAGGATTTTCCTTTTAAAGCAACTTTTTTCTTTTTAAAGGGAAGTTTACCAGAAGTGCTGCGGAAGGGACTTAGTATTTCAGAATATTAGCAATTGACTGTTCACTGATAATGCTGTGTAGCACTTTGCCAAAGGGCTCGATGCATCTTGTTTGACTGGCATGCTGTAGCATCAAAAAGTTACCACTTGAGCAACGATACAGTGTTCTGGCAATTTAAACAAAGAAGTTCTACCTTAGGACAGAGAACACTCTGGCCATCTTTCCTATTGCTCGGATCTTGTTCCTAATAACCTCCTTTCGAGCTGCAGCTGTTGCTCCTATGTAAAAAAACAAACAAACATTAAAATAAATGGAAGTAACTTATAAGCACTATATCACCACTTTGTATTTTGAACACAAGTCTTTTACAAATCTGATGCGTCACTGTATACTGATAGTAATTGGCTCTATCTTACCACAGTTTGCCCAACTGAAGAGCCATCTCTGTAAGGGAAGTTTAAAATCCTGATTTTGGTAATTTACCATTGAAAACATTTCCATCACTTCTGGACATTCCAGCCATCATATTATAAGTCCCCTGAGAAATGCATGTGATTATTTTCCTGCTACCTATGAAAGCAGCTTGGTTCTCACCCCTGTAAATTAATTTTGTGCTTCAAAAGTTGGGAACCTCACCAAATCATGGTAAAAACAAGGTGCTGAAAAACGAGTCAATCAAGGTGCTAAAAACAGCATTGAATTAACAACAGTATCTGCACCCTGAATTATCTTCAAGGTTTTATTTAGAAACAGTTAACAAATATGACACACCTGAAATGTAATTCTTAATCTTGCCACTTCAAATGAAAATAATAGACAATTCGTAATTATGGCTTAGCTTCATTAGACATAGCAAAATATATCATACAATATTAGGCATATAGCACATATTTCAATTTGTGGCATCTGTCCCTGGGATAAAGTCCTTTCCTTTGCTTTTGGCCATCTATAACTCATTCACTCTCTATTCTCTTTCCTTCCTTGCTAGATCATCTAATATGCTGCTACAGAATATTTTTTGGTACTCCAAATCCTGTTGCCAAAACCTATATGCTCTCACAATACCAGGAAGTACTAAGACGGAGCAGTCTCATTCCATTGTTACATATTACAGCATATTACACTAAGGGCTTGTCTACACAAACAGTCCACTGCAAGCTGAGATGGAACGGATGATTTCCTCTATAAGCACACTTTACGAACAGACAAGACAAGAGGGATACAGGTTGAGCCTTTTGGGGCCTACTGATGAAGAATGGGGGAAGGGAAGCCTGTCTGCATTCATTGCCCTTCTCCTTCCCCACCCCTCCAAAGTTGCACCCACATTCTGAAGTAGTTACTGAGGGGAGCAGACCAGCTGCTTACACCTGAAGGCATGTTGGAGGGGAAGGAGAAGGTCACCAAGCCACGACACCACACGAGGTGCAGGAAGGAAGGTCTGAGTGTGCAGACGCGTTCAGGTCTCATGTAAGTGTGCTGGCAGCACCACTACTACAGCTCAGGTTGAAATGAGTTTGCCGTTTAACAGCAGATTTCTCTACGTGCTCTCACATCCATGTACGTACTGAGATTGCCTGGAAAATAGCTGTTCCTCACTGGGGCCAGGTTAGGCTTAGTAGTACAAGTTAGGGGTAATTTGAGCAAGGGGACCCTGAGATACAGTGCCCCTAAAAAAAAAAAAAAGACAGTATAATTTCCCGTTTGCTGCTGCTGCTGCAGCTTTTCTTTTCTTTTTTTTTTTTTGCGTTCCTCACACCTGTGGTTTGAAGTACGGCACTGGTCCACATCACCCGATGCCATCCTATTAGCTCTGACCTCCACTAGCATCCAGTGTCACATCGAGGAAGCCATCTTTTAGAAGTGAATAGGGGTTAAAGATAGTTCTAGAAACTGACACGAGCCTGGGCGATGTGCTACACCGAATGATTTGTGAACGCTCTGCAGGACTGCTGCTCCGAGGTGGACAAATGTGTGCAGAGGGGCCCTCATGTCAGAGTCACTTGGTGGCTGAAGGCAACGTGCTGTAGTCGCAGACCCCAAGCAGTACTCAAAGAATATGTATTTGAGTCCTGCCGTGGCAGAGTTCTGAGAATATCTGCTGGGCACATTACTACTTTTTGCCTGTCTTTTGCTTTGGGTTATGATCTGTTAAAGAGCTTCTTTGGAAGTTTTGCCCCAAGAACACTGTCAGGGTTCCCTCCCCACTTTGAACTCCAGGGTACAGATATGGGGACCTGCATGAAAGACCCCCAAAGCTTATTTCTACCAGCTTAGTTTAAAACTTTCCCAAGTCACAAATCTCTATTTGTCCTTGTACTGAGGTATGTTGCTACCACCAAGTGATTTGACAAAGAATCAGGGAAAGGACCACTTGGAGTTCCTATTTTCACAAAATATCCCCCCAAGTCTACACCCCCTTTCCTGGGGAGGCTTGAAAAATAAACCAGGTGAGCACAAACCAGACCCTTGGGTTTGTAGGACACTAAAAACCCAATCAGATTTTTAAAAAACAGAACTTTTATTGTAAAGAAAAAAAAAGTAAAAGAAACACCTCCGTAAAATCAGGATGGAAGGTAATTTTACAGGACAATCAGATTTAAAACAGAGGATTTCCCTCTAGGCAAAACTTAAAAGAACAAAAACCAGGGATAAACCTCCTTCTAGCATAGGGAAAATTCACAAGCTAAAACAAAAGATAAACTAACGCATTTCCTTCCTTTACTTCCAATTCTAATGGAGTTGGATTGCTTACTTCCTTGATTTCTGTCTGGTAAGCACTCAGAACAGACAGACCAAAACCTCTTCCCCCCCCTCCCCAGATTTGAAAGTATCTTGTCCCCTTATTGGTCCTTTTGGTCAGGTGCCAACCAGGTTACCTGAGCTTCTTAACCCTTTACAGGTAAAAGGATTTTGTGCCTCTAGCCAGGAGGGATTTTATAGTACTGTATACAGGAAGGTTGTTACCCTTTCCTTTATATTTATGACAACAGTGCTTTCTCTTTACGAGTCAATATTTTAAAGTGCTTTGAAATCGACATACATACCAATGTTGTTTTGATAATTATGGTACCGCCACCAGGCCAGGGTTAGTGTTAGTGGTGCATCTTTGGGGTCATTTAATCAAGTGGTCCCTGAGAAACAGCCCCCTCCACCAAGTAGCTGATTTTAATATTTAAATTGCTCTAAAATCCCCATACATAGAGAGATTGTCTTGAAAACTCGTATGTAGCAACAGGAATTAATGTAGCTATTGTAGTGCAAATTGAGAGTCATTTGATGAACGGGTTCCAGAAATGCAGCCATTTGCCTCCTCTTCACTCCCCCCTCCCATGAGCTCTTCATAATTTTCAAAGTGCTCTAAAATCTACATGCAGAGGTATATTGCCTTAAAATTGACATGCCACAGTCAAGGCTGGAAGAGAGCTTCCGATACAAATTTGGGGTTATTTGATCAAAAGGTTCCCAAGACAAAGCCTCCAAAGAATGAACTTCTTTTGGTTTTCAAAGTACTTTAAAATCCATGCACACAACAAGGGGACAGGTATGCTATATGATTCAAATTTGGTGTCGTTTGGTTAAGGAGTTCCTCAACTACAACTGCACTCAAAAGATCTGATATTAATATTCTAATTGCTCTGAAATCCACATGCTTAGGGAGCTGGTCTTAAAATTAATATTTCACACCAGAGGCTTGTGTAGATTTTTGAAGATGGGGGAAGAGAGCATGCATTGAGATGAATGGGGCAATTCACAACTATGTTGCAGTGGGTTGTGTAAATTCCTGTCCCCCTACAGTAGCCCATGAAGTAGATTAAGAAGTGTGGGGCTACCATCCTGTCTTCCCTGGTATCTCCACCTGGCCAATGTGCTCTATAGCCCTTTGGTTACCACTTTCCCTCCCCCACCCATGACCCCTCCAGCTCCAGTAGGGGCATGGCAGAGCCAGGAGGACAGAACTAATAGCTGAGTGGTGGTGAGGTGTTCCCAGGAAGAGCTTCTCCCTTATGTCCCCCACATACAGATGCCACTCAGTTATGTCCCCCTCACCACCACTACTTCCTCAAAAGACAAGGGAAATTCACTGCCCCAAAACATCATTAAAACAGAGGTTGACCGCCAATGCCACGTACTGTTCCAGAAGCTGAGTGCACCTATATTAAAACTCTGATGACCTCATGAAGCAGTTAAGGTAAAACAAACTTAAACCTCCAAAATGGGGAAATACAGGATTAAGGCAATGTTTCCTACATCACCACACCCACACCGCATTCTGCCCCCTTTCAGCAATGCCCCAATGAGTCCCTAGGGAAGATCATATAACTGTAACCTTCCCAAATATTTGGAGGACAGTGTAAAATATACACAGGCATAATGTGGGGGAAAACTCTCAGACCTTGTCTTGATGAGGATAAAGATCAACCTATTTTCAACCACTTTGCCTGATCCAATCAAACCACCAAAGACTTGCCTGATGCTAGCACCTGTTCATCTTTGTCTCAGGGATTGCCTTTGGGACATCATCTTTGGATAGCCCTGACTGAGCCTTTGGCACAGTGTCATGTGTACCACCAGACAGCTAGAACTCCTCAGGCCAATTGCTCAGCAGAGGGAAGATAGGGTGCATGGCACTGTGTGAATATCATTGTAAAAGTAGGGTTCTGCTGAGCACTGACAATACGTAAGAGAGCGCAAAAGTGGGGTGAAACACTTGTAGTCCCATGTCATCTTGACATACCTAGCAGAACATCAGTTTCTGGAGGTGACTGTGGTAGCCACTCTAATAGCCTTAAAATGTCAGATATTTTTATGACTCTTTTAGTCATTGTTAGATTTTAGACCCAAGAGGGGCCATTGCGATCATCTACTTTGGCTTCCTGCATATCACCACCCAGAAAAATGGATCCTCAGCTGCACCTTTTCTCAGAACTCTGGCAACCTGCTGCAACTTATCTCTGGATCAATCCAGCTACAGCTAACACAGCAAGCATCAGTAGGAAAGCATGGAGAGGAATAATGTTGTTGGACACAACACAATAACACAGCACAACACAGAAAATGGCAGGTTTTGTCTCAGTGTTCCTAATCAGTATTGCTGATTGCAGAGGGCAGAGTTAAGGTTGCGTGGCAGTAGCTGTGTGGTCCCATGGGACATTATCTTATCTCTATATTTCCAGATTTTGAGAGGCTTATGCACAGATGCATTTGACTTTCTGGAACGACATGAGCCAATGCAGTCAACCTTAATGCTAAATTAATTAGTGACATTTATGGAAGTCTTGCACGCTGAATTAGTTACAATTCAGCATTACCACAAAGGACAAATACTGTATGCACTTCCAAGGAAAATAACCACTTGAGTCAGGCAAACAAAATTACGGTATCTTAAAAAAATTACCTCCAGTTTATAAAAGTCCCACATTATAAAAAAGTACCAGCTCTTCAAATGATCATCATCATATTAGGAGTTCACTCCTACAGAACTCTGAGTTAAAGAAAAATTGAACTTGCTGAATGTCCGAGAAACAACAGACAACTTCTATGTGAACTGAAGTCTCAGCTGTCCAAGCTCCAAATGCAAAAAGAAAAATATTCCATAAAATTAAATGCTGTTCTTTCAAGTCCCAGAATTCAAGAGGAAAATTAAATGAAAATTCCTATTTACAATTCACATTAAATTAATTAAATACCTATCAATACTTTAACCACCCACCTATTTTCTTCACAGATGCCAGAACAGTGGTGGTGAGAGGAGGAAATAATGCAATTAGGTGGGAAAAGGCAAACAGATACAGAGAACTTCTTGCAGTCACTTTTGTAAATGAGTAAAGTGCTCAGATACCATGGCGATGGGTGTGATAGATGGAAACCCAGCAAAACGCAATGCACCCCTAGCCTCTAACATGTATCTTGTTTCTCTAGAGTTTGAGCATATACAGTGACTATAGCTAAAAGCATTCAGGGTGAAATCCTGGCATCACTGAAGCCAGTGAGAAAACTCCCATTAAGGCCAGGATTTCACACTCTCCTCTGTGTCGTTATAAGTATCCTATGGAGAACTGGAGAATTTTGATAAAACTACACAGAAGATTTGCTGAGCTCTTGACAGAGCCTGCAGGGAGATAATTCTCCCAATTTGTGGTTTTCCACACATTTCAGTTGATGGCAATGCAGTTGTTATACAACCCAGCTCAGTTACCTATCTTGTTTAATAAGCTACTGCCAATTTCTCAGTTGCAGCTAAACTCAGGATGGACTAAAAGCACCACTGAAAACACAGAAAGTTTTATAAGGTGGTGTTCACTAGTATTAACAAGATGTCTAGGTGGCAGGACTGTTATTTAGATGTGTTAGAAATTGTGACAAGAGTCTACAATTTTTTCCCGTACTTGTGCTAATCTCTTTTATTTTCCGTGCTCCTATGGACAATAGCTCAACGCTTTCAGAACCAGAAATAAGACCAACTCTTTCATCCTTCATTAAAGAAAATTACATGACCTCAAGAACTGTACTATGTAGTAACACAGACAAACTCAGTGTGATTGACACAGCAACATGTCATGCAGTAGGTGGAAATTAACCTTTTACCCAGATACTGCAAATTTTCAAAAATGTAGGCATGGGATTCACACACAAAACATCATTCATAATTGGTGCATATAATTTCACAGCCATCAGGTAAATACCTGTGCAATTACATGACCTCAAGAAGTTATGCACCCAACCAAATCCATGTATTCAGTTACCACAATTTGTATGCTCAAGTGTGGTAACTGTATGAACAAGCACAGGTGTGCTTTTATGTACAGCTCCTGAGACCCATCATCAATCATGAAAATGTTGCCTTTTACTGTTTCGGGACATCTATTAAAATGTTATTAATTGTTTTTGAGTATTTTTAACAAAACAGAGTAACCATTTGAACTGTCCTGAAATCACAAGTTTGTATCTTAAAATGTAAAATGAAGATGAATGTTTTAGAACTGTCTTTCCAATAAAAGATTATCTTTTATACTGTTAAGTGTTAATGAATCATTCTAAACAATAAGGAAGTGTGGGTTAAAAGTCATCACCATGAAACAAGGATGTCCTAATATTAGAAATAGTTAAATGGAAGATTTAAATGACAATTTAACAGCAGTCAATTTCTCTTCTTCAGGAATTAAAGGGGTTTATTTCTACCTGAACTACTATGTAATCTCAGTTTTATTCAACTAGAACTGAATTATTAAGAAAGACAGTTTTTATTCCTTTTTTTCTTTAAGAAACAGCCTCTACCTACTCTCTGTCTTTAGACGTCTAATCACCTGAGAGTATCCCTTTTCTTTTGTATTACAAACCTACACTACTTGATTTTACAAGTACATTTATTTCTTCAATCACTGTTTAAAATTCAATTTACAGAACAACTACTTTTCAGAACTAGAAAAAACAGCAAGAAATAATCTTATCTGTAAATATAAAAATAAGTATAAAATGTACCTAAACATACCAGATAATAGGCTCAAAGTAAAATAAAGTCACTTTGATAGCACACACATAATCTAGTGTTAAAAATATTAACTCTGAGAAGTTTCTGACTCAATCGCACCTTCTAATGAATGTTAAGGCAAGCAAATAGTTTTAAAATGTACCTTTTTCTGTTTGCAAATTGTCTACAAGTAATTTATGTTTTTGAATATTTATTTACCATTCAAAATTATTTCCCAAATACCTTCTGTGAATAATTCTTGTGTCTGTAGCTTATTCAAGAGCAGTTTTGAGTATATGATTGCAACTTAAGATTGTTTTGTTAATTTTGATTGGACACATAGGTCACATGGTACTATTTCTATTCCCTGATTAGAAAAACAACTCTTAGAATCAAGTTTCTGGTGTAAATACATCGGTTTATGAGTTCCAACTTCACCCCTGTAAAAAGGGACACACCAAAATCTGTATGTTACTTCAGCTGGTCTTAAGCATGGATTTAAGTAGGAATTAAATGGTTCATAGACTGCAAGTTAGCCAGCTGCAGAAGTGAATTTCATCCTTTACATACATTCTCTAATATCACTTAAAATGTACGTGTTCTTTAGACATTCCTGCCAGAAAATTAATTTGCTAGGGTATTTGCATAAAGCGGGACAGGAACACAGCTAAAGTTAAAATCTGGGTTTTTTTTATTCAAACAAACATTTTGGATATTATTTTGTAAGTAGCTATTGCTCCCGATACAGTGAACAGCAATCTGCACAGGTAGCTTGTTTGACACCTATGATATTTTACTTTGCCTGCATATGTGATTTATACCTTCAGACTTAGAAGCAGTGCAAGGAAATATCAGTATAGTCTCTTAAAATATTCTGAGTGCAGGACTAAATGGATGGATAATGTTACTGAGTGAAAAAAAACCAGTTAAGTCCCTCTTGATGTTATAGAAAATCCCAATAACTTAAAAACTGTATTTAGCACTAGGAAAATAATACAAAAATTAATTAAATGTAAGCCCTTCTAACTAATTTAATACCTTTCTTCTGTGCATAAATAGGATCTTCTTATGAAATTCCAGGGGGAGGGGGAAGAAACAGATCAGTGAAGTTTGGAGAATGAAAAAAAATAATAAAGAACATTTGACAACATCAATGGAAAAGCAATATTTATGTAAAGTCTGAAAAACAGAAAAGAAACAAATTAGGTAGGGAACAGCCAAAACGAAAGAAGCAGAACTTAATGATGAGAAGAAAAGAAATACTGTTCAGCTTAATCTGAACTTAATGTTAGTAAATTGTGCAGTAAACTAAAATGCAGCTAGACAATCAGAAACTAATCCTAAATTTTGAACCTGCCACCCATACATGCAATAGTCACTTTTTAAATCCTCCTATAATGCATCTGCTGATTTGATATTCTCATCAGGTTGAATAGGCTGGAGATGCCACTTCTGCGAAAGCCACATAAACCATCCTATGTATACCATGCTGAGATGTCTCTTCTCCCCAAGTACTGAGAGGAGATACGTCCAGTCTATATCAGAAATACATGCACACCCCAAAAGCTAAAGGCAGTTCAGGGAGTATTAAAATATGAGTCACCAACTGCCCTGTTTCTGAAATTTCAGGGTGAAAGCAAAGGTGATATCCCCCTTGTGAGCCTTCGGCTTTGATCACCATGGGAGATGTGCCTGTGCTATCTCCACCAAAGTCAATGATGCATGCTGCATTTATGCATTTCCCAGTATGGTCAGACCGGAGGATTTTGCACTAAGCAATTTATAGTAATCAAATAGAAGCAAATATTATGGATGCAAATATTTTAAATAAAAAACAGCTCATTTTTAATGCAATTTAGTTGCAGCCATCAGGTCCAGGCACATCATTTCCACTGGAGCACTCATTTGTCACATAGGTTAGGAACTGCTCTCTACACACCACTGTTAAATAGTCCCGTAGGGATAGCATCAATATTCTCAGGAAGAGGTGTGAAAATCTCAGTATTCCTCCAGTGAGTATTCTTCCAGAAATGAAAAGAAATACATAAAATTCTCCTTCCCCACTCACTCAAGGAGAATATTATGCAATATCTATTTCATTCTCGCTTGGTTTTAGGGAAAAAAATGGTCCTTTGTTACAATTAAGGGACTGATTGACTTGTGACACTGAGACTACTATATATGCAGCTCGTAATACACACTGTCTTACCAACAATAGGTTGAGCTGTAATAGAAGACGGTGGCTTCTGCTAAAGGTAATTCAGTCTCCTTGTCAGCTCACTTCTGAGTCTGCCCCCCAATAATGATCACTGTGTTGATCAGTGTCCAGTGGGAATGTTTAATAGATTACTGTCCACAGTAGAATGGAAGTTTGATCACCAAAATGCATTTCACGTAATAACTCACTTCAGTCTTGAAGCACACTGCTTTATTCACCAAGCCCCACGGCTCCCAAATGATGACTAAATGCAGCACTTAAAATTATGACTGCTGCTTTTTCAGTGGCAGGGCTTTAAACCTGAGCTACAACATTGAAGGTGCTTTGTGACATGAAAATTAAGCCAGGTAATTAAGAAACCTCTTTGTGTCAGATCATGTGCGTGCAGCACACAAAGCAAGCAGTACGTTTGTGTCAGGTTGTCTATTATATTATTGCATCACTTTAATTAGTAGCTCATAAGGTTTTTAATTATTTCAGTCAAATGTGTTAGGCCAGAAATGCTGCTAATTAAAATACGAGGGTACTCTGGATGTATGCTGGTTAGGCAGAAGTACTCCTGTTGCTAGGTGATATGTATGATGTGCAAACCATACAACACACTAGTTAGCATTCACTGAAGACATTCTTTGATGTAACAGGTTACATACCAACTACCATGACAAGCAGGAAAGAAGAAAAAAAAAAGGATGGCAAGGGAAAATGATCCAAGTTTGCTATATTATATTATATTATAAACTTTTTTGTCTCTTTAAAGCAGATAAAATTAAAAAGCCAGTGCAACCAGCCAATGAAACACAAGCACTTTGGAAGGGCATTAAAAAGGTTATTTAGACCCTCCCCCCGACACACCATTAACAGACACTGCCTACAGTGAATGAGGATCAGGACTGGATAAATATCTCCTTTAAGGAAATGAAATATACTGCGTGCTATCTCACATCAACATCCTCTGATGGCAGACTTGAACATGCATGACCCAGATCACTGTTGCTGATTCACAAGAACAGCATGCAGTCAAGTTGGGTGGATTTGGTGCTTTAATTTTGGAAGGGGCTGGTGATGTGGCAGGGGTAGAAGGTAAGAAAGAAGAACTATTGGATGCTGAGAGCTCAAATATTATGAGAAATCATTCTCCTTCCTCCTGCTCAGTGCTTTTCTGTCATTTTGGCTCTCAATGTAGATAATGAAAGTCAACAAGGAAATGCAAAGAAAAACGCTGCATAGCCTCTGTGGCTCTCACTTCAATTATGTGGGAACCAGGGACAGAGCTTGTAGAGATCAAATGGAGAGGAACAAAATCAGCATGAAGCTCTGGAAATATGGCAGTAGTAGGCTCTGGAAACTACAGATGGTGCAAAAGAATTCTGAAGTGGTCATGTTAAAGAAAACTATTCCATACATCAAAATGCATGTGTTATTTTAATGATTAGGCATTCTTTTCCAAGGCACAATTCTTTTAGGAGGCTGAACAGCAAATGAAGGAAGGAAGAAACAGAGAATATTCAGCCACATTATAAGGGAACGAATGCAAAGACCCTACAAAAGTGTAGTCACAAGGGGCTAAAATACTCATCAGCTAACACCAAAGACACAAATGAAAGGAAAATACCCCCCATATTGCCCTCGAGGCAAGGGTACAGCCTTTCCTAGGGAGGGAACTCAAGATATTTCAGACTTAAAGACAGGTCACAATACAGTAGAAATCATTCGGAATGCATTGTGAAATCATTTGTAAATAAACAACAACAAACAAACCCCACACAAATGCACACATAAGCCCTGATCCTGCAAGCCGCTCCACACCGGCAAACTCTCAATACCTACGAAAAGCTCCAGTGCTGTCACTGGGGCTAAGCACAGGCATATGGGGGGACCCAAGCGGAGTAGCTTGCAGGGTCAGAGCCATAGTCTGCATTTTACAGCTTTGAATGGATAACAATTTCAATCAGACATGAGCTAATCTGTGTTTTAGTCTCATCTATACCTTCATCCTGTGAATTTATTGGGTATGACATAGTATTTGATAGGGACAGAATTATTCCAATATTTCTGGGGCTCAGAGGGACTTTGGCAATAGAAAGAAAGAAAAATCCTCAGTAGATTTAGACAACAACTTAAAAACCTATAGAAGTGGGAAGTATTTAATTGCTCCCATTTGGAAACTTACTATGAATGCAGAAAATAATTTTGCGTACACATCAGCAAGCCAAAAGACTTACAGCTTGCTTTCCCTGCTTAGACACTGATGCTGCTGTGAAATAGCTTAAAATGGGAAGGGTGGCAGGATATACCTCTCTGCAAAACAGATGCCTCACATTCCCACTCAAACACCAAGTAATGTCAAAGAAACAGTGAACATAGAGCATTTTTACTTCTACAGTGAATTCATTTTATAAGCATGGTAGAATTTCAGGTCACTTGCACTGCAAGGCCTATGAAATCTCTCCCCTGTACTTGTGGCCATCATCTTGGTCTCTTTCTGTTAAGAAGTAACTTTTGCATAGACACTTTTAAACATTTAGGCTGAAATTTTCAAAAGCTCTCAGCACTGGTCTAACTCTGGTCTCGTTAAAGTCAGTTGGACCAGCAGAGTTAGGCCAATGCTAAGTGTTTTTGAAAATCCCACCCTGAAAGGTTTTGTCGTTGGTGCTGAAGTCAATGGGACTTAGATATGTGCTTACGTGCTTTCCTGAACTGGAACCTACAAGAACACGGCTCTCCCACTACTATATTCATATTTGGTATTTCTGTAGGTCTTCATACATTATCACACACTGTTTTAACCGCAAAATAGCTGGTTACTTACATTTCAAAAGTGAAAGATATCAAGTAAAATAGTCAAACAGGTGTTTCTTCTCTGCACGGATTACCAGTTTACACTGAAGCACTCTCCCTGCCTGATCCTCAAGGAAAACTATTAAAGTCCCAATTGTGTAGCTGTTCCACCAGTGGAATTGCTATTGGCTTCAATGGCAAAACAACTTTCAGAAAAGAGAGGAAATAAACTAATTCTTTTCCCCTTCCTTTGTGTTTGTGAATTGTAGAAGTAAATGACATATTCTCATCATGTAAGAAAAAAAGAAGCTTTTTAAAAGATGCCTTTTTAACTGAGAACTGTTAAATTCATAAAATGTTTGTCTCAGCCTAATTTATTGATAAACTTTTCACCTCCCCCCTCTCTTTTTGCTCTTCTCCACAATCCTATTACCAAATTCCTTTCAGATTATGTTCTGGGATATATTTTTCATACTTTGCATTCTGATTTTCTCTCTTTACCTCAATTTTTAATGTTTCCCTCTCTTTCTCTTTAGTGCCTAAGTGTTTTTTTTTTTTTTTTAAGAGATCAAGGAACCATGGAGCACTAGTTTGAAGATAAAAAGTAGTACAATACAGGTTTGCTCAGTTGACAAGGACTGCTCTAGGGGATTATAAATATAATGTGAGCATTCACTTTCCATGCACTAGTTCTAACAGGAAACACTGGATAATAGAATAAGTTAATTTACTTCCATGGGACCAAATCCCAAAGGCACTGAGCACCTTTTACAAAGTAGTCAATGGGATCTGAGGTCACACATCATCATATAGTATCAATTCTATGGAGCACTAATGGAGATTTTTCTCTTTTCTGTGTAGAAAGAATGGGTCAGCAGCATGTCCCTTTGATATCTGTGTTTGCAATTAACAACCTTCCTAAGCCAGTGACTGTGTTCAAATTGTTTTCTAATGATTCAAGGATCCAAAGTAGAGTTTTCTGCAGTCCTGGGTATCATTCTTCCAAATCCGCAGTATCTAGCATGCCAGAAGCAGCAGAAAGTCACTCGGGGCCATATATGCCATTGATTCTAAGTAAAACTCCCCATTGGAAACATTGGGTAGCTCTGCTTAAAAATCAATAGCACTACCTGGTCCCTTATATTCAGCAAAACTTGATTTTCATAAAGGGAGTCAAATTATTATTTTCTTTCTTTAAAACGAGGAAAAGTAAAATGATTTTTCTTCTTTTGGCTTGGGTGGGAAGTGGGCAAAGGGGAGAGTTTAATAAATTCTCTCCACACCATGCATTATGCAAATCTATTGACATCTAGCACAAACTGTTGTTTTCAGCAGCATGACAGAACATAAATGAGATCCAGAAAACCAGGACGTTAATGTTAGTAACTGAGACTTACAAATAATTTCAAAGCAAACAAACAAACAATCTCAGTGGAGGGCAGAAAGCTCTTACCATCAAAACCATCTTCCTCTGACCCTAATTCATCATCTGAACAGATGTTCAGCACATTTACCAGCATCTCTGTCACTAGAGAGGAAAAACAAATGAGAAACATGAATGGTGAGTTTTCCTCATCAGTCTGAGAGCAGGCTGTAGCGCAGTAGTGTTAATGAATGTAAGCAAAACAAATAGCACCTCATCGAATTTTTAAACCATTTGCACCTTATATTATATTTGTAGTAATATAAACTTGGGTCCAAAGATCCCATGTGGTTAATAAGGGGTTGTTGATATGGTTTCCTGGTAAAAGCTGGTCAAATTTAAAGGCACCCTGCAACAATAAGACTCTTGTATTAAAAAAAAAAAAAAAAAAGCATGATCTCTCCGAGTCACTAGCAGCAACCTAGATTACAACAAAACAAAATAAATTTTAAAATCCTGCTTTACTTTTCCCTGGTCATGGAGTTTTAGTTTTGTCTTTTCACTCATGTTGGACAATGAAACTAGACTGGTCTGTTTTACTCTTCTTCTCATGCACTGGGTAAAATGCTGTAGTTTTGAGTTCCCAGACCTGGAGGTTTTATAAACAACTCAGATATCCATACTGAATAAATAATAAAATAGATCATGAAAATGTTCCTGTTCATTTTAATGTTTTGTAATATTTATTTTATTTTAACAAAACCTAACGGTCTATGGCTAATGTAAATTGACAGTATCTTTAAGGTCAGGACTTACTGTAGATATTTCATTATTGCTGAAAGAGCAATATTTTTAATTTCTTTATTTTGTAACTTGCACTCCAAGCTGTCTACCTCAAGCTGTTCCTAAACCACTCTTAGCCCGTTTCAGACCCGGTGGCAGTGAAAGACTGACCAGAGAGTGTACAGTGTAAAAACAGCCAAAACTTACCCCCGGAGATGGGATTTAGAATTCTAGAAAAGACAGACTTACTACATAAAAATGTCAAATCATTACCAGATAGATAAGTGAAAAACTCCACTACATCTACATGTATTAAGCATAGTTAAAAGTTACCAGATATGTTTGGACTTGCACTAGCTATAAAGGTTGGAGATTTAATTTCAAAATGTGTAGTTACAAATAATTCTCTTCTGTGATAGTCACAGTGGTTTGACACATTAAAAGGGTGAACAGAATTCTGTTGTTCATAAATTAATCAGACATTTTTCGTTTTCACTTAACACTTCCACATTGACAAGGACTGGTGTAACTAACATTGTGTAATATATACAGCTTCCTACCTTGGTTGGCCTTATAGGGGAAAATAATCTACTACAGAAAACAAAAAACATGTAGAGCACAAAAACATATGTTCAACAGCTTTATTTTGCTAGATTCGTCTAATACCCATTTTGGATTTTCAGTCAAAGTACCAGAAGTATCACTGAGGACTTGAACATGGAGTGGGACATGGAAAATAGGGGAGAGAAAACAGGAAAAAAAAGAGAAATCCTGTAATCAGATACTCAGTGTGGATCTTTACTACATATTCTGCACTCCTGCCTCAAATAGTTTCTTACAGTCTGTAGGAGTTTTCTGGGGAAACCATGCGCAGAATATGCAACAAAAGTCGAACATGTGACCCAGAAAGCATGATTTGCCTGAAAAATGGGACTGGCCACATTTATGGCTTAACAAATGAATTCATTTTACTGTCTTTTAAAAAGCTTTAAAGACACATCAGCAAGGACTACAGAACTTCCTCTATCAGTGGAAACATGCCTGGAGACAACAAATGCCTTCCTGGCACACCCTACAGCATCAATGAAGCCTGTCCTCAGTATTGCCTGTCTTGTTCACACTGGCCTGGGGCATCCCACTATTGGCTTTACCTCAACCACTCTTTCAAAGAGCCTCTGTTTAGAGTATAAATGAGTAACTGAAAACTGAGCTGATCATGACTGTAAGTAAAGCCACAGCGGGCTGCATTTTCAGTTGCCTATTAAGATAAAATTGTACTACTCCATGCAGCTTGTAAGAGTTCATTTTAACTTTCTGGCAGTAACTGCTGTTGCTGCTAGGCATTCTATCATATTGCAAGGATCAAAGCAAGTTTCATAGCTCTCTAGTTTTAAGTCAGATGAACTGCTGGGTTTTAAATACTCTGTCATCATATATGAGCTTCATGTTTTGGACCCAAGTCGTCTTGCCTCCAGTTGTATACTTGCCAGCCACAGTTTAAAGTGGCCACAGAACCCCTGTATCATTGTCCAACAATGACATTTCTGTAGTATGGTAAGGCACAAAACTAATGACCCTTTCAGGGCTGGGACAGCTTAGTGAGATGTCATATATTTCAGGGGGTTCCCCTGCCCCCAGAAAACCAAGTGAAAGAGAAGAGCACTGTGGGTACCAAAGTGTCATGATCTGAATTTACTGATCAAGGAGAAATGTATGACTGCATCAGCAGGTTAGAGGCCAGCTGATGAAGTATATATAACAGTGACACAACTGGTGTGGTCTTCTCTAACCAGCAAATGGCAGTATCACAATGCCCAAAGAGTTCAGCAAATACATTGAAGAGAATCCATGACTTTTATCTCCAACTGAAATGCAAGCCTATTTCAATAGCATTCTGATCATGGCACAGCTGTTATTACTGTGCTCTGAAAAAAAAAGGAAAAATCTTCAGAGATGCAGAACGTGGGAATGGTCAAGGCTGCACTCCCTGAAGTGTTGCTTCAGATGTAGCCTCATCACGACACCCTCAAAAGGCCTCTCTCTTAAATCCACCTCCACACTATTTACAGCCACGCAGCCCAGCCTGCTGAACCTGTTAATGGTAAGGGTGCTTGGGTAACTCTAACCCTCAATCCCTATTCATGTTTTAGCTTCCACGAGCACCGCAAGTTACCAACCTTTCTCTCCAACAAATGGCAATGACCAGGTAAACACATCCATGAAATTAGGAAGCCAATATGGGTGAGGGGAACAGTTGAACTGTCTGATATTCATAACATTGTTCTCATACTTCAATACTGCAGCTAAGAGGAAGGAAAGAAAAAGAAACATTAACGGCATGTGTGACAATCCCCACCAGAGGTCAAAAATAGTGATAGCACTTAAGTTCTATAAATGTGCTACAGTATATAAAACAAAAGACACCATTATAGAGATTTTTGAAATATAAAAGCTAAATGTTTCTGTGCTTATGGAGGGAAAGTTATCTTTGAAATGGCAATATAAAATAACTTAGTTATTGTTAGCATAACACAATAACACACAAGCCCTGAACAATTAAGTTTAGAGGAGAGCCCCGATGAAATACTTATTCAATATGGGACTAAGATACTACGTATTATTGGAATGACCATTCATCACAATGGTGACGCTGCGACACGTCCATTCTGATGGTGTATTTATATATATATTTTTAAATAAGGGCCACTTAAAATTGAATTTATAAAGAAAAGAGGAACAGGGTGTCTTTAAAAGACAACTAAAAGACCTTTTAGATTAACTTTACTTTGTATATTATGTGCTAGCATTTAAGCATAGTTCTGAACGTAATCCTGCTTATGATGCTTACTGCTTGTGGTTAAAGTAGTTAAGACCACATCACTTCAGTCTGTTCTGCTAACAGTAATCCACTTTCGTGGTATATTCAGTAGCATCAGTGCAATGTCAGCAAACAATTATTAATCCGGTGACACTATATTGTACACTAGTAATTGTGTGGGAAATAAAACTACCTTTATATGAATTAATTTCAATTTGCCTGAAAACTAGCGAAGTCTTTAGTGGTGAACTTTGTTCATAGTGGGCAACTTTGTTCCAATAGCCAGTGTTAACTTAGGGTAGGTCTACATTTAGGGTGCCATGTAGATTACAGGCACTGCATGCCCAGCTAGCATGAGTATAAATAGAGAGATGGTGAGGCACTGCTTAGGCAAGTGGAGTACAGACACGACAGAATCCTAGTGTATGTATCCTATATGGCCCTTTACATGTCCGAGCAATGCCTCCCATGTGCACACTGCTATTTTTAGCAGTGTAGTTTCCCTCTGCTGGAGTCTTTCCCCACTGCAGTGAAAGATTCTGTCTGAGGGGAAAGGCTCTGGCAGGGGAGAGGCAGCAGGAGGAGACTCCAGCAGCTCCCCACTGCCAGAGCCTTTCCTCACTGCCTCCCCACTGCCAGAGCGTTTCACTGTCACATGTAGCTATACGCTGCAGTGGGAAGGCAGAGTGTCTTTCGCCGTGGCATGTAGCTACACAGACCCTACATGCTACCACAAGTGTGGACAAGGCCTTAAAGTATGTCTACGCAGCCGCTGGGAACAAGCCGCCCAGCATGGGTAGACAAACTCATACTAGTAGGGCTTGAGTTAGCATGCTAAAAGTAGCAGTGTGGATGTTGTGGCTTGGTCTGAAGCTTGGAATCTCAAGCCTAGAGGGATCAGGTGAGCTTGAGAGCCTGAGCCACAACAGCCACATTGCTGTTTCTAGCATGCTAGTTCGAGCCCCTCTAGTACCTGTCTATCCAGGTTGAGAGGTGTGTTCCTAGTTGCAATGTAGACATACCGCTAAAGTCAATATTTGCATAATATTTGATGACTGTATTATATTTCAATGATGTTTATAATTTACATTTGTCAAAATACAGTATGGCAAGTCAGAAATAATTCCCCCCTGCTCCCCATTCCCTTTCCCACACCTGGTCTGTATAAAGCAGATAAGGTATTGCTGCTTTAATACATTCTATCTTAAATCCACATTGTAAACAAGGGACTATGTGACCTTCAGATGTATTAAAAAGAACCCTTCTCTCTCAATCCCTCCATTTTGTGCCAACCATCATGGTACATGGGTAGCGCAGGACATTCCGGAGCCTAATCTCTCAGGGTATAGAAGGCGGCTGACGTAATTTATGTAGTCTCCTTGCCCAATCAGACAATTTTCGTTCAACAAATCATGTTTGACTCTTGGGCATTCCATAGTTACACAGTTGGCTACTCTGCTTTCCAGTAAAATGAGGTGGCTAAGCACTGCTTGTCTGACTTCAACAGAAATGGGAGAGCTAATGGCAGTTCTTTCAATAAGCATTCTTCATATTTTGCCTGAGGTCACCAAAAGGAGATGAAGAGTCATTCTCTTCATATATGGAATAGCATGTATTTCATTACTGGCTGTGCAGCAAGAATGAATCAATGCTGCTTTTGAAGCCAAATGAAAAAGGCGTATTTAATTATTTGAAGATGAATTTAATATTCTAATGCTCACAAATATTCATTTTACTGAGTTTAGCTGGTTTCCCTCCCCTACTTTTCATTTTTCCATTCATTAAGAAAATGTTTAAAAAAAAGTTAAAGAAATAATTTTTACAAGTAACTTTGAGAAGAGGTCTCTAGAAATGCCTCTGATTCATTGACAGGCCAGTATGAGAAACATCCGCCAAAATATGAATGCTTTTTAGTATTCTTATAAAAAAGTGAAGGAAATTAATAATTGATTTTGAGATCATCTAAATGCTACTCTCACTTACACCACATTAATAATGTATCTATTTGAACTGCACATCCCTATGAATTAAATTTAAAATAACAATTGACACTTCATTTGAAACTTTTCCTCCTGGTTAAAGGCAGTGGTGAGCTGGAGCCGGTTCCCACCTGTTCACTAGAACCGGTTGTTAAATTTAGAAGCCCTTTTAGAACTGGTTGTTCCGCGAGGGAGAACCGGTTCTAAAAGGGCTTCTAAATTTAATTGGCCAAAAGTGGTGCCTTAGGCGCCGACTCCATGGGTGCTGCAGCCCTGGAGCACCCAAGGGGAAAATTTGGTGGGTGCAGAGCACCCACCAGCAGCTCCCCTCCCCGCCCCACCCCCTGCCTGGCCCCAGCCCCAGCTCACCTCCGCTCCGCCTCCTCCCCTGAACGCGCCACCCCGCTCTACTTTTCCGCCCCCAATCCCAGACTTCCCACGAATCAGCTGTTCGCGCGGGAAGCTGGGGCAGGCTGAGAAGCCAGCTGCGGCTTCCTGCTCAGGCCCAGGGAGGCGGAGATGAGCTGGGGGGTGGGGGAGGAGGCGTGAGGAGGGCCACCTGCACCGCAGCAGGTAACCTGGGGGGGGCGGGGGGGGGCCACAGGGGAACAGCTCCTCACCCCAGCTCACCTCCGCCACCCTCGGCCTGAGCGGGAAGCTGCCTCCTGCTTCTCAGCCCTCCCCCTTCCCGCCGAACAGCTGATTCGCGGGAAGCCGGGGGGCGGAGAAGCACAGCGGGGCAGTGCGTTCAGGAGAGGAGGAGAAGCGGAAGTGAGCTGGGGCCAGGCGCAGGGCGGGGAGCTTCTGGTGGGTGCTCTGCACCCACCAAACTTTCCCTGTGGGTGCTCCAACCACAGAGCACCCAGGGAGTCGGCGCTTAAGGTGCCACTTTTGATGTGATCAGTGGGGGAGCGGCTGCTCCCCCTGCTCCCCCCAGCTACGCTCCCCTGCCCCTGAGAGCCAGAGGGACCTGCCGGATGCTTCCTGGGAGCTGCCCCAGGTAAGCACCTCTGGGACTCCCCACCTTGCTTCCCAGCAGGTGCCTCTGGCTCTTAGGAGTGGGATGGGCACCCACTATGGTGGCCCACGAGACCCTCCTGCCCGATTCTGGGGGCAGTCAGGGGAGAGGGGTGGATGGGGCTGGGGGGGGGCATCAAGGAACGCGGTGGGGGGGGTTGGATGGGGCAGGAGTCCCGGGGGGCGGGGGTGGGCAACAAATCCCTCGTGGGGTGAGGAGGGAACCTGTTGTTAAGGTTTTGGCAGCTCATCACTGGTTAAAGGGTAGTGAAGTTACCTATAAATCACCTGAACAGCAAACGAGAAACACACTGTATAACAGATACATTTCAAATAAAGTAGAAAAATTCCCTGAGGTAACATTATACAGTATTTACAAAAGAATAAAATACTGCACAGTGGTTTCAAAGTGCCACACGGACTTTTCTGAATTTGTATTTTAAATGTTTTCAATTTCCAAACGCGGAAGAGAAAATAATTAGTTTTTGTGTTAAGCAACCAAGCAATATGACTTATAAAATGTAATCACAATAAGAGCCGGTTTATTCATATAACTCAGACTACAGTTTACAAGATGGTAGTCTGCAGTGCTTTAGGGAGGAGCAAAATTGCAGCTGCGTCAAGAACACCACACTTCCTGGCAACATTACCAGTTTACCTGACCTTTTTAACCCTAAAGGGTTTCCTCCCCGCCCCCGGCAATGGGTATTTTGTTTCTTGAAATGAGATATTTAGCCTCTTTCCCTATAGCTCTAATGGTACTTCCCTAATTGAAAGGAGAACTTCTGAACCAACAGAGAAGCTCTCACCTTACCCGATCACTCTTGTTACAGTGTGTATGGTAACACCCATTGTTTCATGTTCTCTGTGTATATAAATCTCCCCACTGTATTTTCCACCGAATGCATCCAATGAAATGAGCTGTAGCTCACGAAAGCTTATGCTCAAATAAATTTGTTAGTCTCTAAGGTGCCACAAGTCCTCCTTTTCTTTTTGCGGATACAGACTAACATGGCTGCTACTCTGAAATTTGTAATTTCAGCGTATCAGGACTCGGTGCTAAAATCTTAGTTGCTGCAGGTGACCCAACTGTCCTGGAAGAACATTTATCTTTGGAAGTTTTCATGAGCACTAGTTTGCAGGGTATCTGATCACTGGGGTTAAAAAAAAAAAAAAAAAAAAAAAAAGGAGCCACAGGATGCATTACTTCAATTAGAAAACAATCAAGGCAAAATAGAAAATTGAATCTCTTGAACATCAGCAATGTCACTAAGTGGAAATCACACTGGTCCAAAGTTCTGGCACCTGATACATTCACTCCTGGATCATGACAAACAAAAGCACTATTATATCAAGAAGCCAGTTGCAGTTTTAAGATCTATTATAATCAACCAGAGCAGAAACTTATGGTTTTATTAATAGCCATATGAATTCTAATATGATTTTAGCAATCACTATCCTAAGGAACAAGGAGATTTAGGAACCAATATTTTATAACATTTTATATAATCTAACCATGTGGAATTGCAAATTGTGTAATATTGATTACTAACATTATTAATTTGTGAGACATCAGCTGCTAATAAAGTAAAATATACTACATGTACCCTCCTCAATCTTTAATTCTGTTTTATGAAGACAGAATTTGTAGCCACCTGCGGGATTTTTTTCAATAAATTATTTTTGGACTTTTTTGTCAAATTGATAAGAAAAACATGATCAGTAATAAGTATAGGTTTATGGGATAAAATCCTAACCCCTCTGAAATTAATGGAAAACTTTTCAGTGACTTCAATGGGGGCAGGATCACCAAGAGTTATTCTTCATGGGTGAAATCAGACTTGAGTATTTTTTTTTGAAAGACCAATAATTACTGGATGAAAGGAATTATATCTTGATTTTAGTATAGAATTTGATAAATCTCTCACAAAATTAATTCATATTGAATTGAACATATTAACATTGCCAGTGTGGGCTGATGACTGGCAGCTCAGTAAGCAAACAGCAAAGATAAAACAGCAATGATTTGAATTAAGGAGAGGTATCTAGTGCAGACATGATTTTTGGTGGGTTGTCTAGGGTGTAATTGACGGCAATGTCTAGTAAAATGCTGCAAGAACTGGTGTAATGTACTTGGGCAGTAAACATCTACATTTATGATATGGAAGAGGGGGTCAACAATACTAATGGGACTGGATTTGTGGATCCTGAACTGGGAGAAACTCTGACCACCAGTGAGGAGAAAGAAATGTAGAGAAGTTGTAAAGGGCAAAGCAAACAAAATGAGAGTTAACTTGAAAAAACGCAGCTCCAGAAAAGAACAACAAAAGTCATTGGATAATCTGAGGTATTGATTTATGAGGAAAGACTCAAAGAGCTAAACTCTTAAAATGGGAGTTAAGGTTGCAAGTACAGTAAATTTATTGTAACACACATTACAGGGATGTAGCAATTATTCCAAAATCAAGAGTTATAAATCCAAGAAATGCAGAGTTAAGGTTACCCTTACATTCACACATATTAAGGTATAGAGGTGCAGAGTTAGGACACCCAGATAACCTTAACTCTGCCCGTTAGCAACATCATGCAATAATCAAATAGATAAGATTAAGACATTTTAGAGTTTGTGGCCCCAGATTAGATTTAAATGATTTTTAAATATATATTAGATTTTCTCTTTCTTCCTTCATTGTGTTACTCTTACAAAATGGTCACTGCTTCCTAGTATTTCCTAAGAGAGTGAAGCCAGCATCTTATGGCCTCAGTGCCCTTTAGAATAATAGGAGACTGGTGGTGAAATTGAGACAGTCATCTAATTGTGGGCAATCTATAACTTTGGTCCCACTGAGTACAATCAGGGATGGCAACCACTTTGAAATAAGGCATTTCTCAGTGGAAATCTCTGTAGTGGAGCATGATTTTTCAGCTCCCATGAAGGAGAATCTTTCAGTTATGAATAATAATGAGAAAATATGACCACTAATTGTAAATGAAGTCTTCAGATGTATCCTATGCACAGAATTTCAGTGAATTTTGCTATAAAGGACATCTGAAGCATCTGTGTAATTCGAACACTAAGATCATTCAGGAAAAAATCAGTCTGACACTGAGTGCTAAATTTCTTAAAGGAAACATTTTAAAATTAATTTTTACAAACTATTCAATCAGCCTGCTTGTAAATTATCAGAAAATTCATTCTGTGCTGAGAGAATAAGTTCTATAACTTCGGGGAGGATATACTGCATTCTACATACAAAGCAAAGCATTGGAATCCCTGCTTTAAGTGCAAAGCTCACTCTCAACTTTAACAATGGAACCATGAGTTCTGCTCCCACCTAATGTAACAGGTTGGCTACCAAGTGACTACATTTCATTGATGAGGTGACAGGCTGGGAAAAGGGATTGGGAAAAATACCGAGGGGGTGGAAATAGTAACAAAGGGAAAGGAAATATTTAATGTGGTACACAGGGTTATGACTAGAGTAACAGGATGAACTGTAGAAAGGAAAAATTTAGGTTGAACATACCAGAAAAAACCTTCCCTAAAAGTAAGTTCTATTTAAATCGTAGAATAATTTCTCCCAAAGAAATAGCCGAATTCCCAGTTCTTGGGACTTGGATCAGTAGATCAAAGAAGTCACTTGTAGTGAACATTCCTACATTGGCAATGATACCCTAATAATTGTTTTATCATCTTTGTTACTATGACAACAAGTGGCCTTTTATATAAGTACAGTGAGGAATGCTAGAGAAAACTGATAGGTTTGATAAGATAAAACAAAGATGATAAACAAATCAGATTATTACATCATTCCTCTGTTCCTTATGGTACTATTTCCCAAGTATCTCTATTTTAAGATATGCTGCCGGGCAATTTTCCAAGGTGAAATTAATTTTTGTTATTGTCTTTCTATATCCCTTTCGATTACTTATTTACTCAGCTGGTGTCCACAACACCTCCCTTTTTGCTGTCTTCTGCAAATTTCATAAACACGCTATTTACCCCTTTTTCTAGGACATTAATGAATAGGACATCAATGAATGTCTCACAAATAATCAATGTTGAGGCTGTTTTCTTGCTTTTTATAGTACTGTAGATCCTCTTGCATAATCTGTTGTTTCTCTCTCCTGGTCTCATTTTTTGTCTTAGCAAACACACTGTGGACTTTAAAGGGTATCTGAAGAGATATCCTGTTATTCTTGTCAAAATGTTCCAACTCCCCAACTGAATATATCAGTGTTAAAAGACATAACCTTTAAAAAAACAAACAAACAAACAAACAAACAAACAAGCCCTCCAAGATGAGCATTTGCCTTCAGATAGCTAGTTAAATTGTTCATTCAGCCAAAAAACCTCCATTTTTAAAAGTGACAGTCTAACACTAAAATATAAACTCATTGACAATAATAAACAGAATTGATTGACTACTACTGAGTACTGTACAATTTCCCACTTCTGTATCCATTGTCCCAGCAAAAATAGCACTACTGTACATCCTGATGTCTTAAACAAATGTAAAAAACAAAAGTGAAAAATATTGTGATAAGTTAAAATACTTACATACTGTACATGGGCTACTGATCAACGAATACTGTATTCTTTAGCCGCCGTATACTGTTGCCATAGGGAATTTCAATATTGTTCAAAAATAGGCATGACTCTTCCTAAAAGTTGTTATATAGTACAGCAGCACTGTTAAGTGCCTCATTTGATAAAATCTTAGCTTGGCTTCTGTGTGTGGCCTCGGGAAAAACAGATCGTGATGGGCTCATTACGATTCACAGACACAGCTGTATTCACCCATACAACCTGCACGGAACTTTTGTTTCAATATACCTTGTCCTCAAGGCCTCATAAAACCATTATATTTAAAATACCACAATCAAGTCAAAGTTTATTTTCTTGCATGATGGGTCCTCTGGACCCTGAGGAGTGGGCTGACTGGCCAAGGCTTCCGGTACCCTTGTTTCAGAGGCAGCCGACTGGGAAGCTGCAGACTGTGCACCCTGGGCCTGGTGGTATGCCCATGGGGTCCAGAATGACCACTGGGTGGGCCCCTGACCATGTGGCGGCCATGGTCCTGCCCCCATATCAGGGCAGTTACAGTCTGACTGGTGGTGGTCCCGATCCGAAGGCCGCGACCCCATCTCTGAACCCGAGGAATGAGACTGGGACCACGAGGGCCAGGGTGGTGCCGAGTGGATCTGTGCCGACGAGAAGGAGAGCAGCGCTGCGAGGCTGGGGAGCGGTGCCGGGACCTGGATCAGTTCCAGGACCTAGATCGGTACTGTGGCTGGGAGCTGCGCCAAAATGGTGAATGGTGCCAGAACCAGCGTCAGGTCCGGGACCTGCTCCACGAAGGCGAGTGGAGCAGTGCTGCGATCGGGAGCGCTGATGTGATCCGGAAAGGTGCCTGTGAGTACAACCGGCACTGCGATGGGGAGCGGTGCCAGGACTCTGAGCAGTACCAGGATCTCAAACTGTGCTGAGGTTTGCCCAACGGAGCTGACGGTGCCAACGGATGGATCAGTGCCAGCTTGCCTCAAGACAGTGCTGTCCACTGAGCTACCGCAGGTTTGGTGTGGAGTGGATGAGGTCCCTCGCAGCCGCAAACGTGTCCAGGGTGGACAGTAGCTGAACTTTCACCACGCTGAGGGACCGGGAGTCCAACCGCACCGGACTCAAAGGCTCCCCCAGTGGGGCTGAAGTCAACGGTGCTGCGTCCGCGACCTTCGCTCCTGGACGCTCCTCCACAGGACGCACCACAGAGGTTGGCTCCAGGGGCCCGGGTCTCTGCTCAGGAGAGCCACCCTTCTCCGGCTTCCGGTGTCACTTTGGTGCTGGGTCGATGATGCCAGCTTTGGTGCCGGGGAGCGGTGGTGCCGCGGGTCTTGGCCAGACTCCACCACCGCCGCCGCGACTCTGTGCACTGAAGAACTCAGTGCTGGGTCCTCCAGTGCCGAAGGAGGCTGGGGACTAAGTGCTGCCTCCATAATGAGCTGCTTCAGGCGAAAATCCCGCTCCTCCTGAATCCGAAGACGAAATCCGTGGCAGATCCTGCACTTCTTGGCTTGGTGAGCCTCCCCCAGATGTTTCAGACAAGAGTCATGGGGGTCGCCCATTGGCATGGGCTTGGAGCAGGATTTGCAGGGCTTAAATCCTGAGGATTTGGGCATGAAAGCCCCGAAGACAGCCAGCTAGGGTGGAGGGTAACCCCCCCCCCACAACCCAATTGCCACTAACTACAACAAAACAAAGAAACTACCATCAAAAATCAGAACTACTATCTAAATGAAGCTAGGGACATGTGGAGAACTTGCTGAGCAAGATGCCACAGTTCCATCACGGGCGGTAAGAAGGAACTGAGGGGGTGCCGGGTCAGCAGGGTCATATGTTGAGCGCCATGGAGGTGCCACTCCAGGGGGCTCCACAGCCGACCTGACGGATACTGCTAGGAGAAAAACTTTCCGATGGCTGTGCATCCAGTGCATGCACACCTAACTGAGATCGATACGAGCAATCACTTGAAGAAGAACACCGTATCCTAGAGACAGCATGCACCTCGCAATCTTAATTCTGCCCCAGTACGAATGCAAACCTTCCAACCCACCCTTTCTCAATACCACAATGCCCCATCACATTCACGCATTAGAAAGATAAAAATATATCTGATCATTACTTCCAGTTTGCTGGCCAATCTCTTTAGTTTCCTCAGAATCTTACTGTATTCATCTACAAGTGGCAAACAACAAACCACACATACGCCCACACCTGGATATAAAACAGTAAGTCAAAACTATGTGCAAATTTCTGACTTTATTACAGTAAAAGCTGTTATCTGGCACTTTACCAACTAGAAAGCTCTATAAACTGGCATTTCTGATCTTCATTGGGTTTACAGTCCAGCTGGCGCGGGGCCGGCAGGCTCTCTACCTGGCTCCGCATGGCTCCCTATAAACGGTAATATGTCCCTGCTGCTCCTAGGTGGAGGAATGGCCACAGGGTGCTCAGTGCGCTGCCCCCACCCCAAGCGCTGGCTCCACGGCTCCCATTGGCCGGGAACCGCGGCCAATTGGAGCCGTGGGGGCAGCGCCTGCGGGCAGAGGCAAGGCGCAGAGCCACCTAACCACACCTCTGCCTAGGAGCAGCAGAGACATGTCGCTGCTTGTGGGAAACCGCCCTAAGTGAGCGCTGCCCGGATCCAGCACTCTAAAACCTCTCCTGCGCCCCGACTCTCTGCCCGAGCATCCTCCCACATGCAAACTCCCTCCCAGAGCCATGCCCCACACCCCCTCCTGTTCTCCAAACCCCAGCCCTGATCCCCCTCCTGCACCCAAACTCCCTCCCTCTTAGTTAACCAGAATTTTTGACTTACCGGCACCCTCCAATCCCCCAACATGCCAGATAACAAATCTTTTACTGTAGTTTGTAATGTGTAAGCCAGAGGTGCCTGAAAAACATCATGTGATTCAAAATCTGAAGTTTTAAGGGCAATTTCTAACTCATTACAGCTCAGAAGCAAATCAGAATTTTCTGAAGCTCCTCAAATAAATCGATTCTCTTTACTTAGAGGTTACGTGCTGTAAATCTGGGCAAAGACTAGGCTTGTAATTGAGAAAGTGTCCTCAGTCAACATGATCTGCTCTCAGAGAAAAATGGCATATGCCTCCTCGGGTCCCAATCTCCTCTGATGTGGACCAGACATTTCCTCATTCAGTCTTGGTACACGCAGTTTCTGTCCCTTGAGCGGACATGCTGGTAAGTCACTCGTTGCAGTTCTGCAGGAAGCCTTTACTAAGTCTTCTCTCACCTCTGATGAAATTGATCAGTCAGAATCACTATATTATTAAAGGATGGATCTGCTGCAAATCAAGCTACAATTTACAAAGAATATACCAAACCGTAAAATTCAGAATCATGGCATTTTCTTTCCCTGGACTGAGCCAGCAGCAGATTGCAGTCAAGACTGAGGTGCACAAGCAATGCAGTGTGAAAAAGTTTCTATAGCACACTTGGAATGCCTTAACCAGTCATCTCAATCTCAGGAAAAAGGGTTTTTTTCCCTTGCAAGAAATTCTGACAAAAATTCATTAGAAGGATATTTAGGGTCAGCCTTAAATTCACTAAAAGCAACACATTAAAGAGGGTGACTCTCTGTCATATTGGAGCAGATCTTAATCCATTGTTAATTTGACATTAGCTCACTTGGCCCAAATAGGGAGAGGAACTGAGCACCTGAATGTCAACAGCAGTTGTAGATAATCAGAATTTGCAGCAGTAGTTGCACATAAGGGTTCTTTATCAGAAAGGGTAATCTTATCTAATATATGGTCTGTCATACCTAGGAATCATGGAACAAATAAGATGACTCATTTCTGAGACTGATACGATAGAGGGACATTCCTCTGTTCATCCCCTGACATTTGGGGATTTAAAATTCAGATGCTAAGTTCTATTTTTATCATTGTTCTTGTGTGTCAAATGCTTGCCATAGTGACAAAAGCCTATACCGCCAACCCCCATATTCCTAATACAAACACTTTAAGAAACACAATTACAGGCAAATCCGAAATGCTGGTCCAACCTACTTTACTGCTATGGACCTGCTAAGGGCAACTACTGTTATACGCTCTATCAGAAATCTCTCCCCCACAAATAACACTTTTCTTTCCCCTGCACTGTTGATGCTGCAATACTGCCTTACGCTGTCTTTACTGCACTTGCAATTCCTAAGTCTCTTGTGCTGATCTATGTTGCTAGGACTCAAAATATATTTGCTTAAGCACAGTTCCTACATGCTTTACTTTCTGCATAGATAGATACTGGTAGCAAGGCTTTGATGTTGCTGGTATTGTACCTTTAATAATTTTTTTGCACGTTAACATGCATTTGTATTATGCCAAAATATGCTAAATCTAGCTTCTAGCAGTGAACCAATTTCTTCCCTCACAAAGACTAAAGCATTTGCATAATAGCTTTTTAAAGTGCTTAGAAGTTTTATACAATAACCTATTAAAATCATGCTAGTTCTGAAGTCTCTTTTTTCTTTTGCACATTTTATACCAAATACTTTCTTTGTCTGTGGGCAAGGACTGAAAATCCCACCTGTCCCCTTAGGAAAGCTAAACACCTTCTAATGGGTTTAATAGGTTGGGACCATGGAAATGGTAGTTTATAATGAAACTATCCTCATTAACATGGTAAGGAAAAAGTAGTTATGGAAGTCTTTATAGTCCCCATATTTTCTTTCACCTACCAAAGCATACTAGTTTTATTCCAACTGGAGTAGCAGAAAGTGAAGCTATCCTGATGTGTATATTGGATTTAGCAGTAGGAGTTATTGGAATGCTCTGATTTAGAACAGCTTTTTTTCTGCAACTCATTAGGGAAACTTACAGTCACTGTAAGTGCTGTAGTGACTGTTGTAGTAACTTAATGTAAGCTGCATCCACTTGTATTTAGGTTGTGTTGAGTCTTCACAGGGTGGCTAGTATATTATTTAAGCAGCAGACTTTTTTCATTTATATATATTTCCCTCTCTTTGCACTACATGTAAAAATGATTAACAAAACAAAACATGAAATAGGATGCTCAGATACTATGGGCTCTATAAGAACCTAGATTATATTATGACAGAGTTTGCCATATTACTCCCATTAATCTTACAAAGTAACAAAGGGCCAGATGGCCTATTTTAAAAAGTAGCAGATGGCTTCGAAAATCTCAACCATAAGATTTTACAAAGTGCTTCCTTCGGTTATTAGAATTGTTGGCCATTTAATTCTCCAAATAAAGTTTTACTTAACAACCAACACTCAAAATCCAAATGTATCCAAGGATATACAAGACAGAAACATAAAAGTATGTAGCCATCAGAATGTATATATATATATATAATGTGTGTGTGTGTGTATATATATATATATATACACACACACACACCTGATTGGTATTCATCTCATTAAATTTACATGGTGCAACGAAGTAAACAAGCATGAACTAATAAAAGGACACAGTCAACGCAAAGAATCAAAAATGGGAAACTGCATAAAACGTTTGAGTAAAAAGATAATGCTACTACTGTGCATCAACAGAAGGAAGAGAGCTCTCTTACCTTTGTTATTGTACACATCTAGATAATTTGGTGCTGAAAAAATTGTAATTAGTGAAGGGAAGCCTGTTGTTTGGCTTTTCCTGTACATACGATACCTAAAGGAAATGACAGGTTATATTAGTAATAGTATTATTAATCATTTGTTCAGTGCTCTAAGCGTACAACATGTCACTGACTTATCTCAGGCCAAGAAAAGCAACAGATCACTCCCAATGGTTTTACCATGTGAAGTTACAAGCAATAACAGAAATAAATTATGTTTAAAGCTATGCATGAAGGATTTGCTATAGATTTAGAACTTGCCTACAGTTGGGATTACTGTGATTTCAAGCAGAGGTAAACTCAAATGGCGCAAATTGTGACTTTCCATGTTGTTTGTACCAGTGCAGCTACACTGGTTGCTGGTTCCTAACGATTGAAACCCAAGCATGCAAAGTGTGGTAGGAAAGAAAATACTAACGAGGAGCACCAGACATTCCTGGTGAAATCTTGGGCTCCCTAAAGTCATTGGGAGTTTTGCCAATGACTTCAAGGGGATCAGGTTTTCGCCCTTCATCTATTGATGGAGGGTTCTTCTCAAAATAAATTTGCAAAGGGATTAAAAAATACTCAGAGAGATAGAATAGGTAAACTAATTCAGATGTCTTGAAGCACCATGGGACACAGGCATTACTATAGTAACCTCCCCCCAAAAGAGTTTTATGCTTCAAAATCAGTATTAATAAAGTATAAAGCACATTCATGAAACTACAAACTATATCATTTGACAACCATGCAAAGCAGTATCACCCAGAAATATACTTTCCTCTATGGAAAGAAAGCTTAGCTTCACAATGGAATGTCAAATCTTGTCCAGTCCATGGACTAGCATGCTAATGCCTATACATTTTCATTACTCATCCCTGCTGGCTTGTGCAGACCAAAGGCATATTGTCCCAGCAGAGCAATATTTAATCAATCAGTAACGGAATGGGACACCTGCAGAATTTGGAAGCAAACCAACAAAATGGAATTTTCCCCATAGCAAGGCAGAAGTAATACCCAATACAGCACACTAGTTCTCTAATAATTTCTAATAATTGGCAATTATCCACAAAAGTAAGGAAAAGTATCACACCGATTCATTGTAATAGCTTTTCGGAATTTCAGTGTGCGTATTGCACTATGCTTTACGATAGCTTAGCTCTCTCACTCCTACAGGCTTGTGGAGAGGTGGGGGTGGGAGCAGTCAGGGCCATGGGCTCACCCCACTCCCAGCCACCTTGGGACGAATGATGAGAGTGGGCTGTGTGTAACAGGGTGTGAGAAGGCTTCTCGTGCTATTCTCCCCACCCTGTGTACCAGTATATGTGAAATCCAAAAGGTTGCTCTGTGGTATATATTGGAAACAAATACTTTTCCTAATCAAAATGACACAATTTCCTCTTCGGTGCTGTGATTTTATCTGATAAAATATGATCATGTAGAATAGATCATTGTTGCTACCACTGTTATGTAAGTGCAACAGATCTTGTACAAAGTGTGTCAAGTAAGGTGTCTATAGAAAGGATATGATTTGCTGGTTATGATTATGCTATTTGTATGCATGTATCATTTTTGTATCTGAAGTTATGAGTATTGGCTCTATAGCTGTATTTCAAATATTTGCTTCTGGGTAGCACTCACAAGCCAGCACATTGTGAAGGAACTATTCAAGTTGAATGGCACATTGAAGAACACTTAACTCACAACGGAAGACGCCCATCTACAATTAATGGACTTTCCTGCTATGACTAAGTGAAATCATGCATGGACATGTGACTTGCCCATGTGACTCCAAACACCATCTTGTCACCTGTAATTTTCTACAGTGAGAACAATGGGTTTCCCTTCACTGGAGAGAAGCTATAAAAGGCCCTGGAAACATCGCCATGTTGTCTCTTTCCTGCTCAAACCTCTGGACTATGAACTTATACTCATAGGAGCATTCTAACCAAGGGACTGAGGACCTTCCAATGGTTTGGAAGCAATCAGAGTCTTAACAAGCCAGCAGTTTATTCCATCACTGCTACAAGCCTGATCCGAGAACTGTGCATTTATTGTAATCATTTGATTCCTTCAACCAATTTTAACTTTCACCTTTCTTTCTTTTTATAAAAAAAACCTTTAGATTTTAGATACTAAAGGATTGCCAACAGCATGGTTATTGGGTAAGATCTGAGTTATATATTGACCTGGGTATGTGGCTGGTCCTTTGGGATCAGAAGAACCCTTTTGTTTGATGAAATTGGTTTTAAAGAACCACTCATCTTTAAGTCTAGTGTCTGGGTGTTGAATCCAGGACTGGAATGCCTAAGGGGACTGCTTTTCCGACTTCTTGTTAGCCAGTGTGGTGAAACAGAAGTTTACTTTTGTTGCTGGTTTGGTAAATCTTATGGGAGAATAACCACCAGTTTTGGAGTGTGTTGGACCTATTTCTCAGCAGTTTGTCCTGAATTTGGTATTCTCAGTTGTGACCTACAGTGACATGGTGATAGGTGCACACTGAAGTTTTAAGAAACCCATGCTGGAGTCTGAAGCTTCTCGGTCAGCCTGGACTTCCAGGCCATAGAGTGTCCCAATGTCATGACACATCTCTTTGTCCACTGTGATGTTTAGGGGTCTGTGACAGTGTAAGGTAGTAGTATTTAGTGACAGATGAGGCCTCAGGGTTTTTTTCCCCGTTAGTCACGACTCAGAAGAAAGGTATATAAGGCCAGCTATGTCTGAACTGTTCTCAGGCAGGTCAGAGGAGGTGGTTTAGGGAATTAGCAGCAACAGTGAGATTTTTTTTGCCACGACTTTAATTAAAGAACATCGCCCCTAAGTCTGCAGATATTTTTGTACACATTGGGGGCTTTGTTGCAATAGCCTTTGCAGAAAACCCTGGAAGCACACAGCTGCAGAGTAAGACTGATCAGAAAGTGCCAGCACTCCTGCAGACGATTCACAATTGCAAATTTAGCTAAGGAGCTAGCCAGCCACTGCTACATATTTTTCTCTCTTCCTGGTAGAGTAACCCCTCTTCCCTTAAAGAAACATCCCCTATTTGAAGTCTCATGTTCCACTTCCTGAAATAAGATCAAATGTGTCTGTCTTGTAATTCAGCTACGGTTGCATAAAAGATCAGACACTGTAATCCTAGTGTTTGTTTTTGTACCACTAATAAAATATTGTGGTTGCTGTCACTTAAAAATAAGCTTCCAAAGTCTTGTTTCACACAGTTGTCCTTTGTCTCCTTGATATGCAGTTGATCACCGTCTACACTTCACTACTACTGGTGAAGTACAGCTGCTTTTCAACAAATTACTGTAGGAAAGCAACACTCTTACAAAACCATAATGAAATGGTCATTATGGAAAACATGTCTGAGATGTGCACATTCAGGCTTTAATCTCGTGTTAAAATAGCTTATATTTTAAAAGGCCTATAAGTGCTAAGTAACAACACTAAAAATATAAAATAAGGGGTTTTGGGGACTTTATCATTTTAATTTGGAAGACTGCTAAAATGGATTATTTTACTTGCTGATTCAGGGAAACTCTTTCCTTATAAAAGCCAATGGGTATGAATAATGTTTATTTATCAAGCAAGAGCCCCCCTCCCCCTCCACACACTTACCCAGCATCTTGAGCTTCGTGGGCTCTGAGTATAGATAACAAGTTATTGTGCTGGAGGAATTCACATACAGCCGGGTAACTGTTGGAGGAAAAGAAAAGCTCCTGTTATGGAATTATCAGAAGCAGTGCATTCATCTGACATTCAGAAATACTGTATTTGATCAAGCGTGATCAAACATGCATCATTCACGGAATCAACTTCTGCTCTGAAGACAGGTTTTTTCACTTTCACATTGGAAACAGCACCAGAAGCTGTACTTTTTACATAATTGGGTGGAGGCATAGCATAGAAAAGCTGCAGTTCATTACATAATAACAGCTACCTGTCAGAAAGAAAATAATTTCTTTTATATTCTGAGCTTCAAAGCGCCCAGAGGAGGATAAATGTAACACAAGGATGGGATGCAACAGAAAACTTGCCCACACAGTACAGTATATATTGGTTGGTTAGGGAGAGCATGTATGGTGGTGGTATACAAAGGAGATATAGAGGCAGAAGGAAGAAAGTGAACCTATACCCAAATTGAATTGTTTCTCAGTTTCATCTCACCAATAAACAAGACTTCAATTACTTCTCCTCTTGGTATCTTCAAAATTGAATTCTAAAAATGTGTTAGTCAAACATATTTCACATGACCTCTCTACTGAGTTGGGTGTTTTCTATTGCATTGGTGAAAACACAGTCATTAAAACAAAACAATGAGTTTTACTATAATTATATTTTCACATTTTTCACTTCCCATTGATAATGTTGCCTTAGAAGATGAAAGAGGACTCAATTTCTTTATATATAAAATTATCAGTCCTCTGAAAACAAGTTATAGCAGCTACTTCATTTGTAGAGGCACTGAGGGTTTTATTAAAAGCACAGACACAACAGAAGTACATAGACTGTACATTTTTACAAGATTTAAAAAGCTAACTTTTACCATGACATTTTTTTTAATTCAAACCCTATTACATCTAAATATAGAAACCCTGAATACAGTCCTGTATTACGGAAGCCTCGTCAGAACTCCACTGTGAAGGCTGAGGCTATGGTTTCACGAGACTTCGGCCAGCTCTTAGTGTGGCTGCAGATTATATCAGCAGAGCCAGTCTAGCTTATTCCAGCACCCCAAAGGAAAAAAAAAAAACGATTCCTGTGAAGAGCACATTTTCACTGGTATAAATGAGCCTATATCAGTCAGGGATCACACTTCTTTATGCCCTGACTGACAGCTATGCCAGCAGAAGTCTGTAGGATGGACATAGCATTTTATGTATGAAGAATACAGTGTATGCTCCTCAAACTTCCAGAACTTAACTCTTTGAATTTTAAAGGGAATTTGCAAGGACATCTGTGAATTAGTTTATGAATTAAAATGAATTTAAAATGGTCCCTTTAAGGTAAGTATATAGAATTGAGATTCATTATCCTCTATACTCTTTTACAGATCAAGATAGCCCTAACATATACATTACACACTGTCCACACACAATTTCTCTTTTAAGTAGACAGTTTTGACTTTCAACAGGTTGGAATTCCCTTGCCCCATTTTCTGGTCATTGGTGGCTCGTCACAGCTATCAGTCTTCTCCAGTTTTAGATGATTGTGTTCTCTATAGCTTTCACAGCAAAAAGCAAGAAACCTCCTCCAATGACATCACAGCTTCAATATGGAAGAATAGGAGGCCCTCTAGCAGCAAATACCCACCACCTACCCTCATCCCCAACCACACCATCAGCGAAACAAGATTATTTCCTTGGCATAGGAAATTTGAGAGTCAAAACAGGGTGGATCAGGACTAAAGAAATTGCAAATCTGACAACTCTGGCTATGTTTACAATAGGGGATTATATTGGCATAGTTATGGTGCTGTAGCTATAACCCCATAGTGTAGTCACAGCCTACACAATGGAAAGGGTTTATCCATCTCTGTAGGAAAACAACTTTCCCGAGCAATCGTAGCTAGGTCAAAGGAAGCATTTTTCCTTCAAGCTAGCTGCATCTACACTAGAGGTTAGTTCAGCATAGCTATGCTACTCAGAGGTGTGGATATTTTGAATTCCTGGGTGCTGTAGCTATGTCATCCTAAATTTTAAGTGTGGACCAGGCCTTTTACCACCCCATATAAAACCTATAAGGGACCCTGAATAGACTCTTCATTCAGGTGCAGATTACAGAATCTCTGGTTTTCCTCTCAGTCTGCTCATTTACAGTCTGGCAGTCTACTTCCCCTAACAGACTAATTTCCCACCCAGGTAAGCAAGGCGATCTTGGACTTAATTGGTTTGGCTTCATGATCTTTTCTCATAGACCTGCCAGGGCAGGCAGGCCATGTATTTCTTTTGCTCTGACACACTGTTGCGTATGGGCCCCACTACAACCCTATGGGTCCTGCATCCCAGCTAATGAACTAATACCTTAAGTGGGAAAACAATTTTAAAGCTACATTACTATAAACTTACTAAAAATGATACTCATTGTTATGTGTATAAAATTATGATTGAAAAAATCAATAAACCAACCAACCCTTTAATGCCAAGGATCAGTCTGACACATACAGGCTAATATTTGTAACATACTCTGGGGCAAGAAATTTACCTGAATATTCTAAAAGTCAGAAATAGAGAAACTAAGTTGTTCAGGAGATTTGTAAAGAGAGATAAGCCTTAATTCTGCAACTTGATCCATGTGGGCAGAACCCTGTGCTCCACTGACCTCAGTGGAACTCCTTAAAGGCAGAAGAGTCAGTCCTTGCAGAGGCTGTTGCAGAATTAGAGACTTTCATTTGTATGTGATCAGCACAAACACAACAAAGGTCAGTAACAGCAGAAAGCACTGCTTAGTGGCCCAATGGAAACAACTCCAAGAGCCCTACTGTAGTTTCTGGTACTGAGTGGTCCAATGAAAACCATTTACACATGCTGACATCCTCAATGAGCATTTCAGGCAGAGACCAATTTATTCTCAGCAAGCAATGTCTCCAAAATCAGGAGCGAGACAAATTGGCAGGGTAGTGAGAAGATGCTTGTACCAATCCTATCTTGTGCTGTACTAATTATGAGGAAAAAGAGACTACATTGGATTTAAGGGCTGTTAAGCCATAACTTGTCTGAAACACTAATTTGACACTTTAATTTTAAATACAAAAAAAGTGCCAGTAACTACTGCTTACACTTTAACTGGATACATTTTAATAATTAAAGGAGCTGGGTTAATAAAAGTACATGTTTTTCTGCTGGTGCAATTTTAACAAATAAATGATGTTCATTTCCATTTTCTAATTATAATATTTAAACCTATTCTTTCCAAATTTCTATGATTACATAAAACTGGCACCTCAGAGAGATCACACTGCTGTCAACTTGAATTACTATAGAAAATCCAAATTATCTAAACTGTTAAACATGGCAAATAGGTAGATATCTAGGAATCCAAATGTACAAAGAAGAGTAAGTTTAAATAAATTACTCCTCCTCTGAAGGTGCTGTTAGCACTTCATCTGAAAATTCATGGAGTGGCACTACGGATAACATTCTCTCTCAGCCCTTCCATATAGTCCAGTTAAGTATATGCGGAGAAGTGAAGTACGAGATAAATCAGGGGCTTTAACAGCAATTTTGGAGGAATTGCCACTTAAAGCATGCTAGCAATCCTATTTTCAAACAATCAATCACTAAAGATTTTAAGAGTCTTTAAAACAGATACCTTTTTAGACTGACATTTTTCACGTCTGGATGAGGAATTAGCCATTTCACAAAATTTAGTGAGAAGTGACATTTCAGGGATGTAAATGGCTCAGAATTTTGTGAGAGAGTCATTTTGTGAAAAATGTAAGTTTCACTCAACTGCATTTGTAACAGTTCACAATTTTTAACAAACTGGAAATGCGTGTGTGAGATCCTTACTTTGTATTATACACTTGCTAACAGTTAAGTTCCTGTTGTTTAGGGAACAGCTTAATATTTGTGTTGCACTTGAAAAATGTAAAATACAAGGGACCAGATTCTGCCACACTTACTTACATGGATTAGTACTTCAATCTGCAAGTAGTCCCACAAATTTTATAACTTTCATCTGACTACCAGGGGGAGCATCTGGTTTTGTAAATGTAAGTATTAATTAAGTACAATGCACATACTACATTTCATCTGAAAATAGTTTAGTAATGCTAAGAGTAATTCTCAAAATATATGAACTTGGGTCAGTAAAGTCACACAAACATTCTAGAGGGCAATTTAAAGCCAAATCCTGCAGCTGTTATTTAGTCAAATTCCCATTCAGACACTTGGAGATTTGCTTGAATAAGGACTAAAGTACGGATCTTTAACTGGGTGGTACTTTGTACTTGGATTACATCCAATTAGAGAAAAAAGAAAAAAAAAGAGCACTCAGTAAATGGAATTAAAATCTGTAACCTGGATGTTACAGTCAAACACACTAGCTTTCACTCAAGATGTTAAAAGTAAAATATCAGTTGTGTTTGATTAAGACTTACAGGCCAGATTTTAAAGATATTTAGGCCTCTAGGTGCTATTGATTGGGAGTTAGGCATTTTCAAAAGTGCCTATCTGTACCTTTAGGTGCCTAAATACCTTTAAAAATCTGGTCCTAACCCATTATAGGTCACAGGCGTCTGTATAGAACCACAACAGACCCAATTCTGCCACCCTCATTTTTTTAGTAGTATGTTACTCCATGAACAGCCCCCCCGAATCAGATGGTAACAAAGTTAATGTATTACATTAGAATCCCTGTATATGTGGAATACCAACTTTTTGGAACAAACAACATATAGCTGATACGGGCTTTCCATATCCTTACTGATGAATATATTTGAATAGGAGAGATACACATGTCCATGATAAATCTGTTTTGGTTTGGGGAGATATTAAGATTCCACCAGGCCTACTTTTGAGAGGAAAAAAGAAAGAAATATTTCTGTATTTCACAGACTTAAATCTGGTGGCCCTTTTGGCTTTAAATATTATGACTAACCATGGACAGAAATTCATTCCAGGTTTTGCATCCAACAAACAATTCTACTGTCTTTACATTTCTAACAACAATACAATGGCAAACTCATTAGACTGCAGGGAATTTAATATGCTGTAATATATATTAGACTTTCATTGTCTTTTCATATTATTATTATTCTATAAAAATATCTAGAAAACCCAATGAGGTCTAATTACCTACATAGCTCTCTTGTAATTATAACTCTACCAGAATATGTTTAGTAGTCTCAATGATGTAAACTCACCAGCTGGACAAAGCTGCCACGTGGAAGAACAAATCATATACTTTTCAATATAAAGCTCTTTATATAATTTAAATGCTCTAAAAGTGATTGACTTTGCCTTGGACTGTAAGCAAAATGTGTCATAGCTGATAATAAAATTTTCCTTTCTAAACTCCTCAATAAAAATGTGTTTATTTTTAAAAAGAAAAATAATTATTTTATTATTTATTTATTTATTATTATTTATTATTTAATTATTTTCTCTTTTATTTTAAAAGAGAAATTCAAAGGGTAGTATATGGTAATGAATACTGATTTACACAAATGTGATTGCATATGTAATATTATAGAAACATGGTTATTGGACTTTAATGACATAACATGCGTATTGACACCTTCTCTTTTGCTATTAAAGCATGAAACAAAAGGGATGCATTCTAGGTTGTTGTTTTTTAAACAAGGGTCAATGAAATAAATCTTAAAATATATTAAAATGTTTATTTTGGGTACCTTGATTTTATTAAAAGACAACTAAATAAGATAAAAAAGGAGGACTGATTTAAATATTTACTCTTGCTAAGTCTTAGTTTAGTTCTAGAATCTTTTCTAGAATCTAGAATCTTTTCTCTCTCCACGCTGGATACACAATTTGATCCATGCAGATAGGACTGTCAAAAATAATAATACTTTGCACTTGTATAAAACCTGTCAACAGAGGATCTTGAATCCCTTCACAAAAGGTGAGTAAAAGTCATTTTAAAAATTTCAGTGTCACTTGGTCTCAATTAGTAAAATTACTGAATTTTGTTAACACGTTATTTGGATTAAGGAGAGTCATATTAAGATTACATACATTCTTTTAACAGTTTTGTTTCAGTTTTCAGTACACATATTTATATTCCATGGCCTAACTTGAATTAGGAGTTTGTACTGGACATTGGGCAGTGCAATTTTCACTTTTGCTCTCTTTTATGAGCTTCTCACAATGAGAACTGAACCTGCTTTTTATTCTTAGCTTAGAATCAGTTTTGGGAAGTTCAGGTGAAGAACCCTCAAATCCTTCTGCACCCAATGAATACGCAAAGGAACTGGGTGTGAAAAAATTGTGAGTTAAATTAGAGGCCCGCCTAAGCTTCCAACACAAATCGCACCACCACATTCAAAAAGGAACCTGACACCGACATCTTCGCTGACGGATGTCATAATAACCAAGGGATGACTGCTTTGTGCCTTCTGGTCATGCGGTCATCATTTGCAACAGCAACTACTCATATTGGAGCCCAGTGGTACAACAATCTGCTCCCACCTGAAATTCTGGTGAAATATAGCTAAAGATAGCAATATTTGGGGTCTATAAAGTACAGCATGCAACAGTACATACAGGATTGTGGAGCGAGTTCCTGGAGCATCAGTGCATCAACTGTCAAGTAATCAATAGCGATGCTTGGCAAACTTTTTCAACCAAAATATTTTGGTGGAAAAAACAGATATAGCAACACCAAAATGTTTCGTGAATTCAGACTAATTTTGCCAAATTGTTTTAGACAGAAAAAAAAACCAACCTTAAAATGTGAAAAACAGCAAAAGGTTTCATTTTGACATCTTTCTAACTAAACATTCCTATTTTTGATTCAACACAACTTCAACTTGAACTTTCCTTTTATTTTTAAAACGGTTAAACACATAACAATATGCTAGCGATCCAAAGAAAATGCTTCATTCAACCCACAACAAAATGTTCTTCATATTTCAATTTGCCAAAAATTTCATTTTTGGTTTGACCAGAACACTTTTTATTTATTTATGTGGAATTGCCAGCTTACTGAAAAATCTGTTATTTACCCACCTCTAGTCAATAGCTTAAATATCCAGTCTGTAGCCTGTATTTATTTCATTGTAATTTAGTCTGTAATGTGTTTTTCACTATTATTTGAATAAATAAGACCTTTTAACCTAAAAAAGAGAAGTGATTTTCAGCACATCTTTGCTTCTTAGCCCTGGTCTACACTGGGGGGTGGGGATCGATCTAAGTTACGCAACTTCAGCTATGTGAATAATGTAGCTGAAGTCGACGTACTTAGATCGACTTACCATGGTGTCTCCACCGCAGTGAGTCGACTGCTGCTGCTACCCCGTAGACTCTGCCTGCACCTCTCGCGGCGCTGGAGTACAGGAATCGACAGGAGAGCGCTCGGGGGGTCAATTTATTGCGACTAGACTAGACGCAATAAATTGATCCTCGCCAGATCTATCGCTGCCAGCTGATCCGGTAGGTGGCGAAGACATACCCTTACTGTCTTAAATGTCAGTATACAAACATACATATTTACCACTGCATGAACTGCATAAAACAACCAGTCATTCCAAGAATAAATGCTTAAAAAGGGCACTTTTATGGCATCATAATTTATCATAAAAGTGACCTTTTCATTATGGCAATTATGAACAGTAACAAATAAAAATAAGGGAGACTAACTTTACAGAATAAACTTCAAATATTTTTTAGAAAAGCTAAATAAACCCTTCACCTTAACTGCTGGAAAAACAAACCAAATAGAGTGAGCGCTACTAAAAAGTGAACATTAGGCCTCCATAGCAATTCCACTTTCCACAGTATTTCTCACTCTTAGTTCTCACTAACCCTTCGTGCCATAGCTGGATGAAGAACACAAATACTTAGAAAAGTAACCATGAGGTGATGGGAAGGATAGGGTCAAAGAAGGCTATTGTAATCAGTTTGGTTCCAATCCTGCAATGTGATATGCTCATGGGGAACCAAACTGAAATCACTCAGCCCACGGGCCTCTACACGGATATTGGAGTCCACCCATGTGCATCACATTGCAGGAGCCGGTCATTATTGAGGGTTCTGGTAAGAGCAGAGTACTCTGCAGTAAGCTGGGGCAGGAAGCAGCTGGCTAACAGCACAGTTGGGTGAAATATTCATGCAAAATTTTTGTTGTTGTTAATTATGCAGGGGTAAAGTTCAGGGTACTTTTTCCCATAACATTGCCATAGTTTTACCAGGGTTACTCAAAATAACGTAGTCATAAAGTACACATTTTTGAGGAAGAGGCAGCAATGCTCTAGAGGACACATGACCAAGAAATCAGCACACAACTGGGAGCCTGGAACGCCAGAGTTCTCCTCCCACCTTTGACAATGACTGGCTTAAAAAATATTTTGCAGTCATACAGCAATTAATAAACATTATTTATTTAGGCTTTACAGCATTCCCATTAAATATTATATGTAAACATAATTATCTCCTGTGGTCTAGTGCCAGGGTTCTCAAAGCTTTTCATACTATGGGCTATGAAAGAGATTGACTCAAGGGATCTCCCCTTCCATTGTGATTTTATGGAACTCTTCAGCTTCCATTTACAACGACAAAACAGCCCATGGCAACTACAGCATTTGTTTAGAGAAAAAAAGTAATATAATGGGAAGCACTAATTTTTTTATTGTCTTTTGATTGTCTTTTGCATTTTAGCAGCTGGAAACAAAGACAAGAACCAGCACAATATGGCTAGCCATCTATCCACATAAAGCTAGTTATTCAGGGACCACAGTTTCCAAACCTTTGGTTTGCTGGATTAAGCAAACTCTAGCAGTAATACCACTAGTATTTTAATCCTGGTTCTGGCAGTGACTTGCTACATGACCTTAGACAAGTCAATTAACCTAGCTGAGCTTCACATTTCTTTCATCTCTAGCATAAGGATATTTACCATTTACCTACTTCACAGGGTTGGTTGTGAGGTGAAGGTCCCTACGTTCAAAGTATTAAGGCCACTGTGATGTGAATGGGTGAACAGGATTCAGATGTGTTCAACGCCATAATTTCAAAAATTCATCATGCCCCTCCTGGTCAATATTTAATCTGATAAGGGCTTTTTGAGTTCTCTCAGGCTCACAGCAATGCATGATCAGTCTCCCATGATTTTGCGTACAGGAGACAGAGTGAAAAATCACACTGGTGAAAACTAACTCATCATCTCCTTTCAGGTCTCCCCAAGGGAAACACTGATACCAGTTTCCAATTTAGTACAGAGGAGCTGATGGATCTGTCAGGAATCTTCATCTACCTTGATGATGAGCAACTTCGGAGCTGAACATTCCTCGGATCTACTGCCCAAACAGAACTGGTACGTTACCTGCTTCAGATACAACACTTGTGCCTTTCACTCCCTTCACAGAAACAATCCTCATGTTTTGTATTTAAAAAGGTCTAAAAAGAGTACATTTATAAAGGAGCTTAAATTGCTGAAATCCAATAGGATTTGGTGAGTGGACTGCCCTATAAATGCTGATTGGCTGCCACTCAAACCAGAGGTGAGGGAATATATTTTGTTTATGAATTAGACATTAACCCCTGAAAATTGGGGTTTATAATGGAAAATCTGACAGTTGAATATGGTCATTATCAGTGCAGTTTATAATTTCTTGCTATTTTATTTTCTTTATAGTATTTCTTTCATCCTAGTATTAAATATTGCATTAAAAAGGATGTATTGAAAACAGTAAAAAGTAAAATAAAAAATAGAATATAAAAAAAAGAAAATAAACATGGTGGATCCCTCCTTCCATTTCAATGGCATTCACAGGAGTTAAAATGCTATAACTAATTCATTTAAAATATTAGCCTTTCATTAGTTGCATATGGCTCCTCATTAGTATCCACAGGGTCAAAAACTTACAGAGTGGTGGAGCTGCTACATTGTTAAACTGCTCACATTGCTTTCCCTCTTGAGAGAGAAGCTTGTCTCCTTGCATAGTATACATTGCTAAGGCCCAGTCCTGCACTCCTTGTGAACTCAAAACTCCCACCAAATTCAATGTCCCTCAGTACAAAAGGGAAGGTTCATGCTGTGAACTGTTTTAGGACTCATTTTCTCTGCGTCTATGAGAAGTCAGTACACAGTTCCTTCTGGGGAAATACCTTTCTCTCTTTGGAGAAATAAGTGATTAGACCTACTAGATAAGGGATCACATCACAGAAGCCACTATCTGAATTAACACTCCTGTTTGCTGTCTCAGGTCTATACAGAAGCTGTGACATGCAATCTCCAGCTCAAGAAGATATCTCTGCATTGGTTCTCATTGAGTTAAAGCACGAAAAATAGAAGTGTCGTTTTGGTGGCATGAACAGCGGGAGGGGTACGTACCTATGGGTTTGGACAGGATCACCCTTGGGCATCTAATCCCTCCCTCTGCAAGTAGCGTCATAGCTATGATCAGAGCTAGTGCAAGTACATCTACTTGAGCTGGAAATTAGATGTTCCAACTGCAGTATAGACCTATCCTTGAAACCATTCTATAACTTCTAGAGTCATCTTTTCCAGCTCACGGTTAAGGCACACTTGGGGGGCAAGATGTGGAAAAAGTCTACAATGTGCTATATGGGACTTCAGTCGCCAGTACCAAATTGGCAACCATTTTTGTGTGTGTGTATGTGTGCATACACATGTACACACACACACACACCCCTTAAATGTTTAGATTTCTATTGGTTTCAGGGCTACTCATATCCTGTCTTCATGTTAACAGGGTCTTCAGTTGTAAATCAAGAAGTATAAAAGTTTAGTCCCCAACAAAGAAAGCGTAAAGGTATGTTTCCCTCCACAAATCCTATTTCAGATTCTATATTTTTTTCTTTGTCAAGAGGAATCTTGTTTCCTAGAACATGCTGTACTACTCAGTGAGATCCCATTTGTATTCTTAAATTCAATGGAAATTTCCATAGACTTCTAAAAATCAATTTATACCAACTTCAAGAGGAATAAATTTATGCATATTCAGTGTCTACTTAGCGAAGATTTTTTTTTGTTTAGCATGCTATTATGAGCTTTACTCTCTACGGCTATTAAGGTATAATTGACTTTTTTTGTTTGACTGAAAGAGAAAATTAATTTCCCTTGAGTGTAACCTTTGTTACTGATTGCACCAATGAAAGATAAGGCTCTGTAACCTTCTCTCTTAAAAATGGTCTCATTGGCAATTCAAGAGGCCTAATTTTTCAGTACTGTAACCTTTCTTTCATTCTGTAGGATTAACTGACTGTGCAAGTTTTCTCAAGTTAAGCAATGATCTCTAAAAGGAATACTGTTAGAATCACTCTCTCTAATGCTCACAAAAGGTGAACTAGAGAGATTTTGTTATCCTCAGAAGTTCAATTTCATGTTAACAGGTAACTTTGCAATAACTCTGACCATTTTTCTTCTCTTTCTGAACATACTCCATGATATTAAATACAAGTATGTTGGAAAGCAGTTTATGTTGCAAAGTCAAGGACTCAAAAGTTAGGAAAATGCCAGACTTGAGGTTGCCATAATTTGTCCCCATGAGCATATGTATTATGATACAGTCTTTAATTACAGAATCACATATTATTTTCCACAGATTTTCTGTCATTCAATGCACAGGATGTAAGGCGTACACCACAGTTAGAAATTCAATATTTCTTTTAATCCTTATCTATCAATATATGGCTCTAGACTTTTTTTTTTACCGAAAAACGTCGAAACCCTGTCGCCAATATAGAATTATTATTTCCTCTTGGGGTTTTCTATGGTGCTCATCGCCATAATATCTGCGTGTTTCACAGACAAATTCATTTATCATCACAACACACCTGTGAGGTGAAGAGGTATTAATTATTATTGCTTTACATATGGGGAACTGAAATACAGCATGATCAAAGCCAACAGTCGAAAATGCCCACTAATTTTGGGATTCCTACTTGCCTGCTATTTGCAATATCTCCAAAGGCCAGAGATGGGACACTACATGGGGAGAGCTCTGAGTTACTACACAGAATTCTTTCCCGGGTGTCGCACTAGTGGGTCTCACCCACATGCTCAGGGTGTAACAGACCACCATATTTGGGGTTTGGAAGGAATTTCCTCCCAGGTTAGATAGGCAGAGAGCCAGTGTTGCTTTTTTGTTGTTGTCTTTCTCTGTAGCATGGGCCACCAGTCACTTACTGGTTTCAATTAGAGTAAATGGTAACTTGAAGTATCTGTAATTTGAAGTCTTTAAATCAATGTTTGAAAACTTCAGAAACTCAGCCAGAGGTTATGGGACTATTACAGGAGTGGTGGGTGAGTTTCTATGACCTATGGTGTGCTGGAGGTCAGACTAAGGACAGAAGGGACCATCATAATCATCTAAAGTCTTTAAGATACCTAGTGACTAGTTTTTCAGAGTACTTGGTATTTTTATAGCACTATGTATTGTGATACAGAATGGCCAGAGGGCAGCAGGAGAGTGTTAGAAGGGAGCCTTATTCCCTGTAGAGGGAAGAAAGTTTGCTATAAATTAAAGCACCTGAAGCCAGTCACATGATATAACCCCCCTGCTTCAATCAGACAAGAGGAGGAGTTGAAACAGAGTGGATTGGTGTTGGAGCAGAGAGCAGTCTGGAGGAGTTGAAGCAGAGTGGATTGGTTTGGAACAGAGCGCAGTTTGGAGGGAAGCAGAGGACAGTTTGGAGAAGTGCTGCAGTGGGCTAAGACGACCAAGACCACAGATAAAGGGACACCCGGTTTGTGCAGAGGGAGGGCAGGAAGCCCCCACAGCTGAAGGGCAGGAGAGGGAAGTAGCCCAAGGGAAGGAACCACTAGTTCTAGTGGTTTGCCGCTATCCCTAGGGCCCCTGGGCTGGGACCCGGAGTAGAAAGCGGGCCCGGGTCCCTCCCTCTCCACTCCCCTCCTCTAGGACACGAGTGGGGCAGTTAATACGCCAGTTCAGGGGCAAGAAACGGTGCCCTGAAACCCCTCCCCTCCAAGAAGAGAAAGCGCGAGACCCATCATAGTAGTGCTGGCAATTTGCCACAGTATACTCAACTCACAGTTCCCACTGATGTCACTTGCAGTTGTGAGTGTTCAACACTTCTGGAAATCAGCCACAGATGTTTCACCTTGGGTTCTCAGAAAATGAAGAACGTACAGTCAGTGGCCACTTGTGAAAATTTTTGTTTAAGCGACTTCCCCATTGCCCAGCATTACCTACTATACTCTATGGCAGAGACAGGGAGAGAATCCAATTTTCCAAAGTGACATTCAACCATCTAATCCACAAGACCATTCCTTCTCTTCCTGCAGTTCCCTGCCTCATTTACTACACACCTTACACTTTCTGCAACAAAAGAGGCAGGGCTCGCTCAGACAACAGCTTCATTCACTACACAACCTTAATTCAGTCTCTGATCATCACCCGTCTTCTAATGAATGAGGCAGACTCCTATGAAAAAGACAGTCTTTAATTATATGATCACACACTAACATAACGCATGTGCAACCTTCATTTTTAGCATTTCCTAACTTCTCAGTGCTTCACTTTGCAACCTTAATATTCTTTTAAACTAGGTTATTTTTTTAAAATATAATTTCTGACATTTTTAAAACTACAATGTGAAGAAACAAATTCTAACACCCTATGTGGGTCACCAATAGACCCGGAAACTTTAGATCCACAGCACAGAAAAAAAGATCGGTTTTGAAAAACACTGCTGGTAAAAAAAATTCTGTGCTTGGTAAACATTTTCTGTGAAAATTTTTCACTTTCCCACCAAGAAAACCGAACTTTTCTTAAAATTTTCTGCGAACATGGTTTTTTGGGTTGAAAAATGGCTTTTCATCCAAAATAATTTGCTGAAAAAAAATTTAGAATGCCTCTACAAATTTCAATTTAAAAAAAAAAATTTCCACAAGCTAAATCCCAGAGTTTTTACTCAGGTACAACTCCTCATCCAACAACAATGTATTCTCTACCCCCTCTCCTGGAAAGAATGTAGCACCCGGTCCTGTAAATCTCTTAACATTTCTACTCTTTCCTCCATCCAGGAATAAAATGAAGGACAATGTGGATGAGGGGAACAAGAAGGCAGGAAATAATTTTAATAAAATTAAGTCTATGGGAAGGCAGTACCCCTTCCTTTGCTACTGCAGTCTGGTACATATTACTCCATTTCAGAAATGCTTTTTCTCTTTACCCTGCCTTGCAGAGTCCAATCTGAAATTCAATCAGCCAAACATAAAACCCATTTGGTCAAGAGAAAAGCCAGCAAGCATGGTCAAGCATTCTGACTGCATCTCATATGTCATGCAGAATCAGAGAAGAGTTCTGTTTCCCTGGTGGGTCAGAACAGGCTAGTGACATGTTAGAAAGGATTTACTCTTCTTGGAATACATGACTATGATTTTCCCTTTCTTTAAAACCTGTGTTAGGTTAAATCCTTTTATACAATTTATCTTAGTAGAAGTTAGATTTTGGATTACTATGGTCATCACCTTTATTTGTGCAGCTGTGAGAGGGAAGCACGGTTTACATTAACAAAGAAGGAAACAATCTTCTCATTAACTGCACTTCGTTTCACCAGTGTTTGGGAAAGCCTAACAAATTCTGCAATAAATGCATGTTTCACATGTCTGCCATCTGGCTTTCCTAATTTGCCTATTGGAAGGATCAGCCATCCTAAAAGAAGAAATACAATATAGTAGCAGACAGAGAGAAGACCAGAATCTATGCATGATAAATGCTTTGATTTAAAATATTGTGATATTTAAGCTGTTTAGATAATATTCATTATCATTTAATATCATTTAAATATAAACTATTGTAAAAGGATATTGGACTTACAAAAGTTTCTGTTCATTCAAACATATGTACTATGGGGATGGGCATCTTCTGGCCAGGGACCATCTTCTGTTCTATTTTTTGCCTAGCACAATGGGTCCTCAGTCCTGGTTCAAGCCCTTAGATACCACCAAAATACATAACAGTAGCAGCTCCTATGTCAGACTCTTTCAGACTCTCCCACCCAGCATATGGGGTTTAATCATACATTCTTATGTCCTTGTAATATCCAGAGACTGTCATGGCTTACGGGAACCGCTGGCAACCAGGCATAATTTAGAGCAGATTTCAACCAGGCCCAAATTGAAGGCCCCAGCTGGCTCTAAAACCAGGGGAGTGAAAAGGTGGAGTAAAGCTATCTTCCCCCCGCATCCTTGTCATGTGCCAGGCATAACTTAACCAGCCAAGAGAATCTGGCTCCCAGATACTGAAAGGTATTAATTATATCAGGATTGTGATATATTAGCACTTACGAGTTACAGGGGGCACAGAAGAGGAGATGACAATCAACCAAGGTATCCTTTTAAAATGGATTTATCTGGAAGTTACACAAGCTGTTGTCATAGTAGAATAACCACAGAAGTTATTAATGACCTCCTTAGCTCGGCCATCTGGCAGGTATTTACCCAGTTATGTTTACCTTGAAAGACAACTCAGGTAGCTTAGTGTCATGGTAACAACTTCAGCTAGACAGTTTACATTAAAATACTCAAACTGATTTGCTCAAATCTCTCTGGAATATTTCAGAATTCTCTGACTGATTTTTAAACTTAAAGTTCCTTGCAGCATATGAATGAGAAAGCAATTTTTAAAAGAGCAGCTATACTCACATTAATAGAGAGAACTATACACACATTAATGGCCTCTATGCATTACTGGAGTACAAATATTAAACAGTAATAATTACCAAACAATTAGGAGGTAGAGGTCAATGAACGCTGGGGCAGGGGGAGAAGAGAAGGAAATCCCTGAGCATTTGTTCAAATTCTAAATGACTTCTGTTGGCCCAGGCCTAGACCCCCTTTGTGCACTCTTCCACAATCATTAAGTAAACGAGTCTTACATGGCAAGACTCACATAAAGTGAATTTTAAACTTGCACGCATATATACTTGCAATAGGAAACACTTGATATATTTTACATGGGATGGGACACTGCTTATTAAACACCATAGTGCAACAGAGCTCCCAGTACTCTGTGCCAGACCGCTGGCACAAAGGCAATTAAACAAGCTGGGCAAGGATTCAGTGGCAATTTTCACAGCTAAGACCACGCACACTCTCAGTGGCTTTGTATGAATGTGATGAGAGAAAAAAAAATCCTTTAAATTCTATTCCCATCCAGTAAACGATACTGGAATGCAATGCCAGTGTAGACCAGAATGAGAAATGTTTGAATTGTTCTAAAAATTCCCTAATCCTACTTATCTGCTGCATCTCTTGGTACCACTTCCTTCGAGATGCAAAAGTCAAGTGGCATCTTCAAGACAATTTAACTACATGAGTCACTCTCAAGAAACAGGAACAACAACATATTTTCCTAGAGAATCACAGTATTATAGAACTGGAAGGACCTCGAGAGGTCATCTAATCCAGTACCTGTACTCATGGCAGGACTAAGTATTATCTAGACCATCCCTGACAGATGTTTGTCCAACCTGCTCTTAAAAAACCCCAATGACGGAGATTCCACAACCTCCCTAGGCCATTTATTCCAGTGCTTAACCACCCTGACAGGAAGTTTTTCCAAATGTCCACCCTAAACCACCCTCACGGCAATTTAAGTCCAGTGCTTCTTGTCCTATCCTCAGAGGTTAAGGAGAACGATTTTTCTCCCTTCTCCTGTATGAACATTTTATGTACTTGAAAGCTGTTATCTCCCCTCTCAGTCTTCTCTTCTCCAGACTAAACAAACCCATTTTTTTCAATCTTCCCTCACAGGTCACGTTTTCTAGACCTTTAATCATTTTTGTTGGTCTTCTCTGGACTTTCTCCAATTTGTCCACATCTTTCCTGAAATATGGCAATCAAAACTGGACACAATACAGTAACTCCTCACTTAACCTTGTAGTTATGTTCCTGAAAAATGCGACTAAGTGAAACGATGTTAAGTGAATGCAATTTCCCCATAAGAATGAATGTAAATAGGGGGGTTAGGGTCTAGGGAATTTTTTTTTTGCCATACAGTACAGTACTATAGTTGGGAGGTGCCCCTGCCTTACCCCACACAGGCACAGCCCACTGGCACTGGAGACAATGAGGCAGGCAAGGAGGCTGAAGGTGCTGTAGGCTAGGAGAAGCATATTGTACAGCAGCACCAGCAGCTTCCCCTACTCTGCAAGCACCGGGGCGGGGGGCTCAACCCTCTCCCCATCCATCCACCTTTTCCCCCAAGCCCCCACCCTTAACCCGCCTCTTCTTCCCTCCCACTCCCCCTTTACTCCGCAAGCAGCATCCTCACTCCTCCGCCCTCCCTCCCCTGCCTCCTGCCCACGGCAATCAGCTGGCTTGCGGCATTCAGGAGGGAGGGGGGAGGAGCGAGGACATGGCGCACAGGCTCCCCCTCCCTCCCCTTCCTCTTGAATGCTGCAAGACAGCTGATTGCCGCGGGCAGGAGGCAGGGGAGGGAGGGGGGAGGCTGCATGCCATGTCAAGGGGCAGGAGGCAGGGAGGGAGGGAGGAGCAAGGATGCAGTGCGCAGCCTCCTCCCTCCCTCCCCTGCCTCCTTTCCATGGCTATCAGCTGGTTTGCTGCATTCGGGAAGCAGGAAGGAAGGGGGAGCCTGCCCGGGGAAGGGAGGGGGAGCTCTGTCCTTGCTCCTCCCTCCTGAATGCCGCAACCTAGCTGATTGCCATGGGCAGGGGGCGGGGGGAGGAGAGGGAGGGCGCTGATTTGCAGAGTCTGCCAGTGGGCGGGAGGCGCTGGAGGGGGGCTGTAGGGGCACTGATAGGGGGGCTGCCAGCTGTGGACAAAGCAGGCAGCCAAACGACTTATAGTGAAGCACTGCACAACTTTAAAGGGAGCATGTTCTGTAATTGAGCAGGGACGTAAGATTGAAACAACGTTAAGCAAGAGGACGTTAAGTGGGGAGTTACTGTACTCCAGTTGAGACCTTATCAGTGCAGAGTAGAGCAGAAGAATTACTTCTTGTGTCTTGCTTACAACACTCCTGCTAATACATCCTAGAATGATGTTTGCTTCTTTTGCAACAGTGTTACACTATTCACTCATATTTAGATTGTGGTCTACTATGACTCCCAATACTCTGCAGTACCCCTTCCTAGGCAATCATTTCCCATTTTGTATGTGTACAACTGATTGTACCTTCCTAAATGGAGTACTTTGACTTTGTCCTTATTGAATTTCATCCTGTTTACATGAGATCATTTCTCCGGTTTGTCCAGATCATTTTGAACTTTAATCCTATCCTCCAGAGCACATGCAATCCCTCCCATCTTGGTATCGTCTTCAAACTTTATAAGTGTACTCTCTATGCCATTATCTAAAACACCAATGAAGTTATTGAACAGAACTGGACCCACAATTGATCCCTGTGGGACCCTACTCGATATGCCCTTCCAGGTTGACTGTGCACCACTGATAACTATTTCTGGGAATGGTTTTCCAACCAGTTATGCACCCACCATATAGTACCTCCATCTAGGTTGTATTTTCCTAGTTTATGAGAAGGTTATGCGAGAGAGTACCAAAAACTTTACTAAAGTCAAGATATACCACATCTACCACTTCCCCCCATCCACAAGGCTTCTTACCCTCTCAAAGAAAGCTAGTAGGTTCGTTTGATATGACTTGTTCTTGACAATTCCATGCTGAGTGTTACTTATCACCTTATTATCTTCTAGGTGTTTGCAAATTGGTTGCTTAATTATTTGCTCCATTATCTTTCCAGGTACTGAAGTTAAGAACAATCAAGACCAATCAGTTTATTTCCCTTTTTTATAGATTGGCACTATATTCACTCTTCTTCAGTCCTCTGGAATCTCCCACATCTTCCCATGACTTTTTGAGGATAATTGCTAATGGCAAAGAGATCGCCTCAGTCAGCTCCTTGAGTATTCTAGGATGCATTTCATCAGGCCCTGATGACTAGAAGACATCTAACTTATCTAACAACGCTTCCTCAGCTCTCGTCCCCTAATGCCCCTACTCTACTTGCGCTACATTGATGACATCTTCATCATCTGGACCCATGGAAAAGAAGCTCTTGAGGAATTCCACCATGATTTCAACAATTTCCATCCCACCATCAACCTCAGCCTAGACCAGTCCACAAAAAAGATCCACTTCCACTAATAAGCGATGGTCACATAAACACCACCCTATACTGGAAACCTACTGACCGCTATTCCTACCTATACGGCTCCAGCTTTCATCCAGAACACGCCACACGATCCATTGTCTACAGCAAAGCTCTAAGATACAACCGCATTTGCTCCAACCCCTCAGACAGAGACAAACACCTAAAAGATCTCTATCGAGCATTCTTACAACTACAATACCCACCGGCTGAAGTGAAGAAACAGACTGACAGAGCCAGAAAAGTACCCAGAAGTCACCTACTACAGGACAGGCCCAACAAAGAAAATAACGGAACGCCACTAGCCATCACGTTCAACCCCCAACTGAAACCTCTCCAACGCATCATCAAGGATCTACAACCTATCCTGAAGGAGGACCCATCACTCTCACAGATCTTGGGAGACAGGCCAGTCCTTGCCTACAGACAGCCCCCCAACCAGAAGCAAATACTCACCAGCAACCACACACCACACAACAGAACCAGGAACCTATCCTTCCAACAAAGCCCGTTGCCAACTGTGTTGACATATCTATTCAAGGGACACCATCATAGGGCCTAATCACATCAGCCACGCTATCAGAGGCCCATTCACCTGCACATTGTGATATATGCCATCATGTGCCAGCAATGCCCCTCTGCCATGTACATTGGTCAAACTGGACAGTCTCTACGTAAAAGAATAAATGGACACAAATCAGACATCAAGAATTATAACATTCAAAAACCAGTTGGAGAACACTTCAATCTCTCTGGTCACTCGATTACAGACCTAAAAGTGGCAATACTTCAACAAAAAAACTTTAAAAACAGACTCCAATGAGAGACTGCTGAATTGGAATTAATTTGCAAACTGGATACAATTAACTTAGGCTTGAATAGAGACTGGGAGTGGATGTGTCACTACACAAAATAAAACTATTTCCCCATATTTATTCCCCCCCCCCGCCACTGTTCCTCAGATGTTCTTGTTAACTGCTGGAAATGGCCCACCTTGATTATCACTACAAAAGGTCCCCCCCCGACCCGCTCTCCTGCTGGTAATAGCTCACTTTAAGTGATCACTCTGGTTACAGTGTGTATGGTAACACCCATTGTTTCATATTCTCTATGTATATAAATCTCCCCACTGTATTTTTCACTGAATGCATCCGATGAAGTGAGCTGTAGCTCACGAAAGCTTATGCTCAAATAAATTTGTTAGTCTCTAAGATGCCACAAGTCCTCCTTTTCTTTTGGCAAATACAGACTAACATGGCTGCTACTCTGAAACCTAACTTATCTAAGTAATTTTTAACTTGTTCTTTCCCTACTTTAGCCTTTGATCCTACCTCATTTTCACTGGCATTCACTATGCTCGATGTTCAATAGCTACTAACCTTTTGGGTGAAAATTGAAACAAAAAAAGTCATTTAGCACTTCTGCCATTTCCACATTTTCTGTTATTATTCCGGGAATGATAACAGAAGCAAGTCTTCTCCTCTTGCTTCTAATGTATTTATAGAATGTTTTCTTGTTACCCTTTATGTCTCTAGTAATTTAATTTCGTTTTGTGCCTTGGCCTTTCTAATTTTGTCCCTACATACTTGAGTTATTTGTTTATATTCACCCTTTGTAATTTCTCCTATTTTCCACTTTTTGTAAGGCTCTTTTTTGAGTTTCAGACCATTGAAAATCTCCTGGGTAAGCCAGGGTGGTCTCTTTCCATATTTCCAATCTTTCCTATGCAGAAGCATGTGAATAGATAAGCTCTCCCAGAGTTGCACTTGAGAGTGGTACTGTAATTATGCATGAGATAGGAAATGTGATGGACCATCAACAGAACTGACTATACATACACGGTAAAAAAACAAAACAAAACCAAACCAAAAAAACCAACCAACCAAAGTAATATTTTGCTAAATAAACAGGAAATTGTTCTTCTCCCATAGGGACAATTGAGGTATATGTTTCCAAACAGCATCAATTCATCAATATTAATGTTGGATTGCATTATGTAAATTTTGTCACTGACTGAGAGGTACAAAAAAGATATACAAACATAGAATACCAGGCTTTCATATAAACTGGGAACTCTAATATTGACGCTAAGGCCAGATTCTGTCATTTTTACTTCGTACTATTCAGAGTGAGGTACTATCAGTGTGAGTAAGGGTGGTGAAATCTGGCCATGACTTATTAATTTTTAAAAATAATACTTGAATAAATTTTAGTCTGCATAGGTAACACCTCATTAAATCAGTACTTTGATTTCTCTTGAGCTGACATTAGCTAACTTGACAAGGACTGAAGAAGACATATATGCTGAAAGTTTAGAAGGCACAGAAGAAAATAAATCACATTAGTAGCTGTTATTTGGAGAAGGAAGAAGAGATCGTTAAAAGATGCAAAATGCAACATATTTAATATTCAAGGGCTTTCTGTATTTGTGGCTACAATGTCACAGTAGCTACTTTCCATTCATGTATCCACAGTTTCTAAAAACCATACATTAACCAACATACGAAAATCTGTTGGATGCAAAATATTTATTAAACGTCCCCTTTAAAGAGGGAGCTGCAGGTGCTCAGCAACTCTGAAAAAAGTCATCTCAATTTTGCCTATTTCCACATAAGTGGATTTAAGTCCTGAGTTACAGATACCGTCGTTTGACAATGTTGGCTGGAGTGATTTTAAGATCTTTTACACTTGAGATTTTCTAAAGGAAAACGTTGAGCAGTTTTAAATTCAGTGGGCCATAACAATTTGTCCACTTAATAAATGTGGAAAGAAAGATTATTAGGCTACTGTAAATTTATCTCTTTCAACTTTTTCATGCGCATTGAAATCATTTCCTAAGATGACTAAAGGCTTGATAAGTGCGCAACGTTTGGCTGAATATAGTAGATTTACTGGGCTACAAAGCTACATTAATTGCTAAGGTCACCTATCTCATGTTATTTCACTGTGGGAAATAATCTTAAATCACAGAAAGGTCAATTGAAATTGCCATTATAACAAATATGTCTAAATAAATGTGAATTTCTTACAATATTATTTCCTATCATCAACGAACATTTCTTAATAACCTAGAAGAAATTATTGGGCTCACACATGTCTTTGAATTCTTCTTGACCTTTATTGTTCAATTTCCATCCCTGGCCTTTGCAGTCAAAGTGAAACTTTTGTATAAACTAGATTTACAATGAGGAATCCAGAAAACTAGTCCTGTTAAAAACTGATACTGAGCACTAGAACACAGTCACATTCTTCAAACACCCAAAGAGGTTTAGAAAGGGACCTAGAAGGATATGCCTACACTGTGGCTCAGAGCAAGCTTCCCAGCTCAGGCAGACAAACTCATAGTAGCTCGGCTAAAAATAGCAGTGTGACCGTTGTGGTGTGGGCAGCAATTTGGTCTCAAGCCCACCTGACCCTGGGCTTTGAGCTCTAGCGGCTAGCTCAAATCTTTGCTGAAGCTGCAACATTCACACTATATTTTTAGCATGCTAACTTGAGTCGAGACAGCATGAGTCTGTCTACCTGGGCTGGGAGGCTCGCTCCCAGCTGCAGCATAGACATAACTGAAGGGTACAGACTCTTCTGAAATATGAACCTGTGAGTCTTGAGGTAGTGACTACAGAATCTAAAACTATGTTTTTCTAACTGTGAAGTTGGTGTTTTGGAGAGATTCTCACTTCTTCTTGGAGAGCTGCAACAAAACGCAGGTAAAATTTGACACAGCCCATAACTTTCATAAGGAATTTACTGCCAGAGGTTATCACCAGGCTTAGTAAATATCAAAAAAGAATTAAATGCTTGTGACAAAGTTACAGGAATGGCAACTACCATTACACTAACTTGGATACAGATGACACCTGCTTGTGTTGAGAAGAAGTTTCCTTTCCACTGTATAGTACTGCACAATTAGGCACCGTATTAGTAATTTTCACCACCGCTTAGAACATTTAGCATTGTTGGTGCCAGGATATCAGAGTAGCCAGGGCCTAGGTGTGTTCTTCTACAGCAACTTGTATGTTCCTAACAAGGCTGGGGGATGGAAACGTTCAGCATGAAGTAGGCTGAGTCCTAAGAAGAAATTCATAACCAACAAAGAAAATTAAAGAATTGCTCTTATAACATGTTGAAAGTTATCTTCCCAATTGGTACTATTTTTCTTTCTTCAAACAATAGGACTAAGACCTTACTGAAATTTTTAAAAATATATATCAATATTGTGACAAAGTTCCTCCTCTACTTTGGAGGGTCTTCGCTTATTGGCGGATTTGCTCGCCTTGGAGCTTCACAGCAGCCCTCAGTTTGGCTGTTTTCGTGAACCCACAGTCCAGGTCAACTTCTCCTGTGTCTGACCAGGAGTTGGGAGGTTTGGGGGGAACCCGGGCCCACCCTCTACTCCGGGTTCCAGCCCAGGGCCCTGTGGAATGCAGCGGTCTAGAGTGCCTCCTGGAACAGCTTTGCGACAGCTACAAATCCCTGGGCTACTTCCCCATGGCCTCCTCCCAACATCTTCTTTATCCCCCCATAGGACCTTTCTCCTGGTGTCTGATAATGCTTGTACTCCTCAGTCCTCCAACAGTATGTGTTCTCACTCTCAGCTCGTAGTGCCTCTTGCTCCCAGCTCCTTACACGCGCATCACAAACTGAAGTGAGCTCCTTTTTCAAACCCAGGTGCCCTGAGTAGCCTGCCTTAATTGATTCTAGCAGCTTTTTGATTAGAACACCTGCAGCCAATCAGCCTGTCTGTCTTAATTGTCTCCAGAAGATTCCCGATTGTTCTGGAATCTTCCTTGTTACCTTACCCAAGGAAAAGGGACCCACTTAACCTGGGGATAATATATCTGCCTTCTATTACTCTCCTGTAGCCATCTGGCCCAACCTTGTCACAATATCTACATCTTATCCTAGGGGAGAAATTTTACATCAAATCTGAGAAACTTTGATCTGAAAGAAAAAGTGAAAACTGTAGGCTGTTAGTCTGCGTGACATCTCCCTTAATCACATGGAGTAACATTTCACAATTGTTTAAAAAGGTCAGTGTGACCCAGGGACCTCTTGGTGCCAATTTGCAGAGAGCACAGGGGTGCATAAGAGGATCGGTGTGTGAGAGTCTGGTATTTACATACTAATTCACCACAAAGTGTCATGTAAGGTCTCTAATGAAAGCCTGTGTCACACTGGTCATCATAATCATTATGAAATGTATATATTGATAATATATATCAATATTGATGTACATGAGTTATGTATATACACTGAAAATCATGTTCTTAAGGTCTATGAGTTAAGGCAGATGATAAGATGATCCATAAGATGATCTACCTACTCCTGTCAGGCAGGAGGGAAGAAATGCCTATCCCTCTTTGTCTGGTCATGTGCGTACTGTCTGCTTCGCAATGGAAGCCTGTCTAGAGTCTGAGCTGAATGTTAATCAAGAGATTGTAAAAAACAAGAAAGAAGCACACAGGAAAAATCAACTAGAGGAGAGGGGGGAGGGTTGTTATCCTGTTTATAAGTCATGAGAAGGGATTTTTGGATTATAACTGTAGAGACAGAGACAAACTCTGCATCTTTCACCTAGGAAGTAAGCGGACAGTGGGGTTGCTTCATGAATTGAAGATCTCAGCCAAACCTGGTTGTAATATCCTGGAAGGATTTTAGGTGAGCTTTTATTCTTATAGCATAATGTCCTCTTAGTTAAGTTTAGGCTCTAGTATGCACATTATGGTTTTATTTTATGTGTAACCCTTTGTTTCCAATAGCTGTGCTTGCTATAATTTGAATCTCTGTTCTTTGTTAAATAAACTTATATTTGCTTTCTCTATAAAGAAATCTAATTGCTGTGGGCTAAGGTGTAACCAGTAAGATGTGGTATACACTTCCTTTGGGAACAGCAGGTCTGGTAATTCTGTGAGTATCCAATAGATCGGGGCAGGACACTGCAGAGGGAAGCTCAGAGAGCTCAAGAGTTGGAGTATGCCTGCTGGTACCTGTGAAGAGAGAGTAGAGCTTGATTAGGCCTGGAGGGGTGTGGTTTTGTTGTGGTGGAGTCCGAGAGATGACCCTGACAGGCACAGACAAGGTTTCCTCATGCTAAGGGCAGGAGCTGGCGAGGTGCCTCACAACCCTGGGTATCCCCAGGAACCATCACAGGTCACATGGGAATTATTATTATTCCTTTTGTATTGCAGTAGTGCCAAGGAGTCCAAGTCACGGACTAAGACCCTGTTGTGTTAAGCACAAATCAAACACAGAACAAAAAGCCCCCAAAAGACCCAGCCCCATCTGCATTTGGGCTGATCCTCTCTAAAAGCAAGACATCCATGTGAATTTAGTAGTTGTGGGTAGTGTCAGAATTTATAGAGACGTGAAGACTGCAGCATCAGTTAACCACAGAACCAGAACAGCAAGGGCAGCAGCAGTTCAACCTTTCTGATACTGGTCCACCCTTGCTCTAGGGTTACACACTGGGCGGGATTGGAATTTAGTTTCCATGGTGCAGTCCATCTTTCACCTCTTTGCTAAAAGTGCCCCAAAGGATCCTGGCTGTGGCTTTTAGATATGGACTGAGGCTACCAATTCACTGCACAGCTGTCAGATGGGAATTATGTTTGAAAAAGGGTTTTCAAAGGAACCTATGGAAACTGAGTGCCAAACTCCCATTGAGCTTCTTCAGAAAGCCCAAGCTTGGACACTGCTAATCCTGGGATGAAGTGGAACTGATCAGCCAGGATATGGAACCTTTCATTTCAATTAACAGTCATCTGAGTAAGGAAATCCCACCCACCTCCTGGTAAAATTTTAATGAAATACACCATTCACACTATCACTTTCTCCTTCTGCCAAGTTTTGTCACTCTGATATATTCCTGTTCTAAGCTGCTCCTAGAGAATTAATGCTACTGGAGCACAACATGAGAGTTCCACAAAAAGGGAGTTCTCAGAATCGAAGCCCAGTGGTCAAGGCATTGGTGACATGACAGAAAACAAAGACCCAAATACCATGGATTACCCAGGGGCTTAAAGTACAGGGTCTTGAAAGTTTCAACAGGACAATCTCCGAAGCATTTCTTTAGACTATTTTCGGTAGAAAAATGCTTCCAAGAATACTCCATGCCATAGGGTCTGATGCTGAGAACAAATATATAGTTAGCAAAGCACCTGCTCTGACAGAAGATGTGGTACTTTTGAGGCCCATTACACACCATGGAAAGGGAAATGGAGACAGAACCCCTAACAAGGCACCCTTCTCTTCATAAGGGGAGAGAAAAAGAGTCCACTGGCCACCTCAAACAGGCTAGGAGTGGGGAAAAAGACACCCCCCCTTGTGTAAGGACAGGAAAGAAGAACTCTCCGAGAAGGGAATAGGAGGATTAGAGCTGGGAAAACACTGAAAATATTTTTCTTCAAATATTCACTCTGATTTTCAAATGTACTGGCTTTTGGCTGCATTTGTACCCCTTTTGCAGTCACCTTCCAGGAATAGTTGCACACTTAAGTTTCACTGGCATGAACATTCCTGGAAAGCCAATTTCAAAGCTGTATGCACAGAAATCAAAATTTAAATTCAAAACCATGGACAAGTGCACCAGAAGTGCTGGTGCACTCATTTGGCCAAGGAAGAAAAATAATATTCTGTACTGTATCTGACCAACCACAACTAACCAACACTCATATCATGAGTTTCTCACAGAGAACTGTTCACAATCAAATTGACAGTTTTAAAAGTTTGCAAAATATTTGAGAAAAATCATAATTGCTTATAGATATAGAGCAGAAAGATTCATTGATTAAATTATTTGCTCAGCTCAGAAGCTGACCAAACCAGCAAAGTATTTAGTCCTAAACTCAAATTATCACAACTATGTCAGATTCCTAGTATAAAGTCTTAAGTTTAGGAGCCACATGTGTTTCGTATCAACTCTTCACTATCATTTCAGCACAGTGGATGGTGAGGTCTTTCAATAACCAACATTCCTCATTCAAACCTACCTTAAAACTTCTTGAATTAAAACGTCAACATTATTTCCAGAAATTGTAGAGCAATTCAACAATGGCAAACAAAGAACTGAAAATAAAACAAAGCCCATGAAACAATATAGGCCCCACTCCCATACACACACTATTATGATGAGAAGAATGATGCAGATTGCAAGCAAGCACATAACATCCATGATTCCAAGTAGTTCATCTAGTTGGTAGAGAATCATTAATTAATAAAGTGACCCTACCTGTAGAAGTATGAACACCCCCTAACTGTGTTGTGAGTAAAATGTTCCTGAGTCTTCTCATTTCCAAAGTCCTCTAGGGGATCTGACCACAGGATATCACACATAGGTCCATATGCAGGTGGTTCCTTGAATCGATCTAACTAAGAAAAATAAGACAGAAATACTAACTTTTTACACTTTATTATTTAGGAAGTTAAAAAATATACATAGATTGAATACTAATTTGTTAATACTAGGCATCCAGAAAACATCCATATAAAACACATTAGTGATAAGCCAGTATTTCAGGGACTGCCAAATTGAGGCTCACAGCATACTACAATTTGGGTCCCAGCTGCTTTCATCTTTAATATTGTGGATGCTTGGATGACAATGGAGCTCGCGCACCTACACCATAAGTGAGTCATATCTCTGCCTTTAAAAGAGAAGGAGGGCAGATGCATTTTGATTTATTCTGTGCAACAGCAAGTGTGACCCTTTCGTTCCTGCCCTGCCCTGGACAAATATTGGGTGACCTGCTGTATTTTAGGACTACTCATCCATCATGAAACTTGACTAATGAAGCTAGGAACTTGTTAAGGCAAAATGATAATAGTCATACTGGAACAAATTTCTTTCAATTAAAATATATCTAATATCAAATTTTAAAGTACTGAGGCAATGTCTCTGCACTGTTGCATCTTGCTGCAATACTCTCATAGCTTTCATTAACTTCTACTTTAACCTTATTTAACTGCAGCAAAGAATCCCTCTTTCTTTCAGACAACCTGTTAAAAATTAGAAAAATTATACAGTCATACTGCAAACAAGACAAAGCATAAAAAACTAGGAGAAACATTAAAAATTGATATTTTTCAGCACAAAAACTATATATAAGAACTCTGTAAAAGATATGTTTATAAATCAGTCTGACAAGTCTATCAAATTCTCCACTCTTTCTTGGAAGCAAAAGGCAATATAAGTAATTTTTCATTTTTTCTCACACTCAATTAAAAAGTTTTTAATAAGAGAAGGCCTCTGCATTTCTACCGTCACATGCTCATCATGAAATATTCATCGCAAACCCACACTTCTAACTTGTTTCAGATCTCTAAATAATTCATGCCTTTGTACCTGTAATACATCAAAATAAAATAACACACATTCATAATTATGAAAAAACCTGCTGATTGCCAAGGATGAATAGACTTGTTAATGAAAAAAATTCTGAAAATGTTAATGACCCTAACCTGGAATTTAAGCATTAAACAATTTTAACCGACCATTTTGCTATGCTGTGAAAACAACGAATTTTTAGGCAGAGAGTATTTTTGCTTAATCAAAACTTTAGCTTGCAAATACAGCTTTACATTCATTAATTAAAATGCAGATAATGTTTTAATCAAATTGGTGTAAATGAAAAAGCTACTACCAGTGTATACATTTCTCACCATGATACAAAATAATCCTGGCTATTATAACAATTTATTTAGTAGCTTCAAAGAATGAAGAAAATTGTGTATTTTTATTTGCCAATCCCCTTCAACAACAGGTGTTACACATGCGAAAATCCCTAAGTTTTAAATGTAAAATGAAAAATATTCCTTTTAAATGGTTTCAATTTACACATCTGTAATATAAAATACTGCGAGGTTTCAGAGTAACAGCCGTGTTAGTCTGTATTCGCAAAAAGAAAAGGAGTACTTGTGGCACCTTAGAGACTAACCCATTTATTTGAGCATAAGCTTTCATGACCTACAGCTCACTTCATCGGATGCATACTGTGGAAAGTACAGAAGATCTTTTTATATACACAAACCATGAAAAAATGGGTGTTTACCACTACAAAAGGTTTTCTGTCCCCCTACCCCACTCTCCTGCTGGTAATAGCTTATCTAAAGTGATCACTCTCCTTACAATGGCCCACCTTGATTATCATACACATTGTAAGGAGAGCGATCACCCCAGACAAGCTACCACCAGCAGGAGAGTGGGGTGGGGGGAGAGAAAACCTTTTGTAGTGGTAAACACCTATTTTTTCATGGTTTGTGTGTATAAAAAGATCCTCCGCACCCTCCACAGCATGCATCCGATGAAGCGAGCTGTAGCATGAGCATGAATTCAGCCTGTCCTAGACAAAGGAATGTTGTTTCACAGCCTTGACTGTGCCTCCAATGTAAATTAAGCAAGGTGTGACCTAATACAATGAAAAGCATATTTACATGCAAGGTAAAAGAAAGCCATCAGACAAGCAAGTCGGGGGGGAAGCTGATCACTTAATCTCAACAGGGGATGGAGCCTGCACCTATAAGAAGCCTTTCTGCCTTTTGAAACAGGGTCAATACACTTTGGCAAAATATAAACTGAGGCAAAAAGCCAATTTGTCATCCTTCATCTGAGAAGACAAAGAAACCAAGCACTTTGGGCTCTATATTGGATCCTGGCTAAGGACTGGCCAGCCATGTTGCAAGAGTGACCATGGTGAGAAAACGTCTTTGGACAAAAGACTCTAGTTTGTCAAGTTGGATTTTAGTCTTAGGCCCCGTCTACACTGGCAAGTTTGTGTGCCGTAAAGCAGCTCTGAGCGCTGTAACTCCCAAGGTGTACACACTGCCAAGCCACTTAAAGCGCAGATGCAGCGCTCTAAAAATACCACCCCGGCGACAGGCATAGAGCTTTTTGTGCCGGGGCTAAAATGCCGCAGTGCCAGTGTAGACACCATGGTGATTACAGCGCTGTGATTGGCCTCCGAGAAGTGTCCCAGAATGCCTGTTCTCACCTCTCTGGCCATCGGTTTGAACAAGCGTCAGCCCCACCCCATACATTCTTTTGCAAATTTGAAAGTCCCCTTCCTGTTTGTTCGATGACATGTGTAATGGTCTCAGTGCATTTTTTCAGGTGGCCATGCCTGCTCCACGCACCAGGGGATCTCCCGCTTGGAGCAATGCCGAGCTGCTGGACCTCATCGGCATTTGGGGAGAGAAGGCTGTCCAGTCCCAACTGTGCTCCAGCCATAGGAATTATGATACCTATGGACAGATTTCTAGATGCATGATAGAAAGGGACCATGATCAGGACACATTGCAGTGCAATGTCAAAGTGAAGGAGCTGCGGACCACCTACCACAAGGCGCTGGAGGCAAACCACCACTTCGGTGCTGCGTCCATGGGCTACTGGTTCTATAAAAAGCTGGACGCAAGACTCGGTGGCGACCCCACCTCCACTGTGAAGGACCCTGCAGACACTTCATTGGCTTGCATGCCAGTTGAGAGTGGACTGAGCTAGGAGGAGGAAATCTTGGACGAAGAGGGGGAGGGGGACCCAGAGGCTGTGCAGTCAGGAGCTCTTTTCTAACATGGAAGAGCCTAGCCAGTCACAGCAGTCGGAACTTGGCGAAGCGAAAATAGGAAAGGAGGCCGCTGGTAAGTGGATCTGATTTTGAGAATTGCTGCAGTGAGTTGTTGGGGGCAGGAGGGTTGCAGAAAGCAAGCTCGTCTCCCACCTCATGCCTAGTCTGAGCGGTGGAACAGGCTGTTGATACACTCCCTCACTTCACGGGAGTCTCTCTCAGAGATTCAGGGCTGCCCAGAGGATTCAGGGGGCCTGGGGTTCCCCCTGAATCCTGGAGAAGAGGGTGGGCCCGGGTTCCCCCAACCCCACCCCCCCTCAGCTCTACAATAATACTCCCTGAGTAGGAAGACAGGGACTAAAGAGGGTTCTTACACCAAACCTGTTGACTGGCTGATGACGGTGACTCAGTAAGCTGTAAGCCTTGCCTCTAGGAGGGGAGAGAGGCTACACTGAGGGTCACAGCAAATCTCTGAGGCAAACCCTAACCACCTAGAAGCGCAGGACCCACTGAGACAAAGCTGGTGCTCTGCCACAAAACAATCTTGTTTTATTACAAAACCATTTCAGTGCACTGTTTTGAACTGAAGAATAAAATCCTTGGCCAAACTAACAGACTGGTGCTGTGTACCGTCTCTTTAAAGGAGTAGCAAACTTGATAAGGTTTGTGAGTGCTACAGTGAGAGGGGCTGAGCACTGCAGGGGAGATGGTTTTGGGGAGACTTAGAACTGGAAGGACTCTTGGTATCACTCTGCTGCAAGGAGTAACCAGGCTGGTGGAGGCCAGGATGAGGTCATTGTGCTGCTGGTGTCAAGGTTCTGAGCCAAAGCTGTGCAGCACAGAAGCACCCAGGGTTCACAGAATATCATAGAATCATAGACTATCAGTGTTGGAAGGGACCTCAGGAGGTCATCTAGTCCAACCCCCTGCTCAAAGCAGGACCAAACCCCAACTAAATCATCCCAGCCAGGGCTTTGTCAAGCCTGACCTTGAAAACCTCTCAGGAAGGAGATTCCACCACCTCCCTAGGTAACCCATTCCAGTACTTCACCACCCTCCTTGTGAAAAAGTCCTAACATCCAACCTAAACCTCCCCCACTGCAACTTGAGACCATTGCTCCTTGTTCTGTCATCTGCTACCATTGAGAAAATCCATCCTAAAATTTAAATCCATCTAAATCCATCCTCCTTGGAACCCCCTTTCAGGTAGTTGAAAGCAGCTATCAAATCCCCCCTCATTCTTCTCTTCTGCAGACTAAATAATCCCAGTTCCCTCAGCCTCTCCTTGTAAATCACGTGCTCAGGACCCCTAATCATTTTTGTTGCCCTCCGCTGGACTCTCTCCAATTTGTCCACATCCTTCTTGTAGTGTGGGGCCCAAAACTGGACACAGTACTCCAGATGAGGCCTCACCAATGCCGAATAGAGGGGAATGATCACGTCCCTCAATCTGCTGGCAATGCTCCTACTTTTACAGCCCAAAATGCTGTTAGCCTTCTTGGCAACAAGGGCACACTGTTGACCATATCCAGCTTCTCATCCACTGTAACCCCTATGTCCTTTTCTGCAGAACTGCTGCCTAGCCACTCGGTCCTTAGTCTGTAGCAGTGCATGGGATTCTTCCGTCCTAAGTGCAGGACTTCACACTTCTCCTTGTTAAACCTCATCAGATTTCTTTTGGCCCAATCCTCCAATTTGTCTAGGTCCCTCTGTATCCTATCCCTACCCTCCAGCATATCTACAACTCCTCCCAGTTTAGTGTCATCTGGTTACAGGGCACCCGGTGACACAACCCCTTAACTGGTCTGGGTGAAGCCCCAGAGCATCACACATGGCTCCCTCACTCTTGCACCTGAAGGCCTTCCAAGTTAACTGAAATATAAGCAACATATGTCTCTCTCTCTCTCTCCTCCTTAGCCTGTAAGGGTATGTCTGCACAGCCTGCAGAAGTAAGCCTCCAATCCCTGGTTAAACACTCAGTCTCTGAAGCCCATCCTCCTCCCTGGGCTTCAGAGCCCAGACTCCAGCTCAAGCCACAACTTCAAAGTGCAGTCTACACAATCATTTTTAGAATCCTGGTGCGAGTCCCACTTGCATGAGTCTGTTGACTCAGGCAGGGAGACTCACTTCTGCAGGCTGTGTAGATGTGCCAACAGGAAAACAGCTTGATAAATGTAGAGAGTTTTGTGCATTTGTGTGGCTTAGTGAGAAAACCACTGGGGTTGAGGAGGTGAGCTAGGCATTTTTCACCCTAAATCAATGGAACCAAGTGAAGAATCTAAGGTTGTTATGAACATATCAGGCTCATAACTATCTGTAATGATTCCCAGTTGAATCCAGATTCCAGTTCAAGATCTTTCCCCTGGTATTCCAAGGCCTCTGTGGATTGACCCTAGCTTCCTGAGTTGTTGTTCTCCTTCTGAGACTATGACTTCACACAACAACTAAGTTCCACTGGAATAATGAAACCGTCTGGCAATAGGAGAGAAGGCTTTGGCATGTCAGACACAGAACTTGGATAGGAGCTGGACCCAGAATGCGGAGTTCACTTCCCACAAGAGATAAAATGACTGCAGATGCATCCACTTTAAATGCAAAATTTATTTCTTTCACTTTTTCTCACTAAGCTTCTAAGTGTGATCTTTTAGGTAGTGAATCTAGACTAGAGAGAGTTCACAACACAAAGTGTCTTTTAAAAGTAGGATTTTCCGAAGTGCTCAGCATTGGCCTAGCTCTGCTCTGCAATGGAAGAGGAGTTAGGCCAAAACTAAGGTCCTTTGAGAATCTCACCCTAAGGCTTAGGCCAACAGAAATGAAATTACCACCTTTAACAGGAAAGGCAGGGGGCAGTAAATCTCCATTGCAATTCACATGCAAGGCTCTTTCTAATGCCAGCAACAGCAGATCTATTACTGATAGCAAGCAGAAGACATCTTGCACTATATCACACTGGAAAAAGAAAGAAAGGTCACAGAAAGAAATCACTTTCCAGCGAGAATGGCTGGATTTCTTGCAAGCAGCAGCCAAAAAATTCATTAAGCTACCTCAGGAGGTCCCTGGATGCACACAAGGAATAGACTGAGAACAGGCAGTTTGGAAGGATTTTTTCCAAAAGCATTATTGACCTTGCCTGAGAGGGATATGGACCTTCAGGGGAAAGTAGGCTTGAATGGCACAGTGGATTGTAACGAAAAAATAACGTTTAGAAAGAGCCTTTGAATCAGGGAGTCTGTACTGTTTATTCAAATGATGGCTAAGGAAAATGTGATCATCAGCTGTCACATATTACTCATCAAGCACTGAACACCGAATAAATGGTCTGCCATGCTATGCAATTAGAAGACAGCACACAGCAACATTTTCTTGGGAGAAATGCACAAATGAAACTGCACAAATGAAAGGTTTTAGAAACATTTTTTCAGAATTGGGGCAGGTCTCCCAAGGGACAAATGTCAAGAAGAATCAGTATCATCTTCATTGTCACAGCAGAACTGGAGACTGTTCTACTTGGAAAAAAATGCAAGACAGGAATCACAAAGACTCTTGTCTCCAAAGACAGGACTCTTGTCCAGGTAACCCTCGCCATCAGACTCTTCAGTTTACAGAGAGAAAATTTTGCAGGGTAATTCAAAGCAATACTGACCGATAGATAGGGAACAAAAAGTATATGAGCATTTCCTCCCTCTGTGGTAGAAAATCAACCTCCTAAAACATATTCAGAGTTCGACGGACATTCACATGTAACAAGGCAATTCCTGGTTCCCATTTTGACTGCCTGAATTTAGAGTATGTCATTAGTTTCACTGCAAACACATTGCCACAGCATTAGTGTGATGGAGGTAAGACATATGGAGTAAGGCATTTCTTGCTTTCTCCGTTTGTTCCTGTCCACTTGTCTCAAGAAAAACTGGTGCACTCTGAATTGAAAGGAGGGGAAGGAGGAGAACGCTGCTGCTTCTCTGCTCCTCCATATCAGAGTCATACTGCAACCAGTGAGGCACAGAGCAGGTTACACAGGATACAGCCTGAGGCACGTCTAGCTGTCTTTTCACTGATTCTGCTACCCAGCCAATGAGAATAGCTTATCAGGTTCAGTTTTATATCGGAAGGTGCAAAAGTGAACACAGAGCCAGAATTCAAAAAAGCTCTGGGACAGATTTTCACATGCCAGGTACCCACTATTGCAACCAGATTTTCAAAATAGCTCCGCTCCCATTAAGGCACATAAATGAGGGCCAGATTTTCAAAAAAGCTCACGACCCATCTCTGAAGCTATTTTAGTTGCCATATAAAATGCTGTTGTTATGTTTGTTGCAAGTATAGTTATATACAAGCCTACACGTGTACACACGTGTTTTGTTTCTCCAAATAAATGCACAAAATTCAATTATTTCAACTCACAAATAATCAACAGGATGCTTAAAATGTTCTAAAAGAAAGGAATGATCTAATGACTCCACATTTGACTACGCTTCCAAACTTCTTTACTTTACATTAATTTTTCAAAAAGCAAAGATGAGGAATCCTACATTTTATTACTGACAAAGATTTTGGTGGCTTCAATAAAATAAAGGTACAAATTATAGCTATTTCCCTTTTTCTTGTTTTAGAAAGGCCAGAAAAGGACGACAGTGTTCAAGATTAGTTTGAATGCAATGTGACAATGAAAAACCCAATCGTTTTCCCTATAAATCTTAAACAAATTAACTACATTGAAAAAAAAATCTCATGTTTTGTTAATACATGGTTTTAGTGTTTATTAGATTTGAACAGTACCCAGACTTACTTTTCTGATGTCATCTAAAGTGTTGATCTCTGGAGACAAGCCACCATGTACACACAGGAATTGTTGGTTCATCAGAGCAGCCAAGGGAAGGCAGTCAAAGGCATCCATGCAGGCATCATATACTCGTTCTGAATACTTTATTTTACCTTTTGGATAGTAAGATGGTATCAGAAGATGGTGTTCGGTATTTTAAAGAAAAATATTTCTGTAATTTAAGGGCTTGGTCCTGCTCTCAACTAGAAAGGGCCAACAGACTTCAATGGGAGTAGAACTATATCGTTAAATCCTAAATAATATTTTACAGAAAATAAATCATTGTACATACTGAGTCCTGAGTCCCGTCTCCCCCCCCCCCCACCACCACATTTTGGGCACTAGGGATCAGGGTTACTTCTACATGCTGTGGGAAAAATTCTACATAATTTAATAGAGATGAAACGACTAAGATTCTATAGAACTTCAACAGCATTCCATAGAAGTTAGTCTAAAAGCTTATAGAATTTAATACAGAATTTTTCTTTCTACAGAAGTGTTAAACCAACAAATTTAATACAGAATTATATTGCTGTTAAGAAATTCCATAGAAAGCTTTGAAATGCTGTAGAAAAGTTATTCTTCTCTAGTAAATGATTTCCCATAAAGAACAGCTCTATGCAAAGGAATCTAAACTTTAACCCACATTCTTGTAATTAATTATCTGAAGAAACATCACTGTGAAATGAATGAGCTAATACAATGAATCCAAAATGTTAATTTACCAATATGCATATTAAACTCAGTAAACCATGGAGCATTTGAGCCAATTAACATTTTTCCCATCCTTTATGTTAAATTGGGAATGTGGACTCATGCAATGGCTTCAGTTTATACTACTGCAGACACAGGTTATTCATTGTGCAAATCAAGGTCTACAGCCAAGAATCTTTGAAGTATCCCAGTATTCGTTAATACAACAATAATCCTGGTGGAGGACTACAATCCCTCTCCAACCTACATTAGCTTACCTGGAAAGGTAATGTTAAGAAGTGTTATTTGTTCCGACCCCAAACTGAACGAAGAGACAGTGCACAGTTGTGCACTAAGAGGCCAATGGTAGCAGAGACACCAAGACAATAATGCTTTTTGTTTTGCAGGCACCGGGGCCTGGAAGTAGAACAGAAGTGCAGAAACTGTGGCTTCCCCAACATCTACAGTATTTGATGAAGTTTCCCCAGATGTCTTTAGACTTCCCATGATTACAAGAACACAGTCCTTGTAACGCCTTTGTATTACCAATCCTGTCCATTTTGCCATACGTTGAAACAGAGATTTTTGTATTATATTTTTTCCTTCAGTGGGTTTTCCTTCAGAGAAGGATGGTTTAAGGATGCAAAATCATTGACATTAAGTACTACTTGAGTACTTACTAAGTAACAAACAATTACAATGTAATATGGAAGAGGTTGTGAATTTAAAGCACACTTACATTCTTGTTTAAATGTGAAATACTCTGTTAAATGTCTACATTCATGATTCCCACGAAGTAAAAACAGTGTTTTGGGATAAAGGATTTTCAAGGCCCACAAATACAGCACACACTGTAAAACAAAAACATGAAAATAGTGACAGTGATTGACAAAGGTATAAAATATTTTAGTCTACTTTCAAAAGGTATACCCAGCTGTTCATATATTTTATGCAGATTGTTTCCCATGCTTCGTAGAAATTATTAGGCTTCAAAGTAGTTTTATACTCTTGCTAAGTGACATTTTCTTTTTACACACATTTGTGTACTACAACTCCTGAGACTTGCATATCCAGTGAAAATAAAACCATTCTGTCTGGGGGGTTAGACAGAAATCTGCCATGAAAACCATTTCACAGGAAAATCTGCATTTCATTACAGAAGAAACAAAATATTGTCCTGGAACAATTTCATAAGCACTTGTGAAAAATCATTGAATTCATCAAAATGAAAAATTTGTACACAAAAACTTGTAGAGAACTCTGGCAGTTTTGCACAAGTCTGGAGTCAGTCAGAGAAGCGGAGTTAAATCACCCATGGTTTGTCTAGCTCCACCCACCGGGTGGACAGTGCTGGCAGGTTCTGGACCCTGGAGCAACAGGGTTTGGCAGAAAACTTTCCAAAGTCTGGGGTGAATTCATGCTACAATCTTTAAATTAAGGTGCTCAGCATCATTGAAAATTAGGCCCTTGTATAACAGTACATAACCACAGGCACAAAGATTTGAAAATGTTAGCCCAGTTAAGTAATATTTGGGTTTTAATGAGATCAATGTCTGTTGCAGGAGAAAAAGAAAGTGCCTGAATTCAGGTTTTAGCATATACAATTGTCAAGGTTCCTCCCCCACTCTGAACTCTAGGGTACAGATGTGGGGACCTGCATGAAAAACCTCCTAAGCTTATCTTTACCAGCTTAGGTCAAAACTTCCCCAAGGTACAAAATATTCCACCCTTTGTCCTTGGATTGGCCGCTACCACCACCAAACAAATACTGGTTACTGGGGAAGAGCTGTTTGGAAACGTCTTTCCCCCCAAAATACTTCCCAAAACCTTGCACCCCACTTCCTGGACAAGGTTTGGTAAAAAGCCTCACCAATTTGCCTAGGTGACTACAGACCCAGACCCTTGGATCTGAGAACAATGAAAAAGCATTCAGTTTTCTTAGAAGACGACTTTTAATAGAAATAGAAGTAAATAGAAGTAAAGAAATCACCTCTGTAAAATCAGGATGGTAGATATCTTACAGGGTAATTAGATTCAAAACATAGAGAACCCTTCTAGGCAAAACCTTAAGTTACAAAAAAGATACACAGACCGAAATAGTTATTCTATTCAGCACAATTCTTTTCTCAGCCATTTAAAGAAATCATAATCTAACGCATACCTAGCTAGATTACTTACTAAAAGTTCTAAGACTCCATTCCTGGTCTATCCCCGGCAGAAACCAGCATATAGACAGACAGAGAGACCCTTTGTTTCTCTCCCTCCTCCCAGCTTTTGAAAATATCTTGTCTCCTCATTGGTCATTTTGGTCAGGTGCCAGCGAGGTTACCTTTAGCTTCTTAACCCTTTACAGGTGAGAGGAGATTTCCTCTGGCCAGGAGGGATTTTAAAGGGGTTTACCCTTCCCTTTATATTTATGACAACAATAAAAAGACTGATTTAATCTACCAAATGTATTTATTATACTTTTTTTTAATCTCACCTATACTTTAACAGTATTTGGTTAATGATCTGGGATTTGAGAGAGTTTGGTTTTTGAAGCATTTCAATTGACACTTTGAAACCCTCTTGCTTTTAGTGAACCATTTTGGGTGATTTCATTCTCTCTCATAATTTGACATTTCTTGGTCATAAGGAGGAAGAAGATGAGGCTATTCATGATCTTTTTAATCTCTGAATGTTTCAGTTTCTACTTTATTCCCTCCTTTGTTAAAAATTGATTTAACTCTTTCACGCTTGTTGTAAAACACTATTTATCCTGTATCTATAGTTACATACAACGCAAACACCAAAGTGAATTATTTCTTACTACATTTTCTCGTGAGTTTAGGGCTAAGTATGTATAAAGGTCTGGAAGCTTTGAGTTTATACACGCAAATTTTCATGCTTCCATTCCCGAGGTTTGGAGTGCACTAATAAAAGGAGCAGAGAATGCTACCTAAAGACCCAGTCGATCCTGGAAATTCCGGCACAGACCAACTCCTCAGAGTGGAGAGCCTGCATCAACACAGCACGCTTCGCAGCTTGCCCAGCCTCCTTTCATCCCCTGGACAGTACTGCCACCTTCTTGGGGGTGGGGGAACAGGAAAGGATGTCAAAATGCAGAGGCAGAAACCAGGTAAACTAAGTCAGACATAAATCAGTATTAAATTACTGTGGACATCCCGAAGGGTTATGTGCCTATGGGGAGGCAGAACTCAGCTATCCTAGGGTTCACATCTACACACACAGAGAGTACCTGTGGGGAGCCTTCTGCCGGTTTCTGCACCTGTAAGGATTCTTTCAGCATTATACTTTAATGAGGATAGAGGTATGATCTCAATGGATAAACATTAATTTTATTTTAATAGCTTGACCGTGACTGCATCTTTTGACTTTATCATGTGTTCAGGAGTTCTTGAACCCTTTGATCTCTTTGGGCGTGTTACACTGCTTAAATCCCAAAATATCAAGCAGTGGAAAGAAAAGGGGTTGACTATCACACACTTCTAGATTACAGTGAAAGAAAGAGAGCTCTAGCTTTTGAAGTTAACCTCAGGCTATGGGTCTTGCTGATTCATCTCTTATCTTTTTTGATACTTCAAAAATTGGGACAAACGCTGCCCAGAAACTTTATTTCATATAAGAGATGCTTTGTTATTAAAAACTAGAGGAGTGTAAGCCTTCTGGACCTCTTCCATACATCTATCTATACTGTTAACAGGTTTTTCAATTTTTTTTTTTTTGGAAGGGGCCAAGAAATTTGCAAGATTCAAAAAGTAATTAGACACAAACACAGCGAGATAACAGAATATCCAAAGTTATAACAGTTAATGCTAAAAGATGAGTTTTGGGAGGGAGATAAAGATTGTTTTAAGCTTGGAAGCATGGAGATTTTAGTTATTAAGGATTAGGGGGAGACTTCCTTGAGGCGACAGATTACCCCAGATTTATCAATGGTGTGGTTTCTTGCATCTTCCTTTGCTCTCTTATGTAGCTGGAAAGTTAGGAAAAATACTAAAAATAAGATATGTCTGTTTGTGAAAAAAAGGAAACAATATAAATGAAACTGCAAACAAGTTGCATATAAAAGGCTGGCTATAGAATTAAGGAAAGCCACCTAGCTCTCCTGCTAAAGAACTAGCTGGCTGCAATTCCAGCCTCCTCCCAGCAGGGGGAACAGCTGTGCAATTTAGGCAGCAACTGTAGACAGGGGCCCCAGCGTGGAAGGTGTTGAGGAACAAGGCAAGCTTCAAGAGGGCAGCATGTCCCCATGAAGTCCCAACTTCCAACCAAACCTCCCCCATCGGAGTCCTCTGCCATTTTACCCCCTTCTCACTAATACCATTTTTTTCATTTTCTGTATTGTCCGTGCCTTACATTTCATTCAGAGGGAAGCCAAGGGGACTTTGGCTCATGTTCACCAATAGGCCAGATGAGACAGAATACTGGACTAGATGACCTCCTGATCCATCGGGAAAGTCCTTTGTTCCTCTGATACTGTCACGCAATTCAAGCCTAACATTTAAATGATATTATTTTTAACAAAATTTTTTACAATAGCTAATAGGGTTGGTTTGTTTTTTTTAAGGCCCAAGTGTTACTTTTAGAGTTAACTTTCCTCTATATTATGTGCATCCCAAACATTGTAGCACTGTTCTAGTGAATGAGAACAACTACTTGATAAACCTATTTTCTATGTACAGACTAAATGAAACACAAACTGAATAAATGGTTAAAAAAAAAGGGGAGGGGGGTGATCTCCACTGCCTTGCACCTGGCGTAATCATTTACATCTCAGCACAGTGGATCAGCATTCACGTGGCACTCCACGTTAGTACCCAACCTGGAAAAGCTAATGATCCAACTGGCGGACCAAATTCTGTGAAGATTCCTGGTTACGTGCCACTTGAGGCATGTTGCATGTACGCTAAAAAGAACAGTGACGCCAGAGAACATGTAAAAAACAACTATTCTGATTTCATAATGTTTTCTATCCACTTTGCAGAGCTGTTAATGATTCCAGAAGGTGCAAGACTGGAGAACTCATCCTCATTTGGTGTAAATCAGCGTAGCTCAATTGAGTCAATGAACCTATGATGATTTACACCAGCTGAGGATCTAACCCTAGATATTTAAAATTCCTTTCAGTTTTAATAGTCCACAGTATTATTAAGGAGACAAAATAGGAATTTTGTTTTTTGTAAACATGATTAAAAACAAAGTATTTTTTAAACAAAATAATATACTCCCCTTTGGGGTTTTGCATGGAAAATATTCATTATTCATATTGATTTTCCTCTGTGGTCCTCTATGACAATTTATAGCAGTGACCTCCCAGTCTGGTCACTGCTAACAGATCTCTGAACTGTTTTCATATGGTCGCACACTGAGTTTATCAATAATGGTCAAGTATTTAAAATATAACTCAACAAACTGCATCATGTGGTTTATGTTTAGTGTCTTTCAGTTATTTCCATTAGAGACGTGCTGAGTATATAAAAGTGAAACGGTGGCTTTTCTACCTACCAGCTGAAAGTCAAGCTGTTTTTCCCCATCATATGAATCATCATCACTAATAATAAATTCTGCAGTAATGAAGCCAGGGGTTTGCACAAGTTTAAATTTTTACACCACTAGTGCTCTTCAGTGCCCAACTTGAGACACCTTAAAAGGGGCTTGATTTGGTGTGCTTAGCACTTTTGGAAACTCAGGTCACTTTAAGGCATCTCAAGTTAGGTACCAAAGACTACAAAAGCCACTGTTAAAAATGTAGGCCAGCATATTAACATTGTGCCCTCAGAGACATTTGCATAACACAGTGTCTCAAAATTCTAATTTAGTGTGCTATTCTACTGATTAGCAGCCAACTCACTCCCTCTTAGCTAGTTCTACCTTAGCAACGGAAGTAAAAATCTTTTAGCCAAAGTAGGCAGTTATGTCTGAACACACAAGCAGGAAGCAGGTCTATTGAACAAGGCAGTACTATATACAAAGTCACATTTCAGAGTAAAAACACACTTTAATGTCACAACATATACACGGACCTTTCCCCTCTTAATTTACTAAATGTAAATTACATTTACAAGTTATATTTTGTTAGTATAAATCGGTCATTAAATGGTGAGACTCGGGTTTCCTATCACTGAAAACTGCTAGAGTTATTCTTCTGTTAAAGAGGCCACTTTTCCCCATTGAAGGTTTGTGTTTCTTTCTAAGGAAGACATTTTATTCTAATTATAAGCCTGGTGATTTTTCCCTATGCAGGTACCAGGCAGATCTGACCACACTTTATAGAGAATTATAGGGTTAGAAGGGACTACAAGGGTCATCTAGTCTAAACCCCTGCCAAGATGCTGGATTTGTTGTGTCTAAATATGGCTGATCACAAGGTTTTATTAAAACCTGAGCAGCTTCTGTGTCTTCTGGGCATTTCCTTTGTTTTAGTCACTCCTCACCCACCGTGCTCCCTCAGCGCCCCATATGCTACAGTGGGTGGCAGTGTTGCCCCCTGGTTAGAATGCAGCATAATGGACGGATTCCTCTGTTTTGCTCCTTGTTTTGCCACTGACTCAGTGTGTGACCTCAGGCAAATTCCTTAATGTTTTTGTGCCTCAGCTAACAAGTTTGCCAAATGTAAATCACAATATTGATTTTCCTCACAGGGATGCTGTGAAGCTCGCTTAATGTTTACCGAATGTTTCCAGTTCTCTGGATGAAAGGTGCTATAAAATGCAAAGTGTTTATTACTATTACGGTGAAGTGGTCTCACGAAGGTTCTTATTAAATATAGGCATATCATGCAGAAGTAATTTAAATTAAAAAATCATATATAAAATCTAAAGTTTTGACAGGGTCATCCATCACTGATATCTGTGCAGCCTACTTAACGCCGCTTTTATTTAACAGTTAAATGCTGTGGATTATTCCTAAATCTATCTTTAAGGCTTTGAGAAACATCAGAAAAACCCAGCATTGCCTGTATCAAGCATTCAAAATTCACAAGCGAGATGCTGAAAAATCACAAGTTTGTTTTCATCATCAGGGGAATTTTTAAAAAAAACTGATTATTTTTATTTGCTTCAGGTTTTTGAGACTTTAAGGATAATGTTTTCTAGTTTTTCTCCATAACCATAAGGGCTAGAAACTAACTCTTCTAGAAACAAACGCTGAGATTCTCACATAACATGCCTCCAGGAGCTGGAGTTTTTAAAAATATCAAATATCAAGACGTGATAAAATCATGAGAGCTGGTAACATGGAAGAATTCACAAAACTGGATAAATGGACAACACAGTAACAGATGATAGTCACTGTGGATAAATGCGAGGTATTGCACATTGGAAGGAATAATGTGAGCTATACTTGCACTTGTCTTTTTAACAATCCTTTATTTAATCTCTAAATGACTGTGGACAGTATATTATCAGCATGGCCCCTTAATTCTAGATTTATATGTAGACAAAGCCCAGGTTAAAAGGTGTACCGTTTTAAGTATACTAGTAAAAGTGGTAAACACCTCTAGTATGGAGGCAGTTATATTGGTATAAAAATGTTTATACTGGTCTAAGTTAAGGAAAGGGGAATACACTATACCAATATAAGGTACCATTAGACCCATAACTGCACCAGCACTAGAAATAGTACTGGTATCACTATTTTGGTTTAAAAAAAAAATTAACACCCCTAACTGAAATATTTATACAGATACAAAATGTGTGTGCAGACCAGCCTTCAGATCTTGTCCTACAGAGGAAGAGGGTGAAATCCTGACCTCGCTGACGTTAACGGCAAAATTCTCATCGATTTTAATGGGGCCAGGATTTCTGTGCACGTGTGCATGCGCACACAGGAGTGGGGGCTTGGAGCTTCCAGGGCATGCAGTAGGGTCTGTCTCTTAACTCAAGTTCTGCCTGAGGTTGTGGAGGGTGGGGGGGGGTACTTGTAGGAACTGGTGTTTCTCTAGAGACATAAGTTCTTGTTGAGTTGCCTTTTTGTGAATTTCATTCTGTTTTATCTTGTGTCATTTTATATCTGATGCACATGCATCCAGAGGTTACATGAAGCATATTTACAATTTAAAAAGGCAAAAGAATTGTGTTGCCGCTGTTGTGGAATTTTTAATCTTCCCCTGTGGAATCGACAATGTAGCCATTCCTCCTCCCCTCCTCACTCCCCGGGCCAGAATCAGAGTTGTTTTTATTTTAATGTGTTATTTGAGAAGCATATTTTAGACATTAAGTTGTCTTTTTACCATCTGTTGAATATTCCCAGGCTGCTTTATCATCTTGTTTTGACACTTGCATGCTCCTTTATCACCTCTAGGCTTAGTTACTGAAATGCTTTCTTCTAACTGGTTTCCCATATGATTTTATTTTAAATGATCATATGCAAAATACTGCTGCTGCAGTTATTTTCCTTTCTAACTGCTCAGCTCATGCAATCCCTAGTTCATTCCTTATAGAGACTCTCTTTTTAAAGCAAAACAAGGCGAGCTAACAAATAATACAATCCATTTTCTGAAGTGCTTCGCTTAGTTTTTTAAACAAATACTTTAGGAACTTCAGTTTGAAGTTAGATTTCAATCTGAACTTCTCTCTCTTGAATCAGGCCACCTTTTTATTTTGTAATCCCAATTTTGTGCAATTAGGACCATCTGGACGAGCTCAATTTGTCCCAGGGACATCTCTGCTTCGGCACATGGATTTATTCTGCAAACCAGAATGGGGGTGATGATAGGGTGGTCAGCTTCCTTCATCACATAATCCCCTCCCTTTCCTATGGCCCACAAAGGGCTCTCTGTGTGTTTGCAATCTGCTCAGGGGAAAGGGGTAGGAAAAGCAGGCAGGCTATTAGGACTGCATCATCCTTCCACCCGCTCCCATGGAGATTACCTGGAAATCATAAGAGCCCCTTCTGTACCTTTTCACCCTCTGCACGTGGGAATAACCCCTTCGCAGGAGGCTCTGTTAGCATAATTCCAACAGAGCTGCACTGCCAGGAATTGCAGGGAGTGGTGGGGGCCCCAAGAGATGGTGGAGACCGCATGGGGCCTTGGAGAAAGGGAGCAGACTCAGAGTTCTGGGGACACACCTGTGACTCAGTCAGTAGGTATGGAGAAAGCAAACCTCTTCCCTCCCATTATTGGGGGAGCTCCACGAGGAGATCTTCTTGGAGATGAGCCAGGCTTCATTCTTTGCTTAGGCAAAACTCCCATTTGATGTCAGGCTAATTGAGAGCCTAGTGCTGCTTCTTTTATGTACAGCGGCATGGTGATATCACTGTTACCATACCCTGCCCTGGAATATCAGAATTGAGTCTGCTATTGCTCAGTAATACAGAGGGCATCAACTTGCCCTGAAATAAAGAGATGTTTCAAGCTGGGCTTCTGTACAATTGGAAAATAAACCATTTTGGATCTAGGCTTCTTCACCAAAACTGGTGAAAAATAAGGCTTCAGGTAACTAGAATTGTAGGCAAGGGGAAAGATCTCTGCAATATGCAGAGGAGAACCTTGGATATTTAAGGTATTTCAAGAACAGCCTTATTCACTCTGCCAGAAAAATAAACTCACTTCACACAGGAACTCTTACCTCCCGGCCCAAAAATATTTATTGAGAACTAAGCTGTTTACTGGAAAACAGATTAGAAAATTCAGGCTACTAGGAAAGGTTAAAGGCACTTACTGCCCCGCCACCTCCACGGCACTGGGAAGCGGGTAAGGGGGGGATTTGGGAGATAATAAAATAATTCTTTTCAGCATTCAGTAACAAACTTATTCACCCAGAATGTACTTGACAACAGTATTTACTTGTATGCAACTAATTTTTTGGAAGCTATTGATAAATAATTTTTAATAGGCTGAGTTCACATAAGGATTTAAAATTTCAGATGCTTCTCTAAACCAAATTTTGGTCTGGAAGTCAGCGTGGAAATTTCTGAAGATCAGACTCTTCTCCAAGATTTCCAGAACTACTTGGTTCATGCTGGAAATACCAAGGGCCAGTTTCTTCTGCAATTTCAGGGATTGTGTTTCCAGATGATATACCAGCAAAAGCAGAAGTATGTAAATTTATGAACCTCAAATATTCATATTTTGTTTGTTTTGAAGTTTAAGACCATTCTTATTTGGTCTGAACTGTTTTGCCAAACATGTCAAAAATGCTTAAAATTTCTCTAATGAAATTTGATGAAAGATTTAAGCCTCTATATATTTCTGAATGAGGGCACGGATGGGCAATTATAAAATCTTATTTAAATAAGTACACAATATTACTGCATTGAATGTTTTGTACATTGTAGTTGTCAGGGTTTTTTAAGAGTTTGGTGAAAAGCATCATATACATATATGATATGGCATAGATTACTAGAGGTTTGACCTTCTGGATGATTTAAGAGAATTAAGAGTTTTCAGATCCATATCAAAACTTTTGACCTATTACCTGGCTGCAGAGTCACTCATGTCACCACTATATTTTGGATTTAAAAATACTGGCCTGTGTTATTTATTTGAGTCAGTTTTATTCATAACTGGACTGACTTTGCTTGAAAGGGCAAATTGAGAGTTCCATAGTCCACCGTTAAAATCCTGAAACATTATGAGTAGATAAGAGCCTAGGAAATGAGTTTACCTAATCAGATGTTCTACTTTGCAAAAGATTGTTATTCTACGTAAAGCAGCACAGAGGAGCAACTGAGGGAAAAGAAAAGATAAGTGGTGGAGAAAGTCTCAGTCAGTCCAAGAGGCTATGCCTTGTATCATTCTATCCAGAAAATAAACATGCTCGTTTGTTTCATCTGCCTATGATAACTTGTCTTTTAGGCCTTGATCCTGCAAAATCTTAACTGTGCTTAATTTTGCACATGTGAACAGTCTCACTAACATCAAAAGAAATACCAACAAGCCTAAAGTTAAGCATGTGCGTACATCTTTGGAAGATTGGGGTCTCTAGGCTGTAAACTCTGTGGGGTGGGGACTCATAATTTAATATACATCTTTACAGTACCTAGCATAATGAGGCCCTAATTTGGTTGAAGCCTTTAGGTTCTACTGAAATAGAAGATTAATAAATAGTAGTTGTTGTTGTTAATTATTATTATTGTAGGAAGCAGCAACAATTTCACACCTATACCATAACTCTTATCTCTTGGCATTTGCCTTTCCTAGGTTAGTTTTTAACTCATTCTCTCATCCCTGCAAATTCCCTTCACTTCAAAATAACCATTTCCTCTGAAAACATTGCAAATGGAGAAGGTAGCAGGAAAATTTAGATTGAAAAAAGCATATCTAAAGAAGATACAGAGAGAGAGAGAGCAATAGCTGGACAGTAAAACAAATTTTAATTGTTTATTAATATTTATCCAAGGTGGACGCCAAACTCAATTAGCTTAATGGGACCAAGTTGGAGGGCCCAGATAATCTCCATCCAAAAATATTAAAGGACTTGGTACATGAAATTCCAAGCAATAGGAGGGATTTTTAATGAATCCATAAACTCAGTGGTCATATCCTATAACTGGAGAATTGCACCTATATTTAAGAATGGGGAAAAAAGTTTGACCTCAGTTGTATGAAAGGTGTTAGAACAAATGTTGAAAGTGAGAGTAATTAAGGACATAGAAGTAAAGACTAATTGGGACAAAAAACAACATGGTTTCATGAAAGGTAGATCATGCCAGACTAACCTGATCTCTCTTTGAGAAGATAACTGATTTTCTAGATCTTATCTACCTGGATTTCAGTAAAGTATTTGGTACAGTTCCACATGGGCAATTATTAGTTAAACTGGAGAAGATGGGGATTAATATGAGAATTGAATTGTGGGTAAGGAACTGGTTTAAAGGGGAGATTATAAAAGGTCATGCTGAAAGGCAAACTGTCAGGCTGGAAGGAGGTTACTAGTGGAGTTCCTTAAGGATTGGTCTTGGGATGGATTTTATTTAGCATTTTCATTAATGACCTTGGAACAAAATAAATAAATAAATAAATAAATAAATAAATAACAGGGAGTGTTCTAATAAGACTTGTGGATGACACAAGTTGGGAGGTATGGCCAACATGGAGGAGGACTGGCATATCATACAAGAAGATTTGAACAACCTTGAAAACTGGAGTAATAGAAATGGGATAAAATTCAAAAGTGCAAAGTCATGCACTTAAGGATTAACAACAAGACTTTTTGCTATAAACCCAGGTACCAGTTGGAAGTGACAGAGGAGGAGAAAAACCTCACTGTACTGGTTGATCACAAGATGATTTTGAGCCATCAATGTGATGTGGCCGTTAAAAAGGCTAATCCAATCCTAAAATGCATTAGGTAAGTATTTCCAGAACAGATAGGGAAGTGTTACTACCATTATAAAGGCACCGGTGAGACCTTATCTGGAATACTGTGCACAACCCTGGTCTCCCATGTGTGAGAAAAAAGAATTCAACCTGAACCAAGTTCAGAGGAGGCCTCCTCGGATGATGAGAAAAATGGAGATCCTACGTTATGAGGGGAAACTTAAGGAGCTTGGTTTGTTTAGCCTCACAAAATGGAGGAGGAGGGAAGATTGAGTGCTTCCTATGATTAAATCAGAGGGACAAACACCAGGGAGGGAAAGGAGTTATTTAAGTTAAGGGCCAATGTTGGCAAAAGAACAAATGGATATAAACTGGACAATACGTTTAGGCTTGAAATTACATGAGGGTTTCTAACCATCAGAGGAGTGACGTTCTGGAACAGGCTTCCAAGAGGAGTATCGGGGTCAAAAAACCTAAGCTGCTTTAAGATTGAGCTTGATAAGTTTATGGAGGGGATGGTATGATGAAATTGCCTACAACAGCCCAAGGCCTGTCCATGACTGCTGTCATGGTTCCTCCCCCACTCTGAACTCTAGGGTACAGATGTGGGGACCTGCATGAAAAACCTCCTAAGCTTATCTTTACCAGCTTAGGTCAAAACTTCCCCAAGGTACAAAATATTACACCTTGGACTGGCCACTACCACCACCAAACTAATACTGGTTACTGGGGAAGAGCTGTTTGGACGCGTCCTTCCCCCCAAAATACTTCCCAAAACCTTGCACCCCACTTCCTGGACAAGGTTTGGTAAAAAGCCTCACCAATTTGCCTAGGTGACTACAGATCCAGACCCTTGGATCTGAGAACAACGAAAAAGCATTCAGTGTTTTACAAGAAGACTTTTAATAAAAAATAGAAGTAAATAGAAATAAAGAAATCCCCCCTGTAAAATCAGGATGGTAGATATCTTACAGGGTAATTAGATTCAAAAACATAGAGAAACCCTCTAGGCAAAACCTTAAGTTACAAAAAAGATACACAGACAGAAATAGTTATTCTATTCAGCACAATTCTTTTCTCAGCCATTTAAAGAAATCATAATCTAACACATACCTAGCTAGATTACTTACTAAAAGTTCTAAGACTCCATTTCTGTTCTGTCCCTGGCCAAGACGACTACAGACAGACACAGACCCTTTGTTTCTCTCCCTCCTCCCAGCTTTTGAAAGTATCTTGTCTCCTCATTGGTCATTTTGGTCAGGTGCCAGCGAGGTTACCTTTAGCTTCTTAACCCTTTACAGGTGAGAGGAGCTTTCCCCTGGCCAGGAGGGATTTCAAAGGGGTTTACCCTTCCCTTTATATTTATGACACGCCCCCCAAATCTCAGCTAGGGTGAAACACTGGCTGGGATTTCTTCCTGGAGCTCTAGGAAAACAGAGTTAATAAGACACATGCATCTCTAAATATACTACCAAGTACATAAAGACTAACAATATTTTCCACATCTCAAGGACGATTTTAACCAGTTGATTCTGGGAAACTTTCACGGGAGAGTGCATCAGCCACTTTGTTAGAAGCTCCTGAGATGTGTTGGATGTCGAAATCAAAATCTTGGAGAGCTAAACTCCACCGAAGAAGTTTTTTGTTAGTTTCCTTGACGGTGTGAAGCCACTTCAGTGCAGCATGGTCGGTTTGCAGGTGGAAACGCCGTCCCCAAACATATGGGCGTAGCTTTTCCAGAGCGTAGACAATGGCATAACATTCTTTTTCAGTGACTGACCAATTGCTTTCCCTCTCAGACAGTTTTTTGCTGAGAAACACTACAGGGTGGAATTCTTGATCAGGTCCTTTCTGCATTAAAACTGCTCCCACACCACGCTCGGATGCATCTGTGGTTACTAGGAACGGTTTGTCAAAGTCTGGGGCCCTTAGTACAGGGTCAGACATGAGTGTCGCTTTAAGCTTGTTAAAGGCCTTCTGACACTTTCCGGTCCACTGAACAGCATTTGGCTGTTTCTTTTTGGTTAGGTCTGTCAGTGGGGCAGCGATTTGGCTGTAGTGCGGTACAAATCGTCTGTAATAACCGGCCAAGCCTAAGAAGGATTGAACCTGTTTCTTTGACTTTGGGACAGGCCACTTTTGGATAGCATCCACTTTGGCCTGTAGGGGGCTGATAGTTCCTTGACCCACCTGGTGTCCAAGGTAAGTCACTCTGTTTAGGCCTATTTGACACTTCTTAGCCTTAACAGTTAGTCCTGCCTCCCTTATGCGCTCAAGGACTTTGTGTAGATGTTCCAGGTGGTCTGCCCAGGAATCCGAAAATATGGCCACATCGTCAAGGTAGGCGACTGCATATTCTCCTAATCCCGCTAGGAGACCATCTACAAGTCTTTGGAAAGTGGCGGGTGCATTTCGCAGCCCGAAAGGGAGTACATTAAATTCATACAGCCCGAGATGTGTGATGAAGGCTGACCTTTCCTTGGCAGATTCATCTAGCGGTACCTGCCAGTACCCCTTGGTTAAGTCCAAGGTAGAGATGAACTGGGCCCGTCCCAGTTTCTCTAATAGTTCATCAGTGCGTGGCATTGGATAGTTGTCTGGGCGAGTTACAGCATTTAGCTTACGGTAGTCCACGCAAAAACGTATTTCCCCATCTGGTTTGGGAACTAGAACCACTGGAGATGCCCATGCACTTTCAGAGGGGCGGATTACACCCATCTGTAACATATCCTGGATCTCCCGTTCTACAGCAGTTTTAGCTTGAGGAGACACCCGGTAAGGGTGGACCCTAATTGGGTGAGCATTACCTGTGTCAATGGAGTGGTATGCCCGTTCAGTCAGTCCTGGGGTGGCTGAGAACGTTGGCGCGTAGCTAGTGCACAGCTCCTGGATCTGCTGTCGCTGCATACGCCCAAGGGTCATGGAGAGGTTCACCTCTTCCACACCACCAGCACATTTCCCTTCGTAATAGACACCTTCAGGCCACTCAGCGTCGTCTCCTCCCTGGGCTGTAAACTGACAAACGTTTAATTCTCTGGAATAAAAGGGCTTTAGAGAATTAATATGATACACCTTAGGCTTTCGGTTGGAGGTGGGGAATGTTATGAGATAATTAACAGCTCCCAGGCGCTCCTGGACCACGAATGGCCCTTCCCACGATGCTTCCATTTTATGGGCCTGGAGCGCCTTTAAGACCATGACCTGGTCTCCTACTTTGAAGGAACGCTCTCTGGCATGTTTATCATACCAGGCTTTTTGCTCTTTTTGAGCATCCGGTAAGTTTTCTCTAGCAAGGGCTAAAGAGGTTCGGAGGGTGTTTTGTAGGTTGGTTACAAAGTCCAGAATGTTAGTTCCTGGAGAAGGTGTAAATCCCTCCCATTGCTGCTTCACCAACTGCAATGGCCCCTTAACCTCACGGCCATATACAAGTTCAAATGGGGAAAACCCTAAACTGGGATGTGGTACAGCTCTGTAGGCAAAGAGCAACTGCTGCAATACTAGGTCCCAATCATTGGAGTGCTCATTTACGAATTTACGTATCATGGCCCCCAAAGTTCCATTAAACTTCTCCACCATGCCATTTGTTTGATGATGGTAAGGAGTGGCAACCAAGTGATTTACCCCATGAGCTTCCCAAAGGTTTTTCATAGTTCCTGCCAGGAAATTAGTCCCTGCATCTGTGAGGATGTCGGAGGGCCAACCTACCCTGGCAAAAATGTCTGCTAGTGCCTGGCACACACTTTTAGCCCTGGTGTTGCTTAGAGCTACTGCTTCCGGCCATCGGGTGGCAAAATCCATGAAAGTCAGTATGTACTGCTTTCCTCTGGGTGTCTTTTTCGGAAAAGGACCCAGAATATCCACAGCTACTCGCTGAAATGGAACTTCAATGATGGGGAGTGGCTGGAGAGGAGCTTTGACCTGGTCTTGGGGTTTTCCCACTCTTTGGCACACCTCACAAGACTGGACATAGGTAGAAACATCCTTGCCCATTCCCTCCCAGTGGAATGACCCCCCCAAACGGTCTTTGGTCCTGTTCACCCCAGCATGGCCACTAGGGTGATCATGGGCTAAGCTCAAGAGCTTGGCCCGGTATTTAGTTGGAACTACCAACTGTCTCTGAGGATGCCAGTCTTCCTGGTGTCCCCCAGAAAGAGTTTCCTTGTATAAAAGTCCTCTTTCTACAACAAACCTGGATCGATTAGAAGAGCTGAGAGGCGGTGGGTTGCTCCGTGCCGCCGTCCACGCTCTCTGGAGGCTTTCATCTGCTTCCTGTTCGGTCTGGAACTGTTCCCTTGATGCTGGAGACATCAGTTCCTCATTGGATTGTGGACCTAGGCTTGGTCCCTCTGGAAGCGATATAGAGGATGGAGCTGTTTCTGTTGACTGTGAACCGCTCTCCGCTGGTGCACTATGTTGGGATTCAGGCTCCGGCTGAGCCTCTTGTGTAGGGTTATCGGCTGCTGCCAGTTCAGGTTCGGTGGGGCCCTCTGGTGTTGAGGTTGCAAGTACTGGATTCAGTGCTGGCACGGGGTCTGGTGTTGGTTGTTTGGCTGGTTCCAGTTCTGGGACTGGTTCCGTCTGGGTCTCTGGGACTGGATCCACTACTGCTGTTGCAGACATTGGCCTGGGGTCCGGGTCCATCACCTCTGACCGGGCCCTGATAGAAGTTTCCGGAACAGAGCTAGGCCCCACGGCTTGTTTAGCCTGGCTGCGGGTGACCGTTCCCACCCTCTTGGCCTGCTTCACGTGATTGGCCAGGTCTTCCCCCAACAGCATGGGGATGGGATAATCATCATAGACTGCAAAAGTCCACATTCCTGACCAGCCCTTGTACTGGACAGGCAACTTGGCTGTAGGCAAATTGAAAGAGTTGGACTTGAAGGGTTGAATCGTCACTTGGATCTCTGGGTTGATTAAATTGGGGTCCACTAAGGAAGCATGGATAGCTGACACTTGTGCTCCGGTGTCCCTCCACGCGGTGACCTTCTTCCCGCCCACACTCACAGTTTCCCTCCGCTCCAAGGGTATCTGGGAGGTATCTGGGCCTGTGGACCTCTGGTGTGATTCCGGTGCAATGAACTGTAATCTGTTGGGGTTCTTGGGGCAGTTGGCCTTTACATGCCCCAGCTCGTTACATTTAAAACATCGTCCAGCTGACGGGTCACCGGGGCGAGGTGGGTTGCTGGAGAACGGGGTGGTGGGACGATAAGGGGTCTGGAGGGTTCTTTGGGAGGTAGGTGGGGCTTTGGGCGGCCCCCGGTAATAGGGTGTGGTCTGGGGTGGTCCCTTCTGGTCTCCGCTCCAACTGCGACCAGTTTTCTTCTTCTCTGCCACCTCCACCCATCTGGCTCCAATCTCTCCTGCCTCGATTACAGTTTTGGGTTTCCCATCTAGGATGTATCTTTCTATTTCCTCAGGAACACCCTCTAAGAATTGTTCCATTTGCATTAGGAAGGGCAAATTTACTGGAGATTCAACACTTGCTCCTGATATCCAGGCATCCCAATGTTTCACAATGTGGTAGGCATGTCGGGTAAAGGACATGTCTGGTTTCCACCTTAGGGCTCGGAACCTCCGACGAGACTGCTCGGGTGTTATCCCCATTCTGACTCTCGCCTTGGATTTAAACAGTTCATACTTGTTCATATGTTCTTTAGGCATTTCAGCTGCCACCTCAGCTAAGGGTCCACTGAGCTGCGGCCTCAGCTCTACCATGTATTGGTCAGTAGAGATGTTGTACCCAAGGCAGGCCCTTTCGAAGTTTTCTAAGAAGGCCTCAGTATCATCACCTGCCTTGTAGGTGGGGAACTTTCTGGGATGGGAAGTGGTACCTGGAGAAGGATTGCTAGGGTTTGTTGGTATATTCTGCTGGGCCTTTATCCTCTCCATCTCCTCCACATGCTTCCTTGCCTCCATTTCCCTCTTGTGGGCAGCCTCCTGTACCTCCTTCTCCAGCCGCATGAGTTCTATCTGTCTTTCATGTTCCCTTTGTTTTTCCTCAGCCTGAAATTTGGCTAATTCCAGCTGTAGTCGAGCCGAGGATTTGGCCATTCTAACCTCTCTGTTTTTAACTAACTTTACACCCGAGGTTTAGAAATAAACAAACAAAACTTGGCTGTAAAATTTTGCTGTGCTGGAATAGAATACCTATTCTCTGATAGTGATTGCCAGCCTACAGAAAAAGACAATTCCCTTGTCTCTGCTCTGGGCCCAAATTAAAGCAAAAAACCTCCAACTACTTGGAAACCTGCTTACCCAGCCCAAAGAAAAAAAAAATTTCTTTTCAAACCTGTGCTCCTTGTAAAACAAAAAAAAATCAAAATCCTAAAAAAAAACCCTGCCACTTTTGTCTCCAGGCAAATGGGTAGAGCACACACCCCCTATTTACTTTTAGGAAGAAAAGAAAAAAAAAAAACCTCTGGGTTGGAAGACTGTGAATTTCCCTGCAGGAGTTAAGTACCCTGCCTCCAGGCAAAGAAAACCTGCAATTCACAAGATAATCCCCTTTTGTCTCTGCTTGGCCACAAAGCAGAGAGAAACCAAGCTGCTTTCAGTTTCAAAGCTGCTTCCTGGACTTCCTAAAAATTCCTTTTTAAAATCTGTATTTCTAGTTCAAAAAATCTCAACTGGATCTCAAAATGATTTCAGGTTAATCCCACCGCTGCCACCATGTCACGGTTCCTCCCTCACTCTGAACTCTAGGGTACAGATGTGGGGACCTGCATGAAAAACCTCCTAAGCTTATCTTTACCAGCTTAGGTCAAAACTTCCCCAAGGTACAAAATATTACACCTTGGACTGGCCGCTACCACCACCAAACTAATACTGGTTACTGGGGAAGAGCTGTTTGGACGCGTCCTTCCCCCCAAAATACTTCCCAAAACCTTGCACCCCACTTCCTGGACAAGGTTTGGTAAAAAGCCTCACCAATTTGCCTAGGTGACTACAGATCCAGACCCTTGGATCTGAGAACAATGAAAAAGCATTCAGTGTTTTACAAGAAGACTTTTAATAAAAAATAGAAGTAAATAGAAATAAAGAAATCCCCCCTATAAAATCAGGATGGTAGATATCTTACAGGGTAATTAGATTCAAAAACATAGAGAAACCCTCTAGGCAAAACCTTAAGTTACAAAAAAGATACACAGACAGAAATAGTTATTCTATTCAGCACAATTCTTTTCTCAGCCATTTAAAGAAATCATAATCTAACACATACCTAGCTAGATTACTTACTAAAAGTTCTAAGACTCCATTCCTGTTCTGTCCCTGGCCAAGACGACTACAGACAGACACAGACCCTTTGTTTCTCTCCCTCCTCCCAGCTTTTGAAAGTATCTTGTCTCCTCATTGGTCATTTTGGTCAGGTGCCAGCGAGGTTACCTTTAGCTTCTTAACCCTTTACAGGTGAGAGGAGCTTTCCCCTGGCCAGGAGGGATTTCAAAGGGGTTTACCCTTCCCTTTATATTTATGACAACTGCTATGAGCAAATACCTGGGGGATGGAACATAGAGGGGGAGGGCTCTGAGTTACTACAGAAAATTCTCTCTCAGGTGTCTGGTTGGTGCGTCTAGCCCACATGCTCAGGATCTAATTGATCACCATATTTTGGGTCAGGGAGGAATTTGCTCCCAAGTCAGATAGGTAAAAAACAACAACAACAGAGTCTCTGCCATCCTCTGAAGCATGGGGCACAGGTCATTTGCTGGTTTGAACTAGAGTAAATGGTGGATACTCTGTAACTTGAAGTCTTTAAATCATGATTTGAGGACTTCAGTAACTCAGCCACAGTGTATTGGTCCTACTACAGGAGTGGGTGGGTGAGCCCTGCAATGTGTAGCGGGTCAGAACAGATGATCAGGATAGTCTCTTCTGGCCTTACAGTCTATAATATGCCGAGAGACTTTATTGTGCTAAGAAGCATTAACTATATTTTAATCAACACAAAATGTCTATTTTTATTTATTCTACATTCTCACATTTAAAGCAATGTGCTTTAATCGCTTCCCTTTGCATTTTCAAATTCCTTCCACCTACCCTATGCAATTTCCAATTCTGTTCGTAATGATAATGACTTACATTCATATAGCACCTTTCATCCAGAAGGATTCTAAATGCCTGGCAGCCTACAGATAGGGACAATTTCGCCCACCACAGAAACACAGCCAGGTCTGAACTGCATTGTGTTGGTTTCAAACTGCTGTGTGATGTTGTGCAGTGGAAGGCAGAAAGTGGCATGTTTTATTTGTATTTCATTAGTTTGTTGGCCCACCTTTTTATTCTATTTGGAAGCTGTAAGAAGGCTTAACAGCCCCTGATCTGCACTGTCCAAAATAAAAGGCGGGGAGGGTTTGGTGTGGGTGGGGAGGGCTCAGCAATGATCTGTAGCACTTACAGGCTCAGGCATTTTTACCATCATGTCATCTAAGGCTGCTCACAGTTGCACTGGCAGGCACCTGTGGTGAATGATAGGTCCTAAATTTGCCACAGCAGATGCAGTTTCAGTCTTCATTACTTAACTGGATCTGTGACCATGTGACCTACGTCACATTAGATAGGCTTCACCTTCTATTTAAGCTTATTCCATGAAAACAATCCTCTTGAGATAAGAGAGCTGATGCTCATCTCGAATGGTGTAAGGCAACCAGAGCTTGCTTACATACTGCAGTTTTTCATATCTTTCTAAAATTTGCTATATTAGTTACTGTTGATGCTGTCTCTGGAAAATGGGTCCTGCATGCTGCAGTTCATTAGTCTTAGACCTTTCTCTCTGCTTCCATCCTATCTATATGAGCACTAGATACTGTTGAAATTCTAGCTATCTAGACTGGTTAATTTGGTGTCTACAAGATCAGACACGACACTCCACACTGTTTTTTGTCGTGAAGTTGATCAGCACAGATTCAGAGTGAAGACTGCTATCTACTGAATCACCAAAGTCACTTCTGGCAAGACTTGTATTTTACCATAGGGCTCCTACCCAAGTATTAACCTAATTCAGCACTGCTTAACATAAATCTGATGGTAGGCCAAAGCAGCATAAACCAGGTTACTTCTTTTCCTTGTTGACTTTCCGTTCTATTTGCCTTAGAATGTTGTTCTGGCACCTTTCACCATAGTATCTGAATGCCTTCCATATTACTAGAGCAGCAAAGTGAGGTAGCTAGTAGATTTGACAGTATCTTTGGCTCTTCTCTTGTTGTAGGGAAGCAAAGGGGAAATGCCATTCCGGTTAGGCTAGAAAAACTCTCTCAAAAAGAGGATGGTCTTGCAGAATGACAAAGTGGCCAGAGTCTGTTCCTTCTTCATTTTTGTCCAGGATCATATTTCTACTAGCAAGTCCAGCTCCCCACCTCAAGGTCTCCCAATACGACGTTATTCCTGTGAACCAACTTCCCTTCCTTGTCAGCAATTTACTGAAAGGGGAGAGCGGAGAATCTGCAGTGTTTACTCTTGACTGAACAGCCCTGAATCAAAAGATGCTTGTGATTCAGGAATGTGGCTTTAAAACAAAAGTTGGTCCCTAATAAAAGTGATGGGGGGAGGGGGGGAGTCAGTCAGGTGACCAGAAAAAATGTATTATATTTTTAAGCCATAAAAATAGAGTGAATCCAGATTTTGCCTTACCTTTTTAAGGATGAAACGAGTAATTTCTGAACAATGTAAGTGTCAGTTCACATATTTTCTGTGTGTTCATGGTAGCATCCTATTTGGGTGTATAAATGGTACATTGGGATGGAAACACAATGTAGAATAGGTTTCAGAGTAACAGCCGTGTTAGTCTGTATTCGCAAAAAGAAAAGGAGTACTTGTGGCACCTTAGAGACTAACCAATTTATTTGAGCATGAGCTTTCGTGAGCTACAGCTCACTTCAGTGCTGTAGCTCACGAAAGCTCATGCTCAAATAAATTGGTTAGTCTCTAAGGTGCCACAAGTACTCCTTTTCTTTTTACAATGCAGAATAGGATTTTACAAAAAGGACATTCGCTGATTGGCTGACTGTTTAGTTAAGTCAGAAGTTTTCTTAATCATCTCTTTCATATTGTATTTAAGAATCATTCTTCTCTTGAACCTTGGGGGGTTTCTGGTTTTGTCACTCAGTTGTAACATAAGCAGTTGAAATTTAAGGCAAATACATTTATTCTAATTGTTACAGGTAAAATTGCAGGCAACTGTAAATAAAATGTTCAGCGACCAAAGAGTAATGAGTTTAGGCTCAGCCCAAGTGACTAGGATACCTTAACTAATCAAACATGATTCAAGGTGATAGACTGCTTATATTGATGGTGTATGCAATAAAGAAGTGGTTTTTATGGTAGATGGTCTAAAAATTAGCGTTGTTTAAAATATTATGGTATTACGTTTTGGATAATACATTTTTATTTACAAAATGCCCCATGATTGAAGGATTTTGTTACTAAAATGAATTTTAAGATGGACTAATAATGCGAACTATTTTTACAGAATCAAAAAAGGAGCCCCCTCAAATAAATCATACAATAAATATGTAAACTGGTGAGCAAATATACGAGCCAGCTTTGCATACATTCTCTGCAAATGCTTTAGCTCTTTGTGACAGCATACTTCCAATATGTTAGACGATAACAGCCTATTGTTGCAGGGACTACTTACTGAAAACATGTGAAATAGTGCTGTGCATTGGGTGGGTGAAATGGAACACAAGGCTTCTATGTAATCATATTATAATGAACTGGCCAGTGTTTATGCATGTACTGCTCCCTTCTAACCACTGGAATCAGAACTGCTGAACTGTGCATCATAGAGCCTATACTGCTAGTAATAACAGATAACAGAGAGTCTCCTTTAATTCAAATGATAGGGGTTTGAACTTTTGGCAAATGGGGATCTGATTCATATGTCCAAAGTTACATTTTGAATAACCAGTTATTTCATTGTGACTACATCTGATCTGAATTTGGATTAGATTAAATTTAGCCATTTTAGATTCAGATAAGCATTTCCCAATTTGAAAAAATAATCACGCTGCTGACTTGTCTAATAGCACATCCTCATCCTACAACTGGGTGCAGGAGGATGGACCCTTGTATCTGCACAAGGTCCCATTGTCTTCAATGGTGCTCTATTGGGGTGCAAGGGTCCTCCTGCATGGGAAGAATTGCAGGATTAGTGCTCTAGGCTGCCCATTAAAAGGCTTGTAGTTCAGCTCTCTCCAAAATTTGGTCATAACTTTCTCTCCCCTGTGCTGATTGCCTAACTCCAATGCCTCCCAGTCCTCCCTTCCCTTTCCTTCCTTTGTCTTTCCATTTAGCTAATTCCCACCATGCACGCACCCTGCTTTACCAAACCCCACCCATGGAATTTAAAAACCAAAAACCAAAACAAACAAACAAAAAAAACCCAGAGCTGGGCAAACTACGGCCTGCAGGCCACATCTGGCCCACGGGACCCTCTTGCCTGGCCCCTGAACTCCTGGCCCGGAAGGCTAGCTCCCAGCCCCCTCCCCTGCTGTTCCCCCTCCCCCGCAGCCTCAGCTCACTGCACCACTGGTGCAATGCTCTGGGCGGCGGGGCTGCGAGCTCTTGCTGGGCAGCGCAGCTACAGAGCCACGGCCTGACCCGGTGCTCTGTGCTGCACGGTGGCGTGGCTGGCTCCAGCCGGGCAGCAAGGCTGCCTGTCCTGGTGCTCAGGGCATCGTGGCTGTAGCGTCGCCAGCCACCGGTGCTCCAGATAGCGCGGTAAGGGGACAGGGGAGTTCAGGGTGGTGGTCAGGGGGTGGGGGTGTTGATAGGGATCGGGGCGGTCAGAGGGCGGGGAACGGGGGGTTGAATGGGGGCAGAGGTCCTGGGGGGTGGGGGAGTTTGGAATGAGAGGAGGGGTTGGATGGGGTGGCGAGGAGCAGTAGGGGTGGGACTCCAGGGGCGGTGAGGGGACAGGGAGGGATGGATGGGGCAGGAGTCCCAGTGGGGCCATCAGGGGACAGGGAACGGGGTGGGGCTTGAATGGGACAGGAGTCCCAGGGGGGCCATCAGGAGGCGAGAAGCAGGGGGGGTGGATGGGGGCGGCATCCAGGCCATGCCTGGCTGTTTGGGGAGGCACAGCCTCCCCTAACCGGCCCTCCATACAATTTCAGAAACCTGAAGTGGCCCTCAGGCCAAAAAGTTTGCCCGCCCCTGAAATAAACCATTAAACATTAAAATAAATCATGGAACTAACATAACATTTGCAAACCATCACTCTGTTTGTTATATCTCTGCCAATCCCTTTGTATCCTGTCTATTTGGATCATCAGCTTTTCAGGATATGGTTTATCTCTTATTCTATGTTTGTGCACAACCTAGCACAATGTGTTTTATTAGTTAAATAAACTACCTTAAAATGTGCTGGATATATAAGATAAAATATTTTTTCAAAACATATTTTACATTTAAAACTAAATGATTAAAAAACATTATATCCTGGCCATGACCAACGCTCCTAGGCACTACAATAATACAAGTAAATAAATAAATAACAACAATAATAATCAGTAGTTGGTGATTGAACTGGTTATTTCTGGTCACTGTGTCTTTCAAGACTTTAAAACTGGCAGAACTCATCCCCTCACACCTGGTGTTTGTTCACAGAGTTGAACAGAAAAACAAGCATTCCTGCTTTTTTAGCTCCCAATCAGTTTCTTAAACATTGAATGAACTAGTCATCGAACTAATTTAGCTGAATAAACAAATGAAGAAAAATTCCCTCTGCACCTGTAGAAAAGACTACTGCTGTCAAATGCTGGATTAGTGCTTCAATTAATTCTGTTTAAGGTGTTTAACCAGTGACTTCCACCAGTTCAGTAATTTGATTTGCTTTAAAACTTCAGCAAAATTTTAAATTGTTTTATTTTCAAATGTATTTTTAAACTAATAGAAGACTTTTTATGAAAAAAACATTCCACCCTAACACAATGACATTTTATGTGAAACAAATTCTGTCCCCATGCTTGCCATTCATAGTGACATCTATTAAGCTCTCAAGCAGCCATGCATTTGTCAGATTATTAAAATCACACTGCAAGTAGCCTTGTATTCAAAAAGAGAAGTAGCAAACTTACTTCAATACTGAAGTATCCTCTGTCCACATAGTCCCCCAAGAAGAGGTACCGTGTGTTGGCAGGAGAACCTCCTACTTCAAACAGCTTCATCAAATCGAAGAATTGTCCATGGATGTCGCCACAAACTAGGAGAAATTAAAATAGTTTGTTACATCATCAGTTCAATTCATTTTACCAGGTTAAGCACACACAATTTTAAAGTGTTTACCTTCATAATAAAAATGCTGTATTATATTCTATTGTTCACCAGCTATTTTCTGTGTGCCAACTTACGATTTATATCTACATTGACATGATTGGTGAGGGTTGGCTGCCAGTCAGCAGAAATTGATGACAATTCCTGAGTAAAAACATCACCATTTTTCACTTTTGCATGCATCTACATATATTGTACAAAAGGTTACCACATGATTAAATAATGCTTTTAGACTGGAGTTTTACAAATGACTTGAGATTATTAAAATATATTTATGCATATTTTATTTTTTTAAATGCCCATCCCTTGCTATGGCCACTTTGTGCAAAGCATAAAATATTGATAATTAAAGGACCCATCAAAAATATCCAGAATAAGAAAACACACTGAACAAATTAGTCCCTTCAAACAGTCTCGTTCCCTCCTCCAATCATCACTATGCCTACCTGCCCTGTCCCCAAATCCATGTAAATATCAGCAGACCTTGCGGCATGCATGGAAGGTCAACAAACAAGGTAGTGCAACATAACTGATTGGTTTATTCACACAAAAGTCTCTCACTTCTTACAGAGTCAAAATAGGAAGAAACATGACAGAAAAAAATGTACTACTTCTCTCAGTGCATGCTTCCAAATAATTGGGCACACTTTTGTGCTTAACAAGCAATACATTCACATAAGCTTTTGCATCAATTTCTGCATAAAGGTCTTACTTTCCTATTAAAATCATGCCTCAAAATTATTTCATGCTGTGAAGAAGCTGTAATCACTTCTCCACACAGACTCAGTACTACAACAACTGTAATGAAGTTCCACCAAATTAACAACCGCACAACAATACAAACATCAATAATATCTTATTGTCTCGTCACAGTATAGTGTCACATATTCTTTACTTTTAGTTACAAGAAACCAGACTCTCTTTTTCAAAGTACAGTATGTAAGCTGGTTTAGGACAGCTCCAGCCAAAGCTCTCACCCCCTCCTGCACTCGAACACTCTTCCCCAGCCCGGTGAAAGTGAATGAGGGTGAGGGAGAGTGAGCAACAGACAGAGGAGAGATGGAGTGAGTGGGGGCAGGGCCTCAGAAGGGGCGGGGCAGGGCAGGTCCATGGGGAAGCGGTGGGGTAGAGACAGGGCAAAGGTGTTTGGGTTGGTGCAATTACAAAGTTGGCAACCCTAAGTAGAGCAAACAACAAAATATAGCGAAGGTGGTGATCATGCATACCTTACTCTCATGAGTACCAATGTGAAGTTAGAGGTACCATTTATGAGTTAGAACTGCAGGATCAGCTTCTATGCTCTCTTTTATCCTTTGCTGTGCATTGCTGTACACCATGAAGTAAAGACTGCATAACTACAGCCTTATAAAAAAATAAGTTTCTTCCATCAAATAGCGTAACTACAGAAAGACTAGTGCTCAGTTTTGTATTACATTGTGTAATCTTTTCTTTCAGGTGACATTTTATTTTCATGAATTTTGAGATGGGAATCTTCAAGTGTTACTTAAGACACCTTCATCTGAAAGTGATTTCCTGCAAAGGATAATAACTATCATTCTATAACAATGCAAAAATAAAGTTTAAATTTAAATCCTCACACAACATGATGGAAAAGCTGTCTTTGTGAAGTCATTTTTTTTAGATATGAAGCTGTCATTATCTGCAATGAAGGAAAATTCTGGATCAACTTTATTTATGTAATTGGTTTAGCTTGCAAACTGCTTCAAATGGGCTCTGTTCCTCTGTGTACATATAGTGAGCAGAGAAGAACAGTAAGCCAGAACATCTGCCCTCTTCAATTCAGACTGAGAAACTTTTTAGTATTATAAAGCAGTACAATTCTAACAATTAAAAATGCATGTAAATCTGAAATGTAACATGGTTGAGAGATTCTGAATGTACTTAACTTAGGTTTATCATGACTACAGGAAAAGGCAAAAGCTCCTTCATGTTAACAGGGGTGTGTCTATATGTATGTGTTTGCAATGGTGAAGGGGTCATTTCAGAGAAATTCATAAGTAAGACTTGCTTAGAAAGAAATCTTTCTATTTCCATCAATTTGTTATAGGTGGAAATGAAGAAGAGAGTACAACTATAAACAGGATGGAGAAAAAATAAAATTTGCAGAACCCTGTCCATTCAAGTCTATTATTATTATTATTATTAAGTAGGTGATGAAAATTCCTGTTAATTTACAAACACAGGATCCAATTCTCATCTTATTCATGATTGGCTTCAGAAAGTGTCTATCCAGAAACTGCTTTCAGAAAAGACGCATGAAAACCAAAAGGAAAAAAAATTGAAGTAACAGTTTACTCCTAAATAACAGGAACAAGCTCTGAATTATAAGCATAAAACTAGCAGGGAATCCTGTCTGCAGAAACTGGAAAGATGTGGCTTAAGAACAGATGACAACAGATGAGTTATGATCAAATATTAAGCCCATGTCCCAAAATTTCAGTAATAAGGTCAACATTTTACATACAGTTAATCAGATCTGTATTTTATATGGACTATCATAACGAGGGCTGAAGAACTTTTCATTTTCATGGTTTTAATATATACTTTTAAAATATCCTGTCACCATCCTATTTGTGTCCTAGTTTTTGGTTGGATGTTAAGGTTTGGAACTGGAGAATGGAATAGGAATTTCAGAGGAACTGTGAAAAAACATAACTGATTTGATAGGTTATTTTTGGGGCGCTGTTCACCTACCCTTCACCCCTCAGTTATACTTTTCAAGTTTTGGAGACTCTTGGACAATAAACATAATTATTTCTGATTTTCATTTGGGGGAAAGAAATGTTTACTTGCTATTTTTACCTCTCCCTTGCTCCCCCTTTTTCTCATAGGCGGTCTCCTTTCCTGGTTGTAGGAATATGGAATAGAGGGTCAGATCTGATGGGGGGATGATAAGGACAATTAGTAGCACCTATTGGCATCTGCCACCTGCTTCCACTGTCAAGAGGGATCCAGAATCTGAAGAGGTCTGGAACCAGTAGGGGCTACTCGTACAGCTCATTCTTTCCCACTCCATTATGAGAGGAGCACATGAAGAGAACTAGATGGGAGGCTCATAGAATGGATTGAGACTAAGGGAGACTAAGCCCAAATGACAGCACTAGCAATTATTTGGGAATGGAGGAACCTCCAACCCCCTCCTCTGCTATAAAAGTGAATTGCCTTAGGCCCTGCTAACTGCCTCTCAGGGCTTGTCTATACTTACAGTGCTGCAATGGTGCAGCTGTGCCGCTGTAGTGCTTAGTGAAGACTCTACCTTCACTGATGGGAGAGCATCTTCTGTCGGCAAAGCAAGGAGCAGTAGCTATGTCAATGGGAAAGTCCCTCGCGTCGATATATCGCTCTCTACCCTGGGGGTTAGGCTGGTGTAACTACATTGCTCAGGGGTGTGGATTTTTCGAGGTAGTGATACCAACATAAGTGGATAGTGTAGACCAGTGGTTTTCAAACTGCGGGTTGCGACCCAGTACTGGGTTGTGGAATGGAAGGCATTGGGTTGCGGCGGCTGTGGTCAGCACCACTGACCAGGCCATTAAAAGTTCCATTGGTGGTGCTGCTCGGCTAAGGCAGGCTAGTCCCTACCTGTTCTGACACCGTGCTGCGACCTGGAAGCGGCCAGCAGCAGACCCGGCTCCTAGGCGGGAGGGCCACGGGGCACTGCGCGCTGCCCCCGCCCCAAGCAATGGCACTGCACGATCGGGGGAGGGGCGATGCCTGCAGGCGAGAGCCAAGTGGAGCTGGACTCGCTGCTGGCCACTTCCGGAGCGCAGCACGGTCCGCAGTGCCAGGACACGCAGGAAGCCTGCCTAAGCACCCCTGCTGTGCCACTGACTGGGAGCTGCCTGAGGTAACCCCGTGCCCCAACCCCGCACCCCAGCCCCCCCAAACCCAGAGCCCCCTCCAGCACCCCAAGCCCCTCATCCCCAGTCCCACCCCAGAGACTGCACCCCCAGCCCAGAGCCCCCTCCCACACCCTGAACCCCTTATTCCCAGCCCCACCCCGCAGCCCCGCACCCTAACCCTCTGCCCCAGTCCTGAGACCCTCCCACACCCCAAACCCCTCGTCCCCAGCTACGCTGGGTTATGGACATCAACAATTTTCTTCAACTGGTTCGCCAGAAAAAAAGTTTGAAAACCACTGGTGTAGACCAAGTCTCAGATTCTTATGTCTACAGCAAAAATCTATGAACCTGAGCAGATGCTCGTAAAATAGATTGAAGATTCCATATCCCTGTCCATATCCATATCCCTGGATAGCTTTTAAAAGAAAATACCCCACCCAAATTGAGGGAGGAATATCAAAGCCTAATAAAATAAGGAACAAACTCACTCTGTTTCCTTCTCAGACGTTCCTCAGCTACATTTCTAAAATGTATAGCTGTAGAAGGAAAAAGCTGCCATGTATTCTATTCATATAGGATTTCTGAGGGAAATCAGTGGCCATTAGTTTTGGGCTATGTCAGGCATCGTATTTTGGCAAAGGAGACTAACCCATTTATAATTGGTGGATATGGCAAGGATGGAGAAAAAATGAATAAAACACCACAAAAATATTTTCCATTCAGAAAGCCAGCAAAACCACTAATCAACTACTACCATGTATTACAATTGCCTTCTTATGGGACATGACAGGGTTAGCAAGATAACACTCTGATACTATTAGATCAATAGGCATGATGCAGCGAACATTATTCCGCATCCCCTCCACAGTGCCTGCCTTACAAAGCTCTTTTCTCAGGTACAAATTAACTCCCTTTAAGAGGTGCTTTATTCAGATAAAAGGTTTAAAAGAATGGTAGTTACTATCTTGTAATAATTTCTCATCTGCAGGCATTACTATAGCATTTGAGGTCCTCCAATTTCAGTCAGAAGTGGGTGCCTAACTTTCCTTTGCGTATTTGAAAAATCCCCTTTTACCATTAAAGAGCCACTATCAGGTGTCAGCCACTATTCAGTCACTATTCAAAATGTGATTATAGCTGGAATATAACTTATTTTCTCTCACTCTCTTTCCTTTAAGAAACACAATGTAGCTCTTAGTGAAGCTCTCCCACGTCGAAGTTAGGTGCTTGTGCTGTGAGCGCACATCAAAATGGTACAACTTCGTTTCTGTTTGAGACCTACACTCAACATAGTTGGGGGTCTGTATAGTAAGGGAGGGGTGTTTTTCCTCACCAGCGCTGGAATGCCATTCTTCAGGCACACAGAGAAGACATAGCACCATATTTCTTATTGTTATTATTTAAAACTCTTTACTTATATCACAGCATTACCCAGCTCTCCAAACAGGGTCAAGGCCTCATTGTTCTAGGCTGAATAATCAACTTACCTTTACAGTTGTGTATGGGGACTAAACATCTGGACAAGGTTCTTGTATTAGGATTCTCTATCTGAGGGTTAGTTTAGTTTATTGTCCGTTACCTTACAGCTAGTTTTCTATCCTTAAACAGCCAGTTACGCCACTGCACAATATGCCTAATAGCAAGAAATGCTGCGATTAGCTTACTGGCTCTAGTGAGCAAACAGTGATCACTCTCTATTACTGTACATGCATGTTCATGAAATTCAAACAGAGAACCTGGAAGTGAGCTGAAAGTGCAATGTTTTGTTAGACATGCACCTCAGCAACTTTCCCTGATAGTTCTGGCCCCATCCCCTGCTGTCTTCATCAAAGCTTCCACTGACTTCCAGTTTTTTATTATATTTGTGGTTTTCAATCAAAGAATGAAGAAAGAGAACTTTCCAAGTGCAGCTTACTACTTTTGTCTATAAAAAAAAGTTAACCTCATTGCAAAAAATAAAATCTCCAAACAGAAACCCTTCATTAGAAGCAACCAACTATATGTTTTTATCTTTCTTTTTGTGTACGTACGTACGTATCAGATTTTTGACACTGTGGCAATGACAATTTAAAACAGTAAAAATTCTACTAGATCAAAACTCATTTCAACATCCTGTGGGACATCAATGATGTTTCTGTAAAATGTTTTTCATACAAACTCACCTTAATTGCCAATCAGTTAGTATGTTGCAAAAAGCGGAATTGAATTCAGGAACAAAAAGGACAGTCGTCATATTGTCAAAGTATTGTGTTGGCAACAGAAGAAACACTATCTTAAGATTCCGAGTGTTTCTATATTAGTAGTTACTAACTCGTTAGGAGATCCTATCTGTTGAAACCAGTCAGGGGATCTAAGGAGGATCTACAAATCTGTAAAACATTCTGTCAAAACCTGCCAGGATTCCCTTTCCCTCAAATGTAGTAAGTGCTGAAAAATATTCAATTAATAGTCAAATACTTCAAATATGTGCCTGTGACCCGGAATGTAAAATGGAAAAGGGCTCACTATTCTGTAAACACAGCTGTTACCAGATACAAACTCACTACATCTAACATAATGACAGGTTTCAGAGTAGCAGCCGTTTTAGTCTGTATCCGCAAAAAGAAAAGGAGGACTTGTGGCACCTTAGAGACGAACAAATTTATTTGAGCATAAGATTTCGTGAGCTACAGCTCACTTCATCGGATGCATACAGTGGAAAATACAGTGGGGAGATTTTATATACTCAGAGAACATGAAACTATGGGTGTTACCATAGAGACTGTAACAAGAGTGATCAGGAAAGGTGAGCTATTACCAGAAGTAGAGCTGGGGCGGGGGGCGGGGGAGCGTGAGAGGAACCTTTTGTAGTGATAATCAAGGTGGGCCATTTCCAGCAGTTGACAAGAACATCTGAGGAACAGCAGGGGGGAGGGGAATAAACATGGGGAAATAGTTTTACTTTGTGTAATGACACATCCACTCCCAGTCTTTATTCCTAAGTTAATGGTGTCCAGTTTGCAAATTAATTTGAATTCAGCAGTCTCTCGGAGTCTGTTTTTGACGTTTTTTTGTTGAAGAATTGCCACTTTTAGGTCTGTAATCGAGTGACCAGAGAGATTGAAGTGTTCTTCGACTGGTTTTTGAATGTTCTAATTCTTGACGTCTGATTTGTGTCCATTTATTCTTTTACGTAGAGACTGTCCAGTTTGGCCAATGTACATGGCAGAGGGGCATTGCTGGCACCTGATGGCATATATCACATTGGTAGATGTGCAGGTGAATGAGCCCCTGATATAGTGTGGCTGACGTGATTAGGTCCTATGATGGTGTCCCCTGAATAGATATGTGGACACAGTTAGCAACGGGGTTTGTTGCAAGGGTAAGTTCCTGGGTTAGTGTGTCTGTTGTGTGGTGTGTGGTTGCTGGGGAGTATTTGCTTCAGGTTGGGGGGCTGTCTGTAAGCAAGGACTGGCCTGTCTCCCAAGATCTGTGAGAGTGACGGGTTGTCCTTCAGGATAGGTTGTAGATCCTTGATGATGCATTGGAAAGGTTTTAGTTTGGGGCTGAAGGTGATGGCTAGTGGCGTTCTGTTATTTTCTTTGTTGGGCCTGTCCTGTAGTAGGTAACTTCTGGGTACTCTTCTGGCTCTGTCAATCAATTTTATGGCTGACTTAGAACAACGCTTCCTCAGCTCTTGTCCCCTAATGCCCCTACACTACTTGCACTACACTGATGACATCTTCATCATCTGGACCCATGGAAAAGAAGCCCTTGAGGAATTCCATCATGATTTCAACAATTTCCATCCCATCATCAACCTCAGCCTGGACCAGTCCACACAAGAGATCCACTTCCTGGACACTACGGTGCTCATAAGCGATGGTCACATAAACACCACCCTATACTGGAAACCTGCTGACCGCTATACTTACCTACATGCCTCCAGCTGTCATCCAGACCACACCACACGATCCATTGTCTACAGCCAAGCTCTATGATACAACCGCATTTGTTCCAACCCCTCAGACAGAGACAAACACCTACAAGATCTCTATCAAGCGTTCCTACAACTACAATACCCACCTGCTGAAATGAAGAAACAGACTGACAGAGCCCAAAGAGTAACCAGAAGTCACCTACTACAGGACAGGCCCATCAAAGAAAATAACAGAATGCCACTAGCCATCACCTTCAGCCCCCAACTGAAACCTCTCCAACGCATCATCAAGGATCTACAACCTATCCTGAAGGATGACCCGTCACTCTCACAGATCTTGGGAGACAGGCCAGTCCTTGCTTACAGACAGCCCCCCCCAACTGAAGCAAATACTCACCAGCAACCACACACCACACAACAAAAACACTAACCCAGGAACCTATCCTTGCAACAAAGCCCGTTGCCAACTGTGTCCACATATCTATTCAGGAGACACCATCATAGGGCCTAATCACATCAGCCACACTATCAGGGGCTCATTCACCTGCACATCTACCAATGTGATATATGCCATCACGTGCCAGCAATGCCCCTCTGCCATGTACATTGGCCAAACCAGACAGTCTCTACATAAAAGAATAAATGGACACAAATCAGACTCCAAGAATTATAACATTCAAAAACCAGTCGGAGAATACTTCAATCTCTCTGGTCACTTGATTACAGACCTAAAAGTGGCAATTCTTCAACAAAAAAAACTTCAAAAACAGACTCCAATGAGAGACTGCTGAATTGGAATTAATTTGCAAACTGGATACAATTAACTTAGGCTTGAACAAAGACTGGGAGTGGATGTGTCATTACACAAAGTAAAACTATTTCCCCATGTTTATTTCCCCCCCTACTGTTCTTGTCAGCTGCTGGAAATGGCTCATCTTGATTATCACTACAAAAGGTTCCCCCCACCCCTGCTCTCCTTCTGGTAATAGCTCACCTTTCCTGATCACTCTTGTTACAGTCTCTATGGTAACACACATTGTTTCATGTTCTCTGTGTATGTAAAATCTCCCCACTGTATTTTCCATGGTATGCTTCCGATGAAGTGAGCTGTAGCTCACGAAAGCTGATGCTCAAATAAATTTGTTAGTCTCCAAGGTGCCACAAGTACTCCTTTTCTTTTCACTACATCTAACACACTGATGTCATAATATTTATCCAAAAAAGTATCATGTAAGGAATTAAATGAAAACTGGTGATTCTCTGGACATTAATAATATTGCGTGGTGCATGGACAGTTAGTGTGTCAAGAGTTATGTATATGTGTTGGAAATATCTGCGTAAAATATGTTAAGTCCAAGCAATTTAAGTAGAGTGGATAAACAGCTTTCTCCTAGACAAAAGGTATGTGGATTTGCCAGTCTGACTGGTTTAAGCTTTGTAAATCAAAAACAATAAAAATATATTTCCATTTAAGGTAAACAAAGTGAACAAACCAAGAGAAAAGAGCTAATTAACAAGAGGATGGGAAAAGGGATCTGAAACCTGCACCCAAGGAACAAATATCAGGAGAGAAGTCTGGAGTTACTTTGCAAAAGTATCTATTTCAAAGGTTTTTGGAACTATAAAAGGGGAGAAAAGATCATAGAATCATAGAAGATTGGGGTTGGAAGAGACCTCAGGGGGTCATCTAGTCCAACCCCCACCTCAAAGCAGGACCAACACCAACTCAATCATCCCAGCCAGGGCTTCCAAACCTCTAAGGATGGAGATTCCACCACCTCCCTAGGTAACCCATTCCAGTGCTTCACCACCCTCCTAGTGAAATAGTGTTTCCTAATATTCAACCTTGACCTCCCCAACTGCAATTTGAGACCATTGCTCCTTGTTCTGTCATCTGCCACCACTGAGAACAGCCGAGCTCCATCCTCTTTGGAACCCCCCTTCAGGTAGTTGAAGGCTGCTATCAAAAGGCTTACTCTTCTCTTCTACAGACTAAACAAGCCCAGTTTCCTCAGCCTCTCCTTGTAAGTCATGTGCCCCAGCCCCTGATCATTTTTATTGCCCTCTGCTGGACTCTCCCCAGTTTGTCCACATCCTTGTGAGGACCCATCACCTAGGTGACAAAAGGACCAGTGCTCTTTGAGTCTGTAAAAAGTGGATCCTCCCCCAGCCATGTGGATTGAGGATGCTGAGAACTAACTGAAAAATTCTCTGAGGCCAGGATTGTAATCTGTTAAATTTTAGATACGAGAAAGCGTGTTTTATTTTTGTTTTCTTTGTAACCATTTTCTGCTTCTACTATCCTAGTTTACTATCACTTAAATCTCTGTTCTTTATCAATAAACTTAGTTTTGGTTTTACCACAAAATTATCTCAGTACTGTATATTAAAGTAAAGCATGGGTCCTCAGCTAAATAGTTTTTAAAGTAATAATAGTGAACATGAGCTTCTTTTATAAAGAGACATAATGATGCAGGGAGAATGTTATCCACCGTCTGAAAAATTCTCTCTTTCATTGAAAGTTAAGGTTGACTGAATTAGGGAAATAAGTGAATGCCTTAAACTGTATTACAAACAAGGTTAATAGAAAGCAGGCTTCAGCACAGAAATGTGCAATAGCTTTTAAAATCTGTGGAAAATATACCCACTCATTTCATTTTACTTCAGAAAGCAGATCTATTGTTAATAAAGGAAAAAAAAATCTGAATCGCCCTTTAAGCACTGCACCAATTCTCTTAACAAACAAAACTCACACCTATGGCCAGATTTCTAATTTCAGATGTTCTGTTCTTTGGCCCCCATTGCCAGTTACCATTCCACACGAATTTCAGATTGCAGGAACAATATAGTATTCGAATTTTATTAAGGACCAGTGCTGAGTGCAAGAACTTTCAAGGACTATCATCATCTGCTGCCACACCAAGCCAAAATTATTAAGAAGCAGAAGGTTTCCAAGCAGTTTCCTTGAAGGATCACAAGCAAATGTGGGGCCACATTTTTTTTTTTGTACGAAACACAAATGACATCCATAGGCAGCCGGTCACCAAAACCACACCTGTGCTTTTCACCCCCAGTGTGTACATTATCTTTTAAAGGCTTCATAAACCTGTGGTTAAATTTAAATATGTTTATCATTTATATACAGGCACATATGTGTAAATACATATTCTGTCTGTGTGTGGGAGAAATTTAAAACACTTTCAAAACTCTTTAGTTCAATCAAGAAGAGTATTTCAAGTCTCGGATCATTCAGACTGCTCACGAAGTAACACACGGTCTTAGAAAAATATTAATTTCTTATGCTTAAGATGATGGAGCTTTATTTGATGTGTTAAGTGTATTGCACAACATAGCTCTGTGTTTCTGACAGACATACTCTACTTGGCGATATTCGTACTGGTTAGCTAATATGATCATTATAATAAGCTTTCCTTTGCCCTCTTTCTTGTCACCAAACGCAAAGCTGGTGAGTTTACATTATCAAGATGAGGCAACATCAATGAAGAATTGCAATTAAATTTCTTCACCGATGATAAAGAGGAGCCAATTAGGGCAAACAGGTGCAAGTGATGGAAAGGAAAGCTACCAATGGATTATTTATATTTCAATGCTCATTGACTTTCACTTTCAAGAATTATTGTGTTACAACAGTCAAAGGCACCGGAACTTCATGTGAACAGTAATAATTGATAACAAGTGCAACACACACATACACACTCACCCACCCTTTGATAAAGTCAAATTAAGGTTGCAGGCACCTGCTGCCATCAGTAGTTTGAGCACATATTATTTGTTAAGAACATTAAAGTTCAAAACACAGCAAACAACATGCCCACATCCCTCGTAAACAGCAGGAAACCAGAAAATGCCCAAGACAGACATATTTTTTAAGCAAGGCACTCAAAACTAACAGACATGCCTGTAGTGATGTCAGCCTATCGTCTTCCCTTTTTCCTGAGGTGTCAAATGTACATTGCAGAACACTGTTTTCTATCATTTGTTTCATACAAATATGTTTTTAGTTCTAAGCATGATATGTGGTCATTCTGCTCTGGGATGGGTTAAAATTTTACTCTCTTGATCAGCCTGAGTGCTTGTAATGGCCACTGGTCTTCTTTATGACTCTATTTTGTGGTAAAACCACCTAGATCTAGCTACATTAAAGGGGAAAAAATGGGGTGAAGGAATAGTAGGAAGTAGAAAGGATGCAGTGAAAAGAAAAATAGCGATGGTTCTGCAGACACCAAATCATCTCATGGTTAAGTGGGAGGCAGAACAGGCCCAAGTCTTGCATCTGCAAACGCTTCAGATGTTAAGGCCAAAGTGATAGCCTTCGTGTTAGTTTTTCAAAAGAGATTTCAAAATGGCCCTATACAATTACTTTATTGCTTATGTCAGCAGAATTTTACTGTGTCTCTAAATCAAAAGCATTTGAGTAAAGACTGGCAGAGCAAGCACACTGCTTCATTCCGTGAAAAGCAACAGAAAAAACAGCGTTTTGGGAAGAAGTCTCTTCATAGGACAGGACAGCCTCCAATTGTTGTGAAAGTTATAGGTGGAGGGAAAGACCCACCTCCAACTTCCCAAATTGAATCTTTTAGGACAATGAGAGTTGATATAATGATAACAGTGTGGAGACAAGGGGGCTGTTTTCAGCCTGAGATTAAGGTTAAGCAGCAGTAGAAAGGGGACTTTTGAGTGCTGCTGTTGCAAAATCTCTGGGGGAGAAGATCCTTCTTGAGTATTTGGGGAAGAGGAGAACAGGATGTGAGTAGAAATAACTTGCTCTTCTAAAAGTTCCCCTTCCCTGCTACCCAGTGTCAGAGAAGAGAAGTCACTGGCCACCACCCCTTCTTCCAGAAGACGAACAAGGTAAATAAATAATTACATAGTAAGGATGACTGGATCTGGCACTAATACTGAGCAGTACCTTACTCCAACAGCAAACCTTATGATTTCAGTGGGATAAAGTACTTTTGGAGTAAAGTACTACTTCAGCATAAGGGGAGGAGGGGGAGATTTCTCATTCATATCCCTAGATCTCAAAATACTTTGTAATGGTGGAGAATTATTATCCTTTACAGATGGGTAAAACCAAGGCACAGGAAAATTAAATGACTTGTCCAAGATCACATAGTGAGTCAGTGGCAGAACAAGGAATAGCATTCAGATCTCCTGACTCCCAGACCCATTTCCATTCATGAGAACAGCTGCTCCTAGATGAAGGAGGAAGGGCCTGAAGAGAAAGGAATAAAGGTTATATTATTAGCAGAAAACCAAACAAAACTTGTCAGTTTCTAAAAGTTTGGTATAAAATATGTTTGATTTAAGTTTTGTTGGGTTCAAGTCCAAAATTCAACTGAAATTCAGGGACTTTATTTTATTTAATTTATTTATTTTTTGGAGGCGGGAAGAGGAAATGAACTGAGGTAAACTGAAAACAAAGCCAAAAGGTTTGCAAACAAATGCAGATGAATTTTGCACAGCTCTGAATATTATACACCTTTTTAAAAATATCTAAAAAATAATTTGTTATACTACATTTTATTCTGGGATTATCTTCTGAGTCATGGTTTAAATTTTAATATAGTCCAGCACATAAAATATATGATTTTATAATTGCAATTATTCAGAGTGTTACATCTTTTCTGGTAACATGAGACAAAGAGACACCCATTAATATATTGTTGGATAATATTTTTTCAGTCAGCTATTCGCAGTTAAAAAGTAATTTGTAGTGTGTCCTTCCCAATTTAATGAGATAATCTTTTTGTGGAGGATTTAACTGAACTCTTAAGAAAACCAGGTTTCTTCTATAGTTAATGGGTTTCTGTCGGAAGTACAAAGTCCAGCCACTGTAACTTTAAAACAAAAGTCACGAGTATCTCACAGCTAGTAATAATTATATCAGTGTCTTTCAGTAAATTACTGACTTCTACAGGTTCTTTCATGTTTGTCAAAATGCTGTCTTCATGACTTAGAAGGCCATTTTGTAGATTGCGGCTTTGCTTGCTTTACTTTCCTTGCAATTTTAGACCATTATTTCATTCAGACATTTATTTCATGTTACCTCCTGGGCAGCCAGAAGTTCATAGATTCATAGATACTAAGGTCAGAAGGGACCATTATGATCATCTAGTCCAACCTCCTGCACAACGCAGGCCACAGAATCTCACCCACCCACTCCTGTGAAAAAACTCTCACCTATGTCTGAGCTATTGAAGTCCTCAAATCGTGGTTTAAAGACTCCAAGGAGCAGAGAATCCTCCAGCAAGTGACCCGTGCCCCATACTATAGAGGAAGGAGAAAAACCTCCAGGGCCTCTTCCAATCTGCCCTGGAGGAAAATTCCTTCCCGACCCCAAATATGGCGATCAGCTAAACCCTGAGCATATGGGCAAGACTCACCAGCCAGATACCCAGGAAAGAATTTTCTGTAGTAACTCAGATCCCACCCCATCTAACGTCCCATCACAGGCCACTGGGCCTATTTACCATGAATATTTAAAGATCAATTAATTACCAAAATCATGTTATCCCATCATACCATCTCCTCCATAAACTTATCGAGTTTAATCTTAAAGCCAGATAGGTCTTTTGCCTCCACTGCTTCCCTTGGAAGGCTATTCCAAAACTTCACTCCTCTGATGGTTAGAAACCTTCATCTAATTTCAAGTCGAAACTTCCCAATGACCAGTTTATATCCATTTGTTCTTGTATCCACATTGGTATGGAGCTTAAATAATTCCTCTCCCTCTCCGGTATTTTTCCCTCTGATATATTTATAGAGAGCAATCCTATCTCCCCTCAACCTTCTTTTAGTTAGGCTAAAGAAGCCAAGCTCCTTGAGTCTCCTTTCATAAGACAGGTTTTCCATTCCTCGGATCATCCTAGTAGCCCTTCTCTGTACCTGTTCCAGTTTGAATTCATCCTTCTTAAACATGGGAGACCAGAACTGCACACAGTATTCCAGGTGAGGTCTCACCAGTGCCTTGTATAACAGTACTAAAGCCTCCTTATCTCTACTGAAAATACCTCGCCAGATGCATTCCAAGACCGCATTAGCTTTTTTCACGGCCACATCACATTGGCGGCTCATAGTCATCCTATGATCAACCAATACTCCAAGGTCCTTCTCCTCCTCCGTTACTTCTAATTGATGCATCCCCAGCTTATAACTAAAATTCTTGTTATTAATCCCTAAATGCATAACCTTACACTTCTCACTATTAAATTTCATCCTATTACTATTACTCCACTTTACAAGGCCATCCAAACCTTCCTGTATGATTTCCCGGTCTCTCTCTAAATTGGCAATACCTCCCAGCTTTGTATCATCCGCAAACTTTATTAGCACACTCCCACTTTTTGTGCCGAGGTCAGTAATAAAAAGATTAAATAAGATTGGTCCCAAAACTGATCCCTGAGGAACTCCACTGGTAACCTCCCTCCAGCCTGATAGTTCACCTTTCAGTAGAACCCGCTGTAGTCTCCCTGTTAACCAATTCCTTATCCACCTTTCATTTTTCCTGTTGATCCCCATCTTATCCAATTTAACTAATAATTCCCCATGTGGCACGGTATCAAACGCCTTACTGAAATCTAGGTAAATTAGATCCACTGTGTTTCCTTTGTCTAAAAGTTCTGTTACTTTCTCAAAGAAAGAGATCAAGTTGGTTTGGCACGATCTACCTTTTGTAAAACCATGTTGTATTGTGTCCCAATTACCATTGACCTCAATGTCCTTAACTACTTTCTCCTTCAAAATTTTTTCCAAGACCTTGCATACTACAGATGTCAAACTAACAGGCCTGTAGCTACCCGGATCACTTTTTTTTCCTTTCTTTAAAATAGGAACTATGTTAGCAATTCTCCAGTCATATGGTACAACCCCGAGTTTACAGATTCATTAAAAACTCTTTCTAATGGGCTTGCAATTTCATGTGCCAATTCCTTTAACATTCTTGGATGAAGCTTATCTGGGCCCCCCGATTTAGTCCCATTAAGCAGCTCTTCTTCTGTAGTTTCCAGAATCATGTGCATGATGAATATTAGCATGTAGAGAAATATTAACATGTAGCATCCAAAAACCTAAGTGCAAAAGCCAGATGGCTGTAAAAAACATTTTTAATGTGGATAATATTTGACGTCACTGTTTCCTCATGTAATAGCATATGCAGACTTGTTATGTGGCTCCTCATTCCTCACTCCTCCTCCCATCCTTTTTTTTTTCTTTAAACAATCAGAACTTATTTTAAAACAAAAAGCATCTTTTCTCATTCTGCTCCTTGCTCATCAACACAGTAACTTGCCTGAATGCGGAAAAACAGACTATTTATTTAGCATATAACTATGTATGCACGGAACTGTCCTTAGCCAGCTATAAACTGATTCATTCCAAGTCCTCTTTGGGTATATTCTTCCTCTTCAATTTTCCCTTTAATATTTGTTTCTGCGTAGTACTACCCTTCACACTTTTGGCTCTGTTCATAAGAAATTCACAGCATTTATATGGGTATTATATGCAACTTGATTAGAAGAGCAGCATAGGACTGGTCTTCTCAGCACCTTATGTGAAATGTACTATTTATATAGGTTTTTGATCCAATGTTAACAGCACAAAACTGGGAGCTAAGAACTCCTGAGTTTTAATCATCGCTCTTACACCAATTCCCCTTATGGCCTTAGGCAACTCACTTAACCTTGGGACTGGTCTGGACTAGAAAATTAGATCAACCCAGTTATGTCACTCAGGGGTGTAAAAAATCCACCCCCCTGTAAGATGTAGTTAAGCCGACCTAAGTCTCCACTGTAAACATCAACCCAGCTACCACTCTTGAGAAGGTCCATTACCTACGTTGAGGGGAGAACTCTCCTGTCAGCGTAAGTAGTGTCTACATTGAAGCAATTGTAGCATTTCAAGTGTAGACAAGTCCTTTGTATCATTCAGATGTCCATCTGTAAACTGGAGATAAGACTACTTGCCTATCTCACTTGCCTACTTGTTGTTGGAGTTAGTTAATATTTATCAAAGTCAAATAATCTTAAAGATGTCCAAACTGACTTGAGTAAATTTTCATATTTATTTAGGCTTCTTAGTTTGAAAAGGTCAATCTTAAGATTCTCACCTAAATCCATATTTAAACACCTACGTAATAATGGACTAGTTATTCTAGAATGACCATATCCTAGATAAAGACACCTGTTGAAGTCAAAGCTTTCCTGCTGGAAAAATCTAATTCCCAGTGAGAAATGATTAGCCTCGGAGGAAGGTGATTTTGAAATAAAGCTCTCTATGGTAATTAAGTTATATAAAGGTCCATATCTGAATCTCTAGTTACGGATCAGAGTGTGGGGATAAGACAATCACATTAATTTCCTCTGCTGAGAAAAGATGCTTATATAGTGTCTTTAGTAGGGGATAAAGTTCAAATGCTGATTGTTTAAGTCTCAGTGTTTCTGGTTATTAACCAAGTGCACAGGCCTCCAGAAGCTAACATGCCTGAGTAAAAGTGGGTAGCTTGTTTTATGGCAAATTTCATTTTTTCCCCATCTTTGTACCAGAAGAGTTTGAAACTAGGGATGAACAGAGTCATAAAATTGTTAAATTTATTCTTGAAATAGCTTTTCAAAGGAACAATTTTTATTTTCTCAGCAAATTTCAAAAATATATGTCTGCTGAAAACTGGTTTGGAATATCAGAACCTTCCGTTCCTCATTGCTGCTGCTGAAAATTACTGTAGCAAGCCAAGGTCAAAAACCAAGTCCAACTGACAAGTGAAATAATCTTGCTTGTGTGTATTTAAAGGCTGGGAACATTCAAAACTGATGCAATTTGAACAGGACTATGGGCCAAATTCTGAAGTGACATAAATGATGGTATACATTAAAAAAAACAAACAGGCTTTTGAAGCCATTGGGAACATTGATGGGGTTCATCCTGAAAAGGGTTCATGAAACTCAGAAAGGGTTAAGTAACCTGATAGGCCACACCTGAGGGAGAGCTAGGCTTGATAGGCAAGCACTGACTGAGGGTGGAGCGCAGCTAGACAGGAGCAGATGGGGCTGGTATAAGGCCCGGAAGCTAAGGCAGAAGAAGGCTGCAGTGTGGATGCCTGTAGTCACTCTCTGGGCTTAAAGAGGGAAAAGGAGGAAACACAGGCAGAAAGTAGAAGTCCTAGGATCCTAGCCCTGTGCGAAGGGCTTCCCCAGAGGAGAGGTGGAGAAAGAAGCCTGATAGAGGTGCAATAGGAAGCAGCCCAGGGAAACAACAGCAGGGTTTGGGGATGGAACAGACCTCAGCTAGTTGGGTCCCTGGACTGGAATCCAAGGTAGTGCGCGGCCACGGTTCTCCTACTAGTTACTGGGGAAGTGGCATTGCCTTGAATTGGAGAACTGTTGGGAACGATAGCCAGTCTAGTGAAACTCTGATTCTCTGGAAACGGGAAACCCCATAGTGACCTGGCTATAGGGCCGAGCCATGAAGAGGAAGCACTGCAATTCCTGGAGTGTGAGAGAGAAGGAAGGGAGCATCAGACTGGGTGGAGCTATTCCTCAGACAGCGCCACAATGGGGTGCTGCAGTGGTAAACAGAACCCCAGAACAGGAACATTAAGAATGAATGCAGCTAGGGCAAAACTTTTATGGTTTTATATATATATATATATGTGGCAGTTTTTGTGACAGGGCATAAAACAGCATAAAGATCACACAAAAGGAGGGTAGCAAGTCAGTCTTTTAGCAGGGAAGATAATTCACAGTGCAGAAGAGAGAAGATAATAAAAAGAAATGACCATTTACAACTCCTCTGAGTTTGGCCCTATGTTATGTACACTCAGTAGTGGTCTGAAATATCATGCCTTTCAGATTTCTGATGCGAGGTTATGAGATATGCTCTTTAATGATCAGAGACTAAATGTTCCAGCAGAAAGATATTAAGAAACAGTTTAAATATTTTACAGCCAAACAGACTGGAGACTGAACAGGCACAATTTAAAATGTAAACGAAATCGCTACCTGAGTGAATATCCTCTGTCTTACCCTCTATAGCAGTATTATAAAGGCTTCTATAGTTTGGCCAAAGCTCAGCTGAGCAGAGTACCCATGAGGTTGACCAGAAACCATGATATCCACAACCAGAAAAGAAGAGCCCCAAATATAGTACTGTATAGAGCAATTAATCTCACAGAGATGAGGATTTTAATTAAATCCTCTATATGCACCCAGGATATAGAGTTTAAAAGCAACAACCACACAAGGGGAGAAAAACGAAAAAAGAACCCGATCGAGTCGTCTCTAGTGGTTCGTACAGTAGTATTTTATAGATCTATGAGAGATTTTCAGAGCAGTCCAGAGTATCTTGCCACACATATTACATTAATTTTAATGAAAGATATGTGGCTAATTGCCCTGGATTTCTCTGAAAAACTGCAACTCCAAGATGTAATCCTTTGCACATAATCTTGGGGGACAGAGAGTTCCTTCAGGTAGGTAAAGCAGCATATAAAGAACAGCTTGTGCTAGATTACATGTTAATATAACAGACAATGACACTTGTATCTATTTGCCATGATTTGCTAGTCACAAAGGATTTTTGTGTAAGGGAGACTGGACTCATGAATAACGAGCTGCCATTGCTACATCCGATTCAGCCCACTGTTAATTGACCATATTAAGGACAACTAGACTAATAACTGAATCCTATACCTATATGCTGGCAGTCATGGACCAAGCCAATAAAAACCGTATCCGAACAGCTTTCAAGGCGTAACATCTACATTTAAAAAAAAATTCTCAGACTGTTTGCAGATGCACTGAGTCAATAAACACAGCACTTAGAAGTTTCACTTTTGAATACAGATTAAAATACTAAGCAGACTGCTCTGTACTAGTTACTGAATAAAATTAATGAAGCATTTATCCAGCTTCCCAGAGTACTGTTTTGTGACCACGTGGAATGAGCCATACTCACGGTGTTAAAACCAGTTCAGACAACACACTATAGGTGTGGAAAGACGGCACAACCATTCGAGAGCCAGATATCCAGTTGTTTTTACCTTTCTTTACAAAATTAGCTTTGATCCTACTGAGCCTTGAATTTTTTATGCTAAATCTCAGCCCAGAAGCACATTTGGAAATGAGATAAGAATCTGTTCAGCCATTTTGGAGTTAAGTGAAGATGAAAAGCATTTTACAACCTAAAGAGTTTTTGGATTCATTTTCCACTCTAATGCAAAAAGAGCTTGCTGTAAACGTCATCCTGGACACATACATAATCCTGAGCAAGAAATATTCTTTGTCTTGTTTGAAGGCACTTTGTTTTAAAATGTCCACAACTTCATTTTAAAAACATGTGCTAAACAGGTTCATCCCCTGAATTTTAGACACATAGCCCAATATGTGACAAATTTTGCATGTTTTTTGCCAGGAGTTGGGAGAGGAGGCAGAGACAGCAATTTATTTATTCCATCTGAAGAAACAGGACCTTTTACTGAGGCCAAATTCCACACCGTACAGGATATGAGTAAATCGCATTGACTTAAATGTGAGTTATTTGTATACTGTGGCAGGAGAAAGCTGCCCAAGATAGAGCACTGATCAAGCAACAACCATCGTTTTCAGTTTCTGGACAGAAGATTTTAATTTCAACAAAATAAGGATGGTATTAGAAACTCAAATATTAACGAAGAGGCAGTGGTATGAATGCATCCTCAGAGGATACTAGTTGACGGGGCAGTACCTGGATCCTTAACCGAAGATGGAAGTGCCAGCGTGAATAAGGTCTTATCTAGATTTAAGTGCCACCACTCTACATACTAATACAATGGAGTGTCTGTAACTGGAATATTTTGAACAGTTGGGGTACCTTATTAATTAATTATTATTGATTATTATTATTATTATTATTATTATACAGAATTCACTTCTAATTATTTAGGCCTAAATCTACAAATGCTTAAGCACACGTAACTTTACGTATATCTACTAAAATACATTACGATAGTTATACTATGAACATAGGTTGTGTTCCTATAAATCTATTTTAAGCCAAGATATGTATATTCTTTTTGAATAATGGTGTATTACTATCCTACCAAATCATATAGGAACAATAATATGAAAAAAGGATAAATGAAACTTTAATTTTTTCATATTGTATTGTAAGCAATTCAGTATTTGTGATATTAAAAAAGCACTTTTTTATTAATACAGTGTTTGAAAAAATTAAGCTTTGTACATTATACCACATCATATTCCCCAAGTCTGTCACTCAGCTTAATGACACCTTTCAAAAAGGAAAATGGTTACCTTTGGTTCAGACCAAGAGTAGGATCAACTTAGTTTATTAAATAAAAAGTTCCTTTCTAACTGCAACTACTCTAGAAGTAGCTTTTTTCCAGCTACAGCTTTACTGTTTGGTCTATATGTTTTATAATAGCCCATCTTAAAAGTAACATCTTTCTCTACTTCTCTTATCTCTCTTCATTTCCATAACAAACATTCTGCATAGCTCTTATTTTGTGTTGGAGGTATCACACAGCTGTAATTATTAAGGGTCTGATCCTACAAACACTTACGTATATGAACACTTACACACTGATTGAAGCTGAACTTGAGCAAGGATGTTATCTGATAGAGGGAAAGACTTTGAGAAGTTGCAGCCACAACAGTCTCCTTTGGTTGAAAATACATACCTAGAATTGGTTATGTCAGTCCATATTTTAGAAGGGCTTCCGCATTCCTTTGCTGATGCTATGCTCTCATATAGCATTGCCCACAAGTAACAATTTCTACCATCTCTGGTTGGCTAGGAAATTCCATCCCAACCTGGCAGATGACTACTTGACCTCAGTTACATACACCTTTATCACCTCCCAGCTACAGGAAATACAACAACAATACAACAAATAAAACAAGTACAACAAGTACTACAACAATACAATACCTGGGCACAAAGCCACAAGTCCTTAACCTTCATCCAAGTAAAGAATGTAGCAGCAGCTGTCTTCAGCAACACATGCTACCATGAGCACATCAAACCTGCTCAACCAAACCTTGAGGATGAGGGCTGTTATAGTAACACTGCATCTCAGGCTCAACAGAGATGTCCACTATAATGCTCATCTGTGCTAAAAACAGACCTTTCTTGGGATGAATGCCTGCAAGATCAAACACTGGAATGAATACCTGCATGATCAAAAAACCAATTTAAAAAGAATCACCACTTTCTGTTCCAAGTGCAACACATGCTTCGACTTTGCCTTCATTAACTAACACACACAACATCTTAGACATAAAAAGTTTGAAAGAACAATTTTGGGGGCAAGGAATTTTCTCTTCTGTGAAAAAAGCACCTCTGTGAAACAGGGAAGTGCACAGTTCCAGGGTTCCATGCCTAAGCAATTTGCTCCAACACCACAAACATAAGCTCCTACAACAGCTTCATGCCATTGGAACAATGAAACCACTGACCAACACAGTGAGGTCCGCTATCCTGAGAGATGGAATATTTAGCAGAAATTGGACCAATACTATCAAACTTGCTGCCAGATGAAATGAGAAAACCACTAATCTTGCAACCTGCAGAGCTATATGCAAAACCAAACCTCTTTGCCCAAGCTTTCCTGTAATCATCTGCACTCACCGTCTTCTAAACTCTGGCGTCTTGCCAATTAGGAAGAGAGATAGGCATAACTTTGTCATCATATTTTTAATTATTGGTAGATGTCCAGATAAACATCAATAGACGACCTGGATAGACATATCGATGAATTCCACCATAAGGTTTCCTAGACACTGCTACTGTGCTGAAAGGGGAGTTCAGACAAGTGAAAACAGATCACCAAAATGAACACTATTGTGTTCTGTTTAAAGTGTTTTTATGGCAGACAGGTAGATTAAAAAGTTAGGATCCAGATAATGCTGCCCCCTGGTTTATGATGTAGTGAGCTCCCTCACAGACAGAGCTGCTGGCACTAAAATTGCTATATGTAAACCATCTCTGACTAAAAGGTAGACAGGACCCTGCATTGCCAATCCCAAGCATTCAAAAATCTTGTGTCAGGCCACACACAAAGAAGTCCTGAGACTGACTTTAAAGTAATGACATTTTTAGAAACAATAAACTTTCTGTTTTTTTCATTTGCCTTATAGTTTGAGAACTTACGACTCATTTAGTCCATCTTTTCAAATGTTTTGCCAGAGCCATAAGGGCTAAACTTTTTATTAATAATTACAGAAAGCCAAGATTCTCATGTAATCTCTTACCTCTAGGAGCTGAGGCTTTAAGACAGACACCAAATATCATAAGATTTGTGATAAAACTGCAAGGATCTGTTGGGAAAAGGAAAAAGCAAGTACTTTCTCCTTTGCCATGGTTAATACGATTGACTGGCTAGTCAGTATTCTTAGAAAACTGCTGTGTGACAGGGTCATTTTAAATGACAAACACAGCGTTCATCAGTCCAGAACTCAGGAGGAAAAATTCTCACAGATTGAACACTGTCAATGAAGTGAAAATGTGCTTTCAGAGTAAAATCCACTATTTCTGTCCCAGAAACTTTTAAGGGCTACTTCCCACTTCTTTAGATCTCAACAGTACAGCCATTTGTAATGGTTTTAGGGGACAGACCTCGATATTGATGCAAAAATAATTATTATAATTTATTATTATAATGTTAGATTATTACAAATTTGCCTTTACTGAATTTTTAAGAAATCCCTGGGACATACTTGTGTAAAAGAATGTAAAGCTAGTCTCTATTCAAGAGAAGTGATGCTGAGGAATCTGTTATCAAGAATCATAAGCTAAGACATAAGAATGGACTTCTTTCGTGCCATCGTCTTGTCAAAAGAAAATCAGTTTAAAACCACACAAAATTCTAGAAATGTCCCTATTAAGATTAATTTTTTTATAAGCACTCTAACATCTTCATTCATTTAGCTTTCAGGATAACATGTATAGTTGGGAAATGTTATCATTACTTCTCTGACCTCATGTTTCCACTTAAAGGTGAAAATCTTTGTTTATTCCTTAGGTAACTAAGATGGCGTATGATTATTGCAAATATACATCTCAAAAGATTATATCTAAATGTAAGCCTCATATAATAACTTCCTGATGTCAACACTATGAGAGTAAAATGTTTTATGTACAAATACAGCAAGGTAATTTGATTATACAACCGGTTACTAATGTAAGCAGCAATCAAAAGTATAAAATGCTGTCATTAACTGGGAATTAGTTATTTGGCAATGCTTAAGCAACTTCTTACCAAACTCAGAATTACACAAAGAACTTCTCCAGAGATTGTTAAGAAGAGACAATGCCTTTTTAATGACTATCTGTTAAGTTTGAAGACTAAGTTTAAAAATATGACTTTGAGAGATCAAATATCTCTCTATAGAAAATAGGAGTATTTGGAATAATTGGAAGCAGAATTTCAACTCCGATTACACCCAGATGACACTGATCTAGAGTTAAACTCTTTGGCTTATGCAGATGACATCGTACAACTGGCAGACACATTCAATTTAATGATGATACACTTCACTACCTTGGAAAATTGGTGTAGTCGACTTTGACTTACAACAAATGTCAAGATGACAAAGGGGTTGGAAAAGAGACAATAGATAAAGTATTGAAATGTACCAGTGGTACAGTCATAGAACAAGTAAAATGCATACTTAGGAAGCTTGATCAGTAACAATAGGTGCCTCAAGAATGAGGTTAAAAGGAGCTACAAATGCTGCACAGAAGTTGATAAAATTATGGACTTTTAAAACATCATCCTTGGTACCAAAATGCAAATTTATCAAACCAGTGTACTAACAGTATTACTCTATAATCTGAAAGCAGCCTTATTAAATGAAACAGCCAGCCAGAAAACTGGATTCAGTAGAGATACAAGTTCTTCAGAAGATGCAGGTGTAAAATGGAATGATTTTAAGACAAATTAAGAAGTTAGATGAACAGTACAATGTGAAATCAGGCTACATTGTTGGCTGCAGTCAAAAAGATTATGATGGTCGGGACCCTGTAGAAGACAAACAAATGACAGGATGCCAGACAAAATAATGCAAATGCAACCAAGATCAGTCAGACTTAGAGGCTGATCACTGACTAGATGGTGGGACATTATACATGGACATGACCAGGCTGGTCTTAATGGAGGAAGAAGCCAGGGACAGGAATGAATGGTGACAATGTACTGCTCCCCGTGTCTGTAAAGATTCTTTGGGATGAGATGAAGAAGATAAAACCCTGACAGAACTAAAAGGGTATCTCAGAAAATGGACTCAATAAAAGAAAGAGTTAAAAATTTACTGTAAAGACATTCTGAGGATTTCCCACCCCAGAGACAGAGGGAATTAGAACCATGCCTTCACACACTACATACGAATGACCTGAAGTGCTACTAAGCCTATCCCATGAATGTGCTCAGTCAATGCAAGGCTGACAGCAGCTGATACCTGAATTTAGTCAATCCCGGAAAGAGATGTGCTTTCCTCCTCCAGTGAAACCACAGAAGGCTAGTATAAATCTCTCTGAAAAACACTCTGCTCCCTTTCCTCCACTTCACATCACGCTCAGCTCATTCTGTTCCTCTCATCCCTATAAGCAAACAAACACAGGAACAAAGCAGCAGCAGCCTTCCAGTGTAGCACTGTTTGTGCTGTTAAACATCAAAACGTTTAGATTGTGTATTCCTGGAACAGAGCCATCGGCAAACCTGGGCGAACAGAGAAATAGTGGGATTTAATTTGGATTTAAGATTCTTAATTTTCATTAAATTTGCCTGTCTCAAGATAACTTCTTTAATGGCTTCTTTTAAGTTGTTGATTTAAATATTTTGCTGGGTTTTGTAGGACTTAGTTCACTCACCTCTGACTATTCATAAACTATTTAAGTTATTCATGATAAACCAAACAAGATCCACCTATCTTTAAACAAAATTCCTTGTCCATCTATAAACTGTTTTAGTTACCTATGATACACAAAAACAAGACTCACTACTAATTTTGGAATTAATGTACTTTCATTTTACTTTACCTAGAAAAGAGCATCTCCACCAAAGCAGGCAAATCTCAAAAGTGGTAATCTCTGTTGGAAACTCTCCACAGAGAGACATACTGAAGAGACTGTAGCTGAAGTAAGCCTTTATTGTTTTGTTTTGTTTTGGTTTTCTTTTACTTTCATGAACAATAATATAGCCATAGTTTATAAGTGTGATTATTTTTCTTGTTTTTAATTGCGGTGTCTTCAAAGGCATGGCAAAGAATTGGATGTGAACAAAACAGTGGCAGTCTCATTCCTGAATTAGCATGAAGAGAGACAAATATTAAAATTTGGCCTACCATTTCTTGTTTCTCTAGTTTCCAAATTTTAGTAATTTTGGGGATAAAGTTACTTGAGAATTCAGCTGAACACACTTCTTTCTGTCCCACCCCATAACATTTTTTTCTAGGGATGCTTTTGCCAACTGTGACAATAATAATATGTCCCAGATCTTGCTTCTTTAAAGAAAAGAAAAAGAATGACGAGAAACCATTCCAAATGTTCTCCAGATTAGGTATAGGACTGCTTTCCTCTGTTAGATTGCTGTTAAATCCACCTCACAAGGGTAAGGAACAATCAGTTCATTGGCTCTGAAAAGGTAAAGTGCTAAGTATTATTACAATATGAAACGACATTGACCTTTCAGTGTAACGTCTAATGACAATTCAAGCAGGAGCTAGGCAACAAAACATTCCCCTGTCCCCTTGAGCATAGAAAGTCTCTGTATTCTGGACTTGCAGTGAAATATTCTGCAAGTGACAGCAAAGCCCATAATACTGTTCTCTTACAGACTATAGCCAAATTAGGAAATGCTGCTGCATAATAACTGTGAATTGTAAAACAGTGTATTGAACAACTTAAAAGGCAATTTGAATTTCTAAATTTAATAATTTTATTCCCTACAGCCACACTTTTATTTCAATTTTCCATCACTTATATGTAGAGTCCCATAACTAATATTCATTATTAAGGAACAGACATTTCAGTTTTGCCAAGTTTTTGAATTATTAATAATGGTACAATCATTATAACAGCCTCTGTAAACATAAGATTGCCATTCCACCCAAGAGTACCTCTATTTGTGTAGCTATACCTGAATTCAGTCACAAGCAGCAATGTTTTACATTTTGTAATTTCCAAAGCATCTGTTGATCAAGGAACAGAAGGGGAAGGGTAGGGAGATAAGCAGGAAAAGCAACTAAGAGGTAGGTGCAAGATAAAGCAGCCCTCACCCTCCCACTCTAACTTACATCACACTATCCCCAACACTCCCAGGGCCAAATTCAGTGACTAAGTGACCAGAACTCCCAGTGACTTTGTAGAGAGTGACAGCTATCTATTTTAAAGTGAATTTGATCCCCACAAAATACCAAAATGGTGTAAATTACAATAGTTTTAGACACCTACTGAATGACAAATCAGCACAAGCCATATAGATGTTTTGTTATACTCCCATTTTCTACATAGTGTGCAATTCATTCTAACAGCTGCATCATCACAAAATTAGGCCCCCAGCCTCCTTCATCCACTGTGAACATTTGTAACAAGACCACCGTTGAAACAGTGCTATGGTATTTGAAAAGCTTTACCTAGAAGAAGCTATAATAAATAACAGTACTTTGGTAATATGAAGGAACAGGAAGCAGGCTAGGACTCAAATAGTGTATTTCACCATGAAAGCACATTTTCATTTGACACTGATCAATCAAAGGGGACCATTCTTCTGAATAACTGGACTGGTGGAGGCGGAGCATGCAGTTTATGATTATTCTGCCGCAGAGCAATTATCTAAGCATGCTAGCTAGCAAGTCAATTGTACTAACCACAGCAAAGGAAGGTATTTGCCAGCTTTTCAGTACTAAATTATGGGGGAAAGTCTGTGACATGACCTTGCAGTAATAAAGCAGTGGCTTTCTTCACAAAGATTCAGAACTGGGTTTTTCATCACTGAAAATGGGCTTACCATTCTTAAAGCAATTGAGAATGGGAAGCATAAAATTTTAGACACAATGTTCACATTGTCTCACTCCTGTGGTTTGGGAGATTGGGAGTCTTGGAGAAATAGCACAAATACAGTATTCTTTTTCAATGGCTAGAAAAAAAGCTGTGCAGTTTTTTTAGGCATTCTCCCAAGCCAGTGAATATCCTGCTAGAATTTTGGTCAAAACAAAGAGGGAGAGAAAGGAAGGAAAATGAGGCAGTTTTTTTACCTTGATAATCATTTAAGGATAGTAAAGAGCTGTTTATTTAAATATTAATAAAAAAATATAACTTGCAGGATTAGCCCAGTGTTAGTTCTTTGCTTGCTAAATTGCTTGCCCAAAAGGTGGTTTGGTACCAAATGAATATTTAGCAAGGTAGATCCAGACTCTCTCTAGAATTTGCAGAATAAATGCCATTTTTAAACATAAACCTGCCAAGATATAATTAAATACACAAATATACTTCAGCAAATGGGCACTGTATCTATGTTTAATTCATTGTAAAATTACAGAAATACATAAATCTGGTGATTTTATCAATTTATGCTTTTTACTCCATTTTTGCTCTCTGTGCTGTTCAGCCTTACTTTTCTTAATGTCAGTGGAGTGGGGAATCACAGTGGGGGAAGAGAGGCATTGCAGTCTAACTATTGTCTATCACCATTGTACCAAAATCAGGCACGGTCATGATGGATTGATTGACACAACCTGTTTCAGGACAGATGAACAATTCTGTTTTTAGGATTGTAATGATTTGTAAATTAGATGAATCAAAAAAACTGACCAATAGCAAAAAGCTTTTCCATGCAGTACCACAAAGAACTCTGGATGAGAAAAATGTGTTTAGTGAAGTGCAGGGTCATGACTAGCACTGCTAAGACAACTACAAACATTCATTACCTATCCCCTATTTGCCAATCATTTTTAAATACTATAAGTGAGTAGTTTCCAATATATCCCTGAAAACTTAATTTGATGCCTATTTAAATATATTTTATGTGTGGCACATTCATTTTCTCTACAACACAATAACTACCAGTCCTCTAGGGCACGAGTCACACGCCTGAATTTTATGTCCTTTGCTAGAACCTCAGTTATCTTTTTTGATTTTTCTTTCTTGTTGTTAAAGTGCAGATTTGGGAATGAGCAACAGGGGGTGGATCACTTGATGATTACCTGTTCTGCTCATTCCCTCTGGGGCACCTGGCATTGGCTACTGTCAGAAGACAGGATACTGGGCTAGATGGACTTTTGGTCTGACTCAGTACGGCCGTTCTTATGTTCCCCTGGTATTAAAAAGAGGAGTTGAATCGAGTCTCCCTTGAAAGCCATTCTGGGCGGGTGAATAAAGAAGAGTCACAAAATACCAATGCTTTGTAAGTTTTCAAAATGTTTTTAAAAGCTTGAGCAGCACCTCAGACCTTTAACTCCACTAGGTTCCTCCATCCTGACGTAAAGACTTTCAGTCTTTCGTTCTGTGTCTCTGTAACAGCTGAATAAACTCAGACTCGGAATAAATATTGACAAGGTTACATAAAAGTCACCATGCAGGTCTCATCAGCATTAGGGCTCCTTCCTCCCCTCTTGCACAAACTTGCATCACCACATGTTTTTGTAAAGTTGGCTTTATGACAAATTAAATGATGGCACCATACCAAATGGCCTACAGCCATACCACTCATCTTGTGCTGACAAGCTGAGTCAGAACTTGAATGGAAGACCTGCAGGAAAGCTCTGGTGCTGTAGGAAGTGATTCAGTAGGTGGCAATCCTCCCTGGGAGTCAGCACTGACACAAAGATAAGGACTAGCTTACCCATGTGAATTTAGCGAGAATTTCTTTGCAAGGACATCATGGAGTTCAGTTCTCCTAATTGTAGAGCAGACACGACAGACTTGCCAGCATCATCTCAAATTAACGATGTATACTGCATGACCATACTTTTGTTAGTCCCAGTTCAAGGAATTTACTGCCTTTGACATGCAGTAAGCTTTAACAATACACACACATGCATCCAGAAATTCACACACTGTATCTTTCTGGCTAAGAGGCCCCCATTTCTCCCACTCCATTAGCTTTTGATTTACCATTCAAAGCTAACTCCATTCTCTATTACTCCATAACTTCAGGGGAAACTGCTTTTGTGTTATTAAATACAGCAAAGTAGGTCTGCGGTGTTAATATTACAGGCCTGGGTGGGAGTACATTTGATAGTCACAAACTATTTGTCAAGTATTTACTGTGCTCCTAATACAAAAGATATTTTGCCCAGTTTGTCACGGACAGGAAACCACATGCAGTAGAAAACAAGACCTATTTTAAGTTGTTTGAGTGTGCACAAATGTTAGGAATTGTACCTCACGTACAGCCCATACTGATATTTTTCAAACAGTTTCATTTAGTCTTTATGCTTTACTTCACGCATCCCGAGACTAAAAAAAACCAAAATCCCACCTATTTAATTGGAAATAAATACCAGAGGCCTACACTCATGATTGCCTCTACTGCAGAGCGTACTAAACTAGCCCATTTATATGCTGGAAAGAAAGGAGGACAGAAGTTATCAGGAAAGATTTCAATTTCAAGTCATATTACACAGTGTGTAAAAAACCAGTCTTAACAGAATATCTTCATGTCCTTTTTAAAAAGAGGTGTACCCTTCATTTAACCTTGTTCTATAAAACACTATGAGTAATTGGAAAGATCATACTTACAGGGCCTGAATCTGCCACACTTACATTGTATACTATGAGCAGCCCCATTAAAATATGTGGGACTACTCGTGTATTAATTTACTTAGTGACATGAGTAAGTGTGGCAGAACTAGACCCACATCAAAGCGGTACAGATATTCAAATGCACTGCATATAAGTGTCACATGAAACATCCTCTTTCACTTTAAATGCTTTCCTTAGTAGTCTTTAACATAGGTACTGAACACAAGCAATAAATCAGAGTTAATTAATTCCAAGGAGCCAGCACTCATGCACCACTGCAGCAGAAGACAGCAACTGCAGATCTGTTGACTGTGTTGTGAGAGAAATTCCATCTGGAGTGTTTGGGAGGAGAGGGGGAGGAAATGGTGTTTTTTTTTTCCCTTTTGTTTTCAACAGCAGTTTTTCTTTTTATAAAAAACACCAGTGAATGCAAGATTGAACAGGTGGTTCAATATGGTGAACCATCAAACTGGCAAAAACTAATCAAGTCTGTGAGAGCCTGGAGGTCCCCTGCCCGCTCACCTTTTCCAATATTACCCTAGTAACACAGGCTACGTGCCAGTCTATGCAATGTTGCAAGATGATATATTGTATCTTACAGCTCATCTTCCTCCATACAAATTGTTTGTCGTATATTCTGTCAGCTTAACCAGGATCAGAGGGTTAAAAAGGAATACTAGCTCTGGCTCAGTGAATCCGTAACATTGTATCTCTTAATGAGACATTGTGTATCTTCCCAGGCTCTCCATTAAAAGGGATCCAATTCCGAATCCTGGAATTAGTAAGCATGAATCACCACCACAAAACGTGTCTAAAATCTTTTCTGTCCCAATTTCCCCCTCCACCCATTTCTTTAAGCAGCACAGAGTTATACTAAATATGCCTACAAAGGTTTACAGACGTGGGCACTTCTTTGTGATTAAACACAACAAACAGCTAACCTCAAGCTAGCTACCACGTACTACAGCAGGGTTAGCAATTCACCATTAATACTCTGAGCCATTCTCTTTTCTCCAATTGCAAAGTGCCTACGTGCCTGCATTTGAATAGCAGAAAAATGAATGTGTCGGCAACACTGAGTACATGCCAAAAAAGTAATACATTCAGATATAATATAATGGCACACTCTCGCTCTTTTCATGACCACATATGATCAAAGACACATTTCAGAAGTACTGTCTCGTACTCTAACTTGATTAATTTTTAAGTAATTGTATGCCTCTCTATGCAATAAACCATAGTTTGGCAGATTTGTAAAGAGAATTGGGGCACACTATCCTGCTCTTCCAAAACAGCACTTTCCATTATATTGGGGGATTGTTAACATTATCAAGGTCACATAAGAGACTCTGTAACTTCACACCCTTCCAGGTGCCTGATATGAGCAGCTAGAAAAATAAGCAATAAAAACAATGTTTGGCATTTGGAATATTAACATGAGAGCTGATTTGCAAGCTTATGATTTTGTCATCCTAGATCAGTGTCAGCGCAATAACAAGAGAAGAAAATAATTTAAAACTGCAATGTATTAACTATTTTAAACAGTCCATCAATATGCAGCATTTGTGAGAGAGAAATAAAGGCTAAAATGTTCCAGTAATACCAGCGTGTAACATTTTAATGCAACTAACAACCATTCAAAATAAACATCTTGATAAAGCAACTGTTGCCCTACTCAACCAGACTCCCCTACAAAAGTTAGGCACCAGAGTTTATGCTCTGGGTCTGTTCATGACAATGTATGGCAGTATACCGATGACAGAAGACTGACTCCTTGAGCAACATTATATTAACACCATGTCAGGCCTGCAGATTGTGGAATACTTCTTTCTATCACATGGTTTGTGACAGAATTTTAAAGCTACTAAAGCCACAAAGAAAAGTATAGACCAGCAGAGTCCTCGAGATATGTATAGTATCCATTTCAAATCAGTTTCCTGCAATCCTCCCTGTGCATTATAATAGCAAGATTTGTACTCTCAGCACGAGTTTTACATTAATAAAAATACATTTTTCATATGGCAAGATTAGCTGTAAAAACAAGTCCATTAGCAAATGTGAGACCTTCAATTATCATGTTGCTTAGAGTAAGATATAAAAACATTAATATTAAATATTTTACTGTGAAAAGTGGAAAAATCAAAACAAGGGTCACTTCAAATTTGAGAGGCTAAAAATGATGTCCTCAGTGTAATATAAGTTTTACAATTCCCAAATCTATAGCAGCGACTTCCAACACAATGCTCCTTTGTAAGATCCCAGTTTTGCTTCTTGTAGTGACAGAAACTATTTTTTATTTACCAAAGTTTCTCCAGCCAAAGAATAATGTACATGTAACCCCAGTATACAGAACAGATGGACATTCCCAAGTGAGATTTCTGCCCTCCTCAAACATACTTGATATTCCTAAATGATGTGATAGAGTCTTGGATGCCTTCACTAATGCTCTTGTGTTTGGCTTGTATCATGTCCACTCCGGAGTTATTTGGCCAATTCAGCCATGTCACAGGTGCCAAACATTGATGGGTTTAGATACATAGCCCACTTTGCTCTGAATTTGCAATTTCCTCTGTCAAATATACAAATATTCCATCTCAAAGACAGACAGACATACGTTAGGAAAGAGCAATGACACTAGCGAAGGCTGAGTCCCAAAAAAGAGTCAAGCCTATACATCGCTGGTTGATTTCAGCCAGGAAGTCACTAGCTGGCTGAAGGCACATACCAATCCAGCTGTGATACTAACAGAAGGAGAATGGCCCTGTTACTTGGGTGGCAGTCTGGGACTTCAGAGATCTAGATTCAATCTTCTGTTCCACCACAGACTTCCTGTGTGATAATGGGCTACTCACTGAGTCTTTCTGGGATTCAGTTTCCCACAATGGGGATATCAGCACTTCCTTACCTCACAGGTACATTGTGAAAAGAAATGCGTTAATGATTACAAGGTGCTCAGATACGATGGTAATGCGGGCCACAGATATACATACACACGCATGCACAAAGAGGACTAAATGCACAAAGCACTAATGAAGTTAAAAGCAAAGATAGGAAATCAACAGGTTCTTACAATCGGAGGAAAATACTGTATAAAGACCTATTAGCACAGACTGGGGAGGTCTAATGAAAAGAAACACCATTCTCTGTTTAGGGCAATGGCTTGTGGATTTATTGGTTTTGTCCTTTTCCTTCCTTTGTGTGTTGTTGGTGGCTCAGTCAGTAATATGTCGTAAGCATGGTCTAAGCTTGATATGGGCACAAGAGAGAACTCAATTTGGCCTCTGTGCTAATTCTGAAGATGTCAGTATTTGCCTGTGCAACTTTAATTCATCCCCCCCCACACACACACCTGTGACTATTATGATAGTTTTTAATTACAGGATCACATTTCCCCCCCCAACAGAATCTCTACCTCCTTCAGTGCAGAGGAGGGATCGTGCTCACTGAAAGAGCAGATACTCAATATTTAATTTTCTTCTTGCTCTTCAATGCGTGGATCCATGGCTATACTGCACACTATTAAAATCCTTGTTCTGAGGACAGAAATATTAATTAATTTTCTATGGGCTCATCACTACCATATTGGAATGCTTCACAAACATTAATTATTTTCACAGCACAACTGTGAAGTGAAGGGGTAATATTATCCCCATTTTACAAACGGGGAACCAGGGCACAGAGAGATTAAGATCAAAAGTCTGATAGTTTTGGGTGCCCAATTTGAGACACGTAGGACTTGATTTTTCAGAGTACTTAACAGTACATAGCACTTTGTCTGTTCAAAGCACAGTCCCCATTGACTTCACGTGCAGCTGTGAGAGCTTAGCACTTCTGCAAATCAGACCCCAAGGTCTCAAGTCAGGAACCAAGAAAATTAGGAATGTACGTTTAGTGGACCACCTGTGAAGTTTGATTATAGTGACTTGCCTAGGATCAAACAGGAACTCTGTCAGAGGCAGGGATAAAATTCAATTCTCCAGGGAGCATTCAACTGTCTTATCCATGAGACCATCCTCTCTCTTCCCTGAAATCCCCTGCCTCATTCCCTACCCACCTTCCAAGATGGACAGCCATCATTTCAGGAGGAAGAAGATGGAGGAGGATTAACTGTGACAGTGGGGCCTATTTCTGATCCCCTGTGAAATCATGCCTCCAAGCAGAGTTCCTCTGGGCGGTATCCACTGACTCCTTAGATACCTTTGAGAAGCAGCGAGTGTTGTCAGGGGTTCTCTGCTTGGTGTCTCCTTTCAGTTCCCTGATTTTTGCCCTATAACCTTCAGTCCCATCCTCATTTTTCATTTTTTGCCCCAGTATTTAGTTGCAGCCCAGATCCACTGACCCCTCCCTAAGTAGGGGGGGAGGGGTCCACCTAAGTAGGGGAGGAGGGGTCCTTTAGCTATGGCAGGCCAAGGCCTGCTGTCTCCTGGTATTTACAATAGGTACCCACCTTCCAACGTCTGCAACAAATGAGGGCAGGGAGTCCTGCAGACAACCGTCTCATTCACTACACAACCCTGATTCATCCCCACGAAGGTCCATCCACTTGGTTTTGTGTATGCAATTTCCTAGGTTTTAAAAATTGTAAATTATGAAAAGATAAATTCCACCATCTGGCATTATATCAAGACCCACATGGTTCATCAGCAAGGTTGTAACCTTTAGATTCACTGCACAGTCCTTTGCCACTTGAGCTAACTGAGTAGAGGATGACAACCTATGACTGCTATGCGGACCAGCACTAGAAGGAGATAAGACATATATTTTGTCAATGAGTTTCAAAGGTATTTGCTGACAGCAGAGGAATGGTGAGATTCTGGAATCTTGGTTCCAGTCCAGGATCTGGCAGGGGGTGTTCTCTTGTGAGAAAAGACTCACCAGTCTATTTAACACATTCTGTCTTATTCCCTCCAACTCGTCCCTGTCCTTTTTCTTCCCCAACCCTGGCTACTCATTCCAGTCCCATTCTCCTCACCATGTCAGTCCCAGTCTCCACCCCTCAAGCTTTTCATTCCACTCCCACTCTCCTTGCCCAGACAGTCCTAGTCTCTCCCTCCAGAATTCCCTTATCCTGAAAAATATCCCCTCCCACACTCTTAGTCTTATTCTTCCTGCTTGGGCAATTCCAGTCTCTCTCCCCTGTCCCCCCTCCCTCCCATTCCCCAACTACTTTTCTGATTTTTGTTTCTCCTCACCATTGGCCTCCACGTAGCCATACCCACATTCCCAGTCACCACTGGCTCCCAATCCCAGTTTTACTCCCCCAGGTCTTCATCCAATCTCAGTCTCTCCCGGTCCTCTGGCTCCCTGTCCCATTCTCCCAGCCAGTAGGCTAGTTCTGATGAGGAGCCAGAGTACCGGTGGGGGGAGGGATAGCTCAGTGGTTTGAGCATTGGCCTGCTAAACCACGGGTTGTGAGTTCAGTCCTTGAGGGGGGCCATTTAGGGATCTGGAGCAGAAATTGGGGATTGGTCCTGCTTTGAGCAGGGAGTTGGACTAGATGACCTCCTGAGGTCCCTTCCAACGCTGATATTTTATGATTCATCTCTTTCCCTCAGTCCTACTCGTTCCCAATACTATCTTCTTCCCCAGCAAGTTCCAATCTGTGTGCCCATCCAGTCACAATCTCCTACCTTAATCAGTCCTAGTCTGCTCATCTCAATGCCCAGGCCTCATTTTCCTCTCCCACTTCTACTCCTAGTCCCTCCCCATCCAGGATCCTTGTCCAGCTACTCTCTCCACTGTCCCACCTCCCACAGGGCTGGCTCTTCTCCCCTTTCCATTTGATTCAGGCAGCTTCCTCCTGTATGCTGCCTATGAGCAGGGTTTCACTGACAGCAAAGGAGACAAGCTCCCTGCTCTCAGTTCCTGGCGCATCCCAGTCTGCCCCTGCAGGGAAAGTCCTGCTCAGTCCCAGACTGGAGCATGCTCAGAATCTTCATAGAGTTGTTAGATCTCCATATCCCAAGTCTCTAATGAGCAATGCAAACTGCAATTTTTCAAATGCTTACAGTTTGGCCGAATTGGGGCAATTTTGATGGGGAAAACAAAAGGCACATCAGTGACACAAAGGCCATCCCCCTACCAAACTTTCAAGTTCCTGCTCCAAAGCATTAGAGTGCTAGAGCTTCTCAAATAAAAGGTCAGCATATTTTTTTTTTTAAAAAAAAGAAGAACATGGGCAAAACATTTTTTCCCCTCACCTAATTCTTGGACATGAATGTACCATTGTGGCTGAAATTTCAAAATAAATAAATAAATCACCCTGAAGCAGTCACCCAGGCATGTAAAATTTCAGCCCAAATGGTCAAAGTTTGACAAAGTTATAAGCAATTGAAAACAGGGTCTTATAATGGGAAAGATCAAGGAACCTATTTAACAGGCAGGGTTACCAGCCTATTACGCTCTCTTTTACAATTCTGCCAGTTGCATCTGTGGTGCCCACCTGCCTAACATTAACTTGGTCATGCTGTACATCCTATGTATTCTATATGTCATACATCTAACAACATGACTGGAAATGTATTATTGTTTTCAGTGAACAATGGAAACAGGAATTACAAAAGTCTTCTCTAGCAATGTAACACTTCCAAATTAATATTATGATGGGAACATTAGCTTTTGCATACCATCTTCTTACATGTCCAAATTTAATAATGTATTTTTATAGCATAATAAATCTGGTGACTGGAATGCTACTTAAAGAGCACCACACAGTAACGACTGGCACAGTCCCTTTTCAGGAAAGAGGGAGCCCTCCTTCCACAGAGAAATCAGAAAGAATATTGCCAAAGATGCTTTAGAGGGATTTGCCTGCCCATTTTCAGATGTCACGAGGATAGTTAGCAAATTGCTGCATCCCTCAAGCTTTCTAACCAATAACAAATCTTTTTAGCCTTCTATATTACTAAATACAATTGTAAGCCTGTGAGGATGGCTAGTCTTTTGTCTCTGGGTTGTCCTCCCTTGCCCCCTGCCCACACACACTTCTTTTAAGTTCCATCTCTAGCAAAGTAAACAAATACAAACTGGAAGCGTCATTCAGCATCGAAACCCTTCAAGAATAAGTGTATTTAGTTTGGAACAAGATTAGTGCAGCCCGTCAGAGAGAGGTTCTGTTATTGTTTTTTGAAAACAGGGATTTTCACTAATTACATTTTTGTAATTGAACTCTGAATTGAAAGTAAAGATACAAACAGCGTCTGTCAAGGTTCCTCCCCCACTCTGAACTCTAGGGTACAGATGTGGGGACCTGCATGAAAACCTCCTAAGCTTACTTTTACCAGCTTAGGTTAAAACTTCCCCACGGTACAAATTAATTTTATCCTTTGTCCTTGGAATATCCACTGCCACCACCAAACTCTAACTGGGTTTACTGGGAAACGTAGTTTGGACACGTCTTTCCCCCAAAAATCCTCCCAACCCTTAGACCCCACTTCCTGGGAAAGGTTTGGTAAAACTCCTCACCAATTTGCATAGGTGACCACAGACCCAAACCCTTGGATCTGAGAATAATGAAAAAACATTCAGTTTTCTTACAAGAAGACTTTTAATAGAAATAGAAGTAAATAGAAGTAAAGGAATCACCTCTGTAAAATCAGGATGGTAGATATCTTACAGGGTAATTACATTCAAAACATAGAGAATCCCTCTAGGCAAAACCGTAAGTTACAAAAAGGACACACAGACAGAAATAGTCATTCTATTCAGCACAGTTCTTTTCTCAGCCATTTAAAGAAATCATAGTCTAACACATACCTAGCTAGATTACTTACTAAAAGTTCTAAGACTCCATTCCTGGTCTATCCCCGGCAAAAGCAGCATATAGACAGACACAAACCCTTTGTTTCTCTCCCTCCTCCCAGCTTTTGAAAGTATCTTGTCTCCTCATTGGTCATTTTGGTCAGGTGCCAGCGAGGTTACCTTTAGCTTCTTAACCCTTTACAGGTGAGAGGATTTTTCCTCTGGCCAGGAGGGATTTTAAAGGGGTTTACCCTTCCCTTTATATTTATGACAGCGTCTAGGTAGACAGAGTCATTATGATCATAAATATGCAAGCACAGGAACCTGGAGGTCTGCAACTCTCTATGGTGAGAAAAAGAGCACAATCAACTAATTTTGATTTTACATCTACAATGGATAAAGAAACACATTAACTAACTTTCAAGAAAACAAATTAGCCTGTATCAGAACTGTACCTATAAGCACCTGGCCTGAAATGGTAACCCCATATCTTCATATAAAAGGAGCTTTGGGAATTTGTTTACCAGATAGCAGGAGTTCTGCAATTAAAGAAACAATCATTACAGTAAATGGTTGGCAAGGGATAAGATGTGTCTCTGTTCATTTCATCAGTTTTACAGAACACTATTTGACCTTTCCACAGCACACACATGACAAAAAGTGTCTTGGAGATGTAGTGCATCAATGATCAAACAAACTGAGCTCTGAGATAACAGGATCTGAAAACTCGAGTTGTCACAGTTCATCTGTTTATAGAGCTGCCTCTGTTTCCTAGGAAAGTATTTGAGCCTAACTCAGAGATCTGGTTAACTGTACATGTAAAGGGAGTGAACTGTATTATGAGTGAACCCATAAGCAATGCCTAAAAAGGATGTAAATTTATACCAGACACTTTCAAAAACACAAGATCAAAGGCCAGATGTGCCTTAAACCAGCTAACAACTGCAGTTACCTAGCATAATCACACTTCAGTGTTACCTCTTTTATTATTGTTTGAATTGGCAAAATCCAGGGTGGGGAGGATATTTGCACAATCCATCCACAAAATAAGGTTCACATATCTGAGATGTAAAATGAGACATCACTCACAGTAGGTTTTGAGATTCTTCATATGTCCATCCATTTCCCTTTTTCCATATTTAAACAGCAGCAAAACAGTTAGTGTTGACATTTACATGACCATTATTAAGTCTTTGAGTTAACTTCTCACCAAGATAAATAGGGCAATTCACACCCTATAGAGCATTTGTCTCAGACTCTTTGTAGACTTAGAAAGATATCACTGTAACAGTTATAATCTGTTCACATATCAAAGTATATCTTCGTAGCCAGAACAGCTATAGACTTAGGCTCTGCCTATGCTACCATATATGTCCGGATAACTGATGTTGCTCAGGGGTGTGAATAAGCCACCCCTCTGAGTGACATAAGCACTGATGTAGACAGTGCTACCACTGCTCCTGTCAGCTTAGAGCAGCTACACTGCAAGCTCTCGAGAGTAGCCATAGTCTTAGTTAAAAAAACCTGAGATCCTGGTGCACAAGGTGGCAGTTTGGGAGAGGTAGTAGCACTCTATGCCATCATGTATGCCACTCATTTTGAATCCTAGACAGTTTCTAATGAAAGAATTACACACACACACACACACACACACACACACTCTTTCACAATTTTGTTTAAAAAAGCATTTATGCTCTGTCTCAAAATTTAATATGTCTGTATCTATCTATGAATTAAAAAAAAAACACTGAAGTAAAACCAAAAGGTTTGACTGTCCCCACGGTGGATAAAAATCAAAGATTTTAAAAAAAATCCAATTTTTTTATTTAAATTGGATTTTTTTGATAAAATGCTTTTTGAGGAAAAAAACCTAGCTAAAGATCGTTTTAATTAAGATACATTACAGCTCAGAGATATCATCATGGAATAGGGATTATAAATTCTATTTCTATAGTGTGAGACAATATATTCACGTAATGTTTAAGAAAAGTTTTGTAAATGAGTTCCAATAGTTCGTGGATTAGGGACCCAATCTTAGGGGGGCTCCAGAAGCTTCTGCATACATTATTTAGGTTAATCTTTCTATCTATCCAATGGGACTCAGTGCTCATTCTAGAAGATACCATCAGAGATGCTTAGTTTTGCAGTTCTCAAACTGTGGATTTGTCTCCAGAGGTAACATGCTTGTTAACAGCAAAAATGTTTTAAAATAAATAAATATTATACAGAGGTGAGAAATAACAGACCTCAACTCTATTGTCCCTCTGCAAATTTGTATATACAGAGTCAATTCCTTACCTCTCTCTAAAAGTGCAAAGTTTCAAAAAGTTCAGTGAATAGTAGATTGTTGGGGGCGGAATAGATCTGGATAACGAGAAGATCCCATGAGCCTCCTGAGATATCAACCCAGGGCTAGGACAATCTAAGTGGAGGATCTAGACTTCCGTGCTGGCTCTGGGTCTCTTACACCCTACATTCTCCCCAGCTTTCCTGGCAGGATAGACCCAATGGAACTGCACTGCCAAGCCCAGGACTTCCATAGTTAGCTGCTCTCTCCAGAAGCAGCTAAAAAGAGGAGAACAATGGGATGGAGGGGGAATGGAAAAGTTATACAAGCACTGACTGTATTTCCGACCTGAAATTAGCAATGCAAGGGACAATACATGTGCTCCCCACCCCTGCACGATTTTGCTAGCCTGCACCTTCCCCCCATGCAGATCTCTGACCAGCAGAGAGCTTTCATTTCATACAGAAAGAAAAGATGTTTTGATAAACTGAGATGGAGTTTCTTTCTGTGGATTTCAATGCAAAAGAAGTGTATTTTGAACTCTTTTAATGTAACTTTCAACCTTGAGCTTAAAGGTTGGGAGCGGGGGGGGGGTTGTGTACATATAAACTTAAATTGTTTGTTTAATGTATAAGCAGTTAAGATCCATGAAAATATGAACAGCAACTGAATGTTCCAGTCCTTCAGAGTGCTACATTATTCTAAATTAATATTAATACTAGGGGCTGGTAAGACATGTGGCTTATGAGACAAAAGCAGCTAGGAGACTAAGGGAGATAGCCAGCTGAGTGCTCTGATAGAGGAAGGCAGGATTTTTTCCCTTAACTTACTCTACAATGAAGAACCCACAATGGCAGGTAAATGGCCTTCCACCAACACCACTGCTAGCTCCTTCCTGGCCTATACCTGTAGGGACCCTGGCCCACCACGCATCCTGATCCTGGAGGCTTCCACCCGGGGTTCTGGTCTTAACTTGCTGGGAATACAGCCTACATGTCGTAGAATCACAAATACAGGGCAGGACGGGACCTCAAGAAGTCATCAAATCCAGCTCCCTGTGCTGAGGCAGGACCAAGTAAAGCTAGATCATCTCTGAAAGGTGTTTGTCCAACCTGTTCTTAAAAACCACCAATAATACGGATTCCACATCCTCCCTTGGTAGCCTATTGCAGAGTTTAAGTCCCCTTATAGTTAGAAAGGTTTTCCTAATATCTAACCAAAATCACCCTTGCTGAAGATTAAAGCCCATTACTTCTTGTTCTACCTTCAGTGGACATGGAGAGCAATTGATCACTGTTCTCTTTGTAACAGCCCTTAACTTATTTGAAGACTTATCAGTTTTTCCCATCAATCTTCCTTTCTAAAGACTCAACATCCCTAGGTTTTTTTTTTAATCCTTTCTTCATACGTCAGTTTTTCAAAGGCTTTTACCACTTGTTGTTGTTCCCCTCTAGATTCTCTCCATTTTGTTCACGTCTTTCCTAAAGTGTGGCACTCCAGCTGAAGTCTCATCAATGACCAGTAGAGCAGAGCAGATACCTCCCATGTCTTACATACAACACTCCGATTAATACACCCCAGAATGATATTAGCCTTTTTCACAACAGCCTCAACACCGTTGACTCATATTCAATTTGTGATCCACTATAATGACCCTGAGCAGATCAGCAGTGGCTACAGAGCTCTGGGAGCAAGGTAAAGGAGTTGGGGGGGCAGGGTTGTGTTTTTGTCTCTCCTCCTGATTAAAAGGTAAGGGCGCATCCTGTGGACGGAATGTATGGCTGCACAGATGGTATCGATAGGAGGGCTTCCTCTATCATGGGATGCAGGAAGCAGGACTGCTGGGCAGAGATGGGGCCCACCCAGTGAAGAAGGGGAAAAGCATCGTCATACACCTACTCACCAACCTAGCGAGGAGGGCTTTAAACTAGGTTCAAAGAGGCAGGTGACAAAAGCCCACACTTAGCATAAAAGAGGTGACCTTAACAGAGGACTAGATGTTGGGATGGGGGAGGGGGCAGAAGGGTGCGGCATAGAAAATTACAACATAGTCATAAGAGCAACAAGAGGGAACTCGGGGGGGGAATCTGCTAAATATTTTAGATGTCAAGACACAAGTGCAAGAAGTATGGGGAATAAACAGGAAGTATTGAAAGTATTAGTATAAAAGCTAAATTAAGACTTAATTGGCATCACAGAGACTTGGAGGGATAAATCTCATGACTGGGATATTGGTATAGAGGGGGATAGCTTATTCAGAAAGGACAGGTGGGGGTGGGGAGAAGGGAGGAGGTGTTGCATTATACATCAAGAAGATACACACTCCTTCTGAGGTCCAGAAGGAGGTGAGAGGCAGACCAGTTGAAAGTTTCTGAGCAAAGACAGAAGGGGGGAAAAACAGGGGCAATGTCAAGTTAGGAGTCTACAACAGGCCACCAAATCAGGGGGAGGTGGATGAGGCATTTCTAGAAAAAATAGCAGAAATATACAAAACACAAGCCATGGTAGTAATGGAAGACTAACTATTCCAGAATGTGTTGGAAAAATAATATGGCAAAATATAAAATGTCCATTAAGTTCTTGGAATGTATTGGAGACAACTTTTTGTATTAGAAAGTGGAGGAAGTAACCAGGGGAACAGCCAAGGAAGAATTGCTTGTGAATCTGAAGGTGAAAGTGATCATGAAACAACAGATTTCATGATTCTAAGGAAAGTAAGGATTGCGAGCAGCAGCAGAACAATAGACTTCAACAAAGCAGACTGACAAACTCAGAGAACTGGTAGGCAAGGGAAGGAAATATACAGAAAACAGACATTCAAGAGAGCTGGCAGTTTCTCAAAAAGAGAGACAATATGAAAGGCAGAACAGCACACTATCCCAATATGAAGGTGTCAAGGTTCCCTCCCCACTCTGAACTCTGGGATACAGATGTGGGCACCCGCATGAAAGACCCCCAAGCTTATTTCTACCAGCTTAGATTAAAAACTTCCCCAAGGCACAAATTCTTCCTTGTCCTTGGATGGGTACTGCTGCCACCACCAAGTGAGTTAGACAAAGATTCAAAAAAAGGACCACTTGGAGTTCCTATGTCCCCCAAAATATCCCTCCCACAAGTCCCTTCACCCCCTTTCCTGGGGAGGCTTGAGAATAATATACCAACCAATTGCTTTTAATAAAAGTACAGACCAGATCCTTTATGTTTCGGACACTAAAATTAATCAGGTTCTTAAAAGAAGAACTTTATAATAAAGAAAAAGGTAAAAGAAGCACCTCTGTAAAATCAGGATGGAAGGTAATTTTACCGGGTAATAAAAATATTTAAAACACAGAGAATTCCCCTCTAGGCTCAACTTCAAAGTTACAAAAACAGGAATAAACCTCCTTTTAGCATAGGGAAAATTCACAAGCTAAAAAATAAAGATAATCTAACACATTTCCTTGCTATTACTTATAATTTTTGTAATTTTAGATGTATCATTTCAGGATCTTGTTAGGAGCTGGTTTACCTGCTTGGTCTTTCTCTTTGTCCTGAGAGGGAACCAACAAAGAGAGCACAAACAAAACCTCCCCCCTGCCCAGATGTGAAAGTATCTTCTTTTCCCATTGGTCTTCTGGTCAGGTGACAACTAGGTTAATTGATCTGATTAACCCCTTACAGGTAAGGGGATTCTGTGCCTCTGGCCAAGAAGGATTTTATATTACTGCATACATAAAGGTTGTTACCCTTCCCTTTATATTTATGACAGAAGGAAAGATAGGAAGAATAGTCAGAGGCAATATGGCTCCGTCAGAAGCTACTCAATTACCTGAAAATCAAAAAGGAATCCTACAAAAGTGGAAACATGGATGAATTGCTCAGGAGGAGGACTATAAAAGAATAGTACAAGCATGTAGGGACAAAATCAGAAAGGCTAAGGCACAAAATGAGTTATTCCTAGCAATGGATATAAACGGCAATAAGAAGAGTTGAGCAAGATTGAAGGACAAAAGAAAGCACAGGTCCCCTACTTAATGGAGAGGGAGAGCTAATAATGGATAACATCAAGAAGGCTGAAGTATTTAATGCTTATTTTGCATCAAGCTTCACTAAAAAGCTAAATTGCGACCAGATGCTTAACACAGTTAATATTAACAACAATGGGGAAGGAACACAAGCCAGAATAGGGAAAGAACAATTTAAACATATTTAGATATATTCAAGTTGGCAATGCCTGACGAAATTCATCCTAAGAAAATGAAGGAGCTTAGCTCAAATTATCCTGGAACCATTAGTGAGTACCTTCAAGAATCCACTGAGGACATGTGAAGTCCTAGAGGACTGGAGAAGGGACCCAGGGAATTACAGAACAGCCAGCCTAACTCCAATTCCTGTTTAATAATTTTGTCCTGCTATCTTTCCGATCAATTTGTAAGCATCTAGAGGATAAAAGCGTAATAAGTAATAGCCAACATAGATTTGTCAAGAACAAATCATGCCAAACCAACGTAATTTTCTCCTTTGACAGGGTTATTGGCCTAGTGGACAGAGGGATGCAGAAAACATTATATTTCTTTATTTTTGTAAAACTTTTGACAGAGTCCCATATGACAGTCTCATCAGCACACTAGGGAAATATGGTCTAGATGAAATTACTATGAGTGTATATGTCAAGATTCCTTCCTCACTCTGAACTCTAGGGTACAGATGTGGGGACTTGCATGAAAGACCCCCTAAGCTTATTCTTACCAGCTTAGGTTAAAAACTTCCCCAAGGTACAAACTTTGCCTTGTCTTTGAACCGTATGCTGCCACCACCAAGTGTTTTAAACAAAGAACAGGGAAAGAGACCACTTGGAGAGGTCTTCCCCACAAAAGCTCTACACCCCCTTTCCTGGGGAAGGCTTGATAAGAATCCTCACCAATTGGTACAGGTGAACACAGACCCAAACCCTTGAATCTTAAGAACAATGAAAAATCAATCAGGTTCTTAAAAGAAGAATTTTAATTAAAGAAAAGGTAAAAGTATCACCTCTGTAAAATCAGGATGGTAAATACCTTACAGGGTAATCAGATTCAAAACATAGAGAATCCCTCTAGGCAAAACCTTAAGTTACAAAAAGACACAAAAACAGGAATATACATTCCATCCAGCACAGCTTATTTTACCAGCCATTAAACAAAAGGAAATCTAACGCATTTCTAGCTAGATTGCTTACTAACTTTATAGGAGTTGTAAGGCTGCATTCCTGATCTGTTCCTGGCAAAAGCAGCACACAGACAGACTAACCCTTTGTTCCCCCACCTCCAGATTTGAAAGTATCTTGTCCTCTCATTGGTCATTTTGGGTCAGGTGCCAGCTAGGTTACTTTAGCTTCTTAACCCTTTACAGGTGAAAGGGTTTTGCCCCTGGCCAGGAGGGATTTTATAGCACTGTATACAGAAAGGTGGTTACGCTTCCCTTTATATTTATGACAGTATAAATGGCAGAAAGACCATACTCAAAGAGTAGTTATCAATGGTTTGCTGTCAAACTGGGAGGACATATCTAGAGGGGTTTCATGGGGTCTGACCTGGATCCGATACTATTTAATATTTTCATTAATGGTTTGGATAATGGAGAGTATGCTTCTAAAATTAGCAGATAACACTGAGCTGGGAAGGGTTGTAAGCAATCTGGAGGACGTGATTAGAATTCAATATGACCTTGACACATTGGAGAACTGGTCTGAAATCAGCAAGATGAAATTCAATAAGGTCAAGTACAAAGTATTACACTTAGGAACAAAAACAAAATCAAATGGACAAATACAAAATGGGAAATAGCTGGCTAGGAAGTAGTATTGCTGAAAAGGATTTAGGAGTTATAATGGATCACAAATTGAACATGAGCTACAGATTTTAAATAATGGTAAATTGATTCAAACTGATATCAATGTCTATGTCAAGGTTCCTCCCCCACTCTGAACTCTAGGGTACAGATGTGGGGACCTGCATGAAAAACCTCCTAAGCTTATCTTTACCAGCTTAGGTCAAAACTTCCCCAAGGTACAAAATATTACACCCGTTATCCTTGGACTGGCCGCTACCACCACCAAACTAATACTGGTTACTGTGGAAGAGCTGTTTGGACGCGTCCTTCCCCCCAAAATACTTCCCAAAACCTTGCACCCCACTTCCTGGACAAGGTTTGGTAAAAAGCCTCACCAATTTGCCTAGGTGACTACAGACCCAGACCCTTGGATCTTAAGAACAATGAACAATCCTCCCAACACTTGCACCCCCCCTTTCCTGGGAAATGTTGGATAAAAAGCCTCACCAATTTGCAAAGGTGACCACAGACCCAAACCCTTGGATCTGAGAACAATGAAAAAGCATTCAGTGTTTTACAAGAAGACTTTTAATAAAAAATAGAAGTAAATAGAAATAAAGAAATCCCCCCTGTAAAATCAGGATGGTAGATATCTTACAGGGTAATTAGATTCAAAAACATAGAGAACCCCTCTAGGCAAAACCTTAAGTTACAAAAAAGATACACAGACAGAAATAGTTATTCTATTCAGCACAATTCTTTTCTCAGCCATTTAAAGAAATCATAATCTAACACATACCTAGCTAGATTACTTACTAAAAGTTCTAAGGCTCCATTCCTGGTCTATCCCTGGCAGAAACCAGCATACAGACAGACACAGACCCTTTGTTTTTCTCCCTCCTCCCAGCTTTTGAAAGTATCTTGTCTCCTCATTGGTCATTTTGGTCAGGTGCCAGCGAGGTTACCTTTAGCTTCTTAACCCTTTACAGGTGAGAGGAGCTTTCCCCTGGCCAGGAGGGATTTCAAAGGGGTTTACCCTTCCCTTTATATTTATGACAGTCTATAAAAAATAAAAACAAAAACTGTATTGTTGTGAATAAATGTTTGTATTTAGAAGGTACTTCTATGTATCACAGTGTGTAAGTGGAGTTTCTGGTCATGAAACAAATAATAATGAAACAAAGTAAAAAAAATCTAGTCATCTAGACCATTACTGTACAGCTGTAGACAAGATCCAATACAGTAATAATCAACAGGGACCCTACTTTTCCCACAATTAACCAAGGGCCCAATTCTGTCCTCTGAAACATGTGCAGTGGCTAGCACAATGGGACTTCAACTTTGGTTTCCTTTGCAGCCTGATATAATCTTATTTGATTAAGCACTATTTATGTCCCAGAGATTCTCACGAGCTCTCAGAGTGGAGTCTGCAGACAAAAAATTCATCTTTCCCTGAAATTAAAAGCATATTCATCACAAAGATACCTATCCCAGATTTCTCTTTGCAAAACATGTGTGTGAAAACTGTATGTGTGGTGTATTTTTGTAATTTACACTTACAATTTAGTGGATGATTTAGTGGAGCCAATCCCTGTCAACAGACTTCCCAGAGGTAAAGTAAATGGTAATACCACATTAACTCCATTTTATGATTAGACTTGAAAATATTTAAAAAAGTTTCTGCAGAGGATACGATGAGCAAAAATATGCTGACTCTTTGCCACTAACCAGAAGAATGGACAAGCATTCTTCTACAAGAGTTGAAGCTAATGCTTTCTGTGGATGTTTTTTCAGCTGAAGAGTGGTGTATGGGCATCCTAGCCTGGAGATGAAGCTCTGTGATACGATGCATCCAAGATCTCAAAACCACTCCTCAAGCCATATCTTGGCAGATGGCAGAACAATCAGCTGCCATCATGTTCCCCAGGCTAGTTTCCAACACGAACATGTTTACTCACTACACTGCCAAGAGACCAGCCACAAATGGGGCCACACGTATAACATTTCCTAATGTAAGTTTTCAGTCTGCAAGATATGAAAAGTTTCATTAACATATTACATTAGCATACAGAGCTGGAGGCAATGTGAGCCAATATACCTTATAACTAAAGTCTATTTGTCCTTCAAATTCAGAAATTCATTAATTCAGTATGTTAGTGAATACATTTTTGTCAAAGAGACCCTGTTTAGATTTTTTAATGTATTTTACAAGACCATTCTGACTGGGTATTACTAATCCCACCTCAGTTAATGAAAACTGGGGGGGAAATGTCATTTTCTCTTTATGCTAACTGCTCCATATCACTCTGCTGGGACAAAAACTAAACTGGCTAGTTTCATTTTCTGGTTCTGCTGTGTTTGGGTTTCTAACACTGTAAGACAGTACATCTGTGGCTGAATCCAAAATCATCTTTTTTCATCTGTTGGCCCCTTTACCTAGGCAGCTGGAAAAAAAGAAAAAAAGTTTGCTGGAAGATGCGTATGTCAGTACTAGAAGGTTCAACCATGAACTTCTCCTCAGTCACTTCAGATTTCAGTTGTGCTATGCATCAAGTTCCAGTTCTCTTTTCTTGCTTTCAAGGCTTCTATGATGTAGCCCGTACCTACATCTCTGACCTGGACTTACTTTGTATTTTCTCCTCCATTCTCTCCTCCACCAGTGATGTCAGCCTTGCTTAAGATCTACTTACATAAAAGTTTGTTTCCTCTTCCATGCTGCTCCTGATGCCCTTCCAAAAATTTTTCACAAGCCTGTTCCCTCATCTCAATCAAATCCTTCCTAAAACTCACTTGTACAACAAAGTTAAGCATGTACTTCAGTGTGTTCCTAACTTGGGACCCATGTTAATAGCAAAACGAACCTCATATTGTTATATGACTAACATTAACACTGAGAATTAGGGGGGAAAACAATAGAAATGGAATATGTGTAAGATTCACAGTTTAAACAAAGAGTCAGTCCCCTCAGCCAATACATTTAAAAAACAGGTCTTAAGTCAGGCTCAAATTTACCACAAGTTTGGTCCTTTATGACAGGAATGGTGATGCTCTATTTCTAGTTTGGTTTTGACTACAATGACCCTCAAGCACAGTTCCTTTTCCTTCACTTGAACTTTGTTGATACTCTGTGCAAACCTCTATCAGGTGTTGCTGCTTTAGACCAAGAGAAGCAAGCTCTATGCATGTTCCAACCCCACTCTCTATTCTCCAGAAAAAAATGTCAAGTCTGATGAAATAACGAACAGTCTTTAAGAAGAGCAAAACCAGACCAGCAAACACGCTATCTCCCCAATGCCTGCACAATAACCTGAAGCAATGCAGGTACCTCAAAAATGTGCTTACCAAGCTTCAAGAGCAATGTGAACTGAACAGCAGACTTAAAACACATCCTTTTAGAAGTAATTTGTTACAGAAACAAAACAATTATTTTCAGCATGTCCTGCAAAAATTAAAAAAAAATAAAAATAAAAAGAACTTATGACAATATAGTAATCTAGCAGCATTCCTCAAGGAATCTGTGGTAGAATAGATAGTACATTACAGTGTAGTGTGATAGAAAGGTTTTGCTGGCATGAGTTTGGGATTCAGCTCAGGTTCTTATACAATACTGCGCCCATCACCTGTAGTGAGTGACAGTTATTATATAAAAGACAAAAGAAAAAACATTAGAGGGGGGGATACGTAGCAGGTGAATGAGGGTGCATCCTTGAGGCAGAACCTCTCCTTTTTTCTATATGGCTTTACAGTGGCACCACCGTCTGAGGAGTGTCTGTTGACTCTACTGTAAATGAATAAAATAATTAATAATAATGAACCTTTAGGAGAAAAACTAAACATCAGCATGAATCCTCACTCTCTCACACCCATTCACCACAGCTGCCAACTTTCACCTGGTAAATAAGCACCCCGACTTTCACAATAAGCCAAAAATCAAGCTAATCCCATTTCAAAACAAGGCCAAAACAAGCCAATCCCTAAGAACTCCAACACTGTATGTGACTAGATCCGACCCCGCGTGCAGTCTGGGACTGTGATGGGCCCACTGTGCACCCCAACTCTTTCCTCCCCTTGCCCCTGCTTGCTGGGGGCCGATCAAAAGAAGGAACAAGCTACAACAAGCTATAAGCCAAAAAATAGCCAACAAGCAATTCACAAGCCAATTAACCCCAAAACAAGGCCAATTTCTGTGTTTTTCCCACGGGTTTGGCATGTCTGCCACTCACCCACCCCTAACACTCAAGAGATGTGGAGGCGGCTATCTATGGCCAGCTAAATAGGATGCCAATAGTAAAGCTGTGATGAGAAAACCATTTCCACACTGAGAGGAAGACAGGGAGCACCAACAGCTGGTCTCTTGAAACACTTAAATTGACATCTGCTCTCTTGACATTTCAGCTTAGGGGTATGGGGAGAAATGGCTTATTCTAAACAAGAAAAGAAGAAGTCAGATTTATTGTATGTGCATTTTTCTAACAACTAAGTGAGCAAAATAGGGAACACTGGAGGCAGAAAAACAAAATATGGAAAAAGCACAATTAGGAGACAACACATGCTTTTTAAATTAACCAATTAGATTCTCTCAACATGATCTGTCTTAAAAAGTATTATTGTGCAGATCAAAGCACTCTGTTACACACAAGAATATTTAGTCACGCAACAGAATTTTTAAAAAAACCCACCCCATTCATGTTTGTAGGTTTTTATGATGGAACAATAGGCATGGATCATTCAGAGAACTTAAAGGAACATTTAACAAACTTGGAAAAAATTATTCTTTCCAGGCAATGAAGCTGCCATATACCTTCTCATTCATGCCTAGTGGGAGTCTCCATCTGCCGCTACACTTCCATTCAACACAGCCATTTCCCATAGGCATACTGAAGCAATACCACTTCTGCCTTGATAGGCTATTCTCTCAGAGACAAAATCATCACCCTATCATGATATCCTTGAGATCCACAAGACTATCATGGTGTTGCTGCACAGAAGGGGCAAAGTATATGAAGCTTGTGCAGTGAGCCTGCATGCCCTGTGCAGCCCAGGGCACAGCTCCCTGTGGACTCCCCACTCTGTAGCACACATGAAATTTATTGGCAGGGTAGGCCAGAGGAAAGCTAGAGCTGCCCCAGCCCAACTATGGCGATCCCTCAGTTTCAAGCTGGGAGGGGAGCCCTGAAGGTGCAACAGCTGTAGTAGTAGCCACAGCAGTGGGAGGGGAGAGAAGAAAAGGATTCTTGGAGCAATGAATCCATGACTGCACAAATCCACTGGCCAGTACCCTCAAGGAGGAGATAGGTAGGAGCCATAGCAACCACAGGGGTCCTATTACCATACTAAAGTACTGTCTGAGGGTGGCAGGTGGCCAGGATTCCTTTCACTTCTGCTCTTGTTGATCTGGTCAACAAGCAGCCCAGTTACTTAGCTGCGCTGGGAGAAAGAATCTGGCCCTTAAAACATCTCTTTTCTCTCGAAGAATAGGGATATCCTGTTAGAACTCTACAGGTGAGTCCAGGAAACTTATCTCAATATCGCTACATATTTAAAATTAGTTCTCTCCTCCTTCTGGGGTATATTTCCTTTTTTTTTTATTTCAGCCAAAAATAGTCCAACAAATTACATTCCGCCTCACAAGGATAGTGAAGACATTTGCATGTGAAAGTTTCTTTCAGACATTCTCTGCTGTCTCTGTTTTGCTTGTAAATTAACCTCATTGACCAGATGACACTGCATGCCCTGGCACTACTAAACCACACTCCTGTGACAACCATCTGTTCCATGGGTTTTATATACTAGTCACCTGGGATGACCCAACTTTGAAAAACAAAATAAACCTAATATTTGAATTGCTTAGGCTCATGCTGAGTTATCAAAACAAAATAACCTTCAACATATAATATTGATTTCAAGGATCCCATTCCCTTAACTACTTCAGTTCTTATTTCCTGATTGACTGTGTTATCTATTTGTCTGTAGTCTTCATTTTCTTGAATCCACCATGACAAATTGCATGTCATTGCTCCTTGACTCTGTTTTAAAGTTTCCATAATATCTAATACTTTCTCCGTTTTTTAAAAAGTAGACAAGCCCCAAACAATTTATCTTTAGTAAGTGACAACATGGCCAAATTTTCCCCTTAACACAAATGCTTTGTGTTATTACTCTTGGCTGCTACTGCCTAACATGCCAAAGTGCAATCTTCTCTTTTGTTAGATCTTATGTAGCTGAACGTTACAGGAGTCCCACTTGTGAAGCAACTGTTCAAGACCCTTTGGTTTGAAACAATGCTTGCTCAGTTCTTGACTCCCAGGAAAGTACAGTTTGCAGTTGTGTTATTTGGAGGATGTGGAAAGAAAACTGGAGAGAAGGGGAGAGTTATTTACAGGTGCATGTGGTGGCATCTACTAACAGCTAAGTACACAAAAGTTATAGCTCTCTTTTCACATCTGTAACCTTCACCTTTTAAAAATAATTCCTCCTCCCTCCTCCTCTTCCCTCCCCCACAGCACTTGAGGCCAAATTCTATGTTGACATAAAGTTACACCAGCAGCTAACTTGGTCTTTGGTCAATCCCAAACATTCCCTACCCCCAAGTCTGGAGCAAACGTCAGTTATTTTTCAGACAGAATTGGGAGTTGGGGGAGAAAGGGAGGGAATTACACTTTTCCCCCTTATACAAACATCTAATTACTATTTTCTCTCTCTCTCGGAAAAAAAAACCAACAAAAAACAAAAAAAAACCCAAAACACACACGTACAATTTGAAATGTGGCATAGAGACAAGATTTCATCCTGCACTCTCTGAAAGACCAGAGAGAAGGGATGCCCTAGTTAATAGAGCACAAGCATAGGACTTGGGAGACCTGGGTTCAGGTCCCTACCCCGGCACAGACTTCCTGTGTGACCTTGGGCAAGTCACTTTGCCTCACTGTGCTTCAGGTCCCCATTTATAAAATGGGGATAACAGTTTTTCACTAGGGTGAGATGATTAAAAGGTAGTGAGATAATCAGATACTACTGCCCTGAGGGCAATATAAGTTCCTAAAACAGATCCATCAAAATCAGTGGCAACACTCCCATACATCCCCGCTAACCAATATTTTGCTTAGGTATGAAAGGAAAATGGCATGACCACTTCAAAATTGCATAGTTCACCTTTAGAGGAACAAGTTTGTGGGTATGCATTTATATATAAATACACAAGTGCATGTTTTCTGGTTCAAAACATTTATGAAGAGCTTATAACCTACAAAAAGCAATTATACCTCCAAATCTTTTTCCCCTTAAGAAGAGCTTGAAGATTAATTGTGAAAAGTTAGTGTTTACGTACCATCCAGATTGCAAGGTGTCACAGTCAGAAATCAGGGAAATTCTAGCAGTTAACATTGCCGTAGCAACATTAACTCTACCATGCTGCATATCCTCCCTACAATATTTTTTCAATGGTTTAATATACTAAGGTTTTCACTTAACAAAGGACAGGGGAATATCCACTTTTCTTATTTTTTAATTATGATTTTTTTATAAAACTAAACACATTTATCCATAGCACAGAAAACGCCGTATTTCAATTTATCCAGCACATATATAGCATGTGTATATTTAGTCTATCTGTACACTTTAGAATCTCTGTTAAGGTATACCATAAAATATGCATTATGTGCCACACTGATGAGCTAACATTACTATTTCCTAACCTTTGAGTGCTCGATCCTGCAGCCTTTATATAATGTTAACACTAGATTTTCATTTAATGTAATGCCATAGGTACATTTAAAAATGCAACATGAGTCTAACAAAGAAAAACAAGTCCTTGACCCAAAGATCCAACCCAAGACACATGAATACAACACAAACCACTGCCATCTAAGAGTGGTAAACACAAATATGATCTAACTAAACAGAGTTGGAGTTATCGTACCTGGATTGTTTCACATTAATGTGAGGTACTTCTTGATGTAGAAGGCAGCACGAAAAAAGATCTGGAGGTGAAAAGTGCAATAAAAAGGGAAAGGGTGCAAAAGGGAGCAGATAATGGTATAAAGCAGGAGATCATTTACACTAATTTGGAACTCACCCACTACTTTACAAAAAGACTAAAGCCATATTTGAGTGTCATCTTCAGCAGCAGGGAATCCTCAAATTCACAATCTGTATTTACAAGTGTAATTCATGTTGGAGAAATATTTTCAAAACCTTTCATCATCTGCCTAATTCAGATCCCATTTTAAATCAATTTCACTTCAATCTCACTTCAAATGGGGAGCAAAGTCATTCCAATGTCAAGTGCTTTTTAAAATTACATCCTTGAAAAGCTGTACAGGAATTTATCGTACACTGATATCTATAAATCTCTTTCTTCCCCTCCTCCAAATCACTTCTTCCCTCTAGCCATGTAGGTAAGGCTACCAGAAAGCTAGGATTATCTTGAATCCTAGTATGTTATAATGATTTTGAGTTTCCATATTTGTAACTTCAACTGTTAAGGCCATGAGCTAGATAAGCTTTTCCATCTTTGATTCCACAGCAAGCTGATATTTCAGCTACCAACATTCTCACATACTGTATTTACTTTGGGAAAAATATTCAACATGAAACCTTATTAAAAACAACGAAAACAAAGGCGTGATTGTACAGAATGCTGATTTAAAACAAAATAGTTGCTTTATCTTTTATCTCTGCACCTTCTTGAAGTGACCCATCAACTTGAAAGACACATTTCCATCAGTATTTTTGTTACTGATAACTCAAAAGATGACTAACTGAAAGTTTGTTTACTTAGCTCTTTTGACAGCACTTTGTGTACTGTCCGTTTTACTCTCTTGTTGAGGGCCAGCTACGCTTTCTGTCTCAGGCACTGGCACAAGGACATTACCTGTTGTCATGGTTACTTGGTGACATGTGCTTTAAATCCCTTAGCAGTCTCTCTGGAGTGGCACCCATCTGGTGACAAGGCTTGGTTTCCTTCACCCTTCTCCAGGTTGGTACCTCACAGTTCAACTACTTTGGGGCAGGATCTCTGAGTTGAAGCCCTCACCTACCAACCGTGGCTCCTCTAGCAGGTCCAACTGGCCTTACAAGAGACTTTCCTTTGGGAAATGTGACCAGTGTCCAATTAAAGTCACTCAAAAATAGAGGTTACTTACTTGTAACCAGAGTTCTTTGAGACGACTCTACCTATTCACACTCATAGGATTGCACTGACTGGTGCAGCCCAGAGGTGGAATCCACTCTCCCAGCAGTAGGCGTTGGAGTGCTCTTATGCCCTCTTGCCCCTACCCTCCGAGCTCCCAGATGTTATAAAGAGGTACTGCACTGTCCACCACCACAACTCCTTTCAACAGCCACTGGTTCAAATCCAAAGTATTGCTTATTCAACCAAAGGTACATAGCAGGCCGAGAAAAAAGTTAAAGCAACAAAAGATGTACAATGCCTGGTTCTTACCTTACACCTTATCCTTTCCTTGCAAGTTTTGGTAAGTTCCATTTACTCCTGGCACTCCTAGTTTTGCACTGGGAGGGACAGGCAGCCATGCTACAATTTCTCTCTCTGTATCTCTTGCACCATCTGCCCGCAAGCAACTTCCAACCTCTCACCCCCACTTTCCTCTCTAGGCCAAGGTTTTCAATGATTTTTCTTTTGATCTTAAGCTCTGACCATGGAAAAATAAGTATTAACCTGGCTGGGCCAGGCAGATAGGCACTTCCCAGTTAGTAGCCTACCCATTGTTTTCTTAAGGACCCTTGGTATTTTCTCTGGAGACACCTCATTCCTAGTAGTCACTGTTTCATTTCCTGCTAGCTTTTCCTAACAGCTTTGGATTTAACTGTAGGCAGTAAGACAGAATAATATCAAGCAGGTAAACAGAATATTAATAAAAATGCAGCTATCTCCTATGTTCTCCACACCCTCATATACTATTTCTGGGGGGAATTCACATACCCTTGCTTTACCCAGGCCATGCAAGAGGATAATTACCAGTAACGTATCAACAAAACAAACTGAAGAGGCAACAGACTGGCATATACATAGAAAAAAAAGAACAAAAAGAAAGCGTACACCTAAGTATGTTTGGGGCTGTTGCTCTTGGTCCCAGTTCCCCCTCGCACACACACCCCAAAAAAAAATTTCCAGAATTTTTTTACTCAGTATACACTATTTCAAGAGTGTTCTATCACATTTTTTCCTTTTAATTAGTCAGTTTCATACAATTCAAGTGGGCAGTCTCTCTTTGCATATATAAACAATCAAAGTATAAGCTTTCTCAACTTTTTGTTTTTCTTAAAGAGTGTCACCTATGAGCTAAATGTGGCAAGTCTTTTTGATGTATGCAATATCACATTCGTTAAAAACAAAAACAAAAGGAGCACCCAATCAAGGACAGCAGAATCAGAAAGGAAAGTAACAAGGTTTCATGTCATTCTCGCTATTCCATGATTTCATCTGTAGCTTAATGATTCGGCATCCGCATATTTTGCTATGCGTGATGTGATCGTGTTCTGCCGCTCCTTTAAAAGCCTTTTGTTTTCACATGGATTTCCATCCCCCATCAGCGATCCAGATAATTTCTTAATATTTCTTCAGTGAAAGACTTAAACGTGATGTTAAGTTTGAAATAGCCCTTTGCATATTGTTTTTAAAACAATCCTTTTTATCTCCATGATCTTCATACATTTTAACAATGACAGCTATGACAAAAAACCTTCAATTTACACGGATGCCTCAACAAATAATGGATTTAGGTACCTAAATTTATACCACCATTTTGGTATAGTTTTGATTATATACACAGCAGTGTAATTATAAACCATGCTAAATTGTGTTTACAGCATTTCTAGTAATGTTGGTGTCATTATCTACAGTAGTTGGGAGTGTTGCAAGAGCACAATGAGTTACTGTACCAAACAGCTGTTTATAACTTCAGGCTATATAAAACTTAAGAGAGTTTAATGGGCAAACTTCTACCAGCTTTTGCTATCACTGATGTGAAAGAGCAATGCCTACAACACATATAGAAAATTAGATATAAACCCTGCATACATTTTTGTCAAAGCAGTGCAAAACCAGGCTGTGCATATTTGTTTCCCTTTTATAAATTAATGGCACCAATTAAATATTTTGCTCTTCAGTAGCTCCCGTCCATAAAAGATTATCAAAGCATTTTACAAACAGAAGCCTCAACACATTCCAGCGAAGCAATTATTTTCACTATTTTAGGGCTCAGGAAACTGAGATGGAGAAAGGTTAAGTGATTTATCTGAGGATGCAAACAGTAGCAGAACCAGGAATAGACCCAGAAACCCTTGCTCCTGGTCCCCTGCTCTAATCACTTGTGACAAGTTACAAGAGCAACAAAAAACCCAATAATCAAGAGGTTAACTCATCATCCAGAAACTAGCTGGTTTCCCTTCCTTCCTTCTTTGAGGAAAAATACACACTGGAAATTTAGCAACTTCAATCTTACTACAGCCACTTTGAATTTTTACTGAAGTGACAGTTTGTAACGTTGTTACCCCTATGGTAGTGAATCACACATTGCTACAATTAGGAAAGCAGCAACAGGAGCTCACAGCCATCTCAATACATCACACAGCTGCCAAAATAAAAAAATACCCAAAACATTAATTCACTTGTGCTACTGGAAGTATAATGTACAAAGCAGAGAAAATAAAGGGGATGGGAAGGAACGGAATATTACAAAATGAATGGACAGGAAAATGAACAACAGTTCTGTGCGTATGTTCGTCTATTTCTGAACACTTCCTTACCCAGCCACAGGTTAAAGATCTCTCATAATAAGTTCATCTGCCCTTCACAAACAGCGAAGTGTTCATCCAAGTTGGGGATGTAACGCCTTCGGAACACAATTAAAACTGCAGAGTGCACCCCTCAGCCTTGCTCGGAAGTACTGTAGGTCTGAGATAAAAGGGGCCATTAAAAACTGTTTTGCATGGTGATTGACCCTTAATGTAAACCTTAAAATAAATCAAAATACAACTTTTAGCTCCGAAAGAGAATTTGCACTTCTTCTCTGTCAAAGCACACAGAGGCGTAAAGCCCTTAAGCTCTTCCTGATTCAAAGGCTCACTGTATTACAACCAGCCTGAGCAAACACCCAGACAGTGTATAGGCTGGTTATGAAATATTAACACCATCTAGAATCAGTCAGGCTTACCAGCAGTCATCCATTAGATAGACGGCTGACTTTTATACTACCTCTCACTGATAACACTTGCAATCAAATAGCCGACAACAAATCACCACCACTTACAAAAGGAATTCGCAATAACTGAATCAAGAGTTGATTCCTATACAATTTTGGGGGCACATTCGTTCTGCCCCTTTCTCACCCCCATTTTGAAAGATTTCACAGATGTTTTTCCAATCTGAAGACCTACACAGCATACAGGTAGATTAATACAGAAAACTAGTATTGCCACTATTTTGAGAACTGATGTCTAAATTAACCACTGTAACATAATACTGTGCTGGCGATATAGCTATATTATTACTACCAGTGTTATATTGTAGCAATGATTACCGAATTAGAGAGGGTGTAGAAAGATTTTTATTTTCATATTATAAACTACTGTATTTTCTGTTCAAAATCCCTAATGTAAGGTTTTAAATTTAGAAAGCCACCCAGTAGCCAATGCATTACAACTGTTGCAATTACATTCTTATTTTTGGGTTTCATAAGAAATGTTTCATGTGAGAACGGGGTAACTTTAATAAACAATGTCTGCAGCAAATGGGAGTCTGGTTTTTGTAAGACAAATGCACCATATAAAGATAGCAGAGGTACAAGAAACTAATGACATTTCTTTTAAAGTCATCCCACTATTCAAATAGGAGACTATATTGCATATTCAATGGATACAGTTTTCCTTTCAGATAAAAATTATTCTGCTCCATTAATCTTATATCGTACTGCCTTTTTCCCCCCTCTAACATTTGTTAAAATGATATTAAGTACAACAGTCAAAACAAGTATCATACAAACACATGCAAGAAGAATATCATGCCTCTCTAATTGGTTAGGATTCTTTTGAAAGAATCCTAATAATAGATTAGATTAAAATAATAGATACAGGAGAACCAGAAACAGTTTCTTTGGCTTTTCAAAAGGCCTACAGTAAAGTCTCACAACAAGAGTCCACTAAAGAAAACTAAATAGTCATGGGGCAAGGAACAAGAGACAAAGTATGGTCATGGATCGGAAATTAGATAAGAGACAGAAAAAAAAACAAGTAAGAGGTCATTTTTCATCATGCCCCCCCCCCCAAAAAAATGGAAAGTAAAGAACATTACAGGGAATAATTTGAACCATTTCTACCCATCCCTAGGTTCTAGATCAATTTTATGAGCTCTAGAAAAATATCTATTCTTCCAATCACTATTTTTACTGAGCAATGTCATTATTTTGTGGATAACATATTATAATTTTACAGGTTTAATCTAGTGATTGAACCAAAACCTTAGATATTAATAACTACAGAATAATTCAGATCCAGTACTGAATTTTGCAGCTTTGGCTAATCTTAATTTTAAAACCTTCAAGGGCAGCTCTACATACCCTTCCAGAGTGTATTTTTTTTTATAGATTTTTAAAATGCAATGGAGTTTCCATGTAGCACCATTCAGTACCAAATCTTGTTACGTAACAGTCAAAATAGAATGGTAAACCACCCATTAATTTCATGGGGCTTTTCATTAGGCCCCCGAAGAGAAGAAGTAAACTTCACTTAGTAAGAGGAAACACCAGAAGAGCCAGGACTGGATGTGTGGAGAAGCAGATGGAGAAGTGAACATGAGATCACAGACAATTTGAGGGGCTGGGGGACAATTTTGACTGGGATCCTGAGAAACAGAAGAACCAAGTGAAAGCAACAGAAGATTATAGTGATCGTTTTCTCTCTCTTGGAGTGGCAAAGCAATAAACAGGTATTTCAATAAAGGCTGAACTGGGATGGGGCAAATGTTTCAGAGAAGATTGTATGCAGATTTAGAAAGAAGAAAATAAATTCCTGGGTAACTGAGAGATTTCTAGCCTTGGGAGTAAACTCTCGGTCTAAGCTAAGAATTGTATAGCTTAGTTAGAGAATGGGCTAAAATGGCCTTTATTCCAGCTTCAAAGATTTAGACACATTTAGTGGGAAATTATAATGTAGCCACGATGTGATAGAATCAAGACAGGCAGATAGACTTTACATATTTTTAAGATCCGGGTTACTATAGTATCAGAGCACTCCCCAATCAGATATCAAGTAAAAACATTTAATGTTGGGTGTCTACTACATGGAAAATATGAGTAAAGTTGAGCATAGCTATTAAATAACCCAAAAGGAGAAGAAAAATGGAAGAGGTAAGAGTTCCAATGACAGCCTTGGGACATTAAATCGCTGTCTCCATCCAATGCATAAAGTCTCCACTAAAAGAGAAGGTAAGATAAGGGAGGCTGCCTTTGAACCAGGATAGGAGATTACTAAGGATGCTGGCTACTGAAATGAGGCACTTAAGAGGAAATCAACAGTATCAAGAAGAGGAACCAAGAACAAGTAGAACTTAATCAGAGAAGCATTTACGATCACAGACAAGCTAAAAAGCTAAAGTGGACCCAAAACTAATATAACTTTCAGTTCCACTTTACCGTAGTCTTGCACAGTCATCTTGATTCCAGGTTCTTTTCTGAAGTGGGCTACTGAACTCTATTGCATCATTTCCACAAGATTTACTTTAGTAAAACCGATAAAACCTTTCCTTCTAAAGAAAAGTTCACACCTGAAATTTGCTCACCTGGTAGAACCTGTACTGAATATATGTCAAGCTGCAGCTGGCATTTTGGCTTATTTGACACAAAATGACTCAAAAACTTAAAACTGTTTAAGATTAATCTTTCAAACACATTTCAGTTGTTTATTTCCTAATATACTAAGAAAAAAAAACCAGCATATTTTTGATCTTATATAAGTGATACAATTTACAATTTAGCCCTAGCAGATTATTCTCCAAACATTTAAAGTGTCGTTTGTCATATTTAATACTGTAATAACCATAAAAAATTTAAAGAAAGAAAAATGTGATGCAAGTTGGCCTGTCTTAAGTCTCCAGAGCCCCGGCAGCCCAGTTTATACCTGAATGCCACTGTCTCAGCATTCGTGTTTACCTTCTCCTGTGCATTCATGGAAATACCTTACTTCAAAGAAATTACTTGCAGAGCCGATCAGCACACAAGTGCTTTCAGTTAGCTACATTAACCTCAGCTCACCTGTGCTGACATTTTGAGTGCCACCCACAAACTCAAATTGATAGAAAATTAAGCTTTGAGGTCATGAGGGTCACTCATTCATTGGTTCAACATTTCAGGATATGGAAGTAAAACAAAGTACGTAGAGGGGATTTGTGTTTCCTTTACCAATAGCTTCTGAAAAAAATCTTTTCCAACATGTGCGTCTATGGCGGACAATAATGCTGAGAGGGGATTTGCTTCACCTCTTTTAGAACTAAGCCTACCTGGATTTCTCTCCACTTCAATGATGTCATCTCAGCTGATACAGTAGTGATCGTACTAGACCATACAATAAACTGGGAGGTTTCTTGCATAACTACTCACTTAATTTACCTGTTATTACCAATTTCATAGAGAGCCAGGTTCAAGAAAGCATCCCTAACTCAGGACAGCACTTGTATGTTTAAATCACACATGTCTAAAGTTAAATAGTACCCTGAATGGGGATGGACATTTACATGTGTGCAAGACTTTTTCTGAATCAAGAACTTAAGTCACTGGATGACTAGAATCAATAAAAAAGGTGTGAGTCAGAGTTTTATACTGGTATTGCAGTAGCATCAAGACCGCATCAATCAGAATTGTGGCCTCATCATGCAGTGTACAAACAAATGGTTTTACAAACGTGTTTACGAAACTGAGAAACACAAGAAGCAGGTGTAAACAAACATAAAACATCCTTGAGCCTTCCTGTGCCAATGTCTATGCACAAACATCTTCAAAAGGAGACATTTCAGGAGTGAAGGTTCAAAATATTTCTTGAGGAAGATGCCGCCCTATTGGCAAGATTGCTTTTTGAGATGCTGGAATGTGATCAACAGTGCTACATTTCTAAGATACATCCTTCTCTTCACCCAGCAGCATGGAAAGTCAGGTCATTTAAATTAGATTCCCTTTGCTAGGAGATTTATTAGTATTTCTCTATATCTATTTATATGCACTTCTCTAGGACTATTTAAGTAGACTCATGTAGGCTCAGCAGTTAACTAGGGAAGGGCAGGACATATTTAGTGTTTGCTAAATAAAGAGATAAAAACAGAAACATTTTCTGTGTCTCTGGGCTAACAAGGTAGCAGTCTATGTCATAACGCCTTCAGAAAGTGGCAAGAACTGTGGAACGTTCACAAAATTACTGAATCTAATTTCCTAGTATCCCTGTCTATTCCTATTTGTCATCATGATTTGTCCACCTATGCCACCCACTTCTACTCTAAGGAAATTAAGTACGCTTAATAAAGTATACTTGGAAAATAACACAGTGCCTACGTGGTGCTTCAGCCATAATGTGGGTGGGGTATCATTTCAACAATGTCTAACTGAAATATTTCATGTTATGAGACAGTGATTTTTTTTCCCTGACAAATTTTCTTGTGGAGTTGAAATGATGCTCCCTGCAGTATTACGGTAGAATGGGATGGATTTACAATCTCTAATTCCAAATCCATATGTAATACTGTAAGCAATGTGTCCTTGGGGGACATGAGGGAACAAGTGTAACTATAAAATGGCAGGTGAACTGCATGATGTTATACGTTTTTAAATTATGTTACCTCTCTGCAAAGCAGTTTCATGAGATGATCAGTTTATTTAAAATGTATTAACCTACATCATCTTTAATCTTCAAGCAAATGTCAAATTACGGTACATAGCTTTATAAAATGGATCACTAGCACTCTAAAATTAAAATCTTATGAGAAGCTGTTGTATGCAGTTATTGAAAATGCAATAAAAGTCATAACTAAGAGTCACAGAATAAAAAAAATAAATTTTGGATTTTCTACTGCTCATTATTTCAGAAATATTTTTCTTTTTGCCTCAAATTTTTATAAAATTGGACTCCCTTTCTCAGGCTCTCTCTGCCTGTTCCTAAATGACAAGCATGATATGGAGTAATCTCTACTGGCAGAAGATGTAATTTATTTTAATTGGAACTGAAAAATTGTTTCAAGGGTGGCAGGAGGAAACTGTTCCTATTTCCTGCTATAGTTCCCTCAGCATCTAATTACACACATAAAGAGGGACAATGGGAATGCTGTGTGTTATTCAGTCTAATGTGGTTATTACAAGATTCTCTGTGTGCATGAAAATATACCAGAGCCTCATAACTAAGATAGCACCCACACAATATAATTTATTAGCTATGTGCTTTGAGATCAAGCACAGCACATCCACTATGCATGTGGATGACATGTTCATTTCCACATTGCAAAATGGTTTCCTAGTTCACAAAGCGGATAGCATCTCTACAATATAGCAAACACATACCAGACTGAAAACTCTACTCTCAGATACTAGTTTTTATAGCTTCTGTAGATTTCTCCATACTTTAAATCAGATTCTAGATTATCCGACTGGAAACTGCATCACTTTTGTTTAAGTCTAACTCTCTTTTCTTTATGGAGAGATATACAGTTTAGGATATTGCCTTTTTATCTTTTTTTTCTAAATAGTATGAGCTCAAAAGCATCTGAAACAATAAAATGGTGCAAATTATTTTGACTTAAAAATTGTAAACTATACATATTGTAGAATACAGTTGGTCATATACTGTGTGAGGAATCTGCCTATTTTGTGAGGATACAGAAAATCATTCACTATTGACTATCATTTGTGGTTAATGCACTGGTTAATGCGTTAATGCACTGGTTAATGCACTGGTTAATGCATCACCTGGCACAATGATCCATCTAGCTCTCAAACTGTGGGGTCGCCAGGGCTGGCATTAGACTTACTAGGGCCTGGAGCCAAAGCTGAAGCCCTCAGGCTTCAGCTCTGGATGGCTGGGCTCAGGTCACAGGTCCTCTGCCTGAGGCTGAAGCCCTTGGGCTTTGGCTTTGCCCTCCTCCACCCACCCTCCCCCAGGGCAACAGGCCTAGGGCGGGCTGAGGCTTCAGTCCCCCTTCCTGGGGTCATGTAGTCATTTTTGTCATCAGAAGGGGGTCATGGTACAATAAAGTTTGAGAACCCCGGATCTAGTGCTTTCATTTTACGATTATTTATTATACAGAGGGTCATATTGTAAATGCAATATATATGCAATACTTTATAAACCACTTATAAAGTCAAGATCCCTGCCTCAAGGATCTTACAGACAATGTGTCACAAGAAACAACAGGTCAGAGTAACAAAGTGTGAAGACAAAACAGGTTTCAGAGTAACAGCCGTGTTAGTCTGTATTCGCAAAAAGAAAAGGAGTACTTGTGGCACCTTAGAGACTAACCAATTTATTAGAGCATAAGCTTTCGTGAGCTACAGCTCACTTCATCAGATGCATATCGTGGACACTGCAGCAGACTTTATATATAAAACCTGGATTTGTGCAGGAAATAGCCCAACTTGATTGTCATGCACATTGTGTAAAGAGTTGTCACTTTGGATGGGCTATCACCAGCAGGAGAGTGAATTTGTGTGGGGGCGTGGAGGGTGAGAAAACCTGGATTTGTGCTGGAAATGGCCCACCTGATGATCACTTTAGATAAGCTATTACCAGCAGGACAGTGGGGTGGGAGGAGGTATTGGTTCATATTCTCTGTGTATATATAAAGTCTGCTGCAGTTTCCACGATATGCATCTGATGAAGTGAGCTGTAGCTCACGAAAGCTTATGCTCTAATAAATTGGTTAGTCTCTAAGGTGCCACAAGTACTCCTTTTCTTTTTAAGACAAAACAGGGAAGTGATTAATGTACAGTTGTAAACTCTGGATTTACTGGTGACCACATAATTATTTCCTATTCCTACTCCATATAGGGGAGAAAGGGTAGCATGCAGACACCACCGCGTGGTTACAGTTTGCATCTGCTTAAATTTTTAATACTGACAATAGAAGGAAGAATTCCTGAAAAGGGATGGGTCGTAAAGAGAGCAGGATTACATGGTGTCAGCAGAGTGGGAGGCTAATCCAAGCACACAGGCATAATGAATAAAGGCACAGAGCAAAGAATGGGGGAAGGAGATAAAGAGCCTGAATCCAACTTCAAATGCAAAGACAAGATTTCCATTGACTTCTGTGACTTAGCTGGAGCCCAAAATCAGCAGCTGAGAGCCAATGCTGAACAACATGGGCAATTGTCTGATGAGATGAGAGCAGAGATGCAAGTGAGGTAGTGCAGATCCTTGAAGGAAAGACAAGGAGCTTTAACTCTATGTGGAAGAACAGTGGTTGACACTGAAAGAACTTAAAGGAGGAGATAATATGGTTGCATCAGCAAATGAGTTTAGCAGTGGCATTTTGGACAGACCTAAGATGGAAGAAGTTGTGTGTAGACCAGGAGGAGGAGGAGCAGGAGTAGTTGAGCAATGAAGTGACCAAGGGAAGGATCAGAGTTTTTGTAGTGGGTGTGAAAAGGAAAAAACAACATTTTAGATGAATTATGGTGGATAAATCAACATGACTGAGCAAAAGTCTGCCTTCAGGAAAAAGCTGCAAGAACAAGTGGTCACTGACCACTGAAGAGCTAATGAACAGATATCATCATCATAAGAAACACGAGTTTAAAAAAAAAGGCATTTCAGAGAGGGAGGATTTTTTCTGCCTTTCAGCTTAACACCTACTCAACTCCAAAAACTAATTAACATATTAGATAACTTAAGTCATCATTAAAAGGTTTTTTAAAATTGCCCCTTAAAGGGGTTAGAGCCCACAACAAACGAGCTCAGAGACATACCATCCCGCCAAGAGGTCTTCAAGAAAAACTAGGAAGATGACACTTGATATTGTTGATAACATTAAGGGAGAGAGAGAGAGAGAGAGAGAGAAGGAAAAAGTTAAGAAAAATAGAAGGAAACTTATAGCTGATGAGAATTCTGACTTTTTTCAGTGGGCGAAGACAATTCCTGAAAATTTGCAAAAAATAAACACCTTTCAGACCTCCCTCGCCCCTCCCCCCGTTCCAAATACATGCCCAGTTAGTATTTTTTTAGTTGTGTTATTAAAACCTTTGCAAGTTGCCTTTAATATAAACTTACTGTCATTTACAAAAAATGAAATCAGACTTTAATAATACCTGGTTCACTTCATGATGTGTGTACCTGTGAATGTCTGACTCACACAGAGTTTTATCACAGTAACAGTTGGAAATCTCTATGCCAGTGTTCTTGCAAGGGAACTCTTGCTCTTCAAGAGCAAAAGGGTAGGTGGCTCTGATGGCCTCTACAATAGAAGTAAATGGAGATGTATCAAATGCATACAGCCCGCTGGCATCTTTAATGAGTAAAATGTAGAAAGGTTGATGCCTTCAGAAACAGCTCTTGTGAAGCAGCTTTCAATGAAGATTTTCTGAGTAACAAAGAATACAAAACATTTTTTGCACTTCTAGGCAACCATTTATCTGCAAACTAAAGTATATTTTTGTATTTTTTTAAAAAAAATCAATTTTCTGATAACATTAACAGGGGGCTGAGTGCCTGAAATCCCCACTAGCAATATACTGCCATTTAACAGGTTATCTACAGAGCCTGGTAATGCGCTCTATGGCAGGAGTGCGGGGTGATTTCTACACTAACTTATTGCATATTAATTGGTCCATGTAGACCCTGCTGGTGTGTACTAGAAGTTCCCTAGTGCGATTTCATGTTTTGCTGTTTAAAATGCACCAAGAAACTTCTAGTGTACACTGGCAGAGTCTACACAGACCAATTAATGTGCAACAAGTTAGTGCACTTCAGAAATCACACTCCTGTAGGGTGCATTGCCACACAGTGTAGACAAGCCCTTAGAAAGTATTACTCTATGTCACAATAGGCCAGTATGACAGATGTGACCTGTGGAGAAATTCAACACATTTAAAAAAAAAATTATGCAAAAGTTTGCCTGGCACTATTTCCTTTTAATCACAACACTATCCAGAGATCGTATACATGTTGCCTATTGTGTAAAGTAGAAGGTACTTCTCTGTCGTTTTGCAAAGTCTATTGATTTTGTTAGAGCAGAGAAGAAAGTGTTATTTCTTTTGTTCAATAAAACTGAAGTCAATGAGCCTGATTCACTCTTGCTTATACCAGTTTTGCACTTGTGCAATGCTACTGATTTCCACAGAGCTATTGCGAATTTACACTAGTTTAAGTGAGAGGAGACTCTGAACCTCTAATTTAGGAAAAAATTTTAACTATGAATAATCTCTGAAGTGTATTTGAAAATGGTGTAATTAGCAAGTCTACTTCCAGAAGTAGACATCTTGTTTAATATAAAAAAGCCAGGCAATTCTGACACTGATTTCAGCAGTCTTCAATCTACTGACAATCAGTAAAACAACAGTGTGTAATATATAAAAGCAAACTTCAAGTTCTTGTTATGATCGTTTTATTGGAATTAAAAGAGAGGTGTGGCTTGATATGTAGTCTCTCGCGTTTGGCTCCCACCTTACTTTCAGAACAAACAAGATTTAAGTTAGTTGGCTCATTTACATTAATTGAAGTTTTTAAAGATAATTATTTCCTAATACAGTTCAGAGTATGTAAAAGTACGTCTTTGTATAGAAGCTTTACCTCCTTCAAGTCAGGTGTCTGAGGCCATGTCTAAATAGCGAGCTTTCAGCCACACCGCTGTGCTGATGCAGCTGCGCCGCTGGAGATTGCTCATGTAGTCACTCTGTGTTGGCAGGAGAGATCTCTCACGTTGGCATAAACAAACCACCTCCATGAACAGTGGTAGTTATGTCTGTGGGAGAAGCACTGTCCACACCGGTGCTTCTGTCAGCGTAACTTATGTCGCTCAGGGATGTGTTTTTCACACCCCAAGTGACAAATTCTACTGACAAAAGTGGTCGGTAGACAAGGCCTGAATATTAAAAACATGACCTCACTTTCACTACCTATGGCATTGAAATTATCTTCCAAAGATTTGGAAGTCAGTGTTTATTTTTAATTGTATAAACTACTAAATGGATTTATTGTAAGTGTGTAAGTCTGAGTTTAAAAAACAAAGAAATGTGAAAAAAGTAACCCTAGTTTTCATGATTTATTGTACTAGAAAATCCTGGCATTTAACAGCCATCATTGTCTCTGACAGAAGGTAAACCAAGCAGAAGGAAAATGGAACTACTCCTAAACTGGCACTTCACTGAACACAGGGTTGATTTCAATAATGCCAATGGTCTACTCTTGCAGTGCCTGCAACCGTGAAGTTCCAAATCATTATTTGTAGGGGACAATAAACAATGGAGAGAAAATGCATGAGAAATGGAGAAGCTGGAATGGATTTTTAAAATGTTTCCACATCAAAACAACTTTAAAACTTATTTCATTAATAAATGTTATGGTTGAAAGAATAAGTCATAACAAATAACATACTTAATTTCATCCCCTTTTCTCACTGGGAATTGTTCCCAGTTATTTTATTAAATGTGTTTGTTATTTGACATTATTTGCTGAATAAAGATACTTAGTCTATAGCTCATTCATGAGCAGTTAATTCTGAATTATAAGTGTGAAGCGCTCCATCTGTTCTAACTAGATGCAAAACTCATATGGCATGTTTCTGTTCTTTGGTTAAGTGGAGTTTTAGAATCAGGTGTTCAAATGTAAATAATCAAAATCAATTTAAAGTTTGTTTTCTTGAATATTCTGAAAGATTTGCTTAAAATTCACAGTTTCTCAAGGCTTTTCTGCCAGTAATGATGTTCATTAAGAAATCTGCTGAAAACAAACAAAACAGGGCTCTGATTGTTCTCAGAGAAAATTTGTTCTAAAATTTCAGTGAATACTCTGGCAAATACTGCAAAGAATTTTCCACATCTAATAATTGAACTTTACATGTTTTTCCTTATGAAACAGAATAATTTGGAAAGCTTGATGCCTATTTATTCAAATTTGGGCCAACACTGACTGCAAATCATTCCTATTTGAGTAACTTTTCGAGAAAACCTCTGCAAACAGTGAGGTTGTTAAATTTATGGACTTAACCGAAGGGCTCTTTGCAACATCTTTTGTCTTCATGTAACCTGAGAATAAGAGACTGTATTCAATTTTTGAAAAATTGCTAGTCCTTAGAATCTGAAAAATTAAAGTTTTGTAAAGTAGGGTGATGACAAAATGACATCAGAAGGTCAACTTGCTTGTGGTCACAAAGAAGAGCGGGGAAAAAATACTCTCCTTTAAGGCCCTTTTATGCTTGCTAACTCTTCTTCATTGAAACAGTGTTGCCCACAAAAGCATGCAGCATGTTTGTTTGTTTTTAAATGGCATCATATATATCCAAATTAGTTTTCAACAATCTTACAGTGGTGAAAATGAAAGTGAAAATAAAAAACAAGATTTTCCGCCCCCATCAAAGGAATCAAGTCTTCTACTGGTGGTGCACACACCTTACCTAGCCTTTGCCCGGCAAGTTTTGCTGAAGATAAAGGCAATAGACCAATGTGCAGAAGTTCTGGAAACAGTGGTGAGGAAGATTTTTGAAGCTATAACTATCAAGTAATAGTTTAATGTCCTACAAATAGGCACAGCAATGGTCTACAGGATGTTATATGTCTTGACATTTTATCAGAGTAAAGAGAGCTCACTATCTTCAGAACCCTTTGAGGTGAAACATTCATGATGATTTTCTGAAACTAACTGCAACTGTAAAATACATCTGTAATTAGCATAAGGAATCCTGATGCTTGGTGTCTTAATTTTAAACAGTATGGCTCCTCCAGAGTTTATAGCAAGTTTTAAAATATGAAATTAGAATTTTAGAATCTAATTAGAGAGATTGTTTTGAACTGTGGAATAATTTTCATTCAAACCAGGGAAAACCTTATATAGAACTTTACACTCTGGAAAAAGAACCCTGGAAAACAGAAAATACTGTATTCTCAAGATAAATTATGGAAGATTGAGCAGGACAAATATTTGTCAGCTCAAGGAATAGTCCCTATAACATCTATGATATTAACACTGCGAGAGATGGGCTCTTTGATTGAGAGAAAGGAAGAAGATTCCCCTTCCACACAATAAATCCTTTTTTTCTTCCCCAAAGCCCCATTTATGCCACTTCCAATGTTACCTGAGATACACTCTCCTACAATGATGACAAATCATGCTTCTTTCCACTGAGAGGGACTAAGCAATGGCTGAGATCTGGTAGTAGTCCCTTCTTTGCAACCGCCAATACTTCACACCCAGGAATTGAAAACAGGGGGAGGTGATTAAGGTGAATACCCCCAGAGAGGACCAACTCCTGGAAAGGCTGGCATACACTAGTTTACACTGGGTTACCAGAGACCAGGACACAAAGAAAGGATTTTTGGATAAACAGCTTGAGCTTAAAATGACTCAGGGCTCTTCTTCCCAACCCAGTAGATGGACAGGACTTTCTGTCCAAGGAGCCAGGGCCAGCCTTATGGATGGGCGACCGCACAGGGCACCATGGTCAGAGGGGTGCCCTGGTCAAGAGGCAAGGAGGGGGGCAGGTTTGGGGTGCAAAGTCACAGAAGGGAGCTCAAGGCAATGGGTGGGGGAGGCAGTGGGGATGAAGGCCAGGAACACCAAAGTGCCATTTTCCCTAAGGCCAGCCCGGCAAGGAGATCTCTAATCCTTGCAGAGGGATTGGAAAGACTTTCGTCTACTAGGGCTCCATAAGACTCTCGTTATATTTTAGAATGTGCACAGGAACATTTATTGATTTTTATGTTTTCTCTGTAATGCTTTTACCTGAAAAATAAATGTGCCTGCTTAAAAAGCCGTATGGTAACTTGTAATGCTCGCAATGCACTGTTCATAGTTTCTTTCAGAGAAAGCAAAGCACAGGTGTTGGCCTTTTAGGCAAACAGGCTTGCTGGGGATATCACAGTGTAAATCAGGAAACTGTGCCACCTTAAAACCCCTTGTCAGGAGGGAGGGAGACTTAGGGCTTGTCTACACTGGCTACAACTGTCTCGCTCAGGGGTGTGAAAAATCACCCCCCGAGGATGCAACAAGTTTCAAGGCTGTAAAGCGCCAGTGTAGATAATGCCCCAGCGCTGGGAGCTGTGCCCCTTGCGGAGGTGGTTTTTTATAGCACTGAGAGAGCTCTCTCCCAGCGCTCTGCCACGAGCCGTGGCAGCACTTTAGCATTGCCAGTGTAGCCTAGCCCTTAGATCTCTGCCAGGAGAAGTGATGGCTGGGAACCAGGAACTTGTAAGTGGGTGCCCTCTAGGGACCATGGAGGAGGAATGCAAGATGCAGTTACCCTGAAAGTGACAGTGACTACCAGAAATGTAACACACTTGGTCTGTGTATTTGTTTCTTTACTTTTTCGTCTTTGTTCCCTCTGTCTTTCCCTGACTGTTTTTTTCCCTTTTCTATTTCTCCCAATTTGCTTTGCTACAGCAAACAACAAAACAGAAGTGGACAAAAACAAAAAAAACAAAAAAAAAAACTCTACTCTCTGAAGTACCACTACACAAGTTAAAACAGTTGGCAGTATCTGTTCAGGAAAAACACAAGATTAGAACTGTATGTGTCCCTTCATGAGATCAGCAGGATTGCTGCTTTTTCCAAGGCTTGCTCCTGGATTCATTATGTATTTACATTGGATGACCTGGCGATGGACAAAAGCCCTACAGAACATGATTGTATCTGCACAAGTTTTACACAAAATAGGGCCTTTCTTCTTTGCATTTCCTTTTTCGTTGTTGTTTGCCAATTACTACATTTCAATCTTTCTGGAGCAGCTCCATATCTACAAATAAGATTGTGCTGTGGGAATCTGAACACTGGCGATTTTTGTCCCTTCTGTTTCATGTCTATTTAAACAATTCTTTCATTCAAAACTAGACAGGGCAGAATTTAGATGACTCGATTTCCAGGACACCAATGTCATGGATTTTTTTCAGCACTACCAACATAATATGACCAGGCACAGAGCTGAGTGTACATGAATCCAGGACCAAGAGGAATAATTAGGCAATGCTTGCTAGGACACAAATGGTACAAACTAAGCACCTTGCTAAATTCTTAAGAGTACAATGTGCCTAGCAGCATTATGATTATTTTAGGAAAGGAAACTCAGGCATTGGAATCAGTACTTCCATGTCCTAGTCTCAGTTCTGCCATGGACAAGTTATTTACCTATTCTGTACTGTAAAATGGGGAAAGTACCTGCTTCACTCGTTTTATTTTTGCAAAACAGAGTCTCAGATGAATGTATAGTATAAAGTTAAGAAACCAAGTGTCTTTCTGAATTATGGGGAGGGAAACATTAAGGTGCTGCAATGTACTATAAGCATTCTAACATGGTTACTATGTGCCTGTAAAACCTCAGTGACACTCCTTAAACTCAGCTGAGGAATTGCTTTTTCAGGTGTGTGTATGCATCAAAAAGGACAAAAAGTAGGGATTCCATGGTGGGAGGAGAAGACGATCAGGGTGCAGACAGGGTGTGCAGGCATCTGAATCAGAAATCAGATGCTTTCTAATGTTAGCAGCACCACGAGTTCGATTTCTGGATTTTTGTATATTTCCATGAACTTCCTCCAAGGGTCAGGATCAGCAATGATGATGTTTCCCTGCTATTTCTGTAAAATCTTGAACTGTCAGCAACCCTTGGTAGCACCTGTCTGCACCATGCCCAGATTTTACAAGGATTATTCTGTCATTAAAGATTAAAATATCCCTACATTAAAAATAAAAAAATGAAGATAAATGTAAATGTCATTTATGTCCAGATGGTAATTCTGGATCTGTGCACCAAAGTTTTGTTTTCAGTCAGTTCGGGCTTCTCCACTCCACATACTTCTACTAGTTAAGACCAGAGCATCTCTCATCCTCCACTGCAGAAAAGGTCTTGTGTTGTATCACATAAATCCAAGTTTTATTTCTAATTAGAGGATGAGGTTGTGACAATTTGGGGATCTTATAAAATTGCTGTATCACAGAATGTCTCTGTGTATGTGGAGTCAGCCATATGCTGTCATGACTGTCAAGCATCTCCCAGATCATGGAGCATTGTTAATCTTTGATGGCTGCCATTCAAATCAGATCATCTTGGAATGATGGGATGGGCCACATCCTAAGCAAAACCAGTTTTCTCCAACTTCTCTGCTGGGGGATAGGGATTGGAGAATTGAAAATCCCTCAACACAATAAAGAAATCAGGTGTTAACTCCTGGTCTTAAAAATCAGGGAGCCTGAGAGCCTTGGGGAGAACTCCAAGTGACTCTCAGAGATAAAGGAAACATGGACAATGGGAAAAACAGAAGGGCCTTCTTTTGTAGCAGAGGGGGCCTGTTTAACTGTGGTATCAGCCAAAGAAGAAAAGAAACAGAGACTGCATGATCCAGAGGAGATGTCCTGTGAAGGTGGAGATGCTGAACTCCTAATTTAAAAGACTGACCTAAGCCCAAAGAACACTCCTAAGTGGTGAAGAAATGAAGGCAGGGAAATGCATACTGGTGTTATATTATTTTGTCCAGCTCTGTGTATTTTTTGTGCTATCTAGAGGAAAGAGATTGGTTTTGGAAAGTGTGTGTCTGTTTTCAACTACTCCATGTCACTGAACAGGCAAACTGTGAACCAGAGCACTCACGAGGCTGAAGATCTGGGAAAGGGTGTGCTTAATCTACACGGGAATAGGAGGTTTAGCACTGGTCCTGGGGCCCAGGGCAACTGGGCTGCAGGATCCCATTTCTATAAAGCTGTAACCAACCTAGCTTGGCCTCTCGTGCACAGGCTATAAGATGGTACATGCAGCCTACTCAGATCAAAGGAAGCTTAAACAACACATGGTCCCAGTGGGGTGAGACCCAACACAGCATTCTGGTGAGAATCCAGCGAGAAGAGCTATACCAGGGCTGTGTAACAGAGGGCCAATCATTTCACTTCACTTTATACAACTACATGATTTTCACTCCAAAGGAAATGGATTATTTGTAAGGAGTAACAAGCGAGGTAGCTGTAAAGAATACAGGCTGCAGCATCCACTGTCTTGGCATTCTGACTGATTCAAGCAGCTGCTACTAGAAAACGTCAGCTTTGCCAGAATGTCAGATGCTGAAGAAACTAATATCTGAAGCAGGCTCAATTAAGCCGAGAGACACAATCATTTTGTCCTACTGAGGATCTAGGCAGATGCATTTCAATCCATATCTGGAATGGACAGAAGTGCTTGGGGAAGAGATGGACCAAAAAAAAAAAAACCCCAAACAAACCCACTAAACACATGCTGCTTTACATCTTCACCTCCTTTGGAAGCCATAATCTTTAACCAGACACAAATGATTCAATAACCATATATTATGATATTTCAGTAATGCATGAAAAACAGAAACAGCAGCATCAATCCTGATCAACTCTCCAAATATTTTTGTACAGTATATTCAGCCTAGATTACTTCACCTGTTAAGTCATTAACAGTAATTATTTTCAAGGCTTTCTATTGGGGGGAAAGAGAATACTGAAATAGTGAGGAGTGATTAGAAAATTTGTTAGAGACTGTACTATATATTGAGATGTTTTAGGTTTACTTTTATGTTGGTGTGTTGACACATTGTGACACATCCTTATATCTTTGTACAATCTATTAAATTGCCAATTACTCTTAAAAGGACCAGTGAAATCAGCTTCTTCACTATATAGTCCCGAGCAGGTAGCTGTAATCAATACAATATCGTTAGGTATCACAGGTGGTGTAAGCAGAGTAGATGCAATGTGATGCTCTTCACTCATTCCCTCTCCTCTCCTTCTTCCAACATACAAATATATACACTCTGGTAATTACTTATTATTTACATAGCTATACAGTCAGAATCAAACATACAACCTTAACTCTGACCTCTGGTGTTTAAAAGGTAGAAAAGATATTTTTCAAGTAAAAGTGTGTCTATTGGTAACACTTGTCTTGCTGAAGTCAGAGTTAAAGCTGTGCATTTGAGTTATTTTAGGGAACCAGGTGTACACACCACAGGTGGTTGTATGCTGGAAGTGAACGGAAGTTGGTTGGACTGTGACAGATCCATCAGCTTCTCTTGGAGCTTGTCTACCCAGGAAAATTATCCAACATAAGCTACGGTATGAACTTAAACTGATAAGGTTTTACTGTTAGACAGGCTTTCTCCAGTATAAAGGGGCCTTTTTTGGCTTAACTTATGTCACTTTGGAAGGGGTTTAAGCTAACGTGAAAAGCACTCATCTTTTTACTAGAATAAATGTTGATATGGGAAATTATACTGGTAGAAGAGTTAACACTTTCCCATACAGACAAGCCCTGATGATAATAAGCTATGCAATGGAGAATAACGGGAATAATTTTTCTTCGGGTTAATTTTTAGGTTTCAAAAGTGGAGTAGGTGTCTGAGATTTGATGCTAATGCTGAAGTGACTGAAATTTGTTAAGACTGTGGTTATGTAACTATTGTGAGGAAAAAATACTCCAAACACACCACATATTCACGACTAAAGTTTGGAATTGGATCTTTTTTCCTGGATGTTAGTAAGTATTTTATCCACCAAACTATTCTGGACATTTACCTGTCTCCTCAACAATAGCTGTGGTACAGCAGGAGTATAAATTCAATCACTGAATTGTGAAATAGAGAAGTTTTAATCCTGCTTTAAATAAAAAGTTAATTCAAATTTAAACTACTGAGTCACTACTGACGCCTCACTAATAAGAATAAATTATGCATTGCTTGGAGCTCCGAATAAGCAATGCTGTTTAATTTTCATATTACGGCTCTATATTAGTCAATACCTGCTTCAAATTCAAAAAAGCAGAGAAAGAGCTTGCTTTGCTTGGTTCCCTAGCTGGAACAGATCATTTCAGTGTGTGCTACCTTTGGATATAATTTGTAATTTTATTGGCTTTTACTGTGATGGTTGCATGAATGCTTTTAACAACTTGCTTTAGCATTGATCAGTTTAACAATTCTTGATTCTGTCAAAGTTCTAAACTCAACCTCTAGCTCTGGTAGCCTGTTGATATCAGTTATTTTTATGCTAGCTATGAAATTAAATTGAGCAATAGGGGGAAAACAGGTGGAACAATCAGGAAACAATTAGACAATAGGATCTATTAGCCCATGGAATAATCTCCCAAAGGAACTGCTGGAAGCCTCAACAAAAGCCATTTGAGACTAGTATGCCTAAAATAGCGAAGAATAATCCTTTGCTGGCAGCAGGAGAGGGCTTTTCCATCTCCAGTTTGTGAGATTCTATAAGCAGAAGAGATTTTTGAATGCCACTTTGGGTTTCAAATTTTACACACACACACACACACACACACACACACACACACACACACACACTAGTTTAGATACCTCAAGTGTATTTTCTTACAGCAGTACAAACACTAAAGAACAAGGAAACCATGAGTTAAAAGGCAACATCCCTTCCAACTCTGATATTCTATGATCATGGTACTCAGTCAAACCAAGGCATATTATTTCTACCACACTTAGGCTACCTCTGGTCCTTGAGCTAGGAGTGTGCTTCTCCGTGCTCACCTACATATACTCGCGCTAGCTCTCATCAGGAGTAGGACAGCTGCAGTGGTGGCAGAGGTGGCATGGTTGGGCATTGCTGAGTACAAACCTGCCTGAACCCCATGAATATGTACTTGGCACAAGAAATCTGTGCCCCTACTGCCACTATCCTGACTACCCTACTATTTATACTCACGCTAGCTCAGTGAAGCTAGCCCCTGTATGTGTAAGCAAGCAGAGGAATCGCACCCCTACCTCGTGGCATAAATGTAGGCTCAATTAGATTACATCATCACCCTCCATACATACATCAAAGAATTTATAATCACATGCCAGTACACAATCTCATCACCAGTCTTGCAGCCCTACATTCCTTAATGACAATTATTTTAAAGTTACAGGGTATGATTCTTCTCTCAGTTTACACCAGTTTAAGTCAGATTTAATTCCACTGAAGTAAAGGAGTTACTAAGTGAAAGGCAAATCAGGATCACATCTCTGTATTCACATCTCTACAGACACCCTGTTTCACAATCACATTCATAATATGATACATGTTGGGGTGGTTGAGTATCAAGATGATAGGAGATGGTCTGATTTGGTGTGAATTTTGCCTTAACTTGCTTTAAATATTCATATTCCTGTAAAGGATATATGCTTAAGTCACCTTAACCTAAGTTTTGTTTTTTTTAAATGTATGTAAATATGGGAGCTGCAGAATCAGGGCTGGAGTCTGGTAAAGGAGACTAGCACGAAGGACTGGCCAGAGAATGGAGATACACAGCTGATCAAACAATCATTCCTCTTTCGTTTAAAACTTTGCAATAAGTTTTCTCCATCTAATGCTCAGATCTCTTCAGATGAAGCTGCTGGAACCCGGCATTCCAAAAAGCTTTGAGTGCTGGACAGACCCTGAGTTAAAGCTATCTCTACCAGGACTGAAGAGATTTAGATAGGGCAAATACAATTGTTTTATCAGCTCCCAGTTCCCTAATCCTGCTCCACCCTTAAGATCCCTCTAGTGTAAGGGCTAGGGAGACATCTTGGAACAATTTACCAAGTGTTGTGGCAGATTGTTCTTCACCGTCAATTTTAAAGTCAAGATTGGATGTTTTTTTAAAGGATGTGCTCTAGGAATTATTTTGGAAAAGTTATACTGGCCCTGGGAATGAGAAGACCTGACAAATGTAACCATAAGGTAACAGGTAAAAGGAAAGGGACTACGTGGGAAAAGGCCCAGGGACTAGCAGCAGTGACCTGGAGACAGCAGTACATGGCTGCTGCGTATAGCGTCCCTGGATCGGGATCTGGAGTACTGGGCGGGCTTGGCTCCCCCATTGTGGGGAGGCCTAAAACCTGGAAAGTTTTAAAAGAAAAGGGGCTAGATTTGAAAATACCCAGAGAAGGTCTAAAGACTGGTGAGGGTAGACCGACAATTCTGGCTGGACTTCTACTAAAAGCCTGAGAAAGGGGCTAGACTGAAAGGGCCAGAGGCAGATCTGAAGACCCTAGTGAGTTTTGTTAATCTCTTTGCTACCCTCTAGAAGGGGTTCATTCAGGTTTGATTGTGTGACTTAGCTGGATGCCCAAGACACTGAAGACCTACCTAGCAAGGTTGGCAACCTACAGGGGGCACCAGGAGCGGGGGGGGGGAGAGATTGCAGCACCACACCCAGCCAATAGGAGGCACCAAAAAATAAGTCACAGGGAGGAACTTAGGATAAAGGCAAAAGGAGATCTCCTTGTGAAAAATGGTTCACAGTGGATCCACCATGAGTGCTCCCATCTCGCTCACCATTCTGACCAAAGTAACAGCAACTAAAAATGTGGGATATAGAGCATCTGGTCAAAGATTCAAATGGTGGTCTGGTAAATAATGACAGCACAAAACTAAACTCCTTTTGAGGTGTAGGCTTGACCACACGCAGAAAGGCCATTACTAGACCCTGCAGAAATCTAACTTGCATTGGCAAATAAAAACAGAAGCCCCGTGTACTGGAGGAAGAAAGGCACTGACTGCTGTGAGATGGACCCACAATGAGCTAATTGAGAGATCCAAGTTCTTCAATGATAGGAAATAATCTAAAATGACTGGGATATCTGAAGAGTCTGAGAAAAAGTGATTGTGCTGTGCCCACGTAGAGAAAAATCTCCATTTAGCTAGGTAGCAGTTCCTAGTTGAAACTTTGCTACTCTGTGTAAGAATAGCTTGGAGAGCTTCCAAACATGGCCATTCTAGATCTGACACACATCCACACACCAGGCTGTGAGGGGTCTGGATTGGGGTGTCTGATTTTGCCCTCTTCCTGATTTAGAAGATCCAGGAAGGGACAGATCCTGGTAGAAGGACAGGTTGATATTCTCACAAGTTCTGTGAACCAAAATGTCTGAGCCAGTTGGGTGCCATGAAAATGATTCTGGCCCTGTCATAACAGATCTTTCTCAAGACCTGTGGTCGCGGGGGATGGGCAGAAAGGCATACCTGAGCTGGTCTGTCCATGATAACAGGAAAGCGTCACCCTGGGAGTCGTGGGCGATAGCTACTCAGGAGCAGTACAGGTATAGTTTCCTGTTCCTTTGGAACATAGCATGATCCCACTGGGGTGTTCCCCACTGAGTGAATATTTCCCTCAGGACACAGCTGTGTATTTCCCACTCATTCCCCAGGCAGAGAAGTGCCTGCTTAGGTTGTTCCCTAGAGAATTCTGAATACCTGGTAGGTAAGTGGCTTGAACAACTGGTGTGGTTTCTGATGCACCAATTTCGAAGTCTGGCTGCTTCCAGGCAGAAGGGAAGGGATCTTGCTCCACCCTGCTTGTTTATATAAAAGACCATGGTGATGTTGTCCCACATTATTTGGCTCTGGAGTGAATATATGGGAGGGGAAAATGTCCTTCAGGCCAGAATGCTCTCAGTTCTAGCAGACTGATGTATAGTCTGGCCTCCTGTGAGATCCAAGTGCCCTGAGCAGTGTGGCCATACAGGGGAGCGCCCTATCCCAGAAGAGACGCATCTGTTACTACGATGGCACTGGCAGCGAGAGTGTTGAAGGGGACTCCCACTCAAACTCATTCCGGATTCGACCACCAGGTGAGAGAGAGGCAATAAGCCTGGCAGGAACAATCACACTAATGTTCACATGATCATTGTCTGGTGAATAGACAGTGTAAGGCAGTGTAAATGAAGTCTGGCAAATATTGCCACATAATTACACAATATCATGTGGCCTAGTAGAGAAAGGCATACTATGATCAAAGCATGCCTATCTCTACTAGGCCACATGATACTTTGGTCTGTGAGTTACCTGAGTTATCAAATAGCTCATTGACTGCAATCCTTCTGTGGTGATATTGACTCCAGAGCCAAATAATGTGGAACAACATCACCATGGTCACCAAAGAATCATGTGGCCTAGTAGAGAAAGGCATACTATGATCAAAGTATGCCTTTCTCTACTAGGCCACATGATACTTTGGTCTGTGAGTAGCCTGAGTTATTAAATAGCTCATTGACTGCAATCCTTCTGTGGTGATCTTGCTGAAGTTGAGTCCAGTGTCATTCCAATAAAGTTTATCCACTATGTGGTGGTCAAAATGGATTTTTTTTTTTTTTTTTTTTTGGTTCACACAGACACCCAGCACTGCTAGAAGAGGAAGCAGGGACAAAGTCACCGACCTGACCTCTTGGCTGGAGCAACCTGTGAGGAGCCAGTCGTCCAAGTCCGGGAAAACTGTGTAGTTGTCACATCTCATTTGGGCTGCCACCACAGAGAAAACCTTTGAGAATACCCTGGGTGCTGTTGCTCGTCCAAAGGGAAGGACTCTGAACTGGCAGTGATCCTGACCTATCAGGAACCAAAGAAACTTTCTGTTGGATGGATGAATAGAATATTTACTGAATAGAATGGGCATCACACACGGGTTTTCTTTTCCTCCTTTCTAGATTTTTGTCTTCTGTTAGTGATTAGTTTTGCTATTCCAGCTCTCAGTTTACAGCTTGGGTTTGTTCACAGAGCATATGAACTATCAAATTACCTCAGTAGCAGGCATCAGGATACAAGCTTCACCATGTCAGCTTCCAGGTAAACAGCCATTAGCCAAACCGAGGAAATACAGTAGTACTGCAACCCATTGCCAGAAGATAATATATTTGAATGATGGTCAAAAGAGATGTAAACTCAGATAAGAGAGAACAAGACTAAAATTGGCTAAGGCCTCCAGGGATTAATCTGGGAGGAGGGAGATAACATCGCTAAATTACTCAGAATAATTAACAAAAAAGATATCTAAGAATGTCTATCTCGGAGTTAGTGGTGAATGTAAAAGGGAATGATAGCATAAGTCACATAGAACCACTCCTCGAGACACACTACAACCTCTCTGAAAGACCCAAAAGTGGTGAAGGAAGAGGTGGCATCCCTTAATTCAGGAGAGAGTGCTGCATCCCTGTAGAACTTGTCTTCCTCCATTTAACCTACTTCACAGCCCGTATCCTCTTCTGCAGGGAAGGCCTACAGACTCTAAGACTCCCCTCAATCATCCAAAGGGTTCACCTATGGAGCTACATGACACATATTTCCTCCCAGAAGAGTAAGAGAACATATGATTGACTCATCGTCTCAAGTAACGAAATATGGAGACTTACCTAGGGTTCCATGTTTTGATGACATTTCAGAAAATAGACTTTAATAAATTATGCTACATTTGATGCTTAAATGTCCCACTTTGTGTTATTGGTTTCAGAAGTAGCTTTTCTGAAAATAACAAAACTATTAAGGCACTTGCTGAGTTCACATAGTATCTGGTGGACAACACCAATGCTAATTATGGGTCTTAGTGCTCTTCTTTCTGCCTTTACTAAAGTAACTTTTCTTTCCACTCTGGCTCTGCTTTTCTGTTTCTGGTAAAACTACCAAGAGAAGGTACAAATCCTCCAGTCTCCTTGAAAAAAAAACAACCCTATATGTCTAGGATTCATACTATGAGGAAGTAATGTTTAGCTCTGCAACTAACTCTCTAAACCGTGGATCAGTTTTCCTGTCAAAGACTCTTCAACTTCTCAGAAAAGCAACTGTATGTTTGCAAAAAAAAATTTTTTTAAATAATAAAAATACAAAAAGAGTGCATTAAAACAAGCAAATGCATTCCTATGCACAGAATGCAGTCAGAAGTGGGAGACAATCAGAGAAGGAAGATCAGGCACAAGGCATTTCCTGAGAATTAATGAGTGAGTGGAAATGTTTGATAGCCAAGGGCAAAATGGGTTCTTTAATCAGAACAATTCATTAATTCCGTAGACAAATAATATGCGGAGGTTCTTCTAGCTTTTTCTTTTTGCTCATTTGTTGTTGCTCTGACCACTTATAATGAAGTTTCCTTTCACTACAGCATCATTGATCCTTCAGAGTAAGGCTGACTAAGTTTGAATGGTGCTACTGAGGTGAAGGCCATCTGTAAATGTACGGAATTAACATCTGGTAAAACAGGCAGTTATCTTTTATCAGTTTTATCTTTTAGAACACACTTTTAATCTTATATATTAGTCTAGAGAACTCTCCATACTTTAGAAGCAAAAGTTTTCAGCCCATAAGGTCCTTTCCTCTAATATCAGTGGAAGTTAAGGATCTCAGCAACTCTTAGGATCAGGCCCACTGTGGCCGTGGATTCAGAGATGCAGAGTTAAGTACTGAGAGCAGTCAGTGGAGTAGGAAACTTTCACCGAACTCTCAGAGGAGTAGTATTTACCTGAATGCATGTGCTTGCATGTTCCGATTTAATATTGGCACTTACCTGTGACTGGGGCATCTATGTCCAGCAAGTTTTTTTCCTGACGGAGAATTGAAGCACCCTCTGTTACTATTCTCAAAGCAACAGTCTCTTCCAGCCTCCCCTCCTTCATAAGGTGTGCCTTTAAGATATCCACACGGGGTTTTCCATCATTATCAAACACTTCCTTAGCTGTGAGCCGGTGGCTTGGAGGAAATGGGACAGCTGGAAATCACAAACAAAAAATATCTGGTCACTCTACTGGGAAAAGCCACTCGTCTCAAAAAAGATAATCTTTCAAAGCTCTGCTGGCCATCAGCTCTGTCTGAAAACACTTTTGAGCATATACATGTTAAGTAATCTGAATCTTCTATTCTTTCTTTATAGCTTGTGGCTATACCATAGACAGAAAATTAACAGCAGCTGTTCAACATGCACATGTGCCCAAAATCTATTATTCAAACATTTTTTTAAAAAAAAATCTTGGACCTAGTTTTTATATCCTTTACACATGATTAAAAAATGAGTCACTGCTTACAGAGAATGTTAAAAACAGGGGTTGTTGTGGGAGAAGGGAATGGAACTAAATATTGCTTTAGTAGTATTGCAGAACCATGACATAATGCTCCTTTCCCAGGAAAGATCTTAATGTACATTACACTACATCTCAGATATTTACTGCCCATGTGTCTACAGACATAGATCTATCTAGGTTAAACCACAAGACTTTGCAGACAGCCCCTTCTCTTTAATTACTGGCAGAGTGCCTTTCAAAAATCCCTTCCTTTTTTGTATTTATAGCTTTGCTCTATTAGAAATCATTGTTTACATACAATATCCCACAAGCAGTCTGTCTGTCTCAGTCAAACATTAGTGAAAGAGCTCTAAGACTGTTCTCTTGGCATGTGGAAAAGTGGAGGATATTTCAGACAGAAGTATAAAACAAAATGGGTTGTCCCAGCAATGGCCTAATGGATAGCATTCTGTGTATTGCCATTATTCAAAGTTCCAGGTTTCGAGCCAACTTCAAGTACTCTTGCTCTCTCTCTCCTTAAGGCAGCATTAGTTAGAAGCTCAATTGACGCTCTCAGCTTCTAGGATTAGGTTGCAGTATTATCCCCGCTTAGCCCCCTTTCCCTAGCAGCTAAATTGGAGTGGTATTAGAAGCTTCCTGCCTTGCCAGCTGCAGGGTAATTATATTGATTCTGGCTACTGCCGAGGGTGGGTCAGATTGAAAGGATGCTCAGCGTGAAGAGTGAATGGAAGCTTTAGGAATGATTCAGGACATCTACAAAACTGTATTATTGAGACATTGCCTCCCTAATACCCATCATATTGGGGGTCACTGGTGTATCTGGAAACATTAAAGCAAGTCTTCCATACTTAAAGATTTCTTAAATTTAACAATCAACATACTTTTTAAAAGACACCTACTTTGTAGGTTAAAAGGTTTGATAAGTTAAAAGTCACACACTTTCATTTACAGTAAAACAAAAAAACAAAACAGAACACAGAGAATTCCTAACTCATATTACTAAGTGATGAAAACTGAATTAATTTTGTCATTTTAATTTCTTTCCACCTATTATTCCACTTAGTTACTGCATCAGATCCAGCCTGGACATTTGGAAAAAAAATAGACCAGTCCATTTTATTTGTTTACAACAAGTTTTACTTTCTGGTTCATCCTGCATTAGCACAATGCTGAAATTTCTGGGTTGCAAACACCACAGGAAATTTTTAAACCTAGACAAAAATCTCTTTTTATTCAAATAATTCTATTAATATTGGGAGAATATAAGAACATAAGAACAGCCATACTGTGTCAGACCAAAAGGTCCATCTAGCCCAGTATCCTGTCTTCTGACAGTGGTCAATGCCAGGTACCCCAAAAGGAATGAACAGAACGGCAATCAAGTGATCCATTCCCCATTACACACGCACAAATTCAGTAGAGACACTGTCTTCAGACTTTAAAGAGACAAACAGTCTAGTGCCAAAATTTAGATTTTCCTTTTAAAATTAGGCTTGGAAAGCCAGTCAATTGACCAGTCTAATAATGCCAATTATTTGACCACAGTCAAATATTACAGCAAGAATGCCCTGCTGTAGGTGGTGCCTACCTTTTTGACTGCACCATGGTGCCATCTGTTACCCACATAAATGTCTTAATCACTAACTTTGCTACATGCTAATGCCACGTGTTGGGAAAAAAGGTGAATTAACTGAATGTTGGGCATCTTGATTGGCTGGAATATTTGAACAAACAACGTATGTAAGTATGTATAACTTCATTTGTATACAAGGGTATCAATATACAGGGAAGTTCACAAAGCACATTAAATAAATTAAATGACACACTCCTTCCCCTGAACAGCTTACAATCTAAACTGTCTAAACTAAGAAATTAATTCTGAAAGCCAAGAGGGATGGAGAGGAAGGCTCCCAGACACTGAATGTTCTTCCCACCACAAGAGAAAAGATGCATGTAAGGGTGCTGGAACCATGTTGAATTAAGCAAGTTAAGGAAGTATGGATTGGGTGAATGGACTATAAGGTGGACAGAATGCTGGCTAAATTGTCAGGCTCAACAGGTAGTGATCAACAGCTCGATGTCTAGTTGGCAGCTGGTATCAAGTGGAGTGCCCCAGGGGTCAGTCCCGGGGCCAGTTTTGTTCAACATCCTTATTAATGATCTGGATAATGGGATGAATTGCACCCTCAGCAAGTCTGCAGATGACACTAAGCTGTGGGGAGAGGTAGATAGGCTGGAGGGTCCAGTGACATAGACAGATTGGAGGATTGGGCTAAAAGAAATCTGATGAGGTTCAACAAGGACAAGTGCAGAGTCCTGAACTCAGGATGGAAGAATCCCATGCACCGCTACTGGCTGGGGAATGATTGGCTAAGCAGTAGTTCTGCAGAAAAGGACCTGGGGATTAAAGAGGACGAGAAGTTGGATATGAGTCAGCAGTGTGCCCTTGTTGCCAAGAAGACCAATGGCATATTGGGCTGTATTAGTAGGAGCATTGCCAGCAGATTGAGGGAAGTGATTATTCCCCCCTATTCGGCACTGGTGAGGCCACACCTGGAATATTGCGTCCAGTTTTGGTCCCCGCACTACAGAAGGGATGTGAACAAATTGGAGACAATCCAGCAGAGGGCAAAAAAATGATTAGGGGGCTGGAGCACATGACTTACGAGGAGAGGCTGAGGGAACTGGGGTTATTTAGTCTGCAGAAGAGAAGAGTAAGGTGGGATTTGATAGCAGCCTTCAACTACCTGAAGCGGGGTTCCAAAGAGGATGGAGCTTGGCTGTTCTCAGTGGTGGCAGATGACAGAACAAGGAGCAATGGTCTCAAGTTGCAGTGCAGGAGGTCTAGGTTGGATATTAGGAAACACTATTTCACTAGGAGGGTGGTGAAGCACTGGAATGGGTTACCTTGGGAGGTGGTGGAATCTCCATCCTTAGAGGTTTTTAAGGCCCGGCTTGACAAAGCCCTGGCTGGGATGATTTAGTTGGTGTTGGTCCTGCTTTGAGCTGGGGGGTTGGACTAGATGACCTCCATCTCTTCCAACCCTAATATTCTGTGATTCTATGAATGTGTATAGCGGGGGTGCTGAGAGCCATTGAACCAAACCGTAAACCCTGTATATAATGGAAACCACTTCAAGCTGAAAGGTCCTGCAGGACCCCCAGGACCCCTAGTTCCAGCACCTATGGATGCACGGTCATTGAGCTGTTTAAAGAGTTGGTTTGTTGCCTACCTAGCATTGATGGACTATAAAAACAGACTTTGCCCTTTCATAGTTGCTAGGTGTTTGTTTTATTTCTATTCTATTTCCTTTTTCTTTTCTAACGGTTTGGTCTTTAATAACATTCACATTTAAATACTAACATTGCTAAAAAATTCTTTAATTTTTAAGAACTTCATCGAGTTTTGTATTTTTCTGAGTTAAAATAACTCAGTTAAGTGACTTTGTTTTTGTAATTAGATGCAAGTATTTACGGCTAAGGCTATTGGAGACCAAAAAGTCTTAGACTTTGTTACTGTTCTAATAAAGTAGTGTGCTTTAAAATATTTGACCACTTTTGACATTATCTTGACAATATTTCACCGATCAATTGACCGGTCATTTTTGTACCATTCAAATGTCCAACCCTATTTACAATATATATTTTCTGAAAGCAAAACCAAAATAAATTTTGGTCCTAAATTACTATGTCTTTAAATGTCTGAAAATAGTGTGCCTGCCAATTTTGAGCAGGTGTGTGCGCATATATGTATTTAGTTGCATTTCTAAAGAAATTTAAAATCGACTGCTTCACTTTTCATCATATCATAGAATATCAGGGTTGGAAGGGACCTCAGGAGATCATCTAGTCCAACCACCTGCTCAAAGCAGGACCAATCCCCAACTAAATCATCCTAGGCAGGACTTTCTCAAGCCTGACCTTAAAAACCTCAAAGGAAGGAGATTCCACCACCTCTCATCTCCTGTGCTGCCCCTCATACCAGGTACATTATCTACACAAGACATTTCAGAGTACCATCCCCACATTCCACTGTGGCAGTACAGGCTGGAAAACAAGTTAATAATTTGTTTCGTTTTCTGTTTGAGTACTAGCATCACTAATGTCCTTAGTGCAGCTCCGGGAATAAGATTGTTAATTAACTGCTGCTGCAGTGCCATAAGAGGGAACACACAACTGCTTTTGGCTCAGTAGTACAAACACATAAAATATGAGCTATTATTTTTCCCCTTTCATTTCTTAATGTTTTAGCAGAGGCTCTGGATTCTAGTCATCATATTTATGCGGGGTGGAGGGGGAATCCAACAACACTTACAAGGTTTTAAAATATTACATGTACAAAAGAGGGTACAAATAGGTAACATTTAGGGATTAAGTTACTTGCCAATGTCATTTAAAGTGAAATTTTGGGACTGCCTGGAGGATCAGAGGGCTTGATGGTACAGAACATTACTGCATAAGCCTATCACCTCAGGAAACTCAAGTTCAAATCCTGTGAAAAGTAATTAGGGTGATACTGGTAGGATGAGATCACCAATCAGCATTTGTTTCCAAAACCATCTGCGATTTGTCATGATTACTTCTCTCTCCTCAGAATAAGTCTAGGAATAACAGCAAGGGACTTGCAGGTTGCCAATGCTTTTAGTGCTAAATTCACACATACAAGTCACTATTCAGAGCTGAACCTACAAATCCATCTAATGTCACTTGTAACATCTAGATGAGTTTTTATTAAATTTGGTTTAGTTTAAGTTAACTTTCAACTTTACTTTCAACGATGACAAAGCAAGAAGGAGAAGTGATGATGGTACCACAACTGAGTAAAATAAGTGTGTTCATACGACAAATTCGATTTATCAGCTTCTGTTGCTATTTGAAGAGCCACGGACTGTAAAACTGAAGAATTGGGAATATGCAGTCTGTCTGCATAAGTTTTTTATGCCCTTTACCCATCATTCCTCAGACAATAGAAAACAAGTAAGCTGTGCACACATATTACATATGCACCACATCCATAAACCATTTTCTTCCCTTGCTCCTCTAGTCTTCACTAAGAAAACAGAATCTGTGGTGTCGTACTCCTCTCAGCTGGGGAAAGGCCACAATAATAATAAATAATAAAATAAATAATAATAATAATACAATAAAATAAAAAAGAGGTCAATGACCCAAATAAGCAAACAAAAATAAAATTTACATTTCTGTCCTTTAATATCAACATGGCACTGTGAAAATGCACTAATACAATTTAGTTTTAAGAATTAGCAAAGGGCTATGGCTCCTGCTGAATTCTACCCAACATTCAGTTCAGCATTTTTGACCAAATTTTATGCCTCTAAATTTCTTAAATGAGGCTCCCGATTTAAAATTTAACTCTCCAAACCAGGAGCATCCCTATAATGCAAGCTGGCTTGCATTTTGGAGCAGGCCTAGAAAACAAAATTTCTGCTGCCTTAACCCACAAAGTCAAAACCAATGCTCATCCATCACCATCACAACACGGTGCACAGGATTAGCTTAAGTATTTTGGAGAGCGTTAAAGAGATGAAAATTTGGAATACACGCCAAACTTAAAAGTTGATCCCTTTCATATTGAGAGAAATCATTAGGTCCCTGCATCCCCCTCCCACTGCACCTCCAGCATCCTCCTACAGAAGTGGAGCCCAGGTAATTCCTCTTTTCCACTAGGAATGGTCACCAGGTGAAAAACATTTTTCATGAAAATTTTCAGAGATTTCCCCAACCCCTGAATTTTCCTCCAGATCTATTTCTAATCCTAGTAACTGGCTTATACCAGTTCACTTTTACCAGACTAGTGTCACAAGAAGGGTTCGATCATTTTTAAAATTAAAGCATAATCTTCTTTACATTTCTAATGTAGTTAAGCTTCCCTGAGAAAATTAACTACAGTAGAAATGTAAAGAAGGCCAGAGGCAATGTGCTTTGTGAGGCCTGTGAAGATATACATATTAGTTGTCCAGTACTTAAAAGCAAGTCAACCCCAGTTTTATGAGCTATTAACTATTCATGATATTCAGGGAACAAAATAATCATGGGATGTCTTTGAGGGGAGAACCCAGCTTAAGCAGCATATTTATTAAGCATGTTTATGTATGGTAGTGTACCCAACATGGTACCCAGTCTTACAAAGAGTCTTGCATCTATAAACACAGAACAAAAAAACTAAACTTGTTTTTACCTCTTGGTTTATAGAAGACACAATGCACAGTTTCTGTGGCGCAGCACTGTAAGTGCTCTGAAAGCAGATTTTTAATAAACAGACACTAATTAAAAAAAGCTGTTGTTCCAGCTGCAGGTGATTAATGATTAATTAGTGAAAACACGAGTGACTGAATACTCTTAGCACAAACAGCACCTTCCATTATCAGAATCTGAATATTGTGTGTATGAACATAGATATTTGCATACATGTACAGGCATAAAAAATAGTTTCATATTGCACTGTTAACACATGCAGTTATTGAAATCACCAACAGAGGGCAGGAGCAATCATTACAACATGTATAGCAGAGCCATGTAATTTCAGCTTTATCACATATTACAGTAACTCCTCTAGGTGAAAACTTATAGCTATATTTCAGTTTCCTTGCACCTGGCTGCAAATGTGTGGCTATTTCATTTTCACTTGCAGCAGTAACTGAAAAACACAAATTTAAAAAGATTATATTTAAAAAAAAAAAGGCAATTAAGGGCCTAGTCTGGTATAAACAGCCCACAAAGTATGAAGGAATATGTTAGTTGCAAAGCAGTTGCAAACTAGTGAGCATTAAAATTACTCATAAAAATGTGTTTAAAGGGGGACTTGCAATTGTGGTTTCACTTTTTTATGGAACCTTCCCTCCTACTGGTGAGGAAATATCATCCCTTTGGCAACTATAGCACTTGAATACTTGGTAAAGTAATATTACCAAAGTATTTCCGGTGTCTTAGCTGATTTTGAGATTTGCCAAGTGGAAACAAAGAGAACCAGCACCATGTGACCAACCAGCATTCTGCAGCCCACGAGGGGTCAGAAGATAACACCTGGAGTACATCTAACATAGATAAATTAGGTGCAACAGACAATGCAGGAAAGATAGTGATGAGAGTCTAAACCGACATTGAGGGTAAGTCTACACTACAAAATTAGGTCGACTTTATAGAAGTCAATTTTTAGAAACCGATTTTATACAGTCGATTGCATATGTCCATACTAAGAGCATTAAGTCGGCGGAGTGCGTCCTCACTACCGTGGCTAGCATCGACTTACAGAGCAGTACATTGTGGGTAGCTATCCCACAGTTCCTGCAGCCTCCGTTGCCCACTGGAATTCTGGGTTAAGCTCCCAATGCCTGATGGGGCAAAAACGTTGTCACAGGTGGTTTTGGGTACATGTAATCAGGCACCCCTCCCTCCCTGCCTGCCTTTGTGAAAGCAACGGTAGACAATCGTTTTGTGCCTTTTTTCCTGGGTTACCCGTGCAACGACGCCATACCACAGCAAGCATGAAGCCCACTCAGCTCACCATCACCGTATGTCTTCTGGGTGCTGCTGGCAGACGCAGTACTGCATTGCAACACAGCAGCAGCTCCTTGCCTTCGCAGCAGATGGTGCAGTAGGACTGATAGCCATCGTACATCTCCTGGGTGCTCCTGGCAGACCTTGGAGAGGTCGATCAGGGGCACCTGGACAGACATGGCTATCCTTCTTTTAGAGCACAGAATGGGGGCCAGAGCCTCCAGGTCATTCTCTTCTTTAAGTTTCGTCTCATGGAGATTCAGTCCTGCCTGGAATCTCATGCGAGCTGGAGGCTTCTGCCTCAGGCTGCTCTCCCAGCCAGCAGCACCACGCAGTCGCACCTACCCCAGCCTACCCCTTGCTCCCATGGCTCATGAAGCCTGGACAGTAGTAAGGAGGAGTTCAACTATAGGCTGAGCAAGTGCAGAATGGTGGTAGAATGTGCCTTTGGACATTTAAAAGGTCGTTGGCACCCTTTGCTGACTAGGTCAGACCTCAGCACAACCAACATTCCCATTGTTATTGCTGCTTGCTGTGTGCTCCATAATATCTGTGAGAGTAAGGGGGAGACGTGTATGGTAGGGTGGGAGGTTGAGGCAAATAGATTAGCGTCTGATTTTGAGCAGCCAGACAGCAGGGCGATTAGAAGAGCACAGCAAGGCGCGCTGCGCATCAGAGAGGCTCTGAAAACCAGTTTCATGACTGGCCAGGCTTCGGTGTGACAGTTGTGTGTGCTCCTCCTTGATGCAAACCCGCCCCCTTTGTTAATTTTAATTCCCTGTAAGCCAACCACTCTCTCCCCTTCGAAATAAAGTAACTATTGTTTTGAAACCATGCATTCTTTCTTTATTAATTTAAAAAAAATGAGATAACGGACAAGGTAGCCCAGTTGGGGTGGGAGAGGAGGGAAGGATAAGGCCACATTGCTTATTGTAGCCACACTAAAAATCAAACTGTTTGAATGACAGCCTTCTGTTGCCTGGGCCATCATCTGGAGTGGAGTGGCTGGGCGCCCAGAGCCTCTGCCATGTGCCACGCCCCCCCCGCATTTTTGGGCATCTGGGTGAGAAGGCTATGGAACATGGGGAGGAGGGTAGGCGGTTATACATTGGATGCAGCGGGGGTCTGTGCTCTTGTTGGCTGTCCTGCAGCTCCAACGGATGCTTCATCATGTCCGTTTGCTCCTCCATTAGCCTCAGCATCATGTCCTGCCTCCGCTCTTTGCACTCACTTAATTCTTTTCTGGACTCTGCCACTGAATGCCTCCATGCATTAAGCTGTGCCCTATCGGTGCGGGAGGACTGCATGAGCTCGGAAAACATGTCATCATGAGTGTGTTTTTTTCGCCTTCTAATCTGTGATAACCTCAGGGACGGAGATGATAGTGGGAGTGTAGAAACATTCTACGCTCTACGTTTCTGGGGGGACTGCATGGTCACTTGTGCTGCTGAGTTCACCACACTGATGAAACGGAAATGAAATTCAAAAGTTCCCAGAGCTTTTCCTGTGTACCTGGCTAGTGCATCGGAGTTCAAAGTGCTGTCCAGAGCGGTCACAATGGAGCATTCTGGGATAGTTCCTGGAGGCCAATACCATCTATTTGTGTCCGCACTACCCCAAATTCGACCCAGCTAGGTTGATTTTAGTGCTACTCCCCTCATCAGGGAGGAGTACAGAAGCCAATTTTAAGAGCCCTTTAGGTTGATGGAACAGGGTTGGTTGTGTGGATGCAGTCATTTTTAAAATCGACCTAAGGCGGCTAAATTTGACCTAACCCTGTAGTGTGGACCAGGCTAAGTGAAATGTGTCTAAGATTTTGTTTCCTGTATGCTGCAATCCCCATCACCATCTAACATGTTCTTAGCATTCTGCCTCAGTAACTGTTCATTTCTTTTGGTGGTTATTGAGAAGACCCAGCATAAGAAATAACATTCGAAACATAAGAAATAATATCTTAACAATAAAGGGTTGGCATACATTCCACATAAAGAAGAGACAACAAGATAAAGTTCTCAACACAGCCAGTGGCATCCTCTTGAGAACTGAAAAGGCACACACCAGGGGATTGTCTTGTGTTTAGTTACTAAGGGTCCCCTGCCTTGTGCTCTCAGCTCTCCTGAGGACATTCCAAATGGTGAAGGAAGACCTCAAGACCTCTCTCTCATTGCTCCTGTAAAATTTATTTTACTGAAAACATGGTCACTCTAAATTAGGCCAAGCATGCGGTCATTGGCTTCTCTTTTGAGTATTAGATAAACTACAAAAAGCAAATAAATACATCAGATGAGCTATGCTTAACTCCAGTTGCTCCAAGCAGACACTGTATAGAAAATAGCTGGAGGAAATTTTAATCCTTTGTTAATGGATTATTTGCTTAAATTAAACTTCTATACTATAGTAATAATAGTCTCACAAAGTAAGTTTGCAATAGAAAAAAATCATTTTTCCTGAATTTGAGTTCATTGTAATTTAATTCCCTCTGTAATAAAACTATAAAATTTTACATTTGTGATCTGTGAAACTACTGCAACAATTTCTCTCTTTTTTTAAAGCCATATCTTTGTTTATATTTTTAGGGATAATGTATAATCAACTGTCATTTCAATATTATGATATAGGTCATTTACCTTTGATATTAGCCTACTATTATTGAACCTCCCAAGGAACATCATAATCAATTGTTTATATTACAAGAGCATCTTGAGGCCCCAACTGAGAATTTGCTATGAGCGGGTCAACTGCAATACTGGGGCCTAAGTGACTTATCCAACAGGAAGTCCGTGGCCAAGCCAGAAAATGAACACAAGTGTCTTGAGAAGCCCAGCACCTCAGTTGCAAGACCAGACTTCCTAACTTTTACTGCATAACTCCTGTTACGTGAATACAGTGTAGTTGTCACAATGCCAAATCAAATAATCAATTACATTTTATTTAACAAACTAACTAGTTCACAAGAGGTTCGTACATTTAAAAAGAATAATGCACAGATTTTTAATCATTATCCCACTGTAATTATTCTTCCTTTCACCCACTCATGCGGTATACTCCTGTGGCTTAATGGTAAAAAGCTATTAAATAATCAGTTCCTAAAACAAGTGTTTCAAATAAAAAGTAGGTAAAGAACCACTGATCAAATGGGTTTCATATTTTTAGATTTTAATAACCATGCCAGTGCTTTTCACTTCAACAGCAAATCTTAAAAGATATTAGATACTGACCATTATTTTAGTTGGTAAACAAATGCACACGAGATCTTTTCCAAACTGTAGCAAGGTACACATCCTGAAATCCTTTCCCAGACTGAGTCCTTAATTTATGCTTGCACACATGTACACAAAAGGTACGCGCATACACCATGGTCACTCAGAATCATAAGTTATCCATAAACTTTACACAGGAAGGTTTGTTCTATTTGTTTGTTTTGCTTTTCAGATATTTACATTATACATAGGCGATACAGGAGCTAAAATGAATCACTTTTTTCCTATAGAGGCAAAGGAGAAGGGTGGAGAAAGAAAGATGTTTTTCTTTCAACAGGAGAGGAAGGTATTATTTCTCCTGACTCAGGAGGTAGCACTGCGAGCTCAACTCAAGACTTCTGTATCACACCTCTGCTTTACAATATTCTTCAAGACAAAGTCTGAACAGTAACACTTCAGTTTTACCGCAGTTCTTTCCTGAATGTGCCACCGGTGATAAGATCTCAAAAAAGCCTAAAAGCAAGCCAGTTGGTACTTTCATACTAGATTAAGAAAAGAGAGAGAGAGAGAGAGAGAGAGAGAGAGAGAAACACACACACAGGCTATGGCAACCAAAGCTCTATTTTTAAGTTTTATTTATTCTTAAGATTTACACTTTCAAAACAACACTAAATATTTTTTCCTCTAGATCGAAAGCTCTTTGGAGCAAGAACCAAGGCCTACATTTTCAAAAGCAAGTAGCAGTTTTGGATGCCCAAATAGACAGATCTTGCAAGGGCCTCATTTTCAGAGGGTAGATGCTCGCCGCTTCTGAAAATGAGGTTTCCGAAAATGTCCAGGTTGACCACCCAAATAGAGGCACCCAAAGTAACTGATCACTTGTGAAAATTTCTGCCCATGTTATTTTATATGTTGGTTCAATACCCAGCACATTTTGGACATTACTGTGATACTAATACTAATAATAATCTCTATGCAAAATACAGAATGTTTAATCTACACTTCTTTTAGAGAGTGCTGTATTTTTCCATCATATTGTATGTGATCATGGCTACAAGCCAACACATGGAAAGGTAGCCAAAGGTCAACCCTTTAAGTCACATAAAACTTCCTCCTTAAACGTATAGATGGTAAGTAAAACCAGATTTATGTATCTATAAGCTTTTCACCTGGATGAATATCATAACATCTCCAAGGAAAGATATACAAGCTTCTACAGAGCAAGAATATTGCGAAGTAATAATAATTGTGGACTTGTTTTGTCTACTAGTTTATAATGACGTACAATAAGCAGAAAGTGAGTACTCCTTTTCTTTTTGTGAATACAGACTAACATGACTTCTACTCTGAAACCTGAAATTACCATCAATGGTTGCTAAGAGGCAATACAGTAAAACTTTACATATAGCAGAGAGACTGCCTTAAAACTTGCTATGTGGGAATAGCATTGCTAAAAAACAGAGCTCGCATAAAGTGGACAGTTCAAAATATAAATAGTGCTAAGAAAATATGAAATTGTTGTATGTGACAAACACCATTGTCCAGAGTTTCTTGCAGGCATCACATAGTCAATACTTCAGTGTCCAAAATTCTCACGTGCGACAATTCTTAATGTGACACAGTTTGATAAATATACCCATACACTAACTTGCGTACATATAATTACATTTATTCAAAGAAAAATGAAGCTAAAGTGACTTTTAAATGGTTAAATCTGCCATGTCTATATGGATAATTTACTCCGTGACACAGCAAAAAGGCAACATCATTATAATCATAAAGTAAGATATGGATCAATATTCCATTCAGCTGAAAATTCATGACCAAGAATATTTTAGAGATCATATTAAAAGACTGGTTTCAGAGTAGCAGCCGTGTTAGTTTGTATCTGCAAAAAGAAAAGGGGGACTTCTGGCACCTTAGAGACTAACAAATTTATTTGAGTACAAGCTTTCGTGAGCTACAGCTCACTTCATCGGATGCTGTAGCTCACGAAAGCTTCTGCTCAAATAAATTTGTTAGTCTCTAAGGTGCCACAAGTCCTCCTTTTCTTTTTGTACTAAAAGACTGTTGTTCCTCTCCCCTCTCCCCCAACCCTCATCACTCTCTCCCTTCCATTGCCATCTCTAGGGAAATCCTCTGAGTCTGATGTCTCCTAAAGGCATAGGTTGCCTGGAAGGAGAAAACCACTTTAAGATGTATTATCTGTGATTTGCCTATTTACCAAAGAAAAAAAAATCTATTTATCCTAACAGGTAAAGTAAAACACCTAAAATACGGGAAAGCTGGAAGATATTGAAAAGACAGACTAGGTTTTTGGTATGATAGTAACTGAAAAGCAAAATAGAGTATGAATATGAATTAATCCCCTATTTAAAAAAAAGTCTTAGTTTTTTTAATCTGATGAAAACTGTTCATGTGGCAGCTGAAGACTGTGAAGTTAAACTAATCTCAGTATTGCGGTGGGATGTGTATTTTGGCAAGAAGAGTTAGTCACATTCTATGTTAGTTACTTTTAATATTCTATTACAGTGGGCACACCAAGTTCTTTATAGTTTAGAACTATAATTGGCTCCAATGGTAATGGCCATTTTAAGTATAAGGAATACCAGTGGACTTAGTTATATGTTTTGGAATGAAACCTATAAGTGTGGCCAATGTAGGATACAATAAAATTTAACTAATGCCATTTGGTATTAATTATGCACACAAGGTATTTCAGAATCATTTCACAAAAGGATTTTGAGAGACTGAAACATGAAATTATAGAAGACAATGTTTTCGTTTGGTCCATGCACTGTAAGGAACAGAATGAAAGACCTCAGCAAGTTTTGCAGACAGCAAGAGAACACAGACAGACATCTTACATGGAACTTTTATATTCAGTATAGATAACTTCTGTTTAGCCAATTTTGACTTGAGCAAAGATGGGTTAACTGCTGATGCATATGAAATCAGAGAGTTTTAAAAGCTCAAATACTCACAATAGAAAATGGATTTACAACATAAAGGGAGAATAAAGTATTTTACAGGGATAACAACTATCTAGAAAAATTTATTCCACAAATCTACGGCCAAGATACTCTTAAGGGTATCTGAGCATTTAAAATGCCAGCCACTAATCCATCTATCCTATTTTGGCGTATTAAGGATCAATTAAAATCAGTTCCACTCTCTGCAGATGCATCGTCTTAAGAACAAGGTGTATTCCCTTATGCAGGAAGGGGAGGCAGTAATGTGTGCATCAGGAACCCTAAACAAGGCATAAAGAAATTTCTCAGATTGAAAAGGAGAAGCTAATAATTGGGTTTGATGTCTTAGTACCACCAGTAGAGACAAACTAAAACAAGAAACAGATGTTAATGAGCAGACAAACAAGAGCTCCTTTTCCCATGACTCCTGTACTGTGCAAACCGAAGCAAATTTCGGACTTACAGATACAATTGAAAGAAGACAAGGAGGTGTGTTTACTACTCTGAGGGGCACACAAAACTACCATCTAACCTGTCAATAAGGCAACCAGTGCTCCCGAGAACAGGCGATAACAGCTGGAAGCCACAAAAAGTCATTACCCATGGAAATAGGGAGCCAGATGTATTGGAAAAATGGTACAGAATGACTTAAATATTTGGGAGAACCCAGATTCCTCTTGATACAGGTGATATAGGGAAAAGGTAGATTTCTCAAGGGACAGCTGGGGCTATGAGAGAATCTAGCTCAGCATCAGAAGAATCATTACGGATGCAGGCATTGCAGAGGTTAACCAATTGTAGAATAATTTCACACCATCACCATCTAAGTCACCAAGTCCGTATAGCAAACAATGAAGCTGCGTTAGCAGCAGCCTGGGATGAGTTTTGTTAGCAATCATGTCCGAGGAAGCCATCCAGATACATATTGGACTGAAATAAGATATAATTGACTAATGAAGTGAATCTGAAAAAGCATTCCAAAAATCTGTTGAGTAATTATGTCATTCCAACATATATGACCAAAGAAGAATTAAAGTAGCTAAAAAATAGAAATGCACAGAGAGGTGTCACATTACTTATATGGGACAAAAAAACCGAGGAGTACTTGTGGCATCAAGGTGCCACAAGTACTCCTCGTTCTTTTTGCTGATCCAGACTTATATGGGACAGACTGTGCTAATGAGAACTCAGTATTAGCACAGGTGTAGCTATGCTAATTACTTACACATCTCAACATTCCCAATGTGAAGTAGATATTTTCAGACATCACAACACTCTCATTCTTATTAACTGCACAAGCATCCACTGAGCCTTCCCTCCAACCAACCTGGTTCCCAAGTGCTCACTAAATCACCGCCCTATCAACCATCCCAGCTTTTTTAATATGCAGATAAGGGATATGATGAACCGTCTACCATTTACATGCACACTTGACACACGAAGCAAGCTGAAGTGATATGAACAAAAACAGCCAGTTTGCTCCCACTTCTGAGGAGGCTCTTTTCTCCCCATCAACCATGGGTGAAGTGAATGGAGACCATATTCCTGATTCTATCATATTACTAGAGCAAATTAGAACCCTTCATAGTTCAAGTAGGTCTGGGCAAGGTTGCCCGCACAGCTTGGGTTAATGCACTTCATTCTATACTTGTAATACCCATCCTCAGCCAGTCTTTAGACCATACATTAACCATTATGGTGCGAGGTAATTCTGTGGTACAGACTGTCCAGAGGGACTAAGTTGAGAAGAAACTTTTACTTTATGACCTTTGCAGGATTTGAATCTAGTATTCAAGAGCAAGAGGTTAGTTCGCCAACTCACTAGAACATGCTACTCCAAGGGTGAGAGAGCTAGAGTACTTTACTTCCAGAGTTTATTAAAGCAGTATACTAACTGTGCCTTGTGCCTGGAGCTACTTTATTACTTCTCAATAATGGAGGTAAATTCTTGACAGGATAGTCTCCCCACTACCCATCAGATCAATCAACACCTTTTCATAAGCAGATTACCAACACAGACAATAAGGACACCAAGAATCACCATTAACTTGGAACACCTAGAACAGGACTGAAGTTCTGTCAATTCTGTGAAATTATTTTGCTCAGGTATGTAAGAATTTTTAGTGCCTTCATACCTGAATTCTTTGCATTATCTTGCCACTGTAGTTACCCAACCTTTGACCTATTGGATACTGTGGACAAGGTCACCATTACAGTGCTGCCTTATTCCTCCAGGCTACCTTTTCTGCAAGTGGGGATTCTACAGCATTCTGAACAATTCCACATTTACATTAACTATTTTAAAAAGTAAAATCTCCAAATTTGAAATTATGCATAAAAATACTTGCTAGTTTTGTATATTATTGTTGTTAATAATAACTACATCTATTAACACCTTTTCTAGTGTGATCACAGAAAAGTTCCAAGATTTGTGCCCTAATTTCGTTCTCCATTTTCTTTAGTTTGCATTGTATTGCATTGCATTGCATTGCACCATCAAGCTCATTCTACATGCACCATATAAACAAGTTGCTTACTGCATGTTGTCATCTCAGAGATGCCAGTTTGCATCCTGTTACATTCAATGACACTACAGATGGCCTTTTTTCTATTTGGGGTTTCATGGTCGTCTTTAATGTGGTCACCTTTGTACGCTAAGTGAGTAGCCAGTCAAAGGCTTCGTGTAGAGTAAACAGGTTAATCTGTCCATCTTCATTTTCCCTTGGTATCTCTGCACATCATATGGAATGCCTTTAGGTTTTAAAGAATGGCTCAAGTTGAAATATAATTTGTTATTTTGAGGCAGCAAGGGTAGAAGTATTTCCATAACCTGTCAACTATTTCTGGAAGGTGTTTGCTCCACTCCCACTGGCAAAGTAACATTGAGCCACATAGCCAAGATTCATTAAAATATTTCCATTCAAATTCTGACAGCAAATGGTTGTTTACCTGAGAATGAACTGAAGTTTGTTCAGTAGTGACTGACCAATTACTTTATTCATCATATGTACTGTTGAAATAATATACTGAATGCATTTTCTCTGTAATATTATAGATTTTTATATTTTCTTATATCTAATAGTGCGGTATAAGTGTCCTAAGGGCTAAAGTTTGGGATGGCTCCATTACCCCTGAATGGAAAAGCCAAAAGGAACTTTGTCACCTTAGGTCACCCCAGACAAATATCAATAAAACCTTTAGATCACATCACACACATATTACTATGCATATATAGCATAAAAGCACATTTTGATATATGTTTTAGGATTTTTAAAGAAGATTTTTTTAAAGAAGATAGGACAGTCACTATCTCCTTTCAAACAGTCTAAATATACATACGTACACACGTTTATAATTTTATTGAAGATAAATGTGTTCATCCAAGCTGTTCTGGCTGCTTTTACTATAATTAAAACTTGAGTCAGTATAAACTTAGAGAATTACCACAATCTTTACCCCTTCTCTAAAAATAATGCCGCCCCTCCCCCCCCCGACACAATCAAATTTCTCCCTAACCTCAACTCCCAGTCTCTTACCATCCCTACTTCTACACCCGAACTACAGATGAGCTTTGCATATAACATTAACATTGCATATAACATTTGCAGATAACATTGCAGTCTATAACATTAAAAACCCCAATAATGAACACACATTTGCCAGCACAGTCATACATGATATGTGTACATGCGTGCACACACACACACAGGAAAACGAAAGGTTGAAAAAAGAGTTAGATTGTTTAAAACAAAAACTTTCCTTTAAGAAGATTACTTTGAAATTCCAGAATTTTTGTTCTTTACAAAGTCCAGATTTTTGTGAAGGGTTTTAATCTGAAATATAAAATTGTAGGGGCTGTGAGTGGTCTTTTCCAATGGCTGCCCCAAGATAGGCTTTTTTTTCCAGCCTACTAACAACATACACAAAGCCCCAGAGACTTGCAAAGTGCAAAGTAATTTGTGTCCCTGACCTAGATTAGAAAGGCCATTTGTTTCCCCTCCTCATATAGAACATCCCTCAAGATTACACATAAATATCTTTGTCCTTTATTATCATCCGAACTAGACTGGAGCATAGGGTAACAAAACAACTACAAAGAAAAATACAGGAGGGAAAAAAATTTAAACTTAAAGCAATCCCTTCCGATGAGGACTAATGCATGTACATTTAGAACTGGAAAATCTTATCAGAGTTTCCTGGTCTCATCAGCAAAGTTTGTTTTTCTACTTTTTTGTGGGTCACACCCAACTTTTTCCGAAAGCCTCAAAATGCATGCGGTCAAGCTTTGTTTTTATTCACTTTTGGAACAGAGAACAGTAATTATACACCATTTAAATTCCTTTACAGGAACAATTAATTTGGAGAAAATAAAGTCAGGGGAAAGTTATAACAATGGAAAATACCACAGCTTTTCCAACGCCTAGATAAGGAATGCACGTGAACATTTTAGTGAAGGATAAATTATCCTGTATTACTGGCCTTAACAACTGTTCCCAGTTCACAGCATTTGTAAACTGACTAAATTTAGGTAAAAATACAATTTATTTAAATCCATTAAAATAAGCACTTTCCATGGGAAAGTGCACTATCTTTTCCATTTCAAAACTGGTCCCTTTAGAACAGGGTTGAAGTACAATGAACACATAGTGTGGGGAAGTTCACTTTCTGTGTATTTTCTTGTACCAGTCATATGAATAAATTTGTTAGTCTCTAAGGTGCCACACGACTGCTACTCTGAAACCATGCTAATTCAGTCACTCAGTGGGAAGAAACAAAGGTCAGCTACGCTAAACATCTAGAGCAAGGACATTTAAAACATTTTCTCCTTTAGTTGCACAAAAAAAACTGTTCTAGAATGATGGAGCTGTACCTTTATGCTACAATAAAGTTACTTCCTAATGGAAGATGTTACTGACTGAAACTCCATATCGCCATGCCTACTGTGAAACCACTGTTGGTGTTCCACATAGTTGAAGAAACTTCTGCTCATCAGAGGAAATGTTATGTTGCTAGTACTGCAATTATTAAAAAATAGAAGTTAAAACTATTCTAATTTATTATATTCAAAATACAATTGCATTCACACAAATAGTAAGTCGGTCCATTCTCCAAAGAGCTTACTATCTAAAGAGACAAGATGTTGATATTCTACATTCTTTAAGCTTGCTCAAGTTTTTATTCACTAATTGTGATCACAGGACTTTAAAGAGGCAATATTTAAGTGAAGTGGACAAGATTTAACTACACACAATAGCTCTCAAACATCATAGGAGTTGTGTTGTGACCAGAGGGCCATATCCCCAATTTGTGTAAATTGGCACAGTTTCATTGTGTTGTGACCAGAGGGCCATATCCCCAATTTGTGTAAATTGGCATAGTTCCATTTAAGTCAATGAATTTATTTTCACAAGATGAGGATTTGGCCTATGGAGTTTATCCATGTTAATGGTAATGGCAATATAAATGTTCTCAGCTTATACTTCAACACTTTACTTCAATACTAACAACTTCAATACTTTAAAGAGGTCAAGTTAAAACTTAGTCCCGTCCCCCCACCCCACTCCCAGGACTGAACTCTACCATTTTAGCATACTAAAGTACAAATTGCCTTGTCTTGAATAAGGTTTTAGAAGTTGTTAGTTAAATCGAGCTTCCATGATCTAACACTACATCTTTAAATCCTATTCAGGATTTGAGAACTTCTGCACTAAAGGGTAAAATTCACCCCATAATTTTAAAAATAGACTCAATTGGTATGCAATGGTACATAAGCCTCTTCCTGGTCCTCTGAATGGTGGTGAATTTCACACCATTAACAGAATGATTAACAGAATTAGGGCTATTTCAGGATGTTTGTGTTGATTATGATTCCTTACAATTGCTAGATCTTTCTCTACAATATCTAAGAATTATTTTCTCCTGATGTTGTTACACTCGGCACAGATCAATGCTAAAAGATTATGAGCCAGATTCACCACTGTGTTATACCAATGCAGTTCCGTTAAACAAAGGTTCTTTGTAATCCAGCACTAAAGGATCATACAGCGGGCTCTGAAATAGCGTTCACTGCTGCTGTAGATGCTCAAATAAAACTAACTGAACTAAATGGAGTTAAACTGACATAACTCTCGAGTAATACAGTGGTGATCAAGCCTTAGATTTAGGTTTTTGTTTTTACAGATCACCTCTAATGGGAGTCAAGCTAAATATCAACAGAAATTTAGCCTTTGAATATTCCCCAAAGAAGCACGTCTTACAATCTTCGTTTATTTTTTTTCAGCTACTAATCACTGACACAAAAAATAAAAAGCTCATTCATTATGAGTGGTCTTGGTTTGATAGGTTCTTAGCCCCACCTTCCTCCAACAATTAGCGTATGTATCAAACATCTATATGGTGAACACATAGAAAATACCTACTCATTCCTTCCCAAGAGAAATACTTCTCCTTTTGTGTCTTATTTTCATATCTTCTTTTTCAATCCCTAACAAGCAACTGCCAATCCAAGGCTGGAATAGAGCCAACTGAGGTAAAGTTACACCTTACTCCAGAAAGCCATGCCATCTCATTTATTAACAGGGAGAGAATTTCCCTTGCTTTCTTCTACCTACAGGCACTAAAGAAAATCAAGTCTTCATACCACAACATGCATTCACAAGTCTACATGACACAAGGCCATCAAGGATATTTCTTGCAATCTCTCCAAGAAAACCGGCTTGAAAGTGCTTAAGTTCCGCAAAACAATCCAATTCAATTGTTTTGAAATCCTGCTCTTTTAGGATTTGCTAGTTGATGACTTTTTGTCTAAAATAACGATGGTGTTCTTTCATTCCAGTCATGTTAAAATCATCACCTGTAGTTTAATACAAGTGTTATGAACACATTTTATTTGTGCCAAAAAAGAAGCAAATCCTGACTCTTGGTGTTTAGGCACTCTTGTGGCTTTGTTCAAAGCTAAATGTTTGACATTTGCTGTTCAGAAAGGTTTGGACAGTGTAAGCTAATTACATGCCCAAATTATCCTCGTTAAATTCACACTGAACATTCCAGGAGTGTGTGGGCAGTCCAGTGTAAGTAGTAGCAAAGTTGTTGCTGATTTGACCACAGCATGAGCTTTAGAAACTTGCTGCTGTTCAATAGTGAGTTGTATTTGGACATCTACAGCAGCAACGAAAAAAATGTTTCCTGTGATCCTTTAGTCCTGGACAAAAAAGGGATATTTAATTCCTGTCCTTCTGTATGACGGTCCCTCTACATGTTTGTAGAGTATGGTTATTTCCTCTCAGTCTCATTTGCTTTATACAGAACATACTGAAATATTCCCTATGTTACTTTCCAAACCTTTCATCATTTTTGCTTCTCTCTGTACATCCAGATTAAGCATAGCAATTAGTAACGAAACAAAAAACAAAAACACACACCACACACAAAACACTCCTCAGTTGGCAGGCTTATATTAGACCATGAAAGAATGAAGAGGACAACCTAGAATTATGAAATGTGGTCCTATAACCTGAACATATATTTAGCCAGAGCCCATGTTGCAAAAAGTCCAGGAAACCTACTCCTCCACACCCAAAAAGAGCAAACACCATCAATTCTGAAAATTTCAAAGGAGACATCAGCATGTGTTTAAAATTAAGCAAGGGCACACAATGCAGCAAAACATAATTTAGAGTAAATGACTTGTACTCGCTGACGAGGTCCACTTCTGTGTTTAAAATATAACAAATCTGCATGTTCGCACTAAGTTTTCTGTTGTATACCATATACAGTACAAGAACAATGTTACCTTTCTTCCAATAATCAAAATGACTGGTTAGTTTGTTTGCTGGTTGGTAAGAGGCAGCAAGGTGCAGTATACAGGGTAATGGAGTGGGAGTCAAGCTATGTAGGTTAATTTGCAGCTCTGCCATTGGCAAGCTGTGCGATTTTCTACTCATCACTTAGTCATCCTAAATCAGTATAGATGTTGTAACACCGAGCACAGCAATGTCTAAATATCTTTAGAAATCTGGGCCTTAAACACCATAACTCAGTATAATATTGCTACATTTAAGTTCTGTCTAGGGTTGGCTGAAAATTTTCCATCACAACCGTTTGACAGAAAATTGGGTTTTCAACTAAAACAAAAACATTTTGTGTAAAGCCTCTGCTGAAAAAGGAAAAAAATTTGGCTGAAAAATTTCAGTTTACACCTAAAGGCAAAATATTTCCATGGGGGGCAAAGTGTAAAAAAGCTTTTTGTACAGAGATAAACTCACACGGAGCTAATATAATTATGTAACATTAAATATGTAGACCACTAAAACACAAATTTACTTACACTACCATTTTCACCACGTTGAACTCTGAATGCATGTTTCCAGAACAGAGACAGTAACTCAAAAGCAGATGGGTAATCAAGTATCTGGCATGGCTCTCCAGCTTATAAGATGTTTTCTTTGAGACTTCTGACTATAAATGAGTGTTGCCATCATCAACCTAAGGAGAGGCTGCATGCAACTGAGATCCAGTTACAAAAATAGGTCAGGGAAATTCATTTGTCAGGAAGTAACTAATGCCAAGACTATCCTGCAGACTTATCTAGCTGGATCTCTGCTTCTCAAAACCATTCATTTACTGTATTAACAATAGATGAGCTCATTTTCAGGGTAACCTATTTAAATAACTTTATATAGTACCTATTCCATCCCTTACTTAAATGACCTCATTTTCATGAGATCTTGATTAATTTTTAAGCAGCTCAAATCTAAATTCATCCGTTTTTACTTTCAATTGCCTTAGTCTTTAACTTGGTTCAGGAATGTATACAAAAAGCAACCGTCAACCAACATGCAAAATGCATTTCTTTGCTAGCTTGCTTAATGTACTGTTGACATCTATAGCTCCCAAACTGTAAGCTGTAAGTTGGATCTGTGCACTAAGGATCCCAGCCAGGTGCGTTGGTGACTCTGGGAGATTGCTTTAAGTGAGAACCTACTTTAGACAAGGATTTTAGCCTAGTAAAGCTAAGTTTAGACTTTAAGAAGCGTTTTATACTTTTTATTTTGCATGTGTAAACATTTCTGTTTCCACTTATCCTTACTCACAATCTCTTACATCTTAATCTTCTATAATAAGCTTATGATTATTTCACTATAAATATATTTCATTGCTATATCATTATAAAAGGACCTGATCCTGAGTTGTACCAATCAATGTGTGTGTGTGTGTGTGTGTGTACACACTGTCTCTTCGGGACAGCTTGCCTGGTAATTTCTGAATGTGTTCAGTGACCAGGGCTGGATATTACAGGGAGTGCTTAGAGGACTCAGGTGCTGGTGCGTGTCTAGCACTAGCTTGCACAGAGACAGCGAGGCCTGCAGAAGCCTGGAAGTCAGTGCTTGGGCATGGCCAGAAGCTGTTGGTTTGAGGAAGCTGAGCTACAACAGGACCAGACAAGTCTGCTTCACACTAAGGGCAGGTAGTAGTGAGGTACCTCCCAAACCTAGGTACTCTTGGGGAGTGTCACAATCCCCAATTGGAGGTGAGGTGACCTGTACAACGTAGCCCACACAATGTAAAAGTTTGAGGACTATACTATATAAAATGAAATCCATGCAGTAAAAAATATCTTAAAACTGCATAATAAAAATACTAAAAACTTACTCAGTTTCAATTAGTAAAGGCATTACTAGGAACACAGGTTAGTATTGTTCTTAATATGATTTTATTTTGACAAGAATACCTTGCCACTGAATTACCACACATGCAGCATTACTTACAGCTTACAGCTTTACAGAGTTTCATGAGGGAACATCTGCAACAATTATGAGAGGTCACACAAACGGAATCTTACTGACAAAAAACAAACTTGTAATTCCCTTGAGACTCCAGTTTGTCAGCCAGAGTTTAACCTAAGATTTAGTCCTTTAATTGTACAGCATTATAAGTGCCTCAATTTCTTGCTACATATGTTATGCAACATCTTTAATACAGGCTACCTATGAAATTTCAACCTCTCGTCTGTCAATAGAACTTTGAACCATTTTGTTTCCAGTGTTAAAGATAAATAGCATGAGAAGCTAGCTGTTTATAAGTAGAGTACCTAGACACACACAGATATACAGAGTTCACCACATGTTTTTGTTCACTAGCATTTTCATCAATTTCTTCTTTATTCAGGAAGTCATTCACAACCAGACTTTATGAATTCTTGGACGATATTAATAATGAAGAAGAAATATTTAGGTGAAATTTCATTGTACTTATCTTTGTATTATTGATCTGAAGAATACAGATTAGGTTAAGGAGTCTATTATTACTACCATAATGAAGAAAGCAATGTGATGCAAGTAAATCAGGGTCAAGCACCCAGTACTGATAGGAGACCAAGCTATTACATCCACAGACCCAGCAATTTGGTTTTCCTCTTGCCAACTGGTGCTGTACTGTTTCACCTGTCTCTTAAAAGGTTACCTATTTCTGTATATCATCTTCCCTCAATGAAACCATATTTGGCCCAACTGGAAAACAGAGTATTAGTATTTTACTTGCTATCAAGAGTTACTGATTACTATCAAGTATTTTACTTGCTATCAAGAGTTACATGTTACTGATGAAGGCAGTGGTTTTCCCAGATTATAGTTTAGTTCCTTAAAACTGAAGCAAAGTTCCCTCACACTGTGCTGCTACTTGGCAGTGAAAGAGCTTAGAGTGTACTGTGTTGTATTCTATAAATGGATTGAGGGGCTATTCTGTTTTCTTCAAACATTTATCTTTGTTCTGCATCCCCCCTCCAAGAATCCTGAAGGGGACAAAAGGGTACGAATTCCTGGGCTGCTGCAGAGAATCAAAATGCACAACAAGATCATTCCTGTTTGCTTTTTGATGGATTCTTTGTTGCAGATGGAATTGAGGAATTTTCCCTTTTTTTTTTCCTGGAAGAATTTATAACATCTAAATACTCACTTCTATTTGACTGGCATGTATCCTGTTAAATCTTTAAAATAATCTTTCTCCCCAATCTCCAACACACGTAAAGGCTGAGAGGGAAGGCCTAAGCTAGTTCAAATTAATTTGGGGAAGTTCTAGGGTTTGTATTATACAGGAGGTCAGACTAGATCAGGGGTTTCAAACTCAAATGACCACGAGGGCCACATGAAGACTAGTACATTGGCCCGAGGGCTGCACCACTGACCCCCACCCCCCGCTGCCCTGGCCCTGCCCCTGCCCCCACTCCACCCCTTCCGTGAGGTCCTGCCCCTGCACCGCCTCTTCCCACCCCTTCCCTGAAATCCCCCCCGCAACTCTGCCCTCTCCCTGCCCGAGGGGGAGGTACCTGGAGGCGCAGCCAGGGCAACACACAGACCCCTGTGCACACCGGGTTGGAGCCGCTCTAGGTAAATACTGGAGGAGGGGGGCGGGGGAGCCGCGAGGAGCTGACGGGCCTCAGAAAATAACCCCGCGGGCCGCATGCTTGAGACCCCTGGACTAGATGATCACTGTAGTCCCCTCTGTCTTTATAATCTGTTAATGGATTTATGGTATGGTGCTGTATTTCTGAAATATGTAATAGGTCTGAATGATTTGAAAATATGTTACTTCTTAAACCAAGTCTTAAACCATTGGAAGGAGATGTAATCCACCAATGCTGAACTAAACTACCATTCATCAGGGGAAAAAAAAGGGGGGGGGGGAGCGGGGAAGAGGAATTAACCGTTAGTATATGTTGCCAAATGATACTGAAATTAGCATCAATACTTAGCAAGAGTAAAGCAAATTTAGGAAACTTTGCTGTGCTGGAGAAGATTTTGGTTCTGAATTATGCCTACTTTTCCAGGGGATTAAGAGGCAAATTTGTGATGTATTGTGCATTTAAATCAATACAGCTACACCGTGTTGTAAGAAAATTCTGTAATATGTTTGTTTATAAACATTTAATAATATCTGAGATGCTGCTGTATTATGACCCTTAACAGCTGATGATCTAACTCAGTCTTAGGCTCGGTGAAAACAGCACGGAAGGATCAAAAGATTTACAGCATCTTTCAACTGAGTCACATCGGGGAGCCTGCATCTGTTTGATGAATATTTACTCACAACATGGCCACAGTCCCAGCACTTCACAAGCAGGGTCAAAGGCTTGTTATTCTTCATAGGGATAAGAATGAAGGCCTTTAAAGTTTTTGTTCTATCGTCCTTTTCAAAGAAAGGGCACACCCCAAGCTTTGAGTATGCAGAAAAGTTTGCCTACAAGAAGGGCACACAGCTTCAGAATATCACTTACCATAAAATAGCACCAAAATACAAACACTACCTACTTGAAAGGCAAGGAATATGTTGTGTCTCATTTCCAAGCTAAGTTTATGGATCACCTGAACCAATACCATTCAAGGCAGAAAAAGGACGCATCATTGTCAACTACTAAAAGTTGATTATTCTCCTCCTGGAACCTATTTTAAGCTACCTCACTGCTATTTAGATAAAACATATCAAGTTACAAAAAGACGGTAATGACTTTGCTATAACCTTTGTTTCTTTTCAACAGATGAAAAATACAAAACACAGTTATTGCATTTGGTAGTATTATTTACAGGGTACTTTTTAACATGCCCTTCAGTGTGATGCCCCAGTAACCTATTTAAACAGCTTTGGAACAGTTTGGAAAAGATTCCGTTATTAAGCACAACTCACACAAAGTCTCAAGTAGAAATGTTCAGTTAAATTTAAAGAGCAATGAAGGCAAACTACATCTCCAGTGGCTTAAAAAAGCTCTCAAGGAATATGCAACAGATAACTATTGAACAGCTATAGCTACTGTAGTGCACTGATTTTTTGCTACATGCAATCAGCAATATACATTCAAGCACAAAACACATGGGACCACATTATCCATCCTATGTACCTAATGGTTCATTTCAAAGAGGTTTTTCCCCCCACCCAAAAAGAGCATAAACTTTTGTTTAAGTAAGATGAACTAATTTTAGCATTCAAGGAGGTACTTCAGCATGTGCCTTTTATTAAGCACACAAGTAGTGCACTGCTCACATGCTTAAAGTTAGACATGTGCTTAAGCACCTTGCTTAACTAGGGCCACTATCATTAAGTTTGTTATAGCATTTCTAGTATAAACCATTATTTTCTGGGTTATCTCAGTCATATCAAGTTAAAACTGATCTGAATCTTGATATATTGTTGGGTATTAAATTGAATTTGGAGGACAAAACACAACTAGCCAAACCATTTAGATGACTGCCTTAAGTTCTCTTTTCTAATTTAGAAAGATAGCTGAAATGGTAGCACTTGAAAAGTAGCTACCCATTGTGCAACACTTTCAAAAGATGAGCCTGGGAGCTTAAATTTATAACTTTGCTAGTCACTAAAAATCATGATCTTAATAAAGACACTAAATGTATGGCTCATCACAACGATTTGTAACCCACTAGCACCTCCCCATGTTTTTTGTCCTATGACTACAAAGGCCACTTCACTTTGAATGGTCTCTTGCAATATATTACCCACTTATGCTAAACAATCTGTTCCACCTTGTGTATAGCTGTGACATAAGTACCTTTCCCAGACTTTAAGAAGAGCGCTCTGCAACCTTGAAAGCTTATCTCTTTCGCCAACAGAAGTTGGTCCAATAAAAGATATTACCTCACCCACCTTTTCTCTCTGATATTAAAAAAACCCAGTACTTTAAATAACATAAAAATGGTAGAGTTGGAATAACCACCGTATTTTGGCATCTGTTTTTAATACCCATCATCTAAAAATTACATATTTTTGCAACTTGATAACAATTACTCTTCGTTATACAGATGATATAAAATAATATTGCACTTAACTCATGAGTAGAAAAATTCAGAAACACAAGGATTCTGAGAGAGCAGGTAAAGAAATATCTCTTCACTGAAAGTAAACACATCAAGAGGGAAAAGATGCACTATGGAAATATATATTAATTACTGCACTATGTCATGTATGACCAAAGCCTGGCAAGACAGCATGAGGAAGGCTGTTCTCAGGTTGTCATTGCTCACTACATCTGTGGAAATGTTACCCATAATCCCATGTCGAACGGCTAATGAGTCTGAGTGCTCAAGCACTGTAATGCCCCAGGTGCAGCAATTCACATAATGCACAAAGATTCATTTAATTCTTCTTTAAGCTGTGCTGCCCCAGGAGAAGCTATATGTCCTTATTATAGCTGACTAGCTCACAAGGAGTCACTTGATGCCCAGCAGGGCACAATTACAGTTCATGACTCTCAACTCTGGGATGTTGATATTTATCGCCCATTTCCTTTAGAATCACCTGTTCTGAGACATCTGATGACTCAAGGTAATCTCCAATTAGCTAGTATCTGTTGTAACCTGCATGAAACTCCTCTGGACCCAGGAGACCTTGTTATCCACCCCAGAACAGATCATTTAGTTGTATTTAACAAAGTCATGAACTAGTCCAGATTTTAATGAATACTTCCTGTTTCTGAAATGAACAGGCAGGGGTCCTGAGATGCAGCGCCTTCTTTATTTCCCCTGGTGGCTCTCCCACACACTTCAAAAGATATACAACTCAGATCATTTTAATGGTCATCTCAAACAATCTGAGGGGTGAAGACGATCGTGTTCTGCTGCACAAGTCACTGAGACAAGCTAAATTCCGCCATTCAACCTATGTGCAAAAATCTCATTGTACTTAAGTGGGACATGTGCATTCCACAGGGCATAATTTGGGCGTAAGTGATTTGCCTCTACATTTGTTTTGAAATAAAGTCAATATGTTTCTTCTGAACATTAAAATCTAGAAACCTTTTTTTTTAAAAAATACATCCCACCTCATTTGATCTTTACAAAAATATTAAGCTACCAGTACACGCTAACATGTTTCTAAACATATTTGCCTACCCTACAGCCAGTGGGGGAAAAAAAGGTGGCCTTTGTATATACAGTTTATGAACGTGTTAATCCACTTGTATTTCTAAAAATAATGAAATTTTATTAAAGAGTGCCATACCAAATACAACATGTCCATCTTTAAAGTACGTACTGCAATTTAATTTCACCTGTCTCCTTAAGACAGATTTCACAGAGCTCCAAAAAATTAGTTTTTTGCTCTTCACTTTGCTACACCTGACTGCCTTCTGTCTTAGGAATCCATTCCAGTATGAAAATTTCAGACAAATAAAGCATGCAGTGCACAGAGCAGTACATTTTAGCTGCATGGAGAACAATCTACCATACAGGTGTTTTACCTGTATATCAAGAACATCATTTAAGGACTGCCCTCTAAAATATTCCAAAACAGAATTTATTATTAATTTTCAAGGTAAAGGTATTTCCCTGTGAAAAAGAAAGCAAACATTCTGTTGCTAAGAACAGCAGCACCAGTTGTATCATCACATTCCCTCAATCCTGAGACCACGTCACTTTTGCAACATGCCTGTTCTCACCACGCTTGTGAAGAAGGATCATCAACCTAGCTCTTAATCCTCCTCACCTACAAGGTGCTGCTACACTAAACAATCAGCACCACCTGAGGTGCACAAGAAAACTTCACCTACCTAATTTTCCCCAGCACAAAGATCTATCAAATCACATGGAAACTCCACACCACACAAACTCCTTACCACACTCGATCTTCAATTCCTGACAAAAACTGGTACTTGTGAGCCTTCTGGTGGTGGCAGCTCTCTTTCTGAGCTGTGACATTATATGCAATCATCCAGTAGAAGTCAGAGTCCATATTGTTAGAGAAGGGCTCTATAAAATATTTCTGTATATATGTAAACAGCCAGCTAACAGGTAAGGTGCCAGCCGGTGGCAATCAAGAATATGAAGTATTATTCTTGGTTTTGTAGCACCAGTAAAACACACTGCAGTGCCACTGGCTTTGTGTGTGCATCTCCTAATATGTTCATGTACCTCCTAATATTTTGAACCAACGTCCAACCTCCTTCACAAAACAGAAAATCTGCATTTATAAACATATTTTAAAACAAAGAAAAATTACCATTTCCTCTACTGAATCAATTTTTAGGCAAAAATGAAAAAACAAAACTCAGAAGCCAGCCTAACTTCCCTAAAAAGCACCCATAGACCTCACTCTTCACCTTTTCTAAAAGTCATAGTACAATTTCACAATTGCCTGTCATACTCCTTCCAAGTTCAATTCCCAACATGCACTATGCTGGCAATATCATGGCACCACAAAGAGAGGTATAACTATGGAGAAAAAAGTTAGAACTACCCACCCTATTTCCACATATTAAAATAAAGCATTCATTGCTATCCAAACCAGTTGATATTGAATTACCCTTGCTTTTCTCCCTACTCAAATGCAGACTCTACATGCACTGTGCTGATGTCTATCACTAAGCATAGACCAGTAGTCCCCACACTTTTTCTGCACCCCAACCCCAGAAGCCACAGTCAGGGGCCAGGGCAGAGCCATGGTGGGGAGCCAGCATGGTGGGGAATGGGGCCAGAACCCCAGTGGGGAGACAGGGCTGAGAGTCGAGCCATAGCCAGGAACTGGGCCAGGAGACAGGGCCAGGAGCGGAGCCACAGTCGGGGCTGGGGCCAGGAGCAGAGCTAGGGGCAGAGCAGGGCTGGATAGCGTTCCCTCCCTGCCCCACCCCATGGGGGCTGGCCTGCCCCAAACCACGCTCACCCACCCAGAACGTTCCTCCATGCCCCCCTGGGTGCACACTCCACAGTTTAGGGACCACTGGCATAGAGATATTTCAGTATGGTGGGGGGAGGAATAGCAACTGAGGTACTTAAACTTCAGTGGCTTGTAAAAAAGGGAAAAACATAATGACATACAAATTTGTTGAAAACTGTCTCTAATCTTGTTTACTAGGACGCTGAGCAGCTTAGCGAGAACGTGGAAAGGATTATTTTTTGTATTCCTTTTTCAAGTTTCAGTTTACATTTAATGCATGATGGAACCTGGTTTACAACTGTTTTATAGTGGAGGCAGTGTTGCTTAGTGGCTGGAGTAACAAACTCACTCAAGAGCCCTAGGTTCTAATTCATGGCTCTGCCGCTGGCCTGCTGTGACACCTTGGTCAGCTCACGTCACCTTTATTTTCCTCAGTTTCCCTATCTGTAAAATGGTGATAACAATACCTGCCTTCTTTGCAGAACGCTCCGAGATCTACACATGAAGCACTCTATAAGAGCTAGGTATTACTACAAGTAGTCATCTTCTGCACCATTAGTATCATGAAGAATACCATTTTCCTGTAAAATGGCTAATCACCAGTATCTGAAATATTAATCTTTACTCAGACTGTCTTCTCATCTAGTGAAGGAAGCATTTTTCAAAAAGCGTGCACTCTTCTACTAAATAATCTGGCTACAGTTTTGTTTTTCAAGTTCTTTAAGTATGATCTGTGGGGAAAAAGTGGAGGAGAAGGGACACACTGTGCCCTATTTGTTTGTTTAGGGTGGCCTGAAAAAGTTCTTAAAACCATTCTGCTTGGCTTTTCTTTACATTAGAATTTTAGATCTTCTCTACTGTGTTTTGCATGGATGATATTATGGACAACCAGAGAATCAGTAGGAAGACAAATTAAACCTGACTGAAAGGGGGAGAGAGATTTAATACCGCTGTTGAAAGTTTTGTTCTGCTTGTTGTTAATGCCAACATAACTGTGATGCCCAAAAGACACCTGGGCAAAGGGAGTTTATGTTACAGATATGACACTGGAGCCTCTTTGTTGAGTCCTCGATCACAGCCGGAGATGATCAGACTTCATACTCCCAGTGTTTGTAAGTTAACAGGCACAAGAAGAAAAAATCTGCTGCCATGCAAGCTGTGGCAATCTTTATATAGATAATTGATTCTAAAATTAATTTTCTTCCTTTAAAAAAAAAATCTCAATTATTGGTTCAAGGATATACCATCACAAAAGAATAACAGAAGCATATAGGGACAAAAATCAGAAAATTGAGTATGAGTGGAATAACACAATGCATTTGCAAAAAAGGCTAGTATTCTGGGGTGCGTTAACAGAAGCGTTGTATGCAAGACAGAGGGGACAACTGTCCCACTCGATTCAGTGCTGGCGAGGCCTCAGTTGGAGTAGTGTGTCCAGTTTTGGGCATCACTCTTCAAGAAAGATGTGGACAAAACTGGATAGAGAGTTGAGATAGCAACAAAAATGTAAAAGGTTCAGAAAACCTGACCTATGAGGAAAGACTGTCCAGGAGGATTTTCAGCCACTTCTACTGACTGCTGTCTTCCAAAAAGAACATAGACTAGGAGTAACGTCACGAAGGGTTGGGTTGATTCAAGTAAGTCATAAACCAAAAGAGTTGTAGCATTAGCCTAAGTCAGATTGTCCAAGTGACATTGCAAAGCCTATAGCATGATTCTCAACTAGAAAAGGGAGCGCAGCACTTGCAACCTGGATCTACAGAGGTTATTTTCTTGTCTTTGTTTCCTACTCTTTTCATATAGCTGAAAATGTTTGTGCAGCTCCATGTGCAATATTATCATTATAATATAGTTTAATAGCATGACTGCATACTATTTCCCCCATCACATGAATCACCAGCAAGGTGGCACAAACAAACCTAAGATAACCATGGAGACCTTCACCATTTGAGCTAAAGGAGTAACTGGTATTAGAAGTAGACTGTTACCCTCTATATGGATAAGCCACTAGAAGGCATGCCACACTAACAAACTTGGCCAATGGGCAACACAACTATTTGGGAAACAATCGTGTAATGCTGGGTAACAGGATTCCTGGGTTCTTCTTCCAGCTTCCTATAGTGGTTAGACAAAGCATAGCAAAATACCTATATTTGGCACTTTCATTCTGGCAGGCAGGGTGACTAAGTGGGTGAGACTTGGGTTTGGCATACTGGAAACTTGGATTCCTTTCCCAGCTCTGTCTGAAATGACTTTGAAATGTTGCAGAATTATGTAATTTGTAAAAATGGATGTATAATATTTGCATGCCTCCTAGGGGAGGAGTTATGAAGCCTTAATCCATAATAAGGGTTGTGAACTGCAGAGAAATATTAATACTGGATCAAGGTACAAGACCAGAAACCATGGTCACCTGGCTTCCATCCCAGTGCACCAGCACCTAGAGTTAAAAGTAGTTTGTGAAGGCAGCCAACGCTCTCTCAACTTTACCAGTTATCTAGAGAAGTGTGACACTTGGTAGGTCTGCTTTCAGTATACAATGTACTAAGCAACAATGGGACAGGGTGGTCATGTGTATATTCAGGCTGCACGTAAGCTCTGCAGGTTAATATTCCGCTGTATTACCTTTTTCTGTCTGGAAGTACTGTCATGTGCCAATTGAGGCATGATTAGGACAATCTCCTAACTTCCACCATCAGCTGCTCTGGGACTAACTTCTGTCGGCTTGATACTGTGGAGTGCTGACCACCTGCATTCCCACTGATATCAGAATGGGGGGGGGGATTTCTGAGCAGTCGTCAGAGTCAGGCTCCTAAGAAGGCTGATTAAATAACACACTGCAACCTGGCTGACAAGTTTAAGCCATTTGATCTTGGTATGCATTGTGTTTCTACAGTGTAGCATTTAAAAGCTACGTCCCTGCCCCAACCTGCAAAGGAAGGTAGCCAAGTCCTAACAGGTTATGAATTACAGTAATTAAAAATGTCATTGTCTGTTAGACATGATATTATACTGAAAGCACCTAAAGCCCTGAGTAAAATACAAATAAACTAGCCCTGAATTATATTTTTAAAAGGGGGAAAAACTTTAAACTAAATCCTGTATTTAGTCCCAACCATCAAGGCTAGACATGAAATTAACTCCTTGAAAAGGCCCCAACTTAGAAATTCTCAATCTAAAACCATACAATTACATTTGTAATTTCTAAACAAGCTATTGCATCTCAACAAATAAAGTGCATTTTAATTTAGAATTCGTTGCTTGGTCTGATGGGATTGTTCCTTTATAGTATCATGTTGGTAAAGGTGGCAACATTTTTGTAGTGCCACCCCGTTTGACATGGTAGCCATATTAAGGAAACTATTATGAGGACTCGCCCTCTCTAGGTATGCTCATATCTGTCAAATTCATCCCTAAATTCTGGCACTGAAACCATCACTTTGGAGTCTGTATCTCCGGCCCACAGGACAAACTGGACATTACGCTATTCACAATTTACAAATTGCAGTATTCTACCACTAGCTAGACTAATCAAAAGCCCTTCCCTGTGTCAGTTTCTGCTGCAGATATACAAGTCAAAGCAATCTGAAAAACTGTACTATAACTTAGAGACTTAAGAGGAGGAAATAGAATTTTGAGACATTTAATTACTGATGTTAAACTGTGTAATCAATCTGTTTTGTATACAGAGAGTGGTGTTTGGCCTAGTCTAGCAGGCTAGCTGTAGAGCAATGCCCTACAACCCAAGTTTCCGACCCCAGCTTTTCCCTTTGCTGCCAAGTACTGTGAAGGCAGAGTACTTACTCCTTGAACAAGAAGGAACCATTTCCTAGGTCACTCCAAATCAGTCCCTTTGGCTGATGCAAGCGCAGTGTTAGCAGCTTCTGTAAATTGTTCCATCCAGCCCTTTGTGAGCCGGAAGAACAGCAGCTGCTCCACACAATATGGAGTGAGTAAAGAGATGGTGAATTGGACATTTGAGGTTCATAGAATGGGTGGATGAAGACAAAGAGGCACATAAATCCATTTTACAACCTGAGATTTCCCAGTCTATATCCATGGTTTCCAGGGCACTACAGTGACAGTGCTTTATTTCAGGATACCAAAGAGACGATAAACCAACCGCATGCCTCTGCAAATAAAATTATCAGCAAGAGTCCTGCAAAAACACCATTGCCTTGATTTTTACGCTCCCTTTTCTCAAATTCCATCATGCCCGTCATATCAACATATTACAGTCACAAATCACAGAAATACACATTGCATGAAACATCTACAAAGCACAATATTACCAATTTGTTTGATAGAATAGATATTTTGTTGCAAATGCAAAAGAGTGGCTTTCCAACAAACCCAGTCTATAATGTCTCTGTAGGAAAACATTCCTTTTTATGGTGCGTAGGTGTGCTGTAATATCATTTGTGTAAGCTCACGTATTAGAATTAAGTTTATGTCGTTTCCAGCAGAAGTAAAGAGAAGCAGCATATTTGAGATGCATTAGCGGCAGGAAAACCCCCCACAACAAATATCAGAAGCAGAAAATGTTAATTAAGAATTTTTGTCCCTCTTTGGGGATTTAAAACATGCAAAGACATGTGGTTACAACATATTTTCTTGGCAATGCTACCAGGAATGCAGTTCTGCAGTAAATGGCATTTAACTCTATTGGACCCTTTGAAAATGACAATGTTTCAAACACATTCTGTCCATCATTTTCTGTAATACGGAAAATGTATCTTCGGAAAGCCTAATGGCAGAAGCAAAGAATTTTGATGAAAAGTATTGAGGGTTTGTGTGTCTGGAAGGGGGAAGACATTTTGCTGAATATGTTTTCTATTGTGGACAGATATAGTTTATTCCAAAATACAAAACTAAACAATGAAAAAATAAAACCACCCAGAAAAATAAAACCTTCAGCAGTACCAACAAGCAGGATGTCATTCCCAAAAGTACTGAACTGGAAACAGTGATCATTTTCCTCTAAAGAGCAGTGGATGCATAACTTTTTGGAATATATAAATACTCCCTTTCCAACAAGTTTATGTAATGTATGCAGGGATAATACTAATACACACACACACTTCTTTTTACATACATACATTATATAAATGAAAAAAACCCCTAACAATTCCTTCTCATGAAGCCTTAGGCCCAAGTTTCCACTAATGAAAACACTCCATGCACAGCCGGTAGCTTGTGTTTATTGAGCACGCCAGGGCGCTACACGAGTATGGCAATAGCTATGTTGACACTGGGATAAAAAAGAAAAACCCACTGGGTTCAGGCTAAAAATTGCTCTGTAGATGTTTGGGCTCAGGCTGGAGCATGACCTCTGGACCCTGTCAGAGTCCTGCCTGAGCCCAAATGTCTACACAGCCATTTTTAGTCCCACAGCCTGAGCACAGCGAACCAAAACCAGCTGACCTGGACCAGCCACAGCTGTGCCATGAGGCTTTTATCCCCATGCAAAGAGACCTAACGTCAACTCAAGTGGGACTCCTCAGAGGAGTCCTATCTCAAAAAATTATTTAAAAAAAGAATTTTCTATTCTTTTGGAACATTTCCTTTGAACCTGTAAGCATATATCTAATGTTATACCTCAGGTTAGCTATCAAGCCAGTCATACATACAGTATCCATTATCAGACACATACTGACATTTCTGCAGGAGTCCAGCTGAATTCCTATTTTTTTAAAACTTAAAATAAAATGGAAATTCGCATTTCATTTTCAGCTAAAATTGTTTCTTCATAGATCAGAAAGTTTAATTCTGCCTTTTAAAACACACACAGATACAGATGTAAATGTGGAGACCCCAATCAAACTCTAGCTTTCTTCTAGAGTCTTTTTTCACAAGGCCAAAGATCAGAACAGGGGTTCTCAAACTCCACTGCAATGCGACCCCCTTCAGACAACAAAAATTGCTTCAAGACCCCTGGAGGAGGGACCGAAGCCTGAGCCCATCCAAGCCCCACTGCCCTGGGTGTGGGGGCCCAACTGCCTCCTGAGTCCTGCAGCCCAGGGCTGAAGCCCTCAGGCTTTGGCTTCGGCCCTGGGTAATGGGGCTCGAGCTTCAGCCCTGGGCTCCTGCAAGTTTAAGTCAGCCCTGGGAACCCCATTCAAAGATCCCACGACTCACAGTTTGAGAACCGCTGGATTAGAACATTCCTTCCAGGTCTATCATTTCTTGGAGCTATAAAGTTGCAAATCTGAAATGAAAGTCTTTAAATCAAGAACTCGGAAGAGGTGTGAGAGATACTGAGTCAGAAACTGATAAGAAAATAAGAACAGCCAAATGTCCATCCAGCCCAGGATCCTATCTTCCAATAGTGGCCAATGCCAGGTGCTTCAGAGAGAATGAACAGAACGGGTAATCATCAAGTGATTCACTCATAGCCGCCCATTCCCAGTTTCTGGGAAACAGAGGCTAGGGACACTCAAAGCATGGTTTTGCATCCTTCCCCATTCTGCCTAATAGCCATTGATGGACCTATCCTCCATGAACTTATCTAGTTCTTTTTTTAACCCCATTGTAGTCTTGGCCTTCACAACATCCTCTGGCAAGGAGTTCCACAGGTTGACTGTGTGTTGTGTGAAAAAATACTTCCTTTTGTTTTAAACCTGCTGCTTATTAATTTCATCTAGTGACCCCTAGTTCTTGTATTAGGAGGAATAAATAACATTTCCTTATTTACTTTCTCCATCCCAGTCATGATTTTATAGACCTCTATCGTATCCCCTTTTAGCCGTCTTTTTTCCAAGCTGCAAAGTCCCAGTCTTATTAACCTCACCTCACATGGAAGCTGTTCCACACCCGTAATCATTTTTGTTGCCCTTTGCTGTACCTTTTCCAATTCCAATGTATCTTTTTTGAGATGGGACGACCACATCTGAATGCAGTAATTAAGATGTGGGCATACCATGGATTTATATAGAGGCAACATGATATTATCTATCTTATTATCTATCCCTTCCTTAATGATTCCAAGCCTTCTGTTTGCTTTTTGGCTGCCGCTACACACTGAGTGGATGTTTTCAGAGAATTATCCACAGTGACTCCAAGATCTCTTTTTTGAGTGGTGACAGCTAATTTAGACCCCATCATTTTATATGCATAGTTGAGATTATCTTTTCCAATGTGCACTTTTTTCTTGATCCAAACACACAATTCCCAAAGGAAATATATTAATGGCTGCCATCACGGTCTCAGATGCAGGACAGTCACAGACTTCAGCATTTTTCTCCATGCCCTGCTATAGAAGCAATAGGCTGTGGTAAGTCACACGTCCTCCCAAAGAGCAAATGCAGAGGCCTGGAAGCTGAAACAGTGCAAGCCAGGAGATAAGGAGCTACAGGATGACCCTGTAAGGGAGCAAAGGCAGAGAGAGAATGATTTCTTGGGCACCAGGCCGGGATAAGTAGCTTGAGATTTCTGCAAAAGCCTGAGTGCTGTACATTCCTACAGACATTGAGAGAGAAGCAGGAGTTGGTTTAATCCATTCATTCACAGCAATATACATAAAATTAAAGTATATACCTAACTCATATAATCGATTTCTCATCCAAACAGAAACAAATCTTGCCAGGCCCCATATTACAGTTTTACATGTGGTCTATGAGGCAACAATAGTGCTTCCCTCTTTACACATTATCAAATTAATTCAACAGTTATGCGGAAGGTATATTTTTCATTATCTGCACCAAGGAATGAAACGGGGGGTGGGAGGGTTGTTTGTTTGTGTGTTTGGGGCAGGTGAGTTGTTTGTTTTTAACAAGAATGTAAATGAGCTCTTTTCAATATTTGAACTACACAAATTGCTATAGTAGCAGAATTTTATAATTCTACTTATGGAAGAGCCATTCCCAAGGAATAATAAAACTACAGAACTCACTAAAACAGGAAAGAATTATTTTTACTCCAACTTTTTCCATTGTGGTTAAATGGAGGCTAGCTCACTAATTCAATTCTTGCTTCCTACTTCTGCTGGGATCTGCACAGCTTCCACCCCCTTTCCCGCAGCCAGGAGGGGACATGCTGTTTTCACACACACCCTCCCACAGCCGGGAGAGGGATGCACTGCTCTGTCTCGCTCTCTCTCTCACTCACACACACACACCCTTGACCGGAGAGGGACAAGCTTGCAAGGGCTTATGCCAGGGCTGAGTAGAGAACTCAGCTGCAGCTGAATCCCGGCCTCGAGCCTCAGCTGCTGGATCTGGAGCCCGAACTGTTCTTTGTTCAAAGTTACAAACATTTTAAATATCAGGGGGTAGCCCTGTTAGTCTGTATCCACAAAAACAACAAGGAATCCGGTGGCACTTTAAGACTAACGGATTTATTTGAGCATAAGCTTTTGTGGATAAAAACCCATTTCTTCAAATCTGAAGAAGAGGGTTTTTTACCTATGAAAGCTTATGCCCAAATAAATGTGTTAGCCTTTAAACATTTCAGAGTTATGGACAACCTTCATTCCCAAGGTGTCCATAATTCTGATGTTCTACTGTAGTACTGTAATGGCTGGCATCACCAGATGGCACCGTTACACAGTCTTATGAGTTCTTTTTTCTTTGCATGAAGACACAGTTCAGTCTTTGAAGAAATGCAGTATTGTTAATTTTTTTGATGTTACTACTTTTTGGGAATGCGGTTGCAAACAGCAAGAGAGCTTGCTCTCTGCCTTAATCTCTCTTAATAGAGTCAATTCTTGGTGCAGAGTTGCTTCCTGGGAATTAGACACTGGTATTAGGTTTGAGAATTCTGAAAGAGGGATTAGCCTTCACAGGCTAACCTGTGTCCAAAGGCTGGTGTAAACAGTATAAATAAAACAAGTTACACACACACACACACACACACACACACAAATCAGACTCCATCACAGATTTATTCTCCAATAGGAAACTTATCTCCTAGGCCACAAAAATCTTCTATAATTCAGCACAGGAGTGGCAGAAATGAGAATTCTAGCCTGATATTTCTGGAAATGATCAACACTTAATTCCCGGACCAAAATTAGGACACAGTCTACATTATCTCAATTACCAACTTCTTCTGAGAATTTGCTCAGTTCCCTTCACAGTCTCAATACCTTTCTGTCTAGAATCTTCAAGTTTTTGAATCCTGCAGCTCTCCTCGGCCTCAGGCACTGGATTACTTTACACCCTCTCTATGCAAAAAATGTAGTCAGTCAGTAAGTCTGACGAGGTAGCGAACAGTCCTTTTTCTCACACCATGTCTCCACATAACTGAAGCTGCGCTGCTGCCGCTCATCTGGTAAAGATGCTCTATGCCGATGGGAGAGAGCTCTGCCATCAGCATAATAAAAATCACCTCTGCAAGCAGCAGAAGCTATGTCAGCAGGAGAAGCTTTCCCATCAACATAGTGCTGTCCACAAAAGTGCTTTTGTTGGTGTAACTTATGTCTCGCTGGGGGCTGGTATATTCACTCCTGTGCGACGTTAAGTTTTTCTGACATAAGCTGCAGTGTAGACATAGCCTTAGTTCACACTATTACTCTTGGGAGAATTCTGCCCCACTGCATGCGCACGTTTTTAAATTATTATTTTGCAGAAAATAGCTTCTGATGAAAAGTTGCTGCAGTTCTGCCTTTTACCCACCAGAGGGTGCTGTGGCACTAGCACACAGCAGCCACTCCTGGCCAGCCTCAGCTAGGATAGGGAAAAGAAAGAGCCTGCCTTCTTCACAGCACTTGTCAGGCCAGGTCAGGCATTATGGGGGGACAGACCGTGTGGGGCTGCTGGGAGGTCAGACAGGAGCTCAGAAGGGCTAGTGGGGGAGGACAGATTGGGCAAGGGCTGAATGGGAGTGGAGATGCAGGGCCACAGGGAGAGGGAGGTGCAGGGACACGTGGGCAGAGCTACAGGAGGATGGCTGTATGGGGGCATAGAGACACATGGAGATGAGGGGAGGGAGCTGGCTGAGGGGGTGTAGGGCCACATGGGGACAGGAGGGTGGCTGAGTGGGGTCACGGAGACACATAGGGACTGTGGGAGGGGATGAACGGACACATGGGGATGGGGTGTCTGAGTGGGGGTGAAGGGACACATGTGGATAGGAGCAGATGTACCTGACTGAATGGGAGAGGCAAGGGGTCAGCCAAGGTCTGCATGGGGGATGCTCCCTAACCCCTCCCTGGCCCTCCCTCAAAAAACCTGTTCCATACTTTTCCCACCCATACCCAACAACCCTCTAAGTTCATATCCAGGCTCCTTCTCAGCAATTACTTCCCTCTCCCTCAGCCCCCCATTCCCCCTAACTCCCCCAAGCCTTTGCACTGCTTGTGAAGGGTGCAGGAAATAGTATGGTTCTGTACTATAGTTTAAATGAATTATTACTCAGAGTTCTGTATTAATATGCCTAGTAAGGAATCCATTTGTCAAAAAACATTTCCTGAATCTTTTTTGTTGTCTGTATTATGTGACAGGGTCAGAAGAAAGGGATTACAGTGAGCTGTAGCTCACGAAAGCTCATGCTCAAATAAACTGGTTAGTCTCTAAGGTGCCACAAGTACTCCTTTTCTTTTTGCGAATACAGACTAACACAGCTGTTACTCTGAAACCAACCATTTAAAACTATCATGCTTTAGTTTTTCTTACGTAGGTGAAATGATTTAATCACCCTTGCCATTTCATGCTATTTCACTAGGTTTTCTGGAGTCACTTTATTTGGACGGACAGGAGGCTCTCTCTCTAGCATAAAACACAGTTATCTTCTTTTCTGCTTTTGCCTTTTCTTCTCTTTTCTTCCAACCATCCCGCTATACTACTTCTTTCATCCCCCCCTTCATTCCCCTTCCCTCTCTCCTTTCTCCTTGCCACTTGGCCACGAGCCCCCTGACACATCACTGTCCAATAGCTATCAGACTGAAGGGCCTGATTTTCAAGAGGTGCTGAATACCCTCGACTCCAAAGAAAGTTAGTGTGTGCGTGCCGAACACCTCTAGCAAATAAGAGCCTACACATCCAATGCTTCTAACATCTTTTTGTACATATCTTTAATAACCGAGGCGTGGATCTACACAATACACGATTATTGCTGAATTATTCTCCAGTGACATGAAGAAGAGCTCTGTGTAAGCTTTCAAGCTCATCTCTTTCACCAACAGAAGATGAACCAATAAAAGGTATTACGCCACTCACCCTGTCTCTCGAATATCCTGGAAACAACAGGGCTATAACACCACCACAAACAATTATTGCTGTGACTTTTTTCGAACTGTAGAGTCAAAGAGTCAAGTTTTCATTTAGAAGTGAAAAAATAAGATGATCTCCCACCCTCCAATACTGAATTTTTAAAAATATTCTGGCTTAAAACCAAGGGAAAATTACCCAAGGCTGATTCATGAGATTACTAATGATACAGAAATGAACATCGTTTTAATGGACTGAAACGTCATTTAAAAACTTCGTCAGGCAAATGTCTTATACAGGCCTCTAAAATACACTGGAGTAGGAGTATGAACAAAAAGAGCAATTAGGCAAATGAGATAGGTATTGACAGAGCACAAAAGGTGTTGCACAGGTTCTCTCTTTCTGTAATTAAACAGAAGCTAGAAAGGAAGAAAGTTAATGGTGTGAAAAGTTAGACCAAAATGATCTGAGATATCTATAACTCAGGCCAGATAAAATAGCCCCTTCCTTAAATTTTGTATGTCAATTTCAAATCAGAGTGCTCATTCCTCTCTCATACCCTGGCAAAAATAATGTCCCTTGAAATTCAGGTTGACAAAATCTTGTGAAATCAAAGCTGAGACTGCATCCCTAAAGAGTAGATAGTCTGAAAAGAAGTAATCACATTCATTCTTAAAATTTAGAATAAAAGAATGTCCACACTGGGTCAGACCAATGGTCCATCTATCTGAGTATCCTGTCTTCTGACAGTGGCCAATGCCAGATGCTTCAGAGGGAATGAACAGAACAGGGCAATGCCCCCTCGTCCACTCCTGGCCATTTTTTATGTTAGATACTGATATTTAAGTACTCCCCCACCCCATCCCCAATATTTTCCCATTTTTAAACTTTTTAGGAATTTGTTAATTATAACATAAGTGATTATGATACACTTTGGGGGAAGGGATATTAGACTGCATGCTTCAGGGCTTAAACCAAATTTCTACCTACTAGAGACCAGGATGAGATCTAACCTAGGGGACAGATTTTCCCACATCTGCCTACTGTGCAGTTCTTACACCTTCCTCTGAAAAATGTGGTGTGGGCAATTGTTGGAAACAGGACACAAAGAACAATTATGGAACAGCTTTTTGATACGTTGAGGGCAATATCTTTGATAAGTAGCACTATGAGGAGCACTGTAGCTGGGGCAGCTAAAAACTACTGTAATTAAGGTTGCATAACACTTTCCGTTATAAAAACCTATTTTCAGTTGCTTACAGTTTTGTTGAACTTAAACCATGCAGGCTGAAATTTCACATACCACTTTCTGCCCCAAGCAGATTGATTTTTTTAAACACTGTTAAATCAAATTCTTAAAACCATTTCATCTCATGCCCCATGCTTCAGAGTAGGGACTTGAAATTTGGCAGGGAGATTGTCCTGGGGTCAGACATGTGCCTTTTGACATCCCTATCAAAATTCTCCCAGATTTGGCTAAGTTATAAACTTCTGAATAGTCTTAATGCACGAATGATCTGCAGGTATTTTGTACAGCTTGGCATCTAAATTCTCAGAAGATTCCATATGCACTGAATATATTCCAGCTCCTATAGGTGACCAGACTGCACATGTGCCATCACCACAGAGCAACTGAGCAAGCTCCATCTTGGGGCTGCACATGCTCAGCAGGACTTTGCCCTGTAATTGCTACTCCTTGCAATAAGGAGTCACTAGGGCGGCAGGCACAGGAACTGAGAGCGGGGAGACATGTACCCTTTATGCTCTCAGTCCTCTGGCTGCTAGTGCCCAGGTAGTGGGGAGGAGAAGGTAGAAAAAGCCTGATTCTGAAGGTAGAGAGGTGAGGAATGAAGGTGTGGGGGGACGAGTTAAGAAATTTGGGACAAAAGGATGGGGCAGGAGCTGAGAAGGGGAACAAAGGGAGGGAGGTGGGATGAGTGTTATGGGTGGAAGCAGAGTGAGTGGGCAAAACATGACCAAGTCAGGTTTGCGGTGCAGGAGACAGGAGTGAAAGGGGACAGGGAGAAGCTGGGCTGGTTGGGGGGATGGGGCAGGTGGAAAAAATAGTACGTGATCATGTAATTGAAGACTGTATCATCAAGCATGTACCCTGGGGGGGGCAAACTGCGGTTGAACAGGCATTTCCTAACTTTTGAAGGCTTGACTTTGTAACATTTAACAGTTTCTTTTGATAAATATTATATTATATGCTTTTGTGTCCAAAAAGTACATTTTACTACTATTTGTTCTTGTCACAATACAGAACCAGTAGACAAGAGCTCTGGAAGAGGGAGCTGGATTCTCTTTCGACTCACGCATCAGCAGAATACGTTTCAACTGTAGAATCTTTAGTTACTGGGGATAAAGTTTATGCTAGAAATAACAAAGCTCGGTTTTCATATTCCAGGATGAGCCTGCAGATATGGCAACTGGGGGCAGAGGAAAACTACTTTTCACTTATAAACTGAGCAATTTTTTTCTGGGAGTCACTGAAATGAAACAATGGAACTCCACAATGATATCTGTAGAGCTGCTTTTCAGAGAACAACTGTACTTTATTTTCAGCATGAGGACAACTAGGACTTTTTAAAAGTATTCCATCACTTGTGATTACATTAAGGAAAGAAAGCTATTTTCAGAGCCCATAGGAGAGAAAGAGATATGTGCTAGTCAAATTACAGAGAACTACTCAAATCACTAAGTGCCAAACTATGCAGTGCCACGTGGAATGCCTCTGCTGGCATCCCTTCTCACAGAACTTTGTTAAAAATGATTTGTTAAAAAAGTCAACACACATGATCCTAATATTTAACCTATGAGTCATTAATCATCACTGCATTATAGCATTATGTTGGATCAAATAAGAATTTGGAGCATATAATCTTAATGCGAGAGGAGGAAAACAATGTCGATGCCAGCTGCAGAAGCATTAACAGAGTGAAACTGGAACAAAATACACTCAACGAACAGATTAACAATCCCAACATACACTGCCTTTGCTAAACAAAGCATAGATACAGATCTGAGCATGACCATGAACTAGTTGAGCATTTTATTTATGAGACTATCTGGTATAAATTTGTGCTACTTTGGCACTTAAGACTATTCCTACCCTATCACCCAAACACACTTTAAAACTTATTGCTGGTTTTAGTTAAATATGTGCTATCCTAGATGGCTGGAAACTTACCACTTGACATTTATCTAGGTATTTATAATCACATTTATCACCACTAGTATATTTTTAGTATATAAAAATTATATACATCCAATGGAATGATCAGATGTAGACCTAATTGTTCTCCTCTATCTCCTTTCAGATCAGATTTTCAGGACCTTCACTTGATCTTCTTCTATCCTAATTCATCTCGGAATAACAGAGGATTTGGGGTGTGGGATTTTTTGTTTACTAACTCTTATTATTAACATTATTAAAATGCTATAGTAAAGATGTGGGTTTTGCACTTCACCTTGGAGGTGGGCATGACAGCCATAATTCTTAGCTATTATAGAACTCTCATCCACAATCTCAGGTTGACACTGAAGTCTTAGGCAACTTACAGACATTAGGCAAATTACAGGTGAGGTTCTTCTACAGGTTTCTGGCAGTGTCTAGTATTTTTATTTTTTATGAGGCAGGCAGAGAGAAGAGTGCGGAATCCCAGTTTTAGAGGCAAAAAATTAAATATGCCACTTCTCTGTATGCACTCTGCTGCCATGGTTCTCATTTCATAGTTTATGCTGCTCAAATTCCTCAGTGCCAAAAGCATAGAAATAAACAACAAAATTGCATTTTCCATATTAATGGCTCAATAAAAAATAACCTATGTCCAAAAGAAAAGGGAACAGCATTGGCAGTTTAAGAAATACTGGTAACCATAGAACAAAGAAAATCAACAGTCAGCCCTGGTGATTTGTGCTGTCATACTGAATTGGGAAAATAATGCAAAATTCTTCTCAGCAAAGACAACTTAGATGCCTTCCACTGCTGGAGGAGAAAGTTTAATGGTGGCTGTCACATAGTGGAGTTTCTAGAGTTTCCGTGCCCAGCCATACTCACAAACTATGTATCCCATGCAAAGAATATGTAGCTGTTATTATACTAATTTGAAAAACAACATCATAACAATTTGAATGCCTGTGCCATTTGCTTTAATTCTCCTATAATTAAAACACATCTGAGTGGATTTTTTTTAAACCTAGTGCAAATTTTTATAGCTAGGTTATAAATTGCAAGATTATGGAGCTTAGAGTAGAAGTTATGCCACAATTTTAGCTACCTTGGGTCCCAATGCAGCACTTAGGAGACATGTGGGCTAATCCAAGCAACACCAATCCAAGATACGCCCTCGTGGATTCAATTGCAGGATTAGAGTCTTAGTTGCCACAATAATGTAGATGAAGTAGATAGGAGTGAATTCTAATTAAAAACAGATTTGTTGAAAATATGTATAGATATGAAATTTGATGCTCCAAATTAGCAGACAACGTTTGACAGTTGAATACATCCCAAGTAGTGATGCCATTCTTCTTAGTTCAGCCAAACAGTTTCAGCAAACTACAGTGAATAGTTTGTTAATTTTCTACAATGGATTTACCCATTCCATATTTTTCCAATAATTCATAAAAAGAGTGAAAATACCCAAGTCTAACAGACCTCTTTCTAAAAAAAAGAAAAGGAGGGCTAGTCTCTAAGGTGCCACAAGTCCTCCTTTTCTTTTTGCGGATACAGACTAACACGGCTGCTACTCTGAAACCAGACCTCTTACTATATTTCTTTTCCAAGAGAACAATGAATCCCAGTGCAACTGCAACATCCAGATTAAGTACAGTATATTAATCATGGTGACCAATTAGCAAAATATAATTTTGTACAATACCTCTTTATGTCTGCCACAAACAGAGAAAAATCAACTAAGATCTCTCCCTAGAGAGGTTATAAACTGGTTTGGCTGTTCCGCAAAGAAATTCACTCTTGATCTAAAAGCCCTATGGAAGAGTACAAGAAAAATAGGGTATCTATATTTCAGTTAGCCTATAGAGAGACAATATGTAAAACATCCGTATATTTTAGGAATACAAAGAATCAGTACAAAATATTTAAAGTTAAAGTGACTTATTACACACAAATATAATCCTGAAAAGTAAAACAAATTGGAGCCAATTAGTTTAATTAATTGCATTACGTTTCAGGTATGACATTACTTTATCAAAAATCTGGGATGCAGACTGGTCTTTCATGAATTGAATAATAAAGTTATTTTTCCCCAGTCACACTTTTCAGTGGGGAAAGGAGGGGGAGTGGAAATATTTTATTTTTCCGGTTTAAGGAGTATATATTCAGCTTCTTATCTCAGCAAGCACAAAGAGATGTAGTGCAAAATCATGAACATGGAACTGAAATCACTACTGTCCTCTATTTTCAATGAGGCTGATTCTGTAGAGTTATAAAAAAGGGAAGAAAATGGCAAGCCCGTTGCCAAAAATCTGATGTAAAGTTACACTGATGAGTATTACCCTGATAATCTGTCTTAACAACTTGCCAAAAAAACCAGCATTAACTATTTAATAGTGAGCTCCCACATACTCTGTTCTCTATCTCAAAAACAGTGACCATTGGTGCCCTTCCAATTTGTGGTTATTTCATTTTGCTGTCCCCATGCAGAGATGTTTTGTCAGAGTTGAAGAGATGGAGGTTAGACGCAGCAAACGTAGCCACTGAAACCTTCTCATTTAGTCATAACTATTATCCCCAGTTTAGATATGAACAGGGAGAAAAGTGCACACACTAAAGGTGACTTGTGCTCACTGGCATTAAGAATAAAAAAATATATAAATTAAATCATATATCATTAATTTTGTTAGTGTCATAAATTAACCTGGGGCTAAATATCAGATATTTACCTCCCATTCTGAATGCACAACCCGCAAAATGCAAGAACTTCCTCTAGTCAGAATTCCGTACAGCAGCAGCACTCACTTCAGGCAATAGCCTCACTGTCTACTTTATAAAGTTAGTGGAAATTCCAGTCACAGGAATTACACAGCTTGTATCTGGTCTACAGCAAAGAAAGCACTTGTCAACATAAAGGCATTGTGCACAACCCAGCAGGGTTACACACATACATACCAGAGCAAGCTGCAAAGGTAAAAGGGATTCCAATTAAAAAAACAAACAAACAAACAAAAAAAACCCACTATCCTCCCCACTCCTCCAACTTATACAAGGCAATCACTGAAGGCACAACAGTCAGATAGGTGGAAAGTCCTTCTCTCTCCCTTCCCCCACCCCCTAAAAAATGAAGGCTTCAGTTCCTAATAGGCTATATTTCTTTTCCGTTCCTTTGTATTTCCATAACAGCTTAGCAAACAAACAAGATGTTATGCCTACCCTCATTTATCATCAACTGCCATTGCTAAATATTATCATTGAAAAAGGCCTAAATCCCATAATAAATTACAAGGAGTTCAAACAGCTTGTATTTCATCTTTATACTGTTAACTCCATCTTATTTTGTAGTTGTTGTAATAAGCCAAACCCCTTAACTGTCCATGAATCTTCACCAAGAAGTCTTTTTCTACCTCTTAACATGAAATTCATCTGTCATTTATCGCAGAGATTTAGAAAGTAAAAACTACATGTCAGTAGTATGGCTGGTTTTAAAATACTTTCAGCAATGTAAATCTGTTTATTTTGAAGCAGTCTTTATTACTCCTTCTCAAAGGCTGGTTCTCAGTTGTGTCTCATTTTCTGAGTATTGGCTGCTTTCTCCATTGGATGCAGAGATACAGAATATTATCATAGTAATCTACAGAATGTAAGAAGTGCATTCCAGACCTTCACAATAGCAGGGAAAAGAGGATTTGGAAGTGGTGACCAGTTATCCCTCGCCCTCAAGCAAGTGCACAGTGGTTGAAGTGACATTTTGGTATATATTTCTTTAGTTCGTGGCGTGGGCAGAATGCTGCCTTCTCTCCAGGACCCTGCCTCCTGATATGGGTTGTCATAAATGTAAAGGGAAGGGTAAACCCCTTTAAAATCCCTCCTGGCCAGAGGAAAAATCCTCTCACCTGTAAAGGGTTAAGAAGCTAAAGGTAACCTTGCTGGCACCTGACCAAAATGACCAATGAGGAGACAAGATACTTTCAAAAGCTGGAAGGAGGGAGAGAAACAAAGGGTCTGTGTCTGTTGGTATGCTGCTTTGCTGGGGAAAGAACAGGAATGGAGTCTTAGAACTTTTAGTAAGTAATCTAGCTAGGTATGCGTTAGATTATGATTTCTTTAAATGGCTGAGAAAAGAATTGTGCTGAATAGAATGACTATTTCTGTCTGTGTGTCTTTTTTGTAACTTAAGGTTTTGCCTAGAGGGATTCTCTATGTTTTGAATCTAATTACCCTGTAAGGTATTTACCATCCTGATTTTACAGGAGTGATTCTTTTACTTCTATCTACTTCTAGTTCTATTAAAAGTCTTCTTGTAAGAAAACTGAATGCTTTTTCATTGTTCTCAGATCCAAGGGTTTGGGTCTGTGGTCACCTATACAAATTGGTGAGGCTTTTTATCCACCATTTCCCAGGAAAGGGGGGGTGCAAGTGTTGGGAGGATTGTTCATTGTTCTTAAGATCCAAGGGTCTGGGTCTGTAGTCACGTAGGCAAATTGGTGAGGATTTTTACCAAACTTTTCCCAGGAAGTGGGGTGCAAGAGTTGGGAGGATTTTGGGGGGAAAGATGTGTCCAAACTACGTTTCCCAGTAATCCCAGTTAGAGTTTGGTGGTGGCAGTGGTTATTCCAAGGACAAAGGATAAAATTAATTTGTACCTTGGGGAAGTTTTAACCTAAGCTGGTAAAAGTGAGCTTAGGAGGTTTTCATGCAGGTCCCCACATCTGTACCCTAGAGTTCAGAGTGGGGGAGGAACCTTGACATGGGTGCTCTCCTCTAAGGGTATGTCTGCACTGCAGTTAAAAACCACGGCAGGCCTGTCCCAACTGACTCGGGCTCGTGGGGCTGTTTAATTGTGATGTAGACATTCAGGCTCAGGCTGGAGACCAGGCTATAGGACCCCTCAAGCTACACTGCAATTGAACAGCCGCTTAGCCTGAGCCAGCTGGCCCAGGCAGCCACAAGTGTCGAACTGCCTTGTAGACATATTTTAAAGACCCCATGTTTTACCACAGTTTTCTTGTGACCTGAGGTCTGCAGTGTTCAGCATGCCAAAGCTACCTTCCAGGATAGGCACTCTAGTTTTGTCTGACCCATTTTTAAGATTATATTCAAGTAGTATTCAGGTTTCAAGGTATCATCTAACTGGGACTCAGGAGATGTGGGTTGTATTTCTAGCTCTTCCACTGACCAGCTGTGTGAATTTAAGCAAGTCTCTTAAGCAAGTGCTTGTTTCCCTTCCCACCCTTTGTCTGTCTTTTCTACCTAAGTCCAATTCAGGAAGTCACTTACACACAAGCTTAAATCCAACCCCCTCAGAGCAGCATCTGAGGAAGTGCTTAAAACAGGAGTGGGCAAACTACGGCCCGCTTCCGGCCCATCAGACGTTTTTAATCCAGCCCTCAAGCTCCCGCCAGGAGTGGGGGTCGGAGGCTTGTCCCGCTCTGCCTACCCCTGCTGGGGAGCGGGGTCTGGGGCTTGCCCTGCCCGGCACTCCCCAGACCCGGACTCACAATTCCCTTGATGAGCACCATTTTGCGGCACGCAGAGCCACACTGTGCAGGCACAACTTCACCATGCTGTTTCTGGGAATTGGAATCCCGCCCCTACACAGCAGCAGAGTGCCCAGTCCCCTCCGGGTCTCCTACTGCCCCACCCTCGAGAGCCTCAAAACCAACCAGGGGCTGCACCCGTCCCAGCTAGGGTGCCTCTGCCTGTGACAGTGTCTGGTACAGCCACCTTGGTATCACTGCTGGCAGTGCCCCTAGGAGTCCCCAGTACCGCCCCTGTAAAGCCCTCCCCGCTCATGCCACACCCCATGGTTCCCTCATTCCCCCCAGCTCAGTAACATCCCTTATAAAGCCCCTCCATAGAGTTCCCCACCCCCTCACTGGGCATTCATAGCCCACATACAATTTCCATACCCAGATGCGGCCCTTGGTCCAAAATATTTGCCAATCCCTGGCTTAAAAGGTAAAAATATTCTTAAGTGCTATCCTGAAGTATTTAAGCTTTCCTGAATCAGAGTCTTAGATTGTAAGCTCATCAGTGCAGAGCCTGTCTCTATTGTACGTTTGTATTGCACACAGCACAATGGGGCCCCAGTGTCAGTTGCGACCTCTAGCTGTTCCTGTCATTTCAATAGTGTTTGTTGAAGTTAGAAGATTCAGTTTGGTAAGTCCAGTCAGCTGTCATATAATGAGAGAAGCACATGCACACATACATAAGTGGCAATGCATGTATTATATATTTAAGTGTTATGGTGGTAAATGTGTCAGGAAAGGGTGGTGATAGCTGAAGGGTTTGATCATACAGATGTATTTCCTGCTGCAGCAAAAGCTTTTTTCAAAAATACTGAAATCCTTTTTGCCGTATCTACAATGTGAAACACAGTCCGGTTCCATCAACCTTTAGGTCTCTCTAACAAGACTGACCGTATCTGAGTTCATAGCCCTATTCTGATACAAACCAACCCACCTCCTGAACCAATCTCCACCAAACACTTTACTGTCTCCATCTCAGGAACTCCATTTGTCCCATAATGCACTCAGTCATTCCAGGCAACATATTCCTTTGAAAACAGATGTTTAAGTGATGTGACAGACACTGATATGGAGACGTTGCAAAATTGATTCCTTCACTTCAACTCATACACTCAAGATGTAACTTTTCATATCTCTTATTACTGGATAGCAAAATGTGTATGAAAGCCTGACAGCATGACTAATATCAGTTAGAGGTAATGGGTACAGTCTAAATGCAAACTTCATTAGAATAGAATTGGAAAGTTAAAAAGACATAAAAATCATTAATGAGACATTGCCAAAAAGAGTACAGATAATGGATTGTCTACCGAATTGCTCATTTTTTCCCCTCAAGTCTATCCCAGAAGTCTGTTGCCTATGCAGAAGCCTATACTGTGCGTGGCTCAGAACATGAAATGCTGTATGAGCATTCAGGCTCTGTTCTTCCAGGCTAAAACTCAATACTGTGCAACAGACTAGCACAATACATACGCACCACTTAATTCCCACTTAAGCCTTTGAGCACTTAAGTGGTGTATAGCCTTTGCTCCGGCCTGCACAAGGGTGAATTCAACCTTGAATGCACACATGAATTCTGATTCTTATAACGTAAATGGGTTATCAACAAATTAGTTGAAAGGAGAATATGCCCCTTTAATGATACTGTACTTGGAGGGTAACATCATCCAAAAGTAACAACAGCTTTCAAATTAAGAAATGCTACTGCAAATAAAATCTGCATTTCAGGTTAGACTAAGAAGGGTCTTTAATATTCGCAGAACACGCAATACAAAAACACTATCCTTGTTAAATCCTAAAACGTTCACTGATCCATGGCAGACAAGTATTTTTTTTCTTTAAAAAGAATATGTCAATCGAGAAATACACCCACACAGATCAGCAACGTAAGTTACCTTTAAAATGAAAAAAAATCCGTGTCCGTAGAAATAGGCAGATGTGTTATTGAAATACAGTAATTGCAAACTTCTGCATTCTATATATGCTATAGAACCACCATCCATTCAGTATGTAAAGGATGCATAATCCTATTTCTAGCACATTTTGTTCTGTAGTTAGTTCTGCGTTAGTTTTTTTTATTCTTGTTTTTCATGTGAAAAACAAAATGTTGGCAAATAAACATGATATTTAGGCCTTTCCACTCCCCAGATCTATTGCTAATATTCAGCTGAAAATGGTCTCATGCTGTGATAGCATCATTGGGTCAAATTCTGTGCTGCGCCTCTCAGGAGATACAGCACAGAAGGCGCAACACAAGTATGGGGACAACTTTTTGGTTGCTCTTTACACCAGATTCTGGTCTGCTCTAAGAGCTGGAGCAGTATGAAGGGGGAAAATGCAAAGGCAAGATTCTGGCTCATTTTCTTCACATACTTGGAGCTCTATTTGTAATAAAGTAATTGATGCCATCTGTGTAATTTTATGCCATCTAGGTAGCTTTGACGGGTACATCAGGAATACAAAAAACAAGATTCCATTCATAGAATATTATTGTCCACTTCTTATTCATATTATGCCTTGATTTGTTTTTGAAGCATATGTGAGCATGATTTCTATTTTTTATATCTAAAATAATGTTCCTGGGTTATTATACAGGTGTTGCTATCACAGGAAGTTTTGTGAGAAGACAGAAATCTTACAATTTGCTCTGGAAAGGGTAAAATGGAGGCTAAACTTGATTTCTGGTGGAAAGGAATTGCACAACCAAAATACCTCCACAGGAGAAAGCCATTCTCCCTCCAGGCCCTGTAAGCTTCACGCTAGGCTCAGCCTACTGCAGGGTACCTGCATAGTCCATAGCTGACATAATGCATCACAGGAGTGAGGCCATCTTTGGAGACAGCAGAACCAAGGCCATTCAGTTTTTAAGAGATAGGATCAGAGCCCTTTCAGAGAATCTGATATTGTAACCCCCTAGACCTGCAACCCTTTTAAACCTAAGTCAAGTATGATATCAGTTTGTCTTTGTATTGTCTTGGGTCACATGGACTATCCTTCCAGTTTTTTGTCTGTTTGTATTTTTTAAAACTACAGGTGAGTTCTTGGAACTTGAAAATCTACTCCTGCAATTCTTCCCTACTTTCTACTTTTCTCTTTTTAAACTGTACATATAAAGTCCTACGAAATGAAAACCATTACAAAGAAAGCCCTCAAAGAAGCAGCTTTTGGCAAACAGGATAAGGTTTTATTTTCCTCTGATAATTAAAGCCAGGAATTTCCTTTCACACAGAGCACTAAGCAGAGGCAAATGTCTGTTTTCACAGCACACTGATTTTATTTATTTAGTTTTAACAAGGGCTTCTGCTTTTGATAATCCATCCCTTCCCTTTCATCAACCAAGCTAGCAGAATGCAGTGATAGTTCAAAGGTGCCACTTCAAGTAACAAAAAATATCTCATTTATTAACACCAGTAATAATAAGCATAACACTTCACCCCCAAGACACAACATTCACTATCGGTTTCATATGTACTGTGCACCATTAGGAGACGAACATTTAACTCAATTTGTTTATACACTGCCAAGTTTTAGGACAGCTACATATTATTTACTACTCTTCCACAAAATGTGTCATGAAAAGTTACCTGTGCATATTCAAAATATTCAGTATTAAACATTCACACAAAAAATGGGAGGGCGGGCAGGGAGTAAGCCCAGCTCAGCTCCCTATTATCTGCAAATACTGTTTTCTGGACTTTGTGTGTTTTCTTTTTACTTATATCCCACAATTATACATGTGAGAAACCAATGATGAGCTGCAATCTGCAAATACTTTACCATCTGCTATTTGCAGATCTAGTCAAATTTAGAGTTAATTAAAGATTAAAGACAATCAAACAACACTGCTGGAGCAAAGACCCAACTTCCTTCCTGTTAGGACTGCATATAAATAATCTCAGTTGCTTGCTCTCATTCACTCCATACCACCATAAGTCCACAGCATCCTAAGGGAAATGTAACTTGCATCTGTGATATACCCGTATTGCCTTAGTTTTAATGAACAAAACCTCAACTTTAGAACCACAATAGTAATTGTTGGAGGGATAGCTCAGTGGTTTGAGCGCTAGCCTGCTAAACCCAGAGTTGTGAGTTCAATCCTTGAGGGGCCCATTTAGGGATCTGGGGCAAAAATTGGGGATTGGTCCTGCTTTGAGCAAGGGGTTAAACTAGATGACCTCTTGAGGTCCCTTCCAACCCTGATATTCTATGAATATGTCACCCACAGCTATTTACTGGGACCAACAAATGCACAGCTGTTGCTGCTAAGTACAGGGATTAAGAATGAGAAGCATTTTTCAGAAAATCCCAGCTACGTGAGGTATTTTTAATTGGTTTGAATTAACTGCCACATTACTGTGGCACACATTTTAACAGTGGTAACAGGCCTCCCTTTCATATCCATCTCTTCCCTCCATCAACCTCTTCCCATCTCACCACATCAACCAAGTTACCACACCCACAGCTTTTTATCATGTTGCTTCCTCCTCCAAAAGCCCACTCCCCACTGTGCTGCCTCCCTCCCCGCCCAAACACGCACACAAACTCTACCCCATCTTAGAATCCACTCCTCTCCAGCGCTTCCACTTCCCCTGCCTGCAATCTGGTTCCTGCTGCCTTCATTTACTGTGCTTGCCCTGTGAGGCCTGGAAATAGAAGGTAACAAAAGAAATTAAGTCTGTGGCTGTTCCAGCCCTAGGGTGACCAGGTGTCCGGTTTTCGACTGGAACACCCAGTTGAAAAGGAATCCTGGTGGCTCCAGTCAGCCGTTGACTGTCCCGTTGGCAGCGCTGCCCTCCACGCGGTTCCCAGGAAGCAGCTGGCAGGTCCCCCCTTCCGGCTCAAAAGCCTAGGGCAGGGGTGGGGAACCTGGGACCTGCAAATGGTAACCTACGGCCTGCAGGCTGGATCCAACCCTGTGGTTAATTACATCCAGCCTGTAGCACCCTTCACCCCCTGTGAGGCAGGAGTCATAAGCACCAGCTCATCCCACTGGGCGAGAAAGCACCGAGCCTTCACCGCCCGCATACACACCCTGGCGGGGCTGGAGCCACAAGTGCCAGCTCGACCCCCTGCAGGCGGAAGCCCTGAGCCTCCTCCCCATCCCCCACCCCGCAACCCGGTGAGTGAATGGCCTACAATTTATTTTTTCTTAGGTCACGGTGCCTGACAGAAAAAAGGTTCCCCGCCCAGGAGCCCTTACTCCCCCACCACCCCATGCCCTAACCCCATCCCTGATCCCCCCCCCGCCCTCTGACCCCCCTCAGCCCGGAGCACCCTCCTGCACCCCAAACCCCTCATTCCCAGCCCCACATCAGAGCCCACATGCCCAGCGCCCTCACCCCACCCCCGCACCCCAACGGCCTGCCCCAGCCTGGAGCCCACCCCCCACTCCCTGAATCCCCTCATTTCTGGCCCCACCCCACAACCCGTACCCCCAACCCAGAGCCCTGTACCTCCTCCCACACCCAAACCCCTTGCCTCAGCTCGGAGCCCCCTCCCATACTCCCAACCCCTCGGCTCCACCCCCAGCCCAGAGCCCCCTCCTGCATCCCAAATCCCTCATCCCTGGCCCCACTCCAGAGCCTGCACCGCCAGCCGGAGCCCTCACCCCGTCCTGCTCCCCAGCCCCCTGAGCCAGCCCAGTGAAAATGGGTGAATGAGAGTGAGCGATGGGTAGGAGGAGGAGTGACCGTGGGGAAGAGCCTCAGAGAAGGGGCGAGGTATGGGTAGAGCCTCGGAGAAAGGGCAGTGCAAAGGCGTTCGGTTTTGTGTTAGTAGAAAGTTGGCAACCCTATCCGGCCCCTTTGAGATGACGCCTGCTGCTGCAGGAAACAGGGTGCACACACAGGGGCTTTTGCTCTCCCTTTAAGGGGGAGAGGGATAGTCTCTGTAACTAGCCCCTCAATGGCCTGAGAACCACGCTGTTTCCCTGACCCAAATCCAACATGTCCACCTGCACGAAGTCTCCTGATGCTAGACCATGACACTGCACCTTCCAATAAACCAAAGCAGGGCTGGACTTTTGACCACTGTAAAAATAATTGGTCAACTGACCAGTCAAATAATTTTTTTTTAAATGGACAAAAATTTTAAAGCACTAAGTTATTGGAAGAGTACCAGAAGTAACAAAAGAGGAAAGAGTAAGACATTGTGGTATCCAGTAGGCTTAGCCTTAGATATTAAGGACTAATTACAAAAAAAAAAAAGAAAAAAAAAAGTTACTTAATAGTTATTTTAATTAAAAAAATGCAAGGCACAACAAAATTAAGTTCTAAAAAATTAAATTATTTCTGTTTTCAGCAACATTAGGTTAGCATTTAAATGTGAACATAATACAAGACTGAACAGTTACAAAAGAAAATAAATATGAATTTAAACAAATACATATCAACTATAAAAGAAAAGAGTTATTTTTAAATGCACTTATGCTAGGTAAGCAGCAAGCCAACTCCTCAAGCAGTTTAATGGCTGTGCATCCTTTGTGTTGGGGAAGAAAGTTGAATGACTATGAACACTTCTCTCATCCCACTCCCTTCGGAGTTAATTTTTGTATGTTTTGTCAGTTTAGAGAATAAAAGACCCAGTTCCTACCTCAGAGAGTTTAATTTAACATGCTTTCTAAACCAGTGGTTCTGAACCAGGGGTCCGGGGCCCTTTAGGGGGCCACAAGCCAGTTTCAGGGGGTCTGCCAAGCAGGACCAGCATTTGATCACTTGGGCCGAGGTCAGAAAGCCAGAGCCCCACCGCATGGGGCTGAAGCCCAGGGACCTGAGCCCCACCACACAGGACTGAAGCCAAAGCCTGAGCAACGTAGCTTTGCAGGGCCCCAGGCAATTGCCCTGCTTGCTGCCTCCAACACGGTCCCTGGCTTTTATATGCAGAAAACCAGTTATTGTGGCACAGATGGGCTGTGGAGTTTTTACAGCATTTTTGGGGAGGGGGGGCTTAGAAAGAAAAAGGTTGAGAACCCCTGTTCTAAACCACCATGTATACTCATGAGCTCTTACACTTTCAACTGGTTCACCTTTTTTCCCAGCAGGTGGTATTAGCAAGTACTAAAGTGAGCAATCAAGATATTTAATTAGGCTTGGTAACAGATTGCACCATGATGCAATCAAAAAGGTAGGCTGCTGCCTACATCAGGGCATTCTTGCTGGAATATCTGACAATATTTAACCTTCATGCAGGTGGACATGTTGGATTTGGCACAGGGAGTGGGATGAGAGAAGTGTTCATAGTCATTAAACATGGTTAAATATCAGGCAGTCAATTGCCAAGCTTACACCACACACACACACACACAGGTTATGCATCACATCAGCTCATCTGGCTGTCCATTACAGCAACACTGGTGGAACAGAGCTCTATGAGACTCGCATTACCAGCTGCCCCGTTAATATTCAGAACCTTTTGGGCAGCAATAGAGCAATCAAGAATCACATCAAGATCACACTGCTGTAACAGAGGCAAGTACTGAAGTTATTCATAGTTGTGGTGCACTCAAAAGAAGAGGCTGTGGCTGAGTAATGAAGACCTCTTTCCTTCCCTTTTCTTGCAGCAGCGGAGATGGGGAGGTACAGTAGCAAAGAGTCAGAGGATTAATGTCGCAGAAACGCAGTACTTCTGGAGACTCTACACAGCTGTCTTTAAAAAAATAAAACACCCAACCCTAAGAGCCTGTCACAAAAAACAATTCTCCCCGCCACATTTCCCCTAGCTATTGAAACATTCAGACTGGGTCACAGTCAGCTTTTTGGCCAACATCTCACAATTGGCTAAAGCCAGAAACAGGTCTTTTAGAACACTGAAAAGCCAGGATTTTTCATGATAGAATTGCTAATGGGAAAACCAGAAGAATCTGTCAGTTTAGCCTGTTCTAAAACAAATACCCTAGCTAAAGAACATCATCTGTTAAAGTGGGTTTATTATACAAGTTAGTTATGGGCTTACAGCTACTATTAACTAGTGGACAGAACGTAAGTATACATGCAATAAATTTTATCGGTACCGTACATTACGTTTATCTTCTAAATGAAAAAGACTCATTAAGTGTTCATTGTGGACAGAATATTCAGCAGAGAAGTCAGAACTGTCAAGCAAATGTTCTATCAGGCTAACCTTAGTTTATATTTTCCCCTCAGAGATGTGCATCTGTACTAATTAAAAGGAAATTTACCATTTATCTATCAAGTAAAATAGAAATGCTGCCAATGTACACTCCTTATTAATATTACAAGGTCCAAGTGTCATTATCAGGGTGAATACAAATCCACAAGTACCATTTCCTAGACCATATATTTACATTTTTCACAGAGAAACAGAGTTGGCACATGCTAATACATCATTTAAGTCAGCTGTTCACTACAATGAAAGTAGTACTCGTAGTTGTTCACGCCGTTCCCAACATGCATACAGTATATGGAACAAAATTACTTTTAGAAATTCTCAGAATTTTCTAACCATAAATTTATTTCTACTCAAACATAGTTTGAGGAAGGAGAAATAAGTATTTGACTTCAAACCCATATAGGACCCAATTCTTCAAACATATGCATGCATATGCTTAACTTTAATATGTGCAGAACCTAGGCCTTAACCATTTGAGTGCTAGGAATGCCTATCAAAGTGGCAGCTACTTGATCCCTTTAAACAGTTGCAGAAAATAAAATTTCACCTTGCTATTAATTTCTTTCTTCTCAACCCCAAGAGTTATTTTAAGGCATGGGATGTCATGCTCAGAAGATTTGTTCAAGGAATGTTTATACCAACCATCAATCTCTGCTTATTACAGAGGCGTCTTTACCAGCTCCAAAGTTAAAATCACATTGAGTTTTTCATCCGACTAAGTGAGCTGTAGCTCACGAAAGCTTATGCTCAAATAAATTTGTTAGTCTCTAAGGTACCACAAGCACTCCTTTTCTTTCCATTAAAGCAGGCGTACAAATCTTTTTGTTCAGCATAAAAGCAAATGTGCATTATCAACCAAAATTATAGCAGTTACTTATAGGGTACAGATATAATTTTATGTAATGTTTGAAATAAATCTGGTAGATTAGGCATTCAAAGTTGTTAATAATTACTCCATTTTGAAATTTTTGGTATGTGTCTAAACTAGGAGAACCAAAAATAGAAGAATTAAAATGGTTTTGTTTTAATTTATTACACAAATCCCTTGCCCTGCATAAAGCCCTATGCACAGGACACTTAATTGACACGAGTATTATGGACGCAGTATATCTATTTACATGCTGCAATGCATAATATTTCCCATTAAAAATAAGTTTTCAGATAAAAAAAACCTTCATTACTTAGTTGTAAATCCTTTTACCGGCACAATTAAAAATACGTAAGCATTAGAAAATATGACAGGTTTCAGAGTAGCAGCCGTGTTAGTCTGTATTCGCAAAAAGAAAAGGAGTACTTGTGGCACCTTAGAGACTAACAAATTTATTTGAGCATAAGATTTCGTGAGATACAGCTCACTTCATCGGATGCATTCAGTGGAAATGAATGCATCCAATGAAGTGAGCTGTAGCTCACAAAAGCTTATGCTCAAATAAATTTGTTAGTCTCTAAGGTGCCAAAAAAGTACTCCTTTTCTTTTTATTAGAAAATATAGATATCATAATTATTACATAATTATCGTATTACCCTGACAGTTCACATGCATTTATCCACAATGCACAAACATAAGGTGTTAATTTTACACTTTCCCCTAGTAACTTTAATGCTGAACCCACAGAGAAAATATACCTACAAACAGTGCTGATGGAATAATATCCATTAATATTTAAAAAAAAGGAGTACTTGTGGCACCTTAGAGACTAACCAATTTATTTGAGCATGAGCTTTCGTGAGCTCACGAAAGCTCATGCTCAAATAAATTGGTTAGTCTCTAAGGTGCCACAAATACTCCTTTTCTTTTTGCGAATACAGACTAACACGGCTGTTACTCTGAAACCTATTAATATTTAAGACAATTTCCCCCTTCCCCAAGTGTCAAATTATCCATATGCAATTGTTCTCATTACTTGATGAGCTCTATTTATAAACTGTTTTAAAAAATATCCAAGCCACTATATACACATATGCTTGCAAGATACAGGTTTTGAATGGAATTCGAAGAATGTCTTGCAGGTTAGCCTTCACATTGATATCGAAGTATTTACAGTACAGTTTGAGAGGTCTGTGCCATTAACAGATGAATGCACAAACTCTGTAAGTGTAAGTAATTTGTTATTCATCATTTCATTTTTAAAAAAAAACTAGAGGTTCTCATGTCGTTTTAATTTTTATATATATATATATATATATATATATATATATATATGTTAGACAGGTTACCATAGCAACCCTAATTTTTCCATTACAGAATTTTGTGTCTGGAAAGTATAACTGGGCCATCTACAAAAACGATGGTAAAGCAGATGTGTATCTTCATATTTCCCATAATATTTTCTGAAATACCTTGAAACTCCAGAGTTGATGAGGTTTATTTAAAAATAGATAGCACATGCTACTTTCTCTCCCTCTCTCTATGGAAAGAGTGACATATTATTTGTATAGTTCACATATTTTAAGTGTGCAAAAACACGATATGACAGCTTTTTTCCTATCAGGAAACAGAGGGGAAAAATGCAACTGCCATAGTTATGAACCCATCTAAAAAGTCAATTTGTATAGTTTTTAACTAAAACATTCATATTTTCCACTTACTGCATCTTTATGTAGATTTAAATATAAAGGAAAGAGAGAATGAAGACTTATTGATCCTTTTACTATTAATTTCACTGGCAAATATATAATCATCATCATCACAACAAAAAAAACTGTTAGGTTCAGAAGTATACACAAATATTCTTTTAATAGATTTAGTATCCCACAGTTAATTGTTTAATAGCTATTTTTAAAGGGTTTCGGGGGTTTGGGGGGTTTTTTTTGGACTTGGTGCCTCAAATCCAACTATACTTTGTTATGCTGCATTTTGTACATTAGGCTTTATTCAAATCCCCTTCCTCATCTCACAAATCCTCCTTCCATTGTTTTCCAGCCTGTAGAGTAGATTTCAACTGTATTTAATAGAATCATTGAAGTCAGAGATGCGAAACACCTATCACATCACCCAGAACATCTGACTGTCAACGATGGATTTTTGTTCCCTACAGCTGGGGTTCTCAATCTTTTTCTTTCTGAGCCACCTCCCCGCCCCCATGGCCCACCTGTGCCACAACAGCTGTTTTTTTGCATATAAAAGCAAGTGCCAGCGTTAGAGGGTAGCAAGCAGGACAATTGCCCAGGGCCCCATGCCACAGGGGCCCCCACGCAGCTACACTGCTCAAGCTTCAGCCGCAGCCAGCGGGGCTCAGGGACCTGGGCTTCAGCTCCATGAGGTGGGGGTTCGACTTTCTGTCCCTTGCCCCAGCAAGTCTAATGCTGGCCCTGCTTGGAGGCCTCCCTAAAACCTGTTGAGAACGACTGCCCTACAGTACATTTTCTAATTTTTTGTACATTCCCATTTCAAAAGTGTCAAGAGTGTCCTTTGAGACCAATAGATCTCAGTCTCGGGAATTCTTCCTGAGACATTCCCTATTTTCTGAATTTCTTCCTACTATTCCTAGTTATTTCTCATTTCATTCATCAATTTGGATTTACACTCTTCAAAACAGGTGTAGTTATGTCCCCTTCCCACAGTCACTCCTTTTCTATCTAAATTACATATATTCAGCTTTTTTAGTTACTAACTTTTTATCAAAGCCCAAAGAATCATTGACAGCACATGTTATTTGCTTGATTACTTTTGATTACTTTTAACTGTTCTTAGAAATCCCTCCACATTAGATTTTACTTATAATGTAGAAGACCTCCACGTAGATGGCTGCACAGAGGAAGCCATTCTACAACAGAACATGAACAATGCTACATAATATGCAGCATCATCTACTACATGTTATCTGTTAACCAACTATTTACATGCAGATAGAGTTCTCTTTTAACAGTACCCATAAAAAAGGCAGTATTACACAGAGACAGGTCCACCACAGCCACATTGAGAAGGGATGACACTTCTCAGATCTCTTATGCAATGCCTCTATATATACAGATCAAAAGTCGCATTGGCTTTCGTTGCAGTCATGTGACATAGTAAACTCATGTCTAATTTGCTGGCCATTATCATCCCTACATCTTGTCTTCTCTTTTCTCTCCCTTGACTATTATGTGCATGTGATTAGAGTTAGGTTTTTTCCTCTCCAGATTTAAAAACTTGCAGTTTCCCCAAGATGAATCTCATTTTGTCATTTTCTGATGCTACATGTGTCAAGGCTCCTTCCCCACTCTGAACTCCAGGGTACAGATGTGGGGACCTGCATGAAAACACCGTAAGCTTATTTTTACCAGCTTAGGTTAAAACTTCCCCAAGGTACAAACTATTTTACCTTTTGCCCTTGGACTTTATTGCTGCCACCACGAAGCGTCTAACAGATATATAACTGGGAGAGAGCCCGCTTGGAAACGTCTTTCCCCCCAAAATCCTCCCCAAACCCTACACCCCCTTTCCTGGGAAAGGCTTGATAAAATCCTCACCAATTTGCATAGGTAAACACAGACCCAAACCCTTGGATCTTAAGAACAAGGAAAAAGCAATCAGGTTCTTAAAAGAAGAATTTTAATAGAAGAAAAAGTAGAAGAATCACCTCTGTAAAATCAGGATGGTAAATACCTTACAGAGTAATCAGATTCAAAACATAGAGAATCCCTCTAGGCTAAACCTTAAGTTACAAAAAGATACAAAAACAGGAATATACATTCCATTCAGCACAACTTATTTTATCAGCCATTTAAACAAAACAGAATCTAACGCATATCTAACTAGATTACTTACTAAGTTCTAAGACTCCATTCCTTTTCTGTTCTTGGCAAAAACAACACACAGATAGAGAGAACCTTTTTTTCTCCTCCACCTCCAGCTTTGAAAGTATCTTGTCTCCTCATTGGTCATTTGGTCAGGTGCCAGAGAGGTTATCCTAGCTTCTTAACCCTTTACAGGTGAAAGGGTTTTTCCTCTGGCCAGGAGGGATTTTAAAGGTGTTTACCCTTCCCTTTATATTTATGACCCATGTTTAATCTCTCTAGGCTCCTCTGTATTATTTCTGTCCTGACAGGTGTTAAGAATTCCTCCCAATTTAGTAACATCTGTGAAGTTCATTGATGTGTTTCTCTCTCTTACACTTCATTAAAGAAGATGTTAATTATGACTCATCTTAACAATAAATCCTGTGTTAGCATACTAGATACCTTCCACCAACTCAATACGTTGGCTTGTATCACTACCATTTATTTATGGTCTCTTAGACAGTTTTCCATCCATGTAACAATGTACTTAACCAAGCCAGTTTGAATGAAATTTCCAAGTAATATACTGTTAAACAGTAATCCCTTTAATAAATATTGAAGATATCTTAAGTGTTTTCGGGTGTGTCTACACTACTGGCTTTACAGAGACACATCTACAGTTCTGCAGCTGTACCACTGTAGTGTAGACTCTACAGAGATGGAAAAACCCCTTCGGTTGCTGTAGTTAATCCACCTCCCTGAGCGGCTGTAGCTAGGACAATGGAAGAATGCTTTTGTTGACCTAGCCATGTCTACAGTGGGGGGTTAAGTCAGATTAACTACATTGCTCAAGGGTGTGAATTTTTCACGCTGCTGAGTGACACAGCTAGGTTAATCTGAAGTTTAAGAGTAGACCAGATTTATAGACAAAAAAAGATCCATTGAAGTACATGGAATTATCCACGTACATAAAATTCGACATGAGCATAAATCTTTGCAGAATCAGTTTAAAATATAACATGTCCTTTATGCCCTTAATATATTTATTTTGCAATGCTGTCTGAAACAAAAATCAATTCTCTGGCAAGATTTAAACCAATGCTGCTTATTGCCGATGATTCCATTACTCTCAAGGTGGTTTTTAACCCTCCCAATATTTAGTCCATTATTTTCATAGTTATGGTCAACAGTTTCCATTAGGAGGTACATTAGGGCCCCTAGAAAATTTAAACATGTTTTTGAGACACAGATCACTAAAAACTTCACTCCTACATAAAAACATTAATGACTTGAACTATTTTATGTCATTTCTTCTGCTCATCCTGCTACACGTGTAGAAGTGTTTTCAAGAGTGCATTCGCAAGTGCTTTGTTCATCATAGATTTGAAGTGTCTGAAGTGATGCACCACTTTGCTCATAAGACTATTCCAATGTCTAACAGTCCATCTCACAGCATGTTGTTTTTTGCCCAAGTTCAGCTTTTATTAATATAGTTTTATTACTCCTAGTTCTACTTTTTGGGGCCTTGTTAAACAATTGCCTGGCTCAATATAATCAAACAGAGCTATAAAATACAACATTATTCTAATTCTCAAGTGCACTAGTAAACTTCTTTGGTATCCGTGCAACTAAAATGTTATGAGAGACTATTTGATTAATCCCATATTCAATTTGCAATCTTACTGCAGCGTCAGTGTTTTGACACTCGTAATGTTTGCACAGAGATTGCCCTATAACAATAATAATAATCTAGCTCGATTACTCGTGTTAAAATGCACATGGGGGGTGGGGGGGACTTGCTCTTCATTAAAAAAACACTTTCCTTAAAATATTTCTTTAAAAACTTAAAGAAAATGACGAGATGCCCTGTACATTCTCTGAAGCAGCTGGAACTGGTCACTGTTAGACAGGATACTGGACAAGATGACCTGAGGTGTAATCCTATATGGCAATTCCCATGATCTTAAAATAAAATAACACTTTTAAAAAGCGAAGATTGAATTTAGATCTTCATTCAAATACTTACAAAGTAGGTTACATATTTAGAAAACTGAAAAGGAAAGTAATTTACAGTATAGGCGAAATGCACAGCCCGTAGTATCATTTTAGCACTTCTTCTATAAAATCAGCATAGCTCTGTTTCTATCATTATATACAAGTGAAAATATTTTACTTTCATTTATTCCAAAATATGGAGAAACTTTCCAAGACTAATGAAGAGCAACGCGCACTTATGTAGCTGCAGAATTCATAACAGGCCTTGAATGCTGCAGAATTATTTCCAAAGCGTCTGTCTTTTTTCTCCAAACAAACAATTAATAGAATTTCTGTGTAAATCGATACTATAGTCAGGGGTGAAAGTAAGTTAGAGGACTTACCGGTCCCCCGGAGTCCTGAGCAGGGGGCGTGGCCTCAACTGGAAGAGGCGTGGCCTCAAATCCCCAGGCCCTTTAAATCTTGATTTAAAGGGCCAGGGCTCCAGGTGCAGTAGTGGCGGCTGGGAGCCCGGGGCCCTTTAAATCACCCCCAAGCTACCAGCTGCAGAGGCAGCTGGGAGCCCCAGGGCTCCAGCCGCCACTACCGCCCCGGGGCCCTTTAAATCCTGGCCTGAGCCCTGCTGCCCGAGCCCTGGGGTAGTGGCGGCGAGGCTCAGGCTGCAGGGCTCAGGTGGGGATTTAAAGGGCCCTAGGGCAGTAGCAGCGGCTGGAGCTCCAGGGCCCTTTAAATCCCCGCCAGAGCCCCGCCGCCGCTACCCCAGGGCTCGGGCAGCAGGGCTCAGGCCGGGATTTAAAGGGCCCGGGGAGGGGAGGAGGGGGTAGCAGCAGCTGGAGCTCCAGAGCCCTTTAAATCCCCGCCGCAGCCCTGCTGCCACTACCCCCTGGACTTTAAACTGCCCTCTCTGAAAGCCAGTCCTGGTACGGCACACCAGCTCTTACCGGTACGCCATACCGGGGCATACTGGCTTACTTTCACCTCTGACTATAGTACAGACAAGAACAGACCATAGACATCTTTGAGGAGCAGGTAGGTAAGCAAAAATCTTGCACTATTTTACTTAATAAATTTTTCAGAATGTAGATTAAATAGTACAGTAGCCAAATACTGGGCAGAGATTTACGTATTTGTTTAGAAATGCATGATTAACCATGAGACTTGCTAATTCCCAGCTCTATTATTGAAAGAAATATGGTAATTTCAAATATCATTAAAAAAACAGACTCAAAACCTATTTACAAAAAAAAGTAAATAGATTTCAACTTGAAATTACTATTACCAGAATATAACTTTGATGTTTTAACTTTTGTTTGAGCAAAAATGTGCATGCTTCAGAGAAATTAAAAAATTAACAGTTAAAGTTTGTATCTTGATCTTACCTATTAGGGTAAATGAGAAAAGAACATGAAGATACCGTCATTTATTCAAGTTCAATTTATGGTGCTGGTACAGTCTGATCCACAGATGCAGCTTTGAGGCTAGATCAGGGTCTAAATCCTTGTCACAAATTTTACTGCTGCTTAAAAATCACCAGTAGACTCGATACTGGCGTGATCCTAGTTAGTTAATGTCTCTGTTAATAGGCATACCTGCATCACTGAAGAATGAGGTTATAGCATGCCATACCTTTTGGGTCTTCATTCCTACTGAACAACAATATTATTATTTAAAGACCCAGAATGGCAAACTTTTAAGCTGTTACTCTGAAACTTTTAAGCGCGAGTATTTTGAGATACTCTAAAAGAGTGAGACATTCGTGGAAACTTTTTTATTTTGAAAATAGGTCAACCTTAAGTAATGCTTTCATCTCTGCAGAACCAGAGACTTAGGTCATTTGACAGATATTCAAATCAATGCCAAGACTGAGGCAGTATTTGAATCTGTGTTACAGAATATTGGTACAAAAAATTCACTCTTTGGGCCAGATTTTCCACCAGAGTTCAGTGAAAAAGAAATGCCCAAGCAGAAGCAGGATCTTTATGAGAAGAGGAAACATTAACAGTAGACAAATACTTTCACAAATTCCTAATTCTACTTCTAATGTATCCCAAAACATTTCTTCATGAACGTGCAAATCCCGCCCTTCTTCTGTTCTGTTTGTTCTTTTCTGAGCCAGCAGAGTATCACAAGAGTTTCTTTACACTATTTTTGTATGGTATAAACAAAAATTAAATACTAAACAGTGATTTCAAGAGCATAAACTTCTTGAAAATGACCAAGATATTGAAATATACAGGAACTTAGCATAGCAGTAGAGTAGATGGCTCACATGCACACAGCAGAACATAGAAGTAATGTCCAATTTTGAGCTTATCAACATTAATATATCTTCATATTAAGAGAAAGCATGTTCAAAACATATAATCATTAGCCATTAATTTTTTTAAAAGGAAACCACGACACAAAATTTCTGAAAAATAAAAATAGAAAAATGTATATATTGTCACCCTTAGCAGGGGATGTCTATTACAAATCACCTTATAACAGATAAGGCTACCCACTCAATCTTGCAAAGATGAAAAGGTAACTGCATCGACGTGTACAAAATTCTAACACAACCAAATGGTACAAGATTACTTGAGTTACTCTAGTCAAACACAAGAGGGAAGAACAAATCTTAGCTAAGAAAGCAGAATACTGGGTGTGACGTTACACCCCATAAAGCTTTATGGAAATATGCTTATGAATTTATATATGACATAACTGGAATATGTTTTATGCTACATATACCATGTAACATATCTCTGTAAAGGTTATGATCTTCTGAATCTATTCCTCCTATTTGTATGCATGTATCATTTCTGTGTTCGAAGTTATGAATATCAGCTGTGACACTCTTGCTTGATTTCTAAGGAGCCTTAGTAAAGCATTTGGTCAGCTTCCTGAGAAAGGAATGTGCAAATTAAGTGCCCAGTCAAGGAACACTTAACAGACAATGGATCTTGGAAGGCTCCAATCCACATAAGAAGTCTACTTGAGGACTTTCAAGGTAGCGTGTGAACCATTGCTGCTACCTGTAAGTTCTGAGTCATTGATGGACATGTGACTCCAAAACTCCATCTTGTAGCTGGAATTCTACACAGGGGGACGGAGGGGGTGTCCACCCACAAGAGAAAGTCTATTTAAACCCCTGGGAGACCCCTCCATTTGGTCTTCAGCTGACTCAAGAGATAGCCTCTCCACCCCCAAAGGATACCTGAAAGAAAATGGAATAAACGACAGTAACAACAGGGGGTGCGAGTGATTGCTGGACCCAGACTAGAAGGAGACTAGTCTGTAAAAGGAAGCTTACTGGAACACCTCTGAGGGTGAGGTTTTGTCTGTATTCAGTTTTCTTTCTTTATTAGGCACAGACTTGTGTGTTTTAATTTTATTTTGTTTGGTAATTCACTTTGTTCTGTCTGTAACTACTTGGAACCACTTAAATCCTACTTTCTGTATTTAATAAAATAACTTTTTACTTATTAATTACCCAGAGTATGCATTAAATACCTGAGGAAGGCAAACAGCTGTGCATATCTCTCTATTAGTGTTACAGAGAGTGAACAATTTATGAGTTTATCCTGTATAAGCTTTATACAGGGTAAAACGGATTTATTTGGGGTTTTGACCCCATTGGGAGTTGGGCATCTGAGTGTTAAAGACAGGAACACTTCTTAAAATGCTTTCAGTTAAGCTTGCAGTTTGTGGGACGTGGTTCAGACCTGGGTCTGTGTTTGTGGCCGGCAGTGTGTCTGGCACAACCAGGCAGAGTTCTGGAGTCCCAAGCTGGCAGAGAAGGTAGGGGCAGAAGTAGTCTTGGCATATCAGCTGGCAGTCCCAAGGGGGTTTCTGTGATCCAACCCATCACACTGGGTGCTAACTATTCTCTGTGTAAAGAGCTAAAACAAACCAAAACACCTACACATATTCTCCCATCTTCGTACATGTACAATATGTGGTTGTTAATCTGATGTTAAGAAATCTGGAAGCTTTTTGGTTAATTTTTGGCATGGATCCTACCAGAGATGGATAGCAAAATTAAACTAAACACTGGATTTCAGAAAGCAAAACAAAGCATATTAAAAATTTCAGCCACTGGCTGTCAGAAGCTCCTCCGAGGAATGAAAATCACAGCGATCCCACTTAAACTCTATTCCTTTGTCAGAAAAAGGGTTCCCAGTGCCAACAGCTGTAATCTGAGTGAGCTGGGAATGACACCTTTACCTAAAAGCTTTCCTGAAATAATTCTAAAATAGAGGAACCATGCCAGGAATTTTGGCTTAGATATAGCAGTAGATATTTGAGGTACCAATATGTGCTCTTCTAGAAGTGTGACTACAACTTTGGAAAGAGAAGTTTCTTCCCCCACAGAAAAGACAAGTCTGCATGGCCAGTTGTCATGTTGGATTCTGGCCAAGATAAAAAAGAATGGCTGTTGATATGGATACCATGATACTCCAAAGAGCAGAAAGTACCAAACAGATATTTAAAACATAGCTTTGCTAAGGGATAACATTCTGGGTAGATTTCTTGTAGCAATGTATCATTGAGAACATCTGATTTAAGAATACCACAAGGCCAGACTCTTTCAGAGACAAGGTCTTTTCAGCAGGTGGCCATGTTTCAGAAAGGGCACTATGATGAGAGGTCTGTTTTAAGTGAACTTGGCAGTATGTTTAAGTAAATTCATGCTCGTTTATTCCAATAAAAAACAATAAAAGCACTAAATCTTAAGTACAACGGCTGAAAACCTAGACAAGGAATCTTAAAAAAAGTCAAAAAAGAGAGAGGTATTCATTGTTGTAGTGCATACGAATCAATATCCCCCCCTTTAAATAGTTTGTAAGCGCTCCCAAGGCACTCAGAGCATACTAGGTTTTAGAAATCAGTCAGAGGAGCAGTGTTTATGTAACTAGGCCTTGCACGTCATGCATAGTCAGCAAACATTTATTTGGACCCAACCATAAAGTATTAAAATAACTAAGGGCTCATCAATGCAATTATCAAATTCAGGTCAAAATTAAGGTAAATAGGCAAGTTAGAAGAAATATTGAAATTAATAATTTAATCACCCAATTAATATAGCAGATAATGAATCCTGTAAGGCCTGGTCTACACTACGAGTTTAGGTCGAATTTAGCAGCGTTATCTCGATCTAACCCTGCACCCGTCTACACAACGAAGCCCTTTTTTTCGACTTAACAGGCTCTTAAAATTTATTTCTTTACTCCACCCCAAACAAAGGGCTTAGTGCTGAAATTGGCCTTGCTGGGCCGAATTTTGAGTACCATGGACACAATTCGACGGTATTGGCCTCTGGGAGCTATCCCAGAGTGCTCAGTTATGACCACTCTGGACAGCGCTCTCAACTCAGATGCACTGGCCAGGTAGACAGGAAAAGGCCCGCGAACTTTTGAATCTCATTTCCTGTTTGGGCAGCATGGCGAGCTCACCTGCACAGGTCACCATGCAGAGCTCATTATCACAGGAGACCATGCAGTCCCAGAATCGTCGAAGAGCTCCAGCATGGACCGAACGGGAGATGCGGGATCTGATCGCTGTATGGGGAGACAAATCCGTGCTGGCAGAACTCTGTTCAAAAAGACGAAATGCCAAAATATTTGAAAAAGATCTCCAATGGCATGAAGGACAGAGGCTATAACAGGGACCCGCAGCAGTGCCATGTGACAATTAAGGAGCTGAGGCAAGCCTACCAAAAAACTAGAGAGGGAAACGGCCGCTCTGGTTCAGAGCCCCAGACATGCTGCTTCTATGATAAGCTGCATGCCATTCTAGGGGGTGCAGCCAGCACTACTCCAACCCTGTGCTTTGATGCCGTCCAAGGAGTGGGAGGCAACACGGAAGCAGGTTTTGGGGGCGAGGAAGATGATTATGAGGAGGAGGTTGTAGATAGCTTACAGCAAGAAAGCGGAGAAACCAGTTTCCCCAACAGCCAGGATCTGTTTAATCACCCGAGACCTAGTACCCCCCGAACCCACCCAAGGCAGGCTCCCGGACCCTGAAGGCGGAGAAGGGACCTCTGGTGAGTGAATCTTTGTAAATATTATACATTGTTTAAAAGCAAGCATGTTTAATGTTTAATTTGCCCTGGCATTCGCGGCCAGTACAGCTACCGAAAAAGTCTGTTAATGTGTCTGGGAATGGAGCAGAAATCCTCCAGGGACATCTCCATAAAGCTCTCCTGGATGTACTCCCGAAGCCCTTGCAAAAGGTTTCTGGGGAGGGCAGCCTTATTCCATCCTTCATAGTAGAACACTTTACCACGCCAGGCCAGTAGCACGTAGTCGGGAATCATTGCAGAACAGAGCATTGCAGTGTATGGTCCCGGTGTTGCTGGCATTCAAACATCCGTTCTTTATCTCTTTGTGATACCCTCAGGAGAGTGATATCATTCATGGTCACCTGGTTGAAATAGGGTGGTTTTAGTAAGCGGACATTCAGAGGTGCCTGTTCCTGCTGGGCTGTTTGCCTGTGGCTTAACAGAAATCTTCCCTGCTGTTCGCCACGCAGTGGGGGGAGGGGTGAAGCCATCACCCCAGAGAATTGGGTGGGTATGGGGGGGAGGGGTTAGTTGGGTTTCTGCTGCACATGAACCCAGAAACCACAGCCCCTCCTTTTAAATTGCCAATCCATTTTTAATGGCCAAACCAACAGCTACTTCATATGGGCAATGAGGGCGCTGCTGTTTGAAACCATTCCCACATTTTAGGAAGATTAAAGAAGCCAAAAGACTGTGGCTTACCATGGCTGTCTGCAAGCCGAATTCTGCTGCCCGGCCCTGTGTGAGTGATCTCTCACACCAAACCAACATACCCTCAATAAGTGGCAAAATGCGACCTTGTAATGAAAGCACATGTGCTATGTAATGTTGTAACAGCAAAGTCTACCATGAAAGAGTGTACCCATTGTTCTATAAAATGCGTCTTTTTAACTACCATTCTCCCTTTTTTTTCCTCCATCAGCTGCATATGTTTCTCCTTCCCAGAGACTAGCAAAGATTATAAGTCGAAAAAAATGCACTCGTGATGAAATGTTCTCTGACCTCATGCTGTCCTCCCACACTGACAGAGCACAGCAAAATACATGGAGGCAGACAATCTCAGAGTGCAGGAAAACACAGTATGACCGCAAGGAGAGGTGGTGGGCTGAAGATGGTAGGTGGTGTCAGCTTGCTCAAAGAAGGCAGGAGTCAATGTTCAGGCTGCTGGAGGATCAAACTCATATGCTCCAGCGTATGGTTGAGCTGCAGGCAAGGCAACAGGAGCACAGACCGCCGCTACACAGAGAGCCCTGTGTAACCAACCATCCTCCTCCCCAAGTTCCATAGCCTTCTCACCCAGATGCCCAAGAACGTGGGGGGGGGGGCTTCCGGCCACCCAGCCACTCCGCCACAGAGGACTGCCCGAGAAACAGAAGGCTGGCATTCAATAAGTTTTAAAGTGCTGTGTGGCCTTGTCCTTCCCTCCTCCACCACCCCTCCCAGGCTGTGTGATGAATAAATAAAGAATGCATGAATGTGAAGCAACAATGACTTTATTGCATCTGCAAGTGGTGATTGAAGCAGGGAGGGGAGGGTGCTTAGCTTACAGGAAAGTAGAGTGAACCCAGGGGGGTTTCCATCAAGGAGAAACAAAACAGAATTTTTACACCATAGCCTGGCCATTCATGAAACTGGTTTTCAAAGCTTCTCTGATGCGCACTGTACCCTCCTGTACTCTTCTAACCGCCCTGGTGTCTGGCTGCATGTAATCAGCGGCCAGGTGATTTGCCTCAACCTCCCACCCCACCATAAACGTCTCCCCCTTACTCTCACAGATGTTGGAGCGCACAGCAAGCAGTAATACCAGTGGGAATATTGGTTTCGCTGAGGTCTAACTGAGTCAGTAAACTGCGCCAGCGTGCTTTTAAATGCCCAAATGCACATTCTACCACCATTCAGCACTTGCTCAACCTATAGTTGAACAGCTCCTGACTACTGTCCAGGCTGCCTGTGTAAGGCTTCATGAGCTATGGTATTAAGGGGTAGGCTGGGTCCCCAGGAATAACTATAGGCATTTCAACATCCCCAGCAGTCATTTTCTGGTCTGGAAAGTAAGTCCCTTGCTGCAGCTGTTGAAACAGACCAGAGTTCCTGAAGATGCGAGCGTCATGTACCTTTTCCGGCCATCCCACGTTGATGTTGGTGAAATGTCCCTTGTGATCCACCAGTGCTTGCAGCACCATTGAAAAGTACCCCTTTCGGTTTATGTACCTGCCTTGGTGCTCCGGTGCCTTGGGTTCCGTCTATCACCCCACCACAGTCAGGGAATCCCATTGCAGCAAAGCCATCCACTATGACCTGCACATTTCCCAGAATCACTACCCTTGATAGCAGAACGTCAGCGATTGCACTGGATACTTGGATCACAGCAGCCCCCCCAGTAGATCTGACTGGTAACTGTCTGGCATTGCAAGGTTCCACAGAGCTATCGCCACTCGCTTGTAAACTGTGAGGGCTGCTCTCATCTTGGTACTCTTGAGCTTCAGGCAGGGGAAAGCAAGTCACAAAGTTCCATGAAAGTGCCCTTACGCATGCGAAAGTTTCGCAGCCACTGGGAATCGTCCCAGATCTGCAACACTATGTGGTTTCACCACTCTGTGCTTATTTCCCAGGCTCAGAATCAGCATTCCACGCCATGAACTTGCCCATTTGACACCATGATGTGCACATTACAGGGGCCCGTACTTTGTGAGATGTCCATGTCCTCATCACTCTCATCACCGTGCTGCAGTTGCCTCCTCCTCGCCTGGTTTTGCTTTTCTTGCAGGTTATGGTTCTGCATATCCTGCTGGATAACGCACACGGTGTTTATAGTGCTCATAATTGCTGCAGTGATCTGAGTGGGCTCCAGGTTCCCAATGCTATGGCGTCTGCACTGAAAAAAGGCGTGAAACGATTGTCTGCCATTGCTCTGACGGAGGGAGGGGCGACTGACAACATGGCTTACAGGGTTGGCTTACAGCGAATTAAAATCAACAAAGGGGGTGGCTTTGCATCAAGGAGAAACAGAATGGCCCCCTCAAGGATAGAACTCAAAACCCTGGGTTTAGCAGGCCGTCGATTTCACGGAGGGAGGGAGGAGAAAATGAATTCAAAACAAATCTGGTCTATTTCTTGTTTTGATCCACTTCATCTATCTTTATACATCTTGTTGGCAGAAGACGGTGCAGTATGACTGCTGGCCATCGTCAGAAGACGGTGCAGTAGGACTGCCGGCAGGACTGAATCACCATGAGACAAAACTTAAAAAGGAAATGACCTGGCTGAGTCACTCCCATGTTTGCCCAAGCGCCCTTGACCGACCTCACTGAGGTCGGCTAAAAGAGCACCCTGGAGTATGGCGACAATGGCTACCAGTCATACTGCACTGTCTGCTGCCAAAAGGCAATGAGCTGCTGCTGTGTAGCAATGCAGTACCGCGCCTGCGAGCACCCAGGAGACATACGGTGACGGTGAGCTGAGCGGGCTCCATGCTTGCCGTGGTATGGCATCTGCATGCGTAACCCATGAAAAAAGGAGCGAAACAATTGTCTGCCGTTGCTTTCACAGAGGGAGGGAGGGAAGGGTGGGCCTGATGATATGTACCCAGAACCACCCGCGACAATGTTTTTGCCCCATCAGGCACTGGGATTTCTACCCAGAATTCAAACGGGTGGCGGAGACTGCGGGAACTGTGGGATAGGTACCCACAGTGCAACGCTCTGGAAGTCGACGGTTACCTCGGTACTGTGGATGCACTCTGCCAACTAAATGCCGACCAAATGTACTTAGAGCATTTGTGTGGGGACACACACAATCGACTGTATAAAAACGCTTTGTACAAAACTGACTTCTATAAATTCGACATAATTTTGTAGTGTAGACATAGCCTGAGTCCCAAAACATAAATTGAAGGAGGTGGTCTGTTTAGTCCTAAATCCAAATCAAAGGGCCTCACCCACAACAATGCAATCAACACTTAACTGGATGAATGCCTGTGATCCAGAAACCAACACACTGTTTACATTTGCGTAACAATCTCAAACACTAATTGAAGTTTCCTCTTTGTATTTCACTATGATGTACTAACTCCATTTCCACCACCCCAACATCAATACAGACCTTTACAGAACACTCTGATAAACAGTCACAGGGCAGGTGGGTCCCGCCCCCGCTCCCTCCATCTTCTCCCAGCCCCCAATCACTCCCTCTCCCGACCCTCACTCACTCTCCCGACCCTCACTCACTCATTTTCACTGGGGTGGCTCAGGGGTTTGGGGTGCGGGAGCGGGTGAGGGCTCTGGCTGGGGGTGCGGGCTTCGGGGTGGGACCAGAAATGAGGAGTTCAGGGTGCGGGAGGGGGCTCCAGGCTAGGGCAGGGAGCGCGGTGGGGTGGGAAGGCTCCAGCTGGAGGTGTGGGATCTGGCGTGGGGCTGGGGATGAGGCATTTCAGGTTAAGGAGGGGGCTCTGGGCTGGGATCGAGGGGTTCAGAGGGCGAGAGGCGAATCAAGGCTCGGGTGGGGGGGGGTGATGGCTCCAGCTGGGGGTGCGAGCTCTGGGGTGGTGATAGGGTTTTGGGGTGCAGGAAGGGGCTCTAGGCTGGGACCAAGGGGTTCGGAGGGCAGGAGAAGGATCAGGGCTGGGGCAGGGGATTGGGGTGCAGGAGTGGGTCAGGTGTGCAGGCTCTGGGTGGTGCTTACCTCAGGCAGCTCCCGGAAGCAGCAGCCTGTTCCTGCTCTGGCTCCCACACAGAGGTGAAGCCAGGAAGCTCTGCGAGCTGCCCCATCTGCAAGTGGTGCTGCCTCCGCAGCTCCCATTGGCCACGGTTCTCAGCCAATGGGAGCTGCAGAGCTGGCACTTGGGGTGGGGGCAGCGTGGGGAGGCCCTATGGCTGCCCCTATGCCTAGGAGCCGGAGGAGGGACATGTCACTCCTTCCGGGAGTTGCGCAGAGTCACGGCAGGCAGGAAGCCTGCCTTAGCCCTGCCGTGCCACTGACCAGACTTTTAACGGCCTGGTCAGCAGTGCTGAACAGAGCCGCCAGGGTCCCTTTTTGACCGGGCATTCCCACCAAAAAACGGACACCTGGCAACCATAATCAGTGTGGGAAGTCCCACTTCAGCAAGCAGCTTGCTCAAAATATCTGCTGTTACAACCACAGGCAATGTGAATTCCGAAAATATCAAGAATAGGAAAGATACAAGACCAGTTTTGAGGAAGCTGCTCTAGCTTGCCCCTTTAAGATAAACAATCATAGGGTTACAGGGCAATGTCTAGAAAAGGGACTTAAAGGTCCATAAAAATAACAAAAGAAAGCAACCACTCACACTCTATCATGCATCCTTTAGCATTTCTTGAAATAAATGTATATCTTTCCTTTGTCAAAAACAAAGTGGAGCACTCACTCAATAACTACTGCTTTCAGAGTAGCAGCCGTGTTAGTCTGTATCTGCAAAAAGAAAAGGAGGACTTGTGGAACCTTAGAGACCAACAAATTTATTTGAGCATAAGCTTTCGTGAACTACAGCTCACATCATTGGATGCATGCAGTGGAAAATACAGTGGGGAGATTTTATATACACAAAGAACATGAAACAATGGGCGTTACCATATGGTAAGTTAACTTAGAAAAAGATCACCCCTTAGTTACTTTACATCTTCAAGCAGAAATTGACATTACAGCTCATATAATTTGAAATAGAAATAATTAAAGTTTTCACCAAGTGGATATTCTCACACATGCTACTTCTCACACACTAGTGCGTATTACATTATGATGGATGGATTTATGTACACAAACAACTGTTTCCATCTTTCTTTGCTTTTAAAGTATTAGGGCTGTCAAACAATAAAAAAGGTAATCACAATTAATCGTGATATTTAAAAAATTAATCATGATTAATCACAGTTTTAATTGCATTGTTAAACGATAATAGAATACCAATTTAAATTTATAAATATTTTGGATGTTTCTACATTTTCAAATTAATTGTATTCTGCACTGTAACTGAAATCAAAGTGTATAGTGCTCACTTTATTTTTTTTTTTAACTACAAATACTTGCTCTGTAAAAAAGATATCCAAAAGACAGTGCAATCTACAAGTCGAAGCATTAGGGGCATACAAATGTTTAGGTATCTGGCATGTAAGTACCTTACAATGCTGGCTACAACAGTGCCATATGAATGCCTGTTCTTACATTGTAAATAAGAAGCGGGCGGCATTCTCTCCCATAAATTTAAACCAACTTGTTTGTTTTAGAGATTGGCTGAACAAGAAGTAGGACTAAGTGGACTTGTAGGTTCTAAGTTTTACATTGTTTCCTTTACTTGTATGAGATTAATTGAAAAATACAATTTCTTTTGTTTATCTTTTTTACAGTGCAAATATTTGTAATTAAAATTAATAATGTAAAGTGAGCACTGTACACTTTCTTGCTCCGTCACCTCCACTACACTTTGAGTCAGCAACTGGCAACTGGAGAGCTTCCTATCAGTTAGTGAGAAGCAACAGTAGCCCCCTTTTAACCAGTCAAAGCAGCAACACTTTTGATCTTAAAATATTAAAATAAAATGGAGTCACTAGAAAAAGAAAAAGACAGACCTATGGAAAAAGGAACAAAGCAACAACAGAAAAGTCGGAGGAGAGGGGAGGGGGAAAAGAGGAATGAACCCTTTTCCTATAACTCAAGTATAGAGGTTCCCCAGGAACGGTTGCCCATGTTTTGAGAAGGGCAGAGTGCGTCACAAAAGCAAATCTTATGGGCTTAATAAAAGCTGCATTATCCACCATGGCTCAGCACTTCACAAATCTTGTGATCTCAGAGTTTTTATATATGCAGAGAGATATCCTCTTTCAAGTTTCCTGCAGGAAGTGGTATTGCACGTTTTACATAGCAGTTTCATGCCAATAATATACTCAACTAAAACCAATGCAATTTTTGGCATGCTTTCTAATTGCAGAAAGAGAAAGGTAGGTAACCAAGGAAGTAATCTACTACACAGTGCCTGAGCAGAGAAAAACAAACAGGGTTATAAATGAAGGCCTCGCCATCAAGACAAATATTACCTTCCCCGTTTTGTCTGTTTAAATTATCAAAAATTTTCTCACAGAGGTAAAAAGATATATTATGCTCGGCTAACAAATGTACCCAGATAGTGTTAGGGGAGCAGAGGATATCCATTGGTTTAAGAGTGGAATGTTCAAAATCACTAAGGAGCGGAGGGCAGCCAGCACAGAGTGCTTCCGAAAATCTTACCTTAAATCTAACAACAAAGCAGTTGGCTCAGATATGGAAACTAGCCTCACCCAAACACTATACACTAGATATTGCTGGCTTTTAAAGGTCTTAATACAAACAAATTTTATACATTCAACTGTTCAGTGCATCAGAGTTCAGAATTAAATGGCCTTGTTTGGATTCCTTGTTGTTTCAGAAATTGTTATTTGCATTTAGACTTAAAGTTTGCATAGTTTAGGAATTATCACCATGTACATAATTCTATTCAGCGTCACAGTATGTTGACAGTTCATCGGTGTTTGTAGATGCATGACCTCACATTGGCTGTGCTACAAATGCATGGCTGGTTGTGCTCATTTCTGAAGCTTCCTCAATTTCCCCCAAAATCATTAAAAACGACCAAGAGAACCCTTTGGCAAACACTTAAGAATACTTGGGTGCAAGTTATTCAGACCTATGAGTTTTAATAAATAGCATCTATCAAAGAAAATATAACACATCCTCCTTAGTTACTGTTGGAAAATATATTTTCCATCATTATAGGATATGAATACGTCATCCAGCTTCATACAAAATACAGAACAGGAGTATTGAACATCTCTGCCTTTTCTGCATCATTGGCAATTTTATCACCTCTGTGTAGTAATGGAATGATACTGTTTAATATTTCTTTACACTATACTTACATCATACACTATAACTGCTTTTTCAATCGTTCATTCGTTCCTCCTTCTGCAATAGTTCACACTAACTGTAGCAGACAGGAAACCCATTCTATGCTTGCAGACTTGTGTAAAATTGCCTAGATCATTAAAAACTTAATCCAGCAGCACTATCAGTATTGAGAGTTCTGTCTTTCATGTTCTGAAATATGCTTCATAGTTAGTGAAACTTTTAAGAAAATAGGACAATAACTAACCTACTTTTTCAAAAGTGGTTCTACTCTGAAAACGGAATGATAATTGAATCTCTGCAATTTCCAGAACAAATTTGCTCAGTTTGTAACTAAAAGGATGGTTTGTAACTGTAACTGCTATTACTGAAAATTCCACCTGGAATCTGAAAGTCAAGCTGTGTTCTTTCTGGCTGACTTACCACCAGCAGTAAAGATTCTGCAGCTGGAACTTCATTTACAATTCTGATCATAATTTCTGAGCCAAGAACACACCTAACTTTCCCAGACCCCTGTTAGCTCTTCAGTGCTAAAAGGAGTTAAAAAAGATAAATAAAAAAAATTTGATTAAGCAGTAAAAACAAGTTGATTCAACTATGAAAAACAGCACATGGAGCTGACCTAATGGGGAAAAAAGTGCAATTTTTATGGAGTCACTTTTTCTGAACATAACCACAATAAAGGTCTCTCAACAATGCACTTTGATATACTATTTGCAGGTTTGCTCCTCCCACTCACAGTTTTGAATACTTATTACAAGTAATTTTAAAATTTAGCTGCACCCTTTCAATTGTCCAGATTTCACTGGGCTCTCTCATATCTAAGAAATCCCATATCTGCTACTGTAGAGTGACCAAAATGTTGTACTGAATCCTGGCATTTCCCCATTCTACTCCCCTCTTTGCAGTTAAACTTCAGAGATCAAAGATTAACTTCTGTCTAGTTCCCACTCAAATGAGTATCTGCATGGTGAAATCCAATTTCCTAGACTTGGGTTATCATCTTCTACTAGAAAAAGGAAGTGTGGAGAGAGAAGGGTTTTGTTTTGTTTTGTTTTTTTGGGGGGGGGAGGCACAGCACGGGGAATTTCACACCTCAAATTCAAGGTAAAATTAAATCTCTATACAAAAATAGATTTGCTTAGTAGATTTGCTACTGTACTTCTGCTACGGAGATGTTCACCTACACTGTGCTTGTATATTCATTATTGATTCATTACCTTGTCATCTCTCACTTTCTATTGAGTGTACACTCCTGTTCTCAGTCTTATGCTATCTATCTCACACTCCACATCATACCATTCCAGCCTCAACTATATTGCAGAATTAAAGGTACTAGACATTCTATCAAGTGCTTAGGAAAAAATACTTGAGAATTGTGTGCGTGTGTCTGTTTGCATGCAGAACTAAAAACAGAAACACGCACATCCCACCTCTTCCACCATTAAGGAAATGTTAAGTGTATTACATTTTAGTGCAGTTGTGCTATCTTCAACGGAGAAATTTAAATAAACTTACTGAAGAGTCTAATTTACACATATTAGAGAGTGACCATTGCAAAACGAGTGGATTTTACAAGTTAGCAAGACAGACAACACAAACACACACATATGGATTACACATCATTTTGACCATGATCATTTTAAATTAATTATTCATGGTATTATTTCATGATGATGTATTAGTGGATATCTTATATTTTGTCATGTTAGTGACAGCTTAGTAATAAATTCATCCCCACTGCAATATTCTGCTTCAAAGCTTTGGCACATGCGAAGATCATTATTTTGTGTGTGTGTTTAAATAAAAAAATGTACATGATACACAGAAGCAAAATTCTACCATATCTATTTGCAAAGGCACCACCTGCCCAACTCTTTGCAACCGTCTAAACAACTCATGACTTTCTCATTTAAAAAAAGCCTCAACCACCAGGAGATCATCCTATTTGAAAAAATAACTTTTCCTACCCACTTGAAGAACAGTGGAATGGACCTTTAGATAGTATAGTGCAGAAGCCATCTTTTTAGGAAACAGGGTATCCGAACATTCACTTGCACAATCTGATGCTCATCCTCCTCATTATTTTCTACTCTATATTAAATTAACAATTATCTGGGTTGAGCTGAATTCTCTTTGCATATCATAAGTCATGTTTCTAAAATTGGAAAACAGTAACAATTTGTCTACTAATTTACATAAGTCACATTTTGTTGTTTGCTGCTAGAACTGTTTCAGAACTATATTTTGAAATTTTCAACCAAGATGAACCTTGAAGCGGATTGTGCTAAATCGCATGATCAGATGGAAAGTTCAAAATGATTAAACAAGTTATGCAATGTGTTAGTGAGTTTCATATCAGATAAGTTCTGAGACAAAACAACCACAGCATAAATCCCCAACTGTTCAGAACTCCATAGCCTCTCTGACAACCATCAGATTATTAACAAGTGTACAGGTCATGCTGCAGTAACCTTCTGTAGTACAACTCTTATGTGCACAATGCTATAAAAAACCAATAATACACCTACAAAAAAGGGACAGGGGGAGAGGAAGGAGGCTGAAAAGCAATACAGGGGCTGGCAGGAGCTACTGTACTGAAGAAGAAAGGAGGAAAAATTCTCTGAGGCAAACGAGATTGTTTAACAAGTTTTCCCTCCCCACAGCCTTGTAATAATACAATACCATGTTTGGGGATTTTTTTTGTGCTATCTTTTCAGCGTGTCTGAATTACTAAGGGGAACCTAACTTATTTTAGGTAACTAAAAACCATTAGGTTCCAATTTCAATCTGTCAATGAAAATTATTCTTAAAAAACTAAAAAGGAAATTTATGAGAATATCAAGTTACTTATGATGATTGTTTGGCCTGTTATGACATAATACAGAAAGCTACAAACTTACCTAGAAACCTAAAAGGAAAAGAATATAGAGACGTTTGTGGGAATGGAGAGTGAGATATGTACAGGGTGTTGACTCATCTTCAGATGTTTAAGGAGAGATGGTGGAGTTATGAACCATTAGGAGAGCACAGTTTGCTAGCACATACGTATTTCTGGAAAGCAGGCAGGGCATTTGATAATGTGTATCTACACAGAACTGGGTAACTTGTCTTATTTTTCAGTTTTCACAGTGTTGGATTTACTACTTGGTTGCATCTTCTGTAAATGTAGTAAATGTGAAAGCGGCTGATCAACATTGCAGATGGGTGATTAGCGGTTAGTGATTACTAAGCAGAATGTATCTGATTCAACCTAACTAAAGCTAAAGAAAGCAGAGGGGCAAATGACTAGACTGAAGTAATTAAAACCAAATTTTTCACATTTAAAAAAAAGGTAAACGTGGTCAAGAGTTGTTAAGTAGCAAGACAAAAAGGATTTGTGCTCATTTTTAAAAAGTACAGAAAACTAGTTTCCCTGGATTCCCAAGGTCTAATGTGCAATGAATGAAAACTTTGCCTGGAGAAGTAGAAGAGCAGAATACTAACAATTTTGATGAACCTGCAAGTGTGATATTTTTGATGCACCCATGATTATCAAAACAAACTGCAATAATTTAAATATTTATTTTAGCAGATCTTGGACGTCTGCTTTATTCAAGAACAATCTCTGTTCATCAGCACCCAAAAAGTGGCAAACAATTGGTATTTACACTATAAAAGACAACCACAAAGTAAGAAACAAACTTGATGAGAATGATAAAACATTCTTTTATATTAATAACCAACAGTGTACCAAAACTTAAAGCACACTTCACTCTGGATATCCTCTTCTAACACATTTGGGATTTACAAGTCTACTGCTACATACTGTAGGAAGTAGACTTAAAAAAAAATCCAAAAGGAAGAACTGAAGGATCATCATTGACATTAAAGGTAAAATGGCCGGTAATGGCGATAATCTGATAACAGCCACAAGCACGGATAGAGGGATAGTGTGTTAATACTATTGATTCTACTGCTGAAAAGAAAACTGCAAAAATACGGTGTCCAAGTTGTTGAAGAACCCATCTAAGAATGCAGAGAAAAGGAAGGACAAAAAATTCTTTGCCATTTGCTCAGAGACCAAATATAAAGGATGAGGATGATAAAGGATGAGGATGATTCTGAGGTTGAATGATTCTAAACTTGTGATGTCGTGGCGTTCACCCTATAGTTTAGCCCTCCGTGAGACAACAGTAGTAACTGTACATTCCTAAAGCACATTGTGATGAGTTCAAAATGCATCCCACAACTAACATCAGCTTTTTGTTGTTGTTTTGTTTTGAAATCAGAAAAGGAGGTTGACACCTTATGTTCCCCATACTACTTGGAGAGTTCTCAGGAAGACTGTGTCTCTACTGTAGTTGCATCCAGCTACCATAATGCACACTGAAATCAAAAACATAGAAAGTATTTTATTACAATAAGAAACTACAGAGTCTCACTCAATTTACAAGAGTTACCAAAGGTGGTTGCAGAGGGGTCTCAGATTACAAACTGATGACGTTGTCGCAGTCTCAGGCGAGCTCAAGCTAATTAACGAAGAATTGAAACCACACAAGGTCAAAAAACAATTCAGAGAAGCTACGGGACATTTTCATCATTCAACCACTATACCAGGACCCAAATACAAAGTCAGAGGTCGAGCCCAGAACTGGAAGAAGAGACTGAAATGTGGCTGATGGAAACAGAGTTCCTTCTTCTCTTCTAGCAGTTAAAAAAAAATCAAAGATTCAGATTTTGAAACCCACATTTATGTTCACAGAAGAGATTATGTCACAGTTCCTTTAATAAAATGGTGAAAAATTGTGGCGGTAAGTCACAATTGAAAAGTGGCAGTAAGTCAGTTGAAATCCAAATCCAAATTCTGACAAACTTAAAATAGCTGCATTCACGTTCACCCTAGCATCAAAATCAATGTGTTTTTTAGCACATTTGAACTAGGGTTGAAGTAGCACATTTGAACAGACGCTCCTGACAGAGCTGGGTTAGGCACAAGCCTCTGAAATGTTAGCAATTTTCCATATTAGTTTAGAACGTAAACAGGTAGGACCTTTTCTTATTGGTGTTCTGTACAATGAAAAGAGCACACTGTCAACAAATTAAGTATTACCACATGTAAATTGTTTCTGATAAATTAATTGCACCTGGAATACTTCAAATCGTACTGAAGAATACCCATTAGAAGCCCAAAATGTGTTCACTTTGTAACAGGTAACTTGCACATAAAAAGTGGCAGCAGATGTCATCCAGTCAACAATCAATTAAGTGTATATAGAAGGTTTTGTTTCTTTTTACTGTATTTACTTTTGAAATACACAATTCACTGGTTCACCTCAAGCTTCATTCTACAGTTACCAAGTATTAATGAAAGCTGGCCTTCAGGATAATCCCTACAAAGAACAAGATAGCTAATTTGAATTTGCCATACATTAAGCAGGGACAGACAAGGAAAATCACTATGCAACAGATCCACTGTAACAAAGGGCTGCAGCACATGTGTATTGAGTTACACTGCTCTACATTCACACTGCTTACCTCCTTCCTTCCACACTCATGGCACCTTGCTCATGCGTGCTGTTATGGGAGGCATCACTAGGTAGCACGGTTAGAAGTCTCAAGTTCTTTGTCTTGACATGCAAGCAAAGCTGGGGGGTCGTGGGGAGAGCCTGTATTGTTGTTATCAGTATGGGGGTGGGGGTGCTGTGGCAAATAACAAGGAAGTTTGCTCTCTGCCTTAATTTATCTAATCAGTATCAGTTCTTGAAACAGGAGGTGTTCCCTTGGAGACAGACATTGGTGTTTAGACTGAGATTCCAGAACGGGTTTACCTTCATATTTGTATTTTGCACTATATACATCAATCCTTAAGCAACCAAGTTGCACAAAGGGTATAACCAGATTCCACATCACTGATTTCTCCTCCAATGGAGAAACAGGCCTGCAAGGCCCCAAAAATCTGTCACCACTCAACAAAGGAGCCACATGCATCTATTCCTCATTAATCCCATTCAGGCACTCACATGAAATGGGTTTACTATTCCCCTCTAGTAGGATCATCCTTTAAAAAGACAGATAATACACAACATCCCCTCCTCTCCCCTCTCTAGACCCCCCTCACACACACACTCACACAATCATTAGGAGATCCACCCCCAGTTACCGAAGTCAGCAAGTTACCAAAGCAAGAATACATTATAGAGTAATACTTTGTTTACGTATTTGACAAAGGTAGCTCAGTTATAATTAATTAGGGTAACATTTCTTGCAGATTACTGAATTATTTTGGGGGGCAAAAGAGGCAAGACCTCTCTTGGAAAGCAGGGTGAAACTGATTTTTGTGAAAGAATTAAAGTCCAAGTTAGGGAGGGTCTATTTTGGCTTAAAAAAAGAGAGAGAGAGAGAGAGAGAGAGAGAGAGCTGGTTCTTCCCCCCTCTACTTACCATTGTATAATAGTAAGTATTCAAGAAGTGAAAAGGAAGTTACAGTGTTCAGAGTTACAGTGAGTACAGCACTGAATAGAGGAAAGTGCTTTTTGAACTACTGTAGGGCTTTAAATGTTTTTTTTTAAAATACAGGTCTAACTCATCTACAGGAAAAACAATAGTAACCCATTTCTAGAAGGATGTCAAAGCCTTACTATGTTAAGATTTAGGTAACATGCCCAAAATCATTTTGATTTAGAATGATTAATATTGTTTGGGTCTACAAGTTATTTTTTTTAAAAAGCAAAGCTATAGGTGTGTTGAGGATTCATGGCTGAATCTCAGAGGAGGTAGAAAGGTGGCAGGGGTGGGGGAGGGAGAGCAAGGGGAAGAAAAAGGAGATAAAAGGAAAGAAGTCTCATGTTTTAAACAAGATTATTCTGCACAGACTGTCAATGTACAGCTTGTTGGTGTCATGCTGTGAAGTCAGGTCTGATTCAGAACCACACAGACCTAATACATTACTTTTAAATGGCAAAGTGGACTTGATATTTGTGCTTCGACTACCGTGACAACCTGCTGGGATTCTCAGAATTGTGAGCCACTGTGCATAGGTTTGTGTGATACCAAGTAGAAAGAATAAAGGTAAAAATGGATACAAACCAAAGTAAAACACACTTCTAAGACTAAAACAAGTCATCGGCTATAGTTTACTTACAGCTTCTCCAGCGTGACTGGCTAAAGTTCTTTTCCACCACTGGGTGTAGATTCCATGCTGTCTGGTATAGACTTCATGCTGGTCCCTCACCTGCTAGTGATTTTTACAATGTAAATGATCTCTTCCTGCAACTGCCAATACAAATGATTAGCCCACTGAATTTGGCTATACCTGGTTTGAGGTGCTGTCTTCATTCCTTCTGTGTGAAGAAAGCCTGTTTATCAATCCCCCTGACATGCCTGGTTAAAAACTCATTCCAGTCACATATTTCCAGTGTATCTGTAAAGTTCTTTGTGGGTTAACCATATGTACATCATTAAGAATATTAATGACCAGTGAGTTATTAGCTTTCCAATGATTTATGACATGCCACCTCCTGGATAAATATCATGACAAGAGTGAGGAGAACCAGGCATTCTGTAATGAGAACGGTGAGGTGATGCACTAGTAATATATCTAAAGACCCTGAATCTGAATTCTACTAAAGGAAATTGAAAGACTCCCAGTGATTTCAATAGGCATTGGCAGGAACTTTAGTCCTCAATCCCATTAATTTTATAGGATTAAGATTTTCCTGTGCCTGAACTCCGCTCTCAGAGCCAACACAAGTTAGAGCTCCTTCCAAGCACCTCAGACTTGCTCCACGAACACAAGATCCTTTATTGACTGCGCATCAGTGGAAAAGTGACTCTGCCACACCTACCCACCATGCCCACATGTCACAGTGGAGGTGGCTGGCAGACGCAGAGCCCAAATCCAGCACACCTGGGCCAGCCAAGATCTCTCCTCTGACAAGTCCATTCTCTGCTAGCCAATTGACGTAGTGGGTCTGGTTCTGAGTAGAGAATCCAGCCCTGTATGTTTCAAGGCTTATGCGATCTGGCTTCCAGAAGTTGTCAGAGCATCCACACTAGAAGGCTGCCAAACTCTTAAAATACCACTTGGCAGTTGAAGGCTTTTTGATGTGTCTGATTTTTTTCTTTTTAATCCCTTTTCCACACTGTGCTGGAAACTGGAAACCAAATATTCAGGAGAGTTAAAATATACTTGCTGAAGGCTTGGCAACAAATAGTAACCAGCAGCACGCAAACATTTCATTTTAACCCATACTGTGAACAGAAACACATTTCTCAATTCAGAGACTCAATTTTAGAATCATTCTTAAATTGTCATGTATCTGGGAGCTAAATACAGAAATCACAAAGAGCAGAGGAAGCACTAGTACTATCTAATGAAAGCCACTGAAGTCATGACAACACCTAGCAGTTAAAAAAAACCACCCAAATACGTGGTTAAAAGTTTCAAAGCGAAAAGAAAACAACACTTCACTCTAAATGTAATACTGCAAGGCATGAGGAGTCCACTAGTTTGAAAGCTGACATATTTACACCTTAAGTGCTTAAAAAGCACTGCTATCCCAAGGGACCACTCAATGAATTATGTTTTGGGAACAGTCAGGCATAGAAATGAATAATAAGTTACGTATATCTTTGGAAAGCTAAGAATCAGAGCTTTCTAAGGGTACAGAGCAAGTGGTACATACTCAGGCTCAGATCCATAGAAGGACTTAGGCACCTAACTGCCATTTTAGGTGCCTACATCCAACTTTCAGGTGCCTTTGAGAACCTCAAAACCACTGCTCAGCTGCCATCTAACATACCTAGGTGCATAAGGGTCTGCTGGTTAGCACGCACACAGCTGCCTCAGTCTAGGCATCCAGGCCACTATCTCATGCTTAAGCCCCACTGGGTCCTCAAACTAGGTATTCCCACAGGTAGTCGCCCAAGATGTAGGAGACCCAGATTCAATTCCCCCTCTACCCCATGTGCATGGATATGCATCAGGAATTTGAATCTGAGTTTCATGCTTCTGAGTTGACTGCTCTAACCAATGTACCATGGTATATTCTGGAGTAGTCTTCTTTCACTCTCTCCTGTTGACGCTGTTCTGCTGTATATAAATAATTGAATAGCCAATGGGCTAGAAGCAGGGTGAAAACTCCTCTATAGTCCAGCGGTTAGCTGTGACAATTCTCGGGGAACCCTGTACTGTGAGTCATCTTGTCAATCGCTGCCTCAAACAAGACAGGCTTGCCCGTGGTGATAGGGATGGTAGCTCCCTAACACCACCAGCCTGTTAGCCACTTAAGCACTTTCCTCTGGGCTATGGCAGCCCTGTCTTAGCTTTGCAGGTTACAATAGGTGTGCCCGCTCCATGGGTCCCTTTCAATCATTTCCATGTGATATCCAGCCCCTGGTTACTCACAGAAATCCCAGATCCTCTACACCCAGCTAAGCAGTACATCCCAGTTTAAAATCACTGCTCCTGTGTTAAAAACAAAACAAAACAAAAAACCACAACAGCACTTGTGAGCACTTACAAACAAAACAAAAGTAGGTTTATTTAAGAAAGATTGGAGAGTTAACTAAAACCAAGAGAGGTGGAAACAAAGGGTTACAATTCAAAACAAAATCATAAAACAAACCTGGATCTACACTTACCAATAGTTTACCTTTCCTATCTTAAGAAAAAAAAATAGCTCCCCACCTTCAAAGCTCAGTGTATTACAGAGCTGGTTGGCTTCATATGAACTAAAACCAATTTTTCCATGAGAACATGCCCATTTCCCAAGATGTCTCCTCAGCAAAAGGATTCAGAGTGCCTTTCCCCACTCTGTGGTGTACTGAAACAATCTAAGGTGCCACAAGTACTCCTTTTCTTTTTGCGAATACAGACTAACACGGCTGCTACTCTGAAACTTGCAAATTGTAGAGCCCTCCTCCGAGATGGCTCTCTGCACAACAGTGCAGGGATCAGGGGTTTTGGGATCCAGGCATCCATGGATTCACTGGACTAAACAGTGAAGGGTTTGACCCTTAAAAAGAGGAAGGTATGAAAATATCCAAAGGAAAGAAAGAGTCAGAGAGCTGGGCTGGTATGCTACAAAGTTGTGTCTGTATTTCACTTTTTTTCAATGGACTGTGAAACTTAATTTTAGTTTTTTAAGAGTTCAAAAGCTAATTAGTAAAATCTGCACTCACTGCTTTTCTGTCCTTCCCCTCCCCACCCGCCACTTCCCTGATCCCCACTTGATTAAGGAATTCTAGAACAATCTTTATCCCAGATCATTTTAACGTCTAGGCCCAACTGCTTACAAGAGAACAGCTGTCCTGATTCAGAGAGATGTATATTATACATACCAATATCTGAAACGGATTGCGATACCTCCGTACACTATGCGAAATTCATATCAATTTAAGAAAAACAAGGACAGTTCTACCCACTCCTGCTGGCACATGCTGCTTTACACCCAGACCATCAGACATAAAACTATAATATAAATGTACCAAGGACTGCTGCCAACTACATTTTAAGAGGTTTAACTCCTTGCTGCTGGCAAACTTGAAAAATGTGTAATTCCTCCCAATAGACTTCATCCTTTTCTGCTTGGCCAACATATTTCCCTTCTGCCTGACGTTATCTTACATATTCCACCGGGCCAACCTTGCAGTCTTTACTCAAGCAAAGCTTCCACTGTGCTCCAAGGGAGTTTTACTCAAGTAAAGACTGCAAAAGGACCATAGAAATGGTACCTATTTGTGTACAAGCATTCTGGCATATTTACAACTTCTCTCTCTAGTCCCCGACACCCAAATCTATGAAATAGCCTGACAGTACAAGACAACCAGTTAGTAAATTGCTGCTGCACAGCCAGCAGAGGGAGCTCACACTGTGCTTAGAGTTGTAATTGTCGAATGATAGTTCTACTACCAATAAAGGGATACATTTCAGGCAACCTTCAGTGATGAAGCTCTAAAAATCTTCAAAGTACATATAGCCATCATTTCTAAAACACACACAATATATGAGGATCTTATTGAAGTACATCATTGGTCTTCATAGCGTAAATTATGGCCCCAATTCAAAGAAAGCATGTTAACTTGTGCTGCAAGCATGCACTTGAGTCCCAGTGATTTCCAAAGGGTTTAAATGCCTTCCTTGAATCAGAGCCTGTATCAGAGTTTAAGTACAGTATTTGTATTTCCCTTTTTTCCCCATATTTTGCTTAGTTGCCTTAGCATACTTAACGTTTTAACTTCACAGTGTAAGTGGCCAAATCTCCAACCACATATGAGTTGCTTTACTACAGAGTAAAAGTTGCTCACATGCACCTTTGTAGGATTAGATTTGGTTTTATTGGGGTGTTCCGATTAAAAAAAGATGTTTGTTACATATATGAATTATCATAGAAAAATGATGTTTGAAAACTACAAACAAACACTTTATAGTTTTGTACTTATTTTACAATTCCATAAATGCACTACATTTTTTCAGGATTTACTCAAGATTTTATTGTCATAGAAATATTGTTATGAATTCTCAGCTACTGTGGTAGATATTGATTGGCCATGGAAAACAAAACAAGGTACACTGAGCAAACCCTTACTTTTCTTTTAGTTCTCAGATAATGAACTTTTTTAAAAAGTTATCATGTCTGAGAATTGGAGCAGTCGGAGCCATTACCTCTAACAAGAAGTGTTGTTTGATGCATGGCTAGACTATACTGTACCACTTCCAAGTCCCCACCAGATAAAATTCAAAGATGTGTTACCGTGTCTAACAACCTTAAAACTACATCAAGATCACATCAAAGCATGGTACTCCTACATAGATACCACAATACAGGAAGAGATGGGTTTTGTTAAATTTCAAATCATGAATAAAGGGGAGTGAGGGAGAGTATTTACCTTAAAATGTTAATTTCAACCTGAAAACTAAAGCTGTGATTTTGAAAAGGAGTGGTGGGGGAGGGGGAGAAATTAACAGCTTCACGTTGTCAGGCTCCTTAGAAAATATGAGCTTAAAAAAAGGTCTATATTTACAGTAAAGCACATTTCCTTGAAAGTTATCATATATGAAACTCCAATATTTTCAGTATTATTTTGTCTAGATCATACAAAATAGTTCTTTGTAATTCTTTAGCCAGTTTTATAGACTAGGCAATGTATTGATTAACACAGATCTATTTCTTCATTATTTCTTATGAAGATCAACATTATTACTAAAATATTAACATTTAATGGGACTTAATCATGAAAAAAAACCACCTTTTTTCTCAAGTGGCCAATATATGTAGTGCACATGTTGTCTAAAAGATGTAAAGCTCACTACATCATAACACTCCAAAAAAATCTGAGAAAGGAGGAGGTCTCATCACTTCACCTAACAGGCATCTGTCTTGTGTGTAGCTGTAAACTGGTACTGTTCTTCTCACCTAAGCTTAAACTTCAGAATTTCTTTGTTAAACCCGAACATTAAAAGAAAGGGAGGAGGGGGGAGACAATTACTTCCTGGCAATTTTAAATATTTTATGTGCAGAGGTATAAGAGTCAGCTGGTCCCATGTGCATCTGTTCTGGTAATGGGGACATACCAAATTTGGTTTACATTATCTTTAAATTACTCTTAAAAAAACAAAAAAACAAACATCACAAATCTGAAACTGGTACGTGATGGTGGCTAAAAACCAGACATATGTATTGTTATAAGAACTTGCTGTCTGATCACGACTCCTAAAGACAGGCTTCAGGGTGTCTTTCTTACTGTATACGGATTATGGGAAAAAATTAAAGGTTGTAACATACTGTTATCTTTAACTTTTTATTTCCTTTCATTTAGTTTTGCAGACTGACTGATTTCAGACTGGCAGCTCATGACCCCCCAAGTAAGAACCTCGTGACCCCCTGAGGGGTCCCGACCCCCCCAGTTTGAGAACCCCTGTTTTAAGTGCTATAATGATGCTGTTGATTTGTACAAATAAATAAATAAATAAATAATAAAATAAAATACAATAAAAAAGATACTTCCCAAAACTTCTGGAATGTTTTACAAACATGAAATAGCTTCAGAACAACCTTCCCAAATGTACAGTGGGATTCTGTATAAGAGCTTATGGCACCTTAGAGACTAACAAATTTATCTGAGCATGAGCTTTCGTGAGCTAGAGTTCACTTCATCGGATGCATACAGTGGAAAATATAGTGAGGAGATTTTATAGACACAGAGAACATGAAACAAGAGTGATCAGGAAAAGTGAGCTATTAAAAGAGAGCAAGGGGGGCGGGGGAACACCCATTGTTTCACGTTCTCTGTGTATATAAAATCTCCCCACTGTATTTTCCACTGAACGCATCCGATGAAGTGAGCTGTAGCTCACGAAAGCTTATGCTCAAATGAATTTGTTAGTCTCTAAGGTGCCACAAGTCCTCCTTTTCTTTTTGCGGATACAGACTAACACGGCTACTACTCTGAAACCTGTGTAAGGGCTGTGTTCAGAACTAAGGGACTTCCTGGTTTCCAATCCTGTGCTCAGACCACAACCTCCAACTGCACACAGAGGATTCTACTTGAAAGGCAAAATCCTGACCCTACTGTAGGGTGACCAGATGTCCCGATTTTATAGGGACAGTCCCAATTTTTGGGTCTCTTTCTTATATAGGCTTCTATTACCCCCCCACACACACACTCCCGTCTTGATTTTTCACATTTGCTGTCTGGTCACTCTACCCCACTGAGAGTTTTGCTATTGACTTCAGTAAGATCACAGTTTCATCCCATATTTTTGTGCCCTGAAATACTCAAAAAAAGAGCAATCTTTTTGATTTTAGAGAGGAAAGTTCTAGCCATCAAGGTTGGGATTTCCTCATTTATTCAGCCAGCAATCCCTATTTTGATCATAATTTAAATTTTAAATTAGTGGAGTCAATTAAAATAGCAGGTGCTTAATAAGAGAGTTGTCATTTTGTCTTCACAAGACAAAAACTATGGCGAAATATGTATTCCTCTCTCCTGGAAAAACCCATCCCACAGCTAGCCAAGCACAGAAAGCAATTGCCTCCAAATTCACTCTGGAATCATTTTCATTCTGACCCCAAGCACTCAAAAATCTCCTTTGCCTAGAAGCAAACAAAGCAGAATTGGCTGCCTCTTCAAATGATGAATGACAAACTATTACAGACTTGGATTTGTCATCTCTTTTCCCCATTTTGTTTCAGAAAAAAAAAATCTGGGTTCCAAAGTACTAGGTCTCCACTAACATTGGAAGGGGCGTAACTATTAGTTTGCAGTGAATAAGACAATAAAGCGATTAGATATTATGAGTCAATTGCAATACAAATGTCTGCGTGCCCACGCACACACACTTAGCCTTCAAATCATTTTAAAAAATCTTAACTTTTTGAAACACAACATGAAGTCATGCGGGGGCAGCGTGTATATATTTTTTGTTTGTAACGTTTTGACTCTGCAATTTCTTCAGTGTTAGTGGGAAATCCTTAAGTAGTAAAGACTACAAAACTAAAAATTTCCTTTTGAGCAAAAGTGACTGCAGCCTCTTGTTAGAGAGCCACCGGAGACACTCTCCTGCTACAGACTTAAAACTTTAAGCCAAAGGGCCCTTGCAAACCCAGCTCCCCCTGCTTCCTCCCCCCACTCCTCTTATGCAATGCATTGACACACTGCCAAGGTGCTGTTTTAAACACTGCAACTATACTAATTACAGAAGATTTATTATACAACACACTGTTTTGCTAGGAGCCAGTTTAAGCAGCCTCTGGAACACTGCAATGGCAGCCATGCATGTCACAGTACTTGAAGGCCGGGGAGGGAGGGAGGGAGGAGGAGACTAGTTCTCTTCCACAAGGTTTGAGTAAGTAGGTCAGCTGTCACCAGTGGCAGGGTTCAAACTGCTCACAGAAGCGCATATTATCCGCAGTATCCCAGTATCAGGTTTTCAACAGCTGAGACCGGAATCTTTTTGCCTTTCGAGTCCCTGGTATATTTTTTAGCTTAGAAACCCGCTACTTTTTCAGAGTTTAGATGCAGAAGAGCGGGGAGGCACACGGACTCCCAAAAAGGGGATCATCAAGCTATGCAGGACATTTAAAAAAAAAAAAAAAGAAGTTTTTGCACCTTTGAGGTTTACAAAAGCATTCGATGAAAGAGTCTCAGACAACACTTTCGTTAAAAAAACCAAGATGTTCTAAGCCCAATATTAAGTCTGTAAATGGAATCATGACTATTACTCATAGCTGGATCTAATTCTCTTTCCTTTTAATCTTAAATAGCGGACTGTTTCAAGTCTCTGGACCAGAATGCTTTTTTGTAAATCCCAAAAGAAAAAAAACCTCATTCTCTCACCACAGATAACTCATTCATTTTTCCCCCTTCTCTCTCACACACAGTTTTAACCCACCTTCACCCTGATAGAAGCAATGCAGATAACAAGATCCTTTAGCAGCTTTCATGTTTTATTTCTCATAATCAGAAAACAGTCAGAAATAACATGTTCATACATTTCATTATGACACCATTTATGTTTCTTAGGTGAATTTAAAAAAAAACAAAACACTATAAAATATAAAGAGTAGGATTCTATTTACATCTCTATTTTGGCTTACTGTGTTTTGCAGGGAAATTCGTTTCAGCTCCATGCCACGGTTCCCCAAACTGTAAAATGGGATAATGTTCGTACATTTTATAAAATACTTGGAGGTCCACAGAGGAAAAGCCCTGTATGTGGGAAGTATTATTATAATCGGTCTTCTGTAAGGTATAATTGTGCACGCTATTTAAGGAAAAAATAAGTATTCTCCCCTTAAAACCACATGTTAGTTCTCCTGATCACACATTGCATTTTGAGTCTTAGATGTGGAAGGCTGCTGGCGAACTACATGTCAACTTCAAGGCATCCATGTGAACATGTGAACAGAATGTTCTTACTTCTCCTCATGACTGTTTTATTTATTCAGTTCACATGGATAGGGGGTAATAATTCAAGTATGCCGAGTGTTCAAGTGAGCAAAAAAAATAAACAAATAAAATAAATACACCCCCCCCCCTTTCACATACTCAGCCATTGTTCTGAGGGATGGGGTTCTTCAAAAGCAGGCACATAATTTGGAATAGAAATTTAAAAAAAAAAACCTGTTCTCTCCAGTTGCATCCAGAATCTTTTATGCTCCAACTTAAAAAAGCATAAAATGAGCCTTCTATAGACTGGTAAATGCCCTTAAAAATAAATAAAGAGGAGGAAGGTATGCAGTTAAGGAATCTTTAAAAGCGGTTTGAAAACGTTTGACTTATGCCTGTAGTTTTGAAATACTATATCTGCAGATGAATGCAGTAAGTAACAGGAATAAGGATATAATACAAATTTGTTGATTAGTTTGTCAAATCCAGGAATTTGGATTTGGATTCTCCCAGTCTTGCCAGTTGAGAGACTTCCCCAGTAGTAGTGATATTTGCTATGAATAGGAGCCTTCGGAATATAATGGGGAGTTAAGGAATTCTGATGGAGACTTAGGAAAGGTAAACTAAATCAAACCCCTGGGGCCACACCCGGTCAATAGAGGAGAAGGATAAAAAGAGAATGGGCCAAAATGGCAAGCAGACTGGTTTCGAAGACGTTTGCAGAAAAAAAATTGAGAAAATGCAGCTCTCAGTTTCACACTTAGACTACTTTATATTGAAAGGACTTAAACAAGAAGTTCATTGTGGGTGAGAGAGTCTGAAGAATACATCTGCCATATGTTGTATCTGAAGAACCTCATTTATCCAACTCATGTTTGAGGTGAGGCAAAAATAGACAGAGGGAATATGGACAGAATACCAGGCCGAGTTTGGACAGAAATATTTCTGCCCTTTTGAGCTGTTATGTAAAATCAGCTCTGATGAAAACAGGTTCTTATCAGACTGGGTGATATATTATTCTGTGTTTTACAGACTTGCAAGATGGCAAGCTTTAAGCTACTTGTCCATAGTATCTTGATACCAACAAACATCTTTTTTACAGCACTCCATATTTGCCAAACTTTACAAAGCATTAGGAGTTCTGTGGGTGCATATTTTGAAAGCTCTATGGACTCTCACACACATGGAATTTTCTCTCTCATAAAATATGAAAGGCTGCATTAATTCAGGAGGCTCAGAACTGCATGGTGCAAAGAACTATTTAGCTTGCATGGAACTGCTGGTAAAGAAAAGACTCCTACCCAACTGCTTTGTTGAACAAATTGCTATTAAGCACATGATGTTCAAAATAGGAATGACAGTGATTCATTCCACCATGTTCTCAATCAGGGAGTTTAATGACAGGTTCATGGTCCATTGGATTTGTCTGACTTTAGGACCTCCAAGGATGCATCTATTCTGAAAGCTCTAAGCATATTTAGTCCTACCAAAGAAGTGGGTATAGCAGACACATTAAACAACAGTATCAAATTAAGACACAGAGTAACATATGGCTTTCCTTGAACAAAAATGTTCTGAATATTTTGGGTAGGATTTTCAAAAGCATCTGAGTTACCTTGGAGCACAAATGTAATTGGAAGTCCACAGCAGCCAACAATAAAGACTGCCTATAGGATATGGCAACTTGTAGATTACCCAAAATAAACTTGGATTTTGAAAGCATTTTCAATAAATTATTTTATAAAAAGTTAATGTACACTATTTAAAGAGACCCTACTGCATTCCCCCCCCCCCACCCACATACGGTAAACTCCAGTCTCCAGTACTCTTCAATACTACATACAGGTGACGTCTTTGGCAAAATGCATACTGAGGTGTCACATGGAAAGAAATCCATGTGGAAGAGATGGAAGGATGGCCTGCCATAACCCTGTTCTCTTGGCACAGAGAGAAAGGAAAAACCAGGGCAGATGGATAAATGAGTTAGTTTAAGGGCCTGGTGTCATGGTAGTAAAAATATCCTCTTTAGTGTTGGACTGAATGGAGGAAGCAGCTATCTAAATATTTTAGTTTTTCTTCAGAAAATATTTATACACAACCTTCTTAAGCAGAGAAGCAGGAGAGAACACGCAACTGACTGGAACTGAAAGAAAACCTAATGGCGATGTCACCCGGTTAACAAAACCACCTCCCGTTGAAGATAGGACAACAAAACCTGTGTGCGTAGTCCACTGAGTAAGGGCGTGAAATGAAGCTGGATTAAGCCAACACAACTGGTTAATTTTTGCCATCTTAATTAAAGCCAGTATCACTGTTGACAAACTACAAGATACAGCTCATTATAAAGCTGCTGCTTCAGGGTTGAATCCTGACCCCAGTGATTTTAATTGGTGCAGGAGCAGGTGCTAGATGAGAAGAGTGGTTTGATGCAAATTGTGCTTTTGACAATACCACACAGTCCAAAATTAACAAAAGGGTGTACACAATTGCATCGTTATATTCAGAACCAAATGGAGATATAAACAGGTAAATACCTATAAAACTATGGATTTATAAATTTGTATCTCATGCCAGAAATCTGTCAAAAAATAATTCCTTGACTTTAATGGGGACAGGATTTCAGCCAGTGTGGATTATGCAAAAAGAGTTAAAAAGCTTAAGTCACAATTTGAGTTTTAAATGCACTAAAAATAAGCAGAAAGAAAGTACTATATAAAAGTGAAGTGATGATATTCCATCTCAAGGATACCACAGTACTTAAGAAATGTCAACAGATTAAGCTGGACCTCACCCATACAGGAGGTATTCTCTCCATTTTGCAGATGGGAACTAAATTGAAAGGTGTCAAATGACTTGCCCAAGATTATAAAACAAGTCTCAGGCAGAGCCTGGATTAGAACCGACATCTCCCATTTTCCTGGCCAATTCCTCTTCCATTTCTTTTTCATAAATGTTTGCTGTTATCCTTTTATGTGATGGTCTACTAATTAGTTACTAAAGTGACCAGCAGATTTAAAAACTAACAGAAAAAAAAGGCTCTAAAGTCTCCCCATGGTAAGAGAGACACCGCTATTTAATATCCCAGATTAACAACAAAAAATATTTCAGCACCAATGGAGATTTGAATTAATCATTCTATATTCATCTTGGTAGCAGGGTTAGACTACTGCACACCTCCACTGAACAGGAAGGGTATTCCCCACAGTTGTTTTAGGAGTTTGTGACATCAAGTGTTGCAAGGCAAGAATTAAGGTCTTGATTGGAAACTTTACAAAAAGGAATTTAAAAATCTTAAAGCAAATCGAGCATGGTGTCACCCAGGCATTTTATTCCCTATAAAAAACGGTGGGGTTTTTTTAAAAATGTTTTTAACATATTTTCTTTTATTCCTTTGGGGCTATACTGTGGCCCACTATACACACCTGTGCAGGGGAGCAACATGCATAAAGCCATTCCCCTTCTCCTCCAGTGCAAACAACCCACATTATGAGTCAGCACAAGGACTGCAGCCTCTACAGAGCCAGTATGACACAGACAGGAAAGGACAGGGAGTGAATGGAGCCTTGATTCCCCCACCAACTCCATGCCCCAAACACACCAACCAGCACAAATGAACGGTCTTAAAGGGGGAAGTAATCCATGCGGTGTACATGACTGGCAAAGATTGCTTCCCTCTCCTGGAGGCAGGGGAAGCAAACAGCAACAAGACAGGCTCAGGATCCAGATCTGGTCCTACTCGCAGAGCCAGCACAACTACATACTGCTCCTTACTTAAGGATTGCTTCCAATCCACTATCTAGTCCTTGGGTATTACTTTTTATAATGCTTTGAAGTTCACTTTTATTCACAACTCAACCATCCCTCCCCCCCACCAAAAAAATAAAAATAAAAAAAACAATCACACCCAGTGCTACTTAGGGAACGTACAAATGATCTCATTACAAACACAAGGAAAAACAGAAGTACATGCTGTACTTTTCAGAAGTAAGTTATAAAAACCACCACTCCCAACAGAACTCCACTGAAAAATAGTGCTGTGCTATACCAGAGCCCGAGTTATGGGATTTTATTATTTTTCTTTTTTTAAGTCGAGGTGAACAGCCCATTAGCCATAAAGAAAGAGAAAAGAAGCAGAGCTATAGAATGTATCTGCCATAATATTATGCCACAATAGAGGAGTGCAGTTTAATGCTGGACTGATTCCAAACAAAGAGCTTCACGTCAGTTCAACCAACTGAAATGAAATATTTCAAAATTCGGCAATAGCAAAATGTTTCTTTTCTATTGAAAATGCCAAAAATGAAACCTGCTGACATTTCCAAATCAAAATTTTTGCAAATATTTTGTCCCATGAAAATTTTCCAACTTCTTACTTTTCATCTCAAAGTTGGGACAAAAACCAAGTGTTTCTCACAGGATGGAAACTCCAAGCTCTGCTGAGAGTTCCAAAGAGACAGAGAATAAAATTTCAATACACATTTGTGATTTAGAAGCTATCCCACTAGATGCCAATTTGCATCTTTAGGCACCTAAAATTGTTGAAAACCTGGCCTCTAGAGCCAAAGTCTCTTTTGAAAGAGGGGCTTAGTCAAATTATGATTCAGGGTAAAGTTCTCAATATTCTCTTATTTTACAGTTTTAAGAAGCAGGTGACAAATTTTGAAAATTTGTCCATCCTATAGAAATGGAAGTGGGGGGACGAAAGAAAAAGGGGGTAAATAATTAAAAAAAACAAAAAACACTGATATTTCAAAGTCTACTATTATGAATAGTAAGAATGATATGTGTAGGTTAAATCCTGCACATTAGTGATTTTTTTTAAATAATCTAGTTGTTGCTCATATCAAAACACAAGAACCAGCTTTCTTGTGCTTAGAGTCTACACACTTGTTTATTTCAAGTTTAAAAAGAGAAAGTACAAGCACAGAACACTAAGGAGTTGAAAGGAATGGCTACTTTATTATATTACCTTTGTACACAAAACAGTGTCAATATTTTCTGAAGTTTTGTATTTCCCTATCATAACCTCTCTATTTAATAAACACACTTAAGATTTCTGCAAAATGCAGAACCAGAAAGCATAGTCAAGTAAGTTAGCAAATTACAAAAGGATGTTTTAGGTCATTTGGAGCTTGAGATTGTCAAATTAAGTTAAACACAAAATAATGATAAAACAGGAAACACATGCATGCTGTCTTCCTTTTCAAGAGTTTCTATTTCTTATCTTCTGTACTTCTGTTTAGTAGGGTTTGGCTGTCCAGTCGTGGAGAAATTAAGCTCTAAATATATAATACTGCAAATCTGCATACTTTTAACATGCATCTCTAAACAAGCAAATGTAGCACATTAAAGTAAGATTGCAACTGTGTTGCTGCTTTCACCTCTCAGTCACAAGTTAAAATTGCACCAGTCATTCTGCCTGCTGAACTCAGTCACTGAAGGTGGCCAGACACTAACGTTTATGCGGAGCATAGAAATGCGAATGCACCCCCAAAGATGTGATGGCCCATCTTTTGGCTCATGTCCATTTTCAATCTTTAAGGACTTCATGAAAAGGCTCCTAGAGAAGGTCATTCCCAAGCTCTGGTTCTATCTACATGAAGAGAATGTTTATCCACAGAAGGATTTTCCAGATCTAAAACTGAAAAATAAAATGTTTTGTTTTTAAATATGGATAAACAGGGGATCTGAAACACAGAAAATACAACCAGCCCTCACATTCATTTCTCAGCATATAAATTAGTCCAAAAAATATCCCCAAAAGCGACAATGGGCTTTGCCTTTCACCGCATTTTCTGGAGAGCTTATACAGTTCAGAAGAAATTTTAATTTTGTAACTAATAGCCATATTCCAACAATTCTGGAGGCAGCATACACCTTACACCAACATAATAATCACGTTTTTCTATGTGTCTCTGAATATGGGCATTAATGTTTCCCAGCTCTTTTACTAGAGGTAATGGGCAAACCTAAAAACAAAGTTTGGTCCAACAGAGAAAACATGGGACTGTGTGTCACGGGACAGGTTCTATTCCTGATTCACTCAATGACCTTGGAGAAGTCATTTCAGCTCGCTGTGCCTCATGGAGCATAGGTCCATCAATGGCTATTAGCCAGGATGATCGGGGATGCAACGCTATGCTCTAAGTGTCCCTAGCCTCTGTTTGCCAGAAGCAGGCGACAGGGGATGGATCACTAGATAATTGCCTGTTCTGTTCATTCCCTCGGAAGCACCTGGCATTGGCCACTGTCAGAAAAAACGTGTGCTAGACTGGGCTAGATGGACCATTGGTCAGACCCAGTATGGCCGGTCTTATATCTCATTTTTCCCCACTCTGCAAAAAAAACAGAGCACAGCAATGTCTCTGAACGGGGCTTGGAAATCTACTGATGAAAAACTCAGATATTTATTTATTTTCTCTGTCAGTAAGTAATGAAGGTCACATTTGCATACCACAATACTGATGTTGCTCTATGTTCTGTCTGCACTGTATTGGAGTGTTCCAAGATCTGCTTTAATTCAGGCTGCAATAATTACAAGGGACTTAAAACATAGCTCAGGTTCAGAATGGCATCGAGGCATCTCTGAGCAAGCTCTTTAACCAGTCAGTCTTGCCAGCACACCAACAGAGGGGAGCTGAATGAACATCAGTGGCATTTCACATACTAATTCTACACGGAAGGTAGAAATATGCTGTATTAGAATTATTTGTATTACCAGAGCACCTACAAGCCTTAGTCATGGACCAGGACCCCACTGGGCTATGTGCTACACAAACAAAACAAAAAAAGAGTGCCCGTTCCCTCACGAGCTTGACAGGATGTAAATATGTTAGTGTTATTACACCGCAGTTGAGCGTTATCACACTCTGATACAGTATGTGGAGAACTAGATACACAGACCAGTAGACAAATAAAATGAGTGTTCTGTTAACTACGAGATTAGCTTCTTGCTTATTCTTATCCCAATAGTTTACACTGTAACAATGGCTTTAAAAATAGCTTTATGGTATATCATTATGTAAACCCTCACAAATCCCTAAATTTCATAATTCCCTGACATACATGTAAAACCATTACATAAGAACTTTGTACTGCATTTGTGGGCATCACTGCACTGTTTTTCCAGTAAATAGCTTTCTAAAGGAAAGAAATGCACAGACTAAACATATGGTGAATATATTAAATTACCCAGATGCATGATGGAATGGAGTGCTATAACATCTTTGGTCACCTCTCACTTCTGATTCTACCACTCATGAATAATGCAGTAAAGTTATGACACTAATACAAATTACCTATACATTCCATACAATCCCCTCTCCCCCCACCCTAGAAACCCATACACCCCACAAGGCAGAAGAAATTAGGGTTAATGCAACTTTATTGTTGAGAAAAATCAGGTCACAAAATGAGAAAAGATTAAGATTAGTTTTCAACGTCAAGTGCAGTTCTACACTGAAAAGTGACTATGTAAAAAAGTCTTACTGAGATCTGCCCCCTGGGTGAATTCAGAGTCATATTTTTATATTACAATATTTATTTCAGTCCTGTTGGCCCTGCAGAACCAGTACAGCCAAGACTGAGTTCACATTACACCAGTGCAATTATTCTAACGGGCATTAAAAATAAACCTTGCTGAAAGAGTTATTGGTTTTCTTAAACAGAGATAGAAAGTTGTCTGCTTCTCCATTTACTAGCCTCCAAGTAAAAGTCCCTCAAAATAGATCAAAATGATGCAGAGGCAAAAATGGATCCTGAAAAGGAATTAAGAATTATACCGGAAAGGATCAATCATTCACTTATTTTGCTATTCAAGAACTGTTCAGGAATTTGACTAGAGGGACTGCTTGACTTGGGACATTATTAGTGGGGACAAAGCCTATTGCAGCCAGATTTTGTAAACACTGCTCTTTTTTGCAACCACAATCTGCAGGAAAAGTATAACTACAGGGACCACATATGTAACTTAGATGTCTACCCAGTTGCACCGGAAAATTGGATACTTCAACATTTGCATAAAAAATTTCATCCACTTGCAAAATTGTGGGCAAGAAAAGGGAGACAAGGCTGAGGCAAGACTGGTAAAATTGTGAGAGCCCCAATTTAGAAGTAAAGGGTTTAATTTTCAGACACCTACTATTATCCAAAGAACTAAGCCTTTTGGCCCTGAGTAACATGAAAGGCTGGCTGAGGAAGAAGCAAACCACCACAGAAGTCTAGTAGCCAATGCTCTGGTGAGAAACCCAGCTACCAACAACTCAGATGGGGAAGGGTGATGGGATTTCTTACTGGGTGAAATTAACATGATTATTGAGAGTGGTACTGATGCCACAGGGTTCAGAGTAGCGGCAGCAATGAAAATGACCAGTATTGTTAATTTCATTTTGCTGCCTTTATCAACAAGTGGTAGAGGTGCTGCAAGCTGTCTGTCTGCCAATTTAAGGGACAAAAAACACTCTCCCCTCTGGTTTATGTTTGGATTCATATTTGGAAAGTTATCTTTGCAACCATAATAGAACAATTTTTAACTAACAATTTACGTATGGTCTTCACTTTTCCTAAAATTCAGAAGATTATTACAATTTCATACACATGATGCTTAGAGAATTATAGCTCATGAGCTTACATTTTTAATTTTTTGGGGGATGGGGGAGAGAATTAGTGAAATGTTCAAGATAATTTAAAAACTAATAGAAAACTCTGCTTTCTCCTAGTAAGTGACAGGCACAAAAAGCTTCAAGGAGAATCTCTCTTCCTTGGTTATAAATTAGTACTGATCTCCTCCATGTGTGATTGGACAGACTCTGGAATGCAGCTTTATAGCTTCAATTTTGTTTTAATTGAGTTTTATATTTTGTTAGAGAGAGAGATTTAAGTACTAATGATTGTGGTTTTTGCCTTGAATAGAACGTTTGGTAGGAGTATAACTGAAGCTAATGTAGACGGTCACAACTAGCCAACGGAAGTGCCTTCTCAAAGAGCAGGACACCTTGTTAAGGGATGGGAAGATATTCTAAGATTTCAAACACAAGTGATTCATAGCACCTGGTTTTAAAAATCCACAAAAAGGGGAGCAAGGAGCCTCTTATTACTTTCTCTTTCCCACTTCTCTCTTCATTAAAAAACCAACCCCTTCAGTTTAAACCCACACAGAGAATTCTAGAAATATTCTTACGGAAATTGAATTGTTTTATAAAGTATACTAAAGATTTTATTTAACTTTATGAAAAACCCATATACACCGTATATGCTCGTTCATAAGCCCAATTTTTTTTAGTAAAAAAAGGGAAGCATCTGAGAAGGGGGTCGGCTATAAACGGGTATAAAGAGGGGAGAGGTGGGACACAGCCCCTCCCTCCAACAGAGGGGGCAAGGAGAGGCAGCACAGCCAGCAGAGCCAGAAGGGAAGAGGCAGGGCCAGAGTCTCTCCGCTTCTGGCCACGTTGCTCTCCCCACCAGCCTCCAAAGCAGCTGCAGCTCTGGGGCCCGAGCAGACTGCGGCCGCACCGCCTGACCCGGCCCAGCCCGGCCGAGCAGACTGCAGCCAGGCCAGAAACATCCTCCCCTGGCCCTCCCCAGCTAAGGTGGGAAGGGATGGGATGGGGAGAGTGTGGGGGTCCCAAGCTAGAGGTGGGGTGGTCACAGGGGTTACTCCCCGACCCCCAGCTTCTCCCCCACAAAAATTTCCCCACCAGTTGCTGTCTCGGCCCATCAGGGTAAGCAGCTGGCGCGCCGGGACACTTTGTTTACTCAGGTTTACCTCCATGCCTGAGGATGCTCGAGGTAAACAAACCATCTTGGCCCGCCAGTGCCTTATCCTGATGGCCCACGAGCCAAAGTTTGCCAACCTCTGAATTACAGGGTCATAAATTATATGAATGAGTCATAAAAATTTTCCATTTTTACTTATCCATCTTGGGGTGGGGTCGGCTTATAAATGAACCAGCTTATGATCGAGTATATATGGTAGTTGGGAAATGTTTTGGTTACTTCCAACTTCTCATTTCCACATAAAGGTGAAAACTTTCATTTGTTTATTCCTTAAAGGCTTAAAAATGGTAATAAGTTTCTCTTGTGAGGTTCATTTTCAAATACATTGTATTTAAATACAAGCCACTATCATGTAGGTATTAACTGACTGTTAATGAAATTGCCTTTGTTTTAGTCATCACCGATACACGAACACAGAATTCATTACATACTTTCATCTTAGCTTAGCTAGAGAATAGTGACTCCACCTCTGGTGAGCCTGCTCTCAGAGGTTTAACCTCCATGGAAAAGTTCCCCACAGATACGTACAGAAGAGAGAGTGTGACTTAACTGACTGATTGTGTTTGTTTTGTTCCTTTTCTTTCTTTTTATTTTTATTATATTTTTATTTTAATAAAATAATTCTAAGTATTTTGCTCGTCTTGAATGATTGTGTCACCTATCATAAAAATCTAATTAGACTAAAATAGTGGGGTCACATCGCTGAATTGGCAGAGAGAGGGAGAAAGAGAGAGAGAGTTAAGATTTACCTGTTTCCATAGATTATGAAACGTTCAGTAATTTGGGGGATAAAATTATTTGGTGCTCACCACCCCTTTCATCTCTACACCAGACTGGCAATTAATATTTTTTAACTTAGTGACAGCTAGTTGGTGACAGATGTGAAAAAGAAATTGCTGTTCTTTATCCATTACCAACTAAAAATCGGAAGGTATTTTTGACAACCAAAAAATCATTATAATTGTCACCCAAGTGAGCAGTCTCAGCAGAAGGCCTATGGATTGAATCGGCTTTATCGTTGACGCGTATCTACTCTACGTGCAGCTGAGCAGGGCGCTGCAGTTTGGCTACTGCCTGGGTGTCGGCACCTTCCCCTTCAACTCCTTCCTCAGCGGCTTCATCTCCGCCTTGGGCAGCTTCATCCTGGGCGTTTGCCCGAGGATCCAGATCAATCCACAGAACAAAGACGACTTAGAATCATAGAATCATAGAATATCAGGGTTGGAAGGGACCCCAGAAGGTCATCTAGTCCAACCCCCTGCTCAAAGCAGGACCAATTCCCAGTTAAATCATCCCAGCCAGGGCTTTGTCAAGCCTGACCTTAAAAACTTCTAAGGAAGGAGATTCTACCACCTCCCTAGGTAACGCATTCCAGTGTTTCACCACCCTCTTAGTGAAAAAGTTTTTCCTAATATCCAATCTAAACCTCCCCCACTGCAACTTGAGACCATTACTCCTCGTTCTGTCATCTGCTACCATTGAGAACAGTCTAGAGCCATCCTCTTTGGAACCCCCTTTCAGGTAGTTGAAAGCAGCTATCAAATCCCCCCTCATTCTTCTCTTCTGCAGGCTAAACAATCCCAGCTCCCTCAGCCTCTCCTCATAACTCATGTGTTCCAGTCCCCTAATCATTTTTGTTGCCCTTCGCTGGACTCTCTCCAATTTATCCACATCCTTCTTGAAGTGTGGGGCCCAAAACTGGACACAGTACTCCAGATGAGGCCTCACCAATGTCGAATAGAGGGGAACGATCACGTCCCTCGATCTGCTCGCTATGCCCCTACTTATACATCCCAAAATGCCATTGGCCTTCTTGGCAACAAGGGCACACTGCTGACTCATATCCAGCTTCTCGTCCACTGTCACCCCTAGGTCCTTTTCTGCAGAACTGCTGCCTAGCCATTCGGTCCCTAGTCTGTAGCTGTGCATTGGGTTCTTCCGTCCTAAGTGCAGGACCCTGCACTTATCCTTATTGAACCTCATCAGATTCCTTTTGGCCCAATCCTCCAATTTGTCTAGGTCCTTCTGTATCCTATCCCTCCCCTCCAGCGTATCTACCACTCCTCCCAGTTTAGTATCATCCGCAAATTTGCTGAGAGTGCAATCCACACCATCCTCCAGATCATTTATGAAGATATTGAATAAAACCGGCCCCAGGACCGACCCCTGGGGCACTCCACTTGATACCGGCTGCCAACTAGACATGGAGCCATTGATCACTACCCGTTGAGCCCGACAATTTAGCCAGCTTTCTACCCACCTTATAGTGCATTCATCCAGCCCGTACTTCTTTAACTTGCTGACAAGAATACTGTGGGAGACAGTGTCAAAAGCTTTGCTAAAGTCAAGAAACAATACATCCACTGCTTTCCCTTCATCCACAGAACCAGTAATCTCATCATAAAAGGCGATTAGATTAGTCAGGCATGACCTTCCCTTGGTGAATCCATGCTGGCTGTTCCTGATCACTTTCCTCTCATGCAAGTGCTTCAGGATTGATTCTTTGAGGACCTGCTCCATGATTTTTCCAGGGACTGAGGTGAGGCTGACTGGCCTGTAGTTCCCAGGATCTTCCTTCTTCCCTTTTTTAAAGATTGGCGCTACATTAGCCTTTTTCCAGTCATCCGGGACTTCCCCGGTTCGCCACGAGTTTTCAAAGATAATGGCCAGTGGCTCTGCAATCACAGCCGCCAATTCCTTCAGCACTCTCGGATGCAACTCGTCCGGCCCCATGGACTTGTGCACGTCCAGCTTTTCTAAATAGTCCCTAACCGCCTCTATCTCCACAGAGGGCTGGCCATCTCTTCCGCATTTTGTGATGCCCAGCGCAGCAGTCTGGGAGCTGACCTTGTTAGTGAAAACAGAGGCAAAAAAAGCATTGAGTACATTAGCTTTTTCCACATCCTCTGTCACTAGGTTGCCTCCCTCATTCAGTAAGGGGCCCACACATTCCTTGGCTTTCTTCTTGTTGCCAACATACCTGAAGAAACCCTTCTTGTTACTCTTGACATCTCTGGCTAGCTGCAGCTCCAGGTGCGATTTGGCCCTCCTGATAACATTCCTACATGCCCGAGCAATATTTTTATACTCTTCCCTGGTCATATGTCCAACCTTCCACTTCTTGTAAGCTTCTTTTTTATGTTTAAGATCCGCTAGGATTTCACCATTAAGCCAAGTTGGTCGCCTGCCATATTTACTATTCTTTCGACTCATCGGGATGGTTTGTCCCTGTAACCTCAACAGGGATTCCTTGAAATACAGCCAGCTCTCCTGGACTCCTTTCCCCTTCAAGTTAGTCCCCCAGGGGATCCTGGCCATCCGTTCCCTGAGGGAGTCGAAGTCTGCTTTCCTGAAGTCCAGGGTCCGTATCCTGCTGCTTACCTTTGTTCCCTGCGTCAGGATCCTGAACTCAACCAACTCATGGTCACTGCCTCCCAGATTCCCATCCACTTTTGCTTCCCCCACTAATTCTACCCGGTTTGTGAGCAGCAGGTCAAGAAAAGCACCCCCCCTAGTTGGCTCCTCTAGCACTTGCGCCAGGAAATTGTCCCCTACGCTTTCCAAAAAACTTCCTGGATTGTCTATGCACCGCTGTATTGCTCTCCCAGCAGATATCAGGAAAATTAAAGTCACCCATGAGAATCAGGGCATGCGATCTAGTAGCTTCCGTGAGCTGCCGGAAGAAAGCCTCATCCACCTCATCCCCCTGGTCCGGTGGTCTATAGCAGACTCCCACCACTACATCACTCTTGTTGCACACACTTCTAAACTTAATCCAGAGACACTCAGGTTTTTCTGCAGTTTCGTACCGGAGCTCTGAGCAGTCATACTGCTCCCTTACATACAGTGCTACTCCCCCACCTTTTCTGCCCTGCCTGTCCTTCCTGAACAGTTTATAACCATCCATGACAGTACTCCAGTCATATGAGTTATCCCACCAAGTCTCTGTTATTCCGATCACGTCATAGTTCCTTGACATCACCAGGACCTCCAGTTCTCCCTGCTTGTTTCCAAGGCTTTGTGCATTTGTATATAAGCACTTGAGATAACCTGTTGATCGCCCCTCATTGCCAGTATGAGGCAGGAGCCCTCCCCTCACAGACATTCCTGCCTGTGCTTCCTCCCGGTATCCCGCTTTCCCACTTACCTCAGGGCTTTGGTCTCCTTCCCCCGGTGAACCTAGTTTAAAGCCCTCCTCACTAGGTTAGCCAGCCTGCTGGCAAAGATGCTCTTCCCTCTCTTCGTAAGATGGAGCCCGTCTCTACCCAGCACTCCTCCTTCATGGAACACCATCCCATGGTCAAAGAAACCAAAGCCTTCTCTCCGACACCATCTGCGTAGCCATTCGTTGACTTCCACGATTCGACGCTCCCTACCTAGGCCTTTTCCTTCCACGGGGAGGATGGACGAGAACACCACTTGCGCCTCCAACTCCTTTATTCTTCTTCCTAGAGCCACATAGTCCGCAGTGATCCGCTCAAGGTCATTCTTGGCAGTATCATTGGTGCCCACGTGGAGAAGCAGGAAGGGGTAGCGATCCGAGGGCTTGATGAGTCTCGGCAGTCTCTCCGTCACATCACGAATCTTAGCCCCTGGCAAGCAGCAGACTTCTCGGTTTTCCCGGTCAGGGCGGCAGATAGATGACTCAGTCCCCCGGAGGAGAGAGTCCCCCGGAGGAGATGACTCAGTCCCCCGGAGAGAGACTTCCAGGGCATCTCGCCAGAACGCGCCTTCGCCGACTTCCTCTTCGCCAGCACCATCCTGCACCTTGTCGTCATCAACTTCGTGGGCTGAGCCAGGGGACCATTCGGTCCTGACTACCTCTCATGGTTAGCTGATGCCATGCCCAGGGACAGATGTGCCAGCCACCCATGGACATGGGTCCTGCCCCTCATGGAGAAGGGCTGCAGCAGTGCAAACTGATGAGGCCTCTTGAGAAGATGGCAGACTCTTCCCCCCACCGCCTATGACCCCCTCTCCCAATAAACCCCATAGTGCTGGAGAAAAAAACAAAAACAAAAACAAAAAAACCCTCCAACCTCTAGGAAGAGGTTTCTCTGTCACAGGATCGAAGCATGTTCATGTTAAGCAGCTAGACAACTTCATTTTTCATGGATGTCCAACTGGTATTTTTAAAGAACATTACATTAATCTGGTTTAAACACTCCCTCTTTGCCCCCTCCCCCCCCAAAAAACAACGATCAATTGTCATGGTACAACTTGTTCTAAGGAGACCACCTCTTCTGTTTGAAAGGATGGATCCACTCGCGACTAGTCAGTCTCTTTGGGGAAAAACTCTAAAATGTCTCAGTAAAAAAAAGTTGTGTGTGCTCAAAGTACAGCTAACATAGCTGTTTGGAATTTTATTTCTAGCTATATACAAGGTACTTGATAATTTCAGTGGAAAATAGGAGCAATTTAGATGAGAAATGGCCATATCCCTCTGCTCACTTTGAGCCAGTTACTAGTATTCTTTGAGAATTAAGCATTTTATTAAATACACACATACTTGTGTGTTTTAACTTTATAGACACAAACATTAAATTCCACCCCACTATTTTTAAATTTTTTGTAACTCCTCTGCACTTTACTTCTTGTCTGTATTAGCAGTACAACATTTTTTAAAAAGGTAAACAAGATGTTTTTTGTAAATTCAGATTTTTATATTTTTAATGCCCCTAAAGTAAAATCCTATCACACACACACATACAAAAACAAAAAAAAAACCAACCCTAGCATCCAGTTAGAAGAAAGGCATTCATTACTACTTCAGAGCAAGTTTTATCAATAAAGCATGTCCTTCGTTCTCTGACTTCTTGTACAAGTTACAACTCGGTATTTTTCAAAACAGCTCTGATCTGGAGCTACAAGCCAGGGGTGCTAGAACTCAGAGCATGTTCACCTGTCAGCACAACTCGTTCTCATTGTCCTGCCAACCACATCAAGAATCAACACGGTTCAGTACGTTTATGTAAAAGACAAGATGAAAGGAAAAATAATAGGAATGGGTTTCACTTCTGAATTAAACTCCCCCCCCCATAAAGGCTCTATCTCCTGTCCAGAGTATAACCTATTGTATAAACAAACAAAATCCCCTCAGTCCCTATTTTTGCTAAAACAGCAAGCTATATAATGTTATGAAAAGTTAATTTAAACACTTGCACAGGGTTTCTCAAGCATTTCCATGAGTCTTTAAAAGGAAGGCTGCTCTTTTAAATTCTTGCCTCTACTCCAATGAGTGAGTTTATTAATCCCCCTTCCTGATGGTGTAATGATTCTCTTGTTTTAACGAAATGCACTCAATTTCCTCAATTTGGGGCACAGAGGAACATATATATTCAAGGCTGAACTTTTCAAAGAATTCAATGTAGACTTGTTTTCAAGCAGGTGTCTCAATGTGTGACTCCACAGGGTAAAGCATCTGTGCATTGTATACTCTTATCAAACAAAAACGAAAATATTAAAAAGCTTCCTTTAAAACAAAATGATTTAAGAGCATGTAACTATTGTTTTTGTGCAATAATTCATAATCACCACGAATGTGTCCCCCTTGTGTGTGTATATGTGTATATATATATATATATATATATATATATATACACACACACACACACACACACACACACAGAAAGAGAGAGAGAGAGAGAGAACCACTGTTCAGCTACAGTAAAATACAACAATATGTACCATACTGGGATATAACCAGTCTTCAAGGACTGTGTTACTCTGTTTGGCTGTTCACCTAACATCACGCTCAAAGCCTGAGGATATTCCAGAGTAACGCACACCCTGTCTGTTTTAAGATATAGCAAGATCTACAAAAGGCTTTGGGGAATAGGTGGGCCTGCACCCAGGTGATTGTTCAAATGAGGTGCTTCAGCCTTTCATGTTTATTTTCTGATGCTGGAGATATTTTGGATTTTCACCAAAGTTGGAATGAAAATTTTCACAGAGACAGAAATCATGGAAACACAAAGTTGCAGATAAGAACCAAGCAGAGCCCCAACTCGCAGCCTCCCATGTGCACAGAATACTTGAATACTGCCCTATGACTGGCCTGCCCACTTTCTAAAGATCAGAAGCAAGCCTAGTACAGCTTTGTTACAGGTGGTAAATACTCCCCATCAGAAAAGGGAAGCAGCGACCACCTATGTGAAGTACAAATTAGAGAAGTCTTACACCCAAGTGCCAGATCTGGAAGGCCAAATAAATAGGTCTGAAACCCAACCAAACTCGATTGAAATTAACGTTCATCCACATAAGGCAACCCATCTCACTTAAAGAGTGCATCCTAACCTGTACGGAAGCAAATCACAGTCTAAGAGATGAACACCACATAACCAGAGAATCACATACATGCTCCCAGTGTGCAAGGGGTTTGGAAGTTTGGCAGGTAATGAGATATGCTTGACGCAACTGACCTTCCCACACAAGCAATATCAGAATGACTTAGAAGACAACTCACTCTGTTTTGAGAGGCAGCTTGATGTAAAGAACACGGAAGTGGACTTAGAGTCAGGAGCCCTAGGTTTTTCCTAACTATGTCAACCTGCCAGGTGATCTTGGGCCAAGGACTTAACTCTGTGCCCAGGAATGCTAAGTTATGCTTTCTCATCTCTCTGCCAGGATACAAAATTTGTTTGTGTTGCAAACACAAAGCCATTGAAATCCATGTGGATTTTCTCTAGTTTCCATTACCACTTTATAAGGAATAGTGGAATCAACCACAGTAATTTACACTGTTTCCACTAAAAACAAAATCAGCTGTGGAAAGGGGTGTCTTTGTTAGAGCCAACAGTTACTTCCTGATCCACTTCTCCCCGCTGACTGCCTTGCTCTGAAAGCAGAATGGGAGAGAGTGTATCCAGGCTGTGCAAGTGACCATGACCAGAAAAGCATGCCAGTTTTCACCATTCTTGGCCTGGCAGGAGAGAAAAATCAAAGAGGGCTCAAAATATCCCTTGGTCCTCTCACCTCCCTTCTCTCCCTCATAATTCTCATCTTAAGAAGAATGCTTTAAGTGGGGGGGGGGTGGAAATAAATAAAAAACAGTCGGCTAAAATCACTGTTAATGTAAACAATTAATCTCTTTTGTACTCAATTTCTGCAGGTGTATTATACACACACATTCATTTGTGACAGCCCACACAGATAGAGGTGATAAATTGCAGAGTGGTGCAGTAAGACTTAAAACAGGACTAAGGTGCACGATAAAGTGCAAAATCTCAATGCAGCCTTAAGGAGAGAAGTAGACGTTTAGTCTGAATGAGCAAGAATGGTGAAGTTCTCCGAGACTAGCTCCACCTTTTGCAACTGCTATGCTGATGTAGGGGGACTGTTGCCCCCTTACTAACATTCAGTGGGGGTGGTTTAGTTGCTAGCTCCCAGTACTCAAAGGGGAAGGGTCGATGGGGAATCAGGACCCTGAGACTGACAGCCCACAGGAACAATGGGGAGGCCAATGCTCCAGGTCAGCCTGAATGACAGAGTGGGCAGGCTAATCAGGGAGTCAGGAGGCCAGGGAGGTCCCATCCTCCATGTGAGCTGGAATTGCCTGGGTCAGACGGAGTGGGGCCGAGCTAAGGAGAAAGCAGGGGCCCAAGCTAAGCTGGGGAGCAGAGCTGTGCCAGATCCCGAGGGACCAGAAAAGCAGCCCAGAGAGAGCAGACCCTGTCAGGGAGCAGAGCTGCAGCCCCAAAGCCAGAGGCACAGCCCAGAGAGAGCAGACTTGCCCTGGGAACAGAGCTGCAGCAACCAGAGCCAGAGGGGCCAGAAAAGCAGCCCAGGAAGCAGGTCAGTGCTGGGAGCAGAGTCACAGAAGCAGCCTGCAGAGCAGACCTGTCCTGGGAGTAGAGCTGTAGCAACCAGAGGCAGAGGAGCCAGAGAAGCAGCCCAGGGAGCTGGAGGCAGAGCAGCAGCAGCAGCAGCAGTGCAGAGACAGAGGGGTGGAGCTGGGGCTGGAGCAGTCTGGAGCTGGGTGCGGTGATTAGCTGGGGAGAGCGAGGGGGGACCCTCACTGGGCAGCGGGCCCAGCACAGGGAGACGCCTCAGCCAATGGGCTCTGCAGGCCAGGCTTGGATCATAACCCCGCCAGGGCAGGGGGGACACTGGTAAAAAGGGTCCTATCACTTAGGGCCTGAGAGCATGTGGCCACCACCAGAGCGAGCGTCCAACCCACAGCATCCCTGCAGCACAGCCAGGGCCTGAGCAGGAGGCCTGGGACTTACAAGGAACAGACTGTGAACTGCCCTGACATTCCAGAGACACTGTTTGTGATGTTCCCTGCCACAGAGCGGGTTGATGCGTTTCCTTTAACCTTTCCCATTTGTCCTTATTCTCTTTAAAATTAATTGTTGATTAAATAACTTGCATTTGCTTTAAATTGTATGTAATGGTCAGTGGGTCAGAGAAGTGCCCAGTGCAGAAGAGTACCCCGGAGTGGGGACACCCTAGCCCCTGTCCTAGGTGACCACAGCAGGGTTGGGGGTCGAGCCCCCCAGGAATCCTGGGCCCAGCCTTGGTGGGGTTACGAGGACTCTGCCAGACAGGAGAGTGGAAGGGGCGTCCTCAAGGGCAGGGAGGCCACTGGGTAAAGGAAGTGGGAGCGAGGACTCAGATCCTTTCGCTAGCCCACTTCACTGGGGTAGCACAGAAGCCAGGAAAGTTCCCCACAATAGCGGAACTATTCCCCCACTTACACCGACATATATTTTGGCTGATAGCTTGGCTACTGGCTCCAAAAAAAGGGCACACATCTCAAAGGATGGACAGGATTTATGAACAGAAAGATAACTTCTGGTAAGCCAGATCATGAGAGTAGGCCCAATCCCAAAAACTTAGAAAGGCCCAGTTTTCCGAAGTATATGATCAGACTATCCAGGAGCAAGAGATATAAAACAAAATGTCAATAACTTTACTAGCTTGACAAGATATGCAAACATTTCCAAGATATCTGGAGAATATTACATAATGTGGAGACTTAGTTTGTAATGATGGCTGGATTCAGTAGAATAACGGAGCCCAGGAGTGGTCTTTGGGTGGTGTTAGAAGCCCTTTTTATTAGAACTAATGCAATGCATTTCTTTGTCGTACCCCTTCTATTCATTGTTACAGGTTATTGTAACATGTTATGAAATGTCACCAGTTTTCCCTGTAGTTTCACCTCCTACTCTAAAAGAAAGGAAACTCAAGTAAAAGTCTGATATCTGCAAAAAAGATGTTTGCATAGTTAACATTTCCATGGGCAACAGTATCACTGGAGATATTTCAACATGTTTATTTCAAAGAGAAAAAAAAAGTTTTAGTGGCATGCTTTCCATTTTTCAGTTTTCTTTGGAGATGCCTGACTGCTCATAACAAAAGATTTGTGTATGGTTTAAGAGTTTCAGCAGCAATGAAAGAAGAGATCTTCACTACTTGAAGAGTCCAAGCAAGTATGAGGGCAAGTACATCAAGCAGAGTAGACTGATCAGGTACACTTTTCAGAAGCACCCAAGTCTCGTGTGACTTATTTAGGCCCTCAGGAACCCTGTCTCATTTTCTGTCAATGAGACTGAGAAGCCTAAATCATTTTTGAAAATGTGACGCAAGTGCTTTTGAAATTTCTGCTGTCTAGCCCTCCAGCATCTGCGTGTTAAATGTTACTGCTGCCACCTGCATAAGAGAGATTCACCTGGCAATACAATGAGCACATGACCATCAAGGTTCTATCTTAAGGCACAGATGGATGTTCAGGTCAGAGAAGGAACTATTTAATGGGATTAGGAGTAGAAGGCTAGCAAAAAAATCATCTTCCCCCAAACACGTTATGGTTCAAGAAACCTTGTGTTCCAACTGGTAGATTACATCCTGTTGTATCTGTTGTATTGGTGGAATGCCAATAAAATGAAAAAGGAAAAAAAAAAGAAAAAAAGATATACAACATATTGAAAATGCTTCACCTGAGTTCGCAATAGCGACTTGTCTGCCTTTATGAAAGTGCCACAGAACCACAGCTATATTCTGCATGGTTCAAATTGTCAAGCTATCATAAATCGAAGTCTGATGCATGTATTCACCCCATTAAGAACAACAGAAACTCTGCACTAGGAGGATAACGTATGACCAAAAAGGTTGCCAAAATAAGGAACACGCACCAGCGCATCAGCCACATGAATCTCTGCACTCTTACCATTACCCCATGGCCTGCCCCTAAGCGGAGACCACAGCAAAAAGATATCCACATGAATGAAGATGGATGTAAATATTCTGCCACAATCTATGAAACTCTACAGTAGCTAGATAATCATTTTTGTTTTACTAAAAATTAGGTAACCTGCAGTAATAAAATATCAGACATTAGAATTAAGGTCCCATTTAATAAAAATACTACATTTATCTCCCCCCAGAAACTCTTTCCCTATCAGCTTGTCTCTAGATGTACAGAAGTGCATGCTGCAGAAACCAAACAGATATTTTCTTTGTACTAAACAGGCACAAACTCCTTAATCTTGAAGAAAGGTAAAAGAATACGAAAGCCAATACTTCAGTTAGGGATATGGATTGCTATAATTACTGCATAACAAAAAAAGCATCTTTTCAAACCTGATCACTTGACCATGCAATTTAAATCCCCTTCTCCCCCCACTTTAGTGTACAGTTTGTGATGTTTAAAATATTTGAATTTACTGTTGACGCGGTATTTAGTGGCAGGTGACCACCTGGCATACATGTCCTCGTGACAGTGTCTGGTGAGTCTTCATAATGCTTCAACCTGGCTGGTGTGGTCTGTGTAGTGCTGATGATTTTCTTTTAAAGATTAGGTTTAAAATGAAGTGTGCATTATGACTTTCCCATTAACAGACCACTTTAACACGGCAACCCATCCTTAAAACGTTTGATGTTACAACCCTACTGGCTAAGGTTACAAGTTTATCCCAAAAACTTTTTGAACTAAATGTCTTCAGCCCCTCTATCTTCCTGGCTTCCCTCTATTGTACTTTCTGCCTTTGCAGAACATGCTAAATTATAAGACGAACCAGAGCAACACTAATTTAGGAAAAAAAATTCAGCCTCACAGTCAAGATTCACTAGCCAAGTTGAATCTCAAACGATGTTGCGTTGGATCCAGCACACTCAAGAGATTTCCATTGTCAACCCCTTGTACTGGTAAAGGTCCTGCTAGATATATTGGGATTCTGAACAAAAAGTGTTGTTACAGGGGCTTCTGTTAAAAAGGGAGCAGTGTGTCAGCAATGCTGCAGGAATAGAACCTCCCCAGACTGGTGGAAGAATAAACAGGACATCACTACTAAGCCCACGCAACAACCCTAAGGAAAGAAAACACCTTTCCCTTCGCATCAGAGTCAAGTTTAAGGAGAAGGTCGTTCATATGCCATTTGTGTATTTTTCCTAGTTCTGACTTAATACACTTTTACAGAACTCTGTCAGATACAGCACAGTTGCAATTAATCAATTCAGTGTATTTTTTCTGAACGCCCTAAAATTGTATTTGAAGTCAGTATTATACAGAAGCTCTAGGGTAATTCTGAAGCATTGGCTAATGATACAAAGTTGTGCTCACCATGCAGGGTATTTGGCACACCCAGGACATGCAAAGGCTCATTTATTTTAAGTGAGGGCTCCAGTGACCAAGAGCTAGGTGAAAAAGCAAGATTATTTCTACCCATGAGTTATCTTCAGAATGCCCCATTTAATAAACAAAAATTGTCTTAAGGGATTGCATGAAAACAGTTATTCAGCAATTATAATACTTCTAAATAGAAGATTGTTTTTTAGGAAATGGCAACATTATTACTTGACCAATGGATTTTATTCACTTATTTATAAATTCCTTTCATGGGAAAAACAGAGAAATTCTGCTTTTAAAAAATAGGGAGATTTTTCAGAAAACGTGAAACTTGTGAGCAAAAAACATGAGCCCTGAAAAGAATGTTTTCATTTTAGAAGAAATTATACAAAGCGGTATGCACCACACTTTTCAACCCAAGCCCAAAATAAAAAGTGATTCATTCTGTAGCGGAAACACTAAAAAATGTTTTCACAAATTCATCTGTCTAGACAGAGCACCTAATCTCAACTACTATACAAGTTGACTAGCCTTATTGTGGTTGAAGGCTTGGGGGGGGAAAAGAAATCAGTGCTTCTTATACCAATGATTTTCCTTTAGCAAAAATGGTAGAGCTTCTGTGTTTGAAGCCAAGTGTCTTTTGTTATTTCAGTAAGATGATCTCTAAGGCCCCAATCCTGCAAAGAGGTCCACACAAACAGACTCCTGGGTTCACATAGGTCCCCACTGGGGTCTACCTTCTTGGAAGTCATTGTGGGATCAGAGCCTAGTTTTGCATATGCTCGTTCATGTGCATAATTACTATGCTTATGATCATGGAGAGGGGCTTGTTAAAGCAAGTTGAGTAATAATTAGTCCACCTACCCAATTTATCCTATACACAAACAGGGTTCAACTCTTCACACACTGAAACCTACAAGTGCAACTCTGGACACTGGCTGAACACCTGATGTATTTTATACATTTGCAGACAACTGTTCGGCAGTTTCAGATGTTAACCCATGGCACAAATTGACAGCTGCTTTCAGTTACAGAGCTCAGGATATCAGAGGGCATCAGGATATAATAGCTTCTCTGCATCAATGGGGGCAGAGGGGGAGGGAAGTCTACAAATCAGTCTTAGGGAAAAAATCCCATGCTTAATATCTTCACTATAATGCTCACAGCTAAAGCCATGTTCTAATAAACACAAGATAAAAATAGCATCTCCTCTAAAGAAGTTAACACGTTTTGAGCAGGTCTTTCAGAATAACATCAAGGAAAAATTCCTTCCTTGGAGACCTATCAATGATTGGATTTAAGAGCAACCTGGGTTAAAGAGCACTGTAAAGAACACCATACAGATACTCTCTCTGAGCAGTCACTTATATTAAAAATCATTTCAGCTATAAGATCTCTTGGAACTATTTCAACATGGGCATATTCATGGCAGACCACCATAATCTATCAATGCCTCCTTGCTACGAATGTCACTGATTGGCTCTGGTTAGCAGACATGCTTAAAAAAAGTCTACTGGCCTTTGAGTATGAAATATAGATTTGATCATTGTATTTAAATTATCAGCATCTCCAACAGTTAAGTAATACACATAATGAGGAATATATTTTAAAAAGTTATGGAAGAGAGAGTGTAGACTATTGCTACTGTTACCACTATAGAACCAAATGCTCCTGCAAAGTTTACAGACAAGCCTGTAAAGTTTCATGGCATCAAAAAAAGCATGGTAACTGGATAATACCCAATATAGCCACAGAATAGCCTTCTACTGTGGTTTTACTTGATGCAGTGGACATTATTTCTAAGGTTAGCTTAAACTAATAATGTACTGCAGCAATCCAGTGTCTGTGAATACAAGCTGTGTGATGCTCATACCACAGAGAAATTAAACACTGATAGAGTTTAATGAGAACGATATCCCTAATCTCTATGTAGTAAACAGCAAATACTGTTTACTTGCCAGGCAGCTGCCACCTGAGGTTCCTGGCCTTAGGGAAATAGCAATACCAGGTTAAAAAGAACTGGGATTTGGTGTTCCCTAATGTACAGTTCTTTATAGTCATGGATTAACTCTTTGTGTTCCTTTGGATTTCAAATAAAAAGTTCTTTACCTGCTTTGACACTTAAACCAAAACAAATGCCAAATGACCTTACGCCACTACTATACCTGTCAGAGCTCGTGATACTTTCTGTTCATGCAGGCGTGATATGGGACATTTTTTAATAAAAAGTCAAGGCATCAAAATTATGGGGTTTTTATTCTTAAATTTGAATATAATTTAAAGCATGCTTGGCATTCAAAAATGCTTGATGTGTGTGACAGGAGATTGAAACCTTCCAGCCACCTGCCGCGCAGGTAGGCCCCAGAGTCAGCCAGTATCCTCCAGTGACCCGACAGAGGCTGGGAGTCAGATCTGTGTTTTACTTCCCAGATCTGCCACCAGCCAGTTTTGTGGCTTCCACGTCTCAGTTTCCCCATCTGTGAAATGAGGATAATTTCTACGGCCCTTTGAGCTCTACAGATGAAAATGTGATAGAAGGTTATTATGTGCACATACTCAGTCTACCAACATTCTTACCCCTGTACTGGAAAGACTATGTCTAGTCATGAGAGTGCAGGTCAGTCTTTTCCCCTTCAATCCTTTGTTGAGTCTGCCAACCGACAGCATTTTGAGTATGTTGAGACACCTGCCCACTGGGGATTTGACAAAGGGCTTGTCCGCATGGAGACTTAGTGTGCAGCAAGGCGGGGTGTGAATGTACAGCTCGTTAGCCTGCCAGACTATGTCACCATGTGCACCCTGCTACCACGCACTACACACAGCACTTTTAGTGCGTGGCTGCAGGGTGAACACATCGATGTAGCCCACAGCAGGCTAGTACACTGTACATTTACCCCCCAGCCTGCTGTGCACTAAACCTCTACTTAGACAAGGGCCCCAAGAATCAACTGTAGTCACATATTACAGACCAAGCAACAGAAATAAATGCTGGTCACGACCAACCTGTGTTAGCTGTGAACTAGTGAAGTAGGGATTAAATGTTTTGTACCCAGGGCCTTTTGGTTTTGGTTTTTATTTTATTTAATTTTTCCCGGAACTTCACTGGTGTTTATTACTACAACTACAAAAACAGGTGAAAAGTCGGTGGAAAAAAAACTATTAATTTTTCTGAGTAACTATCAGCGGGTTTTTTTGGTGGACGGAAGGACAGGGAAAAAGTATTCAGTAGATTAATGCTCGGATAAATGGAATTCAATGTGGTTTGTTGCCGAACTCAAAATATGCCACCTCTGAGTTTAAGAAAACAATATATCTCTAATCCCCAAATAAACCTTTTCATTTGAATAAACAGTTTACTGTTGTAGACTTAGAACTATTAGCCTATAAATATTTACATTTAATAATTGAGCCCCACCATTTGCAGCACACTCAAATTCATCCTTTTCTCCTGCTTTTGTTTTTTTTAAACTTTTGAATACTTCCTTGTGTTCTGAAACATATTCTGATACAGACTTTTGTTTTCTTCCCATTTTAGTGCGTCAGATCTTTAAACAGTTATCTGCTAACAGTTTGAAATGTGTATGTGGTGGTTATGAGATTCATCAGTACATTCAGACGCGCACATACTTCAGAGCTTGCATGCATGTGTGCCTGTTTATGGTGTGTATCTTCTAGACTAATACATAGCCTTATTTCAACAGGCAGCTTTGCATATACACACAGACTAATGTATTATCGTAATACATATATCTCATGCAATGTATTGTATTTTCCTAATAAAACAAGTTATTTTCATTTGAATGACACAAAAGTAGGGTGAAAATTGGGGGGGGGGGAAACGAATAATACTTTTTGTAAAACCCGGGATTTTTTCGGTAAAAATCTGTTTAAACTGAAAATGAAGGGGCCTATTTGTACCATAATGCAAATCTCAAATATGTACACTTTTAAATTAGGGAAACTATTTTAAAATTCCTTACCCTAAACTCTGTAGAGAACATCTCAGATTCTTGACTCTCTTTCCTCCAACTTCAGCTTAAAAAAGAAACGAATGTGCTAAAACCAAGACTAGTGTTGTGTAGACAAAGCCTTTTTGTCGGCAAAACTTTTGTTGCTCAGCGTTGTGGGGGTGGGGAAAAACCACACCCCTGAAACACACAAGTTTCACTGACAAAAGCACTGATGTAGACAATGCTATGCCAATGGAAGACGCTCTCCAGCCGACATAGCTACTGCTGCTCATTGGGAGTGGTTTAATTATGCTGGCGAGACAGCTCCCCCCCGCCAACATAGAGCTGGTACAGCTGTGCCACTGTAAGGTCCGTAGTGTAGACATAGCCCAAGTTAACTTTAAATGTAATAGTAGAAATTTTCCCGCTAAGAGCTTTAAAGTACATACAAACTTTCTGTAGAAGCTGAGCTGGATTATTCTTGTTCAAAAACTTGTGCTGCTGAGACTTCTCCATGTTCAAAAGAACCACAGAAGAAACTTAACTACCATTGGCCATAGTTAAAATTGTCTCACTTTAACCTAACCTATAAAACGAGTTTACGCCACCTTCGGGCATGTGTAAATGTATTTCAACATGGACCCAAAGGAAACCTTGTTTAGCCAGGTTAGTAGGCATTCTTGCTCCTTTATGAAAAATTAATTCATTAAGATGTGCTGCAGGGAGCAGAGATCTTTAAAGGTTGTATTGTTTAAGTGATAAGTTGGGGATAACATTTATAGATAGTCAGAACACAATTTAAGGTAGCTATAAGGGGCCTATGTACCCAGAAGCCCGAATCGATTTCCTTTGTGAGCTTTTCTTCGTACAATCAAATTCAAGCTCCCCACCCTCGAACACTGTCTCCCTTCCCCATACTTCTCCACATTCTCTCAGCTTCCGATGAAGTGAGCTGTAGCTCACGAAAGCTTATGCTCAAATAAATTGGTTAGTCTCTAAGGTGCCACAAGTCCTCCTTTTCTTTTTGCGAATACAGACTAACACGGCTGTTACTCTGAAATCTCTCAGTATTGGCTTCACACCTTACTTTAAACTGATCCACATGCTTGTAACTTTCCCTTGCTACTTGTCCAAGAAGCCCTTTCTCTTTCTTCCCTAAAGCCCAGTTCTTCCATTAATCATTTTTACACTGCTCTCCTCATCACTAATCCTCTCCAACTGTTGTACTGTGCCTTGTCTGTCTTAAACTGCAAGATCTTTGGGGCAGGGAATATGCCTTGCTCCGATTTGCTATCTAAGTTTATGGGGCTACAGATGTGATTTTTAACATTAAAATTTTCTTTGTGTATAAAATCCAATGTATCAGGTAACAGCTGGAAGTTACATATAATAGGAGAGTTTACATGTTTAAGGCACCCTGACTGCACTTAACTATGAATGCTCAGTTCTAAAATGGATAGTACATAGAAGAACTACATACAAAAACAACAGCTAGAGAGTCCACTGCTGTCTTTCAAAACAAATCAAGCTAAAAGAGCAAATTTCCTCAAGTTTAAAAAGAAATGGTTTACATTTCTCAGATATGTGGAGAGAAGAACATGCTCCATTTCCTACAAGAAGGGGAAATACTTAACACACACAGAGGCATGTCTTATTTGTATTCCAGGAGCGTCCAAACCCCAACCATCATCAGAAATGCACCGGATGTGCTACTGTAATACCGACAGATCCCGGTCATCAGCGGGCGGGATTGAACCAGGATGTCAGTGCACGAGCCTCTACCACATGAGCTAAAATCCAACTGGCTCTTAGCTAAGGCTGTAGAGCAGACTCATTTTAACTCTCTCTCTAAGTGGTTTTGGTGCCAACTGGATGGGACAGAACACCACACCCAGAAGGTGTGTGGGTTACATTATACAAACATAAGAGGTTTACAATCTATTTTAAAACAAGATACAGAAGTGGGGAACAAATGATAGAAGGTAAGGAAGAAGATCAAAGATGGCAATCAATCATAAAATTATGCAATTCAGGCCTGATTCAAAGTTTATTGAAGTCAATGGAAAGACCTCTTTCGACTTCAATGGACTTTGGATCAGGCTCTTAAAGAGGAAAATTTTCAAAGACAAGTGCCAAATGGCACCTAACCGCCAGTGAAATCCAAAGGGACATAGGCACCTTTGACCTTCACTGGCAGTTTGGTGCCTAAGTCCTTTTTCAAAGGGAACTGCCAACTGGCACGTAAGTCCCTTTGACTTTCAATAGCCAAATTGCCATCTGCGCTTTAGAAAATCTCCAAAGAGTCTCACAAAATGCAAGACTATTCCTGTATCAGTGCCCTGAATTTAAAAGAGCATGGAAGAAACATTAAGGACAAAAGTTACTACATAGCATAACATTGTTCCCATTTGCTATCATTAACTATGGCTGCAAGTGTCGCTGTAGTTAATTGCCAGCTGTGCTATTTCAGGTGTTCTAATACAGTAGGACCATTGTAATTTACATCAGACTGAAACTTAGAGAGACAAGGTGGGTGAAGTAACATCTTTTATTGGGCAACTTCTGTTGGTGGCAGCAACAAGCTCTCAGGCTTACACAGGTCTGGGAAATGTACTTAGTGTCACAGCTAAATACAAGGTAGAACAGATTGTTTAGCATAAGTACTTATCATGAATTTCCAGGGACTATTCAGACCATGATTTTTAGTATCTAGCAAAGTTGTTAATTTGCTGTGACACTCTGAGTACATTTCCCAGACCTGAAGAAGAGCTCTGTGTATGCTCAAAAGCTTGTGTCTCCCACCAACAGAGAGAGGTCAATAAATATTCTACCTCATGCACCTGGTCTCTCTCATAATACCCTGGGATCAACATGGAGACAACAAGATTGCATGCATCAGACTGAAACTTAGCAAACTTGAGGGAGAAATGGTGTGAAATGATTCAAAATGTTTTTAGAAAATGCTCAGACTCTTATTTTGAATAGTTTCAGATTCAAGTTCTCTTTGTTACCCTCATCCCCTAAAAAGTGATGGGAACTGAAACATTGCAGGCATTTGGTCATTAGAATGGGATATTACAGTTGCCACCTTGAAATAAGAACAGACAAGACAGTCCCAGTTTGTTACTGAAAAGCATCTGACAGTGATATGGCAACATCACAAACTAAGGTGGCTGACAAAGCAGCTTTTCATTTGAAGACAGCAAGAGCACTTCCTCAGCCACACCCAAGCTTTATAAATGTCCTCTCAGTAGTACCAGATGTGTCGTACCTTCGATTTCTCAAGAAGATAAGAGGTGAGTGGGGGGGGAGAAGGGGCCACACATATGGATGTATGAACAGAGGGTTTGTGAGTTACCCAGTATGGCCCACCTTCTCTTCTGCTGAGACACTGTTTAACAGCAAGACAGAAAACTGTAAGGGAAAAGTAAAGGTGTCCATAAGGACTCACCCTGGAACCTAGCATTTACTGCCCATGATCAACTCTTGCTGTTTCTAGAATAAAGTGCACCAGTACAGCTCACCTCTGCCCACCCACCCACCCAGCAGTGCAGAGAACTGACAGATGCCACTAGCACACATCCACACCTTGAGAGAACTCCTAGTAGGAACAATCAAACTGAAAGGTTGAGAGAAGTAGAGTCTCAAAAAAGCTATAACTCAAGACCAGGAAATCTTTATGGGAACTGCATTCACATATATTTTATAGGCCTAAGAAAGCCACTGAAGACTGCAAAATCAGAGGGAGGACTAAAGAGATGGTATGAATGAGGACCCATACCTTAACAGTTTTGCAATATGTTTTATAATTAATACGCTTGAGCTGGATGTAGAATGGAAACACATCTCAGACTCTCCCATACATTTTAGAGATACCATGGGTTTGCAAGCAGGGGCATAATACACTCTCCCAAAATAAATAAAGTGCTCCTTATATCTGTAATGGAAAGAGGTAAAGGAAAAGAGGGTAGAAGATTCTGCAATCGTCTATCACCCACGGTGTGGCTGCTGGAATGTTCATGCTTTGAAATGCCCATTATTTTGGAAGGAAATCCTTTCTAGCCCAGATAAATGGTCCTAAAACGGGAAATAAACTCAAAAGCTTTAAAATAAAAGCCAAATATGAAAGCCACATGCAGAATTGCTAACTAAATAAACTGAACGATGCTTTGTGGGAACCTGAAGGTCTATCGGCAATACCACAATCTATATTGGTCAGCACATGCTATTTTCATTATTCGGATCAGAAATTCAAAGTATGTTTCAATTTCATGGCAATACTGCATAGATGCGGTGGCATCAGAGTCAAGTATTTATGCAGCACTTGTTCCATCACCAATTTATGTTTTAAATAGTCAGAATGATTTCTTCAGTGAAGAGTACAGCCCACACCATCTGTAGATTTTGGATTTTCATCTCACCTTGTGCGTAGCAGAACTCATGAAAGAAACCAAAATACAACATGCTTGTTCACAACAATTCAGCCAATTCAAGGCAAGTACTACTGTATTTTGATCTATACAAGTAATGAGCTGCTATAAATTGGCTAAGCTGCATCTCACAAAACGATGGATGGGGAAATTAATAAGTGATCATGTAGATTTTAAGACTGACATGTCATATTACCCCAATAATGGTTTGAACGATCAAATATTTTATATTAATCCTGCACTTTTCATTTAGACAACTCTATACTGCATCAGATTTTTTGTTCTATTCGCCTCAATATGCCCTTTTGTATTGTTCTGCCTCTTAAAATATGAGGGATATTGGGAAAAACAGCTGCTACTTCATAAAAAAAAATCCATCAATCCCTTAACATTCTTTTTACCATAATTCCTCCTCCCCACCCTCTTCGGCTGCTTTACAATATGTTCTTTACAAAGGATGTTTAGAAGTGCAAGAAGCAAGACTTGAAAAACCCACTGATCTGTGGTGATGAAGAAACTTTCCTGGGCGAATACCATCCATTTCGGCAGCATGCAAGCAACCCCTCCCCGTCCCCCTGCCAGCTAAAGTATATCCCTTTTGGTCGCCCAGGTGAACTTCCAAACATGAGCAGAGTGTAAGCCACGGCAGTGGGGTCTTCTGAAGCATGCAGACAGTCCGCTCCAGTGCCTAGGCTGTTGCTCAGCACTTTTCCAAGTTGCAAAAACTGACAGGCACGCTGAGAGTTTTCAGAGCTGCCATGGAGCATCTTGCAAGCAACAATGAAACCACAAGAGTCAAGTCAACTTTGCTTTATTAGATCCTGGGAAAAGCTATGGGCACCAGCAGAGGTAGGCACTAGAGATAGTCATTAGGAGGGGAAGATGCAAAAGAAATCCGAAGCTGCAGGAGAAGATAGCAGCCATGCACACCCAAACGAGCAGCACCCTCACAGTAGTCAGGAGGCTCTGGGAGTAGGTGGATTTGTACATGGGGGCTGGATAGAACACCGAAATAGCGGTCTTGTCTCTTGTAGCTGTTACCTGATGTTGAAGGCTTTAATGAGATTCGAGACCTATTAGCCAGAGGTAACAAGATAAACAGAACCCTGAAAAAGATCCACAGACAAATCTGGCAGGTGTTCCTCGGGTGACCAGATAGCAAGTGTAAAAAAAAAATCGGGATGGAGGTGGGTGGGGGGAGTAATAGGTGCCTATATAAGAAAAAGCCCCCAAAATTGGACTGTCCTTATAAAATCGGGACATCTGGTCACCCTAGGTGTTACCCATTTCACAGTGGGGGTGGGGGAGGGGCGGAAGAGAGGTCTTAGCTTCTCACCTGACCATCATCCCTGGATCTTCATCTAGTCCTCTGGCTATTAGGTGTCTGGCATTAGGTTCCAAGCCACACATGACTGCGTGGATGGGGGAGATTGACAATTAATACTTTACAGAACATACACGTGTGCTAAGCACTTCACAGAAGATACAACACATACCACATACCTGGGCCCTGCCCCAAGAAACCTACAATCTAATCATCCAATTCTGAAGTATGTACAATTCCACCCCTAACTGCCCCCCAGGACCTCACCACCTATCCAACCCCCACCCCCTTCTCCCTGTCCCCTGCCTGCCCCAACCCCTATCCACACGCCTGACTGGCTCCGGGACTCCCACACCCTATCCAACCCTCCCTGTTCCCAGTCTCCTGACCACCCGCTGAAAACCCCAGACCCATCCAACGCCCTCTGCTCCCTGACTGCTACCCTAGAACCCCCGCCCCATCCAACCCCCCCCGCCCCGACTGCCCCCCCAGAACCTCCGACCCATCCACCCCCCCGCTCCCTGTCCCCTGACTGCCACCCCCAGAACCCCTGACCCATCCAATCACCCCCTGCTTCCTGTCCCTTGACTACCACCCCGGGACCCCCCCGCTCCCCGCCCCCTTACCATGCTGGAGCCAGCCACGCAGCCACGGCGCGGCGTGCTCAGGGTGCGGGGAAGGGGCCAGGGGCTAGCCTCCCCGGCCGGAGCTCAGGGGCTGGGCAGTACAGTCCCACGGGCCGGCTGTGGCCCGCGGGTCACAGTTTGCCCACCTCTGGCTTAAAGGGAAGCACATGTAGAAGTATATACAAAACTGAGGAGCATACACGTCTATAGCGTTAGCAGGGAAGGAGAGAAGAGGGAAAGGAAAAGAACACAATGTAGGGACAGAAAGAACGAACAGGGGAGGGAAGAAGAGTGAAAAGCAAACTGAAAACAAAGGAGGCTGTGACTAAGTACAGCACACATCGGCTTTATTTTTTTAAATTGCAGAGGGCGCTGCTGCACAAGTTCCTTCACCCTAGCTAGCAGGGGTAGTCCTTAGGCCAGGAAGCGTCAAGTAAATTTTTTTCAAGCTTCGGTAAAAGGCTTTGTACTGTATAGGAATCTAATAATTCAGTTCCCAAAACCCACGTATGCTCAAGGCAGAATTGGCATCTTACCCTTTAAAAAAAAAAACCCACCTCACGTAAACTATCTAATAAATCAGAAACAGGATTTGTGTGTCTGTCTTTTGGAATTTTTGCCCCAGGGTCCACAGATAAATTGCGTTATTCCGAACTCCTGTTGGCACCCTGGTTAAATCTGAAATAAATAAGAGTCACGTTCTCTTCATACAGCAGGGTTGCCATGCCAACGTTAACATGCCTAACCTTGCCTATAAAAATAGATCTAGTCAGTTTCAAAATGCATGCAAATTACTGTGTCAAAGAGGTACCATCACAGTGGCAACTTTTTGGTGGAGGAGTAAGCAGAGAAAAAATGAGAAGAGCAGCAGTAAAGGGTTTTAGCAATTAGAAGTAACTTTCATGATCAAAGCATTCTTCTGCTCCCTGTTTCTCCACATACAATGTCCTACCTCTGCAGCACAGCAAGGGAAGAGAAAGAAAGTAAAAGAAACAGAGCTTTGTACTTTCCATTAATATATGTTTGATCCATTATCTGAACAGCCGGTTATTCAATGCAAGATAGATCAGGTGAGTAACTTTACTCACATGCTTATTTATTTGCAGGGCTCGGGCCATACATTTTATCATGATTACATAATTGACTAACAGGCCATCAATGATCTTTTATGGGAGAAAGTGAGGGAGGTATTGACTCATCAGAAGGGGAAATGGTTGTTAAGTGTTCAACTTCGAGAACTGATGGGATGCATAATAACATCTTAAATTCAGCTCATGTAACCACATAAAAAGTGTTCATTCTCAGATTCTTTTATCTGAAGTCTCCTTGAAGTGGGTTTCTCTTTAGAAAGTTGTGGCTTCCTTTGGGGCACACTTTATAAGTTTTAAGAGCCTTCAATCATATTTGTATAAATATCCCTTAAAATACACTTTTAGAAATAAATAATGCAGAAAATGTGTCTCCGACACTTCTTCGCAGGTACCAGAAGGAAATATAGCCCTTAACATGAGATGTTACTTCAATTTGTCTGAGCATTCTTGTCAGAACTAGCATTGATATTTAAATGCAGTACCAAACCCAGATTTTAGTACTTTTGTACTTTTTAAAAATACAAAAAGTGACTACACAGAAACTTGTGACAAAAGGGCACTTTTTAATTTTAAAGCCACATTGGAGAATTGAAAAATAAAGCAGTTCAATGCAAACTGCCACCACTTACTTATTAATAATGGCTGAACTGAATTTTCAAACTGGTATTTCTAAAGGTTTTTGAACAATAGGGGCTTGCCTAAGCTTCTGAAACTTGTGGGAGCGACTGAAATACTGTGACCCCAAAGACACCCAGTGAAGGATAATCTCACTATTCATACGCTCTCGTTCTGTTGCATGGCACATATTGGAGAACAAGACAGTAAAAGTGTCTACTTGCACCAAGAGAGAAGCATGCAACAAAAATAAGTATGGCCTGATTTAGGGGTGGAGAAGAAGAAATAGAGAAGAAAGTTAGAAATAGCTGCTCTGTGCTATGCAGCATTCTCCAATGGAAAGTGGCAGAATAGGTTACAATTTGCTGCATACATTAAGGTTAACAACACTCAGCATTAACTCCCTTTTCACAGTTCCTAACTCCACTGATGGGAGCAAAAGCATGCACCCTCTGCAGTCTGAAACCAAGCACAGAATAGGAGAGAGCATGGGTCAGCACAGAGCTATCAATTGCGTAGAAAACTTTCTATCCACCGTTTGACCAAGCCTTTCCCCAGAAAATCTTTGGCTTCGAGGCATTCACAAAGCCGCCTGACAGTTCTTCACCATCCATCAAAGACCTCTCCAGACAGCAAAATTCTAATTAAGATGAGTTGTGTTTCCCTTCAGTGGGTTTGTACAAGAGAAGGTCTTAGATGGGAGATGTGAAAAGTTTATTTGATTAATTGATTTTATTTACAAAAATGATAGTATTCATGGCTAAGCAAAGGTTAAGCAAATTAATGACTAGCTAAGTGAAACAACATTACTGCACAAATAAAATTCTAGAAGGATATGTGTTTTGATTAAACTTGTTCAGATTACTGTTTCAATATTATTATAATAAAAATGAATACTAGTTGTATATATTATGTACACACAGTGCAAGTTCTACACATACTGGATCAGTCTGAAAAAAAACACACACACCAACCAGCATTCCACTGATGGAATTCACTGAGTTAATCCTGTTTTAGACCAGTGTGGGACCACAATCAGGCCAAATACATATAAGAACTGAAGTGAGCCAAGGTATTTTCTTTGACGAACTGTAGTGCAGGGACTATGCAATATGAAGTTATCATTCTTTCCTCAACTGTAGTTTACATGGCCTGTTTTACTGAGTGAGGACAGATGGGTCAAGATTCTTTGTTCTTTTGAAGAATGCAATGGGATCTAAAAAGTTACCAAAACAGAGGCACGGGGCATGTTTAATGTCTTATATGAAGTTTAAAGAATGGATCAAGAGCAGACAATCCCAAGTGATAGCAGTGGTACAGTTTTTCATACTGCTGAATGCTGATGGTCTCCTGCATCTCCTCCCTCCAAACCTGATCCCACACTTTCTGTCCAGAAAGTGCAATCCTTTATTACATGCAAGTGTACTATTATGACAATATTAAGAAGACATCATAAAAAGCATTCAGGATTAATGTCACATCAGCCACCAAGTGACTCCCTCCACACTCCTTGTTCATGTGTCTACTGTTTCCTATTCAGGGAAAAGAAGCATTTTAAGTATCTAATCTCCCTTCGTTCAGGTCACTTAACAAGATTAATTCCTAACGTGTATTTGCTAATTCACCAGTTTTGAGGATCACTCCATTCACACCAAAGAAGCATCAAACAAGACATACATGAAGCAGCTGCAAAGGGTGGAAAGTCTTATTTTTAAAAGTTTAGTTGGTTTAAAAAAAAACTGAAAACAAAACCTAAAAAATATCCTCGTGTCAGCTCTAGACAGTGAGAAGCATCAGTGCTTGAAGACTTACATTTGCTTCATCAAAGGGGAACAGTTCTGCAATACACCTGGGAGGGCTCTGGATTCCAGTTTGAGGCACTGCCCTACAAAAAGTGCATACATTTTTCTAAGTACTGAGGTTTAGAGTTTCCACTGAGCCTTATCCTCTTGCTCATAGCAATAGGTACCAGTCACCATTACACACAAATATGAACCTAAAAATCAAGACTAGCCACAAAAAGTGTACTGATTTGATGAACACATGCTAGTGTAACTATACATGCTACTTTATTTGTTTGATATTTTATCCCTCAATACCTAAGAGATTATATTTAAATACAGAGAGTTCGGGCCAGACCAAAAAACAAATAAATCTATCCATATATTTTAGAAACACAAGCATTTCAGGAGACTGTAATGCAATGTAGAACATTCTGAAGAGACTGGTAATGTGATAGAGAGCCTTTCCCTTCTAGGTCACTGGTTCAAATCTTGCCAAGTGATCAAAAGATGTTGCCATCAGAAAAAACTGTTCTGTGACTTTTGTGGAGTGAGTTAGTACTCTCAGCCCAGCTTCCAGTGCCAGGTATCCCCAACTTAAAATCCAGTGCCAAACCTAGCACACTGACACCCCCACTGGCAAGTTTCAGAGGCTTCAAGTGGTAAACTAGTGTGGATAATTAGCCACATATTCTTCCCAAGGGGTGGGCTAGAAGCTCATAAGGAGAGTGACATGGAGAAGCTTATCCTGTCAGCATCTGTGTCATACCTTTCTACGGGCACATGAAGGACTTCAGTCTACAGGGTTTTCAAGCCAGCACCTTTCATCAACACTGAGGTTTTAAGGGCCTCAATCCTGCAAACACTCAGGCTCGTGCACAGCTTTAGGCATATGTGTAATCCCACTGAACTAATCATATGGGTGTTTGCAGAACAATACATTTTAAAATAGTATTATCACATGTTAATTCCAACAATCTAAAGCTGACTTGTCTAGGTTACAGTTGCAAGAAGTTCTTAACCCTCTTTGCATCAGAATGACTCAGGCGAAAGAAGTGGAGTAACCATTGCTTGACCGAAGTATAATAGTATCCTTCAGACTGACATGCAGGATACTCTTTCCCTACCATTCCCAAGAATACACTTTTGTCAACTCTTACAAAAAAAGTGAATTTGCTTTTGAAAATTTGCCATTTTAATACATGGGTTTGAATTACTTCTTCATATTGCTCACTGTACAGTAATTTCGGACATGTGAGTATTAAGATTTCACTCAATAAGCTGTCAGGTGCCATTGTGAACAAATGACATAATGCAGGCAGGAGAAAGCCAAGATCTCACAAAGCATTCAGTAACACCTAACTGTACTGCGATAAAGACAGGACATTTTACTTTGCGTTAAATCGATTTGATAGTCTAGAAAATTCCATGCGAGTGGCAGGGTATGAAATGCTTACTTGTACTTAAGTCATTTCTCATCTTTAGAGTCATTCTCTTTAGCAGTATCTTTAGAAAAAAAAGAAAAAACCCCACCCAACAGGTGTCAGCAATATAGCAATCTGTTTAAAGCTGCTAGAATTCTCACCCCCTCAAACCCTCCACTAACTGTTATGTAGTAGTCCCTACCTAAGGTTCAGACAAAGCTTGGAGATCTTGATATAACAAGACATCTTCTGTCATGTGTTGACTAATTGTGATCTTTCAAAACTAAACTTATAACTTTGCAGTAGGTAAATTATCAGATCCTGACCGGTAAAGCCACTGCTTCTTGTGCAGTCAGAAGAATTAATCAAATCTAAAGCCTACATACATGACCAAAAAAACGTTTCTTCCCCAAATAAGGTTCCATTTTTCTATTTATTTATGAATTAAAAAAAAAAAACCCTCTCAGTTTGCACTGGTTATATCTGAACATGGTCCAGAGGATTCAAATAATTATGCATTTTTCTTTGTTAAATTTAAGGCTCACTGATTATCTCCATGTGTGTTTTAATATTTGATTTTTATTAATTTTACCATTGCAAGGCTATTGAGCTTTTCCTCTCAAGAAGATATAGATAATGACCTATGAAAAAGAAACACTATAACTTTGACTAATGCAATACAGGACCTGGAATCCTACAGCACTAAATTAAGTTAAGAATCACATTTGTTTTGTTATTACAAGTGAAAAAAGCTACATTACTATCTTTCTTCATTTATGCTTCTAAAACAATAAAAAAGCAGTTCAGTGAATGCAATTTAAAATGAATATGATACAATATAAAAGTACTCCTATTAAGAGTTCACTGTGCATTACTCACTCCAGGTTCTGCATTTAAGCATTTAACCGGATTTTGGTGTTTAATGAAAGAATGAATCCAGTTAAATGAATCCAAATATTAACTACAAAAGGTTGACATATAACAACTATCAGGCCAGATGAATGAATAAATCTTCTAAGCATGATTTAGGTCAATTTCTGTTCCTTCCTTCAATTCCTCTTAATGAATACTTCATAAAAGGAATAAAATCTTAAATGTTTGGTGGACTGAATGCTCACAAAATCTACAAAAAAAAAAATGTAAGAAATCCCAACTATATGTGCTGTCAAGGTATCTTGGAAATAGTGTTTCTGGGAAGTTTGGAGCCTATATACTTATTAACACAGAATGAAGTGTAACAATGTGAAGAGTGATTGAAGGTTAAGAGTCAGAATGAGACTAAAACCTCACACCGTGTTAAAAAAAAACAAAACACCACCACCCTAGACTTATTATAGTACCTTTAAAGACAACAGTAACGGAGTCTATTATTAAATGCAGAAGTAGCAATTTTATTTATCGGCATTCATAAAAGCAAAGATGATTTTATTTTATTTTATTTAAGTAAAAAGATCATAAGTCAAATCCTGCATCTGTTCTTACTCATAAAGAATATCCACTGAATTTAAGTTTTCCCTGAGTAAAGTCCATAGAATTTGGTCCTACCTTTACACATAGTCAAACACAAAATTTAAGAAGAAATCGTCATTCAACCCCCAATTACTAGTGTACTCCAGACATTATGCAAAATATTTGTAATGTATGAAATATTTGTGATATCTATAATTGAAGGGTATCAGAAAAGTCTATAGTCATATATTACAAACTTTTAAAGCCTTGCTCTTTTAGTGTGATGTCACAGGACCATGATTCAATGTAATATTGCCTAACTCATGCAACAAATATTTCTTATTTCACAAGATAAAGGCAAACTCCATTTTTTAAAACTCTGTTACTATGGCGCATACAACCAAGTTTCTTTAAAAAAAAACAAAACAATAACTCTTGGATATGAAACAATCAGAAAAAAAACAGAAAATTAAAATACAGAAGGATTTAAATGAGGTGAATCTCTCAATAAGATTTACATTTGGTTTTGGTTGATGCTCAAGAAAACACATGAAATTGTGCATGCTACAGAGCCATTTTTTTCTCAGTTTCTTGGATTCTGGAAGCATTCACAGCCCATTTGGGGTCCATATTTCACCAAAAAATCTGGAGATAAATACAGGTTTATAGCCTATGATGGATACACTGTATTACACCTAAGTACATACACAGAAATACGCACATTTGCTGTAAGCATTGTACATGTATTAAAAAATCACACACATTTGTTCCATACCGGAATAAACATTCTTTTATTGCTGCGCACTGTGTTTGTGTGGCTAATGAAAACTCTCAGATGTGTTTTCACCCAACAAACGTCACCCAACAAACGAGTGGCCCTGGAGCATTCAAGCTCATAGAACATAGATGTATGTTTTTACAATGGAGCGAAGTCACCGAGATTATACTCATTTGTGGGAAACACCCACACGCAGATATGTGCGCACACATGCAAAGATACAAGGGCACACAGTATCTCTGCTGGACAACTTCACATTCAGCCAGGCCAAACCATAACCAATAACCATGATGGGGGAAGTGGCTTGGATTGCCTTCTACTGTGCTTAATGTTCAGCATGTATTATGCAGCTAGTACATGCATTTTCATCTCCTAGAGAGGATGATCCTGGATAAATATTCCACATTCTTGAGTCACGTCCCCCTCCCTAAACGAAAGTCATCTGGCTACTGGACTAGATGGCATCGCCCAGAGGGAAAAAAAAGAGCTTCCCACTGCTGCTGCAAAGGCTCTTCCTCACCCCACCAACACTGGTGGCTAGGTGGATAGGCTCGGTGTGTACTGTGTATACAGAGAGAGAGATCGGTGGATTCTCCTTCTGGAAGAGTGGAGAAATAGACCATCAAGGACCCCCGGCTCTTACACATTAAAGCAACGTCCCCGCCCGAATAGAGAATTCTCTGTGAATCAACCCCTGGCTCCAGGTGTCACCCCCACCAAGCAGCACGTTTGAGAGAGGGAAGGGAGAGGACATATGTCAGCGACGCGAGGGAGGAGTGGGGCGGGTGAGGAAGGAGAGCCCCAGCTGTCAGGATCGGGGGATTTACGGGCATTTTCATGCATGCGGGGAGCTGAAAGGCAGTGTCAAGATCTGCCTACAGACAGCGGAGTCTGCGTGCGAACCCAGCCACCCAACGGGGCTCGGATCAGGCGCGGGAGGGGGAAATGCCCGAAGAAGTAGCCAGAGGAGGGGAGGGAGCCAGGCTCTTGTGCTTTGGTCCCTCCCCTCCCTTCTGCCTCAGACACTCCCGCAACTAAGGAAGCTGGGGCTCCCCCTCTCTCTCGCGCGAGCCCTGTGCAATCACTGAAGGCAGAGAGGGGGAGGCAGGGGGGAGAAAATGCTGCAATGTAGCCCTAGGCAGAGCGATCTCCCGAGCAAACCCAATCGCCGAGTCAATAGTGCAATGATACCAATCAATCAAATTACCACCCCCAGACACAACCCTGACCAGCAGCCACCACTTCCTATATCTATCACAGCAGTTACTCCCTATTCACTCCCCAATCACCGCCTCCTCCACCCCCCTCCAAACACGTCTCGCCCATTTAACAACTGCAGCCACAGTAAATAGGCAGACCCCGTTCCTTGGAGGGGGGAGAGACGTACAGGATCTTGGAGGACGGAGGTAGCCAAATTTTGAAAAAATGGAGGCGGGGCAGTGCAAGCAGACAGCTGGCTGTGTGTGTCCGTCTGTGCACGGCACAGCACTTACCTTTCACCACCCTGTCCGTCGTTGATAACTTTGGATCAATTGCCTTATGCTCAGACATTTCCAGCAGCCGGGGGCAGGAGGGAAGGGCTCTCTCCCTCACACAGCGCAGACACAAGGCTGAGACGGCTGCTGCAGCAGCAAACGGCCAGTCAGTGTCTCTAGGTCCTTGGCTGTGGTTAAAGTTACGGCCCCTCTTGCCTGCTGCTTGCTTTGCTTTGCTTCTTCTCGTCCTCCTCCTCCTCCTTCTTCCTCCGCCGCCTCCTCCTCCTCTACTTAATTATTTATCTCAATCACGCCACTCGCTTCCTTATTTATATTTTTTTGCATAAATAACAGGCAAAAGCAGCCAGAAAAAAATAAGTTTAAAAAAATAATCAGGGTACAAATGCAGCAGCCCCGGGCTTCCTTCCCCCACAGCAGCAGCAGAGCGGCTGCTGCTCCAGCTCCTCCGGCTGCTGCACTGGATCTGGATACGTCTCTTCCCCCTCCTCTCTCCTTCCACTCACATAGACACAGCCACTGAGCTGCACACGGTCCAAGGCGCAACCTACCCTCACCGCCTAGCCTTGCACCCGCACCTCCCTCCCAGCTCCTTCTCCCCCATCTCTCCCTCGCAGCCATTGGCTCAGGCCGCGCTGCCAATCACTGTCAGGTAACTGCCGCCCGCCTCTCCTCCCAGGTGTTCTGACGGCTCTCCCCATTAGCCGGACTGGGGGCGGGGGAGGGGGAGCGCAGCAGCCGCTGGGGGTAGAATTCTCCCCGGAGCGTTCCACAGCCCTGGCTGAGCCGCGAGGAGAGTAGTAAAGCGCCTCGTGGGCTTTGCCCTGGGGAGCGGAGAGGTGGGGCAGGACTGTGGGCCGGAGGGAAGCTCTCGGTTGCACCCGGCTGTTGCACCGCGGCTGGCGAGGAGTTTGCGGGAGAGCGGCGGTGTTGGGGGGCGTCTCCCCTTTTACTTTACAAACCCCAGGGCCACAACAGCAGCGGCAACAACAGGGAGAAAGCGGGCGTGTGTCATTAGCTGGCGGGGGCGGCCTCCGCCTGTCACTCGCTGTAGCTGCTGCTACACAACAGGAAAAGCTCCAGGGTGATCGCGCCTGCGTGTGTGTCCCTTGCAGCAAGGCACAGACACGACAGGCTCGTCCATGCAGCGCTGCAGCCCCTTTCCCTTTGGGGTTAGGGGCTGCCGTCAGTTAGGTTTCCTCTTGCTCGGGTGCCTTTATCAGCCAAGCTCCCGACAGTAGCTTTTCCGTGTTTTTCCTTCTTTGCCTGTAATGCTTCTCTGCGAAGGCAGGGGGAGGGGCCTCGGCTGGTTGGGATGGGAGCTTTCCACTCGGAAGGTTGATGGATGGGTTTTCACTCGCGGCTGCCATTTAACAAACCAATGTATAATTAATTAGAGTAAAGTCACTGTAGCGTTTGGGAGAGTGGGGAATAACCTTACAGTCAGGAAATGCCGAGGTGCTGAGCTAGCTGTGAGAGCTATTGCAGATCCTGCACATTAGATTATTATACTGTGTGTCCTTCTACCTTTCCTCTGCTTTGTACAGCAAAAAACACAGTATTTCAATAAGTAATAATGGGGGTGGGGAAGGATGGTCTTGTGAGGCATAGCTCTAGAAGTTCCATGGACTCTGCCGTGCACTTGTTAGGTGATCCTGGGGAAGTCACTTGATATCTCTGTGCAGAGCTGGTGCTAGGCATAAGCAAACTAAGCGATTGCTTCTGGCCCCAAGCAGCTAAAGGGAGGGGGGCGTTTGCTTTTTATTATAATAACTTGCCTGTTTTAGTATTGTGTGGCCAAAAATATTCCTGCTTTGGGCCCTCAAGGGGATAGCACTGGCTCTCTCTGTGCCTCAGTTTCAGGACATTGTATGTAAAGGGGCTAATAACGCACATCTCCCAGGGGTGCTGGATACCTAATTCATTAATATTACAAAGTATTTTGAGATCCTCAAATGGAGGCCACTGTGAATGCAAAATGTTGTTATATAGTTTTAGTTTCTAGAGAGAAATCATTTTCAGACTCAATATTTTTGTTTCTGTTTTGTGATGATGGCATTGTAATTCAAGAAATACCATGACATATATTTCTTAATCTGCCTTGACTTGATTAAAAATAAAAAGTTATGCAAATCTTATAAAATCTTTAAAGAGTGGGTGCACATACTTCCTTTTGAGATATTATCACACATGCACAGATTTTCAAAAGAGCTCACTCAGTATGACAGATATTGCAACTGCATGCAATATCTTTGGGGGACCATACTGTATTAAGTTTATGAATAGCTGATGTACCACTCTTGCTCAGGGATCATATGCAATTTGGGGGTGGGAGAGGTTGCCACAGTGCCTTCAGGAACTATAAAACAGTGGGGGACGGAGAGTGATTAAGGTTGTAAACACTTCCAGAGAGATTCCACTCCCCTGGGTAGGCTTGTATAAAGTGGTTCAAACTGGGTTTTTCAGAGACCAACAGACAGAGAAAGGGCTTCTGGTATAGAAAGGCTGGGTCTAAACTGGCTAGGGCCCTTCTTTCTGAACCAGAACACAGACAGGACCGTCTGTCCCAACAGTTGCAGAAGGGATAGAAAGACTTTGGCCTACTAGGGCCCCCATAAGGCTGATAGGTGACCTCTGTTAAGATTTTAGCATGAGTATAGGAACTTTCATTGTTTTTTATGTTTTCTCTGTAACTTGTAATTGTTGGCAATATGCAGTTCATAGTCGGAGAGAACGCAATGCACAGGCACTGGCTGTTAGGGTCCAAACTGGCTTGCTGGGGATATCACAACGTAAGGTAGGGAGCTGTGCAGCCTTAAAATGCCCAGTCAGAAGGGAGTGAGACCAGGTAACTGGTGGAGTCCTGAGACCTGGCTAGACATTCCTGGAGGGGACTCCGAAGGGGGGGTTAGGGGTGCAGTTACCCTGAAATTGAAAAACTCAGCACCTAGCAATTTCCATTGTCCTTAGTGGGAATTGGTGGATGCTGAGCGCTTTTGAAAATCTCACCCTGGAGTGAGTTTTACATGGGTGGACCATTGTAACCCATGTACCCATACATAGCACCATTCCAGTTAATCCTCCATCCACCTCCACAAAGCCCATAGCAGCAGCAAGGCCTTCCTCTGTCCACTGTGTGAAAAGAATTTAGTTTTCTGGCCTTCACATATAACAAGCACAGAAGACAGCATTTAATTGTAGGAGGGTCTGTGTTACAGAATGATTTAATGTCAAAATATCTCACTGGCTTTGGAACAAAAAATAATAGAAAAAACAACTACCAATAATCAGGTAACTTGATGTTGCTAAGGTTCTTACCCAAAATGTGTTACTAGAATAATCTAGAAATGCCTGTACCCTCTTTCTTTTACTTCTCAGTATTAAGAATCTTCAGAGATGAAGATATAAAAAAAATACAATAAGAGAAAAAGGGAAGACAGGAATAATAATGCTTAAATGTGTCATTATTATTAAATAATAATGCTTAAATTGCATCCTACTGTATGTCAATCAATAGGCATGTGGCAAGATCTGTAAATGGATCAGCAATGCTGCACATATTGTGCAGCTGTCCATTGAACTTTGTTTACTTGCTAGCCAAATTTTGTTGGCTGGTAAGGAAACCCTCATCGTTGTTCCATAGAAAGAGTTATTCACGTCCACTGGTCCTATAATTGGAGTAGTAATCTCCTTCCTTAATAGACTTGGTGCTTGAACCAGAGCCACTATTATCTCCTAACACTTTAACATCCCCACAACTGGCTGACTGTTTGCTTGGACTGGAATGAAATGGGGCAGCCTAGCTGGTAGCACCTGCTGCAAGTTTTTTATTTATTGATGCCAGTACAACAGCTCTGGCTTAATTCATTCAGAAAGGGGAAGGAACATATCCAGTGCTACTATTAATAGTTTTCAATAGTGTGTCATTCTTCCATGTGGAAGCCGGCAGTAGGACTGTCTGACACCTGCACCCTTGCTCCAACTGCTCATGTTGTCTTGATCTTTAGACTTCTTCCTTGAAGGCACCTAATCACAGCCCTAGATAACACACCTCAAAGGAAAAGGACACCATTCTACACCTCTCTCACTGAGACCTTGAGCAAGTATAGGACCCCCACATACGCTGTCTGCTCTTAGAGGTGCAGGGTGGTTTGCTCCCTTTTGGGACAGACCATGTGAAATTTCCCGTGCCTTATTCCTATTTAGTTTAATGCAGTGGGTTAAGCTAAACAGAAACAAGACAATCTTATTCCTGAATAAGAACGTCTACCCATGAAGTTATATAAGAGTAACTGTTCCTGAATAACTCCATGTGTAGACAATCCCTTATTGACTGATGCCTGCCCCTCTTTTGCACCATGCTGTACTGTGATTTTGGTGGGTTGTTTGCTTGTTTTTTAAATCTATTTTCTTTGTTGCTGTTTGTTAAGGATGCTATAGTGGTGGGGATAGAGCACTACTTGTAGAAGAAGAATGCCTTGGGGACAAAGCAAAAGAACCTGTACAGTCTGTGCAAGAGGAAGCTATGTGTGTGGCTGTGGCACATAATTCATGTGTGTGAATTACCATTCTTTGATTTGTTTGATGTTTTTGAAGCTAAACTTTGTTGGTTGCTATTAACCCATAGCTGTGAGAATGTGAGATATACGTTCACTGCACTAAAGAAAGACAATATAAAAAGGGTGACTGTGATGGGGTTCCCTGGGTGCAACCTGAACTGTGGGAACGCTGAGCCCTCTGTCCCACCATCCTGGGATATTCCTCTCACACGGTGATGCTGTGACAAGCTACAAACCTGTGGCAGGTACTGCACGTACACAGACATCCACAGCCAGGGACACAGCCAACTGAGTTACATGAATGCTTGTCCCAGCCACTCGTGAACCAACAATAAAGAGGCTCCAGCCAATTTCCCCCAGCTCCTCAGTCTTGCACCCCTGAAATATACTGTCTTGCCCTAGTCAGAAGCATGACCAGTGTAAGTTTATTACCTGTGGAGAGGACACACACTAACCTTTGTCAATTGAGCTGAGATTTCCCAAGCACTTAAACCAAAACCCACTGTTTTAGGTAAAATATAAAACAGATGTATTAACTACAGAAAGATAGATTTTAAGTGATTATAAGTAGTAAGCGTAGATACCAAAGTTGGTTACCTAAGAAATAACATTTGAGTTCTATAAACTAGACAGGATTTGAAGCAAGCAGTGTCTCACTCTGATAGATGGTACAAATGGGTCACAGATCTTCAATACATAGGCTGGAACTCTCCTCCACACAGGGCCACCCTCCCCAGTTCAAAATCTTTGTCCTCCAGATGTGTTTCCAGGTGTTGAGTTGTGGGGGGAGTGAGGCCAAGTCATGATGTCACTTCCCCTTCTTTTATAGTTTCTTCCAGGTTGCTAGAAAGATCTATGCTTGTGACGTGGGGGTCCCATTGGTCAAATGTTCTCCATTGTCTATGTTCTCTCTCTTAGAAGTCTTCTGGGATGGTCGCTGGGGAGTGTGGATTCCCTTTAATGGGCCATCAGCATGTCTGGCTACTCCATTGTTGCACCTGAAAGGCTAGCTGTGGGTATTGCCAACCGCACAACATTATTTCAGTAACATACACATAGCAAAGCTTCATGACTTGTCATACGATAGCTCAAACAATCCAACAGGATACTAATGTTCAACAGATCAAGACTTTCAAAATGATACCTCACAAGGCATACATTGTACAAAACATATCATAATTACATGACTGTGCTGAATATGGGGGTTCCAGGGTATTGCTTTGGGGTACAGAGTACCACAGTGACAAATGCGAACTACAGCATAGATTTTTAGCTTGTTGGGATAGCAACAGTAGTTGTGGGAGTAGCTATTATTGTGATTTAATAAAATGAAGTCAGTGCCCAAACAGTACAAAATGTTCAAACACAACTATGTTCCTTCTGTTACTCTTTGATTGAGCAAATCCTCAAGCTACATACAGGATGCATAAGGCTACCAATGCAGTAGATTCCACAGCTACCTCTGTGCTCCAGAGTAGGACTCTGGCAGCATTCTGTTCTGGAAGAGGGAGGGAGAAGTATGTTAGGAATGTAGTGTGGCCAGTGGGTTCATTCACAGCACAGATCTCCTGGGCAACAACTTCATGAAGTGGGGAGCATCATTATTTTGGATTGAAAGCTATCAGAATGACACGGGAAGAAGCTAAGATGGCAGCAAGGGACCATCAAAGATGGAAAGCAGTGGTGAAGGCCCTATATTCCTCATGGAACAGAAAGGCATAAGTCAGTCAAGTCATGTTGCCCATATCCACAATTCTCATTGTGGACTCCGTGCATGTATGTCCTGGGTTCTACTTGGAAGGCCTCATTGGGAGGTAGGAATCAGTCCTCCCAGCCTATACTTACTATACACAGGCAAATCCCATTACTCAGGCTTTGCCCATGAGACTAAAATTAGGTCTTATTTCATAACAAAGATACATGATTGCCACTGCTGTGTGATGAAATTCTGTGTGATGAAATTCAGGGTAAAATAGTACCCTATATGCCTATAGCACTTCTAGAAACTGCTAAAGATTTTTGGTTTTTTTTTTTAAATCTCTTCTCCTTTTATTTCTATGGCTTTGACCTTACTATGTTCCTCCCATCCCCATGCCCCATTTTCATCCACTCAGTAGGGGTGTTTGTTTATGCTGCTGCTGCATAAGTTTGATCTTCCCTTCCAATGGGCAATTTCAGTTTTCAGGTATTTTTTTAAAAGTCACAACATTCATATTTCATAGCACAACAGTAAGTAAAAACCCCATTTACCAGATCTATCTTCTTGCTACACAATGTGATACAAGCATGCCAGGGCTAAAATGCATGACTGCTCTATCAAGGAGGTGCAGCAAGGCCGTGACCTTGTGACTTGTTTCTATTTGGATATTACTTCAGTTCAGTTGCAAGCGCTCCCGATAGTTTCAATGCCATGCTATGAAAAGGAGGGAGATGTAAGACTCTTTTCTCTGCTTCATTTTAATCATAACATGGATTTTAAATAGATAACTTTCTACTGGTTTTTCGTAAGATTTACTGTTATTTTGGCAGTAAGAGTTGCATAATAGCTATTGATTATCACTCATAGGGACATGCTGTTTTCTGTCTACGTAAGTGGTCCTCAGACTTTTCCATATTGGGACACCTTAGTTCCAGACCAGAACTAAGATCCTTCTCACTTGACCAGATCCCCATGTGACAGACTGACAATATCCCCTACTATACTTAACAACGTTATGGAAATAAAGTAAACATTACTGAATTAGTCTTAATACCCTTGGGGTACATTGTATTAAAAATGCAATTGTTTATGTGGTGTTGTAGCATTGTATGTACCTTCTCTAGCAGGGCGGGGGGATGCTAATGTGCTTCCTCCATGATCAACACTTTGAAGCCACCTCCCTGGAGAGAGAAATGTATATGCCAGTTCAAACTGGATTCTCCAGGGACCAATAGACAAAGAAAGGATTTTTGGATGAATAGTCTGGTTTTAAACTAGTGCAAGGCCTTCTTCCTGGTTTAGCAAATGGACAGGACTCGGGGTGCATGGAGGGCCCCAAACCTTAGGATCGGGTTAGACTGACTGAGTCCTTGTTCTCAGGTGGGAGGATTGATGGACTGCTACTGCCAGAATCCATGTTAGGATCGGGGTTATCTGTGGTAAGCTTATTAGCATACTCGTACATGTAGGTTCTTTTAATAAAGTAGGCTGGCATACAAAGAACTGTGTGGTACCTTATAATTGTAGAAATTACACCTGTTAAGCATCTCTTAAGAGAAAGCAAGCAGGTGTCCTTGGGCAACCTGTCTGTGCTGGGAAATGTGCAGTGAGGGCAGGGAACTGAGCAGCATGGACATACCCCAGGCAGAAGGCAGTGAGATGTGGGTCTTCACCCAGAAAGGCAACAGCTGGGGAACTGGAAGGCTGAGAATGGGTTCCCTTGCTGGGCCACTAAAGAGAAATACAGGTGCAGCTGCCCTGAACTATGATGCCTCACTCCCCTTTAACAACATGGGAGGAAGGAGGAGGATCATGATAATTAGGTTGAGAACCCATAGTCTATATATTTCAGGCAAAGTTTGTGAGGTTCTACCTTCTATCTTGTTTAAGGCCTATAGGGTAAGATTTATTTCAGAGCAATGGGCCTGCACAAAGTCCCATACACCCCTTGAGTCCATCATTAACAAGCAAAACCAATTGTCTTCCACAAATATGGGGGGAGGGGCTTGTCAAGCAAACTAGTACTGCTCCACTGCACAAAGGAGAGCTGGATGAAGGGCATGCAGGAAGTGTGTGGGCATGGATACCCACTCTGCCCTATGGCCACATGGCAAGTTCCAGTATGCATGTCCTCACATCTTTCCCATTCCCGTAGTAGAGGCTTCATAAGCACCTCTTGTGGCTACTTCAGCCATTGTACTGAAGTAGTCTTGGCAGCTCATAGTTTCTCCATGACCTGTGGGAGGATTTACCCCTTGCTTGCATGTGTCAGGCATCTGGCTTAGCTACTTATGTGGGCCCTGAATTTGGCCCTAAATCTTCTAGTGGAGTTTAAGTGCTGCTTATGGCATAGTGGGACCCTGTGCATAAGGGTGAATTTCACACAAATGCAGGTAATAGTTTAAATAAAGAACTGGATAGTGTACAGAGGGCCTAAGGGTATAATAACGGAACTGTGTCAATATTGAGGACAGAATGAAAGCAACAGCATCAGAAGGGAAAGCCATGGAAGGAATGTAGGCTAACTTGGAATTGTGTTGCTGAAACAGTGCAAAAGAGTAATAATAGTCGTAGGAGTGCCATGGGCAATATGTACTCATTGTATGTGACCGTACGGAATGGGATAGACAACATTTGAATGAAACCAAGGAATAATCAGAGAAGGGAAGACGTGAAAGAAAAATATTCCAAGAGTGACCGTTTTTAAAATAACCCCACTATGCCCTATTGTGAGAGTTGGACTCGATAAAACCAATTCTTGACCAAAAGAAGCTCTGATTGTAGTCATGTGAAGTGACTGAATAGCTGCAACTTGAATAAATCTCTAGTGTAAAACATATCCCTAAATTGGGTCTCTAGCCTAGACAGGTGTACAAAGTTGAGGGGAAATGTGCATGGAACTTTCTCACTGTACAGAAGTCAGGCAAAATCTCCATCCTTGAACTCTCCCGGCACACACATATGCACTGGTTTAAACAAACCACTGCAAACCCCTATGTGAACACCTATCAGTTTAAAACTGGTTATAGACATTTGGTTTGCCCCTATAAGTTTATGAATGCAAGCTAAACCAATATAAGCCAGGTTTAAATCAGTTTAAGTGTTCACACAGAAAGTTGCACCTATTTAACTAAAATGAGTTTAAAAAATAAATCACATCTTTAGTTAAACCAGTGGGAAAGTATGGGTAGATCAGGCTTTGCTGTGCCAAGAATGGGGAAGTTTGGCGCACACAGCATCACTAAGATCCCCCAGAGAAGGAAAGGCAACATACTGCCTCCCTTTACTGGTCTGCGGAGCAGTAAAAGGGCTATTAAACAGCAAGGGCTGCTTAGGTCTGTGCTTCCAAAAGCATTAGGGAGAAAACCTCCAGGTGGCTGCCACTACAGTCTTTCCCCAGTGCAAACAGTGGCTTAAAGCCACAATCTTGTCAAGAATAGTTAGCATTCCCCAAGGATCAAATCCTGCAATCCTTAATCAGGCACTGATTTCAGTGGGATTTTGGCATCTGTAAGGGCCACAGAATTTCTGAAGAGGTTTTAAAGTATTATCATCTAAATGAATAATAAAGCCTTCCAGGAATCAGTAAGTAAAAAAATAAATGGGATTATTTTTATAGAAAGGAGCAACCATGATGGCTAGCAGACATGTGTTGAGAGAGAAAAAGACAATACTCGCAAGAAGGAAATAAGTTTGGGGACATAACTTTGTATTATAAACTTTCCAGTACATGGTCTGACTTAATCCTACTGCAGTGTTAAAAACTGCTTGGTGTGGCAACAGCTGCAAGAATTCTGAAATAAAGTGGGATGCTTAATGTGCACATTACCCAAAATGCTTTTCTATTCCCCGCCCCCCAATCCCTCTCTCCCAGCAATGCTGTGATCTAAGAGCCTACAACAAACTGAAAAATTTGGATGTGTTTTTTTCCAAGGAAGGGAGGTTTAGTTGGTTTTATTAACATGCAGTAAATTATTTATGTTTGCTGGCTTTAAAGCCAGAAAGAAATATAGATGAAATCCCACTAATTTCAGGGTAATGTGTGTGGAACATATCCTGGAGGAAATGATTTATTCAGATGTCCTCACCGCCAACTCCAGCCTCAATAGTAACAGCAGACCATAATGGGTGTCAGAAGTGAGATGATTAATCAAAATAAGTTAATACCTAAGGAACAAACATTCAAAAGTTCAAATTAGTTGCAAAATAACACAACACACCTCTAACCAAGCACAAAATGTGTCCTATGATTTATTATTTAGAGAATCAGAGTGAATATGAAAAGGAGCAACAGAATAGAATGTGCATTCTGCTAAGTGATCTCCCATGCTATGCCTTTTCCAAAGAACTTTGTAATGGAAGAAAGGACAGAACAACCTGATCTCTGACTGCAGCCATAAAATACTCATATTTACAAAGCAAAGCACTGAAGCCTGAAGATTACCATAAAAATCTAAGGAGTTTTAATGAATATAATTGCTCTGTAACTTGCACATGTTGGCTTAGTGGGGACATTTAAAAAAATCATCAGTTTTCAATACTGGTAGTTTGTAATTTATGTATTTCAGGACCTGATTTTCATTTACACCCAAAGGGGCCTTAAAAAAGGTGCAAGTTACATTTACACTCACTTTAAGGCCCCTTTATATTGCCAGAGTGAGGTAAAATGCCTCAGTGTAAATGAGAATCAGACAGGTAAGTGACCACAAACTCTAAACAACTAATGCAAATTTAGGCTCCAAACCTGTAAACTGCTCTTTGCAAACCCTGGAACGCCCTGGGAAATCTCCAATGACTTCAGTGGGACTCTGTGCAGGTGTAGTGGTCTTCCCATGCAAAACAGCTTCAGGATCAGGATGTCAATATCTCAACAACAACAACAAAAGTAGATTTCATTTAAAAATCTAAATCCCCAGGCATGCCAGAGAACTTGTCCTTCAATCAAACAGCTTTTTCAAATGGTTTTCAGCGTCTTGTATTTAATCTAAGAATCCCATGACCTGCTCACTATTTTCCTCCCCCTTCAGTGTTCTGTGCTTACTTAGACATTCAGCACATCAACACACACATAAATCTTTCCCCCTAGACTGAGTTATTAAAAAATTTATCCAGGGGTTCATACAATCCAGTAGGATTAGAACTGTTCATAAAACATCACCAGCACAGTTGAAAAGCATTCAGTGGGTACGTTTTTTAAAAAAAATAAAACATTTTATTGGTGGACTGCACATTCATCCTATAAATAGCCTTATTCTCCAGCACTGCACTAACCATCTTTACACAGTATATTTCAACCAGCTATTCTCACTGTCTTACCATTTCTAATACACAACGGTAGTTAGGAGGAGCTAATCACACTGCTTTCTGACTCAGACAGAAATATTTCTCTATCCCTTCCTTGAGTTCACAAGTATCCCAACGTGTAATCACTTTTTGCTGGTTGTCTTCCAAAAGGATGTTGTGAACCCCTCTACAGTTCAGCTAAGATGAATTTCACCCTTGTGCAGAGGGCAAATACAAGGCCATATACCAAATAAGTCCCATTTAAGTCTTTGGTGTAAGGGCTAAATAGGATTTAAATGGTGCTTTGGCCTCATGCTGACCTTCTGCACAGGGGTGAATTTAATTCTTGTCGAAGAATATCTGTACAAGGAGGCAGGTTTTGAATTAAGTAGCAAGACTTGATGTCAAAAATAAAAAAATATTAATTAGTACTATATGCAGCTGATTTCTGTAATGACAGAGGCATGTTAAAACCTATTAATAATAAAAGCTGAATCCATATTTCACAGTATGCTGTAACAAAACCTTTTGTAAAATATCGGTTAGTTAGAGAATGTGTTTAAAAGATGGATTTAAGAGTCTACAATGCCTGCCATACAAATCAAATCTTGTTGATTTTAAAACAACAAGAAATAACTTTAAAATATACCTTAATATAAAGTTTTGTTAAAATGTATTTTCTTTTGTAATATTTTTATTGACTTTCATATAAACACAAGTATCCCCAGCCTGGGAAAATGTTGAAAGAAATTTGCAAAATTGCTTATGACTTCAATAAAGGAAAAGAAGGAACTCTGCTTTACATGTATCATTAAATAAAATTCTAAGGGATTGAAAACAGGAGAAAGTGGATAAGAAAGAAAGGGAGGGAAGAAGAAGTTTATAACAAAAAAGGTAAAAGCCAAGAACCACTAATGTAATCTAGAAAAAGTCCCCAAATAGTCTCCAAAATAGTTAATTTGTAATTGGATATGATTATTCATAACAGGATGCTTCTGTTAAAGATACTAAGCAGAAACTCCACTGGGTGTAAATTGTTATAACTCCATTGAAGTCACTGGAACTATGACCATTTATATCAGTGGAGGATGTGCATCATAGAATCTCGGAAATATTGCATCCCACAGAAAAGGAGGGAAACAATGATTTGAAACTCATTTCTACTCCATCCCTGCAGAATGGGAGTTTTTCTGCACAATCACCTTGCGTGCTCCATTACCCTGGGTAGCACCGTCATGCTGCCATTGTCTCACTCCCTGTACAGTTGTGCTGTAGGAGCTATGCAAGAGAATGTGTGTCTGAATTAACACTTGATCATATAGTCACTCTGATAGCCACAACTGAGCCCAGGGAATACACAATGGAGAATGGCTGTGCCTGTCCTGGTCTTTGCCTTCCTACTCCTGCATCTTCAAAACTTATGGATGCCCAATACTATAGAGCTCTGGATAGGAGCCAGAGGTGGGAGGAAAGCAAGCAGAGCAGACACTCTTCCCCTATACCCCCTGCGATCTGATTGTTTTGGCTCTTCTCCCACTGCTGAAGCACAGAGAAGAATATTACAGAAAAGTCCTGTTACAGTAGGTCACATAGTCTACCCTTAATATGTAGGATTATCTCCTGTAACACTGTATATTGTCTCTTTCTAGCGGAACAATCTCAGATTTCTAGTACAGTGGTACTTTGGCTGTCATTAAAAATGTACTGAGCCACATTTAACTTTTTTTTATTCTTTATTTTTTTAATCCCTTTCTCAGTTCAGTAATAGCTCGCAGCAGGCAGAAATTGACAGAAATAGGGAGGGCCATGTGAACACATTTTCCAAAGATTCTTTCCTACAACTCTGCCATTTTAGGACATTCCCTGCACATATGCTCGGAGTATCCAGAAGCACTTTCCAATACATTCCAGAGTCTCTTAATTCTAAACTGCCTTCTCTCAAGTGGAGTCCAACTTTCCTAGTAGGAGGAGATTTGAGTTGCCTTTGACTCTGCCTTTGAAGCATCCACCCAAATATATGCCCAAATAGAATCTGATTATGCAGCTCTCAAATAAAGAGGTTTGAGGTTAAAAAAAAATCTCCTGATTTTCCTAAATAAAAACTCAATTTTTGATTGCAGTTCTAAATCTATAATTCCTGCCAACAGCAACACACACACACACAGCAGCCAGCTTCCATCAGCATTGAGACTTCCCAGACAAGCTGTACAATATCACTCCAGAAACTGCTGAGGTTTGGCAATAATTGTAAGATCAATGGGAAGAAATAATAGCAATGGAGGACAAAGTTAATTGGGTAGGACCATATGGTAAATATTAGAATACTAAGGCTCTAAACTTTTAACTCTCAAGTCGTGGATTTAAATCCTGTCTTAGGTCATCAGTGGAAATTTAGTTGAGGCAACATTGGAAGTTTTAGGTATCTAAACTCCACTACATACAGATTCAGCTTATGCGTGTTATTGCAATAGCTGGACATACAGTAAAAAAGTTTGTATGGTCCTTATTTCACACTGAAATGGAAGAAGAGAAAGAAGAAAAGATAATTGCTAAGGAATTAAGTGGATTTGCTTCTTCAAGTTTTGAATCACAAATCTAAGGGGAAAAAAGGGTATGGATCTTTAGTGTATGGAAATTGTTGGAAAAAAGTCAAACACAGCACATGCCTCTCTTTTCGTTCATTTATTTTATTTCATACTCTTAAAAGTAAAAATTTACTTTAGGACAGGCCATTTCCTATTGCTTCTGCGACTTTCTGGTATGTCTTTTTCAGGTTATGTGGAGGCAGTGTCGTGTTTGACAAGAGACTTTCAGTCTGATTCTTCTTTGCCTTGTATCTTGAGTCACCTGGGCAGAGGGAGAGCAAAACATTGCCACATCAGTCTTCTCCACTCCCACATCATAAGGAATAGTTTTGTTTCCCTGATTAAATGAGTTATGTAATTTAAAAGTATGCATTTCAGATTTCAAGTTACTAGATGCAATGCATGGAAGTTGAAGCCAGCAAAGTTCAAACTGGAGATAAAACACATTTTTAACAGCGAGGAACAGCTTGCCAGGTAATATAATAAGTCCTCCATCACTTGGAGATTTAAAGCAAGTCTAGATATCTATCAAAAGATATTGTTTACTTCATCCAAAAGTTATTGGGCTCAGTGCAAGTATACTTGGCTTATTTTGTGCATAAGGTTAGACTCGATCACCTTAAGGGTCTCTCCAGGCCTTAAAAAGCTATGAAGTGTACATTCAAGCATAAAATTTGAATGGCAATTTGAAATTTGCATTCACCGGTTAGTTATGCAATTCTGAATTTACTTTTGCTGAATATCCAAGCATTCAAACTTCAGATTAGCTTTTTGTATGTACTCACATGTGTAAAGCTGGAATATGCACAAGAATATTTGCAAACAGGAACCCTAAAGTGGTGCAAGCACAGCCGAAGCAAATTGACGTAAAATGTGAACAAATATTTTCAGATTTATTTTAGCAGCACTGATCTCCAATGGGCTGGTTTAACCTTGACCATGAACTCTTTGGACTCCACTGAACACACTCTGCTGCTTCATACAGTTGTAAAGTAAAGGGGCAGATGTAAGGCCAAAGACAGAGTGCTTAATTTTTGTAGTTGAACAAGATGGGAGTGCTAATGCTCCAGAAACATTGAAGCCTGTGATCTTCAACACTGTTTCAACAATTCCCTTCTGGAGCACCCTCCAAGTAACCTGTCGGAGATATACCCACTATAGATGTAACTGATGCAATTTCTCCCTGGAGTGCAAGCCACCCCAAAATGGGTAGGGAGCCACGACCCAGCACTTTCTAGGGTTCGTGCTAGAGTGGTTCAGCTCAGTCATAGGCTCATGCCTAATAGGCACAACCTGGTCTTAAAAAGGAGGCTGACAACATGTCAGCTTCTCATCCATACAAGTCATACACCTGATAGCTGAATATCACATTTGTCACTGCCTCCTCCAACAAAAGATTCCATCTGATGCAGGAGCAAACTTGTCATCACCTCCCGCTGACCATGTGAATCCTTTTCCCAGCTCCATGCTCAGTAAGTATAAGGAAGAAAAATGTGCAGACAATACAGAATTGTGTTTTTGAGAAGCTGGGTGACAAACAGCTAACAGTAAAACAATGGACCTCTCTGCCTTATGGCCCTGCAACAGTAGGACATCTGCTTGTGAAGTGAGCCCAGGTCACTTCTCGTGGTCTGTTGCTGCTAGGCTAGGTTCTTGCCAATTATCTGTTTGACTGATGGGTGAATGTTGGCCATTAAGCAATTGAATATTCTTGCCATACGGAACCTGGCCATAATCATAGTTATAAAACATTTTATCTTATGCTTTATCAAAGAGCCTGGGCCCCATTCAGCCTTGGTATAAAGTTCTGAAGCCATTGGTTCACCCCAGATCTTAATTTAAACCATAAATTTCAGCAGAGTTGCACATGCACAAAGCTGAATTAATTTTATGTACTTTTTAAAACCCTGGGTAGAACACTGTCACTGCAGTCAGTGGCCTTGGCAATTCAGAAGCTGTCACTCTTCTTTCCAAGTCAGCACTGAAGTAATGCTGCCGGAACCATGTTGCTGCCTTTTAGATGAGATGTAAAACTGAGATCCCCCTTGTGGTCATAAAAATTGCATGCACTTTTCATGCAAATAGGTGTTAGTCCTACATTCCTGGCTTAATTCAACTGGGAAATCACATTTTGTCTACATGAAGCTCCCTGTTGTTTCAAATGAGTAAGACATTCCTGTTCACTGTTGCTATACCTCTGATAGTCAGCCTTAGTGGGGTGGAGGGAAGTCTCTGGTCTAGTCTTCCTCCTTGGAAGGAGTAGAAATACCAGTATCCTATTTATCCACCGCATCAGTACACAAGAGGAGGCGAGTCCTGAGCTTTTTCTTTCCCATGTCAAAGCAGCCAGCATCTAGATCATAATTTGAATCCAGTTGTAATAATTGTTGGGTTCTTTGGGTGAAAAATGCTATCTGTACATTAGTATATCAATGTTCCATATTAATGCCAATTGTTAAGTATGTGTAGTCGCACACACCCCTACTGAAACTGGACATGGACTTCATTAGAATCTGCACCCCTTTGGCCCCAAAACCAACATACAGGGATTTAAAGTTATGAAGCACAATGCCATCCCAGATCATACTCCCTTATGGCATAGCATGACCCTGCAGACAGCCCACTCTCAGTTTCCTCCTGGATCTCTTAACAACAGTCCAGCATATTTAACGTAACAATCCTCTTCTTAGGGTCTAATTTATTAAATCTTTACAAAATATAGTCTCCATTGGGCCTCAGGCCCAACCCCATCCCTCTTGGGTCTTCCAACTCATCTCTTACTCCAGGACTTCAGGTTCTCCAGTTCCTTCTGGGTCTGGGAGCTCTGCTAGTCCCACTGCAGCCCTGGCCTCTCCGGACAGTCTTTCCTCTGGGTTTTCCTCCTGCTCTGGTCTAAACTCCCCCTCCTTTGGTTCCACAGCTCTCCTCATTGTGGCTGTGTTATGGTTCAGGCAGGCTCCCACAGCTCACCAGTATCCAGTCCTGCTCCACAGAGCCTCCCTTTGTCCTTGGACTCACACACTTCCTCCCGCTGGTTCAGGGCCCCCCACAGTCCTCCTTCGGGGTGTACTATGATTCAAGCAGGCTTGCAGCCCTAAGCCAGCTTCTTCCAGCTGGCCCCTTTAAATTACTGCCCCCCAAGTCCACCCAGACTGCCACCAGCCTTTCAAACAGAATTCAAAACACCTTCATAACAAAGTCCTTCCTCCTACCCCCGGCCTGCCTGCCTAGCATCTCTGCTGAGGTGCATTCTTCCAATCATCCTCACCACCTGAAGGCCAGGTCACACCATCTCACTGCTTTCCTCCTAGGTTGGATGACGTCAGAAAGCAGTAGTCCTTCTCCTACTAGTATCTATCCCATTACAAGAGAGGAGGCGGACTATATACTGTCTCCTAGCCAGAATTGGTCCCACTTGGCTGAGAGAGAGAGAGAGGAGCCTTGTCCCACCTTACCCTATCAGGGTCCTGGTCTGAGGAACAGTAGCTTGGATTTTTCCACCCAGCCACTAACTGTTACGCCAGGATCACTTTCTCTGCCCCACCATCTGCCTCTGCCACTCCCTAAGTCCTCTGTCTGCTCCAAAATTGCTGTAACCTTAAAGGGGCTGTATCATGATCAGGGGTAGGATGACCCTAGTCCTCACTACCCTTTAAATAGGATAGACACCATTTTACATTATCCAAAAAAGTGTATTTCTGTTGAATTTCAGGAAATTTCATGACACAGCAGAGATTTACACATGCATGACGGAAACACGGGGATGAAAAAAGCCAGCATTTTATTTTCACTAATGTTCTTTCCTTTTTGCTGCCTTCTCCCAGGCAAGGAAAGTTCTACCTATCTGTAGTGGTAATTTAAAGGAAAAGAAAAGCCTTTTTACAACAGTGTCATGTGTCAGTGCTGTCTGAATCATGGCTGTTGGTGCAGGGCCACAAGCTAATGGGGTGGTATCCTTCCACAGCTGTTCTGGCAACCAAGCATTGGTGTCTTAAGTGACATGATTAGATTTACTGTGCAAGCTAATTGAAAAGGAGCTGAACAATTACTCCAGGTTTTGAGATAAGATTTTAATGCTGATGTTTTTCTACTTGCTGTGTACCAAAACTCTCGAGGTGGAGTGAGTCGCAGCAGCAATACGTAAGTGTTGACAGCTATTTATGTCAGGTCCTTTTGAATTTGTAAACAGAACTTGACAAAACTAAAGCAAGTGTCAAGAGGTTATTTCACACTCTGTTACACACATAATGGGATATGAAGACATTTCAGAAAAGTTTAATACAGCAGCAGAAAAATACCTCTGCTTTGTGGGACAAACAGCCAGATCACATCGGGGAAGCAAAAAATGACTTGACATACAGTGAGGCTTTCTTCTTCTAACATTGCACTGACAGCAGTAGTCCCACTGAAGAATGCTAGATTTAAAAGAAGAGGTACTTAGTGGCTCAAGTGTGTACAGTGTATATGTGTATATATATATAGTGGAGAAGGGGTGCTAAAGCATTATATCATCTAAGAATTTTTTATTTATGTCCCATGGTGGCGGGGTCTGGGTGAAAATATAGAAAGTTTCATACTTTACCTCCCCCGTATTTAATTTTTTTAAAAGGCTTTAAAGACATGTGAAAGATTTGGCCTAGCCCCAGGCAGGATATAGTTTGCACAGCATGTGAGAAGTCAGCCACATCCTCTTCCACTGTTTCTCTTTTAGGTTTGATGGGAGCCCTTGGGAATCTATATGTAAGCAATACTCATGTCTTCATTCTGCTGCCAGCTTTTCTCAGCCTCTCCCTCCACTATAAATCAACACAGGGAGAGAAATAAATGAAGAATGGGGAAAATACCTCCTGGGAAACTGACTTTGTGAAGCAAGGTCTGCCAGTGAATAACCTGGCCTTGTGCATATAACTTTAGAATTAGTATCTGCCAGGATTCTACACAATGTCCCTGTTCTGTTTTTATAAGCATCTGATTGCACGGAACACAAGCTTTTATATCTTTTTCTAGGCCACATTTCTATTTTGTAATATGTTTCAAATCAAAGGGAAAAAGCAATCTCACACAATCAAGCTAGAGCTGCCACTAGATGATTCATTCTCTTTCAAAGAGAATTACTGGTCAAAGCCACCCAAAAACAACCTCAGGATGATCTTGCAATTTTGCAGGGAGGATATGGCCAAAAAGAGTTAAGTAGGCCTGCAACATTAGTCAGCAACACCTGTTTTACTGTCTACATATTCAGTTCTCTATTACCACTGCCCATAAACCCACTCTTTTTCCTCCTCTTTAAGAAGTTATATGAGTTTGGTACAGTAAGACCAAACAAGTGCATTCCAAGAGTTGAACACTTTGGTATACTTAATAGGTACCTACTCCCATTATAAATTATGTATACTGTATGAAAACATAGCGCATTCTTCTCTCACTTACTCTAGTGTAAATCAGGAGTAACTCTGTGGAAGTCAATGGAGTTACACTAACATACGTGAGAGAAGAATCTACCCCAATGTAGCTACCAGAGTTGCCGCATCTAATGATTTATTGTGAGTCACCTGATGTTTGATTTTTTTTTAGCTTATGGGGGCCATGTTATTGTGTGAAAATATCAGCTTTCATTACTATTTAAAAAATTAAGTCTTCAGGGAAAAGCTTGAATATGCAAACACTTGACTCAAAAAAACAGAAGAACCCCGGATTTTATATTGTTTAAAATCTCATTAGTTTGAAGCCAATTGCATGATTTTTGGGGGGGCATGAGTTAAGGTATTTGAACACTTGGGGTTGCAACACTGAGCTTCCCTTCCAATAAGGTAGGTGTAAGTGATAGATAAGACAGACCAATAAGGAACACACATGCACAGAACATAATGCATTAGTCTGTTGTCCAGACTGGTTGCCCTCTAAATAGTATCTGAAATTCTATATAATGAATTTTGTGTCTATTGATCCTCAGCAATATGCCAGTGTCAATACGTCTGCTTGTAGTAACGCAACATGTTGTGAGCCATGTTACTGAAAAGATGAATTGGTCACAGAGAACTTGATGAAGGCTGGAAAGATTGAGGGAACAGATAATGTTTGCAGCCGAGAAGCTGTAAGAGATGGAAAATTTTACGTATTTGGGCAGCTGAGCACAACAGATGGCAAGAGCTTAGGGGAAATAAACACAAAGTTTGGGAAAGCAAGCAGTGTGGTCCAGCCATGGTCACTGAGCTCCTGCAGTAGGAAAAAGTCAGTCAAACATTAAATAGAAGCTGGACTGCACCAGTGTTTTGTCAACAAGTTCATACCAAACAGGCACTTGGCAGACAGAAAAGATTGGACAGAGGAGGTTGATGGATTTCAAGGGCCAGCATCTGAAAAATAATGGTCAGGATCAGATGGTATGACTACTTTAGCAACCAGGAGATTTGAACAGAGATCCACCAATTATGGGTCAAAGCGCATTCAGCTAGAAAACTCGGCTGTGTATCTGACAGGCCTTTTGTCTCAGGCTAGCAAGACATACGATTGTCTGCTGAGCAATGAAAAGGTGAAGAAAAGTTGATTATATTTATGTGAAAGGGGCAAATGTTAAATCCAATTTACCAGTTAAAGTGGTTTATTAAATCCTGTGATTCAATTAATAAATCCAGGTTCATAGCTGGTATAAATTCATATAGTTCCATTGACTTCAATTAATCTATGCTGATTTACTCCAGATGAGGACTAGCAGGAATACTTTACAAAATATCTTGGGGTTCATCCTGCATTTGTGCCTTCCCAATCACATCTCTGGGAATTTTGGGTGGGTAAGAAAGGTAGGAGCTGGACTATTACATCAAAGCAACTAATGAAGTTATCAGAGATATGAGAATTCACATTTTTTGCGATAACCAGAGCTATCTATCGTGCCGATCAAATTCCACTTCTAAATTCCCATTGCAGTTCCATTCATACATGGTGTCCTTCTACAGTCTCTTAAACTATTGTGGAAAGTGTAAATTCTGTGTAGTGCTATTGTGTGCAGTCATAGTCCATACACAGATGGCTGTATGTATGTGGTGGATGACTTGATTATATAGAAAGTATACATGATTGTGTGGTGTACTCTAAAGCTTTTATCAATATGAAATGGAGATAGTCCAATTATTCACAAGCTGTGAAGCCACAACTGAGTTATGCAAGATCTGAAATGAGTGCCAACACAATCATTATAACATCCTCCATACCGTTATAGGTAAGTGAAAAATGCATAATACAGTGGAAAAAAATGTAGGTACATAACAAACAATATTGGTACTTTGGGTTTTTTTGTACCTCTCTGCTTACAGAGCCTAAGCCACCAAAGTGCTGAGTGACCTTTAAATCTTTTCAACATCAATGGAAGCAGACTAGAGGAATCTAGAGCACTGAATGCCATGTGAGAAAGCAATGATTTAAAAATGATAATGTACTTATAACTGTACTATTTTTCTGATTATCTCCTCGACATCTATTGCTACACACCCAATCCCAATTATTTGTTCTTTGGCTCACATAAGCTTCTGAACTGAGAGGAGTGGGTGGTCTAGTGTTCTGAGCATAAGAGTGGAATGTAGGAATTCCTAATTTTAATGTACACTCTGACACTGACTGCCTTTATGGGTTCAGGGAAGTCCCTACATCTGTTAGATGGTATCAATGATACATAAGAATGACCATACCGGGTCAGACCAAAGATCTACCTAGCCCAGTATTCTGTCTTCCAATAGTGGCCAATGGCAGGTGCTTCAGCAGAAATGAATAGAGCAAGTAATCCCCCCCATTGCAGATTCCCAGCTTCAGGCAAACAGAGGCTAGGGACACCATCCCAGCCCAGACTAATAGCCATTGAGGGACCTATCCTCCATGAATGTATCTAGTTCTTTTTTGAACCCTCTTATAGTCTTGGCCTTCACAACATCCTCTGGCAAAGAGTTCCACAGGTTGACTGTGTGTCATGTGAAGAAATACTTCCTTTTGTTTGTTTTAAACCTGATGCCTATTAATTTCATTTGGTGACCCCTAGTTCTTGTGTTATGAGAAGTAAACAACACCACTTCCGTATTTACTTTCTCCACAGCAGTCATGATCTTATAGACCTCTCTCATATCCCCCTTTAGTCGTCTCTTTTCCAAGCAGAGAAGTCCCAGTCTTACTAATCTCTCCTCTATCTTTTGTTGTGGTCTGAAAGCTAGTTAAGTGAGGCACTGACTTAAGTGAGGCACTGACATGGTCTGACCAAAGTTAATTATTTTACTTCAGACACATTGCCTGTCACTCCAATGGCAATTTTACTGGATGCTGTTAGAATGCCTGAATAGCTCTATACTGCTTTCTGGTCTCTGGTGGTTTCATCTGGAGGAACAGTTGTCTTCGTGACCAATAAAAAAACAAAAACACTCATTGCTGTGATCCAAAATCTTAGGTGGCCAACTAGAACCCATAGGAATTCACTGATTTTTTTTAAAGTTGACTTTAAAGTGGTCTCCCCACATCCAAATTCCTTCTCAAAGACTATTGGTGATAATCCATTATCTGCCTTGCCACACTCATGCCTTTTATCAAACAAAACAAAACACAGTTTGCATGCAGATTTGATCCTCAACCAATGTAGACATGAGCTTAATGTGTATATGAAATTGTATGGACTGACATTTTTGTCCATGTTAAAATCTGATCCCTGAAAGGTGCTAAGGTTCTTCCGAAAGGTGTTGCATTCCGTCCACTCCCATTGACGACGGGAGCAGAAGGTACTCAGCACCTTGCAGAACAAACCCTTAGATTTTTAAACTCCTTTGAGCCATAAGTACATCTTTATCTGTTTACAGCTCCCCACCAAATAAAAATTTTCTGGGGGGACATGGTGTAGTGAGTGTAAGCAAAATCTGAGGTGTTTATGGTAACTAGTATTTGTGCATTCCGTATGGGTTGTAATTTCCTCAGAATTTCACCTTTCATGTCCAGATAGATTGCATTTCTATAGTATTTAGCTGTGAAGATGCTCTAGATAACTTTATAATGTATATATTATATTCCTGCTAAACCAATTAAACTATACAGCTGTATATCTCTGTCACTGATCAGATGTTAAGTTTAGTCAATATATACAGCTTTGGAGAGAACAGAGACAGCTTACATTTATTTTAGCAAAGTTCTATGTTATTCTGCTATCAAACATCAGCCTAACTCCTAAGAATTCAGAGGGGTTATTCCCTATTTTGTAACCCAATGAAATTTAAAATAAAAATACATGGCAGGCTTCTAACTATTTTTACTTGTGGTGGAACTCCCAGGCAAATGAAGTGGGTTCTAGCCCACAAAAGCTTATGCCCAAATAAATTTGTTAGTCTCTAAGGTGCCACAAGGACTCCTTGTTGTTTTTGCTGATACAGACTAACATGGCTACCACTCTGAAAGCTATAAAAATAGAGTATTTTAAGAAAGGAATGAAATGTTCTCTCTTTATAATGAGAGGGAGTTTTGAGAAAATAAAAACTGTCTATACCATGCCTCCTGAGTGTTAACACCTTACATATGGACAGCAGTGCAAGCCAACCATGGCAGGAAATGAATGTAGCCTTTTCATTGTCAGACCAGAATGTCAAGCATAGGATGTTAAAATAAATCCATTTACAATTCAGGTATTTGTGCTTTTGTATTCTCTATCACAAAAGCATTTGCATTTATTTATGTAAATAAATTGCAGATTTCAACTTAGTTCATGGGGGGAGGGAGGGAAGAGGTCCTATTTCACATCTGCAATCCATTTTAACTTGTGACAAAGTTAATTTAAATCTTTCAAATGGATCCAGGAGTTGTGTCTGCATAAAGACTGTTCACATCAATACTCCAGGGACAGGCCTGGACATCTTTTCACCAGTAAGAACAATGGTATGTTATAAAAAATACAACTTTGGATTGGCAACCCTATTTTTGGAGTTATTAATTTGCCTTTTGAACTTATTTAAACTTTGAATTGGTGCTGATATTTCCCAGTTCAAGCTAGTTAGTAAAAAAAAACACATGAGTTTTCAGAGGAACCTTTATAAAAGCCATTGAACTGCTTTTGTGTATTAGTTAGCCTATCTTTTGCCTCTGAACACCATATAACCTAGTGGGCTATTTCACTAGCCCAAGAAAGGAAGCAAACACTATGCCCTATTCCTTTAAAGGCCCTCATCTTTGAGCACTTAAAAAAAAAAAAAAAAAAAAGACATAATACCAAAACACCTCAACTGACAAATATTGGCTACAATCTCCAGAAGTTTTCCCTTGCCTCCAACCTGGAAGGGAAGAAAACAGCCTGAAGGCCCAGTTTCCTCTTCCTTATATACATATCCCACTCAGCCATGTGATCGCTGGCTATCCCTCAATACAAGGATGATGTCTGCCAGGGGAAGAATCACTGATGAGACTTAAGATGGCTGAGGAGTCTAATCTGCGCTCTACAGGTATTTCCACAGAGCAAAACTCAGCCAGCATACTGTACACTTTCGTTCCTCCTCTGCTATTTCTTAGCCTCTTGAGCAAGGTGATTCTCTTCAAAACAGGCTGAAGCTTGATGTGTGATGCAACACCATTGCAATCTATTGCCAGCCAGCTCCTCCCAATTCGTAGAGTCAATGCCTCCCCTCTTATACTTTCAGACTTCCTTGCACGGTTTCCTCTGTCCCCCACGAGTTCTCTTACGATGACTAAACTGAGAAAAGAGGACTTGTTTCGGAAGGCGAGTATCTGCCATCTGCACACAATGGCCAGCCCAGCAAAGTTGATGTTTCATAATCTTCGCCTCAACTCTGGTGATGTTAACGGCAGAGAGAATGCTGGCATACGTGTGATGATCTTCCTATCTGATATGGAGAATTTTCCTAAGGCAGCGCTGTTGGTACCACTCCAGATGCCTAAGATGGCTTCAGCATGTCATCCATGTCTAGCACCCATATAGAAGAGTGGGGATAACTACTGCATTGTAGACCAGGACTTTTGTTTCCATCTGCAGCTCTGTGTCAATAAAGACACGATGAAGCAACTTTCCAAAGGCACAATGGAACCTATGTTCGATCTCTAAGACTGGCTGTCTGGGAGAGGTGGCTACCAAGGTAATGGAAATGCTGAGCATTTGCCAGTTCACCACCGATGATGATTTGTGGGAGATGGGGGGCAAGTACAGTTTGTGGAAAAAGTGGGGGGCATGTGACAGGCAGGGATCATTAAACCTTGCAGGGCTGTTGCATCACCTTTTCCTACATTCCTGGACTCAGCTCCTTAACTTCAAAGGAAATTAGATTAAAACCAAATAGCATGAATGCAGACATTGCATGGATAGTCCACTTTGTTTTTAAATGGAAATACAGGGGTATGAGGGGAGCCCTCTGAAGTCAGCATAGTTCCTTTTCCTCCCCAGTATCTATATAACACAACAGTAATGCAATCTATAATTCTCTACTATGTTTACCCTGGCTGAAAATGTAAAGGTAGAAAAAAATCACCCATTAATTATTTGTTTAAATTTGGAGGTTTAAATTAAGACCAATATTCATCCTTTTCATTCATGATGTGTTACTTCAATTACATGAGCCCACAAACAGGGGTGATGTGTAACTCACATATTTGATATGAAATCTCGATGGCTTCCTGGGAGGTGATTATGCTGGAATGAGCAAGTCTACTATGGAATGCTACACCTGCCTCATTCTGTTAATAAAAAGTCCTCTGCATTCTAAGCATTACAGTGAGGTAGAGGTAGCATTTCAATCTCTTTAATTTTATTGTGACTGGTACTCCGAGGCACTCCACTAACACAAATAAAGATACAGACAACTAGAAGCAGATTGAAAGTTGTCTAGTTATTAGTGATATGAAATGTAAGTGTAGGTACATTCATATGCAAATGAGACCTAGCACTCATGCTCCAGTCCCAAGGAGTCAATAATATTGCAACATATTGAGTTTTCCTAGCCTAAGATGAAAAATATTGCAGGATGGATAAAATGACTTTTTAAAAGGAGCATGGAGCAGTTGTTCAGGCTAGCTATCTGGTCATGATTCTTCAGTGCAGAGCCTTCCCAATAGCTTGGGTAAGGGAGTTGAGAGGTGACTTCATGCAGTCACTGCACAATAAAATTGACAAAGTGTCAGAAAAGTTCACAACAGTTAGGGGGAGGATACAAAATCTAGGGATGATAACATGGAGTGCTCTGACTGCTGCTTAATCCAGAATGAGCAAAAGTTCTGGTAAACTGAGACACGGTTACTCACACTAGCTAATAAGTATTTTTGAGACTGGAACGGGGAATCCAGTCTTGAAGAGCTAGAGAGCCGCTTCCTTTATAAATAGCGAAAGCCATGTATCCCAATTAATCACATATCAACACAATTTTAGAAAATTGAACTCACCTTCATGAGGAGACATTGGGGTGTGATTATTTTGTATCTCTCTGGGTTCATCAGATGCATTTTTCACCTCTTTGAGGGAGAGAGTTTTACCTACACTCCCTTCTCCAGAAGGGTTTGCCATTTCAGCTTTTATACTAACTGCTGGGTAGGATATGGTTCACATGTCACTCCTCCAGTTGTTTAGTATTCATGTAGCTGAAGTTATGTAACTTAGATCAATTCCATGCACCGCCTCCCCCGCCACCCCCCGTGCCCAGTGTAGACCAGGCCTTAGTATTTAGCAATTATTCTCTCACAAGCGCTCTCTGCTGGTCAGGTATATCTGCAGGTTTTCAGCGATCCAGCCGAGTTACACACACTGTATGTGAAACAGAAGAAACCCCTTCCAGGGTATACAGTCTTTACCTTGTCCTGACCCTTCTATGGGGCCATATCCCCCAGGCTTCCTCCCTGGAGATACTGTCTTCTTGCAGCCCTCCCTGAGCTCAGTTCCAACAGCCAGCCAGAATCTCTCTTGCATCCTCGGTCCCTGCTGGCAACTGTCTTAGGCTCAGTCCCAGCAGCCAGCCAGGAGCTTTCTCTTGCTCCCCCGATTCCTGCCAGCACTAGTCCTGCTGCTCTTTCAACCAGGCAGGAACACAGTTCTCTCTCCTCCAGCTCCAGCCAGCAACTGATTTACTCTGGCCCTGCCACTTTTATGTGAGCCTGCTGGGCCCTGATTGGCTACTTCCCTGCAACCACTCTCGGATGCTTAGAGAACTTCTCTTCTGCTCTTTTCCTGGATCGGGTATGGTAGGACCTTGAGGCCTCCAGCAGGGGGCCTCTGAGCCTACACCACGATCACACTGGGAGTGCTCACTTGTTAGTGATACCTAGCACAACAGCTGGTTGAATAATAAAAACACACCACCACTGAAAAGCCCTGCTTTGTGAATATTTTTAAATGAAAGAACAAATTCTTTTTGTAATAATGCATGAAGTATTCATTTGTAAGTATTCATCTTGTTTCTGGATTTACAAAATGCTTGTGAATACTAAAAATCACCATGAATTTTAGCAAATAGATTGAAATTTTTAGACCATACTCCAATGTGAAAATAATATGAAATAATATAACACTGTAAGAATGACCTGCACCATTACATGTATATACTCACTCTGATCTTGGGGAGAGCTCTATGGGTTGAGGTAGATCTTAGTCTAACTCTGACATTCCAGTTAAGAACTCCAACAGATCTACTGAAGACCACACGTTTTATAGGCCTCGATGTTCTATATATATATATATATATATATGCATGAATAGCTCCTTCCTCCATCACCATATCTTAACTTCCTCATAGCTCACGAAAGCTTATGCTCTAATAAATTGGTTAGTCTCTAAGGTGCCACAAGTCCTCCTTTTCTTATCCTATAGGTTAGTCTATTAATGAGGTTAAGGTCATTAAAAGATGTTCCCCTCCAAAAATTCTCTAAACCAGTACAACTGCCTTCTTGCAGTTACCTTCAGTATTTCCAGCACTTGGATGAGTACAAAATAAAGTTGTGTGCCAACTTGTAACTTAAGGCCACTATTGGTTCACTTATTTATGCTAACTTATTAAGCAACCACTCTACTCAGGTTATGCATTATGCTTATGCTAACTGCTCAAGCTATTTTTCTAGGTCTAGGCCTATAGGTCTCTTGCGTTTCTGCAGACAATTCCTTTCCCCTTTGTCTCAGAATTATTACATGGCTACAGAATGTGATCCAAAAAAGCCACCACACTGGATGTGTAAGCTAACCAATGGGAGATGCCAAGGCCAGAGGTGTGCCCTAAGCCCCTCTCCTAGAGAGAATATCTCCTTGCAGCCTGTACTTAGATGCCTATCTCTGCTAGTGATCCATAACTGAGAACCTCTCTCCTGAAGCCAGGTGACTTAGGCACCTAAGTTGTCTTGTGAGAATGACTTAGGCACCTGCCTCACTCCATCAAAAAAAATGCAGGGGAGGAGGGAAGGAAAGAAAGAAGGTGGTGCCCTCCCTACAGCTTTTAGCCCAGTGGTTAGAGCTCTCATCTGGGAGACCCACCTTCGATTCTGCCCTCTGCCTGCGAGGATTTGAACAGGAGTCTCCCACACCTCTCAGGGGGATTCTCTAATCACTGGAGTGCTGCCGCTGCCAGATTTTGAATGGGACTCGATCTGGTAGGCATGCTCAGAAACGGGCACCACACCACCTACAGGTTAGGCAGCAGCTGAGCTGGAGTTTTGCACCTAAAAACTTTTTGCATCTGGGCCCAAGAGATGGAGAATCTAGCACTAAATGGCTTGCTCAAGTTTAAACTAGCTTGGTGACAGAGCTGGTTTTGAAAAAATAAATAAATTAAAAATAATCATGAAATCTTGGCACCCAGATTACAGAAAGCCTTGGATGAAGCAAGTAGTTCCACCCTATCCCTAGCCACGTGTCAAACTCCAAGCGGCACTTAGCTTAAGGGGTATTATTTGAGTTTTGATTGTTAAGATATGTACATATAACACCAGGAAAAAGAGTAAATGCTGTTCTGATGATATGACTTTATGCACTTTCATTTGCCATAACAACCAGGAAAACACTTGGTGTTTTCCTTTAAAAGGAAGTGATTTGGTTAGTAACTGAAGGGCCTGCTCTTTGGTTTGCAGCTTGGATTTTTCTATTTTGCCTGCCTCTAGAAGATTTTTCATTCATTGGCCCTGATTTCTGATATGACTAGCACCATTTCTCTTTAAAACGGTGATTACTGTATTTCTCCCTCCTGCTCCCCAAATCACAGTTTCAGAAGCCTAGTTATGGCACAGAAGTGGGAAGAGAGTGTCCTAATACTACCTTGTTTATGGAAACGTTTCTATCAAAAGCATTTTGTTAGAATTTAAAGGATGCTCATTTTAAATTTAAAGGTATTACCAGGTTCTTACAAGACCACCATTGGTCAGTACCAGTTCAGGAGTTTTGCCCTGTTAGATTGTTGAGACAACGATAGGATATTGCAAGTGTAAATGAAAAGTAAGAGCTCATGTTTGATTCCAGTCCAAGGCAGAATCAAATCAATGCCTCTATCACTTTCTCTACTATTCAATAAAACTATTCATCCAAATATCAGATAGAGGAAGCCCTGTAGACAAATTGTCCTGGATATTATTTACCACCTAGTAGAGGTGCCCATGAGGGAAAAGTATATTGGGATGCCCACATCATCATGACATTAATGTCATGAAAAAAATACAAGACTTCATTGAAAAATCTATAAAAAGTTACATATGAAATGCCATATGGCATTCAGGTCAACTCTTAACAGCCTGCAAGGTGTTCAAGGTGACCATTCACATGTTCATAACCTCTTGCATAAACAGGGATTATAAGTGAAATCTGACACCTTACTGAAATTCTGGGGAAGACAGCCTTGCCAATAACATATATAGTATGACCTTCAATTTCTTGTAGTCCAGGAGGACTTTGCTTCCAGCTGTTCATGCAATCAGAATCTCTAAACTGTATATAGGATTGTGCTGTGCTTAATCCCCTGCCTCTAGCCTCAATTAATCGATACTGTATAATTACTGACCATGGCATTGATTTTCTTCCATGGCCTTTTAATATACTGTGTGTGTCTTCAGTCTCTCTCGGGCGTGATATCAGATTAGAATTCCACTCCACTGCCTTGGCTCAATCAGCTTTCCATTTAAATCAATGGAATATTAGCACATACTTGATCAAATTTCATGGTGACGTAAGCGTGGTACAAGACACTGTACATAGCAGATGTAAGTTGGATAGAAAACGGGCGACAGGTGGAGCTCAGTGAATAACTGATTTTTTCGTTCTCTGGCAGTTCTGAAAAAAACAAACAATTGGTTTGACCTGAAGAAACGCCAAAAAATGCCAAAAAAGTTGGCAAATTGACAAAGTGTTTCAGGTCAAATTAAATATATGAGCATTTTTAAAGGGTTAGAGTCAGGAGACAGCGGGAGGGGATTCCACCCTTACAAATTTTAGCTCAGTGGTTAGCACACCCACCCAGGTTATGGGAGACCTAGCTTCAGTTCCCTCCTCTGCTTGATGTGGAGTAGAGAAAATTTGAATGTGGGTCTCTCATCTCCCATGAGAGTGCCCTAACCATTGGTCTATAAGGACCTGGGGACAAGTGTGTCTCAATCGCTCCTGTTGAAGCTGTTCCACTTTGTACAAAGTACTTGGATATTCACAACAGGGAGAAAGAATGACTCTGTACCCTGCTGGTTACGGCACTTATCTGAGAGGGCAGAGGCTCAAATGCAAATCCCTGCTCTACATGCAGGTCTTCTACATGAACTCACTTTAAATCCTCTCTCCTTTTGTTAATAAACTTGTTTTACTTTTAATCTAAGTTTGATTTGAAGTGAACATTAACTCCAGATAGCGGGGCCAGCTGCTAAGTATTTATCTTTAAAGGAACAAACAAACCTTAACACCTCTCTGAATAATGCAGGAGAGGGCAGGACATTGCAGAGCACATGATTTGGGGAAAATTTGGGACTGGGGGTTTTGGTGTCATCTTGCCAGGTGTAACCAAGGCTGGTGGAGCCCAGAGCATGGCAGGGGTGTGACAAGCAGGCTGCTGGAATCAGAATTGCTGAGTCAGAGCTGCTTAGACACTCCCTGCAGGGTTGTATGCTGGGTGGAAGCATCCAGACAAGAGAACCACAGAAGCAGAGCACTTTGAGGCACTCAGTGTTATGAGGAAGGTACAACCCCTCACTGGTCTGAATTGCACCCCAGAATGTGACACCCAGCTCTAACCCTTTTCCAGCTGACCACATCCTCTCCTTCAGTCCACCCAGCCAACAGAGGGGATTGTGAGTAACCTTCCCAATCCCTTACAGGACTTTAAATAAAGTTGGGGCCATAGTCTGGGTTTGCTTGCTAGTAGTGAATCATCTCTTGCTTTCCTTTTCTGATTAGGATTTGTTGAATAGCAGACTGCTTTGGTCAGTGAAAAAAGAGGGAAATAGTGTAGACTAGTTTTCAGAATCAAACACCTATTAATCACCTTGTTATTCCCTTATCTAATGGAAGAGTAGCAGTATGTCTTGCTTTTCATCTGGGCTTAAAAGTGAGTGTGCAGGCTGTGTCAGACAGGTGTGCACAGGATCAATTTACAGCAGAGGTAAAAGATCAGTACCTAGAGGTGTGTGATTGGCATGCTTCACCCAAAACATCTGAGTGCACCGATATGTGGTGCTGGGGTGACCAGATGTCCTGATTTTATAGGGACAGTTCCAACATTCTGGAATCTCTCTTATATAGGATCCTATTATCCCTTACCCCCGTTCTGATTTTTCGCACTTGCTATCTGGTCACCCTATGTGGGGCAGAGATCCAAAGAGCTAACGTTTTATTTTGAGGGTGGAGGTATTTGGTAGACAGAGGTTGTGGGGTACAATTTAAGAGTGACATACAGCAATTTAGTTGCCTGACTCCCATCAGCATCAGTAAGATCTATGGACTAAATTCACAAAAAGAACTTGTGTTTCAATGCTTAACTCCTACTGTGGGTCTCTCTCAATCTGTCCTGTTGAAGCATTTTCACTTTCTGTAAATAGTGAAATTCCCACAGGGGAACAAAAAACCAAGACCATGACTCTGTGGTCCTGTGGTTAGTGCACTCAGCCTGGGATGTGGGAGAATCAGTTCAAGTCCCTGCTCCAATGAATATTTAATTTATACAGAGGGAGAAACTGAGAGGGATACTCCCCAGAATAGCCAACGGCCTCATTAGGGCACTTTTCTGGGTTAAAGCCCCTGCTTCAAATGAGGCATAGTGGAGATTCAAACTTCAATTTTCCATATCTCATGAGGGCCCTAGCCACTGGGCTTGTGAGTACAACAGGTAGGAGGGAAAACAGAAAACTAAGGACGATGGATTTCAAGACGACAAGCTTTAGCAAATTTAGAGAACTGGTAGGTAAGATCCCTTGGGAAGCAAGACTAAGGGAAAAAGTTCAAGAGAATTGGCTGGATTTTAAAGAGACATTATTACGGGCACAAGAGCAAACTATCCTAATGCATAGAAAAAATAGAAAGCATGTAAGAGACCAACTAGGTCTAACCAAGAGATTTTCAATGACCTGAAACTCGAGAGTCATACAAAAAGTGAAACTAGGTCAAATTATGAAGGATGAATATAGAAAGACACTGCCAGCATGAAGAGACAAAATTAGACAGGCCAAGACACAAAGTGAGATTAAACTAGCTAGGGACACAAAGGGTAACAGGAAAACATTTTACAAATACATTGGAAACAAGAGAAAAACCAAGGACAGAGTAGGCCCATTATTCAGTGAGGAGGGAAAGATAACAGAAAATGCAGCAACGGCCTTTTTTGTTTCAGTTTTCACCGGAAGAGTTAGCAGTCATTAGATGACTAATAGTGCACATCAGTGTAAATGGGGTAGGATCTGAGGCTAAAATAGGAAAGAAACAAGTTAAGAATTACTTAAACAAGTTAGGCATCTTCAAGTCTACGGGGCCTTATGAAAGACATCCTAGAACACTTAAGGAACTGGCTGAAGAGATCTTTGAGCCATTAGCGATTATCTTTGAGAGCTTGTGGAGGCTGGGAGAGATCCCAGGGGTCTGGAAAAGGGCAAACACAGTATTTATCTATCTATAAGAAGAGAATAAGGACAACCCAGGAAATTAGAGCCCAAAGATAATGGAGCAAATAATCAATTTATATTCACCTAGAAGAAAATAAGGTGATAAGTAACAGTCAACATGGATTTGTCGAGAACAAATCATGTCAAACCAACCTAATATCTTTCTCTAACAGGATAACAAGCCTTGTGGATAGTGGGAAGCAGTAGCTGTCATATCTTGACTTTTTAAAGGCTTTTGATACTGTCTTACATGACCTTCTCATAAACAAACCTTGAGAAATATAGCCTAGATGAAATTACTATCAGGTGGATGCACAACTGGTTGGAAAACCACACTCAGTAGTTATCAATGGTTTACAATTGAGCTGGAAGGGCATATTAAGTGAGGTCCCACAGGGATCTGTCCTGAGTCCAGTTCTATTCAATATCTTCATAAATAATTTAGATAATGGCATAGAGAGTACACTTATAGATGATACCAAAGTGGAAGGGGTTTGAGCACAGTATTAGAATTCAAAATGATCTTGAGAAACTGGAGAAATGGTTGTGATGTTGCACTCCATATGGTTTTATGAAAATGAGTGTGAATACAATGTAACTGGAATATGCTTCATGCAAAAGGTCTCTGGTAAGGTATCATTACAAAGCTTATAATCTACTGAGTGTGGTCATCCTATTTGTATAAATGTATCATTCTTTTATCTGAAACTAGAAAAATGAAATAACTGAGGGCCTATTGTAATTATGCAAAGTGTGGCCCACTAATGGTGGTTTGGAATCTTGATGGCTCCCATCAACTAAGACAATTGGTTGTAAATGGCTCTGTTTACTTGCAAGCCTTCCTGTGAGTCAGGCTAGGAAGAATGAAGGCTTGGGATCTCACAGAACATGTGACTATGTCACCTGGTACCGGAATCCATCTTAAACCTGGTGCTTTTCCATTTAGAAGGAGGGGTGGGGACTCAGAGAGACAAAAGATTCCCACCTTGTGCCAAAGCTATATAAGGGGGTGGAACAGAACAAGAGAGTTTCCAGTCATGAGAAATCCCTTAGCTACCACCTGAGCTGGAACAAGGACTGTACCAGGGGAAAGGATTGGGCCCAGACTAGGATGGAGTCTAGTCTATGAAAGAAGCTTATTGGAACATCTGAGGGGGAGATTTACCTGTATTCAGTTTCTTAAATGTATTAGGCTTAGACTTACATGTTTTGTTTTATTTTCCTTGGTAACTTGCTTTGTTCTGTCTGTTATTACTTGGAACCACTTAAATCCTACTTTTTATACTTAATAAAATCATGTTTTGCTTATTAATTAACCCAAAATAATTAATACCTGGAGGAGCAAACAGCTGTGCATATCTCTATCAGTGTTATAGAGGGCGAACAATTTATGAGTTTACCCTGTATATGCTTTATACAGAGTAAAATGGATTTATTTGGGGTTGGATCTTGTTGGGTGTCTGGGTGCTAGAGACAAGAGCACTTCTTAAGCTGTTTTCAGTTAAGTCTGCAGCTTTGGGGCACGTGGTTCAGATCGTGGGTCTGTGTTGGAGCAGACTGGTGTCTGGCTCAACAAGGCAGGGTTCTGGAAGTCCAAACTGGCAGACAAAACAGGCTCAGAGGTAGTCTCAGCACATCAGGTGACAGTCCCAAGGGGGTTTCTGTGACAGAACCCGTCACAATGGTATGAAATAAATAGGATGAAATTCAATAAAGACAAATGCAAAGTACTACTTTTAGGAATAATCAACTGTAAAAAGAAAAAATAGGAAATTTCAGTCTAGGAAGGAATACTGCAGAAAAGGATCTGGGGGTTATAGTGGAACACAAACTAAATGAGTCAACGATGTAATACTGTTGCAAGCAAAAAAAAGCAAAAATCATTCTGTGATATATTAGCAGGAGTGTTTTAAGCAAGACATGAGAAGTAATTCTTCTACTCAGCACTGGTAAGGCCCCAACTGGAGTAGTGTCCATTTCTGGGCACCACACTTCAAGTAAGATGTGGACAAATTGGAGAAAGTCCACAGGAAAGCAACAAAAATTATGAAATGTCTAAAAAACATGACTCAAGAGGAAAGAGTGAAAAAAATAAGTTTGTTTAATCTGGAGAAGTTATGACTAAGGGTGGAGGAAGGAGGGGGCATCAGAAGTCTTCAAGTACGTAAAATGTTGATAAATTGTTCTCTTCATCCACTGAGAGCAGGACAAGTAGTAATGGGCTTAAATTGCAGCAGAAGAGACTTAGGTTAAACATTAGGAAAAACTTCCTAATGGTAAGGACAGTTAAACATTGGAAAAAAGTTACCTAGGAAGGTTGTGGAATATCTATCACTGGAGGTTTTTAAGACCAGATTAGACAAATGCAGCTCGAGGATGATATTAGGCAATACTTAGTTCTGCCTCAGTGCAGGAGACTGCACTAGTTGACCTATTGAGGTCCCTTCCAGTCCTACATTTCTATGATTCTGTGTATGCACCAACCAATCTCCAAAATTCTCACCCCAGCGTTTTTTTGTGTTAAGTATGCCTACCGGATCAGACCCTCCAGGAAAGATAGGCAGGGAAATGTCTGAACTGAGACTCTTATTCTTGAGCTAGGTGCTGAGCAGCTTGGCAGCATCAGGGCTTAGGCAATTTTGCACCTGTCTACCAGTGGAAACTTAGGTGAGAAGGGTATTAACCTGGCAGAAACTTAGGGAGCTTACAGGGTTAGGTGACAGCTGAGCAGCAGCTTTGTGAAAGTCAGTGACACATAAATGTTTAACTTGGGTGCCGAATGAGGCTTTTAGTCTCCTTGTGACTCTAGCCCTGTGTAGTTAAACCACTGCCTTATAGTTTGAAAATTCATTCATTTATGTTCATGCTCCCATTTTTAAAAATCTTTGCCTTTATGTGATTATAGTCTCTGTATGAGAAGGAGACTATAACAATTGGTTGTCATCCCCACTTATTGGCTATTTTGTATATACATCTATATTGCTCTTTCAAAATTCAGTGCTACCTTACCTGATCGAGGTTTGCATCTTTTAGTAGGTGTTGAAGGCATGTAGCACCTAGTGGATTGGATTTATTTAGCCAAATCCTAACATGTGTGAATTTCACTCAACCAACCTCCCTGCACTCTTTGGGGCAGGGACTGTGTCTTCCCCAGTGACTGGCAAGGGCGTAGCACACTGTGGACACTACCACAGTCTAAGGGCTTGTCTCCATGGTGGGGGAAAGTGCACTACTGTGTGTGATTTCTAAAGCATGCTAACTTTCTAGTACTGTACACTACATTAAAGTGCACTAGGGAACCTTTAGCGTGGATCAGCAGGGTCTATATGGATCAATTAATGTGAAACACTGTCACACGGTTGGTACACCCCATTATTGGGTGTCAGATTGTGGGGGATCATCAAAATGGCTATTTGGTGGACCAAATAACCTGGATCTGGGTGGTAGCCCTGCCGCTCAGGGCAGTATGGCCCAATGGCCAGAATCAGTAAGGCTGTCCTTCCGCTCAGGGCAGCACAACCTAGTGGCCCAAATCTATGTAGTCGCCAAATAGCATATTTCCCCTGAAAATTGCTCAACCATTTTAGCTGACGCATATTTAAAAAAATGCGGCAAGAGGTAGAAACCTGGCATAGAAAATTTCAGCCCAAATGGTTGTTTGGCATTTATAAGAAATTGGGAACAGGGTCTGTAGGGGGGCGGTCACCCCGATCTGGTGTGGTAGGGGTTAAAAACAGCCCTGGGAAAGGGCTGCCTTGAGGAGCCAATCAGGAGTGGGCTTGAGGCAGCCAAGCAGGGCTGGGCTGGGCTGGGCTGGGAGTATGAGAAGGCCTAAGGGAGAAGCTGGGTCAGAGTCTCTCTCCAGCCTTGGAAGGAGAAGGATGTAGCTGCCTGGGAATAGGTTACTTGAAGCAGAGCACTGCTGGATAAGTGCAAGAGGAGCTGGGGAGCTCCAGCCTGGCAACTCCCAAGGCCGAGGCCCATGCAGGTACCGGGGCTGCAGAGGTGTAGCCCAGGGATAAGCAGAGGCAGCTAGTCTGACCCCCTTGCCCATGATGAGCGGCCATTACAGACTGCAGTCTGCCCCAGTGAGAGAGAGTGTAGCAGAGCCAAGACTCACCAGTGTGGCGTCTCCTGCTGGTCATTTGGGAATTAGCTCATCCAGTACTCCTGCTTCCTTTGTCTCTTCAGGTGCAGTGAATGCAATGGACAGAGAGATAGAGGGGTGCCCAGGGGTGTTTGTCCCTCATTTTTATAGTTTCAGTCCCCCTCTTGAAAAACGTTTCCAACTGGGCACTAGAAGACAAAAAGGTTTATTTGGAAGGATGTTCCCTGCTGGCTTTTTCTCACCTCTTTGAGCTTTCTTTTTTCCCCCTCCCTGCTTGATGACTCTTAAATGCAAATTAAGGTGAGCACACTCCTGTGTCTAGGACAGACCTGGTTGCCAACTTCTGATTGGGTAGGGCGGTGGGGTTTGGAACATGTGTTAACAACATCATACAGAGACATCTTAACTTCCATGTTGCCACACATTTTATCAAGATGACGCTGACCAGCAAATTATACCTAACAAGACATGCCTTGTACAAACAAGGCATTAGTGTGTAAGGTGTGGACACAGGTATATTCTGTTGCAGGTTAATCAGAAGAAATGTTTTTTAGGCCAGTGGAGTTACTTATGCCACTATAATCAGGTCCTGTGGCTTCTGTACACACAATCTTAAGGACTCAAACAGAAAATGACAAAACCCACAAGTACAATGTTTAGCATGCAGTTAGAGGTTAGACTGAGACCCCTTTGAAAAATCTAGTCTTTAATGCAGATGATTCTCAAAGAAATCAGGGGAGTTACTGTAATGTTGGCTTTCACAGTTAACAGCCAAGCAGAGAGAGGAGGTGAAGGAGGAGGCGGCAGAGAAGCCAGCTGATAACAACCACAATGCAAAGGGAGCAAGTCCTTATGTTGCAATGGTGCCTAGCCTTTGTGTGTGAAGTCTGAAAAAAGCAAAAGGAAGGTTCTTTCCAACACTTCCCGGGACCATCTACTCACATAAGAATCAGGCGTAGCCTGCTGCTACATAAGTAATAAAGGTTTCCTATATCTCTGAAAGATAGCTAAGTATTATTATCCTCATTTTATAGACGGACAAATCATAAGTTGTCTAACTCATTCTGCACAGGGTCTCAAGGCACAGACTCACTTCTGCAGCTGCCTCCATTTTGAAGTAGAATCAGTCCATCCAGCTTTGAGAGCAGCAGAACATTTTTCTGAGCTGCCTCCCATTTGAGATTCTTTTCTAGAGGGTAAGTGACAATCCCTACATCTGATCCTATCAGGGACTTAATCCCACTCATACTCAGAAATTACTCTGTCTTCTGGTCCCCAGAAACTTGCTATGTAATAAGCACTTAGACTAAAGCAGTACAGCACTCTGAAGAACTACTAATTCTGTGGTGAACTGTGTGCAGTTAGAACTTGGCTAGTGTGGGACAATGTACTGGTTATTAATTTGTATTACTATAGTACTTAAGAGCTCTAGTCATCACAGCAAATGATTTGTTGAATTCAGCTATATTTTTCTTCTTTTTGAACTGCAAATGAACAGATCAAAGCTACTTTCATGAAAGTATTTATTCAATGTGTGCTTAATGTGAACATATTTTAGGCTACAGATTGTTCACAAAGTATTCACTGGGAGTACTGCTTCAAGTATTTGATATTCACAAATCAGATCTTGAGTTGTACTGATTGCAAACTCAATCAGTTTGGGCATGGTACTTTTCCATGCCCTGACTAGATGAGTACAATTCTTTGAAGCAGGTTCTTTATGCAAGAACTAGATATTGCAAAGTTGAAATGTGCTTTCTATGAATATTCTGTGATACTTAAAATTAGCCATCTTCATGAACCTGCCAGTAAACTCATTTGCTAGAGTATTCACAGCAACAACACAAAAAGGAGTACAAACACTGCTGAAGGAAATTAATCTAAAAGTTTGAACAAATATTTTTGTATAATTATTTGTACTATTTGCTTAGCTCGACTCCTAGCTACCCTAATCTTTTTCTCTCTCACACACAAACACACTGCTGTTTCTTCTCTCCTTTTATAAAAGCAGCACTCTGTGCAGAACAAAACTTGTTAATCATATGATTATCCCACACCTCTGCTTGCTTTTATGTAATCTCATATTTTAAAACATGCCAACATTATATTAACAGCAGCTCTTCGAAGCTTTATTTCTTCCCAGGACTAAAATAGTCAAATATCAGGCAGCATGGCTAACCTTCCTCTTGATCCCCTGCCACAGCCCACCAAAATTAACTCAGTAGTAGCCAATTATACTTGCTTATCTTTTATTTTCTTACTAATTCATTTTAAATATCTGCTTTCTGACTGCTTTCTTACGAAGACACTTCTATAATCCCTATTTAAATTTCACTGTTCCTTGTCAGACATCAGGTAATTATTCCTTGCTGTGCCAAAGGTATCTCAGTTTATGGCCAGATGCATGAAAGATATACTGCTTCCTAAAATGTATATACAATTTCCTATGCATGCATCTTATTTTCATATAAAACACATCCTAGCAGGGTCAACTCAGCCTTTCATTCTTCCCAGGTAAGTAGCTTGCAGTCTACTGTATATGGTGTAGGAAAGGAGATGTTAAAAGCAGAGATTCTGTCCGCTCTGAGAAAGTGTTAAAGGTCTGAGATACCTTTAAAAAAAAATTGGCCATCATTTCTCTTCCTTTGCTGTGTGATCACTGATTGCCCCATGCTATGCCAGAGGTGACTACTTTTGAATGTTTGTGTGTACAATTTGTGAAGTACTTTATGACCCTTTGGGATGCAAGGCACCATACAAATATAATGTAATCTACTATTATGTTACTGGTTTTGTCTATTTTTAACCTTGAACATTTTGACTTCACCAACATTTAAGCATGCTACTGACTGAACGGACTACTTAGGACTTTCTAACTTGCACTTACTCTTAACTGATGACTGGCAGGGGTTTTATGCTACTGTACCTTTCAATTAAGAGTAAAGTTATTTTTTCTACTCCACATAGTAGTGCTCAATTCTGCAACGTGGTTCTCACTACATGCATGGAACAGCCATTTGTGTCAACTTCCAGGAGCATATGTATCTTCTGTTAGTGTCAGTGAGAGATCTATGGATATATGGTAGGGAGAGTCAAGTATCAGAGTTGAGATATTGTGCAGATATCAGCGGGACATTTTTGACAAATAGGGAATATGCACTAACTGTACTGAAGTCACAGAAAGTATGTGTCAATAAAAGTGGTGTAGCAATGAATAGATCTCATTAAGGTTGAAGGTCCAGCATCTGGACACTTATTTTCATAAAAGTTCCCAATCAGTATATTTTTCAAATATGCATTACCTAATTTTCATGACTTTCCTCTATTTTTAAGGGAAAGGTGGTTTTTATACTCTACACATGGTCCCTCACCGCAGTATTAGTGGCTCTGCTCCAGTGGTAGGTATGCAATAAAAATAAGTGAAGATAACTTTACTAGACATCTGAATGCCTTTAAGCGCCAATCAACTGACGTACAAATACAAACTGAAGTTAAACCCAAGCATTTATGATTTAAAAGTACTGGTCACTGACAAGCTGATGCAGGGGAGAGCTCCTCTCCTGTCAAAATCCAGCAGCCATTCAAGAAGGGGGAGCAAGCCCTCCTGACAACATGCTGATGAGGGGAAGAGAGGAAATGGAAAGGGGAGCACTGCCTCAGAGGCAAATGCCATGTGAACATCACTAGTGATGTTAGAGGCCCCACAGAAGACCAGGCAGGAGGCGCTCTGAGGCACCATTAGTGGGAGAGACTTCTCTCTCCCTCTGCATTTTTCTTCCTGATGGGCTGTTGCCTGCCCAACTCCCTGAGAAGTAGGATCCCAAAGGCTGTATTCTGGCCCTGCCCTTTTCCTACACAGAGCTCAGAGAGTATGAGATGCTCAATCCCCAGTGTATCCCATAGTCCCTACCTGCTGAGGTCTGCCTTCCAATCTGTTTTCAGCTATATGACTCTATATATGGGTGCATCATTTGGAACAATCTAGCTTTGACCATAGAGATGGTGAGTGTTTGTGGGTAGAGGGCCTCACCCCCTGCTTGGAGCTGATTCAGGCTCCAAAATAGAAGCCTGTGGGAGAGGTGCCAAAATGGGGGTCACATTCCAATCCATATGTATCATATACTGTACTAGAACATCTCCATGCCTCTGAACTGCTCTGCCTCGCCTTTTGCAAATGCATAGAGTTCATCCTCTGCTAGCCTATGCCAGTACAGTATTGACAACCCCACCACTCAAAAATCATGATGTTGGTTTGAAAATCATTAGCACTTTACAAATGACTTTTGGATTCTTCTTATATTACTTCTGGTACCATAGCCATAAGGATTTCAATTTTGAAACTTTCCTCTAATCACGAGGGCTAGAAACTTACCTTTTTTTAAATGAAAGATTCTCTCCTAGTCATATGAATCCAGGAGACATGTGATCAGATTCTGAGAGTTAGCAGCACTGTGTGTACTGTGATGATTGGACCCTTCTCAACACCTGTACAAGAAGAGAGAAAAATGGATAAATGATTTCAGAAAGGAAAGTTAAAGAGCAACACAGGAGACTGATGACCAGAGACTGAAGAAAAGAGTCTTAAGAAACTGTACTGCTGATATATTTATTTGCTGAGGTGATCCAATGAAGTGAGCTGTAGCTCACAAAAGCTTATGCTCAAATAAATTTGTTAGTCTCTCAGGTGCCACAAGTACTCCTTTTCTTTTTGCGGATACAGACTAACATGGCTGCTACTCTGAAACCTGATTTATTGATGACATCTTCAGATCTCTGACATATGGGCATTTTCCTATGTTCTTGCAGTATTTTTGTCAGTTTTCTTCTTAGGGTAACTCAGGTTTCTGTGCTATGTAAGAGTTGAATAAATGATCAGTTTATGGTTTGCTTGTCTTTGTGAGAAGCAGCTGTATTTCAATATCTAACGGCATTTTTAATATCACACTACCCATATGCCACATCAGCTCTGTGATAATTCCTGCTAGAAGCTGCATATTGCAAATAAAAATCAAAGCAGGAACTATTTTTTAAAGTTATGACAAAAGGCTTTATCTCACAGAAATTTCTCATTCAGATTTAAGCTCAACATGTTTGTTTAGTCATAGGTTACTAACATTAGATTTTAGAACTAGATTGTGTATATTTGTGAGGGTATAGTTCTGTAGTAGCATCAGCCATCTCCTGAATGCCCCCTCACAGCCAGATGTCACATTGTGGCATCCTGCCATTCCCCTCTGGGTTCCCCAATAACTCAGTCCAAAGGTAATTAAAACATTCCCCTCTTGGGGTCTATTTTATTTAGGCCTAACGTATATAAGGTCCTAACCTTAGTTCAGTGTCTCTTTCCCCTTAGATAGGGAGTCCCCACTGTGTCTTTCTAAAGCTGGCTCCCAATCCAAAGTCTCTCTCTCAACCTCCAGTTCACCACCCCATCATTCAATATATTTTTTTCTCTTAGGTAGGGAATACCCTGCTGTCCTTCCAAGAGTTGAGTCCTTTTTCAACATCCACGCTCAGGCTTTACTTGGTTGGAGTTCAGCCTTCTGGCTCTATCCTCTCAGTTTGCCTAGTATCAAGGTTTTCCATACAGGAGCCTGCCAACTCACTATAGTGCTCTCCGCTGTACCACATCCCCCCCACACACACACCCCCTGTGGACCATCCTACTGCCCTTTATAGGGGAATCAGTTGTTATCCATCAGGCCCCATCCAGGCTGTTAATGAGGCACAGGTAAGCTGGAGCAGTTCCTTCAGTGATCAGGATGGGCTGGCCCCAGCCCTCCACCCTTAAGGGGCAAGCCACCTTATTACAAATTAGTACAATTATTGTATTTGATTTTACATTTTTATAAATAAATTTAGTGTTTGCAGAGGGTGGTGGGTTGAAAGCAGAAAGTGCAATTGGTAGTTACCCATAGACAGGTACATCACGGGAAGTGCAAGCATCCCCCGTGATCTGGACGACACGTTTGGAAGGACTGTCTCTAAAGACCAGTATAGTTCTGCTTTCACGCCATTTTGGTACTTGGCCTTTTCACTAGGGCAGCCCAAAAGTGATCTATTAGTGCCAGCTGTGGTGGCGATTTCTACGATTGGACACTTTTTCCTCTAGAAATAGACTTAGACCACCAGCTTATTTTACAGTGGCTAAACAGGCCAGACTCACTCTAGGCTGGATCTGAGCAAGAAGTAAAAAGATTGTGGTTTTTAATCCCCTGAACCTCCTAGCTAGGTTCTTATCCATGTACCTATTGTCTGTAACACCTCTCTTTAGTAAGGACAGTGTCTTAATCTAATACAAATGCAAAAACCCAGTGTCCATTCTGCTCCATGGGCTGGACATCTTCATATTGGGGACAAAGGTGAAGGAATTCTTCTCTGAGGCTGGGAAGAGATTGTGGAGAAACTTCAGGCTAATGACTGGAGCAGTGTTCCACTGATGCATTGTGACTTGTTGCAAGGGGATGATGACCAGAGGATTTATGCAGCAGCTGCTCCTCTGACTTTGCCTCTGCTTTCCCACTCAATCCACCTCACTAATTCACCTTGTGCAAAACCTGGCTCTGCTCCATGCCAGGGTGCTGAGGATGGTGGGCTCCCAAATCCAACCCTCACCCTCTTACACAATGTATTTTTGTTTCTTTAGATTTAAACAAAAATTGAAAAGGTCCATATTAAGAGCACTAGCACCCTAACAATAAGACTTATAATAACATAGTAATGACCACCTGTAACAGGGTCAGCACCCACCTTTCACAAGCACCCCCACTAGTTGGGTGTCTCCATGGTCTTTAAACCAGTCCAGCCCTGGTTTGGGGCTGTATCCTCAGGACTTTCTCCTTGGAGACACTATCTTCCTGTGACCCTCCCTGGGCTCAGTCCCTACTTAATCCCCGCAGCCAGTCAGGAACTCCTTCATTGCTCCTCCAGTCCCTGCTAGCAAACTGTCTTTGGCTCAGTCCTAGCAGCCAGCCAGGAGCCTCTCACTCCCCCAGGCCCTGCCCCCACTTAGCTGTCCATGATCCTGCTGCTCTTCCAGCCAAGCCACACAGTCCCTCCTTCTCCAGCTCCAAACAATTACTAACTGCTACACTGTTCTGCAGATCCTTTTTATAGGGCCCTCCTGGCCCCTGATTGGCCATTCCAGCAGACCCATTCCAGCAGCTTCCTCACAACCACTCTAGGCTGCTTGGAGGATCTCTCCACTGCTCCTTTCCTGGGATGGGTCTGGCAGAACCCTGAGGCCTCCAACAGGGGGCCTTTGGGCCTAGTCCATCACACCACCCATCAGCAATTAATACTCATGTGTAGCTAACACTAACTCAGGGTAACTGAGTGCTGTTACTGCTGTGGAGCTACTGCTGTGGTGCTGTGGAGCTAAGAGATTAGATTTGTCCCCAATGACAGAATTTCTTAAAAGTCCTAAATATGCACTGTCTTGCTTCTACAGTTCCTTGTTATACATTGAATGTTATGCTGACAGTCCCACTTTCAACATGATTAACATTCAGAATTTATATGAAGTTCTAACATTATACCAGGTTTTATCTGGGTTTTTATATGTCCCCTATTACCATAGCATTTGAGCACCTCACAATCTTTAATGTATTTATTCTCACTGCAGCCCATGAGGTAGGGAAAATTTTACAGCTAGGCAACTGAGGCACAGAGAGGCCAGGTGACATTCCCAAGGTCACACAGGAAGTTTGTGGCAGAGCAGTGACTGACTGCAGATCTCCCGACTCCTAGGCTAGTGCCCAAGCCACTGGACCATTATTCCTCTCTACTCTGGTGCTCATATTGTATTAGCATTTGGAGTGCTTCCTAATAGCTGGTCGTGTATTTGAATGAAAGAATTGGAAAAAATAGCAAATAATATCAGGATTTCCTTTGGCACTCTTTCCTTCTATGAATGGATGTTACACTGGTCCAGCAGAACACTTTGTATACTCTTTAGTTTCAAGAAGATTAGAGGACAAAGAAGTCAAAGAAAAAAATTATAGTAGATGAAGTCAGTGTCAGTTCATTTTTACTCAAGCTTGCAAACACTCTGTACATGGGACTCTCACGTTGGGCCCAAACGACAGATGATAACTTGCCACCTCCATACAGAGTACTTGGCAAATAAGAGAGGAAGGTCTCATAACATTAAGTCACTGCAAAATATCTATGTTTCTTCACCAGCAGCAAGTGGACAGCTTTAGTGTATGACAGCTATACAACAGAACACAGTTCTTTCTGCTCAAGGCTCAGATGTATTTTATGATGTCTTCGCTCTAAAGGCTTCTTTGTTATGTGAACTGTTGGAATCAGAAGGACAAGCAAGACATATACATGGAGGTGTAGCTGCTTCTCTGAGCACATTTGTTCCATATATATCGGCAAAGGTGGTACAAGTGACAGGGCCACTCCGTGCTCTCATTAACATCTCTGCAAATCCAGAATAATTTTTGACTTCTGGATTTGCACCAACATAACCAGGAACAAAATTTGACCCCAGCATCACTTTCTTTCATTGGCTGTACTCTGACTATTATGACTAAGTTTTTGGAACGTGTCACTTCAAAGAATGTTACTATAAAATGTAAGAAAATCTTGGTAAACAAAATGACACAGGTTGTGCTGATAACTAAGGCTACAATTTAGTCACAGAGGTCAAGGCAGTCACAGATTCCGTGACTTTACTGGATCTCCCTGACTTCTTCAGCTTCAACTGTCAGCAGCTGAAGCCCTGGCTGGAGCCATGGCAGGGGCTGGAGCCGAGGCTATGCTCCCCACATAGCCCCACGGTGGGGGTCACAGTCAGGGCGGTGTGCCTCTGCTCCGCGGTGGGGCCAGAGCCAGGGTGGTGTTCCTCTGCCCTGCAGCTTCCACCGGGGGCCACCTCTGGGGCCATGCGCCCCGCCCCGTGGCTTCTGCTGGAGGCCGCCACTGGGGCCGTGCACCGCTGATCCGTGGCTTGTGGCAGGAGCCGCTGCCGGGCCAAGCACCCCGCCCTGTGGTGAGGGCTGCAGCTGGGACTGTCCACCTCTGCCCCGGCTTCTATGGTTATTTTTAGTAAAAGTCACAGGCGCCGTGAATTTTTGTTTGTTGCCCGTGATCTGTCTGTGACTTTTACTAAAAATAATCGTGACAAAATCTTAGCCTTACTGATAACTGTCAGAAAGGGCAGAACCAACTTTATAAGGGGACTGATGTAAATTCACAGTCCCAGGATCTAAGGCTATATCTATACTGCAATTAGACATGCGTGGCTGGCCCGTGCCGACTGACTCAGGTTTGCAGGGCTTGGGCTATGGGGCTGTTTAATTGCAGTGTAGACATCTGGGCCCAGGCTCTATGACTCTTGTGAGGATAAAAGCTTTACAAGTTTTCACCTACCTCTTAAAATGCACCCAGTAATGAATGTGAAGCCAATGTAGATCACAGAACTCTGGTAAAGGTGATTCTTCCTGCAAGAATCACCATCAAACAAGTAGACAGCCATATTCTGCACTGGCTGAAGTTGCTGAGATGCTCTAAGACATAGGCCCATGGAGGATGTATCTAGAGAGTCTTACAGAGGGTCAGTCCTGGGTGCTATGCAATATCTTCATTAATGTCCTGGACAATGGAGTGAAGAATAAACTTATAAAATTTTCGGATGACACCAAGCTGGGAGGGGTTTGAAGCACTTTGGAGGACAGGATTAGAATTCAAAATGACCTTGACAAATTGGAAAAGTGGTTTGAAATCAACAAGGTAACATTCAGTAGAGATAAGTGTGAAGTACTACCATTAGGAAGGAAAAATCAATTGCACAAATACAAAATGGGGAATAACTAGGTAGTTCTGCTGAAAAAGCCTGGGGAGCTATAGAGGATCACAAACTGAATGAGCCACTCTGATGCAGTTGCTAAAAATGCCAATACCATTCTGGGGTGTATTAATATGAGTGTCATATATAAGTAAGAGGAGGTAATTGTCCTGCTCTACTCAGCACTGGTGAGGCCTCAGCTGGAGTACTGTGTCCAGTTCTGGGTGCCACACGTTAGAAAAGATGTGGACAAGTTGGAGAGAGCCCAGTGGAGAGCAACAAAGGTTTTTGAAAGGTTTACACAACCAGACCTATGAGGAAAGGTTAAAAAACTGGGCATGTTCAGTCTTGGGAAAAGAAGACTGAGGTAAATGGGGCATGATAACAGTCTTCAAATATATTAAGGGCTGTTATAAACTGGACTACAATCATGTCCACCGGTGGTAGAACAACAAGTGATGGGCTTAATCTGCAGCAAGGGAGATTTAGGTTACATGTTAGGGAAAACTTTGTAAGCTCTGGAATAGGCTTCGAAAGGAGTTTGTGGAATGCTCATCATGGAAGGTTTTCAAGAACAGGTTAGACAAACACTTTTCAGGGATGGTCAAGGTTTACTTTGTCCTGTCTCAGTACAGGGGACTGGACTTCATGACTTCTCGAGGTCCCTTCCAGCCCTACATTTCGAGGATTCTATGATTTAAAAGGGACTGACTGCTTTGCTTTTGAATCTTCTTCAGTGGGAGCATTAAAGTTTTAACAACTTTTGGAAAACACTAGGTAGCCTTATTTGTGAAGAAGCCATGAAATAAGGCCTTCTATGGTATTTCGAGAGTGTCAATACTGCAGTCAATAGAGTCGTCTCCACTACCCTTTTACATTTAAGTGCCATGGAAAGGCTGGAAAAAGGTGACATTCTGAGAAAATGAGTTACAAAGTATGTAAGATTTCAGTGAGCGTAAAATAGGAAATCTGCTCCCGCAGCAAGATTGAATAATGTTACATTTGGATTGAAAACTAGAGGATAGGTTCAATCTCCTAAGGGTACTGTACTCAGGAATCAAAATTAACTCAAACTGTACAAGACGGAAATTAATTAAAAAGAATTATGGATTGAAATTAAGAAGGATTATAGCCCTATCAGCAACTTAGAAATTGTTTTTTAATACAGAGTCAAAGAATGAAATATGAAACAATCTGCCAAGGTCAGCAATAAAATGAACATTCAAAAGGGAGGGGCAAAAATGCAAAAAACACTATGCTCAGCCTTTATCACAAAGTCTGGGTTAGAGATAATGGGGATGCAGATTGTTGTAAATAAATTGGAAGCCCCAGAGCAGCTGGTTTTCTCCCTTATCCTGGGACTCTTGAAAATGTTCTCTGTTGCGTCTTAGGATATGTCTACACTGCAATTAAAAATACATGGCTGGCCCAGGCCAGCTGACTTGGGCTCGCCGGTCTCAGGCTGCAGGGTTTTTTAATTGCAGTGTTAGACATCTGGGCCTGGGCTCTAGGATTCTTTGAGAAACTCTATTCTAGTTTCATGAATACTATACTGCAAAAAGAGCATTGGTTATGTGCATATAATCAAGTCCAACTAAATAAAATAGTTTGTGCTAGGGATTTTTTGTAAGCATTTACATTTTGGTTCATTCTTCACAGAGAAAGCCTGCTTAGCCTGATAGTGTCTTATCTGAAGTCACTGGGAGGTTTGAGTTCATAAGGAATGCAGGCCCCAAGAGGATAACCATCCACTTTTTATCTTAATGCCTGTAACATAATAATGGAAGTTGGATATTTTGCCACAGTATGGTAGAGCATGGCCACCCTGCCATTCCAAAGGTTTTCTGATGTGGGATCTTATTTCCAGACAGTGGTTATGACTGATAAAAACCAACTTTGCTGACTCTTAGCCCCATGATTTCTCTTTCTCAAGCCATTTTCCTTCTACTGGTTGTAAAACAAACTATATTTCTGAGTCTTTACAGCCCAAGGTTAGTGATGGTGCATTTCAAAATAAATTTCAATTACCATGTGTTATAGTATTTACATTAATGATGTAAAGTTATTTTGCTGCGATATTTGATAGCTGAAAGCTCAAAAATAGTTTAGGGGGTTTCAAAATGCCTGTGATAAAGAGAATTCCAGATGTGTCAGGCTGTAAACAGCATAAATAGCTGGGAGGATGGCCTCCTTCACCCCATCCCTCACTCCTCCAGAAACATAACCAAAAGTACAGTAGATAAAATACAGGCTTACAGTGATTTAACTGGCACAGAAGCAAACCACCAAATAAAATTACTTAAGAATAGTCTTTGAGGATACTGGTCATCAGGGTCCTCATTAGGACACCCAAACACTGAAAAACTAAAGAACTGCTCATTAATAGGGGGCTTTTTAAATCTTTTACTTACTTTTTAAGAAGTGTGAATTGCTGGAAGAGCAAAAGACCCTTTCACATAAAAGCATGATGAAAGCAAAAAGAAATAGTGGCAAGTATTTGCTCTATTCCATAAGGAGAAGCTAGAACACTGCCATGCCGCCAAGAAAAGGCTTGCTTGGTAGTGAAGATCTAGTATATTACACTGCCATGGGGAGGGATGAGTGTGACATGTGAATATACAAGGAGCTGGAGATGAATCTCAGCTGCAGAGTTCAGATCTAAACATTCAAGGTAGTTCAGATCCAGTATTCCAGTTTGGATCCATTTTAGAGAGGTAGGCCAGAGCTGGGCCAGATCCCAGTTTCAACTTCTGCAAAGTTGAAGGGGGTTCCAATCTCATGTTTTTTCTTTTAAGTGACGTTACAGTCAGTCATCATCGTCTTCCAGGCACTTTCTCACCCACAAGGTGCATGCGCCACCGCTCTTTTGCCCCAGCAAAGGAATGAACTGAAGATTTCATTACCCCCCAGTGGTTAATTGATAAAAATTGACCATCCTTATAGTAGAGATCTGCAGCTTTCGAAACAACTCTTACCCATGTGGCGCCAGATTATGATTCCATCCTTTACGCTGGTGATCAGTTACTCCTTTGTTTATACATTCTTAAATAAAGTCTTTTTCCTAGCATATCTATAATTTCATACCCTTCATGTGTTTGACACATTTAGTTCTACTGAGTCAATAGTGCTCCTGAAGATCTACCCATATTTTCTCTGTTCTAGGTCAGTACACATGTCCACATTCAAAAATCAACAACACTGCAGTTATTGTCCTCTGATTTGTGGAGAACTGGATCTTACCCTCTTTGCAGCCAACCACTAGGGCTTCTGAGCTGGAGAAATCACTCTCAAAGAGTGAGAGACTAAGTGGACTGTCTCTGCAATGTCATACTCCTCTGGGCGTGAGGGAATCTGAACCCCAGTCCCCCTCATGGTAGCGCAGAGGAGTACCTTAATGTCGCTGGGCTGTAAATCTTTTTATATACAATTTTTAAATGTTATTTACATAAAAAAGAGCAAATAGCTCATGACCAGCTTACTCCTAAGCCATCAGTTACCCCCTTGTTTACCAGATTTCCCACAGATGCTTCTGTCCATCTCTATAGAGAACTCAATATAAATGACCTTTGTAACAGAGATTCAGATCATGTATATATTTACAAGAATCATCTTACAGACATGCTGGCCCTTACTGCTAGGGCCATGTCAGGAAGAATTCCATACTTACACCCCTTGTACTGAATGTCAACTTAAGTGGATTCTTGTCTCATCCTCAGGCATATGCAAGAAGACATACATGTGTCAGTATCTGGGAGGGCAAGAAAGCTCTTCTCTATAGCCTAGCCTAATCACACAGATTATTATGCATTCATACAGAGTAAGCACACGTCATATATACTATGTTGTGTGCACAGACAAGGGCAAGAGTCTCAAAAGACTGCATCATGTACCACCACCTGCTAGGATTTACTTTAAAAAAATCAAAACAAACCACAGCTAATAAGCCTCTGCATTTAGAAACTATTGTCATTCACCAATTGCAGTTCCCATATGAAGGATGAGTAAATCTGAATGCATGATTTTAAAACTCCTCAATTCGAAGGAATTGGAATAATGCTGAGACAACTTGAGGACATTAAAGTCAGATTGTAAAAGTAACAAAAACAAAACCAGAACAAGTTATTCTCTTTATCTGAGGAGAATGTCACATTTTTCTTTTTGTAGGTGTGTAAATCAATGGCAGGTGAAGGCTCTACTGCCCTCATGCCAAAAATCCCACGCTCTCCTCTTCTATAAATAGGCTGACTCAGTGCCTATGCAATTTGAACCAGATAAAATGACCAAAAAAAAAAAAAAGACGAAGGCACCTATATAACATAAAGAGAATTTTAATATCCCCAAAAGGGAAAAAAGAGTTCAAGAAATATATTACAAAAATAACCATACAGAGTTGTGAGTAATACAAATAAAAACATTGAAGTGGGACATCTCTTCCATACACTAACGTAAGGAATAATTAGATAATATATACATATGTTGCCCAGAACCATAAGGTTTCAAGATACAAAACACTCCCAAAACCCATCAAAATACAAGTCCGCAAAAGAGATCGCTGCATAACTCCAAAGAGGTATAACGGAACTTTTTCCTTTCTTCTCCTATGACTGGGGCATACTTTCATTTAGGAGCATTGTTACAGCACTCATACCCATTGTATCTTCTCTGATGCGATATTCCTTCCAACAGGAAAAGAAAATACACCTTCACAAGCTAAATGGGATCAAAAGTGGGAAAAATAAATGTACGTATTTCCAAGATCTATTTATACTGGTAGAATAATAAGTCAGTATTCTCAAATCAACAGAACGAGCTGTTCTTAAAAGTTAATCTCTTTTTATACTTCAGGGCATACTGCCATGTTATTTTTCACTTTGTGTGAAGCATCACCTTCTAGTCTGCCAGTTGTACTTGTCCACATTTAAGGGTATGCTGTCTTGTTAATAAAGCCCCTGCCACAAACCATTTGCATTGCAGATAACACTGTGGATATGTCACATCCCTGGCAGATTCAGCTGGCCCTCTGATCAACAGGGCTTAAAAACATCCAGACCTGCTTCATATATGTGACTACACCCCAGCTCTAACAGCATGGATTCTAAGTGACTTACATGTATGTGTATCCTATGACCAACTCCCTTGTAAGGGAGTCAATTTTCAGGGTGACTCAATGGGTGGATTTTTTTTATCCCAGCAGTGCCTAGCTCCTCTCCAGCACCCCCATTTTATAGATGGGGAACTAAAGCACAGAGAGGCTAAGCGATTAGTTCAAGGCCACGCAGGAAGTCCGTGGCAGAGCAGGGAATTGAATATAGGTCTCCTGTGTTCTAGGGCAACCACTGGGCCCTTCCTCTCCTTAAGGTATTTGCAGGGAGCTCTAAATTGTACAGGGGGGTTCTATGCTGACTCTTCTATCCATAGCCCTTCAGGTGTATTTTCTCTGCAAAGGGAATGAAAAATTCATGGGTTTAACTCATCTATGACCAAACTAAGCAGATGAGGGTTGCAAACTCTTTGGGTTTAAAAAGAAGACATGCATACTTTTTGAGTTTTCTTCTTCATCAAGAATACATGGGGTTTCAGGAGACCATGTCTCCAATTTAGCAGATACAAATAAATCTCTAGAAGCAGCAGAAGACTGAAGAAGAGGGTTATTAATTTAACAGTTCCTTAGTATCCCCTCCAAAAGGGCCATCTCTGGGATAACCGGTTTCTTTAAGGAGGCAGCGGTGGCCAGCATCCCAGAATCCCTTATTCTAGCGACTCAGGGTGAAAAAGAGGCAAATACCCAACTATAGGGTTTTATGCTGCCCATGCAGTTCCCTCTGACACCTTCTTTGCATCATAATAAATGATTAGAGACTTAACTCTTGAAAAGATACATTTTATTAGCTAGGGTTGGTTATACTCACGAACATGATCCCAGTAAATCCTGGTCTACTGGTTGCATGCTTTCAACTTGAGAGCAGGAGTCTGACCCTGCACTCCTGAAATCCTGCACTTTGCAAGAAGTACCTGATGACAACTTGCGTTAATCAGAGAATCCTTGACTGTGGAGTTGCCTCTGTTCCCTCTGCATACATCACACTGTGCCCCAGTTCCCTCAGGACTATCAGAAAGTCTATCAAGAACTACAGGTTAGAGTTGACAATGATCTGAGAAATCCAGCAAGGACAGGAGGTATCATTTCCTTAACATAACAGAAAGGTGTCTGGGAACCCATAGTGCTGCAGCACATCTCACAGATACTTGTGCCACTCTGAGTCAAAGGCCTCGTTTTGATCCAAGGAACATGCATACCCTCTCAGGCCCCTGCATCAAACACCTTCTGACACCCGCACAGCAAGTGCACTAGCAGCCTACCCTTGACTGCACTGGCCTGAGCCCCATAGATCAGCGCTGGAGCCACCCCACCAAGCTGCTTCAGAAGCACCTTGCCAAAATCCTATAGTCTGTATTAAACAGGGTGAGGGTGTCCAGTTTTCTAAGAGCAACTGAAGACTGTGTTAGTGATACAGGCACCTCCACTGCCTGGGGAATAAGAGTCAAAAGAGGCATTTCCACCACTGGACACTTCCGATCTCCAGCGACCAAGCCAGATGTTCCAGCTGATGCCCCCAGTCCCTTTCCCCAACCATTTTTCTCATCCTCCTTTCCTTCCCCCTCTTGATGACCAGCCAATACATCCACATTTCCAGCCCCTTCCCCAAGATCCACCACTGACTCCAGAGCCTGTATTGCCTTGACAAGGGTGCAATATGTCCCTGCATCCTTGGCTAGCTCCTGGGCCTCTATCTCTCCCACCCAACTGGCCAGAGATGAAAATTTATTGCCCAACTCTATAGGTAAGGAAACAGATCCTGGAAGAGAAGAGAGGAAAAATAATCTGAGGCCACCTGCCCTAGAGAATCCTCTTCACCCAGGCTAACCAGGTGCACACAACCCTAATGAATACCACCACTCCTGACAATATTGCCCTGATAGATGCTACCAGGAACCCACCACAGAGTGCAGCAGTCTCATGAAATGAAATATCAAGCAAACAAACATGACATTGCAAAGTAAGAAATATAGGCAAGGCAAGTTTTGGACCTGCAAGGTGATTGTGTCACTGAATGCCATGGTGGTTCAAAACTGGAGCACCTACAAAACTGTGCACTTGTGACTGGCTCAGTCAGTGCATCCCCAGCGGGTTCCCAAGTTGAGATGTCCCACCACTGCTAAGATGAAGTATACTACTCATGCTCAAGTGCAATATCAGGTGAGGTCAGGCTGTGGTCTCCCTTCTCCCAGACAAGGGGCTGAACTAGAATTCAACCAATGATCCCAAAATCGCTGCTACTATGTTCAGCAATTACATAACGAACAATGCTGACAATTAGATTTTCATCATTAGACTTCAGAATTTACTAAGTCTTCTTGCATCCTTTGGAGTTGCTGTTTCTGTTTGTCTGCCTATCAACTCTTTAAAACAACACTGCACCAGTTTGGGAGGTTATCTTCACAGTCCCAAGGAGTAGAAATGTAATCTTTTAAAAAAAATGAAAACAGAAGTACTAAAAATACCTGATGAGACCATGAATGGAGTGCTGGTATGGCCCGTTGAACAGTGATGGCTCAGTCTGACCTGTGTACCAGACTGCAACCCATGTTCCTGTATGCACTAGGAATTGTATGCCCCTGTTGTGTATGCCTACACTGTTACACATAGGCAAGGGCCAGTAGATTGGTGTGCCATTTCTGGTTTAGCATATTCACATTCTCCCAGCACATACTGCAATTTTTGCTCTTTCCCAGCTCTGTGAACTGTACAAAGGAGTGGAGACTCAAACTCGTACATTTAATTTAAAAATCCCAGCTGAGTCTGGAAACATCTGAGCTACTTTATGCGTCTTCCAAAATTGCTGACTTAAAGTTCATTCAGTAACAATTCTGGTATCTGTGTATTAGATACAGATGGTATATGCAGGTGTGACTAATATCTGAAATTAAGTATTCTGAATACACAGATAATCTGTAAGGAAAAACACACTGAATACACTTGTGATATCTTTTTTTCCCTTCAGCCTAGATGTAGAAAATAAGAGGGCATCTATTTGAATACATCTCACCTTTTTCTTGACCTTTATTGCATTATAAGACACATCCTAATTAAGTCTGTTCACCCTTTTCTCTTCTCCCTCCAAGATTTAGTTTATTAGAGAGAGCAATAAATGTAATGTTACAGAGATTAGGTTAGCCATGCATTTTTGGTATTAATACATTCTTACAACTGAAACAGGGTGACATAGTTTTATGATCTGGAGAATCTTGATCTCTTATTAGCATATACAGTTACTTTGTGAGTCGTTGCCTGAAACTAAACTGTTGCCTTGGTAGCAAAGCATGAAGTATAGCTGCCCTCTAGGCCAGAAAAGCTAAAACTCTTATTACTGCAGTATCCTACAGACTTGTGAATGATTCTTGTGTTAGATGCCAATACATACAAACCAGAAAAACAGGATAACAAATGCGGACCTCCTTGATCTAACATTTTGTTTTAACATCTACACAGAAGAAAGATTTTAAACTGAAAGTGGCAATCCTAAAATGAAAAGCATTAGATATGCCTACAAATGAAACACGTACTGTATTGGTATTTCTCTGCGTTTAAAACCTAGCAGAGATCAAAATACATGTGCCTCCTGCAGTCTCTGGCCAGGAATTGTTTCTGTTTATGAGCTTTGTTGTGATATTGTGAAAAAATATTCTGAGGTGCACCGCATAACCCTGTACAGTGACACAGAACCCCACTGCTTGTGATGTGGGCTAATACAAAGAATTAGAAGGCAGTTTTTATTGCTGGGCTAAAACAAATTTAACATCACACTGCAGGTAATCATAAACCATACTCTGTCATTCATATGTACATACATCTGTCACGTCCTGATAGGGTTCAGTATATGGCTGTATTACTATGGATTGCAATACAGGAATCCAAAACAAGAAGAAAATTGGTTTTAAAAAAGGTCCCATTCTGATATGCCTGTGTTCAGAGGGCTGATAATTTTATTCATGATCAGATTTTACGTACGTTTGTACCCAAAAACATAGAAATATAAATTAGCCTGTTTGAGTTTGCCTGAGCAAAGCAATATGCAAGGTGTAGTTTTGGTAGTTCTCACTAGTCCCCTAAGATATTATGGGTGTCTTGCCTCTTTCCTGGATCTGATGGTGGAAACAGAAGCCCTTCAAAAGTTTTCTAGTGGCTGAATGAGGAAACTGTTTATCTTGTGGCTGTTTGGAAGGATGATCATTACAATTTCCAGACTACTGCTGGGACATACAATGTAAACTAGCCTTTGAAGGTAATGTAAAACCCAAGGGTGCCATATCATGGCCCCTTTCACTATACAGAAGTGTGTATGTATGCATGTGTTTTACACTTTAGGGTACCAGGCCTACAACATAGACCATGGCACCAAAGAACTTGGTGGAGGGTAGATAAATGCAAAATAGGATTCTGAGGGTCTTTGACTATAGACTCTTTGGGAGCAGGAAATTCATTTTCCTATGTGTGTGGAAAGTGCCTCCTGCACTGTGGGTGCTACCCAAATGCAAATAATAAAGTATGTAACTAAAGCCTTTGATGACAGTTTGGCTTGTTCTATTTTTGTTTGAATTAGCCTGATGCAACTTTTCATCTGGGCATACTGTCAGAATGACCATCTGAGTGTACATTTGGAGAACTGCATACATTCAGCTCACCTTTGCTTCCTGGGCAAATACAAAGTCACCCCAATACTTGAGTCAAATTCAGACAGGATTGTATACAGATCCCAGAACAATGCATAGTGCTAGAAAGTGTTCAGTCAGTATGTAAGACTGATTTTCATTTAAGTTACACCAGGAAAAATTATACAATATGCCTCTCCCATAAACAGAGTTAAATAGATTTTCTTTGACTCCAGTTACTCTGGGTACTACTCATACTAATACAGACTTATTAAATTCATATTACACTTCAATATGAGGTGAGCTAACAATGTTCAGATGCTATGCTACAGATATGTATCCCAGATGTTGTTTTTGATGAATGACATGAAATGGGAATAGTGAATAATTTGCTCCAGGAAAACAGCTAAAAAAATTCATCTGCTGTCAAATTATAGTAGCTCAAAGATGTTTAAGACACAGCTAGAAAGGTTATTAACATTTTAAGCATACTGTATGCCATGACTACTGCATATTTTCTGACAGTCCTGTAAAATTTCAAGCACTTGGGAACTTGATGGCTCAGGCGTTTGATAATGTGATACAGACTCTTTCATCTCTAGGTCACTGGTCTGAATTCAGTTTCATCTGGCAGGAGCCAAAAATTGTTGGTGACCAGTGGTGTATATGAACTTAGTTACTTGTTGATCTCAGTCAGATTCAGATAAGTGTCCTCATCACAAAACATCAGTTACCCTCTCCACCTCTTCCCCCCACATCCCACACAGCCTTAGTAGTAGGGCTTGCTGTGTCTGGGCCAGCAAGGGAAATAAAACCATTGGCTCCTCTAAGGATTGTACCCCTCCCCACCTCCTTGTGGGTAACCCAGCCTCCTCATGGACTTCAGGAGGGGGACGCTGCGACTGATTAGTTGGACAGAAAGGTGTAGCATAAATCTGTTGGCTCCCATGTACACAAGGGCAGGATTTATAAGCCCTTGCCACTTCCCCAGGCCACCATTCTGTATTGGAAAGACCCCCCCACCTCCTTGGAATTAGGATAGGACCAAGGTTTCTAGGCCTTGGTGTGGACATCATGCTAGATGCCTTTTGCGCTCTGGGAAGGAATTTTTCCCTCATTGCCAGAGTGGCCTGGACAGACTGGCATTTTTTCATCTTCTTCTGAACAGCCCATGAACACAGTAGGAAGGTTAAGTTGCAACATTCATTTTATCACAACTCAGCAGGTGCCCAGTGCATAAGGATCAAGAGGTCTAGAAGCTAGGGTTGCAGTGGCCTGGGAGACCAACACCTTCACATTGGCTCTGGGGAGCTGGGTAAAGCAGCACCCAACAATTGCTGGATGGTTAGGCACTGCAGGAAGTACTGTTCAAAGAAGTCAGTGTGACAGAACCCTGTGGCTGTCTGATTGGCCCTTACCAACTATTTCAACAAGGAAGTTGCCCCAGGGAGCTGTCTGAGCAACAATGCAGACTCTGAATTGCTATAGATCTTGTCTTTTGGCCTGTCTTTGCCCCTGGCCAAGTTTGACCTTGGTACCCATTTCCTGACTTGACTTGGTAAGTAGTCTTGACTTCTGCCTTCAACCCTGACTCAGCATATGCTACTGGCCTGGCTTCCTATGCTCCAGCCATTACATAGTGCAGGTAATCAATCAAGATGATTTCTGGTACCCTGATAAAATGAAACTGGAATTGGATGTGGATTAATGATCTCCTAAAGTGCTGTGGGGAATAGGGTTGGAGCTACTAATGTCTGAAAACCTCTTCTTCCTTACCCCCTTAACCCATGTACAAGGCACGATGACAGGTTCCCAGCAACAGTGCTTGGACCAGATTAAAAGGGTGAGTGTTGGGGGGCGGGCGTGATGGCAGCCCTTCACCAGTTGTACAGATTACAAAAGAGAGATGAGTTGAACAGGACAAGTTCCCAGATGTTACTTAATAAAATTATGACCTAGTTAAACAATATTCCTGGGGTCTAGTCTGTCTTCCAGCAATGTCTGCAACAATCATTCTTGTCAGCACACTTGTGAAATACAGTGCTTCCTGCAGGGAAGTCAAAGACTGAACAAATAAAAAGTCTGAATTACTGGAGGAGCTCCTTTCAACAGAAAATTGAAGCACATTGGCTAGGGGTGGGAGGGTCTGGAAACTTCTGAGTGCTAAGTTAATTCAAACGTGCAAAGAAAACAAACTTCACCTGTATCTCCATCTCTAAACCTGGCAACAAAAGTTCTTTAAGAAAGTGTATAACAAATTATTTTGAGTATTCCTCTTTTGATCAAATAGAATTTTGAGTACTGAGGGTGACATCCTGGTTCCACTGATGTCAATGACAAAACTCCCATTGACTTCAATTGGATCATGATTTCACCTGCAGTGTGTTACCAGTGTGCTTTTTCTGGAGGCTGTACTCTGTGCTTCTTTGATCCACGAGGAGCTCCTGTGTAAGGGGATGAAATAAGCGGAATAAAATGTTGCTGAGTCTTGTTGGCAATGCCAATGATGTCTATTTCCTTCCCACCCTTTCTTAATTACACCTTCTGTAAAAATGGCGTGCTTTCCTCTAATTTCCTTCCTTCCCTTCATCACACACAATTGGCTTTAAAAAAATCACACACCGAGTAATTAGCAATGTGTCAGTGTCAAATTGCATCCCAACAGGGGTCTGTTCTTGGATTAATACTAATGAATATTTTAAATTTAGGATGGAGAGGAGATTATGATAACAAAATTCAAAGAGGTTATGATGCTGGGGGTGGGGATGGCAGTGGGGAAGAAGGAGAGATCACAAATAGTTTGAGGACAACATTACAATCATGATGAACTTGAGAAAGAGGCTGAAATCTGATGCAATAAATACAATGAGATTCATAAAGGCTAACATCCAAACAGCAGGAAATAATTCAGGGCACACAGATAGGAGGGAGAAAATATTGGTTAGGCAGTGGGACCACAGAGAAGTACCTGGGAGATGAAGAAGATGATAAACTGAATGTTGTGTGAAGAGGCTTGCTAAGAGTCTAATACTATATATAGTATTATAAAAGCCTTTCCATAATAAGAATAATAATCACAACACTGACACCGCCTTCTATCCCTAAACCCTATCACAACCTGCACTCTAAATAAAATAATATATTTATTTTTAAAAAATAAAAAAAACCTACTGCAAGCAGAGTTTTGGAGCAGGAAAGGAAAAAATGCCAATAAGACCAAGAAGTATACTAGGGACTTTGCTATTGATTTTTTTTTTTTTACATGGAAGATACTCAGGTACCATGGTGATGGGCAGCAGTAGAAAAATAGATTAGACAGACGGATAGAGCTGTATTAAATGGCCAGTGTCAAATGAATTGTGATATAGTTATATAAAATCCCTCTCCCCTGTGTCTACATTTAACATGTACCTTTTGTTCCAAACTGTATACATGTGGTGATCAAACATCCCACGCTGATATTTTGAAACTCTTCGGTTGATGGGTTTAGTGTGTGGCTGCTATAAGTGATATACATATGAGGTTGGACTAGATGATCAGCTGGTCACTTCTGGCCTTAAACTCTATGACTAAACACTAGCATGGGGGAAAACACATGCACATGGAGCATAATGTACTGGAACACACCAGGCCTGGCCTGCTGCCACCGGCAAGAGCTTCCCAGGAGCTATTCCTGAGAAACGCCACGGAGTTAGGAGATACTCAGCCTTGAAGCATTCCCCAATGCTTTGTGTACTAGGGAGGCCCCTTACTCATTATTATTTGTATTATTGTAGTGCCTAGGACCCCTGGTCATGGAGCAGGACCCCATTGTGCTAGGGGGTTGTACAATCACAGAACAAAAGATGGTCCCTACTCCAAAGAGCTTACAATTTTAGTATAAGATGAGACAATGTATGCACACAAACCAACTGATGGGGAAGTACACCAGGAAACAATGACACAGTATTGGTCAGGATTATAGGCAATAGTCTCACCACACCAGCAGCCTAATCCTTGTCAAGCTGTTTTGTAGGCATTGCAGCAAAGGAGAATTTGAAGGAGGGATTTGGAGAGGAGTGGCTTTGCAGATGTTTACAGAGAATTCTTCCCGAGTGTGAGGGGAAATACAGGATAAAGCACAAAGGTGCGTGTTGGAAAATTTGACAAGTGCATGAGGAAGGCTAGCATCATGGGCTGATCAGAGGCTGGAATCGACCTTCTGATACTCAATCAGAAATGACAGATAGGGTGGGGATAGGCTATATAGGGCCTTGAAAATGAAACCAAGTAACTTATGTCTGATGCAACAGAGAAGCTGGAGACAGTGGAGAAATGCAAAGAGAGGGGACACTTGATCAAAGCAATGGATTAGGAAAATGACCTTTGGAGCAGCATTTTGAATGGATATGAGTGGCGCAAGATTGCACACATAAAGGCCAGAGGAAAGGATGTTCCACTAATCGAGAGCCTGGATGAGAGTTTTAGCCATATGGATGGATAGGAAAAGGCATATATCAGAGATGTTACATAGAAAGAATTTGCAAGACTCAGACATAGTCTGGATGTGAGGACCTACAGAAACGTCCAAATCAAGGATGACACCCAGGTTATAAGCCTGAGTGATGGGCAGGATGGTGGTAATGTAGTCCACAGTGGTCGAGAAATGAGGTCTTAAGGAGGGCTTGGGGGAAGAAAGATTAAGAGCTGTGCTTTAGCCATGCTGAGCTTGAACTGAGGGCTAGATGCCTATGAGGAGATCTCAGAAAGAAAGGCTGAGATTTTCATGTGGGCACAAGGAGACACGTCTGGAGTACAGAAGCTGAGCAGCGGGGGACAGCAGAGCAGCACACAGCAGGAGTTTGCCTGGGAGTTCGCCTGGAGTGAGCCCAGTGAGGCTTACATCTTGCCAACTTCTCTGAGGAAGCTCATAGTAGGAAGGTGATATGGAAGGGGGGGGTTCAGCTGTTGTGACCTGCACTGGATGTGCCATGTTTGTCTTTCTTCCACAGGACAGAAGCGACTTTGTGTGTACAAAGTGCAAACTGGTCTCCATACTGGAAGAGAAGATTGAAGGTCTGGAGCAACAGATAACGACCCTGCGTTGCATACGAGAAACGGAGGATTTTCTGGACAAAAGTCAGGATATGCTTCTACGGGCACAAAGCTCTAAAGATTTAAAGCAGGTTGCACAGCGGAGCCAAGAGACCAGTGAAGAAGCTTGGCAACATGTGACCTCCAGAAGAAGAAGGGGGAATGTCCGGGTTCCAGCAACACGGACACAGGTAACTAACCGCTTTCATGTTCTCTCCATAGGTACCATTGTGGAGAGTGGACCAGATGATATGTCTGGGGGGAGAAAGCAGAAGGAAACTCCACTGGTTGGAAGGCATGAGATGCGCTGTCCTGAGATGGGGGGTTCCACGACCACCACTCCCAAGAGAAGGAGGCGGGTGGTGGTGGTCGGGGACTCTCTACTCCGGGGGACTGAGTCATCTATCTGCCGCGCTGACCGGGAAAACAGAGAAGTCTGCTGCTTGCCGGGGGCTAAGATTCGCGATGTGACGGAGAAACTGCCGAGACTCATCAAGCCCTCGGATCGCTACCCCTTCCTGCTTCTCCACGTGGGCACCAATGATACTGCCAAGAATGACCTTGAGCGGATCACTGCAGACTACGTGGCTCTGGGAAGAAGGATAAAAGAGTTTGAGGCGCAAGTGGTGTTCTCGTCCATCCTCCCCGTGAAAGGAAAAGGCCTGGGTAGGGACCGCCGAATCGTGGAAGTCAACGAATGGCTACACAGGTGGTGTCGGAGAGAAGGCTTTGGATTCTTTGACCATGGGATGGTGTTCCATGAAGGAGGAGTGCTGGGCAGAGATGGGCTCCACCTTACGAAGAGAGGGAAGAGCATCTTTGCCAGCAGGCTGGCTAACCTAGTGAGGAGGGCTTTAAACTAGGTTCACCGGGGGAAGGAGACCAAAGCCCTGAGGTAAGTGGGAAAGCGGGATACCGGGAGGAAGCACAGGCAGGAATGTCTGTGAGGGGAGGGCTCCTGCCTCATACTGAGAATGAGGGGCGATCAGCAGGTTATCTCAAGTGCTTATATACAAATGTACAAAGCCTTGGAAACAAGCAGGGAGAACTGGAGGTCCTGGTGACGTCAAGGAATTATGACGTGATTGGAATAACAGAGACTTGGTGGGATAACTCACATGACTGGAGTACTGTCATGGATGGTTATAAACTTTTCAGGAAGGACAGGCAGGGCAGAAAAGGTGGGGGAGTAGCACTGTATGTAAGGGAGCAGTATGACTGCTCAGAGCTCCGGTACGAAACTGCAGAAAAACCTGAGTGTCTCTGGATTAAGTTTAGAAGTGTGAGCAACAGGAGTGATGTAGTGGTGGGAGTCTGCTATAGACCACTGGACCAGGGGGATGAGGTGGATGAGGCTTTCTTCCGGCAGCTCGCGGAAGCTACTAGATCGCACGCCCTGGTTTTCATGGGTGACTTTAATTTTCCTGATATCTGCTGGGAGAGCAATACAGCGGTGCATAGACAATCCAGGAAGTTTTTGGAAAGCATAGGGGACAATTTCCTGGTGCAAGTGCTAGAGGAGCCAACTAGGGGGGGAGCTTTTCTTGACCTGCTGCTCACAAACCGGGAAGAATTAGTAGGGGAAGCAAAAGTGGATGGGAATCTGGGAGGCAGTGACCATGAGTTGGTTGAGTTCAGGATCCTGACACAGGGAAGAAAGGTAAGCAGCAGGATACGAACCCTGGACTTCAGGAAAGCAGACTTCGACTCCCTCAGGGAATGGATGGGTAGGATCCCCTGGGGGACTAACATGAAGGGGAAAGGAGTCCAGGAGAGCTGGCTGTATTTCAAGGAATCCCTGTTGAGGTTACAGGGACAAACCACCCCGATGTGTCGAAAGAATAGTAAATATGGCAGGCGACCAGCTTGGCTTAACGGTGAAATCCTAGCGGATCTTAAGCATAAAAAAGAAGCTTACAACAAGTGGAAGGTTGGACATATGACCAGGGAGGAGTATAAAAATATTGCTCGGGCATGTAGGAATGAAATTAGGAGGGCCAAATCGCACCTGGAGCTGCAGCTAGCGAGAGATGTTAAGAGTAACAAGAAGGGTTTCTTCAGGTATGTTGGCAACAAGAAGAAAGCCAAGGAAAGTGTGGGCCCCTTAATGAATGAGGGAGGCAACCTAGTGACAGAGGATGTGGAAAAAGCTAATGTACTCAATGCTTTTTTTGCCTCTGTCTTCACAAACAAGGTCAGCTCCCAGACGGCTGCGCTGGGCATCACAACATGGGGAATAGATGGCCAGCCCTCTGTGGAGAAAGAGGTGGTTAGGGACTATTTAGAAAAGCTGGACGTGCACAAGTCCATGGGCCGGACGAGTTGCATCCGAGAGTGCTAAAGGAACTGGCGGCTGTGATTGCAGAGTCATTGGCCATTATCTTTGAAAACTCGTGGCGAACGGGGGACGTCCCGGATGACTGGAAAAAGGCTAATGTAGTGCCAATCTTTAAAAAAGGGAACAAGGAGGATCCTGGGAACTACAGGCCAGTCAGCCTCACCTCAGTCCCCGGAAAAATCCTGGAGCAGGTCCTCAAAGAATCAATCCTGAAGCACTTGCATGAGAGGAAAGTGATCAGGAACAGTCAGCGTAGATTCACCAAGGGAAGGTCATGCCTGACTAATCTAATCGCCTTCTATATGATGAGATTACTGGTTCTGTGGATGAAGGGAAAGCAGTGGATGTATTGTTTCTTGACTTTAGCAAAGCTTTTGACACGGTCTCCCACAGTATTCTTGTCAGCAAGTTAAAGAAGTACGGGCTGGATGAATGCACTATAAGGTGGGTAGAAAGTTGGCTAGATTGTCGGGCTCAACGGGCAGTGATCAATGGCTCCATGTCTAGTTGGCAGCCGGTGTCAAGTGGAGTGCCCCAGGGGTCAGTTTTGTTCAATATCTTCATAAATGATCTGGAGGATGGTGTGGATTGCACTCTCAGCAAATTTGCGGATGATACTAAACTGGGAGGAGTGGTAGATACGCTGGAGGGCAGGGATAGGATACAGAGGAACCTAGACAAATTGGAGGATTGGGCCAAAAGAAATCTGATGAGGTTCAATAAGGATAAGTGCAGGGTCCTGCACTTAGGACGGAAGAACCCAATGCACAGCTACAGATTAGGGACCGAATGACTAGGCAGCAGTTCTGCGGAAAAGGACCTAGGGGTGACAGTGGACGAGAAGCTGGATATGAGTCAGCAGTGTGCCCTTGTTGCCAAGAAGGCCAATGGCATTTTGGGATGTATAAGTAGGGGCATAGCGAGCAGATTGAGGGACGTGATCGTCCCCCTCTATTCGACATTGGTGAGGCCTCATCTGGAGTACTGTGTCCAGTTTTGGGCCCCACACTACAAGAAGGATGTGGATAAATTGGAAAGAGTCCAGCGAAGGGCAACAAAAATGATTAGGGGTCTGGAACACATGACTTATGAGGAGAGGCTGAGTTTAGTCTGCGGAAGAGAAGAATGAGGGGGGATTTGATAGCTGCTTTCAACTACCTGAGAGTGGTTCCAGAGAGGATGGTTCTAGACTTTTCTCAGTGGTAGAAGAGGACAGGACAAGGAGTAATGGTCTCAAGTTGCAGTGGGGGAGGTTTAGGTTGGATATTAGGAAAAACTTTTTCACTAAGAGGGTGGTGAAACACTGGAATGCGTTGCCTAGGGAGGTGGTGGAATCTCCTTCCTTAGAAGTTTTTAAGGTCAGGCTTGACAAAGCCCTGGCTGGGATGATTTAATTGGGGATGGGTCCTGCTTTTGAGCAGGGGCTTGGACTAGATGACCTCCTGAGGTCCCTTCCAACCCTGATATTCTATGATTCTAAGTACATCTGAGTTATCTGCATAGAGATGGTAGGTGAATTTGTGTTTGCAGATGAGATTTTACAGAGAAACGTGTAGAAGAAGAGAAGGGGACCAAGGACAGATCCCTGTGGAACTCCACAGAAAGGTGATTTGGGATGCTGGGGATCCTCTGAAAGAGATGCTGATTAGAGATGTAGGAATACCAGAAGAGGACGAAGTCATGGAAGGTAAGAAAAGACACGATTTCAAGAAGAAGAGCATGGTTAACTGTGTCGAAGATGGCTGACAGGTCAAGGAGGATGAGGATGGGGTACTGGTTCTGAGTTTTGGGTAGGAAGCGATCATTAGAGACATTGATAAGAGAGATTTCAGTGGAATGCAAGGGCCACAACATGGATTGGAGAGGGCCGATGATGGAACTGGATGAGAGGAACTCCAGACAGCGATTGTAAACAGCACATTCAATGAGTTTAGAGAAAAAAAAGGAGACTGGGCAGTAATTGGAGAGGCAGATGAAATCAAGGAAGGGTTTTTTAAGATGGAAATAACTAAAGCATGTTTCTATTGTGAGAGGAAAGAGCCCGAAGAGAGTGATTGCTCGCTCCCCAAAAATGCTGCATGGGTGAACTAGCCTCTGCCTGTGTGGCATCCTTGAAGGGATAGTTTGGGGTTGGAGTGGGAAGTCCACCTGTATTATTATTATTTTTCTTGTAAAGAAAATTTACAATTGGTTCCTAGAAGGAGTGTGAGACAGTGTGGTAAAAAGAACCTTTAAGAGTGTTGGGCCCTGGTTACCTCAGAGATTGTCTCTCTGCACATGTGATACCACAGCAGTTGAGATCAACTTAGTGGTCACATTACCACATGAGCTAGGTAGGTGTGAGTTACATACTCCCTCTGGCCAGGAAAGGTCATCCTGAGCTTCAGATGTCCACCTATTTAAATCTCCATTCAGGCTGCTACTTGTTACCCAATATTCCTGTTGCAGTCATCAAAATCAGGGATTGAGCCTCAGATCTCTAAATCATAATGCATGAGTTTCTACTGCCTGAGATAAACACGCTCTCTTAGCTAAGGCTGTAGCTGGGTCATCAACTTCTGTATGTTGCCCAGCCACCGTTAGAAGGGGTCTGAGTGCCATACTGAGTGGGTGGCATTTTACAAATACTCCCTGGTTTAATCATCAGAAGGCTCAAGGCCTTGTCTTTGACTAGAGAACTCACTTCCTCTCTCATTTCCCCAGTGCCTGTATTTGTTGACCTTTAGGTCCTACTCCATGTTTAGTTGTTGTTCTACCAGGAATTTAGGAGGGCTGGGGGGTGGGGGGTAAGGAGAAGGGAAAAGTAACATGGACAGAGTTTTGTCTTAGAAAGGTCTTTTGGCTTTGAGCTGTAGGGTTTTTGGGGGTCTTTGTTTTTGGGGTCACCATTTTTGTTTGGGGGCAGTGTGCATTTTCATAATGTATCTGGAGAATAATATGGGTATCGTTTTTAGCCTCTTTAAAGGATATATATTTTCCTGTCAAATTCCACTACACTTTCAAAAAGCACAAGTGCTTCTGGATAGGACAGAAGACATAATTGTATAAAACCTCAATTTGTTTCCTTCGCCCACTCCCAGTTTTATATCATCTTTCATATTGGAACAGCCTCCCTCCTCCTCCTCCTCCTCCAAATAAACTTCTGACATCTGTTCCCTTATAGCAATCAGCCTCTCCTCTGCACTTGCCTCTTAACTTGTTGTACCCACTTGCTTATTTAAACTATATGCTCTTTGGGACAGGGAATCTTATTTGTGTGGCATTTCTAACCCTTCGTACAGTAGCAATACTGTACAATATATATTCTTACAGCACTTATATAAATAATAATGAAATTAGACTAGAAAGGCAATTCCCTAGTTAACACCTCCCACATGTGGTGATTAAGTACTAGGCTTATGGGCACACAACAGACCCAGTGAAGATACATTTCTAGAAAGAAACTGAAAATTCCTGTTTCCCAGATGGTTACCAGGTTGTTGGGTGCTCCACTAATCAATCACGGCAGTAACAGGGAGAGGGTGCCTGTCTAGGTGAAGAAAAGACATATTTTGGGTAAATCCTGAGTTGCCACTTTACACATTTGATTCAATTGCCAAATTTAGCATTCGTTTTCTTGTCTTGCCTTACTCTGTAGATTATCCTATAAAGGGTGACTATGAACAGTTGAAATACAAAAAAGGAAGTTGAATAGCAACAAGATGAGTCAAAAGGTGATGACACGACAACATCAAAGTCTGGAAGAATTCTACGTAGGATCTGCAGAGGGGAGTGGATTAGTACAGACCTCCTGTATCTGGTATTGGACACCAGGAAGCATTTTCTGACCAGAACTGTTGCTGTATAAGTGTAAAAATTGGAGGTTAAAAGTGCAAATCTGAAGACTTTTGCCTCTGTGGTTGAGAACCTTGTGCATGGTAACAAAGAAAACTAACAGTACTCATCTAACCTGGACAATAGACAACTTATTTGGAGACGAAGGTTAGCTGATATCTCAGATGGAGCTATGTTTAAAGACAGAGATTTTTGCTTTGCTATTCTGATTTTATCCTTTGTGTGAAATAAATGCATGAAAAATCAAAAATTGATGTTTTTATTGAACTAAATACTAACATGAAAAACAGGGATGCGGGATTATACTATAATAGTACGGAGTCCACAAAGCCAAAACTTTCAAATCTGTTAACAGTAGCCAAAACCAAGAGTAATGACCTGTTTTTCTTGAGGCACGTGGTAGGCTCTTTTACAGATGTACCGCTACTGAAAAGTCCAGAAGTACCGTGGACAGTAATGAGTTTTAGTGGGTGTTATGTTCATAGCAAATACACAGAGATAGAAACAAAACATAAATACTCTTTCTAGAAAGTTGCAATGTAACACTACTTTATTTCTAAGAATCCAAAACTCTAACACACAACAATCAAATACAAAGGGAAAGACTAGAGATAGCAGGCTGCTTCCTAAGGCAGAAAGGCACAACATAACCCACCTTGCTCTAGGCTGGCTTTTTTGCAGACTGAGTGCTGAAAACCCAGTTTGCATACTTCCCAACAGAGCCCCCTAAACTGCAAACAAGACAAAGAAACTCCTTAAAACGTGAAGTGATAGCTTGTAATTTTAACATAGTGTTCAATATGCCACAGTGGGGAGCGATGAGTTCCCAGTGGAGAGATCTTTGTTGTCCTCTGTGGTGCTTTGTAAACTAGTGGTTTCAAATTGAGGTATTCTATAAGGCCATATCAGAAACCTTCATCTTCCTCAACCCATTCTGAGCAAAGGAAGAGCATGCTAGAAATGAGATGAGAAAGATAAACTGCATGGCTGTTGCTCAGACTGTGGACATAACATCAGTAAAGATATGGTTCTGTATTTCAGTCTGGCTGAATTTTTCATCGAGTAAGTTGATGAGAAGGCAGGTGATTACAACAAAGCAAGATTAGTCTTCAATTAGTGTGGGCATGACTCACAGAAAAATACACGGGAGCAATATAAGAAGGCTGTGAAAGCAGTGAGGCATAAAGTACAAAATAACATGAGTTCCAAAACCTAAAATTGCACAAGATTCACCAATACTCAAGCTAAATAATATATGACTGTATATGTTACCTCACAAGAGTCCTACAGCAGCATTCCATAAAGCACAGAAAACACTCTTGTTTTTCCAAGAAGTACAGTTATAAAGAGTGTACAGTATATTAACATGATACCTCCTCCTAGTACGAACCTATGCATTTCAGAATGATACAGATACTGCTGTTGGAGGTACACTCACTGACGTTGTTGAGGATACACCTGAAAATGGGCGAAGATAACACAGTCCTGATTCAGAATACTGTAGGTCAGATTGAATAAACTAATATTAATATGGTATATATTTTCTAGCTTGGACTCAAAAAGAAAGATGACTAGAAAGAATTCTTAGACATAGGCTTTCTTCGTGTCACTGCCACATTATTGCTCTAACAGATTTCAATCTTAAGGAAGTATTTTTTTCTGTATGTGATTCTCTCAAAGTCATTGGTTTACAAAATACATTGATTTATTTTCATATAGTGTCCTTTACAAAGAGAAAATAAATCATAAACTCAATGTCAGTATTTAGTGTACACAACTCATTGGCCCCAAGATGAACAAGAGTTGCAGATAGGCCAACACAGGTGAAAAGCAACCCACAAACAAGGAGAGTTCAGGAAAGTGGAAAGGGCAGTGGAAGAGTGGAACGTATGGGCTTGGGAACAGGTGGATATGAGATCATAAATACTGGATGAAGTCTGCCTATTGAGCATTTGAAAACCAAAAGGACAAGTTTGAATTACCATCAGGAGTTGATAAGGGATAGCTGTAGGACAGATAGGTGTTGGTGTGGTAGGTGCTGCCTCGTTGAGTTAGAGCATAATTGGAAATAGCCTCATGAAACCTCTGAAAAGTAGATGATCTCGTTGAGGTCTATGCTCTACCACAACATATATCTTATAATAATGGAGATGTAGACAGTGTATGGAGACTGAACTTTATTATCTCTAAATGTAAGAGAGGAAGAATGATTCTGTGGTTAGATTGATAGCCTGGGTCTCAGAAGACCGGAGTTCAATGCTCTTCTCCACCACTGACTTCTTGTGTGACTTTGGGCAGGTCACTTAGGGTAAAATTTTTAAAAGTTCCTAAGTCCCCTTTTCAGAAGAGATCCTTATAGGTATTTAGGTACCTCTCATTGATTTCAGTGGATGGTAGGCACCTCAATATGTTTAATGATCTGGTACTTAGAACCCTAAGTTTAATTGAAAGTCAATAGATCTTAGGCTCCTAAGTGCCTAAATCTCTTTTGAAAACAGAACTTAAGTGCCTAAGTAACTTAGGAGCCTCTGAAAATTTTACCCGAAGTCTCTCTATGCCTCAGTTCCCCCATCTGTAAAATGGGGATATTAGCATTTTCCTACCTCTTAGTGGTGCTGTGAGGGTAAATATATTAAAAATACTTAGTTACTTAATACTGGTGGCCATATAATAGAAAGTCATTATTTTTTCGAGAAAAATAAACATTTATTCAAAATAAATTATATAATTTAATTTAATTACATGATACTAGATTCCCAGTTATTGGAACTGAAGGTATTTGTGATGTACAAATCATACGGGGACAGATAAAGTGAGGGAGTAAATTGGTTTGCATTCGGTAATTAATTATGCTTATTATATCCAACTGAGCAGGAGATAGCCATGGCACAAGAACTTAAGCATGTCAAAGATTACCCAGAACGTCCCATCCAGCAGGTTATGGATAACATACCCCAACAACACCTGGAATTGCGAAAACCACTAGGGACCACACGTGACCACCTCATGTCTCTGGATCCAGCCAGTGAATGGCAAAGTGTCTGGACCTCATTCCAAACAAGCACATTTTTTCCTGACCCAACAAGCCGCCCTCCCGGTTTTGACCTGTCACACAGGCTTTGGACCACACTGAACCACATCCAAATAAACTATGGAAGATGTGGCTACCTGATGCTCAAGTGGAAAATCAAAAACTCCCCTTCGTGTGACTCACATCCAAACCATTGAATACATCATAATGCAGTGCCCCAAATATGGATTCAAAGGTGAATTGGATGACATACACAATGTCACAGAGGAGGCTTTGAAATGGCTTATGGACCTACAACTGCATTTATGTAATGTTGCTCTGCAGATGCCATACATGCACAAGAGAGAGAGATGGACCCAGCTGTAGGTTACAACTAATGCCCATCAAAAAAAAAAAAAAAAGAAAAGCCAAAGCCAAAGTGGTTTCTCAAACATCATAACATCTACAGAAATAAAGTCGTTTTTGCAAGATTGGGTCAAAATGAATCTGAAGTGAACAATCAGGGTTCAGACACCCCAGGGTGAAAACAGGGGTCTGAACCCCAAAGAATAAGCAATTGAATAAACTGATTGTATACAATATTACTGTACTATAAAAGTATATCAAATAAGATCTTTGCTGAAAGCTAATGACACACAGGTGATAGATACCATTGTAAAATGTACATATTAACATTATATGAGGAATTATGGATACTTACTAATATTATGCTTTAACGTCTGTGACCAAACAAAGGGAGAAACAGGTTTTCTTCCAGACAGGAGGGATGGTAGCTATCTACCTGTCACCAATGTAAATTAAGCATTATGGAATCAAAACTATTGAAGTCCCATTTAAATATGAATCAGCAGAGGAATGGGAAGTCAACAGGAACAAAACAGCAGCAGAAGGTCATCCTGACATTGCAAAAAGAAGCTGCAACCCAGAAAGCCTTCCTGGCTCTTGATTTGGAGACAATGGACTTTGGGGAATATAAAGACAATCACAAAGCCATTATGGTATTCTTCACCTAAAGAGTCAAAGAAACCAAGGACTGTTGGCTCTGTGATTGGATCTTTACTAAGATCTGGCCAGCCATGCTGGAGGAACAACTGTGGTGAGAAAAACTACTTTGAACAAAAGACTTTAGTTTATGTTGGGTTTTAGACTTAGAAGCATATTTTTACTTTTGCTTGTAACCACTTCTATCCCAATTCCTTCTATTTGGTATCACTTAGATACCTGTTCTTTCTTAATAAACTTAATCTTGTTTTATTACACAATCATCTCAGTGTAGTGTTTCAAACTGAAGGGTAAACCCTCAGCCAAATTAACAGGCTGGCACTGTGCACTATCTCTTTAAAGGAGTAGTCCAATTGATAAGGTTTTGTGAGTACTGCAGTGAGCTAGGATGCACAGTGCAGAGGGGACAGTTTTGGGGAAACTTGAGGCGGGAGGAGCTGGTTTTCCGGCAAGGAGTAACCAAGCTAGCGTAAGCAGGCTATTGGCATCCGAGCTTTGAACCTAAGTGCACGCTATAGAGGCACCTAGGGTTACAGAGCAGGTGGTGACACAACCCTTTACTGGACTGGGTGGAACCCCAAAGCATTAGGAGAGTCCGTTGTTTTGGGAGCTGGTACTTATGAGTACACTCACCTTCTAAAGGGATTTCATACACAAGAAAGTTGCACCAGTTTAATTTAAAGCATGAATTTAACCTAATTTATTTAAACTTTGGCAAATCCCTATGTGGACACTGTTAATTTGATTTAAGGGTGGCTTATTTTGGTTAGCTTGAGGAATAAATTTCTTAAAACAAAAATAAGCCACAATTAAAACCAAAATAAGACATACACACAGGGTTTGCATGGGCTTAACTGAATGGGTTTTAAACAGCGACAAGTTAACTTTCTCATGTAGCTAACTCCTAAGGTAAAGTCTATTAAAGGTACCCCAAGCAGTGATTTGAGAAGCATAGAGTCTAAAGAGGTCCATAAGATGACATGTTATTCAAATTAATGACTTACATAAGCTTGGGGACATTGTAGGTCAAGCAAGCAAGTGAGCTTTGAGTAAGATGTCCAGGATCAAGCCCCGAGTTTACAATTCGCGTACAGGTATATTGGTAGCCAAGGCAAAGAATGCAAAGTGGGTCTAATATATTCTTGAATGCTTACCATGGTAAGTAAACAGATTGCCACATTTTGCACAAGCTACTAGTACTAGAAACTGTTTAACTGGTAAGCTGAAGGAGAGAGAGTAAAATAGTTTATGACACAGGCATGAGTAGCAGACGCAGGATCTCCTCCAGAAAACAATATATAACTGACAGCAGGAACTTGCCAAAAGGAACTTTTCTTTACAAAACATTTGCCAATCTGAGGGAACTCAACTTTCTACTCCCGAAGGGAGGCCTTCTCTATCCTTGTCAAGAATGAGAGGGCCACTGCTTGTGGAACCTTTACCACCCACAAGAGGCACAGATCCACCTTACATCAGGTGGGGTTCATGGATCACAAACAATGATAGTAAATTATGCTTTGCATTTCTGCAGCACTTTCCATTCAAGGATCATAGAGCATTTTACAAACATTAAATAAAACCCACAAAAGAGGAGTAGGACAGTATTCTTATCCCCATTTATGAGTGGGGAGAGTGTTTAAGTGACTTAACCAAGATCGCACCAGGAAGAGATCTTGGATCTCTTAATTATTAGGCCTGGCCTTTAATCACAAGACCATTCTTCCCCTCATTGTGACCTTCTCCTTAGAGAAGGGCATCAAACGTCCCAGGCTAAGAACAATGACTGATAAATTGGGCTTGACCACTTCATCCACACATACAGGCCAGACCGTGACAAATCTCATTGCTATTCTCCACAAAGAGAGTTGAAAAATTCTCCTGGGAAGCTACTGAGGAGTCAGTTTGTCTTGGGTCAGTGACATTACAAAGTTATCAGTTTCTCTCAGCCCAAACCATTCCTGCTATTCCTATTTATTCACCATGCCAGAAACACTTCCGTGACCTCAAAAGCAGGCTTCTATAAACCAATATAAATTGTTTATAGACAGATCAGTAAGATTTGAGAAAGTTTGTGCCAACATCTCCTTTCTAATCAAACTGTTTTAATCCCAGAATATCGTTAAGGGGCTGAACTTGAGCACCCTTAACTCCTGTTGATTTTTTAAATGATAGTTGAGGGTGCTCTGCACCTCTGGGAAGTGCTAAATACCATAGATCAGAGGTTCTCAACCTTTTTCTTTCTGAGCACCCCCCTGCAAAAAAACTCCATGGCCCACCACTGCCACAACAACTGTTTTTCTGCCTATAAAAGCCAGGGCACTCATTAGTGGGTAGCAAGCAGGGCAATTGTCCCGGGCCCATGTCACAGGGGGCCTTGCAAAGCTAAGTTGCTCAGGCTTTGGCTTCAGCCTCAGGTGGCAGGGCTCCGGGCCCCAGGCTTCAGCCCCACATGCTGGGGCTTTGGCTTTCTGCCCTGGGCCCCAGTTCTGCTTAGCAGACCCCTTGAAACCTGCTCACAGCCCACAGAGGGCCCCGGACCCCTGGTTAAGAACCACTGCCATATATGATTGAGCCCTAAACTTGGTTAGTCTCTAAGATGCCACAAGTACTCCTTTTCTTTTTCCTAACCTGAGAAGTCACTCCATAGATCAAGCACACCAGTATTAAATATATCAAGCCATATCAAAGATTGAACACTCCAGAGAGCCAGGTATAATAGCCCGCAATGAGTTTATCAACACTCAGACCTAGAAAGAGATTGGTATGGGGATTGGCAGCACCCAGAAGTTAAGGGGACCTGGATAGCTAAGAGCGGGGGGGATGGGGGGCGAGAGAAGGGGGCAGGAATTATTTCAAAAACTTTGGGGAAAATTTTAATCAAAGCAGATCTATACTAAACAAAAAAGTGTATGTCTCTATGGAATATTGCAGATGCTATGTGGGAGTGTTGTAATATTATTCCATTACGTGACATATTTATTAAATATTTTGCTTCAGGCAACATTCAGATAAACACTAGAGCTGAAAAAAAGGTAAATAAAAACACAAAGAAATGTTGTACAATTTGCCTGAACAATTTTTGAATCCTATTAGAAAGAATTATGCACTGAATAGAATGCAATGGGGCTGCTCCTGAGATTAAAAAATATCAAAGTAAAAACAAATATGGTTAACGTTACCTTTCTCATCAATTCTCTTTCTCTCTGCTATGAAAGATTCATATGAGAAACAGTTGGATAGATTGAGCCTGATTCACTGATGTTTTTCCACCACTGAAATGTGACTTTGAAATGTAAAATGCTACCATTCTGATTTGGCAAATTACACCCACTTTGCACTGGTGTTAATTACTACACCAGGTGCAGGACAATGGTGAATTGAGCCCACTGTGTCTGATTTTGAGTGGGTATGCATGCAAGAGGGGGAATGCTTATGGAGCCTTCTTGCCTTTTGCATGGTTATGCCTTTAGGAACAGACAATACCACAGTACCCCGCTCCACTTCACTCCCCCAACCAAGGAAGTGGTTTAAAGATATAATTTTGATCAGTGATACCAGCTAGGCTGTAACGTATATTTTAACTAGGCTGGAAGGATTATATTTTTAATGGTAAATGTCAGTAAATATCATTTTCACCATATACACAAATTGGCAAAAAATATTTCCTTAATGCCATGTTGTGTAGCTCAAAAACTTGTCTGTTTCACCAACAAAAGTTGGTCTAATAAGAGATATGACCTCATCCACCTTGTCTTTTAATAATAATAGACATTTACAGATAGGCAAAGTAAGAAAAATGTTGCTTGAGAATTTGTTTGATTTAAGGATATTTACTATGTATGATTTGATATGTGATGTTGTCAATTTGTATTTTAATGGTTATAAAGTTTTAATTTTTTGAATGTCAAAATCTCCTGTCATCAAAATTTATTGTCTGACTGCCCCTCCTCCATAATTTCTTGAAAAGTGGAAAATTTAAATCAATAAAAATTTAAAAAATGCTTAAAATCCATAATTTTGCAAACCTGTGAAAATTTAAATAGCGAAAAATCAAGAGTGCTTAAAATAAACATCAATATTATCTGTCAAAAGTATATAAAAAAAAGAATTCTGCCAACCCTAATTTTCACTAAAAAGTCAGCTGACCCATGTATGCAGCTGATATGCAACCAATGAGAGTAATATGACAAAAGTGCCAAAACGAATAATTTAAATATGATGACATGACCATAAAATATATTTAAATAACAAAGGTGCAGAAAGAGTATCTGTGTAGAGCAGAGATTCTCAAACTGCAGTCCATGGAGCCTTTTCTGATGATCTTCAGAATTAAATATTTTGAGAACTAAACCTGTGGTGCAGGGAGGGGAGGTGTCCAGAAAAAGACCTCTCTGTTCTGTAGTGCTCTGGAGAATTATTATTATTAAAATGAGGGAGAACCCTTGATGTAGGCCATTTTTCATAATAGCCAAAAGAGACCTATTTTGATAGACATTTCCATGATCAGATCCTGAAGTTCTTACTCAGTATTTAGTTAGTCTTCAAACTTCAGTGAGAGCTATACAGAATAAATTAACTCTTTAGGATTTGGCCGTATATTTTTAGATATAAAATGTGCCCAAAGTAATGTAGGAAATGTTAACAAGGATGGTATGGCAAAATGTAAAAAAGTGAAATTGAGCCAGTAGAAACCTCGGGTCACAGTGAGCTTACAGCAGCACAGCTGTACTGATGCATAAAGCCCTGCGCAGATACAAAAATGTGGATCTGCATCTGATCCGCATCCTCCAGGATCAACCTGTGATCCAAACCGCGATCCGCTAGCCGTCTTTTACCAGTATCCACATCTGCACCCGCAGCAGCAAGCCGTCTCACCAGGCTAGTGACAGGGGAAGGGGGGAAGGGAGCAAGTGGGGTGGCAGGGTCTTGCAGAGAAGCGGTAGCGTGAGGGTGGGGACTGGGGGTAAGGGGCAGTGCAGGGGTGGGGTCTCAAGGAGAAAAGTGGCATGGACGGGGGAGCTAGGAGGAAGGGGCATCATGTGCTGCTCCTGGGGGCTCACGAGCGATGGCACACGGCAGCAGCAGTGCGTGTTGCATCCCAGTAGGGAGATCTGCAGATATAAAGCACATATCTGCAGATTTGCTGTGCTCTACCTATGCAGCTGAGCCACTGTAAGATTGCTCGTCTAGCCACTCGATGCCAATGGGAGAGAGCTCTCCCATCGACATAATAAAACCACCTCCATGAGTGGCAATAGCTATGTCAGCGGGAGAAGCTCTCCTTTGGACATAGCACTGTCCACACCAGCGCTTCTGTCACTGTAACTTACATTGTTCAGAGGGCTGTTTCCCCCCCTCTTTTTGCCCCTCTTTCAGTGATGTTAATTCCTTGAAGACTCAGGCCATGTCTACACTTGGGATCGATGTTGCTGCAATCGATTCAGTGGGGGTCGATTTAGCAGGTCTAGCGAAGACCCACTGAATCAACTGCAGAGTGCTCTCTGGTTGACTCCGGTACTCCACTGGAACAAGAGGAGTAAGGTAAGTCAATGGGAGACCATCTCCCATCGACACAGTGCAGTGTAGACACTGCAGTAAGTCAACCTAAGTTACATCGAGCATAACTTAGGTCAACTTACCCCAGTAGTGTAGACAAGGCCTCAGTAATAAGAATTATGTATCCAATGAGAAAAGAAAGGAGTGTGAAGGGGGAAACGATTCATGACCACAACTCAGAGTAAAAGAATAACCCAGTCATAATTTGCAAGGTCATCTCTTTTTCTATATCATTGTTCTAATGAATCACTGTTTCTTTACATATGGGGAGTAGCACGTTACAGTAATTAGAGGAAATGGAGAGACTATTTGCAGCAGTGTTTTTAGGAATTATGCCAGTAAATTTTGTGAAACATTCTAGTTCCCAAACACCTGGTTAAAGAAAGGACTTCATTCATGCCTAAACCTAGAGAGACTTCCCTAGTTCCGTAAACTGCAAAAGATTTTAATGTGCTTGTCTCATTGCCAGCCTTATGGGCAGCTGATTTGATCCAGGATCTCACAGTGTTGACACTGATACATTTGAAGCAGCCAAAGGTATGAATCAGAAGGTATAATATTTGCTGTTTCCCCCTGGTTTGAGAAGCAAGAAAAAACGGAAAGGTTTAGCTCAATAACAAGGGCTAACTTTATTGGCAGTGTTACTGATTTATGCTGTTAATTTTCCATCTAAAGACTTCAAGAAATATGTTACCTCAGCCGTGATCCATTTATTCTAATAAGTCTTCATTTGGAAATTTAGGCATTTAAAGTGAATATTAAAAATGTTGCCAAAGAATCTGAACAGAAGAAATCTCTTAGCCTAATTCTCCTGAGAGCATAGCTGGATGTGACTGGACAGTTTCAAGGCGCTGCTCTCTGCAGATGATGTTTTCTGAGTTATTTTATAAACTTAGAGCCCATGTAGAATCATATGGCTTGGTTATAGAAGTACTCTATTCTCACATCTGGACGTTTTACCTGGAGGAAAGTCAATAAAGCTTTAGGGTTTTTGGTTTTGTTATAAATCCTCAATTTCTTTGATAATTTGATACATTTCTCAAACTGTAGGCATGACTTTCTAGTCAGAGACCTGATAGAATCTTTTTCTACAGTTCAAAATGAAAATGCCACAACTTAGCAAGAGTTTGTGGTTAGGTCTAGCTAGTTAGATGTTGTAGTTACTCAACCTACAGCTCTTCTGTGTGAAACAAAGAAACAGCATCTGCTGCTTGACATGTTTTTAAGATTTAGCCTTAAATTATGCCAAGGATTCTGGCTAATGTGTGGATTTGGGTTTGACTGAATTTAGCATCAAAATGTATGAATGCTTATCCAAAGCTTATTTGAAGGACCTGAAATATTTGAGCATTGGTTCCACAAAACTGAGCTGGAAATATCTTGAGAACAGACAGACAATCTAAGGAGATTTTAGGCACCTCTGCTTCCGCTGTGTTAGGAAATATCACAGGTTTGGTGAGGAGTCAGTGCAGGTGCCATATTTGTATTTTTCACAGTCTTTTGAAATGCCACATAGTCATTTATACAACTCAATTAGCACTACTTGCCCCCTTTACACAGTATTTCACCTCCTGCCTTGCATGAATAACATGAGACCAGCTCTCTTATTGCTTCAGCCCTTTCATAGCTCTCAGAAGCCAAAAAAAAAAAAAAAAAGCCTAGGAAAAACAGAGATGAGTATTGAAATATTTAAGTTTATTGAGGTTCCATAGGAACCTGAACACACAGCCTTAACAGCAACACTTCTGCTTTCAGCCCCAGATCAGTGCACTAGGGTCAAAAAACCACCACACCTGCAGGAGAGTGGGGATTTAATTGGTAGCTGTCTGCTATCATGTAGTGCAGAAGCACTAAGAGTTTGTCTACACAGGAAAGAAAAACACACAGCTGGCCCAGCCAGCAGGGCTTGGGCTGTGGGGCTGTTTCATTGCTGTGTAGACTTCTGGGCTCAGATTGGAGCACATGGTCTAGGACCCTGCAGGGTGGGAGCCTGGGTTTTTCTTTGCTGTGTAGACATACCCTAAGAGGCAAAGCTTTGTGCACCTTCCCCTGACACACTCCTGGAACAGCCAATCACTATCCATCTTTTAGTGCCTGATGTAACAATATGCCCCCCCCATTTCCATAATTACTAGGAAGCAGTTTATATAGTTCCCTAGTTTTCCCATGTGAGCCTTCAGTTCTTTTTCATTACTCCATTCTTTACACACGTGGGACATCTGAGAGAGGATTCAACTCCGTGACTCTTGTGATCAAATAGGACATCATCTCACTTAGGTGATAGAGGAAAAAATGTGGATTAGACAGTCTCTATTAAAAAGAGAAAAGAAGTTATTTCCAGAAAAAGAAGGTTTAGGTTTCCTGAGTTGAGCCAGGGCTGCAAACCTGAAGGAAGCAGTAATGATCACTCTTTCATTTCAGTGCAGAAACTGAAATAATACAGTTAATGAAATTTAGAGTTAACATCCAAGACAAGCTTTGTACTTCAGATAAAACTAAAGTCCTTTCTCAGGGTTTAAGCATGGTTTATGGAGGGGCAGAAAGTGAGGGAGCATATGAGAAAGCTGTAACAAATAAATATTAATTGTGTCTCCTTCAGGAAGTAAGGAACCATGGGTGCTTAATTACTGTTGGATAGTAAAATGGTTAAATTATGGTATTGTAATATTTTTCCTTATTATAAATTGATTCCAAGCAGATATCTAAGATTAACAATGAATCCATCTGTTTGGATTTATTTATTTTCTCTAAAATTATAGAGAAGATTATTTGGAATGCACTTTCTAACTGAATAAAACACTAGTACAGCAAGTTTGTTACTTGAGGACTCTACCACTAACTATATTAACTAGTCATATAAATTAGTTTATAAACTAATTAACCCAGCATAATATTTAGACCCTTAGAAAAATAAGTATATGATGTGATTTCTCTCTCTCTCCATCCCCCACTTATATTTTACAGATACCTGATAAGCATCCTATGTTAAACTATTTTGGACCTCTTCATCTCCTTGTGGACTAGTAACGTTTTTATGAATAGCTTGTACAAGCTTTCCTTTACCATTTTTGTCAGACTGTCTAACCGATGGTATGATTGCAAAATCAGTTCAAAATGTGAAGTTAGAAACCCATAATGGTAACTTCATCTTTCAATTCATGGAAGGTGGGGAGGAGAATACATAATAGAAGACAGAGTAGCACAAAATGACCATATAATTATGAAAATTATCCAGCTTATTGTTATAAATTCCAAACATATTGGCTAAAAGCTACTTGTTTGAAATATCAGACTTGCATAATAATCTGTAAAAAAAAAAACAGGGGGAGGGGGAAAAGGTGATTATGGATCAAAATGTGCCTAGTCCCTCTTTGGGAACAAGAAGCCTTCCCTTCTTGGAAGGCCCACACAGGGGCCAGTCACAACTGCTGTCCTTCTCTCCGTACACAAAGACAGGTCCCTCTCAGTGGCCCCATAAACACAAATGTAATGACATCCATCCCCCAGTATGGATTGGACCATCCATGGGAATTGACCCCATGGCCTTCAGTGCTAAAAGCTACCTCACCCACTTGAGCTAATCAAATAACTCTAGTAGTAGCAGTAGCAGGGTCTTAAGCCTGGATCCACAAAGGGGCTTGGATGTTGCAATGCTTAACATTAAAAGTTATAAGTGGGAAGGACACACCTCCTCCTCCTTGATTTTTGAATGGAGATAGGTGGGCCAATGCCTATCTTCACCTGGTTTATGGATCCTACCAGTACTTAGGCATCCGGATGCCTAGAGTGAAGAATTTAAGCTCCTAGGGGATTTTTACAGCAAAAATTTAGGCACTAAGCAAGTTTAGACACCAACAGGGTTAGATGGCAGCCAAGCAGGGTTTTGTGGATTGCAGTAATGCCTAAATCTGGGATTTAGGTGGCAAAATCTATTTGTGGATCTAGGTCTTATTCTTTCACGTACACCACGACAAGAGGGGGTCATGTAACACACACTAAAACAGTGAATTACACACACCACCCCAAAAGGGATGAGGAGGGACAGGGAAGAGACGGGGACATTTCTCTACACCTGCATCCCCACACACACCAGCCAGTGCAGCGGCTGAGTCCCTGCCGAGATATGTGGCTCCACACTACACCCAGTCAGGCCAATGGGAAAATTAGAGTCTGGCTCTAAAGTGTAAGTAGCTGCACACAAGTATCTTTTTTTCCAGTGTCAGAGCTTAAACAGGTGTACTGTGCAACGGAAATCTGTGAGAGTTTGCTACTGCTGCCAGCAGATAATTAAAGTGAATCATGAGCTCAAGAATGGAAGGTGAAAGTATTAAGAGCCCACTCAATCCAAGAATACAAAAAAGACAAGGTGAGTTAAAAGATAGTCATTGCCTTTTGGAAGTCACAAAAGAAAATATTTCCCAAAAGCAAACTTAGAAGCAGAACGTCTAGGATCTTTTTGAGAAATGTAAAGGAGTCTTCCATGGTCTGATCTACAGACACCTTCTTTCCTTTATATTTATAAAAAGCCCATCTGCCTTTTCTTTTTATAGCCATCAACTCCAGAAATGAGGATTTCTAGGTGCTTTTATAAGTAGAATAAGTAATTTTTGAATCCCATCACCAAAACAAACCCCACACAGTATTGCAGTGCCTCTTTAGAGGTGTTGTTGTCTTAAAACATTAAGTTGAGATTCCCGTTTACTAACCATTCTGACGATCCAAATCAACTGTTGGCCCTGATCCCATGTTCCTCTTCCACACTGTAACAGAGTGTACTTACCTCTTTACCCTGTTTTGACAGCAAGGCATTCTGGGCATTGTGGCTCCCAGGGATACCAGAGTGTTTTAGGGCTTGCAGCAATGCATGCTGAGGCTGTGGAAGGGAATATACAGAGCTCCCTCTCCCAGTGAAGGAGAGAATAGGGATAGAACAGGGACTGATGTAAATCTTAGTACTAAAGGATCAAGAGAAAGATTAGGAAAGGTAAAAGTGCTCTTGGTCTCTCTGAGCAAAGGACCTAAGAAGACAGCCAGGCTAAGGTATCACAAGAAGTGTTTGTGTAGGGAAAAGGAAGTATTGTTGGTGGGGGAAGAGAAGTGGGGATGGGAAGGCAGGAAGCTAATGGTCAGATCTGACCCCAGGTTTATTCTTGAGTGCCCCAAGGCTTGTGGAAGAGGGAAGGTGTGACCGTAGATGGTACCATGATACTTTTTGAAAAAAGTAGGGGATAAGCCCAGTCTCGTGACAACATTCCCTGCTCTAGGAAAATAGACTATAGGGGTGGATCTTTTAATAGAATTTAGTGTTGGCCTTACTTTACTTCCATCATGGGGAGCAGAGTTAGGCCAACACTGACGGCTTTTGAAAATCTCTATTCTAAAGCCCAGGCTATGTGAAACCCTATGTGAGCATGTAATGTTTGCAGTATTTATCTGCATAGCCATGGCTCCACTAGTGTTGAATTCACTTTGCAAAGAGCCAGGTTCTGCCACCCTTACTCACTTTGAATAATAGCCTACCCCATGAGAAGTCACACTGAATTTATATGAAAAATGCTACCAGATGAAAAACTGTATTCTGGCTCAGCTGGGCCACATGTCCCTTTTATGTTCCTTATTAGTTTTTTTTCATATTTTCCTTTATTCTTCTTCCAAATAGGTGTACATATATCTCTCTGTCTATAATAATTTTCTAATAGTTCTGTTAATTACATGTGTCAGGGTTCCTTCCCCACTCTGAACTCTAGGGTACAGATGTGGGGACCCGCATGAAAGACCCCCCTAAGTTTATTCTTACCAGCTTAGGTTAAAAACTTCCCCAAGCTACAAACTTTGCCTTGGCCTTGAACAGTATGCTGCCACCACCAAGCATTTTAAACAAAGAACAGGGAAAGAGACCACTTAGAGACGTCTTTCCCCCTTTCCTGGGGAAGGCTTGATAATATTCCGCACCAATTTGTACAGGTGAACACAGACCCAAGCCCTTGGATCTTAAGAACAGTGAAAAATCAATCAGGTTCTTAAAAGAAGAATTTTAATTAAAGAAAAGGTAAAAGAATCACCTCTGTAAAATCAGGATGGAAAATACTTTACAGGTTATTCAGATTCAAAACACAGAGGATCCCCCTCTGGGCAAAACCTTAAAGTTACAGAAAACAGGAATAAACCTCCCTCTTAACACAGGGAAAATTCACCTAAAACAAAAGATAAACTAATCCGCCTTGCTTACCTATACTGGCTGCAATATTGGAGACTTGGATTAGGATGGGTTAGAGAAGATGGATTTCTGTCTGGCCTCTCTCAGAGAGAACAAACACGTAAACAAAGAGCACAAACAAAAGCCTTTCCCCTACCCACCCCACTTCCCCAAGATTTGAAAGTATCTTATCCCCTTATTAGTCCTTTGGGTCAGGTGCTAGCCAGGTTAGCTGAGCTTCTTAACCCTTTACAGGTAACAGGATATTGCCTCTGGCCAGGAGGGATTTTATAGCACTGTATAGAGAAAGGTGTTTACCCTTCCCTTTATATTTATAACATGTATGTTAATTACTGTAAACCCAATTATAAAATGGTGGTGTTTTCACTAGGTGCACAAACACCTCATTTGGGTACCTGAACAGTACCGAGCCATTTAGCTGCTCATATGCTCTCACCCCAGTTCTTTCCCATTCCCCTCAAGCCTGACAGCTGTATTATTGTGCAGGGTTTGATAGTGCCCTGCAGGCATGTTTATGGAAGGAAGAAATCTCTGATACCTCTGCTTCTCTGTGATTGGCTGTTCCCTCACACTGATAAAGTATTTGGGGGAGGGGTATTTTTGGCTCGCCAATTGAATATAGCAGGTGCCAAATCCTGCCCCTCAGCCCTCTCTAGCTGTAGTGAACCCTGATCAGAATCTCTCTCCCCACAGTAGCAGACACTGATCTGCCTGTCCTTGCCTTGCTTCTACCAGGTAGAAGCTCTAGCTAGCAAACAAGAGCGGCTAACAGGGGGATTTTGCGAGGGAGTTTACAGACGGAGTGTGAGGGGGGGCTACATATGCTTAACATTCCTTAAACTTTTTAAAACTTAAAACCCAAAACACCCCCTGATAAAAACAAAACAACAACAAAGGAGCAAGCTTCAGAAGAAAAAAGAGAATACAGGCAGAAGTCCAGCAACAAAGGGGGCTACCCAGTTTATTGCACCCAATGCAGCATGTATGATTACCTACCCTATGTGTGCATTCGGTGCAAGGAGCTGTTGGCCCTCAGAGGCTATGTACAGGCTTTGGAGACGAGGTGACTGAACTGGAGGAGCTAAGGGAGACAGAGAAGTACATAAATGAGACTTTCTGGGACACAGTTAAATGGTCCTAGCCCCAGTCTGACAGCCTCTGTGCTGTTTGTTGAGGATGAAAGCCTCAGGGAAGGAGAACATCCAACTGGAACATAGGGAAATGATCCCATTGCTGGGACCCTCCTTCCAGATGATGTTGTGATTTCCTCTCACACTGAGGATATCTCTCTGGGGTAGGGAACTCCAGTTATTAGGAAGAGACAGGTATTAGTAATGGGCGATTCGATCATTAGAAACATAGATAGCTGGGTTTGCGATGACTGGGAGAACCACATGGTGACTTGCTTGCCTGGTGCGAAGGTTGCGGACCTCTCGAGACATCTAGATCGGCTTATGTGTAGTGCTGGAAAGGAGCTGGTGGTTGTGGTACATGTAGGTACCAATGACCTATGGAAGGATAGGAGAGAGGTCCTGGAGGCCAAATTTAGGCTTCTAGGTAAGAGATTGAAGTCTAGGACCTCCATGGTAGCATTCTCTGAAATGCTTCCAGTTCCGCGTGCAGGGCCAGTTAGACAAGACGAACTGCAGGGTCTCAATGCATGGATGAGACGATGGTGTAGGGAGGAGGGGTTTAGATTTATTAGGAACTGGGGAAACTTTTGTGAAAGGGATACAGGAAGGATGGGCTAAACCACGTAAACCACAATGGAACCAGATTGCTGGTACTTAAACTTAAAAAGGTCGTAGAGCAGTTTTTAAACTAAGAGCTGGGGGAAAGCTGACAGGTGCGGAGGAGCATGTGGTTTGGACATCCCTTAGGGGAGGATCTATAAATGGAGATTCCCTATGTCCTAATAAGGAGGAGAGGTTGTAAGATGATAAAATATAGGTAGGATCTGATAAGAAAAGTCAAAAGAAAAAAAGTCCCATTCAATTACATTATGTAATGGCAGACAGCTAAAAAGTGACAAGTTTTTAAAGTGCTTATATACCAATGCTAGAAGTCTAAATAATAAGATGGGTGAACTAGAGTGCCTCATATTAAATAAGGATATTGATAGAATAGGCATCACAGAAACTTGGTGGAATGAGGATAATTAATGGGACACAGTAATACCAGGGTACAAAATATATCGGAAGGACAGAACAGGTTGTGCTGGTGTAGGAGTGGCACTATATGTGAAAGAAAGTGTTGAATCGAATGAAGTAAAAATCTTAAATGAACCAAAATGTACCATAGAATCTCTATGGATAGTAATTCCATGCTTGAATAATAAGAATACAGCAGTAGTGATATATTACCGACTACCTGACCAGGATGGTGATAGTGACTGTGAAATGCTCAGGAAGATTAGAGAGGCTATTAAAATTAAAAAATCAATAATAATGGGGGATTTCAACTATCCCCATATTGACTGGGTACATATTACCTCAGGAAGGGATGCAGTGATAAACTTTCTTGACACCTTAAATGACTGCTTCTTGGAGCAGCTAGTCCTGGTACCCACAAGAGGAGAGGCAATCCTTGATTTAGTCCTAAGAGGAGTGCAAGATCTGGTCCAAGAGGTAACAATAGCTGGACCGCTTGGTAATAGTGACCATAATATAATTAAATATAACATTCCTGTAGTGGGGAAAACAACAGAGCAGCCCAAAACTGTAGCATTTAATTTCAGAACTACACAAAAATGAGGAGGTTAGTTACACAGAAATTAAAAGGTACAGCACCAAAAGTAAAATCCCTGCAAGCTGCAGGGAAATTTTTTAAAGACACCATAATAGAGGCGCAATTTAAATGTATGCCCCAAATAAAAAAAAACATAACAAGATGTTGTGAAAGCCAAAACTATAGCCTCTATAACTATAGGGTTCAAAAAAGAACTAAATAAATTAATGGAGGATTGGCTATTAATGGCTATTATCCAGGATGGGCAGGGATGGTGTTCCTAGCCTCTGTTTGCCAGAATCTGGGAATGGGCGACAGGGATGGATCACTTGATGATTACCTGTTCTGTTCATTCCCTCTGGGGCACCCGGCGTTGGCCACTGTCAGAAGACAGGATACTGGGCTAGATGGATCTTTAGTCTGACTCAGTATGGATCTAGTGTACTATGTTCTCTAATAGTGTGGGTCTTATTGATTTGGGGATGGGGCTTCCTGGAACATTAAATAAAAAAACACCTGTTAAAATTATGCCAATACTGGACAATTGCTGGGCCTGACTCTCCCTTTATTTATTTATTTATTTATTTTTGTAAAGTGAAGGCCAAGGAGAGAGCTGTACTTTAAGGGAATGTTTAACTGATACAATGAATCCTGTACATCTGGATAGTCATACAAAAATTATTTGAAAATGATAATGTCTAAGGAATTTGTAATGCATCAGTGAATGCATGCAGGAGACTCCATATGCATAGCCATACACTTTATCACTGTCTCCAAAACTACTGGTAAAATTAGCACAACCTATGAAAAATTACAGCAACTTCTCTGTAAGTAAAAACATGCATGTCCCTTATACACATAGCCTGGACAAAATGAATAGCCCCCAGATGCTTGTATATTTATTTCACAGCTGTTAAATTCTCTCAACCATTCCTGCAGAACCCCAAAGGTGAAATATCTATTTCAAGCAACATAATGCTGATATGCCCTTTCCTGGATATGAGTGACATAATGGAGCCATTAGTGCTGCATTTGAATTTATATTCAAGTTTTCAAGACATGTGCGCTCAGAGTTCATTGAATGGAACTCTGAGTGTCCTGCAGTACTGTATGTCTAAAAGTTACTCAACTGCAACATAATAAAGCTTAATAGGCTAGCGAAGCATAAATGTTTGCTTTGTTAAAATTAGCTCTTTAAAGCAGGATAAAATAAATGTGCAGTTGCTCAAAGAAACTCACCTACTGTATTGGAGGATCTGTTCAGCTGTAAATTGATTGAAGGAGATTGTCTGAGATGTCAGTATATTACAGTAATTCTATTCAACGGCTGAATTCTTCAGTTTTATTTCACTGGGGATGTTAATCAGTTTCTTGATGTGATATTAGTTAATTTTAAACTGAAAGGAGATGGATTCGGATTCAGTCAGACTTACATGGCTAACTCTGTTAAGACCTCATTGAAAGAACAGAAAAATGAACAGCTAGATGCTAACTGGACTATACAACTAGCAAAGGCCATGCTTTTACACTTTATTATAGATATTTTTGGACCATGAATTAAATGTTAAGGCTGTGAACAATAAAAGCCAGGAAATGGAAGGATGACACTTCTCTTAACTTACACTTAATGAAAAAGGAAATAAAAGACACAGTACCCTTTATTACATTTCAGTCCAGTATTCTGGTAGCTAGCCACCACACAAATCTCAATGATGTCCAAACAACTTCAAACTGTACCATAAAAAGGGACAAATTCATGGATGTGTAATTTGTCACATATTTTACCAGAACTGCTCTTCTGAATCTCAGCTTCATCATATTGTTATTATTATGGGAAGAATGTGACAAAGAGTCATTGCACTTTGTCTTGAAGGCTGTGAAGTAGAAAACCATTCCTTACTCTAGGAAGAAGGCTCTGTCTCACCCCGATCACTGAAAGTTCCATTGCTCTTGAGATCATGGAGGGAGAGACAGTTTCTGATATAGTATAGATACAGTCAACAGAGCTGTACAGATTAACAGCAACAAGATTTTAAACTTCATGCAGTGGGCAGCCAGGGATGTGATCAGAACACCAGAATTATGTGCTCTTCTTGATCCATAACTGTCAGCAAAAGCCTGCTGTATTCTGTACCAAGTGGAGTTTCGTAAGGGTTGATAGCTTCAATCCTAGGATGGTGCATTTATACAATTAAGCCTGGAGATAAAAAATCATAGATCACTATGACCAAAACTGCACTTGACAGGATAAAGCATAACCCTCTTTGTGGCTTAGGATGGAAGGCAAATTTGTCTGCTGTTGCTTCTTCAGAACCAAAAATAAGGATTTCAGTAATGGTACATACCTTGAAAATAATGCAGTTATGCATCTGATACACATACTAGTCAGCAAAAATTACTTGCCTGCAATTTGCTTTCAATATCTATCCATCAGTCAGTTTGCAATTATTATTATGGTAAATGTGAATCCTATCAATCCAATTTAACACTTGTTTGACTGGAAGTTTAGCAACATTCAGGACTGGGAGGTGGGGGTAGGGAGTGGAGCAAGAAGGGAAAACTACCTGGACTGCTAACCCAGATCAATACAGTGAAAAGCGGGCAAATAAAAATATTCTGTTCTACTCAAATAATCTGCTCACTTTCTTGTTGCCTAAATTGGTATTCAGTATTTAATTGCACACTCATTTCTAGTTTTAAGTTTGCCCAGAATACATAACTCTGGGACTCCACCTCTTGGACAGTATTCTACACTATGCTAATAGAACTGTAAGAGTTCTCCCCCTGTTTTTGTCATAAAGGAAGGCACATCACAGAATACTTTTATATCTGCACCACAGTATGTCATCACAATGCATTAATTTTTTTAAATGTCTTCCCTGATACAATGTGAAAAATGATCTTTACAGTGCAGTGCTATGCAGTGCTCAGTAGCCATTTTTTTTGCCGTTGAGGATTTAGTAATGCTGTTCTATCTATTTTCTTTTCCGCTCTTTCTTCTACCAAGAAGCCGCACAGAAGCTGAGCTCCTAGGAAGCCACAGAATATTGTCATTACTAGAGTTGAAGCAAAAGAGAGGAGATATTTGGGGGGAGCCAACTGAAAACAGCTGCCACAGCACAGCGTATTGTCCATATGAGGGAGTAGGATCTGTACCAGAAACAGAAGACTGAGACTTCCTCCCTCTCTCAAGTTGCTGACAGCAAACAGTGATCAAGCTGCTAAAACTCCATCTAACTACTTAAGAGGCACTTTCAAAGAGGAGTTATTTTACATTCTTGAAGTCTAGAAATTTCATCTGCTCTACAAGGTGAATTATAATAACATCTGGTTCCTGGAAAAGATACTCTCCCTTCCTGATACAAAGTTTATATTTGTTTAAATAACTTGAATGCAGATGAGATATTATGATGCTTTTAGCCATTTAATTTAAATAGGGGATTGCAGCTTTGTATAAACTGGCATTTTAACTGGAGTTTAAGGAAAAGAAGTGTTGAAAACTTTGAAAAAAGTTTGAGCTGGGCTTTAATTGAAAATTTCCATGGGAAAGAAAAGCCCAAACTTAATCAATGAATAATAATTTTTTTTTAGGCCAGATGTTGTGGGAGTTGATTCACCAACGTGAATCAATCTACTAGGAGACTGGGTGCTTGCAATGGCACCTAGGTTGACTTGCCTCCACTCAAAGGACCCCTAGAACTTTATAATGAAGTGACTGTTGTAACTTTGGATGAAGGTAAATTTCCACTGTATAACAGACACATCTACTTGATGTAAACAGATGAAAACCAGCCAAATATGAGAAAAGTGACAGTACAATGTGTAACACTTCTGCCGGTTGGAGCCGGCAGCAACAAGAGTCAGGTTCAGTATCTAGGGGTTCTTTTTCAGCAATACAACAAAACCAGCTAACCTGGGCACCTCTAAGAGGCAGTACTTCCCCTCTTGCAAGCACAGAGTTTGAGTGTGGAAAAGAAACTTTTAATAAAAGGAGGGAAGTAACCCAGTATTAATTTGGGAAAATGCCATAAGCAGGATTCCTAAACATAAGACCATAAGCAAAAGAACCAATCCAGAGTACATTGGATAGTGTCCTTTTGCCTCAGGTTCTTAAATCCAGCAACCAAAAGTTCACTCCACTGCACCCCATTCACAATTGTCCTTGGCCATTGAAGACCCAGAGTTCAGAGGTGCCTGAGCTTGCCTCCCATCCTAGTGGTGGGGGGAGGGGGACACCTGGCATGCTCTGCTGTCCAGGCACTCGCTGTAGCATCAGCTGTCCTGATGGCCACTCACCACTCTGCTCTGCCAGCTGCTCGCCGCTCTGCTGCACTGGCTGCCCTGCCAGCAGCTCACCTCCACTCTGCCGACCGCTCTGCCAGTGGTTCACCTCCACTCCGCACCCTCTGGGATGCCTTGAGGTCCTACCACTTAATACAGCTCTCAGTGATTTCAGCAGTTAGTGTGGGAGCTTCACTGCTCGTGCAGACTGGGCAGCCTCTTGCATCAAAGACACTCTCCCAAAGCAGGCCTCAAAGGCCTAGTTACCAGTGATTTCAGCTCTATTGGTGTGCAACAAGACTCCCAATTCAATCTTAACCAGCTCTCTTATTACACAGTGGAGAGAGAAAGGGTCAGATGGTTTCTAGGACTCTTAGGCAGGGCCCACAGCACCATGTACGCAACCTGCTCTCAACTCCACTGGATTTTGGCACCCAGGTCTCCTGCCTAGCAAGTGCTGTTTAGTTGAGGGTGAGTCCCTCAATCACGGTATGCCAAGCACAGTTCTGATGCCCTTGATATACACAGCAAGGATACAGAACCCTTTAGAACCATTGCCCCAATAACAAAATGACTTGTGATCCAACTCCAGCCAAAAGTGATAATTTGGGCAAAGCAGTCCCATCATGCTGAGCACCTACGCAGGGTGGGTGTGCCCATGCAAACAAGGTCGGCTCCTGAAGTCCTCTTCCCCAGCTCATCACTAACTCTTTACATGACAGACAAGAGCTCATTCAGACCATGCTTACAAATGTAAAGAGTAAGCCCAGGCGATGCGGGGTTTATCATTCTAAGAGTTAGACAAATCTTATAATGGTATGTGTTTTGGTAAGCAATGGGGAGAAAACTGCTAAGGGCTGATTTTTTTAAAATAAAATTACTCAATGTTTTTCTTACACACTTTGATAAAAGAAAATATTGATTTTTATTCTGAGCTTCTATCTTCTTTCCTGACATCTGAACAAACATGTGGAAAGGGAAATAAAGATTATGAACATGCCACTTAAATCTGAAGTTCGGGAATTTCCTAACTATTCCACAAGTCTGGAACTATTTATTTAAGTCTTGTATTTCTTCCCACAGTGGATGGTATCCTTTCTTCTGACTGGTAACCAGCCAGGCTTCCCCTGGCCCAAATTTTGGTGTAAGTAACTATTATAACTCTTATCTGTGTATTATTATTTATATTACAGTAGCACCGAGAGGCCCCAACTGTGTGCTGTGTGTTATACACATACTCTAAATAGACGTGATGGAGTGGGAGGACTCCCCATTTTATACCTGAGGAATTGAGATACAGAGGGATTAAGTGACTTGCCTAATGATGTCTCTGGCAGAACCGGGAACTGAACACAGGCTGCCTGAGTCCAGTTTTCCAGACGTTTGAAAGTCGAGGCCCCTTCAGGAAAGACACACGCACATACACACACCCCTCCATCCCTCCTCTCTCTCTCTCTCTCCAATCATACACTTGTTCTTTTCTTGTTTTCCTTAATTTAAAATAAGGCATCCACACCGACTTCCATCTGTGGGAGCTGCTATGGGGAAAACACTGAATCAGGGCATCTGGCTCCACAAACCCTATCCTAGCTACACATGCTTCCCAGTCAGGAGTGAGCTTTTATGGGTAGTGGTGGCCTTTTCTGAGTGCCCAAGCAGAAGGGAGGTTGTAATCATTTTGTACCACTACTGTCTTCCGCCTGGTGGACTTTGCAGCTTGGAGGACTATGCACCTTGGTTCACTCTGGTAGCTTGGGTAAACTTGAGCTGAAACTGAACCATCATCTACACCATAATTTTTGTGTGTGTTATTTTTTGAACTGAACAAATAAAGTTATTGCTACTAATGTCCATTACAATAGATCTCTAGATCACCATGCTTGGTATCTGCTTACGCCAGTGATATTATTTGAATACCTCTGTTGAGATGTGTGAGAAAATTATGAGATATCGTTGCTAAGGAACCAACCTTCTTTGAGTTCAGTATTTCAGTACCACATTAGATGTAATTGTAAGTGTGCCCTGGGCAAGTCAGTGTGCCCAGGAAGTATGTATAATGCAGACATGCACACGCTTGCAAGTCCAAAGGCACTGGTTTTTCTTCAAAGATTGTATTAGTACTGTCTATTTTGTGGCTGTTTTCATGTCCCTATACTTATTTGTGAAAGCAGCTACACTGCAATCATGTGTCATATCATTATATGTCTCTACAACCATACAATTTTACACCAATCAGTGAGCTGCGCTTTGATTTTCTAGCCATTTTCAAAAATGAGTACAAATGGACTGGTACTCAATCCCTGGTTCTGAATTCTTGCCAAACTGTAAGCAAAGATCAGATGCAGGCTAAGAGCTAATGCAAACTTCACAACCCCCTAATACTTCTATATCAGGTCAAACAAAAAGACTGGATTAAAAAATCCCTGAATTTTGGGACAGTTCTGCTCTGTAACTGATCTCTCCGAGTCTGGCCCATCTCTAATGGTGGTATGCTTTTCTATTAGCACATACACCTAATCCGACTACTCATGCTTAAAGTTGCTTATGTGCATATTTGGTGGCTCAGGACCTTACTTTGTAGTATAAATAACATTAAATATGAAACAATAATCAATGTATGTGCAAACAAAAAAGGTAATTTTAGATGTTAATGATGTACTGTAATCCTTTTAAATTATATCTTGGGGGGGTTTCCTCTCTCATTTTTAAAGTCCCCATCTTACTCTTCTGAGGCCTAATTTTTCAAAGACCCAGTTTTGCTCACACGGTTATGGAAGTGTTGTCTGCCAGGATCTGTACTGTGGATCCTTTCAGGAGCTCCAGAAAGGCTCTGCAGGCTCGTCAAACTGCCCAAAGTTCCAGCACATTGACCTGGAGCAAGGATTCTTTCCAGGAACATAAATGAAGAGCAATGAGAGAGAACTGAGAGGTGGTTGGGGCTGCTCTGCCTTTTATGTCCTGCGGGGAAGCCTGGGGATACAAAGGGTGCAGGTGCAGCCCCAGCAGACAATATTGATGAAAAGATTCCAGTCTCGTATGTGTGCATAGTGCGATCTACACAGACAAAGACTTAAAGAAGTCCTTAATTAGTTAGGACAATAACAGTACTTTTAATACTGCTTGTATTACATTGCTTGTTGAGACACTTTTAAGCGCTTTATTTTTTCTACTAATCTAACCCATAGATCTATATCTGTATTATATTATCTACAAGGTCATAATATAGAGAATTAAATCAAAATTCCATATCCACTTTAGCCACTTCCTGATATCTCTGCCTCAATTTTTTGATCCCTAAGTAATACGTTTCTGCCATGTATTGCTAAATCCAGGGCTTTTAATTCTTCCTTATCTATTTTTTTTCCAGAAGTCCTTCATGTTCCATGTTTCCAAGCACAGCCAGCCTTGGATTTTTATTTCTTTGCAATTAATCTAAGACCAAGAATACAGACTTCCATATTGTTAAGAAATGTGGTAATCCTATATCATATGAAGTCACAGTCCTCAGAGAACATTACATCACCTGTAACAATTTTCTCCAAACACAGAAAATTTTTGTGGAGTAACATATAATCTGTGAAATATTTTATTGTTTGCTTGTTGAGATATTACTGAAAGAGTGGTTTGGATTGCCATTTTCTACATTCTTTTCTATTGTGTTTAGTAGATATTCAGTTCTGTGCTTCTTTACAAAATATTAATATGTACAAATCCATTTCATTATTCCAAAATTAATAAGTCAACATATTTACCATGGGCCAGAGTCTGTTACCCTTCCTCACATTCAGTGTTACTTTAATCAGAGAGTAGTACCATCAAAATCAACAGTGCTATGTGTCCAAATACGCCCCCAAATCAAGCCCCACTTGATCCAGCAAGCAGATGATCATCAAGCCCTAATCCAGCAAAGCACATATGCATGTGCTTAACTTTAAGGACATAGATAGTCCTATTGAAGACAATTGAGAATTGAGCCCTTAGCAACAACAAATACAGTTTTGGAGAGCCAATATTCTAAAACAATCCACAGAAAAGAAGACAAAAATCAAGGTTTTTCTTTTTTTTAGAACTAAAATATGTCCTAGATTGAGAATAATGCTCCAGGAAACTAACTGATTACATCAGCCAAGATGTTGTAGAAAGATACCAAAATAGATAATTAAAGTCTCAAAAGGAATCTCTGATTGATAGAAACAGCAGATGAATGGTTTCTACAAATAATAAATAAGTAGCCATTGTTAAAGTTTGGTTTCTTGGTTGTGGTATTTTTTTGTTTTTTTGAAGGAGCTCTAGGTATGAGTTGGCTCTGATAAGCAGGAAGATGTGGTCAATCCAAGGTGTGACAAGTGGGGATGGTAAAAGTCTGGAAAGGAAACACCAGAGAGAACTCTGATGAAGAGTGAGTTATGGATGAATCCTTAAATATGATTTATGACTTTTTACTTTTTTGTTGGAATAAATCAAGTTCTAGTCTCAAACATACCATGGCCGCAATTTCCCCCTGCTCTAGCCTCCAAACACTACTTTGGCTGTGCACAGGATCCACAAAGGAACTGCAAGAAGCCAGGAGGGAACACCCCTGGCACAGAAGCTCATAGAATCATAGAATATCAGGGTTGGAAGGGACCTCAGGAGGTCATCTAGTCCAACCCCCTGCTCAAAGCAGGACCCATCCCCAATTAAATCATCCCAGCCAGGGCTTTGTCAAGCCTGACCTTAAAAACTTCTAAGGAAGGAGATTCTACCACCTCCCTAGGTAATGCATTCCAGTGTTTCACCACCCTCCTAGTGAAGAAGTTTTTCCTAATATCCAACCTAAACCTCCCCCACTGCAACTTGAGACCATTACTCCTTGTCCTGTCCTCTTCTACCACTGAGAATAGTCTAGAACCATCCTCTCTGGAACCACCTCTCAGGTAGTTGAAAGCAGCTATCAAATCCCCTCTCATTCTTCTCTTCTGCAGACTAAACAATCCCAGTTCCCAATTCTAAACAATCAGCCTCTCCTCATAAGTCATGTGTTCCAGACCCCAATCATTTTTGTTGCCCTTCGCTGGACTCTCTCCAATTTATCCACATCCTTCTTGTAGTGCGGGGCCCAAAACTGGACACAGTACTCCAGATGAGGCCTCACCAATGTCGAATAGAGGGGAACGATCACGTCCCTTGATCTGCTCGCTATGCCCCTACTTATACATCCCAAAATGCCATTGGCCTTCTTGGCAACAAGGGCACACTGCTGACTCATATCCAGCTTCTCGTCCACTGTCACCCCTAGGTCCTTTTCCGCAGAACTGCTGCCTAGCCATTCGGTCCCTAATCTATAGCTGTGTATTGGGTTCTTCCGTCCTAAGTGCAGGACCCTGCACTTATCCTTATTGAACCTCATCAGATTTCTTTTGGCCCAATCCTCCAATTTGTCTAGGTCCCTCTGTATCCTATCCCTGCCCTCCAGCGTATCTACCACTCCTCCCAGTTTAGTATCATCCGCAAATTTGCTGAGAGTGCAATCCACACCATCCTCCAGATCATTTATGAAGATATTGAACAAAACCGGCCCCAGGACCGACCCCTGGGGCACTCCACTTGACACCGGCTGCCAACTAGACATGGAGCCATTGATCACTGCCCGTTGAGCCCGACAATCTAGCCAACTTTCTACCCACCTTATAGTGCATTCATCCAGCCCGTACTTCTTTAACTTGCTGACAAGAATACTGTGGGAGACAGTGTCAAAAGCTTTGCTAAAGTCAAGAAACAATACATCCACTGCTTTCCCTTCATCCACAGAACCAGTAATCTCATCATATAGAAGGCGATTAGATTAGTCAGGCATGACCTTCCCTTGGTGAATCCATGCTGACTGTTCCTGATCACTTTCCTCTCATGTAAGTGCTTCAGGATTGATTCTTTGAGGACCTGCTCCATGCTTTTTCCGGGGACTGAGGTGAGGCTGACTGGCCTGTAGTTCCCAGGATCCTCCTTCTTCCCTTTTTTAAAAATTGGCACTACATTAGCCTTTTTCCAGTCATCCGGGACTTCCCCCGTTCGCCACGAGTTTTCAAAGATAATGGCCAATGACTCTGCAATCACAGCCACCAGTTCCTTTAGCACTCTCGGATGCAACTCGTCCGGCCCATGGACTTGTGCACGTCCAGCTTTTCTAAATAGTCCCTAACCACCTCTTTCTCCACAGAGGGCTGGCCATCTATTCCCCATGTTGTGATGCCCAGCGCAGCAGTCTGGGAGCTGTCCTTGTTAAAAGCTGAGTAGGGCTGATGGAAGAGGCCTCACAATGTGGGGCTCAGGGCTGACTGGAGTGGAAGGAATACGTTGGAAGAGTTTAATATAGCACTGAGAACAATGGGGGTTTCTGGGCTGTTGGACATTCCATAGGCAGTCCTATGAAGTCTGGGATATATTACATGTAAGCACCCCATATGGTAAAACTGTCCTTGGCTTCACTGGGAGTATAGTCTGGTCACCACTGAGCACTTTTGAAAATCTTTCCTGTTGGCTTCAGTGGGGCTCCATCTGGATGTAGGAGTCTGTCTGCATGGAGTTCTTTGCAGGATCAGGACCATACCCTGCAAGTCCAGACTTCTTCTGATTTTAATTGTGCAGCCTTATTACATTAACATCTTTTTTGTATTTAATTTGACAAATGTTATTTCTTCACATTTCACATTACATAACAGCAATAGTGCACATACTGTACTTAAAAATACAAGTGTTATAGATTTTGAGTAGCTTTTCCCCACAGCCATGATGATGTAAAAAGGAATACAAAAGTCATAATAAACATGAGTCAGGCACTTTAAGAACGTACTTAAGAATTTATTGCCCCAATCTTGCAAACAGATAACATAGTAACAGAGGTGCTTAACTTTATACATGTGAATACTCCCATTGAACTCAATGAGACTACTCACCTGTGTAAATTTAAGCAGCTGTGTTTACAGGATCTGGTCCTTAGTTGGTTCTTTGTATTTGAAATTTGTAAAAATATAATTTTCTAGATGCACACACATCAAGGGCAAACCCGTAAGAAGTGTGCAAACTGAAATAATTTGATTTACAAACAGCAGGTAGACTGCAGCTACCTGCTGTTTGTGTTAAATACGAATCATTAAATAGCAGCACCATTGGTTATGGAACCAGATGAGAAACCCATTTTTTCTGATCTCCAGAGCAGGCATAAATGACCAAAACGTATGATATGTTTGTTAATTAGTGGAAGAATTCGAGTAGCACTACTCTGATGTTTATTATATCTGTTTTGAAGTCTAGTAATTAATGGTAAATCATGTCTCTTTACCCAGTTTGTTAAAAATATATTTTTCCTTTTATTACTGAAATATGAGAATGTTTTCTGGTGTTTAATATTTATGGATAAAGAATGAACGGATTATCTGAAATTTAAAAGCTTGTTACTGTATATGATGAATTGTCTTTTTTGTATACTTATTCAGACCCTACTGTACAGTATAGTTCAGCGTACGTGAAACATTTTAAGGATTCACAGATACTGTAAATTCATTTAAGTGCACGGAGAAAAGAGTAGAGTAACAAGGTGCGCATAGGGTAGCTGTCAGTGTGCACTTCAGATATAAAACATGCGTTTAGCAACTGTTTAACTGATTACCCATACTACTTTTCTTGGGGGTCTTTTACTTTGATTGCCTAACTAAAGAGAAAGGACTCAAGCTGAAACTGGCTTTTTTTAGAATGTATTTAATATTCTTACAACAGCCACCAATAATAACATAGGATATAAGAAAGCAAAAATGGTATTGCCTATGGTTTAGTTACATAAATTAGAAAAGTGGTCAATATAACCATTTAGGTTTTGACTCAAATTACACAGCCACAATAGAAAATAACACTTATACTCTATTACTATCTTAGGAAGGTGACTTTGTTTAGATTTTTTACTCAGAATCCCTCAGAATAGGGCCTCACTAGTGCCAATTATTTATCAGCTATGGTGTTGCTAACACAGGGGAAAAAACAATTCAAAGCCAGATCATAAAACAATTTGGTCAGTTACTTACATGCCAGTTCAACAAGGTTTCCTTCACAATAGATGTATATTCCCTATTTCCCAATGAATAATGTTAGCCCCAGGATCTAACACTCCTAACTACCTAAAATAAATGCCTACATTTTTGACAGACTGTATAGACAGAGTGCAGTAGAAAAAGCTTGACACGTGGTCTCATTTTCTGGCTGTAGCACTTGAAAGGCAGTATGAAACCATTAACTATTGTACAGTTCAACAATCTTAGTTAACCACAGTAACTTTTTTGGTATTAAAGCTACTGTACAACAATCTTGACCAGAATCTGTTCCAAAATAGAGGCACAAACAGCAACTCTGACAATATTTAGAGCGTATATACAAATGTCATAAATATAAAGGGAAGGGTAAACACCTTTAAATCCCTCTTGGCCAGAGGAAAAACCCTTTCACCTGTAAAGGGTTAAGAAGCTAAGATAACCTCGCTGGCACCTGACCAAAATGACCAATGAGGACACAAGATACTTTCAAAGCTGGAGGGGGAGGAAACAAAGGGTCCTCTCTGTCTTTGTGATGCTTTTGCCTGGACCAGAGCAGGAATGCAGGTCAGAACTCCTGTAAAGAGTTAGTAAGCAATCTAGTTAGATATGCGTTAGATTCTGTTTTGTTTAAATGGCTGATAAAATAAGTTGTGCTGAATGGAATGTATAGTCCTGTTTTTGTGTCTTTTTGTAACTTGAGGTTTTGCCTAGAGGGGTTCTCTGTGTTTTGAATCTGATTACCCTGTAAGGTATTTACCATCCTGATTTTACAGAGGTGATTCTTTTACTTTTTCTTTAATTAAAATTCTTCTTTTAAGAACCTGATTGTTTTTTTCATTGTTCTTAAGATCCAAGGGTTTGGGTCTGTATTCACCTATGCAAATTGGTGAGGATTTTTATCAAGCCTTCCCCAGGAAAGGGGGTGTAGTGCTTGGGGGGGAAACGTTTCCAAGTGGGCACTTCCCCTGTTCTTTCTGTAACACTTTGGTGATGGAAGCTTTTAACCTAAGCTGGTAAGAATACACTTAGGGGGTCTTTCATGCAGGTCCCCATATCTGTACCCTAGAGTTCAGAGTGGGGAAGGAACCTTGACAACAAGTGTGTACACTTCCTTACTAATTAGGTACTCAGTTTCAGGAAGTGGTGAATTGACTGATCTGGGTGGTCAGCCAAGAGCAAATTTGTGTGTTACTTATCAGCTCAGCCATCAGTTTACAGCTCAGCTATTTTTCATAGCAGGAATTGCACTGCAAACACAGGTAGAGTGAAGGACAGACACACTTTTCCCACAGCCCAGCAGGCAATCCAAGTTGCTGGAAAACTGAAAGAAATGGTTGAAAGCGCCTATCTGAGATAGATACTTGCTATTACCAGACGACTCACAGATGGTCAGACCAGGACCTCAATCTTCTCCCTTCCCAGTGTCTTCGGCTTTCAGGAATTAATGTACTGAAGGAGATAGGCCATTTTATTCTATTTCTGCTGGTTGGTCCAATTTGGTTCCTCTTCTTGGAGATGCAAGTATCGATCAATCAGACAGCGACCCATACTTCTTCCAAAGATTTGAAATGTCCAGCCAAAATGATAGCTGTCCTGTTTCACCATGCAATCAGAGAATGAAACAGCAGTTTTTGAGTTCATAGATTCCAAGGCCAGAAGGGACCATTGTGATCATCTTGTATGACCTCCTGTAGAGCACAGGCCATGGAACTGTAGGCCATAGAACTTCCCCAAAATAATTGCAAGAGCATATCTTTTAGAAAAACATCCTATCTTGATTTAAAATCTTGAGTTCTTGCCACCGGGACTAGAATTTTTCATTCTCTTTATGTAACACATCCTGCCACATCAACTTATGTAAGACAAGTTGTGCAATAACTGTTGGTACAAGCATCATGGGACATACTTTAAACACAAGCTGTTTTGCATGGGTCAGAAACTTACTTATGCTAGTTGCTTTCTACAGGTCCCTTTGTCATGCATCCCTTGGCCAATTTTGCATTTATGCCAGTTCAAGTTGCAGTTTCTCTATCAATACTCTGCTAGGTGCTGAATTGTCCACTTTGAATTTCATATCATTTATATGAATTTCCTCCATATGCTTTGATGCTCTTGAAATTTGTTTTAACTGTCTGTTATACAATGCAAAGCCACCTCAAGAACTATTGTTCTCCAGCAAGGCAGAACAGCTATATAACTCTTCTATTTCTGTTCTCCTGGCTTTAACAATGGTATCTCACTGAGCTGAGTCTGTACGTTATTAATCAAAGAGTTACATTTCCAATTATTCCACTCTGTGGTCAAGTGTCCTTATAAACACACTATTTGATTTCAGTTCGTTTTATTTACTACCTCTTTCAGCTCAGGTGTATTTCATTAACTTATACCATATGAATGCTTGACTGCAAAACTTAGCCTGACTTCTTCACTTTATCACTTAGACGAAAAGAAATCATTATCAATGCAACTTCTTTCTTTCCTAACTGGATTGCCTATGATGTACAGTAACTCCTCACTTAACGTTGTAGTTATGTTCCTGAAAAATGCGACTTTAAGTGAAACGATGTTAAGCAAATCCAATTTCTCCATAAGAATGAATGTAAATGGGAGGTTTAGGTTCCAGAGAAATTTTTTTTGCCATACAGTATAGTACAGTACTATAGTTGGGAGGTGCCCCTGCCTTACCCCACACAGGCACAGCCCACTGGCACTGGAGACAATGAGGCAGGCAAGGATGCTGAAGGTGCTGTAGGCTAGGAGAAGCACGTTGCGCAGCAGCAGCGGCAGCTTCCCCTACTCTGTAAGCACCAGGTGCGGGGGGCTCAACCCTGGGCCTGTCCACTCCACCCCTTCCCCCAAGCCCTGACCCTTAACCAACCTCTTCTTCCCCCCCTTCCCCCTTTACTCCGCACGCTGCATCCTCATTCCTCCCCACTCCCTCCCCTGCCTTCTGCCCATGGCAATCAGCTGGCTTATGGTGTTCAGGAGGGAGGGGGGAGGAGCGAGGACACAGCGTGCAGGCTCCCCCTCCCTCCCCAACACTGCAAGGCAGCTGATTGCCATGGGCAGGAGGCAAGAGAGGGAGGCGCGCCATGTCCTCGCTCCTTCCCCCTCCCTCCTGCCCGTGGCAATCAGCTGGCTTGCGACGTTCAGGGAGCAGGAGGGTAAGGGGAGGGGGGACTCGGCATGCAGCCTCCTCCCTCCCTCCCCTGCCTTCTGCCCGCAGCAATCAGCTGGTTGGCGGCGTTCAGGAGGCAGGGGAGGGAGAGGGAGCCTGCGTGCCGCGTCCTCGCTCCTCCCCCCTCCCTCGTGAATGCCGCAACCCAGCTGATTGCCGCGGGCAGGAGGCGGGGGGAGGAGGGTGAAGGCACTGATCCATGGGGTCTGCCGGCAGGCAGGAGGTGCTGTGGGGGGGCATAGGGGAACTGATAGGGGGGCTGCCAGCTGTGGACAAAGCAGGCAGCCAAAAGATGTTATAGCAAAGCATTGCACAACTTTAAATGGAACATGTTCTGTAATTGAGCAGGGACGTAAGATCAAAACAACGTTAAGCGAGAAGACGTTAAGTGCGGAGTTACTGTAAACCCTGTCACTAAAATTTATAACATTTTGGCCAGTGCTGTATCATTTATAGTTAACTTCCCTTTCACACATTTGAATTACAATATTAGATTCCATCAAGTTTGCCATTTTACAACTGTATCTGATACATTTTATAATATCAGTGTTTGATATTAATTTGTTTGTTATTAATTCACAGACAAGGAAAAGGGGGAAGTGTCTTTAGGTCAGTGGTTCTCAACCCACAGCCTGTGGGCTGCTTGCGGCCCAATCAGCACACAGCTGTGGCCCATGTGACATCCTCAGGGTTATACAGCTAGTATATATAGTGTGTGGATTGGACCATAGAGAGCTGCATATGCTGCCCACAATGGTAAATAGGTTGAGAACCACAGCTTTAGGTGCACCAGTAGTACTCTCTCACAAAAGGCTGCAACAGCTCTGAGATTCCTCAGACTATTGAAAAAAATCCAGCAGATAGACCTTGGGTTTTTATTCTCTCAGCCTGTGTTCTATTTTTTTGAAAAGGCCTTGCTGGCTTGGCAATTGTTAAGTAGTCATAACTGAGAATTTTAGGGCCTTAGTTATTATATCAGGTATGAAGCTGAAGGCTCAGTGCTTTAACCACTCAAAAAGTGCCCCAGTTTTACAAGTAGTAATACAGGTATACACTTGCAATTGATGATTGCTACGAAAGTATGGTTCATTCATTTTCAATGTAATTGCCCTGGACACTTCAGGAAGACAAGACACTGTGATTGTGGTTTAACTTGGCTGCAACTCTATTAACACACTGGGAAAGGTATCGGGCAGTAACTTGTCCAGTGCAGGTCATCCTTCTAATTTATCCATGCCACCTTTGGGAAAGCTGCCCTCAGCCTTGCTCCCTCTCACACCCTTAATCTGGGCCCAGCACTGTTGCTGGAAACCCACCACTCTCCCATCATACAAGGCTTAAGGGTATTTAGAAAGCAGGTTGGCCACCTCACTATACCAGACATCAGGAACCCCCCACTGTCCCCCACCTTCTTTATTTATTACATCTGCACTAAGATGCCATGGAAGCAGTCTCTCCTTGCGCGTTTCGGTAGATGTGCTTCTCCACCTTCTCAGTGCTGTGTAAGCTGTCAGGCTAACTCGCTGGTCAGGGCCCAAAGAACTTTCCAGCCACACAATTCCCCTCTTTGTTATTCAGAGCTTACATTTTATTTTTTCAAAATAAAACTATGTAACATGAGATCAGCATACTAGTCATGTCCTTTCCCCTTGACCTCGGGTTTTCTGCAGGAGCCTAACTATTCCCTACTGGATTACTCTATGCCTGGGAGTAAAGGCAAGCCCCTCTTCTCCCTAGATTGTTCCCTGCGGAACTATACAGATCACCTGCCTGAGAATTATAAGCTGAGTTTTCCCTTGTTCTAGAGCAGTGGTTCTCAAACGTCTTTGCACTGTGACCCCCTTCTGACAACAAAAATTACATGACCCCAGGGAGGGGCCAAAGCTGAACCATCCTGGGTGGGGAAGCCGAAGCCCAAGGGGTTCAGCCCCAGATCTGGGGGAGGGGCGATTTTCAATCTAGCATCTGATCTCCGGCCTCACAGCATCAACTGAGTGGCAGCTGATTAGGTTACAGGTGTGGTTGTGCCCAGCTCCTCTTAAAGGGACAGGCACCCTGAGACATGCTGATTTAAGCGTTCTCTTAGTTCATTTTATGTGTTTCCACCAAACAAAAGAAACAGAATCCACACACCCCACCACTTGCTAAACATCACTCACATACCCTCCATAGCTTTGCTCAGGAAACTTGTACTCAGACAAGTTGCGTGAAGTAAACAGACTGTGTGTCTGGTAAGAAATACATCTGACCTGTCAGTCATGCTGGTTGGTCCTTAGTGTACTATTATAAAAAAACTAAAAGCCAGCTTTTGTAACCATAATCTTTCAATTGGTGCCTGGACATCTGAGTTTTGAATGAGTGTTGGACATTTCCAAATCAGTTCAGCAAGATAAAGGTTTTCAATAGTTTTCTAGTTTCATTAATATCTTATAAAGGTACTATGACTGTGTTTGACAAAATACTGTATGCCAACTATTTGCTGAAAGTAAACGCTTAAGCTTCCAGGCTTTTATTGATTGTTTTCAAAGACAAGTTATTTAACAAATTATTTAAACACAATGTACATCTAGGGCATGTAGCTCAAAATATTAGACCAGCTACTGTGTGCTAAGAGTTGACTCATAACCAGGGAGCTTTTACATTATGCCACCTGTTAACGATCAAGCTGGATACTTACATGGCCCTTATCGTTATTTGAGCACCTTCCGGTACTAAATATTTATCTCCTCAAAACAGTTGTGTAAGATAAAGAAGTATTATCATTATCATTCTAGAGATGCAGAATTGAGGGACAGAGGAATTAAATGACTTGTGCAAGAAGTCTGTTGCAGAGACAAGAACTGAAGCCATATATCCGGAATTCCAGTCCAGCACCTTACCTTCATCACTTGATTAGCACTTAAGCAGCTCTTTGAAAGAGATGTAGGTATTACAGTGCTGACATTTGTGGCACCTAGAAAGGTCACAGGAACAACACTTCAATCCACATAGCCTGAGTTAGGCTCCTTAGAAGGCAATCCACACAGCCAAGTATGCTAGGCACCAATTGAAAGATTATGGTTAGCAAATTCGCAGATGACACTAAGCTGGGGGGAGAGGTAGATATGCTGGAGGGTAGGGATAGGGTCCAGAGTGACCTACACAAAGTGGAGGATTGGAGCAAAAGAAATCTGATGAGGTTCAACAAGGACAAGTGCAGAGCCCAGCACTTAAAATGGAAGAATCCCATGCACTGCTACAGGCTGGGGACTGTCTGGCTAAGTGGCAGTTTTGCAGAAAAGGACCTGGGGATTACAGTGGACCAGAAGCTGGATATGAGTCAACTGTGTGCCCTTGTTCCCAAGAAGGCTAACGGCATATTGGGCTGCATTAGTAGGAGCATTGCCAGAAGATCGAGGGAAGTGATTATTCCCTTCTGTTTGGCACTGGTGATGCCACACCTGGAGTATTGCGTCCAGTTTTGGGCCCCCACTACAGAAAGGATGTGGACAAATTGGAGAGAGTCCAGTGGTGGTCAACTAAAATGATTAGGGGGCTGGGGCACATGATTTACGAGGAGAGGCTGAGGGAACTGGGGTTATTTAGTCTGCAGAAGAGAAGCGTAAGGTGGGATTTGATAGCAGCCTTCAACTATCTGAAGGGGAGTTCCAAAGAGGACGAAGCTAGGCTGTTCTCAGTGGTGGCAGATGACAGAACAAGAAGCACTGGTCTCAAGTTGCAGTGAGGGAGGTCTAGGTTGGATATTAGGAAACACTATTTCACTAGGAGGGTGGTGAAGCGCTGGAACGGGTTACCTCGGGAGGTGGTGGAATCTTCATCCTTGGAGGTTTTTAGGTCTGGCTTGACAAAGCCCTGGCTGGGATGATTTAGCGGGTGTTGGTCCTGCTTTGAGCATGGGATTGGACTAGATCAGTAGTCACCAACTGGTCAATCGCCATCAACTGGTCTATCCTAGAGGATCTCCCAGTCGATCGCGATCTCTGGTGGTGGAGCAGAGCTGCCGCTAAGGCAGGCTCCCTGCCTGCCCCGGCCCCATGCTGCTCCCGGAAGTGGCCAGTGCGGCCCCACAGCCCCGAGGGACAGGAGTCTTCCTCTGCGCGCTGCTCCTGCCTGCAAGCACCACCCCTGCAGCTCCCATTGGCCAGGAACGGGGAGCTGTGGCCAATGGGAGCTGTGGGGGCGGTGCTTGCAGAGAGGGGCAGCGCACGGAGCCACGTGCCCCCCTCCTCTGTCCCCAGGGGCCGCAGGGGCATGTTGGCCCCTTCCAGGAGCGCTGTGGGCCCAGGGTAGGCAGGGAGCCTGCCTTAGCAGCAGCCATGCTGCATCACCAACCAGGAGCCGCTGGAGGTAAGTGCTGCCCAGTGAGAGGCTGTACCCCAACCCCCATCCCTGAGCCCCCTCCCGGAGCCTGCACCCCAAACCCCCTCCTGCACCACAAGCCCCAGCCCTGAGTCCCCTCCCAGAGCCAGCACCCCATACCCTCTCCTGTATCCCAACCCTCTGCCCCAGCCCAGAGCCCCCTCCTGCACCCAAACTCCTTCCCAGAGCCCACATGCCACACCCCCTCCTGCACCCCAAACCCCAGCCCTGACCCCCCTCCCAGAGCCAGCACCCTGTACGCCCTCCTGCACCCCAACCTCCTGCCCCAGCCTGGAGCTCCCTCCTGCACCCAAACTCCCTCCCAGAGCTTGCATCCCTCACCCCCTCCTGCATCCCAATCCTCTGTCCCAGGCTCAGCCGAGAGCCCCCTTCCACACTATGAACCCCTCGGCCCCAGGGCGGCTTTTGGGGAATGTGCGGGGCCTCAGGGAAGGGGTGGGGTAGATCCTGGGTTGCCTTTAAATTCAAAAAGTGATCTTGGGCGTAAAAATGTTGGAGACCACTGGACTAGATGACCTCCTGAGGTCTCTTCCAAGCCTTTGATTCTATGATCATGCTCCCTTTGTAACACTTCCTTCCTGGCTTTTTGCAGGTTAGTCAGTCTCTCCTTTTGATGACCCACCTGTCACATCTCAGCACTTGATCACAATAATCTACCCTTGCAACTCCCACAGATCAGACCACTCCCTCTACATAAGCTCCCACAGCCGCCATTAAGGATATTAGGGTATTAAGGATTCTCTGCTGCCACTGTCCAGCAAGTAGAGGTAAGTTGCAAGAAGCCAGAGAATCTATTGGTCAGTTACAGGGCATAGGCTCTGATGTCACTGAGGTCTGGGGCTGAGCAAGCGCTGCTGGGTCTGCCTATCTTTTACACCCCTTTCCCAAACAGCCCAACTCCACAAAACAGCTCAGAGTCTGGAACTATATTCTTTGTGAAGCACCATAAACTGCAAAATCCAAAGTTTGAATATCAAACCTTTAAAACTCATCATTTCTTGCTATTCTCTTCCTAGTGCCCAAATATATTTATGTATTACAGCTGCAAAATACATGCAATAGATTATGTGCTGTCTTCAAGCTTTTCCGTGCACAACATGGACTCTTGAAAAGATCAAAGTAATTAGAAAAATAAATGAATGCATGCAAGCAGTTTCAAAACTATCTCCGTTTTCCTGCTGTTACTGGTACTTTTGATGTGGCTTTTTCCCCTCTGTCTCCTTTCTACCACTTCTCCCCTCTGAGTGAATAGCAATGGCCACACAGTGTTTCCTTTAAAAAAGCTTTTACATAATCCAGATAGGAAGAGAGCTTTCTTCAGTATAACGTTTATACAGCTTTTCTAATCTCCACTGAGAATTAGTTTTATATTAGATTATTAAGGAAAACATGCTCAGTATACCTGGAGACTCAGTTTGAATTTGATTTAGGTCACAAGTGCAGTAAAATGGAAATACTGTTTCTGGTTGAGTTGTAGTTGATAGTATTCTCTCTCTCAAACAATATGAATTAGATACAATTCTTCACAAGAATAATTCTTTCTGTTAGAAAGAAGAGCAGATTTGAAAGTTTACTAAAAATGTCAACTCTTCAATTGAATATAAAGATCTTGGGGTGATTGTCAACCACAGTTGACTTACAGCTTTTCAGAGTTCATACATTGTCTTCTTAAGCCTTCTAAAAGCTAAATGTGTGGACGTCTTTCTTCCAAATTTATTTTAGGCTAAACATGAATGAGTTTGTTGATATGAAAATGTAAATCTCATTGACAGAGCTGTGGGTTTGATACAAAGGCCATTGAAATCGATGGGAATCTTTTCATTGATTTTATTGATCTTTGGGCCAGGCTCTATATGAGTGTGTAGCTAGGGCATCCAGTAGGGAATTGCAGGTCCCAATAATTGTTCATATTCCCTTCTTCATTTTAAGGAAAGGAAAAGGGGCAGGTAAATGAACTAGAAAAGAAAGGACACTCAAAACTGAGGAAAAACATCCATACACATCCATCACACTGTACCTAGGTATTGCATTGGTTTCCAAGCAGTTTGTGAGCTGACAGATTGTCACAGTTCAGCCCAAAATCTATGACACCTTGCTGGGTTTCTTGTGAACAAAAATCTCATTGACAGTATATTTTAAAATGTTTATAATGTTTCAAAATTGTATATCTCAATTATATATCATAATATACAAGGGAATTATTTTGCACACTTGAAAATGAATCATAGACCAAAAGAGCAGACTACAATCCTGAGTTTTTCATAGCTCAGATACTATTTTGATATTAAGTAGAATTCTTGTAAATTATATCTGATTGCATAATCTGACAGAACTGAAACCATTTAAACCACTTAACAAATACGGAAAATAATAGCAGAGAGAGAGAGAGAGAGTATATTGCACTGTAGCTAGTGGTCTGGGCTTTCTTTTCATACATGTCCCATGACCTTAATTTGATACACTGGGCCAAATTCAGTCCTGGTTTAAGAGGGTGCATCTCCACTGAAGTCAATGAAGTTGTCTCTATTTATATTAGAGCTAAATTTGTTTCCAGATAACTCACACATGATGTAATAGGTCCAATTAAATAAATGTATTCAGTATTCCAGATGAATGAAAGAAGAAATTAACTCGTCTTTGCTCTTCTAGACAAAGTAGTAGTGTCTCCTTTGCTCTTATTTGCTGCATAGGGGAAAAGAGCCAAATCACTGGGATTATTTGCAGGTATAAGAACAGCAGGATTGAGCTCCCGAATCCTGAGCTGCTATGTTGGTACGGTAGGATTCTAAACTGTGTGAGAGCTGCATTTTCAGCATGGAGGAGGACCAAGAAGTACCATGTTCCTGTAAAAGTACTTCATAGATCTCGCTTGCAGTGGATCTGATCTCTTTGTTAGCCAATACATATATACAGCAGAGTATACAGCACATTAATGGCTGTTATGTGCACAGTGTGTTTGTGTGTGTGTGTGTGTGTACGTATATTTATCTATCTACATATTAGGCAGTATAAAAGGGGAGGAGATATTACATTACACATCAAGAAAATATACACTTGTTCTAAGGTCCAGAAGGAGGTAAGAGGCAGATGAGTTGAAAATCTCTGAGAAAAGACAGAAGGAGTAAAAACTAGGGGTGACATTATGGTAAGGGTTTACTATAGACCACCGAATCAAGAAGAGGAGGTGGATGAGGCATTTCTAGAACAAATAACAGAAATATATTTAACCCCCCCCCCAAGACCAACTAGTGATGAGGGACTTTAACTACCCAGATATCTGTTGGAAAAATAATATGGCAAAACACAAAATTTCCAATAAGTTCTTGGAACGTATTGGGGACAACTTTTTGTTTCACAAGATAGAAGAAGTAACAGGTGGACAGCCATTTTAGGCTTGATTCTGACCAACAGGGAGGAATTGGTAGCAAACCTAAGATCAAAGGCAATTTCTTAATTCTAAGAAAAGGAAGAAGTGAGAGCAGCAGAGTAAGGACATTGGATTTCAAAAAAACAGATTTTAACTAACTCAGAGAACTGGTAGATAAGGTCCCATGGGAAGAAAACCCAAGGGAAAAAGTAGTTTCTCAAATAGATAACTGCAAGCCATCCCAATGCAAAGAAAAGATAGGAAGAATAGTAGGAGGCCAATATGGCTCCATCAAAGCTCCCTTAATGATCTGAAAATCAAAAAGAAATCCTACACAAGTGGAAACATGGATGAATTTCTAAGGAAGAGTACAAAAAAATAGCACAAGCATGCAGGGCTAAGGCACAAAATGAGTCACATCTAGCAAGGGACATAAAAGGTAATAAGCAGAGGTTCTTTAAATATGTTAGGAGCAAGGCAAAGATGAAAGAAAATGTAAGTCATCTACTTACTGGGGAAGGAGAACAAATAATGGATTACATCAAGAAAGCTGAGGTATTTAATGCCTATTTTGCTTCAGTCTTCACTTAAAAGATTAATGGTGACCAGTTTTCAGAGTAACAGCCGTGTTAGTCTGTATTCGCAAAAAGAAAAGGAGTACTTGTGGCACCTTAGAGACTAACCAATTTATTTGAGCATAAGCTTTCGTGAGCTACAGCTCACTTCATCGGATGCATGCCGTGGAAACTGCAGCAGACTTTATTTATACACAGAGAATATGAAAAAATACCTCCTCCCACCCCACTGTCCTGCTGGTAATAGCTTATCTAAAGTGATCATCAGGTGGGCCATTTCCAGCACAAATCCAGGTTTTCTCACCCTCCACCCCCCCACACAAATTCACTCTCCTGCTGGTGATAGCCCATCCAAAGTGACAACTCTTTACACAATGTGCATGATAATAAAGTTGGGCCATTTCCTGCACAAATCCAGGTTCTCTCACCCCCTCACCCCCCTCCCAAAAACCACACACACAAACTCACTATCCTGCTGGTAATAGCTCATCCAAAGTGACCATTCTCCCTACAATGTGCATAATTAAGGTGGGCCATTTCCAGCACAAATCCAGGTTTTCTCACATCCCCCCCACCCCCATACACACACAAACTCACTCTCCTGCTGGTAATAGCTCATCCAAACTGACCACTCTCCAAGTTTAAATCCAAGTTAAACCAGAACATCTGGGGGGGGGGGGAGGAAAAAACAAGAGGAAATAGGCTACCTTGCATAATGACTTAGCCACTCCCAGTCTCTATTTAAGCCTAAATTAATAGTATCCAATTTGCAAATGAATTCCAATTCAGCAGTTTCTCGCTGGAGTCTGGATTTGAAGTTTTTTTGTTTTAAGATAGCGACCTTCATGTCTGTGATTGCATGACCAGAGAGATTGAAGTGTTCTCCGACTGGTTTATGAATGTTATAATTCTTGACATCTGATTTGTGTCCATTTATTCTTTTACGTAGAGACTGTCCAGTTTGACCAATGTACATGGCAGAGGGGCATTGCTGGCACATGATGGCATATATCACATTGGTGGATGTGCAGGTATATGAGTCTCTGATAGTGTGGCTGATGTTATTAGGCCCTGTGATGGTGTCCCCTGAATAGATATGTGGGCACAATTGGCAACGGGCTTTGTTGCAAGGATAAGTTCCTGGGTTAGTGGTTCTGTTGTGTGGTATGTGGTTGTTGGTGAGTATTTGCTTCAGGTTGCGGGGCTGTCTGTAAGCAAGGACTAGCCTGTCTCCCAAGATTTGTGAGAGTGTTGCGTCATCCTTTAGGATAGGTTGTAGATCCTTAATAATGCGTTGGAGGGGTTTTAGTTGGGGGCTGAAGGTGACGGCTAGTGGTGTTCTGTTATTTTCTTTGTTAGGCCTGTCCTGTAGTAGGTAACTTCTGGGAACTCTTCAGCCCCCAACTAAAACCTTTACTTTGGATGGGCTATCACCAGCAGGAGAGTGAATTTGTGTGGGGGGGTGGAGGGTGAGAAAACCTGGATTTGTGCTGGAAATGGCCCACCTGATGATCACTTTAGATAAGCTATTACCAGCAGGACAGTGGGGTGGGAGGAGGTATTTTTTCATATTCTCTGTGTATAAATAAAGTCTGCTGCAGTTTCCACGGCATGCATCCGATGAAGTGAGCTGTAGCTCACGAAAGCTCATGCTCAAATAAATTGGTTAGTCTCTAAGGTGCCACAAGTACTCCTTTTCTTTTAATGGTGACCAGATACTCAACACAATATTAACAACAAGGGGAAGGAACACAAGTCAAAACAAGGACGGAACAGGTTAAAAATATTTAGATAAGTTAGATGTAGTCAAGTCAGCATGGCCTGATGATATTTATCCTAGGGTATTTAATGAATTAGCAGAAGCAATCTCAGCCCTGGTTTACACTAGGAGTTTAGGTCGAATTTAGCAGCGTTAAATCGATGTAAACCTGCACCCGTCCACACAATGAAGCCCTTTTTTTCGACTTAAAGGGCTCTTAAAATCGATTTCCTTACTCCATCCCTGACAAGTGGATTAGCATTTAAATTGGCCTTGCCGGGTCGAATTTGGGGTACTGTGGACACAATTAGACGGTATTGGCCTCCGGGAGCTATCCCAGAGTGCTCCATTGTGACTGCTCTGGACAGCACTCTCAACTCAGATGCACTGGCCAGGTAGACAGGAAAAGAACCGCGAACTTTTGAATTTCAATTTCCTGTTTGGCCAGCATGGCAAGCTGCAGGTGACCATGCAGAGCTCATCAGCAGAGGTGAGCATGATGGAGTCCCAGAATCACAAAAGAGCTCCAGCATGGACTGAATGGGAGGTACGGGATCTGATCGCTGTATGGGGAGAGGAATCTGTGCTATCAGAACTCCGTTCCAGTTTTCGAAATGCGAAAACATTTGTCAAAATCTCCCAGGGCATGAAGGACAGAGGCCATAACAGGGACCCGAAGCAGTGCCGCGTGGAACTTAAGGAGCTGAGGCAAGCCTACCAGAAAACCAGAGAGGCGAAAGGCCACTCCGGGTCAGAGCCCCAAACATGCCGCTTCTATGATGAGCTGCATGCCATTTTAGGGGGTTCAGCCACATCTACCCCAGCCGTGTTGTTTGACTCCTTCAATGGAGATGGAGGCAACACGGAAGCAGGTTTTGGGGATGAGGAAGATGATGAGGTTGTAGATAGCTCACAGCAAGCAAGCGGAGAAACCGGTTTTCCCGACAGCCAGGAACTGTTTCTCACCCTGGACCTAGAGCCAGTATCCCCCGAACCCACCCAAGGCTGCCTCCTGGACACGGCAGGTGGAGAAGGGACCTCCGGTGAATGTACCTTTTAAAATACTATACATGGTTTAAAAGCAAGCATGTGTAATGATTAATTTGCCTTGGCATTCACGGCTCTCCTGGATGTACTCCCAAAGCCTTTGCAAAAGGTTTCTGGGGAGGGCAGCCTTATTGCGTCCTCCATGGTAGGACACTTTACCACACCAGGCCAGTAGCACGTACTCGGGAATCATTGTACAACAAAGCATTGCTGCGTATGTTTGCTGGCGTTCAAAGAACATCTGTTCTTTATCTCTCTGTGTTATCCTTAGGAGATGACATCATTCATGGTCACCTGGTTGAAATAGGGTGCTTTTCTTCAGGGGACACTCAGAGGTGCCCGTTCCTGATGGGCTGTTTGCCTGTGGCTGAACAGAAATGTTCCCCGCTGTTAGCCATGGGGAGGGGTGAGGGGTTAGCCACGCGGTGGGGGGAGGCAAAATGCAACCTTGTAACGAAAGCACATGTGCTATGTATGTAATGTTAACAGCAAGGTTTACCGTGAAAGAGTGTACCCATTGTTCTATAAAATGTGTCTTTTTAAATATCACTGTCCCTTTTTTTTTCTCCACCAGCTGCATGTGTTTCAATGATCACAGGATCTTCTCTTTCCCAGAGGCTAGTGAAGATTAGAAAGAGAAAAAAATGCACTCGTGATGAAATGTTCTCTGAGTTCATGCTGTCCGCCCACACTGACAGAGCACAGACGAATACATGGAGGCAAATAATGTCAGAGTGCAGGAAATCACAAAATGACCGGGAGGAGAGGTGGCGGGCTGAAGAGTGCAAGTGGCGGGCTGAAGAGAGTAAGTGGCGGGCTGAAGACAGGGCTGAAGCTCAAATGTGGTGGCAGCGTGATGAGAGGAGGCTGGATTCAATGCTGAGGCTGCTGGAGGATCAAACCAATATGCTCCAGCGTATGGCTGAGCTGCAGGAAAGGCAGCAGGAGCACAGACTGCCACTACAGCTCCTATATAACCAACCGCCCGCCTCCCCAAGTTCCATAGCCTCCTCACCCAGATGCCCAAGAAAGCGGTGGAGGGGCCTCCGGCCACCCAGCCACTCCACCACAGAGGATTGCCCAAAAAACAGAAGGCTGGCATTCAATAAGTTTTAAAGTTGTAAAATTTTAAAGTGCTGTGTGGCATTGTCCTTCCCTCCTCCACCACCCTTCCTGGGCTACCTTGGTAGTCATCCCCCTATTTGTGTGATGAATGAATAAAGAATGCATGAATGTGAAGCAACAATGACTTTATTGACTCTGCAAGCGATGATCGAAGGAAGGAGGGGAGGGCAGTTAGCTTACAGGGAAGTAGAGTGAACCAAGGAGGGTGGGGGGTTTCATCAAGAAGAAACAAACAGAACTTTCAGACCGTAGCCTGGCCAGTCCTGAAACTGGTTTTCAAAGCTTCTCTGATGCGCACCGTGCCCTCCTGTGCTCTTCTAACCACCCTGGGGTCTGGCGGCGCGTAACCAGCAGTCAGGCGATTTGCCTCAACCTCCCACCCCGCTGTAAACATCTCCCCCTTACTCTCACAGATAGTGTGGAGCGCACAGCAAGCAGTAATAACAGTGGGAATATTGGCTTCGCTGAGGTCTAACCGAGTCAATAAACTGCGCCAGCGCACTTTTAAATGTCCAAATGCACATTCTACCACCATTCTGCACTTGCTCAGCTTGTAGCTGAACAGCTCCTGACTACTGTCCAGGGTGCCTGTGTATGGCTTCATGAGCCATGGCATTAAGGGGTAGGCTGGGTCCCCAAGGATACATATAGGCATTTCAACATCCCAAAGGTTATTTTCTGGTCTGGGAATAAAGTCCCTTCCTGTAGCTTTTGACACAGACCAGAGTTCCTGAAGATGCGAGCATCATGTACCTTTCCCGGCCATCCCACGTTGATGTTGGTGAAACATCCCTTGTGATCCACCAGAGCTTGCAGCACTATTGAAAAGTACCCCTTGCTGTTTATGTACTCACCGGCTTGGTGCTCCGGTGCCAAGATAGGGATATGGGTTCCGTCTATGGCCCCACCACAGTTAGGGAATCCCATTGCAGCAAAGCCATCCACTAGGACCTGCACATTTCCCAGGGTCACTACCCTTGATATCAGCAGATCTTTGACTACGTGGGCTACTTGCATCACAGCAGCCCCCACAGTAGATTTGCCCACTCCAAATTGATTCCCAACTGACCGGTAGCTGTCTGGCATTGCAAGCTTCCACAGGGCTATTGCCACTCGCTTCTCAACTGTAAGGGCTGCTCTCATCTTGGTATTCATGCGCTTCAGGGCAGGGGAAAGCAAGTCACAAAGTTCCATGAAAGTGCCCTTACGCATGCAAAAGTTTTGCAGCCTCTGGGAATCATCCCAGACCTGCAACACTGTGCGGTCCCACCAATCTGTGCTTGTTTCCTGAGCCCAGAATTGGTTCCACCACGTGAACCTGCCCCATTAACACCATGTTGCCTGCATTGGCAGGGCCCATGCTTTCAGAGAAGTCTGTGTCCATGTCCTCATCACTCATGTCACCACGCTGACGTCACCTACTCATTCAGTATCGCTTTGCCAGGTTCTGGTGCTGCATATACTGCTGGATAATGTGTGTGGTGTTTAATGTGCTCCTAATTGCCAAAGTGAGCTGAGCGGGCTCCATGCTTGCCATGGTATGGCGTCCGCACAGAAAAAAGGTGCGGAACGATTGTCTGCAGTTGCTCTGGCGGAGGGAGGGGTGACTGATGACATGGCTTACAGGGTTGGCTTACAGGGAATTAAAATCAACAAAGGGGGTGGCTTTACATCAAGGAGTATTTCAGGCAGGACTTCACGGAGGGTTCCAATAAGAAATGGTGCACCTAAGTAATTGTTCTTATTGGAACAAGCAGGTTTGTCTGGCCTCTGATTGATACATGGCTAGATTTACCTCACTGCACCTTCTCTGTGAGTGACTGCAGTGTGACCCAGAGGAATGAGTCCCCTAGACCGGGGGGAGGGGGAGGGGGGAAAGCAAATGAGTACAAAACAAATCTAGTCTATTTCTTGTTTTGATCCACTCCATCTATCTTTTACATCTTTGGCTGGCAGCAGACGGTGCAGGACTGCAAGCCATCCACATCTAATGGCTGCTCGGCAGAAGATGGTGCACTAGGACTGCTAGCCATCCTCATCTCTTGCCTGCCCGGCATAAGATGGTGCAATAGGACTGCTAACAATCTGAATAACCTGCCTGCTCACGATAAGATGGTTCAATAGGACTGACTGCAGGACTAAAGAGAATGACCTGGTTGAGTCACTCCAAATTTAGTCCCTGCGCCCATGTCTGCCCAGGCACTCCTGATCGACCTCACAGAGGCGACCAGGAGCACCTCGGACACGACGATGATGGCTACCAGTCCTATTGCACCGTCTGCTGCCACAAGGTATGGGATGCTGCTGCTTTGTAGCAATGCAGTACCGCGTCTGCCAGCACCCAGGAGACATACGGTGACCGTGAGCTGAGTGGGCTCCATGCTTGCCATGGTATGGCATCTGCACAGGTAACTCAGGAAAAAAGGTGCGAAACGATTGTCTGCCATTGCTTTCACAGCGGGAGGGAGGAAGGGAGGGCCTGATTATATGTACCCAGAACCACCTGCGACAATGTTTTTTACCCAATCAGGCATTGGGATCTCAACCCAGAATACCAATGGGCAGTGGAGACTGCGGGAACTGTGGGATAGCTACCCACAGTGCAACACTCCGGAAGTCGATGCTTGCCTCCGTACAGTGGAAGCACTCCGCCGAATTAATGCACTTAATGCACTTAGAGCATTTTCTGTGGGGACACATAATTGAATATATAAAAACGATTTCTAAAAAAATGACTTCTATAAATTCGACCTAATTTCGTAGTGTAGACATACCCTCAGAACCATTTGCAATTATCTTCAGGAACTCATAGAGGCCGGGTGAGATTCCAGAGGACTGGAGAAGGGCAAATATTGTACCTATCTTTAAAAAGGGGAATGAAAGGGGGAATTATAGACCAGTCAGCCTAAATTCGATACCTGGAAAGATACAGGAATAAGTTATTAAACAATCTAATTGTAAGCACCTAGATGATAATTGGGGTATAAGGGATATCCAGTAAGGATTTGTCAAGAGCAAATCATGTCCAACCAATTTAATTTGTCAAGGTTACTAGCCAAATGGATAGGGGACAAGCAGTAGCAATGATGTATCTTGATTTTAGTAAGGCTTTTGATACATGACATTCTTATAAGCAAACTAGGAAGATACAGTCTAGATGAAATCACTGTCACGTAAGTGCACAAATGGTTACTGCAACGGGTAGTTATCAATGGTTCAGTGTCAAATTGGGAGGGCATATATAGTGGGGTCTCGCCAGGGTGAGTGCTGGGTCCAGTACTATTCAATATTTTAATTAATGACTTGGATAATGGAGGGAAGAATATGCTTATAAAATTTGTGGATGACACTAAGCTGGGCGGGGTTGCAAGCACCTTAGAGGACAGGATTAGAATTTAAAATGACCTTGATGAATTTGAGAATCAGTCTAAAATTAGCAAGATGAAATTCAATAAAGATAAGGGCAAAGTAGCTCACTTAGGAAGGAAAATCAAATGCAAAACTACAAAATGAGGAATAACTGTCTGGGGGTAGTACTGCTGGAAGGAATGTGGAGGTCATGGATCACAAATTGAATATGAGTCAACAATGTGATACAGTTGTGAAAAAGTCTAATATCATTCTGCATGTATCAACAGGAACTTTGTGTGTAAGACACGGGAGGTGATTGTCCTGCTCTGCTTGGCATCGGTAAGGCCTCAACTGGAATACTGTGTCTAGTTCTGGATGCTAAACTTTAGGAAAGATGTGGACAAACTGGAGAGCAATAAAAATGTCTAGAAGGTTTAAAAAACCTGTGAGGAAATGTTGAAAACACTGAACATGTTTAGTCTTGAGAAAATAAGACTGAGGGCTTGTCTACACTACTGCGCTGGGTCGATCTAAGATATGCAACTTCAGATACGTGAATAGCGTAGCTGAAGTTGACGTACTTAGATCTACTTACCGCGGTGTCTTCACTGGGGTAAGTCAACAGCTGATGTTCTCCCGTCGACTCCGCTTGTGCTCCTCATTCTGGTGGAGACTGCTCAGCTGTCAATTTATTGCGTCTATACTAGACGAGATAAATCGACCCCCACTAGATCGATTGCTGCCCACAGATCCAGTGGGTAGTGTAGACCAGCCTTTGGGGGGGACATGATAACAGTCTTCAAAAATTATAAGGACGGTTATAAAGAGGATGGTGATGAATTGTTCTCCATGTCCACTGAAGGTAGAACAAGAACTAACAGGCTGAATCTGCAGCAAGGAAGTTTTAGGTTAGATATTAGGAAAAACTTTCTAACTGTAGGGGTAGTTGAGCTCTGGAATAGGCTTCCAAGGGAGGCTGTGGAATCAGCATCATTGGAGGTTTATAAGAACAGGTTGGACAAACACCTGCCAGGAATGGTCTATGTTCTTTCTTCCCTCTTGGCTTTGCCCCCCCCCTTCAGAGTCTAGGTTTACTTGGTCCTACCTTATCACAGAGGGTCTCTTCCTCCACCAGTCAGTAGCTGTTGCCACTCCTCCCTTTTCCAGACCACCCCCTTGCTACGTAAGTGAGCATTTTTGGCCAGGTGATGCTCGGATTGTGCAACTGAATGACACAAGCCAATATCTCTGGTCCCAGACACAATCCTAGGAGCCTTCATCTTGCAGTGTCCAGTTATGCCCACTGGACGCTGCAAGCTTATATGAGTTTGTCAATTTAACAAAGAAATTGATATGTACCAGGCTTGTTATCCCAAGGAGAGTCTCTGACTCCCTTCAAACCAAATGCACTGCTTCAGGTAGAATAAACAAAAAAATTATTACTTACAAAAGATAGATTTTAAGTAATTATAAGTCAAAGCACAAGAAGTCACATTTGGTCAAATGAAATAAAAGCAAAACGGATACTAAGCTGATGTTAACACTTTCAGTGCCCTTACAAACTTAGATGCTTCTCACCACAGGCTGGCTGGTTGCCCTTCAGCCAGGCTCTCCCCTTTGATCAGCACTTCAGTCACATGGTGGTGGTGTCTGTAGATGAAGGTGGAAGGGAGAGAGCATGGCAAAGTCTCTCCCTTTTATCTTGTTCTTTCTTCCCTCTTGGCTTTGCACCCCCTTCAGAGTCAGGTGAGTATTACCTCATTGTAGTCCCAAACTGACCTAGGGAAGGGGGTGACTCACTCAAGAGTCTAACAGATCCTTTGTTGCAGCCTAGGCCAGTGTCCTTTGTTCCTGTGAGGCTGGGCTGGGTTTGTCCCATACATGCCCTGATGAAGTGCGAACTGCCCCTCTGCTCCTGGAGAGTTTTGCTTGGACTTGTTTTAAGCCATGAGGACACATTTTCAACCTCATAACTATATACATGAAATTACAACCTATAACTTTACTACAACAACAATGGTCAGTGCATCATGAACCTTCCAAAGACACTCAACATGACAAGCTTTGCATTGGATACCACAAAATCATATTATAAGGATGAACGTGGGGGCGCAGGGTGTTCCTCCTAGGTACAGAGTGTCACAGTATTTCATAGCAAGTTTTCACATAAGCTGCATGACAATCAGGCTTAATTTTCTGTTTGTTTTATTTCTTGAATATGGAGAAAAGAGAAAGAAATGTAAGGATAAAGTGCATGGAGACAGCAAGACAAGTGCTAAATTACAATAATCAGGTAACTAGTCAGAGTGAATATAACAAGATTAGAAGGAGTAAATAGTATAAAATAGTGATGGTTGATTCATTCCACCACTTCTTTGTTTTTATATTGTCCCTTTAGGGCCTGATCTAACTCCCATTGACTACAGTAGGATTTAGATAAGGTGCTTAGATTAGAAGTTCTTTGGGAAATGGACTGGTCTTATTTTATGTCTGCATGCTATATAAACAAATAAAGAGGTGGAATTTTGAACCATGTCCTACAAACAGGTCTGTGAAATGTCAAGCTGAAATTTATGAAATGGATAAGATTTATGAAACTCTCCTTCAGACCAAATAATAAATTTCCCTCAGGTGACTATATTGGAAAAAGATCAAGGAAGCATCTTGCTAATCATATATACTTAAACGTTGTTATTCTGGTAACTATAGACTTTTATCCAAAAGTCATAATGGGGAAAAAAGGGGACCTGGATTCTGTACCTGAGCCCATGGGGATTCTGGGGAACAAAAAGACACCTGGGCCATCTGTACAGACCACAAGTCACCTGTACTGTTAATAAACAGGTACCTATCAGGGATCCCATATGCAGCCTGTGGCTTCTGTGCAGTCCTGTGAAGTCTAGTGTGTAGAATTTCTTCAAGTCTAGAAAAATAACCAGTGGCTATTAGATAAATATGTCCCTTTTCTTCACACACATCTTGTGCTATTCTTTTCCAAGGCCTCTTAAGGAATGCTGTGGGTATGAGAGGTTTGTTGAGTTGTGTCATGGACTCGCATGTTTTCACCTGGCACTTTAGGTCCTGCCCAATGCTAGTTCATTCAATCACATTCAGGCTCACTCCCAGAATTTTGTGAGGTCCTGATGTCCCTCATTTATCTTTTCCAATATTTCATCCTTCAGGAACAGTGGGATGACAATAGAACTGTCACAGATTATCAGAAAAGAAGTAACAGATCACAGAAACATTACAACGCATGGTTTCTCAATTTAGAAGAAAGAGACACTGAAATGGACTAGTTTGCCAGTTATGAATTCCAAGCTTTTGGGATATTGTATAATTTAAGCCATATTTCTTCTGGTTCCTACCAGCTACAAAAGAATAGACTAAAAGAAAGAGCAGTACAATGTGCTAAGAGTTTCTACAAAAAAATAATAATCTTACACTAGCTTTTACTAGCTATAGAACAACTCCCATTTGAGTATGGCCCCCATGTGAGTCACTGGAGTAGGCTTCGCTTAATTGCTTATGTGGCATTGCTAACTCATGATTTTATTGTAAGTCTTGCAATACTTGGTTTTTTTCTTAAAGCTTCAGCTCTTAGTATTCGTAGATTGCAGCAGCTAAGAACAGCAGCTATTTTAAAAGTATGTTTCTAATACTCATGGTTGCACCCTAAAGGCTCAGAAACCAAGGAGCCAAGAATCCAACTGTGATGGGGTTTCCACCCCACATTCACCCTGAAAGGGTTAATGGATGCCAGATGGGCCAATTAATCTATTAGGCTGAAGGCTGAGAGGAAAGTCTTTATTAGGGGAAGCAGGAAAAGGCAGGGCTTCTATAAAATTAGGGAGGTAGTCTGCAGTCACTCCCTGGGAGAAGGGAGCTGTGTTTGGGTACTATAGCAACAAGTAACCTATGGTTGCTCATTGGAAGGAGGGAGTAGAAAGGCCGGCAAACCCCAGAGAAAGGAAGGAGCCCAGGGAGTAAGCAACATGGTTGGGGATTAAACAGACCATGGCTATATGTTTTAGGGTCCCTGGACTGGGACCTGGAGTAAAGGGCAGGCCCTGGTTCCCCTACCCACCACTGAGGGAGTGGCACTGGTGGGGCAGTGAAGTGAATGACTGCCTGTGTCACTGTGGGAGCAACAGAGATTTTAAAGGACTATACCCTGGAAGGGGGGGAACACCACAAAGAGAATGCTGTGGTTCCTGGAGCAAGAAAGGGGCTGCAGACCAGAGAAAGAGAGAGAGATGGAGTGACAGTGTGCAACCACAGGAAGGGTTTGTTGATCTCATGAGCTAATCCCCAGAGTGGCCTGGAGGAGGTGCCAGCCTAGCAGTGAGTGGAGTAACTTGAGACTTGGTAACACCAACATTTATTGATTTTTTTTTTAAAATCACGATTTTTAAGTCAGTCTCATGATTTTTGAACATTGGGGCTGGTGATAATGCTTATTGTCAACATATCAGAACAATGCTGACAGCCTCACAGATAAATATTCATCCTAATGGGCCCTAGTAAGCATGTGATGCTGAGAGATGCTAAATCTAAGATGTCTCAGGCTTTCTTCTTTAACTGTGGGAATGAAGCCCTACGGCATCCCAAGCATAAACATGGAGACCAAGTCTTCTTAAAATTGCATGAGGAAAAATATTGATACCATCGGTTGTTAGTGGATGTAGTTCCATGTGAAGTCCTTTCATGGTTGAGATGAATTCAAATACTTTGTACAGAAGAGACAAGTGGCATCTTAGGCTGTTGCTAAATCCTTGTAATAAAAGTACTCACAACAGCTTTGGTGAAGGAACACGATCCTGTTGAAAAGAGTCTTAAACCTGTTGAATACAAGTCTGTACCTCTGGGGTCTGACAACTTGGCCCTGTAGTCCCATTATACAGTGAGGAACTAATGAGTTTCATAGTTTGGTGTCTATATGTCCACATGAATAGCTGTACATACAGGATGCATTCGACAATCCCACATCTACATGCTTCTTTGTACATCTGCTGTGTACCACAAAATCCCTCTTTTCACTCCTCTGTATCAAACAGCCCATTGAAGTGTTTGCCCCCCATTTATTTTTCTCCCCAACACAAAACATTGTAAGTGAAGCTCTGTTGATCTCTACTAAGTAATATAGGTTTTGGAGCCTACTTGCTTCACAGCTGTCTTGATAAAGCAGTGCAATCCACTTATAATAAAAGCAACAGCTTTAAATGCAAAAAAAAGCAAGAAGTTAATTGAAAAACTTATTAACTCAGCACTTCAATTTCATATTCATCGACACTTGTCATGTTTGTATAATCAGATTATCTCTTGCGCCCTCCAGCATTTTCATATTATGAATTTTACTGGTAGCTTGGGGTTCAGGATGGAATTTTTAACTTGAGTGCTTGACTTTGGAACTTTCTAATCCTTAACACAGTATTTCCTAATATTTTATGGTTTAGTTTATTGATGAGAGTAACTTTAACTAACATTAAATGGAGTGTTTTTTTTGTTTTTTTGTGACTGTATCTGTAAGAGAATTCTACATTTGTGAGGAGAGAAGTAAACTTTTCTAACAGGAGTGTTTTTTGGAGGGGAGGGGTTGTTCTCTTTCGTGTTTTAATGGCAAGTCTTTGAAGCTCCTCCAGAGGTTTAATATGTTTTAGGTAACCAAAGATGCATTATAGATACAATTTGTCATATGGCTCTACAATACATGATAAATATTGTCTCAAAATATGTGGCCTGTAACAAAAATACATGATGGTGTATTGTGATATGAAGGTTTTTTGGTATGAAATTGGGATTGCAACATTACTCATGCATAGTTAGGTTATCACAAATGACTGTTAATAAAACTATTACTCTGTATATGCCATGTATTTTGCTAAACTACTTCAGAAATATTTTAAACTTAAAGAATTTTAAAAAGATGTATTAGTCCTTTTTTATTTTGCATCCTTCTGCCGCTAAAGCCAGATGGTTCAGTTATCATAGGACCAAGGGTCTGATCCAAAATCCACTGCAGTTAATGAGTGTCTTTCCACTGATTTCATTTGGGCTTGGCCAAATGCGATGGCCTCAGAGGGAGAGAAGAATCACTGATAAAAATTTTACAAGCCTGTAAAAGTTATCCACAATAGCTTTTTCATACATAATGTCATGATTTTATATCTGCTATCTGTAGACCTTCCTGAGCTAGAGACTCTGTGTCCTATTGAAGAGGTGGGACACGTCTCTTTCCAATGGTATTAGCCAACCACTAGCTCATGAAAACTGGATGAAGACGCTTCCCCTGTAGGCAGGCTATTCCATTACATTGTTTCTTGCACTTTCCTCTGACGCAGTTTATTCCTGGTCAGTCAGAGGCAGGATATTGAACTAAAGGGAACATTGATGTGATCTGGTATGGCAGTTTCTTTATAGATATGAGATGTGCCAGTGTCTAGCCTACATGGTTCACAACATATCAGTCCATACAGTAGTCACTGCTCAGATCTACATATTCCCCATTCTGGATCTCAGAGTTGTATAACTGGGCTGAGGATGGAGGAAAGGGAGCAAAAGGGGAGGAAAAATTTCTATAGCAGATTTTTTTTATTAATAAAAAGTAGAAGATGTTTAAAGTTGCTCAGAGATCTGGAATATTAAAAGTCATCCCAGTGGAAATGGGTGCCATTGCGGTGGTCACGAGGCATAAGAAATACATATTACCTTGTGGCTGTGTATTTTATCATATTCCTTCAACATATTGTGATACAGCATGGCCAAAAGGCAGCAGGAGAGTGATATAGGAGAGAAATGTAAGTCCCAGGATGAGGAGAAGCCTTAATCCCTGTAGAGGGAAGAAAGGTTTCTATAGATGAATTAAAAGCTCCTGAAGCCAATTGGAGCACCTGAAGCTAGTCACCTGATAAAAACCCCCTGCTTCAATCAGCCAGGGGAAGAAGTTGGAGCAGAGTGGTTTGGAGTTGGAGCAGAGTGCAGTTTGGAGGAGTTGAAGTAGAGGAGAGTTTGGAGAAGTGCCGTGGCTGGCTAGAAGACCAAGAACCTAGGTAAAGAAACACCCAGCTTGTGCAGAGAGAGAGCGGGCAGGAAGCCCCACAAGCTGAAGAGCAGGAGAGGGAAGTAGCCCAGGGGAAGGAAACACTAGTTCAAGTGGTTTACCACTATCCCTAGGGCCCCTGGGCTGGGTCCCGGAGTAGAGGGTAGGCCCGGCTCCCTCTCTCTCCACTACCCTTCTCTAGGTTACTAGTGGGACAGTAAATACCCTAGTTCAAGGGCAGGAAACTGCGCCCTGAACCCCCCCTCCTCAAGAAGAGGAAGCGTGGGACCCATCATAATCGTACCGGCAATTTGCCACAATATATTGACATCTAGCTATCTGTCTTTATACAGAAATGTATACACAATACATATAATAGAATAATAGAATATCAGGGTTGGAAGGGACCTCAGGAGCTCCTCTAGTCCAACCCCCTGCTCAAAGCAGAACCAATCCCCAATTTGTGCCCCGATCCCTAAATGGCCCCCTCAAGGATTGAACTCACAACCCTGAGTTTAGCAGGCCAATGGATAACCACTGAGCTTGATCTTTCCCATCTGTCAGCTCTCCAATCCTAGAGAGTGACTGTAGAGTTCCATTCCATTCTATTATGTTCCTCTCCTCCCTGCAACCCCCTGTGCTCTAAACTTTCCTTCTTTATAGTCACCACCCAGCTCCTTACCCAGCTGGGGCTTCACCTTTAATTAAGCCTGGCCCACCGTCCAAGTGCACCCAGGCCGCATCATTAGCCTCTCAAATCCACATTAACTCTACCCTTGCCTGTGTGGTACACACCCCACCACTGTCCAAGCCATCTTTGAGACTTGCTAAGTTCTTTGCCTCAATGACATGTTGTGGCAATAAACTGCATAGTCTAATTACATGTGTTGAAAAGTATTTCAGTTAATTGTAAATTACAAGCCATTTGCAGTTTCACTGTACCGGCCGAGTGTACTTAGACATGCATAGTTTAATCTTTGAGACAAGCATATGCAACTTTCTCTAAGAAAAAAAATCCGAGCAGACTTGCATCCTAGCAGCCATCCCAGCATGGTCTGACACAGTAAAAAAGCCTTTTCCTCTTCACATGGTTTTCAAGAAGTCTTGATGGGCTTATTCAGCTAGAACAGAATTTATTTCGATATTCCTGTGATTACCATTTACACACACAGGAGCTAATTCACTACAATGTGTCCACATATAATGAGTGATTCAGTGAGACAGTTACTTCCAGCACAGAGAGCATTACAAAACAGAACATTACTCTTTTTATTTATTTGAATCTTCACTTATTCATAACTGCATATCAGTATAATGGTTATTTTAAAAACCAATATACAAACTAACCACAAAACAGATGGCATTCATTTTACCTTCTCACCACTAATACAAAATTAATGGAAATCATTCACATTTGCCAGAAGCAGATTCTATGGAGGGAAGTATTTATTATAAATGGGTCAAGATGCTACTAGGCATATAGATCCTACATCCTTCTCTCTGCTGGAAGACAATTATTGAAATGTCCTTTGCCTCTTTTAACTAATAAATACTTAATACTGTTTTATTAGTTTTATTTCTGAGACCTTTGTCATTTCAATCTAACTAGCAAGAAAATCTACACAACAGATTTTTCCCTTTTGCATCTGCAACTTAATTGCAAAAGTCTTACACAAGGCTTAGAGTGAAGATTAACATTTCCATGCTGTAGCAAAATCCATGAAAGAAAAGTTGCAAGGTACTGTAAACTCTTCACATATATAAGAACAATTCCCCCACCCCCATCATCTAAATCTTTCTTCTTTTTTCTCTTTTTTAAGGTGTAATTTAAAAGTCTTGCATTTTATGGACTTGATCTTGGTTCTTCCTCTGGCAAATCTCCCACTTGAGTCAGTGGGAGTTTTGCCTGAGTAAGAAACGTGGGATCAGATCAATTTTGAGCCACAAATAACTTCCAAAACAACCTTCCTAATTCTAAACAGAATTTTGGGCTCATTCCTCTGAGACACAGAGCACCCAAAACTTCTACTGAATTTTGCAAGGTCTGAGGGTGCTGAGCCCCTCAAAGAATCATGCCCCTGGTTCCAGAGGAACAGCTTTGGCTATGTCTGAAGGTTAACTCCCAACTTAGGGTATGTCTACACTACGAAATTAGGTCAATATTACAGAAGTCGATTTTTAGAAATTGATTTTATACAGTTGATTGCGTATGTCCACACTAAGAGCATTAAGTCGGCGGAGTGCGTCCTCACTACCGTGGCTAGCATCGACTTACGGAGCGGTGCACTGTGGGTAGCTATCCCACAGTTCCCGCAGTCTCCGCGGGAATTCTGGGTTAAGTTCCCAACGCCTGATGGGGCTAAAACATTGTCGCGGGTGGTTTTGGGTACATGTCGTCAGTCGCCCCTCCCTCCGTGAAAGCAATGGCAGACAATCGTTTCGCGCCTTTTTTCCGTGAGGATGCCATACTGCTTTCAGCAGACGGTGTAGTAGGACTGCTAACGGTCATCATCCACTGCTTCTGCTGCAACTCTGCTCTGCTGCTATTGTCTCAATAGCGAATTTCTCCATGCTGTCTGTCATGGGCTTCCGGGTACGTGTGTTCTTCCTCGGGAAATGTGCGGGGTGCTAACCATCATCCTCCACCACTTCCACTGCAACTCTGCTCTGCTGCTATTGTCTCAATAGCGAATTTCTCCATGTTGTCTGTCATGGGCTCCCGGGTACGTGTGTTCTTCCTCAGGAAATGTGCATGGTGCTAACCGTCGTGCTCCACCACTTCCGATGCAACTTTGCTCTCCTACTCTCATGAATCCACCTCTCAGGTCCTCTCGTCATTCTCTATAAATATCTGTTCTTATGGCATCTGTCGTCAGCCACCGCTTCTGCTGCAACTCTGCTTTCCTGCAGATGCCATACCAGAGCAAGCATGAAGCCCACTCAGATCACCGCAGCAGTTATGAGCATTGTAAACACCTCACGCATTATCCTGCAGTATGTGCAGAACCAGGTGAGGAGGCGACAGCAGCATGGTGACGAGAGTGATAAGGACATGGACACAGACTTCTCTCAAAGTACGGGCCCTGGCAATTTGGACATCCTGGTAGCAATGGGGCAGTCTCATGCCGTGGAATGCCAATTCTGGGCCCGGGAAACAAGCACAGACTGGTTGGACCGCATAGTGCTGCAGGTCTGGGACGATTCCCAGTGGCTGTGAAACTTTCGCATGCATAAGGGCATTTTCATGGAACTTTGTGACTTGCTTTCTCCTGCCCTGAAGCGCAAGAATACCAAGATGAGAGCAACCCTCACAGTTCACAAGCGAGTGGCGATAGCCCTGTGCAATCTTGCAATGCCAGACAGCTACCAGTCAGTCGGGAATCAATTTGGAGTGGGCAAATCTACTGTGGGGGCTCCTGTGATACAAGTAGCCAACACAATCACTTAGCTGCTGCTATCAAGGGTAGTGACTCAGGGAAATGTGCAAGTCATAGAGGGTGGCTTTGCTGCAATGGGATTCCCTAACTGTGGTGGGGCGATAGATGGAACGCAGATCCCTATCTTGGGACCGGCCCACCTTGGCAGCCAGTATGTAAACCGCCAGGGGTACTTTTCAATAGTGCTGCAAGCTCTGGTGGATCACAAGGGATGTTTCAACAACATCAATGTGGGATGGCCGGGAAAGGTACATGATGCTCGCATCTTCAGGAACTCTGGTCCGTTCGAACAGCTGCAGGAAGGGACTTACTTCCCAGACCAGAAAATAACTGTTGGGGATGTTGAAATGCCTACAGGTTTCAGAGTAGCACCGTGTTAGTCTCTATTCGCAAAAAGAAAAGGAGTACTTGTGGCACCACAAGTACTCCTTTTCTTTTTTAAATGCCTGTAGTTATCCTTGGGGACTCAGCCTACCCCTTAATGCCCTGGCTCATGAAGCCGTACACAGGCACCCTGGACAGTAGTCAGGAGCTGATCAGCTATAGGCTGAGCAAGTGCAGAATGGTGGTAGAATGTGCCTTTGGACGTTTAAAGGCGTGCTAGTGCAGTTTACTGACTCAGTCAGACCTCAGCGAAACCAGTATTCCCACTGTTATTGCTGCTTGCTGTGTGCTGCACAATATCTGAGAGAGTAAGGGGGAGATGTTTATGGCGGGGTGGGAGGTTGAGGCAAATCACCTGGCCGCTGATTACGTGCAGCCAGACACCAGGGCGATTAGAGCACAGCAGGGCACGCTGCGCATCAGAGAAGGTTTGAAAACCAGTTTCATGACTGGCCAGGCTACGGTGTGACAGTTCTGTTTGTTTCTCCTTGATGAAAACCCGCCCCCTTGGTTCACTCTACTTCCGTGTAAGCCAACCGCCCTCCCCTCTTTGATCACCACTTTTAGAGGCAATAAAGTCATTGTTGTTTCAAATTCATGCATTCTTTATTAATTCGTCACACAAACAGGGGGTTTGTGCCAAGGTAACTGCCAAGGTAGCCCAGGAGGGGTGGGGGAGGAGAGAAGCACAAGGCCACACTGCACTTCAAAACGTATTGAATGCCAGCCTTCTGTTGCTTGGGCAGTCCTCTGGGGTGGAGTGGTTGGGTGCCTGGAGGACACCGCCCCCCTCGGCGTTCTTGGGCGTCTGGGTGAGGAGGCTATGGAACTTGGGGAGGAGGCTGGGCGGTTACACAGGGGCTTCAGTGGCAGTCTGTGCTCCTGCTGCCTTTCCTGCAGCTCCACCAGACGCTGGAGCATATCAGTTTGATCCCACAGTAGCCTCAGCATTGCATCCTGCCTCCTCTCATCACGCTGCCGCCACCTCTCCTCTTGCTCCTGCAACCTCTCCTCGTGTTCATTTTCTGCTTTTCTGGACTCTGCCATTGTTTGCCTCCATGCATTCTGCTGAGCTCTCTCAGTGCGGGAGGACCGCATGAGCCCAGAGAACATTTCATTATGAGTGTGGTTTTTTGCCTTCTTATCTGAGCTAGCCTCTGGGACAGAGATGATAGGGGGAGTGCTGAAACATTTGCAGCTGCAGGAGGAAAAAAAGGGAGAGTAGTATTTAAAAAGACACATTTTAGAGAACAATGGGTGGACTCTTTCATGGTGAACCAAGCTGTTAACATTACATAGCACATGTGCTTTTCGTACAAGGCTGCATTTTGCCTCTTATATTGAGGGCCTGACGGTTTGGTGTGAGAGATCACACATGCAGGACCGGGCAACAGAATTCGGCTTGCAGGCAGCCATGGTAAGCCACAGTCTTTCGGCTTCTTCAACCTTCATAACATGTGGGAATGGTTTCAAACAGCAGCGCCCTCCTTTCCCATACCGAGCACCCATTGGGTTGGCCATTTAAAAGGAAGGGCTGCGGTTTTCGGGTTAACGTGCAGCACAAACCCAACTAACCCCACCCCACCCCCCAATTCTCTGGGATGATTGTTTCACCCCTCCTCCCACCGCATGACTAGTATCAGGGAAGATCCCTGCCAGCCAAACACAAACAGCTCAGAGTGAACGGCCCCCCCCAAACCATGTGGCTAAAAGCGTGGATGATTTCTTTTCAGACACAGGCAAACAGCCCAGCAGGAACGGCCACTTCTGAATGTCCCCTTAATAATGTCCCTGGAGATTTCTGCTCCATCCCCAGACACGTTAACAGACTTTTCCAGTAGCTCTACTGGCTGTGAATGCATCCCAAATTTTCAGGCAAATTAATCATTAAACACACTTGCTTTTAAACCATGTATTATATTTACAAAGGTACACTCACGAGAGGTGCCTTCTCTGGCTTCATGGTCCGGGAACCCACCTTGGGAGGATATTGGCTAAACAGTTCCTGGCTGTCGGGGAGAACAGTTTCTCTGCTTGCCTGTTGTGTGCTATCCTCCTCCTCCTCTTCCTCATACCCAAAATCCTCATCCCTGTTGCGTGAGACTCCCCCCTTGCAGGTGTCCATGGACAGGGGTCGGGTTATGGTAGGGGCACCCCCTAGAATTGCATGCAGCTCATCATAGAAGCGGCATGTCTGGGGCTCTGACCCGGAGCTGCCGTTTGCCTCTTTGGTTTTTTGGTAGGCTTGCCTGAGCTCCTTAATTTTCACGCGGCACTGCTGCGGGTCCCTGTTATAGCCTCTGTCCATCATGCCCTTGGACGTTTTTTCAAATATATTGGCATTTCGTCTTTGGAACGGAGTTCTGATAGCATGGATTCGTCTCCCCATACAGCGATGAGATCCAGTACCTCCCGTTCTGTCCATGCTGGAGCTCTTTTGCGATTCTGGGACTGCATGGTCACCTCTGCTGATGAGCTCTGCATGGTCACCTCTGCTGATGAGCTTGCCACGCTGGCCAAACAGGAAATGAAATTCAAAAGTTCCCAGTGCTTTTCCTGTGTACCTGACTAGTGCATTTGAGTTGAAAGTGCTGTCCAGAGCGGTCACAATGGAGCACTCTGGGATAGCTCCTGGAGGCCAATACCATCGAATTGGGTCCACACTACCCCAAATTTGACCCAGTGATGTCGATTTCAGCGCTAATCCCCTTGTAGGGGAGGAGTACAGAAATCGATTTTAAGAGCTCTTTAAGTCAACAAAAATGGCTTCGTCATGTGGACGGGTGCAGGGTTAAATTGATCTAACACTGCTAAATTCAACCTAAACTCGTAATGTAAACCAGGGCTTAGTCCATAGGCGCCGACTCCTTGGGTGCTCCGGGGCTGGAGCACCCACGGGGAAAAATTGGTGGGTGCAGAGCACCCACCGGCAGCTCCCCGCCCCGCCCTCCCCACCCCAGCTCGCCTCCTCCTCTACTCCGCCTCCACCTCCTCCCCTGAGCGGGCTGACGTGTCCTGCTTCTCCCCCCCGCCAGTGCTTGCACTGTGAAACAGCTGTTTTGTGTGGCAAGCCTGAGAGGGGGGGGGAGGAGAGGGAATGCAGCGTGCTTGGGGAAGAGGCAGGGCCAGGGAGGGGATTTGGGGAGGGATCCAATAGGGGCCGGTAGGGCCAGAGTTGGGGAAGGGCCAGGGGCACGAGCACCCATCGGTGCCAACAAAAGTTGGCGCCTGTGGCTTAGTCTGCTTAGAAAGTGTTATTTTGTGTCTTGTATTTGCTTGTATTGATATTGTCATTCTTTTTGTATGTGGTTCATACCCCTTTGTAGGAGATGCATGACATGAATGATTCCAACAGTAAAAAGGAAGTTTCTATGTGATAGAAACAGTTTTTGTAATAAAAATAATAAATGATATATACTACATCAGCAGGTTTATGAGCTTCTGTACTCTGAATACATAACAAGTTCAATATATCTGTAAACAAGTATAGTTTGAAGAAATGGGCAGCATATTTGCAGATTGTTAAAATGTGACTATTTGCTTTAATTATATCTTCCCTTACATGCTGAATTTAATGGCATCAGGTGATTTGAGCACATCCTCTTCAGATTACAGTACAAGAAACCCCACTGGCAATGGGCATTCCCTAAGTACATACTTTGTAATCACTAACCAACATCTTAGCCAGCTATGAAAGACTGTTGACATCTTAACATAAAAGAGCATAGTAGATGACTGTGGCTTGCAGGTTTGTATGCTTTGTTATGTAAAAATCTCTTTGATTTTTAGTTCAGAAGCTCAACTATAGGGAATATCAGACAGTTATGAGTGTCTTCATCAGCTGTCCTCTGAACCCCTAAGTGGGAAAGGATCTAATAGGTAGACACAGAATCCATAAAATACATTAAAATCTATTGTAAAGAAAAAATCTCTCCTAGAGCAGTATATGCCATTTGAGAAATTACATAATCCAGAGATGACATGATATAAATGTTTCTTCTTTTCTTTGGTAAGAACATTAAAATATCAATTTCACTCTTGTTCAGTCCTCAAAAGCAAGCAAGTGCTGTCCACTGTGGTGAAAGCAGGTTCTGGACATGTCATATATTGAAACACTGCCAAAAGTGAGAAAGCACAGGTTTATTGCATTCTGTCAACTGCTATTTAATTCCTACCATTACAACATGTACTTGAGTGGCCTATATATCTGGGTGTATCTTGAGCATAGATGAAGATCTTTAGCTTTTAATTAATAATACATAGCTGCAGAATCTAAAAGGCTATGTATAATTTATATATCAGTGTCTCAAAACTAGTCATTCATGCATTATATATTCTGACACAAAATTTTTTCTTTTATTCAAAGTTATTTTTCAACAGAAAATGTATTAAGATGTTATCATGCATCCTCTAAAACTGAACAGAGCTACCCTCAGTTTCACACTTCTCAAAGATGTCTGCTTGCATCGCATACTCAGCTAAATGTTGCAGAAAGAAATCTCTGTCAGTACTCTTTCTTTTTCTTGATGTGTTTTTAAAAGTAATGAGACCATTTCTTGTGTGGGTGTTAATTTACTGCCAGAAGTAAAAATAATTCAAAGAAAGAGAGTTTAAAAAATATGGACAGACACATTCTTCAATTATTTACCTGGGAGGTTTCTGAACAGTGTTAGTGAAAATAGAGCAGGATTTTATAACACCCAGGTCTTGTGAAAAAAAATCCATTTTTATACAGCACTTTATGTAAAACGCTTATAAATTATGTATGCAGTCGCACTGTAGCTGTGTTGGTCTCAGGGTATTAGAGAGATAAGGGGCATGGACCAACTTCTGTTGGTGAGAGAGAGAAGCTTTGGAGCTACACAGAGCTCTTCTTCAGGTCTGGGAAAGGTACTGTGAGTGTCACAGATAAATACAAGGTGGAACAGATTGTTTAGCATAAGTAGTTAGCACGTATTAATTTAAGGGACCCTTAAAGATAGAGTGGGCAGTTAACATCTCTGCAGTCATAGCACACAAAAAAAAGTGTGTGTGTGGGGAGGTGTGGGGGTTAGTGGATTACAGATTGTTGTAATAAACCATAAATCCAGTGTCTCTTAGTCCATGATTTGTAGTGTCTAGCAGAGTTATGAATTTAACCTCTCAGGCTCATCTTTTGAAAGCCTTGTGCAGGTTTCCTTTGAGGAGCGACAGATCAGATAGAGAGTGATTGCTTTGTGAAAAGTGTTCACCCACAGGTTATAGGCTGTTTTTGTCTTTTAGCATTTTCCTGTGTGAAGTTAAATGCTACTGTGGTGGGTTCTTTGGAATTTCTCCCCACTTACAAGGATGTTAAATTTAATTATATTATGGTTGCTGTATCCAAGTGGTTCAGCTATATTCACCTGTTGGTCCAGACCCTGTGCTCCACTTAGGACTAAATCAAGAATTGCCTCCAGAACAAGCAGTTCCAGGTCCAGCTGCTCCAAGAAGCAGACTTTTAAGTTGTCTAGACATTTTATCTCTGCATCCCATCCTGAGGTGACATATTACCAGTCAATACGAGAATAATTGAAACCCACCTATTATCTGCCTTTGTAGCCTCTCTAATCTCCCTGAGGATTTCACAGTAACCATACCATCCCAGTGTGGTGGTTGGTAGTATAGTCCTAGTGTTTTTATTCAAACATGGAATTTCTATCCATAGAGAATCTAGTGTACTTTTTGATTCATTTCAGATTTTTTACTATATTTTGATTCTATATTTTTCTTTCACATATCATGCCACTCCCTCACCAGCACAGCCTATGTTGTCATTCCTATATATATTTGAACCCTGGTATTACTGTGTCCCATTGATTATCCTCATTCCACCAAGTTTCTGTGATGCCTATTATATCAGTATCCCAATTTAATTACAGGCACTCTATCTAGTTCACCAATCTCAGTATTTAGACTTCTTGCATTTGTATATAAGCACTTGTACATTTTGTCAATATTTAGTTGCTTGCCTCCGTGTGTTATATTTAAATGGAACACTTTTATGATTGATTTGTTTCTCACTAGCTCTTACCTATACTTTACCAACTTCTTTCTTATCCTCTTTACTAGGAATAGAGTTTCCCCTTTAATAAATTCATCTGTAAGTGATGTCTCCGCCCATTCTGAGTGCTCCTCGGCACCTGTTGGCTTTCTCCCAGCCCTTCATTTAAAAAATCCTCTACATCTTTTTAAACTTACATCCCAGCAGTTTGATTCCAGTTTGGTTACTTCCTGTTATCGGCTCCTCATTTCCAAAAAGGTTCCCCAGTTCCTAATAAATCTAAAACCTTTCTCTCGATTTCATCATCTCATACACGCATTGAGACCCTGCAGTTCTACCTATCTTTCTGACCCTGTAGGTGGAACTGGAAGAATTTCAGAGAATGCTACCATGGAAGTCCTGGACTTGAATCTCTTACCTAGCAGCCTAAATTTGGCCTCAAGGACTACTATCCCTTTGTCATTGATACCTACATGTACCATGACCATCAGCTCCTCCCCAGCATTGCACATACATACTGTCTAGATGTCTAGTGAGATCGGTAACCTTTGCACCTAGCAGGCACTTCACCATGCAGTTTTCCTAGTCATCACAAACCCAATTAGGAGTAGAGAGGTTATTTTACCTCTATATTTGGCACTGGTGCAGCTGCTGCTGGAATATTTTGTCCAGTTCTGGTGCCCACAATTCAAAAAGGATGTTGATAAATTGGAGAGGATTCAGAGAAGAGCCATAAGAATGGTTAAAGGATTAGAAAACAGGTCTTAGAGAGAGTGACTCAAGGAGCTCAATCGATTTAGTTTAATAAAGAGAAGGTTGAGGGGTGACTTGATTACAGTCTGAGTATGTATGTGGGGAACTAATATTTAATAGTGGGTTCTTCAATCTAGCAGAGAAAGGTATAACATGATCCAGTGACTGAAAGTTGAAGCTATACAAATTCACACTGGTGTGCATTTTTTATAGTGATGGTAATTAACCCTTGAAACAATTTAAAAGTCATTTCCAGCATGTCCTAATTTCAGAGTGCCCACCTGTTTCTGTAACAATTTACCAAGGGCCGTGGTGGATTCTCCATCACTGATAATTTTTGAATCAAGATTGGATATTTTTCCAAGAGATCAGCTCTAGCAGTTATTTTGGGGAAGTTCTGTGGCCTGTATTATGCAGAAAGTCAGAGTATATAATCACAGTTGTCCCTTCTGGCCTTGGAATCTGTGATGGGAGCAGATCTTGAATACAGTAGAAATAAAAATGTTAAGATGGAAGCTTGAATTTACAAGGATGGACCACGTTTGGAATGAATGAATTAGGGGAAGTGTGAAGATGGTACCAATTATAGAAAAGCCGAAGGAATCTGGGCTTCAGTGATTTGGGAATGTGAAAAGAAGATAGGAAGAATACATAGGAAACAGGGTATTAAATTTAGAAGTGGAGGGTAAGAGAAGTGTTGGAAGACCCAAAACTAGATTGATGAATGTTATACAAAAGGATTTGATTAGCTGCAGAGTTTCTGAGGAACTGCTTAAAACAGAGTGGAATGGAGAAGGAGAACTCAAAGAACCAAGCCCATATAGATGGGACTAAGTCTAGAAGAAGATCTGCAGGGATCAGGCTGTGTATCTGGGGAGGGGACAAGCTGGAAGATGGGCCAGGAAGACAGACACACTTCATGTCATTGCCCCTTCCTTCAGCCAGTGGTGACCTGTTGATGCTTACTAGAGCAGCATTATATTATGCCATGCTACCACAGAACACTGAATTATGTTCTCCCCATATTGAACTAAATACATCATGGATTATTCATTTGTAGGGGCAAGGGAATGCTTCCAATCTTCACTGGTGATATTCCCTGGACTGCTTCTTTATGGGGATGGGTTCCCCCGACCTCAGAACAGGAAGAGAGATCAACCCAAAGAATATGAAGATTCTTTTAAATCTCTGTGCTTCTTGGAGGATTCAACATAGGAGAGGGCCATCAGTGCGAAAGCCATTTCTCTGCCCTACCTTCCTGTTTTCTCTGGCCCACAGCTGCCTCCATGACAGCTCTGTCCCATTTGTTCTGCTACCAGCTGCTGCCCTTGAGATCTTTCACAGGATGGGGTGCACAATCATGTTTTGGGGAAAATCCTTCCCTAGATGAATTCTGAAATATTTTGTCTAAGTATAAACTGGTTGTCTCTGGTTACCTGCTCACTGTATCTTTGGTGCTAATTTCTTGTTCCTGTTCTGTGTATTTGCCCCGGTTGTTATTTAAAAACATCATCCCATGTTTTTCTCTTGTCACTCTAATGACGACTTGTAATATATGTGAAATTATCTTTGTCTATTATGAAATTAATGGGAATCCTGAGAGTATTATTGGTCTGGGTATTAGTCATTCTGACTTGGAAAACACTGAATGTACTCAAATTGAGGCAGATTATTGAAATAGAATTTGAAACAGGTAATTGCAATTATTTGGCAATATAATATTCCAATATGCTTTCATAACTAGATCATAATATTTTGTGCGTCTGTTGAGAAAAGTAAAATACTGGCAAAGTAGATTATAAAATTACAAACAGCATAGCAAAGACTTCTTAGGTTATCCAATCCATTCCTCCTGCCATATGGTGGTTTATACTGCTCATTCTGAAATGTTTTGTCCAGCCTAGTTTTGGGTAATTCTAGTAAGAGAATAGTAACAGGATAATTAGCTTATGGTTTATCAGCCACTTATTAACAACTTCTATTTGAAAACTATTCCATAGACTTTTTGCTATTTGAAAACATTCCCTGAAGTATAAATGTTTTCATGTGATTGTATCTTATTGCTTAATAATAACTATATATTGGCCTAAATACATTCCAAAGTATACCCTCAGTCACTGGCTTATTACTGAATTAAAAGGGAGCATCTGTATATAGTTGTTCTACTGAAATGTATACTCAATAATCTTGCTATGAAAAATTCCCTTTTCTTTGACTGGCTAGTGCTCTCAGAACCCTTTCATATATGTTCACACCAAAAATGGCTTTCGGTAAGAGTAATTTATTTTTGATAACTGTACTACTTCATTGTACAGTGGTCAACCTTAGAAGAATGAAAACTTCGCCTTATTCAGATAAACCTTCCCATACTTTCTGTAGAAAATACTAAAAAGAATGTAGTAACCTTAAGGAACACTGCATCTATTTATTAAGGAAAAAATTGAAAGTTTTTTAAGAGCAACCACTGGTTTTAATATCTGGGGTTTGGTGTCATAAGATGATGAAGAGGTGGGCACAAGTTGAGACTTCCATGTTTCTATACATAGTGGATGCAAAATTCTGAAGGCAAAAGAGTGGTCTGATTTGTATAGTTAGGAATAATAGTACAGTGATTAAAACAATCTCTGTCTGGAGTGACTAAAAATGGTCCTCAACAAATCAAAGTTCAGAGACTTGTATGCAGTATGGTTACTGAGAAGAAACATACATGTTGATGACAAATCAATCAGACCTCTCAACCAATCGGAATACAGGGGCTTTCATAATTGAGAAATAAGTGCTGGTTATAGTTCAGTAATTGAACAGCATCCCCGCTTTCTGGCTGGAACAATTACATTTCATTTACGATTCTGGTTCTCTCTTTTTGCCACCCCAAACATTCCTCCTCATTGTTGTTTATTTCTATCTGTTGTTCCACTCCCAATATGTGCTTTTGCACTTTCTATTCCTGTCTTCCTCTGTGTTTACAACACCCTACCTTGTTTTCTGAAATACAAATTAGTTTCTTCCCTCATCCTCCAGATCATTTATGGGAAACCGAAATCAAAATACAGTGCAACAATCATCCCTTTGGGGCCTCAGCCGGCACTTCATCTCAATTAGGGTACATCTACACTGGCAGTTATAGCACCAATAGTTACAGCGCCACTCAGAGAGCACTGAAAGGAAATCACTGTTGTGTGTTCACACTGTCAGCTGCCTGCGCAATAGCATGTTCACACTCGCAGCACTTGCAGTGGTATTTGTAGCGGTGCACTCTAGGCAGCTATCCCACAGAGCACCTCTTCCTCTTCTGCCGCTAAGAGTTGTGGGAAGGCAGAGGAGGTCGCACGGCATCCTGGGTCCTGTCCCAGTGGCCCGTGATGCATTGCTTCGCATCCCAGAAATCCCTGTGCTTCCATCTGCATTTGGTGCCATTTTTCAACAGTTTGTGTACTGCATGCTCTGCCTCTTCGGTCTGCAGGAATGGATCCCAAACTGCTGACCAGTATGCTCCTCGCTCTGACCAACTCATCACGAGTGGCAGTGGAGTTATCCTTAACTACAAAGGCCAGAGGAGTGTGACATAGATCTCGCCACGCATACTAGCTATGACACGAGATTGCTTGTGGCATTCACAGAGGTGCTGACCACAGTGGAACACCGTTTTTGGTCTTGGGAAACAAGCACTGAGTGGTGGGATCACATTGTCATGCATGTCTGGGATGATGAGCAGTGGCTGCAGAACATTCAGATGAGGAGAGCCACATTCATGGGACTGTATGATGAGCTCGCCCCAGTCCTACGGCAGAAGGACACGAGAATGAGAGCTGCCCTTTTGTTGGAGAAGCACGTGTTGATTGCACTGTGGAAGCTGGCTACTCCAGACTGCTACCAACTAGTCGCTAACCAGTTTGGAGTGGGAAACTGGATGGCTTTGCACAAATGGGCTTCCCTAACTACGGAGGGGTGACAGATAGCATGCACATTCCAATTCTGGCACCAGACCACCTAGTCACCGAGTACATTAATCACAAGGGATATTTCTCAATGGTTCTCCAGGTGCTTGTGGATCACTGTGGACTGTTCACAGACATTGATGCAGGCTGGTCTGGAAAGGTACATGACATACGCCTGTGTCAAGAACACTAGCCTGTTCAAGAAACTGCAAGCAGGGACTTTCTTCAGAGACCAGAAGATCACCGTAGGGAAAGTCAAAATGTCCTGGGAGACCCCGCCTACCCCTTAATGCCGTGGCTTATGAAGCTATACACGGGGCAACTTAACAGCAGGAAGGAGCAGTTCAACAACAGGCTGAGCAAATGCAGAATGACTGTTGAGTGTGCTTTTGGCCATTTAAAAGCCGGCTGGCGATGCCTCTATGGGAAGCTGGACCTGGCCAATGACAGGCCTATGCTTATAGCTGCGATGCCTCTATGGGAAGCTGGACCTGGCCTATGCTTATAGCTGCATGCTGTACACTCCATAATATTTGTGAAGAGAAGGGTGAAAGCTTCACTCAGGGCTGGACTGCAGAGTCTCAGCACCTGGAGGCTGAGTTTGAACAGCCAGAGACCAGGACTATTAGAGAGGCACAGCACGGGGCCATAAGGATCAGGGATGCCTTGAGACAGCAATTTGAAGCTGAAAGCCACTAATATTTGTTGCTATGCTCAGGATTGCAGTGCTTGTAATGCTAGGAGGTGATTGGTGCACATGATGCAAGAAGGGACCTTAACATAATTGTATGTTGCTTTGCAATGCTCTTTTTGCTTTCACTTAATAGAATAAAGATTGCTTTCAAACCAACACAATTCTTTTTTTAAAAGACAACAACCGGAGGAAAGTCAAATGAAAAAATACATCAGCAGGGAGGGGGATGGGGGAAGGGAAAGTTCCAGGAAGAGGAGGGGTCCAGGGATGGCTAAAGATTTGTATATGTCATATCCAAGCTTCTCCTCTGGAGTACAATGCAGCGGGTACTGTACTTCAGCAAGGCCAAACTGCAGAGGGATGGGTGTTGAGTGCAGAGGGTAGTGGGAGTCCTCCGTGCTGGACTGTGAGGAGGGATGAGTGGAATGCTGCAGATAGAGACTGGAGCCAGGAGGTTCATAAAACTGTGTTGGTGGTGTCTGGGGAGCACCTGGGAAAGAGTTTTGTGACAGCAGCTGCAGGGGAGGGCGGGCACGGAGCTGCTCAGTTTGAGGAGCTAGTATCGCCGGCAGTGTGTCTGCTTGGTGCTCCATGTTTAAGAGCCACTCTGTGGATTCTTTCTGGCATGCCGCGTTCTCCTTTTTGTCCCTCTTCTCACTGTCCCACCACTCCTTCAATTCCTGTTTCTCAGCAGCAGAGGACATCATAACCTCATGCAGAAAGTCCTACTTAGTTCTTCTTGGCCGCCTTCTAGTTCTGTGCAGCCGTTCTGCTGCTGCTAACAAAGAGGGAGGCTGGGATCCCAAGGTCATCTCTGTGAAGTTGAAATGCAACATTTTACAGAAGCAGTATTGTTTGCGACACACACAACACTGATTCAGTGCTTTAAAACACAGCCAGTATTCACACACCTGTCACTAACTGGCTGACCCCAGGCAAGCACACATGAGCCACAAGACCCCCAAAATGGTGAGTAGCTACAGGGGCAGGGTAAATCACTGTTCCCAGACCCTGCTGTACACTGGGCATGTGGCTCTTGGGGAGAGCCAGCACTGTATGGCGGGTGGGCTGATAATCATTCCTGTCCCCATACTTTCCACAGGATGTGATCATTATGGAAGATATCTCGCTCCTGAGGGTGAACAGGGAATCAAGGGGGTTCTTCTCCAAGCCCCTATGCGGCTCACCTGTGTGCAGCAATGGTTCCCTGCCCATGACAGCACAGTGGCACGGGAAAGTTACCATTAATGTGGCAAGAAACAAAGCAGCTCTGCCGAAGAATCTGTATCAGTGGATTCTCCACAAGAGTTTTCTGGAGATCTCTGAGGGAGATTCCCATGAGGTGAGGGAGTCAATCAACAGCCTGTTCCGCCACTCAGACTAAGCATGAGATGGGAGATGAGCCTGCTTTCTGCAACTCTCCTGCCCTACTGCCCCCAACAACTCGCTTCAGCAATTCCCAAAATCAGATCCACTTACTAGGGGCCCCTCTCCTGTTTGTGCTTCGCCCAGATGCTACTGCTGTGACTGGGTAGGCTCCTCTGGGGTAGAAAAGAGCTCCTGGCTGCATGCATCCCTGGCCTCCGAGTCATCCTCTGCCTCTGGGTCCCCTTCCCCCTCCACATCCTCGTCCAAGATTTCCTCCTCCTAGCTCGTTCCATTCTCGACTGGCACGCGAGCGAACAAAGTATCCACAGGGCCTTTGCAGTGGAGATGGGGTAGCCACCAAGTATTGTGTCCAGCTCTTTGTAGAACCGGCCACTCATGGGTGCAGCACCGGAACGGCGGTTTGCCTCCCGTGCCTTGTGGTAGGCATTCCACAGCTCCTTCACTTTTACCCTACACTGCAATGTGTCCCAGTCATGCTCCCATTCTATCATGCATCATGAAATCTGTCCGTAGGTACCATAATTCCTACAGCTGGAGAGCAGTTGGGACTAGACAGCCTCCTCTCCCCAAATGCTGATGAGGTCCAGCAGTTCAGCATTGCTCCAAGTTGGGGATCCCCTGGTGCGTGGAGCAGGCATGGCTACCTGGAAAGATGTGCTGAGACCACTGCACGCATCACTGAGCAAACAGGAAGGGGACTTCCAAATTTGCAAAGACATTTATGTGGTGGGGATGATGATTGGTCACCTGACGGCAGGGCAGTAGAGTTCAAACTGAGGACCAGAGAGATGAGAACAGGCATTGTGGGACACCTCCAGGAGGCCAGCTGCAGTGCTGTAATTGCCATGGTGTCTAAACTGGCACCACAGCACTGTACCCTTGGCGCAGAAAACTGTACGCCTCGCATTGAGGTGGTTTTTTTAAAGCACTACAACTGCGCAGTTTCTGTGCACTAAGTGGCTTGGCAGTGTGTACAACTTGGGAGTTACAGTGCAGAAAGCTGCTTTATTGCGCAGACACTTGCCAGTGTAGACAGGGCCTTAGATAGATACGTTGTCATATTTATATCTATTTTATGGGCTTTTTCATATATGTGATGCCTAATAATAATTAGGGCTGTCGATTAATCACAGTTAACTCACGCAATTCACACAAAAAAAGAATCACGATTTAAAAAAATTAATTGCAATTAATTGCAGTTTTAATCACACTGTTAAACAATAGAATACCAATTGAAATTTATTAAATATTTTAGATGTTTTTCTACATTTTCATATATATTGTATTCTATAGTTGTAACTGAAATCAAAGTGTATATTACTTCTGATTACAAATATTTGCACTGTAAAATGATAAAGAAATAGTATTTTTCAATTCACCTCATACAAGTACTGTAGTGCAATCTCTTTATTGTGAAAGTGAAACTTACAAATGTAGATTTTTTTTGTTTGTTACATAACTACACTCAAAACACTGTAAAACTTCGGAGCCTTCAAGTCCACTCAGTCCTACTTCTTGTTCAGCCAATTGCTAAGACAAAGAAATTTGTTTACATTTACAGGAGATAATGCTGCCCTCTTCTTATTTACAATGTCAGGAGAAAGAGAGAACAGACATTTGCATGGCACTTTTGTAGCCAGTGTTGCAAGGTATTTATGTGCCAGATATGCTAAACATTTGTATACCCTTCATGCTTCGGCCACCATTCCAGAGGACATGCTTCCATGCTGATGATGCTCATTAAAAAAATAATGTGTTAATAAATTTTGTGACTGAACTCATTGGGGAAGAATTGTATGTCCCCTGCTCTGTTTTACCCGCATTCTGCCATATATTTCATGCTACAGCAGTCTCGGATGATGACCCAGCACATGTTCATTTTAACAACACTTTCACTGCAGATTTCAGAAAATGCAAAGAAGGCACTAATGTGAGATTTCTAAAGATAGCTGCAGCACTCAACCCAAGGTTTAAGAATCTGAAGTGACTTCCAAAATCTGAGAGGGATGAGGTGTGGAGCATGCTTTCAGAAGTCTTGAAAGAGCAACACTCCGATGCGGAAACTACAGAACCCGAACCACCAAAAAAGAAAATCAACCTTCTGCTGGTGGCATCTGACTCAGATAATGAAAATGAACATGCGTCAGTCCCCACTGCTTTGGACTGTTATCAAGCAGAACACGTCATCAGCATGGACATGTGTCCCTTGGAATGGTAGTTGAAGCATGAAGGGACATATGAATTTTTAGTGCACTTGGCATGTAAATGTCTTGCAACGCCAGCTACAACAGTGCCATGAGAACACGTTCTCACTTTCAGGTGATACTGTAAACAAGAAGCAGGCAGCATTATCTTCTGCAAATGTAAACAAACTTGTTTGTCTGAGAGATTGGCTGAACAAGAAGTAGGACTGAGTGGATTCGAAGGCTCTAAAATTTTACATTTGTAGGTTCAACTTTCATGATAAAGAGATTGCACTACAGTACTTGTATGAGGTGAATTGAAAAATACTATTTCTTTTGGTTTTTTATAGTGCAAATACTTGTAATCAAAAATAAATATAAAGTGAGCACTGTACACTTTGTATTCTGTGTCATAATTGAAATCAATATATTTGAAAATGTAGAAAACATCCAAAATATATAAATAAATAGTATTCTATTATTGTTTAACAGTGAGATTAATTGTGCAATTAATAGCAATTAATTTTTTTAACTGCTTGACAGCCCTAATAATAATAAACAGAGGCACAGGAAAAATCAAACACATAAACTTTGATTGAAGTAAATGGAGATACTCTGATTTACATGAGACAAGGATCTGTCTCACAAAAATTATACTTTGCATTCTGTAGATTTAGTGAAGAGATGGAAGCAAGAGCTATACCAACTAGTACTCAACTCGGGAAACACAATTGTTTGTCCTCTGTTTTGGTGGCTGTTTGGCATGAAGATAAGATGATAGCATATCAGTTCATTTCTGCCATGCTTTACTTTAAAATCCATCAGATCTGTTTAATAGTATTGTCCACATCAATTTAATCAAATTTTTCTCATAATAACCCATTGGCACTGCATTAAATGATGTATTAGTGTAGTACAGTGGTCTCAAACCTTTTTACGCCCAAGATCACTTTTTGAATTTAAGGGCAAACCAGAATATACCCTGCCCCTTCCCTGAGGCCCTGCCCCTTCCCCAAAGCCCTGCCCTGCTCACTCCATTCCCCCACCTCCATTGTTTGCTCTCCCCCACCTCTGTTGTTCACTCTCCCCCACCCTCACTCACTTTCACCAGGCTGAGGTTGGGGTTCAGGGCGGGGGTGTGCGGGCTCTGGGCTGAGGCCAAGGGATTTGTAGAGTGGGAGGGGGCTCTGGGCTGAGCCTGGGGCAGGGGATTGGGGTAAAGGAGGAGGTGAGGGGTGCAAGCATTGGGAAGGAGTTTGGGTACAGAGGGGACTCTGGGCTGGGGCAGAGTATTGGGTTGCAGGAGGGGGTACAGAGTTCTGGCTCTGAGAGAGGCTCAGGGCTGGGGGCTGGGGTGCAGGATGGGGTATGAGATGCTGGCTCAGGGAGGGGGCTGGGGGTTGGAGTGTGGCCTCCTGCTGGGCAGCAGTTACCTTGGGCGGCTCCCGGTTGGTGGCACAGCAAGGCTAAGGCAGGCTCCCTGCCTGCCCCGGCCCCATGATGCTCCCAGAAGGGGCCAACATGCCCCTGAGGTCCCTGGGGCGGGGCACGTGGCTTCACATGCTGTCCCTCTCTGCAAGCACCGTCCCTACAGCTCTCATTGGCCACAGCTCCCCATTCCCGGCCAACGAGAGCTGCAGGGGCGGTGCTTGCAGACAGGAGCAGTGCATGCCCACCCTCAGAGCCATGCTCGCTGCTTCTGGCAGCCCCACTGCGCTGCCAGAGATTGCGATCGACTAGGAGATCCTCTAGGATCGTCCAGTAAATCGCGATCGACCGGTTGGTGACCACCAGTTGTAGCAAATAATATGATCTAGATTGTCAAAGGAATGCGTAAAGCAACAGAGATGGCAGCCATATAAAGTTAATATTTACCAACATTTACTGTGTCAGCATCTGAACTACAAAAGATATTACCTTTTCTGAGCATATGGAAATACTTTGCTATATCACATTCCATACTGTAGTAACTCTCCTTTTAATAATGACAACTGTGTTTCTGTATTTACCTAGTGGTACTGTGTTACTCATAATTAGAGCTGTGCAAATAGTGAATTATTCAGTTCACTGGCAATTCCAGAAAAATCAAAAAAATTGTTTCAGGTAAACCCAATAACAAGTTTTTCAAAATGTTCAGACAACTGGCAAGTTGAAAAATTGCTTTGGATCAAACAAAACATTTTTTGACCCAAAATGTGTTTTCTATTTTGAACATGCTTAACACTTAATTTAAAAAAATTAATGAAATTTCTAAACAAAATGTCATTTTGAACCAATAAATATAAATATTTTATTTCAAAATGAAATGTTATGACTTTTTTGTTTTTTCAACACAAACAATTCAGCGAAATCAACCTGTGTCAAGGTTCCTCCCCCACTCTGAACTCTAGGGTACAGATGTGGGGACCTGCATGAAAAATCTCCTAAGCTTATCTTTACCAGCTTAGGTCAAAACTTCCCCAAGGTACAAAATATTCCACCCTTTGTCCTTGGATTGGCCGCTACCACCACCAAACTAATACTGATTACTGGGGAAGAGCTGTTTGGACACGTCTTTCCCCCCAAAATACTTCCCAAAACTTTGCACCCCACTTCCTGGACAAGGTTTGGTAAAAAGCCTCACCAATTTGCCTAGGTGACTACAGACCCAGACCCTTGGATCTTAAGAACAATGAAAAAGCATTCAGTTTTCTTACAAGAAGACTTTTAATAGAAATAGAAGTAAATAGGAGTAAAGGAATCACCTCTGTAAAATCAGGATGGTAGATATCTTACAGGGTAATTAGCTTCAAAACATAGAGAACCCCTCTAGGCAAAACCTTAAGTTACAAAAAAGATACACAGACAGAAATAGTTATTCTATTCAGCACAGTTCTTTTCTCAGCCATTTAAAGAAATCATAATCTAACACGTACCTAGCTAGATTACTTACTAAAAGTTCTAAGACTCTATTCCTTGTCTATCCCCGGCAAAGACAGAATATAGACAGACACACAGACCCTTTGTTTCTCTCCCTCCTCCCAGCTTTTGAAAGTATCTTGTCTCCTCATTGGTCATTTTGGTCAGGTGCCAGCGAGGTTACCTTTAGCTTCTTAACCCTTTACAGGTGAGAGGAGCTTTCCCCTGGCCAGGAGGGATTTCAAAGGGGTTTACCCTTCCCTTTATATTTATGACAACCTGAATTCAAGAAACATTGTGGTGTTGCCAAATCTGCATTTTGTCAATAAAGTTTGGGCTGCAAAATTTCACCCAGCTCTACTCATACTGTTAATTCATGCTGTAGTTGTAATTCATGTTAATTTGTTATTGATGGCTTAGATTTCAGCCACTTTGAGGATTATTGTTATCTGAAGTCTACTAAAAGGTGAGTCACAATTACACGCAACTCTAAACCATTAATAGCCCATGGATGACGGGTAGCTGCAATGGGGAAAAAAATATATGTTTCTGTCGTATCTGCTGAGGACTGAAGATGTTTACCTATCTTTTGGGTTCTGTTTTTACTAATATGGATGTATGTTTGAAGTAAAACTGTTGCAACTATTTATTATGAAACTTTACTAGCTGTGACCAAGAAGAGCTCTGCAGGTTATAATAAGGAGGAAGTGAATAATGCTTTGTTGGAAGAATGAAACTGAAGACTGATGCAAACTTTTTTTCTGTTGCAGTACATCTATATGATATCTGTTGGATTCCTGTCATACTCTAATTTTATTGTATTTGTACTGAAAGAGGCTAATAGGTTTGTCTGGTTTGGGCTACTTTCCATAAACTTATGTTGCTTATTGGTTATGGTATTATTATACACTTGGTGTTTGCAGACTTTTCCCTTAATATTTATTTCATTATTTTAGCAAGCATGATGTTGAACAAGATGATAGTCATAAAGACCAAGTTCCTCCTTTTTAAAAACTGTTACATTAATTCATAAGTGCTTCTACAATCCTTTGGTATTGTCTGTCAGCTACCTATCTCTTAGATACTTACATGGTCTCCATTACCATAATATCTGAGCACCTCATAATTTTTAATGTATTTATCCTCACAACGCTCCTGTGAGGTAGGAAAGTACAATATTATTATCTCTATTTTAGGGATGGGAAACTGAGAAAGGGAGGCTAAGTGACTTGCCCAAGGTCATACACGATGTTTGTGGCAAAGCAGGGACTTGAACATTGGCTTTTCACCTCCTAATTAGAATATATTGAGGTAACTGATAGCACGATGAGCTAAGCATGAATAAATGTAGACGTACTAATAGTGATCGTCGCATGCATCTAAAATCAAAAAACAAACCCACATAATTTCAAACCAAATCCTTCCAACTGTGTGTCAATTGTTTGAACTGTATCTGTGTGATTTTTACAGTGAAGGCTCTTTGAGGCAGGTACTGTCTTATTCTAGGTTTGTACAGTCAAGCACCCTTTTGTCTCATAGTCACAATAATACCTAGAAAGCTATGATTTCAAGATATGAAATGTAGTATAAACAATAAAATGTGGAGTAGAATTTTCAGAAACATTTGTAGATCTAAAATAATCTTCAAGTTCAGACTATTAGCAGAAAATCTTGTTTTGAACTTACTGGACTTCTAGTAGAATATACAAACTTAGTATGTCCAGTAATGTAAATACTGAAATCATAGACGGTAATTAAAGCAACCCAGTGCATATTTATTAATAATTATTATTATTGTATTAAATATTTTACATTTCTAAAGCACCCATCTCAGTAGTTGTCTCAGCATTCTGTAGTATACATTGGAGTGGGGAGGGGAGGGAGAAATTAGGATGAAGTTAAGGTTCAGAGCATGCATCAGTAACTAAGGGTAAAAAGAATATTTCAAGGATGTGTAATAAACCAAGGAAATTCAGAGTTGATGTTACACTTCAAAGAAATCCAAGCAAGTTAAGAAATAGACAGTCAAGGCACCGGAACCTCTTTAACTCTTCACAGTAGTGATGTTATGCAGTAACCCTGTGATGATCATTATGACATTTTAGTGTTTGTGGTCTGTGACAAAGCTCTGTCCTTGCCTCCGTGGGTCCCGCGTTTCCTGGCGGATTTCGCTAGCCTCAGAGGCTCACTGTAACCCTCCACGTAACCCTTCTCTCTCTAGAGACAAGGGTCACAGTCTACTGAGCCATTTTCATCAAAAGCCAGCGAGGGAGGTGAGGAGAAGTTATCCTTCCTTGCACAGTCTCTGTTGTCTCCCAGTCTCAGTGATTAATCAGGGGGCAAAGGTGGGGGGGGGAGAGGGAGCCCGGGCCCACCCTCTACTCCGGGCTCCAGCCCAGGGACCCTAATAGTATCAGCTATGGTAGCTGATATTTCAGAAACATAACATGTACAATTCCCTGGGCTACTTCCCCCACAGCAGCCCTCACTTCCTCAAGCTCCACTTCACCCTTACCTCAGGGCCTCCTTCCTTGTACCTGATGTGGTGTGTACTACTGAGCCTCTCCAACAGCGCAACTTCCTCCCACAGCTCCTGACATGTACACCCACCTGACTAACTGGGAGGCTTTTAACTAGTTTCAGCCAGCCCCTGTTTGGCTTCAGGTGTCCCAATCAACCTTCTCCCTGCCTTCTGGAAAGTTCTTAATTGGCCCCAGGTGTCTTAATTGACCCGGAGCAGCTGCCATTTCACTTATCCTGGTCCTAGGGATTTGTTTAGCCTGGAACTAATATATCTATCTCCCACTACTTTTCTACAGCCATCTGGCCTGGCCCTGTCACAGGTCTTAATTTAATATGTCTTTAAAAATCAGTGTAATCTAGATTTTTCCACACTATTCCCCCTCATGGCATCAAAACAGGAAAGAGTTAAGGTTGTGTTTTTTATGCAACATTTCTGAATTTCTTTTAAGCATAATCTTAACTTTAAATTTCTTGGGTTTATAATAAACACAAGGGTTGACCACCAGGCCAGCCAGATTTCCCTACAGTTGTGCTTCCACAAGAGAACAAGCACTGGAGGCACAGCTAACAGCCTAATTTCACAGTATGAGTTCCTAGAAGGGAATACGAGTAATACAAAATAACTAGTCAAACTGACCTTTAAATTTGATTCCTGGAAACTCAACTCTTTGCTCTTGGAACGACTAACTTCAACTCATTTTTGCTCTTTGACTCACGGCTGCAGGTAGATCTTTCTTTTTCCCTGGATGCGAATGGTACCTGGGAGGCAACATACAATTTTTTTGTTCTTACTGGGACTACAGAGGTCTGAATTGATCTTCCTCGTTCATTATTGAATTATTTAACAACATAATTTGGCTTTTCTTCTTTATGATGTGGTCTTTCCACGATTTAGCTCACAATCATAGTGTGGACTACACCATCTTCTAAGCCATTTTGTCTAATATTTTAGTTTATAAGGTGCAGTAAATGTTGCTGCTATTTACAGAAAATAAGCTGGACAAATTATGTTAATTTCTATCACTGACATGTTCCTCCCCTCTTATGTGATATTATTCTCTCCTTCCATCTCTTCCGATTATTCCTTCTCTCACTCTAGATTATTTACCCGTTGCACTGACTCATTGCCATTAGCTTGGACTTCCATTAGAATGCAATAATAGTGATCTTTTGGACTATGGTCACTCAAGAATTAAACAATTTAGTGTTAGTGCAATTTAGTGTTACCTGATACCTATTATTTCAGAAAATGGAAACAATTTAAAAACTGACAGTCCTGACAATGAACCACATCCCAATCTCATAGATCCACTGACTATGGTGTTGTTTTGGATTTTCACGGTGTAACATCAGAAGTCGACATTCCCCCCTCCCCCCCACCCAACAGCAAAAACAACCCCCTGCCAAAACATTAATTTGAAAAACAGCTACACAAACAGTGACAGCAGTAACAGCCCATGGTTCAGTTCTCCATTTTGTCCTTATAGCATGCAGATAACACTTTAAAAAATGCTTTTTACTGACACTTTTTTCCCCAAATGGTATCAATTGACCATTATCTATGACGCTTTTCAATGGTTCCAGTTTAGGTCCCAGTCCTGCTCCTACTGATTTAAATGGGAGTTTGGCCTTTATTTTGATAAGGTTCAGACATGGTCCAATGCCTATTGAAATCAATGAAAAATACCCTCTTGATCGATGGGAGTTGGACTGAGCCCTAAAAGCATTTTTAACGGATGGTGCACTTAAGGAGAAATTGCAAATACTACCACCCTTACAGTCTGATATTTCTAACATTTTTCAATTTTTTTCTCTGCCAGGTCAATAATTAATATAAAGCATAATAGGGTCGGGGAGTTAAATCATTGTGATTTTGAACACTTTCCAAGCAGGGCATTAAAATTGTATTGCCAGGATAAAGATCTCTGCATGAAAGGGCATATTTCCAAAGTTCCATTCGTTCAGTCTGTTCTTTAAATACTGTACCCTGCTGGATTCATGATCTGGGCCCCTTTAAAAACAGACCCAAAACATCTGCAGATCTAGAAATGCTTTTGACTTATTTTTTTCTTTCTTCCACCTGAAGGCCACAACTAATGGCTCTAGACTGTTCTCAGTGGTAGCAGACGACAGAACAAGGAGTAATGGTCTCAAGTTGCAGTGGGGGAGGTTTAGGTTGGATATTAGGAAAAACTTTTTCACTAGGAGGGTGGTGAAACACTGGAACACGTTACCTAGGGAGGTGGTGGAATCTCCTTCCTTAGAAGTTTTTAAGGTCAGGCTTGACAAAGCCCTGGCTGGGATGATTTAATTGGGGATCGGTCCTGCTTTGAGCAGGGGGTTGGACTAGATGACCTTCTGGGGTCCCTTCCAACCCTGATATTCTATGATTCTAATGACCGTTGCTGCCATTAAGGGGCTCTTCCCCAGGGGAGAGAGAGACACTCATCCAGGTATCTCCCCCACCTCCACCCTGCCACAATCGTTTGAATCTGGTCTACACACGCCTGTGGCCCTCTGTTTGTTCCCTGCGTGCCACAAGCTACCGCTGAAGCTGAATGGGAGTCCTGGGGTGGGATGGAAAGCAGGACCCGTTGCCAAACGAGGGCAGCATCCCTTTCGCTGGGGCTGGGAGGGCTGCAGAGGGGTTCGGTTGAGGAAGGCGATTCTCAAAGGAACTCGCCTTTGGTTTAAAAGGAGGCGGGCGTGCGCCGGACCAAAGCCCGAGCGATACTACCCGCACCCCGGCCGCACCCTCTCCCCTTTCCCCGGCAGTGCAGGAGAGCGGGTCGCCACGGCTTGGGGGCGCCGGGCCCTCGGAAGGGCGCCGTCTCCTCAGCTCGACAGGAGGAAGCAGGGCCCGCGTCCAGCCTTGGGCGGGAGTTTCACTTTTGCAGCCAGCGCGGGAGCCGAACTTCCCCCAGCGGACGGAGCGGGACCCGCGCGAGGGGGCGGGCGGGGGCTGCAGCGGCAGGTCGGTGCTTCCGCGGTGGCTGAAGAGGGGGCGTCTCTGCTGCTGGGGCCGGAGCGACGCGGCTGGCTGAGCGCGCCCCCGGCCTCCACCTGCCCTGCGGAGAGGGAGGCAACGGGCCGCGGCCTGCGGCGGGACGATGACGAGCCCCCCAGGTGGGTCCGGGCTGCTGCCGGGATGGGGTGGCCGGGCCAGCGCTGGGGGTGGGAAGCGGGGAGGGAGCTGTCAAACGCCGAGGTCTCTTCCTCGCCCCGCCGCCCAGCTTGGCTTCCCATAGGAGGGGCGGGTCCTTCCCTGCTCCCACACCGGACTGAGAGACGAGCGGGAGGGAGCAAAGGGGCTGGAACTGGGGGTGCTGCACCGGCTCTTCTTCGAGTCCCCCAGCCCAGCCTGTGTCCCACCTGGCGATGCCCTTGGGGTGTGGTGAGCACTGCAGGGGAGACAGGGACCCACTTCTCTTCATGCCCTCCGGCGACGTGCTGTTGCCCAAAGCTACCCTATTGCGAACCCCGAGTCCTGCTAATGAAAAATAAAGAGTAGGACCCAACCCACCAAATATTGCCGGGCGGGGGGTGCCGCTAGAAGAAGAGTGAAAACGTGCGTCCCTGGGGATTTCTTACTTTGCTTCCCTAAGCGAAGGATGGGTAGAGCAAAGCCTAATTTTTTATTTTGCAAAGTGTCTAACGTAGGAGTGAAAATGTCAGACAACTTTTTTTTATTTAAAGGGAGATGTGTAGTAGAAGACTTTTCTTCTTGCATTGAGAAATAGCTTAGCTGTAGGGACCATTGCTTACTTACAAAAGAGTAAGTTGTTTCCTTAAACAAAATGAATACAGCTGGTATATGCGTTGTTAAATGGTGAACAATAACCCAGAATTTCTTTAGTGAAATATAATTGTAGACTTATGGCTTGGAAATATACAACCCCTCCAGTTTGGGGTCCTAACATCATATCTAGCTCAGTACAACCACTTTTAGGCAAAGCAGGTGAGGTAATATCTTTTTTTGGACCAACTTCTGTTGGTAAAAGAGACAAGCTTTCGAGCAACACTGAGCTCTTCTTCAGGTTGTATTGAAATGAAAAACAAGGTCAAATGCCCACAAAAACTGGATAGGTTTGCCAGGTTTTCGACCAGAACGCCCCATCAAAAAGGGACCTTGGTGGCTCTGGTCAGCACTGCCGACCGGGCGTTAAAAGTCCGGTCAGTGATGCGGAGGGTCTAAGACAGGCTAGTCCCTACCTATCCTGGCACTGCGCTGTGCCCTGGAAGCGGCCAGCAGCAAGTCCGGCTCCTAGGCGGGGGGCTACAGGGCTCCATGTGCTGCCCCTGCCCTGAGCACTGGCTCTGTACTCCCATTGGTCGGGAACTGCAGCCAATGGGACCTGGGGGGGCGGTGCCTGCGAGCAAGAGCAGCGCGCGGAGCCTCCTGCTCCGCCTCCCCCCCCCCAACCCGGCCTAGAAGCCAGACCTGCAGGTCGCTTCCAGGTCACACAGCATGGAGCCAGAACAGGCAGGAAGCCTGCCTTAGCCCCGCTACGCTGCTGACTGGGAGCTGCCCGAGGTAAGCCCACGCCCCGAGCCCAAGTACCTGCCCCTGCCCTGAGCCCCCCCAAACCCCTCAATCCCAGCCCCACCTCAGAGCTCGCACCCCAGCTGGTGGGGGAGAGCAAGCCACTGAGGGAGGGGAAAATGTAGTGAGCGGGGGGTGGGACCTCAGGGAAGGGGCAGGGCTAGGGTGTTCGGTAGACCACTGGACCACAATGAAAGCTCAACTCACCCGTTCACCTTGTATTTCACTCGATTCCCATAAATATTTTGTTTTGGACATTTTAATTTGTTAGTGCCATTTCTCCAAGTGTTTTATATGACAAACTAAATTTTACTGAACACTTTACTGAAGAAGACTACCATTATTTTTCATAAGTGTTTAGCACCACAAGCCACACCTATAGCTTTATAGAAATGCACCCCTCCAAAATATCCATTAATCATATGTTGGTTCAACTTTAAACCTATGTATCATTACATACCAAAAAATACATTTCAAAAGTTATTGCAAAGTCAAGCGCTTGAAAGTTGGGAAAGGCTAGAATTAGGGTAGAATGGACCATATAAATTCTGGTCCCTTGGAACGTGCATTGTCACATACTTTTTAATTAGATAATCACATACTATTTTTTCCATCTCATTCAAAACACAGGATGGACAGTGTTCAGTGATCAAGGCATCTAATTCAATTTTTCTTTTTCTCTCATAATTCAATTTCTGATCTTCAGCCTTATTTACTACACGCCATCCAAACCCTGCACTGAATACAGAATTGTTCATTTTTTCATGGTCTTTTTTTATAGAGTACATTGCTATGGCATAAAAGTGCCTTACAAAAATTAATGCATTATTATTTCCATTTTACGGAAGGGGAAACTGACACAAAGAACATAGTAAATCAGGGGCAGATCCAGGATTAGAATTTCGGACCCCTGGACTCCCAACCTTGACCACACTGCTTAACTGAGGAAGAAGATACTGAGTATTTACAGTTCCCATTGACTTCAGGTAGAGATGAGTGTTCAGCTGCACTTCTGAAAATGAGTGCCCCCTGGTATTTTATATTGGGCACCCAGAAAATGACAAACACACAATAGTGACCACCTGCCAAAAATTGTGTTTAAGAGACTTGCTTGATATCACATAGTGAGTCTGTGGCAAAGGCAGGGATCTATTTTCACAACTCTAGGAGACAGAAAAGTATTTTTACCCTCATCTTACCTATGAGAAAATAGATATGAAGGCCAGAATTTGTAAAAGTGTCGCTATTTTCAGTGCCATGATTGGGTGCTCGCTCTGCATGAGACATCCAGGACTTTCTTTTTTCTTTTTTCCCAGTGTTTTTAGGATTTTATAGCACTTTTTATGTTCAATACACTAACTGACACTCACAGCCCCCTTATGAGGTACAATAGAACCTCAAAGATATGAACATCAGAGTTACGGCCTTACTGATCAACTGGTTAGCATGTGGGACTGGAAGTAAGTGGAGACCAAAATGCAAAAAAAAAAAGGCAGCAAATACTGTGTTTGCAGTGGTCACCAACCGGTTGATTGCGATCGACTTGTCAATCCTAGTGGATGTCCCAGTCAATCGCGATCTCCGACAGACTTCTTTATGCAAATTCCACTAAACATACTGTACCTAGTGTAGATAAAGCATTCATGAATGGCAGATCTTTTATGAAATCTGTCTTCACTTATGGGGAGAGGCAGAGATACGATAATCCGCTAATGGTGATGCCATACTTGAGTTATATCTCTTCTCCACATTCATGAAGATAAATGTCATAACAGAGATTAGCCATTTTGTATTCTTTATTTATATAAAGTGCACTTCTCCCACTTGACAGAAATAAGTCATTAAAATTGATTGTGTTTGAATGGAATGTGTTAATCGTACAGGGGAATCTAGCCAATGACTAGGCTTGGAAACATTTGATTTTTGTATTTCATGAATAACAGAAAACAGCATTATATATTCAGTATTTTTAATTTTTTTAATTAATTTAAATGTATGCATTAATAGGAAATAAATAATGCTCAGCGCTTGACTTAATTAAAAATATAATATGTAAAAGTGAGTTTTAGAGACGATTCAGAAATAATATCACAGAATTTGATAATCATATATAATAATATCTTCTCAGTATTTCTTTGAGTGTAATGAAATACTAAATTTTTTACAAGATCCTATGGTGTGCATTCACACGTGCACACAATCATGTTAGACAAAAACCCTTTTTGTGTATTAAAAATGCCCTTTCTATACATTTTGCTTATTAATGATGAAAATAGTTTGATAGTGTTTTGGATTAAAGGAAAAATCTAGTATTACTGAGATTTAAAGATTGAAATCTAATTATTCCACGCCTAATACTTAAAGGTCGAGGTTGATCATTTCATCTCCATCCAAGATGCTATCCAGCTGCCAGTGTCTTCAAACCACTCCTACTGGCTGGAAACGTAACTTCCTTTTTTAAAAAAAACATTCAGCATGGTCGTGGAAAGGAAAACCTTTTCCATTAAAAATTAAAACAACATCCCAATGACCTAAAATATAAAGGACCGAGTTTTTTTCTGCACAAAACTGGCATTAGAGGCTGGCATCATGGGTCATTCACAGGCATGTATCAACAGCTTTATAGGAATGAAAGATAATAGGGAGGGTGGGGATTGACTATGAAGGGCCTTAAAAGTAAATACAAGTAGCATATATTTGATGCAATAGAGAAGGGGGAGTCAGTGGAGGGTTTCAGTAAGAGGGGTCACATGGTCAAGGCTATGGACTAGGACAATTATCTTTGCAGCAGCATTCTGATGGCTATGAGCAGGGCAAGCTTGCATTTCTCAAGGCCAGAGAGAAGAATGTTGCAGTAATCGAGATGTGAGATAATGAAAGCTTGGCTGTGAATTTTAGCTGTGTGGCTGATTTGGAAAAGTAATATGTTAGATGTGATGCAGAAAGAATTGGCACAATTCAGACATAGTCTGGATGTGAGGACCTAGTGCAGGGGTGGGCAAACTATGGCCCGGGGGCCGCATCCGGCCTTTCAGACATTTTAATCCGACCTTCGAGCTCCTGCTGGGGAGTGGGGTCGGGGGCTTGCCCCGCTCTGTGTGTGCCATGGTTTCGCATGGCTCCCAAAAGCAGCCGCATGTCTCTCCTCCGGCTCTAATGCGTAGGGGCAGCCAGGGAGCTCCACTCCCTTCCCCCGCCCCAAGTGCTGCGCCTGCAGCTCCCATTGGCCGGGAACCACAGCCAATGGGAGGTGCAGGGGTGGCACCTGCAGATGGGGCAGTGTGCAGACCCACCTGGCCACGCCTCCACATAGGAGGTGGAGAGGAGGACATGCTGCTGTTTCTGGGAGCTGCTTGATCTAAGCACCACCCAGAGCCTGCACCTCTGACCCCCTCCCATGCCCCAACCCCCTGCCCCAGTCCTGATCCCCCTCCTGCCCTCCAAACTCCTTGGTCCCAGCCCAGAGCACCCTCCTGCACCCCCAACCCCTCATCCTCAGCCCCATCCCAGAGCCCTCACCCTCCCGCACCCCAAACACCAATTTCATGAGCATTCATGGCCTGCCATACAATTTCCATACCCAGATGTGGCCCTCAGGCCAAAAAGTTTGCCCACCCCGACCTAGCGAGAGGTCTGAGCTGAAGACGAATCACAGTGTTTCCTTTTCTTGCAATCTTTTAATAAGTCTTGTGATATTTGATGTGTCTCTTAAAGTCCTAATTTCTGAAATCATTTGGTTTATGTGAAAATCTCAGATTTTGTCAGAAAACAGTAAGTTTCAGTCTCAATGGTTTGTGGACAAAAACTTGAAAATGTGAATCCTAAAGGCTTAAGTATCAGAAGGCAAATACAAAGAACCCAGATTTTATTATTTTTAAAAATCCGGTGTGTTTTAAAGCCAGTCTTACGATTTTGAAAATCTTGATTTATGATTTTTGAATGCATGGGGTTGCACATACTGGCATCATAAACTTCGAACAGAAAGAAAGGGGGGATGTTTTCAAAGATATTTGAAAATCATTGCTGAAAATCTGCCCTCCCATACTGATTTTTCTTTGTAACTTGCAGTTGAAAAAAGTAAGAGTTCTTTCAGAAATGAACTCACCCAAAGCAGTTTCCTTTCCTTCTCTGAACTCTTATTCCTCTCTCCTGTCTCTAGGTGCATGGTCATCTCATATGCTCACTGAAGCTTAAAATAAGCAGTAGATTACACACATCTGAGTTTCATTGGCACTGAAAAATTATGTCACTGAAGCCACAGTACAGGCAAAAGAAAGGGCAACAGTCTCAATTTCTAAAAGGAGGAGCATCTGTGTCCAGGGGGATGGGAATTGCAATATAAACACAGTTCTTCTGCTCTCTTGTCTCTGTTTCTCTTGGTGCTGGTCTCTGAGTACCTCGTAAGCTTACATACTCCTCTATTTTTACACGTGCAGTAAAAAACCAACCAACCAAAATTTAGAACATTTGAACATAGTGCTACAGTAGGCAGTACTAGGTTAGAATTTTAGCTGCATAGGGGACCCATTCATTTCTGATTATATTACTAGATAATCTGTTTAATGTAAAAGTAGTAACAGATTTTAAATGACAGGTTTCAGAGTAGCAGCCGTGTTAGTCTGTATCCGCAAAAAGAACAGTACTTGTGGCACCTTAGAGACTAACAAATTTATTAGAGCATAAGCTTTCATGGGCTACAGCCCACTTCATCGGGTGCATAAGTATTTGCATAAAACAAACCCACATTTGAAATATTCAAAATAGCCATGCAGTTAAGAAGGGAAAAACAAATACTGAGGTCTGAAAGTCAAATAGAGATTCATATTATTTCCTAAGACAATATGGATCCTTATTTATCATCTGATACCTCCCTATTTAGAAATGAAACAAAGCTCTCTAATTATTCATAAAGTCTGATTTACACTTCCATTGGTTCTGATATTTAAGGCAAGCTAATTTTAGATTTTTTTTAAAAAAAGGCATAGTTATACAGTTCTGCAAAGTTTCTTGAGACTCCGTATAATCTCAAAAAATCAAGACATCCTGTATATAACATGGTATGTGAGTATAATTTAAGAATGCATAGCTGAGTTTGGAAAGCACCCTTTTTGCTCTTAGATCACATGGTTAGCAGCTGTAACTGCCTTGAAACATTATACAAGTACTTATTAATAGCAAGTATTTGTGGCTTTGATTCTCTCCTTATTAAAAGTTGGAGTGTGATGAATAGTCATTTTCATTATATGGCCAAACACCAGATACTGACTTCTTATGTTTAGCCATGTAATGAATACCATCAAAGAACCAAATTGTATAAACTGTATTTTAGCAGTGCTAAGAAATAACTTTCATGATAAAATAACTCAGAGCATCCATAGGAACTATTACGTAGTTATCTGCTGGGTATAATCTATGTTCAATATAAGCACACAATAATAATTGTATTACTTTTGTCATTCAATAATTACATACAATATTAGCACTCGATATAAGTACGGATTAATAGCACTGTAATACTAAAGTAAGCAATAATCTGAATTTTCTCTTACATGGTATGTTTTAATCTTTAATATAGTTTAAAAAATAAAGCCTTTTAAACAGATATTTGCTTTTTTACACTCTCTTCATAATAGTATGTCTGTACCTCACAAACAGAAAGAAACTGGATAGGTACTTAAATGAAGTGGACAGACTTTCAGAAGTGCTCAGTACACCGTAGCTGCTGAGCTCTTTTGAAAATTTGGTCCAGAGAGATTAAGGCCAAATTTTTCAAGTGTCCACTTGTTCTGTGTGTCTGTGTGTCTAGCCTTGGACACCCTGGGCCCAATCTTCAGACGTGCTAACCAACCATTGCCCTGTTTGACTTCAAGTGGAGTTGTGGGTCCTTCTAAAAATCAGGCCCAAGATGTCTGACCTGGTTAAAAAAGGGTGTGTGTGTGTGGGGGGGGAGGACAATAAGTGGCCACTCTGAATTCCAAGTTTGAGCTGACGTTTTATTAATAAATAAATAAATAAATAAGTTAGAGCACAAGCCCAAAGGGCTGACTCCTGAAAGACTGCCACCTTTGCCTTTCTTTTCTGTTATTCATTTCCCATCTCTTATAATGGAAACAGAGAGAAAAGGACCTTTGTTTAGTTTGTTTTGCTTAGAGAACCCCGCATATGCTATGAACTTGGAGGGGGGACATTATAAACAACTTGAAGTAGGATCTGGTGGGGACTCAGGAGAGCCCCAAACTCTCCCACATTTTGAAATGCTGAAAACTTGTTAATATTTATGTAGGCATGAAATGTGTGCTTGCTGCATAATGGGATTGAAACACTGGTGCACAAAACAACTTATACCAGTGTAACAAATTGTCTTGAACAAACATTATGTAAGTATAAAAAAAAACCCCAAATGTTTTAATTGGCGAAATGAAAAATTGGAACATTTCAGGCATCCTGAAAAAATAGTTATCAGGATACTATAACACCATGTGAAAAACTATGACTGTGTTGATTTAAAAAAAGAAATGACAGCCTTACCTAAATGATTTGTCCGAGATTACACAGGAAGCACGTGACAGCTAGGAAGAGGACCTAGAATTCCAGTGCAGCGTCTTAATCAGAAGACCATAATTTCTACAGATAATAATTAGAATACAAACATACGTTGTAAAAATTATTCAGGGGTTTTACCACTCCTTGAATTTCTGTGCAGCATCCTGACACAGTGGCCATGATTGTGATCCCTTAGGTAGTGCCTATAAAATGCCCGGTGAAGGCATGAGGCTACAGTGGAGGTGGCTCTGTGAGGGAGCCACATTGTACTTCTCCAGTGGTAATGCAGTGGCTAATCACCTCTCAGCTGGGCTCATGGAAGGAGTATATTTGCCTCAGGACTAGTGCCTCTGGGATCTTTAACTGGGTGGTTGTGTCCTCATGTTGCTGCCTGCTGTGGTGTATAGCTTAATGCTACAGCTGAGCCCTATAGTTTGTACCAAATAAAGACCCAGACATTAATACTTGAAATTTGTTGTTGGTAAATGGTACTTTAAAAATAAAGAAAACCAAGAAAACCTCACAAAAACTCAGCTCATTGATGATCTGTCTATATTATATGCATCTGATGAAGTGAGCTGTAGCTCACGAAAGCTTATGCTCTAATAAATTGGTTAGTCTCTAAGGTGCCACAAGTACTCCTTTTCTTTTTGCGAATACAGACTAACACGGCTGTTACTCTGAAACCTGTCTATATTTTAAACACTTACCCAGTAGCATTTAACATATTCTATGTACTGGTGAGGGGACATTGTGTGAATGCTCACAAAGAAACAGGGTTAGAGACTGTGGAATCTGTAACTTTTTTTCTTACTTAAACAACAGAGCCAGTTCAGACAATTGTACCAAATCTGCATAACTTTGGAGGAAGTAAACACTATCTAGCAAACAACAAACAAACCAATATTAACATTAGCCAAAAACACCAACAATCTTTCTTATACCCAAACAAAGACATAAAGCAGAAAACACTGAGCCCCCCCGCCCCCCAGGTTCTTTGTATCTGTCTGTTTACATCCATGATTCTGCAAACACTTAAACATGTCACTTTATGCCTATGGGTAATCACCTTAGGTTCCTTGGTGCAGGGACTGTGTGTACTTCTGTGTCTAGTACAGAGCAAACACCGAGGTAGGCACAAATAATAAGTCATGATAGCTCCACTTGCTGGATATTTGTATATTTTATTCCACAGAAATAATACTGAATATCAATATATCACAGCATTCAGCTTGAGCGCTCCATGGAATGAAGGAAGGTTAGCTGGTGGATCGAATAGTAATAGTACTCAAGTTGATTGTTAGTTAGTCAAAGGTAAATTTCTGTGTTTGAAAAATACTACTATTTGTTAACAAATAGAGTTCTTATAGGATATAGATCACATCCCTAACAACATTTAACATATTGAAGTGGTAATGTCTTTGTCAGTGTTCAAACTTTTACAAGATTTTGCTGAATAGAAAATGAATCAATACATTGACTTAAATTTTATAGAATTGAAATATATATACATCATATTTTCATATAATGTATGCTTATTATTGTTTTGGTTTACCCATGAAACATTTTACACTTTGTTAGTTGAAGGATGGAAAAAATGCAATTGTGTGCCTGGAACAAGTTCAACAAGAATAGCTGAAAACTATTTGAGGACTGAAATCAAAAGACCCAACCTTTAAATAACATTAGTTTCTTCCTTAAAAATAGAAGCCTACAGGACTCAGTTAGTTTAACACCAAAGCAATACTGAGCAGTAAAAGCAAACAAATAGCACTCCTGTCAGCCAATACAAAATGTGGCATCCTCCAGATTGTACTGATGTTTGTATTAATTCAAAAATCAGTCACAGTTGTTCACTCGTTAAACAAGTCATAATATGCTTGAGTGACAGAAACTGCATGTTAAGTTAACAAATCATACATACAGTAGAACTGTCAGATACCAACTTCTGGTTCTGTTTATTTTTCTTTTTTAAATGTATAATATGCGCTAAAACTAGTAAATACTGTATGCACTATTAATCAGGCTCTACAGACATTTAAATTTATCTGACCTTCTGTGCAATTTGGCGTAATTACCAGAAGTAACTCCTGACGGTGTTATTTGTAGGAACAGAGCTAATGTGTTAGGGTTCCTCCCCCCCAGAGGCTTTAATGTTTTCAGTAATGTCCAAACAGCCAGGTCCAGATCCTCTTCCATGGCTGAGGCACATGCAACATCAGTTAGGAGTGTGTGTGTATGTGCATGCACACGGAAAGAAGCCCAATCAGTTAATCATACTCCAGTAGTATAGAATTCTCCAGAACACTTTCATCCTCATATAGGGCCCAGTTTAGCCAAGTGCTTGAACATATACTTAGTTGAATCGAAGCCTTAACTTTTTATTCAACTGTGCAGTTGACTTAAACATAATTTTTTTAAAATCTATCTGTAGTCCATCCAAGTTCTGCTCAAAATTGAAGTAGGGTACCTAAAGATTTAAGGTTTGATCTGAAGCTCATTGAAGTTAGTGGGAAGACTCCCATTTACTTCAGTGGATGTTGGTTATGTACCTAAGCAACACCAAATGAACTGAAACCATGTTTTTATAAGCTTAAATGGCTTTACCTGAATCTAGAGAACTACATTTTGAGGAGGGCAGGCCAGGAACTTGGGGACGGTATCATAATATTACGTTTTAATATCCAAACCAAATTTGTATCTCATTCACACTCCTATAGTGATCTGAAAGTTAAAATAAAACTTCTAGCACAAAAAGTAGGGCTAGATACTGTAGAATTTAATAAAGATTTAATTAGAATACACAACAAATAAATCTAGCTTGGAATGGGATTTCAAATGTAGCAAATCCAATAAAAAATGCAAAAAGCTCAATACCACCCCTATTTTCAAGAATTCCAATAATTCTACTATTATAGTCTTTCGGAAAGTTTCCCATAGCTTCAAGTTTCCTGCATACAGAAGTACTGGGTCAGTTTCCCAGCTGCTGTAAATCATTATAGCTCCATTGAAGTCAATTGCAGAATGCTGATTTCACGCCAGATCAGGATCTGGCCCACTATCCTTAATCAAAATTCCACTTAAAGATTTCATACTAGCATTCTGTGTTTGTAATTCGATAATCTTATCAAAAGCTTCCAGAGGTTTTCTTCCCCCAAGAGATTCTGTTCACTGTTCAAGATTAACCATTTTAGAAGAGGCCAAATCTAATTTGGACTTGAATGCATCAAACCTAGCCTGTAATGATTGAATTGGAGAAAAAATATTTTCTGCAGAAGCTTTTGAGGTTGCTTTTACATTTGTCAATTTAGAAACAGAAACCTTTCCTACTAACACAAAACATCCAGGTCAATTTATTTTTAATTTTCTTGTAGAGGTCCTGCCAAATTATTGTCACCTAGTCTTCTACGAGAGTTTAAAACAACTCTATTTCATTGACAGACTCTTTGCCTATTTTTCACCATCTGAGAAGGTGATATGATTCATTTAAATGGCATTCCATATTCCTATATTTTAGCTTTTCAGATATATTGTGTATATAGATGTGTGTGTATATATATATAATACATTTTGTCCTCACACATGCCAGAAAACCCTTGATCATGGTGAACCATATATATAATTCTTATCATGAATCTCACACATGATCCCTACCTAAATCATACTCTAAATCACATGCCCCCTGAAAGTAGAACTGTACTCAACCTTACTATGGACTTGTGACCATTCATAATGTTTGAAACATAGAGCCTTTAGACAACCATTGATTAGAGAAACTTTGATCTGAGCAGAAAGTTGGATGTACAAACCTTACTCATGGCACTCAGGTGTGAAAATAGTGGCCTATGAATTTATTATTCTACCTTGTCTACAAACAATTCAGACATGAGTATTTTTATTAGGCAAAACTGAGGCTTTTAAAGTGGGGTCTATTATTAAAGTGGGGTTCTTTTCTGAAAATGACTGTGTAAACATGTTGCTTTCTTACTATACTCCTGTACATTAAGAGTCTTATCTGTTGAATTTAGTGATAGGAGAAAACATAAATTTTACTGTTTCTGTTATCCCTGCTGATCTAACTCAACTGAATTTGAATGGATTCTATTCCTTGTTATGCCTCATGAACAGAATTATTTAAGTTCCAGTTATAACTGTGCAAGTTCGTTAAAAACAATGGGATTGCATAAGTGTCACTTGAAGACCTCCTTTGGCTATACTGTGCTAAAATTAAGTCCCTGTGCTAAAGTTAAGTCCCTTTCCAAGAGTTTGCAAAAGTGTGCCAGGGAAAGGCACTGGGACAATATCCTGGGGACTGTGCATTCTGCAGTGCACTTTACTGCTTTTCTAAAAAAGAAGAAACATATACTACCACTGTTCTTCTAGTGTGTGATCCTATTGCAGCATGTGGGGTGTATTTATGCTTCTAAACAAGCTATCCAGGCCTCCTTGGTACCTTGGAGCACCTAGAATACTTTCTGTTTTGCCATTGATGATTGTGGACTGTAGTGCAAAATGTTTTCTTTTTTGCTTTTGTATATTAAAAAAATCCCATGAGTTCTTGAAACTTATTATTTCCTTTCTCTAAAAAATACAGGCTTTGTTTTGAGAGCATATGCCGTGAATTGAGAATTAATATGATTTTAACAGTATTAGTTGAAATTGTTGTGTACCTGATATGGAACATGGAAAGCAAGCCAGAAGTGTAGTGAGCTGAACTATTCCTAGATAAAATATAATTTGCTAAAACTTCCCAAAGAAAATCGAAGTCCGGTTAGAATCTTTGTCATTTACATATGGATAATGTTTTCCTATGTGGTTTCCAACTCTCCAAAAAGGAAAAGGAGAAGAGAAAGAAAAAGAGGAGTTTACAAAAAGCAAAGTTAACAGAAGGCCAACAATTAAAATGTAGCAGAAAGAAGCAAGACAGAACTAAGTGTCAGAAAGAGAAAGCAGAGGGAAGTAAAATATGTGAAGTAGAATGTGAGAAAACCAGAGCATAGATGTCAGTACAACTTACAACTTGTCAAGTAGTATGCAGCCGCAAAGAAAAATACAAGGTTAGAAAATCTAGACTGAAAAACAGAAAAGTTCTTCTGTCTATATAAGGAAAGTTGAGAACTAGTCAACTCAGTACTTTGGGTTAGAGAAAAAGGTGTTTTCATTTTAAGAGGATTATTTGGACACCAGTGTGTTGTCCAGTGATTTTTGCTGGTTCTAGTGACCATGTCCAGAGGGACAACCATGAGACAGTGGTAGAGAAGAGAGCTGAAAACCCTGCATCTCCAGTCACTGTGGCAGGTTCCTGGAAAGCCAGCCAACCACGCAGACTGTTCCCTTACATCTTGAAGTTTAGGACCTAGCTGGAGTAAAAGTCTACTTTAATATACAAGTCAGAATTTTTTTGACAATCACATATAGATTTTCAGGGTCACGTCCTGCAAATGGATCCTCACAGGTGCAGTTATGATGATATTACTGGATTAAGAACATAAGAATGCCATACAATGATCCATCTAGTCCAGTATCCTGTCTTCCAACAGTGGCTGGTGTCATCTGCTTCAGAAGGAATGAAAAGAACAGGGCAATTGAGTGATACATCCCCTGTTGTCCAGTCCCACCTTCTGGCAGTCAAAGGTTTAGGGGCACCCAGAGCATGGGATTGTATCCCTGATCATCTTGGCTAACAGCTAAGATTAAGATTTTGTCACAGTTATTTTTAGTAAAAGTCATGGACAGGTCACAGGCAATAAACAAAAATTCATTGAAGCCTGTGACCTATCTGTGACTTTTACTAAAAAAAAAATTATAATGGTGGGGGCCTCATGGGCAAAGTGGAGGACTGAAGTGCCCTGCAGGCGGGGAGGGGAAGAGAGCCCTATTGTCACTGCAGGGGGTGGGGAGTCTAGCACCTCCCACAGTGACTGACAGCTTGGGTGCCCCAGAAGCTTAGAGCTCCAGTTTCCCCAGCTGCGGGCCAATGGGTCTGGGTGCCCCCGCCATCCCAGTGCTGAAGCAGGAAAATGTCACCAAAGTCTCTGAAATTCATGGAATCCGTGACTACCATGATCACCATGACCTAACCTAATCCTTAGTAATAGCCATTGATTAACCTGTCCTCCATGAACGTATCTAATTCTTTTTTGAACCAAGTTGTACTTCTGGCCTTCACAGCATTCCCTGGCAATGAGTTCCATAGGTTGACTGTGTGTTGTGTGAAGAAATATTTCCTTTTGTTTGTTGTATACCTGCTGCTTGCTAATTTCATTGAGTGATCCCTTGTTCTTGTGTTATGTGAAGGGCTAAGTAACACTTCCCTATTCACTTTCTCCACACCATTTATGATTTTATAGACCTCTATAATATCTCCCATTTAGTCGTCTCTTTTCTAAGATGAACAGTCTCAGTCTTTTTAATCTATCCTCCTTTGGAAGCTATTCTATACCCCTATAATTTTTGTTGCCCTTCTGTATACCTTTTCGAGTTCCACAGTATTCAAGTTGTGGGTGCTATGGATTTATTTAGCAGCATTCTGATATTTTCAGTTTTATTATCTGTCTCTTTCCTAATGGTTCCCAACATTCTATTAGCTTTTTAGACTGCCGCTGCTCATTGAGCAGATCTTTTTAGAGAACTATCCATGACTCCAACAATGAATTTCATCTTCCATTTTGTCTCCCAGTAACCCAATTTTGTGAGATCCCATTTTAACTCTTCACAGACTGTTTTGGACTTACTACCTTGAGTAATTTAGTATTGTCTGCAACCTTTGCCACCTTGCTGTTTACCTTGTTTTCCAGATCATTTAAATGAATAAGTAAGTCCCAGTACAGATCCCAGGGGGACCCCACTATTTACCACTTTCCATTGTGAAAATTGACCATTTATATTCCTACCCTTTGTTTCTTATCTTTAACCAGTTACTGATCCATAAGAGAACTTTCCCTTTTATTCCATGATTGTTTCGTTTGCTTAAGAGCCTTTGATGAGGGACCTCGTCAAAGGCTTTCTGAAAGTCCAAATACACTATATCCATTGCATCACCCTTGTTCACATGCTTGTTGACACACTCAAATAATTTAAATAGATTGATGAGGCATAATTCCTCTTGACGAAAGCTGTGTTGACTCTTCCCCCAACATATGATGTTTATCTATGTGTTTGATAATCCTGTTATTTACTATAGTTTCAATGAATTTGCCTGGTACTGAAGTTAGGCTTATCACCCTGTAACTGAAAGGATCACTTCTGAAGCCTTTTATAGAAATCAGCAGTACAACTGAAAAGCATAAGTCTCTACTGCTTCAGCTAAGGGACCAGGCGTGTTCGCTCATAGGCAGTAGGTTGCTCGTAACCCTCTATTTGTTGTCTGGCAACTAGGGGAAGACAAAGCCAGACTGTGCTAATGTGTGCTACACAGGGGTCTGCTCATGTGTTTCCTTTTGTAAGATCAGGGTATAAAGCGGTAATATGAGAACTCGCAGTTTGTAAGAGAAGTCAGTGATCACATGATGTTAACCTTCTACTGAGAAAAAAGTGCTTGCTGGAAGAATGTATCTTAAATCATTCATAAACTTGAATGTTATTTGGGCAGGTTGGTTGATTTTGCAATATAATGTATGAATTGTCTTAATATATGATGGTGTAATGTGATTAAATAGGGAAAGAACATGTTAAAAATTGCTTAGACAAGATAGATGTCTTCAAGTTATCAGGGCCTGATGAAATACATCCTACTACTCAAGGAGCTGACTGAGGAGGTATCTGAGCCATTAGCGATTATCTTTAAAAAGTCACAGAATACTGGACAGATTCCAGAGGACTGGAAGAGGACAAATATGGTGCCCATATATAAAAAGGAAAAAAAGGACAATCCAAGGAATTACAGATCAGTTACTTTAACTTCAGTATCCGGAAAGATAATGGAGCAAATAATTAAGCAATCAATTTTCAAACACCTAGAAGATAGTAAAGTGTTAAGTAATAGTCAGCATGGCTTTGTCAAGAACAATTTGTGTCAAACCAATCTAATAGCTTTCTTTGACTGGATAACAAGTCTTGTGGATGGGGGGAAACAGTAGATGCGGTATATCTTGACTTTAGTAAGACTTTTGATACTGTCTCACATGATTTTCTCATAAATAAACTAGGGAAACACAATGTAGATGGAGCCACTCTAAGGTGGGTGTGTAAGTGGTTGGAAAACCATTCCCAGAGAGCAGTTATCAGTGGTTCACAGTCAAGCTGGAAGGGCATATCAAATGGGGTCCCAGAGGGATCAGTGGTGGGTCCAGTTCTGTTCAATATATTTATCAGTGATTTAGATAATGGCGTAGAGAGTACACTTATAAAGTTTGCGGACAAAAAAAGCCAACATCACTTTGGGATGTATTAACAGGAGTGTTGTAAGGAAGCCACAAGAACTAATTCTTCTGTTCTACTCCGTGCTGATTAGGCTTCAGCTGGAGTATTGTGTCCTGTTCCGGGTGCCACGGTTCAGGAAAGATGTGGACAAATTGGAGAAAAAATGGAGAAGAGCAACAAAAATGATTAAAGGTTGAAGGAAACATGACCTATGAGGAAAGATTGAAAAAATTGGGCTTGTTTAGTCTGAAGAAGAGAAGACTGAGACGGAACGTGATAACAGTTTTCAAGTACATAAAAAGGTTGTTGCAAGGAGGAGGGAGAAAAATTTTTCTTGTTAACCTCCAAGGACAGAACAAGAAACAATGGGCTTAAATTGCAGCAAGGATGGTTTAGATTGAACATTAGGAAAAATGTCCTAACAGTCAGGATTGTTAAGCACTGGAGTAAATCACCATGGGAGATTGTGGAATCTCCATCATTGGAGATATTTAAGAGCAAACACCTGTCAGGGATGGTATAGATAATACTTAGTCCTGCCATGAGTGCAGGGGACTGGACTAGATGATCTCTCAAAGTCTCTTCCAGTCCTACGATTCTGTGATTGATTAGCTCTTTTGGGGTGGGTTGGGTTGGGTTGGTTGGTTGGTGTTTGGAGTTTTTTTGGTTTGTTTGTTTTTTTTGCTGACTGGCGGGCAGTAATAAAAATATCTAGGTTATTACATGGGTGGAATCCTGAGTCCACTGTCTTAAGTGACTGTGCAGGGATTAATTTGGGCTTTTGTGTTGGAAAGTCTGCTTTCTGATAAAACTATTCAAAAGTTTTACAAAATGCTTGTTTAACTTGGTTTCCAACTGACCACTGGACTCATCATTGCAATTTTGTTAAACTATGTGTTTTGTTTTCTTTGGTTTACTGACACACTATACTCCTGTCTCACTTACTTCCCCCTTTGTGCATGACTGTCATTAATGATGTCAATAGAGCTAAGCTGTAGGATTGGGTTTAGCTAACTTGTGCACCATTTACTGGCAATAGAAACAGCATAGACTATTAAAGGTACTGTACATAGACACTGACTAGTGCTTTGATTTCCCCCCCCTCTGCGCTAGTGGCACACTTGAATGAGGGATTGGAGTGGGGAGGATATTTTGAATCCAGAGGATCTTCCCCACTACATTAAAGACATATCACATACTGAACATAAATGACTTTTCACTGTCCTTTTAAATGCTGATAGTGGAGATTCAAAACATCTAGAAGACGACAGACAAAACCAACAAATAAGGATGGATTCAAAGCCAATGTACAGAAGTAGATGAAGATCATGCACAAAAGTAGCCAGAGCCTTCTTGCCTACCCTGAGGATACTCTGTTGACTTCTGACAAAAATTAAAACATATTTGGCAACAGATTTTATGGCAGTGAGGACATAAGATTATTATATTAGAGGCTGTGACTGGTATGAGTTCTGTTTCTAGGGGACTTGTACCATGTAGATTTCCTGTGTCAGTGATGGTGTCTTTGTTTTTCTTAAGAATTGTTGTAGTGTTGTCATTGTTTAATACAGCACACTTGGCTCGACTTTATAATGAATTGAAAATAGAAATTGCTTTGAGCAAGAATCGCGGTAAGTAGTGGTGATTGCTGAAAAGTGAAGGATTTGTTTCCGGAGTTACTTAAGAGATCTCACTCTGCAGGAAGCAAGGCACTGTTGTGCTGTGGTGATTTCTGGATTATTTCAGTTTCTAACAATTCCCCGCACACAGGAAATCTTAACTGTTCAGTGATTAAGCCTCAATCACGGAATCCCACATGCAGCGCCATTTAAATTAATGGGGCTCTATGGGATCAAAGCAGGCTGCCTGGAAGCTGTCAGTTGCTGGATTGGGGCCCTTATATATATATATGCCATTTTCCTTGGGCATGTTCTCAATTGTAGGAGGGAAAAGCACTACAACTTAAGCTCAGCACTACAACACCTAACTTCGGCACTCTGATTTAGGTGCCCAGGCATCCTATACAATGCACTGGAAGAGTTAGGAACTTACAAACGGGAATCTACAAAAGCCAGGAAGCTGAACAGGGGGCTACCTAAACTAGCGACTAGGAAACATCAAGGAGAGGGATGTGATCCAAGCCTCCCCAGTCTCCACTGGGGATTCACAGCCATGAACCCTCCCCTGACATTAGTCGCCTAGGCCCTTTTTTGAAAAAAAACGTGGGGGAGGAGGAAGTGGTGGAGAGTGTCCTAACCCACTGAGCTGGATGATATTTTGAGGTGTCTGTCTCAGTCTCTCCTGTTGAAGCCCTTCCATTTTAAATATTCGTTGGGTCAGAGAGAGTGACTCTATAGCCCAGTGGTTAGGACATTAACCTGTTCTAATGAATATTTAATTAAACCATTCCACTTTGTATAAGTAATTAACAGGAGAGATTGGGATGTTTTGGGATGGGTCTCTCTCAAAGCCCAGTGGTTAGGGTACTCCACTGAGAGATGAGATGTCAGTTCAAATTCCTGTTCCAAATTAGGGAGAAGGGGGATTTGAACCCAGGACAACCACTGGGCTTATGGTTATAAGATTCATAGACTTTAAGGTCAGAAGGGACCACCGTGATCATTGCAGGCCACAGAACCCCATCCACCCACTCCTGTAATAAACCCCTGACCTCTGGCTGAGTTACTGAAGTCTTCAAATCATGGTTTAAATACTTCAAGTTACAGAGAATTCACCATTTACACTAGTTTAAACCTGCAAATGACATGTGCCCTTGCTGCAGAGGAAGGCACCCCTCTCCCCCCAAGGTCTCTGCCAATCTGACTTGGGGCAAAAATTCCTTCCTGCTCCCAAATGATCCTGGGCATGTGGGCAAGACATATGGCTCTGTGGATATGGGGAAAGCAGTGGATGTGATAGATCTTGACTTTAGCAAAGCTTTTGATAAGGTCTCCCACAGTATTCTTGCCAGCAAGTTAAAAAAGTATGGATTGTATGAATGGACTATAAGTTGGCTAGATTGTCGGGCTCAACGGGTAGTGATCAACAGCTCCATATCTAGTTGGCAGCCAGTATCAAGCGGAGTGCTGCAGGGGTCGATCCTGGAACCGGTTTTGTTCAACATCTTTATTAATGATCTAGATGATGGGATGGATCAGCAAGTTTGCAGATGACACTAAGCTGGGGTGGTACGGGGAGAAAGAGGTAGATATGCTGAAGGGTAGAGATAGGGTCCAGAGTGACCTAAACAAATTGGAGGATTGGGCCAAAAGAAATCTGATGAGGTTCAACAAGGACAAGTGCAGAGTCCTGCACTTCGGACAGAAGAATCCCATGCACCACTACAGGCTGGGGACCAAGTGGCTAAGCAGCAGTTCTGCGGAAAAGGACCTTGGGATTACAGTGGATGAGAAGCTGGACATGAACAGTGTGCCCTTGTTGCCAAGAAGGCTAACGGCATATTGGGCTCCATTAGTAGGAGCACTGCCAGCAGATCAAAGGAAGTGATTATACCCCTCTATTCGGCACTGGTGAGACCACATCTGGAGTATTGTGTCCAGTTTTGGGCCCCCCACTACAGAAAAGATGTGGATAAATTGGAGAGAGTCCAGCAGTGGGCAACTAAAATGATCAGGGGGCTGGGGCACATGACTTACAAGGAGAGGCTGAGGGAACTAGGGTTATTTAGTCTGCAGAAGAGTGAAGGGGGATTTGATAGCAGCCTTCAACTACCTGAAGGGGGGTTCCAAAGAGGATGGAGCTCGGCTGTTCTCAGTGGTGGCAGGTGACAGAACAAGGAGCAATGGTCTGAAGTTGCAGTGGGGGAGATCTAGGTTGGATAGTAGGAAACACTATTTCACTAGGAGGGTGGTGAAGCACTGGAATGGGTTATATAGGGAGGTGGTGGAATCTCCATCCTTAGAGGTTTGGAAGCCCTGGCTGGGATGATTTAGTTGGTGTTGGTCCTGCTTTGAGCTGGAGGTTTGACTAGATGATCTCCTGAGGTCTCATCCACCCCTAATCTTCTATGATTCTAAGACCCACGGGGCAGAATTCTTTCCCAAGTATATCTGTAGTAACTCAGATCCCTCCTCATCTAGTGTCCCATTCCCTGCCATTTGGGATTTTTGCTATAGGTAGTCGCCAATCATGCCATTGTAGGAAGTCCTGTTATACCATCCCCTCCATAAACTTATCAGACTCAGTGTTGAAGCCAGTTATGTTTTTCGCCCCCACTTCTGCCCTTGGAAGGCTGTTCCAGAACTTCACTCCTCAAGTTAGAAAACTTTGCCTAATTTTGAGCCTAAACTTGTTGATGACACTTGTTCTTGTGTCCACATTGGTGCTTAACTTAAATAACACCTCTCCCTCGCTGGTATTTATCCCTCTGATGTATTTATAGAGAGCAATCATATCCCCCCTCAACTTTCTTTGAGTCTTCTCTCATAATGTAGGTTTTCCCTTCCTTGGATCATCCTTGTAGCCCTTCTCTGCACCTGTTTCAGTTTGCATTAATCTTTCTTAAGCAGCACTGCCACCTACTCCTCTGGCAGCCTTGGTGTGTATGCCAGACCCAATCTGTTACCGAGCCTCTGAGAGGATCTAGTGGATAAGGCCCCACGAGCTTGACAGTTGGGGGGAATACTTAATTTGAAGACTGCCTCGCAGGTTTAAGCAGAAGACAGGACTTAGGCAGCTATACACACTCACTGGCAGATTTTTAGGTGCCTATGGGGACGGCAGCAGCTGAAATGTAGGCACCCAGGAATTTTAGGTGGCAATTGAGTGGTGATTTTGAGGATCTGAACTTTATGACCTATTTACCACTCTAGGTGCCAGAGTCCAATCCCCTGTACTCAAGGCAGGGCTACTGTGACATTCCCCTCTGGTGTTATCTGGACTGGTGATCTGCTAGGTCACCCCAATCCTTGACTCTAGGAGCCAACTTTACCTTGCTCTACTGTGAGAGCTCCTACTCCTGGGTTGATCACGCACAGTTTCTGGCATGTAAGCTGCTCCTTGGATTGTGCAAGCCAATATCTTGGGTCCCAGACACAACCCTAGGAACTTCTGTCTTGTTGGTTCCACTTATGCCTGCTGGACACTGCAAGCTTATATGAGTTTGTCAATTTAACAAAGAAGTTGATATGCACCAGGCTAAGGGGAGTCCAACACGCTTCAAAGCGAACACACTGCTTCAGTTAAAACAAACTGATTTATTAACTACAAAGATTTGTTATGCTCTGACTTCTAATCAAAGTCAAATTTGGGCAAATGAAATAAGATCAGCTTAGAATACATTTTGCTTTTAACACTTTCAGTGCTCTCACAATTTTAGATGCTTCTCACCATAGGCTGGCTGGCTGCCCTTGAGCCAGGCTCTTCCCTTTGATCAGCGCTTTAGTCACTTGGTGGTGATGTCTGTAGATGGAGGTGGGAAGAGAGAGGAAGAGCCTGGCAAACATTTCTCCCTTTTATCATGTTTTTTCCCCCCTTGGCTTTGCCCCTCTTCTTTTCAGAGTCAGGTGAGCATCACCTCATCGTGGTCCCAAACTGACCAAAGGAAGGGGTGTGTGACTCACTGGAGGGTCCAACAGATCCTTTGTTGTTGCCTAGCCCAGTGTCCTTTGTTCTGTGAGGCTGGGCTTGTCCCATACGTGCCTTGACAAGGTGTGAACTGCTCCTCTGCTCTTGGAGAGTTTTTGCCTGGGCTTGCTTTCAGCCATGAAGACACATTTTCAGCTGTATAACTACATACATGAAGTTGCAACTTATTACTAGAACGAAGCTCAGTATATCATGAGCCTTCCAAAGACACCTGACATGACAAACTTTGCATTAGATACCACACAATCATATTATAAGGATGAACATGGGGGTGTGGAGTGTTCCTAGGAGGTACAGTATGTCACAGCTACATAGTAACTAGACTATTCCTGACAGGTGTTTGTCAACTCTTAGAAACCTCCAACGATGGAGATTCCACAATCTCCCTAGGCAATTTTGTCCCAGTGCTTAACTGCCCTGACAAGAAGCTTTTCCTAATCTCCAACCTAAACCTCCCTTGTTGCAATTTAAGCCCATTGCTTCTAGTCTTATCCTCAGCTGCTAACAACCATTTTCACCCTTCTCTTCGTAACAACCTTTTATGTACTTGAAAAGGTTTATGTTCTCCAAACTAAACAAACCCAATTTTGTTTGGTTTTTTTAAACCACACACAATGTTCCCTCATAGGTCTTGTTCTCTAGACCTTTAATAATTTTTGTTACTCTCCTCTCGACTTTCTTCAGTTTGTCCACATCTTTCCTGAAATGTGGCAACCAGAACTGGACACAATACTGTAGCTGAGGCCTTATCAATGTGGAGTAGAGTGGAACAATTACTTCTCGTGTTTTGCTAACACTCTTGCTAATACATCCCAGAATGATGTTTGCTTGTTTTGCAACAGTGTTACACTGTTGATTCATATTTAGCCTGTGATCCACTAGGATTCCCAGATCCCTTTCTCCATTACTCTTTCTTAGGCAGTCATGCCCTTCCAGCTTGACTGTGAACGACTGATAACTACTCTCTGGGAATGGTTTTCCAACCAGTTATGTACATACCTTATAGTAGCTCCATCTATGTCAGGAGTGGGCAAACTTTTTGGCCCGAGGGCCACAGCTGGGTTACGAAACTGTATGGAGGGCCAGGTAGGGAAGGCTGTGCCTCCCCAAACAGCCTGCCCCCTATTCACCCCCCTCAAAACCCTCGACCCATTCAACACCCCTGCTCCTTGTCCCCTGACCACCTCCTCCCAGGACCCCTGTCCCAACCGTCCCCTCGGGACCCCACCCTCATCCAACCCCGCCGCTCCTTGTCCTCTGACTGCCCCCGCCCCTGCCCCCGACAGGCCCTCCCAGGATTCCTACGCCTAGCCAACTCCCCCATTCCCCATCCCCTGACCACCCCCCCCAAACCTCCACCCCATCCAGCCACCCCTGCTCCCTGTCCCCTGACTGCCCCCTAGGACTCCCTGCCCCTTATCCAACCCCCACCCCCTTACCATGCTGCTCAGAGCAGCGGAAGCTCGCAGCCTCACCAGAGCCAGCCACGCTGCCCGGCAGGAGCAGTAGGCCAGAGCACGGGTGGTGCAGCGAGCTGAGGCTGGGGGGGAGGAGGGGGTACAGCAGGGGAGGGGCAGAGGGCTAGCCTCGCCGGCCAGGAGCTCAGGGGCCGGGCAGGACGGTCCCACGGGCCAGATGTGGCCTGGAGCCATAATTTGCCCACCTCCGATCTAGGTTGCATTTCCTTAATTTGCTTATGAGAAGGTCATGTGAGACAGTATCAAAAGCCTTACTGAATATCACTGAATGCAATAGGCAAGAGGTGAAGGCTAGTTATGTACAGTAAGAGAAGGCATTTACTTACACAAATCATTGCAATTAACAATTGAAGGCAAAGAAATGCAGCCTATGTGCACATGACACAATAGTTTAACAGCAATTTGAGAATACAAATACAATCACTGAGCCAGTTCATGTGGTGGTGGCAGGAATGTCCTTCCTCTAAGATAATTGCTTTAACTGAAACAGGTGTGCCACTGCTTCACTGCATTTTAGGTACTTCATCTCACTGTAAAGCTTAGAAGCAAACAGTTGTAAAAATCTTCATTTCCATCAGTGGCAAATCTCTGAGAAGCAACATAGGAAAACATTTTCCATTATCCAAGAGTAGCTCTAAAGTGTTTTCTGCTGTCCCTCCCACACAAATCCATTTTGGCTTGCTTCAGAGAATTTGCCTTGCTGAGGTCTAGCAGGTCAGAGATCTCTCACTATGCATCTATGTTACTGGTTGTGTGCCAGGTACTTTGACTGGTAAATTTATTCCTGATGTGGGAGGAAAGTGTCATCTCAGGGAGACTGATTAACATTAAATTTAATAGTCTCATTTGGTTTTCACCAAGAAATTGCAGGGATTGCTCTGGTTTCTGGTGGAACTTTTCTTGAATTCCATAGTATATTATATTGTCACAGCAAGGCACATGTACAGATTAATGGCCATATGTTACTCTTCGTGGAGAGTCAGTCTGTGTATGGGCCAGGAGACGCCAGAGTTTCAGCTTGTCAAGTTTTATCCTAATTGCTCTAACTAGGTGGTCCTGGTGTGTCAACCCTCTCCTCTCACCCTGCGTGCACACACAGAACTGAGGGGGATTTTATACTGAGTTCTGAGGAGAAATTCAGTATCTATGGTAAGCTGCAACTTTCGCATGGAGACCAGTACCTGTGCACATCTCTCCATCACACTCTTGTCTCTTTATAGCATGGTTCCCGACTGCCCTAATTGCTCCTTGGTAGGCAGGATGGACAGCATTTTTCTGCTAAGCTTTATCCAGGTAATTTCAAGAAGGGATAAAGCAGCAGAAAGCACCCACTCCCTGTTACACACTCGTCAATCCCAAGCAGCTCTCTGTTACTGCTGAGTCAGGACCCTGCAGACTAGGAGGGAGGGGTTTCAGTGGAATTGGGGATAGTGGGAGAGCATGCCACATCTTCACCTATGATGGCATTCTGCATAGCTTCTCTGCCAGTGGAAATCTAGGTATAAACAACATAGGTGCATATTTGACTATTAAAAGCCTAGCACTTCCCTGGCCCCATCCTTCTGTTCCAGGGAAAATGTGGGTTTTTTATTTTTAGCATTGGTGAAAAGTACTGTATTGACAACTATGGAGAATCAACCATCAGCTATCAACCAAAGAGTTTAGCCTAGGTGACATTCATCCAATCTTCCTCATTTCATTTAGAGCTGTCACTTTAGACACTGACAATTTAGACACTCAGCAACAATGTCCACTCTGTCTTTGGTGCCTCTGCTGAGACAGCCAACAAGACTGCTTGTTTTAGAGGTTTTTGGGTCATGGACAGCTGTCCACTAGACACAGAGCACCAACTTGCTTCACACCGGTCACTGAACAGAGAGGATGCCTTAAAATGGCTTATGGACCTACAGCTGTATCTATAGAATGTTGCTCTGTAGATGCCATACATGAGAGAGAGAAACTGAGCATCTCTCATAAGGCAGAGACTTGTCATTTAGATGACAAAGTTTTCAAAGTGAAAAACTAGGGACTCCTTGAGTTGGGGAGATTTGGACAGCTAGAGGGTTGGTAGCTGATCTCCCTTCCCCATTCCAGACTAAAAGAAGTTGGGCAAATTACAGCAAATGGTAGTGTACCCAGTACAATATGCTGATCAAGATTCTTCTGAAACTGGGTGTGGCAGGCTTTGTACCTCATCAGCCCCTTAAGACAGGGGGCAGGAGGTAACCCCACTTCTATGCCTATGTCCATTTTCTAACCCCCCCACTCCAGTAGTCAGCACAGTGGGACCCAATGGCCAGAGTCCACCTACTGCCTCTTCCTGAGTGGGATAGCACAGCCTAGCAGCCAGAGTCCATTCAATGTGCCCCTAGAGCAGTGTGGCCCAATGGCAAGAGTCCACCTAATTCTCCTCCTCTAGTGGGATAGTATGGCCTGGTGGCCAGAGTCAGTACAGCCACCTTTGGAGGCAAAACAGGTGGCCTAGTGGCTGGTGCCTGGGGGTCATCACAAGGGGGTGGCAGCCCCCAGTAGGCCCACCCAACCCCACTGGGCCCCAACCCAGGGCCCTACTAGCAGCAGAGCAGTCCACCACAGGGTCAGCAGGGAATCCTACCAAAACACACTGACCTCATAAGGGTGGGAGGTACCATTCCCTTACCCTCCCTGGGTCACTTCCAACCAGCTTTCCTGTAGTAGTGGTCCATATGGTATTGCGGTCTCCAAACTCCTCAGCACCAGACACTTCCTAGGGTTCTGATAGCAGCAGACCTCTGGTCCAGGTTTCTGGCTCTTCAGCTCTAGGCTCCTCAGCACCAGACACTCCCTGGGGTTCCAGTAGTGGCAGGCCTCTGGTCCAGGTTTCTGGCTCTTCAGCTCTTGTAGGTAAGGGCTATAATGGCTCCTGGGCTGACACTCCTGCAGAGCATCTTTCCTCCTCAGCAATCCACCCTGACTGGCCAGCTCTGCAGGCTTTTATAGCTGACTTCCAGGTGGAGCATGCCCAGCAGAGCCTCAGGGGTGGGGCTTCCTCTGGTAGAAGGGAAGGATTAACCCCCTCCATACCAGTGCAGGGCCAATCCACCCTGTCACACTGAGATAAAACCTTAGTTTTATTAAAACAAGCTGAGAAAATGGAATTGTCCCAAGCCAGTTTAACATGGTTAGATCCTGCCTATGCTATCCAAGGAAGCTCTGTTGTGCCCTTTTTGTTGGCAAATACCATATTCAAAGGCAGCTCTCTAGAAAATTGGAAACACCATTTCAAATTGCTGTGTAGAAAGAGCCAAAGAAAACTGTGTGTGTCTGTAGGTTGCCAAAGATCTCCTTTCATCACAGAGAGAGAGCTAAACATATCTTATTAAATTCTTTATACAGTCAGGAAAATGTATACTGTAGAGAATATAATGTAATCTGTGCAAAGGCCCTGTTTTTGTGATTCTATTTTGATGTTAACCTGAAGGATCAGTGACCCTGAGTGTTTCTTGCTTAATTTGAAATGAAGAAGAAAGCAGAAGCTTGTTATAAATCAGATTAATAGAGAAACTAATTATCTAATGTACAGGCTTAAAAGCAGTTAAAAAACCACCAAACCTTTTAGATCTTTCCCTGCCCAGATAAATTTGCTTGGTACACCACACACTTCTCTAAAGTAATTTTCTCCTCAGTTTTCCAATTATTTCCTACTCTCTTTTACTCTACTTTTCTTCATAATCCTATATCCATAATTCTAATCCTTACCTTGGAATTAAATTCCCCCCTGCAAAAGTTCCTGATTTTCCTCTTTACCAGCACCACCCAAAAAAAATTTTTTTTTAAATCTCTCCTGAAGCATACTAGATTAACATTTTTCTTTTCAAACCATGTTTTAGAGGGCACATTTTATGGTAGTGTTGTGTTATGCTTTTATGGGTGACCACACATCAGTAACCTACTGATTAGTTTGGCCTGACAGAAAAGTCTTTTCCTGCTATGGATGACGACATAAACTTTCCTATTGTTTCTCATTGCAGAATTAATAATACATTTTATTTCTACCTTTGATTCTGCTACCAAGTACGAACAGTTAAAGCATAGCATAATTTTGTCAGGTGGTGATAGTTTCTATTACATTAACTTTCAGAGGAACAAAATTCTTCTCAACTTTCATTGTTTTTATCTCTCACTATTTTTCTTCTGTGTATAATGCAGCGAAAAATTCTTGCTGAAAAGTGAAATACCTGCTATTCTGTATTCACCACTGAGTTCTATTGAATTATATCTGGACTTCATCTTTTTCTGTACCCTGTAATAATTATTTTACTTTGGGGAGTGAGGGTGGAGATGGAAGTCTGGGTGTAATGTAGTTTTCAAGTAAGCTTCCTTAGAAAATTGCATCTATATTTTAAAGAAAAATATTTCTACAGGGAAAAATAATATTGTGATATACAAAGATTAATGTTTGGGGCATCCAGTAGGTTTTTGGCTTTGTAGGCTTTTAACTTTTGCTTGGTCTGTAACTAGGGAGTTGGTGAACAGTTGCAGAACCTTTCATCTCCAAGAAACTGAGTCAAAACCAACCTAGGGGAAAGAAACAAATAAATCCTATCTGTTGAGTGTTATACGTGAAATACTGGCTCCACTGACATAAATGGCAACACTTCGTGCCTTACAAGGAATAGACTGGTGGTCTCTCCTTTTGTGAATGATGGGTGGTTGTGACAGCAGTTCAGGGTGCAATGAGGAGTTGCGTCACTACTTGCCCTGCAACCCTAGGTGTCTCACAATGTTTTGCTGCTGTAGCTGCCAACCTGGGATGTTTACAACAAGTTCACAAGCATGCAAGTCACACTCTGAGTGTCTGTGTGCTAGGCAGACGTGGTTCAGCAGCCTGGACCCCAGCAGCCTATCTACAGGCCCACGGCCACCCTCTGGCTTGCAGCAGCCTTGGTTACTACTTGCAGGGTAGTGCACACTCCCAGTTCTGAATTTTCCCCCAACCCTGTGTTCTGTAATGTCTTTCCCTCCACTGGACAGTTCAGAGAAATAAGGTTTGTTCATGTAGAGAGACAAAAGCACATGGCAGCTTAAATATACCCTTCCATTCAAACACAGAACTGAGTTGGTTTATAATGGAAAAAAATGAAACAAATTTATTAGCAATTGGACATAGGTTAAGTAAAAGAAATAATTTGAAAGGTTTACAGGCAAAGTATAAACATGCATCAAAATGTCTAAAGCTTAATCTAGCAAGGTACATTCTTTGCGTAAGTAGGTTTCTCATCTATATTAAGTTCACGGAGACTGAAAAGTGAAATACCTGCTATACTGTATTCACTATTGAGTTCTATTGAATTATATCTGGACTTCTTTTCCTGTACCCTGTAATAATTATTTTACTTTGAGGAGTGAAGGTGGAGGTGGAAGTCTGGGTGTAATGTAGTTTTCAAGTAAGCTTCCTTAGAGAATTGCATTTATATTTTAAAGAGGAATATTTCTACTGGGAATATATCAATCTTTGGTTGAAGGACCCATCTTTCTCACCTTGCAAGAGTTCTGGCCTCTTGTGTCTGTTTAGTGATGGATGCCAAAGATGTCTCCTGTCCTTGCTTATATCTTCCAAATTTCAATTACCTTGCTTTAATAGGCAGGATGACCTCATGCTGTTTTTTCCCTTCCTATTGGCTTCCTATCCACTTGCATGTAAATTGGGGCTTCTGTTGTTTTGATTCCACCGTGCTTAATTTGCACAGGAGACCGGTAAATAGCTGCCTTCTCTCCTGTCTGGGAGAGCATTTGTTTCTTCCTGTTTGGTCACAGACTGTAAAACAGAATATCACTAAGTATCCATATTTCCTCATATAGTGTTAATACAAACATTTTGAAATGCTGTTAATTAACAGCATGTCATTAGCTTTCAGAAAAGACTTCACTCTATAATACAGTAATATTGTAAAAATTAGTTAATCCAATTGCTTATCACTTAAGGTTCAGATCCCTTGTATAGACCAATAAACCTTTGAAGCCCCTTAAAGTAAAGTTTATTCAAGCTGTGAGAAAGGCAACACTGAGTCTGATGAAGGAAGCTCCATGCTCTCTCTTCCCCCATTTGTGTTTGCTGAAATGAAAATTATTCTGTTTTCTGCCATATCCTCCCCCAGCTGTCTTGATGGTGCTGTTTACTGCTTATCTGTAAATTGAAGTAAACACAGTCCTTTCTTTAGGATAGACCTGTTTTAACAAGTCCCTCGCTGTACCTGGTTTTCACATACTTTAGTCATAATTCCAGCATATATTCATAACTCTTAATATACATCATGTACATACATCAAGCAAGAATATTAATGATCAGTGAGTTGTTAGTGTTCAGATGATACCTTACAAGGCACATTTTGTACAAAGATTATTACAATAGTGTGGAGGGTGTGAATACAGGGATACTTAGTGTCACAATGGGTTGTTGAATCTCACTATGGCTGGGGAAGATATCTCGCCTGATCACCTTCCTGTGGGCTCTTTGCAAATATTCAAAGTAGGGGCAAAATTTTGCTCAGTTTGCATTGTAATTCCATAGTAATTTCACTGACTTTAATGAAGTTACTCTGGATAAGTAACTGAGTAGTGTTTAGCCTTACATTTGAGCACATATACCACTTTAACAGTGATTCCTGCCTGCTTTATGATAAATCTAATGTAGCAAGCCACCTTTGGGTCTCACCAGCCTCAGCTGTTTTTTGCCTTGGAGAGACAGGCTTGGAGTAAAACAGTCCCTCTTGGCTGCATAGCGGCAGTCTGTCCCTCTCTCAATCAGTGTTTTGGGCTTGTTTTTCGCCCTTACGGGAGAAAATGCAGCCTCCCTGTCACGGTTCCTCCCCCACTCTGAACTCTAGGGTACAGATGTGGGGACCTGCATGAAAAACCTCCTAAGCTTATCTTTACCAGCTTAGGTCAAAACTTCCCCAAGGTACAAAATATTCCACCCGTTGTTCTTGGATTGGCCGCTACCACCACCAAACTAATACTGGTTACTGGGGAAGAGCTGTTTGGATGCGTCTTTCCCCCCAAAATACTTCCCAAAACCTTGCACCCCACTTCCTGGACAAGGTTTGGTAAAACGCCTCACCAATTTGCCTAGGTGACTACAGACCCAGACCCTTGGATCTTAAGAACAATGAACAATCCTCCCAACACTTGCACCCCCCCTTTCCTGGGAAATGGTGGATAAAAAGCCTCACCAATTTGCATAGGTGACCACAGACCCAAACCCTTGGATCTGAGAACAATGAAAAAGCATTCAGTGTTTTACAAGAAGACTTTTAATAAAAAATAGAAGTAAATAGAAATAAAGAAATCCCCCCTGTAAAATCAGGATGGTAGATATCTTACAGGGTAATTAGATTCAAAAACATAGAGAACCCCTCTAGGCAAAACCTCAAGTTACAAAAAAGATACCCAGACAGAAATAGTTATTCTATTCAGCACAATTCTTTTCTCAGCCATTTAAAGAAATCATAATCTAACACATACCTAGCTAGATTACTTACTAAAAGTTCTAAGACTCCATTCCTGTTCTGTCCCTGGCCAAGACGACTACAGACAGACACAGACCCTTTGTTTCTCTCCCTCCTCCCAGCTTTTGAAAGTATCTTGTCTCCTCATTGGTCATTTTGGTCAGGTGCCAGCGAGGTTACCTTTAGCTTCTTAACCCTTTACAGGTGAGAGGAGCTTTCCCCTGGCCAGGAGGGATTTCAAAGGGGTTTACCCTTCCCTTTATATTTATGACACTCCCCTCCTGGAGAGGCTTGTTTCCTTGCTGCTACTCACCTACGTTTAGTTTAGTTTAGTTTAGTTTCGTTCGCTTGCTGGCTGGCTGGCTTGCTTGCTTCCTTCCTTCCTTTCTTTCCTTCCTTCCTCCCCCCCGGGAGGGTTTAAACAGGTCTCAGACTGCCCTTAGTTGGAATCAGCTGATCCTAATTGACCTCATGTAACTCCCTCTCAGATGATCCTCACTGACCTGTAGTCACCCCTCCTCAGTTGATAGGGAGGAGGGCCTTTTAACCTTCTGGGACTGCCTTCTACCCCACCTCCCCCTTGCAGCCTTCTGTCCGGAGTTTATCACGGTAATTAACAAACACAGCTCTTACATTCATTATTAACAAAAGTTAAATTGAGACTGAGAAGAATATCTTAGAAAGCAACAAATCAAATGGCACAAATCAAAAAAATAAGAGAAACAAATAATGCAAAACAAACCCACTTTTTCTCCCACCTCTAAATGAAAGACAGCTGTATGTAATTTAATAGCACTTGCCTTCTTATTTAAACAACCAACATTTCACCAAACAGCTGTAATGAAGTACCAGTCCTATGAGTCTCCCCATAAACAAAAGATCAGGAAAGAAAAATGTGTTAAATTAAAGTTTATATGATACATGTCTTAAATCTCTTTCTCCAGCAAATGTATAATATACATCTCACTCACCCCCTTTCCTTACATAAATATGCCATTGTGTGTTTTCTCTCTTTAAAAAACATCAATATGGTAAAAAAGAGATACAGCCCACCTCTCAGTAAACAACTTAACACTTTGAATATTAACCTGATCCTTCATACATAATAAGTACTGTATGATGTAGTATTTGAAAAATTTATTGTAATTTTGCCATAATAAAAGGCTTAAACCCCACCCTCCCCCAAACTGCAATCCTTTTCATCCCCACTCAGCAGAGGACATAGTCACACACTCAGGGTGGAATTTGGGGTTTTGTATTCTGTCACAGGATCTTCAGGGTGCAGCCTGGGACTGTAGGACCACTGTGCCCCCTTAATTCTCTCCAGCCTGGGTTGTCTTTCACAATGCTTTGCTAGTGACCAGCAGCAAACCCTTCCAGGTGCTGTGATCATTCAGCACAACAGCATGTGGAGCCTCACACCCACGTAGATTGTATGAATGCTCCCGGAGCCACTCATGAATCACACAGAGAAAGGCACCAGCCAAATCCCCCCAACTCCCAGCCTTGTACCTCAGGAATATACCATCTTGCACTGCTCAGTGTGAGCAGTGTAAATTTATTAATTGGTTCACCACTTCATCAATGGAAAGTGGATATACTCCAGCCTTTGCAAAACCTGAGCAGATTTGCCATACACTTCATACGATCTCACTGGTAAAGATAAACAGTAAAACAGATCTATTGACTACAAAAATAGATTTTAAGTGATAGGCAAAAAGTCAGAGTTAGTTACCAAAATAAAATAAAATATAAGCACGCAGTCTAAACTCTCAACCCTATTTGACTGGGCAACAACAAGACTAAGCAGTTTTTCTCACTCCACTGGATATTGCAGCTCATAGTACACGGATTTCCCCCTCGAAATCTGGGCCAGTCCCCTCAGCCCTGGTCTACACTAGGACTTTAGGTCGAATTTAGCAGTGTTAAATGGATTTAAACCTGCACCCGTCCACACAATGAAGCCCTTTATTTCGACTTAAAGGGCTCTTAAAATCGATTTCCTTACTCCACCCCTGACAAGTGGATTAGCGCTTAAATCGACGTTGCCGGCTCGAATTTGGGGTACTGTGGACAGAATTCGATGGTATTGGCCTCCGGGAGCTATCCCAGAGTGCTCCATTCTGACCGCTCTGGACAGCACTCTCAACTCAGATGCACTGGCCAGGTAGACAGGAAAAGAACCGCGAACTTTTGAATCTCATTTCCTGTTTGGCCAGCGTGGCAAGCTGCAGGTGACCATGCAGAGCTCATCAGCACAGGTGACCATGATGGAGTCCCAGAATCGCAAAAGAGCTCCAGCATGGACCGAACGGGAGGTACGGGATCTGATCGCTGTTTGGGGAGAGGAATCCGTGCTATCAGAACTCCGTTCCAGTTTTCGAAATGCCAAAACCTTTGTCAAAATCTCCCAGGGCATGAAGGACAGAGGCCATAACAGGGACCCGAAGCAGTGCCGCGTGAAACTGAAGGAGCTGAGGCAAGCCTACCAGAAAACCAGAGAGGCGAACAGCCGCTCTGGGTCAGAGCCCCAAACATGCCGCTTCGATGATGAGCTGCATGCCATTTTAGGGGGTTCAGCCACCACTACCCCAGCCGTGTTGTTTGACTCCTTCAATGGAGATGGAGGCAATACGGAAGTAGGTTTTGGGGACGAAGAAGATGATGATGAGGAGGAGGTTGTAGATAGCTCACAGCAAGCAAGCGGAGAAACCGGTTTTCCCGACAGCCAGGAACTGTTTCTCACCCTAGACCTGGAGCCAGTACCCCCCGAACCCCCCCAAGGCTGCCTCCTGGACCCAGCAGGCGGAGAAGGGACCTCTGGTGAGTGTACCTTTTAAAATGCTATACATGGTTTAAAAGCAAGCATGTGAAAGGATTACTTTGCCCTGGCATTTGCGGTTCTCCTAGATGTAGTCCTAAAGCCTTTGCAAAAGGTTTCTGGGGAGGGCAGCCTTATTGAGTCCTTCATGGTAGGACACTTTACCACTCCAGGCCAGTAACACGTACTCGGGAATCACTGTAGAACAAAGCATTCCAGTGTATGTTTGCTGGAATTCAACCAAAATCCGTTCTTTATCTCTCTGTGTTATCCTGAGGAGAGTGAGATATAATTCATGGTCACCTGGTTGAAATAGAGTGCTTTTCTTCAGGGGACACTCAGAGGAGCCCATTCCTCCTGGGCTGTTTGCTTGTAGCTAAACAGAAATGTTCCCCGCTGTTAGCCACAGGGAGGGGGGAAGGTTGAGGGGGTAGTCACGCGGTGGGAGGATGCAAAATGCGACCTTGTAACGAAAGCACATGTGCTATGTATGTAATGTTAACAGCAAGCTTTACCCTGAAAGAGTGTAGCCACTGTTTTATAAAATGTGTCTTTTTAAATACCGCTGTCCCTTTTTTTTCTCCACCAGCTGCATGTGTTTCAATGATCACAGGATCTTCTCCTTCCCAGAGGCTAGTGAAGCTTAGAAAGAAAAAAAACGGACTCGCGATGAAATGTTCTCCGAGCTCATGCTGTCCTCCCACACTGACAGAGCACAGACGAATGCATGGAGGCAAATAATGTCAGAGTGCAGGAAAGCACAAAATGACCGGGAGGAGAGGTGGAGGGCTGAAGAGAGTAAGTGGCGAGCTGAAGAGAGTAAGTGGCGGGCTGAAGACAGGGCTGAAGCTCAAATGTGGTGGCAGCGTGATGAGAGGAGGCAGGATTCAATGCTGAGGCTGCTGCAGGACCAAACCAGTATGCTCCAGTGTATGGTTGAGCTGCAGCAAAGGCAGCTGGAGCACAGACTGCCACTACAGCCCCTGTGTAACCAACCGCCCTCCTCCCCAAGTTCCATATCCTCCACACCCAGACGCCCAAGAACGCGGTGGGGGGGCCTCCGGCCAACCAGCCACTCCACCACAGAGGATTGCCCAAAAAAAAGAAGGCTGTCATTCAATAAATTTTAAAGTTGTAAACTTTTAAAGTGCTGTGCTTAAGGTGCTGTGTGGCGTTTTCCTTCCCTCCTCCACCACCCCTCCTGGGATACCTTGGTAGTCATCTCCCTATTTGTGTGATGAATGAATAACGAATGCATGACTGTGAAGCAGCAATGACTTTATTGCCTCTGCAAGCAATGATTAAAGGGAGGAGGGGAGGGTGGTTAGCTTACAGGGAAGTAGAGTGAACCAAGGGGCGGGGGGTTTCATCAAGGAGAAACAAACAGAACTTTCACACCGTAGCCTGGCCAGTCATGAAACTGGTTTTCAAAGCTTCTCTGATGCGTACCGCGCCCTCCTGTGCTCTTCTAACCGCCCTGGTGTCTGGCTGCGCGTAACCAGCAGCTAGGCGATTTGCCTCAACCTCCCACCCCGCCATAAACGTCTCCCCCTTACTCTCACAGATATTGTGGAGCACACAGCAAGCAGTAATAACAGTGGGAATATTGGTTTCGCTGAGGTCTAAGCGAGTCAGTAAACTGCGCCAGCGCGCCTTTAAACGTCCAAATGCACATTCTACCACCATTCTGCACTTGCTCAGCCTGTAGTTGAACAGCTCCTGACTACTGTCCAGGCTGCCTGTGTACGGCCTCATGAGCCATGGCATTAAGGGGTAGGCTGGGTCCCCAAGGATACATATAGGCATTTCAACATCCCCAACAGTTATTTTCTGGTCTGGGAATAAAGTCCCTTCCTGCAGCTTTTGAAACAGACCAGAGTTCCTGAAGATGCGAGCGTCATGCACCTTTCCCGGCCATCCCACGTTGATGTTGGTGAAACGTCCCTTGTGATCCACCAGAGCTTGCAGCACTATCGAAAAGTACCCCTTGCGGTTTATGTACTCAGCGGCTTGGTGCTCCGGTGCCAAGATAGGGATATGGGTTCCGTCTATAGCCCCACCACAGTTAGGGAATCCCATTGCAGCAAAGCCATCCACTATGACCTGCACATTTCCCAGGGTCACTACCCTTGATATCAGCAGATCTTTGATTGCGTGAGCTACTTGCATCACAGCAGCCCCCACAGTAGATTTGCCCACTCCAAATTGATTCCCAACTGACCGGTAGCTGTCTGGTGTTGCAAGCTTCCACAGGGCTATCGCCACTCGCTTCTCAACTGTGAGGGCTGCTCTCATCTTGGTATTCATGCGCTTCAGGGCAGGGGAAAGCAAGTCACAAAGTTCCATGAAAGTGCCCCTACGCATGCGAAAGTTTCGCAGCCACTGGGAATCGTCCCAGACCTGCAACACTATGCGGTCCCACCAGTCTGTGCTTGTTTCCCGAGCCCAGAATCGGTGTTCCACAGCATGAACCTGCCCCATTAGCACCATGATGCATACATTGTCAGGGCCCATGCTTTCAGAGAAATCTGTGTCCATGTCCTCATCACTCACGGGACCGCGCTGACGTCGCCTCCTCGCCCGGTATCGCGTTGCCATGTTCTGGTGCTGCATATACTGCTGGATAATGCGTGTGGTGGTTAATGTGCTCCTAATTGCCAAAATGAGCTCAGCGGCCTCCATGCTTGCCTTGGTATGGCGTCCGCACAGAAAAAAGGCGCGGAACGATTGTCTGCCGTTGCTCTGATGGAGGGAGGGGCGACTGACGACACGGCTTACAGGGTTGGCTTCAGGGAGCTAAAATCAACAAAGGGTGTGCCTGTACATCAAGGAGTATTTCAGGCAGGACTGCACGGAGGGTTCCAATAAGAAATGGTGCACCTAAGTTATCGTTGTTATTGGAACAAGGAGGTTAGCCTGGCCTCTGATTGATACATGGCTAGATTTACCTCGCTGCACCTTCTCTGTGAGTGACTGCAGTGTGATCTAGACAGGGGAGGAGGCAAATGATTACAAAACAAATCTGGTCTATTTCTTGTTCTGACCCACTCCATCTATCTTTTACATCTTTGGCTGGCAGCAGACGGTGCAGAAGGACTGCATGCCATCCACATCTCATGGCTGCTCGGCAGAAGATGGTACAGTACGACTGCTAGCCATCTTCATCTCTTGCCTGCCTGGCATAAGATGGTACAATACGACTGCTAGCAATCCTCATCTCTTGCCTGCCTGGCAGAAGATGGTACAGTACGAATGCTAGCAGTCCGTATCGCCTGCCCGCTCACCATAAGACGGTTCAATAGGACTGACTGCAGGACTAAAGAGAATGACCTGCTCAAGTCACTCCAAATTTAGTCCCTGCGCCCATGTCTGCCCAGGCGCTCCTGATCGACCTCACAGAGGCGACCAGGAGCACCTCAGGCATGACGATGACAGCTACTAGTCGTACTGTACCGTCTGCTGCCACAAGGGAAGGGGTTGCTGCTACTGTGTAGCAATTCTGTACCGCGTCTGCCAGCACCCAGGAGACATAGGGTGACGGTTACCTGAGCGGGCTCCATGCTTGCCGTGGTATGGCGTCTGCACAGGTAACTCAGGAAAAAAGGCGCAAAATGATTGTCTGCCCTTGCTTTCATGGGGGGAGGGAGGGAACGGGGGCCTGACGATATGTACCCAGAACCACCCGCGACAATGTTTTAGCCCCATCAGGCATTGGGATCTCAACCCAGAATTCCAATGGGCAGCGGAGACTGCGGGAACTGTGGGATAGCTACCCACAGTGCAACGCTCCGGAAGTCGACGCTTGCCTCGGTACTGTGGAAGCGCTCCGCCGAGTTAATGCACTTAATGCACTTAGAGCATTTTCTGTGGGGACACACACACTCGAATATATAAAACCGATTTCTAAAAAACCGACTTCTATAAATTCGACCTAATTTCGTAGTGTAGACATACCCTCAGTTGGAGTCTTCAGAGTGTCCTTGTTGCTTGCAGCGTAGATGGGTGAAGGAGAAAGGCCAAGCATGTGGCCACTGTGTCTGTTTTATACCCTCAGTCCTATGTGCTGGGGGAGCACAAGTCCAGGCATGTCTGGGGGCACTGCTGAGTCTCCAGGTAAGGTTGAGCAATTCCACTGGTGTGGCCTCATGCAGGTGAGTCATTGCACTGTAGCTCCCTTGCTAGACAATGGCTGTTGATGGGTTGTTTGACACCCTGCCCGGGTGTTGGTTACTTTCCTTGATCTTGCCTCCGGAGAGCTAATATCCGGCTGATTCCCCAACTTACAGCATGTTTTAGTGACAACCATACAACACAATTCTCATAACTTCATGTGCGTTAATGATATACATACATGGATAGAGAAATGACTTTCAGCAGATCATAGCCTTTCACCGATACCTTACAAGGCATGCTTTATAGGTAAGATCACAATTATATAGAAATGAGGAATATGGGGGTTACAGGACGCTCCCAAGGTATAGAATGTCACATGTTCCCAAATCACTTAGGCTCTTTTGAGTATGAAATTTCCATCCAGGTATATCATACCCACATGTGTTCCAGTTGTTTGCACACTATTTTAAAATAAAAACATGCATTTGGAAAAATATAAGGCTTTTTCATATTTCATAACTTCAAGGCAACTTTCCCACCATTCCTTCATCTTCAGACTGCGGCTTCTCTTAAGTCTTGGACTGAGAAGTGCATAACTTTTCTGATGTCCCTCTGCACAGATGTGATTTTCACCTTTTTGTGTATATGATTTATATTTATGTAACACTAAAGGACTCAAAAGCACTTTGAAGACATTTCTAGCCATGGATCCAATGCTGCATGTCTGCCATGCATAGAACTCTTGCTGATACCAATCTCTCTTCTCTTCTCTTCTCTTCTCTTCTCTTCTCTTCTCTTCTCTTCTCTTCTCTTCTCTTCTCTAATTACTGGAAGACTATGTCCAGTTCTGATGTTCACAAAAAGGATAGTGAGAAACCGAGAGAGATTCAGAAAAAAGTTACAAGAATGATTTGAGGTCTGCAAAGTATATCCAACAGCCAGCTGAGAAGTCACTATTTCCAGTCTAAAAGTACCTACATGGGAAACAGATTTCTGATAGTAAAGAGTTCTTTAAACTAGCAGAAAAAGGCAAAATGAAATACCATGAAAAAACAAGAGAGACATATTCAGAGTAGAAGGTGAAGATTTTTAACAATGTATACGTAACCAGTGGAATAATTTACATAGGTGAATTCTCCTTCACTTGAAGTCCTTAAATCAAGACTGTATGTCTTTCTAAAAGATATACTGTAGTTCAAACACAAATTATGTGCTTGTTGCAGAAATTGCTGGGTGAGGTTCTGTGGTACAGGAGATCAGACTAGATAATTATAAGGGTCTTTTTTATCCCTACAATTTGTGAACTTCTATCTTCTCTTCTGATATTCCTTATGTAACTCTAACAACATTTTTTCTTTTATCCTTTTCTTCTATACAATTGACCAAAATCAAGATAAGGGTCTGGGAAAAAAAAAAAAAGCTTCACGGCCTCTCCTCTTCCTTAAACTACTGTAAAACTGAAACCATTTTGCTTAGCCCAGTGTCCTCTTACTAGGGTTCTACCACATTCACAGTCCATTTTGGTCAATTTCACGGTCATAGGATTTTAAAAATAGTAAATTTCATTATTTCAGCTATTTAAATCTGATATTTCACTGTGCTGTAACTGTAGGGTGCTGACCCAGAAGAGGATTGTGTGGAGTCGCAAGTTATTGTAGGAGGGTTGCAGCATTGCCACTCTTACTTCTGTGCTGCTGCTGATGACAGTGCTGCCTTCAAGGGTGGCAATACCATACCATACCATACCATGCCATCCTTACTTCTGCGCTGCTGCTGGAGGGACGCTGCCTTCAGAGCTGGGCGCCTGGCCAGCAGCCACCGCTCTCTGTCCACCCAGCACTGAAGGCAATGCAGAAATAAGGGTGGCAACAGTGTGACCCCCCCACAATAACCTTGCAATACTCCGCCTCCTCTTTTTGGGTTACGACCCCTAGTTTGGAAAACGCTGGTCTCCCCTGTGAAATCTGTGTAGTATAGGGGTAAAAGTACACAAAACCCCAGATTTCATGGGGAGAGACCAGGTTTCACAGTCCGTGACGCGTTTTTCATGGCCATGAATTTGGTAGGGCCCTACCCATAGCACTGAATTTTAGCTCTAAGTAAAATGAGAAATATAGTATTATAAAACACTTTTTATTAGAATTGCATTTTAAAACAGGGATAGAGAGCCATCTTGGATAAGGCTGATTTTGCATTTTGACCACAGAAAATATGGGGGCCTCTATTTCAAATATATTTTGAAAATTTTCAATCAACTCTGGTTTGAGAGAGAGCAGCAGTTCATTGTCGACCATTCTGGGATGCCATTATGCACTATACTGTGTATAAAGGATGAATGATTAGAACAGAGGTTGGCAACCTTCGGCACCTGGCCCATCAGGGTAATCTGCTGGTGGGCCGTGAGACATTCCGTTTACATTGACCATATGCAGGCATGGCCCCCCGCAGCTCCCAGTGGCCGCGGTTCGCAGTTCCAGCCTGTGCCACTTCCTGCAGCATGTTAACCCCTGGATTAGAAGCTAAGAAAGGAATGATGGTCCAGTGGTAATACACCTGACAGATATTGCATGTGATCGCAATATCTTTGCAGACCATATTATTTTATACCTGTGAATAGTACTATGTATGACTGTGTTCTGCTCCATGATGGAGGGTTAGCACAGCTTCTCTAGGAACTACAAATGGTGGGAGGTGATTAAGGTGAATCACTAAGACTAAACAACTCTAGAGACGTACCATACCCTGGAGTGCTTTGCATATACTGGTTTAAGCTGGGTTTTCCAGTGACCAACAGACAAAGGGCTTTTGGCAGAAAAAGGTAAACTGACTCAAAGCCTTTTTTCTGATCCAGCAAACGGACAGAACCTTCTGTCCAAGGGAGGGAGGTCTGACCCTTGCCAAAGAGTTGGAAGGACTTTGACCTACTAAGGCCCCAGAGATAATGCTGCGAGTCTGTCAAGGAGGTCCCAGAAGTCATGGATTCTGTGACTTTCTGGGACCTCCGTGACTTCTGCAGCGGCTGGTGTGTCAGTCTTGGGCAACTGTGCCTCCCGCATAGCAGCAGTGCGGGTCCCAGGCCACCGTGCTCACCTCAGCAGCAGCGGGGGTCCTGGACAGGCTTAAAACCCCCTGGTCAGAAGACAGTGTTATAAGGGTCCCTACAAAGAGACAGGTGATTTTGGAAACCGGAGACGTGACTAGAAACTCCTAGAGTGTATCACAGAAGTGGGGACACAGGAGCAGTTACCTGAAATCGTGATATCACTAATCTAGGACTCTGAGATCTGGGCTTTCTTCATTGCTGTGCCCTGTGTGACTTTGGACAAGTCATTTAGTCTATCTGTTCTTTAGCTCCCCATCTGTAAAATGGGAATAATCACTAAGGTGTTGTGAGGTTCTCTTTCTCTCTGAGTATATATAATAAAGATTGTGAGGTGCTCAGTAACTATGGTGATGGAGCTCTATAATTACCCAAGTTAGACTTTAGGATTTGGCCTGAATGGACTCTGCAGAAAATCTTCATTACACAACATTGTTTCTTGCACAAAGGGTCTTGTACTTATGCCACCGTTCTACTGCATATGTAATATTATATAAATGACAGAGGATGTTTGATTTATGCATTTTTAATTCTCTAATTGGTTAGTATTTATTGTTGGTGTATGCTGTTATGTGGTATGTGTTTATATGCCTCTAAGAGCTATGCAGCTCCCATGTCTAAGCTTTGTTTGTTTACAGTATTTTAAAAAATCAAAATAACTAGTGTATAGTGGGATAGAAATGAACTTTCTATTCATTTGGTGCTTTCTATTAAAAGAAATCTAAAACTGGAGCTTTTACACTAATATAATTATCAAACCAAATTCTGTTCACACTTAAAATGGCATAAAAGAGGTGTAATTTTGTCTGTGTTATTACTTCAGATTTACATCATGAAAACTGAGTGTAGAATATGGTCCATAGCATACAAACCTGTATTACTAAGCTAAAAGTATGTAGTCTGTGGATGCTGTTGCTTAGACCCACCTGTGATTAACTTTGTGACAATAGAACTGTATTAATTAATTTGATGTCATATTGTATTTTGCTGCATACTGTTGTTGATCAATATATCAGTGGTGTCAATGGCATCCTATCCTTTATAATATCAGCATCATGGGTGTGCCTTTATCTACTTTATTTGACATTTCCTTTTGTTTCTCTAGCTGCTGCAACTTGCCAAATGCTGAACTATTCCTATTTTTATTAGATTAGCATTTACATTAATATTTTAAAATAAATATATAGAAAAAACAACCAACCCAGTTCGCAACACATCAGTGTGGGGGAGGGATAGCTCAGTGGTTTGAGCATTAGCCTGCTAAACCCAGGGTTGTGAGTTCAATCCTTGAGGGGACCATTTAGGGATCTGGGGCAACTATGGGGGACTGGTCCTGCTTTGAGCGGGGGATTGGACTAGATGACCTCCTGAGGTCCCTTCCAACCCTGTGATTCTAATTGCTGTAGTGCATCAAATGACATGTTATATTATGATGACAGAATATACTCTTTTAGATTAGTGTCTCCTGTTCAAGTTGTAATTAAACCGTTTGATGCTTTAACAATTATTTTCTTGTTGAAAGTGTTAAACTACTTCATTACATCACAAACAAGTTGTTGACTTTTCAACAACAAAATAAGGTGCTTTAATCTGTATTAAGTAGCAGCTGCCCCAATATTTTTTTGTAAATAAAATACAATAAAAATAAAGTAATTGTTTTGAGTATTATATTTTGTCTGTACAATATGACATGTGATAGTGAGATGCACTACTACTACTACTACTGCTGAGACATAATGACAGATATGGGGAGGGATAGCTCAGTGGTTTGAGCATTAGTCTGCTTAAACCCAGGGTTGTGAGTTCAATCCTTGATGGGGCCATTTGGGGATCTGGAGCAAAAATTGGGGATTGGTCCTGCTTTGAGCAAGGGGTTGGACTAGATGACCTCCTGAGGTTCCCTTCTAACCCTGATATTATATGATAAAAACAATAAATAATATGAAAAGGAAAAAATTAAACATATTTTGTTTTGAAACAATTTAAAAAATTTTACTAAACAAAATTTTCAAAAGGGATATTTTATCAGAATTTCTATTCCACACGAAATTTCAAAAATATTTATATTCTAGTTTGGAACATAAATTTCAAATTTTTCTGCAAACAGTTGAAAACCCAGATTTCTATCTCTACCATTCTGTTTCAAATTACAAAGAGAAAAAAATCTAACATGCTAACTGTGGATATTAGATAAAATGGAGGTTTAAAAATGTTTTTTTTTTTTACAGAAAATACAAAGGACATTCTGGTGATTTATGAAGAAGAGGCAGAAGAATGGGCTCTGTATTTAAAATCGCTTTTCAAACATATTATAAAGGAACAAGGAATCTTACTTTACAACCTAGAGACTTTGTCTATTCAGCATCTAGAGTCACTCTCTCTATCCTGTTATAGATGTAAACTGCTCATACTATCAAATGGACTTCTAAAATGCCTGAATCAAAAGAGAAGATATTTTCTGGACAGGGTCCTTAAGCCTTCCGGTAGGGTGGTGATTCTACTTTGTGGGGTGGAGAACTCAGACATTCTACATGAGATACTGACCTTAGACCAGAGCAGCCAAGAGATCTCCACCGATCAGGATCCCGAGGAATATCTCTCCATTGTTGCCGGCGTTATTCAACAAGGTAATTTTAAAGTTTAATCCTGCTGATGATATATTTGTCACTTAATTATGATTAAAGTTATCCTCCTCTTAGATCCAGAGTAAGGAGTATGCAACTTTGGAAAGTCTAGCACTGCAGTGAATGTTCTTCAGAAGCTGTCTGGTGAGCTTAAAGGGATGATATACTCTTGTCTCTCTGACCCCTGGGTTCAGATAATTATAACAATCTAATGCCTGCCATTAGTATGGTTGAAAAATGTGTATGCGTGTCTCATAACTTTCAGTAAAAAAAACGAGGATTCCTTGTGGCACCTTATTATTTATTTGGGCATAAGCTTTTGTGGGATATAACCCACTTCATCAGATGAATGGAGTGGAAAATACAGTAAGCAGGAATAAATATACAGCACATGAAAAGATAGGAGTTGCCTTACCAAGTGGAGGGTCAGTGCTAACGAGACCAATTCAGTCAAAGTGTATGTGGCCCATTCTCAACAGTTGACAAGAAGGGGTGAATATCAACAGAGAGAAAATTACTTTTTGTAGTGCTATCGAGGCCAATTCAATCAAAGTGGATGTGGCCCATTCCCAGCAGTTGACAAGAAGGTGTGAGTATCAACAGAGAGAAAATTATCTTTCCATCCCATGTATTATATCCCACAAAAGCTTAAGCTCAAATAAATTTGTTAGTCTCTAAGGTGCCACAAGGACTCCACTTTGTTTTTACTGATGCAGACTAACACGGCAACCTCTCTGAAACTTGTTATAACTTTCAAATTGTCTTAATTTCCTAGTTCAGAACTTCCTAGGCAATGTGCTAATATGGAAAATATGCTGTCCACAAAGTTTGGGCTTACTTCAGTCATTCTTTTTCTCTCCGAAGCACACACAAGCTGAAACAATATGCTAATCTTCTGCAGCAGCTGAAACAAGAAGTTTCTGCTAAATAGAATTGCATCCTGTATATGTTTGTTATGTGACTGCTGAGGCAGATCAGCACTGAGCAGGAGGTCAACATAAGAATTATTTTAAGAGCTTAAGTAGTGAATAGGTCTTGTGCTGGCCCATTGCACAGGGTTGAAATTCATTTGCAAGTACTTTACTGTGCTGTAGAAATGGAACTGAGGGGTCACTTTGTACCTAGCACTGCCTGCAGTCTGTTTTGTAGGAAGACCGTATCGCAATCAATTTGGGGAGGCCACTCCAGTAATATTATCACAGGCTCCACACACATCACCCGATATGCACTCCTGATAGGCATTTGCTGCTGCTGCTTTTTCATGGCCTCTCAGTCCTCTGTCTGCTCCCAAACTCCTTCTGTTTTGTGTGGTTATACTATTCACACACACTCTTGCCCCCATATAAGTTAGTTTTTTGTTACAGCTGCTGTTTGAAAACTTTCATTCAGCATGCAAAGTGCATACTCAGTGAAGCAGGACATGAGCCTTGACTTCAGAAACTGCACAGTAAGTGCAGGGTAGAATGTTGTGCTGCTATCTAGCAAGTAGCTCCACATCAGAGTTTTCTTTTCTTTTACTTTAAAAAAAAATAAAGGAAGGAAAGTCCATCAAAAACTTGACATTAAACATTTGAAGGTTGGAAAATGAAGTACTCAAAATTCCGGGAATATGAATTAAAACCTAGTGTCAGATTTTTTTCCTCACTCCCTTGTCCCACTCTTATGCTAGAGCAACTCCACCAAAATGCTGTCATGAAGTGGAGTTGCACAAGTATAAAACTATGGCAGTGGTGTGGAGAAGTAGACCCAGTCTTTAATTACATGAACATGGATTTACTTTGCAATAACACTGGTGTGAAACTGAAAGCATGCTTGGACCCAAGTGAACAGACACGACTGTACTTACAAACAGAAGTCCTAGATCCCCTCCTCTAGATCTTTCTTTTATGTTCTGGAGTAAAGCTAATCAGAGTCACCCGATTTGGCTTCCAGAAAGTTGGCATCCCAAAAGTTCTGCACCTTCCTACGGTGCATTACTGATGCTTGACTATTGAATGGGAGAAAGAGCTCTTTGGCTCAGTAACCATGTCATTCATGGGAATGAAATCAATGGGATCACACCAGTATAGCTAAGAGGAGAATTTAGCACAGGGACTGTACTTCCATATCAGTGGGAACCGCAAACAGGAAACTGCAAACATTTGTTAAAAAAAAAACCAAATATAGTTTCTTAGAAGAAAGGTATTTCTTCATTTTGGTCAGTTGTCACAAAGCATTTGTTTACAGTGGTCAGACTACAGAATATGACAACGTAAAGTGGCAAGGCATCCACAATATCCTGTCTCAAATAGTGGCCAGTAACAGCTGCTTCAGTGGAAGGTGCAAAAAAAAAATGCTGTAGTGGACAAATATGAAAATCACTTGGTTACAATGAAAGTTTCTTCCTAATCTGTATCAGTTAGTGATATGCCCTGAAGTGTAAAGGTTTACATCTTCTATATTGTTTACTTCTGACCAGTGTAGCTGTGGATGTTTGCATTTTCCATGTTAATCTTTTATTCAGAATCCTGCTAAGCTTTCGGTCTCAATGATAACCTGTATCGGTGATTTTCGGATGTTGTAAAACAATTTTTTCCTTTTATCAGTTTGAAATTTGTTGCTTTTCAATGAAAGAACAAGAGGTACATTTGATTTACCTTTTGTATACCAATGTTTTGTATGCCCCATCATGTCTCCTTTTACTCTTCATTAAGCTAAATACTTTCAGTCTCTCTTCATGTGGAAGCCTGCCCGGCCACACCTCATTTTAATCTTCACACAATGCACAGTCAACCTGTGGAACTCCTTGCCAGAGGATGTTTTGAAGGCCAAGACCATAACAGGGTTCAAAAAAGAACTTGATCAATTCATGGAAGATAGGTCCATCAATGGCTATTAGCCAGGATGGGCAGGGATGGTGTCCCTAGCCTCTGTTTCCCAGAAGCTGGGAATGGGCTATGGGGATGGATCACTTGGTGATTACCTGTTCTGTTCATTCCCTCTGGGGCACCTGACATTGACCACAGTCGGAAGACAGGATACTGGGCTAGATGGACCTTTGGTGTGACCCAGTATGGCCATTCTTTTGTTCTTATTTTCATCACCTATCTCTGATCCCCTCTGTTTCTGCAACAACTTTTGACATAGTGACCAAACAGAACACAATATTGTATGTATTTTACTCCTTCCTTTTACATTTGCTCATAACATTATTAATTGCTGCTAATTTGTTCATTCTGCACATTTGTACCACCTTGCACAACGCCTTCTAGTCAATATTCATAAAACTCTCCCATTCTTCTCCTTAAAACCCATGTATTCCATGGCACATTTCAGTATTGACTACCTGACACCACAGCATCAGTTCTCCTCTGCAACTGAGTTCCATTCATTGCAGGGCACAGGAGGCCATTTGGCAGCTGATTTTGGCTCCATGATTCAGTACTGGGCTAGTCCTGGCATTAGATAGAACAGAAGAGGTCCTGTTCTAATTTCTATCACTGGTTTACAATCTCTCAGACTTTACATCAATGTAGATTTGGTGTTAACAAACTCTGCCATGCTGTGCCACTACGTCCGAGTGGCTGACTGGCACAGAAGCAGGGTTTTCTGCTTTACGCCTGGAGGGAATTCTGGGCAAGGGGATTCTCTGCTAGTTAATTTGCAGCTGGACTCTATTCTCTTTGAGCTGTCTGAACAGCATGAAGTGGATAGAATGGACCAAGAGATCCAACTCCATATCTCTTCATTTGGCCGAAATATCCTTTACCACACCAGATTGTGCCAACTTCAACCCTTTGGCACTGTTCTCCAGTTGTGTACTCTTATAATGCTAGCCAAATAAATAATACTAATTAACATGCACACTTCAAATAAAGGTGTTAGTTGCTAGTTAGATAATGTACCCACTAGAGATCCAGTTTACAGAAAAGCATGATTCAAAGAAAACCTAAAATCAGGAGGATTTGCTGTCTGTGGTTGAGAGCATTCATAGGGGGAGCAAATGAGGAACTGAGACTCAGGCATTATGCTTTGTAACATATGTTTCCTGGATGGTGGCAGATTTTACTATGTTCCTGTTTAGTGCTAGCAAGAATGCAAATATTTTTGCTGTTAAGAGATTGGCATAGCAAGACTTCTTAAAAGGTGTGAACATTTTTACAGTGATGTTATCCTGAGCAGCTAATTAAAACCTTTCTTCCGTTTTTTTTTAATTGTCTGAATACTCGTTTGTCATTAGAAATGTAGGCTGTACAGAAAAGTTAGGACTTAGGAGGTTGTATTTTCCCAAGCTAGCAACTAAGATTCTGTTTACTCTTCTACATAACTGTGCGTTTAATTTTAATGCAAGGTGACTCTATTAATTTAGTATTTTGACTTTTCTTTGCCTCAGCTTTTCTTAATATTGATGAAAGTACAGTTCAACACTGTGTTTTACTCTATGCCTTACCCCTCCTCTCTTTCTCCTGCCACTTCTCAACACTCTAGAGTAGCTGTCAACCTGACACTGCAGACAGCCAAGATTCTAGGCATGTACTTTCTCCTAGAAAAGATTCTAGGCATGTACTTTCTCCTTGGTTTTTCAGCCTAGACTTAACTGGGCCTCTGTTTTTATTCCCACAATCATTTGTAGGCACAATTTAGACAGGTTCAATGTCTAAGTAACTGATTTGCATGTGCAGTTAGGTACTTAGATCTCTAAATGCCTTAAATTGTTTCCACAGTTATTTCTGTCCTCATCTTGCAGATGCAAAAAGAGAGGGTAGATTTTGAAAATTTTACGCTCTATAGATACCTCTCTTGTTATGTTTCTAAAATGAGCTTATTATTTTATGAGACTGTTTGGTAGGACTTTGAATCTATTGAGGACTTGGGAATCTTAGCATCTAGCACTCTCTTTAATGGCTCTATTTTATTTGATGGTGTTGGCAAAAATAAACACAGCAGTCCTCTTCTCTTCTCTTCTCTTCTCTTCTCTTCTCTTCTCTTCTCTTCTCTTCTCTTCTCTTCTCTTCTCTTCTCTTCTCTTCTCTTCTCCTACAGCCTATTCCCAAAGAAAAAGAGGGCCCTTTTTTCGTGACCCACAGGAGAAATTTAAAATTGAGCACTTAAATACACCTCTACCCCGATATAACGTGGCCCGATATAACGTGGGTTTGCATACAACACGGTAAAGCTCCGAGACGCTGCCGGGCCGGGGCCGAGGGGTTGGATAAGGGGCAGAGGGTCTCGGGGGCGGTCAGGGGCTTCCCCCCCACCACAAGGTCTGGGAGGCAGGAGCTGTGGGGGGCACTTTTGGGGGCCCCACAATCCCAGAGTGGCCCTGGGGATTAGCAGGGGGCTGGGAGCAGCCCGCTCTGCTTCCCTTGCCCCAGCCCCAACCATGTCGCTTGGGGGAGGGGGATTGGGAGAAGGGATCTTCCCACACTCACAGCAGTGGCGGAAGCGGAGTAGCCCGGCCCCAGCCCGCTCCACTCCGCCAGCTCCCAGCCGTGGTGCTCGGCTTCCAAATCTGAAAAGCTTGGTTTAAGTGACTTGCCTAGTATCTCATAGGAACTCCGTGGCAGAGGCAGGGATAGAATTAGAGCTAAGCAAATAACTGATTGTTTTTTCTTCATTGGCAGTTTCAAGAAGTTGAAAAATAAAATACCTTTTGGGTCATACAAAATGTTCTGTTTGATCCAATATGAAACATTTTGTTTTAGATTTTGAGCATTTTAAAACATTTTTGATTTGTTATAAAATAAATTAAAGAAAATTTTGAACTGAAAAATTGAAATGTTTTGTTTTAAAAGGTCAAAACAAAATGTTTTGATTTTTTTCTCAGAATATTTTTGTTGTTTCTAAGCAAACATTTTGGCAAAACTGACAGAAATTCATGAAATGTTTGCGGATTACCAAATCTGCATTTTTTTTTTTTTACAAAAAATTTTGGTTGAAAAATTTCATCCCCGCTTTGGATAGAATCCAGTTCTTCTGAACAGCATTCAACTGCCTTAGCCACAAGACCTTAACCATGAGACTATTCTTTCTTTTTTTGCAATCCCCAGCCTCACTCACTGCACACCTTCCAACTTCCGTAACAAATGAGGCAGAGGTCCTACAGACAACAACCTGCTTCACTACACAGCCACAAATCACCTCCAGAGCAGGTCCATCCTCCTGGGTCATATGAAAAAAATAGTTTGTGATTTTTGTAATTAATTCACATGCTCAAGGGGGCTGAATTAAAGTTGCACAGGCAATCTTAATTCTGGCATTTCCTAATTTTTGAGTGAGAGATTCCATCATGTGGCATCTAAGTAGTGTCTTAGTTTCTACCCTCCTTTTTTCCCCACCAGCAGCCATTGGTTTTTTTCTTTTACCAAATGCTGCTCAGGACTTCTGCTGCAGGGAAAAGCAAGGAGACCATCCCCACAAAAGTTTACTTTCGTTTGCAAGTGAATAATAAACTGTGAAACACGCTTTGTATTGTCCTTGCCAGGCTCCTACAGCAGCATAGCTGCTTACACTACTACTACACCACTACTAGGTGATGGAGTGCAGAAGAATGTTGGGGTTGAAGTGACAGGTAGAGACAGAAAACAAATAATTCCTGCACCTATTGTTCCTATGTCCTCATCAGTCCCATTTTTCTCACTTCAAGATAGTGTTGAAAAGTCACCACAGAACTCAGATCTTCAATTTAGGGGTGTAGTGGGCTGTTTTTTTTGTCTCATAGAGAGGCAGTTTAGCCTACTGGCTAGGGCATTGATCTGGAAATAAGGAGACATGGGTTCTGTTCCGAGTTTTCCCACGTGACTTTGGGAAGTCACTTTACTTTTCTGTTTCTCCTCCCATCTTTTGTCTCTTTTATCCATTTAGATTGCAATCTCTTTATGCTGGCAATATCTCTCACTGTGTCTGTACAGTGGGAAGCACAATGGGTCCCAATTTTAGTGGGAGCTTGTAGGCATTACTATAATACAAATAAATAATATTTCTGTCAGGTTTTATTTTAAATGCAATTGATATTAAGGTGGTTGCCCATAACAGTTTTAAACCTGACTTACTTGTATTTTTCACCTATCTTGGTACAAGCAGCTTGCTACTCCTCTGACATAAGTGGTTAGCCAACATTTGTGTCCTTGCGGGGCTGTTTCTCTTAGGAGGAGAAATTGGTGATCTGAATCAGGTATATTCTTTGGTGCAATCCTGTTTATTTCCAAAGAATGTACGCAAAATTCTGTTTCCTTGAACACAGTAGGAACAAACAGCAGGAAGTTTCCTTGCTCATAAATCCTCAAGCCTGCCTCTCCTGCAAGTTCTGTGCCCAAGAAGCTCTGTCTCTGTGTTTCACCTCAGGGTCACGCTCATCACTGTTTTTTTTTTCACTTTCTGCTGACTTTCTGCCTCTAAAACACACACACATACACACCAGCCCAAAACTTGGCCTCTGCCTTGGCAATCAGGGAACCCTCTGTTAATCTACCTACGTTAGTTTTTCCTCAGGCCTTGTCATACAGCGAGTTGCCTTAGGTAGCAGCTTTTCACTACATGAAGGGGCTTAACTGCTCCTGTCAGGTAGACTGAAGGAAGAGTGCATAGCCTGCACATCAGATTGAACTAGGTCAAAGTCTAACTTGATGGCAACCTTTTTTTTGCTTTTGCCTTTGCAAGTAGATAAGATTACCGCCGTATTCTTGGTATTCCCTATACAGTACCTAGGAAATACCCAAGGAATACTGTGAGTTGCTGCAGTAATAATTATTTGTAAAAGCATTGAAGATTTCAGTGGGGACCATAACACAAAGAAAAACACAAATACAGTTTTATCAGGCAAGAAAACAAATGGAGAAATCAAGGGTCTAATTCTGAAGAAAATAGCCTTGCCCACAAAAGATATGAGGGATTTTGTGGGGATGGAATCTTCACCCTTAGTCCAAGAGTAGATCTTGAGGCACTCATGCAGCTAGGTCACATTCAGTTAATGGTAGAACAGAAAAGAATAAAGGGCACAGGCTGCTGTTCCCCACCTTACCAAACTGTACCCATGTAGATTCATACTATACATACCTCAGGCACAATCCTGCACAAGCCCACATTCCCATCATTTTTGGTAAGCTATGATGATGCATGTACCAGAAGGGTGTATACAGGCTTGTGAGGGATCTGCCCAGATTGTCCCCCTCCTCATCTTCTCTTCCGCAGCAGGCCCACCACTTTTAAGATATTTTGGCCTTTGTGTAAGAAACCTCAGGATTTAGCCTCAAAAGGGAGGTGGGGGTGGGAATGCAAGCAAAAATAAATGACCCGGCCCTGCCTTATTTCTAAGATTCATTTCTTGTTGTTTTTAATCTTTCTATATATTGTCAAATTACAGTTTTTTATTTTGTTCCATTCAGTTTCTGATATTGAATTTGTGCAAAATGGTCTTTAATATTGTGGTTACTTGCCCATCGGATGCTCCAGTTATACCACAAGTTTGCCAATGAAGAAATGTATACATAATTTACTCACAGAAGAGTCATTAATACACTTGTTCGTTGATTTTAAGAAAACGGTGATGCTTTATTATATCTCTCCTTTCATATAACAGATTTTAAAGAATTTGTATTAATTTTTGCAGAGAATCATTTCAGTGGCAATAATACCTAATAGTCAAATGAGAAGTGCAGGTTTTCTATGTGATTGTGTGAAATGCCCATCGATGGAGAACAGTGTGTCAAAATGAAGATTTCGAATGGAACCTCATCTGTTGTGATTCCCTTCTGTAGGAATTTCATTTCTCAGAAGTCTCCTTTTGTGTACTTAAACTATTGACAGTAGCATTGAGGCAGGGATACAACTGAACAAAAACCAGGAAGTTCAAAGTGAAAACTAACTAGGACCTAATCCTGCCCTCATTCCACATACTCCTACTGACTACAGTGGGACTTCTACCTTAATTCCACATCATTGTGCTGCTGTGAAGACTGAACCACTGACCATATTGGCTTAGAGTGGCAAAGCTTTGCATTTCATAGTATAAATTGTGCCAGTATAGTTTTCTTTTCTCACTTGTGCTATCATACTACTTATTCCACATAGTAAAAAAATAAATTACTGATTAACTAACATTTAATACATTACTCACTCCTAGTATGTAAGTTGAGGAATGTAGCTGAATAACAAGCAGGTTTTAATATTTTTAGGAAGAAAACCTCTGTTATAGCTTCAATTAAAAAAAAATCTGTAATATATACTGCTAATGCCCTGGAATTAACTAGTTGTCCCAAAATAAGTTGTTCTTAAAGTAGTTCTCATCCCACCAATGGTCATCAGAGCTGTCCTTGCTGGAGTACAGAATTAAACATTTTAAGAAACAACTTAAGAAGCAGTGGGAGACTGGCCAGGGAGATGCTCATTTCAAGATGTTTTCAGGGAGATGTCATCCATTAAAGTATCTTTCTTTTCTTAGATGAACCACAGAATGAAGAAGCCAAAGAGTCACTGTCTTGCATCTATGAAACAGTTCTTGCGGATGGTGAGTTTGAAATTCCCTAAACTACATGAAAGTAGAGCAAAGGGCTCTTGAGCACATAGAGTCTTTACATCTTGTGTGACCCAAAAGGAAGTGATCTAATCTTTCTAGAATGTGAAACTACATAGAGGAACCTGTCTCGTACTCACACATCCACCTGCCCATCCCTCCATGGGTTCCAGAAGAGGAAAAGGAGCTGACAGAACCATTGCTCTCCCCCTCAAATCCAGGTAGTGTTGGGCAGAGGAAGGACCTCCCTCTTCCATGCAGGGAGGGGGGAGAGAGAGCTTTTCCTCTCCATTTCTCCCTGGTGGGGAGGGAAGGATCTTCCTGTAGAGCAGGGGTGGCCCTGGGGGGGGGGCGCTCACTGCTCAACCCCTGGCTCTGCCACAGCCCCTGCCCCCACTCTACCCCTTCCTGCTCCCTCCCCTGAGCATTCTGTGCTCTCGCTCCTCCCCCTCTGCCCGCCCCCAGAGCCTCCTACATGCCATGAAACAGCTGATCGGGAGGTGCAGGGAGGGATGGGGAGGTGCTGGCCGGTGGGCAGGAGGCGCTGGGAGCGGACGGTGGGGGAGAAGCTGATGGGGGGGCTGCTGACGTATTACTGTGGTTCTTTGGCAAAGTACATTGGTAAATTCTGGCTCCTTCTCAGGCTCAGGTTGGCTACCCCTACTGTAGAGGAAATGAGGTTGATATGAGTCTTTCAGTTTGGACAGTACTTTTTCTCCTGTCAAATGTCAATGCTGCTTCACTTAAAGGCAGGTAGGCATGGAGCCCAATAAACTCCCCAGCCAGGTACCAGCTCCTCCTGGTGCTTTCCATTCTAGATTATTTGCTTAATGAATGCTTATTTCATCAGTCACTGCTAAGAAACAGGAGGAGATGGAACTTGGAGAGATGAATCCCCCCCCCCCCAAGCCCAGGAGAGTAAGAGAAGGTGGAACTTTCCCTCTGCTTTTAGCAAAACAGTTCCCACATAGCACAGCCTCTGCTACTAACCCTTACTTAAAGGCCTCTTCAGTAAATCTTTATTGCAGGGCTGATGTCAAGTTACACCACTATGTGAAGTTACTAGCTCAGCACAATCAACTTGCTGGCTGATGAAAAAGCTTTGGTGAGATTACTAAGTGTCTTTCGGAATTCCTGGCTTAGCACCTCCACCTTACTGGACTCATGGCAAGGTATGAGCCTCTCTGAGGTTACTGGATCAGCAACTCTGCCTTGCTGGCATGATGTCAGAGCACAGGATGCTGTAAGCTCATTGGCTGTGAACTTCTAACTTGCTAGACTGAATTCAGGTCACATGTCTGTGGGGTATCTAGTTCACAATTTCTGGTTTGCTGGGCTCATGTCAAGATACAGGTATCTGTGATGTCATAAGCTCAACACCTCAGTTTTCCTGGTCTAATATCAAGCAGCAAGCCACTGATGTCACTCACCGTTTTGGCACCTGTAGCTGACTGGGCTGATGTCAAGACAAAGGGAACTCTGAGGTGACTAAGGACCTCTGTCTTGCTGGTCTGAAGTCAGGGAGAGGGCTTTTCTGAAGTCACTGGTTCAATATGTCCAGAACTCTGGGCTGATGTACAGAGGGAAGTCTCTTTGAGGTTACTGCCTCATCCCCTGTAACTCAGTGAGCTAATGTGGAGTGGAAATATGCTGGGAACATACTGGCTAAGCACCTCTAGCTTGCTGGCATGATAGGAGGAATAGACGGGGGTGTGAGGAGAGAGAGCTGATCTCCCCACTCAAACCCAAGAGAAGAAAATAATTAGGAGCTGCACTTCCCTGTGTTCCCTCTTTCTTTGATCCCTGACTCTGCTATAGCTCTACCTTCATCCTGCCCACTTTGGAAAGTCGTTAGTCTCACACAGTCCTTGCATTCCTTCAGCAGCAGTGCAAAGGTAAGTGGTTTCTTGCACTATATTCTCCCTTTGGTGGCTAGAAAAATCTTTGGGGAGTCACCTAGGATGTTGTATAATCCCTAATATATGGCACGTAGGAATCCCCAGTGTTTCCCAAGTTACCTTGCTAAGAGATCTATAAGGCTTCCCCTTATAGTGTAGGAGCCGGTTGCAACAAAAGTGTTTTCCAGTTTTTCCTCTCCTGTTTGGGGAGCAGGCTGCGTCCTGCCTCCTGAACACACTTTAGGGTTTTTGGGATCAGGGTTGCCTCCTTGATGTTGCAATAGGAAATAGTCACTTGACATCCCTGGAGATCCATGGATGGGGGAACCTTGCCCAAGAAAGAAGAGGGAATGGGATGTTTGGCCACTAGCATGTCAGTGTCTCAGAAATCAGGCAAGATAAGGTGTCAAGAGGCAGCTGGTGATGCCCTTGAAGAAGTATGTGAACCTCACAAACAAACCAGCATGGTTTGGCTCAGTGGTGACAGTTGCAAACTGAATCCTGCAGCTTTGCTTATCTCTTATAAAAAGGGAGCTTATCCAGTCACAAAAATGTATAAAGCCTGTGCTACATAGATGCCAAGGAGCTTCCAGTTTACCTTAGACAAATATGATCTCTGGGTTAAACAGCTAAAACACAAGTAGTTATGGCAACATTATGTGAGAGAGAAACCTGGGATGATATCATGAAATAACTAACTTTTAGGGAAGGATTTAAAAAGAGGTAGTTTGGCCCACTGAAAGTTGGACTTTCTCTCTTAAGTGTACAATCTGGCATAGAAAAGGCACAAGATAAGAATAGGATAATTTAGGCTTTGGCTGGAATGAAAGGTGAACAGATCAAAAGAACAAAGCTTAAATGAGAACTATGAGGCAACAGTGGTCGAAAGAACAGCAAGTAGCTGACAAGACAAATGGAAAGACAGCAAATAATGTATCTAATAAAGCAAAGATAGATGGAGAATGAGTGAGACCTAACAATCAAGAAGAACTGATTGACTAAAGTGAATTGTGTAAGTCCTTAAGGGAAAAGGTGGGAGTGTACATTGGAAAATGGAAACAAATATGATCTCTGAGATCCTTTCGGGAAATATGAGTTGCAGGCAGATGTGAAATCAACTGATTTGTTAGTACCTGGGAGTGGTGGAAAATATCCAGTGGTAGAATGCTAATCATAATAATGTATATTTATGAGGGTTCATTCCTGTATCTGATAAAAGAATTCTCATGAGCAATTTAAGTCAAAGATATAGAAAGTGAAGCTGAATAATTTTGAGGCCAAAATAGTCTGAACAAATCAATGATTTTAGCCTCTCACAACTATTCTTATATATTTACTTTGTTTCATTTCAGTGTTTTCATTCCATGTAAGAAAACAGACCAAGCTATATTAAAAAAAATTAATTTCAAGAGATCTTATAGTTCTTGGAAAAAAAGTTCCATTTTTTCCCACCCTGTATACCCATTATGGCAATTTATAAACTGAGTTGGAAAAATGAAGTAATCTTGCTGGCTTCCAGGTATACTGGTTATAATAACCATTTAACCATGGAGTTGAAAATGTTTATGCATTATTGTTGAACTGAGACAAGGTGGGAGAGGTAATATATTTTATTTGACCAACTTTTGTTGGTGAAAGAGACAAGCTTTCAAGCTACATGGAGTTCTTCTTCAGGCCATTGTTGAACTGACATTAATTAATTTACCCAAAAACTAGAGCTACCTAAAATTAAAATACACATTCAGAATAATTAAACAGAGATTGTTCCAGTTTTATATTACAATTTTGCCTTTTTACCATTGACCTATTGGACCTGTATTAAGTAAATAAAGAGATTAGTTCTTAACATGATGTTAAACTGCATCCTCCACTGCCTTGTGGATACCTGTTGGTGAAGAATGGCTAAAGGATCTCACCCTGACAGAAAAGGTGTTGATGCTGAAGTGATAGGCAGTTAGCAGCTCTATCTAGGTTGGCTCTCTGGCAGATGCTACAACCTTTGTGTGACTGAACATCCAGACTCACTCTGGCTTTTAGATTCTGGCTCAGTGGTCTAAAGGGGGGACAACAGTTCTATGGCAGCCTCCGCTCCTCCATAACTTTGCCTAGGCATATGAGCTGAAGGTCTTAGCAAGATTGTCGCAGGGATCCGAGAGAGGCATAAAGGCCCTGGGGCAAATCCCAAGATTTCTAAGCAGCCTTGTTTAGGGATGGCTTGCTTGCCTTGCATGAGGGTGGCTCTAGAAAAGGTGGGTTAAAAAGGCCCTGCCTCATCGTTTACATTCTGGCTCAACTGTTTTCCAGAATTGTTTGCTAGAATGTTTGGAGTTTGTCCTCTGGATACAACTTTGATCTGAATTCAGATTTGAGGAAAACAGCGATGTTGAGTAATGAACTTGCATGTTTCAGAATTGATATTGCCGTTCTTTTGGAAACTCAGTTTTCAGATACAGGCTTCATAAGGGAGAAGGACTACACCATTTACTGGCACGGCAAACCTGAAGGAGTAAGGAGAGAGTATGATGAAGGTTTTGCTATCAGAAATGAACTTATGGGATTGTGTGATGCTCCGATTGCAGTGTCCTTACATATCATGACACTTTGAGTTAGTTTACAGAAGGGATTCATCAACCTTTTCAGTGTCTATGCTCCAATTCTTCAGGCTAGTGGTGAGTAGGATAGCTTTTACCAACAGCTAGAAGAACTGATCGGCAGGAATCCACGGAAGGAATCCATCCTAGTACTTGGAGTCTTCAGTGCAAGTATTGGGTCCAATGCTGAGATCTGGCCTGGGATTCTGGGTAGGCATGGCATTGAATGTATAAATGATGATGGTCAGAGAGTTCTCGATATCTGTGCCAGTCAAGGCTTATCAGTGACTAACACCTTCTTTGCTGATAACATCAGAAGAACATCATGGAGATACCTGAGGTCCAAGCACTAGCACCAGCTGGACTTGGTATTGAAAAAACATACATATTTGAAAGATGTCTTACATACATGATCCTTCTAAAGCTCAGACTGTGACACAGACCACTCTCTTGTCTGCTGCAAAGTGAAATTTCAAGCTAAGAAGATCCACTGTAACAAAACTGCTGTACAACCTTGTATTGACTTGTGTCGAATCCATGATCCTGTCAAGAAATGGCTTTTTAATGAAGAAGTAGCAAAGATAGCTGGAAGGAATGAAACTGCGTCAGATGCATGGGAAGTCCTGAAGACAAGTATGAACAATGCATCAGTCAAGAGCTTTGGAAAGAGTACTAGGAAAAATGTTGACTGGTTCTTAGACCATTTGGAGATTCTGCTGCCACTTGTTGAGAGGAAAAGATCTGCCCTATCACCTACAAGTCCACTATTACTGATTTGCTCAACAACCTAAGAGAAGCTCGTAAGGTTGTTCAAATAGCTTCCAGGAAGTGTGGTCAAGAATTTTGGCTGGGTCTTTGTGACAGAATCCAACAGTCAGCTGACGCAGATGACAGTTGACAGTTGTATGAGGGCATTAGAAAGGCCATTGGGCCAATAAAGAACAAGACAGCTCCACTGAAAGATTTGGATGGCAATATTATAATTGATAAAGGGAAGCAACTGGAGAGATGGATTGAGCACTAAGGAATGATATACTCAAAGGAGTCTGTAGTAGACCAACGTGTGCTGGACGAATTGCCTGACTTTGAAGTTATGACTTTGCTGGATGCCAAACCTACACAAGAGGAACTTGAACAAAGCATCAAAAAGATTTCCCACAAGAAAGCTTCGGGATCTGACTGTTTACCTACTGAAATCTACAAATGTGCAAAGACTTGCTGCAAAGATTGCATGAGGTATTGCTACTCTGCTGGAAGGAAGAAACTGTTCTGCAAGACTTTAAGGATGCTCGTTTCATCCAACTCCATAAAAAAAAAAAGAGACAAGTGACTGTAATAACCACAGAGGTATCTCTCTTCTTAACATCTTGGGAAAAATTTTAAGTCGTATTCTTTTACCTAGACTTCAAATTTAGCTGAGAGAATCTATCCTGAGAGCCAGTGTGCCTTCCTCTCAGGAAGGACCATCATAGACATGGTCTTCTCTGTAAGAAAACTGCAGAAAAAGTGAAGAGAGAAGTGTATTCCACTGTACATGGCTTTTATAGATTTAACAAAAGCCTGGTCGATCAGGGCTTTACATTGTTCTGAAGAAACTTGGTTTTCCACCTATATTGCTAAACCTTGTGAAATCCATACAAGATGGCATAAAGGCAACTTTAATGTATGAAAACCAAGAGTCTGACTCATTTGACATCAAACAATGGAGTGAAGGAGGGTTGCATACTGGCTCCTACATTGTTTAATATTTACTTCTCATTCCTGCTTCAGTATTCATTCCATGATGTTCGAGAGGATGTCTCTCTTGTCATGAGACATGATGGAGGTTTGTTTAACATCGTGAAGTTCTGAGTTAAGGTGAAGGAAATCATCGAAAGGGGCCTGTTGTTTGTAGATAATGCAACTCTTGTGGCTAATAACGTATATGCCCTACAACATCTTATTACCAATTTTTCTGATTCATGCAAAATCTTTGAGCTAGCAATAAGCTCGAAGAAGACTGTTATCATGCACCAAGGCTCTTCAGAACCAGTTCCACATATCGGCTTAGATGGTATTCCTCTAGATGTTAACCAATTTTGCTACCTTGGCTCTACTGTTACCACCAATTTAGATCTTGATGCTGAGCTTAATAGTAGAATTGGCAAGGCAGCCAGGAACGAGCACTATATTGCAAGACAATGCCTGGAACAATAACAAATTGTCAACTAAAGTAAAAATCTGTATTTATGAGACCTGTTTTATCCACTCTTCTTTATGGCTCAGAAACATGGATGACTTACACCAAACATACCAAAAAACTAAACAGTTTTCATATCAGATGTTTGGAAAAAATTCTTCTCATAAAATGGCAACACAGTGTGACAAATGTGGAAGTGTTAAATTGAACTGGTATGTCATTTATGGGAACATAGTAAGAAAAGACTCAGGTGGCTTGGATATGTAAGCTGTACTCTGAAACTCACAAAGAGTCTAAAAAGGGAGGCAGACCGCTGCGCAGATTTGCCAAATATGATTTAGTATCCTTTGGAATCTCTGTGGATGATTGAGAAAGGAGTGCAGAATCTGGTTGGCGGAGTTAGCTTGTAGATGGAGCAAGGCAGACTGGATCAAGCTTTTTGATGACCAGTGTCAGAGGAGGAAAGAATCTGCTGCTCAGATTCAGAACATTGCTAGTGCATGGGAGTGCCCTAACTATGAATGGAACTGTCACTCACGCATCTGACTCAGCAACCATAAAAAAACTCATTGGCACATACACCATGCTCTGTAAAGAGTGATGGTGCCATTGAAGTAAAGAGCTCGATAAACGGGGCATCACAAGATTATATTGATGCCTAATTGCTGGCCACTGGAAAGTTTAACTCCAGATATATGGTTTGTCTGCTCAGAAATCTGATCTAACCATGAGCAGCCTGGTTTCTTGAAGGATAGGTGAGAGCTCCATAACAAAATTGATGGCGCAGCTTCTGAAAGTTAGGCAGAAGAGCTCCCAGACCACCTCTGATCAAAGTAGCCCACGCTGTAGTCTGATGGTTTTCTTTATAACCCCTTTTGATAAAAAATGCCTATCCCAGACTCCAGGCACTATTGACATAAATGAAAATATGATGCCAAAAAAAAGCCTGCAGCTTACTTTCATTCCCAAACCAGAAAATAACCAACAAAAGATGAAATCAAACACAAACAGTATTCTGCATGACCTAGAGACAATCAGTCCTTATTGTATCCGTACGTAAAGTGATAGGCCTTGTAGCATACCGTACAGGTCAACAAGTTTGGGCTATTTCAAACCAAAGGTGAGAGTGAATTCCAACATGGAGAGTCCCTTATGGAGAATGGTCTGCTGACAATCCACTTTAAAAATAAACTTGTTTCTGGCCTCAATTCTTCTGCTGACAGCCTCTGTGGACAGTATAGCATGAGGAGAGATGGTCTCTGAGGTTGGCAATGGGTCCAAACCTGAAGACCTTACTCAGATAAAACTTTAGTGAGTCTAATGCTGGTAGCTTATGATTCCTTAATATTATATTTCATCTGAATAGCTGGGCAGGTATCCCATTTATGTAGAGAGGCTGGAAGATGGATTCTGACTTCTTGAGGTGCACCTCTTCCCATATGCCAGGCTATGTCACCATGTAGAGGAGGTTTAGTGGATAGGAAACACATGAACAACATGGTTTAGTGGATAGGAAACACTGGACTGGGACTCAGAATACATGGTTTCTATTACCAGTTCTGCTACTGACCTATGTGATCTTGGGCAAGTAGTCACTTTACCTTTCTGTGCCACTGTTTCCTCTCCCACACTTCATCTATCTTGTGTGTCTAGTTTGTAAGCTCTTTGGGAGAGTGGGTTGTCTCTTACTATGTGTTTGGTACAGTGCATGGTACTTTGGCCACATAATTCGTATTAAATTAGTGCTTGGAGGCCGCAAGAGTGTTAAAAACCTGTGAGTGACTGTAAATACATGTAATTTATATTAATGATGTTGCCATATGTATATGCATGTGGTTGTGCATGCACAAAGTATGTATGCAATTGTGTGTGCAGACTTCGGAGCTGGAAATCATACCCTTATTCTAAAGCCATAGTGTGGTTAGTAATTACAGTCTTCGTGATGTCACACCCATAGACTGGTATGTGATCAGTGTGTGGCTGGCAATGAACAGTGAGAAATGATAGATAGTAAACTGTGTCTTGCTGGGAGATTTACGGCTTTTAAAGAAACTGTCTGCCTGATGCTTACTTTATTTTTGGTGAGCAACTTTTCTTTCAGATAACAGGACCATTTTGGATTCATAGACAATACCGGCCAGCTCACAGATAACACAAACGAACATTAATTTTTGATAGAAGAGCTCAACCATGGAAGTAGAAAATGGGATTGAAAATGATTTTGAGCAAAACAAACCACTCCAGATAGCGTGAGACAGGCATTCAAGTCTGATCTCTCCTTTGTTCACCTACACATCCGTTAAATGCCAATGGAATTGTCAGGTTGCTCAGATATCAGGACTGCTTCAAAGGAAGATTAATATTTTTGGCATAAGGATCATAAAGATTTGGTTTTTTTTATTTTTTACAAAATTGGGAATAATTTCTGTTAATATGTAGCGCAGATTTGTATTTGCACTTAAAGTGCTTTAAAATGGGGAGTTTCTCAGGGCCTCTGACCTTTAACAAAAGAAGTCTTCCTTCTCAACAGAGCAGAAAGAGTCAGGCTAGTGATAGTCCCAAAGACGTGAAGGGATTGGCTTTGAAATGATGTGATTTCAAGAGATTTGTAGTAAAAAGGAAATTAAACCCTTAATTTCTCAGGTTACATATAGGGACCCCTACTGCCTCCGTGTCCCTCTCAGCCCTCCCCTCATCAGTAGCAAAATGGCTCACAGAGTTGCCATTGGTTCCCACCTAGCAGATATACTCATGTGAGCCCTCTAATGGGGCAGAGAGCATTTAGAATTAGTTATCCCTGTTCCAAGTAGCACCAGCAGGCATATTTACCTGGCATATATTTATGCTGGACTATAAAGGGAACACAAAGTGTATAGAAATGATTCCTTGATTCGTCCACACTCCAACAGGCTATGAATTATTTTCCCACAAAACTACTCTGAGGGATTAAATTCCCAATCCTGAAAATCACTTACACATATGCTTTACAAGCCTTTTGGTGGATTCAGCAGGACACGTAAGCACATGCATATTTCTACTCACATGAGTAATACCATTGAATCTAGTTCGATCACTCACGAGCGTAAAGCTAAGTATTTGCTTAAGAACTTTGCCGAATTAAGGCTAAATACAGTGGGGCTGAACGCTCCACAATCTGAAGCACCTGTACTGCATAAACACCTTTCCAATTTGTATTGCCGCCTTAGCCCATGTATGATTTTAAGTCACTTTCGATCCTCTTTATTGCTATGTGATGTAAGGGAACATAGGGACCTTGTTCAGTAGTTGAACATACACCTTAGCTCTTCAATTAACATTGCTGTAGCATTTTCAGTTTTCTACTGAGCACCACAGGGAGGTTTGTATGTGTAAAGGCTGAGTAAAAACTGAGTAGGGATCTCAGGCTTTGGCCATGAGCCTTTTACCATGGTAACCTTAGAAAACATATGCATGTTTCATTTAGTTCTTGTGCTGATTTTAACACCCAGAGCCTGTTACACACATTGTTGATTCAAAGTATATAACGAGCATCAAATATCAAAACAGAGATAATTTGTGAACCTTGTAGACTGCAATAAGGATTAAATAGAGTACATTTGAAAGGTTAGAATTCATTTTGGGAAGGAAGTTGGATGTCAAGTGTAGGTTGTCAGGAGCTGTGGTAAGGCATTCATGAAAAATTCTGTTTATGCAGAGGAATACAATTTCAAAGAAATTTCATAAGTTCAGTTGAGAATGTGGAATTGAAAGCTATAATGCATTCCAAAAGGTTTTACATAAAATATACTGAAATAATGTGTTGCATAATATGAATTAGGAAGAGAGATTGAAATAAAATTGAAAGCATCAGTACAGAATCCAACTAAACAAATAACTCTTAAAGTGTATGTAACAGATACATAACTAATATTTGGTTACTGAGTTATGAAGCTAAACTTTTTATATTAATCCTTTTTAAGTATGAAAAATACCAATAGATATTTTCCAAAGCGTGCCAAAGAAAGCAGCCTGTGAGATAGAGCATTACCTTCTATAATGGACTATAATTCTCAGGAAGAAGAGGAGTACTAGTGGCACCTTAGAGACTAACCAATTTATTTGAGCATAAGCTTTCGTGAGCTACAGGTCACTTCATCGGATGCATCCGTAAGCTCACGAAAGCTTATGCTCAAATAAATTGGTTAGTCTCTAAGGTGCCACTAGTACTCCTTTTCTTTTTGCGAATACAGACTAACACGGCTGCTACTCTGAAACCTATAATTCACAGGAGTATCTTAAATACCCTAGGGAAAAGAATAATAGCTTTTTTAAAATTTATTTTTAGCTTCTTTTTAACTGTCTAAGTAAGCATCATCAGATACTATTAATGATTTCTGATATTTAGATCCTCCAAGAAGGGACCCATTTTTATTGATCCATTATTTAAACTACTATTCCTCCAATGCATACACTCATATAGGTCACTGCAAAAGAAAATATTTGAGTTCACTGAACAATAAATATTGGAAAAAAGTACTTCTTCACTCAAAGCTAATATATTATGGTGAAGAAGAGCGAAGAATATTTGGGTATTCTCTAGCTAACAGAGTTATTTTTGATGGTAGGCAATTATTTAAGTAATGTCAGGCATGATGAACAGTTTGGTTTGGGTGACATCGTTTTTAAAGGGGTTTACATTGAAGATCTTGATAGATCTCAGAGCAATAAAAAAGTGAATCCTGCCAAGTATGGTCATCAAATGGATTTGTGTTTGAGGATCTGACTTTAGGAAAGCAGTGGATGTTATTTCATATTGCCATATCATGTCACTTACATGCCAATATACATCTACAATTGCAAAATCTTGTTAAAAGAGCTTAAAAGGCTTAAAAGGCTTGCAGAATAGCTGACTTCTTAACTGTGCCCTGGTCTACACTAGGACTTTAGGTCGAATTTAGCAGCGTTAAATCGATGTAAACCTGCACCCGTCCACACGATGAAGCCCTTTATTTCGACTTAAAGGGCTCTTAAAATCGATTTCCTTACTCCACCCCGACAAGTGGATTAGTGCTTAAATTGGCCTTGCCGGCTTGAATTTGGGGTACTGTGGACACAATTCGACGGTATTGGCCTCCGGGAGCTATCCCAGAGTGCTCCATTGTGACCGCTCTGGACAGCACTCTCAACTCAGATGCACTGGCCAGGTAGACAGGAAAAGAACCGCGAACTTTTGAATCTCATTTCCTGTTTGACCAGCGTGGCAAGCTGCAGGTGACCATGCAGAGCTCATCAGCACAGGTGACCATGATGGAGTCCCAGAATCGCAAAAGAGCTCCAGCATGGACTGAACGGGAGGTACGGGATCTGATCGCTGTTTGGGGAGAGGAATCCGTGCTATCAGAACTCCGTTCCAGTTTTCGAAATGCCAAAACCTTTGTCAAAATCTCCCAGGGCATGAAGGACAGAGGCCATAACAGGGACCCGAAGCAGTGCCGCGTGAAACTGAAGGAGCTGAGGCAAGCCTACCAGAAAACCAGAGAGGCGAACGGCCGCTCCGGGTCAGAGCCCCAAACATGCCGCTTCTATGATGAGCTGCATGCCATTTTAGGGGGTTCAGCCACCAATACCCCAGCCGTGTTGTTTGAGTCCTTCAATGGAGATGGAGGCAATACAGAAGCAGGTTTTGGGGATGAAGAAGATGATGATGAGGAGGAGGTTGTAGATAGCTCACAGCAAGCAAGTGGAGACACCGGTTTTCCCGACAGCCAGGAACTCACCCTGGACCTGGAGCCAGTACCCCGAACCCACCCAAGGCTGCCTCCTGGACCCGGCAGGCAGAGAAGGGACCTCCGGTGAATGTACCTTTTAAAATACTATACATGGTTTAAAAGCAAGCATGTGAAAGGATTACTTTGCCCTGGCATTCGTGGCTCTCCTGGATGTACTCCCAAAGCCTTTGCAAAAGGTTTCTGGGGAGGGCAGCCTTATTGCATCCTCCATGGTAGGATACATTACCACTCCAGGCCAGTAACACGTACTTGGGAATCATTGTACAACAAAGCATTGCAGTGTATGTTTGCTGGCATTCAAACAACATCTGTTCTTTATCTCTCTGTGTTATCCTCAGGAGAGTGAGATATAATTCATGGTCACCTGGTTGAAATAGGGTGCTTTTCTTCAGGGGACACTCAGAGGAGCCCATTCCTGCTGGGCTGTTTGCCTGTGGCTGAACAGAAATGTTCCCCGCTGTTAGCCACAGGGAGGGGAAGGGTTGAGGGGGTAGCCACGCTGTAGGGGGAGGCAAAATGCGACCTTGTAACAAAAGCACATGTGCTATGTATGTAATGTTAACAGCAAGGTTTACCCTGAAAGAGTGTAGCCACTGTTTTATAAAATGTGTCTTTTTAAATACCGCTGTCCCTTTTTTTTTTCTCCACCAGCTGCATGTGTTTCAATGATCAGAGGATCTTCTCTTTCCCAGAGCCTAGTGAAGCTTAGAAAGAAAAAAAAAACGCACTTGAGATGAAATGTTCTCTGAGCTCATGCTGTCCGCCCACACTGACAGAGCACAGACGAATACATGGAGGCAAATAATGTCAGAGTGCAGGAAAGCACAAAATGACCAGCAGGAGAGGTGGCAGGCTGAAGAGAGTAAGTGGCGAGCTGAAGAGAGTAAGTGGCGGGCTGAAGACAGGGCTGAAGCTCAAATGTGGTGGCAGCGTGATGAGAGGAGGCAGGATTCAATGCTGAGGCTGCTGGAGGACCAAACCAGTATGCTCCAGTGTATGGTTGAGCTGCAGCAAAGGCAGCTGGAGCACAGACTGCCACTACAGCCCCTGTGTAACCAACCGCCCTCCTCCCCAAGTTCCATATCCTCCACACCCAGACGCCCAAGAACGCGGTGTGGGGGCCACCGGCCAACCAACCACTCCGCCACAGAGGATTGCCCAAAAAAAAAGAAGGCTGTCATTCAATAAATTTTAAAGTTGTAAACTTTTAAAGTGCTGTGTGGCATTTTCCTTCCCTCCTCCACCACCCCTCCTGGGCTACCTTGGTAGTCATCCCCCTATTTGTGTGATGAATGAATAAAGAATGCATGAATGTGAAGCAACAATGACTTTATTGCCTCTGCAAGCAATGATTAAAGGGAGGAGGGGAGGGTGGTTAGCTTGCAGGGAAGTAGAGTGAACCAAGGGGCGGTGGGTTTCATCAAGGAGAAACAAAGAGAACTTTCACACCGTAGCCTAGCCAGTCATGAAACTTGTTTTCAAAGCTTCTCTGATGCGTACCACGCCCTCCTGTGCTCTTCTAACTGCCCTGGTGTCTGGCTGCGCGTAACCAGCAGAGCAGCCAGGCGATTTGCCTCAACCTTCCACCCCGCCATAAACGTCTCCCCCTTACTCTCACAGATATTGTGGAGCACACAGCAAGCAGTAATAACAGTGGGAATATTGGTTTCCCTGAGGTTTAAGCGAGTCAGGAAACTGCGCCAGCGCGCCTTTAAACGTCCAAATACACATTCTACCACCATTCTGCACTTGCTCAGCCTGTAGTTGAACAGCTCCTGACTACTGTCCAGGCTGCCTGTGTATGGCTTCATAAGCCATGGCATTAAGGGGTAGGCTGGGTCCCCAAGGATACATATAGGCATTTTAACATCCCCAATAATTATTTTCTGGTCTGGGAATAAAGTCCCTTCCTGCAGCTTTTGAAACAGACCAGAGTTCCTGAAGATGCGAGCGTCATGTACCTTTCCTGGCCATCCCACGCTGAAGTTGGTGAAACGTCCCTTGTGATCCACCAGGGCTTGCAGCACTATTGAAAAGTACCCCTTGCGGTTTATGTACTCGCCAGCTTGGTGCTCCGGTGCCAAGATAGGGATATGGGTTCTGTCTATGGCCCCACCACAGTTAGGGAATCCCATTGCAGCAAAGCCATCCACTAGGACCTGCACATTTCCCAGGGTCACTACCCTTGATATCAGCAAATCTTTGATTGCGTGGGCTACTTGCATCACAGCAGCCCCAACAGTAGATTTGCCCACTCCAAAGTGATTCCCAACTGACCGGTAGCTGTCTGGCATTGCAAGCTTCCACAGGGCTATCGCCACTCGCTTCTCAACTGTGAGGGCTACTCTCATCTTGGTATTCATGCGCTTCAGGGCAGGGGAAAGCAAGTCACAAAGTTCCATGAAAGTGCCCTTACGCATGCGAAAGTTTCGCAGCCACTGGGAATCATCCCAGACCTGCAACACTATGCGGTCCCACCAGTCTGTGCTTGTTTCCCGAGCCCAGAATCGGCGTTCCACAGCATGAACCTGCCCCATTAGCACCATGATGCATGCATTGGCAGGGCCCATGCTTTCAGAGAAATCTGTGTCCATGTCCTGATCACTCACGTGACCGCGCTGACGTTGCCTCCTTGCCCGGTATCGCTCTGCCAGGTTCTGGTGCTGCATATACTGCTGGATAATGCATGTGGTGTTTAATGTGCTCCTAATTGCCAAAGTGAGCTGAGCGGCCTCCATGCCTGCCTTGGTATGGCGTCCGCACATAAAAAAGACGCGGAACGATTGTCCGCTGTTGCTCTGATGGAGGGAGGGGCTTCTGATGACAGCGCTTACAGTGTTGGCTTCAGGGAGCTAAAATCAACAAAGGGGGTGGCTTTACATCAAGGAGTATTTCAGGCAGGACTTCACGGAGGGTTCCAATAAGAAATGGTGCACCTAAGTTATTGTTCTTTTTGGAACAAGGAGGTTAGCCTGGCCTCTGATTGATAAATGGCTAGATTTACCTCGCTGCACCTTCTCTGTGAGTGACTGCAGTGTGACCTGGAGAAATGAGTCCCCTAGACGGGGGAGGGGAGGGAAGCAAATGAGTACAAAACAAATCTGGTCTATTTCTTGTTTTGATCCACTCCATCTATCTTTTACATCTTTGGCTGGCAGCAGACGGTGCAGAAGGACTGCATGCCGTCCACAGCTCATGGCTGCTCGGCAGAAGGTGGTACAATACGACTGCTAGCCAGCCTCATCTCTTGCCTGCCCGGCAGAAGATATTACAGTACGACTGCTAGCAATCTGTATCGCCTGCCTGCTCACCATAAGACGGTTCAATAGGACTGACTGCAGGACTAAAGAGAATGACCTTGTCCAGTTACTCCAAATGTAGTCCCTGCGCCCATGTCTACCCAGGCGCTCCCGGCCGACATGGCCAGGAGCACCTCGTACATGATGATGATGGCTACCAGTCGTATTGCACCGTCTGCTGCCAGAAGGCAATGGGTTGCTGCTACTGTGTAGCAATGCAGTACCGCGTCTGCCAGCACCCAGGAGATGTAGGGTGACGGTTACCTGAGCGGGCTCCATGCTTGCCGTGGTATGGCGTCTGCACAGGTAACTCAGGAAAAAGGGCGCGAAACGATTGTCTGCCCTTGCTTTCATGTAGGGAGGGAGGGAACGGGGGCCTGACGATATGTACCCAGAACCACCCGCGACAATGTTTTAGCCCCATCAGGCATTGGGATCTCAACCCAGAATTCCAATGGGCAGCGGAGACTGCGGGAACTGTGGGATAGCTACCCACAGTGCAACGCTCCGGAAGTCGACGCTTGCCTCGGTACTGTGGAAGCACTCCGCCGAGTTAATGCACTTAATGCACTTAGAGCATTTTCTGTGGGGACACACACACTCGAATATATAAAACCGATTTCTAAAAAACCGACTTCTATAAATTCAACCTAATTCCGTAGTGTAGACATACCCTGTGACTTCTCTGGTAGAGGCACAGCCATTTCAGCAAATGGGAATCACAATCAAGGCTTGAAAAAACCCAGTCCTCAAAAGACCTATGTGACAAACACAGCCTAATCTCAATAGTTAGCATGATTGTAGTAAGAAAAGGAGTACTTGTGGCACCTTAGAGACTAACCAATTTATTAGAGCATAAGCTTTCGTGAGCTACAGCTCACTTCATCAGATGCATATCGTGGAAACTGCAGCAGACTTTATATATACACAGAGAATATGAACCAATACCTCCTCCCACCCCACTGTCCTGCTGGTAATAGCTTATCTAAAGTGATCATCAGGTGGGCCATTTCCAGCACAAATCCAGGTTTTCTCACCCTCCACCCCCCCACACAAATTCACTCTCCTGCTGGTGATAGCCCATCCAAAGTGACAACTCTTTACACAATGTGCATGACAATCAAGTTGGGCTATTTCCTGCACAAATCCAGGTTTTCTCACATCCCCCCCACCCCCATACACACACAAACTCACTCTCCTGCTGGTAATAGCTCATCCAAACTGACCACTCTTCAAGTTTAAATCCAAGTTAAACCAGAACATCTGGGGGGGGGGGGGTAGGAAAAAACAAGAGGAAACAGGCTACCTTGCATAATGACTTAGCCACTCCCAGTCTCTATTTAAGCCTAAATTAATAGTATCCAATTTGCAAATGAATTCCAATTCAGCAGTTTCTCGCTGGAGTCTGGATTTGAAGTTTTTTTGTTTTAAGATAGCGACCTTCATGTCTGTGATTGCGTGACCAGAGAGATTGAAGTGTTCTCCGACTGGTTTATGAATGTTATAATTCTTGACATCTGATTTGTGTCCATTTATTCTTTTACGTAGAGACTGTCCAGTTTGACCAATGTACATGGCAGAGGGGCATTGCTGGCACATGATGGCATATATCACATTGGTGGATGTGCAAGTGAACGAGCCTCTGATAGTGTGGCTGATGTTATTAGGCCCTGTGATGGTGTCCCCTGAATAGATATGTGGGCACAATTGGCAACGGGCTTTGTTGCAAGGATAAGTTCCTGGGTTAGTGGTTCTGTTGTGTGGTATGTGGTTGTTGGTGAGTATTTGCTTCAGGTTGGGGGGCTGCCTGTAGGCAAGGACTGGCCTGTCTCCCAAGATTTGTGAGAGTGTTGGGTCATCCTTTAAGATAGGTTGTAGATCCTTAATAATGCGTTGGAGGGGTTTTAGTTGGGGGCTGAAGGTGACGGCTAGTGGCGTTCTGTTATTTTCTTTGTTAGGCCTGTCCTGTAGTAGGTAACTTCTGGGAACTCTTCTGGCTCTATCAATCTGTTTCTTTACTTCTGCAGGTGGGTATTGTAGTTGTAAGAAAGCTTGACAGAGATCTTGTAGGTGTTTGTCTCTGTCTGAGGGGTTTGAGCAAATGCGGTTGTATCGCAGAGCTTGGCTGTAGACGATGGATCGTGTGGTGTGGTCAGGGTGAAAGCTGGAGGCATGCAGGGAGGAATAGCGGTCAGTAGGTTTCCGGTATAGGGTGGTGTTTATGTGACCATTGTTTATTAGCACTGTAGTGTCCAGGAAGTGGATCTCTTGTGTGGACTGGACCAGGCTGAGGTTGGTGGTGGGATGGAAATTGTTGAAATCATGGTGGAATTCCTCAAGGGCTTCTTTTCCATGGGTCCAGATGATGAAGATGTCATCAATATAGCGCAAGTAGAGTAGGGGCTTTAGGGGACGAGAGCTGAGGAAGCGTTGTTCTAAATCAGCCATAAAAATGTTGGCATACTGTGGGGCCATGTGGGTACCCATAGCAGTGCCGCTGATCTGAAGGTATACATTGTCCCCAAATGTGAAGTAGTTATGGGTAAGGACAAAGTCACAAAGTTCAGCCACCAGGTTAGCCGTGACATTATCGGGGATAGTGTTCTTGACGGCTTGTAGTCCATCTTTGTGTGGAATGTTGGTGTAGAGGGCTTCTACATCCATAGTGGCCAGGATGGTGTTATCAGGAAGATCACCGATGGATTGAAGTTTCCTCAGGAAGTCAGTGGTGTCTCGAAGGTAGCTGGGAGTGCTGGTAGCGTAGGGCCTGAGGAGGGAGTCTACATAGCCAGACAATCCTGCTGTCAGGGTGCCAATGCCTGAGATGATGGGGCGCCCAGGATTTCCAGGTTTATGGATCTTGGGTAGTAGATAGAATATCCCAGGTCGGGGTTCCAGGGGTGTGTCCAATCCTTGGGGCACTCCACTTGATACCGGCTGCCAATTAGACATGGAGCCATTGATCACTACCCGTTGAGCCTGACAATCTAGCCAACTTTCTATTCTATTTCTATTTCACCTTATAGTCCATTCATCCAGCCCATACTTCTTTAACTTGCTGGCAAGAATACTGTGGGAGACCGTGTCAAAAGCTTTGCTAAAGTCAAGGAATAACACATCCACTGCTTTCCCCTCATCCACAGAGCCAGTTATCTCATCGTAGAAGGCAATTAGATTAGTCAGGCATGACTTGCCCTTGGTGAATCCATGCTGACTGTTCCTGATCACTTTCCTCTCCTCTAAGTGCTTCAGAAATGATTCCTTGAGGATCTGCTCCATGATTTTTCCAGGGACTGAGCGAGGCTGACAGGCTTGTAGTTCCCAGGATCCTCCTTCTTCCCTTTTTTACAGATGGGCACTACATTAGCCTTTTTCCAGTTCTCTGGGTCCTCCCCCGATCGCCATGAGTTTTCAAAGATAATGGCCAATGGCTCTGCAATCACATCCGCCAACTCCTTTAGCACTCTCGGATGCAGTGCATCCGGCCCCATGGACTTGTGTTCATCCAGCTTTTCTAAATAGACCACTTCTTTCTTCACACAGGGCTGGTCACCTCCTCCCCATGCTGTGCTGCCCAGTGCAGTAGTCTGGTAGCTTACCTTGTTCATGAAGACAGAGGCAAAAAAAGCATTGAGTACATTAGCTTTTTCCACATCCTCTGTCACTAGGTTGCCTCCCTCATTCAGTAAGGGGCCCACACTTCCCTTGACTTTCTTCTTGTTGCTAACATACCTGAAGAAACCCTTCTTGTTACTCTTAACATCTCTTGCTAGCTGCAACTACAGGTGTGATTTGGCCCTCCTGATTTCACTCCTGCATGCCCAAGCAATATTTTTATACCCCTTCCTGGTCATTCGTCCAGTCTTCCACTTTTTTGTGTTTAAGATCAGCAAGAATTTCACTGTTAAGCCAAACTAGTCACCTGGCATATTGACTATTCTTTCTACACTTCGGGATGGTTTGTCCCTGTAATCTCAGTAAGGATTCTTTAAAATACAGCTTTATTTCATACCCTATATCTTACCACATTTGTCTTTATATGGGTCTTCATTACTTTAAAAACTCTTAGTGAATAATTTTCAAAGGTGTTGAGCTCTTGTACCGTCACACTTTTTCTTTAGCTATTCGTGTGTGTAGAGAATGGTTGGCTGAACTTTCTAACACCTTTGGATTGATAAATGATCACTTTTTGGAAGTAATATGAAAAAGTATATAATGAGATCTAGTTCATAATGATACATTAACTGAAGGTATTGCATAAATTTCTATATCCATTCTTTCTTTGCTGCTAGGTTTCTTGAGATTTAATAAAACACTGACTCAAAGAGTCATTTATGTGAGCTCATTACCTCTCTCTTTGGAACCTTTATAGCTAGATACAACATCTAAATGACATTTATTTTCTAATCAGTGTTTTTTTAAGGTGATAATATTTTCACAATAGAAAGGACATTTTTATGGCAACATTTTTTTAGAGTTGTGAAATACTCATATAAAATAAAAAAGTACTTGTTCTCTTGTCAGTGCTGCCAGTTTCTAAGCTAAAGTGACATATGCATATTGCTCAGAGTGGAGAATATCTTCTAAAAACTTGTTTTAATGGGTTTATCATGAGACACTAGACATGTGACACTACCATTCATTTTGACAAAGTGTCATAAGAACATAAGAATGGCCATATTGGGTCGGACCAATGGTCCATCTAGCTCAGTATCCTGCCATCTCACAGTGGCTGGTGCCAGATGCTTCAGAATGAATGAACAGAGCAGGCTAATTATCAAGTGATCCATTCCCTGTCTTCCAGTCCCCTTAGTTGTCTCTTTTCTAAAATGTACAGTCCCAGTCTTTCTAATCTCTCCTCACATGGAAGCTGTTCTATACCCTTAATCATTTTGGTTCTCTGTACTTTTTTCCGATTCTAATATTTCTTTTTTGAAATGGGTCAACTACTGAATTGCATGCAGTATTCCAGGTGTGGGAATACCGTTGATTTATATTGTGGCATTAAGATATTTTCTGTCTTATCTATCCCTTTCCTAGTGGTTCCTAACATTGTTCGCTTTTTTGACTGCTGCTGCACATTGAGCGGATGTTTTCAGAGAACTATCCACAATGACTCCAAGATTTCTTTCTTGAGTAGTAACAGCTAATTTAGACCCCATCATTATGTATGTTTAGTTGGGATTATGTTTTCCAATATATAGTACTTTGCATTTATCAATCTTCAATTTCATCTAGCATTTTGATGGGTGACTGGTCAGTTTTGTGAAATCCCTTTAACTGTTACCCAAGTCCAAAGCTGACTGCTTTGTTCTGAGTCATTTGTAAACTTTGTCACCTCACTGTTTACCCCTTTTTCCTAGATCACTTACCAGTGTTGAATAACACTGATCCCAGTAGAAATCCTTAGGGGACCTCACTATTTACCTCCCTCCACTGTGAAAACTAACTATTTATTCTGACCCTTTGTTTCCTATCTTTTAACTAGTTACTGATCCATGAGAGGACCTTCCCTCTTATCCCATGACTACTTAGTTTGCTTAAGAGCCTTTGGTGAGGGACTTTGTCAAGGCTTTCTGAAAATCCAGTTACACTGGATCACCCTTGTTCACATGTTTGTTGACCCCCCCACACACACATAATTCTAATAGATTGGTGAGGCATGATTTCCCTTTACAAAAGCCATGTTGACTCTTCTCAAATACACTGTGTTCATCTATGTGTCCGATAATTCTATTCTTTACTATAGTTGCAACTACTTTGCTTGGTACAGGAGAAGGCTTACTAGCCTGTAATTGCCAGGATTGCTTTAAAAAAACATTCTCCAGTTCCTAATAAACCTTAATCTTTCCTCTGAACACCATCATCTCATCCATGCATTGAGACCGTACAGTTCTGCCTGCCTAACTGGCCCTGCTTGTGGAATGGGAAGCATTTCAGAGAATGCTACCATGGAGGTCCTGGACTTCAGTCTGCTATCTAGCAGCCTAAATTTGGCCTCCAGGATCTCTCCCTATGTCACTGAACCACGACCTTTGGCTCCTCCTCAGCACTGCACAGATGTCTCGAGAGGCCCTCAGCCGTCGCACACAGCAGGCAATTCACCATATGGTTCTCTCCATCATCATAAACCCAACTATCTATATATCTATTAATTCAATCACCAATTACTATTACCTATCTACCTAATATGAGCGACCTCTCCAGGGGAGAGGTATCCTCAGTGAGAGAGGATACCTTGAGATCATCTGGAAGCAGGGTCCCAACTATGGGATCTTTTCTGTCTTCTCCAACTTGATGATCTCCTTCCTAAGACTCTCATCCTCCTCATCAGCACAGAGGCTGTCAGCCTTGGGGTGGGACTACTCTACTGTGTCCGTGAACTCCTCCAGTTCAGTCACTCTGGTCTTGAGCCCCCCGTACATGGTCTCTGAGGGCCATGTGCGACTTGTACCGAATGCACACATATAGCACCTGACCACAATACAGATAATCATGCATGTTGCATTCAGTGCAATAAGATGGGTAACCCCCAGTCTGCTGCCTGACTTCCGCCTGTATTATTTTTACTCTTGCAGGGTAGTGTGTGTAGTGTGTGTGGTGTTTTTTGCACAGGGAGTGTGTGTGTGTGGGGGGGGGTGTTACTGGTCAAAGTTTAGAGAATATTTATTAGGTGTGTCTGGCTTTCACAGTCCCTCGCTGAACTCCCCTACTAAAGTCCCCTGTTTGTTTGCTAGCTCCTCCTAGGGGGAGGGATAGCTCAGTGGTTTGAGCATTGGCTTGCTAAACCCAGGGTTGTGAGCTTAATCCTTGAGGGGGCCATTTAGGGATCTGGGGCAAAAATTGGGGATTGGTCCTGCTTTGAACAGGGGGTTGGACTAGGTGATCCCCTGAGGTCCCTTCAAACCCTGATATTCTATGATAGCATCTGTGTTCATTTGACATCACTCCAAACACTGTTCATCACACTGAATGGTCATTCACTGTCTTGTTTGTTCCTGGTAAACTCAGAGCAAATTCTACTTTGCATATAGCAATATGTCTTAAACAGACATTACGTAATATACAAAAATCAAACATTTTGATTGATAACATGAAAAATCAGGGACACTTCAGGTATCATAGAATTATTGAACTGGAACGGACCTCAAGAGGTCATCTAGTCCAGTCCCCTGCACTCAAGGCAGGACTAAGTATTATCTAGACCATCCCTGACAGGTGTTTATCCAACCTGCTCTTAAAAATCCCCAATGATGAAGATTCCACAACCTCCCTAGACAATTTATTCCAGTGCTTAACCACTCTGACAGGAAGTTTTTCCTAATGTCCAACCTAAATCATTCTTGCTGCAATTTAAGCCCATTACTTCTTGTCCTATCCTCAGAGTTAAGAAGAACAATTTTTCTCCCTTTTCCTTGTAAAAACCTTTTATGTACTTGAAAACTGTTATCTCCCCTCTCAGTCTTCTCTTCTCCAGACTAAACAAACCCAATGTTTTCAATCTTCCCCCATAGGTCATGTTTTATAGACCTTTTATCATTTTAGTTGCTCTTCTCCGGACTTTCTCCAATTTGTCCACATCTTTCCTGAAATGTGGTGCCCAGAACTGGACACAATACTCCAGTTGAGGCATAATCAGTGCGAGTAGAGTGGAAGACTTACTTCTTGTGTCTTGCTTACAATACTCCTGCTAATACATCCCAGAATGATGTTTGCTTTTTTTGCAACAGCGTTACACTGTTGACTCATATTTTGCTTGTGATCCACTATGATCCCCAGATCCCTTTCCGCAGTACCCCTTCCTAGGCAGTCATTTCCGATTTTGTATGTGTGCAACTGATTGTTCTTTCCTAATTGGAGTACTTTACATTTGTCCTTATTGAATTTCATCCTGTTTACATGAGACCATTTCTCCACTTTGTCCAGATCATTTTGGATTTTAATCCTATCCTCCAAAGCACTTGCAACAACTCCCAGCTTGGTATCATCCGCAAACTTTTTGTAAGTGTACTCTCTATGCCATTATCTAAATCATTGATGAAGATACTGAACAGAACCAGACCCAGGACTGATCCCTGTGGGACCCCACTCATTATGCCCTTCCAGCATGACTGTGAACCACTGATAACTACTCTCTGGGAATGATTTTCAACCAATTATGCACCCACCTTATAGTAGCTCCATCTAGGTTGTATTTCTCTAGTTTGTTTATGGGAAGGTCATGCGAGACAGTATCAAAAACCTTACTAAAGTCAAGATATACCACATCTACCACTTTCCCCCTATCCACAAGGTTTGTTACCCTTTCTAAGAAAGCTATCAGGTGGGATTGACACAATTTGTTCTTGACAAATCCATGTTGACTGTTACTTATCACCTCATTATCTTCTAGGTGTTTGCAAATTGATTTCTTAATTATTTGCTCCATTGTCTTTCCAGGTACAGAAGTTAAGCTGACTGGTCTGTAATTCTTTGGGTTGTCCTTATTTCCTTTTTATAAATGGGCAGTATATTTGCCCTTTTCCAGTCTTCTGGAATGTCTCCCGTCTTCCATGACTTTTCGAAGATAATTGCTAATGGTCCTGTGATTTGAAGACATCTAACTTGTCTAAGTAATTTTTGACATGTTCTTTCCCTATTTCAGACTCTGATCCTACCTCATTTTCACTGGCATTAACTATGTTAGACATCCAATCGCAACCAACCTTCTTGGTGAAAACCGAAACAAAGTCATTAAGTACCTCTGCCATTTCCACATTTTCTGTTATTGTCTTTCACCCTTCATTGAGTAACTGGCCTATTCTGTCCTTGGTCTTCCTCTTGCTTCTAATGTGTTTGTAGAATGTTTTCATGTTACTTTTTATGTCTCTAACTAGCTTGATCTCATTTTGTGCCTTGGCTTTTCTAATTTTGTCACTACATACTTGTGTTATTTTTTTTATTCATCCTTTGTAATTTGACTGAGTTTCCACTTTTTGTAGGACTCTTTTTTGAGTTTTAAGATCATTGAAGATCTCCTGGAAGAAGATCTTCCTGAAAAGAAGTTTGTGGGACACTGGGAAATCAAATGGCTAACTAGGATTATCCCAGTAAAACTGGCATGATCTTTCATATGTTTGCACAGTTAGCTTCTTTATATTATGCAGTCAGTGTATTTTTAAATATGCTTGTTTTGGTCAGTGAAAATGCTTTTTGAGGTTAAAATAAAAATAGGTGAGTTAACATCACCTGAAATTTTGCATTGTTTGAGTGGGAAATGGGTATCGGAATATCTTGATCTAAATCTGAAGGTGACTGTAGAGTACGTGTTAGAATTATTATGTAATCAGTTCACCATGACAAGAATAAAATACAGTAGAACCTCAGACTTACGAATACCAGAGTTACAAACTGACCAGCTGACCACACACTTCATTTGGAACTGGAAGTACACAATCAGGCAGCAGCAGAGACCAAAAAAAAAGCAAAAAAGCAAATACAGTACAGTACTGTATTAAATGTATACTACTTAAAAAAATAAAGGGAAAGCAGCATTTTTCTTTTGTATAGTAAAGTTTCAAAGCTATATTAAATCAATGTTCAGTTGTAAACTTTTTAAAGAACAACCATAATGTTTTTTCAGAGTTACGAACATTTCAGAGTTATGAACAACCTCCATTCCTGTGGTGTTGGTAATTCTGAGGTTCAGCTTTACTGAGATGAACAGTAAGGGATCTACTTCCAAGGGATTTCACTTTCTTACCCCTTCTATTCACTGTGTAGATGGACAAACTTTGGTCTGCAATTTTCTTCATATACTGATAATAGCCAGCTCTGTCTCTTTGTAATTGAACCTTCTTTCTATAGACTTTCTCAGTATCTCTCTCTGATATTCATTAGGTTAGGGATATTTCCAATAGCAGTCAGCAATGTTAGGGGCTCTAGAGTAGCTAGGGTGACCAAACAGCAAGTGTGAAAAATCAGGACAGGGAGTGGGAGTTAATAGGAGCCGATATAAGAAAAAGACCCCAAAATCAGGACTGTCCCTATAAAATCGGGACAGCTGGTCACCCAAAGAGCAGACAGCTTGCCACATTCCTTCACGCCTTTAAGCTCCATATTGATTAGTTCTTGTATGACAAAAGTTTATATTAATAATAAAATCCATCAGCTACAATCTGACTTGATAATAAATGTACAGTATTGTTTTACACAATGGTAACGTGCGCAAGCTGTCTTATGACTATCTGTTCACTGTGTCAGTCAGAATTCTCTGGGTCATCTAGGATACAGGGAAAATCCTGCACCTGTTTTTGTAACCAAACACATGCCTGCCTGCAATGAAATTCATTGTGCAGAAGTTTCAGGAGTTTGATTTGGAAAGTCCTTGACGAGGTCTTGCACCCCATACAGGCTGCAGAGGATGGGAAAAGGGTCGGTCAGGGGAGGAGATGGAGCTGGGTTTGTGGATATGAAATTATGTATATCCACTGGTCATCACTCCTTATCAAGCAGGGGCACAGTAGTAGCAAAAGCTTCTGCATCCACAGGGTTGCAGTAGCAGCAGTGTTGTGGCACGGTGGGAGGACTTCCCCTTTCCCATGGAAGTCTCTGCATGCAAGTCTGGCTACACAATTTGTGTGAGGAGAGAGGGGGCAGATTTTGCCTATGGTGAGGACTAATATTTGAGCTAAAACTGCATAATAATTACAAAATAATTGCAATGTTGTGACAGGCTCAATGTCTCCTACTTCGAAAGCAATTATTTTGGCTTCTCTCAACACTGGCATTTATATAGCAGTAGTAGGGCTTTACAATGTGCAACTGACTCGAGAACTTTATTCTTATCTGTATGTATAATGATCTTTATTGACAGTACTCTTTCTTTTCTTTTTAATAAATCTTAGATTAGTTAATAAGAATTGGCTGTATGTGTGTGCTTGAGTAAAATCTGAAATATTCATTGACCTGGTGGGTAATGTGTCTGATCCTTTGGAATTGGTAGAACTTTATGGTGAATAAGATTTTAGTAATCCTCATCATATTTGATTTGGCTGTCCGGGTAGGAGCCCAAGGTTGGATTAGTTAAGGAAGACTATTTTGGGGCTTCTTGGTAACCAGTAAGGAATTATAGAAGCTGTTTTGTTGCTAGCTTGGTGAATCTAATTATTAGAACAGACCACCAGTGTTAGGGATCGTCTGCCCCATTCTTTGCAGTTTGCCCTGATTGAGCAATCTCAGCATGGTCCCTCCCCAGCAATCACGGTCACTAACTGGACTTTCTGGCCTGCCTTAGCTCTTTCTGGGCAAGTCTGAGGAGGACACCCGATCAGTCACCTTTAGGGCTTATCTGAAAAGAAAACATATTCCCAAAATGTCGAGGTCCGCCCATCACGAGTTTGCACCTTAATGTTGTCTGTGTTCTTGACTGTAATTGACTGAGTGTTCCATAATTTACAGTAATACAAAATGCTCTGGTCCTCTGACTGCTCACAGAATCCTGACTGGCTGATGAGAAGTCTGAAATATCATTAGACTACATTAAATGTGCTGCAGAATACTGAATAATCCTGTATCGTTACGAATGTGCTGCTGTCCTGGGAGATGAGGTGGCAAGACTGTCTAACATTTTGTACTATGTCAGAGCTAGTCAGTAGAATGGAGTAATAATGATAAAACTGAGAAGTAGGGGGGGTGTGAAGAACGGCTTTTTCTAAAACACAGTTCTGGAGAGGCAATTGCCAATTCTTTTATGTTTTCACATTAAAATTCTGAGATGGGATGAAGGGCTCATGCTACAGCTCTTCCGGCCATACTAGTATTGTGGAATAAAGAAGAAACCCGTCACTGTAAATTGCACACAAACTAAATGGGATGGTGTCAAGGTTCCTCCCCCACTCTGAACTCTAGGATACAGATGTGGGGACCTGCATGAAAAACCTCCTAAGCTTATCTTTACCAGCTTAGGTCAAAACTTCCCCAAGGTACAAAATATTCCACCCGTTGTTCTTGGATTGGCCGCTACCACCACCAAACTAATACTGGTTACTGGGGAAGAGCTGTTTGGATGCGTCTTTCCCCCCAAAATACTTCCCAAAACCTTGCACCCCACTTCCTGGACAAGGTTTGGTAAAACGCCTCACCAATTTGCCTAGGTGACTACAGACCCAGACCCTTGGATCTTAAGAACAATGAACAATCCTCCCAACACTTGCACCCCCCCTTTCCTGGGAAATGGTGGATAAAAAGCCTCACCAATTTGCATAGGTGACCACAGACCCAAACCCTTGGATCTGAGAACAATGAAAAAGCATTCAGTTTTCTTACAAGAAGACTTTTAATAAAAATAGAAGTAAATAGAAATGAAGAAATCCCCCCTGTAAAATCAGGATGGTAGATATCTTACAGGGTAATTAGATTCAAAAACATAGAGAACCCCTCTAGGCAAAACCTCAAGTTACAAAAAAGATACCCAGACAGAAATAGTTATTCTATTCAGCACAATTCTTTTCTCAGCCATTTAAAGAAATCATAATCTAACACATACCTAGCTAGATTACTTACTAAAAGTTCTAAGACTCCATTCCTGGTCTATCCCCGGCAGAAACCAGCATATAGACAGACACACAGACCCTTTGTTTCTCTCCCTCCTCCCAGCTTTTGAAAGTATCTTGTCTCCTCATTGGTCATTTTGGTCAGGTGCCAGTGAGGTTACCTTTAGCTTCTTAACCCTTTACAGGTGAGAGGAGCTTTCCACTGGCCAGGAGGGATTTCAAAGGGGTTTACCCTTCCCTTTATATTTATGACAGCTTACTTTTACCAGCTTAGGTTAAAACTTCCCCAAGGTACAAATTAATTTTATCCTTTGTCCTTGGAATAACCACTGCCACCACCAAACTCTAACTGGGTTTACTGTTAGACACATAGTTTGGACACGTCTTTCCCCCCAAAAGCCTCCCAACCCTTGCACCCCACTTTCTGGGAAAGGTTTGGTAAAAATCCTCACCAATTTGCATAGGTGACCACAGACCCAAACCCTTGGATCTGAGAAAATGAAAAAGCATTCAGTTTTCTTACAAGAAGACTTTTAATAGAAATAGAAGTAAATAGGAGTAAAGGAATCACCCCTGTAAAACCAGGGTGGTAGGTACCTTACAGGGTAATTACATTCAAAACATAGAGAATCCCTCTAGGCAAAACCTTAAGTTACAAAAAAGACACACAGACAGAAATAGTCATTCTATTCAGCACAATTCTATTCTCAGCCATTTAAAGAAATCATAATCTAACGCATACCTAGCTAGATTACTTACTAAAAGTTCTAAGACTCCATTCCTGTTCTATCCCCGGCAAAGCAGCATACCAACAGACACACAGACCCTTTGTTTCTCTCCCTCCTCCCAGCTTTTGAAAGTATCTTGTCTCCTCATTGGTCATTTTGGTCAGGTGCCAGCGAGGTTACCTTTAGCTTCTTAACCCTTTACAGGTGAGAGGATTTTTCTTCTGGCCAGGAGGGATTTTAAAGGGGTTTAGCCAATTCTTTTATGTTTTCACATTAAAATTCTGAGATGGGATGAAGGGCTCCTGCTACAGCTCTTCCGGCCATACTAGTATTGTGGAATAAAGAAGAAACCCGTCACTGTAAATTGCACACAAACTAAATGGGATGGTATCTTATTTTAAAATCAGAATATCATCGTGCACAGATAGTGTATATGTTTAGGATGCTGTGAGTCCATCTTGTTAGATGTGAATGACAGACGAAGGAACTCATGCTGCTCATTACATCCACTACATATTTATGGCAAAGACCTTTGTCTATGCCAGGGATTTGCCCTGGTTAGATCCATTGGTAGCAGCTCACTAGTGTAGCTGCCCTGAGGCAAACCCCTAGTGTAGCCAGACAATGCTGCAGTTGGTCAGGACACACAGGTGAATGAGAACAGGCACAGAGGTGGATTTAATGGCTGAACACAACTCCAGTGTCATCTGCCCCGTTTCTCCTGACTTATGTGTGCCAGGTATTTAAATGGGTCCAATGCAAGGGTTACAGGGCTCCAACCATAAAACACATAACTCAGAGTAGACTAACCTCAGCCTATCCCTAGGATTCAGCTCACTCTGGTATATCTTCTCACCCTCCCCACTCTAATGGGGACAGACAGTACCAAAAGAGGGACCTCAGTCTGCAACGACTTCAGGTCTCCCCTTCTTCCAGAAGCACAAGTCTACCAAAGAAATCCCAGGTCTCTTACTTCAGGGAACTGGCCATTTTGGCCTTTTTATCCACACTGGACACCAGCCAAAAGTTATGACAAACTAAACAGTCACACAAGTTACTAATATTTATTTCTAAGTCCTACTGCTATTTAACACAACTGTCTCCATGGGGCTGTAAGGAAGGTGGAAAAAACCCAAAAGGCCCCTCACCATTTGGCACCAATGGGAAAAGTTTCTTCCTAACCTCCCAAAAGAGGTAATTGATTAGATCTATAACATCCTGAAATACACGGCTTGTATCCTAAAACTACAGAGGAGGGTAGGATAGCTAAAATGGAGTGAGAAGCTCCAAAAGACCTAGGCAAAGGTTTAAATTAATGGGGTGGGGGGGAAAAGGAGCCAATTACCTCCCAACTCCCTCTGGCTGGCCAATGGGAGGCAGAGAAACCCTGGAGGAGAAAGGGCCCACCTTTTGTGTTCTGGTGTGTGTCCCCTCCCCCAGCCCTTTCCCAGCGGCTGTCTGCCCCCAGCAGCTCCTATAAAGTTTCCTACCTGTTGAGTCAGGTGAGTGGCATTTGCATCAGTAAAGCTTAGCCCCGTTTGAAACAAGGATAAGCTGCAGTGATGAAAATCATTGCTTATCTCAGTTTATCCTGCATAGACTGTGGTTTGCTGTTGCAACTACACTGGTGGCAAATCCCCATTGTAGACAAAGCCAAATACGTTTTACCTCAGTGAAACTTCTCATGTGAGCAAAGACTATTGAGATGAATATGGGTTGTGGGAATTTTGGACAAGGACACTGGATGAAATCCATTGACTTCAATGGGGCCAGGATTTCATCTACTTTCTTTTATTTCTTCACAAAATGCCACGTACATCAGTAGCATTTTGTAAATAATCATCGTCTAGCAGTTTTCAGCCCATCATGTTTTATTTGTGTAGGATGACTAACAATACATTTCAAAACAATATTATATCTTTCAGATTACCAAAATAACTCTGAAGTTAACTTGCAGTTGAATGAAGGAGGAGTATCAGTGAAAACAGATGTGAGTTTGGAAACTGAAGTCGTTTCTGGAACGTTGGAAACTTCAAGACCATCAGTATTGGTGCTACCAGAAAGGGTATCCTGTGAGGTAAGACCTTTCAATGCTAAAAAGTTAGGGATAAATATCACTCTTCTGCCCTGCCACTGCTACAAGCTCCTTCATAGCATGTCAGTTCTGTGGGGCAGATCACTACTCTGGAGCACAAATGAGAGTTTACCTGCAGTGGGAGTTATGCTGTCTGTGTGTCACATCCAATACAAACATCTGCAAACTAATATGGATTTGGGACAATCGTTACATGACTTTACTTCTATTAAAAATTGTTTTGGCAGATTGGGTCAGATATAATTCCGCTTCAACATGTTTCATTGCAATGTAAAGGAAAATTGTAGTCAGGAACTTTCAAAAGATATTAATTGCCTCTCAGTAAGAATCAGGTTTGGGGTGGTAGATGTGTGTATGTGTGTGTGTGTACAAACATATGAATGCTCATTTTTAAAAATCAACACTGTATGTGAGAAAACACAAAAGCATGAAAACTGTATAAAGAGTGCAACATCTGAACCCCAACCCTGTAGCCCTTAGACAAGTAAGTGGCCACAGTCATGTGAGGGCTGAAGAATCAGGTGAATAATGGCATGGCAGAGAAGTGGAAGGAATGTTGCACAGTTTTGGCTGCTATGTTACAAATAGGCTATTCCATGCCACTGAGTAGCAGTGGTTCAGCGAACCCTAGATTACTGATTATAGCTGAAAATCAGATGAAAGACATGCATATAGAACATATTTAGTTTAAAACTTTTACTATTTTGGAAACTCTTTCAGTAATCAGCACTGATGAAACCAATAGGGCTCTACATATATTACACTAAAACCTATAGAATTGAATAAAGAATTACAGTTAGTATGCTTTAAAATATGTACTTCTGAGAAATACTGTTTTTCCTCACTGGAAAGCCCCATTATGAAGATGGAGAGTATTATTCTAAACCGTAGAAACTTGCAATAGAATTTTAACCTAACAAATTGAATTTAATAATGAATATCCCTTTTATAGAATTTTCTAGGTTAGTTCCGATTTTTTTTGGAAGAGTTGTCATTGTCTGTTAAGTTCTATAGGACCTTTCGATAATATAAATTAGGAAATTATTATTTTGGGAACAGGGGGTATACTAGAAAGTATTAAACTGCTTCTCTAAACAGTGAAACAAATATATTCCCTTTTGACTTTTGGGAAATCTTTCTGGTTAAAAAGATAAGAAAAACAAGGGCCTAGATTATCCTCCTGCCCCCAGATTGCTGTTCTGAAGGGTCGTTTCATGCACGGATCGCCCCATCACATTCAGAAGGGAGATTATGTAGTGATATAAGGGTATACATTTTGTTTTGAAGGACTAATAAAGAGATTAAGGGTGAAATTTAGTTCAGTTTTAGCTGATCTGAAGGGTGGCAAATATAGCGCAGTGAATTGTTCATAGTGAATGGTTGTTCTGACTCTTGTTCTGTTCTTCAAAGAACACTAGCATGTGTTTATATTTTCCCAGTGAAAATATATAAATTTGCCACAAATCAGTGGGCCAGGTTAAAAGATGTTGAACAGTGCAACATTACAGACCAGTATGACAGTGGGAGTCACCATGAGTGAGTATTAACTGGTGTCACTTGTATACAGAGACGGTTGAGCAGTGCATGGAGAACAAATAAGGGGCGGGCGCAGGAAGGCATAAGATAAAGTAGTCAGCTTATTTTATTTTACACCTTCTTGTTAGTTCCTTGCCTTACTATAATTCTGACTTTAGTATTTAAAATGCACCAGCTTACCCCTAAAACTGAGATGCAGTTTTATACCACCTCTGAGATGCAGCTTACACCACCTAGGTCACCTTTGAATTTGGCCCATCACGTACTGTAGCTCACTAATGTTCTCTATGTTGAAATTCTCTCTTGGTCAGAGGGTCCGCAGAAGACCATTGTACCACTTAAGTTCCTTACCCATGAATCCAATTCTGAGTGTTTAAGTGTGTTTTAAGTAGTGTAGGGGTCCCCTTCATGAGGGGAATGTCACCCTTTGTGGACTGGAAGTGAATATATGATCTTAGGCTTACAGTGAAAAGAATTTAATTATATATGGTTTTAGTAAACAGAATTCAAACTATTACAATAATCCTGTCAATTTTTTACTTAGAGAAACATAAAGGAGAACTTAATGAAATAGCATCACAGCTGTTATATAATAATATTTCAGGATATAAAGCTATTGGTAAAAGAACTTTTCTTGCAACTTACATTAAAGCATATAATTTACATTTTATGGTTTCAGTTTAATTTGGTGAAAGGCTAATGGGAGCATATTTCTAACTTTATAGAACCCTGGTGAAATATTCATTCTTTTGAGAGATGAAATAACGGAAACTGTAGAAATTGAATTCATAACAGACAATCAACGAATTAGGACACAGCCAGCCTTTTGGAATCAGAAGGTCAGATGCATGAAAGCTTTAGGTAAGAGAACATTGCTGTAGCTTTAAATAAATAGAAAATTTTGGTCCTGGACTCTCTTCACTTGTCTTACAATAAGCAGTTTCACTTCCCATCAGAATCTAATATTATTTTGTGTTTCCTGTATATGGGTTTTGCATACAGAGCATTATTATTTTTATTAATACACCAATACAAAGGCTTGTGATTTATGGGAAACTGGATTTTATTGGGTTGTTTTTGTGTGGTTAAGTGGCAGGTGGCAGGCTTTAAAATATCATTGATTAGTCATAGATTAACATTCTTAATAAATTCCTGCTATAAAATGCAAAGCTAATATTCTTATTACAGCATTAGATTTAACAAGATGTTTTGTCTCTTATTTTATTCAGCGAAGTTGTTTTTTTCTTTTTGCCCATATGCCTGTCTATAATTCTTACTGACATCTGAGAACATTTCCCTTCTTTGCTGTGATTTCATATCCACCCCGTTTCTCTATGTTACTCAATCTCCCTTGGTTTCTCTGGGTTTTGTCAATCACTTTATCCATAATATTAGCTATTCTATTTTCTTATTTTGCCTGGAGCATGATAAACCATACAACAACATTTTTCAATGTATGAGTTTCAGAATGCAGAGGGAATGGCCATACCTCCCTCCCAGTTATTGGACTAGAGGTGTGATGGAAATATTCAGCTAGGAGTTCAGGGTTCAATTTGCCTCTCTGTTGCATGTTGTGAATTCCCAAGTGGTAGTATATAATATTTTATTTTAAAAAACCGTGGTAATACCACATCATTTAGAAGGAAAACACTTAAGCTACAATTTTCAAACTTGGTCGCCTGAAGTTAGGCCCTAAAATCCATTGTAACAAAGTTCCTCCTCTACCTTGGTGGGTCTTGCGCTTATTGGCGGATTTGCTCGCCTTGGAGCTTCACGGCAGCCCTCAGCTTGGCCGTTTTTCTGAATTCACACTCCAGGTCAACTCCTCCTGTGTCTGACCAGGAGTTGGGAGGATTTGGGGGGAACCCAGGCCCGCCCTTTACTCCGGGTTCCAGCCCATGGCCCTGTGGAATGCAGCTGTCTAGAGTGCCTCCTGGAACAGCTGTGCGACAGCTACAACTCCCTGGGCTACTTCCCCATGGCCTCCTCCCAATACCTTCTTTATCCTCACCATAGGACCTCCCTCCTGGTGTCTGATAATGCTTGTACACCTCAGTCCGCCAACAGTCCGCATTCTCGCTCTCAGCTCCTAGTGCCTCTTGCTCCCAGCTCCTCACATGCACACCACAAACTGAAGTGAGCTCCTTTTTAAAAACCAGGTGCCCTGATTAGCCTGCCTTAATTGATTCTAGCAGCTTCTTGATTGGCTGCAGTTGTTCTAATCAGCCTGTCTTAATTGTCTCCCAAAGGTTCCTGATTATTCTGGAACCTTCCCTGTTAGGAAACGGAACGTCTTTTGCTTGCTCCTCAGCGTGCAGCGTGGGCAACCGAGACCGACTAGAGCTGCCTCTCACCCTGGCCGAGTTCTCGGAAGCCCTCCGTCGCATGCCCACCAATAAATCTCCGGGCATGGACGGGCTGACCGTAGAGTTTTACCGCGCGTTCTGGGACATTCTCGGCCCAGACCTAGTCACCGTCTGGGCTGAGTCCTTGCAGAGCAGGGTCCTCCCTCTGTCATGCAGGCGAGCGGTGCTCGCTTTGCTGCCGAAGAAGGGGGACCTCCGCGATCTACGAAACTGGTGTCCCGTCTCACTCCTTAGCACGGATTACAAAATCGTAGCGAAAGCAATCTCGCTGCGGCTAGGGTCCGTGATGGCGGACGTGGTCCACCCAGACCAGACCTATACTGTCCCGGGTCGCAGCATTTTCGACAACCTCTTTCTCGTCCGAGACCTTTTGGAACTCGGGCGGAGAGATGGTCTATCGTTCGCCCTCCTGTCTCTTGATCAGGAGAAGGCGTTTGATAGAGTAGACCATGGGTACCTCCTGAGCACTCTGCAGGCGTTTGGATTTGGACCTCAGTTTGTGAGTTTTCTCCGGGTGCTGTATGCCTCCGCGGAGTGTTTGGTTAGGCTCAACTGGACCCTGACTGAACCGGTCAGCTTCGGGCGAGGAGTGCGGCAGGGGTGCCCCCTCTCGGGCCAGTTGTATGCTCTAGCGATCGAGCCTTTCCTCTGTCTCCTCCGCAGGAGGATGACAGGGTTGGTGCTGCGGGAGCCGGAGCTGCGGCTGGTCCTGTCGGCGTACGCCGATGACGTACTCCTCGTGGTCCAGAACCCGGGCGACTTGGCGCGAGTGGAGGCATGCCAAGCCATATATTCGGCAGCCTCCTCCGCCCGAGTCAACTGGGTCAAGAGCTCTGGCTTGGCGGTGGGGGACTGGTGGCAGGTGAGCTCCCTCCCACCCGCACTTCAGACCATCCGGTGGAGTGCGGGTCCACTGCTCTATCTCGGCGTTTACCTTTCCGCCACGCATCCTTCCCCGCCGGAGAACTGGCAAAATTTAGAGGGCGGGGTGATAGAGCGGATCCGGAGATGGACGAGGCTTCTCCGATGTCTCTCCCTCCGAGGGAGAGCACTGGTGCTTAACCAACTAGTCCTGTCCACGCTCTGGTACCGGCTCAACACCCTGGCCCCGGCCCCGGGTTTCCTGACCCACCTCCGGAGATTGATTCTAGAGTTCTTCTGGTCAGGAATGCACTGGGCCCCTGTTGGAGTTCTTCATCTACCCCTGAAGGAAGGAGGGCAGGGCCTGAAGTGTCTGTACAGTCAGGTCCGCGTTGTCCGCCTCCAGGCCCTGCAGAGGCTCTTTTATAGTGCAAGTAGTTCGGCATGGAGCATACTGGCACACGCCTTCCTGCGCCGTTTCCAAGGGCTTCGATATGACCGGCAGCTCTTTTATCTTTCTCCGAGGGGTTTTCCGCGAGACCTCTCCGGGCTGCCGGCCTTCTACCAGGACCTCCTCCGGACCTGGAAATTGTTTCTAACAACCAGGTCTGTGGCGGCCACCGTGGGGGCAGATCTCCTCACGGAGCCCCTGCTACACAACCCCCAGCTCTGTGTGCAGGTGGCGGAGTCCCGCTCGGTGCGCCAGAGGTTGGTCCTGGCGGAAGTTACGAGGGTCGGAGACCTCCTGGACTACGACCGGAGAGACTGGCTGGATCCCCTGATGCTCACTCGGCGCATGGGGCTCTCCAGCCTCCGTACCCCCCGGCGCGTACTTCAGGAGGTGAAGGCCGCCTTGACCCCCGCTGCTCGGGCTTATGTTAGCCGAGCCTTGTGCGAGGGCGCACCCCGCCCATCCCTTACCCCAGGCCCGCCGGACCTTTCCATCGGGCCCCCACCTTGTAGATCCCAACACACCCCTCACCCTTTCACTGCAAGCCGGCTGCACGAATTGCAGCCGGTTAGCTTTCAAATTGCTTCACGGAAATACTTATATACACTTACGTTTCACACCCTTCACGCCCACACCCTGGTGTCCCGCCCCGATACAAAGTGGCGGGATCTCCTGCCACCTTTGGAGGGTGAGCAACCTCGGTGGGCCAGCCTGTATTCCACCCTGGTCCCAAGGCCCGTCGGGGACATCAGTTGGCGGCTCCTTCACGGAGCTGTGAGCACGGGCGTCTTTTTGACACGGTTCACCCCCATTCCGGACACTTGTCCTTTTTGTAATGTGAGGGAAACCCTGGCGCACGTGTATTTAGAGTGTGCCAGATTGCAGCCCCTTTTCCGGCTCCTCACAAATATTTTATTACGCTTCTGGCTTCATTTTTCCCCCCACCTCTTTATCTATACACTTCCCATCCACGGCCCCACAAAGTCGCGGGATCTTCTGGTCAACCTCCTCCTAGCTTTGGCTAAAACAGCCATTTATAAAACCAGAGAGAGGAGGTTGGCCCATGAAACGTCCTGCGATTGTGGGGCCGTTTTCCGATCCTCAGTACACTCACGTATCCGAGCGGAGTTCCTCTGGGCGGCGTCCAAAGACTCCCTTGAAGCCTTCGAGGAGCGGTGAGCGCTGTCTGGGGTTCTCTGCTCGGTGACCCCGTCCGGTTCCCTCCGTCTGACCCTTTGATTGAGGGGAAGAGCGAGAGACGCCAGCCCCAGCCGTTGCCGCTGTGGATACCATCATTCCTGTCATCTAGGAGGGGTCCTATAATACATGGGTGTCTACCCTCCCCTCCCTAAACCGCCCACCCCGCAGCCGTGCCCATCTTACCGGGCACTCTCAGGAGAGGGAGGATCGGTGACACTGGGCGCGGCACTGGGTAACTCGAGGGGGTGGAAGACCACGAGTGTCGAGGAAGCCCCCCCACTCTAGGCCACCAGGTAACTCAGGAGGGTGGAAGACCACGAGTGTCGAGGAAGCCCCCCCGCTCTGGGCCCAGGCTAACCTGAACACTTCTCCCTCCTGAAAGCTGCTGTGTTATACCTTCTGATTGCGTTGTTTTGTTGCATAGTTGTTTTGTTTCCTTTGGTAATTCTGTAAGCGTTACCAATAAATTTTCTTTCTGTTTCAAAAAAAACCTTCCCTGTTAGGAAACGGAACGTCTTTTGCTTGCTCCTCAGCTATCTGCTTTCTATTCTTTCCTAAAGCCCCCTGGCCCGGATTTTCTTACTTTTTGCACCTGCCTTAGTCCCCCCCCCGACCGGGCCAGACGCTTTTCTGATTTTTCTTTTATTTTTTGTGTTTTTTTTTCCGTCTATGTCCTTCGCCGGCCATCCCCCCCCACGCCTGCTTTCGGGCGCAGCTATTTGCCTCAGCTGAGCCCCCGGAGGAGGGGGGGGAAGATTGCCGATTTTGCTGTCCGGAGGAGGGAGTGGAAACCCCCAGACCCAGCCGTTTTGCCAGCAGCTCGGACCTTACAACATTCTTAACATACCGGAGGACTTGGAACACAGCCAACACAGCCGGAGACGGAGATTTCAGCAGACAGAAGAAATAATATAAATCATCGTGACGAAGGCCGTAAGATTGAGTAACTTTCTGAATTATACTCTCGTGGGGGGGAGTTTGACTGTGATTACTTGCGTTTGTGGCGGCACAGGGGGTGTGGCGTGGAGACCCCCACCCCCGATCCATCGGTGCCCCTACCCCCCCATCGTTATTACAACTGTCACGGCCCCCCCGCAGTCTGTCCCTGCTGGCAACCTGCCATCTCCCTTCGGATCCAGCTGTTTGCTTTGAACTTTGCCTTCCGGACCGGACCTAACAACCGACCAACCGAGACTCTTTGGACAAACGTGTGTGGGTCTGCACCCCCCCCCCCCGGATTGCTTATCCCACAACTTGCCCCTTTTACTGGTCCCCGATTTTGTCCCCCCCCTCCTCCCAGCCCCCCTCCCTTGGCATTTTTCCCTTCCCGTCCGCAGCCAGCGGAAGGAGGGGCTATTCCGCCTTTTCCCCTCCCCCCTCCTCCTTCCGGTGTTTCCCTGTCTCTCCCTGCTCACAATGGCGGGGAACGAGAGGGGCGAGACTGCTTTAATAAAATTAGTTGTCCCTTCCCCACCACCACCCCTGCCCGACCCCCAAGGTCCCCCCCCTACTACTATTGTTAAGGTACTTGCCACCCCCCCTGCTAGGGCACCGGTAGCAGGAGGCACCAGGGTGATTGCTGCTGCTGCTGCACCCACCACCCCCCCAGATTCTAGGAAACCCCCCCCCGGTTCGCCGGAAGGGCCAGGGCGGGTGGAAAGGAAAGGGCCCCGCTAAAACCACTGAGCCCTCCATGGCAGGGGCTGCCCCCACCGCTGCGGCCTCGTCATCAACCGTGGCGCCCCTCCCAGCGTTTCCCTCCACCAGCTCTGCGATTGTCCCTCCCCCGGCCCCCAGGACGTATGCCCGGGCGGCAGCAGGCTTCCCGCTGCCTGCCGCCTCGTCATCTCGCCCCCCCCCCCCGCCTCCACCACCATCACCAGCGGCCGAGGCCCTTTCCCCGCCTTGACCAGGAAGCACGGCGTCCGTTGCCTCCTGGTGCCCGCCTCGCCCCACGTGGAGACATACGTGCAGGCGTTGGCGAAGGTGGTAGGACCCACGGCTATTGTGGCGGCCTCCAAGATGTATGGGAAGGTCGTTTTCTTCTTAGCCTCGGAGGATGCCGCCCAGGAGGCGGTGGAGAGGGGCCTGACGGTAGGGGGGGTGTTTGTCCCCCTAGAACCGTTAGAAGACCTGGGCGTTCGCCTCGTCCTTACCTCCATTCCTCCCTTCTTACCCAATGCTGCCCTGTTACCCGCTCTTTCCACCCTGGGGAAACTTGTTTCTGTCATCAGCCCTCTCCCGTTGGGCTGCAAGGACCCCACCCTCCGTCACATTTTTTCGTTCCGCCGGCAAGTGCAGCTTCTACCACCGGCAGGGGCGCGTGACGGAGAGGCGCTTGAGGGGTCCTTTCTAGTCCCCTACGAGGGAGCCCGCTATCGGGTCTTTTATTCTACCGGAGAGGCCCGGTGCTACCTCTGCCGCTCAGCGGGGCACGTCCGCAGAGACTGCCCTTTGGCTCGGGGGGGAGGGGCACCCGAAACCCCCGAGACCCGGCAGGACATCAGCCCCGTCGCTGCCGACGCCCCTGGCTGCCCAGTACCTGAAACCAACCCTCCTCCTATTCGACCCATCGCTGCTCCCGTCCGGGCCCAAGAGATACCTTCCCTACAATGCCCGGGCGAGCAAGGGGTTTCCACCCTTGCTAGTACCAACCCAATAGAGCCCATGGAGGAGGGTGTGGCAAGGATATTATCGGGTATAAGAGAGGGCCCTCCCCAAGGAGAAGCCCCCGCCCCTCATGTTGCCCCACCGCTACCTCCCCGAACCCCTAAACCATTGCCTCCGCCCCCCGACACGACCCCTGCTAGCCAACCCCCAGATGATGCTATGGAGGGCTGGACCCTAGTCCAGGGGAAGTGAGGCAAGCGGAAGGCTCGAGCTCCGCTGCATCCACCCGACGCGGAAGCCCCCCGGAAGACCAGGAAAGGAGGCACTGCTATCGAGCCTCCCGCCACGGCCGCGAGCGAGATCCATCCGCCGGTGTCGGGAGGGGAAGACGGACTGGCATTGGAGGGCAGAATCCCCCCTCCACGGGAGACCCTCCCCTCCGAGACTTCTGAGGACACCCCTTCTGCCCAGGCGCTACCCGAACCCCCCGCGGACCCCGAGGCGGCCGTTGAGGTGGGCCTTAGAGGAGAGGCCCCCGGGGTGGCAGGAGTTGGCCTCTCCTCCGTGTATGCGGAGATTGAGGCCCTAGATTTGACCCCGGTCACCCAGGGAGGGGATGATTTGCTGCCGGCTGACCTCGAGCTGGGCAGCCTTACCCCAACCTCCCTTTCCCCATGCTCCCTCCCCCTTTTTGCCTTCCCGGGTGAGCACCCTGCGGAAGGCGGTCCACCACCTGATGCCGTGACCGCTAAAACCACCATGGAGCCAGCACCTAGCATTATTGGGAGCCCCTCCCCTTCCCCGTTAACCCTTGACTCTGCTCAGGAGGCACTTTTCTTTAGCTGCTCGCCTCCTGCTCCCCAGAGCCTTACCCCTGCCCCCGCCCAAGGTCCCTCCTCCCGCAATGTTAATGCCGCCCCTGGGGTTATTTCCTTTCCGCCTTTTGCAGACTCCCCCCAGGGAGCAGTCTTTGCACTTTCTAGTCGCGACCCGTTAGGAGTGGCAGTTTTTTCCCTGCCATCCCCCTCCACCCCAAGGCGTGAAATGAATTTAATAACCCCAGCCTGTCAGACGCCCCGTCGGTGGTCCGCACCCTGTCTACCTGCCTTGGCGGACCACGAGGCTGTATTAAGAGGCCCATCAGGGAATACCTCGGGAATTGTAACCCCACCCCCCCATGAGCTGCGGCATGCGCTACGGAAGTTCCTAGAGCACTCCCGTGGCGCCCGTGATAGGGCACAGCTGGCTCTTCGGCTATGGGGGGACTTTGATCAACTCCTCCAGGCCACAAAGGCCCTTATAAAGGAGGGCAGGGGGCAAGGAAAGCGCGGTGCTGCGGCCTACGAGCGAGCCCGCAGCTTCCGACGCGATCTACTCACCCACGGGATGGGTCATGGGTTGCTGTGCAACCCGCCGGGGGCCCTGAACCCCCCCGCCAATACGAGGCCCCCACCCCCCCAGCCCTCCGCATGACGCCTCTTATTATTGCGACCCTGAATACCAGGGGCTGTAGGATGGCTCTCCGCAGGTCCCAGGTGCTCTCTTACCTTCGGGAGGGGAGGTACTCTGTAGTTTTCCTGCAGGAGACCCATACGGACCCGGCCGCCGAGGACAGGTGGCGGCTGGAGTGGGGGGACGGGGTATACTTTAGCCACTTTGCGACCTGGCAGGCTGGAGTGGCAACCCTATTCTCCCCTAACCTACGGCCTGAGGTGCTAGGGGTCAATGAGGCCGTGCCGGGCCACGTGCTGCACCTTCGAGTCCGTATGGAGGGGCTCGTGGTTAATCTTGTTAATATCTATGCCCCGCAAATGAGCTCCAGGCGGCCACAATTTTATCAGCAGGTGTCCGACTTTCTCGGCACCCTGGATTCGCATGAGTGCCTGTTCCTGGGAGGGGACTTTAACACCACCCTAGAGGAACGGGACCGCTCAGGGGCCGAACCGAGTCCGGCCGCTGCGAATATTCTCCAAGGGATAGTCGACCATCACTCCCTAGTGGACGTCTGGCGTGACCATCACCCAGATGACACCTCCACGTTCACCTTTGTCCGGGTGGAGGCCCATCGGTCACACCACTCTCGGTTGGACCGTATTTACTTATCCCGTTTCCATCTTTCACAGGCCCACTCCTCCGCCATTCGGCCGGCCCCATTCTCCGATCATCATTTAGTCACTGTAACTGTCTCCCTCCGTGCAGAGAGACCGGGGCCGGCCTATTGGCACTTTAATAACAGCCTGTTGGAGGATGAGAGCTTTGTGATGTCCTTCCGGGAGTTTTGGCTGGCCTGGCGAGAGCAGTGGCGTGCCTTTCCCTCGGTGCGGCGATGGTGGGATCTCGGGAAGGTGCGCGCCAAGCTCTTCTGCCGTGACTACACTCGGGGCACCAGCCGACGGCGAAATGCGGCGATAGAGCAGTTGGAATGGGAGGTCTTAGAGATGGAGAGGCGCCTGGCCGCCGATCCCGAGGACCCGTCTCTCTGCGGAGCGTGCCGGGAGAAGCGGGAGGAGCTCCGGGCCCTCGAGGACCACCGGGCCCGAGGTGCCTTCGTTCGATCCCGCATCCGCCTCCTTCGGGAGATGGACCGTGGCTCCCGCTTCTTCTATGCCCTGGAGAAAACGAGGGGGGCCAAGAAACACGTCACCTGCCTTCTTGTGGAAGACGGCACCCCCCTCACGGATCCGGAGGAGATGTGTGGGAGGGCCCGTGACTTCTACACAAGCCTTTTCTCCCCGGACCCGACCGATCCTGACGCTTGCGAGGTGCTCTGGGAGGAACTCCCCACGGTCAGCGTGGGCGACCGAGACCGGCTAGAGCTGCCTCTCACCCTGGCCGAGTTCTCGGAAGCCCTCCGTCGCATGCCCACCAATAAATCTCCGGGCATGGACGGGCTGACCGTGGAGTTTTACCGCGCGTTCTGGGACTTTCTCGGCCCAGACCTAGTCACCGTCTGGGCTGAGTCCTTGCAGAGCGGGGTCCTCCCTCTGTCATGCAGGCGAGCGGTGCTCGCTTTGCTGCCGAAGAAGGGGGACCTCCGCGATTTACGAAACTGGTGTCCCGTCTCACTCCTTAGCACGGATTACAAAATCTTAGCGAAAGCAATCTCGCTGCGGCTAGGGTCCGTGATGGCGGACGTGGTCCACCCAGACCAGACCTATACTGTCCCGGGTCGCAGCATTTTCTACAACCTCTTTCTAGTCCAAGACCTTTTGGAACTCGGGCGGAGAGATGGTCTATCGTTCGCCCTCCTGTCTCTTGATCAGGAGAAGGCGTTTGATAGAGTAGACCATGGGTACCTCCTGGGCACTCTGCAGGCGTTTGGATTTGGACCTCAGTTTGTGAGTTTTCTCCGGTTGCTGTATGCCTCCGCGGAGTGTTTGGTTAGGCTCAACTGGACCCTGACTGAACCGGTCAGCTTCGGGCGAGGAGTGCGGCAGGGGTGCCCCCTCTCGGGCCAGTTGTATGCTCTGGCGATCGAGCCTTTCCTCTGTCTCCTCCGCAGGAGGATGACAGGGTTGGTGCTGCGGGAGCCAGAGCTGCGGCTGGTCCTGTCGGCGTACGCCGATGACGTACTCCTCGTGGTCCAGGACCCGGGCGACTTGGCGCGAGTGGAGGCATGCCAAGCCATCTATTCGGCAGCCTCCTCCGCCCGAGTCAACTGGGTCAAGAGCTCTGGCTTGGCGGTGGGGGACTGGCGGCAGGTGAGCTCCCTCCCACCCGCACTTCAGACCATCCGGTGGAGTGCAGGTCCACTGCTCTATCTCGGTGTTTACCTTTCCGCCACGCATCCTTCCCCGCCGGAGAACTGGCAAAATTTAGAGGGCGGGGTGATAGAGCGGATCCGGAGATGGACGAGGCTACTCCGATGTCTCTCCCTCCGAGGGAGAGCACTGGTGCTTAACCAACTAGTCCTGTCCACGCTCTGGTACCGGCTCAACACCCTGGCCCCGGCCCCGGGTTTCCTGACCCACCTCCGGAGATTGATTCTAGAGTTCTTCTGGTCAGGAATGCACTGGGCCCCTGTTGGAGTTCTTCATCTACCCCTGAAGGAAGGAGGGCAGGGCCTGAAGTGTCTGTACACTCAGGTCCGCGTTTTCCGCCTCCAGGCCCTGCAGTGGCTCTTTTATAGTGCAAGTAGTTCAACATGGAGCATACTGGCGCACGCCTTCCTGCGCCGTTTCCAAGGGCTTCGATATGACCGGCAGCTCTTTTATCTTTCTCCGAGGGGTTTTCCGCGAGACCTCTCCGGGCTGCCGGTCTTCTACCAGGACCTCCTCCGGACCTGGAAATTGTTTTTAACAACCAGGTCCGTGGCGGCCACCGTGGGGGCAGATCTCCTCACGGAGCCCCTGCTACACAACCCCCAGCTCCGTGTGCAGGTGGCGGAGTCCCGCTCGGTGCGCCAGAGGTTGGTCCTGGCGGAAGTTACGAGGGTCGGAGACCTCCTGGACTACGACCAGAGAGACTGGCTGGATCCCCTGATGCTCGCTCGGCGCATGGGGCTCTCCAGCCTCCGTACCCCCCGGCGCGTACTTCAGGAGGTGAAGGCCGCCTTGACCCCCGCTGCTCGGGCTTATGTTAGCCGAGCCTTGTGCGAGGGCGCACCCCGCCCATCCCTTACCCCAGGCCCGCCGGACCTTTCCATCGGGCCCCCACCCCGTAGATCCCAACAAACCCCCCACCTTTTCACTGCAAGCCGGCTGCACGAACTACAGCCGGTTAGCTTTCAAATTGCTTCACGGAAATACTTATATACACTTACGCTTCACACCCTTCACGCCCACACCCTGGTGTCCCGCCCCGATACAAAGTGTCAGGATCTCCTGCCACCTTTGGAGGGTGAGCAACCTCGGTGGGCCAGCCTGTATTCCACCCTGGTCCCAAGGCCCGTCGGGGACATCAGTTGGCGGCTCCTTCACGGAGCTGTGAGCACGGGCGTGTTTTTGACACGGTTTACCCCCATTCCGGACACTTGTCCTTTCTGTAATGTGAGGGAAACCCTGGCGCACGTGTATTTAGAGTGTGCCAGATTGCAGCCCCTTTTCCGGCTCCTCACAAATATTCTATTACGCTTCTGGCTTCATTTTTCCCCCCACCTTTTTATCTATACACTTCCCATCCGTGGCCCCACAAAGTCGCGGGATCTTCTGGTCAACCTCCTCCTAGCTTTGGCTAAAACAGCCATTTATAAAACCAGAGAGAGGAGGTTGGCCCATGAAACGTCCTGCGATTGTGGGGCCGTTTTCCGATCCTCAGTACACTCACGTATCCGAGCGGAGTTCCTCTGGGCGGCGTCCACCGACTCCCTTGAAGCCTTCGAGGAGCGGTGGGCGCTGTCTGGGGTTCTCTGCTCGGTGACCCCGTCCGGTTCCCTCCGTCTGACCCTTTGATTGAGGGGAAGAGCGAGGGACGCCAGCCCAAGCCGTTGCCGCTGTGGATACCATCATTCCTGTCATCTAGGAGGGGTCCTATAATACATGGGTGTCTACCCCCCCTCCCTAAACCGCCCACCCCGCAGCCGTGCCCATCTTACCGGGCACTCTCAGGAGGCGGAGGATCGGTGACACTGGGCGCGGCACTGGGTAACTCGAGGGGGTGGAAGACCACGAGTGTCGAGGAAGCCCCCCCGCTCTAGGCCACCAGGTAACTCAGGAGGGTGGAAGACCACGAGTGTCGAGGAAGCCCCCCCGCTCTGGGCCCAGGCTAGCCTGAACACTTCTCCCTCCTGAAAGCTGCTGTGTTATACCTTCTGATTGCGTTGTTTTGTTGCATAGTTGTTTTGTTTTCTTTGGTAATTCTGTAAGCGTTACCAATAAACTTTCTTTCTGTTTCAAAAAAAACCTTCCCTGTTATCTTACCCAGGGAAAAGGGACCTGCTTAGCCTGGGGCTAATATATCTGCCTTCTATTACTCTCCTATAGCCATCTGGCCTGACCCTGTCACGCCATATTTTCAGGTTTCAGAGTAGCAGCCATGTTAGTCTGTATTCGCAAAATGAAAAGGAGTACTTGTGGCACCTTAGAGACTAACCAATTTATTTGAGCATAAGCTTTTGTGAGCTACAGCCACTTCATCGGATGCATCACGAAAGCTTATGCTCAAATAAATTTGCTAGTCTCTAAGGTGCCACAAGTACTCCTTTTCTTTACACCATATTTTGGCATCTTTGTTTTGTCAATGAAAGCTGACTTTTGTTGACAAAACTGTGTAGTGTAGACAAGGCCTAAGTAAGTGGCTTAATTTTTTGGGGATGCTAAGCGCTAGCAAATCCCATTGTTCCCTCTGAGGTGTATGTGATCTGTGGGTAACAGAAGTGAACATCAGCTTCTCTTCTCTCCCACGGGAGCAGCAGCTATTTCTTGTAATAGTGTTCTCAGATCAGCTCCTGTGGGAGGCTGCATCTCTCTTTGCAGGGAAGAATCACAATCACTGACCTCATTCCTCTTCCCTTAAAGGAGCCTCCACTGGCTCCGTCTCACTGAGGATCATAGGTGGCTTTGACAGTAATAGTTGTATGGTGCATTCATTTGTATAGTGCATTAACATTTGTATGGTGCATTCAAAGGGCTATATGGACACTAATTGATCCTTATGACACCATTGTGAGGTTAGATGAGTAGTATTATCCCCATGTTACAGATGGGGAACTGAGGCAAGCAAGTTGTGATTTGATCAGGAAAACATGGCAAGTCAGTGACAGCTGGGATTAGAACAAGAGCTCCTGGGGTCCACGTCTCTGTTAAGTCCATTCAAGTATGGAGGCACTCAAAGGTGAGGTTGCAAGTTGCCTGATTATCCATATGCTTGAGAGTTATTCATTACCAGGATGGCTCCCTGGGGAGGTAGGCGGTGATCTGAAATGGCTGTGCTTGGCCAGAGGAGGATCTTGGTGATGAGGCATCTTTCAGAAAAGACAAACTGAAATTCCCATTGACTGTATTGTGGGGGCTCCTCCAGGCATATCTTCTGGGGACATTATTGGGCCAGGGCAGATAGCCATAAGGGGTATAGATTCATAAACACAAAATACAAAGCATAACTAATATGTTCAGTTTCTTTTTGTCCCAAACCAAGGTCAGTTTTTTGTTCCGTTAGAGCTTTTAAATAAAAAGTGTTTGGCATTCCAACAGAAGCACTATTTTCCTCCCATCATTGTTTAATTTAGCTTCTTTGTTATTTGTCCCTCCCTCCCCTCCCCCCTGGGAAAAACATAGAATAATTGAAGTACAGGAATGCCCGTTTGGACCAAGGATCCAGCTGATTTCATTTTAACAAAGGAAAGTAAAATGAGCTTGTGCTTATTATCATTTAAGTGAATTGAGATACTGATTTCTATTAATCTGAGTTTCTTTGACTCTCCATTTCTTCTCTGACTTCAAGTTTGTCCATTTTTAATTCTTTTGTGAGGAGAACTAGAATTTTAGTTTTGCTGCTGGTAGGTACAGCAGGATTCATGGCACAGTGAATACTAATGAATTATAAAATGTACTCATAAAGAGGTCTCATGCTGCATACACAGAGCAAGTTGTTCTAAAGTAACAGACTATACAAATACCTCCTTCCTCAGCTTTCAGTAGATAAACAACTGGAATGGAAGTAATTAAACTGTAATTTCTACAAAACCCAATTCTGAGAGGCTTGTCTGCAATTATGAAAAATGTTTCAAAAGATGAATAGTAAATCTGTAACTTGTAATAAATGACTGAACCTTTACTTAATCTGTAGGCAGAAGGCAGCTGATTATAGAGCATCAATCCATCAAAGCGAAGGTTGAAAAGTGAAGCATTCTGTTTTCACCTCTCTTCTAATTTGAAACAATACATAGCTATATTTTATAACAATTTACAGATATGTATTTTGTTGCATTTTTGTGTTAAACTGAAGGACTGGTTTAAAAATTATTGCATTGAAACATCTGTGAAATGAAAATCTTATTCGTTACCTTTTATGTGGTGTTTGTGATATTTCTCTGTTCTTTTACTTACTCCCTGACACCTCCTGTCTGGCATTATAAAATGTTTTCAGCAGCTGTTTTTGTTTGTGTTTTATAAGATTTTCCTGCTGGTCCTGTAAATGTAAATGTCTACTGTGGGGGAGTCATTAAGGCCGTGACACAGATTGAATACTGCACAGCAGTAGAGGAGATTGAACGCATATTTAAAAAAGTGGCTGATCCAATAGCTTTTGCTTGTCAGGTAAGTTGACATCTCCATTAAGTTAATAAAAAAGCATAAAGGTGCCAGTATGAGATAAGAGAACGTATACTGTGCTATAAAGGCTATTTTGATAAAATAATGATCAACAAGAGTGGAAAGAAGCCAGTCTTTGAGATATCTAGTTGTAAACAAATCAGACAAGTGAAAACAAATGATCTCTATTGAGCTATTATTAGTTGTATTATTTGTTATTTATTGTTTACACAATGACATAAATTTGAATGATTCTTTACAGTCGTAGACTAATGCCCCTGTCTCATAGATGAAAATAATAATAATTAATTTCTATCAGTAGCAAAAAGGAAACTGCTGAGCCTATTCTGAAACCAAGGGAAAATGTCCTTAAATCACACAGTGTTTCAGGATTCGGGAGGGAGGGCGAGAGAGATTTGGACCACAGTATATCCAGCAGCAGTAAATCCCTTCTTTTGGGTTGGTATTGAAAACTGAAAGCTTACTGTGTATGGAAAACATGAGCTTACTATACATATACAGATTGCACACAGCTTTTCAGTTATAACTCATGAGATCTGCTGGTTGCCATGCAGATATTTGCAGGTGTTTAGAAGAATTCAGGCTTTGAAGCTGGACTTCATACTCAGCACTGCAGACTGCAGTATAAAGCCACTGCAGCATGAAGTCTCCTTTACCAGCAACATGTAAAAAAAACAACAGGAAAAGAAAGCAGTCTTTAGAATGGACAGAAACTGAAATATCACTTGTCCAAGGATTGATAGTTTGAGCATATTTGATACATCTATATTGTAATGACAAAGAAAGAACAACAACAAAAAAGTCTGTGTGTAACGTAGACAAGTCTCATTCTCCTGTGACAAATATACCTTATCTACCACCTAAGGCATTACACGCATAACAAAAGGATTAATAAAACATTATATATTACATCATTAGTATTCTGTTTAAACACAGTGGTAGATTTCTTCCAAATACAATTCACTTTTGTTCTTGGAAAATAAAATAAAATAAAGTGTAGCTTATCCTGCCAGTGCATCTCAGAAAGTCTTTACAATATCTGATCATTCTTAAATCTCTAGATTAAAGGCCATCTAAAATGACCTTGATCTGGATTTAACAAAATTTTCTGTTGAAAGGAGAGGGTGTGAGACTGAGTTTAAAAAAAAATAGTGAGCTAGCAATACCATGTCTGTCTTAAATGTCTGTAGGTTATTAGATTATTTTGTTCATTAGGTTGGCCCCTCATCTTAACAATGTGACTAAAATTCAGTAAGTAAGACATATACAATTTTAAATAATATTTAAATACAAATTGTAAAAATTTTCTGTGCAGAACAGTATGTATACTAGGAAATACACTACTAGTGTTTTGAATGCCAGGCATATTTTAATGATCTCCTAACCTTTACTCACCTGAGTAATGAATAGGGGTACAAATTTGGAGCTACTGTAAGTCTGGCTATTTAGCTTTATATGCTCTGGGTTAGTATAGGAAACATAAGTCACTGCCAAGAGACTTTTTCATAATCAATTAGGTGGCCCTATCCACACAGCATCATGACAGTTCTGTGGGAAAGAATGGTAATGGGAAATCCATTTTGTGGTGGTATTTTTAATGATGAACACCAAGCCATGGAGCAATGTAACTGCACTAGCTAAGCTATTTCCCACAATTTTCAACTCCTTTAACCTCTTATTATAGCAGCAGATCAACAGCCTTTTTATAGTTAAGGGTAAGATGAGCTTACTGTTTAAAGCTTGACTCTTGAAGTTTTGATATGGGAGTGTGGGCTCTGTTAGCAGTCCAAATTTGGGGACATTTGAACAAGGGGTTCCTGAGATAAAGTCCCATGAAAATAAAAACAGCTTTTCTTAAAATTTAGAGATTCTAACAACCTTTTTAGCTCACACATAAAGGTCAATCCAGGGCTCAGACTATTGGACCAGGGTCTCAAATGCTCAAGGTTATCCCAACAGAGTGCATGGCACCAACCAGCCCTTTATGGGAAATCAAATTAAAACATTATTTGAAAAAGATTTTGCTTCTGCAATTAGGCTTCCTGCAAGCCGCATGTGCTGATTCTTACTCCTAACAGATTTCACTGAGCACGTGCAGACAGAGGCGTTAACAGGATTGTTAGACAGCAAAGTTTCATGCTAGTTGGTTAGCTCCAGGGAAAAAGTTGTGGTTCTTTGAACCTAGTGTCAGTTTGAGCCTTACCTGGGACAGAAATCTGGAAATGGGTGGGCGGCTTATTACTAAAATCTGACAGAGTTTTTTAAAAATTATTATTATTTATTTAAAGTGCATGCTCGCTGGCAGGGAATAGGTATTTTAAGGTGTGGAGGAGTGGGGGGAAATAGGAATGAGAGGGTTTGGGGCTATAGCAAGGGAAGGGGGATAAATGGGGATGGGAGGTAATGGAGGTGAGAGGGTTTGGGGGATTTAGGTGATGGAGAGGGACACTGGGACAGAGATAGATGGGAGTGGCAGGAGAGTGGGAGGAGAAGCCCAGGGGCACCCATCAGCCCCATATTTTACCTTTCTCTGTATGGCTGGATCTGGGGATCTGAGTCCCTTTCTCTCCTCTCCTCCCCCGCACCCTTATGTGGGCTCAGAGTCCCTTCCCCCTGTTGGTGACCGAGCCATAGTCCCTGTCCCATGTGTGTGACAGGATGTGGGGAACCCCACCCCACTGTGGAGCGAGCTTCCAGCATGCACCAAGAACAAGTGGCTGATATTGGAATAGGATCTGAGAAGGGGTATGCTGGACACACATCAGAAATTCTCCTCCTGCCCTGGGGAGGGGGAACACCCACTGATATGAATGGATCAGTTTACACATTTCAGGGCTATTGTTTTAGGCTGTATTCATCCACATTGAGTAGTCTTTCATTGGAGAATATCTCATTGAGATGAATGAGCTACTGAACACCTCTTGGAATATGCAACTTTTAAGAAATCTGGGTAGAAATCTGAGAATGAACTGTAAGCATTTGGGGAAATCTTCCTTTGAAAAGGTTTTTTTCGTTAAAAAAAAACCCCAAATAAACCATCATCTGAGTACAACAGAATATTCAGAAGGTGATGAAACTATTTTTGAAAAGTATAAATTGCACATGTGAATTCTCATAGGAGGGGAAGAATGAAGAGGAGTTTGTATCTACAGCGAGGGATGGGTGTATTATGGGGCCCTAAATGGAAATGGGTATTAGGGGAGAGAAGAGGGGTTGGGGGGCTCAGGTGAGGGGGAGGAGAATATGAGGGGTAGCAGAGGAAGTTGGGGGTTTATGACTGGTTGGGAGACTACTGCCAGTTCTGAATTCTCCCCTCTTCAGGGGTCTGAGCCCCTCTCCCTGCCTACTATGTGTTCTGAGATATGGGGGATCCAGCTCCTCTTGGGGTGTTTAAGCGCCTCCATGTGAGCTGTGATCTGGAGTGGGGGGACTGAAGGTAACACAAATATAAATATCTGAAATCCAGAAAATGAATAGGTAAAATACACATCATCCTGCTTCGGATTGATAATGGGATATGGCCGGTGTGTGGGGGAGGGGCAGACTGGATGGACCTGGGGCATGGCTGGGGAAGTAAGCTGAAGCAGGGACAGGATTCCCAGCTGTCGGTGGGTAGCAGGAGTGAGGAGCCCAGCTCCGTGTGCATCTCGATCATGTAACCAAGGTAGCCTGTAGCTTTCCAGTAAACTGCTACCTGTGATATGTACACACAGTAGGGTTGCCAACTCTCCTGGGTTGGTGGGAATCTACCGGAATTGGCATTGATCTCCCAGTGAGTATTGTAAGGAATCAGAGAGATTTTAATAGGCTGCTAAAAGTCCGTTTGGTGACGCAGCGGGGCTAAGGCAGGCTCCCTGACTGCGCTGGCTCCACGCGGCTCCTGGAAGTGGCCGGAATGTCCAGCTCCTAGGCATAGGGTCAGCCGGGGGGTCTCCACGCACTGCCCCCACCCCAAGCGCTGGCTCCGCAGCTCCCATTGGCCAGGAACCATGGCCAATGGGAGCTGCAGGGGTGGTGCCTGCAGGCATAGGCAGTGTGCCAAGCCCCCTGTCCCCTCCACCTAGGAGCCGGACATGCCAGCCGATTCTGGGAGCGGCATGGAGCAAGGGCAAGCAGGAAGCCTGCCTTAGTCCCACTGCACCACTGACAGGGAGCCGCCTGAGGTAAGCGCCGCCCAGTTGGTACTGTACCTCCTCCTGCACTCTGAACCCCTTGGCCCAGAGCCCGGAGCCCCCTCCTCCACCCCAGACTCCTCATCCCTGGCCCGACCGCAGATCCTGCACCCCCAGCCAGAGCCCTCACCCCCCTCCCCGCACCCCAACCCGCTGCCCCAGCCCAGTGAAAGTGAGTGAGGGTGGGGAGAATGAGCGACGGAGGGAGGGGGATGGAGTGAGGGGGGGTGGGGGCTTGGAGAAGGGGTGGGGCAAGAGAAAGGTTGTTCAGTTTTGTGCAGTTAGAAAGTTGGCAACCCTAACACACAGCAGCATAGGGCAGGAGACAGCAAGGAGCAATTTTTTTACATGTTAATGGCTTCTGCAGTGACAACTAATGACTCAATGGGATGGGAAGGGGAGAGGGAACTGGAAATGTTGGCAGGGGAGCTACATGTTGCAAGGAGTGGTGTGGCAGAGGATGGAGAAGAGAGACACACCAGGCTTCTCTCACACCCTTAAAGTTATTGTAACAACCATGTAATAAAATTGACAAGGTTTTTGAGACATAGACCAGAGATTTATCTCACTGGTTCTCTTAGCAACTACACATTGTAAGCATTTCAAAAACTGACCATTATTCCCATTTCACTGGAACAAAATGTCCATGAGAGGACAGGAGCTCTGAGGAATCCCATAGCAACCATGTGGCCTAATGGAAAGACTGCCTGACTGAAACTATTTGTAGTTCTGCCACAGGCCTGCTGGGTGACTTTGGGCAACTCACATCACCTTTCTGTGACTCATCTTACAGTTTCCCATCTGTAAAATGGGGATAATGTATAATGCCGAAAAGCACTGTATACAACTAGTTTTTTTTTATTATCTATCCACAGTATCATATGAACTGTAAACCTAGGTGAGAACTACAGCTGCCTAAATGGCCACTAACTCCTATCAACAAACATTTCTCTTTCTATTTAAAAAAAAATCTAGGAAATTGAATGGCAAAATCTTTAACACAGAGTTAAGGTTACCGAGTGATAGCTCATGCCCTTCCAGAATGTTGATTTAGCAAAACTGAAACTTCTGAAAACCAGGAAATACAGAGTAAAGGTAAATGTCTTTCCAACCTTAACTTTTCCCTCTTTGTGCCATGCTCTACAAGGCCCATAACACTCTTCCTTTTCACTGTGATGGACAGGCACTGCTGGCACTTGCCATACGTTCAAACTCTGAGCCCACCCCCCTGACAGAATACTACACTTGTAAAATTCAGGAAAAACTTCATACCTTTCTTCAACCTATTCTCACTTACACACAGGATGCCACCTAAACCTGTGCTTTACCCTATGCTTTAACCTATGCTTTACCCTCCCCATCATTAAATCCACAAACTGCTTTCATATTTCATATTTCACCTCACCACTGATAATACCAATGGCAAGAAGACCCCAGTTCCCTGCTGCTGATACAGTCAACACAATTCTATGCTGAAATGATGAAGACTGGAACCTCAAGGTACATATGCATCTCTTTCCTTTGATAACACACATGGGGATACTCAGAGGCAGATCTCCTCATATCACAATCACAGCTCTTCCAAGCTGTTCAAACTTATTCCTCCACCAATTCAATACAGCTAAACCTAACCCAATAAATGCTGCTGGAATGTGTGCAGTTAATTTCCAGTGGCTATTGCCAGCTCTAGGGGGACAGTGTTTACCATAACTCTGTATTTCCTAGTTTTCGAGTTTTTGAGTTTTGCTGAACTTGACATTCTGGAAGGGCACAAGCTATTACTGGGTGACCTTAGCTCTCTGTTAACAAAGTATGGCAGCAGGACACATTGTAAAAGCTCAGTTAATGGAACATCATCTAAATGTGCCCTAAAAAGAGATTTATGTAAGGAAAACCAAAACACAGTTTAGGAAGATCATTAGAATTCCCATCAAGTAGCAGGAATAGTAGTAACTTCTATTTAACCAGTATAATTAAAACCTTTGAGGCGAGCATTTTATCCTCAAAGGTATCCTGGGGCAACAGCAGTTTATGTAGAGACACAACATAAAACAAAATTAAAGTCAAAAAGAAAAGCTTACAGTAATTATTGATCAAAGAAACAGCATTCTGTGATTTTAAAGAAAAGTTCAAGTTTCTTGTGAATGTTTGCAATCTGAGATGCTGATTAAAATCTCTTAATGAATGCAGATTAGTCCAATAAGACATACTAAGGATGTCATGTTTGGATAATATACTTTTAAGAGATTGTATCCTCTGTTGTTGATCTTTCAGATTATTTGTACATGATGTGCATTAATGTTCACTAAAAAAATAGGGTTAGAGTGCTAAGTTAATTTTTTGCTGTTGACCAAATCAGGACATAGTCGCCAGAGATGACAGATTTGAGTAATACTGTACCACTAAAACCAATTGAGTCACTTGTTTAGACTGGGGTCAAAAGACAAAATTAGATTAAAAATTAGGGCTGATCAAAAATTTTTTTGAGAAAACATTTTACATCTTAAAATGATTGTTTTTAAAAATCAAAATGTTTTGTGCAAAAATGTGCCTTTTTCCATTTGCTTCTGAAATTTTTATCAAAACATTATTGAAAACATTATTAAAATGGTATTTAATAGCAATACAATACAATAAAATATTAAAACATTCCGAGATGTTTTGAAAAAGGATTTGTTTTGAAACAAAACTCTGAAATTTTAGGTTTTCAGTGTTGGATGTTCCTTCTTACTTTAGTCTGCATCATAATGATGAGTAGGGCTCCTTGTTTGTCATGGAGGTCACGGAAAGTCACGGATTCTCTAACTTTTTGCAACCTCCATGACTTCTGTGGGGGGCAGCTGGCTTGGGGACCAGCTGCTCAGGTGGCCCCAGGGACAGCCTCACCAGCTGCTGCCTGGGAAGCCAGCTCCGGGGATTGCTTGAGCAGTGTCCAGTATGGCTGGCCCCGGGGACCAGCTGAACAGTGGTCCCTGGATGGCTGGTGCAGCCGCAGCCGGCAGCAGTTCCCAGGTGGCCAGTGCAGCCACTGCTGGTGGCTCCTGGCAGCTGGTGCCACGGCTGGTCCCCATCAGCAACAGCACCCCCCCCCCAGCAGTGCTCCCCTCCCGGCTCTGCCCCCCAGCATTGGCCCCTCTAGGTGCTCCCCCCAGCAGCGACCCCCTTAAGATTTAGTCAGAGGTATTTATAGTATAAGTCATAGAATTTTTGTTTATTGCCCATGACCTGTCCGTGACTTTTACTAAAAATATCCATGACTAGATAATAGTCTTAATGATGAGTGCTGAAAGGACTTGGTATCAAGATATATGGGAGGTGGGGACTGCTAATGGTTTAATTATAAAAGTGGGAACAACACATTCATATAACACTACATCAAAGAAGCTCTCCTAGGAACATATCTTGTTATACTAACTCCTTATGTAGAGACATGATCATATGGCTGTTATGCTTCATAATTAGACCTTTGTTCCTATTTCACTATATACTTTAATTTATGATTTCAACATTGCGTTATACAGCTTATTGATTTTTCCTATGAGATTTTCTACTAATACAAATATTGATCCTACTTATTTAGATTTTTTATTTTAAGATTTCCTTTGGTTTCCCAATAAAGATGGAAACCAGTGGCAGGTGCTTAATATTGAAATTGTGATGCTCCTGTTAATTAGAGTGACTTTGAATATCTAGAGAGGTTTAGGGAATCTTTACATCAAACTCTTTTTGAATAATATTTTTAGCTTTTGAGACATTTGATATATCAAAAGATGTTTTTATCATACACATTAAACATGATTCCAGTTACAGTATGTAAATTTTGCGGGGAGGAAGAAAAGATAATTAAATCCAGCCTTCTCTATAAAAAGTTATATGAAATAGATATGACATACATGCTCCTATTTATATGATGAATCGCAGAGCTTCACATGCAGTCTACCTATGAATCCATTTCCTTTGGGACTAATTTTAATATTTGACCTTTATAAACAACTTCAGCAAATACCATTTAAAAATGTTTCCTTCTCTTCCTCCAAATGTGGAATCTCCTCTCAAAATTATGATAGCCCAGAATGGACAATGGGTAATATTTTCACAAGTGCATAAGTGATTTAGGAACCTAAATCCTATTTTCAAAAGTGACACAGGCACTGAAGAGCCTAAGTCTCATTGAAAGTCAATGATACATAGACTATATTATCCGATACATAGAAGATATTCAAGTATAGTTCATCTGTATGAAAATGTGACTTTTGTAGAGCTGCCAAAGTCAATAAGAAATATGTCAGTCTATTGGATAAGTATTGGCTGCAAAAATTAAGGGTCCAAATTTATTAACACATATTACGTAGTACAAGCTATGATTCAGGAAAACACGTATACATCCCTATTCAGAGAAATACTTAAGCACATCCTTAACTTTAAGCATATGCTTAGCTTCCACTGACTTCAATGAGACTTGAAGCACACACCTAAGTTAAATATATGCTTAAGTGCTTTCTTGAATCAGGACCATAGTGCTATGGGATTTCACATGGTACTAAGCACTAAAGGCCAGATCCTGCGGCTAAACTAATTGGTACACTGCGCATGGCAGAGGTTTGTGTGCAAAAGTGTCTGGTCAAGAGCTGCGATAACTCAAACTGATAGCAGGGATTGAGGGGGAGGGGAAAGACCCTAAATTGAATCTTTGCCACTGGAAGATGACCTTTACATTTGTTAGGCTGGTCAGGTTGGCTTTGGAAACATAGTCTGATAGCAGTGTAGTACATACTGGCCTTACCATACTATCGAAATTAGTCCTACCTTCAGAAGTATTTACAGACCCTAAGCAGCTTAAAATAGTGGGTTTGGGCATGATGTGATGAGTTTTTAAAATATCTTTCTAAAAATAAAACAGTTATTAAATGTACAGTCCTAGTAAGTTATGTAAAGGGACAAATTCTACACATAAACAGGTGGGACTCAATAGACTTCAATGAAATGCTGCTATCTTGTTTTATTTTTTTTCCTCTCAGTTGGTTTTACAGCACATTAATAATCTTTTCTGCTACATTTTGGTTGTGTCTTCCATCTTTTGAGTCTTATCAGAACAGTTAATTGATACCTTATTTTCCATGTACAGGAATGAATTTGTAATAATTCTAAGCAGTAGCTTATAAATTAAAATATATCCTTATAGTTATTTGGTTAAATTCTTTTTATCCCGTATTGTACATGGGTTTTCCATTCTAAAACAGAAATCAGTATCATTTTACAAGGAAAAATCCCCCAAAGAAAATGGCGGCACTGCATGGCTGTCATGATAAAGCATGGAGATATCTTTGGACTAAGTACAGTGTTTTGTAGGATCCTTTCAGAGATGCAAAAAGTTAGCAGCTACTTTAGTTTTGCTTCTTCTGAAGAGGATATCCCAGTGGCTGGTCTGCAGTCAGTGTTTTCAATTTTTGTTTTCATTTATTAGTGCATAGTCTATGTACGGCAGGGCATGCTCAGAAATGTTCCCTCAGTAAAAGGTTCCTCAGCTGCCATGAGTCTGAGAGTATATCTGTACTACAGTCAGAGGTGTGATTGAAGCACAGGCTGGCATACCTGCGCTAGCTTTAATTTAGCTGTCATGCTAAAAATAGCAGTGAAGCTGTAGCAGCACAGACTTTGCTTTGGGTTGTACAAGCACTCTGGGGACCTTTGCTACATACTCGCCTTGCTAGCCTGCATTGAATCCTGTCCTGCTACATCTTTACTTTTAGCCATGCTAGCTAGATTAAAGCTAGTATGGGTATGCCAGCTGGTGCTGCAATCACACCGCCAACTGCAGGGTAGACATATCCCGAAAAACGTATGAAGTGATAATTCAATGTGTAAATGTCACCCTTCAAAACCTTTGTTATATTAAACATTATATAATATACTGTAAGCCTCTTTGTTTGAAACTCCTCTCTCAAAAATCATTTTAGGATAGTAATAGTGACAAGCCGTTCTCTAGGGTTTGAGTTGATGGAGAGAACATGCAAAGAACTTTTGTGAAGCCTGCTCTAGGGCTTCCCACAATTTCTCTGCAGTCAGACTACTCTCCTTGGCACCTCAAAGGTGGCAGGGAGGAAATACAGCTATGGGCCCTGCTGTTCCACTTGCTTTCCTACCCCACAGAAATATTAGCTGCATGGCGGAGAGCAGATTGCACAGTCCTCACTATATGCCAGGCTGCCGTGAGGCACGGTTGCTTCTTCAGCCATTTTGAGTGTGGTGCAGTGATTGGGACATTAGCTTGGATCATTGCAGCTAGCATAGCTTGGTTCCTGACATGATTCAGTGCAGTATGAGTGTCTTCTCTAGCTAATAAATGTGCTAGTCAAATTGTTTTACCATAAAACCACTAATACTTTCCACACAGTTACCCTGATCCTCAGATATGTGTAGCTGCTTTACACTGTGTCACTGGTGCATAGTAGACCTGAAAGTGGTGTTAGCAGCCAGCTTAGGGGGGATGCCTATTTGGTGTAGAGCCAGGATAATGACTCATACCATCCTCCTCACTTGGCTCAGCCTAGGCAACATGCTGCCTTGTGATCCCCAGCTGCAGTAATGGCCTCTTGGGTCTATTGGCTGCTGGTATAAATTAGAATAACCCTCACACTGCTCTAAATTAGGGCAGGGTACTGGTACAGTGCACTGCTGAGCCAAGAATAGGAGGAACACAAAGGTTTCTTAAAGGCCCTCCCCAATCCTTCTGAGTTTAGTCACAGCTAAGGCTTGGGGCCAAAATGTCCACTTTTCTTTATTTTGGTCAAATTATCTTGGTGGTCTTATGTCAGATTACTTCTCCTTTGTGGTCTTTCAAAAATAAACTAACCTTAATGAGACTGACCGTACGTTTATTTTGTTTAAATCCTTTGATTCACTGCCACTACAAGGACATGGTTAATAACACATAAGCACTATGTGCTCTGAATTTTTGTTTTATCTTTCTTCTAAACAGGCTTTCAAGTTTTCTTCTGTGGAGAAGCTTGACAATACTCTGACCTTCTTATTGAAAAGCAATGTGTCTGCTTATGAATTCAGCGCTTTCCCGAATGAAATGCACCATCAACAAGCTAGTGAGTACATTCTCATATGCATTTATTTGTACACTACTGTTGTAGCAATTGCCTATTTAAGACATGTTTTGGATGTACATATAGTGGCTATTAGTGAAATGCAGAAGCCTACATTAAGGACACCAATAACCAGGATATCTGGGATATCAACACAAACTACTATTTAAGGCCCAAAATCAAAGTCTTGGATGAATTCATTTAGCCATTTCATGTTCCTGACACATTTGAAAATATATTGCAATAAACAGGTGGTCTTTCCTCAGTTTATGCTTCTAAAGTATCACGTTGGGTGTTTGCAGGATGTCTGTCAACCCTCAGTTTCTCCAAGAGCCTTGCTGCAAAGTTAAAAGCCCAGAAAATACAAGTTTTCTCTTTTCATATAACTGTCAGTTGTGTGAGGTATAAGTTTGAGGCATCAAAGTTATCCACAAGAAAGGAATGCACATTGGAAAACATAATCCCAACGATGTATATAAAATTATGGGGTCTAAATTAGCTGTTACCACTCAAGAAAGAGATCGTGGAGTCATTGTAGATAGTTCTCTGAAAACATCCACTCAGTGTGCAGCGGCAGTCAAAAAAGCTAACAGAATGTTGGGAATCATTAAGAAAGGGATAGCTAATAAGACAGAAAATATCATATTGCCTCGATATAAATCCATGGTATGCCCACATCTTGAATACTGCATGCAGATGTGGTCACCCCATCTCAAAAAAGATATATTGGACTTTGAAAAGGTTCAGAAAAGGGGAACAAAAATTATTAGGGGTATGGAACAGCTGCCGTATGAGGAGAGATTAATAAGACTGGGACTTTTCAGCTCGGAAAAGAGACGACTAAGGGGGGATATGATAGAGGTCTATAAAATCATGACTGGTGTGGAGAAAGTAAATAATGAAGTGTTATTTACTCCTTCTCATAACACAAGAACTAAGGGCCACCAAATTAAATTAATAGGCAGCAGGTTTAAAACAAACAAAAGGAAGTATTTTTTCATACAACACACAGTCAACCTGTGGAACTCCTTGCCAGAGGATGTTGTGAAGGCCAAGACTATAACAGGGTTCAAAAAAGAACTAGATAAATTCATGGAGGACAGATTCATCAACAGCTATTAGTCAGGATGGGCAAGGATGGTGTCCCTAGCCTCTGTTTCCCAGAAGCTGGGAATGGGCGACAGGGAATGGATCACTTGATTATTACTTGTCCTATTCATTTCCTCTGGAGCACCTGGCATTGGCCACTGTTGGAAGACAGGATACTGGGCTAAATGGACCTTTGGTGTGACCCAGTATGGCTGTTCTTATGTTCCTAATGTTTATTTGAGTTAGTTCTTTTCTTCTCATTTGGGTACATGGACTAAGGCTTAAGGAGAAAATACCTTTGTTACCTCCAAATACAATATTTCAAGTATTGTTTACTGCCATTGATATTTATCATGTTCACTTGTATTTTCCACAGTCTTGGTTACTCTGTTTCTATCCATTCAGACTCCATATGGCTGAAATTCACCTTTCTGTAGCGGGCCAGCACAAGACCCATGCATCACTTAAGTTCCACTTAGGTCCTCAAAATAAGGCTTATGCAGGATTTCGGTGCTGCATACCAACCCACTGGTTTTGTGCTGGGCCTGAGGGGTTGTGTGTGAATTTTACTGTATGTGTCAAGCACCATACCTCTCCCTATTGCACCACTGAATAAGAGTTTTGCCTGAATAAAGATTGAAGGATTTGGCCCAATGCAGGGGGGACCTACAGGAAGCTGTAGAGAAGATCCCTTTCTTATCAATATACAGGAGTTCAGACAAAAGTTTATTCCTGAACCACAGTGGCTTTGCTTCTCCAGGGTCCCAGTCACTCTCATATTCATTGTTGTAGCCTGTTTGTCAAGTCAATGCAAAAACTCCCATTGATCTCAACGGAGTTTGGATCAAACCCTTAGTTCCTTAGGGCTTCGAATACAGACACCTTTTGGTTTAACTAGTTTTTCCTCAAGAGTTCCAGCTTTAGTATCTGCTTTGAGCATCCAGCATTTGAAAAATTAAATGCTCAAATACAAAGTGGGGAACAACTGACTAGGCAGTAGTACTGCAGAAAAGGGACTGAGAGTGATAGTGGATCACAGATTGGATATGAGCCAACAGTGTGGTGCAGTTGTGAAAAAGGTCAGTATCGTTCGGGGATGTAATAATAGGAGTGACGTATGTAAGACTCAGGGGGTACTTGTCCCACTCTACTCAGCACTGGTGAGGCCTCACCTGAAGTATTCTGTCCAGTTTTGGGCACCACCTTTTAAAAACGGCAAATTGCCGATAGTGCAGAGGAGGGCAACAAAAATGATAAAAGGCTTAGAAAACCTGGATGTATTCAGTCTTGAGAAAGCAAATTGAGCAGGGGTGGGTTGGGGATAAATGTGTTGAGGCCTGGGGCATGCAAAAGTCAAATTTCGTTAATTTAGGCTTTGTGTTCTGCCATTTCTATTTAATTTTATAGCAGCTTCTAGCTGCCAGAGCCTCCTCCTAGGCATAGGCGCCAACTACGTGGGTGCTCCGGGGCAGGTGCTCTGCACCCACCGGCAGCCAAGCTCCCCTCCCCGCCTCACACTCCACCTCACCTCATCTCTGCCTCCTCCCCTGAGCGCGCCACTTCCCCGCTTCTCCTCCCAGCGCTTGCCACTGCAAAACAGCTGTTTTGCAGCGTAACAAGCTCCGGGAGGGAGGAGCAGGAATGCGGCGCGCTCAGGGGAGGAGGCGGGGAAGAGGTGGGGCTGGGGCAGAGATTTGGGGAAGGGGTTGGAATGGGGGCTGGGCAGGGGCGGGGGCAGAGGAGGGTCGAGCACCCACCGGCACCAGCAGAAGTCGGCGCCTATGCTCCGAGGCACCCCCTCGTCTCAGGGAATCCCTGCAAGTGATCCCCTCAGCTCAGTTTCCCTCTTGGATCCCTTGTAACTTCATGGAGTCTTGTCCTCTAGTCCCAGAGCAGTTGATTAACAAATGTATAAATATTCCGTAACAAAAGTCCCCAAACAGTCCATGTCATCCCGGTGTATGTAGTCCTTAAGATGGGAAATCCTCTTGGGCATTACCGTAATACTTACCTAAGGCTGCGATGTTGGCATGGGTATTTTAGTGAAAGTCAAGGACAGGATGTGGGAAATAAACAATAAATCATGGAAACGTCCACAGGGCTGGCGTTAGGGGATAGAAAGCAAACATATACACACCAGTGAGTTACCATCCAAAACCTAAGAGTGACAGAGTTGTAATGATCGGTCTGTTCAAAGTGTCTTTCAGTGCAGACCCAAAAGGGAGCCCCTGGCGGTCTCTGGCTTCAGTTTAGAGTCTGGTCCTTCAGAGTTCAAACTGTCAAAAAAGATAGTTTCTTCTTGCCAGGGATTTTTGTTCTCTTCCTCCAGAGTTCCAGATGATGGGACTAGTTCACATGCATGTTTCCTCTTCATGGGTGGTGGTGGTGACGAACAATCAACCGTTTTTTATCCCCTGGTGTTCCACAATGGTTTGTCTGGTGTCCAGGAGCAATCTTTTGTTGGGCAGGAGCTAACACCTCTTGTGGTTTCACACTTAGTCATGCTTCTCTTCTGGCTGGGGAGGGGTGTGCTGGTGGTTTACCATTGCAGAGAAAACACTTTTACAATTGCAGAACAAACACTGAAAATATTACCTTATACCATGGGGTATGGAATATTATAAGCGAGATTTTGAAATGCTTGTATCAGAGTCTAAACACCAAATAGTTTTATAAGACTGATACCTATTTTGAGCAAAACTAAGATACAGGTGACCTAGTCTGGTCTCCAGTTATGAGTTTGTCAGTTCTTAGCTAATGCCTGCAGTCTGGGCAAGAGCTGGCATTTGGCCTGCCAGCGTCACAGCTTTACAGTAAGGAATTATAAAATGGTGGTGCATAATGACTGTGGTAGACAAGTAAACACACATACAGCAGCAACTCACATGTAGCCTTGCACATATCCATTAGAAGTTATATGTAATCACAAGAAAGCACTGGGGACCAGATTTTCAAAGGTATTTAGGCCCCTAAAGATGTAGATAGGCATCTTGTGGGATTTTTTTAAAGAATCATCCTGTTACGTGTCTATCTGCATCTTTAGGTGTCTAAATACCTTTAGGGCAGTGGGCAGCGATCGACCCCTGAGCGCTCTCCCGTCGACTCCTGTACTCCACCGCCGCGAGAGACGCAGGCAGAGTTGACGGGGGAGTGGCAGCAGTCGACTCACCGCAGTGAAGGCACCGCAGTGAGTAGATCTAAGTACATTGACTTCAGCTACGTTATTCACGTAGCTGAAGTTGTGTAACTTAGATCGATCTTCCCCGCCCCGCCCGCCCCCAGTGTAGACCAGGCCTTAAAAAGCTGGACCTGGGTTACTCCTTATCCTTATACACTCTGTTTCCTACACACGATCACTAGCTACCTAGTTAATACTCGGTTAAGCTGGACGTCTGCAATAGCTTTACATTCTGACCACTGCACTGTTGCTTTCAACTTCCTTCATTAGGGGAGTGATAATGGAAAGAATAAAGAAAGAGGCTTTCACCTCTAGGTTACCAGGTCAGGATTTAAATTTTTAGTGGCCAAAAATTGTTCCCATCCCATAGATGTCCTAGCCTAAAGTGGACACACAAAAGTACCGTATATACTCGTTCATTAACCCATTCATTTATAAGCTGACCTGCAAGATGGATAGGTAAAAATGGCAAAAACTGTTGTGACCCTTTCATAAGCTGACCCTATATTTCAGGGGTTGGCAAACTTTGGCTCCCGGCCTGTCAGGGTAAGTTGCTAACTGGGTCAGAACATTTTGTTTAGCTGGAGCATCTACAGGCATGGAGCCCATCAGCTCCCAATGGCCGCGGTTTTGCCGTTCCCAGCCAATGGGAGCTGCAGGAAGTGGCGCAGGCCGAGGGACATGCTGGCTGCCACTTTCTGAAGCTCTCATTGGCTGGGAACGGCAAACTGCAGCCACTGGGAGATGAGGGGCACTGTGCCTGCGAATGCTCCAGGTAAACAAAATGACAATGTATTAGATATTCAATTCAATAATTCAATAAAGCTTAAAATCATCAAGTTTTGGTGTAGATCCATTTGATAAGCTGACCCCCGCTTTTTAATGCTTCACTTTTTACCAAAAAAATTTGGCTTATGAACGAGTATATACGGGTAGTTCTTTCTGGTTCTACAGCAAGTAAAGGTTTTAGAGATATTCTCTGTGCTTAGCTTCAGTATGACAAAATTTCAAGTTTAAAGATAGTTATTTTCCTTCTAAAGCTTTTGTGTGTTCAAATAATTACAGTACTTTGCTAGCATATACAACATAAAACCTCTTTTGTCCCTCATTTTAATGAGTTAAATACAGTACAGTAGAACAGTTCTTTATAGTAGAACATCTCTGATTTGAGCTAATAGAGAACCCATTGCAAATTACTGAATGTTGTGGATCAGCAATTAAGTGAACAATTACAATTTTAAAAAAAGTAAGCTAAGAAGCAAAGTACATTTTGTGATGCATTATCCTTATTCACTTATTTTGACAGGTGAAGATTTAGTTTTTTTGATGATACTTCACAGTATAACATATTTTATAGCTATAAAAAATTCTTAGCACAAGAGACCTCACTATGGCACTCTGTTAAATCTCAGAGAAGGGAAAGTGCAGATTGTGTACATATTAGTGAAGTGCAGATAAGCAAGTGTCTACTGTACAGCATGTGATATATATATATTTTTTTATAAAAATCTAGCTAAAATAGCATATGTAGTGCAAGATGAAATCTCTCGAACATTTTAGCCAGCCAGTTCTACCTCATCTGTGTTAGGACAGCACACCATTAATGACATAAGTGATTGCTGATAGTCCTGTTTTCTTGCTTCAAGAGCATTTGAGCATTCCAAAAATTCTCATTGTAGCGTAATTTCTAGTGGCCTAAACAGAATCTTTGACTTCAAGAGAAGATTATTTTATTTAAGGGGGAAAAAAACCCATATTTACTATTCAGCTGTGGATTATCACCCTGTCATTTAAATGAAAGGTGTGTGTAACAGGAGGTACTGGATACTGACTGTAGCCATGTGACATGGTACAGTAACTCCTCGCTTAACCTTGTAGTTATGTTCCTGAAAAATGCTACTTTAAGTGAAACGATGTTAAGCGAATCCAATTTCCCCATAAGAAATAGTGTAAATAGGGGGGGTTAGGTTCCAGGGAAATTTTTTTGCCAGATAAGAGACATATACAGTATAAGTTTTAAATAATTTTAAACAAGAAATTTTACTCACCAATTATGATTGTGAAGCTTGGTTGAGGAAGGCGCGTAGCGGGGTCAGGGCGTGGGGGCTTGCCCCGTTCCACCTGCCTGGCATTCCTGCTCCCCGTCTCGAATGGGCAAACAACAGTATAACGGAATACCGCATGTCTTTAAACTAGTATGTTCTGTAACAGATCAGCAACCTAATAATGAAACAATGTTAACTGGGATGACTTTAAGTAAGGAGTTACTGTCTAAGCTTTTGTAACCCTGAACCAGCTCAGAAAGTCAAGACAGACCTTTTACCAGCACTCCTATGTGTCACACCTTTACTAAAGGTGGAGCTAAAATTCATGCCCCCAAGAAAGTAGTTGGAGTCCCTTCTAAACAGAATTTATCTTCTCACTGACTTTTGAACCAGATGCCATGAAAAGCTAGGGAAGGTGGAAATATGGAAGAAGCCTACTAGTGCCTCCATAGTTCAGATCGCATGGAGATTTGTATTTAAAGTGAGGATAAAATCCTGTAATTCACACTTTCACGATTTAATTAAATTGCTTTAACACAATAATTCTTCAAATTTTTTACAATATATTTGCATGAGAGATTCAGTAACCATGGCAGAAATGAGCCTTTTCTGAAATTACCCCAGAGAGTCCAAGGTTTTTTGGGGGCCCTTTATAGCTAAAACACCCATCATCATTATAAACTGCAAACGTCATATACATGTATATTTTCATAAAATCTCACATATTAGTAGCACAGTTTTCAAAAGTTACATCTTTTGATGTAAACTCCTCTTATTCATTGTAATCCAATGTAGAGCCACAAACAGAGAAGCTGATGGAGCTGCCAGATGTGTCAGCTCCATCTGTTCTCTCATTTAGGCCAGGTTGCCTTCTTGACTCCCCAGCTACATTCTGTGAATTCAGGATATCATAGGATGGAGAGAAAGTGGGGCTGTGCCCAGGAGTGAGGAAGGATGATGTGACAAGAGTGGGTTCTGCAGGGGAGACATGGTGAAGGGAAAATGCAGAGGAGAGAAGAGAAATATTCCAACAAGTTGCTTATAATTTGTTGGGGGAAAGCTGCATTCTTATGAATCATAAGAAGTTTGTCAGATTGCAGCTCCTCCATGATCCAGCATGTCAAGTTAGCCCCATTCCCACTTCAGCCTCCCACTATGTGCAATATATGCTAAGATATGAAATGTAAATTCCTCAACCAGAGTTTCTGAAAGCTGAAGAATTAAGTTGTATGAATGCTTTGCACCATGCAGAACTCTGTGTGTTCAAATAATTGCTGCATGTGTGTTCAGTTTCTCTCTGCTGACACAAAAGATGTAGATTTACAAGGTTAACAGTAGTAATTATCTGTAATCATAATGTTGGGTTTTGGAAAAGGAATACATACTGCCCATTTAGTAAGTGATAACAGCAGGAAAACAGGCACTCTTATGTACATTCTATTTAATGAGTAAAATACATGTGTTCGTTTTGAATTGTTAAGCCAAAAATAGGTATAAAGGACATGTTTTGAATTGTAAACAGGGGCATATGGCTCACAAGGCTTCCTGGAACTTGATTTTTTTTGAAATCTGAAAAGCATGGAGCCATGTACAAAAATGTGCATTAAATGTGTGTGCAGTTATCAAAGTTGCCACCACATCTCCTATTTGTGCACACAAATGGCACAGAATACCTGACAAGTGGCACATGCAAATACCTCATCATTGTGTATGCTACTGTTATCAACACGTATAAATAAAACATACAGTTATTGCCCTTGCTCCTGGCCTCAAATTTTCAAAATCAGGCTCACACTATCTAAGGGTACGTCTCCACTGCAATCCAAAGTGTGACTGCAGCTTGGATAGATGTATTTGTGGTAGCTTTATCTATGCTAGTTTGGCTAAAAGTAACTGTGCAGATGCGGCACCACAGGCTTAAGCATAGGCTGCACAAGAAGGCTGGGAACCCTGTGTACCTTCTCGCATTGCTAGCCCACGCTGAAATCTGTGCCCCACATTGTTAGCTATATTAGTATGGGTATGTCTATCCGGGCTTTAATCTCACCTCAAAGGAGATATAGTTTTAGTTGATCACCATACAGTGCCATCACTGGCTGTAAGAGAGATGAGCTCAGTGACAGACCAGTGTAGGATTTTTTCACTCTGATGAGCTTGTTCATGTTTTGATGGGAAACTGTATTTTACTTATTTTCATTGTTTATTATTTTTTATAGTCAGATATATCCATTATGTTACATTACACTACATGCATGTGCACACAAAGTACATAGGGACATGTGGGTTTTTGTTCATTCTGAAATATGGAAAGGGAAGCTTTTAAAATATTCATAACAATCTTGCTGAAATGCAGAACCACAACCACAAGTTGTAGTTCTTATTCCTTCTGCTTCCATTTTCTCATCTTGTAGTTACACATTTTCAAACACCGCTGATGCCATTTGCATTAATTTCTCTTATCTAGAACATAAACAAACAGAGCCTTGCCAAAGCATTTTGTTTTAAAATCCTGATCTGTACTGCTATCTGGTGCTGGACTTTAAATTTGGGTGGAGTTCAAATTAAGATGCTTTTAAACTTTCATTTTAGTTCTGATAACTCTAATCTTGTGTAATGTTAAGAAATGGTTTGTTCATCAAGTGTGATAATTTAAACCTGCATGGACTTCCTGACAGGTTTTGACGTTACAGATTTTTATTTTTAAGTCTGCATTTCGTCAAGATTTGTGTATTATTGGGAATTAACACTGGTTAGATTATTTTTTCCTAAGTACCTTCCAAGTTAATGACAACAGACTAATAAAATGTGTAACAAATTGTTCCAATGCCTCTCTTTTTAATACACTGAATAATATTTTGGTGCATTAAAACAGAATCCCAGTTTGGGAAGGATATGATGGACAGATGAATCTGAGAAACTGCTACAGACATTGGATTTTTTTAATTTTGCTTTGCTGGAACTGGAATGCATGAATGGAAGGGGAAGAAATGCTATTTTTACTTATGTTGGGCTACTGCATTCTGTTGACAGGCTATAGAGTCAGAGAAACTGCAATAGAATGGTATTCTTGACCCATTAGATATTGTGGATGAAATCCTGGCCTCTTCTGGGTCAAGATTTCACCTCAGGGGCTAGATTCACAAGGGGGACTGAGACATCTAGCTGCCCCTTTAGATGTCTAAGTCCAACTTTTAGGTGCCACTGGCATTCACAAACCCCCACTCAGCTGCTGCCTGATCCTGTAGGTGGCTAAAGTCCCATGGTGCTCAAGTTCTGCCAGTAAAGTCCCAATGGCACCTAAATTTCTTCTAGTAAGCATGTGCAAATCTGTGTCCTAAATGTGTTTAGTTGCTTAGCACCTAAGCCCCAGTGAGATCCTCAAACTTACACGTTCCCCTGCTTATCTCACCTTTGGGACTCAATCCAGTAGGTGTGCTTTCAGCGTGCCTAGTCTGTGGGGAGTTGGTGGTGCTGCCCCTGAAATGTGGGAGAACTAGGTTAATATCTCCACTCTGCCTGGTTTTGAGCAGGGACTGGAACCCAGGTTTCCCACCTCCCACGTGAGTGCTTTAACCACTGAGCTATAAGGTATGTGGGGGGCCGGGGAGGTTCTCCATCTCTCCTGTTGAAGCTGTTCCACGTTGTGTAAATAATTCAATATTTATTGAGTCAGAGAGAGAATGACCCTATGCCCCAGTGGTTAGGACACTCACCTGGGAGACCTGGGCTCAAATCTCTGCTCTAAATCAGGCAGAGGGCATCATTACCACCTCCTCCTCCTTGTTTGTTTTTTTTTTTTTTGCAAGGAAGGGCTGATCTGCCTTAGGTACCTACCTCCAGGAGGGGGTTCATGGCTGTGAAACCCAAGCAGACGGAGGCACCTCCTTTTGACTCAGAGTTAGGCTCTAACTCCCTTTTGAGGAGCTGGGCTTAAGTCAACCCTCTCCTTGTCATTTCTTACTGGGTGGCTCAGGTGGCTGCCTGCTCAGCAAGCTGAGTTCTGTGAATCCCTTTTTTGGGCACCCAATTCTCTGCAGGCATTGGCTAGGGAGCCTGAGCATCTAACTTGGGCTTGTGTATTCCACTATGCAGCAAGGCACCTGAAAGTTAGGTGTTGCAACTCGGAATAATGTAAGGCAAGTCCCCCTTGTGAAGCTAGTCCCTTGCATTCCTTCAGCACCCAGAACATCCCTTGAATTCAGTGCCATTGTCCAGCAAATGTAAGAATGAGCCCCCCCGAACAGCAGTGAAGGCACGACAGCCTGGGCCTCAGTGCAGGCTAGCAATGAGATATACCTAGTATTAGGAACAGACTGGTACATCCATGCGGAAGTCCATACTGCACCAGCTTCACTGCTATTTTTAGTATGCTAGCTAAAATAAAGCTAATGCAGGTATGCAATCACATCTTCAATTGCAGTGTAACTATAACCTATATGTCATCAATATAAAAAAATCTTAAATGAATTTGCAGCATCAGTGACATGACTGATGTACAGAATACACTATATTGAACCTTCCAAAGGCAGACTAGCCTGATTTACTATAAATACCTTACAATCTCTCTCTTTATTCTGCATTGTCTATCAGTGTTTTTAAATAACAACACTCTAATAATCAAAGGGAATTAAGACCTTTACCACTGATAATCAGACACTTCACAGCACCTTAAAGTCATTATTTCATCATTAATGTAAAACAATCAATAATTATTCAATTCCAAGCTGAATGAGATAGATGGGTTATTCATCCTCATTTTGGACTGTAAAAAATTATTATGGTTTCTTTGTTAATGTTATGTTAATTGTTACAGATTTCATACATTAATATTAAACAAGAAATCCTTGGAGAATGCCACCTTGTGATATCACTAGCAAGTGGAATATATGTAATAATGATATGTATTATCAACTTTAATTGTTTACAGTTTTTAACTTTTAAGGCCAGATACAGTCTCCTTGATACAAGCTGGCTGCTTAAATTGACTGGGGTAGCACAATGTTTCTGGTCAATCTGTCCTTTAATTTAACATACAGCATAAGAATTTAATACCAGTAAAAGTTGGATCCAATCCAATGACCATTGGGAACTAAGTGACACTTTTTGTATAGTTTCCTTCACACACTGTCTCATTCCAACTAACAGAATTGCATCAGGGAAGGTAGTTGGATAGAAATAGTAACCATTGGTTGTGTGACAAATGTGCCTCTTTTGTCACATCAGGGCTCAGTGTTTCTCCCCCTGGCATTAAGGGGGACCTGGGATAAATCAGTCCTATTCTGCAGATTTAATATTTCATATTGGCCTATTTACAGGATAGGGCTTAAGGTTGATTCAAGGGCTTCTTTAGACAAAAAAAATTAAAATTTTTAACTCCTCCTGGAGCACTGCCTCTTCTTCTGCTGGCTCCACCCTCTTTAAACTACTCTGGGCCCAGCTATGATGGGAATCAAAGCCTCCTCCCCAAACAGAAATAAAAATAAGATTTCCCCTTATAGGGTAAAACAGCTCTTGACCTAGCAGAAACATTTTTCCCTCACTGCACACAACCTTTCTGCAGCTTACTTCTCATTCCACCTCTCCTTTCTCCCTCACTGGAAGAAGTTTTTAAAGATCACAGGCTGCCCTTAATTAGACTCAGGTGTCCCTAATTAAGCTGAGATAACCTCTTTCAGTTCATAGAAAAAAGGGCTTTAACCAATCTAAAACTGATATACTTGCCTTCAATCACACTTCCAGATCCGCTGGCTCCTTTGATGCTTTTGAGGAGCTGTGGGTGCTGTCCGGGGTTCTCTGCTCAGTGTCCCCATCAGCTTTCCTGGTTTTGGCCCTTTGACCCCCACACCTGTTCCTGTTTTTTTTTTTCCGTTGTCCCCTGTCTTTAGTTGAGTTCGGGGATCCATAGCTCCTCCCTAGGCTGGGGGAGGGGCCTTTAGCTGTGGGCTTACACCCACCCACTTCCCAGTACCCACACCTCCAGAGTGGACAGAACTGCTCCGAGGCCTCTCTCTTCTGGGGAGGGCACTGTTGCTCAACCAACTGATCCTGCCCATGCTCTGGCACCAGCTCAACACCCTGTGCCTGACATCGGGTTTCCTGGCCAATCTCCAGAAGCTGATACTGGAGTTCTTTTGGCCAGGACTGCATGGGGTGTCTGCAGAGATTTGTTGTCCCTCATAATCAGCTGAGTTCCCGGGTTCAGTGGATCCTTCCCAAAGGCTGGGGGAGGGTCTTTTAGCCATGGGCGGACTTATGCCGCCCACTTCCCTGGAATTTCAATAGGACCACACCTCCAGAACTGTCAGGTCTCACTTTTTGTCACAGTTGAGTTATCTGTAATGTCACAATGGCTCCATTCAAAAGTGACATGAGCTAATAACCTGACCCCAACAGTCCATAATCATAACTACATGAAAAATTTGAAGATGCTGTTTTATTGTTCAGGTTAAAAATAAAAATCCAACAACTATATAAGTTAAAATTCTTTAAAATACCAATTTTAAAAATTTTAACTAATAAACTTATTTATTTATTTGTAAATTCTCAGAAATTATTTCAACACTCATCCTTTCTGATTGTGAGGATGTTCTATATTCTTTGTTCATGACAAAGAGATTGAAGTACTGCTTTAAGTGGAAAATTCAACCTTAACTTAGGAGTCTCAACTAGTGCCTCCATAAAATACTAAACAGTCACAGTTTGCATACATTATAGCATTTTGTTATGCGTATGTAGAGAGTACGATGACAAATTTGACAAAAAATATTGAAGTTCAGGTGCTGAGATTCCCTCACTTCCCTTTGTGGCACCCTTTATGATGCATTTTGTCACTTCCTCCCATCTCAAACAATGTGTGTGAGTGGAATTTATAAGATGATAGAATTAGGACTTATTTTGCATTCCTGGCCAATTATATCTGGTTAATTTGAAGGCATGGATTTTTTCCTTAGAACATGTCATTAACATGTTGTAAAAGTTTTTTGCATAAAATATTTGACCTCTTGATGTATGCTTGCAAAACATAGGCTGGAAATTAAATTTTTTTGTTATCATATCCTCTCTAAAATTATCCTTTAACCTTTTTCAACTTTTATGTTCCTGCTAGACACCTACAAAGGCAGAAAGTTTAATACAGGCAACTCAGGGAAGAAATCTTTTTTTTTGGTGCTTTTGAAATATCAGCTATTTTTTAGACATTTTACTTGTAAAAGAATCCCACGTAATGTGCAGAATTAGACCTAGCTTTGATGGTTTTGGTCTAGTTTTCAAATTCCTTGCATATATTATACTGTTAGTGTGTGTGTGTTTTCCCCAGGGATCTTTTTCTGCTGTGTGTGGAAATATAGAGAAATAGCTAACTACATTATGGATTATGTTCACTTTTTTCTATGGGAAAAATATTTATAGTTATTCTAATATAGAATCTAGACTATGGAATTTAAATAAGAGGCTGAGAATGGCAGAGTAAACATATCATACAACAGCTATTTCTCACAAAGAAGCTTTAGATATTTTTGTTGTTGGAGCTATTATTTTAAAATTACAATTATTGTAATGCTTAATAGACTTTTACTAAGTAGACTCAAAGAAATATAAAACTCAAAGAAAACACAGCTAGGAGTATGGAGATACACAGGAAAATAAATATTTTCTTAACAGAGAGCCAAATTTTTGAAGCTGTGTGCCTCTAAATATATGCAAGGCTCCTGAATCTATTTCATTATTTATATTTAAGTGATTTGTTTTTTCAAAGGTGCTGAGCACTTAAAACCCCATTGCCTTCAGATAGATTTGCAGGTGCTCCATACATGTGAAAGTCAGGCCTTTTATATTTAGGTGCTCAATCTTAGGTGTTAGCACTGAAGTTTTTTGCCAGAGGTCTCTTTCAGTTTCTCTCTCTCTCTCTCTCTCTCTCTCTCACACACACACACACTTACTTATGGTGGCTAAAAACTTCAACATTATAGTCGACAGTACAAAGAGTGGTAACAGCTAGTTCTCCACTCAGTATGGCATAGTACAAATATTTCTGGGTTTCTCTGTTCTTGCTTCCTTGTCCAAAAGGCAATTGAGTATTTTAGTAATGACCATAAGAGTCACTTTTGGGATCAGTAATTATTTTTTTCTATTGCAAGAACTTCCTGTGTCTTTGCAATCCATCTTTCTAACGATGGTGAGCTGAGATTTTGCCATTCCACCACTACCATTGTACCGTTGCTAATAATAAGTTCTGAAATAGTTGGTTAATTTCAGTGTACCTACGTCACTTATTCCCCAAAAGAGAAATGCAGAAGACAATACAAATTAATGTCCCACTATTTCAGAACAATGACTAAAAATCTGTTCCCCAAATGTAAAGTCATTTTTAAAACAAAAAATGGGCCTGATTTTCAGTAAATTGATAGGCATACATTTGCTGATACAATCTAGCTATGTGAACCTGCAAAATGGGTATTATATTACAAATATAGGAATATACCCCTCTAGAAATGTCATGTTCAGGTCAGCTATAGAGATTAAAAACGACTCTAGAGAATTTTAGTAATAAATACTTATGGGAAGGTATGCCTATACTGTACAATTTTCTTTCCCTGGGGCAGTGTCCAGCTCTCATTATTTATCAGGAGAAATAATTCAAGTGTTTTTTGAAATTCCATCTGTCAGAGAAAATGGGACTTCTCGGTTGTGTTAAAGGAAAGTTAAGAGGCACCATTACTGAAATGTATGACAACTACTTGAATTATAAAACTTTTAGTTGTAAGAATTTGCTCTCTGAGGACCAATTCTGTAAGGACAGCTTTCAAAACACTACAAATTATTGAACCCTGGAAGTTTGGTAAAGGAGGGTGATATGTTTTGTATATAAACCAGGGACTTTTATGAAACCCTTTTCTTATTTTCATATACAGATTCCTATTGGGAAGAGCTTCCTACACTTCTCCATTGTGCAGCTAAATTTGGATTAAAGAACCTTGCTACTCTTTTACTCCAGTGCCCTGAGGCAAGTCAGGCTTGCAGAATAACCAACAAACATGGAGAGAACCCAGCACATATTGCTGGAAAGCACGGGCACAACGAACTCCAAAAAATCATTCAAGAATTATCAGTAAGTTTGTATACTTTTCCACAATGTTCATTGAATATGTAAAACCAGATGCTTAGCAGTCCTGTTACAGGATAGAATCTTCTTTGAAAGAGGTACTGATATTTGTCAAACCCTAATACGGTTGTCCTTCTCTTTAAAAACATTATGTGCTGGATTCTGGCTGCCCCAGCATGGTGCATGACAGGTGGGGCAGGATACGAGAACCCTTCCCACTTTTGCACTGATATAATGGGCAGCCAGAATGTCAGTGATTTCAAACCTAAGTGTCGTGGTATTGGAGTTGGAGTTAAGATAGCACAGTGAGAAGTTGTCCATATGGTATGTCTAGGTCTGTGCTGCCTGCACTGCAACAAGCAATCAGAGCTGTGGGAACCTCAAGCTGCTTCTCTAAAGAGAAAGTAAGGAGATGTAAAAACTGCTTCCGAATTCTCCCCGCAGTGTTTTGAGAAGCATTCTGCCTGCCTTAACATTCCACAAGGAAAAATTCCTTTGGACACCTCTCTACTCTCACCTTGAGTATAGACCTGACTATAAAAGCCATTCCAGAGCCATAAACAAACAAATAGGGCCTGATTCTATCTCCCATATCTATACTAAGCGGTTCTTTATTCTACTTGCTGTGCAATGGAACTTCTTGTCAATAAGGCACTACTTCACATGAGCAAAAATGAGAGAGTGTAGCTGTGATGAGGTATACAAATTCCACACTGGCCGAGAGGCTGTGGGCTCAATCAGCCCTGTTCCCTACACCTCCAATAGGTGCTGCCATTTATACTACCATGGCTTTCCTGCTATTGTTATTGGTGAGAGCAAAACTAGCTCAGGTTTGTCCACATGTGCTGTACTCATACCTCTGACTGCAGAGTAGGCATACTCTAAAAGATGTAAAGCAGACTAAGAGTAGGCATAGGGATATAATACATAACCAGGTAAATATTGTGAAGAATTGGCTCGGCCTTGTGAGTTGCATGGCTTTTTGTCGTTGTTGATGCTTGTTCTGTTGGGGAGTAGATGTTGAGTGGCAAATGGCAAAATTGGGAATGCTGGTGAGAAAGGAGATAAGAAAAGGAAGGAGGGACACTCAGGGCTTATCATCTGTCTAGCCATGATGATGAGGCAGGGTTTTATAGGCGTCAGAGTAGAGGCAAGTCTTAAAGAGGGATTTGAAGGAGGATCAGGTAGTGGCTCTGTGGATAATAACTGAGAGTTTTTTGCATGCATAAGGAGCAGCATGGGAGAAAACATGAAGGTATTTAAGGGAGAAGCTGACTTGTGGGTAATAAAGACTGGGAACACTGATGAAGTGAAAACATGATTGAGGTCATAAGTTACTAGTCTCATTTTCAAAAGTGACTAGGCACTTATCAATCTAAGTCCTATTCAATTTCAATCTGGCCCTAGGTGCTGAAGTCCCTTCTGAAAATGAGATTTAAGCTTCTTAGTCAGTTACAGATAGCAACAGTGAGTGGAGTAATGGAGTACCTTTAAAAATCTGGGCCCATCTCCTTAATTGGTGTATAGTGGCAAAGTTCTCTTGACATCAGTGGAGATGCATCCATTTACACCAGCTGTGGATCTGGCCTATAATTTCAAATACTGCAGCTGTGACTAGCAATTTCAACCGTTCTCTCTCAGGGCCTCTCTTGAGATTAGGTGAAAAGTAGAATTTGAGAATTCACAATATTCTGTCCGACCCTGACACTGGGAGTTTCTAATTTTGTACTAGTCTATTCTGGATCACATTTTTGTTCTCATTTACCTCCTGTCATGCTGTCTAGGGTGGCTCATGACTGTGAGTGCCTACATCAGGGCAGACTGTCAAAAACAGAGCAGACAGCCCAAACTGGTAGTGGGTTTTATAATTAGATTTCACCAAGCCAATAATGAATGTGAACTCCTGGATCACTAGAACAGTCCTACCATTGAGTCATAAGCAGTCCTCTTAGCCTCTCCAGTCTATCTTGCGAGCCGGGCAAACTGGACTTAGTGGTAAAGGTCTGTTACACCAAAAAATCACACAATATTCAGATTGCTTCTAGTCCCAAGAGATGAGACACTTACTCCAGATCAACAAGTACCCTAGATCTTACACCAAAGACAATGCCTGTAGCCAATCCTGTAATAAACTATCTAAAGGTTTATTAACTGTGAAAAAGAAATAAGAGAGTTATTTACAGGTTAAAGCAAGCAAACATATACACACAAATGAGTTACCGTCTAGATCCTAAGAGTGACAGAGTTGTCGTGAGCTATCAGTTCAAAGTGTCTTTCAGGGCAAACCCAGGAGGTAACCCCTGGCGATCTCTGGCTTTGGGGATGTCTACACTGCACACTGTACAACAGCGCAGCTGTGCCACTGTAGCTGCGCCATTGTAAAGTGTGCTGTGGGGCCACTCTTTATCTCCAGGGGAGAGCTCTCCCGGCAGCAAAATAAAGCCACCTCCAACAAGGGACGGTAGCTTTGTCGCCGGGGGTGCAGCTCCCGCCGACACAGCGCTGTCCACACCAGCGCTTTTCATTGTTAAAACTTTTGTATTCGGGTGTGTGTTTTTTTCACACCCCTGAGCAACCAAAGTTTTAACGACAAAAGTGCCAGTGTAGACAAAGCCTTCAGCTTGGTTTCTTTGGCCCTGTGCCCGTTCAAACAGCAGAAGGGATGTACAATCTTCACATCAACTGTTTTCGTTTCCCTCTTCCAGCGTTCACAGTGTACTTCCCCATGGGTAGATGGGGGCAATTAACAAAGCCTTTGTTTTATAATGGCCCAGTTAAATGTCGATAGTCCTCCTGGATGGCTGAGGAGGGGATGGGGGATTGGGGGTAGGGAAACATGAAGAGATGATTCCTTTGCCTGGGATCAGAAGTTCAGAGCAAACATTTTCTAAGTTATAAAGCAAAACTTACATATTTTCTTATAGCCTGGACTAAAGACATTACAAGTGAGATTAATACATGCATTTCATGCAGTTTACAAGCATTTCATGAAGTCTAAACACTACTACATTCTTATAAGACTATTACCTCTGTTAAGTAAAACTAACATACAGGTGAACTGGTCTTGTCGCCAGCTCTGAGTTTTTGGTTCTTAGCTAATGCCTGCAGTCTTGGCAAGAGCTGCACCTGGTCACACCTCCAATATACATTAAATGTGGGCAGAACTACATTACAGCAACCCTATGAATTAGTGAGACTTTCCAGTACCTGAGTACTCTCCATCATCTGAAGAAGTGGGTTTTTTACCCATGAAAACTTACGCCCAAATAAATCTGTTAGTCTTTAAGGTGCCTCCGGATTCCTCGTTGTTTTTGTGGATACAGACTAACACAGCTACCCCCCTGATACTCAGCATCTGAGTGAGAGCTAGCTTGCGATTTATTCACCATGTCCCAGCTTTTTCTCCAAGAGGACAATTATGTGACAATGAGAAAATATTGCAGCTTACTGTGTTCGTTATAACAAGTTACAGCAGTAAGAGTAATCCAACTTTAATTGGTTATTGCACATTTCATTATTGATACTACATGCTGTATAAATTATTCTAGAAAATCAGCAAGGAACCTGATTTTAAGTGTGTTATGAAAGATTTACATCATGGGATGCTCTTTTTTAAATTAAAGCAGCTAATGGCATATAGCCATATATCCCCCAGGACCACTGTCAAAGTACTATACTGTATTTACAGTCAATGTGGGACAGGAGAGTTAAGAGGACTTATCACCCCCACTCACTATGTCTTTCATCTGTAGAACACTGATTCAAATTCAACTCAGGTCAGTAGGTTGCCGGTCACATGCCATTTATTAATATACAGATACCCACTACCACAGTCTCAGTAAAGCAGCTCAGTGACTGAATGAGACTAATTAGCTGTTTGATGTCACACTGTCACCTGTACAAGTGGTCCCTACAAAATAAGTTTCAGAAATATCTGTGGAGTACTGGCAAGAAGCATATTCAATAAATACAAATTAGGCTATGTCTACACTAGCACTTTTGTCAGTATAACTTATTTTGCTCAGGGGTGTGAAAAAAAAGCCCTGAAAATACACACCCCTGAGCGACATAAATTACACCAACAGAATTGCCAGCGTGGACAGCTCTCTCCTGCGGTGCAGCTGCATCGGTACAGCTATGCCATTGTAAGGTCTCTACTTTAGACATGGCCTTGCAAGTGCTGTATGTGGAGACAATAAAATTGTCCTGCTGTATCTGTCAGTGTATACCTTGCTAGAGTACCTTTTATGAGGTGGGTAGTGGGAGGGGGACACAATAACCCATAATAAGGCATTTGCAAGTATTTCACTATTCAGTAATCAGCTTTTCTTTCCAAAAGAGATTTGTAGCTGTGATCCTTCTTGGTTGGTTTAGCAATTATGTGAATATCATTTTTCAGTTGATGCCACAAACCTGAAAATGCAATTTTAATTAAAACCAGCGTGCAACACAACACCAGCAAGCATGAGCTTTGGTAACATGTTGCTTTATGGAAATCAAACATACATGTTATCTGACAACAGCTGCAGTACTCACCTGAGCAAATTCCAAACCTAGTTTATTCCCTGATCCTCAGTATACACAGCAGCAGCTATATTGCTTCAGGTTATAGTTTGAATGGAAGAGAAAATAGATGCCATAATTAGTGACCTTAAACATGCTCCAGATAAAAAAGATCACTGCATTACAGTAAACATAGAGAAGGAAACAGGTGAACGTGACTCAGGCGGGAGAGGAGAGCATCTGTGTGCCTGCTACAGAGAACTTAACACCATGGTAACAGAGCCAAATGCATTTGAAAAGCATGATGCTCTCTTCAATATCCAATAGATCAGAGCCTCAGGTGCATCAGAGAATTGCTTGATGCACCTGGAAGTAAGAGCATAGATAGCTTATTAACACCTTTTCTCCCCACCCCCAATCCTGAGGGCAAGCAGGCTACCCACTGCAGCGGAACTGGCCTAGGGTGACCATGCGTCCTGTTTTGGCCAGGACAGTCTCAGCTGATCAGTAGGCAAGAGCAAATTGGACAAATGCTCACTTTTGCCCCCCAAAATGGGGCATACACCCTTAGAGGGGTGCAGAGGAACGTGCACAGTGTGGGGGGGCCAGCGGCAGCACCAGCCCTGCAGGGAGGCGGAGGGGGAAACAGGGCTCCAGCGAGCAGTGACGCCAGTCACAGTGGGGAGTCAAGGTTTGGGCATGCGGCAACAGCTGCACAGGAGGCAGGCAGGTATGGGTGAGTAGCGACACCAGCCGTAAGCACGGGGATGGGGGGCAAGGCTTGGGCAAGTGACTCAGGCCAGTCCCATGCAGTGTCCTGTTTTCCCTTTGGGAATATGGTCATCCTAATCTGGCTCAAAGAGTCACTATCACTTTTATCACACAGCCCTTTCTGGTTCAGTTGTGGCAAGGCTTGTGTTTGCTTTATTTCTCTGACATGATTTAGTTGTTTTTTAAATGAGAAATGTATGAACAGAAATGAAATAGGGAAGAAATAAGTCACAGAGATAATGTGCAAGTCTAGAAAATGATATGGCAAAGTCATTGGTTGTCATACTTTGATGAACTGCTATCAAATTAAAATGTTCAGATCCAAAATCGTCAAGAAAAAGGCCTTATGTGATATGAACAATAGTTTCAGATAAAAAGCTCTGTATATCTCATTCACAGAATGTCCAGTTCTGAGGCTGGCAAAACTCCTCCTAAAAAGTTAAATGGAGTTTTGCCTGGCTAAGCACATAGCTCCAGCCTGACTCATACTACATCTCCTGAATTCATCAGTTGCTTTTCCACTTATTTTTTTGACACACTCAGACTAAGGTCTCATGCAGTTCCTGTGTTATATTACATGGCTACATGCTTTTCAATTTGCAGCCAACTACTTTATCAGACATATGATTTCTGGCTGCAAATTGAAATAGGTGTTTTAGTCACAAAAGGTATCAAGTGAAACAGGGGAGTTTGATAACAATCAAACACTGCACTTTCTAGTATATCAGGCACTGCAGGAAGAAAGATAAGACACCAGGAATGTGGTTTAACTCAGCTGTTACTTTATTAAGAAAAATATATGGGAACTATCTGACAATAACTTCTCTGGTGCAGGTCATTTTGCCTGTTGTAATCCTTTCCATCTATGGGAGAGCTACCATTAGCCCCCTACCCCATTAACCTGATCACATATGGGAGCCATGAAGTCTTGGCTGACATCTTTAATTCATTCCATTTGAAGAGCAAATGTTTTCAGTTGATTTCATGGCTTTGAAACTTTGTTTGCTGTTACACATATTCAGTGTTCAAATTAGGTGCTGTCACAGGAAACGAAGTTTCAAAGCTGTTAAATCAAACTATGGGGGGGTCTCACATCTTATATGACGGGAATCCAAGATGGTATCTCCATTCACGCTTTTTAAATCTTGATTTCCCAATTCCAAAAGTCCATTTGAACATTTGGTTTGCTCAAGGAAGTTTTTTAAACTGGAATAAAAGCATGAAAATTGATCTGCCTATCAATAAGAATGTGTAACTGAATTTTGTGACTATTATGATGAAATATCCCACAGGAGATGTCTCGCACTGAAAACTAAATTACTGTATCACATGATACATTCTTGTAGCAAAACCCCAATAGCTAACCTCCTCTGAGCAATGGCTAGACAGAATGAAAGTGTGGATCTTAACTTGCTGGGATAGAGAAAAAAGCTGTATGTCATACAAGGAAACAGCAAAAATCTTAATGCATAAAATGCAGTGCTATTTACCACATTGTTAAAGAGAAGATACTATATGGAACATTAAAGCCACCCTCATCCCAAATTTTCCCTGAAAAGAAGCCAATCCCCCTCAAATTTCACATGTTGGTGATCCCAAGATATAATTGTATAGGATGTTTATAAAAACAATTAGAAAAGGAGTGTTAAAGTTATGGCATTATTTAAACCATTTCTTTATCATTGGCATTTTGAAAAATTTCCCAACTTTTTTGGCTAGTCTGTATCTCCAGAATGGCTTCAAATTGTTGTTTCATTTTTCATCCTTGCTTAGATGTCACATTTACTGTGGCTTTTTTTGGGTTGGGGGGAATAAAGATAGTAATAGTGTGTGCATAACTCACATGGAAGTAGACAAGTAGAGAAAGAGTTATTATGAGGTCATTAATAGAGCAGATTAGAAGCAGGGATACATTTTGTGAGAATTATGTCAATTGTTTTCTCCAGTTATTTTTCAGATTTTGAAATTTCAACCACTTCTACTCATTAGGACTTCACGGAGACTACTTGTTATACCAATAAAATAAAAACCAGCAGGATCTTATTAAAAGGGGAAAAGGCAAAATGCCAGATTTATTGTGAATACAGAAAGAACCATAGTAAGCAATTAGTTATAGCTATAACTTTCCATTCAATTTCATATTTATTCACACATTCATTCATACACACACACACAGGTTCTGCAAAGTTGTTACCATAGTTACCAGCCTTAGAGTTGCTCATGCCAAGCCACTGGCCAGGTGGCCTGGAAACAAGGAGGGAGCAGGGCCTTGTCAAATGCACATCTGACGCTCCTGGAAGTTGGTTTGCAGAATCAGACCCCAAAATTATCAGTTTCTGGAGTCCATTTTTATAGGAATTTATTCCTATGCCAGTCTATGGGAATTGATTCATCATGCTATTGCTGAATCAATCAGCAGATGGCACATTCCTGATGGCTCCATGTTGTTCTTCGGTTCTCCCATCCTTGAGGCTGTTAGGTGGATTCCAGTCTGGCCTCTGGGGGTCCTCTGATTGTTTCCACTTGATGCCTTCTTCGGCCAATGGACACTGTATTCTTAGGCTGGCACCTCCCTGATCATTCAGTTATTATCCACACCAAGCATCCATCCACATACATCCTCTATCTCTATTTTAATCACAATTGTTAACAAAGCGAGATGAATACAACAAAAGGGCGGGGAGTCTCTGTGTGCTGTTTCTGTTGTTACAAAGTTTTGCTTTGAGAATAGACTCTGTCTTAGGATGTGCTAACACAATTAGCAGCTTGCAAGTTTCACACAGAGCGGGAGAGAAACAGTACCAAAAACCAAGAGACCTCTTAATTAGTAATACCCTGGAATTTAAACTATGGAGAATCAAACTCATTTGTGATTTTAATACTGAACTTCTTTAATATGATCCAACATACTCACATGCTTCAAGCCAAGCATATAAATCAGGGCCACAGAGATTGGATTTACTCTTGCCTGGCCCAGCAAGGAATCAGAGCCATGAGGCTCCTGAGCATGATGGTTAAAGGGGAGTTTAGGCTATGTCTGCACTATAGAGCCTATGCTGGCATAAAGAAAAGGAGTACTTGTGGCACCTTAGAGACTAACCAATTTATTTGAGCATAAGCTTTCGTGAGCTACAGCTCACTTCATCGGATGCATACTGTGGAAACTGCAGAAGACATTATATACACAGAGACCATGAAACAATACCTCCTCCCACCACACTTTCCTGCTGGTAATAGCTTATCTAAAGTGATCACTCTCCTTACAATGTGTATGATAATCAAGTTGGGCCATTTCCAGCAGCACAAATCCAGGTTTTCTCACCCTCTGCCCCCCCCCCACATAAACTCACTCTGGAATATTTCCAAAATACCTCTGAACAACATACTAATCCACAGAGGCCTCCCTACCAACATTACAAAAAGAAGGATTCTAGGTGGACTCCTGAAGGTCGAAACAGCAGACTGGACTTCTACATAGAGTGCTTCCGCCGACGTGCACGGGCTGAAATTGTGGAAAAGCAGCATCACTTGCCCCATAACCTCAGCCGTGCAGAACACAATGCCATCCACAGCCTCAGAAACAATTCTGACATCATAATCAAAAAGGCTGACAAAGGAGGTGCTGTTGTCATCATGAATAGATCGGAATATGAACAAGAGGCTGCTCGGCAGCTCTCCAACACCACTTTCTACAAGCCATTACCCTATGATCCCACTGAGAGTTCTCAAAAGCAACTACAGCATTTGTTCAAGAAACTTCCTGAAAAAGCACAAGATCCAATCCGCACAGACACACCCCTGGAACCCCGACCTGGGATATTCTATCTACTACCTAAGATCCATAAACCTGGAAATCCTGGGCGCCCCATCATCTCAGGCATTGGCACCTTGACAGCAGGATTGTCTGGCTCTGTAGACTCCCTCCTCAGGCCCTATGCTACCAGCACTCCCAGCTACCTTCGAGACACCACTGACTTCCTGAGGAAACTACAATCCATCGGTGATCTTCCTGATAACACCATCCTGGCCACTGTGGATGTAGAAGCCCTCTACACCAACATTCCACACAAAGATGGACTACAAGCCGTCAAGAACACTATCCCCGATAATGTCACGGCTAATGTGGTGGCTGAACTTTGTGACTTTGTCCTCACCCATAACTATTTTACATTTGGGGACAATGTATACCTTCAGATCAGCGGCACTGCTATGGGTACCCGCATGGCCCCACAGTATGCCAACATTTTTATGGCTGATTTAGAACAACGCTTCCTCAGCTCTCGTCCCCTAACGCCCCTACTCTACTTGCGCTATATTGATGACATCTTCATCATCTGGACCCATGGAAAAGAAGCCCTTGAGGAATTCCACCATGATTTCAACAATTCCCATCCCACCATCAACCTCAGCCTGGTCCAGTCCACACAAGAGACCCACTTCCTGGACACTACAGTGCTAATAAACAATGGTCACATAAACACCACCCTATGCCGGAAACCTACTGACCGCTATTCCTACCTTCATGCCTCCAGCTTTCACCCTGACCACACTACACGATCCATCGTCTACAGCCAAGCTCTGCGATACAACCGCATTTGCTCCAACCCCTCAGACAGAGACAAACACCTACAACATCTCTATCAAGCATTCTTACAACTACAATACCCACCTGCGGAAGTGAAGAAACAGATTGATAGAGCCAGAAGAGTTCCCAGAAGTTACCTACTACAGGACAGGCCTAACAAAGAAAATAACAGAACGCCACTAGCCGTCACCTTCAGCCCCCAACTAAAACCCCTCCAACGCATTATTAAGGATCTACAACCTATCCTGAAGGATGACCCAACACTCTCACAAATCTTGGGAGACAGGCCAGTCCTTGCCTACAGACAGCCCCCCAACCTGAAGCAAATACTCACCAACAACCACATACCACACAACAGAACCACTAATCCAGGAACCTATCCTTGTAACAAAGCCCGTTGCCAATTGTGCCCACATATCTATTCAGGGGACACCATCACAGGGCCTAATAACATCAGCCATACTGTCAGAGGCTTGTTCACCTGCATATCCACCAATGTGATATATGCCATCATGTGCCAGCAATGCCCCTCTGCCATGTACATTGGTCAAACTGGACAGTCTCTACGTAAAAGAATAAATGGACACAAATCAGATGTCAAAAATTATAACATTCATAAACCAGTCGGAGAACACTTCAATCTCTCTGGTCACGCAATTACAGACATGAAGGTCGCTATCTTACAACAAAAAAACTTCAAATCCAGACTCCAGCGAGAAACTGCTGAATTGGAATTCATTTGCAAATTGGATACTATTAATTTAGGCTTAAATAGAGACTGGGAGTGGCTAAGTCATTATGCAAGGTAGCCTATTTCCCCTTGTTTTTTCCTACCCCCCCCCCCAGACGTTCTGGTTAAACTTGGATTTATGCTGGAAATGGCCCACCTTGATTATCATACACATTGTAAGGAGAGTGGTCAGTTTGGATAAGCTATTACCAGCAGGAGAGTGAGTCTGTGTGTGGGGGGGGAGGGGGTGAGAAAACCTGGATTTGTGCTGGAAATGGCCCACCTTGATTATCATGCACATTGTAGGGAGAGTGGTCACTTTGGATAAGCTATTACCAGCAGGAGAGTGAGTTTGTGTGTGTGTGTGTGTGGGGTGGAGGGGGCGGAGGGTGAGAAAACCTGGATTTGTGCTGGAAATGGCCCAACTTGATTATCATACACATTATAAGGAGAGTGATCACTTTAGATAAGCTATTACCAGCAGGACAGTGGGGTGGGAGGAGGTATTGTTTCATGGTCTCTGTGTATATAATGTCTGCTGCAGTTTCCACAGTATGCATCCGATGAAGTGAGCTGTAGCTCACGAAAGCTTATGCTCAAATAAATTGGTTAGTCTCTAAGGTGCCACAAGTACTCCTTTTCTTTTTGCGAATACAGACTAACACAGCTGTTACTCTGAAACCTATGCTGGCATAGCTAGGCTGACATAGGAGATGCAGTGTACACTGACAAAAGGAGTTTTTCTGCCATTGCAGGAACACCATCTCCCCGAACACTACACTGACAGAAACACTCGTTTGTTGGCATAGCTGCATCTACTCTGGGGATTTTGTCAGCACAGCTGTTTATCAGGGGTGTGTTTTTCACATCTCTAACCAACATAGCTATGCCAATGTAACTTTCAAGTATAGACCAAGCCTTATATCGGACTATATTGCTTGCAAGAGACTTCATGATTAAAAGACTTTGTTTCCTCTCTCCCCCTCCTCCCTTACTGGAAGAAAAAGACATTTTAGTTGGTTGTTTTGGGGGTTTTTTTCTGTGTACAGGCTGAAGAAAGCCCTCGTTCCAATTCTGGGCCATACTGAAGAAATGCTTTGTATAGAAGTGTAGATGCCCTGACGTGGCTAGACAGAGTATTTTAGCTGTTCTTCCTTTATCTCTTCTCCCTTTTTCCTCTGACTCATAAGTACACCTGAGATACATACTCTTACAGCAGGACCTAAAGCAATGTTGAATTTTTTTTTAATGAGAGGAGTTGAGTTTTTACAAAGAAAGTGTATTGTTTTTTGTAGAAGATGGAGAAGGAAGTTGAAAATTGTTGGTTATGCTCCACTGAAATACAATTTCATCCTGGACCCCTTTTTTTAACTAGGTGGCTAGATTCTGCCACCCCAAGTCATGTTGAATAATACTTTACTCCGTGAGCAGTTTTTTTTAAAAAATGGAAATAAGACACTGTGCTATAAAGGATGTGTGAAATCAAAGGACCTACTTGGGGAGTGAGATATTACTCAGTGTGAGCAAGAATGTCTGAAGCTTGCCTAGAGTTTTGTTTGGGAATATATGGTTAAATATGTTGACTATGCAGAATATTTCAACGTCCCTGCTGTCAAATCTTCCCTACTGAGCAGTGTACTCTTACAGGTTTTGGACGTTTACATTTTAGCAAATTGTGCAGCCAGTTTATCTACAATGTCCTGTAGAAGATCTATTGCAGGGATGCAAATTGAGGTCCGGGGAGAGGGGGAATCAGGGTAGCACTCCATGTCTGCTGAAAGATTTAATGTGGAATTTTAGAAGTATTAGATCAAACCCAAGAAAAAATGTCTTATTAATGCTATCGGTATTAGTGCATTTAGAACACAAAACACTCTGCTTTTACTGCACTTCTCTAATGGATGAGAATACAGTCGTATGAAAATAGTGGTTAAGTATGTTGTTGTCTGAGGAGTTTCCAAATTTTTCACAAAAGGAAACAGACTCATCCTTGTGTTTTGAGTCGTCATTTCTGGGGTATTAAATATAACAGAAATAACACATACTTTCTAATCCTGTATGTCAACAAACGGGAACTGACCGCATTCTCTCTCAGCACATCACCTCTGTATTTTTAAAGTTCCTCGAAGATCTTCTTCCATATGTTGAGGAAATCGTAACACAGACACATCATGTTTTGCTAAGATTTTATCATCTTTGTAAACATTTTTCATTTTTCTTAGGTGGATATAGTCATTGTCCCTAAAAGGGGTTTCTTTAACAGCCTGAAATGATCATTCTATAGTTTTGTCCCAAGTATGTTAGAAATTTTACGAAGAATAAATAATTTGTTATTTTAAGCAAAAAGTCAAATAAAACCACCTGAGAAACACTCACTTCCACTCCCTGTATGTTTCATTATAATCTAGGTAAAGAAACTTCCTCTTCTTCCAGCATAATGAAGTTATCATATACCAATATATTTGTCCTGCATTGTCACTTTGTTGCTGGTAGCCTCACTTTAGCTGCAAATGCAGCGTCTGGGACTATCTGTTCAGACTCTAGATACAACAACCAGTGATCCAGAGGCCTGGATTCCCTTGCCAGACTGGTGGACTGCTGATAGAAAGGCCTGACTGAATCAGTGACACAAGGTACAAAGAAAAACCAAAAAATAAACAAGGAATAACATTTTTAGAAGCTCCTAAGTTCCATTTCAAAATGGGTCTAAGTCTCATTGAGAGTCATGCTGGTCCTTTATGTCATCTTATGGACAAAATTCCTCCTTCCAGCATTAAGGGTGTTCTGTTGCTCCATCCATTACAGCACTCCAGAGGTTCAGAGGCCCATAATTTGTCCCTTTCTGTATTTAGTAGTTGATGCTGACGGCTACGTGGGCCATAATCAGAAAATACATACTGTATCCCATTTGCAGTGTATTTTGCAGATTCTGAGAAAATTCCTATTAAAAGACTGTTTTATTGATTGCTTAATGCAAATAAGGCTTACTGATTGTTGGATTTAGCCTTATAACATGGTCCTATGGGTAACATCAGTACCATTTTATACAATAATTGCAGTATTCATTTTTTGTGTTGCAGTGTCGAGACTGTGTGGTGGCAAAATACTTTTGTTTTTAAAATATTAAAATGCTTTTCATCATTTTAGGCTTGGTTGCCTAATTCTGATGAATAAAAAACAGGTTAATTGAGCTTTTTGAATCCAGCCAAGTCCCATTCTGAATAATGGACTGTAAAAACATTTTGGATTTTTGTCTCCAAATATAATTTTATGTATCTCCCTGCTTAATGAATCAGACAAGACCAAATTTATATATTGAGAGTGGTATATGTATGTGTTACTGAGCTGGTATAAGTCCTGAATGAATGTGATATTTAGCAGCTATTGAAAAGCAGTAGGTGTTGATCCTGTACCCATTTGCATAATTCCTATTCACTTCAGTGAGATTAGAATCAGGCCTTAACTGAATCTGTGACTGTATTTACTCTTTACAATACTCTTCAGCTAGGTACAGTCCCATTAATTCTTCTCCTGTGAAGATTGATTCTATCAATTGACATGCCAGGATCTAGAATATTGTTGCTAATTGCTGAGGTTGCAGTTGTTAACTACTCCAGATGTGCCCTGATTAGTGTATAGACATTGGGAACACATCTGAGTTTCAGCAATTATAGATGAGAATTGTTTTCTGAAGAGGAGTGTATATATTTAAATGCCAGAAAAAATCTAAAATGATGGCATTTTTTCTGAAACCAAGACCAGTATTTCTTTAACTCTTTAACCAAGGATGAATCTAAAAGACAATGAATTGGCAAATTCTAATCAGGCCCTCCATCAGTTATGTAAACATAGGGGATTGCGACATCTCTTTCACTAAAGCTGGCAGCTCAGTTAAGCTCCTCTCTGGCTGCATGGGTCTGGGCCCAACTCCACATTCCCATCTTGCCCAGTTGGTCAGCTCAGTCGCTCCCTATCTGCTCATGATAGGCTACTCTCAAGTACTCCCCACCCCATCCATCTACTTAGAGGTAGGAGAAAATCACCCCCTTTCCTCACTCTGAGGGCAAAATCAATCCCCCACCTCAGATTCAATATATATCACCCAGCTTCTTCTCTGGGAGCAAAATTGACTCTGGCCCCACTGTTGAGCCTGGAAATTGCCCAGCTATTGGAGATTAGGGATGCAGAAGATACTGGAGGTCGGGGAAGAGAAAATTGAAAGGGGAAGGGAAACTCTCTTAAATTGAAGGAGGATGGAAATCCTAGTCCCATCTGCTGGTTTGAGATGTGGTCGGGGGGGGGAGGAGGAAGAGAGTGAGAGACAGAGCGCAGAGGAGTCAGTGGAAGAGTAACTGGGAAACAGACTGAGGACAGGAAAGGAAACAGACTATTAGAGAATACAAAGGAAGTACTGTAATGAAAGGCTAAGAGGGAAAGAACAGAGTGGGGTAGGAGAATACAGTAAGGGAAAGAAGAGAAATTGTTAAATATGCCATACCATCCATTGCCTCCTATCATCTCCTCCTTTATTTTCTTACTACATCCCAACTCTTAAATCCACCTCTGTCTTTAAAACCACACTTCAAACAGCTTAGTGATGCTTTCCACAATTAAAATCCTGTGAAGTATTCAAGTCCAGGACTGGGTGCTGTTGATCCTGCTTCCTTTTGGCTCAATTGTGCAACTCAAGTTGGTGAAAAGTTACAAGAGAGTAGTCCCATTGACTTCAATGGGACAAGTCCGTGAGTAAATGCTCCCCAATGTAAGGGTTGCACAATCAGGCTATTTACTTATATGTAACTCCCGCGCAAGTCAATGAGACTTTTGTGTGTGGAAGAAATGTAGGATCAAGCTTGGTGTAAGAGAGAAATTCTGTCCTCAGATGCCATATCCAGTTCCCATTTAAATTCAGGGGGAGCCAAATTTGTGCATCCAAGGGAAGAATTTGAAGCTCAGCTCTACATTTTACGCTATCTGGTGCAGAGATGGGGAGTAGAGAGGTAGTCGGGAGAATCTTGTGCTATGGAAATTCTTCCAGTCTGGATGTTCTTTCGTACAAATAATTGTGCAGGAAGGCTTATTGAGATATGCTGCTTTCCCTCTGAGTAGGAGCACGGCACACTTCTGGCTAATACTTGGTGACACTAGCACGTGCACTTGAGAATGTAGTATGTGGGGGCCAGCATAGTAGCTTGCCTTTGCTCAAGCTCTGGCATAAGAAAGACCCTATCCTGCTGCTTGTGTGCAGAGAAACTATTTCCTACAAACTCTTCCCCCATTTACGCACCACTGCTGCACCAAGCAGATTTTCACTCCTTTATGTGTACATTTAAAACTGACTCCAAGTATACTCAGGATACATGTGGCTGAAATGCACAGTAGAAAAAGTATAATGTGGTGAATCACTAATTGAAATTAGTGAAGAGTTCTCAACCTTTTCTATACTGGGACTTTCCCGGTCCACCTGGCCCTCTTGCATTTAGTAAATTTCTAGCTGAGATACTCCCTTAGCAATCTGGGAAGGGCAGGATTGTCATCAACTGGGACTACCAGGAAAAGACGGTCTGAGAATACCTGAACACTAGTGGATCACTTTTATATATTATACCACCATTCTACAGTCTAATTGTAGATTGTGTCTTTTCTTTTCAGGACTAATGTATTAATGTATTTATTTACTAGTATAAATTATACAGGTGTCAGCCAGAAAGAACTTTGGACAGTCCTGTCACTTTTGCCAAAAAGGCACGGGAATTTTCCAGAGTTCTTAGAACTTCCAGTATTTGAATAAATGCAAATAGCAACACTCTTTTAGGATTGTGTGCCCTGCTGCTGAGCCTGTGGATGGCAAAGTCAGCTTCCTTTTTTTCATAGTAATTTCGTTATTCCTGCATCTTACTGTATTGTAGCTCAGTCTTGTGCAGCCCCAGAGGGATTCATTCCATTTCTCATATAATGGGAGGATCCTCAATTTAAACCTGTTGCTGCTTCAGTCAAGATGTTATCTCCCTCCAAAGACAGTTACTTAGTGGTTGGAGAGAAATCTATGTAGGAAGAGAAAGGGGAAAATATATTTTAAAAGAATTCTAAATGTGCTAAATTTGATTGCTATCAATATTTTGTTTAATTATCTTAAGTGCTGCTGTAATAACACTTTGGCCCATTGCTCATCAGCATCAGGTAGCTGGGAGTGTATGTGAGAGAAAAGGATCAGTCAGATTTCTGGCATTTGTGCTATTCCAACGGTGATAACTCAGCAAAACCTGCTGGGATTTTACTCTTTCAACAAGATTTTAATATTCAGAACTGTTGATGGTTACATGCATCCTACAGTACGTGGGAGTTACTAAGCTGACAGTGAATAAGATAATGTGATAGTGTTAGATGTCTTTTAGTGGCTAGATGTTTACAACCCTTTTGTAATTAAATCAGATTCTAAGCCCAGATTCACTGAGGGTATTTGTACACTGCAATTAGACACCCGCGGGCGTCCAGCTGCTGGCTTGCAAGACTCAGGCTATGGGGCTGTTTAACTGCAGTGTAGACTTTCAGGCTTGGGCTGGAGCCTGGGCTATAGGGTCCTGAGTGGTAGGAGGGTCCCAAATCTCAGGCTGCAGCCCGAGCCTGGAAGTTTCCACTGTAATTCAACAGCCCTGGAACTTGAGCCACTGAAGCCTGAGTCAGCTGGCACAGGCCAGCAGGGGTTTAATGCAGTGTAGGCATAGCCTGAGAGATTTGTCAATTTGGGACAAGTATTAGGCAACCTTTGGCCATGTCTACACTAAAGAGCTTACAGCAGCACAGCTACCGATGCAGCTGTGCCGCTGTAAGATCTCTCGTGTAGCCGGTCTTAAGTAGAGCTCTCTCCCATCGACATAATTAAACCACCCCCAACAAGTGGCAGGAGAAGCTATTCTGCCAACATAGCACTGTGCGCAAACTACCACTTATGCAAGCTAAACTTATGTCACTCAGGCGGGTGTTTTTTCACACCCCAGAGCACCAAAAGGTTTGCTGACATAAGTGCTAATGTAGATATGGCCCTGATCCCATATTTGGGTCATATATTCCATTCCATAGGATCCCTCTCTCCTCAACAGAATGTGGGAGCGTTTTACTGATGCTGTCTACCAGTGGCCACTTGCTTACCCTTTCTCTCATACACACGCACATACACACACAAATACTCTAATGTCTTCCTGGAACACTCTGCCTTTTGCGGGATGAGCTGATGAATAATTCCCATTCCTCCATACTCTTTAGTGTAAAGTGAGTCACTGACTGTATAAGCACAAGGGACAACATGGGAGTTTGGCTCAGAGGGGAGCAGACTGCTAAATTAATTGTTAATGGGCTAAAGTAAATAAAATCCATTAATTAAAGAAACAACTAAAATAAACCTTAGCTTCCCACTTAAAGATAAAACCTTGTTCAACCTAATACCCAATCACAGAGTAAAACCCCTCACATCAACTTTGGAAATTAAATTTAACATCCTTGGAGAAGGAATTATACCAAAAATTTGCAGTGTGAGACTAAATTTTAAACAGGGATATTTCACAGAAATGAGGGAGTGAGTAAAACACCTCCACCAATCCTCAGATCAATAGTGCAGAAATTAAAATCTTTACACTTACTCTGGAGGCTGCTTATGCAACTAGAATACGGTCACAAAGGCATGGACACGTTTAAACAAAAGAGGAAGGCAAACAAAAATTAATAAATTATTGAAGAGGTTATTCAAGCCATACAGGTATCCTTAAGAAAAAGAAAAATCCAGCTGGAGTGAAAGGAACATAAACTATAGCAGATAATATGTAAGAAAATAACACTGTGTGGGCTAAGAGGGAAATTGAATGGCAATTAGCCAGAGACATTATAACAGTGAAATTCTTTAAGTCTATCAGAAGCAGGAAGTGTCCAAGAGTATCAGTGGGTCCACTGGAGCACTGTGGAATAAAGGGAGCTATTAGGGCTGGATTCAAAGCCCAGTGAAATCAGTGAAAAGACTCCCATTGGCTTCAGTGGGTTTTGGATCACGCTGTAAAAGAAGATAAGGGAATTGTTGAGAAACTGAATGATTTCTTTGTCTCTATCTTTGCCATAGAGTGTGAGGAGATACCTACTCTTTTCATGTGATAAAGATGAATTACTGTCAGAGAGCGAGATATCAAAAGAAGAGGTGCTTGAACACACTGATAAATGAGGGCCTAATCCAGAGGCCATTGAAGTCAATTGAGTCTTTTATTTGGATCATGCACTTAATTAGCTACAAGTCAGCAGGCTTCTGAAGGAAGTTTAGAATGAAGTGGCTGAGCTGTTAACGCAAAATGCAGTCTCTCCTAAGAGCAGCTGCTGTACCAAAGGACTGAACAGCAGCAAATACTGTGCCCAGCTTTAAAAAAAGGCACTAGCAATGATACTGGGAATTACAGACCAGTACATGTAGTGTTGTAGCTGTGTTGGTTCCAGGATATTAGAGAGACAAGGTGGGTGACCTGCAGATCTCTGTGTAGCTTGAAAGCTTTTCTCTCTCTCTCTCCAACAGAAGTTGGTCCAATAAAAGACACTAACTCAATCATAGAATCATAGAATATCAAGGTTGGAAGGGACCTCAGGAGATCATCTAGTCCAATCCCCTGCTCAAAGCAGGACCAGTCCCCAATGTTTGCCCCAGATCCCTAAATGGCCCCCTTGAGGACTGAACTCACAACCCTGGGTTTAGCAGGCCAATGCTCAAACCATCTCGCTAAGAGCACAACTTCTTACTTCTGTACCGGGTAAATGAATTGAAATAATACTTAAAAATAAAATTATAAGTCACTTAGGAGATCTTGATTTGACAATAACAAACCAGCATACCTTAGGCAAAGGAAAGTCATTCCTCTACAACAGGGGTGGGCAAACCTTTTGGCCCAAAGGCCACATCTGGGTAGGGAAATTGTATGGCAGACCATGAACGCTCATGAAATTGGGGGTTGGGGTGCAGGAAAGGGTGAGGGCTCTGGCTGGGGAAGTGGGCTCTGGGGTGGGGCCAGAAATGAGGATGTGGGGGGGGGGGGCTCTGGGCTGGGATAGGCGGTTGGAGTGCGGGAGAGTGAGGGCTCTGGGATGGGGATGGGGATGAGGGGTTGGGGTGCAGGAAAGTGCTCTGGGCTGGGACCAAGGGGATCGGAGGGCAGGAAGGGGATCAGGACTGGGGCAAGGGGTTGGGGCATGGGAGGGGGTCGGGGTATGGGAGGGGGTCAGGGGTGCAGGCTCTGGGTGGCACTTACCTCAAGCAGCTCCCAGAAACAGTGGCATGTCCTCCACTCTGGATCCTATGTGGAGGCAGGGTCAGGCGGCTCTGCATGCTGCCTCATCCGCAGGTGCCGCCCCTGCATCTCCCATTGACTGTGTTTCCTGGCCAATGGGGGCTGCGGGGGCAGCGCTTGGGGCGGGGGTTAGGGGTTGGAGCCCCCTGGCTTCCCCTATGCCTTGGAGCCAGAGGGGAGACATGCCGCTGCTTCTGGGAGCCGTGCAAATCCATGGCACGCGCAGAGCAGGACAAGCCCCCGACCCCACTCCCCAGCTGGAGCGGGACAAGCCCCGGACCCCACTCCCCAGCAGGAGCTCGAGGGCCGGATTAAAACGTCTGAAGGGCCGGATGTGACCCCCCCCCGGGCTGTAGTTTGCCCACCCCTGCTTTATAATCTACTAGTATTCAGTCAATGTTTCAGTAAAATTGTGGATAAAAAGTAATAACTGACATAATTTATATGAACTTTCAAAAAGCCAAATACCTCACAATGACTATTAAGGAAACTGATTGTTTAATGGCTTAGACATAAAATATTATCATGGGTTAGAAACTGGGAAAAAGACAAAAAGCAGAGAGTAGAAATAAAGGAAGAACTTTCAATATGGTAAAAGTTTAAGAACAGGGTGCCCCTAGGTTCGGTAATAGGACTGGTGGTGTTTAATTTGTTTTGTTGTCAAGAGAGCAAGTAACTTCAAGGGGATCTAAAAAAATTTGGTGAATGGACAGCATGGAAGCAGATTAATACCTCTGTTGAAAAATGCAAAAGTATGCATGTTGGAAGGAATAATTTGAACCACTCATACACATTTGCTGGGTTCTCAGCTAATTGGAACCACTCAGGAAAAAAAGACTTATGAATCACTGTAGACTGTTCAATATTTAACATTGGTGAAAAAAGCAAATAAAATGTCAGTATGCATTTCAGTTCTGGTGACTATATACCTAAGAAGATATAGCAACAATAGCAGGTGTTCAGAATTAGATGGTGAAAATCATTAGCAGCATGGAGATATTTTTCTACAAGGAGAGCTTGGAAAGTTTGGGAACTGTTAAGGGGGAGGCAAATAATAGGATATCATACATGATAGAATCAAGAAGGCAAATCAGATGCTCCTGTTTACCCTGTCTTATAATACGAGAACAAGGGGAGAATTAATGAAATTGAAGGGCAACAGATTTATAACTGATAAAAGGAAATACTTGTCCACACAAGCCATAATTAATCTGTCTAACTTGATTAATTCAAAATGTCACTGAAGCCAGGAGCTTAGTAGGATTCAGTAAAGGATTCAATGTTTTCATAGATAATAGACTAACACGGCTGCTACTCTGAAACGTAACATCCACATAAACCCTCATGCTTTAGCGTTCATGGCAGCCTACTAACTGAATGGCCTAGGAAGAAACTTTCCCTGCAGGAGGTTATTTCATAATTGTCCATTATGGGATCGCCTGGCATCTTCCTCTGAATTATCTGATACTGGCCACTGTCAGAGGAGGGAGGCTGGTCTACTAGTCTGATCCAGTATGGCAATTCTTATATACATATATTCTCAGGTGATCAGGACACCCTCCTGAGTGTATGCATCTGATGAAGTGAGCTGTAGCTCATGAAAGCTTATGCTCAGATAAATTGGTTAGTCTCTAAGGTGCCACAAGTACTCCTTTCCACCTGACTAAGATGTAACTGCCTCAGAAGCATGTTAAATAGACAGAATGAGCAGCAGAAGTTATTACTTCCCAAACTATTCACTGGATCCTGCTTTTGCTGCAAAAGCCCCAGAATACACATTGCTGGAGAATCCCAGATTATGGTCCTGCAGCAAGACAAGTTCACATTACAAGGGACATTTTAGGTCTTGATCCTGTCAAATGGGCCACGGGGAGCCTGTCTGAAGGAATTCTAGTGATTTTGAGAGGACTGACTTACTTACCTCCCTGAATACAGGTGATGTGTGGAGTGTGCCAGTTGGCTGTCTCCAAGAGATTTAGGAACCAGACATCTGACACTCCTTACAAAGACATTGGATGTGAGGGGAGAAAGCACACCAGTGGCATACCCTCTCCCTACAGAAAACAGCAAAAGGCAATGAGAGAGGAGCTGGGTCTTGTTGGAAGAGGAGAAGGGAAGCTAGGGAGGAAAGAGGTGGTCTGGTTTATGGTCCAGAGTATAAACCATGTAAAATGTTGCAGTTTTGGCTGAATTTCATTTTCGGGGGGGAGTCATTGAACCCAAAACTCTAAAAGAAACTTGGGGGAGGAGATGAGAACCTATGCATGGCAAAGCCAGATAAAAGGCTTGCTGCAACCTCTCTGAATCAAAGGCTCAGAGCTCTGCACAGCTCTAAGAGTGACTTACCAGACTTTTCTACCAAGTGTGATTTATTGCTTAATTAGGAAAATTGTCCTTAGGCTCTACATCAGTAGAATGACCATTAGAAAAAGACATTTTTTTCAAAGCTACTGAGCCCATTATAAGAAACTACTTTTTTTAAAAAATCCATTTTTATCCTATATAGTGTTAATTTTGTTTAACATAGCCAAATCGCATTTTCCTTTTATAATTCTGACAGTGGGCTGGGCACAGATGCCATGGTCACACTTCTTTCCGCACCTTTTGGTGTGTTGAATAAACAGTAAATGATTCATTATTTCTTACCAAGTTTATAGAATATTGAGCAATGATTGTTGGGCTTCCTCACATCCTGTACAGCCTGAAAAATGGTTTCTGGATTCTTGTACTTTTCAATATGCTGCCTAGCTCAAAAGAACAGAGTAGGAAGACAGGATTCAGTATAGTGACATGAATGTTCATTATCATGAAGAAACCCACTGCTCTTGTTGAAGGGTTGCCTAGCAGGCTGCTTTCTAATTTAAGAATGCTGCAAATTTTGTTTAAAAAGAACACACACAGTAGTTTTTGATTCACACACACACACGCTCACCCCCACCCATCCACTCTCATTTAAAATAAAATGAGTTTTTGTACTTCTTGATGACTTACTCCTGGAAGCTGACAGCATTATCACAGCTATGCAGCTAGAAGCATTACTGATGTATCTATCCTGTATTGACTGGACATGCTGCTTAATCAAACAAAAATTGGGATTATCCTGGTAGCCATGTTCCACAAAGAGTAAGTCTGAACCAGTAGTTAGGATACTGGCCTATAAGTTAAGGACCTTGTTTCAGTCCACAGCTCTGTCACAGACTTCATGTAGATGAGGTAATAACCACCTTCTGTTGGTGAGATAGACAAGCTTTCAAGACCACAAAGCTCTTCTTCGGGTCTGGGAAAGGTACTCCGAGAGTCACAGCTAAATGCAAGGAGGAACAGATTGTTTAGCGTAAGTAAAACCAGACAATCATTATGCTCTCCCAGACCTAAAGAAGAGCTCTGTGTGGCTCCAAAGCTTGTCTTTCTCACCAGTTGAAGTTGGTCCAATAAAAAATAATACTTCACCAACCTTGTCTCTCTAATATCCTGGAGTTAACAAGGCTACAACTACACTTCATACAGCTTTTGTGCCGTGTGAGGAGATAAATATCAAAATCTGTGATAAGATGAATTTTTGAGCAAGGAGGAAAAACAGGTTAATCAGTCAGGTTAATCAGTCAGACAATAGTGTCCACTCAGTGTGACTTTTTAAACTTAATTTCTTGATTTGAGTTGTTGGCTGCAACAGAAAAGCTTCAAAAACAGACTCCAACGAGAAACTGCTGAGCTTGAAATAATATGCAAATTAGATACCATTAACTTGGGTTTGAATAGAGACTGGGAGTGGCTGGGTCATTACACATATTGAATCTATTTCCCTATGTTAAGTATTCTCACACCTTCTTGTCAACTGTCTAAATGGGCCATCTTGATTATCACTACAAAAGTTTTTTTTCTCCTGCCGATAATAGCTCATCTTAATTAATTAGCCTCTTACAGTTTGTATGGCAACTTCCACCTTCTCTGTATGTGTATATATATATATATATATCTTCTTACTATATGTTCCATTCAATGCATCCGATGAAGTGGGCTGTAGCCCATGAAAGCTTATGCTCTAATAAATATGTTAGTCTCTAAGGTGCCACATGGTATACAGTGACTCAAAAAAACTCTCAAAGTCTTCCTCTCCATTGATGAGCAAAGGAACACTATGACTGATGCAATGAGCTCTGCGCGACTAATGGGATGTTAGGCTTGATCTTTTTTGCCCTTTGTTCTATGTTTTGGCCATTATTTCTTTGTCTCTGTGATTCATACTGAATCACAATGTTGCTGAAGAGCTTCAAAACTTGTCCTAATAGATGTCATCAGAATTGTTTGCCGTGTTTGTCCAAGAACTCACCAGAAGCATGTATTTACTTGTGGCTTCTTGGGTCTGACCCCAATCTTTTCTCCTGTTCAGTATTAAAAGAAAAAATACTATCATACATATTAAAGACACTATGCATGATATAAATATAATTATCCTAATAACGTAAAAATGTTTTAAAGCTTATAATATCAAATTGATATGCCTGGTAGAATAATGTGATTGTGTGTTGAACATCCAAGTGATGGATTAATATAACAAGGAACAATGTGAATCTAATTATCTTTCCAGACATCGGGTGTGTGTGTGTATGCTTTTGTAAGACAAGTCACTTATATTTTACCTCAAAGTATGATAGATTTAGGTGGTAACATACTATAAAAAGGAGGTTGAGAAGTGTTAAATACAAAAATAATCCTATAAGTCATGCTTAACAGTCTGTGAAGTCAAGTAGTTTCACTATAACTATGCTGTTTGCAGTGTTGTTGTAGCTGTGTTGGTCACAGGATATTGGAGAGGGAAGGTGGGTGAGGTAATATCTTTTATTGTAGCAATTTCTGTTCATGAAAGAGACAAGCTTTTGAGCTTACACAGAGCCCTTCTTCAGGCTATGCTGTTATTTACTTTCTGCTGCCTGCTTGGTTGGGAGAAAACGTTCATGGTGTGACAGTGTGGTCACTGCAACCTCTGGGGTGTGAAAAAATAGTTACAGGTTTCAGAGTAACAGCCGTGTTAGTCTGTATTTGCAAAAAGAAAAGGAGGACTTGTGGCACCTTAGAGACTAACCAATTTATTTGAGCATAAGCTTTCGTGAGCTACAGCTCACTTCATCGGATGCATACCATGGAAACTGCAGAAGACATTATATACACACAGAGACCATGAAACAATACCTCCTCCCACCCCACTGTCCTGCTGGTAATAGCTTATCTAAAGTGATCATCAAGTTGAGCCATTTCCAGCACAAATCCAGGTTTTCTCACCCTCCGCCCCCCCCACACACAAACTCACTCTCCTGCTGGTAATAGCCCATCCAAAGTGACCACTCTCTTCACAATGTGTATGATAATCAAGGTGGGCCATTTCCTGCACAAATCCAGGTTCTCTCACCCCCTCACCCCCCTCCAAAAACCACACACACAAACTCGCTCTCCTGCTGGTAATAGCTTATCCAAAGTGACGACTCTCCCTACAATGTGCATGATAATCAAGGTGGGCCATTTCCAGCACAAATCCAGGTTTTCTCACCCCACCCCCACCCCCATACACACACAAACTCACTCTCCTGCTGGTAATAGCTCATCCAAAGTGACCACTCTCCCTACAATGTGCATGATAATCAAGGTGGGCCATTTCCAGCACAAATCCAGGCTTTCTCACACACACACACCCCCGGAAACACACACACACGGAGGGTGAGAAAACCTGGATTTGTGCTGGAAATGGCCCAACTTGATGATCACTTTAGATAAGCTATTACCAGCAGGAGAGTGAGTTTGTGTGTGTATGGGGGTGGGGGCGGGGGTGAGAAAACCTGGATTTGTGCTGGAAATGGCCCACCTTGATTATCATGCACATTGTAGGGAGAGTGGTCACTTTGGATGAGCTATTACCAGCAGGAGAGTGAGTTTGTGTGTGTATGGGGGTGGGGGTGGGGAGGGGGTGAGAAAACCTGGATTTGTGCTGGAAATGGCCCACCTTGATTATCATACACATTGTGAAGAGAGTGGTCACTTTGGATGGGCTATTACCAGCAGGAGAGTGAGTTTTTTTGGGGGGAGGGGGGGCGGAGGGTGAGAAAACCTGGATTTGTGCTGGAAATGGCCCAACTTGATGATCACTTTAGATAAGCTATTACCAGCAGGACAGTGGGGTGGGAGGAGGTATTGTTTCATGGTCTCTGTGTGTATATAATGTCTTCTGCAGTTTCCACGGTATGCATCCAATGAAGTGAGCTGTAGCTCACGAAAGCTTATGCTCAAATAAATTGGTTAGTCTCTAAGGTGCCACAAGTACTCCTTTTCTTTTTGAAAAAATAGTGTTTTCTCTGATCAGAGAGTCACATCCTAGATTGATTTGAAAATAACATCTTACATCTCACCTACCTTACATTTCTTCTTCTGCATCAGGAATGTGTGCTTAATGTTAAAAACAAGTGAAAAGGTCAGTGACTACAGTGGACTAAATTGTGTCATTTAAGTACTGAGAAGACAAGGGTGTTGCCAAGCTGGACTTCATAGAGGCATCTCAGGGAGACATTGTGCATCAGGAGGTACAACTATTCCCCAAACTCCCTGGTACACAGGGGTTGTGTAGTGAGGGAAGCCTACTCCTCTGCTACACCAGCGACTTCAGCTGGCCCATCTGAAGTAGGGAGAAAGATAACCTGTCCACTCCCTTTTGGGTGTTATGTGACCATCAAGGGCATACGAAGACAGCAGTCACTATACACCTGTGAGCAGAGAGAGACAGGGCATCCAGCCAAGCCCTTGTGCAGGATTGCTAATTGAAATTGCCGTGTCTCCCTTTCCATGTCCTCTTCCTCCGTACTAGAGCAAGGGACAGCCTGGCCTTATATTTGCTGGTTGGGAGGAGAGGACTTCCAAAGCCTTTCAGTAATAAAGAGCTGTTTCAATCAGAACTTTTAAATGTTGTTTACTGTAGCTGATGATTCATCCACAGCTGCTTCAGTAGCTGTTACTGTAGCATTTACACATTTGTTCCTAAACTGTTAAATGAAATTTGGAAGGGACTCATTTCTGTGAGCTGTTCTTCTAACAGGCTGCAACTTGTACAAGGCTATAGATTGTGCAACCCTTATCACATTGGTGAACACCATACACTGTACTGACTTCAAAGAATGACTTCAGTTCTCCTCTTCTTTGTGGACTAGATTATGGCAAAGCCACATGCCTTGTGAATGGGGCAGTACAGGAAAGAGACTCGATCTTCTTCCTGCTTCCTCCTGGCTCTGGGAGTGAGGGTAGAAATTTGTCGCTGGTCCATGCCAGGCAGAGGCTCACTCATTAGCCACACCTAGGATAGTAGCAGGAATGTAGCATCCATTTACTTCTCTGCATTTAGATGTAAAGTCTGTGAAGCCCGCACAGGAGCCTACAGGGGCATTCTTACTCCCTCTTATGGCCTCAGGGCTGCACAGCCCAAGTTACAATTTGGCACCAAATGCTGTAGCAGTTTGGTACAGCTGGATGGTTGAAATGCATGGCAGATTTATTAAGGAAACTGTAAGGAGAACGACATGGAATTGGCTAGTTTCAGTTCACATAGGCTAAAACAAACATTTTTGTTGGTTCCAGTTTGTGTAGTTTCCAGCCCTTTGAGTTTGACTTTGAGCTTCAGGGTCATTCAAATCCATTGCAGTGAGGACAAAATTACCATAAAACAAGGCAAGTTTTGTTACGCAACATACTGTTGTCCCATTTGACTTGAGTGGCTAGCCAAAAATTTGTGTTTGTATAGACTGTTCCAACAGGGAGGAGAAGTTGGTGGAGGAGTCTGGTACCTTCCATGCAATCTTGTTTATTTATAAAGAATGTACAAAGTCCTGGTTTCTTGAACACAGGAGAAATAAAAACAACTGGATATCATTTCTTTACCTACAGTGCCAAACCTTTTAACCATAACCAGATCCAAAAGCACTCTTTCTAGGCTTCTTTCTGGGTTATATATTGTGCTTCTCCAGGCTGACTAGCTTTCTGCCCCTACTACCTCCGTCTTTGTGTTGTCTCCTTTAGAGTCTGTTTCTGAGTGTTCCCCAGCCACCAACAGAAACTTACTCAAAACTGTACCTAGCCAAACCCTCTACGCACAGTTCTAATGTCTGGGCACATTCACAGAAGCAGAAACACACAAATACACATTGCCTGCCTCAGCCTCGTGGCTTGTCTACGCGAACCTTTAATTTGCCACAAGCTGGTGTGTGAATCTACCCCGTACTAGCACAAATCCTGATGCATGTGAACTTGCCACAACCTAAATGTTCATGTAGCCAAGACCTCAGTTGCTTCTGAAACCACAGGGGGAAAAAGATGCTGTGGTGGTTGGCTCAGATTGCTGTGACTGGCGGTCAGGTTTGGAGAAGGTGTGGCTAAAAGAAAAGAAGGCCTTGACCAATGTGTTTTTAAATGGAAATATTTTGGAGTCTGACTGTAAATAGTACTGAATTTTAGTTCTTAACCTGCAATAATTTTAACTAATGTAACACCATATCATGTCCAAACATCGTTATTTATCATTAGTGGTGATGACCAATAGTACAACAGATGACAAAACATCATTCATTTAGTTCATCTCTTGTGTAATTCTATTGCATTCAATGCTTTATTCTAGGCATAACCTTTTTTTAGCACACTGTTATTGTCAACTATGCATGCCTTGTAGTGATTTTTACAAATTTCTCTGTAAGAATAAAAGAATGCAGAGAACTTCCTCTCACTAGATGCAAAAAGAAAAGGAGTACTTGTGGCACCTTAGAGACTAACCAATTTATTAGAGCATAAGCTTTCGTGAGCTACAGCTCACTTCATCAGATGCATATCGTGGAAACTGCAGCAGACTAAGTCAAGTCTGCTGCAGTTTCCACGATATGCATCTGATGAAGTGAGCTGTAGCTCACGAAAGCTTATGCTCTAATAAATTGGTTAGTCTCTAAGGTGCCACAAGTACTCCTTTTCTTTTTGCGAATACAGACTAACACAGCTGTTACTCTGAAACCTCTCACTAGATGATACATGTCAGGCCTAGTAACCTGCAACAAATATCTCTTTAATACAGCTGGATGTATAATACAAAAAAAAAGTGAATAATGGTTTTAATTTTTTTACTAATTCCTTATCATTGTGTATGTCTTGTTTCTGCTTTCCATGAGTATTCTAGCAAATTCTGGCAGGAACGTTTGCTAAAACAGTCAATTGTGAGGACCTGATTTGGGCAAAATCAGGCCTTAGAAAATAGAATATCCCCACTGAATCATCAGTGTCACTCCATACAGCACTTTGGATTTTCACTGGAGGTCCTAGTACTGACACTGTTTCTCTTGTGTGTGCCCACAAGAACACAACCAGAGCAGGCGTGGCTGCTGGTAATATCGCCTCATTCAAACACTGATCCCACTTTCATTGTAGTCCGTGGCAAAACTTTGATTTCACCAAATGGTAAGTATTAAACAAATTTCCAAAGATAGGATATTGTCCACTATGCTGACTGTATCTCCTACTCTTGTATGTTACGTGGTTTGAACTTTGAGCAAAAGGGTATAAGAAATTACAAAGTTAAAGATTAAGTTATATGTAAGAGAAGATCTCAGACCTAGGGTGGGATTTTCTAAAGCACCAAAGTGTTTTAGGAGCATTAGTCTCATACATGTGCGTCTACGTCACTTTGGTGCTTTTGAAAACCCCACCCCAAATGTTCACGACATAATTATTTAAATACCACCTTGTTAGTGTTTGTGTTTCCGACACATCTCTGTGCTAGTTATCTTTTTGTGCATTAACCAAACTAAGCATGTTAGATGGTGAATATCAGAATAATTCAAAAGAAGGACAAACTGATTTCTCCAGTCACAGTGATGTTTTTTCAGCAGATGTTTCCAGTTTTTATATTATTGATCTCAAATGAAGTAAGGCAGACATCACTAATACACTAAAAGCTATTTTGCTATTTCCTGTGCAAATATTTTCTGATGACATATGCATGTGGGAAGCAGTTTTGTCAGAATGTCTCAAGCATGACTGTTGTAAAAACTTGCATAGCAGCAGGTCACTATTTAGCCATCGTCATTCATGGCTAAAATATATTTTAGAGCATAGATGTAATTTCACTTGGCACTTGGCAGAAACCATCTGTCCTCTGTTGTTTTTATTGCTTCCTCCCTCTTGTACATATTTAAAATAATATAAAATAGGCAAGCTACATATGTTAAAAACATTCTAGCAAGAAAATATTATCACTTTAACCTCCAGACCTTAGGCTATTTCCACTGAACTTTAACTCTTGATTCTTTTCATTTTTCATTTTACTGTGCCGAACATTATTTTACTAAAAAATGACATTGTTTGCAGATCAGTGCAATCAGGGCCACACATATTTTTGTAAAGGAAACACAAGGTTCATGGTCCAAAATATGAATGTAGTTACATGTCTAAAATTTTTCAAGTGATTACCCTGGCCTAAATTGAAAAAAAGCTAACTAGTGACTTTTAATGCCTCAATTTTTGGGTGCCTGACTAGAGACACATTGAAATGACCTGATTTTCAGAAGGTTGGAGTTGAGCAATTTCTGAAAATCAGGTTCCTTTAAGGTGGCAAAACCAGAGGCGTTCAAAATTACCAGATGTTTTTGAAAATTTAGGCCCGTGATCTTAGACCCCATCCTGCAAGATGCTTCCAAGAGACGTTGAGATCCCAGTGATCAACTCTTGACATTCCTTTCAGGGGTGGCTTAAAGCACATTTAAATGTATTATGAAGGCTATTTTTTTATTAAATCAGGTCAATGGTCTGTATGCAAAAATTCTTGTGAAATCAGATGGCAGCATTTTGCCACACTGGGAATTAAATGTGTTCTACGTGAAACAGAAGAGCTCAATATCTTGTAAAATCAGTCCTGTTATATACAAGTTGAGTGACTGCACATTTTAATGGCTACTTTGGTACCTTAGTATCCCATTCCATGCCACATCAACTGATTTGTGCCTGCATACAAGATAATTGCATGGTTTACTTACACAAGCATTTTTGCATGCGCACCTTGACCTGTTTTAATAAAAGGGGTCTTTCTAGAATAAATTTCGCTGTAGTCACAGATACAGTGAAAAGTAGTGTAAAGCTGTTGCAATCCAGCTCTTATTACACTTGCTTATTTCTTGCAGGAAATTTATCTAGGATTTTAACGTGGGAAGGGAAATTTGTTGATTAGTCCGATCATACAGCCTGGGATCAATGTCGCTAGTCTGATAACTCTCATTCCACCAGACTGATTGGCAGATTAGCATTACTGTATTCCATTTTTTATTATTCTAGTAAACCATTGGTCCTATTTTTAGAAATAGAATGAAAGAATTTCATAGAAATCTTGGACGTTAACTGAAGATATTTTTCATTGGCAGCTGAGGAAGTGCCTGACTTGTGCCAGAAGTTATCAGCCTAATAAGATTGTTTCTCTTGACCTTTGCATTGGTTGTAATATAAAAATAAACTCATATGCAACTGGTGTAGTACATAATATAGAGAGGATGTCAGTTTCTAGTTTAATAGAATAAGATCTTTTTGTTCTGTATTCTGTACATTTATTGTACATACTATACGTACACTGCTCAATATATGAATGTATTTCTGCATTTACTATAGTATATATTATGGTAATGTGTATTGTTGGAGAAGAAACGGGACAGTTCCTACCCTCACTACACGCTCTGAGGGATCACAGGTCTCAGACCGCGGCCCAAGGGTCCCCACGTAGCGCTTAAGCCATGACTGCCACCCAACAGCTCACCTGAGTAACTAGGTGTGGGTTCAGGGAAGGGCTAGCTCGCAGAGGACCAGGCCCTCAAAACTCCCTATTGGGAGAAACATCCAGCCCACAATTGGCTAAGGAGTACTATATGAACCAGGAAGTAATAAGAGGAAGTTGTCTGAGCATCTAAAAGAACCCTTCGTTGGCAGCTGCTAGGGACCCCACCTGCTGCTGGTTGCTGTCCTCCCATCCTAGACCCCAGTCTGCTTCCAGTTCCTGATGTCATGCCCTTATCCAGGCCCCTGCTCCTTTGCCTTACCCCTGATGCTATCACCAGCTCGGACTCCTGGCTTGGTACCTGACTCTGTCTCCAGCTCTGACTTTATGAATTGTACCTAACACTATCCTTGGTTTTGACCCTCTGCTCTGATCATTGGGACTGACTCCTGCTTAAGGTTGCCAAGTGTCCATTTTTTGACCGGACAGCCCAGTTGAAAAGGGACCCTGGAGGCTCTGGTCAGCACCTCTGATCAGGCTGTTAGAAGTCCAGTTGGCGGTGCAGTAGGAGTAAGGCAGGCTCCCTGCCTGCTGTGGCTCTGCACAGCTCCCAGAAGCAGCGGCACGTCCCCCCTCTGACTCCTAGCTGCAGGGGCAGCCAGGGGGCTCCACGCACTGCCCTGCCCCAAGTGCCAGCTCCGCAGCTCCCAGTGGCTAGGAACCACAGTCAATGGCAGCGGCAGGGGCGCCACCTGCTGACAGTGTAGGAGCTGGAGGCAGGACATGCTGCTGCTTCCGGGAGCTGCCTGAGGTAAACACTGTCTGGAGCCTTCACCCCGGACCCCTCCCATGCTCCAACTCCCTGCCCTAATCCCCCTCCTGCCCTCTGAACCCCTCATTCCTATCCTAGAGCACCCTCCTGCACCCCAAAACTGTACCCCCAGCCAGAGCTCTCACCCCTTCCCCAGCCTAGAGCCCCCTCCTGTACTCCTAACCCCTCATCCCAGAGCCCCCTCCTGCACCCCAAATCCTTTATTCCTGGTCCCATACCAGGGTCCTGACCCCCCACACACACACATACACCAGCCTCCTGTACCCTGAACTCCTCATTTCTGGCCCCACCCCACAGCCTGCACCCCCAGCCAGAGCCCTCACCCTTCCTGCATCCCATCCCCCTGAGCCAGCCCAGTGAAAATGAGTGAGTGAGAGAGAGGGAGGGTGGGGAGAGTGACCAACAGAGGGAGGGGGGAATGGAGCGAGTGGGGGGAAGGACCTCAGAGGAGGGGCCAGGCAAGGGTGTTCAGTTTTGTGCGAGTAGAAAGTTGGCAACCTTATTCCTGTTCTGACCACTAGGCTGACTGCCCCTGTCCTGGTCATTGCACACACCTTTTTTGTTCCACTACAGTAACACAGAGGAACCAAAAAGCTACTCTCAAGTACAAGATTTTCCTCAACCAGGGCTTTAGCTGCAGTGTAATAATTTGAAGCTTAAACACACAAGTGTTTATTTTTATTTATTTAAAATTAACATTTGAGGGAATTCTTATTTTCATTTTATGAGACAGCATAACAAGAAGGAACTGATCCACTTATTCTATCCATGATCATCTTAAAACCCTTAACCAGTGCTCTCTCACATATTGTAATCCTAGTTTTTGCAAGCTCGTCCTATGCAAGTCCCACCATACCTGTTAAAATCTAAGTCTCCAGTGAGAAAGATGTTACATGCCAAAATGTCAGGATATATAAAACTTTCCCTACTAATCCTGTCTGCAAGCATTACAATATACTTATTCTTTACAAGCTCACACTAAACTATATACAGTTATATAAATGCAACATATTTATATAATTTTACAGAAAAAGGTTCAGTTAAATCATTGATGTATACAGTCTAATTTATTTACAATCACACTGGGAGAAAAGTATAGCTCCATTCCATTATGCTTTTTGCACTACAAAAAAGAAAAAAAATCAAAAGAGCAAGAATAAACATTGCAAACTGGTCTTGATCCAGGAAGCTCTTAAACACGAGTAATTTTAAACATGTGAATGGTCCCATTAATTTCAGTGGATTTACTCAAGTTATGCTATGCATAATTGTTTGCAGATGTGATATGAGTAGATTCTCTGGAATCTCCTGTTTCTTCAGCAGACAAGCGTCCAGCTAGTGTTAACTAGAGTTCTAGGTTTTTCTTTTTATGATTGCTCATGTGGGAATTGAGTCCAATGCAGGATTTGAAAATGTAGTTTGCATGTCTTGCAAGAGTAGTCATTGCGGGGGGGGGAAGGGGGTTGAAGGGTTGGCCTTGCAGCATACTCTCTTCTCCTGCAGAGACTTCACATGCCACTCCTCAAAAATGGTCATAGAATATCAGGGTTGGAAGGGACCTCAGGAGGTCATCTAGTCCAACCCCCTGCTCAAAGCAGGACCAATGCCCAACTAAATCATCCCAGCCAGGGCTTTGTCAAGCCTTATCTTAAAAATATCTAAGGAGATTCCACTACCTCCCTAGGTAACGCATTCCAGTGTTTCACCACCCTCCTAGTGAAAAAGTTTTTCCTAATATCCAACCTAAACCTCCCCCACTGCAACTTTAGACCATTACTCCTCATTCTGTCATCTGCTACCACTGAGAACAGTCGAGATCCATCCTTTTTGGAACCCCCTTTCAGGTAATTGAAAGCAGCTATCAAATCCCCCCTCATTCTTCTCTTCCGCAGACTAAAAAATCCCAGTTCCCTCAGCCTCTCCTCATAAGTCATGTGTTCCAGTCCCCTAATCATTTTTGTTGCCCTCCGCTGGACTCTTTCCAATTTTTCCACATCCTTCTTGTAGTGTGGGGCCCAAAACTGGACACAGTAGTCCAGATGAGGCCTCACCAATGTCAAATAGAGGGGAATGATCACGTCCCTCGATCTGCTGGTAATGCCCCTACCTATACATCCCAAAATGCCATTGGCACACTGTTGACTTATATCCAGCTTCTCGTCCACTATAACCCCTAGGTCCTTTTCTGCAGAACTGCTGCCGAGCCATTCGGTCCCTAGTCTGTAGGGATGCATGGGATTCTTCCGTCCTAAGTGCAGGACTCTGCACTTGTCCTTGTTGAACCTCAGATTTCTTTTGGCCCAATCCTCTAATTTGTCTAGGTCCCTCTGTATCCGATCCCTACCCTCCAGCGTATCTACCTCTCCTCCCAGTTTAGGGTCATCTGAAAACTTGCTGAGGATGCAATCCACACCATCTTCCAGATCATTTATAAAGAAATTGAACAAAACCAGCCCGAGGACCGACCCTTGGGGCACTCCACTTGATACCAGCTGCCAACTAGACATGGAGCCATTGATCACTACCCATTGAGCCTGACAATCTAGCCAACTTTCTATCCACCTTATAGTCCATTCATCCAGCCCATACTTCTTTAACTTGCTGGCAAAAATACCGTGGGAGACTGTGTCAAAAGCTTTGCTAAAGTCAAGGAACAACACATCCACCGCTTTCCCCTCATCCACAGAGCCAGTTATCCCATCATAGAGGGCAATTAGATTAGTCAGGCATGACTTGCCCTTGGTGAATCCATGCTGACTGTTCCTGATCACTTTCCTCTGCTCTAAGTGCTTCAGAATTGATTCTTTGAGGACCTGCTCCATGATTTTTCCAGGGATTGAGATGAGGCTGACTGGCCTGTAGTTCTCAGGATCCTCCTTCTTCCCTTTTTTAAAGATGGGCACTACATTAGCCTTTTTCCAGTCGTCCGGGTCCTCCCCCAATTGCCATGAGTTTTCAAAGATGATGGCCAATGGCTCTACAATCACATCCGCCAACTCCTTTAGCACTCTTGGATGCAGCGCATCCAGCCCCATGGATTTGTGCTCATCCAGCTTTTCTAAATAGTCCCGAACCACTTCTTTCTCACAGAGGGCTGGTCACCACCTCCCCATGCTGTGCTGCCCAGTGCAGTAGTCTAGGAGCTGACCTTGTTCGTGAAGACAGAGGCAAAAAAAAGCATTGAGTACATTAGCTTTTTCCACATCCTCTGTCACTAGGTTGCCTCCCTCATTCAGTAAGGGGCCCACACTTCCCTTGACTTTCTTCTTGTTGCTAACATACCTGAAGAAACCCTTCTTGTTACTTTTAAGATCTCTTGCAAGCTGCAACTCCAGGTGTGATTTGACCTTCCTGATTTCACTCCTGCATGCCTGAGCAATATTTTTATACTCTTCCCTGCTCATTTGTCCAATCTTCCATTTCTTGTAAGCTTCTTATTTGTGTTCAAGATCAGCAAGGATTTCACTGTGAAGCCAAGCTGGTCGCCTGCCATATTTACTATTCTTTCTACACATTGGGATGGTTTGTCCCTGTAACCTCAATAAGGATTCTTTAAAATACAGCCAGCTCTCCTGGACTCCTTTCCCCCTCATGTTATTCTCCCAGGGGATGCTGCCCATCAGTTCCCGGAGGGAGTCAAAGTCATGGATTCATGGCACAGACCTTTCCTTCTGGGTCTGTTGAGTGCAATAAATTCCCAGGTTTTAAATGTGCATCTTGCAGGCTTTGAGGTTGTCCTTTAAAGAGTCTTTATATTGGAGGATGGTTTGACCTTTAGAGCAGCTTCCCATGCTCAGTTCGCTGTAGGGTACTTTTGGTATACAGGAAACCTCCTGTGGACCACGTGTCCAACCCAGCGAAGTTAAGTCCTGATGAGCATGCTCTCACTGCCAGGGATTTGGCTCCTCTCAAGGACTTCACTGTTGGGGATCCCCTTCTGCTACTTGAAGTTGCAAATGGACCTTAGGCAGTGAAGATGGAAGCTCTCCAGCTGTTTGATGCAGCATTGGTAGAGAGGCCATGTCTTGCAGCCATAGAGAACTGAGGAGAGTACAACAGCATGATAGATTTTTTTATCTTGGTTCTGAGGCAGATTCCATGCTCCCTCCCGAGTCTGTGGGTGAGCCTGCCAAATTGGCCTTTGCCAGGTGCTGAATGATGTCCCCATCTAATATGGCTTATGGCAAAGTATGCTACAGAGGTAGCAAGATTTCCTGGTCTAGTTGAGGATATGTTGTCTGCTGTGATGATGGGATCATGGTGCTAGTGATGCTGGTGATCTGGCGCTGGATGGTATGAGACCTTTGTCTTTTTCAGGCTCATTGAGCAACCGAAGCATTTTGAGGCATCAGCAAAGTGATACACAATAAGCTGAATATCTGAGTGTTTGTGATATGAGGAGACAGTCATCAGCAAACAGGAGCTCTTTTAGTCACTGTTTGATTACCTTGGTGGGGGGCTTGAGTTCCTGTAGGTTGAACAGACCCCCATCCAGTCTAAACTGGATGTGTATGTCTCTGCATTCCAGGATTTTGACAAACAAAAGCATGGCTGAAAAGACAATGGCAAAGAGGGCTGGAGCCATTACTCACCCTTGCTTGGTGCCACTGGTGACAGAGAAGGCTTCTGAGTCACCACACTCCATTAGTCTGCCATCATTCAAAGAGGGGATGACTGCAATTGTCTTTTCTGGGCAAAGGAGTTTCCATAGGCCCTCATGATTCATTGAGTCAAAGGCCTTGGTCAGGTCAACACACACCATGTATGGGTCCTTGTTCTGTTCAGAAGCCGTCTCTTGTATTTGGTGGACTGCAGAAATCATGTCCATGGGCTATGGCCAACACAAGAGCCACACTGCAACTCTGGGTTCACCAAGTCTGCTAGGTGAGAGATGGGCCTATTGAGGACAACCCATGCGAGGAACTTCCCTGCTATAGACAGCAGTAAGATTCTGCAATGGCTGTTGCAGCTAGATATGCTTCCCTTCCTTTTGTATAGACAGACTACGAAAGCATCCTTATACTCCTGGGGTGTGGTATCCTGTTCTCATTTAGTTTTGGAAAGGAGTTTCCTGACCATGTGGGCAACTCCACTTTTGTACACTTCAGGTGGATTGCTGTCAAGGCCTGGAGACTTGCCTGTGGACAGCTGGTTGATGGCCTTAATAACGTTGTCTAAAAAAAGGGGGGGGGGCGGGGCGGTCCATGGTCAGCTCCTCCAGGACAGGTTGCTGTGGGAGTGAGTCAATGACTTCATTGGACAGAGGCTTCTGAACTGACAATCCACTATCAAAGTGTCCTGCCCAGCGAGAAAGTATTGCCTTTGTCTGTGAGCAGCCAGTTACCATCTGCTGTAAGGACAGGGACTGTACCACAGCCATACATTGCACAGAGACCTTCATAGAAGGCCTTTATGTCATGCTTTTCAACTTCTTGCAGCTCTGTAGCCTTCTGCTCCCACCAGTGGTTCTTTATTAGCCTTAATTAGGTTTGTAGTGTATGTCTGGCCTCCTGGTACCTGGCCTCCTTCATTACTGATTTCTTGTCCAAGATGGTCTGAACCTGACAGTCTTCCAGGGTTGGTTATCCCTTTGGAATTGTACAGCCAGTTCATATTGGGGTGAAGGAGTCAGATAATTTTCAAAACACCATCAGTAGCTCCCATATTTGGTGAGCTAAATACTTAGGGCTGATGTACATGCTATTCTAGTAATTTAAGTATTTAGCTCACCAAATATGGGAGCTACTGATGGTGTTTTGTCAGGTTCAGACCATCCCTCTCTCAAATATCTGAGAATGGACAAGGATATCTGCATTACAAGACATTAAACTACTTAACCTGACTAATTAAATTAGTAATAATGTATTTTGCACAATCAATGCACAGATTCTTTGGTGATTAGCCTCTTATAAATCCCTTAGCTCTATTAATAGATAGAAATGTTTGTAACTTTATTTTAAAACCTGAAATGCTGACTATTTAGGTTAACCATTCAAATCCAGCCAAAGTCAGCAGTGACTTGAAAGAGGTTGCTGTCCGATGGCTGGAGTGGCATGTATGAAACAAATTTGGAACTCAGCCCAGTTCCTAGTGGAGAAGTGAGGAGCACAACCTTTAATGGAGCACCACCATTAATTGGCACCCCGGCTGGCAGTCTCAGCCCTGGTCTACACTATGAGTTTAGGTTGAAGTTAGCAGCGCTAGATCAATTTAACCGTGCACCTGTCCACACGAAAAAGCCATTTTTGTCGACTTAAAGAGCTCTTAAAATCGATTTCTGTACTCCTCCCTGACGAGGGGATTAGCGCTGAAATCAACATTGCTGGGTCGAATTTGGGGTAGCGTGGACGCAATTCGACGGTATTGGCCTCCGGGAGCTATCCCAGAGTGCTCCATTGTGACCGCTCTGGACAGCACTTTCCATTCAGATGCACTAGCCAGGTACACAGGAAAAACACCGGGAACTTTTGAATTTCATTTCCTGTCTGGCCAGCGTGGCGTGACTATGCAGAGCTCATGAGCAGAGGTGACCATGCAGTCTCAGAATTGCAAAAGAGTGGACCAAATGGGAGGTACTGGATCTGATCGCTCTATGGGGAGACGAATCCGTGCTATCAGAACTCCGTTCCAAAAGATGCAATGCCAATATATTTGAAAAAAATCTCCAGGGGCATGAAGGACAGAGGCTATAACAGGGACCCACAGCAGTGTAGTGTGAAAATTATGGAGCTCAGGCAAGGCTACCAAAAAACCCAAACGGCCGCTCCGGGTCAGAACTCCAGACATGCCGCTTTTATGAGGAGCTGCATGCAATTCTCGGTGGTGCCCTTACCACTACCCCACCCCTGTACGTGGACTCCTGCAAGGGGGGGGGGGGGAGTATCACTCAACAGGGATGAGGATTTTGGGGACAAGAAAGATGCTGATGAGGTGGAGGATGAAACTGTTCTCCCTGACAGCCGGGAAGTGTTTATCACCCTGGATCCAATACCCTCCCAAGGCGGGCTCCCGGACCTTGAAGGTGGAGAAGGCACCTCTGGTGAGTGTACCTTTGTAAATATAATACATGGTTAAAAGCAAGCATGTTTAATTTTCCCTGAAGACTTGGGATGCATTCGCGTCCAGTAGAGCTACTGGAAAAGTCTGTTAACGTGTCTGGGGATGGATCGGAAATCCTCCAGGGACATCTCAATGAAGCTCTTCTGGATGTACTCCTAAAGCCTTTGCAAAAGGTTTCTGGGGAGGGCAGCCTTATTCCGTCCTTCATGAAGGACACTTTACCACGCCAGGCCAGTAGCACATAGTCTGGAATCATTGCATAAGAAAGCATAGCAGCGTATGGTCCCGGTGTTTGCTGGCATTCAAGCAACATCTGTTGTGTTATCCTCAGGAGAGAGATATCATTCATGGTCACCTGGTTGAAATAGGGGAATTTTATTAAGGGGACATTCAGAGGTGACCGTTCCTGCTGGGCTGTTTGCCTGTGGCTGAAAAGAAATCATCCCCGCTTTAAGCCATGCAGTGAGGGGGTGAGGGTGGCCTTTCACGCTGAGCTGTTTGGGTTTGGCTGGCACGGATCTTCCCTGATAATAGTCACGTGATGGGAGGAGCGGTGAAGTGATCATCCCAGAGAACTGGGGGTGGGGGGGTTAATTGGGTTTGTGCTGCACGTTAACCTGAAAACCACAGCCCCTCCTTTTAAAAGGCCAATCCAATGGGTGCTTGAAACAGGAAAGGAGGGCGCTGTTGTTTGAAACCATTCACCATGAAAAAGTCTACCCATTGTTCTCTAAAATGTGTCTTTTTAAATACTACTCTCCCTTTTTTTTCCTCCTGCAGCTGCCAATGTTTCAGCGCTCCCCCTATCATCTCCATCCCTGAGGCTAGTGCAGATAAAAAGACTAACAAAAACACATTCGCGATGAAATGTTCTCTGAGCTCCTGCAGTCCTCCTGCACTGAAAGAGCTCAGCAAAATGCATGGAGGCAAACAATTGCAGAGTCCAGGAAAGCAGAAAATGTATGCGAGGAGAGGTGACGGGATCAAGATGATAGGTGACGGCAGCGTGGTGAGAGGAGGCAGGAGGCAATGCTGAGAGTACTGGAGGATCAAATGGATATGCTCTGGCATATGGCTGAGCTGCAGGAAAGGCAGCATGAGCACAGACCGCTGCTGCAGCCACTGTGTAACTGCCAGCTCTCCTCCTCAAGTTCCATAGCCTCCTCGCCCAGATGCCCAAGAACGCGAGGAGAGGGGTGCCTCTGGGCACCCCAACACTCCACCCCAGAGGACTGCCCAAGCAACAGAAGGCTGGCATTCAATAAGTTTTGAAGTGCAGTGTGGCCTTGTCCTTCCATCCTCCCCTACCCCATCTGGGCTACCTTGGCAGTTATCCCCCTATTTGTGTGACAAATTAATAAAGAATGCATGAATTTGAAACAATGACTTTATTGCTTCTGCAAGCGGTGATCAAAGAGGGGAGGGCGGTTGGCTTACAGGGAAGTAGAGTGAACCAAGGGGGTGGGTCTTCATCAAGGAGAAACAAACAGAACTCTCACACCGTAGCCTGGCCAGTCATGAAACTGGTTTTCAAAGCTTCTCTGATGCGCAGCGTGCCCTGCTATGCTCTTCTAACCGCCCTAATGTCTGGCTGCGCGTAATCAGCTGCCAGGTGATTTGCCTCAACCTCCTACCCCACCATGAACGTCTCCCCCTTACTCTCACAGATATTGTGGAGCGTACAGCAAGCAGTAATAACAATGGGAATACTGGTTTCGCTGAGGTCTGAGTCAGTAAACTGCGCCAGCGACCCTTTAAACATCCAAATGCACATTTTACCACCATTCTGCACTTGCTCAGCCTGTAGTTGAACAGCTCCTGACTACCATCCAGGGTGCCTGTGTATGGCTTTGTGAGCCATGGCATTAAGAAGTAGGCTGGGTACCCAAGGATAACGATAGGCATTTCAACATCCCCAACGGTTATCTTCTGGTCTGGAAAATAAGTCCCTTCCTGCAGTTGTTCAAATAGACCAGAGTTCCTGAAGATGCGAGCGTCATGTACCTTTTCTAGCCATCCCACGTTGATGTTGGTGAAATGTCCCTTGTGATCCATCAGTGCTCACAGCACCATTGGAAAGTACCTCTTTTGGTTTATGTACTGGCTGCTAGTGTGGTCCGGTCCCAAGATAGGGATGTGTGTTCCATCTGTCGCCCCACCAGTTAGGGAACCCCATTGCAGCAAAGCCATCCACTATGACCTGCACATTTTCCAGAATCACTTGCATTATAGCAGCCCCCACAGTAGATTTGCCCACTCCAAATTGATTCCCGACTGACCGGTAGCTGTCTGGCTTTGCAAGCTTCCACAGGGCTATTGCCACTCGCTTCTCAACTGTGAGGGCTGCTCTCATCTTGGTATTCATGCGCTTCAGGGCAGGGGAAAGCGAGTCACAAAGTTCCATGAAAGTGCCCTTACGCATGCGAAAGTTTCGCAGCCACTGGGAATCGTCCCAGACCTGCAACACTATGCGGTCCCACCAGTCTGTGCTTGTTTCCCAGGCCCAGAATCGGCATTCCACGGCATGAGCCTGCCCCATTGTCACCAGGATGTCCAAATTGCCGGGGCCCGTGCTTTGAGAGAAGTCTGTGTCCATGTCCTCATCACTCTCGTCACTGCGGTGCCATCGCCTCCTCGCCTGCTTTTGCAGGTTCTGATTCTGCACATGCCGCGGGATAATGCGTGAGGTGTTTACAATGCTCATAAGTGCAGCGGTGATCTGAGCGGGCTCCATGCGTGCCATGGTATGGCGTCTGCAGGAGAGCAGAGTTGCAGCAGAAGCAGGCCTACTGCACCGTCTGCTGTCAGCAGCACCAGGACACAACAGCGTTGGTGTCAGTGAGCTGAGTGGGCTGCATGTTTGCCGTGGTATGGCATCTGTAGGAGAGCAGGAAAGCAGAGTTGCAGCGGAAGCGGTGGCTGATGGCCTGCGAGGTGGATTTAGGAGAGCAGGAGAGCAGAGTTGCAGTGGAAGCAGTGGTTCGATGATGATGGTTAGCAGTCCTACTGCACCGTCTGCTGAAAGCAGTATCGCATTCACATGGAAAAAAGGCGTGAAACGATTGTCTGCCATTGCTTTCATGGAGGGAGGGGCGATTGACGACATGTACCCAAAACCACCCTCAACAATGGTTTTGCCCCATCAGGCATTGGGAGCTTAACTCAGAATTCCAATGGGTGGCGGAGACTGCGGGAACTGTGGGATAGCTACCCACAGTGCAGCGCTCTGAAAGTCGACGCTAGCCACGGTACCGTGGCTGCACTCTGCCAACTTAATGTGCTTAGGGACATACACAATCGACTGTATAAAATCACTTCCTAAAAAATCGACTTCTATAAATTTGATCTAATTTCGTAGTGTAGTCATAGCCTCAGAAGAGAGGCCAAGGGAAGAATGAGCAAAAAAATGAACCATCCTCTTAATTCCTAGAGGTGAACCCTCTAGATCAGGGTTGAAACTTATTGGCAGCGCAGTGTGGAAAGTTTGTGCTTTCTTCTTCTGCATTCATGGTATAGATAGACAAAGGGCTTTAGCCTACAAGACTGATGGTCCAGCATCTTTGATGAGCAATCAGTTCCTTAACAACAAGGAAAGATGTAAAAGGAAGAAAAGCATAAACCCTTTGATCTGAGACTAAGCATTCAGGTTGTAACCCCAAAGGGACATTTTCTGTGAAGAGTTATGGTGAATGACTGAAAATAGGAAGGATTGAATAGAACGTAAGCAAAACTTCACCAGGACACCGTAATTATATCCTCTTATTAATATTTTAAAATATTTTCTTAGGATCTTAACTCAGTGGTAAGGTGACTGAAAGAAAACCTAGACTTGTTGCAAGATGGCAGAATTGTAGGGATAAGAGGCAGAGCTAAGCAGAAGATATAACACTAAATGACAAGGTTATATGGGAGAGTCTAATTTAATGGCCTGTGATATATAGGAAGTCAGATGAGATTATCTAATGGTCCCTTCTGATCTTAAAATCTATGAGTCTGTCGTCTTCCATTGACTTTGATAGTAGATTGAACTGTAGGACTCCTCTTATGTTGCGAAGAACTCCTTTTCTCCTACATTGATATTATTCACTAGAAATTTTAGTAATATTTTAGATTTGGGACTTTAATACCCACAAAATAAGCCGGGTTGCCACTTTTACTTCTGCTTGTAAAAGACAATCAGTTTTTAAAATGTGTTAAAGAAATAATAAAAAGCAGATTGCACTTAGTTTCAAGCAGCTTTCATGTTTTAAAAACAAGAAGAGGAAGCAAGACCTTCAAGCCGTTAGCCAATAAAGGAACAATCAGCAGGAAATCAACTCTAATGTCTTAGTTTTGATTCACACATACAACAGTAAAGGGTACCTCACATGCATTAAACAGACAATTATTGCTGATTAGTAAATTAATGGAAAAGTCAAGGTTATCAGAATTTTGACTGAATACCATTCTGAGAAGAGTGGTGCTGCTTAAAATGAACCAAGAACTTAATTAGCTGATGCCAGCACAGCGTATTATATTGTTTTGACAAATGGTTGATTTAAGTTATTGAGATAAGTACTCACAGTGAAGATCTCAGTTGAAAGGGTTTGTCATAGAGAAGCCCCACCTGAAGCACTCTCCCGTAGCAGGCTGCAGTAGAATGGGCATACCTGCCTCAGTTTCCCTCTTTCAGAGTCCCCAGTAACTTCACGCAAGCTTTTTTACCTCAATAATATCCCTCCTTGGGGCCTGTTTATTACAAATATGTAGTGCAAAACTGTCCATACCAGGATCCAAATTTTTTTTACCCCCCAGTACATTTACCTTAAAATCCCATGATTTCTAGTCCCTCCACACCCTACATACCACACTCCAGCATCTTCCACCATACCCAGGCTCTTCACTGGTCTTCTCACCAAGTCAGCCACCCTCCTCTTCCCAACAGGACCTCCCAGTCTCTCTGCTTGGAGTTCATCCTCACCAGGGGAGCATCCGTAACTTCCCCTTTTACATTAGCCTATCATATCCAGATTAGCCAACAGATAAGCCCCTCCACTGTCTCCCTGCCTTTAGCCCTCTCCAGACCTGGCTCTCTGTCTTGTGGAGAAGAGTCAGCAAACCCTACTGTTGCCTTTAGCCCTGCCCTGTTGCTCCCCCAGCACATACCACTTCCTTCAGAAATCTCCTACAATATCGATCTCTGCCAGTTGGGGTCAGCTGACCAGTGACAGGTACACTGGCCTCTTCCCTACCTGTGGTCCAGTGTCACCCAATGACATAGTTAAACAGAGGACTTTGCCTACAGGACCCCATAAGGGCAAACTCTGACAACTGCACCTGAATGGGGATTATTCAGGTTTCTCTTGTCTGGATGGAGATTATCAGAGAAGCCAGCTCTAGGGGACAGTAAGTATAGTCATAACTGATTGTGATTTCCTTTTGTTGTGAAGCAGCTGAGCAAAAGAAAGTTTTACTTCCAGACTTACTGAACTAGACCATGCTTAGCTTTGTGAACATTGAGCTTCATGCTGTCACAATCTAGGGATTTTAGGCTAATGTGTTTCCCAGGTAAAAATTTCAAGAACAGACAGGACATGGGAAGAAATAGTGTTTTTAGAGCAAATGTGAAAGACCCAGGGCCAGAAAAAAGAAGCTGCTTTTGGCTACATAGTTAAACACTGTGGGCTAGATCCACAAAGATATTTAGAAAACTAACTGCCACCTTATGTGCCTGAGTCCAAAATGAAGATCTTCAAACCCCTGCTCAGCTGCTGCCTAACCCCACAGGCACCTAACTTTTATAGGTGCCTAAATTTCTGCTGGTGTGCATGCACACAGCCACTTAAATCCTGATGCCCTGCACCTAGTTCACATCTGAGCCCCAGTGGGATCCTCAAACTAAGCATTTCCTTCCTTAGTTTTTTGAACTAAAGGATTGATCTGACTCTAAGAGTGGGGTTTATGGTTGTGAATCCCAAGCAGAGGGAGGTGCCTCCCTCTAGCCTGGAGTTAGCCTAACTCCTTTTGAGGGAGCAGGGATTAGGGCACACTGCCTCCTCAACATTTTCTATTGGCTAGTTTAGGCAGATGCCAATAGAAACTGCTCAGTGTGCTGGCTATTGAGACTCCCATTCTTAGGCACCTCACTCTCTCCATGCATTGTACAGAAAGCCCAGGCACTTAACTCGTGTCCGTGGATTTCAATGAGGCAGAAGGGTGCCTGAATGTTAGGCATTGCAATGCTGAGAATAAGGGTATGTCTAAACTGCAATTAGACACCTATGCTGGTCTGTGTCAGCCAACTTGTGGGGTGCCAGAGGTTGGGCTCCAGCCCAAGCCCAAATGTGTACACCAGAATTAAACAGCCCTGTAGCCCAAGCTCTGCGAGCCCGAGTCAGCAACACAGGCCAGCCCCAGGTGCTTAAATGCAGTGTAGACATATCCTTAGTTCCCTTTGTGGATCTAGACTACCCTGTCTTAGCTATAGTTTCTGTATATAGAAGTGCCTTTGTGCAGTTTTGCTCTTTCCTGGGCCATTTCTGTTCAACGTAAATAGGATTCCATGTAGATTTTGAAAATAATTTATACTAGACTATACCCTGAGTCTGTATCACTAACTTCTCTTCCAGTGGGAGACTGACATGCTGCATAGCCCACAAATCTGCTACATCTTGGCAAAGGGACAACAATATATCACTCAGCACTTTTTACTACATCTATGAACCTTTATGTTGATTATATTAATGTGCTTTAACATATTGAAACTAATGTTAATAAAATGAGAAGAATGGCAACAAAAATGAGGCATGAGTCAGATTTAACAGGATACATTTCACTTAGATACCATTGGGATTTAAACTTGTCAGGTTTGTCTCCAATTTTCTTTCCTACATCCTCAGAGGATTTTTGGTTTTCAGCATAGTCTGCACAGTGCACTTATCTCCAGTCACTGAACAATGACCAGGCTGCTAGCAACTGAGTACTTCTAACTGTTCTTGATCACTGACTAACAAAAACCCAATATGCCATAGTTCCACATGCCAGCCTGGATTTGATTAAAGTGATTTAAATAGATAGTGACATGCTGCTTTAAAGTTTTTCTTTTCACTAGTTATTCTGTATTGTTTGCATTAGTTCAACTGGCAAATGGCTAAGCCATTATAAAAGCTGAAAGTGACCCTCTTTGAAAATTTAGGCTGCCAACTACTCAATGTTCTGTTTGTTACAGGGTTTTTTTTTTCCTTTACTGACCTATTTTGCTTCATACTTGACTAGTATAGTTTGAGATTTCAAAACTGTATTTTAACTGTGGTCTACATTTAATAAGGAAATGAGAAATTTCCACCATCACCTCTTTGCAGACTGAAGATTAAATTGGGTTTTGATTACCAAAAAAGAATTTCTCCCATTGTGAACACAGTATATGTGCCAGTAAGTTATAATAGGGAAGTATGCAGTGGCCTGCTAAAAAGGGTCATTTGCTGATGAATAGCATTGGCTCACCCTTGCTAGCTGAATAGGGAATTCTAGGAGTACTGCTATTAACGCACAGTCACTAGCTATCAAATATACTCCTAATTTCTGTACTCAAATTATAACCAGGTTAGTTGTTGTGTTATTACATCTGTAAAACCTGTGTTCAGTTCGTTACCCTAGGCAGTCTTTTATTGGCTGAGCTGCCAGGAGCTCTGGAGGCAGCACATTTAAAACAAGATTTTCAAACTTGGGTGCCTAAAGTTAAGTACCTGAATCCACACCTAAAGAAGTGGCCTGATTTTCAGAAGGGATGAGTTCCTGTATTTCCCATTAATTTGATGGGGAGTTGTAGGTGCTTCAGAAAATCTGGCCACTTTTATTTATGGGCCTAATGGTGGATTTAGGCCCCTGATTTGAGGCACTCAGATTTGATTTTGCTCTTAGAAGGGAATGTCATGTGTTCCTAGAATATCAGGGTTGGAAGGGACCTCAGGAGATCATCTAGTCCAACCCCCTGCTCAAAGCAGGACCAATCCCCAATTTTTGCTCCAGATCCCTAAATGGCCCCCTCAAGGATTGAACTCACAACCCTGGGTTTAGCAGGGCAATGCTCAAACTGCTGAGCTATCCTTTCCCCTGTTGCTGAGTAGTGACTCACTCAGTACAATTCAGGTGCTGCTTTGATGATTGAGATGGATGAAGGAGGTGGTATGTGGGTCTGAATTAAGTTTAGGTGAGTATTCACATTGAAGGTCAAATTAGGGCTCAGATTCAGAGTCAATTACATGAGGTTCACAAGCTGTTCTCAAAATGGGGGAAATCTCAGGAGGTTAATTATTCAAATGAAATTTCATCCACAGCTGAACTGGAAGCATAAAAAGATTCCTTTTCTTTCTGTACTTGTGGATCTGCTCCAAACTTAAAAGGCAGGTCAAATTCAGACTTGCAGATTGGAACCCAACCTACTTGCATACATCTTGTTTTCAAAATAGTTTGGATTCTAGTTTAAGCCCAACTCTCACTGATAGATTAGCTCCAAAAGGAAAACTGTCCTATAGATATTGTGACAAAGTTCCTCCTCTGTCTTTGTGGGTCCTGTGCTTTTTGGCGGATTTGCTCGCCTCACAGGTTCACGGCAACCCTCAGTTTGGCCACTTCTGCTAGAGTCTCAAACCTGCTGTTCACTCACCTAATCTCATCACTGGCCAGCATGGGGGAAATGGAGAACAATCCCCACAGTTTCTGTGTCCCACCTAGTGGGTCAGGGACAGGCCAGATCCCTTTCCAAATTAGACCTTCCCTTCTGGTGTTTCCTCACAAACCAGGTCAACTCCTTCTGTGTTTGATCAGGAGTTGGGGGGATGGATGGGGGGGGGGGGAACCAGGGCTCACCCTCTACACCAGGTTCCAGCCTGGGGCTCTGTGGATAGCAGGCGTCTACAATGTCCCCTATATCAGCTGCATAACAGCTACAACTCCCTGGGCTACTTCCCCATGGCCTTCCCCCAGCACCTTCTGTATTCTGACTGCAGGATCTTCCTCCTGAAGCCTGATCACACTTGTACTCTTCAGTCCTCCAGCAGGATCCCTACTGGTTATCTAATTTAGGGACCCTCCAGCTATGCCTTCTCACTCCCTGCTCCTTGTGCACCCCCCACAGTAACTGATGGGAGGTCCTTTTTAAACCAGGTGTCCTGGTTAGCCTGCCTGCCATAATTGATTCTAGTAAGTTCTTAATTGGCTCCAGGTGTCTTAATTAGCCTGCCTGGCTTAATTGGTTCTAGCAGGTTCCTGATTGCTCTAGGACAGCACCACTCTGGTAACCCAGGAAACAGAAAACTATTCATCCAGTGGCCAGTATATTTGCCTCCTACCAGACTACTGTATTCTCTGCTCGGTGTCCCCGTCCGGTTCCCTTCGTTTGACCCTTTGACCGCACTCCCGTCCCTGTTTTTCATTAGTTGTCCCCCGTAATTAGTTGGTTCTCCAGGCCCTGTGGATCTCCCCCTTAGGCTGTGGGGGGATCCTTTTGTAGTGGACGAGCTCTGCCCGCCCACGTCCTGGATTCCCAATAGGACCAGACTACTGTATTCTCTGCTCGGTGTCCCCGTCCGGTTCCCTTCGTTTGACCCTTTGACCGCACTCCCGTCCCTGTTTTTCATTAGTTGTCCCCCGTAATTAGTTGGTTCTCCAGGCCCTGTGGATCTCCCCCTTAGGCTGTGGGGGGATCCTTTTGTAGTGGACGAGCTCTGCCCGCCCACGTCCTGGATTCCCAATAGGACCAGACTACTGTATTCTCTGCTCGGTGTCCCCGTCCGGTTCCCTTCGTTTGACCCTTTGACCGCACTCCCGTCCCTGTTTTTCATTAGTTGTCCCCCGTAATTAGTTGGTTCTCCAGGCCCTGTGGATCTCCCCCTTAGGCTGTGGGGGGATCCTTTTGTAGTGGACGAGCTCTGCCCGCCCACGTCCTGGATTCCCAATAGGACCAGACTACTGTATTCTCTGCTCGGTGTCCCCGTCCGGTTCCCTTCGTTTGACCCTTTGACCGCACTCCCGTCCCTGTTTTTCATTAGTTGTCCCCCGTAATTAGTTGGTTCTCCAGGCCCTGTGGATCTCCCCCTTAGGCTGTGGGGGGATCCTTTTGTAGTGGACGAGCTCTGCCCGCCCACGTCCTGGATTCCCAATAGGACCAGACTACTGTATTCTCTGCTCGGTGTCCCCGTCCGGTTCCCTTCGTTTGACCCTTTGACCGCACTCCCGTCCCTGTTTTTCATTAGTTGTCCCCCGTAATTAGTTGGTTCTCCAGGCCCTGTGGATCTCCCCCTTAGGCTGTGGGGGGATCCTTTTGTAGTGGACGAGCTCTGCCCGCCCACGTCCTGGATTCCCAATAGGACCAGACTACTGTATTCTCTGCTCGGTGTCCCCGTCCGGTTCCCTTCGTTTGACCCTTTGACCGCACTCCCGTCCCTGTTTTTCATTAGTTGTCCCCCGTAATTAGTTGGTTCTCCAGGCCCTGTGGATCTCCCCCTTAGGCTGTGGGGGGATCCTTTTGTAGTGGACGAGCTCTGCCCGCCCACGTCCTGGATTCCCAATAGGACCAGACTACTGTATTCTCTGCTCGGTGTCCCCGTCCGGTTCCCTTCGTTTGACCCTTTGACCGCACTCCCGTCCCTGTTTTTCATTAGTTGTCCCCCGTAATTAGTTGGTTCTCCAGGCCCTGTGGATCTCCCCCTTAGGCTGTGGGGGGATCCTTTTGTAGTGGACGAGCTCTGCCCGCCCACGTCCTGGATTCCCAATAGGACCAGACTACTGTATTCTCTGCTCGGTGTCCCCGTCCGGTTCCCTTCGTTTGACCCTTTGACCGCACTCCCGTCCCTGTTTTTCATTAGTTGTCCCCCGTAATTAGTTGGTTCTCCAGGCCCTGTGGATCTCCCCCTTAGGCTGTGGGGGGATCCTTTTGTAGTGGACGAGCTCTGCCCGCCCACGTCCTGGTTTCCCAATAGGACCAGACTACTGTATTCTCTGCTCGGTGTCCCCGTCCGGTTCCCTTCGTTTGACCCTTTGACCGCACTCCCGTCCCTGTTTTTCATTAGTTGTCCCCCGTAATTAGTTGGTTCTCCAGGCCCTGTGGATCTCCCCCTTAGGCTGTGGGGGGATCCTTTTGTAGTGGACGAGCTCTGCCCGCCCACGTCCTGGTTTCCCAATAGGACCAGACTACTGTATTCTCTGCTCGGTGTCCCCGTCCGGTTCCCTTCGTTTGACCCTTTGACCGCACTCCCGTCCCTGTTTTTCATTAGTTGTCCCCCGTAATTAGTTGGTTCTCCAGGCCCTGTGGATCTCCCCCTTAGGCTGTGGGGGGATCCTTTTGTAGTGGACGAGCTCTGCCCGCCCACGTCCTGGTTTCCCAATAGGACCAGACTACTGTATTCTCTGCTCGGTGTCCCCGTCCGGTTCCCTTCGTTTGACCCTTTGACCGCACTCCCGTCCCTGTTTTTCATTAGTTGTCCCCCGTAATTAGTTGGTTCTCCAGGCCCTGTGGATCTCCCCCTTAGGCTGTGGGGGGATCCTTTTGTAGTGGACGAGCTCTGCCCGCCCACGTCCTGGATTCCCAATAGGACCAGACTACTGTACCCCACTGGTCAGGGTCTGTCACAATATATACATAGGGCAGAATCCTGGCTCCACTGAAGTCAGTGGCAAAACTCCCATATGAGCAGAGTGAAGAAAGCAAGGGTTGATGGATGCCCCATGTAAAGCAATGGAACGTGAGTATTGGTTAATGGTGAGAGTTTAGTAACCTTGTCAATTAACATGTTTAGCTTACAGAAGAGCACAGAATTTGCCTTATTAAATCAGACCTTTGACCCACTATGTCCTGTATCTTTGACCTAATGCATTAATTACCCTTAGATAAGCAGGTTTATGTTGAATGTTTGTCTTGAGATTGACATGAGATAGGGAAACACATTAATGGGTTTCCCTCACTAATCATTTCTTAGTGCACTGCTCAATTCTGTTTTATTTGTTAATTTAGATTTTTCTAACAATTTAAACTCAAACACTACCTCTCAGACTACATAGAGATTTGGTAATTTCTAAATATCTAACAGGTCCAGTTCAGACACATCTAAGGGACCCACAGCCACACTAGATTGGGGGCTCCTGCTGTATATAATATATTTCTCACACCCATATATCCTCATTTATATCTGATGTCACTACTCCTGTTTGTACTTTGAGTACTACTTTGTGATTGTTATTTGCATTTACAGTAAGTTGTAGGCACTGTTTTTCTGAGCATCGACTTGACATGGCAGGTAAGCATATTTCATTAGAGGGTGCAGAAATAAAGTATTTCTTTTTGAAATCGCTACATCAGCAAGATGTAAGCTTAAATCATACTGAGCTGTAACTGGAGTCCTGACTAGAGGATCCCACTGACCTACACATCTGAGAAACGCTCTTTTGAGGGACTCTTGCATTTTGTCACTAGCTGGATAACTTTGAGAGATTGGCTCCTTGACTATTGAATGGAGCATGTTTGCTCTGGGTTTTTGCCTTTACATATTTTTGTTAACCAATAGATTTTCTAATGTTTAATTTCTGTAGAAATGTATAGAAAATGACATGAAAAACAAAGTAATGAAACCCATTTCAACATCAAAGAGACAGATTCTCCTTTTACTTACACTGCTTTAAATTAGTAGTAACTCCGTGGATGTTAGTGTAATTACACATATACAAGACTTGGATCCAAGACCCTGATCTAGCAAAGCAGTTTAGGGGGAAGATTTCAAAGACACACATTTAAAGCAAAAAACCCCACCAAAAAACCAGAAGTTCGGCATCCAACTCTTTTTTTGTGCCTTTGAAAATCTGCCCCTCACATGAGTAGTCACATTGACTTCAGTGGGACCAGTCCCTTGTGTACTTAAACATATGCATCCATTCCTGACCTTGAGCCTGTGGGAGAGGAGAAGAAAGTCCTAAGAATTTGTCTTTCAAAGCATCAAAACAAGAAAAAGCTACTTTTTCAAAGAATATCTGTGTGCAAAAATAGTAAACTTCTTGGCTAAAAGAAAAGTTACAATTTTAAATGAATGTGTTCAGAATTTTAGCTTCTAAATACTAAGCAGAAAGATATGAGTCTAAAAGTTAAAAATAAGTGCCCTATTGTATATCTATAATCTGATGTAAAAGGTTCATTTCAGTATAGATTGTGTGTTCTGTGTGCTCTGCATTTATATGCTAAGCAGATTCCCTATATGGTATCTAGGAGAAAAGCAGGACCACCTCAGGTTATCATAAGTGCAAAGTAAAATGAAAGACTAGGCTTTAGACTTACTCTAATTAAGCTATATATTAGAGAAATAATGCTACATGTATAATGCAATTTAAAAATTGCATATTTTTTTTAAAAAAAAGGGAGCACTTGTGGCACCTTAGAGACTAACCAATTTATTTGAGCATAAGCTTTCGTGAGCTATAGCTCACTTCATCGGATGCATACTGTGGAAAATACAGAAGATGTTCTTATACATACAAACCATGAAAAAATGGGTGTTTACCACTACAAAAAGGTTAACACCCATTGTTTCATGGTTTGTATGTATAAGAACATCTTCTGTATTTTCCACAGTATGCATCCGATGAAGTGAGCTATAGCTCACGAAAGCTTATGCTCAAATAAATCGGTTAGTCTAAGGTGCCACAAGTACTCCTTTTCTTTTTGCAAATAGACACTAACACGGCTGTTACTCTGAAACCTGTCCTTTTTTTAATATATCCTCAGTGTCATGAATTAACTTTTGAGTAAAGTGAAGAAGGTTTCAGTGGCAGACTAATTTCTGAAACCCACAGCTGAAAGAGGAACTGTAGGATTTGTTTATTTTTTGACTGCTTCTTTGCAGCACTGTTTACCAAGCAACTACACCACCACAGAGTATATACTCCTCTGACTGGAATAAAGGTAATGTGACATGCAATGATATTAACCTTGGATGGGGATAACGCTTTGTTCCACCTTTTAAAATCTAAGGCTTTATTGAAAAAGGGGGGGTTAAAGACTGTCATGAAGACTAAACCATGTATAAATGCAGAAAAGACTTCTACCTCATTTTGTTAGTTAATGACTAATACCACCCCTATTTAAGACAGTGGCTCATTCAAGTGGATCAAATGAATGATCTATACAGTAGCTTGTGCTTTTACAGATATCTTAAATAATTCACTTATTTAAAGCACCAGAAAACAAAGTAATATGTATTGAATCAAAACTTTAATGTTATGCAGTTGGATATCTAATTTATGGACCCTCTTGAATTGGGTCAGAAAGAAGTGGCAGACTGATGTCACCCTCATTGTTCTATTACTTCTCCTTTTTAAATGGCTTTAGAATGCCACACAAACACTGAGTTCTCTAATGGTTTACTAATCTGCCATTGTTGTAATATGGTCTGTATTTCCCCACTAAATGCATGGGCATGACCTTTTCTTTTAAGATAACCATTTTATATGGTTTGAGACTCACCTTCATGTGTTTTTTAGTTAATTATCACCTCACAATACACCTGAGGTATGTAGTAATCCTCCAGAAATGCACTGCCTGCTTAGTCTTTGCCTTGTTGCTTAGTTATAATAAATCCAAAGCAGTGGAAGAAATTGCCATAGGGAAAGGTTTGTTTTCACAGTGTGTATTTTCTGACAGAAATTCTCTTTAGTATTAACTCTGTTTTCTCTTGGCATTGGAGAAGACACCAAGATTTATATTCACTCTTTCCTACCCATTCTATGTAAGACGACAAGAAATGTCTTTTTCTAATCACCTGATCCATAAGGCTGTTCATACTGAGGGACATCTTACCCTAAAAAGAAGTTAAACAAAAGAAATGAGCCGCATATAGTCTGTCAAACATTCAACCATAGTCCTTGCTTTTTTAGAAGTGAAATGGAAGAAATAGGCAGACTTCAGACTCCTGAATTCATTAAAAACTGATTGGAAGCACCCTGACTCCTTGGAGCATCTGCTTGACAACCTGTGAGAATTATCTCAGCCTTTCATCCTTCGGAGGCAGATAAATTGGAGATAATGCAGTTGACTGCACGCAGTTTTCATAGAACCTGCCAGAGTTGTGCAAAAATGAAAGACTGCCTGGCCCTTTTATAAGGGTAAGGATTTTGCTCTGGTAAATTTGACCAAAATTTCCCTTACCTCCCCTGTTCCTTTTCATGCAGTGTGCTGTACACTAATTGATTGCAGACCTCCTATCCAAGATATCCATTTCAGTAGTGCTGTGTGTACTGGTATACAGAGCCTGATCCTGCATTACCAATGTTTGTAGGAATTTTGCCATAGACTCCAATGGAAGCAGAATCGGTTTCCATTGAGCTCAGTGGCCCTTGGATCAACCTCTGTGTCATGGTGCTTGCTATCCTTGCATATTGTCAAACAATTCAGGTTTTCCAGTTTCTGGCTTCAAGGAACTCTTGGCCATGGCATCAATTTGCCAGTTGTGTTAATATCCAAAGCCAAAAATATAGAAAACTTATTTTCACCTGGCAGGATTTCACAGTGGGCATTAACTGAATGCAGGAGCATATGCTACTACAATGAAAGCTATTGCCATTTTGAGTATTTCAAGAGCAAAATAAGTTAATCAGAGAAATACTCTAAACATGCTCCCCATGAAATCTATGTAATAGCCTCTGGAGCAGATTTTATTGCTCAGAGGGTGGCAGGGGGCCTTACTGTCACAAAAAAATAGGACATTTGGCTAGGCAGCTATGGGAACGTATTGCAGGGCAAGCACACCCTGTCCACTCTTGGGTAGGAGGAGGGTTATTTCCCCATGATTAAGTCTGTACACTCATCCCTGTCTCAGGATAGCATGATCTAGGGACAAAAGTCAAAATGGCTGCTCTCTCTCAGGGCTGCATAGCCCAATGGCCAGAGTCAGTATAACCCCCCCTCTCCTTCAGGGCTGCATAGCCTAGTGGCCAGTCAGATGAGTGGCTGCTAGGTAGTAGAATACAGGCCCTCCCTGCTGCACCAGGTCCCAGCTCAGGGCCCTGACAGCGGCAAGTATGCTCACCACTGGATCAGCAGGAAATCCACCCAAAATGCACTGACACCACCTAGTACAATCACTAGTCCCCCTGAGCTACGGCCTACCCTGTCCCTGGTGCAGTGACCCTGGCATCTCCATGCTTCGCAGTCCATGCAGCTCCATCACACCTTTGGAGTCCTCCTGGGTCTCAGTGTCTCTGACTTCCATTGTCTGGGGCCTCCCTCCTCAGTGGTCAGCCCTGAATGAGCCAAGCTGCTTTATACCTAGTCTCCAGCTGAAGCATGCCCACCAGGGCTGAGGGGGCGTGGCCTTCTTGGCCCAAAGAGTAGAGTTAACCCTTGCAGTACCAGTGCGCCCTGTCACAGAAATGCACAAAGTAGAGTGGCTTACTAGAAAGAGAGATATTCTACCAAAAGGAAGATATCTGGTCAGCATAGTGTTGATAGCCAGCTTTAGTTGAACTCATATTGTGCAATCTTTTGACTGGCAGGAATTTCTCATCTCTTGCTATCTGAAAACTCACCATGGCAAAGGAAGGAAATGTGGGGGAATTGATCAATTTCATTTGTTTCATATTTCTTCTGTGATATTGAGTGTAAGGTAGTTATTGTTCAGTTAACAAAGTTGTAGTGGCTTAGATCACTGGGGGTCTGTCTACTCTGCATTGTAAACCTGGGTCTGTAGTGCCTGGGCTTGTGGACTGGGTGTTTCCAAACTCATGCTTGAGCATCCATACTACCTTGTAAACCTGGGTTTGCAATTGTTGGACCTGGATCTTACAGCCATGCTAACATGTCCATATTGCACTATACAGACTTCTGACTCAGGTCTGTGGCTTAACTTGCATCTATACTGCAAAATGACAGGGCTTGAACCTAGGTCATAATGGGACTTGAGCTGTTTCCAACCTCCCCCAGCAGGATCCTAGGATCTGGGTCCTGAGTGTTTACTGAGTCAGACTGATTTGTGTGTGGACAAAAGGTGGGCTGGGCTCAAACCTGAGTCAGAACGCAAGTTTAGTGTTCAGAGTAGACATACCCTGTGAGTTCCTTAATGGCTTGATTGTTCAAGTTGCTGAGTAGTAGGGTCCTTATCCAGGAAAGGCTTTTGTACCTTGCTGAATCAGAGTCTTTGGGCTCAGCATCTTGCAGGATTGAGTCCCAAATCTTAACACTAAAACTCCATAGTGAGATGCACAGTCTAGAGGTGGGATTTTCAAAAGCATCTAGTTGTCTTAAGAGCACAAATAATTTCAATGGGACTTGTGCTCCTAAGTCACATAAGCCACAACACTTTGAAAATCCTACCCCATGTCTGCTTTATCTCATCTTATTTTTGGTTCTTGTGTTAGGATTCTGGATTCTAAGAAATAAGGTAGTGCCATGTTAAACCTTCCAGAAAGAGAATGTTTGTTTGTTATTCTCTAACTTCTCTGTGTGTATATTGTGAACATAAGAAGAAAGCCAGCCCTAGAAAGTTTCCCACATTTTCTAGACTTATGAAATGAGGGGATAGGAGTCAATACAGTATGACAGCTCAATAATGCAAATGGTTAGGGCCTGATTCTGGTCTCAGGACACTGATTTTATACTGGTATAACTCCACTGTTTACTCTGGAGCACAGGGGTTACTCAGAATTTACACCAGTGTAAGTGAACTGAGAATTGGGCTCACAGAATATAAGCATAATAAAACCACCAGTTTTGTTCAATAATATAAGCACCTGAACTGATTTGTCTCTGGCTCAGCATTTCCAGAGAAATTCTGAAGTGAAGATTAAAATCATAGCAAAAATGTCGGTGCCCTTAACAAGGCATAGGATGGCATCACCTTTCTTGTAGTTTGAATTTTTTCCTTCAGTGCAACCATGGAAACACTGAGAAATGAATTCCAAATTGGTGCTGTGGAAGTACACCATTGAAAGTAGTTCTCTGTGTTTGGATTGCTCCATACCACTTGTTAAAATAACAAGTACAGTTTTCTGAAAAGTGCATAATGTAAGGCATTTGATTTGGTTGTGTATGTAGTGTAAAAAAGGTCAGTTAATCATTGGTAAGATGTAGTAGCCAAGGAGCATCCATTTTGACAAAAGTTATGCTGTGCTTTTCTTTTCCCAAAGGTTAGAAATCCTCCTTTTTTTATCTGGCATCAGGAAGGTTTTTTTTTTTTTTTTAAATTATTATATCTGTAAAATAAGAACCTTGAAAATGGATATCATTGAAAAATGTTTTCACATTTGGATAACTCTAACAGCAAGAACAATTTTTATGAAACTTTATTTTAAAAACCCCACATATATTCTAGCCTGCTATAAAGTAGAAGAAGGTTGTGCTCCAAAGGTAACTTTTTAGTAAGTTATGCAGTTCTGGAGCCTTAAAATTCCACTTGTCACACTGGAAGGGATGGTGTTACTTTTTCACAGGACCTTATAACACCATCCTTTCCAACAAGTCCCTTTCAGAACAGGAGTAATTCTGCAGAAATACTTTCTGCATATATACCTAAAGGCCTCACTGTTTCATGCTGGGAAGGGAAGAAATGTAATTCAAGAAACACTGAGCCTGATTCTGTGCTCACATCAGTTTTACATCAGTATAACTACAGTCATGTCACTGAAATCACACACAATCCTTGATCACTCTTGGGCCAAGGCTGGTGCAAATCTATTGGAATAAATTCTTTTTAAAAACTGAGTTGTAACCCAGCACATCAAATAGTAATGTAAAAACATGCTGTAAATCACAGTTTGCACATCATGGAATTCCACAAGTAAATAAGTAATAACGGTGGCTAATTTCTCTTTGATATAGTTTAAGGAAATCATGTCAAGCCATTACAGAAGGAAGATGTAACTGTAAGCACTGGAGTCAATAGCAAATGAGAGGGGTATAACCTTTTGTAACCCTTACCAGGGGTACAGCAAGGAGAAGGGGGAAACAAAGGGAACAGCCCCCTCATCCTCAGTCCTGACTGAAGCTAGAAATTTGGCCAGATCGCCCCTCTATCATGACAGAGGGGCAGCTGGGCTAAATTTGAGAGGTGCTGCAACTGCGTGCACCAGGTCGCAATGACACTCAGTCCCTCACTCATATGTGAGGGACATTGTGACCCTGTGCATGTGCTTGGGTTCTCCCCCACCTTTGCAATCCTTCTAGTGTCCATGGGTACTGGCCACCCCCAGGAAGAACTGGAGCAAGGGGCACCAGGAAGCCTCAGTCCCAAGAGGGTCGGAGGCTTTTGATCTCTCCTAGGGAAGCAGAGACTCAGGAGGAGAATGGGGTCTGGGGCTCCCAGAACTGCCTGTCCCTTGGTGGGGTTGGTGCACTTCAGCCAACTGCCTCTCTGAGTAAGAGATTGGGGCTGGATGTGTGATGGGGAGATCTCAGGGCTGGATACGGGGCAATGTGAGGGGAAGGCAGCAGATGGAGAGACTAGGTGTATAGCTGGGAATAGGGGACAAGAGAGCTCTCTGGGCCCCCTCCTTAGGAAAATTCTGATTGTGTCTCTGCTCCATGACACAGCACTGGCTCCAGGAAATAAAGTAGAGTGGCTTACCAGCTCCCCTGTGTGTTACACCTTTTCTATATTGGCCAACATGTAAGTTAATTCTTTTTATTATTTGTATTATAGTACCATTTACAGGCCAGGGCCCCATTGTTCAAGACATTGTACAAATAAAAGAAAGACAGTCTCTTCTCCAGAGAGCTTACAAACTACATGTAAGACGATATATAACAGGTGGATAAAGAAAACAAAAGGCGGGAGCTCAAGGAAACAATTAATAGCTGTGAGAAACATAGTGACATCAGATTTTAAGATTTCCTTGCTGAAATTTGCGTATAAATCAATAACACAGTGTCACTTTATATTAGATGCCTACCCCTCCACTAGCACTCTTCGGTGACTTGATTTTTTTTTACTGAAGGTGTTTAAAGTTCCCCAGTTTTCTTCCATTCTTTGTACTTTGGTTTACTGTATGCAATTTGCTGAAAAGCCAATAATGAAAAATGAGAAAATAACCATTAAAAAGAAAAGGAGTACTTGTGGCACCTTAGAGACTAACCAATTTATTTTCCACTGAATGCATCAGATGAAGTGAGCTGTAGCTCATGAAAGCTTATGCTCAAATAAATTTGTTAATCTCTAAGGTGCCACAAGTACTCCTTTTCTTTTTGCGGATACAGACTAACACGGCTGCGACTCTGAAAAATAACCATTGTGAAGATCAGACTGCAATGTTCCAAAGGTGGTAAATTTATATACCCACAATAGCAATTGGTTGGTTGGACTTTATAGAGAAACAAGGCTCATAAAAAGTTGTGACAAATAGGCCAATTTTTATCTATGTGAAGAACTGGGAACACAGAACACAGGAAACATAAATTAAATGTAATGATCCAGATATCATCCATATCTTGTCTCAAAAAGCTTATTTAAAACCAAAGTAATTTAGAGATGCTAATCTAAGTGGATCCAGTCATCATAGGCTAGACTGTGAAGTAGCCCAACATGACCAAATAACTAAGCTTAGCTAAGTTTATTAATTAAAGACAAAGCAGTGCAACACAGAAAGAAATGAGTTAATACTTTACCTGTTCTGTACGGAAGCTTGTTTTTTGCAGAGTGTAGTTCCTTACCTAGAAGATGTGCTTTGAAATACACATCCAAGTCTATCTATATTTATATTATAGTTGTTTATGAGCTAAAAGCACTTTGTACATCATCCAAGACTAAAATTTACTAATTTGCTTTTTACCATTTTTTGGTACCATGTTGTACCTTTCCTTATTTCTGTTTTAGATACTACATTTCAGACCAATTACTTGTGGTTCAAATTGGGAGGTACTTTCACAACAAAGAATATATGTATCTTGTCTTTGACAGGTTTTGTATTTTCCAGTGCCAAAGCTGACTTCAGCTTTGTAGGGTATTACTGGATATATATCTTGTGTTCCTGAGAGCATTCTGTACCAAAAAATTAAAATTCTGTGACCAAAAAAAAAAAAAATTCTGTGCACATTTTAAAATTCTGCAAATTTTATTCGTAAAATAAATGTGGAGACTCCAGCATGGCTTTGGAGAACACAGGCCACTGGCTGCACAGAGCTGGGAGATCACTGTGCAGCTCCACCGCCCCACATCTCCCCAGGACACAGATTCAGTGGTGAGACTGCACCCAACCCTGCCTCAGCACAAGGACCTGGCCTGCCCCAGAAACACCCCAGGGCCCTGATCCTCCATGCCATGTGCATCAGGTGTGGGCAGGCAGGCTCAGCAAGGCAGAATCCAAATGTGGAGGGGCTTAGGGTGGGGGGATCCAAGTGTGTGGTCCTCTGTGGGTCAATCTGGGTGTGGGCGACTCAGTGGAGAATCTGAGTGTGAGGGGATCTGGATGCACGGGGGCTTGTTGGGGTTTCTGGGTGCAATGGTAATGGGACTCTGCAGGGGAGTCCAGGAGAAGGTGGTTGGGGCTCAGTGGGGCTAGGGGGCCTGGGTGTTGGAGGATAGAGCTCATCAGGGACGCCTGGATTTGTGGGGCTCAGTGGGGTGAGGATCCAGGCGCAGCTAGTTGAGGCTCAGTAGGGTGGGGATGTGGGTGGCTCGTTGTGGTGGTCCAGGTGCAGTGGGAGTGGGACTCCTCAGGGGGGTTCTGGCTGCAGGGGAGGGGTGATGCTCAGTGGGAGGGTCTGGGTAAGAGGGGTTCTGGATGCACGGGGTTGGGCAGATGGGGGAGCAACTCCCTCTACGGCGATCCCTCCCCCTGCAGCTAAGGAGCAATAGGTGCAGGAAGAGCGGTGTGGGGGAGTTTGCAGAGCTTCCTACAGCCAGGGGAGAACCAGCCTGGGGGTGGGTCTGACCCAGCCCCAGATGCCATGCCGGGGAAAAGGAAGTCCCGTCCTCCCCATCCCAGCCGGGACTAGCAGCTGAGCCTGACGCAGGGTAGGAGTCACCAGCCGGGTCTTCCTCAATCCCACCCCTTGCCCCACAGTTATTTACCTCTCTGCTGGCTTCCCTGGGCACCCACAACATACTGCTGGGGAGGGTCACATGACCACTCGTGTGGTTTCCCTTTGCTTCCCCATCAGAAAGTCATTTTTCTGCAAGGAAGCAAAGAAATCTGTGGGGGACATAAATTCTGTGCATGTGCAGTGATGCAGAATTCCCCCAGGAGTAATCTTGACATGAGTAAAGAGAAGTGAACAGTACCGTGGGAAAGATGTAATATCATTTGTTTAACATAATAGCCCACATACTGGGTATAATACAACATTAATACAGCGTGCACTATGCCTAACATACATGTATTGGCTAACAAACCCCGGCTTGGCACCACAAAAATTATTATATCAGGGTGACACCTTTTCTAAACGGATATATGGAGCAAAGGTAAGAGCATTTATATAAAATGTATACTGGTTTAGCTTATTATGCAAGCGGCAGTAGGTAATTAGAATAATTAAATTAATATTTGTTGTAATGCAAACAAAGCTTTGTAAGATGGGAAACTGAGGCATGAGTTCACCCAATTTAGGCTTAATCAGTTTTTCACCTTTATTTATACATTTTTAGAATTGCTGACAGTTATAGTTTCTGATCATATATGTATGACAGACAATAAGACGGATAAGACAGAAAAGGTAGGGGTCTACATTACATCAGTCTCTGGAGTTCTCCAACTTGGGCCCTTGTTCACTTAGTTTTTTATATATTAATTTGTCCTTCTGCATCATCTGATATCCAGTTATGTGTTTACCCAAACATTAATAATTTGTTTTTTTCACTCTCCATTCTGTTACTGTCAGTCATTAATATTATATTAACACAACTCAATTATCCTTTTACCATTCAACATACGTTATCATTTACTGTTAACATTAAATTTACAAAATGTAGCCTACATTTTTACCATTCAGCAATTTTCCATCTTTTAGTATCATAATTCAGTATGCATGTATCATCCTAAATTACTTATGAACATAACCTTTATTTTTCTTAGAGTAGGAGTGTTATGGGGAACAACATTCCCTAATGTCAGCATAACCTTATCTTTTCCACACATGGGTTTTCAGTGGACTTTTTGCTCAAAATTTAACATCCATGCTTATAAATCATTAGAAAGCCTTGTCAGCAGTTTCACCTGTTACATTTTGAAGTGCTTATTCATTTGCCAGTTATCAAGTGCTTAGATGTATAATTGTTCCCCAACCACTTTAAATGCCACTTTTATTTAAGTACCATAAATTATTATTTTCAAATTACCATTATAGATAAGGTTATTTAGGGCTTCTTTTACTTTATGCATGTAATTGCTAATTTGAATTGTTAGAGTGTTTTTTGATTTAGTAATATTTTTAGATTTAAGGTTAGTGGATCAATATGTACATTAAAAACTGGTATGTATTTTCAACTTCCTCCTGATGCTGGGGTTCAATTTGAATTATGGCTTTATTTTGAAAAACTGGAATATGTATTATAATAGTACATGAAGAGTCAAACAGAAATTTGGAGTAGTGACATAACATGTCAGATCTTTATACATAATTTTTTTAATAGTTACTACACAGTACTCTCTATTCATATTATAGGCTACCATTACTGCTGTGAATTGCCAGTTGGTGAGCTTTACTGGGCAGGAGACAGGAGTGACTAACTTTCTGTTTTGTTATACTGGTCCAGGGCTGTGTGGCCACACTCAGGAGTTGTGATGTGAAAAACATTACATCTACACACATACTGATATTCCTTAACGGAACAACAGGCCATGTCTGATGCCTTCCAAGTTCACATTGCTGTTTGATATAACAGTAGCTGTGGGTGTAGGTGGCCTTAGTAGCCCCTAGCAGCTGGTGCTGCTGGCCCCTGGCACATCCCCCCTCAGCAGTGCCCCCCTGGCACCCTCCTCCTGAGCAGCACAAAACCCTCACCCCCAGCTAAGATTTAGTCAGGGGTATATAGTAAAGGTCACAGGCAGTGAATTTTTGTTTATTGCCTAAGACCTGGCTATGACTTCTGCTAAAAATACCCATGACTATAAATCGTAGCCTTAATTATGTGTTTAGAAACAGGTTCCGCTGCCTGTGCTCAAAATAGTTAATGTGCCTTTTCATACTTTTTCAGATCTGCCCTGTTCCAAATGGACATCCCAGATCCAAATAGTCCCAGAATAATTAATCTAAACTTTGGCGTCGCCTAGTTTTGAAAAATACCGGACTGCAGAATAGATTTTGCCCAGCTATTCGATGCTGTGCATATTTTTGAGATGATGCTATTTTATTAATTAACAAAGAAATATACAGTGATTCATTTGCTTTTACAGTAACTAAATTTAGCCATATTCCAATGAAAGATTTAAAAGATGTATAAGCATAAAATGTACATTATTAAGCAAAGTTACAAGTATGGATATAGCATGTAAACCACTAGGTAGGGCCCAGTTTTATCTTGGGCCATCGTAACATTTCTGTAGGTGATTGCATACTGAATAGTGCACATAGGATAGGTTGAAATGCAGTTGACCAGTCTGTTATTTGTAGGTTTATATCAATGTGGTATGCATTACACCTAACATATATGTATTGGCTAACAGCACATTATAGCTTCGGCATGAAAGGGGCAGATCCTTGGCTCCATCTCAATGTGTAAGCCGGTGGAGCTGAGCTGATATTAGGGGAAAGTAAGCTTCACTTGGTAAAGTGCTACAATAAAATACACTGCTTACCCTCAGAGAGAATCACAATTTCTTACCAGGAGATCTCCTGGGACTGTGCAGCTGTGTAATACCTTTTACACACTGCTGAGCCTAAAAGCTCCATCCAGCCCTGTATTTGTTTAGATATATAGCTGCAATAACAAAATGTGCATGAGAATTATTAATCCTTTACAGACAGTGCCAGAAGCTATGGGGTACATTTGGCTTCAGTTACTCTGGATTTATGCTGGGGTTAACTTCACTGAAATCAAAGGAGTTACTCCGGATTTATGCCAATGTTACTGTTGCAGAATTTGCCTGTATGGCTTGACCTCATAAAGATAGCTGGTTCGATCCCCAAAATGGAAAGGAAGTGTAGACATCAGAAGAGAAGAACAGAATTAGGTCTGTTGTATTAATTTTGATGGACTACATGGGCTCAAAGAGTCAAAGGTGTTAACATGAACCCATCACTGTCCAGCATTTATCAAGGTTTGTATACAGAGACCTTAGCCTGCTTAGTATCACAGCAAACACATTTTTATTAGAGAGAGAGAAGAAAAACAGAGCATTTGAAATATAGTAGTATTACAACATTTTTGTTCCTTTTTTTTAACTGAAGAGTTTTTAGAACTATGCCCCCCTTTTTTGACAGTCTCTTAGATCAGAGGTTCTTAAACTGGGGGGACGCCCCCCTGGGGGTGGCACGGAATGTATTTTGGGGGGCATGAGAAGCTTTAGGGGAAAAAAATTTACTGTGCATGTTTTACTCCAGCAATGAATAACTAGCTCCAGACAAATCAGGTCCTCAGATGGCACTAGGCATCTGACTGTAGGTGGTGTTGTGCATTTTGATGGATTTCTGTTAAGCTTTCATAGCATTATACAGAGTTGTTGCCATCTGTATGTTAATCCGTTTGCTATGATGCGATCTGCACATTTAATTTTAAGCATCAACTACAATTGCAATTTTGCTTTTGCTGTTATTACAATGGATCGTTGGCTCTGTTTGAATCAATGCCTTACTGTTTTTAATATTTAGTGAGAGTTGCATGCTGGGTTTTTTTTAATCAGTATATGTGCTTGTGTGGTGGGAGTAGATGGTAGTAACTGTCTTTTTGGAGAAAAGAGAAAAAGTTAGTGGAGATGGGCAAGAACTGTTGTTGCTGTTATTGTTAAAATCTGATTCCACCCCTGAAGACAAAACAAGGCCCACACAATGAAGAGGGGAGAGAGGAGAGAACAACAAAAATAGAAAATGCAGCTTCTGTCTCTAATGTTGACTCCCATGCAACCTCACAGCTGGAAAAACAAGGGAACAGCACACAGCCTTATTAGCCACTCTGAGACCAGGGAAACTTGTACCATCATAGGGCTGCTGGGGCATTACTTTTAACTGCCTTTCTGCTTACAGCAGCATTGCAAAATATACCCTCTTGGCTGGCTAAGCTAGACTCTTAACAGAAGTCAAAAGACAGGGATAGGAAAGAGAAGCAATAAAGTGGGGAAGGAAAATAACACGCGGAGGGGGTGGGAGACAGTCTCAGATCCCAGGTCGGAGTTGAGATTTAGTGAGAGCTAGTGGAGGTGGCAGTGTCATTTGAGCCCCCCTCTTTGGCCTGATCTCGTCAGGACATCTCTCAGGATCAGGACAAGAAGGGACAATAGTGTCACACAGTCAGAAATTGTTGCATTCTCCTTCTTCTGTCCATATTTTCCCCCAAAGTCTTTTTTGATTTTTAAAAAACCTCAAAGGGGGTAATGGATGGAATAACCCATCCCCTCACTATTTTGTTTACCAATGAAGTTTAATTTTCTACACTACAATTTTGGTCCATTAATTTTCAGTCCCACGCTTTTCTTGTTTACCAGGCATAATTTTTAACACCGTCCTTGAATTATATTAGTAGGCCTTTTTGTTTGGACTAAATCAGTTTATTTTGTCTTTGTTTTGCATCTTTTCCCATTAACATTTATTGTTGTAGGTTATTGTGATACTTTATAAACTTTTTTTTTTTTTTTTTTTTTTTTACAGTTTAGCTTACAATTAGGATAAATTTGTAGGCCCAATTACCACAACAGGCCTAATGTATAATGTCACATTTTGGCCATAAAAACAATCTTCCTTGAATCAGTCAGCCACAGATAAACGCTGTTTGGAAAATTCCATAAAGTAGCACTGCAATCTTACATACTTAAGTCTTCTTCCTATTTAATTCAAGAGATGGCTACTTAAACTTATTTACTGGATCAATTTGCTTCCGATGCTAAGATCTTGCATGGCTTTTCTTCTTTGAGTATATACCAGAGTAAAGGCTTAAAGCAAGACAAATGCTAATGTCAGAGATAGTCAATTCTTGCTTTAAAAAAGCAAAGGGTTTGCTACTGCAACACTATTTCTCCTTCAAAAGATATGGTTATATATTACCATTATTGTTTTAACTTAATTATATTACTCTGTTTCTTCTTGTTGTCTGTTATTTCTGGTAGTTATGTCCAATTCCTAGATGAGTCTAGCCTATTTTAGCTTGAATCCTTGTTATTCTTGATCCTGTTCTGCTACTTGTTCTATTGTTTCTGCTAATTTATCATGATATTTATCTTCTGACATTAGGAAAGTCCTGTTACATTTTAAGCCCACATCTGCCATTACATATACTACTCTTGCTATACCTGTATAAAAATACTCCTTCCTTAAGAGTATTAGATATATATAAGTCAGCAACAGCCTGAAAGAGAATTATTATGATCAGTTCTGTCCTAAAGAAAATGACTACAGAAGACTTGTGTTATCAGCTGGTGATATAAGCACTGTGCTTTTCCATTATTTCTTCAGAACGCCATTTTGGGTCTTGTGTGAAGGTCAGGATTTGCATTTAAATGGGGGAAAGCATGAAACACAAGATCCTGTAGGTGCCATATTTGTAATTTAACAAGAAAGCATTGTTCACAATATAGAGTGTTTTATTCAAAGAGCTACTAATAACAGGTATGTGCTTTCCATTATCACCAACTAGACACGCACACAGGTACCTTCTGATGCTTTACATTTTCCTCCATATAGTTTGCTTTAGCAAAAATGAATTAAAATGGTAGAGATTATTTACTGGATTTATATTACAATCCCAAGAAATCATGACAGAATACCAGCTTTGATTTCAGAGAACAGAGCAGGTATAGAGCTGACTTGAATTTTTCTTGGGAATTGGTGAGGGTGAAGTGATATAACATTCCCTTACAGTTATCTGGCTCAGCCTCAACAATGAAGTAGCAGATTTGAACTCCTATTCCTTCTCACAGTATTTCCTGATTTCTGCTTCCCCCGGTTTCAATCACCATCCTCCCTATTCCCAGATTTACTTTACTATAGTCCACAAAGATTAATCTTTTTCAGGGAAATTTGAAAGTAGATCCCCTTTTCCTCCAACCCCAAGCCTGTGTTTGTATGTGGCTTCAAAAAGAAAGTACTTCTTCCCTTTCCACGATTCCGGGCAGATCTGAGACAGCATAGTTTAGAGGAATGGAATGTCTGACTCCATGCCATGTTTGTTCCTTCAGAGTATACTGTCTTAGCTCTATCCTGAGTTGGATCATGTTGAACTATAATATACAGGGGATTCCTTTCCACACCACCCACTATACCAGGCACAGAAAATGTGGAAATGTGAAAATACATGGGATGCCTTTATGCTGGGAAGATACTCCCATGGATATCTATGTCAATTTTAGGGCCACTTTGTACCCATTGTGCAGTGCAAAGCAGCCTTAGTGCTTGGCAGAACCTAGGCAACCATTTTATCGACAAAGAACTGCATATTTCATCATGCACGAGTTGAAGGTTGCTGTTTCCTTGATACTTGTGAACTAATATCAGCAAAAGATGACATTGTTACTACCCCCTCTGAGACTTGTATGGGTCCTCTTCCCCCAGTCCACCGAAGCAACAATTCTGGCAACTGGGAATAGGAGTTTGATTGAACTAGGTATCTGAAGTGCAGTAGCTGAGTAAGAGAAAACTTGGGGACCAAACAGAAGAAGATAGGGATTGTGGTGCACATAGCTATGAAACAGTGAGGCCTTTGTTTTCTTTAAGTTTCTAAAAACTCTGCCTATGGGCACACTCAGCAACCATCTTGTTCTGAGAGTTGTTGCAGCCTAGACGAAACACAAACTGTGATCTCTCATGGAGACATTATCTTTGTCCTTTCTTTTTGTTGTTCTCCTTGCTATAAAATAAGTAGGACTGAAAATATATGGTTGCTCCTTGGAACAGAAAACATAACAGATTTGACTGAAAAACACTAATATAATGAAATAGCTAAAAACAAACAAAAAGCTTCATTAAATCTGGCGTGGGGACTTCTCCATGTTACTCAGCCACAGGGAGACACAATATTGTGCATTAGATTGTGAAAATGGCTAAAACAGTTCACTGAATAGCATCAGTGATTTTAAAACTTACTTAAAAGATTCTTTAATAATAAAATCTAGAGTCAAGAGGTAAATGTATGCGTTGGTATTCATAGTTTAACATGAGACTGAAACTCAGGGGGCAAGTCTTCAGCTGGTTCATAGTTCCACTGACCTCATTACAATGTACACCAGCTAACTATCTGCCCCACAGAATCTCATAAAGGGAAGGATTACATGTTCAAGCACAGCATTCAACATTTTAAGCTATAATTATTGTTTGAGAGATCTATTGATCTTGAATTTTTATACTGCCACTCATCATTATAGTATCTGAACACCTTCCACTAAAATCAATAGCAAAATACCTAGTGGAGGTTTTGTTTGTTTTGTTTTTGTTTTTTGTTTGGTTTAGATTGTATTAATTTTTTTAAGTGATTTGTTTTAAGGTAATTTTTTTGGCTGGTTGGTTAGATGTTTTTTGTGGTGCATGCAACTACCAGCATAAGATTCTATAGTGAAAGAATCAAACAAGGAAGCAAAAACGTGTGGAAAGTGCATAGTAAAACCCGTAATCAAACACAAAATTGTACACTACAATTGAGAAATACTGAAACAATGTTCTGTGCATGCTGCTTAAAACCCAGCCACCCTACACTTCAAACTCCTGCCCTTTCCATGTCATATTTTAATTTACTTTATATGACTTTTGTGTATCTCTAGCCGTAGTAATCTCTTACTTGAGGCCTGATTGTGATTCCCTTACTTACGATGAGTAGTACCTCATTCCACAAGTAGTCCCATTGGAAATAAATAGGGTTACTACTGGAGTAAGCTACCACTCAATGTGAATAAGTTTATCACAACCTGTCCTCATGGTAAATATCTGCTTCACTTACTGTTCAGCTAGAATTCTGACATTACTTGCTAGATTCATAGGTTTTATTTACTTTTTCAGTTCTTCAAATTGTATTTTATTATTTTAGTTCCTCAAATTATGTTATTTCTTCATAACTCTTCTGTACAACCCAGCACTATAAAATATGTCTTCCCAAACTCTAGGGGTAAAATCCTGGTCCTATTGAATTCAATGGAAATTTTCCCACTGACTTCAGTGGGGTCAGGATTTCACCCTAGATCTCAGTGCATCTGCCAAGATCAATTTATATCTTTGTTTCACAGTATCTATTGTGTGCAGATACTAGAAGATGATATCTGACTCAGCTGGAAAAGAATGGAAATATTAGTGAGTAATATATGAATAAGTCTCTGCTGACTAGCATTTCTGCAGCTGCTCCTTTAGGTAAACTGGCAGAATACTGGTGATCAAAATTCTGTTCTTATCAGCCATGTTTGGCAAAGGTCAGTGAATAGAGAAATACTAAAAGTAAATACAGCGCTTCTTTGTTCTGTATTTATGCAATTCATTGCCAGAGGAAGCCATTGAGAAACATACTGTGGGTGAATTTTAGAAGTAGTCGATAATTTCACAACCACTAACAACCTCTACAGTAAGGCAGGCTAAGACAATGATATAGTGCTAATCAGATCTGATGTTTTAGGATGATAATTGCTTGCTTGTAATAGTCAGGAAGAAAACTTTTCCACTTTGTTGGCCTGATTCTCTGCTCACTTACGCTTGATTAAACCGGAAGTAAGTCCATTGAAGTCAGTGGAGTTATGCTGGTGACAACCACTGTGAGAAAAGAATGAAGATCTGCATCAACAAATTTTGAAAAAAGGAGGTTTGGTCTGAAGAAATAACGGAGTAGTCATTGTAAAGTCAAAGTCTGGTGGATATACATTTTGCTGGAAAAGACAGAGCAAGTTACTGCGTAAAACTGATAGAAAAAAATGCTATTCTGAGCAGCATTAAAGGGTTGTAGATTGCTGTCGCAAAATCCAGTTGGCACAGTTAGAAAATTTCATTTTTAAACGATTATTTTCTGCAATATTCCTAACAATATTGTACCAGTAGAAATAAATTCATAGATTCTAATGCCAGAAGGGAACATCGTGATCATCTAGTTCAGTGGTTCCCAAACTTGTTCTGCCGTTTATGCAGGGAAAGCCCCTGGTGGGCCGCCCAGTTTGTTTACCTGCCACGTCCGCAGGTTCGGCCGATCGTGGCTCCTTTCACTGCTCCAGGCCAATGGAAGCTGCTGGAAGCGGTGGCCAGTACGTCCTTCAGCCTGCACTGCTTCCAGCAGCTCCCATTGGCCTGGAGCAGCAAACCGCAGCCACTGGGAGCCACGATCGGCCGAACCTGTGGACGCGGCAGGTAAACAAACTGGCTGGCCGCCAGGGGCTTTCCCTGCACAAGCGGCAGAACAAGTTTGGGAATCGCTGATCTAGTCTGACCTCCTGTAGAACAAAGGCCATAGAACTTCCCCAAAATAATTCCTAGAGCATATCTTTTAGAAAAACATCCAATCACTAATTGTCAGTGATGGAGAGTCCACTATGACCATTGGTAAATTGTTCCAATGATTAATTACTCTCACTGTTAAAAATGTATGAATCATAGAATATCAGGGTTGGAAGGGACCTCAGGAGGTCATCTAGTCCAACTCCCTGCTCAAAGCAGGACCAATCCCCAACTAAATCATCCCAGCCAGGGCTTTGTCAAGCCTGACCTTAAAAACGTCTAAGGAAGGTGATTCCACCACCTTCCTAGGTAACATATTCCAGTATTTCACCACCCTCCTAGTGAAAAAATTTTTCCTAATATCCAACCTAAACCTCCCCCACTGCAACTTGAGACCATTACTCCTCATTCTGTCATCAGCTACCACAGAGAACAGTCTAGATCTAAAGCCTAAACAGAGCTAAAATAACCTCTCTACTCCTTCTCAAGATTCCCTGTTTATGCACCCCAGGATTTCATTAGCTCTTTTGGCCAGAGTGTCACACTGAAAGCTCATATTCAGCTGATTATCAACCATGACTGCCAATTTTTTTTCAGAATCATTGCTTCCCAGGATAGAGTCCCCCATTCTGTAAGTATGGCCTACATCCTTCATTCCTACATATATACATTTACATTTAGCCATATTAAAATGTATATTGTTTGTTTGCACCTAGTTTACCAAGCAATCCAGATCACTCTGAATCACTGACTTCATTATTAACCTCTCCTCCAAGTCTCTTCCCTTTGAGTTTGGCAACATCACTACAGCCAGCCCTCAGGAGTTCGGAGTATAATTTAGTTCATCCCCACTGTCTGCTACCCTCCTGAGCTGGGCTTCTCTCCTTTTGAACTCCTCCAAGCCATACATGTTTTGCAAGTGTGATGGGGTGGGACTTCCTGGGCCCAGATCAGTTTCTTAACCCCTTTCTTACTGGTAAGTCACAGAGTTCAGTAACTTTTTAAAATGATCATTATTAAACTTTATCTTTTTCTTGAAATTGAGAACATGATTTTTTTATTTGTAAATGGCACTTTTTTTGATTAATCCCATAAATCCCTGTCATAGTTTAAAAAACTTCAGTTACAAGTAGGTAACTTTTGGGAATTAGTCCACATTTCTTAATATTCCTTCATTATTCATTATTCATTTTGTGGATCTTAGAATATTTTGCAATTTAGTTATATTTTACTTTGAAAATGTTGGTTTTCATCTTTTCGCAGTAATCTAGCATTTTCTCTTGCTGTAGTATTTTTAGTGAATAACCTTCAATGTTGGTATTTTTGCTGGTGGTGTTTTTCTTTATCTCAACATTGCTTTATTTTGTAATGATTATTCTTTCCATTCTGATTTACACTCCACTTAGGGTGGAATTATCTAAGGGCCTGAGACTGCACCATTAAAGTCAATGGGAACTTTGCTGGCGAGTACAGGATCAGACCCTAAAAATGGTGCACAGCCGGGATAACTGTACTGTGCACTCAGTCACATGTGTGTTGGAGCTGAGGAACAAAATGTTCAGTGCCAGCCTGCAGGAATAGCTACTGCTGCACCCATATGCCTGTTTGTGAACCAGGGGATCAATGTACTTGGCAAACTCATTGGCCAGACATCTAGCCTATTCCCAGCAAGTTTTCATCTCCTCTGTTTAAGACCCAGTGCAAACAGGCCATTGTGGAGCTTTGCTTATATTCTGCCCTTGAATGTCACAAAGCCATCTCTCTGCATCTTACCTTCTTGTGCAAGGGAGCCATGCTAATACGCTTCTTTGTGAGCCTCTGCGTTTTCCCAGGAATTACTGTGGTGCTGCTGCTAATCCTCTGCTGTATATTTTGTTATTTACACTGTCTTCTTGGTTTGAAAAGAATAACAGTACAATCATTTTTGGACTGCAGAATTCCAGTATTTTTTATGTTTCTCATGATATATGGGGGGGGGGTGGAAGGGGGGAAGGAAAGATTTGTGAGATAGCGAGGCTTTGGAGTTGAAGCAAAAAGGAACTAGTTCAGTAAGAATGGAAGAGCCAGCAGGATATGTCTAACGTACAAATATTTGCAGAAAGATATGATAGCTCTCTTTGGTACTGTAGAAATGCATTTATACTAATTAGTGAGTTTTAAGGCGAAAGTTCAAGTACCTTTTTTGAGTAATGAAAAGCAAATAAAGAATAAACAAATACCAAAGACTGCAGTAAAGATAGTTGATGCTTCAGAAAATATTTTTTTTTACCCTTATGTACACACTGCACAATTGATTATGGGCCAGGTTGTGATACACTCACTCAAATTAATTAGGATCTTACTTATTGAGTAGTTACATTCATTTTAATGAGACTGCTCAAGGAGTTACCCTTATTCATGCTCAGTAGAGCTTATCACACTTTATTCCTTATTTATAAAAGGAGGGGCTGTCTGTCTTCCTCTGAAGCACAAGGTGTTGTCCATTGCTGGAGGCAGAATGAATGTAGGACAATGATGGATCATGATCTAGATTAGTAAGGCTAACCCTATGTTCCTGTGTAGAGTGCAAAATAATTAACTTTTAGCTAGGGAGTGGCTTAAAGATATAATTTAATGGGTGAATATTACATTTGTGCACCCTTACCCTATAGCAGCTGGGTCACAGATTATATAAGAGTAATGCAGCCTGATCCAAAGTCTGTTGAAGTCAGTGGAAAGACTCCCATTAACATCAGTGGGCTTTGGATCAGGATCCAATAGCCATTCCTCTTCACTTCCAAAGGATGGTGCTTTAGGAGTTGAAGGTCCTGAGATATGTAGCATTTTGTATGGTACAGCTTTATGGTTGTGGTGTCAATTTGCATGCAGCCACAGATTTGCCTGGAGAGGCATAAAAATTTATAATATCAAAGACTATTAATTTACTAATTTGTCTGCTGAGTTGGAGTCTGTAAACTGCTCTTTTGCCCTCCACAGAGTACCGGGGTAATTTTCTGAATAGCAGGAAAAGCAAGAGAACACCTGGTATTTCTTCAGGTCTCCAGTTAGAGAGTCACTCCTTCTAAGATGACTCTGCTGTTAGAGTGTTAGTGATGTATGTATATGTTAATATCACCAACTCAGACATGTAATCATCCACTTTCTAGTTCCTCTGTCTACCTCCCTGATGCATTGGAGCTCCAGTGTAATTGCAGTCATACCAGAAATAAAGACACTTGCTGTTTCTCCCTAGCACTGTCCTATGCCTTTCTGTACCTTACTATTTTGTCGGCAAAGTACCAGCCTTTAGAGATGTGGAAAAATTAATAAAAAATGCAAAGCAACAGAATTCAAATTTTTCCCGCATTTCATCACAAACCAAAAATGAATCTAGTTTTATGGAAAACTTATGTGAATTGTTTGAGGAAAACTAGTCCTATTTTCCAGTTCAGATTAGCCAAATTTCTAGCAAAAATAGATGGCATTCTGAATTTTTTATAAAACAAACCCATTTATCAGTAAAAACCATAGTTTTCTAAGTTTATAGTATGAAAATAGCCTTTTCATAAACAAAAATAATGAAAATGTGATGACCTCAAAATCATACAGGAACTGCCAAAAGACTATGAATTTTTGCAAACTAAAAAATCTGATTTTTTTTCACAGATCTTCTTGCAGTGTTCTGTAGTATTTCTAAACAAACTTGGCATATAAATAGGGACTCTGGCTAAAATTCTATTCCTAGTGCCTGGTGCCTAGCAGCTGGACTGAGCAGATGCTCAGGGGGCACAGGGCAAGAATTCTCTCCTGGCTGTGGAGCAGCTTTGCAGCTGCATTATGGAGCCTACTCCTGTGGTTGGAGAAGGCTTCATGGCCCTATGGGAGGTAAGCGTGAAGATTGGCACAGCAGTGAATCACCGGCTCTGGCCCTTCCCCTACTCCTACCTTGTCAGGATCCCACCAAGGGCAGTCGGGGCCAAGAGTCAGAGCTCGGGCAAACCTGGGGCTGGGAGTAGCACAGGGGTTCATAATCCAGTTCTAGGCCAGGGCTGATACCAAGGGTCAGAGTCCAAGTCAGGTTTCAGGATCTGAGTCAAGAGGCGAAGTCCAAATCAAACCAAGGTCAAAGACAGGAATTCAGGAGCAGGTATAGTCATGGCAGCTGCAGCAGATCCACACTGTTGCTTGGGCACTTTCTGAAATGCCCCTTGGGTTTATATAGGACAGGGAGCCAATCAGGAGCCACAAGGCTGCTGCTTGTCAAACCCTTGAAGCGGAAATCCCATGGTCTGTGTCCACAGCAGGCATGAGAAGTGGAGTGCAAGCTGGTCACAACTGCTGCTACATGGCAGCCTGGAGAGGCCTGGATTCTGGACCTGCAGGGCCTTACATACCCACTGTGAACTGTTGTGCAGAAGCAAAATTCTGCACCATGCAAGAATTGCATGCTCCCCACACTTGCCCAGCTCAACTATGAAGTCTCTGTACCCACAGATCCAGAGTGCTTGATTTTAACCTGATTCCATGTGTGTTCTTTTGTACCCCATATTACCAACCAAAGGAGAATCTGTCTCGATCCTTAGATGTTTTTAAGGCCTGGCTTGACAAAGCTTTGGCTGGGATGATTTAGTTGGTGTTGGTCCCTCTTTGAGCCGGGGACTGGACTAGATGACCTTTCAAGGTCTCTTCCAACCCCAATATTCTATGATTCTATGATATTCTAGACCAGAAAACCTTCTCATTGGCCATCACAAATATCAGTGAATCTACTATTGCACTCTTCTGTCCAGTCCCTTTGCTCATTTTCCACATTGGTTGCAACTAAAAGAATTATTTACTTTAAAGATCTGCATTTAAACAATTAGTCTTTTAAACCTACCCTTAAAAAGCTATTCATCCAAAGTGACAGCACTGGAAACTCACAGAAAGAGGCAGCACAGCATATATAATCCTCAAAAGGGGAAAAACAATTGGTTCTGTATTCAAACAATTTTTATATTACCGATTCATACATCTTTTTTTACGTTGTTCTATAATAGGCATAGTGCCCATGACATGAGAGTACAATTGCAATAAACAGCTTTTTCATTCATCAAATGGCTCAGCTACAACAATACTGTATACAACATATTTCACTGGTACTTGACAGCTTTTCTCCTTTAAAGAAAATATACAAAGATGTGTCTTGCAACTGTTGGTGAGAGTGTGGAATGAAAGGTACCTTTATCCATAGTTGTTGTGAATGTTCAAAAGTGCAGAAATACTATATTTTAAATATCAGAATGGATAAAGCAGAAGTGAAATTGCTAATGGATGCAGTGGTCATGCTTTACTGTGTCCCTAATCAAAATACCTATCCACTCCATAATACAAAATTGCTCTTGCACCTCCTGATAGCATCCGTGTGGGTTCTGGCAGAGTTTTGCAAGAGGAGGAGATCCCCCTAATAAAGTTTTGTGGCTCAGAAGATATAAGATATTCTTACAAGGGAAAAGCTCACATATGATATGGGAGTGGGGTGGGGGTGTGGGCTACAGATCTCCCGACCATTTCTAGTATATGAAAATAAAAAAACAAAAGATAAAGGGAGACCAAAGAAATACAGACATATGCTTTTACTGTAAAATATTTAGTCTTTAGTTTCTGGTCTAGTAATATTTGGAACTAATAGAACTGAGTACGTTAAACACCTTTTTCTGTATTAGGTATTACTCCAGATATCATTACATTGCTATAATATTATTTGAAATATAACCATGATAAGTTCAGAAAAAATATGGATAAGGTATCTACACTTAAACTAATATTTATGTTCTCCTCCAAAGTGGAAATTGCCTCCAAAGTTTTATTGGAAGCGTGGCATTTAAAATTGACACTACTATAAAATGCTACAGCACAATATCTGCAACTATGAATGGATATTATGCTGGTGTAAATAGTGGAGAATTAGACCCATTGCTTATTTTCAGCTAAGTGCTTCAGTTAGGGCAGAGGTGGGCAAAATGTGGCCCGCGGGACAGTCCTGTCCAGCCCCTGAGCTCCTGGCTGGGAAGGCTAGCTCCCGGTCCCTCCCCTGCTGTCCCCCCTCCCCTACAGCCACGCCACCGCCACCGTGCAAGGAGCACAGCTTGTGCCCGCCCACCTCCCAGGCTTTCCAACAAGCCTGTCCTGCCGCTCTGAGTCATCTACAGTAGTAAAATATATACCATTAGAGTCAATGGCAGAAGAAATCAATGAATCAGAGGTTGTTCAATAACCATTTGTTGTTCAACATCTGTTCCCTTTTCCAATTCTTTGTACTAAAGCTCATTTAAATAGTGTGCAAAACGTTAGTGTAATGCAACTTGCAGCCACTGTAAAAGGTGAAGTACTAACAACAAATAATTGGTCTCGGCTTCCACAGTGCTGACTTGACCAGATTTCTACTATGTGAAAACTTGGTATATTATATGTTGCTTCAGGCCCAGTTATCTCTGTCCTTTTCAGCTTTAGGCTATTAATGATTTCTCTGTTTGTTCAGCTACAGCCAGACCCAAAGGGTATGGAAGTCGCTTTGAGTCTCCACTGCCTCTTGTGTCAGGCCCTGATTTCCTTGTTCTTTTATTAAGTTCTGTTACAGCCTTTCTATTTGTGTGCTTAGTTAGGGGCAGATTGATAACTCGGCAAAATCACTAGTCACATCATCATAGTTAATCTATAGGGTATTTTTTAGATCTCCCAATTTTCTGAGGAATGTCTTGGTTTTGTGGGAACATTTTCAGCCAATTCTGTTGAACATAATTCTGTTCAACAGAATCCCAGGATACCCTGCTCTCTGCTTCCCCACCCCTCTGATACTTCAGTGGAACTGTTGGGCTCCTGCAGTAGAATGGCACCTCCAGCAGTTGTTGGAACAGCTCCTTTGGCTGTTCTCAAAAAGAATGAAAAAGTCAATATTAAATGCTCTGGTGTTGTATATTTTTCATATCCTTCCCTTCTTTCTTCCTCATAGCTTCTACTAAGGCCTTCTATTAAAAATTATATTGGATATTAAATTACATATTTACCCATAGCTGTGGAATAAGTACAATTATGTCACTGCATGCTCTAAAATTAACAAAAGTGACAATAACTAACCTCCTTTTAGTAGTAAACAAATGTTAAACAATTGTTTCCACTTTCCACAACAAATCTTTGTTCTACTATCACAAGAGATTATCCCCAAAAGAGACGTTCAACTGAAATATGCTGTTACTGTCTTACAAATATTGTATATAACAAAACACTTGAAAATAGTTTAAAAACTTTGTTAGTTCTTTTAGTTCCATGTCTTAACTTTAAACAGTATGTTTGAAATTTTTTCTTCCTTTTCCCACTCTTCCCGGCACCCTGCCTCCCCTCCATGACTAGGAGTATAGGCTGTTGTTGGGTTGTGGAAGCCAAAAAATATGAACTTCGTAAAGTCTGCGTGTTGAATGTAAAACTGACCAGAATTGCTTAGAGTGGGTTTTTTGCCTCACCCCCTTTTTAAATAAATACGGTGTGGTTTTCTGAATTAACTGAGTGCAATTGAGTGGTAAATACTGAATCCAACGTACTTTTCCAGTGAAAATGAGTGCTGCTCAAAATGCCTCAAAGCAACAAAATGTCTTACGTGAAAAATATCTGTCTGAAGAGTGAGATGTAGACAGGTGAGTAGACTACTCATTGAAAGCGTAGAATGGTTCACTGGGTGGTTTTTTTCTTTGAAGTACAACTCAACAAGAGGCAGACAAATGTCTCACCCACACAAAATCAATGTCAAAAAAATCATACCCTATACCCCTTTGTGTGGTTCTGAAAAATTTTAAACTACAGGGAATGTGTTGCAGAAACTGCAAGAGTAAATATTATAGATCCATAGATTCCCAAGGCTAGAAGAGCCCACTGTTATTATCTAATCTTACCTCCTGTATAACACAGGCCGTACAATTTCCCAAAAATAATTCCTAGAACAGATCTTTTAGGAAAACATCTAATCTCGATTTAAAAATTGCCAGTGATAGAGAATCCACCACGACTTTTGATAAATTGTTCCAATGGTTAATTACCCTCAGTGTTAAAAATTATGCCTTATTTCCAGTCTGAATTTGTCTAGCTTCGACTTCCAGCCACATACTTATAATATACATGGGGAAATAGTTTTACTTTGTGTAATGACACAGCCACTCCCAGTCTTTATTCAAGCCTAAGTTAATAGTGTCCAGTTTGCAAATTAATTCCAATTCAGCAGTCTCTCGTTGGAGTCTGTTTTTGAAGTTTTTTTGTTGAAGAATTGTCACTTTTAGGTCTGTAATCGAGTGACCAGAGAGGTTGAAGTGTTCTCTGACTGGTTTTTGAATGTTATAATTCTTGACGTCTGATTTGTGTCCATTTATTCTTTTACGTAGAGACTGTCCAGTTTGGCCAATGTACATGGCAGAGGGGCATTGGTGGCACATGATGGCATATATCACATTGGTAGATGTGCAGGTGAATGAGCCTCTGATAGTGTGGCTGACGTGATTAGGTTCTATGATGGTGTCCCCTGAATAGATATGTGGACACAGTTGGCAACGAGCTTTGTTGCAAGGATAGGTTCCTAGGTTAGTGTTTTTGTTGTGTGGTATGTTGTTGCTGGTGAATATTTGCTTCAGGTTGGGGGGCTGTCTGTAAGCAAGGACTGGCCTGTCTCCCAAGATCTGTGAGAATGTTGGGTCGTCCTTCAGAATAGGTTTCCGGTATAGGGTGGTATTTATGTGACCATCGCTTATTAGCACCCGTAGTGTCCAGGAAGTGGATCTCTTGTGTGGACTGGTCCAGGCTGAGGTTGATGGTGGGATGGAAATTGTTGAAATCATGGTGGAATTCCTCAAGGGCTTCTTTTCCATGGGTCCAGATGATGAAGATGTCATCAATGTAGCGCAAGTAGAGTAGGTGCATTCGGGGACAAGAGCTGAGGAAGCGTTGTTCTAAGTCAGCCATAAAAACGTTGGCATACTGTGGGGCCATGCGGGTACCCATAGCAGTGCCACTGATTTGAAGGTATACATTGTCCCCAAATGTGAAATAGTTATGGGTGAGGACAAAGTCACAAAGTTCAGCCACCAGGTTTGCCGTGACATTACTGGGGATACCATTCCTGACGGCTTGTAGTCCATCTTTGTGTGGAATGTTGGTGTAGAGGACTTCTACATCCATAGTGGCTAGGGTGGTGTTTTCAGGAAGATCCCCAATGGATTGTAGTTTCCTCAGGAAGTCAGTGGTGTCTCGAAGATAGCTGGGAGTGCTGGTAGCGTAGGGCCTGAGGAGGGAGTCTATATAGCCAGACAATCCTGCTGTCAGGGTGCCAATGCCTGATGATGGGAGGTCCAGGATTTCCAGTTTTACGGATCTTGGGTAGCAGATAGAATACCCCTACTCGGGGTTCTTGGGGTGTGTCTGTGCAGATTTGTTCTTGTGCTTTTTCAGGGAGTTTCTTGAGCAGATGGTGTAGTTTCTTTTGGTAACCCTGAGTGGGATCAGAGGGTAGTGGCTTGTAGAATGTGGTGTTGGAGAGCTGCCTAGCAGTGGATGTATCATTACACAAAGTAAAACTATTTCCCCATGTTTAGTCCCCCCTCCCCCACTGTTCCTCACACGTTCTTGTCAACTGCTGGAAATGGCCCACCTTGATTATCTCTACAAAATAGGCCTGTCAGTCTGACATTGATCCCAGGCAAGACAATGAAGTGGCTGACACAGGATTTGATTAATACGTAATTAAAGGGCAGGTAATGTATTAATGCAAATCAACAGGGGTTTATGGAAACAGATCCTGTTGAACTAACTTGGTATCTTTTCTGATGAGTGTCATAAATATAAAGGGAAGGGTAACCACCTTTCTGTATACAGTGCTAAAAAATCCCTCCTGGTCAGAGGCAAAACCCTTTCACCTGTAAAGGATTAAAAAGCTAAGGTAACCTCGCTGGCACCTGACCCAAAATGACCAATGCGGGGACAAGATACTTTCAAATCTGGAGGTGGGGTGGGAGGGGGGACACAAAGGGTTCTGTCTGTCTGTGTGTTGCTTTTGCCAGGAACAGATCAGGAATGCAGCCTTCCAACTCCTGTTAAGTTAGTAAGTAATCTAGCTTGAAAATGCGTTAAATTTCCTTTTGTTTAATGGCTGGTGAAATAAGCTGTGCTGGAGGGAATGTATATTCCTGTTTTTGTGTCTTTTTGTAACTTAAGGTTTTGCCTAGAGGGATTCTCTATGTTTTGAATCTGATTATCCTGTAAGGTATTTACCATCCTGATTTTACAGAGGTGATTCTTTTACCTTTTCTTTAATTAAAATTCTTCTTTTAAGAACCTGATTGATTTTTCATTATTCTTAAGATCCAAGGGTTTGGGTCTGTGTTCACCTGTACCAATTGGTGAGGATTATTATCAAGCCTTCCCCAGGAAAGGGGGTGTAGGGCTTGGGGGGATATTTTGAGGGGAAGACGTCTCCAAGTGGTCTCTTTCCCTGTTCTTTATTTAAAACGTTTGGTTGGGGCAGCATACTATTTAAGGACAAGGCAAAGTTTGTACCTTGGGGAAGTTTTTAACCTAAGCTGGTAAGAATAAACTTAGGGGGTCTTTCATGCAGGTCCCCACATATGTACCCTAGAGTTCAGAGTGGGGAAGTTAGTTATCTTTTAGAGTGTAAAGAATCATAGAATCATAGAATATCAGGGTTGGAAGGGACCCCAGAAGGTCATCTAGTCCAACCCCCTGCTCAAAGCAGGACCAATTCCCAGTTAAATCATCCCAGCCAGGGCTTTGTCAAGCCTGACCTTAAAAACCTCTAAGGAAGGAGATTCTACCACCTCCCTAGGTAACGCATTCCAGTGTTTCACCACCCTCTTAGTGAAAAAGTTTTTCCTAATATCCAATCTAAACCTCCCCCACTGCAACTTGAGACCATTACTCCTCGTTCTGTCATCTGCTACCATTGAGAACAGTCTAGAGCCATCCTCTTTGGAACCCCCTTTCAGGTAGTTGAAAGCAGCTATCAAATCCCCCCTCATTCTTCTCTTCTGCAGGCTAAACAATCCCAGCTCCCTCAGCCTCTCCTCATAACTCATGTGTTCCAGTCCCCTAATCATTTTTGTTGCCCTTCGCTGGACTCTCTCCAATTTATCCACATCCTTCTTGTAGTGTGGGGCCCAAAACTGGACACAGTACTCCAGATGAGGCCTCACCAATGTCGAATAGAGGGGAACGATCACGTCCCTCGATCTGCTCGCTATGCCCCTACTTATACATCCCAAAATGCCATTGGCCTTCTTGGCAACAAGGGCACACTGCTGACTCATATCCAGCTTCTCGTCCACTGTCACCCCTAGGTCCTTTTCCGCAGAACTGCTGCCTAGCCATTCGGTCCCTAGTCTGTAGCTGTGCATTGGGTTCTTCCGTCCTAAGTGCAGGACCCTGCACTTATCCTTATTGAACCTCATCAGATTCCTTTTGGCCCAATCTTCCAATTGGTCTAGGTCCTTCTGTATCCTATCCCTCCCCTCCAGCGTATCTACCACTCCTCCCAGTTTAGTATCATCCGCAAATTTGCTGAGAGTGCAATCCACACCATCCTCCAGATCATTTATGAAGATATTGAATAAAACCGGCCCCAGGACTGACCCTTGGGGCACGCCACTTGATACCGGCTGCCAACTAGACATGGAGCCATTGATCACTACCCGTTGAGCCCGACAATCTAGCCAGCTTTCTACCCACCTTATAGTGCATTCATCCAGCCCATACTTCCTTAACTTGCTGACAAGAATACTATGGGAGACCGTGTCAAAAGCTTTGCTAAAGTCAAGAAACAATACATCCACTGCTTTCCCTTCATCCACAGAACCAGTAATCTCATCATAAAAGGCGATTAGATTAGTCAGGCATGACCTTCCCTTGGTGAATCCATGCTGGCTGTTCCTGATCACTTTCCTCTCATGCAAGTGCTTCAGGATTGATTCTTTGAGGACCTGCTCCATGATTTTTCCAGGGACTGAGGTGAGGCTGACTGGCCTGTAGTTCCCAGGATCTTCCTTCTTCCCTTTTTTAAAGATTGGCACTACATTAGCCTTTTTCCAGTCATCCGGGACTTCCCCGGTTCGCCACGAGTTTTCAAAGATAATGGCCAGTGGCTCTGCAATCACAGCCGCCAATTCCTTCAGCACTCTCGGATGCAACTCGTCCGGCCCCATGGACTTGTGCACGTCCAGCTTTTCTAAATAGTCCCTAACCGCCTCTATCTCCACAGAGGGCTGGCCATCTGTTCCGCATTTTGTGATGCCCAGCGCAGCAGTCTGGGAGCTGACCTTGTTAGTGAAAACAGAGGCAAAAAAAGCATTGAGTACATTAGCTTTTTCCACATCCTCTGTCACTAGGTTGCCTCCCTCATTCGGTAAGGGGCCCACACATTCCTTGGCTTTCTTCTTGTTGCCAACATACCTGACTCCTAAGACTCCTAAGACTATTGTGAACTATGCTATACAAATGCACATTGCTGGTGGAGAGGAGCTGAAAGAGAGTCCCATGGCACCTTCTCCAGGTTAAATCCTAGGATCTGGGCAATGCTCACCAATCAGAACCGCTCCCTCCCCAACTGGCCATGGATGCCAGAGACTCAAAGAATGGAGAGGAGTGTCTCCCTCCCTCACTGCTGTCCACTTACCAGCCCCAATAAGGTCTCCCACCCATTGAAGTGCATGGATGACATTTGCAGAATATGGATGTATATTTCAACAAAGAGAGTACATAATATGGCTCAAACTCTCATAAAAGATTCTGTTGCTTTGGAGCATGTAGCTATATTTTCTGTCTTGTCTTCTGAGTTACATAATGAAAATAGAAACATCTTCTCTTTATTACCACCAATTTCATTAATATGTTTGTAATTTATTATTTTTTATATTTTTTGGGAAAAAAAGACTGAAATTCAATTGAACAATTCAGAATAAAGGCAAACTTGTGAAATTCAGCAAATGGGTATGAAATTGGGCAGTGGAAAACTATTGTGCAAAATGCAAATATGTTTTGATATTCATTCAAAGAGGTTAGAGCTCTGCTTCCACTAGTTGGGAACCTTAGCTGTGTTGTTGAGGTGCTCAGTCAGTGTCCAGCTTTCTGCCTTCTTGCTTGTGAGCTGTTGTGTACTTTTAAAGTGTGGATGTAATGAGATTATCATTGTGATTCTACCACAAGAGCTGTTATACTAGAGAAATGGGAGGGCTGGTTCAAATGTATTCCTGAATTACATATCGTTCCTAAGAAGAAGATGAAATTCCATGGCTTTTGATTCTATTTTTGTTACTCCTTTCTCTCTTCTTTTCTCCATACTATGTCTCTCTTCACTTGCCCCTCTTCTGTTATCCAGAATTTGGATTTTGGCAATAACATCTGCACACACAAGGACATAGAACAGTTCAGTGTAGTATATAATTACAATAAATATAATATACCCAAGCTGAAAGGAATTACTCCTTTTTCTCTTCTTTTCTCCTTACTATGTCTCTCTTCATTTGCTCCTCCTCTGTTATCCACCATTTTCTCCCTCCCATCTGCTGCTTCCGTTCTGACCTGTCCATTCATCACTCCTTCATTTGGTTTCATGGCACATGTGGCTACAGACGTATATTTAAATAGTAAATGTTGTCTGTATTCACACTGTGTTCCCGAGTATGCAGCAATTCTTTTAGGGGTGTAGCGCATGTGAATCTCAGACCACCATTTTCTGTGACTGTTGAGATTAGCAAAGGTACACCATATCAAGGTCCTTACATTGATACACCGGGTGAAATCCTAGTCCTATTGAAGTCAATATCAAAATTTCCACTAATTTCATTGAAGAAGGCCAGATTTCACTTCTGTAGCCTGGCAGCATGACATTTTTGATAGAGAGTCCTCGGACCTGCAATTTGCTTCCCACTTTGGCTTATTAGAAAGGGAATCTATTGACTTTCAGGGCATTTTGTATGACTTACTCAGGCTTTTAATGAGGGATCCGTGGAATGGGGAGAGTTTCAGATTTTGCAGATTGTGGCGTTATTTCGTTGACATTGTGTCAGTTCAGTTTTATTTATGATATGTATTTAATTATAATTTGTGTGTGTGCCTTGAGCATTTTTGACAGGTGCATTTTATACTTATTATTTTGATTTATGTTGATTTTAAAGAGATATAGTAACACTTTGCATTTCTTTCCAAGGATCCCAGAACACTTTAAAAACATTAATGAATTAAGCCTCAAAACATCCTTGTGAGATGGGTAAATGTTGTTATCCCATTTTACAGAAAGGAAAACTAAGAGAGTTTTTGTCACTTGCTTAAGATCAAACAGGGAACTTGTGGCAGACCAAGGACTTGAGCCCCTAATTCACCATCCTTTGCTTTTACCCCAATACCAACCTTCCTTTTGCAAATAAAAATATTCCTGAACTGGAAGAAAAATGCAGGATATATAGAGCTAATTTTAAAATGAACTTTGTGCAAAAAATGGCAAACTAATTAAAGTAATGAGAATTTCAGGCTGCATTAATTCAAGTGACAGTTGTAAAGGATGAAGAATAAGGCAGCATTTGCAATAATTATGTAATGCTTTTTAAAAGATGCATATTGCCTAGGCTTATGAGGCAATGTTCAACATGTTGCCAGCTCTGCCTCAAGGCATTCTCAGCAATTTTATAATATTTGAATCTGAAAGCAAGTATTCACACAAACAAATGTTGGTGCATTCAGAATTAAGAAAACAATAAGAAAAACCTTCTTTGACCTTTGGAAATTAAACACCCCGCAGGATATACCAACAATTGTTTGACTGACAAGAGATCTAGAATAATTGACAGGAAACAATTGCAAGGGAGAAAAAACTGTTTCACTGTATTTTTTGTTTTTATTTCAAAAGGAAATTTAATTTTAAATCTATCTTTCTCCAGAAAAATGTTTCTTATGATAACTTCCAGTGCTTTGTGTACACACAGCCTGGGACAGAAATACAGTAGCTTTTAACTGGTATAGTTCAATACAACAGTAATTATGGCTAAAATCTTCAAAGGGTCCTAAATTTAATCTCCTAAATCCATATTTAGGCACCTGAATAACTTCTGTTTTAGCTAGTATTCTTATTTCTTATTCTTACTACTCTTTGAGAACATAAATATGGATGTAAGAGGCATCCAGTTTTGACAATAAGAAAAGGAGTTCTTGTGGCACCTTAGAGACTAACAAATTTATTTGAGCATATGCTTTCGTGAGCTACAGCTCACTTCATCGGATGCAGCTGTAGCTCACGAAAGCTTATGCTCAAATAAATTTGTTAGTCTCTAAGGTGCCACAAGAACTCCTTTTCTTTTTGTGCATACAGACTAACACGGCTGCTACTCTGAGTTTTGACAATGTTAGCCATTTCAGAGATGCCAAAGCACTTTACAGACTTAAGACCTATGCTGCTCCCATTTAAGTCAATATATAAAAACCTAAACTAGAAGCATGACAAAACTTCATTTGGCTTCTGTTTCTCGGGAGCAGGATCAAGTGCATTAAATAATACAGAGAGCTGTTTATTAACCACTAAACGCAGCCACTTTGGGGATGAAACATAGAATCTGTATAATATTGTGCAGCCAACACTTCACTATGTCTAAACATTTTAAATTCTTTTTTCATAGCAGTAACAGGATAAACCACCTCCCGAGCACCCCCTCCTGGCTGGGAATGGGGCTCTGCCTCTGTTTCCCCTTCTGCTCAGGCCCCTTAAAAAGTCCATAGTACAGATATTCAAATTTAGTTGTTGTCGGTCCTGCTTTGAGCAGGGGGTTGGACTAGATGACCTCCTGAGGTCTCTTCCAACCCTAATCGTCTATGATTCTATGAAATCATTCCCCTTTTGGGGTCCAATTTATTAAATCCTGCATAAAGTCTTTCAAAATAGAACTTAAGCCTATGAAGTCTTCACACCAGTTTCATATGAACACAGTCCCACTCCCTGAGGGTCTATCTTCTCTTCAGGTTTCTGCCCACACCCACCTGCAATGCCGTCTCTCTCCACGCCTCTTACTTATCTACTGCAGGCCTGATTGGGTAACCTGACCATCTTCACTCTCCCCATCTGAGGAGGAAAGTTGACTATGTCACTGGCAAGGGTGGGTTTGCGACAATAACCCTTCACACAGATGACCTTTCAGATCCATCAACACAGCTAAAACTCTCCTCCAAGCTCTCATTATCTCGCGTTTCAATTACTGCAGCATCCTTTCTCTCTTCTTGACAAATTCAGTTTTGCTCCACCCATATGCATTCAGAATGTTGCTGAAAAGATTGTTTTCCTAGCTCATTACTTTGACCATCTCACATTTCTCCTTGCAACTCTCCACCAGCTCTTCTCAAACATAAGCTGCATGTGTTCATTTTCAAGGTCCTTCGCAGCCTATCCTCATCCTATGTATCCTTGCTCTCATTCCCTCTTGAAATGTAATGTCAGCTTCCATTTCTAATCAGACCATGATACCAGCCTCCATTGCCCATGTCTTACATTTTCAAACAAGCACTTTCATCATTTCTTCCATGTTGCCCATTGTGCTTAGGAGGAACTCCCCATAAACATCTGCAAAAGTAAACATCCACAAAACTAACTCATTAGTCTTCTTCAAAATCCTCCTCAAAACTCTGCTTTGCTGTGGTGACTACAAAAAAACCCAAACTTGGCAGTGGTTAGGCTGCTTGTGTACTGATACCGCTGCATGTCATGCTGACCAATACTGTCTCATTGTTTCCTCTCTTCTGTCTGTATCCGTCCGTTGTCTCATCTTATACTTACATTGTAAGGTCACTGGTGTATGGACTGTCTTTTAATCCTGTGTTTTTCCTTAGAACAATGGGGTCCTGATCCATGACTGGGGCTTCTAGACCCTATGGGAATACAATATTAAATATAATAGTATAGGACAGAAAATGAGGAATAAAAATGTAACTATGGAATTAATTTACAGTCCTGTAGTATATCTTGATTGCCCTGTCACTTGAACATATGCAACTCATGCTGAGTCCAGGGAAAGTTGTATACTTTTAACTAAAAACCTAATTAGATCCCTGAAACCTTGAAATGTGCCCTTCTTGCAAGACAAGAGTGGAGGTATTTTTTACAGGAACTCAATAGTATTCTGTAGTATTCATCATGCAGGCAGATGGAATTGTAAAATTCCAGGTCTGTAGGTAGGCAGAATATTATTACTGAAGAACCCTCATCGTGTCCTGTTTCTTTCCTGTTGATTATGAATATCTTCACTGGTAACATTTCTTATTAAATACACAGCAACTTGTTTTTCATTTTAAAGTATGAGATCTTCAAATGTTCCATAAAGCTTCCCTACAGGCTGGTTTTCCCTTAATCAATGACCCATTCAAGCTTGTCTTTCATCTCATTGTTTAACTACTATACACCTGCAGTACATGAAGCATTCATACATCCAGTGCAGCTCTGATTAAAATTATGGTCATCTAAAGCATAATTATGTTTTATGAAAGAAAATCTTTCATCCAGCAGCAGTGATAAGATGGCAAGTAAGAGAGCCAAAGGAAAAAAATGTCTAAGAGCTGAGGGGCCTATATTCACCCCGATTTTTTTTTAATTTACCCAGAACCCTGCAAGTTTGGAAAAAGAAAGTAAAAAAATTTTGGGACAGAACTTCTGCACTGTTCTGCTCCCTGCATGGCATTCTCCTCCTTCTTCTTCTTCTTTCATATGAAAATAGCAACGTTTATAAGTTAATAGAAAGGTTTGAAATCCATTCAAGGGCTTCAGGTGAGTGCGCGTTTACTAGACCTCGTGGACATGAAAAGGTGGAGCAGTGTGTCCACAGTATGTTGGAGGATTTGGAGGTCTCTGCATTGACATTTTGGCGAATCCTTGATTCTCCATTTGTACATGAGGTGCATGCATCTTCGATGTAACGCCCTAATATGGTACATGGGTTTCAGGCCATGCAAAGGGAGTGGAAACTGCTGTGTGTCCCTCAGCGGGGAATTCTCTCTGGCTCCTCCATAGCCCCTCCCTTCCGACACACAAATCTAGTTTGGCAGATGGGGCATGTCAGTAGTGGGAAGGAGGCATGGAATATGCTGTGCTCCTGCAGTTCCCAGCTGGAAGTCCAATTGATGGAGCTCAGAGCATTCTTAAGGCTGGGCTCGGTACTGGGGAAAGGGGAGGAGGCCTGTGCTTACTTCCTGGCTGACACAGCCTGTGGTGAAATTCACCATTGTGAAAAGATCCTAAACACTCATTTAAAATATATTTTGAGAGCCTAAGTGCTGAATAAGCCTTTTGTTGGTCCTTGGCATAGGGGTGTGTTTCACCCACAGTGTGGCTGAGCTGTGGGCTTCAGGGAGAGGAATGGGGAACATGCAACAGAGTATTCTGTGGCCCAACCTCACCATGCCCACACCTACCCTGGGCTCCCTCGCCCTCTGCATATTGCTGTGCTGAACAAAACACTCCTATGGAGCTGGGTCTAGGCCTTGAAGGGTATGCAAACCCCTTATGTTCTTCCCTGACTCCCCCCTCCACTTTCTCCACCACCTATTGTACTGCCGAGGGGATCTCTGAGTGTTCTTTGACATCAGGGACTGAATGTAGTGTAATTGAGTACACTAAAAGCTGAGCCACCATAATTGGCATAAGGCAAAAGAGAAATGCTCTGTGGGATCGCTATTCTTCAGCCCAGTAAAAAACTAATGAGGGGGAAGCAAGAAAAATGTTGACTCCACATGACTGGCAAAATAACTTATTGACATGATGGGGATGCTTTTGAGGAATTTGTAGTGATTACACAGCTTGTCAAACAGCAGTGGGTATTTTGTTCTGCAGAATTAGTGCTCTGTAAGATTTGGAAGTCTTTGAAAAAAGTAGTGTGTGGGGTATGAAAAGTGAGGAAGCAAGAACAGTAGTCAAAGGAGAAACAACAAAAATAAATCTAAGGAGGATTGTTATTTGTGAAAGCTAGCTTGCTCAGAAGAGAAATCCCTTAGTATTCAGTTGTACAGAATAGCACAAACCAAACACTTTAAAAAAGAGAGAGGTCTTCAACCAAAGACTGAAGAACCTTCAGTAATTTAGTAAAAAGGTCTCTTGATATTAGCATTTATGTGTGTAAAGCTAAATTAATTTTACTGATTCCATTTTCTCTTTTCTATCTCCGGTAGTAATGGTGTCAAAAACAAATCTGAGGTTATTTGAATGCCTGTACAATATAGTATATGACCATTGAGAATGAAAAGCAGTAATTCAGCTAAAATATATAAAACTGTGGGAGTGTAGCGGTAAGTCATTTATGAAGAGCTGAATTGAAATGATAACAATAGCGTTTTTGAGTTGGTTTTTCACTTTTTTCCTTTCAATTTAAAGTGACAGTTACAGGAAGTCACACAGAAATTTACCTAAGTGTTGTAGACAGGTACATAAAATGCACATCAAATTATGCAAGATTAAATGGAAAAAAAACTTCAGGTTTGCCCAATGATGGCTCATGTCCTTACAGAATGTTGCTTTCAGCAAAATTCAAATGTCTGAAAACCAGGAATACAGAGTTTCTATGTGATTCCTCAGTACTTCTCCCACCTCCTGCACATTTGGTGTACTGGAATAGGGATAATGGTCATGCTTTGAAATATTTGCAATGTGTAAAATGCCACCATATCTAAATAGCAGAGTAAAAGAGGAGGTTAGGGGCAAAAAGGCATCCTTTTAAAATTGAAAGTCCAGTCCTAGTGAGGAAAATAGAAAGGAGCATAAACTCTGGCAAGTCAAGTGTAAAAGTACAATAAGACAACCAAGAAAGAATTTGAAGAGCGACTAGCTAAAGACACAAAAACTAACAGCAAGAAAAATGTTAAGCATGTCAGAAGCAGGAAGCCTGCCAAACAGTCATGGAGGCCACTGGGCAATCAAGGTGCTAAAGGAACACTCAAGAAAGACAAAGCTGTTGGAGAAGCTAAATGAATTCTTTGCATCAGTTTTCACTGCAGAGGATTTGCAGGGAGATCTCCACACCCAAGCCATTCTTTTCAGGTTACAAATCTGAGGAATTATTCCAGATTGAAGGGTCAGTAGAAGAGGTTTTGGAACAAATTGATAAATTAAACAATAAGTCAGAAGGACCAGATGGTATTTACCCAAGAGTTCTGAAGGACTCTTATTAAAAATGAAATGGCAGAACTGCTATTTCCGTTATGTAACCTATCACTTAATTCGCCATCTGTACCAGATGACTGGAAGATAGCTATGCAATGCTGATTTTTAAAAAAGGCTTAAGAGGCAATCCTGGCAATTACAGGCCAGTGAGCCTAACTTCATACCAGGAAAATTGGTTGAAACTATAGTAAAGAACAGAATTACCAAACAATAGATGAATATGATTTGCTGGGGGAAGAGTCAACACAGCTTTTATAAAGGAAATCATGCCTCAGCAATCTATTAGATTATTTGAGGGAGTCAACAAGCATGTACAGAAGGGTAATCCAGTAGATATAGCATACTTGGACTTTCAGAAAGCCTTTGACATGGTCCCTCACCAAAGGTTCTTAAGCAAACTAAGCAGTCATAGGATAAGAGGGACGGTTCTCTCATGGATTAGTAACTGCTTAAAAGATAGGAAACAAAGGGTAGGATAAATGGTCAGTTTTTAGAATGGAAACAGGTAAATAGTTCCCTCAAAAGATCTGTACTGGGAACAGTGCTGTTCAACATATTCATAAATGACCTGGAAAAGGGGATGAACAGGGAGGTGGCAAAATGTGCAGATGATACAAAATTACTCAAGATAGGTAAGTCAAAAGCTGGCTGTGAAGAGTTACAAAGCAAACTGACGTGACAGGGTGACAAAATGGCAGGTGAAATTTAATATTGATAAATGCAAATTAATGCACGGTGGAAAAAATAATCCCAACTGTATATACAAAATGATGGGGGCTAAAGAGCTGTCACCACTCAAAAAAGAGATCTTGGAGTCATCATGAATAGTTCTCTGAAAACATCTGCTCAACACGCAGTGGCAATCCAAAAAGCTAACAGAATGGTATTTGTGCCTTTCTTAATAGTTCCTAATAAAATAGAAAAAAATCGTATTGTTGCTAAGTAAATCCATGGTTTCCCCACACCTTGAATAGTGCATGCAGTTCTAGTTTTCCCATCTCAAAAAAGATATTAGAATTGGAAAATGTAAAGACAAAGGCAACAAAAATAATTAGGAGTATGGAACAGTTTCCATAACAGGAGAGATTGAAAAGATAGGGACTGTTCAGTTTAGAAAAGAGATGGCTAAAGGGGGATCTGGTAAAGGTCTATAAAATCATGTATGGTCTGGAGAAAGTGAATAGGGAAGTGTTATTTACCCCTTTACATAACATAAGAACTATGGGTCACCTGATGAAATTAATAGACAGCAGGTTTAAAACTAAGAAAAGGAACTACTTCTTTACATAATGCACAGTCAAGTTATGTAACTCATTGTCATAGGATGTTGTGAAAGCCAAAAGTATAACTGGATCCAAAAAAGAATTAGATTAGTTCATGAAGGAGAAGTCCATCAATGGCTATTAGGCAGGATGGTCAGGGGCAGAACTTCATGTTCATGGGTGTCCGTAAGCGTCTAACTGCCAGGAGTGTGACTGGACAACAGGGGATGTGTCACTCACAATTGACTTGTTCTTTCATTCCCTCTGAAGTATCAGAAACAGGATACTGGGCTAGATGGACCATTGATCTGATGCAGTATGGCCATTCTTTTGTAGTTGCTGACAGGGCTGGTGAGAGAAATCTCATCCATGATCTATGCCTCAAAACCTTGACCGTTTTATTACATGGTTGTTATAAGAAAAGGAGTACTTGTGGCACCTTAGAGACTAACCAATTTATTTGAGCATGAGCTTTCGTGAGCTACAGCTCACTTCATCGGATGCATACCGTGGAAACTGCAGCAGACTTTGTTATAGTAACTTTAAGTGTTTGAGAAAAGACTGATCTCTCACCTTTTTCACCCCCTCCTCCATCATTCCCCACAACATATAGCTCCTCTGCCAACATTTCCAGGTCCCCTTTCCCATCCCCTTTTTCTATTAGTTGCGTCTGTAGAAGTTATTAACATATAAGAAATTGCTCCTTGCAGTATTGAGCCCTATATTGCCATGTATATATGCATATCACAGGCAATAGCTTACTGGAAGGCTGCACACTACCTTGGTTATGTAGCCCAGACTGCACACTGGACTGGTCCCTTTATTCCTAGTACCCTCTGTACTGCCAGGAGGCATAGACAATTTCAAGACAGTCTATATAAGCCCACAGATTTCAGATCACTTAGAAGAGTCATTCTTCAAACAGGAAAGGCTTCCCAACCTTAGCTACAGCAGAGCTGGCATTCCATGATAATATTGTATTATTGTATTACCCCAAATCCCAGCTCACATAGGGGAGTAAGGAGAGGAGCTCAGACCACCTCCCCACCCCAGATAGGCAAGCTACTTCCAAGAACCTGACTCACCGGAGTGGGGCAAGGAGGGGGTCATCACGCTCCTGTAGATGATCATGGTGGACGCACAGGAGAGGAATGTGGGGCTGATAAGCATCCCTGCTCCTATTCTCCTGAGTCCCCCTTTCATTCACCCCCATGGCCCTCTTTCTAGTGTCCCACCCATCCCCTGTTATTCATACTAGTCCCCCTGCCCATCACCTGAACCCCCAACTCCTCTCCCCCTATTCCCACCTACTCTTGCACCCAGTCATCCACCCTTCCCAATGAGCATTTGCTTGTGTAGGGATTTAAAAAAAAAAGTTTAAGAGCCTTCTAAATATTCTGCTGTACTCAGAATACATTTCCCCAAAATAAAACGCCTCCTTTGATAGAGGCATATTGGAGAAATATGCCTGCTTTTTTTTCCACAGTGCCTGGGGTTGTGCTCAGATTTGGTGACTGAAATGTATTCTCAGAGCCACCCACATCCTGGGATAAAAAGGTAGTTTTCCAAATAGTTACCCTCTTTCTATGCATGTTTAGTGTAATCCCTTAGGCATGTGAGCCTCAGCACAACTAATTGGAGATGCAAACGCTTTTTCAAATCATGTTTTAATTTGTTTCCCCCCCAAGGGCTGGTTGGTGCCATACACTCTAGTGGGGTAGCCCTCGAGCATTTGAAACCCAGGTATAATGATTTGATCTCTAATTGTGAGCAAAAGAACATTGCCAGAATGTATCAACTTTAAAAAACAGCTGTTTTGTTTTTCAGGGGTTGTATCTTAGGAGCCTATTCATTAAATGGCCCCAGATTTGGATCACTGGCCGTACCCCATGTCGCCATGAGGCTCACCAAATTTCAAGGCAATCTGATTAACTGTATAGTTTGTAGAGCTCTTAGAACAGTCAAGCTTTAAACAGAAAGCTGGAGCTGGTCTTAACCTAAACTGTTGCCTTGCTATAGTAGTGCTGTAAAGAGGGATCACAGCCTATTGTTCTGCTGATACGCGGTGCAGTGCAGCAGTTTGTAAATCAGTATTAGGTAGCTATGCATGTGAGTCAGTTTATATTCAGAGTTTGTGAGGTGATCTATACATGGGTAGGTAGTTCAGATGTTTGTTATCGCTATGTCATATTTTCAAGGAAAGCCAGACTCGTTTAGTGCTGGTGTTTTAATATTTTAGTTTGAGGCCAAGGTAGTGTATCCATTGCTGACTTTTTGTTTGTTCGCTTTGTTGTTGTTGTTTAATATGCTGTGAGTAGTGTGTTAAGAACAATATTTCCTCAAACTGGTCCTAAGATCATTGGATTTGGGCTGTGATTTGTTCTATATCTCATATTCCTTGTTCTTTTCTAATCACATCTCTTTTGTGAGCCAGACCATGGTGATATATTTCCTATCAGCTCCCATTAAAATTTGAACAGATTTCATTTTCTTAAATTTCCCAGAAAGTATGGTAGTGCTTGGGATTTTTAGCAAACTGTGTGCTAAAGGCATGTTGTAGGCTGTTGTGAACATATCACCGGAAACATGGGTGTTTAATCCTCAACCACTAACTTTTAAATGGCAAAGGGTCTGATTTTCTTCTGTCTCTCTACTTTTATACCAGTGTGTCACAATTGAGTTGCACAACAAATAAATAAATAATGAATAAATGTCATAATTCATTAAGTCATAATGAGGCATTCCTGATTTACAGCAATATAAGTGAGAGGAAGCAGGGCAATTACATATCGAATGACCATATCTATTAATAAATAAATAACAAGAACACATTCTGAGGAAATTAAAACCATGCTGTGGGAAAGATGATAATATGTAGTGTATGTGGACAAAATGTGTATTTGAAAGATAAAATTATGTGTACCAGTAAAGCAGTGCTTATGTATTACTGAAAAGCAACAACATTGCTGCATTTGTTACCTCCAGCAGCCTGATAAGAAGCCATATGGTGTAAGCAGAGATATTAGAAGTTAGAAAGTCAGCATAGTATTACAGTAAATTATGACTACAGACTACTGTGAGAAGCATCTCCAAGTGATGGTTTTCCCTCAGTGTCAACAAAATCATCAAAATGATCAGCTTCATTCAAAAATATTATTATTTTTTATCAAAATAACTGATCTTAAATACTGGTCTTTTGCTTTCTGATTTGTTTGGCACAGCTTCAGGCCAAGTACTTCTAGCTCACCAGGAAAACGGATGCTGGTTACATTGTGGAAGCTGGCATCCTTTACCTGAGATCACAGATCTTATTAGGAGATGTGAAGTTATAAGAAAAAAATGGAAAAGAAAACAAAGCAGCAGAAGCACCAGTGTGAAGGAGTAGGAGAACTCTTTCCCTGCACCTACTCTAAAACTTAAAACCAGTAAGGGGGAAGAAGGCTTTTCTAAATATGTAGGGCCTAAAACTTGATCCAGCTAACTGTGCTTGATACAAGTATGCCAACTATACAGCTCCCGGATCATAGGCTCAGCTAGAGGTCAGTATGTCCCCTAGTGCATGTTTGAGTAGACTTACAGTCAGGGATCACTATGTTTCTGAGGTACTTTCCCTCCCTGCAGATTTTTTCCTACAAGAGGTGAGCCTTGGGTTCTTAGGCCCAGATCATCAAAGTCATTTAGGCACCTAACTCCCATTGAAATCACCTAAATACCTTTGCAAAAAGAAAAGGAGTACTTGTGGCACCTTAGAGACTAACCAGTTTATTTGAGCATGAGCTTTCGTGAGCTACAGCTCACTTCATCGGATGCATACCGTGGAAACTGCAGTAGACATTATATACACACAGAGACCATGAAATAATATCCCCTCCCACCCCACTGTCCTGCTGGTAATAGCTTATCTAAAGTGATCATCAAGTTGGGCCATTTCCAGCAGAGGCTCGTTCACCTGCACATCCACCAATGTGATATATGCCATCATGTGCCAGCAATGCCCCTCTGCCATTTACATTGGTCAAACTGGACAGTCTCTACATAAAAGAATAAATGGACACAAATCAGATGTCAAAAATTATAACATTCATAAACCAGTCGGAGAACACTTCAACCTCTCTGGTCACGCAATCACCGACATGAAGGTCACTATCTTACAACAAAAAAACTTCAAATCCAGACTCCAGCGAGAAACTGCTGAATTGGAATTCATTTGCAAATTGGATACTATTAATTTAGGCTTAAATAGAGACTGGGAGTGGCTAAGTCATTATGCAAGGTAGCCTATTTCCCCTTGCTTTTTCTTACCCCCCCCCCTGACGTTCTGGTTAAACTTGGATTTAAACTTGGAGAGTGGTCAGTTTGGATGAGCTATTGCCAGCAGGAGAGTGAGTTTATGTGTGTGTGTGTGTGTGTGTGTGTGTGTGTTCCCCCCCGGGGGTGTGTGAGAAAGCCTGGATCTGTGCTGGAAATGACCCACCTTGATTATCATGCACATTGTAGGGAGAGTGGTCACTTTGGATGAGCTATTACCAGCAGGACAGTGAGTTTGTGTGTGTGGTTTTTGGAGGGGAGTGAGAGAACCTGGATTTGTGCAGGAAATGGCCCACCTTGATTATCATGCACATTGTGAAGGGAGTTGTCACTTTGGATGGGCTATTACCAGCAGGAGAGTGAGTTTGTGGGGGGGGGGGGGTGAGAAAACCTGGATTTGTGCTGGAAATGGCCCAACTTGATGATCACTTTAGATAAGCTATTACCAGCAGGACAGTGGGGTGGGAGGAGGTATTGTTTCATGGTCTCTGTGTGTATATAATGTCTACTGCAGTTTCCACGGTATGCATCCGATGAAGTGAGCTGTAGCTCACGAAAGCTCATGCTCAAATAAATTGGTTAGTCTCTAAGGTGCCACAAGTACTCCTTTTCTTTTTTGCAAAGACAGACTAACACGGCTGTTACTCTGAAACCTAAATACCTTTGAGGATCTGAGCCTTAGATCTAAATCTTAATTGTTCCTATGCAAGTGTGAAAGGGCTGAATGAAGAGAGGTACTAGAGTCTTTCCCCCTCTCCTTGTACAGCCATGCAGAGGGCGCAGGAATGCTAGTGCTTCTCCTGCCTGAGCATGAGGGTGTTGAGGATGGCTAGCACATGTAGCACTGCTGCACAATCCCCGAGTCATGGCCAGGAGGATTGTTCAGAGGGGTAGGAATTGCCTTGGGGTGCTCTCCTTTTTAGCAACCCTGTAGGCCTTCTGTCTAGTTCAGCATTCTGTAGGCAGAGTGCCTCCAGCAACTGTTGCTCTGGTGCTCCACCTCTTTAACTTACTCTGCCCGCTCCCCAGAGCGGTTCTGGCTGTGAAAGCCAAAACAAAACAGATTCCTAAGTACATTTTACCTTTGGTTATAACTCAGTGTTTAATGACTTTCACTAACATCAACAGAGTGTCTGTCCTATCTTTCTCATAACAAGAGGACAATAACTTTAAAATAGATCATGTAGGAAAACTGTGTGAGTTTTCTTGCTGGTGTGAACAAACAAAATCAAACTCAAATTAGAAGGCAGTAAAACACTTCAAATAGATAATACTGATGAACAGCAGTGCTGATTCTGTCCATGTGCATGTAAGCAATTTTATGAAGCTAATTTCTTCATTCATTTATCCAGGTGCTCATATAGGTCTCGGGGGAAGAGGGGGTGATGGATAATAAATAATTTTTGAGTATATTACATTGTTGTCTAGCTCCTTCCCCAAGGTATGGCTCAAGCCTCCTCCCTGGTTCTTGCTACTTCAAGTGGTTTCTTCCCTCTACTCGCAAGGGCTGGGTCCTGACTTCTTTTTCGTGCTGCCTGGTGTCTCCACCTCAGGCGACTTTTCCTTGTGCCCAAGACACAAAGGGTGCTGTCCTTTGGGCAAATGAATAATGTAATCACCGCTGGCAAGGAGTATAAAACCCAGTACACCAAAAAAAACCAATCAACACAGACCCCAGCAAAGAAATAACACCCTCCCTCCCAAATAACAATATAACAATGGGGGGCTTTACTGGGAGCAAGAAAACAGTATTTGGGGAAGACAAGTGCTGGGTTAACTAAAAAATACTAACACATCCAAAAATCAACAAATTTCCAACCTCCCAATACTCCCAACTCTTCCCAACCCCCAGATCCCTCCCTGGCACCTTCCCGGGCAGAGGGTATGCTGAAGGTGAGCTCCAGAGATGAGTGTGGCAGTGCTGCGGATGTTGGCCACCTAAAACAAACAAAGTGTTTTCTTACAGTGTCTTCTCTCCTGGGTAGAGCAGGTTCCTCTCTTGGCTCCCTAGTCTGGGAATCCTGTGGAGGGCTCAGTTGGCTCTCAGAAGTCAAGCTGGATCTGTCACTCTGGACACTGGTCTCTGCAGGGCTGGAATTTCCTAACTCATACACTTTTGATCCCAAAGCAGTTCAAAGACTCCCTTTGTGGATGGTTGAGTTAATCAGAGGATCCCTGGGCTGTTTTGCTTCTCTCTCTGTTCCCAAAAGCTCAAAAAAACCCTAAACCTAATCTCTTTATCTCTGAGTCAGGCTATCCCCTTGGACGGAAGGGCTGAGCAGCCCTGGCTCATCTTTGGCCCAGCAAACTACTTGTCCATATCACCCCATGCAAAAAGCTCCCTACTGGCCTCAGCAGGAGTTTCTAGTCCATTCCTAACTCCAAGTATTCTGAGAAATGGTGACAGAGGGCTGGTGGTAGCTGGTATTGTTGTAATCCATAGGATAGGACCACCTAAAGGCTCAGTATGGGGTTTTAGGAACTGGCAAACTCCAAATGGGGGTTACAGTAGATTGTATAAATAGTAGTAACATTAATGCAAAGTGGAGCGTAAGAACAATTTTTAGAACCAAAATGCCTGGTTGCTAGGTTACAACATAGAGCTATGGGTGGTATTTAATGAAAGAGAATATTTATGAAACTAACTGCTTGCATCTCATGCAGCATGGACAACTCAAATGAAAAGGCACTGTGGGGGAACATGCAGCCTCCACTTCTGCAGGTGGGAGAGATCTTCTGGCAGAGGGTGGGGGACAGAACTGAGAGGTTGATGGTCTGTGCAGAGGCTGTGCATCCCTTGTGCTGCATAGATCCAAGCTCCGTGACGAATCTCTGTGTGGCAGTGTGTAAGGCAAGGGTAAGGTTGGGCTAGAGAACATGCCCACCTCTGAGCTTCCTACCAATGAGTTAGAATCCTTTTGCTGATGTAGCCTCCACAGAGTGGTTCTGCATCTGCTCCACTGCTTGCAGGGAGGAAGCATGGGGAAAGATTCCTTTCTCTCTGCAGAGGCACCTAGCACACAACTAAAGCTAAGTGTTGGGTCCTGGGATTCTGCCATATGTAAACTGCAGTGCATTATCATTAACCATTCATGGAATTAAATAGCCCACTTTGTCAGCACATTCACCAAGTACAATATTTTACATTTAGGCAGCAGAGCTTTAGTGGCATTATTCTTTTAAGGAAAGAGCGCAATTATGTTACTAACAGGAAATGGGTTGGCATACGTCAAGAATTTCTGCTATGAACCAATGCACGTTACCTCTCTTTAGGATGTGTTTATAACACAGCTAAGTTCAGTAAATCTCGTAGGCCACATGGGGTCCACGCTTCAGGAGAAACTAAAATATGAGATGGTTTGAACTAAAGACAATATGCAGAAAATAATGCATCTCTCTAAAATATAGTTGTCCAAATTCAGTCCTTGAGTGAGCAAGCACAATACGTTTACAAATGAAGCTTCAATTTGCCCCAGTATGTATATCCCTAAAACAGCAATTGTTTCTGAGGAAAGGAAAATAGACAATTAACAGAGTATGGGATGAAATACTGTTGTGTATTAAAATCTGGCTAAGCAATAGGAAACAAAGAGTCCATAATAAATGTCAACTTCACAAAGTAGCTCAGGGATCAGAGTTCTTCAATATATTTAAGTGTTGGAAAATTAAATGGACAGTGAGGTGGAAAAATGTAATAGTAATACAATGGGCTCAGAAAGCTTAGGTTTAGGTTTTGGCAAAATATCAGTCAACATGGTTTGGTTTATAGGCTAGAGGAAGACGTGAAAGACCACAATCCTTGTTAGACAGACATAAAAAGAAAGGTACTACATTTATCTTATTTGAGTAGAGTTGTTTGAGGATTTATGCCATTCACGTGGTAAACTCCAGCCAGTTCTAAATTCCGGTATGAGACAGAAAGTGAATGAAAGAAGTGAAATAATCTATTCAAACACACTGAAACATATCTTTGACGTCATTGATGCAGAAGGGACAATGAGAGTGAATGACACTCAGTGTAATGTGGCTGAGTTTAGTTAGATTTTATGCAAAAGATATCCACAGACCCTGATAAACATTTACCCCAAGGCTGGAAGAGTGAGTCAGAAACTCTGAAACAATTTTCACAACAATCAAAAACATACACAAACCTTTACAGAAGGTACACTATGTCTGCCATCTACTGATGCAGAAGGCCATGATGTGACCTAGCCCTGGTCTACACTTGGACTTTAGGTCGAATTTAGCAGCATTAAATTGATGTAAACCTGCACCCGTCCACACGATGAAGCCCTTTATTTCGACTTAAAGGGCTCTTAAAATCGATTTCCTTACTCCACCCCTGACAAGTGGATTAGCACTTAAATCGGCCTTGCCGGCTCGAATTTGGGGTACTGTGGACACAATTCGACGGTATTGGCCTCCGGGAGCTATCCCAGAGTGCTCCATTGTGACTGCTCTGGACAGCACTCTCAACTCAGATGCACTGGCCAGGTAGACAGGAAAAGAACCGCGAACTTTTGAATCTCATTTCCTGTTTGGCCAGCGTGGCAAGCTGCAGGTGACCATGCAGAGCTCATCAGCAGAGGTGACCATGATGGAGTCCCAGAATCGCAAAAGAGCTCCAGAATGGACCGAACGGGAGGTACGGGATCTGATCACTGTTTGGGGAGAGGAATCCGTGCTATCAGAACTCCATTCCAGTTTTTGAAATGCCAAAACCTTTGTCAAAATCTCCCAGGGCATGAAGGACAGAGGCCATAACAGGGACCCGAAGCAGTGCCGCGTGAAACTGAAGGAGCTGAGGCAAGCCTACCAGAAAACCAGAGAGGCGAACGGCCACTCTGGGTCAGAGCCCCAAACATGCCGCTTCTATGATGAGCTGCATGCCATTTTAGGGGGTTCAGCCACCACTACCCCAGCCGTGTTGTTTGACTCCTTCAATGGAGATGGAGGCAATATGGAAGCAGGTTTTGGGGACGAAGAAGATGATGATGATGATGATGAGGTTGTAGATAGCTCACAGCAAACAAGAGGAGAAACCGGTTTTCCCGACAGCCAGGAACTGTTTCTCACCCTGGACCTGGAGCCAGTACCCCCCGAACCCACCCAAGGCTGCCTCCTGGACCCAGCAGGCGGAGAAGGGACCTCCGGTGAGTGTACCTTTTAAAATACTATACATGGTTATAGTATAGTATGGTTTAAAAGCAAGCATGTGAAAGGATTACTTTGCCCTGGCATTCGCAGCTCTCCTGGATGTACTCCCAAAGCCTTTGCAAAAGGTTTCTGGGGAGGGCAGCCTTATTGAGTCCTTCATGGTAGGACACTTTACCACTCCAGGCCAGTAACACGTACTCGGGAATCATTGTACAACAAAGCATTGCAGTGTATGTTTGCTGGCGTTCAAACAACATTCGTTCCTTATCTCTCTGTGTTATCCTCAGGAGAGTGAGATATAATTCATGGTCACCTGGTTGAAATAGAGTGTTTTTCTTCAGGGGACACTCAGAGGAGCCCATTCCTGCTGGGCTGTTTGCCTGTGGCTAAACAGAAATGTTCCCCGCTGTTAGCCACAGGGAGGAGGGAGGGTTGAGGGGGTAGCCACGCGGTGGGGGGAGGCAAAATGCAACTTTGTAACGAAAGCACATGTGCTATGTATGTAATGTTAACAGCAAGGTTTACCCTGAAAGAGTGTAGCCACTGTTTTATAAAATGTGTCTTTTTAAATACCGCTGTCCCTTTTTTTTTCTCCACCAGCTGCATGTGTTTCAATGATCACAGGATCTTCTCTTTCCCAGAGGCTAGTGAAGCTTAGAAAGAAAAAAAAATGCACTCGTGATTAAATGTTCTCCGAGCTCATGCTGTCCTCCCACACTGACAGAGCACAGACGAATGTGTGGAGGCAAATAATGTCAAAGTGCAGGAAAGCACAAAATGACCGGGAGGAGAGGTGGCGGGCTGAAGAGAGTAAGTGGCGGGCTGAAGAGAGGGCTGAAGCTCAAATGTGGCGGCAGCATGATGAGAGGAGGCAGGATTCAATGCTGAGGCTGCTGGAGGACCAAACCAGTATGCTCCAGTGTATGGTTGAGCTGCAGCAAAGGCAGCTGGAGCACAGACTGCCACTACAGCCCCTGAGTAACCAACTGCCCTCCTCCCCAAGTTCCATAGCCTCCACACCCAGACGCCCAAGAACGCGGTGGGGGGGCCACCGGCCAACCAGCCACTCCACCACAGAGGATTGCCCAAAAAAAAGAAGGCTGGCATTCAATAAATTTTAAATTTGTAAACTTTTAAAGTGCTGTGTGGCATTTTCCTTCCCTCCTCCACCACCCCTCCTGCGCTACCTTGGTAGTCATCCCCCTATTTGTGTGATGAATGAATAAAGAATGCATGAATGTGAAGCAACAATGACTTTATTGCCTCTGCAAGCGGTGATCGAAGGGAGGAGGGGAGGGTGGTTAGCTTACAGGGAAGTAGAGTGAACCAAGGGGTGGGGTGTTTCATCAAGGAGAAACAAACAGAACTTTCACACCGTAGCCTGGCCAATCATGAAACTGGTTTTCAAAGCTTCTCTGATGCGTACCGTGCCCTCCTGTGCTCTTCTAACCGCCCTGATGTCTGGCTGCGCGTAACCAGCAGCCAGGCGATTTGCCTCAACCTCCCACCCCGCCATAAACTTCTCCCCCTTACTCTCACAGATATTGTGGAGCACACAGCAAGCAGTAATAACAGTGGGAATATTGGTTTCACTGAGGTCTAAGCGAGTCAGTAAACTGCGCCAGCGCGCCTTTAAACGTCCAAATGCACATTCTACCACCATTCTGCACTTGCTCAGCCTGTAGTTGAACAGCTCCTGACTACTGTCCAGGCTGCCTGTGTACGGCTTCATGGGCCATGGCATTAAGGGGTAGGCTGGGTCCCCAAGGATACATATAGGCATTTCAACATCCCCAACAGTTATTTTCTGGTCTGGGAATAAAGTCCCTTCCTGCAGCTTTTGAAACAGACCAGAGTTCCTGAAGATGCGAGCGTCATGTACCTTTCCCAGACATCCCACGTTGATGTTGGTGAAACGTCTCTTGTGATCCACCAGAGCCTACAGCACTATTGAAAAGTACCCCTTGCGGTTTATGTACTCGGCGGCTTGGTGCTCCGGTGCCAAGATAGGGATATGGGTTCTGTCTATGGCCCCACCACAGTTAGGGAATCCCATTGCAGCAAAGCCATCCACTAGGACCTGCACATTTCCCAGGGTCACTACCCTTGATATCAGCAGATCTTTGATTGCGTGGGCTACTTGCATCACAGCAGCCCCAACAGTAGATTTGCCCACTCCAAATTGATTCCCAACTGACCGGTAGCTGTCTGGTGTTGCAAGCTTCCACAGGGCTATTGCCACTCGCTTCTCAACTGTGAGGGCTGCTGTCATCTTGGTATTCATGCGCCTCAGGGCAGAGGAAAGCAAGTCACAAAGTTCCATGAAAGTGCCCTTACGCATGCGAAAGTTTCGCAGCTACTAGGAATCGTCCCAGACCTGCAACACTATGCGGTTCCACCAGTCTGTGCTTGTTTCCCGAGCCCAGAATCAGCGTTCCACAGCATGAACCTGCCCCATTAGCACCATGATGCATGCATTGGCAGGGCCCATGCTTTCAGAGAAATCTGTGTCCATGTCCTGATCACTCACGTGACCGCGCTGACGTCGCCTCCTCGCCCGGTATCACTTTGCCAGGTTCTGGTGCTGCATATACTGCTGGATAATGCGTGTGGTGTTTAATGTGCTCCTAATTGCCAAAGTGAGCTGAGCGGCCTCCATGCTTGCCTTGGTATGGCGTCCGCACAGAAAAAAGGCATGGAACGATTGTCTGCCGTTGCTCTGATGGAGGGAGGGGTGACTGACGACATGGCTTACAGGGTTGGCTTCAGGGAGCTAAAATCAACAAAGGGGGTGGCTTTACATCAAGGAGTATTTCAGGCAGGACTTCACGGAGGGTTCCAATAAGAAATGGTGCACCTAAGTTATTGTTCTTATTGGAACAAGGAGGTTAGCCTGGCCTCTGATTGATACATGGCTAGATTTACCTCGCTGCACCTTCTCTGTGAGTGACTGCAGTGTGACCTAGAGGAATGAGTCCCCTAGACGGGGGAGGAGGCAAATGAGTACAAAACAAATCTGGTCTATTTCTTCTTTTACATCTTTGGCTGGCAGCAGACGGTGGAGAAGGACTGCATGCCATCCACATCTCATGGCTGCTCGGCAGAAGATGGTACAGTACGACTGCTAGCTATCCTCATCTCTTGCCTGCCCGGCAGAAGATGGTACAGTACAGACTGCTAGCAATCTGTATCGCCTGCCTGCTCACCATAAGACGGTTCAATAGGACTGACTGCAGGACTAAAGAGAATGACCTGGTCAAGTCACTCCAAATTTAGTCCCTGCGCCCATGTCTGCCCAGGCGCTCCCAGCCAACGTGGCCAGGAGCACCTCGGACACGACGAGGACAGCTACCAGTCGTACTGCACCATCTGCTGCCAGAAGGGAATGGGTTGCTGCTACTGTGTAGCAATGCCATACCGCATCTGCCAGCACCCAGGAGACATATGGTGACGGTTACCTGAGCGGGCTCCATGCTTGCCGTGGTATGGCGTCTGCACAGGTAACTCAGGAAAAAAAGCGCAAAACAATTGTCTGCCCTTGCTTTCACGAAAGGAGGGAGGGAAGGGGGGCCTGACGATATGTACCCAGAACCACCCGCGACAATGTTTTAGCCCCATCAGGCATTGGGATCTCAACCCAGAATTCCAATGGGCAGCGGACACTGTGGGAACTGTGGGATAGCTATCCACAGTGCAACGCTCTGGAAGTCGACTCTAGCCTCGGTATTGTGGAAGCACTCCGCCGAGTTAATGCACTTAGAGCATTTTCTGTGGGGACACACACACTCGAATATATAAAACCGATTTCTAAAAAACCGACTTCTATAAATTCGACCTTATTCTGTAGTGTAGACATACCCCTAGAGACCTCAGTTTAAGTATATAATCTCTACATCCCAGAACCACAACCCCAAATGGATGAGATTTATGCTTTCTTCTACAGGTTTGGCATAGGGAAGGAGTGGCAAAAAACACAGCATAGACCTCAACCATTTTTGAAAAATTGTTACAACAGAGCATGTTTAAAATACCAGCTCTCCCTAGAGAAATAGAGGATTCCCTGTATAAGAAAGAACATCTGTGTCCTAATTCAGCTGCCAGATTTCTTTGGCTACAAACAGGATTCTTTCAGTAACATCAAGGTTTATTGATTTGGTTTGGTTTGGTTTTTTGCTACTGACAGCTTTTTCCACAGCTACTACAGTACACTGTGCTGTGCACTTAATCAGTTCTACCAGTTTTATTTACTGATTTGTCACAGAAATGGTATTGCCTCAGTTGAATAGCTACCAGTTAAAGAGGTAAAGAAAATGTCTGCTATGCATAGCTTAGAACCTCATCTGCCAGCTATGCAAACTTTAGTACTATTGTTCTGATTGCAAAAGAATAACCCTTGTTACAAAAGCATATTGAAGCAAAATTCTGTTCTCACTCACTCGGGTGTAAATCTAGAGGCATCCCCTTGATGGTCCTGATGTTAGAACAGAATTTGGCCCTCTTTTTATATATCAGCCAAGGCTACCAGACCTGCAGCCCCCTGATTCTCACACCAAAACGATGCCTGGCACACCCATTGTTGAATCCCCAAGGACAAACATGGAAGTGACATAAGCAGTGATAGTGCTGAAGGTGCTCAAAGGAGTACAAAAGGTTAGTATGATAAGGAGTAGGACTCTGTCATCTCTTAACCTAGTAGTATCTCATTTGTAACACTGATCATAGATTTGTCGTCATGTACGTACTATTTTGGTATCCGCCCAAGAGCCTGAAAAAGCTTATATAGTCCCCTTTGGTAAACAAAAATTTTGAGGAAAGCCTACTGAAAAGTTTTCTTCCTTTTGAGCTAAAGTTTGCATTTGTGCCTGGATAGTATGGTGACAGGCACACTATAACTGCATAAATTTATATTAGGATTTAAGGGAACTCTACTGTGTTCCCTTCTTCCAAGGAACACATTGTAATATCTTAAAACAGAAGAACAGCCCAGAAAAATGGTCTGCTGTGAAAAGTTCATTACAACTGGAGTTTGGAAATAAGCACTGTTTGTGCCTTCCATTCCTTTCTGTAGCAGAAATAAATCTATAGAGATGAGGGGGTGTAAACTTGGGAATCTGTGTGCTCAGAATGAAAACCAAACTAATTTGAGCCAAACTCCTGAAGGAGCCAGTGACAAACAGAATGTCCATTCACAGCACAATCATTTCAAACAGCCGTTATTGGCATTTATGTCAATATGCTGTCATATGGAACCTCAATGAAATAACAGTGAAACAGCACACAGAATTTGATTCTGTGGATTATTGCAGAGTTTCAGTTTTGTTTCAATGAGATCTGTTTCCTGGAAATGTCCATACTTTTATACAAAACAAATGGAGCTGTCCACATAAACAAAAAGCAAAAAAAGGTATGCCCAACATTCAAAGTGAGACTGGGTGATTAATTCTAGTTCGAGAGAGAGACCAGTTTTAGCTGTAGTCTCTATTTTAAGTAGAGGGAATATTGCTGGAGCCAGTAATATATCTAGTCTGGAATTGCTATTTTAAGCACGCTTACTGTATGTGCTTATGTTGCATACTGTCTCTTTTTTCTATTTTGGTTGTTTTCATCCCATGGAAATAAGTGACTTTGGAGGGGAAAGGAGTAAGTTACTGGAATAATACTAGTCAAATAGAACAGATTATCCCTGGTCTGAATGGGAAAGATGTGTTTAAAATACTTTATACATTGCCTTTCACACCTGAGGTTCTTCCATGCTGCTCCTTTACCTTATCCATATTGTTCTGTGTTTACATGATGACCCAAGGATGATGATAGCTTCAAGCTTCTCTTTTCAGTTTAGGTGCATGTGTTTGTTGCATCCAGGACTGTACTGTAATTGTAAATATAGAAGGGAAAATATGTGAGTTCTGAATTCAGCCTGCAAGACTGTTACTTTATTTCAAATGGAAAGCTGTGGGTTAAACTGGATTTTCATCTCTACTGCTTAATCAAAGTCTCTGTTTTTATGGAAAAAATTTCTTTTAATCTCAGCCTATTTATATGGATCAGCTAGGCTGGTATGGGTGTAAGTGAAGGCAGAATTTGACCCCATATTTTTGTGAGAAAAGTAGTTAGAGACAATATGAACAAGAAGTGCCTGTCTGTTTGTTCTAGCAGATAATGCTTATTTTCTAATAATAATGTAGGGTAATCTTAGTGGGAAATTGCTGGTTTTGCATACAGGGTCCTCTGTTTACAGCTTGGATGAGATTACAGAAGCCAGCTGCTTCTTTGCCATTAAACAAATGAAATGTCCAACAACTGTGACACAGTGACAATCCTAGTGCTTCATTACCATGCTTGACTTCTTTCATTTGATACTGTTGTATACATATTCAAAGTATCTCTGGCTTGGGGACAAGGAAAACATGGCCTACCAGTAATGTAGATCAAAAACCTGTCCACCTCTGAGCCAACTCCAAATTGGCAGCTTGGAAACAGGCTTGCAAAAGAGATAAAATCATATAATATTTGGATTGCATTCAAGGTTTTTTGGTCCATTCAAGAGACCACTTGGAGACTTCTTCCCCCAAAATATCCCCCCAAGCCCTACACCCCCTTTCCTGGGGAGGCTTGAGAATAAATAAGATGAGCACAAACCAGCCTTGGATCTTTTAGATCCCTAAAAACCCAATCAGATTCTTAAAAAACAGAACTTTATTAGGAGAACAAAACAAAGATAAAAGAAACACTCTGTAAGATTAGAATGGAAGATAATCTAACAGGCAGTCAGATTCAAAACATAGAGAATCCCTCTAGGCAAAACCTTAAGTTACAAAAAGACACAAAAACAGGAATATACATTGCCTCCAGCACAGCAAATTTACAAGCCAAAACAAAGAAAACCTAACACATTTTCTACCTAGATTACTTACTAACTTTACAGGAGTTGGAGAGCTTGCATCCTTGATCTGTTCCCGGCAAAGGTCACACACAGACAGACAAAAGCCTCTCCCCCTCCTCCCTTCAGATTTGAAAGTATCTTGTCCCCTCGTTGTTCATTTTGGGTCAGGTGCCAGCGAGGTTACCTTAGCTTCTTAACCTTTTACAGGTGAAAGGATTTTTCCTCTGGCCAGGAGGGATTTTATAACACTGTATACACAAAGGTGGTTACCCTTCCCTTTATATTTATGACAGCTCCTCATGCCCACAAAAAAACAAGATGAATTACCTTTTGTGGGGTTTATTGGTGGCTAATATTACATTATTTTTATTAATTTTTCCCTGACAATATGTGATTTTTTGAAAGCCCACAGCATGAATAAATGGCTCCATATTATTCCATACGTAGCATATCTTAAATCTTCCAGTATATTGCTAAAGTTAGCTTAATGTCATATTATGGAGTCAATTTCTTATGTTATAACTCAGTTTTTATTCACTCCTTACTAAAGTAAACCTCTCACTGAAAGAGTCAATGAGAATTTTACATAAGAATTGTGTAAAAACTGAATGACAACTAGAGATGGGCAAATAACCGATGTTTTGGTTTGCTGCCTGTTATGGGAAAAAAATTGGAGTTCAGGTCAAACCGAAAACAACATTTTTCTGAATTTTTGATTAATTAAAAAAGTTGGAAAAGATTTGTTTCAGATCAAGCAAGGTGTTTTCTTTGACTCGAGACTGACTTCTATTTTGAGGCATATTTCATCTCTATAAAAGCAAAGGAAATGAAAGGATAGACGCACAAAACTGAGAAGGAGGAAGCTGTGGGGATGCCTGTTGTATTCCCAGTATCCCATTCCATTTGTACAAAATTTTTGAATAGCATTCATTTCAGTATTTCCCTTTTTTTTTTCTTTTTTTCATTTTGACTGAAACAATTCACCAAAGTCAACATGAGTTTGAGAAATGCTTCAGTCGACCCAACTCTGCATTTTTCAGTAAAAAAAGTTTAAAAATATTTTGCCTAGGTCTAATGATGACTTCAGGATTCGTTCCATGGTGCATTTTCATAATTGCCACATTTCAGGGAAATTTGGAGGCTATTATGTAGCATGAAGAATTCCATAATTATATGTAGAAAGAATAGCTGAGGTTTGAAAGCCATTGAATGTTACATTTTTTTTAAAAATGCCAGTTTGATCAAGTACAATAAACTGAGCCAGAAGCACATGGGATTCTGGAAACTACCATCAGAAGAAGTTTAATTACACTATGGAGAGACTGAAAAATAATTGACTTTTCAACCTTGTTTGTAAATGCCATTTTTATAATGATTAATCAAGGAACAGGATAATGGGTAGTATCAAGCCCAACAGATAAGAAACAATTGAATTAACCGTGTGTGTTCAATCAATGCATTGTCCAAGGCCTAACTTAAACTTGAAAGGTTTGATTCTTCCAAGTCCTTGTGCAATGCACAAAAGGGAGTACAGACTTGTTGCGCTCCAGTGCCTCTCCTTGGTCTCTATACAGGGTTAAAAAAAAAGTGAGGTGTTTGTGATGTGAAGAGGCCTTAGGCATGATCATCAGCATGTAAATGAGGTGCTTTGTTATGGGCTGCCCTCACAGTCTGCAAGGCAGGTGTAGTGTGGTGGTAGCCAGTAGTGCTTTCATTAATGCAGGATCTGATTCCCTTGTGCTTCTTTTGTTCAGTTCATCGCTGTTTGCCTGTGCATAGATGTGGAACACTCCACATCTGTACAGGATCTAGCCAGAAGAGGCTTTCTCAACCATTGAGATGGTCAGAATTTTTTGACCAAAGTGTTTTTGTTGTTTTTTATGGAAAAATACCTTTTCTTGAAAATGAAAAAGTTTGCAAAAAAAAAAAGTTCATTTTTTTGTTTCATTTTTCATTAATTTTACTATGTTTTAAATTGAAATCTTTATTGAAGACATTATTGAAACTCATCAAAATGGCTGTAAATTGTTTGATAATGGTCCTGATAACAATTTTGCTACAAAAATTAAAAATTTAGAAAAAATGAAAAAATCAGTTTCAAACCCTGCAAAAAAGAAACAGCTTTGACATTTCAATTATCAGTGTGATTTTTAATTTTTTTTTGTGACTACTCTACATAAAGCTTAGTTAGCCAGTTAGAGTGGATAACTGAAAGAAAGCCATACCCGACCATATAATGTTAAAAGGGGGCATTTAACCTTAGCAGAAGTGAAAGTAAAATCAAATTGTGAGGAAATAGGCCTGATTCTTCATTAAGGGAGCAATGGTGAAAATAGAACTATGTTTCCTACTTCTGAGACTCCAAATGGACTTCATTCTTCTCTCCAGTATAAAACAGGAGAGAATGCCACTGAGTTACACTGAGATAAGTTAGAGAAGAATAAGGCATATTATCTACCTTTTATTTGTTTTAGACCACATCTAATGTTATTTCAGTAACATTATTTGCCCAGATTTGCCCTCTGAAACCCAGCAGATGGGGAGACTTCTCTTCTTTGCCAAATGTGCCCAGATCTCAGTCCCGAGGCAGACTAGGCCCACTGCTAGATTAGTGGTCCCCGAAATGACAGGTGGCAGTGGTCACATGGAGGTTTATAAGTTCTCTACCTTGAGCGATTCAGACCTAGGGAAAGCTGGACTGAGGAGGTAAAAAATAAAAGGCAACATTTCCGAGTCCATGGCTGGGCTAACCAACCCTGCACGCGAAGGGTTTAGAAAAGAAGGAAATCACATGGTAGTATCCAGTGTCTTAGAGGCCTTTCATTTCTAACCTGCCTGCTGCATCTTGAGCTAAGACTATCCAACTACTGTAGGGTGCAGACTCAGGTAAGCAGACCTTGCCTATTAATTTACAAGCTAAGGGTTTCAAATCTTCACAGACCTCTTGAGGCAGCCCCTCGGTTGACACTAGCAGAAGTTCTTTCCCTCTAATTGCCAAACTCGTTGCCAACAAAACAAAATTTTGGGTTGAAATGGAGGAAAGGGGAAAGACCCACAAAAAGTCCTACAGTGTGTGCCAGAAGGGCTAAAATTGTATTTCAACTCCATTCCAAAGTAAAGGGTCCCTCCTTCACTAATAAGTCTACAGAGCTATACCTCTTTGATGTAAAAGGAGATAAGAGAGACCATAGAGCTTTCTGCCTTAGAAGTAATACCAAGCAGAAACCCTCAGATGGGCTGAATATGTCTCATATTTGTATTCCCCAAGGTCACTGGAGGATTCTATCCAGTTTTGAACCTAAAGCCCTTAAATGCCAAGCCATTTCATCAGGACAGCCTCGAAGACTTTAAAGTAATAGAGTAAAATCCTGGCCCCATTGAAGTCAGTGGGAGTTTTGCCATTGACTGTAATGGAACTATGACTTCACCCAAGGTTTACAAAGGGAATTTTCTAGGAAAAACAGATCTAAGTAAAACTTTTCTCAATTTGCTCAGCTTTCCCATGTCTCCCAACTACAGGAAACTTGTTAACTTTTCCTGAAAAGCAGCACTATGTCAAGCTACTCACCCCCTAAAATCCAGAAAAGTGAAAAGATGTATTTACTTAAACAATAATTTCATTGCATCAGTCAGAAGAGCTTCTAAGACTTATATAATGGCCACAGTCCTCTTTGAAGGGAATTTGGGTTTCTTGAAAATATAGAAAAGTCTACATTAATCATATCTCCCATTTAGGCTTTCTGTGATTCGTGGGATTTCCTTCATCAAAAATTGATCCATAATGAATAAGTACCAGGAGTTAATGGTTGCTCCCTCCATCTCCCAGAGGCAATTAGCAAAGCTACTCCAAGAGCTCCATTTCCTGCCTTCCCTGTGGGCATTCTCTATTAAATACGTATCCATAGGTGCTTACTGGTTGCAAAGCTAAGGGTAAACAACTGGGAAGTGTTTCCCTTTTGCAGGCCTCCAACATCACAGAAGGGGAACTCAGTGTTTTTAAAACTCCACTCCTTTCTAGGCCCACATTGCACAGATCCTCAGGAGTCATGTCTCTAAATCGTGGCTTCATGTTGCTCATCACAGGGTCAGTGGGCCATGGAACTTGTCAGAGCCCCCTGGTTGCAGTTTAATGCTGCTGTTAGCACAAATTGTGCATATTAACCCAGATTATAGCTACTTTGTATTCTGGAAAAGTCTCATTTCAGGGCTTCCGTATACATGTTTTGTCAGACATCAGTGCAGTGATGTCCTATGTCCCCAAACTAGGGGGAACCAATTGAACAGTGGGGAAGTTCTGCCAGAGCATAAGACTCTTAAACTGCTAAACACATTAGATGGACATAGCATACAGGGCCAGTGCTTTGTTCATGGGGACACATGACCTGGACATATTCCTTAAATTGTGTTTACTGTTTGGAGGAGGTAGGGAACACGGGGCACTGGATCTAACATTCTTGAGATTGCCATACACAGCTGCAGCGGGAAAAGATGCTCTCTTGGTTCCCACAGAGAAACCCAAAATTTCTCATATTTATTTTCCCTTTTCCCTATACTTTACAAAGATCTGTCAGCGGTGATAAGTGATGGCCCAGATTGGTGCCTCTTGATCTGCTCACTGGGTGAAGTTCACCCCATGCCTTCACTCTGAACCCCGCATAATCCTAGGGAAGTTAAGCAGAGAGACCCAGGAGCAGAAGGCCAGCTCTTCAGTCAAAGACTCTCTGCTGATTGCATATCTGCTTGCAGTGATTCCTTGCAAACTGCAGGATTTATGGAGCACACTGTTAAATTCCTGCTTTCAAGTTGGTAGGGACTTTGTTGTGTAGGCAGAAATCAAATGCAGGGGATTAATATTCCTTTTCAGCATTCAAGTCTCTAATCAATGACTACTGAGGACTCTGTTGTGTCCTTTAGGCACATGCTAGTAATACAGGTCCCAGGGAGTTCAAGCTACTGTGAAGCTCCTTAAGATGCAAGACTCTAGATACCTCTAGAGAGTCCTGCTTTGTGCACTAATGATTGCTAGATGGATGCCTACACAGCAGTGTGTGCATGTTAATCAGACATTTGTGTATGTGCAACGGAGACATATATTTCCATACACATCTTACTGAAAATCAGGCCTTGAAGGAATACAAGCTTCTTCTGTGGAGGACAACCAAAACTGACTGTAATCCTACTCTGCTTTGTCTGGTCAGAGATTGGCAGAAGTTAATATATCCTCCTGCTTATATAAATACGGTGAAAAGACTATGGACATTGTTACTACAAACACTGGGCCTGAAACTCCTCCAACTGAGGTTAATTTGGACACTGTAAAATCAAGAGCTTTAATGTTTTTTTCAGAAGCAGGATAGAATAAGCACATAGCTCTGCTTTGATAGTAAGGCAGACCCAGCTAACATACCTGCAGTTGTGTGACCGGTCCTCTAGTCTCCTGTGCACACGCAGCATGCACTCAGTGGTCTACTATTTTCAATTAGCCCTCCAAAGATTGTTGCACCCTGGCCATTCTGGTCTACTCCACAGTGCCGCACAGACCCTCTTTTCATCTGTTACTGTCCACACCTTCCATCCACCCGCCATGCATACTTCACAATTGGAAACTGATTCTCACACATGCACGCACACACATACAGAGTAAACAGAGTTAGATTCATATATCACTACTACTATCCTGCCTCTGTTTTCGCCTTAGAAGGATTTTAAGGAATTTATCAGTAGGCATTAGTACTGAGGGCAAATGAACCTCTGCAAAATATGAAATGAGGGCATTTTACCCAGAACTGAAAGAAAAGGATTTGACTCTTTTTTTCCCCAGGGCAAAAGCTCTTTTCTTTCACATTACACTGGTGTGTTTATGGATAATATCACCAAAAGATGTGCTCTGCTTGATCTTCTTTCCAGATTAATATAACCGATAATGAAGACAGTGATCAGGAGGAGGAGGAGGAAGATGGAATTTATGTGGCCATGCTGAACTCAGGCGCTCACATTACCTCTCGTAAGTCGTATTGTCTGAAAGGTTTCAGGTACCATGTCCTTCATACTGTGTTGTATTAACTGAGAAATGGTGGTATCTAGAGACTATAGGGGAGTGTATACACACACAAGAGGACAAAGTTATGGTTAAATGCTCAACCTTAACTTGCAGATTTCCTGACTTTTTAGCATTTAGCTGTGTGACCTAAGGGCTCAGTCATGCCTTTAAACACCGGTCCATGGGGGAACGTACCTTTTGCTACACTCTTTCAAGGGGTGCAGCATGCTTTCCCCTTGGTGGCCACCCAGATCCGCGGGCTGATGTGGAGAGTGGCAGACCCATTTCTCTCCACCCCTCCTGTGCTCTATCAGAGAGCAGCCCTTGTGCTAGAGGAGGGCAGTGCCTACATTTGTCATTAGATCCTGCATGGAAGCACAATTGGGAGGCTCTTTTCAGCTTCCTCTTCTCACATCTGTACAAACATTGACCTGTCCCTTAACGTTTCAGTAATGTTGGCAGAGATTTGCAAGGGAACCTAAGACAGTTAGGGAAGAGCTGCAGGTTTTTTTGCATTTAGCAATGACACTTATGCCACAGATCCATGATAACTGTGTAAGAAAGGCCATCCCATATTCTATTTGTATTTGACTAGATTCTTGATATCTTCCCAGTTGTCTCACTTTCTGTATTAGATTGTTGCTCCTTACAGGCTAAATCATGATCCTCTTCCTCCAACACACCTAGACACTGGGCAGCCATAATTTGACTTGAAGGGCTAGAAGTCTGGCTAGCACTGTTAGTGCTTACTGCTCTAGGTGGGACACACAAACATTACCCTGTTCTGGATGTGGATATAAAAATGATGGTCCAATTAGGAAATGAACTGAAGTACTCAGCACTAGGGACAAATCTTCATAACAGATCCTTCACAACTAAGAATCCTTTAATAAGGTGCAACAAAAGCTGCTTCTCCTTCTACTTCCCTTGGTGCCTCTAGGGGCATTCTGTCTTGTAGAGACGTAACGCTTCCTTTCACACTTCTCACATGCTACGGATGTTTTCCCCACCCACCCGCATTCCACTGACTCAGGGGACCATAATTTGGCCTTTTTTACAAAGAGAAAAAATGGTGATGGATGGGTTTGTCTATTATATTTAGAAGCACTCATCTTTCTGTCAGGCATGAGGCAGTACAAAGTAGTCAGGTATTTTGGGGGGGGTTCTAGAATTTTTTTGGAATACCAGGAATGGAAAAGAAAGAATTTATTGGAAAACTTCTATCTCAAATGCACCCTAAGTGAAACATATATTAACATATAAATTGTGGGTTAAAATTGAGAGGGTTGGCAAAAGAATAGAAACATATGTAAGTTAAATGCTTCTAATATTGGAAATAATGGAGGGTCTTCATAATGTCTATGTCCAGAAATGGATACAATTTTAAAAGGGTATGGAGGGAATAAGTTACATGGTTTCCAGTTGTTATTTTAGCTAAATCCTTATGCTGTACATAGTGCTGAAAATTTACTGTTATGTATTTCTCCACTATATCCTTATTTTTGGTCAAAAGGCCACTAGCCATAAAGCTCACTATAAACCACATATCCCAGGGGAAATATTTATTTCATTTTAAATAATGTTAAATGATAAGCAGCCAAGCTATAGTGTATTAAAAATAAGTGATACAGCTGCATGAGTTCTAACATATTTTACTAACTCATGTGTGCTGTGCTGCTTTGAAAATCAGGCAATACAGATTGTGGGGAAAGGATAGTGCATATTGCCTAACCACCCCAATAACTCTGAAAAGCCCTAATGTTATTGTATACATGAATATGTTGTGTTCTGAGGTAGCAAGATATAATGAAAGCTTCCACTGTTCATTTGGTAAATATTTTAAAAGCCATTCACTGAAGTTATACATTTAACAGCGTTCCACGGTATTAGTTCATAAAAGTTTTATTGGCAGTGCTGGTACTTTTATGGAAATCGGTGAAACACAAAATGCTTCCAGTTGGCAAATTTTAAATTAAACAATGCATTCTTTAGCATTAACAGACAGACAGAGCACAGGAGACCAGTGTGGAGTCAGACAGAAAGCCTGGGAGGAATCAGGCAAGAAGGAAGAGGACAAGGAGGAAGAAAAGGAAGAGGAAGCTGAAGAAGTCAATGGAGTGGAAGAAAAGAAAGATGAAGAAAATAATTTAGAGGAAAAGTCATGCAGCTTTGATGACGACAATTTATATGCCAGCATACCTGATGACGATCCTGAAGCGGGTGGAAGAGACTCTTTTTTCCTGGACAAGCCACCCCTACCTCCTCGAGATCCATCTACCACTATAAAACAAGATTATATTCACTACTTTTCACAAGGTATAGTCTTACCAAAAAAGAATTTTTCATCATATGTGTAATACTTGTTAAATGCCACTGTAGAGATTCTATATGGACATGGCTAATGGTGGTTGGCTAGTCAGTAAGGCCCTGATTCAGCAAAACAAACAAGTGCTTAATTGCGTTGCTGAGTCAAGGCGTAAGTCACTCAGTACTACAGATAGAGTAGTGATGGTAGACTGTGGAGCACTGGTTCCAGGCTGAGTTTTCTTCCTCCTACGCATCTCAGAGATCCATAAAATAATACATGGTGCATAGAATTATAAGGAAGGTTTTAGACACAATACTGAATTAAGATGTTAGTTAAGTTACATTTAAATTGGTGCTTGTTTGCGAAGCTTGCAATGCCACAGGTAAAATTAATAGAATTTACTTTATGCATTCTAATAGGGAAAAGTAACCCAATATTGTATTAAGTATAAGTTCTAGCCAGTATTGTGGTAGAAATGTGGCCTTCTGTTGAATTATAGATTGGACAATGATCTTGGTATTCCTGTTTTGGTATTCCTGATGAAGGGCTGACATCATGACCCTAATGCAGTGACAGGGCTGTCACATGGATTTTTTAAAACCAGACTCATGGAACAAAAATCTAAAATTAAATTTTGTAGTTTGCATTCCCCCTATGGAAAGGCAAAAAAAATAAAAAATGTTGTGGTGGCACTTCTAGAAGGGTCATGATAGTTTTCCTATTGGAAAAAAATGGGAAAGAGCAAATCCTTAAATGCCAAATGTAGATGTTGAGCTAATAACAAAAATCAACTTGTCCTTTGCAGACACTATCTGTAAGTATCCAGATACGTCCATTCTGAATTTGCTGCACAAATGTTTGTCTTTAATAGATTATGAAAATCTGAGAACTCTGACCATAATCTCTGGTTCTTCTGTGAGTACGAGTCAGTGTAGATTCCACTGTAGGTGTGCATGCTCCCCAGGCACGCAAGAGCAGGTTCTTTTTGCTAGCAGTGTCCACTGGGGCTGTGCATGAATCCTATGCCTCCTCATGCTCCCATGATGGTCTCTCATTTTCCTCTGACCATCCATGGCAATGGGACAGAACCTAGTGGTGTCCTATCTGCTGACAACTCTATTATTATATCTTCATCTAAACTTCTGAAACACTTCAGAGCTGCCTTCAGTCTCTTACAACATCTTGGACTGAATAATTCTTGGCTGGATATAAATTCTTCAGTCTAACCCCTCCTGGATGAACGAACGAAAACACACAAACACACACGCACATGCACACACACGACTCCCCTGAAAAGGACCTTAACTTGGTGGGTTCAAAACCTGTAGGCTTCCAGCTGTGCCCAACCAGTGATGCACTAATTCCACTTAAAGATGGGTACAGCATGTGCCTTTTCTGCCAGGGTAAATTCCACATTCTAGTTTGCCTTTCTTTTGCTGCCTGAACCAAAAAATCGTGAGATGCGAAACTCAAACTCCATCTTTTACAATAATCCATGAGAGTGGCATTGGAGTCAGAAGATCTGGGCTCAAACTACTATGGTAGCCAAAACTTCACCTTCTTGTGCTCCATCAAGGGGACAGATGATACCTAAGGCTTCAGCAGAGAAGTCAGCACCATGTGAGGAACCATCACCAACACTGACCACAGCACTGGCTACATTAACACTGACCAGAACCAGGGCCATGGACAGCAAAACCTCAGACATCAGACCGGGTCACTGAAAGAAGCTACCTAGAATGCTGAGGCAGGATCTTGAGGAAGAACTCAGTGTCCTCTCATGTAGAGACACACAGGAAAGCATCAGGGATAAATCCTCAAACTCTCCCAGCTCTGAAGATGAGTGAAAAGGAGCAAACTACAGTGCAGCAGAATTCCTTGGTTCTGGACCCCACTGCCAACTCCTACCTTGGTATTATGGGGGAACAGTTGTGGACTGCAGAATGGTCAACCTCCCTGAGATGTGCACTGGTACTGACAGAAGCACCTGCACCCCTACCCAGTGGCGGCACTATACCCACTGGCACTGCCTATGGAGGACACATACTCATCATCACTGGGGCACACCTCACCAATTTCCCCCTTAGGGTCACTGAACTGTAAGAGTCTGAAAAACTGTAAGAGTTCTTCAGAGCTCAGCCACTGCATCAGGACTGGTATTGGTCCTGTCAGCAACCTTCCAACCACCTGTATTCATACGGGATACCAGTCTGGCCCTTCTTGGGATAAACGGCCCTCCTTCACAGGCCTGAAGGAGCCACTCTTCTCCATCAAGAAACAGAAGATCTCCCTCTCTGGCAGCCTAACTGGCAAGGCTGCAGACCCCCAGAGTACCAGGAGGAGCGGGACCTGTAGGCACAAATCCATCAGCATCTGGCATTGCCCCTCAAAGACCTTTCCTCATCATCAACCAGCAAGGTGGTCACCTCAGCATTGATACCAATGCTGAATGATTTCAAAGCATTCCAAGAGCTCCTGATATGGATCACAGACACACTGGAGATCCAGACTTCAGTCATATCTGAAAAATCTCACAAGCTATTCATTTTCCTATCTTCACCTTCCCCATAAATGTGGCATTGCTAGATCCAGCATGAACTCCGTGGCAACTGCTAGCCACTGTATCACTAACAACAAAATGTATCAAGAAAAGATACCAGGTGCCACTTTCCAGGTTCAAGTATTTTTATTCTTACCCTAATCCCAAACTCTAGTGGTCTCAGTCATCCAAGAAAAATTGCATTTGGCCAAGAATATGCATAAAATCCCAAATGATTGGATCTGCTATCTCTATATCACATCAGTGAGTGGTTCCTAATTGCCAGACTCTCCTAGACAAATGAGAGTTTCTTACATGGGACAGAGCAATGCTATTTATCAACAAGCTCCCTCTCTCAAGGCTTGAGAGGAGCTTAAAGACATTGGAAAAGATGGACAATTGGTGGCAAATATGTCCCTGCAATCCACAATGGATGTAGCTAGATCCACAGCCATTGTGGCATTAGTGAGGAGGGCATCCCGTCTTCAAGCTTAGGGAATTCCTCATGAAATGCAAGCCATAAGAGGATTTGCCATTTCCAGAGCTCTATTTTAATACTTAAAGAGGAGTGAGCCCTTGCAGCGCTCTCACTGTTTCTTTGTGTATTGAAAGGCGAGGTGATCTCTCCACGGGGACTCTCCAAGTGGATTACACAATGCATTTCCACTTGTTACTAGCTGGTTGGTGAGCCACATATGTGAATGTCAAGACTTACTTCACCAGAGCTCAAGCGAGCAAGTCGGCATTTGTCAGAAATGTGTCAGTCTCACAGATCTGTAAGGTAGCTACATGGACAAACCCACTGACCTTCTTTAAACATTATGCACTTGACATGCAGCCAGGGCAGATGCCAAGTTCCGAAGAGCAGTACTTCATTTTTATTTAATTTTATTTGATTAGCACAGATCATACACTTCATACCCACGTAGGGGCACTGGAACAATTTGTATAATGGGGGTGCTGAGAGCCACTGAACCAAACTGTAAACCCCAGGATATAATGGAAAGCACTTCAAGCCAGGGAGTACGGCAGCACCCCCAGCACCCTTAGTTCCAGTGCCAGGGTACCCACTATCCAGAAGAAGATACTGCTTGCCAGTCACATACAGTGGGATTCACAATGACACATTCGCAAAGAAGAAAGAAATTAAACTTACTTCTTTGAGGGAGCCTCTGCATATTCCCATTTGTGGGATCAAGGTGCCTGCACCACAAACTTCTGGAACCGTCTGAACAGGAGTATCCATTGTGGCCCCTCTCTCCTCCCTTTTCCTCTGATCCTGGAGGGTTCTAATGGTGTAAAAGTGGAGAGTGGCCCCAACCACCCCTCAGCTCCTTCCACTAATTTGGAAATTCTTGCCCTGAGACTCCAAAGAAGCAGGGAAGATGGGCAGGGAGTGTGAACATGCAGAGACTCCTCTTGCAGAACTCCAGTTACAGGTAAGTAACCTTCATTTCGTTGTTGAGTGGTCTCTGCATATTCCCACTTGTGGGAGTTAACAAGCAGCACAACCCCCAGGAAAGTGGGCTGAGGAGTTCTAGGTAAACAAGGACTGCAGAATGGCCAGAACAAGCATCAGCTCTGGATGCCAGGTCAAGAGTGAATAGATCAATCTTCTCCCTCCCCCAAGTTAAGTTTTAATTGTAGGAATTTTTTTTGCTAAAAACAACATATGTAGCTGCAGTATCTGTCATGCAGCGTGGTGTGATGAAGAAAGCTTGAGGGCATGCGGTGGACATGGCCTTTCTCCTGTCAGTTGTGCAGCAAGAGCACCCGCCCTCGGGCTTCCAGCTCCCCATCTGTTGCCTTTCTGGGTGGAGACCCCCATCTCTCTCCCTTCTGATTGGGCTGTTTCCAGACTGCACAGTTCCCTGCCTTCACAGTGCATTTCCCAGCACTGACAGGTTGCTCGGGGGCACCTGCTGACTTTCTCTTTAGAGATGGTTGACAGGTGTAATTGCCACACAGCACTTCCTGTATAAGTCTACTTTATTCTTAAGGTAAAAAGCATTACAGAGAAAACAATAAAAGAACCTACATGTATGCTAATAAGCTTACCAGAGTTAACCCTACTCCTAACATGGATTTTGGCAGGACCAGTCCTTCAGACCCTCCCCTCCCTCCCAGGATTCCTTGTGCTCACCAGTTTATCACAGCTTCAGCTCAGAACAAGCACAATGTCCTCTGTGACCTCCGTGGTCCAGTCCTTCCAACTAAGGGTTGGGGCCCTCCATGGACCTGTCTGTTTGCTGGATCAGGAAGCAGGTCCTGAGACAGTATAAAACCAGGCTATTCATCCAAAAACCCTTTCTTTGTCTAAAAGAAAAGGAGTACTTGTGGCACCTTAGAGACTAACCAATTTATTTGAGCATGAGCTTTCGTGAGCTACAGCTCACTTCATCGGATGCATACCGTGGAAAGGGAGCTGTAGCTCACGAAAGCTCATGCTCAAATAAATTGGTTAGTCTCTAAGGTGCCACAAGTACTCCTTTTCTTTTTGCGAATACAGACTAACACGGCTGTTACTCTGAAACCTTTCTTTGTCTATTGGTCCCTGGAGAATCCAGTCTGAATTAGTATATGCATCTCTGTCCAGGGGAGTGGTTTCAAAGGGTTGATAACAGAGGAAGTTCAGTAGCATCCCACCTCCCTACAAGAGAAGGTACTTACAATGCCAGAATAATACATACACAATTGCATTTTAATACAATGCATCCCAAAGGTATTAACCCTAACTCAGTAAGGTTTATCTTAATCCCATAAGGTTTGTTCAGATTTTACAGGATATTGTCAGTGTGTCATGACATGGACAACCTTTGGACCATGACAGACTGATTCCTCTTGTGTCAGCACCATCTTCCCAAGGCTTTGGGAAACTTATAGATGCGTTTTGGCCCCATATAAATAGTGACAAAGTTCTCTGAATATGCAAAATTTGATCCTTGCCTTCTTGAATGTAAATGAGGTGCAAGGATATACCGGCATTCTAGTGGTCTGCAGAAGATGGAAAGACCAGGCTTCTTAGCCTTTGGCTCAGAACCCTAAACAAGAACATTATCCCCATTGGGAAAGAATTTAACTTGTATTTATACCATTTTCAGAACAAATTAATACAAGTCAGAGATCTATATGCAGCTTTGGGGGGGGGGGTATCTATGCCCTGTTGTGGTATCTATGCCCTGTTGTGGATCCACTCAGGGTTTTGTGGCTCCCAGATCTATGATTGGCTGCTGGATCAGAATCCAGGTTTTGTGGCTCCTGGATCTATGTATGGCTGCCAGATCTGGATCTGGGTTTTGCAGCCTCAGATTCATGTTTTGCTGCTAGATCCAGATCCGTGTTTTGCAGCACCAGATCCCTGGATGGCCCCCAGGTCCAGATCCAGTTTGCGGATCCATAGCTTTTGGAAACTGGATCCAATGGCCAGAGAGCCACTTTAGGCATATAGTTAGGTCTCCTAGGCCAGGGACTTTAACAGTGGCCAACCTGAGATGCCTCCCCTATGAGCAGGGATGGGGCGGCAGGCAAATTCACTCCTGTAAGACATTCTTAAAAGCAGATGCTGGACTTTATTCACTGCCAACTTAGTCAACTGGGCCTGAGAAGCCACCCACAACAGTAGGCGTGTGTGAGGTGACTCCTGTGGCTTCAGACCAAGTCTGTACCAGAGGGGCAGCTCCTCTTTTCTTTTAAAAGACAAACTGACAAACTAACCAGAGGGCAGTTGCCAGTGCAGCTGTTACTGGTCAGCAGACCCCCACTTAGGCTTAAAAGAGAACACCTGGGCCCTGAAGGAGCAGCAGGGAGTTGCCTTGGGAAAACCCTGTAGAGAGCAGAAAGCTCTGTAGACCTTCTCTGGAAAGAGTGGGGAATTGCCCGGAAGCCAGCAGAGAGAGAGAGAGAGAGAGACCGACCGACCGACCGACCGACCGACCAACCGACCTGCTGACTTTCCTGAGCTAGAGAGTTATGCCCAGAGAAGGCTGAAGTGGGCTGAAGGCTGGGGACAAGGTGTGGTGAGAGATGTAGTGAGACAAGCTGGGGCTGTTTATTGATGAGCTGGGGACTTGCTTTGTTATGATTTATGTGCATGGGAACCCTGTAATAAATTAACACTGTGAGAGCTATATTTGTACTTGATAAGACCGTTGGGACTATTTCTGAGAACCAGTGAAGGAGGGAAACTGAGGCATGTTCCTTTGTTGTGCCATGGCCTGCTGCTGGAGGGCTCTCCAGTTGGGTTTGCCCTATGACATAACTCTAAACACATTTTGCCTCCAAAGGGCAGAAAAAGAAAAAACAAAAACTGTCAAGGAAAGCATAGAAGATGCTGTGGTCCAAGCTTGCTGCACCATCGGTGTTTAGAAAAGAACTGCATTTCCCCTTTTATACCTTTTTTATACCCTCAAACCCTTCAGGACTGGGGAATTGAAGGACAAGCGGGCCCAGAGAACACTGCTGTCCAGAGTGCTCTGGAAGCTCATGGTGCAGATGCCTGGAGCCTCAAGTGGAAATATGCCCAGGCCACCTGAAGAAGAACGGTTACCCTACAGGAACTGTGGTTCTTCTAGTTGTTTTAGTCAGTGTGGAACCCATGACCTGCCCTCTGTTCCCACTTTAAGAGACTTCAACAAACATGAGCTTCATACTGGAAAGAAAATGAGGGAGGGTCCTGGTCTCCCCACTCTTTATGTCATCACATGAGAGCATGAGGAGATACAGGGTGAATGCACAACCCCGATGGACACTGCTAGCAAAAAAAATCCAGTCTTATGCACATGGGTCACGTGTGCGCCTAGAGTGGGATTCACAGTCCCCTTCTAGAATGGTGGTTTTCAAACTGTGTTTCATGGACCTGGGGGTCCACAGACTATGTCTAAGATTTCCAAAGGGGCCTGTATCTCCATTTGAAATATTTTAGGGGTCCGTAAATGAGAAAAAGTTGAACCCACTGGTCTAGAAGACTCACAGTTACCGTAGGGTAATTATCTGTTCTTTATTTTTTCTGAATAAGGACTTCAGGATTTTGTTCAGTATGAATAAATAAACCCTGGCTATTGTGCAATAATGTTGGCAGCCATTTTGAGTTTGGCCTAGCTCCTTTCCACTGCCTAGGTTGCCTCTCACCTCTAATCATCTGGGTTTACAGATTACCTATTTCCTAGATCCTTACTTCCTTCACAATTTACACTCCATAGTCTCCCCACCCCACTATATTGTATAGTCTTTTCTATCTAATCTATCACCATCTTCATGGTATCTGAATGGCTACATGTTTTAGAGCTTTCTGTTCTCCAGGATATGGGGGGGGGGTTGTTTTGTTCCAGTGGGATTTGCTCCAGTCCTCTAACGTGAAAGAAAAAAGCTGGTTTCATATGCATCTGATGAAGTGATCTGTAGCTCATGAAAGCTTATGCTCAAATAAATTGGTTAGTCTCTAAGCTGCCACAAGTACTCCTTTTCTTTTTGCAAATACAGACTCACACGGCTGTTACTCTGAAACCTGGTTTCATACAGGATGCTACACATTTATATTCATATATTAAAAAGTAAAGATTACAAATTATAAGCACATCTACTTACCATAAAGTGGTGCACTGTCACCATGACCCCCAAATGCCCCTTACTTCTCTTGCAATACCCCCTGTTCTCAGTAGCTACATACATGAGAGGGGTAGACTTGGAATAAAGAATTTCTTGGTATAAATTTGGATTAACCTGCATAATTCATATGTGGCTACACCATGCATTAGTAATGCTTCCATCTCTGTCTCATGCCTATAAAACATAAATATTGACCTGAACAGATAGGTAGATATGGACATACAGAGCACAGACAGTTAACAACCTAGGGGTAATGTAAGGTGCCTCTGAAACAATTCCTATATGAATCCTTCATTTAAAACGTGCTGTGTTTTCATGAAGTATTAGCTTTGGTTTCATCATTACAGCTTTCTGGGGATGGGGAAAAGGAAAATAACATATGAGGATCTTCTCTAAATTAGGATGATAGTTTCTTTTCAAAGAGAAACTGTAACGAGTCATCGCTACACATTTTTAGTCAGCCATTTACTGCAGGTATTGCTTAGGAATAGATAAAAGGCATTCTAGTGCTCAGCCCTTTTTCAAAGAGAGGGTTTGGTTTTTTTGTTGATGGCATAAGAGTGCCCCCTATTGGAGTTCCGAGAATGAAAATGCCCACTGAGATAGAAACATGGAAACAGATTATTTCTCACATTAAGTATAGAATGTTGCAGACTTTTTATCCACCACAGTAGATGTTTTACAATATATTTTATATATAAGAAACCCAGAGAACATAGTAAGTGATAATTATATAGCTGGTTTACATGAACATGGTATCACTTTTAAAATTTATTCACCTGATGTAGTCCCCAAGACACACAAAATGTTTCTCACTCTAATTAGCAGCAGAACGGTTTTAAGCATTAAGAGACATACGCAGGGGACCACAACAACATGAAGGGAACCACAATTCACTACTAAAACCTACTAGGGGATCTTCTGTTTGTTTGGGGACAGTAGGTAGACAGCAATAGACAAATGTAAACATTCGTCATTTTGTGGCCTCAGAATCCCTCATTAATAAATTGTGCTAAGTATGTTTGTGACATCTGTCCAAGTATTTTTAAAACCACTGATTTAAAAATGAAACATCTACCAGCTGCTGCTTTTAATATCATTTTCTCTGCACAAGCTTCTAATATATTGCTGTCTAAAAAATGAAATCTGGGATATTATTAATTCTGCCTCAGCTTTTTAAATAGAAAGTGAATGCAATTCTGGGCAGCCAGAAAACACAATGTGTGGAATATGGGGAATATGGAAGGTGGAAGCAAAGGCTCAGGAAACCTTTTTTTTTTTTTTAAGGCATTGGCATGAATTACAAAAGATGATATACAATGGAACTGTATGTCATGAGCTGTAAAAGTACATCTGGAGACCCTTTCATCAGAGCCCAAGGTGTACAAATGGGTACGGCGAATTGGGGCAACTGCCCCGGGCCCCATGTTTTGGGGAGTCCCGCTCTTCAAAAAAATCGTGAGGAGTGGACAGGGAGATGAGGCGAAAGGCGGGCGGGTGAGGAGGACCCCCCTACCAGAACCTCCCCCTCCCACCCAGGGCCTCCTGCTCCCCAGTGGGCCCTGCCGATCAGCACCTCCCACCAGCCGTGGATCAGCTGTTTAGCCGCTTTTGCAGCGTCAGGAGGTGCTGGGGGGGTGGGTCTGTGGGGAGCACCCCCTTAGGGACGGCCCCGCCTTTCATGGTTTATAATACAGTACGACAGTACATCTTGGTCAAACTCAAAAAACAGGTGGTGTTGCAGGATAGTTGTCCCATTAAAGGAAACTGGGCTTGGCTCTCCTATTCCAGTCCAGGTGGATGATGAAGAGGGCAGGGTAGCACCAGGGGACTATAAGTGTATATCTACACTGCAATTAAAAACTTGCAGCTGTCCCGTGCCAGCTGACTCAGGTTTGGGGGTTGGGCTGCAGGGCTGTTTCATTGCAATGTAGACTTCCAGGCTTGGGCTGCAGCCCAAGCTCTGGGACCCTCCCACTGCACAGGGTCCTAGAGCCCAGGCTCCAGCCTGAGCCCGAACGTCTACACTTCAGTGAAACAGTGCCCAAGCCCAAGTCAGCTGGCACAGGCCAGCCACGGTTGTCTGATTGCAGGGTAGACATGCCGAATAAGGTCTTGTGAGCAAGAGACCAGGAGAGTCAGAGCAGACTGGAAGGGCAGGAGATAAGAGCTGCCAGAGACAGAAGGTAGTTCCTGGGAGAAGGCTGAAGGCAGGAGAGCAGCCAGAAGGTTTTGCTGACTGACATGTCTCAACCCAGAGGGCCAGTGCTGGAGAAGGCTGAAGGCAATAGCAGCAGAAGAGGGAGATTCCTGCTGGCTCTAAGTCAGAGAGATGGAGCCAATGGCCATAAGGGGCTGAAAGAAAGGGGAGCAGTGAAGGGGCTTACCCACTGACGTCTCTTTGCTGGAGAGCTGGACCCTGAGGAACAGTGAGGAGTGAAGCCAGGGGGAGTGAGGGGTGCTCCCAGCAGAGAGGCTGTGGGAGCTCCCGCTGGGAAGAACAGGATTGCACCCATGAAGGAAGGGCTGGACTGTCCTGGCAGAGGGATGGAGATGTGGCAAAAGACACTGGCTTATGGTGAGAACAAAGCTGGCTTTTTTAAGGACTAATTGCACTGGGGTGACGTGTTGTGAGACATTTGTGCTATGTTTTGTTAATACATGTTGATGGACTTGAGAACATGGTTGCATGGATTTTCTAGGGATCCAAGAGGGAAACTGAGGTGAGGGACCACATACAGGGCAGCCCCTAAGCCAGGAGGGGGCACCTGGGAAGAGGCTTCATGTCTACAGAAGGCATGTGGGAGACAAAAGCTAAAATTTTAAAAATATGGATAGGTAAAGTTAGACTACTAAGGTCGTATTTTGGCACATAAGTGAATTGATTTTCACAAGTGCTGAGAACCCCACAGCTGCCATTTATTTTGCTTTACTATTAAAGATAAGAAACCTTTTATATTCAGTGGGAGCTGCTGGGTGCTCAGTATTTTTTAAAATAAGGCCATTTATTTAGGGTCCTCATTCTTGGCTCCCAGTCTCAAAAAGTTTAGCAAAAACTATGAAGAAAAAATGAGAATGCAGTCTTTCCCCTAGAAGCCATCTGTATGGGCTTTAATAGGAGCTCTGGGAAATCAGGCCACGTTTCTTTAGATGCCTAAATATATATTTAGGTGCCCAATTTGAAAATTTTGGCATTAGAATGCAGCTTTTTGGAGTCTGAAGATTGAAAACAACTTGTCTATGTTGCAGCAAGGAAATGGGTAGAAGATAGAAAGGAAAGAGATGTGACTTCTGGTCATCTGGAAGTATATGGTGAAGAAGAAGATAAATCTGAGGAGGATGAAGAGGATCCATATACTTTTGCCGAGTTGGATGACAGTGTGTATGATATGATACTGGCCTCTGATGAGGAGAAAAGAAAGCAACACGGATCCTTTATTATAAACCGGCCACCAGCACCTGCCCCTCGTCCCTTGTGTTCCCCTAAAGAAGAGAACACTCCCTACATAGTACAAGGTAAGGTTTGTTTAAAGATATATACTGACAGATAAGTTGTACTCCAGGTAGAGTTGTCTGTTGTGAATGATGAATATTAATTTTCTAAAGATTATCTTCTACTTGAGGCTGAGGTCCTTGGCTTATTAATGAACTTGAATCAACCTATTCTCTCTTTGAAACAAACTGAAAAAGTATCCAAGCTGTTGCTAATTTCAATTTTGCATCTAAGAGGATGCTGCTTTTTTTAAAAAAAACCTAATCAAAATTACTTAAAATAGTAACACAATATGAAAAATTACTCAGCCAAATACTCAGCTGGTGTAAATTAGTGGAGCTACACCAGTTTACACCACCTCAGGATCTGGTCCATTCTGTTCAGTGTGTCCTTCAAGCAGTTAACAAAGGGTGCAATATATTGCCCAAGTAACAATATAAAAAAAAAATCTTTCCTTTCCCCAACCCCAGCTTCAGAACTTTCTTTACTGTGGTTCTTCCCTTAAATCCCATTATTTTGAAATCCATTCTTTTAAAATGTGTTTCTACAGGTAAACAAATTGATACACTGAGTAGTAGTCTAAGTTTCATCTCTATTTTTTGTTGGTTTACATAATTCTCAATGAATATACAATGACAATGGTAGTGTTCCTGAGGTTATTCCCACCTTGTTTTATGGTGCTATCCTTCATTGCTTTCCTTCTGGAATAATAGATTCATAGAATCCGAGGTCAAAAGGAACCATTGTGATTATCTAGTCTGACCTCATGTTTAACACAGGGCCAGAACTTCCCCAAAATAATTCCTAAAGCCAATCTTTTGGAAAAACATCCGATCTTGATTTAAAAATTGTCATTGATGGAGAGTCCACTGCAACTCTTGGTAAATTAATCCAATGGTTAATTAGCCTTACTGTTAAAAATGTATGTCTTATTCCAATGTCAATTTGTCTTGCTTCAACTTCCAGCCATTGCATCATATACCTTTGTCTGCTAGATTGAAGAGACTATTTCAAATATTTGTTCCCAATGTAGATACTTATAGACTACAATCAAGTCACCCTTTAACTTTCTCCATTAAAATGCTGATTGGCTGCTTGCTCCCACTTTACCAAGTGATCCATATAGCTCTATATCAGTGACCCATCCTCTTCATTATTTGCCACTCCCCAATTTTTGTGTTGCCTGCAAACTTTATCAGTGATGATTTTATGTATTCTTCCAGGTCATTGATAAAAATGGTCAATAATGTGACACCAAGAATCAAGCCCTGTGGGACCCCACTAGAAACCAACCCGCTCAGTGATAATACCCCATTTGGAGTTACATTTTGAGACCTATCATTTAGCCAGCTTTTAACCCATTTAATGTATGCCCAGTTAATTTTTAATCTAAATGTACAATGCCAAATCAAACACCTTACAGAAATCTATGTATATACACTCTTATCAACACAACTTGTAAATCATCAATAAAAGACATCAAGTTAGTTTGACACAATCTATTTTCTAGAAGCCCATGCTGATTGGTATTAATTACATTATCCTCCTTTAATTCTTTATGAATCAAAAGTCCTGTATCAGCTGCTCCATTGCCTGGGATTGATGTCAGAGTGACAGGCCTAAAATTTCGTGGGTCATCCTGTTTACCCTTTTTGACTATTGGCACAACATTAGCTTTCTTCCTGTCTTCTGTAACTTCCCCAGTGCTCTAAGAGTAATTGAAAATCAACATTAACATCAACATTAGCAAGTTCCTCAGCCAGCTTCTTGAAAACTCTTGGAGGCAAGTTATCCGAAACTGCTGATTTAAAATTCTGTCCATTCTTTTTTCATTTATCACAAATCATCAGTAAACTGTGTTGAACTCAGGGGAAGAAGATGTGGAAAAGAACATTTAGGAACTGCTGTTTCAGTATCTATGATTAAACATTTCTGTATCCTGACCACACACAGCATTTCCTTTCCTAGCAATCTTATTGTGACATTAAATTAGCATTTTGAAATAAAGTATCTTAAAGGTTTTTGTGTGCACAAATTGTCATTATGATAGCTAATGAGTAAATCTCAAAGATATAGAAGCTCATTTTGGTAGAAATAATTACACATAAATTAGGATGTGTATCTGAACTTTATCAAAGTGATCTGAAATTCCTGCTTCTGAAAAATTGCTTTGGAAATCTCATGGGAGCAGGCGTTCTGGTGAGATGTCTAGTACTTCCTGCTTTTATTCTGTCAGAAATACCATGAGAACAGTGTTTCCTCTTCTGTTTGAATTACTTGAAAAAGAAAAAAAATCAGTTAAAATTATCCTCATTTATTTTATTTTTTAAATTAAACAAAAGTCATACCAAGTTCAGTTTGAGTTTTGGGCCAAAGTTTGGGCAGGTTCTTAATTTATCCAAATCAGTTCATCCATCTCTAACTATTACAGAAAACGTAATTCCACAGTTGAAAAGCTCCTTTCTTCAGTTTTATGTAAATAAGGATGATACTGAAATATAATATTGGAGTTTAAACTATGCTGAAGGGGTGGAAATGAAAGAGAAAATGTATACAGAAATGTGATAGGTGTTTGGTTGGGATGGGGATAAAACTCTGTCTCTAAAAAACAGAGTTACCTCAAGTGTTTGTACTCATTACAGACAAAGCCAAAAGAAAGAGACATTGGTAAGAAGTGGAGTGTCAAATGTGCTGGAAGTGTAGTTTGTTTTGTTTGGGATTTATGATTTGATTATTAATACACAGACATTTTAATTTTACTATGGGTAGTTTGGCATATGGTATTTTGCTGGCCTTTAAGTGTTTGTCTCCTAAGATTTCCACAGAACTCTTAAGTGCTATGTAAAGAAAAGCCATTTTGCTACACTGAATATTCTGCATCTGCACCACATTCGCCAAAAGGATCTTTTCTTTTACAGAGCTATTATGAAAGATTGTTGGTATCCTTAACCTCAGTGGTTTCCCTCTAGGTTTCTCAGAATTTAGCTGGATGTAAAAGAATTGCACTAATTTCCTAGGTTTCAGAGTAACAGCCGTGTTAGTCTGTATTCGCAAAAAGAAATGGAGTACTTGTGGCACCTTAGAGACTAACCAATTTATTAGAGCATAAGCTTTCGTGAGCTACAGCTCACTTCCTCAGATGCATCAGATGCATTCCTCATCTGAGGAAGTGAGCTGTAGCTCACGAAAGCTTATGCTCTAATAAATTGGTTAGTCTCTAAGGTGCCACAAGTACTCCTTTTCTTTTTACTAATTTCCTAGAAAGTCATCACTTAATTAGAAAACTAATTTTCTTCCATCTTGTATTCTCTGAGAGAGGACTTGGAAGATAAGATTCTTGTGGTATGTTTCATTTAAATTCCCCATTCTCTTTATTAAGGACATAACCTTACATTTATCCAATAATGGCAAGAAAACTATAACAAATGTCTTGCCTTTCTTAAAGGCAGGGCTGGTAGCACCACCTCTTATTAAGGTTATCCAACACTTTCCATTATAAGACCCTGATTTCAGTTCCTTATAACTTGGCCAAACTTTAAAAACTTTAACCATTTGAGATGACCTTTTCTGTGCTGGGTGTCTGCCTCAAGCTGCATATTTTTTAAAAAAATCAGCCAAAATGGTTCAGCTGTTTTGGAAAATGGAGATGGGGAAAAATACATTGTTTTGCCCATGTTGAAAGAGAGTTCTTTGAAATGCTATAGTGCCCCCATGCTGTGGAGTAGGGACTGACTGACTAGCATCTAGTTAGTGAAGAGAAGGAATTCTGATTCATCTGATTCAAATGCAGAGGGGACAAAAACTGGATCTTTAGGAAAGGAAAGGAGTAGATTGGGACCAGGAGTCTTATGAGCCTGGGACTGGAGGAGGGAGAGAAATTGTGACTGTGAGTTGGAAGGGGGAGGATTGGGACTGGCTGGGCAAGGAGAATGCAACTGGGAGCCATGTGGGGAACAACTGCTGTCAGTTGCTCCATTAGCTGTAATGGCAGAGGTTTGTGTGATGGATTAAATGGTTCCAACCCTGCTGATGAACAGCAATGTGGGTATCAATATGATGTCACAAGATGGAATTTGTTTTGTCAGTTGGTTTTTTAAAAAAAAACAAACAAACCTCAAAGCTGTGTTAAAAGAACATTATTAAAGTTGCAAATTCAAGCCCTCAAAAGTTAGGAAATGCCAGAATTAAGGTTGTCGGTACAACCTTAATTTGGCCCCCTTGTCCATATGCATCAATTACACGATCACATTTTTTTCCCACGGGACCCCTGGGTGATTCAGTCCACAGGCCTATTTGACCCTGCTCTTGGGATAAATCAAGATTGAGTACTGTTGTCTGTAGGACCTTTGCATCATTAGTTGCAGCAAAATGGAAGATCTATACTGAATAAGACATGGGATTGTACTAATAGAAGGGACGGTCTCATGTTTAACACGGTTGAATGCTGCTCTGAAGAGTTGGATTCTATCCCTGTTTCTGACACAAAGTTTCTGTGTGGTGGTGAGCAAGTCACTTAAACCAGACTATTCACAGGTGGTCACTAATTGTGTGTTCCTCTTTTTCTAACCCAACTTGAGATCAGGGGCCTGATCTTCAGAAGTGCTGAGTGCTCACATTTACAACAGAAGTAACTGGGAGCTGTGCTTTGAATGTATAAAGTGCTATGTAATGCTAGGTACTCTGAAAAATTGGCTCCTCGTGTCTCAAATTGACATTCAAAATCAGTGGATAATTTTGACCTTCATCTCTGTGCCTCAGTTTCCCATCTGTAAAATGGGAATAACACCACAGTTTACCTCACAGGTGTGTTGCATGGGCAAGCTTAATTACAGCATCCCCTAACTTCTGAGTGCTTGATTTGGAAAGAATAGTGAGGTTGCAATGTATTTTTTGTGTGAAATTTACTAGGTAGATCACTTTGGGAAACTTTAGCTAAACAATGTTATTTAAATGTAAAGTATTATCGCCAAGGCCCTGATCCTGTATTGTGGACTGGACAGGTGTAGCCCAGTGGTGAGTGTGGGTTAGTGGGGGCTTGTCCAGGATTCTGAATTGTTGTGGCCTTCAGATGCTCAGGATGACCATCCCCTGTCAACAGGAAGTAAGTAACCTACTGGTCAGTGTGTGTTCTCCTCTTCTATAGCGCATCCAGAGAGGATACAAGTCTGTCACTGCTACCACTTACAGAGTCTGCTTCTTAAGATCAAACAGTAGAGATGCATGCTATTAGCTTAGGAGAGCCCTTCACATTCAGTCCTGATGCCAGCCAAGAGGGAGGCCATTCCACAAGTAGATCCTTCTTGAAGTCAGTAGCATTCCATGTAGGCAAACGTTTATTCAGGGCCCAGTTTCTGTTTATGGTGCTCACTCATTGAGAAATGATCAAATAGCATATACCGCCATTTATGTCCCTGCAAGTACAGCCTGGACTCCAGACTTTAAAACTGTCTGATGACATGCTGCCTGCTGGGCACTTTGGCCAGTCTAAAATGCAGGGCTTGATTTCATAGAGTTTCTCGTGGCCAGGTTTGAGTTCTTGTGACAGGGTACTATGTGTAGTACCCCAATCACCTGCTTCAGCGCTGGGAAGAGTGCAGGGTTCATTGAAGCCAATTATACGCTTTCTGTTGTGGAATTGTGCATACCTAGTTGATGATCTCTGGGCTAATGAGGTAATCGGATGGAACAGGAAGCAAGGGGAAGCTCAGAAGGGGCACTCAGAGCGTGAGCCTGGGCTGAGGAGTGAAGGTGTCATGGAAGCCTCCTCTCACTGTAAGCTTGCTTTACACTCTGTTACTTTGTAAAAAAAGAATAAATACACACTGTGGTGAAAGATAATAACCTGGTGTGTGTTTGGGCCCATGCGAGCACACAAACTGACCAGGCAGTGAAGTACATCAGGTAGTGACAGAGGCGCCCAGTGACAGCTCTTATTTTCAAGAAATACATTAAATTCTGCTACCTTTGGGCTCACAGAAGAACCCATGCTCAAAGTCACTTGGTCTTCTCTACCCCTTCCTCACGCCACCCCAGCCTTGGTCCACCGTGTCTCTAGATTTCCTTGTGGAGCTGCCCTGCTCTCATGGGTGCATGGTGATACTAGTCATGGTCGACCTCCTGATCAAGATGGTACAATTTGTTTCTTGCCACAAAATCTCTTCTCTCCAGGAAACAGCGTGCCTCTTTTCTAGTTCCACAGTCTGCCAACCAGTAGCGTATCAGACCGAGGCCCACACTTCATCTCCCACTTTTGGCATGAATTTTTTAGTTCCTTAGCGTGGAGCCCACTCAGGCTAACGGGCAGATGGAATGGGTCAGTCAGGTCCTGGAGCAGTATCCCCATTGTTCCCTGAACTACCAACAAGGTGACCCTATGAGGACTTTGCCTACAATAATTCAACCCAGGCCTCAACACGATAGAGCCTGTTCTACATCAGTTATGGCTTCTATCCACGCTTTCACTGAGCCTCACCCACAGGTTTCCCCATACCTGCAGCCATATTAAAAAAGCATAACTTTAGAAGCAGCCAGAAACAAGATTGTGACTCACTGGACTGGAGAAATATGTGACTAACCAGCTTTCCATAGATCACCAACAAGTGCTCTGCAGACCACAATTTGGGATTTGTTGATTTAGAGGCAATTAACATAGGAACCCATGATACCATTTATACACAGCCACTTTTCAGAGTAGGACTACGCTTTGAAGGATGATGGTCAGATGTTCAGATGGTGTAAATTGGCATCGCTCCATTGACTTCCACAGAACTGTAATAATGTATACAAGTTGAGTATCTCGGCCCTGTGTCTCCCAGCAGATGAAAGTAAAGAGATCTGTAATTTAATGTTTTTATGACCCTTCAGCTCGGAGATTCCCCTCATTATTTTTTAAAATCATTATGAGTTCTAATAAGGTTTCTCTTAATTTCCTGTAATTTTTTGCCAGATTATACTGAACATGTGAACTTCTATACTGAACACTCCACTAAACATACTGCATCTTTAATAAACAGTTGAGTGTATCCCTGCTTGTTGTTTAGTACACACCAGTGTAAATATTCTGTCTTTATATGAAAAGTTCATCAAAAGATGAAGCTGCAGAGTGGTGCCAAATAGCGCTTTGTCCAGATGGTGCGCATTCCCTGTGTGCTCCCTCTCCGTTCCTTAAATTCTTAATATTCCTTACCAGGTTATTTCAATATGTTTCCAGCTATGTGCTGTCAAAACAGTTGTTAAATAAATGTATTAAGGGATTTTGTTTTTATTTTACAGTGAAATTACAATGCTCATTATAAGTGCCAGATTAACAGCCCTGGAACCCAATTTTCTCAATTTATCCTCACAACAGGTGCAAGCTTTCCCACAATGCCCAGCAGTGTGCCCCAACTCAGACTTTTGAGGACTGCCTCAAGGGTTGAGGTGATACATTAAGTATCCCTCATTGAGCAGTCATTTGCCTCCTTGCTGAACCGACCAATGAGGGTGCTAATTGTCATCAGTGTCGTTTGTTATGTGGACACCTGGTCCAGCAGGAACTAGAATGAAGCCACAAACTTGTTTCATTTGTGTCTTTAAAGAGCTCTCAGGGGGCAAAGGCTTTTACTATTCTACTTCACCCAACCAGTGACATGCTGTAGTCTGTGTCTCATTACATATCCCTGGAGCCATACAGTCCCCCCAAGTACATGAAAACATTTTCGCATCTAGAAGTAGCTGTTCCTGGGACAAATTTCAAGCCAAAAAGTCAGTAGTGGAACAATATTCCAAAATCTATTCCAGAATAGAGTACAAGTTGCACTCTAGCATCTCATCAAAACCAAATGAATTTGCACCACATGCAGCAACTGGTGGTTGGGTTTTCGGAGAACAGGAATATTCCATATAAGGAACAGGCAGTGTTTACCCAAATGCTGTAAAAATCCCTCATTTCCAGCGCCTTAGAGACTCAAGAAACAACAGATTTCTTGTAACTATAGCAATCAGTTCCAGTGTGAGAGATCTCTATTATACTAAGCACTGAGATTGTTTAATGCTCTAGTAGTTTTACTGGCTAGAATGGGGATTTTTTATTCTGCTTGTAAATTGGTATGCTAACTTTATTGGCTAGATTGGTAAACTAAGATTAGATTTTAGATGAGCAAACTTTGGGGCCTTAAGAAATCTACTGAAAAGGTGCAATGGGAGGAAACATTTTTAGGATGCACTACTGTGATTGAAAGCTGAGGAGTCCATCGGACGCAAAAAAGGGTGCAGTTTCATCAGTCCTCTGGGGAAAAAAATACTACTTTGTATTAAATAATTAAATATTAATTGGGCTAGAGAGAGAAAGACACATAACCCTGTGGATAAGGCACTTGCCTGAGAGGTGGGAGACCCCTGTTCAAGTCCTTTGCCTCATCAAGCACAGTGGGGAATGGCCATTTTGGGTAGAGTTAGACATGCTCCAAGCACCCTTAGTGGATTGAGTCCCAGAAGTGAGATAGGCAAGGGGAAGGCCTATCTTGACCAGCTTCAAAGATTGTGCTGGCACTTAAATATTCAGACATCTGCCTCTGGCAGTCAGGTGCATGTCCAGAGGTGAAAACTTAGGTGCCCAGGGAACTTTTACAGTGGAAATTTAGGCACGGAGTGAATTTGAGCATCTACTGAGTTAAACAGCAGCCAAGAGGGAGTTTTGTGAATTGCAATAGCATCTAAATTGGGGACATATGCACCTAAATCTGGGGGTGCAAGTTCTTAAGTCCTTTTGTGGATCTGGGACTAATAGATTCATATCCCAAATAAGACATAATTTTGTTTTCTTTCTGATCCATCTGCAAGTACTGTGTGCCTTTAACTATCTCTCAGCAGAAGTGACCACATGCTAGCAATAATATTTGTGGAGAGGAATAGGAGTAATTTGAAACTAGGAATTGCTGAAACTTCCTATTTTCTCACTTTTTGAACTGCTTTGGTGGGTGTGATGAGGTGTGTACTCCACACAGGCTCTGAAGGGGTTAATGTGGGCCTGAGAGGCCAAATAACATACCTGACAGCACCTGAGAGAGAGGAGAGAGAGAGAGAGAGGCTTAATGGATGACCAAAGCCCAACTGGGACGGGGATGGGTGGTGATTATAAAGGTAGGAAGTTTGTAGCATGAAGAGGCTTAGGGGATTTGGATAGATGTGGCTGGTTCTCTTGCTGGGGCTGAAGTGGAAAGCTGGTCAGGCTAAACTGCTGGTTGGGGAGAGATGGAAGTGATAACAAATGATACTCAAACCAGGCTAGAAAATGTGGATAGGGAAAGCATTGAGGAAGATTGGTTGAAAACAAGGAAAAAGAAAAGGATAGATTCTTTAGAACCAGCAGAAAGAACTGCAAGTGGGAAGACAGGAATGGGACATGGGAGAACATTATATAACAGTAAAAGCCCAAGATAAAGATAGGGTATGTCAATCACCTGATGATTGCTGAATGGTTCAAAAAAGGTGTTGGAGATATAGTAAGATCTGGGAAACTACCTCATGGAGTCTTATTAGTGGAATGCAAAAACAAAGAACAAATAGGAAAGCTCCTTAAGACAAGACAAAGGTGCTAAGAAAGCTAAAAATGAACAGTTAGCTACCTGGATTCCTAACTGAAACAAACAGGGTAGATGCGACAGGTGTCAAAGATTTGGTCACTTAGCAAATAATTGCAAAGGGAAATTAATATGCAGCAAGTGTGGAGGAGACCATTCATATGATAATTATGAGGAAGGGACAGAACAAAAATGTTGTAACTGTGAAGGAAAACACAGCTCAGCATATGGAGAATGTACAGAGGCAAAGTAAGCTAAAGGAATATAAAAAACAACATCATTAACATCTCATATGCAGAAGCTGCTAGGAGACACCTGGAGAGAAAAATAATACCCAGTTGGGGGCAGGGATTTCCAAGCAACAAAATACTGAGAAGAAAGTAATGAGTGACATTGGGGCAAAAGGAGATGATATACTACGTATAGAAAAAGAAATTGCATCTGTGACTGAAGGCATACATGGTACTTCTTTCAGACAGGAAAGAAAACAGAGAAAATGAGACTTATAGTTAAAGCTGCTGAAAAGTAACTATGAACTACCAATTTATCAGAGGAACATCTCCCATACTTTCCTAAGTGAAGGAAGTATTGAAGGTTACAAGAATGGGGGTAACTATTTTTATCTGGAATGCACACAGTCTTATTGCACATGGGCAGGAATTAAAGAAATGTTATGAAATGAAATGAAAACAAAGCCTGATGTACTATGCATAACAGAGGTTTGGCAAATAGAAAAACTAGACTAAAAAAATCCAAGATTTGGCATATATAGACATGCTAGAGAAATAGGAAAGGGTGGGGGTGTCTACACCTTTTGTTAAGGAGAATCTAAACTACCTTGATTTAGAGTTAAAGTTAAATATCAAGTATAATGCTGTTGAGATACTGACACAAAACAGCTCTGCATCTCTCAAACTACATAATGTTTATAACCCCTGCAGAAAACTAGACTATAGAACTGAAAGAATTAACTGCGGATGTTACATGCCCATGTATTATCTGCAGTGATCTGAACAATCCCAACAGATTGTGGGAAAGTTGGAAAAATTATAAGAATGGAAAATGTCCTAGAGCAATTTTTTTGAAGATAATAATTTAGTAATATTACATGGTGGAAAACCTACCAGGTTCACTGCAGCAGACTGAAGCCTTTCTTGCCAAGACCTGGGAATAGTTTCTAGTAACAGAGCAAGCAAATGCATCTAGGAAATTTACAGAGAGGATGAAATGGGTAGTGACCAGTTCCTGACATTCATTAGATATCCAGGAAAAGGAAATACAAAGACAAGACTAATACCCCTCTTGAAACCGAAAAAAAATCAAATTGGAAACTATTTAACATGAGGAACACGTGGGCATGCAGTGTATCAGTGAGGATACTGAGGAATTCTGTAGTAATATTACTAAGGAAATTATAAAGACAGCCAGCCTAGCTATTCCTAGGATACCAACCTTTATAAAAGATAGAAAAGCGTACTGTGGTGGAACAAGGAATGTTTACAGTTAATTAAGGAAAGGAACAAGGCATATAAGAAGCAAAAGCTACACTAAATGGTGAGGACTTAATGACGTATTAAAAAAAGTAAGGTACTTGCACATAGAGCTATAAAAAGGACGAAAAGAAAAAGCTGGAAGAAATCTGCGGGAAAGTAAAGTAAAGATATCAATACATCAGAGGTACACAAACAATTTCAGAAAATGAATGGAATAAGAATAAGAGCAACACAAAGCCTTGCAGTGGAAGGTCATAGAGTAATAAGCTCCAACAAAGAAAAAGCAGAAATTTTGGCCACCATGTTTCAAAAAGTCAGTAATGATGAGGCTCAGGGGATAGAAATTAGGGAAAGGAAAAGAACATTCCTTAATGATGATTATGACATAATGAATAGGTGGGAGGAAGGTGTCAATCTTATTTTAAATGAAAAATTCCGTATTCAGGACCTCCAAAAAGTGATGAAAAGGAGCAAAAGCACTACACGAGGCAAGGACAAAATAAGTTTTGAAATTCTCAAATACTTCATACTAGGTGATGAAAGCCTGAGGATAATACTAAAATTAAACAATAGCATATAGAAGAAAGGGAAAATATCTATCTGGAAACATGTGATTATTGTCCCAGTGAAGAAACCAAGCAACATGCACTTTGGGCCTGAGGCATACAGACCAATTACCCTCGCAGCATATATAGGTACAACTATGAAAAAATGATGACAGACAGATTAGTAATATGCCTAGAAAGGACTAGGCTCCTAGATGGAACACAAAGTGCGTTCAGAAGAAGTAGGAGTGTGACTGACCACATTGTACTGATAGAGACAGAAACATATAAAAGCTTGAAAACCAGTGAGAACATTGGAACCTTCTTGGACATAGAAAAAGCCTACAATGAAGAGAGGGACTTTGTAAAAAGTGGCAACTATGGGTAATGTAGGAAGAATGTATAGATAGATAAGAGATTTTCTAAGCAAAAGAATATAAAAGACCAGATACCAAAGGCCTTTTCCACCATATATTCCATTACAAATGGAACTCCACAGGGGAGTGTCATTAGCCTAACCCTTATTAAAATCGTAATAAATGACCTATCAAAGGAGACGAGTGCAGGAATAGGCATTACAGTATTTTCTGAGGACTGTGCCATATGGATCAAAAGCAGAAATCTTGAAAATGCCACCAAAAGAATCAACAATGCACTTCAGAGTAGTTTAGAATGGGGAAATAGGTGGGGTTTCAAGTTCTCCATTGATAAAACTAAAGGAATGATCCTCACAACTTGGATTGGAAGATTCAAAAAGAGGTAACATTATATTATATATATGACCAGCAGATAAGTATAGTGGAGAAATTTCTTAGCTGTGATATTTGATAGGGACCATATTACAAATATTATAGATAAGTCCAAAGGGGAGAATCAACTTACTTAAAAGTATATCTGGAACCTCCAGGGGAGCAGATTAAAAAAAACAGTGATAGTGCTAAACAGAGTTCTAAACAGACCTAATATTGAGTATGGCTACCAGGCCTTCAGGTCAGCATCAAAAACAAATCTGAGAAAACTAAACAGTATCCAAGCACAGGCATTGGGTATAGCATGTGGTGTCTTCATTACTACACTTGTGTGTGAAATGCAGGTAACAGCTAGAGAAATGCCTGTCAATGCCCCTCTGCCATGTACATTGGCCAAACAAGATAGTCTCTACGCAAAAGAATAAATGGACACAAATCAGATGTCAAGAATTATAACATTCAAAAATCAGACGGAGAACACTTCAACCTCCCTGGACACTGAATTACAGACTTAAAAGTGGCAATTCAACAAAAAAACTTCAAAAACAGACTCCAACGAGAAACTGCAGAACTGGAATTAATTTGCAAACTGGACACCATCAAATTAGGCCAATAAAGACTGGGAGTGGATGAGTCATTTCACAAACTAAAAACTATTTCCCCATGCTAATTTTCCCCCGACTGTTACTCACACCTTCTTGTCAACTGTTTGAAATGGGTCACCCTGATTACCACTACAAAAGTGATTTTTCCTCCTGCTGATAATAGCCCACTTTAATTGAGCTGTCTTGTTAGAATTGGTAAGGCAACCCCCATCTTTCCATGTACTCTCTGTGTGTGTATATGTATCTTCCTACTGTATTTTCCACTCCATGCATCAAATGAAGTGGGTTTTAGCCCATAAAAGCTTATGCCCAAATAAATTTGTTAGTCTCTAAGGTGCCACAAGTACTCCTCATTGTTTTTACTCTTAGAATGAAGATCCTAGACTTAAGCTTTTGGTCTAAAGCATTAGATGGTAGTGAAGATAACTCTACACTAATATGTACTGTTGGGGATTAACTGGAGACTGGGTAGGACAAAAACTCAAAATTCCTCATGCAAGTAGTGTAAAGAAGTGGGTAAAGGATGTCAATGAAAAGAAGGGCTTAAGAAAGGTCAAACTCTATAGCAAAGGGAAAATACACAATCACTGGAAATCCATCCCCCCCAAGATAGAAATGGAATTATATAATAAACAAAGGAGAAGAATGATAAATGTACAAGATTTAGCAAATAGTGTATCTGTGATACATGGAGACACTATTGTCAAATGTATACTGACAGCTCCAAAGAAGAAGGAATGGGTAGAGCAGGAGCAGCTTTCTGTGTGCCTGTCTTCGGAGTCACGAAAGAGGTAAGGCTAGCTAATTTCATCTGTCTTTATGGCTGAGCTAACAGTGAATGGCAGTCATAGATTCAGGAAGTGAGTCTGCTGCTCCACAAACTCAAGAAGAAGAAGTAGTAGTAGTAAGTGCTGAAGGAGAGAGTCTGCAGTCAGTCTCGGGGGTGGGGGAAGGGGATAAAAGAAATAAAATGTGGTCCAGAGAGACAGGAAGGACTCTGAGGGAGTAGACCTTGGCTGCTAGCTGCAGGGTCCATGAACGGAAACCCAGAGTAGAGGTTCCGCTACCAGCCACCAAGGAAGATGTGGTGAAACCCCCTGAGGTATGAGGTTTAATGACCATGGAGCCCAGAGACAGGCAGATCTGCTCTACAGTCATTGGATTAATGATGGGTTGGATTCTGTTATCCCGGAGGGGATTGACTAAAGCATGACCTGGCCAGAGGACCAAGTTGCAAAAAGAGAGACCACCAAAGTGACCATTGGCAGGGGGTGCCATATGGAAAGACAGCCACTACACCACTTCTGGCCACAAGGAGGAGTTCCTGCAGTGACTAAACCCCTTTACAGAGGGGAACATAAGACCTGATCATCCCCCAGTGAAGTTATTGAAAAGACTCCCATTGACTTCAACAGACTTTGGTTCAAGCCCATACTGCGTAAGGGATTTTGCCTTTACTGTTTGTCCTTTTGGAGTGCCACACTCCCTTTTTCTGCAGCACACACAGAAGATGAGCATGGTGTGCACACACACAAATGCCCTACTCATGACAGGAGAATGAGACTTTTTTATTTTGCTAAAATTTATTTTCTTGGTGTGTTGACACAATGGGAGGAAATTACATCTAATCTTCTGCAAAAATATGCCATGCACCAGAAAGGAGATCTCAGTCCACTGTGTTTTATTGCAGTTTTTCAGACACTAGCAATGAAGAAGCTATAGCTGTAGATATACATAGAATAACGTTCAAAGCAAATTCATACAGTATCACTTCTCTCCGTGCAAGAAAAATGGGACTCCAAAGCCTAATAAATGTATCCGAAGTTTTAGGCTTAGTTAATTGTTCCATTTTCATAATGAACCTAATATTCCTGAAATGCACTGTGAGAGGTCTTCCAACTTCTAGCATATGTTTACCTACTAATAGAAGCTGCAGAGCAAGAGTTCTTGGAGTGGTTTCTTGCCTAGCAAGTAATTAGCACCCAGCAATTTAATGTCACATTCAAATAATTAATCAATCCACTTGGCTGTTTTCCCCAGTATTCTCTTATTGCTGGGTTTTCCAGCAATAAGAGAATGCTGGGGAAAACAGTCAAGTGAATTGATTAATTAATAGAATTAAACATAACAGTCAGTATAACTCATGACCCCTAACTGTGTCAACCCTCATTCTTCCATATTTCCTGCTTGCTGTTCTCTGTTTACTGACATCCCTTGCTGTATTTTGTCTAATTTAGATTTTAATCTCTCCCAGGTAAGAGACTTGTCAGTTTTATTTTTCTAAATGCTATGCACACCTGGGATGATCTTTAAGTAATAAAATAATTACACTAAGTAAAGCTAAAAATAATTCTGTACATACGTCTATCAATGCTCCATAACACTGATTTGTAACCTACCCCTTCTTTTTCATTCTTGGCCTACTCTTGATCAGATGCAGTCATTGTAGTTAATTGTGTAATTGTTTTATGATGTGACCAGATATTGAGTAAGGATAAGTTTGAAACTAACAAACTTATCCTGATTGGTGACCTAGTTAAAATGTGAATGTTGATATTAAGAAGTAAAATCTTGGTGCATAAATTAACTCATGCTACCATTTAGCCCTGTATCCCAGTGTAGAATTTTTTTCAAATTTTGTGTTTAGTAATTGTCAATGTTTCTTAAGCAATGCAGTTCTTGTTATAGGTAGCCTACTAAGACCAGACTCAGTGAAGTTGACAAATAAATGCAACTTGAATAACCCTGATCAAGCTGATTTCAGATGAATGATATCCACCATTTTGTCTCCTTCTGCTGCTTCATGTGTGTATTTTACTGAAAGCGTTGAATAGGTGACATTATGCTGATTTTCTGACTCAGTCACATTCGTCCTCAAGAGCACAATTTCACGAAAGTTTTCAAGGTTGAAATAGTGTAATATTTCCTGCCTGCATCTGCAGAGCCAAAACAATAAGTCTGACATGTGTGAACTGCCCCTTTCATCTTAATCAGGGTCCTGTGGATTCTGTAAATCTGCAACCCTGGCATTTGGCATTTTTCCAAGGCATCATTGCAGTCATGCTTTCAAGTATTTGTTTTCTGTTTTCCTGCTGGAATCTGCTTACATCTGCTTTTTGCTCTCCAGCTTTCCTTACATGGGAGAGTTAATTGGATTATAGTACATACCTAAAAGAATTCCATATATGTTACAGAAATGGAGCTAGTGCATCTAAACAATTTTAACTGTCTTATAACTGGGGGGGAGGAGGAGGGGAGTTAAAAAATATAATGTTTCTTTAGAGATCAGGGTAATCTAATCTGAGATTACAAACTCTGAAATGTCTTAATCATAAACATATGGTTAATGCATAATGTGACTGTAGGGCAGAGTTAAGGTTATTTAAGTGCACTATCTGTGCATTTTCATACTTACTATGTTTGTATTTCTTTTTAAATTGAACCTGGAAAACTGAATTTTTAGGGTTTATAATGCTTTGGGGGAGGGGATGATTTCATTCCTGTAATGCATGGTACCCTAAACTAGTGACGAGTACTCTCAATCTTAACTTAACCATTTTGACATAGGCTTTCTCTGGGATCTATGTATTTATGTATTGAGTGTAAAGTGTATTGGTTTTTCATTTATAGTTTAAATTGGCTTTCTGTTTTTTTTTACATTAAGGCATGTGTGGGCATTTATCAGCCATAATATGAATATAAATTGAAAGGGCCATCTATGTAGTATCTTGGAGATTGTTGTAGGTACAGGTTGGATAAATAAGTGTAATGGAAATGCATAGCTTCTTACTTGAATTACCCAAAGCAGAGAGGCTCAGAAAATAGACACCCTGCCTTGGATGGAACTCAAGTATGATATCTTGGCCATCAAAATGAGGGTTTGCTTTACTGATGCCCTTTGCACCTTTTTTTATTCTTCTTTATGTGGGAAAGGACAGAATAATTTCCCCCTGTCACACAAGCAAGCCCTTCCCCATATAGTAGTTCAACCATATTCCAGAGGTTACAACAAGGGTGGGCAAACTGCGGCCCGAGGGCTGCATCCAGCCCTCCAGATGTTTTAATCCAGCCCTCAAACTCTCACCAGGGAGTGGAGTCGGGGGCTTGCCCCGCTCCGTGCAGCTCCTGAAAGTAGCAACATGTCCCCGCTCCAGCTCCTAGGTGTCAGGGCAGCCAGGGAACTGTGGCCATTGGGAGTTGCAGGGGCAGCGCCTGCGGACGGGGCAGCATGCAGAGCTGTCTGGCTGCGCCTCCGCATAGGAGCCGGAGGAGGACATGCCGCTGCTTCTTGGAGCTGCTTGAGGTAAGAGCCACCTTGAGCCTGCACCCCTCCTGCGCCCCAGCCCCCTGCCCCAGCCCTGATCCCCCCTCCCATCCTCCAAACCCCTCAGTCCCAGCCCGGAGCACCTTCCTGCACCCCCAACCCTTCATCTCCAGCCCCACCCCAGAGTTCGCACCCCCAGCTGGAGACCCCGCACCCCAACCCCCAATTTTGTGAGAATTCATGGCCCACTTTACAATTTCCATACCTAGATGTGGCCCTTGGGCCAAAATGTTTGCCCACCCTGTATTACAACATATGGGTGGTAGAACAAATTGCTTGATTCATCTCTGTTTGTGACCATTGTATAGCATTATGCTTGTACATCTTTTCAGTCATTCAAAAAATTGGACTAATTTGTTTTCACTTAGTTCTCCCACATGGAGCATTTGTTGCCAGCTGAAATCATTTCAGCAAGATGCAGAGTGGTTTTAATGATTTTACTTTCAACAGCTGGAAGACTAATTCCATTTCTGATTACTCCAGCATTTCAAAGCTCAGCAGAAAACTCAAAGCCTATCAATTAAAGTACTTCCCAATCAGGGATATTGTTGAGAGTACCCATCCTGGACTCACTTCATTTCCCCTATTGATGATTTTGTTAGAAACTCTGCTCTTAATTCTCACACCCCAAGCTATTGATTTAACAATACTGGTAGAAAATAGAGTACAGACGCCTTTTTATGCAGTAATAATCACAATTTCACCTCTATGTTGTGGTTAGTCTCTTGTCCCCTACTTTAAAAAGGAAAAATCCTTTAAACACCAAGAACCCTATACATACGAATGGGAGAAAAAGCCCACAATAGAGAAAATGCTTCAGCTGGACTAGGTGGGCTTGATGGAGGTAAAGGTCAAAGAGGTGAAATCTAACCCTCTAAACTGAAGCTAGGGATGAGTCTCAATAGGGCCACTTCTAGGGTGGGCAAGCAGGGCAGTCACCCTGAGTGCCAATGTTCAGGGGGCTCCATACTACTCAGCTGGGTTTTTTGTTTTGTTTTTCTCTGCTGGTCATTTTGGTTCATTTGCTTTTTACTCAGCTGCTTGTTTTGAGGGTGGCACCAAAATCCAAAATTTATCCTGGCTGGCAAAACCACTAGGGCCATTCCTGGTCATTGGAAAAGCCTGTGTGTTGATCCAGTTTTTTAGTGTATTCACAACACTGGTGCAGTGTGCTGGAATTACATTCCCAAAAGTATGGAACTTCCGGCCACTCGCTTGGCTTGCTTCCATCAGCACCTTCCTTACCACTCTGTGCAAGGTCGATCTGAAGACCTATCCTGCGGTACAGGGGCACTCCCTTCATGACTTCCACTCCACACACATGTGCAAAGCCTGAGTTCTGAGCTTAAATGGCACTGAGGCCTGGCCTGCTACACTATAAGTAAATGTCCCTAGTAAGAATATATGCCTCTTAGATAATTTCATATGTTTGGTAACATAAATAACCCCACAGTAGCATGTGTAAAACTTTGGGAACAAATTCTATCCCAAAATGCACATGCACAGGTTCTGTTTTCATCTATGGAAATGGTGTGCTTAATGCAAGGACATAATTTGTCACTTTTATTTGGACAAAGATAACTCTGCTCTGGTCCCTCCCCACACTTTATCCTTAGTCTCATTCACAAACAAGGAATTGACATTTTGCTCCTCACAGGGAAAACCTGACAGCAGCAGCAAGAAACTACAATAATTGCATTATTAGTGGGTAAGTCAGAATGTAATGATCAAACATACATAAGAGCATGTTAACTTAAATAGATTAAAATATTATCCAATAAAGTTCACAAAACAAAAATATTAAAGGTTAATGCTAGGAAAAGCCATGTTTTATTCATCTTTGGTATAAGATACCTGAAAAAATAATAACAAAAGAAAGATAAATCAAGATGATGATATATAGCAAAGACAGTTAAACTAGGATACCCAAAAATCTTTACAAAAAAACTTTAAAATCCACTGGGCAAATATATTTGTATTAACATTTAATATTACCTCCCTTTTGGAAAAATTACATGAAGCAAATTATGAGCCTTTACTGAAAAGATTTTTAAAATATTTAATGGCAGAAATGACCATTCTCTGTAAAGTTTGTTTCTTCTTTCAAATCCTTCCACTAGAAATCCCCATAAAGATATTAGAAGTATTGCAATTTTCTATTTTACAACATATTTAGTGTAATAAGATCATCAGGGTTAATTAAAGGAAATGATATAGTGCAGGCGGTATATGTAATAGGCCTTGATAATATTGTAAGATGGGGGCAGTCGTGAACACTAGATGAAGGTAATGAAAGTTCCTTCACTGGAGGCTTCCAAAAGGACGCTGGATAGCCATCTGTCTTGGATGGTTTAGACAAAACAAATCCTGCGTCTTGGGAGGAGGTTAGACTAGATGTCCCTTCTAATCCTGTGATTCTATAACACTAAGATGAAGCAGGAAGATTTCAGTAACCTTTTACGATATATAACGTTCTTATTAAAACACCTGAAACTTACTGAAAAGGGTCTCCATCCATTTTAAAATTCTGGGACTAGATAACGATTCTTCTCTAACAGCAATTCCCCCCCAGGACATACTCATCCCATGTTTAACAAATGTGAAAAAATTAAAACAGTCAACCTGTAAAGAGGAGGGGCAGTAATTAGAGGGAAGAAAAAAACGGACACAGACACTATAAAGAGTTTTCAATACAGATATAATACTAGTATCTAACTGTACACAATTAAAACATTTTATTTCACATTCTTGACAGAGGTAGGCTTTAAGAGACCATTCACCGAGATTTGAAAGGTTATAGCCTCCCAGGGCATAATTTCAAAACTATATAATGACCTTTTATTAAACTTGCTGTAGGGATAACTAAGAAAATAAAAGAATTAAAGTTAGTTTTTTTGGTTAAGGAAATAATATATTTGCTTTATTATTTGTCACTAGTAAGGAAAAGGTCCTAATCAGTAAATAAAAGAAGGTCGTGAGAGTAAGACATATAACCTGGCTATTGCTTGTCGTGTGGGAAGGATGTATGGTTCAAAAAGTAGCTGATAAAATAAACAGCTGCAGTAACAAGATAAAGAAAAACTGTCTTAAAAGGAAACAAGCACAACCCTTCCCACTGTTCTGCTAGTAAGCAAGGAGGGGCGAGGAGATAAGAAAGGAAGGCCTTAGAGGAAGAAAATTGGGTTTTTGCTAAAGTCAGCAGATACAAAGAGAGCCATGAATCTGAAGGTTCTTTGTCAGATCCTATTTGATCATGCTGGAGTTCATAAAGGAATTCATGGTTAAATTAGTCAGGTGGTCTCTAATATTAATAACAACTTCAAATATTAATTATACCAACACTTGCCATAGAAGACAAATGTAATTATATTAATAAGTGGGAAAAGTTTTAGATACGAAAATTCCCTGTGGTCTTGATTCAAAGCCCACTGATGCCAATGGTAATCTTTCCTTTGTCTTTATTAGTCTTTGGATCTGGCTCCTAGAGCTGTGGTCTCTTATTTGCCATACAGCAGCTCCTCTTTCATATGTGTAACTATAAAAGAAAATAATAAGTGCTATTAAAGTGGTACCTGACAACCTCTCCTTTAATGGAAATCTACAGAGATGAGTCAGACAACTCATGCCTTAAGCTATATTTGGTAGAAAAATTCCTAAGCACAGGAATATTAGTCAATTATCTTAAACTTCATCGTGGACAGAACAAAAGAGAAATTACGCGCGGATCTATTAGTAAAACTTTGGGGGCTTACAAATAAAAAGATCTATCCGCTCAATAACAAAAAATTGCTCACACCTTTTGACAGCATCAGATCTGCGTTTTGGCAGTGCTTTGGATGAGAAGGAGCCCCCTGACAGTATACTGTGTCTTAGAAGAGTATGGGATTGTCTCATAATGGAAAAGCTCCTGGATGATATAAAACGGGAGGAGATTAGATTCTTACAGGTCTGGCTATCAATTTCTAGAATATGAAAATGTTAAGATGAAATAAATAGAGGCCTTGGAAATACCGAAGTATATTGGCTTCATTAGGGGTACTCATGCTTAAAGATAAGCATGTGCTTAAAAGCTTTGCTGCATAGGATCTGATTCTGAAAAGGTGCTGAGTGCCCTCAATTCTAAGGCTACAGGCCCACAATTAAATGCACTATATATGCACTTAAATAGTCCCACTGAAGTCAGTGTGTCTGTTCACATGAGTAAAATTACGCACTTTAAATGTTCGTAGGATGCGGACTCAAATGCTTTATCCTTAGAATTCTATGTGACTACACATTCTTTTTTATATAGTTGTATTACATACGTTATTAATTGGGCACTATGTATTGTGCAGATATCATATGTAAACTGCAGCATTCATTTACTGCATCTTAATTTTGTTTCTGATTAAGAAACCAACTAAATTGTAATTGCCGGTAATTAGGAAAGGACAAACAAACATTAGCAATTGCTATTAATTCATGTTCATTTAGATTGCTTTCTTCTGTGTACTATTATGAATAATAGTACATAGACAACATTTATGTTAGTGCTATCTCCAAAATACTTTAAAAACATGGTTTAATTAATCATCTCAGTTTGCCATGTGAGGCAGCCAACAATTATGCCCTATTTTACAGGTTGGAAAACTAAGGCAGAAACGTTAAATGACCTGTCCAGTGCAATAAACGGAATGTGTGCCAGAGATGGAATTAAAATTCAGGAGTTCCTTGGTTTCAGACAAGTTTTTAAATGTTGCACTACACCTTTCACTCTTGGGTCCAAATTCCGATCTCTCAATGTTAATTCTATTGACTTCAGTGGAGCAATTCCATTCACATCAATGGAACTCAATATGTGCACCAGTTTAACTGAGCTCCAAAACAGGCCCATGATGTTTAGCAATTGTAAACATTGTAATACAAATTATGTCGCTAATGTGACAATGTGTCTATTTATTATTTACTATTATTATTTTCTAACATACCCTTTACCATAATATGTGGGCACTCTGTGGCTGGCTAAAATCATGTCTCTCTATGCAACAAAACAACTTTGCAAATTAGTAGTAAAATGACATATCTACAAAAAAGGGTTAAAAGAAAAATCAGATTAAAAAAGATTAAATATAGACATGTACAAAAAGTTTTTCTTCTCCACAGAGTTTCATAGGAAAGATCTGGGTATTTTTGTAGTCAGTAGCTGTGTTGTCGAGTGCAAGCTAAATCCAAACACACGCAGACGTACGGTTTTAAAACTCTGTTATTAGGAGAGCTGCAGTACTAACAGCTTGTGCACTCTTAATAGTTCTTGTGGCAGATTAACTAGTAGTGGTGCTAAGGTTTTCAGGTCGCAAAATTACAGCGGTCTTAAAGAGGACAAATAATCCCTTCTCAATGCTTTACAAAGGTGCTCTTCCTTCCAGCAAAGGCTAACGAAGGAATCCATAGGTGGGTTTTTTTGTCATAACAAGCACAGTTACTACACACCTATGGACATTCTTCATTGGTCATCCTCCCTTACTCTGGTCACAATTAAAAGATTCCTTGCCCATTTGTGTTCAGGGGGTCTGCTTTTCAAAAGCTTTTAACAGGCTGCTATGATCTGGAATCCTTTCATTATAAACAGGCTTCCTGTTCCTTTTGTGATTTTGTGCAACTTTTTCCACTATGAAGAACTAGCTTTTCTTTTCTGGTCTCTCTGAATGAACCTGAATGGAAGGCAGAATACATGTTTCTTCCTGGTACTGTCTTTTCTCTCTGTTACTGGCAAAGCACATCCAGACATCCTCCAATAGAAGTTGTTGGTTTTTTCCCCCTGTGTGTTTTGCTCTTCACTTGCACTGAGTCTATGCACATTTCAGACCTTTTTACTCTTCTCTTTGGTAAATATCTAGATTTGTTCCTGCACCTTCTTGTGCTTGCAAAAGAGTTCATTCTTTGGACTTCAACTACTTGAAGCTGATTCTGCTTTGTCATTGAGTCTTCCAACTACTCTATATCACTTTGGCATCCAATTTCCTTTGCACAGCATCCTTTTTTGTGCATTCTTCTTTCACATAAGCACATTCCAGAAATGCTTCTATTATACATTGAGAGTTTTTTTTCTCTTCCAGCTTACTTTCAAAGGTCCAAAATTACCTTGCAGGACACTGAAGTTCTGATAAGCATTGAGCTATCTCCTTATTGTGTAATTGTGACCAACTTCCTAACATTTTTTATTTTGTTGCAGTGTTTCAGCAAAAGACCACCAGAACTCAGAGTGATAATGAGAAGATGTACTATGCTTTCAGGAAGCAAGGTGTGGAACCTCATTTTGCTATTGTAATGGTCTTGATGATCCTTAATATGACTGAGAGTTTTGCTCTGGCTTGATTTTTTTCTTGGATGATTTAATATCTTTTTTTCCTACCAAGATGATCTAAATCCCCAATAGTTCTTCAGCTTTTAAAAATCAATTCAAATAAATAAGAATTATTATTTTAACAAAGCAAATCAGTGAGGAGCTTTATGAAAGCTTTTTGGAAAGATATGAAAAAGCAAAAATGGCTTTGCACTTTTCTGTCAGCTTTCGCTATAATGATTAAAACTAAAAAAAGGAGGAACTGGGTGGCTCATATGTATGCTGTGCACCAGTTCTAACCTTCCTGAGTCAATAGCAATTTACCAGAGCTTATCTCATGGCTGCTTTGTGACCCATGTAAAATGAGTTGCTGGTCCCAGCCCAATTGCTATTTGAGAAGAGTCCATATCACTAAATTGCCACTGCAAGTGGCATTAATTGGTATCCTAGCATAACTAGCATTATTGTTAAATGAATGAACATGGAGTTGAGACTGAATTATCCTTCCAGGAAATAGCCCCTCTAGGTCAGGATTAGGACATATTAGTTGAAGCAGAGTAGGGAAGCTGCATTACAGTTGTCTGTCCAGTGAATAAACAGAGAACGCCTCTTGCCAGTGCTGTTAGTGTCACTTTTTGCAAGCACTAAATTCATTTTTAAAAAAAAGTGTTGAAATATAGAAAGTTTCTGGGTAAAGATTAAATAACTTCAATGTTTAGTAATGGAACATTGCTAGTGTAATCCCTACAAAGTTATTCCCCTAAGAAGTTTTAGGTTTGATTTTTTTCCCACTGCCTGGCGTCCGGTATAGTCATTTGCACTCTCTTAGAACAAATGTAAATTATTATCAGAGATGCAAAGTGGTGGAGATTCATGGCCAGTGTATACTGGTACTTGATATTCTTGAAAAAGAGCAGAATGGGGCTCAATAATGACTTTTTTCCTCTTCATCAAGGTATATTTCCCTTTGCACAGCTGGTCATCCCTCATGTAGAATAAAAGGATGTCATGCAGGCACAGTAAGGAATCAGGCATAATCAATTAAAAGCTTACATGTAGGTAAAGACAAATACTATGGCTCCAATTCGGAGATTCAGCCTAGCTGCATTCTGTGTAGGAGCTGAGGAGAGGAGAGCAGCAGTGGCATTATGCCACCTTTTTTAGTTCCCTGATTCTGGGGCTGACAGAGAGCTGTTTCAGTATCCCTCAAAAAATCAAAGCAGCCTCTGGGCTGCTTTAACCTACTCCCAGCTGCCTTTGCCCCCAGGCAACCATTCCAATAGCTGAGAATACTAAGAATGTATGGGCTAAACTGTGAGGGTGGCAGCACAGAGTTCCATATTACTTCTCTTCAACTGCACACCTGCATAAGGATTAGTTAGAACCTAGTCCGATGAGGCTACGTAGAAATTAAAAGATTCCTCTTTGACCCTGCATATTTTCTGATTATTATAGTTGAGTGCATTATATGAAAATTCAAAACAGCTTCTAACCTACTCTCAGCACAAGCTATTGGGAAATATGATATGTGAATCTGGGGGGAGAGGAAAATGGATATTGATGGGAATTTGGGGAGTGAGGAAAATGGATATTAATTGGAATTTGGGATTTTCCACTCCTATCTCCAAGTAATGTCATGGTTTATAAAGCAAATAACTTGGCACTGATATAATATGTCTACATATGATATAAATGGCTCTTGGCCACAATGGTCAGGGATGCAACCCTAAAGCTCTGGCTGCCAGAAGCCAGGAATGGAATACAGGGGTGGATCACTCCATAATTGCCTTGTTCTGTACACTCTCCCTGAAGCTCTTGTACAGGCTACGATTGGAGACAGGATACTGGGCAAAATGAACCATCGTCTGACCCAATATGGCAGCTCTTTTATGTCAGGACTCCCTTTTGAATTCTGTGGAATTTCATAATTAGTTAATGGTACGGCACTATCTCAAAAGAGGAGTTGCTACATAAACTTAATTTAACGAAGAGTGAACCAATCAGGCAAATGGCAATGAGTTTGAAAGTTTTATTCACCAGGACACACTACTTCACACAATTTCAAAAGAACAGTAGCAAATAGCTCATTGCATGTTTCTCTATAGAGCTTGGCTGTAAACACGGTTAAGATGGTAAAGATTAATTGCCATCTCCTTACAGATTTGCTGCTTACATGCTCTTGCTCAAAATGAGCTTTCATTGAAAAGAAAAACAGTTTTAAAAATGATTTAACCATCTGTGCCTTTTTTAAACTCCTTTTTATACTTGATAACTACAGACAGAGTTCGAACGGACACTTCCACCTATACCACTTTGAGACACAGCATCCCTTCTGGACAGGAAGAACTGATCCTTTTGCAGGAAAAGGTGAAGAAGGGGACAATTACTGTGGATGAAGCACTTGAGAAATTTAAACAATGGCAGAATGAAAAAAGCAGTTTAGAAGTCACACAGCAGGTATACTTCTGAAGGATTATGTTTGCTTGTAGGACATTTTGTCCAAGAGTTTCAAAAATAGGTACCTAAATTTGGAGTCCTAAATCCATACTTAGGCATCCAAATAAGTGTACATCTATACTGCAGCTGTGATTCCCAGCCCTGGCAGACAGACTTGCACGAGCTCTGCTCAAGCTAGTGCACTATCAATGGCAGCGTGGATGTCGCAGTGCAGATGCGACTTGGGCTAGCCACACAAGTTCAGACCCAGGAGTTCAGCAGGCATAGACTCAGGCAGCTAGCCTCAGCCCCTGCCTATGCTATAACCTCCACACTGCTATTTTTAGCATACTAGCTCGAGCAGAGCTAACACAAGTCTGTCTGTCCACACTGGGAATCTGGCCACCCAGCTGTGGTATAGACATACCCAGGGGCCCTGATTTTCAAAAGCGTTGTGCACCCAGCAGCTGATTTCAGCGAGAACAAGTGGGTTCTCAGCATTTAATTTCGGTTGCGTATTTTGGTACCTAACTATGTATTTAGAACATAGTTTTTGCACCGTTTTGTTTTGTTTTTTTAAATCTTGTTGTTTTGATCATCTATGAAAGCTGTGTAACATCTATAAAAATGATTATCTTTGAATTCTTCACCATACACCTTATCTCACTGAATAAGCTGAACCCTTCTCAATTACACACAAAATGTATAGAGCCAGCTAATGGAAGTTCTACCATTTCAGATATATAGGACGTATATACATTGCATAGGTTTTACACAGGTTTCAAACCGCTTGCATGCAGAATTACATGCTACAGTCTGGTATATACATATAGGGATCATCATATTCCCACCCACCACTAAAATGGAACCACTTTTATATTGCAACAAACAAATCCATTATGCTGGCAGTAGCCCCACCAGCAATTATCAGAAGTACAAAAAAAAAAGTGAAGTGAAGAATAGGATATCTTCCAGATTCCTAGACCATGATTCTACTACTGTATCAGTATTCATGCTGAATAGTATTTTATTCTGTGAGTAGCCCCATTAAAATGCCTCTTTCAGTTTGCAGTTCACAAGTAATACATGGGCTGAAATTTGTTCACCCTAAACATTGGTTTTAAACAAAAAATAAATATTTAAGAATCAATATGTCTTTGCAGACAATCAGTGGGATTACTTGCGTAGTAAGATGCTACTTATCATGAATAAGGATGGTAGGATCAGGCCCTAAAGGATCTTTCTTCTAGCACCTTATTTCTCAATTGGCTAGAAAATGACTACCTCTTATTATGGCTACAAAGACTGATGCAGACTGTTTCAATCTATTTGGATAGGAGTGTAACTACCATCTAGCCCTGGATACGCTGTAAACTTGCTGATGGCTTGAGGATAAATGCTGAAACTAAAAGATTGCACCTGTAGAGCAGCATAACATTCTTCCTAGCCTTTTAAAATGATTTTCCTGTGGTGAGAAGCTAAATGTTCAGAATACTAAAAAGCCAACTTTTCCAGCTATTTATTCATTCGTTTTTTTACAATCAACTCTAGTTATCAATTTTTATTGTTGTTTGTGTGTTTCTTTTTTAAGGAAAAAGTATGCCAGCTCAGAGATAACATTATTGGGAAAAGACCAGAAGAAGAAATTTTGTATGGTAAGTAGCATTTCAATGCAATGAAGATATGAATTGAGGGATAAATATGCCATATCTCTACTACCAATCCAAATCACAGGTGGGCCTTTAGATCAGGACCTAGTGAGCACTTTTGTGTATCTTGGTTTAACTCACAGGTATTATCTTAATAATACCTTTTTAAGACTTGATCAACCTTTAGGGTAAAATCCTGACCCTTCTGAAGTCAGTGCGAGTTTTCCCATTGACTTCAGTTGAGGCCAGGATTTCACCCTCGGTGTCTACTGCTCAGCTTTCCTGTAATGCACTGCATTGCTTAATAAAGTGTTGGGACTAGAAATGGGCAATCAATGGACAATCAATTTACTAATAACAGTTTATGTGGTGAATTTTTAGTCTTTTTTTTTTCTTGTTTGTGACTCATCAGTGAACACACATTGTTTTTTACTAACTTGTTCACTGTTCAAAATTATACATATTTAGTGCCTGTGAATTGCTCAGGAAGTGCTCACTGCAAGAGCTCTTTCACATAATTAGTATTCATTATGTGAGCTGTGGTTTTTTTCATTATTTAAAATTCTACCGTATTGTTTTGTTCCCGATGGGATGGCCTGCAAACAAATTTCATCCTGTCTTGAAACTAAGTTTGTTTCACAGTTAGACAAAGTTTGAGTATGAACCTGAAATTTTCCGCAAATATTTATACAAACAAAACTCCATTCACAGAACATTTGTTAAAAATAGGATGTGAACACAGTCAATGCAAAATTCTATTTCTAAATCACAAAATGTTTGCAAATTTATTTTTCTCTCTACTCCCCTAATCAGGAAATCACCCACACTACTGTTTTCATGATTACATTGGAAAACAGTGCACTTACATAGACTTGATGGTTAATGTGTTGCAGTAATCTGATAAAACTCAGTATTCATTGAGTACTCTTTGGAGTACCAAGGAGCATTTTTAAAGTAAATATAAAATAGGTACCTTTTTAAACAGGTAGTCACTCGGGTAACTAAAAAACTGTTCCTAAATATTCATCCTAATTGATTGTCAAGTGGAGTGTTGTGAAATCCCATTAAAAAATAGTTCAACCTGTCCTGCTGTTTAATTTTGACAATTAGTACTGTCATGGTTCCCTCCCCACTCTGAACTCTAGGGTACAGATGTGGGGACCCGCATGAAAAACCCCCCAATAAGCTTATTTCTACTAGCTTAGGTTAAAACTTCCCCAAGGCACAAATTCTTTGCCCTTGGAGGTTATGCTGCCACCACCAAGTGATTTAACAAAGAAGCAGGGAAAGGATCACTTGGAGGTCCTCTTCCCCCAAAGCCCTTACACCCCCTTTCCTGGGGAGGCTTGAGAATAATACCCTAACCAATTGGTTACAAAGTGATCACAGACCCAAGCCCCTGGGTCTTAGGACAATAGAGAAATCAGTCAGGTTCTTAAAAGAAGGATTTTATTTTAAAAAAAGGAAAAAATCACCTCTGTAAAATCAGGATGGAAAATAACTTTACAGGGTAACAGAAGATTCAGAAACACAGCAGAACTTCCTCTAGGCTTAGTTTCAAAGTTACAAAAAACAGGAATAAACCTCTCTCCAGCAAAGGAAAAGTTCACAAGCAGAACAAAAGATAATCTAACTCGCCTTGCCTGGCTTTTACTTACAATTTTTGTAATATGAAAGACTTTTAGGATGGTTTATAGGAAAAGGAGTTTTCCGACCTGATGCTTCTCTGCTTCCCAAGAGAACACACAAAACAAAACCTCCCCCCACCCCAAGATTTGAAAGTATCTTCTTTCCCCATTGGTCCTTTTGGTCAGGTGCCAACCAGGTTATTTGAGGTTCTTAACCCCTTTTAGGTAAGGAGGAATTCTAGGCTATCCTTAGCTGTATGGTTATGACAAGCACAGAATAGTAAACTGCTAAAAAAAAAAAACCTGCCCTTCATATATAGCTATACCTATGGGGGCGGGGTGGTGTGTGTACACAAGCGATACTGTGTCTATCTATTTACACACCTATATATTTATCTAATCCAATCCAAAGAGGGAAAAAACACACACACACACTTGCTCTAATGCCAGAAAGACAGTAAAACAAATAATGCATTCTAATGATCTTTTTTCCTCTTGACAGACAAAATCACCATTGAACATCATCCAAATGGTAAGTGATACTAGCTTAATCTTAAAAGTTCACCTTAGCATAGGTAGTTTTCAGAGTGCCCCTCTGGCAAAAACTACTGCACAGAAATTCCAAGTTATATAGCTGGTTCCTTAGATTGAAATAATGCATTCTGGTTAGCTGAATGGTATAGTAGTAACCTAGAGGATTTCAGTCTGAAAGTCCCCACGCTGCCAGGAACTTCGAGCACTGCACCTGTGAAATGGTTGAATCCCTATCAGCTTTCGCAACAGAGCACACAGACCCTGAGTTAGTATTCAGAATCACTCCCTTCCTACGGTTTGGTTTTATTGGTAGTTCACAAACAGTTACTTGATATAAACCTCAAACTAAGCTTTCTCTTTGAGCTTGGTTGTCTCCTAGCATTTCCCTCCAAGACCTCCTGTATCCTAGTTCTATCTAGTTTCCTCTCTCCTGAGAGCCACTCTCTCTCTTAATGAACCACACCTGCCACCTGACCTTCGAGGTCAACAGGAGAGCCCTGCCATTCTGGGTGAAATTCTATCTTGTGCATTAGACAGGTTAGACTAGATAATCAGAATGTTCCCTTCAAGTCTTAACATTCTGTGAATCCTGCTACAGTGTCTTATATCGCTCTGAAGTGTCTCTCTAGCTGGCATTCAAATTGGGCATAAGACAGAACTTTATCAACCCTTCTTGGGTGGGAATGACAAGGCAGAGACCTAAAAGGAGAAACTGGGAAGAAAGTGAAGGGATCCCAGATCCTTTTGAAACAGATTTTAACTATTGAGGGCCTAATCCTTGAGTTCTTACACAACTCCCACTGAGTTAATTGTCAAAATAATGTGTAAGGCTAGGACATTAAAAGGTGACATTTCTGTCCACCCAACAGATGTTAATTCATGACTTGAAACAAAAATTACAGTAGCATATCTTCTCTTTATCGCCATAATCCCACTTTTAGACTCTCAGATTTGAATGTCCTATTCAGTAGCCACGTTTGAAGATTAGATTTTGCATGCACAGTTATTATTCCATAAACTTATTCAGAAAGGGTTTAGGGTTTTTTTTGTAAATGAGCAGGAGGATAACTGAATTTTGCTTTTTGTAGATACAAAATGTGATTTTGAATTTCTTGATATTGGTGCTGATCTTCCTCCCACTAAAGTCAGTGGAAACTGTGCTATAAACTTCAGTTGGGGCAGGGTCAGGCTCAGTCTTCCACTATATTTCAGTTCTTCCTATCTTTGGGTCCCCAAGTAATACTTCATGGGCTATTAATATATGATTTATTCATAAAAAATATGCTTCTTATGGCAGCAGGAGAGATTATCTTGACTTTTTTTCTGGAAAAGCAAGTGGGATAGATCTGATTTTAACAACTGTTCCTACTAAATAAGGAGTAAGTGTGTGGCATATGAATGGACATGCTATTTGCACAAGCACCAAATATGGACATAGAAAACACTTTGTTTTTTAGAAAGCTGATTCTCTGATCACAATTAAAATGACATTCATTAAGGCATGGATATGATCACATTTTTGTTGCATTCTTATAGAACTGGAGAAAAAAATGAACCACCAAAGAAAACCACCTATGGTAAAGTTTTCAAAAATGCCTAAATGACATAGGAGCTGAAAAACAATTTTCAAAAGTGACTTAAGCACTAGACTGAGGAGACTAAGTCTCATTGACTCTCAGTGGGACTTTTAGACTTCTAAGTGCCAGATTTTAAAAGGTATTTAGGTGCCTAAAGGTACAAAAAGGTGCCTTAGATTTTCAAAACACATAGGTACCTCATTCTCATTAAAATCAATGGAGTTAGGCTCCTTGGCACTCCTGAAAATCCCACTAGGTATGTATCTGCACCGTTATGCACCTAAGTACCTTTAAGAATCTGGCCAAGGGCACTTTTGCAACATTTACCCATTATCACATACAAACTGCCTTGAGTTTTGTGTGCCATTTCCCATCATTTAAAAAGCATCCATAGCCATGTTCTAAAAATGAATATGAGAGATGATTCAAAGTGATCAGAGGTGATTAACAAAAATACTTGTGATTCATGATGATTTGAACTGCCTGTAAATTGTCGTCTTCTGATGGCTCTTTGGTAATTTTTGTAGAATGAACTCTTCTCAGTCCAGTTCTGGATGGACAAGTTTCCACATCCTAAAACTTGCCATCATAATAGATATTAATTAGCAACCTCATTGCCAGTGTTAATGGCAAGGACTGAATGGGCATGTAGTACCATTCTATCACTCAGTAATGCACCTATGTTTTAAACAACAGTCGTCTATTGTGCCCAGACTAAGTTCTACCCCATGTGCTGACACTGCAAGCCCTGCTGCCAGTGATGTAGGAGATTACCTGAAAGCGACAACAGGGCCAGATAGAAGCTCCAAAACAGCTGAAGTTAACATAAATTATATTTGAAAACTCCAAAAGGCCATTATTGAGCATTTATTTGTGGGGGAGGGGTGTTATGTATCAGCAGTGTGCATAATTGCACTTTGATTGAACATAGGTCTCCAGAAACATGTCAGACTTATACACCTGGAAATTGTAGTCCTTTGGTCACAGTTCTGCCCCATGAATATGAATTCTACTGGAGCCACTACCGGGGTGAGATGGTAACTCAGTCTTAATGCCCATTCCAGCCTAGGTATCTTTGAGACCACCAGTGTGGGTGGCATGCTGTGGCAATTTTGATGGTTGTTTTGTCCTGTGGGTGCTTGTTCACTGGAAACTGGATGGAAGTCCTTTTACATAGGCCATTCAATAGCCAACACATAGTTATGACTTCAGTCATTACTGACTTTTTAAAGATGAAAGTGCATGTTAATTTATTCATTTCTCTTTGAGAAAAAGCTTCATCTCCAAGGATATCTTTATTTCACCATGTGCTGCTATATTAAACATTCTGTCCTCTTACTGTTATAACTGCACCAATACAGCTCAACTCCCCAGTGTACTGTACATGGCCAGGTCACCTACAGGAGTAAAGAAATCCTAGAATTTATACTTTTTCAGATTTCACTATCTGAACCTCTGGAAGCCCATGGCAATAAAGCATATATGGTTTAATTAAGTTTGCCCCACTGTCTGCCAAAGACCAAATCGCTTCTACAGCGTCGTCCAAAAAGCCTTCAGAATAGCATTGAGCTTCTTTCACAAACTGTTAGCTTGTTGATTATGAGCACTATCTTGATTACCTGGATGTATTTCCCCAGCCCTTTGTCTCTCACCAGCATCTTGTTTCTATTCCCATTGCTGGCAGTTATCTCAGTAAACTCACTCACTTGATAATCAGTGGACTCCATTCTGATAGGGAAGGGAATGCATATACAAAAATCTATAAGACCAATAATAAGTAGAGATGGGCCTAAACCATAAAATACACACCTTTATTTTGAACACATCCACCAATTCTAAGCGTTCATGAAATATGAAGCCCGTTATTGAATTTAAAATCCTTTGCTTCTCCCTATTATTAGGAGTGAAATAATTCAAATTGAATGCCACTCAGTGGAAGAGCTCACAAACTCAGTGTTTCCTTGGAATTATCCCATTGGCAGGAATGGGAGGAGGCATCACTTAAACTCAGAGGTGAAAGTAAGCCGGTCCGGTCCAGTACGGCATACCGGCAAGAGCTGGTACGCCATGCCGGACCAGACGGCTTCCCCAGGCCGGCGATTTAAAGGGTGTGGGGCTCCCCACTGCGGCCGGAGCCCCAGGCCCTTTAAATTGCCGCCCAAGCCCTGCTGCCGGAGCCCTGGGGTAGCGGCGGCCGGGCTCCGGTGGTGATTTAAAGGGCCTGGAGCTCCGGCCACTGCGGGGAGCCCTGGTCCCTTTAAATTGCTGTCTGAGTCCCACTGTCGGAGCCCTGGGGTAGCAGCGGCAGGGCTCTGATGGTGATTTAAAGGGCCTGGGGCTCTGGCCGCAGCGGGGAGCCCCACACCCTTTAAATCACCACCCCAGCCCCACTACCAGAGCCCCGGGATAGCAATGGCAGGGCTCTGGTAGTGATTTAAAGGGCCAGGGGCTCCCGGCCACTGCTATGGCAGCAGTGCCCCAGGCCCTGTAAACCTCCACCCGAGCCCTGGGGTAGCGGCAGCAGCCGGGAGCCCCTGGGGCTCCGTCAGCGATTTAAAGGGCCCAGAGCTCCGCTGCAGTAGCAGCGGCCGGAGCCCCGGGCACTTTAAATCACCCTGAACCCCGGGGCTCTGCAGCTGGTAGCTCCAGGGGTGATTTAAAGGGCCCAGGGCTCCCAGCTGCCGCTACCGCAGCCGGAGCCCCGAGGCCTTTAAATCTTGATTTAAAGGGCCCAGGTCTTTAAAGGCCCCACCTCTTCTGGTTGAGGCCCCTCCCCCTGCTCAGGACTTCGGCGTACCGGTAAGTCCTTTAAGTTGTTTTCACCCCTCCTTAAACTCCATGGAATGACCAAAACTCAAGATGTTAAAGACCATGGCTGGGATGTTCTCAGAGAGGCCCAGTGTCTTTACAATACTCCCCAACCTCTCAATCTCCCTCAGAAGCCACTCCATCCTTGCAGCTGCACATCCCCAAACGAACAGAAGGGGACTCTTGTATAGTCAGAGGCAAGGGTCAGACCCCCAGCTCGTTCTCCAACAAAGATGACCTATTTTTATAGAAGTTTCACAGTTTTCCCCGTAGCATTTTCCATATTTAGCACCTTGGAAGGAAAACATTACTTAAGTGGCTGCCAGAAATATAGAAGGGATACTGGAGAATTTAAAAGAGAATTTTAAAAATTAACATATCACATTGTGTCAAAACAATCACTCACTCTAACTATAGACTTTGTGATCTTACTACATTTTTCAACATTCTATATTGTCCTAACTGCGCATGTGGCGTTCATGACTGTTTATAAATTGTATGCATCTTTTTAGTCCCCAGCTCAAAGCCCACCAGAAAAGGAACAGATGCCTAAAGATAATTAATGGAGGTAAGAGCATATATAAATTATTTATTTTTATATAAAACAATTCCTAATAAAGTGCTTCATATCGGTAATGCATGCTCTTAACCATGGAAGAGAAGTGACATCTCAGCCATAATCCTGGTATCCCTACCGCAATAACCAGAAATGCACACAGTGCTATAGTATGCAGTGTTATGTATTATATGTTAGGGCCCTGATTTTCAGTCAGATTTCAGTGTGCCCTCAGTAGTACAGCGGCAGATTTGCACTGAGTCAGAAACGCAACTGGCTTGTGTATGCAATTAAAAAGTGGGTGCCGTTGTAGGTACAACTAATTACACCAACAAAAATTAGAGGCTTTAGGGGAATATGTAGTCTGATATACTGAACATATGTATACTATCATACGATACATAGACTGTCCTAAAGGTATTGAATAAAACCTGTGCTGCATGTAACTAAAAACCATCATAATCCAAATATGAGGTCTATTTCTGATCTTGCTCACATCTGTGTAAATCAGTAGTGACTCCACTGATGTGAATGGAGAATGAAGGGATAAGAGAGGTGTGAGATCAGCATTAGGTGAACAGTGTCCCCAAAAGAGGATTGTGTTTGGTTTTTGCAATGGCAGGTGTGAGCTACGTAGACTGAACAACTGATATATTTTTGTTCATTTCTAGAATCTCTGGAGATTTCTCTAGGTTGCCTGAAAGGGTTTACATTTTTGTAGTAGGCTTGCAAACTGTATGACCTGCAAAGCAGTATCCAGAGGCCTTGAGACATGGGAAAGGGTATTCACCAGAAATTAGTGACAAACAGTGAAGGCTCTCTATCACTGGGAAACTTGGGGTACTGCTACCCTGAGAAAATTAAGAAAATCAATGTGCCTTTGCCCAATTCTGTGTATAATTCACAGCTGATAATTTATGTATGAGAGAGACAAAGGTGGTGAGGTAATATTTTTTTATTGGACCAACTTCTGTTGGCAAAAGAGACAAGCTTAGCACTACAAGATGAGGGATTCTTATGCAGCAGTGGCTCTGGGTCCCCTTATTGCAAAGTGCACCTTTCAGTAAGGGGATTTCAAAGCAGCAGTAGTACTTCATTAACCAGCCTCTCAGCCACAATACAGCACTGAAGGGCACTTTCAAATGTGCCTTTTATTAGTGAACATATGTAATGGAATGAAGGAAAGTTCTATCCTAACATGAACCTAAAATGCCTCACCAAGGACCACCACTGACATCAAAGCTAGCCACTGAGTTCATACTGGCTCCCTGTGTGCTAGGGACTAAATAATTTTACAGATATATCCTCTAGGACCACAGGTACTTCACTTCTATGGCAGAACTAAATCAATGCTGCAACTTATTTTCACGTAAGCAGGGCAGCTTTAGAATCTATCCGGGTCACCGTGAGAGATGAAAGGTGTCCAAGGAATGCACTCAATCAAGCATTTTCTAGGTGTTCTGGACTTGCCCCTTCTCTGGCTAGCATTGCACACTTGTGAGTTACACCTGCACTTCCAGCCCCTTGGCAGAACAGGGCGGGTTCAAGTTGCTTGCACCTCTGTATTCTAATTTAGGTGCTCACAGCCTGTCTTGTCATCAGAAGTTGCCAGAACCCAAGGAGTGACCCAAGCCGAAAGTCACTCACTAACAGCAAAATATACAAATGTGTAGTAAGAAGTGTGAAGAGATGGGAGATATCTGAAATGTTGTTGATATGCTGTGTACCTCTTCTATTTGATTGTATCCATGTATTAGACAGTATGATAGTAAAGAGTTAACTCAGTCTTGGGTGGTTTTACACTCTGCAGAAAGGCAGACAGTGGTTGTAAATCCTTGATACTTGACAAAAATATGGGTGTCAAAAGATGTTGCTCTTTTGTCACAATCCAAGGGGAGCACAACCACCCCTAGCTTATGGCAGAACCAGGGCCCTGCGGATAGAAAATTTGAAGAATTTGGAAATTGTTAAAAGCACTGGCCGTGAAACTGAAGGCAGAGGCAGGTCTGCAAAAAGGATTGTAACCCAGTCTCCAGGAGAGTGGGAGTAAAGGCTAAATTGAACCTAACTAAGGCTTGAAGGAAATGCTATGCTTAGATAAGATGCCATGTGTGTCGACCTTTTGTTGTTCTAACCCTTGTCTCTCTGATTGCTTTAGTCCTATGCATGAATACATACTTTGTTTTGAAAAAAGTGATCAGGGTCACTGCCTTTTCATCTAATCACAGGTTCCCGAATGGAAGCCTGTAGCAGGGGCCAAATATAGTTGGATCTGCTGGGGAAACGCAGTTGCTAAACAGGGGTTTTGTAACCTAGAAACCCAATCTATAAGTGGGATGAATCACAGGATTCCCCTCTGAGAAGTGTTGGCACTGGGTCTGGCACTTGGAAGGCTACCCTTGAAGAGACTGAGAGAGAGCTCAGAAGTAGAGCTTATCCTGGAACAGGGGTACAATAGAATGGCCCTGTTAATTTCAAAGGGATGTCCCTTCACCAGAGAATTTGAAGCTGTCACTGGAAAGTTAACCACTGAGGTTGTTTGCTGTTTCTTTTTACACTATATTCTGTTTGCATGCTGTTTATTTCCAGCACCACAACTGGTTAATAAAGAAATCACTGAGGTAAAACATACAAAGGTATTAATGTAAGGAGGCTGTTCACAGAGAAACACTAATTACCTATCAGCTACAGCCATTCAGTAATCTGTCATTTAAATGATGAGAGGATTATGTGTATTTACTACTCCTGTTTTCAATAGCAGCAGAGTTTGCTGATGGGCTTTGTTAATGAATGTGACCTTCCTACTTTGGGCATCTCATTATATCCTGTTGAAATATTAATTGCTCTCTCTAGCAGTTCATTGATACTCTATCCTATTGCATATTGTACCTCAAGGAGTCTGTTTTAATCACCAGTTGCTACCTGCATTTTCTTTTCTGTTCCCTATATTGCTTTTAAAACTATTTTAAACATTGTGGAATGATGAGAGTCATTAGGATTGATTGCTTAGAAGACATAAAGATAAACAGAATATTAGTACATTCATAGTCTTCCTGTCAGTGCAGTCCTTAGCCTCTCTTCTGAGATTACCAACAAGAGTGCCAGACATGATCCATTGAGACCACCAATTAATTTCACAGAATTTATCAATTACTTTTCCTTCATTCTGGCCCTGAGGTGAATTTGAACCAGTTACCTAGAAATGAAAGTTGCTACATCCTGTTGCCAGCCCACAGAAGAACCCAGTCCACCTGAACAAGTTAACGAGTTATGCAGCCTTACACAGAGAAGAATGATCAAGTCATGAAAGTACAGGGCTGAGAGTCAGAAGATTTGCATGCTATTCCTGAAACTGCCACAGTCCTCCTTCAACAAGTTACCTGTGGCCTGATTTCATGCATGCTGAGCACCAGCAGCTCCTGTTGATGTCAGCGGGAGCTGAGTGTACTCAGAAGCTCTGAAAACTGGAGCTCCTTGTGCCTCAGACTCCCATCAGCAAAATCAGCTAATACCTACCTGACAAGGACAGTCAGACTTCACTTTAAAATGTTTACATTATAGAAGTGAAAAGTTTTACTATATTTACTGATATATAATATAATGATACATTAATGGCAGAATTATGTTATTATGAGGAGGAGATAATATACCCCTTTAACTAAAACTAATATTGCATCTGACTTCCGAAATGGGCTATTGTAGCCACCATTATAAAGCTCAACTTTAGCCAACAATTACCTTGTCTTGGAGGGGGGAGGGATAGCTCCGTAGTTTGAGCATTGGCCTGCTAAACCCAGGGTGAGAGTTCTGTGAGATCTGGGGCAAGAATAGGGGACAGTACTTGGTCCTGCTGCGAAGGCAGGGGACTGGACTCAATGACCTCTCAAGGTCCCTTCCAATTCTATGGGATAGGTATATCTCCATAGCACTGCATTTAATTTAATATGTGAGTTACTAAGCAAGGGGGAGCACTGCACTATACTATATTAGTACCACTGTATGGTAATGGGTGGCACAACCTATTTTCAACACTTTAAAAGTAATCTTAATATGAAGCTCTCTGAAACTTGCTGTCCTTCACTTAAATGAAGGAGGGTGGATTGATAGTGTCAGTGAACCTGATTGATTTCCTGCTCCCTGAAGTGCAATATTCAGGCTCTTCCAAGATTGGACTGTCAGTCAGTTTCATGGACACTCTGCCACTGCGGCTGCTACAGCACATATGGCAGGGAAGTAACATGGGAAGTGGGAGGAACACCACCATATGGGGAATAACCGAACAATAGGGGAGACGTTCAACATATGGAAGAGAGATGGAAAAGAGACATTACAAGAAAATAGATCTTCCTCATGAAACTAGGTTTCGATCACGTTCTAATCTCTTCTCCTCCATGATGGTGGCACTGCTCCCTCTTTCCTGATAATAAAGGGATGGTTAAAACATCAGTACTTTCTGGGGCAGGAAGATAGAGGTAATCATTATTCTATCACATTCTTTTCACTCATTTCCAGTGTGTATGTGGGGAGCGAGGTTGGAGAACTGGTTTGCCAGGAAGAATCTACATATCTTACAGGGCTAAGGTTGCTTTAACAGTTAATGTTGGTTGAAGCAATATTTACTTCTGCTCCTTGCTCTGTGAACCCACTTAGAAAGATCACAGACTGTAGCCATGAAATGGCTAGACAATGTATTGTGCTGCCATTGATGGTGTGCCGGGAGACTGATGATGATACAAGAAAGGGTTTTTTTTTGTGCTACTGACTGAGATCTATAGGCTTGGACCATTATTGTTCTGTGGCCTCTTGCCCTCTGCTTATATTTGCAGCACTTCTGCTTTTGTACACCCGCCAGTGCCCCACCTCATGAGAAAGAAAGCACTTCCTCAATGAACACAGCAAAACACCAAAGTTTTTATATTAGTTTGTTCCCTTCCATACCATTTTGCTCAGGAGGAGAATGTACAATATGAGCCAATGTCTATAACAATGCCATTTATTCCCTTTGTTTAGGCTTTTTGAGCCCACATTTCTAAAACTCAGCCCTGTGCTTCACCAATACTATAGTTTAAAATATGACCTTTTTTTGACTCACTGCAGCTATTGCTTTTAGCTGCACTTTATCCTGTTTTATTGTTGCTTCTATAATCAAACAGAGCGTTTGTGTGTCTTTTGGGATTAGATGAGCCCTCAGTGTTGTCTGGCCACTTCAGTTTATCGTGCATTACTCAGCCTGTCTCCATCCAGCTGGCTTCATTTCAGTGTCACCCTTTCTTATCCAGATCAGTGCCTTCACTTCCACACACCATCATTGCACCAAGAGACTTCTGAAGACATTCATGCAGTTCCTAGCCAGATGAGACTTTAAAGATGGGTGCTGAATATGCTATTTTCTACCTCCCTTTGTCCCCAGCTCTTAGACAGGTCAATGAAATCCACAAGTGTTCGCTCTGAGTGCAGAGCTTGGCCTACGGAATCAATATTACATTCACTCAGTCTTTATCGCTTGTGACAGACCCAGACCAGTGGGGTACAGGAGTCTGGTCCTATTGGGATCCGGGAAGTGGGCGGGCGAAGCCTGTACAGGAGTCTGGTCCTATTGGGATCCGGGAAGTGGGCGGGCGAAGCCCGTACAGGAGTCTGGTCCTATTGGGATCCGGGAAGTGGGCGGGCGAAGCCCGTACAGGAGTCTGGTACAAGGCAAATATACTGGCCACTGGATGAACAGTTTCCTGTTCCCTGAGTGACCAGAACAGCGGCTGCGCTAGAGCAATCAGGAACCTGCTAGAACCAATTAAGACAGGCAAGCTAATTAAGACACCTGGAGCCAATTAGGAACATACTAGAATCAGTTATGGCAGGCAGACTAATCAGGACCCCTGGTTTAAAAAGGACCTCCCATCAGTTAGTGGAAGGTGTGTAAGGAGCAGGGAGTGAGAAAGTATGCTGTTGGCGGTCTGAGGAGTACAAGTGTGATCAGGCTTTAGGAGGAAGATCCTGTACTGAGGATAAAGAAGGTGCTGGGGGGAGGCTATGGGGAAGAAGCCCAGGGAGTTGTAGCTGTCACACAGCTGATACAGGAGACGGAGACAGATGCTATCCACAGGGCCCTGGGCTGGAACCCGGTGTAGAGGGTGGGCCCGGCTTTCCCCCATTCTTCCCAACTCCTGATTGGACACAGGAGGAGTTGACCTGGTCTGTGAGCAACACCAGAAGGGAAGGTCTAATTTGGAAAGGGATCTGGCCTGTCCCTGACCCACTAGGTGGGATTGTTCTCTATTTCCCCCATGCTGGCCAGTGATGAGGTTAGCTGAGTGAATGGCAGGTTTGAGCCTCTAGCAGAATTGGCCAAACTGATGGCTCCTGTGAACCTCTGAGGTGAGCAAATCTGCCAAAAAGCACAGGACCCAGCAAGGCAGAGGAGGAACTTTGTCACAAACGATAAAACATTGGCATTTAACAGGTTTGTGCAAAGTGAAAGGGCCAAGGTTAAACTATTCAGCTGTAAAAAGCAGTAACAGAAACAAATTTAAACACCATCTCCTATGTAGATATCACATTGTGGGGTGCAGTCCAGACCATTCGGGGTATTTCACCACTTGGCCTGCAACTTGGGTGCCTCACGATGCCTTGCTGTTGTAATTCCCAACCTGGGCCGCTCACAAACAGCCTAACAGCATGCAGGTCACACCCTGAGTGTCTGTGTATAGCTGCAGTCTTGGTCCAGCCACTCTGACCCCAGCAGCCTGTCAGCAACACACCAGCCACAGTCTGGTTTCCAGCAACCATGGTTACTATTGCCTGGGTGGCCCCACCAAATTCCGAGTCCAGGATTTTCCATAAAAACGTGTGTTCTCCACTGTCCAGTCCTCTCCTGGACAGTTCAGATATTATAGGTCCACTGCCCCTATAAACGGGTCAGTGTGTGACCGCTTGCTACTTTAATTGGCATTACCAAACAATTCAGTTTAAACACAACACTGGATTAGTTTTTATTAAAGAATAAAACAAGTTTATTTATCAACAAAGAGAGATTTTAAGTGAACGCAAGTATAAGGTATGAAAGTCAGAACTGGTTACAAGAGAAATAAAGATAGTAGCTAAGACTTAAGATACTAGACTTGGTTCAAAGTAAAATCCTTACCACAGGCTCCCATCATCATTTCTGATCAAATTTACAAGTCAGTATCTCTCACAAAGTCCAAAGGCTGGTTCCTTTGTCTTCTTGGATGAAAGAGAGGAGTCTTTGCCCCTGACTTTTATAGTCCAGTCAACCTTTGAAATGCATTTTCCTGAGAGTTACCCATAGATAAAGTACCTTCCAGCATGCCTCCAAGGATGGAGGCATGAAGTCTCGTGGTGAAAGAGGTTCCATGTTGTTGTTTGTTGAAATGCAAATCAATCTATTCCTGCCCCCCTTTGCTGACAAAGAAAGGCCACTTCAGCGGTGATTGCCCATCAACTTTGACACCTGGCTAGAGGCATCAGCTTGTCTTCCGTCTTTGAGGAACAGGTTGACCACCTTCTAGGGTTTGTCTGGTAAACACATTTCAGTGATAATTTCAGCTTCTGTTTAAAAATGTACATATAATTAGGGCCCTACCAAATTCACGGCCATGAAAAACGCATCATGGACTGTGAAATCTGGTCTCCCACTGTGAAATCTGGTCTTTTGTGTGCTTTTACCCTATACTATACAGATTTCACACAGGAGACCAGCCTTTCTCAAATTGGGGGTCCTGACCCAAAAGGGAGTTGCAGGGGGGTCACAAGGTTATTTTAGGGGGGTCGTGGTATTGCTACCCTTGTTTCTGCACTGCTTTCAGAGCTGGCTGGCCAGAGAGTGGTGGCTGTTGGCCGGGTGCCCGGCTCTGAAGGCAGCGCCCCGCCAGCAGCAGCGCAGAAGTAATGGTGGCAATACTATACCATGCCATGCTTGCTTCTGCATTGCTACCTTCAGAGCTGGGTGGCTGAAGAGCGACAGCTGCTGATGGGGGGCGCAGCTCTGCAGGCAGCAGCACAGACGTAAGGGTGGCAATACCATACAATGCCATGCTTCCTTCTGCGCTGCTGCTGGCAATGGCTCTGGCTTCAGAGCTGGGCTTCCAGCCAGCAGCAGCACAGAAGTAAGGGTAGCAGTACTGCAGCCACCCCTAGAAAAACCTTGAGACACCCCCGCACACACCCAACTCCTTTTAGGGTCAGGACCCCTACAATTACAACACCATGAAATTTCAGATTTACATAGCTGAAATCATGAAATTTATGATGTTTAAAATCCTATGACCGTGAAATTGACCAAAATGGTGAATTTGGTAGGGCCCTACATATAACGTTGCTGCCCACATTTCATCATGATACTATTGACCAGCAAGTTTAGTTTTCAAATGATACTTTACAAGGCATATTTTGTACAAATATTATTACAGTGGTGTATAGGGTGTGAAGATAGGGTGCATTTGGTCAGAGTAGGTCCATTTCTAGCCGAAGTCTGTGACGTTAAAACAAATTACAGAAAAATCCTGAGCAAAAAGTTCTCTCCTAGAATAGATACTATTGGCCTCATTCTCTTGGGACTCCTACTCTCACTTATACCAGTTTTACACCACTGATTCCAGTCCTGATTTATGCTGATATGAAAGGATAATAAGGCTTCAGGATTTATTGCTCCTCACAGCATCTCTGGATAGTAGTCCGCTTTTAGGTTAGATAAAGATTCCCTCCCCACCCTCCAACACACTTATTAAGCTCCTTCCCCAAACTCCCTGAGACAGACAGTTATAGCCCCATCCCTGAGGTGTGGCTTAAGACTCCTCCCTTTTCTCTCTGTGGTGCTTGCGATCACCAGTATTTGGAGCATTTTCTGCCCTGTCCTCATGTGGTTTGGGACCTGGGTTCTTTTCTGGCATCTGGTGCCTCCACTCAAAGTGACACCTCACTTTGCCATAGACCCAGGCCTGCTGACCCCTTGAGAAAATTAGTTATAATACTGCTAGCTTGCAAGGCCTGTAAAGCCCATTACGCAAGGAACAATAAGGTAAATAAAACAAATCTCTGAAAAGGAATGACACACTAGAAATAACAGCATAACAAAGGGGGACTGTACTGGCAATGGGAAAATAGGATCTGGACAATGGAAGGGTTAAGGTTCATTAATTATTAATGAATAGTAAAAATAAAGGAATTCCCCGCCTCCCAACACTTGCAAACCCCAGTTCCTCCCTGGCATCGCTCTGAGGCAGATGGTACAGCTGAGGTTCAATGTCCTGAGATGGAGCATTGCAGCACTGTGGCAGTGACTGGCTTAAATAAAAGTCACCTTGCTTTTTCTTCACCCCTGGGTAGGGCAGGGTCCTCTCCAGACTCCAACTGGGATCACTGGTTCCTGGGTCTGGAAGACTCCTGGGGTTTCAGCTGGCTCTCAGTAGCCAGTGCTGGATCAGCTCTCTCCTTCTGGATGTGGACTGCTGCAGTGTCTAAACTGCCTGGTTTATGCAGCTAGAGTCTCAGAGCAGAGCGAAACTCACTTCAAGGGAAGTAGGAGTTTAGCAGGGACTCCGTGAGCTGCACTCTCTCCCCTCCAGCATCCAAACTCAAAACTGAAACGACATGCTCTCCCTGTGTCTATCAGGCTGTTCCCTCATTGGGAGCTGTTAAGCCGCTTGTCTTTGGTCCCTTGGACTGCTTGTACAGATTGTCCCATGCAGACGCCTCCCTATCAGCCTCAGCAGGAGTTTCTAGAACCATCTGTCCCTACCTCTGACTCCAAGCATGCCGAGAATGAGGTCAGAGGACTGGGGCAGCTATTTTACTTGTAGTCCTTTTTGGAAGGGCCTCCTAAAGGCTCAGACTGGAACTCCAGAAGCTGGCAAACTCCAAGTGGCTGTTACATAGCGCTCAGCATGACCTGAAAGTGAACAAATTCAAATTACAGAGTAGCAGCCGTGTTAGTCTGTATCCGCAAAAAGAGAAGGAGTACTTGTGGCACCTTAGAGACTAACAAATTTATTTGAGCATAAGCTTTCGTGAGCTACAGCTCACTTCATCTGATTTAAAATTAAATTAAAAATTAATTAATTAATTAAATTAATTAAATCAAATTAAAATTACTGCATTAAATACCTTGCCTCCCTTTTCAACATTTCAGGCCAGATCCTCAGCTGGTGTGACTGGGCATAGCTCCATTGATTTCAGTGGAGCTACGGCAACTTATACTAACTAAGGATCTGGACCCTCATCTCAACTGATGGAACTACAGCTGGAGGAAAAAGTTAGTTAAAACAGTAGGTAAACTGAAGATTGCTAAAGTGAGATGAATCATGCAGCTGGAGAACTCAGGATCAGCAAGCGGTGATCTGTCACTTTTAGAAAATTGCTACATCAGTGAGAAAGGAAAGGATAGTGGGAGTGAGGATTACATGTGGGAGAATAACTCGCAAGATAAAATGTATTCAGCAATTTTTGCCCATGTTCTTGTTTATGACAAAATAGATTGTCATGGACAAAATACATTATCCCTCTCCTTCAAAAAAATGATTTAGTCAGAACCCTTCTGGTTTTGACTGTGACAAAATTTGAGTTGGAGACCCAGTTCAAAAGAATGCAGTACCACACTGGTAGTGGCATGTGTTTTTGAAAAGCAGGACACGCTCATCGAGAGGCACATATGCCTGCTGCATAAAATAGCGAGAGTACTGCTACCTGTTGTACAAAAGTGGAATGGCACGAACAAGAATGACAGAGGAGTGTGCTACAACTTCTTCCTTTTACATCACCTCTGGCCCTGCCAAGTCAACAGCAAGATAGAAACAGTGTTGGAAATGGAATATATTTTGCATGCACCACAGAAGAGAAAATGCAATTTTGGGGTAAAATTCTCAAATCCTTTATAAAATCTGGATGGCTGAGCTTTTCGTTCCTGATTTAAAACGTCAATGGCAAGATTCCTATTTTTTTCAACAGGCTTTCAGCCATGCCCTATATGCCTCTCTGACCTGAAATCAAAGTGATGAAATACATTTATTGGTAGCGGTCAGAGGAATGCTAAACAGGATTGTGTGTTTTTTGTTTAACTTCGACAAATCAGGCCACTAATGCAACAGCATAGTAAAAGGAATTGGGAGGATATAGGCCTGTACCACTTAAGTCAATAGATATTTATCACTGTCTTCAAGGACAGGCTCATCCCCACTCATCCCTGAAATAACTCTTGTTACTTTTTCTAACATCAGACCAGCAGCCTTCAAAGTGGGACAATCCTAAAAGAGATGTAAATAATTCCTCATACCATGACATTCTTCCCAGCATTTTGCTATGAATTTTGAAGCAGATCCTCAGCTGGAGCAAATGTGTGTAGCTACACTGAAGTCAGTGGATCTGTTCCTATTTAAACTAGCTGAGGATTTGAGCCTTTTTAGTATGTTGTCTTGCAAGACAGGTGTGTGAAACCATGTCTTCATAATTTTACACTGACATTCTGCTATTGCATTTTTGCCGGGGCATGGAAAGGAAGACATATTTGAGTGTAAATCATAAAATACATGCATTAGTGAAATGCAAATTAGCAACGCTCCTCACACAAATAAACATTCAAAAGTAAGCTTCTCTGGCCAAATTCTCTTCTGTCTTCAGCACTGCAGCTTTCATGTGGTGTTCACTCCTTTATCAAATTGAGTTCTAAGCATGTAGAAAGACCAAACTTGAAATCCTGGATGTGGATCTGAGAGCAGAATTAATGCTCTTGATGCTTTATCTAAACCTTCAAGAAATGTTGCATTTGATCACGTACCCACCCATTGCTAAAAGTTTATTCAATAATATGCATTTTTTTATTATTCCCTGCAGTGCACTTCTTCATTCTGTCTTGCATCAGCTGCCTCCGTTCAGCATCCCACACACGTATCCAATCTACATCTTGACTTACGCTCAATCTACTGCACATATTGCTAAGAAAATGACCATGCTCTCATCACTGCAGTTTCTGCACCTTGGAATCATATGGTTCGGACGATCCTGGCAAAAGTCCAGCATTGCTGAAGAAAGCAGAAATAAAAATTTCTTGACAAGTCAGCACTAGATTTTACACTCTTTCCTTGCTGTTTATTTCAGTTGATTCTCTAAATGTGAGGTTAAGAAAAAAACTGTGCCTTGTTTTGTGTATCATATTTTATACTCATTTCAACTTTGCTACAAAACTGTTAGAGAAGTGCAACTAAAAAGTGCCACTAAAAAGTTAAATAAGATGCTTCATTTAAATGGACTCACATGCACACAACTGGTGAAGTTATAAATACAGAGAAGTTGTATGTTTTCCTTTCTATTGTTTAAAACTTTTTTATACACATTTGTAATGTCTGTTTATACAGGAAACTTGCCTCTTTTGCCAGGAGGGATGGCTGTATTCTAATTAGAGCTACTTTCTAACGGCCATCAAACTGAATCTTTGTAAATTAAATTTGGATGTAAATCAGCACAAGTTATCTGCAGCTATAAGCATGATTACAAAAAATAATGTTTACAAGGCAGGTTTGTGTTTGTTTGTGTGTGTATGTATGTTTAATAGCATGGCTAGGGTAAACTATAAACACAGAGCCAGGCTCTAACCTCTGTTAAACCTATGCAACCCCAGTAAGACATATGCAGTGATAGGCATAACCAAGCAGAATTTGACTCAAATTGTGGTCTGCATTCATATAGTGACTCTGAGATTTAAGTGAGCACCCTCAGTTGTGCAGGAAAACTTACAAGATTTGAAGAAATGACCCTTCTTATCCACACAAGGGAAATGTACAAGTATGTATATGCAATTTACAGTCTAGCCAGTACTGTATCCTATAGGTAGCACTCACACAATGCTAGAACTGATTGAAGTGTTTGTTGCCAGCAATTTAGTAGTTGGATTTTCTATTTGAGAACAAGTTTTTAGATCATGAATTTTACTAATATTTTGGTTATTCATTATTGATTGGCAAATAATTTTCCTCAACACATTTAGGCCTGTGCATTGTTCATGCACTGTTCATAGTGGGCCATATCAGACATTCAGAATTCTCGATCTGCCCTTTTAGCTATGTAATTAGGCAACTAAGTCATGTGATATGGTATGTGTTCCCTGACTGGATGATCTAATGTAAGCATTTCCAGTGTGAATATTCTTGTTAATGCACAAGCACCTGAATATGTTTGAATAAAAGTTCCTCCCTGAACCAAATACCAATGTCTATGAAAAAGAAAAAGCTCTGACCATGGTCAGATTGAGGCACGATTCAGGTGGGTGAACATGTTTACTAAGACTTTTTCTTGCTATTTGCCCTGATTTATCAGAGTTATTTGTGACAAGAAAGCGAACTGTTGCAAACAGAGATGATCTGAGGAGCCAGTGTTTGGATCTGGCTTAGATTTAAAGTAGAGTTCAGGTCTGGATTTGACACCAACAAAATCTTACGAGGTATTCTCATGAAGTTGTCTCTCACACCTGTGTATAATTTTAAGGTGATTAGGGCTGGTTGAAAATTTTCTGTTGAAACCATTTCACCATAGAAAATAGGGTTTTTGGCTAAATGTAATTTTTTGTGAAAAGTGTCTGCTTTCTGTAGCAAATTTCTCATTTTCATTAAAATCCAAAACCTGAAAACTATTGGTTTGGGCTGGAAATGTTTAGTTTTACTAGGAAAAACAAATATTTTTCCACCAGCTCTAGTTTGGACTGAAAGTTTTGATTCCGGCCTGTTTCTCGTTCCGCTCTTACTCCTAATCTCTGCTGCCCCTTTTAATCCCCCGCACCACCACCACCCCCACACACACAGCAATGGTTACCTCATGTCATTTGCTTGCCTGGTGACAGTAAGACAGACTGTGTGGATTGCCACGGTCACCCTGAAGGAAGAGAGGCCTGTGGCATGTTTGGGCCTGTGTTTCTTTTCTCCTGAACTCCGGAATAGGTGACCTCCAGTGGACCTGAGCCAGAAGGCTGACTTTCCATCTCCAGACTTGAACAGTGGACCAGCTGGATGAGGGGCTGAGTGAGTACAGCACGCAGTCACATCCTAAGAGGGCACTGGGGAAAGACTAAGCCTTAATAGACACACTGAGCTCAAGAAGAATCTATTTGTTCTCGGAGAACAATTTTCGACAATGATCAGCTAAAACTCTCGAAAATAATATGTCTTAGTCACCAATTTTGTTTTTCTTGTGTTCAACTTGCTATTGCATGTCTCTTCCATGATTTATGTGAGGCTGTTACTTTTGATGACAAATATCATGAGGGCACAGATTCAGCTTGACATTGTCTCTGACTGACCAAATTTTGTAAAAATATAGGCATTAATTCTTCAATCTTAATACAGGCACCAGACTTGTACAAATGAGCATCAATTTGCTATTGATTATTAGGTAAGTGCTATATGACATAGTGTTTGCTCTGAGGGGCTTATAGTATAAATTGAGATGGTGCAAATCAGATGACAGTTCTCTGGAGTTAATAATTAGAGTATTTTCTCTTGTTTCCTTCAGTCTGCTCAGACTCCTGGTTGTTTTTTGTGAATATGTAGATCTTGGGTTCTCAGCACGGATGTTGCAACCCCCAACAAGTGACAGGAGGTCACAACCAACCTGCCATTCCCATATTGCTAAGGGGGGAGGGGCATGTATGTATATTAGCTCGACTAAGGAGTCCCATGAGCGATATTTAAGAATTTTAGAAATTTTGCAAAAGTAACACCACAAGTCAGAAGAACAGCAAGAGGCAATTATAGCTAGAAAACCACTCCAAAGGATGGCATTCCAATTTGATGAGCTTTGGTTATTGGTAACTATAAAATGCAACCAGAATTGCTTCCACCATTACATATTTTCTGGATGTTACTATCTTCAGTATTTTGTTATTTTTCAATTGATTTTTTTTCAATCCAGTTTTAAATGAGTACAGTTTAGTGTATGGAAAGATAAATTTGGTATTTTCAGTGCTCTTTGCTTATCAGTAAATCTTGTAGCACCTTTGCAAAATTTCTAACACCTCACATGAGACCTTCCAATCAGTCTCCCACACCATCTGCATAGACTATCATTTTCACTGCATTGCAAGTGCTCAGGAATTTTTCCATGTAAAAAGCCTTCTACAATCTCAGATATAACTCTCAGTTCTTTAAGGTAAAGAGTGCCAATGCTGGAGGTCCAAACTATGAAGTCCAGTAGCAGCTATTGAACTCCTGTTTCCCTGTTGGTTTCCATGTTGTCTTTTTAATTTATTTTTTTCATGCTGGTCAATGGTGCATCTTTTGTAGAACTGAACAGAAGAAACTGTGTGTTTGGGTGTGGATCTGGTTTAGCTTCAGGCTACATTCCGTGTTCAGATTTGAGGGAGAATTGGGGGTAGAGTTTGAATTGAACAGTGATGAAATCTTGTGGGGAAACATGCCCTTTCCAGTTCTGGCTCTCACTTGGAGCCAAATCCACCAGGCAGTTCAAATCCAGTTTCAAACCTAAATGAACTTCAACCTCCCAAAATAAACAATGGTTCAGATTTAAGCTCACTTTTTCATTCACCTGTTGTCTTTTTTTCATCTTGACAATGATTAGCTTTATATCCTTTTCATCATTCTGACTTTCAACTTTATAGCTGTCCAACAGCAATGAATCAGCTCAATCCATTTGCTGACTATTTGACTAGATTCTAATGTAAATTTAGTACATGTAGCAGACCTGAAGGCAGTTGGCCTATCCAATGTATCTTCACTAGTTAGGAAGGGTTATATTGTCAAGTGGCTCTACCATGAATCACATGGATATATTTCATTCATTATCCCTATACTGTGTGTATAATGTGCCAGATTTATTTTATTAGTGGAGCTGGGACCCGGGGTATAAAATGTCACTGCTGAAGATTGATTTCAAATAGAAATTCTCTCATTACAGGAATAATAGCCAGATGATGAGAATTTTACTAACAGTCCTTGGGGAGGGACACTAATAATGAGTGGGAGAACCATGGTCACACAGACTGACTGACCGCCTGTTTACTATATTGTGACCAACACTCATTTTGACAAACTTCAAAGTTACTTTTCAATCGAGCTTCACTGAATAGATCCAGAAATCGACTAGGAAGGAGGCAAACTTTTTCTCCACCCCCACCCACTGCAGATAGTTTGGGTAGCAGGTAATCTTGCCTTTTTTAGCCTGCAGACTGCAGTTATTGAGACTCTAAAACAAGAACTATATCAGGAAAGCAGCGTTAGTTTAATGGGAAGGAAAAGTGGTCTAAGGGAAGGAAACAATGGTTTTGTGTAGAATCTGTAGACCTATTCCAACTCCATGTCCAGCTCTGCAAAAGACTTGTCAATCTCTCTGTTCCTTGGTTTTCCCAACTGGGTAAAAGCACCTAGCCCTCAAACTAAATTAATCAAACATGTTTAGAGCTCTTTGGGAGCCTTAGGAGGAATGTGCTAAATATGTGTGAAGTGTCATCATGATTCTAATAGAGAGTGCCAATTATGACCACTTCATTGGTGTGGTATTTCCATAAATCCCACTTAAAGGTGCAAATCCAGCCTGTGCCAAGTGTTTACATTATTTTTAAAACTTTTGCACTGCAGTGGTATGAAGATGCAACTGATATCAGATGTTGAACACAGGAATCAGCTTCTGAGATATCTGCATCTCATTAATTGCTCCCACAGACCTTTTTTGTGGGGTGTTTTTTTTTTTTAATCCTGAAAATTACAGGTACAGAACGGAAAAATTACAAGGGCAGAGAGAGGCCCATTATAACCCAGACCATAAAAGCTTACGAAAATCAGGTGAAATAAAGATGAAATACACCAAGTATCATTTTTAGACAGCACAGTATTTCAGTTAATACATTCATATAGACTTTAAGGCCTGGAGGGTTCATTATGATACTATAGTCTGACCTTCTGCCTAACACAGGCCATAACATTTTACCCAGTGATTCCTGTATCATGCCCATAACTTCTGGATGAGTTATAGTGTATCTTTTTAGAAAGACATCTCATCTTGATTTTAAAGACTTCAAGTGATGGAGAATCCTCCACATCTCGAGATAAATTGTTGAAATGGTTAATTACCCTTTCTGTAAATTTTTTGCACATCTAGCTTGAATTTGTCTAGCTCCAACTTCCATCCATTGGACCTTGTTATGACTTCTTCTGTTAGATTAAAAAAACCCTCTGCTACCAGAAAACTTCCCCCATCCATGTAGATATTTATGATCAAATTCATTGCACTTTAAAAAAAACTGCATGGGGACAGCTGTTTAATTGGGATGACAAACACATCCCAGTTTTGTGAAGTTTCATTATTGTGAAGTTTACTGTAGTATGAAAAGTATCAGGGATAGCCATGTTAGTCTGATTTCACAAAAACAACAAGGAGTCCAGTGACATCTTAAAGACTAACGGATTTATTTGGATCGCATCACACGATCCATTGTCTACAGCCAAGCCCTAAGATACAACTTCTGGGGGAGAGGGGGAAGAAGCGAGGGCACGGCAGGCTCAGGGGAGGGGCGGGAAGGGGTGGAGTGGGGCAGAGCAAGGGGTTGAGCAGTGAGCACCCCCCAGCACATTGGAAAGTTGGCGTCTGTAGCTCCAGCCCCGGAGTCGGTGCCTGTACAAAGAGCCGCATATTAGCTTCTGAAGAGCCGTTTGTAGTTCCGGAGCCGCAGGTTGGCCACCCTTGCAGTAAGTGAATGAGCTCTTCAGAGCTTGTGTTGCCCTCCGAATACAATCTTAAATAAAACTATACTTCCAGTCTGTCATAGCTACAAGCCACAAGTAGCAACTACTTTGAAATTAAACTTTTACAGTTTTGGTGCCTCCGTACTGTAGTTCTCAGTCAGGCAAAGCTCACATTGATTTTGCCAGAGCGTATGGACTGAGGCACATTACCCACTTTTGGTCAAGTTAAATGACAAACTCAATATGTATAAATGATTTGCACCTCAAAGGGAAAGGGCTAGGGATCAGAGGGTTAGCCTCCCAACTGTATGGAAAGCCATCCCTACGCTTGCAGTATGAGAGACCCCCTGGGTTCTCCCTTACAGCTAGTCCAGTTCGGTGAATGTGTGGTGTCGTTGGGACACATGGTGCACATGCATTTATCAGAAGAAGGTGAAAAAACGCGATAACATATCTTGCCTGCTGTGGAAGAGGTGGAATCCTTCCTGACCCTGGCACTGATCAGCTCATACCATGAAACATGAGATTTGATTACTCCTATTTTATCATAACATGCTCCACAATCTTTTAAATCCAGCTCTGGTATTGGACCACATAACTTCTGTAACAGTGAATTCCAGATGCTGACTAGTTTGAATTCCTTGTCAGATTATAAAAGTACTTGTCTTGCACTAGGCCATCATTACATTAATATGTCATATTTGTATATGCAAATATCCCAGATGCTAGATTTTTTAAATAGCTAATCACTTTATTAACAAGGATTATCTTACTCACAGGTACCCTTGGTGCAACTCCACTGAAATCAGGGAAGTTTGGCAAATTAAGTAGACAGTCATCAATCTGACAGACTCCACTTCTCCAAATCCAGTTTATAAGTAATCCCCCTTTCCTGTTGTTTTGCAGCAGAATTTAGCTAAGGAACCTGCTGACATCCCTGAGATGAGTGAAGTGAATTAAGCAAAGAAGAATTTGTGTTTACTCCTGCAGCACTGAAAACATGACAACAAAAAATTGCTTTTGCAACTGGAGGAGACAGTAGAAGGAAAAAAGACCATCTTAGTTTAGGTTTCCAAGATAATATTTCAAAGACTAGAGAGCAATAATAAAATCAAGAGTATATTTTTTTTAAAAGGAGTTGACAGGGCATCTTTGAAGTCAGTTAGTACTTTCTTCGGTATACCAAGTTAGATTACATGAAAATCAAGGCAGTGGTTAGATTAGATTAGACAGGACTATATTGAGAAATTACCGTCAATCCTGAGTATGGGACAGTGTATAGGTGTAGTGCCCAATGAGTTGCCACAGGAAGGAATTGTGACTCAGAGAATCCAATAACTTCCTTGTTCTCATGAAGAAATAATTTATTGCATCTCTATGAGGAGTATATTTTTACCATGCCCCCCACTCACTCTTTCCAATCTGTGCTGGCTCAGCTGTGTTGGTTTCCAATTGACTCTAATTCCTCAAAGTAGCACCCACACCCTGCCCCATCCCACCCACTTTCTTAATGGCTGCCTGGAGATTGCTTTCCCTACCCTGGGTAACCCTCTGCATGCACACAGGATTGGTGGCCTTTTTGTCCCCTTACTGCCAAGCAAGGCCACATAGGCTCTGTTACAACATAGCCCAGACAGAGAGCTGGCTGAATGTTGGGAAGGAATTCTCATTACATATTTCCTCAAAAAAGACATAAAATTTACCAAATAAATTATATGATCAACAGACCAGTGAAATGAAAAGATGGACAGACGGATCAACCAAGCAAACAAAAGACAAAATTTTTGTTGACTACGGAATCTTTAGAATGTCACAAGATGAACACGGTGAATTATTCAGCCAACCTTACGTGACCAGCTGTTATTACAGAGCAGTTTAACCAGCAGAACAAGGCAGAGTGAGAGCTCCATACCGAGCTGCAGTTTTTGCATTCAGGTCAGGCAAGCCTGTTCCTAAGACTATTCACCGCATTCACATCCAAGGTATGTTACCTGTACCTAAAAGAGAGCATAGAAACAAAAATATCCCCAAGGCAAAGATGAGCTGAAATAAAAGAGAGGGTAGGGGAGGGTAAGATTCTTTCATCCTCTCCTCCCGCGCCACTTTGTATGTGTCAATTTCAAGAATATTAAGGGAGGGAGGGAGCCAATAGTGAGCCTCTTCTTTCCACCCACCGCCCCTATTGTGTTCACTTCTGTTCAATCATTCATTCATTCTTCCTCAGTCCCTCACCCACACATTCCTTGCTGACAGCCCAGCAGCACATCTGTTAGGAATTACAGTAACGCTTTTGCAATTTAACTTGGTATTTAAAAAAGGAAGGGCGATGATGACCGATTAATTTCTAAAGACCATACAATACTTTCTGTTATGAGTTCAGATAATGCTTGAACACTGCACATATATAATGCATGTGAAGCCTTTTAGGGAGTTCCAGGCTTGTTCCTCAGAAACAGCCCCAATGGTGTAAGTTTGTTGCAAAACCTAGTGCTTCTGAATTTAGATCAGAAAGCAGTAACAATAGTAACCAAACACTGAAGCTGGGATTTTCAAAAGGGTTGAAGGGACTAAAATGTCTAATTGAAATTCAGTGGGAGTGTTGTGCCTGAATCCCTTAGGCCCCTTTGAAAATCCCAGCCTCAGTGTCAACTAAAACAAAAAATGCCCAGCACTATTTACATTCCACATTTCAGTATCAAGGCACTTTCCTTTCCTTAGAGGTCTGGTGTGCAGTGGGACTGTGCAGGCTGCACCATCTTTTTCAGCAGCCCAGCCTGCTCCCGGGGATGCAAGCTGGTATTTCTGAGGTTATGGCCTCAACTTCTCCCAACCAACTATCGGGGGCTGCACTGAGAGAGATGCTCTACTGCTAACTCCAGTATCTCACTGGGAAAGGCTGCTGGCCTCTTCGCTTAGCTGATAAACCAAATCTGGAGGAATTCTTAGCTGCCTCCGTTGTGCACTGACACCTGTATCACCTCAGGCCCAGACAGATGAAAATTAAAGGGTATTATCTGTGAGGGAAATTGGTTAACATCTCCCATTTCACATTATCCATCTTCTCCCAGCTAAGACCTTCACTCAGGTCAGTGCCTTAAATTTAACAGGAGAGTCTTCTTTACCAAGTACTAACGGAGGTTCCCATCCTCCATTAAGGACTCAGGCCTTAGTGATCTGCATGATACAAGCAAATTATTGAAATAATTAAATCTTAAAATGAGTGGGACAAACATAACTTCACTGGTTTCACAGTTATTTGAAAATATTCCATCGGGGTGAATCCATCCCACTGTGTGACAGATTCATGCCATGTCTCTCTTCTCTATTAGCTTCTCTTCTCCCTGGGTGAAGAGCAGGACAGATATTGAGACAGGAGGTTTTTGCCTGCCTGGAGCTACAGTGAATTACTAAGATTTTTTTTTTTTCAATGAGAGGTGCTTCTTTGTAATGTGGCCTTCATTTGGTGCAACCACAGTAGTGGTCTTTATGCTTGTTAAAATGTCAGCCGTATATTTTAGGCTCTCCTCAGCCTGTCTTCTGTCAGCAGAACTGGGTGTAACATGACTTGTTATATACAAATGCAAGGGGAAAATGACATACAGATATTGCATAAAGCAGCAAGAATGGCATAATTTTCTTACTGTAGCTACACTATTTGACAGTTCACACATCTTATCAGTTGATATGCTCTGCTGATCAGAGACATAATGTTCAGACCCACAGTAAATTCTCAAGCTACCATTCAGTGTCAGCACTTGCTATTACAAAATTAAACTGACATTTTAATCTATTTCTCTTTCTTAACTAGGTGTAGAATTCCCATGCATCACTGTATGCCACTCTAATAGAGACAGGATTGTGACCATGCCAGATAACCACAATAAACACCAAAATGCATAGTGACATATGACAGAGGATTAAAGAATAAAAAAAATCAAGGCCAAGTTTTCAAACTTGGATGCCTTAAGTTAGACTCCTAAATCCATGTTTAGGCACCCAAATGAGCGGTCTGATTTCAAAGATGACGACTATTTCTTAGCTGTCTATAATAATGGAGCTCTCATACATAAAACTGTGGGAGGAAGGATGGCCTTATTGGTTACAGAATGATCCTGAAACTCAGCAGATGTGGGTTCAATTTCTGGCTCTGCCACAGGCTTCCTGGGGCAAGTCCCAATCTATAAAATTCAGACAGTAACACTTCTCCTCTCCCTCCCTTTGTCTCTTGTCTATTTAGATTCTTTCCCTATGTATTTTTACAGGGGTTACAACAATGGCCTCTGATCTCAGGTGAGGCCTCTCGGTACTATTAAAATAGAAATGAATAACAGTAGTAGTAGTATGTCTAGAGTCTCCTGAGAAAATCCCACTGGATCTTGTGCCAAGAGACAATTTTATTCCAGTTCCTGACTCTTTGCTTACTCAGAATTCCTTAGGTACTTCTCCATTGGGAAGTTGCTGAACTAGTTGCTCAGGTTTCAGCTCAGTCATCTGTACTGGCTTTTTTATTTGTTTCTTCTTCACTACTGCATTTACTACTGCAAAAGTTCCACGTCTGTGTATATTGGTTTCAAGAAGCAAATTCGCAAAATGATCGGAGAGGGTGATTTTCTCTGTGTTGGCTTGTAATCCAAGATGGGCCCTAACTACAAAACTCAAATCAGGATCTGGATTTTGACCTTCCCTCTGCCAAAGTTCAGGAGTGTTTGGTTCTAAGAGTTTAGTTCTGGCCTACCTCTAGCTGCAATTATTTGGGCAATGGGATTCCTTCAACAGAGCACATGCTTGTGTTCCTGCATCATCTCAGCATGCAGTAAACAAAATGAAAAGCAACCATGAAGGCACAAGTCTGTCACCGGTGAGTGAGTTTTTATTAATTTAAAATTAAATTAATTCCTGCACCTAATGGGTTGGGGGAAATGATGATGCAAATGCTAAGAGTTATTTTCATTCTGATTAAAGGTACTCTGGGCCCATATTTTAGCCAGCCACATCTAGGGCCCCTTATTTGATTCTTGTGAAACACTTGCAGATGCAGAATTGAATGCAACGGTTGAAAATTTGATTCTTAGTATACAATTGTAACGAGTTATTTACTTGGCTGTTTCATTATCAGAAGGTGTAGGATCACTCATGGAGCTGCTCTATGACAACGGGAGAGAGCTCTCCCATTGACGTAATAAACGTACCTAAACAAGCGGCAGTAGCTATGTTGGCGGGAGAAGCTGTGCGCACAAGTGCTTATGCAAGCAAAATGTACATTGCTTAGCGGTTTTTTTCCACATAAGTGGTAGTGTAGACATGGCCTAGTTTCTAACTTGGTTTCAACTATTCATTCATGACTAGTAAGGTACTACTCAGCCTGAGTTACTAAGGGCCATCTTTAAGCATATTGAGTAGTACTTTACTTTTCAGATAACCCCCCTGATTTCAATGGGAGTATTTGCAAGATAAGGTTCTATTCATTGTGAGTAAGGGTGATAGAATCTGGCTTTCAGTAAAGAACTTAGGCCATTCCAGTAGCCTAAGCAGAGCATCATTAAACTGTAGTAAGGAAAACACATGTATTTTCATGCATGGGATCTGAAGGGACATTATGGCATAATGTTGGCAGATTCCATAGTGTCTTCCCAATGTCCTTGGCCAGGACAGTGGGCTGCAATGTAAAGTTGGGAAGCTGAGGAGTACTGAGGAGGAAATAGGGGAAGGGTCCTTTTTCATTTAGTTGAGATCATTCATTTTTAACCTAAATTGATTGGATGTTGCTGGAGTGCATGAGCTGCATTCCACCCTAGAGATGGCTGCATTCCACTGGTGAACAATGGATTATATTATCTATGTCTAATACCGCCTTTTGGACTCCAGTTCGTCTTTATGAAAGGCACTATGTGAATGTGAGACATATTTTGAGCAACAGCAGCAGGGGAAGAAAGTAATTGGAAGGAAAGTGCTTTTCAGTTGTGTAAAGGTGGTTAAAGAAATTAGGAGGCTTAAAAGCCATTTATTGTGAACCCACTGCTGCCATTGATTAATAAACTCTAAAAGCCCGGACTTGTGTTGTTCTCTGGCTTTTGGGCATACACAGGAAAATTACATTAACCTTCACTTTGTTTGTTCATATTTCTAAGATGAGATTTCATAAACTACTTTAGGTACAGGATTCTCTGCAGGTCTGACGTCAATGTATTTGTTTCTCCAGATGTCCGCAACCCAAGGAGGACAAGCTTTAACTTACCTTGCCTTAAACCAGGAGCCTTCTCATTGCAAATGCTGCCAAGTGTGAATTAAGTGAGCAAATCAGCAGCTGTGCTAGCAAACTATTTTATAATCTAATCATATTGTCAGAAACCCCAGTTGTGTCCCTCCCTCCCATGTTCAGACACCAGCCTGGAGTTCTGCAAATCTTAGTTGATTTAATCTGCGAATACTTCAGTGTTGAAGGCCATTTTAATGACTGTACTTAACTCAGACACCGTTTGTATTTCATTTAAAGGGAATTCAGGCTTATTCTATTATACAAATGTAGTATAGGAAACAATACTCAATTGGTGGGGGTAACAGAGTAGACAAAGAAAAGGAGTACTTGTGGCACCTTAGAGACTAACCAATTTATTTGAGCATAAGCTTTCGTGAGCTACAGCTCACTTCATCGGATGCATACTGTGTTATGCATCCGATGAAGTGAGCTGTAGCTCACGAAAGCTTATGCTCAAATAAATTGGTTAGTCTCTAAGGTGCCACAAGTACTCCTTTTCTTTTTGCAAATACAGACTAACACGGCTGTTACTCTGAAACCTGTCATTATGCAAGAGTGGACAAGATGACTTAAGTGGCCTTCTCCATCTTTAACTGCTATAATGTAAAGTCTAGTCAGTATTCAGTTGTAAAGCAGTATAGAGGGTAGGGTGATGAGGTAACAGGTGTGAAAAATCGTGACACTTTCTTTTTGGGGGGGTTACAGTTGCATATATGAAACAAAGCCCCTAATATCGGGATGGTCCTGATAATATCAGGACATCTGGTCACCCTAACAGAGGGTTCCATGCAGTAATATCTGGTGCATTGCAAAATCTGCCCTGGCTACTCATCAATATTAAAGCTGAGAAAATAATTAGCATTGAAATTTTATTTGTCAAATTTTGTCTTCTTCTGTTCAGTAGTTGTCCATGAGCTGTTCATAATTTTCTTGAATGTGTAATCTTTCTGCCCATCAGAGTTGGCAGCAACAAGGGCCGGGTTCAGTATCTAGGGGTTCCATTCCAATAACACAATGCAAAACCGGCTCGAACCCCCACCCAGTGACCTGGGACAAATATATACCAACCCTGCTGGGCGCCTCCAAGAGGCAATACTTTCCCCTCACAAGCACAGAGTCTGAGTGTAGCAAAAGGCCTTTTAATAACAGAGAGAAACAATGTGGCATTATGTTGGGGAAACACCACCAACAGGATTCATAACACAACCCATGAGCAAAAAACCCACCCCAAGCAAATTGGGGCGTGTCCTTTCTCTTTGGTTCTTGAGTCCAGCAACTCAAAATCACCCAAAGTCCCAAAAGTCTCTGTCCCTGGTCAGGGCAGCCCCGGAGTTCGAAAGTTTATCTGCAGAGTTTTACCTCCCAACCTGGGTGGAGATGGGGCAGGGGTTAAGGGGCACCTTACGTGGTCCAAAGCTGATTGCCCCACCTCTCCAGGGGGCTCCACTCTGCCAGCCACCTCCATGAGCTGCTCCAGGCATCCGACAAACTGCTCTGCTCTGCCAGCCATCCCGCAAACTGCTCCACAATATATTTCCAGGCTCCCCCACTGCTTAACACAACACTCCGTGTTTTCAGCTCTTAGTAAGTTTAGCTCTTTTGTGATTTCAGCTCGTAGTAGGGGAGCCTCAGTGCTGGTGCACCATTAGTCAAAAGTGAATTCAGCTCAGCAGTCTGTAACTAGACTCCTAATGGAATCAAAATTAGCTCTGATATTCTACCGTGGAGAGAGGAGGAAGTACAATTAGCATGTAAGGCCCTCACCAGGGGGCCCATACCACCAAGTATTAATACCTATCCCCAGCCTCTCTCTCTTCACTGGGTTTTGGAACCCATGACCCTTGCCTAGTGAGTGCTGCTTAGTTGATGGTAGGTCCCTCCATCATAACAAAAGGCCAAGTACAGTTCCACTGTCCTTGATTCACATAACAGTTTATTCCTGCCCCAATAACAGAGAAACTGGGACTCCTATAGCATCTAAGTGACCATCTAGGCAGGGTGGGTGTGCCTATGCAAATGAGATCAGCCCCTGAAGTTCTTTTCCACAACCCACCATGACTCGCCACCAGATGTCAGGGTAGAGCTCATCCTGACTCCACTTACAAATGTATGAGTAAACTTGCAGATTAGTTTGAGCAAATCATTCTTGGTCTGTAGAAGTGGCCTCCCCTTACCTAGAGTGAACTTCAAAAGGGTGATGACTGCCTAGTAAACCCCACTATCCCCTCCTTTTGATATTTTTGTTGAGACAAATAGATTACGTGCCCCTCCTTCATGGATCTTCAGGCAGTGGCCAAGTAGCCTCTGATATTATTCAAAATCTTGGTGGATGATGCAAAATTCCTTAATTAGTACAGTCTAGAGAGGGTTGTGAGGAACTCCAAAAGGATTTAACCAAGGGAAGTGAGTGGGCAGCCTGATAGCAGATTAAAGTCAGTGCTGACATGCACATGGTAATGCATGTCAGTGAGAACAATTTGGCTATCCACACAGCCTGATGGAATCTAAATTGACTGTAACCACTGAGGAGGAAGACCTGGGTGTCATTGTGAATAGCTCGATGAAAGCTGCTCAGTGTGCTGTTGTGGTCCAAGCAGCATACAGAATGTTAGGCTGCATTAAGAAAGCAATAGAGAATAAAACTGAAAATATTATGTAATTATATGAATCGACGGTGCACCCTCACCTTATATAATGTGCTGTTTTACACAGGCACCCATTCACTCACCCAAACACACCAGTCTTCAAAAGAATATAGCAGAAATAGAAAAGGTCTAGAGAAGGGCAACAAAAATTATTGGAAGGATAGAAAGACTCTATTGGGGAAGAAATTGAAAAGACAGAGAGTGTTAGAGGGGACATGATTATACCAGAATTATGAACACTATACAGAATGTAAATTATTTACCTTGCCTTCATAATACAACAAGGGGCACTCCCGTGAAAATCAAAGGCAACAAATTTAAAAATGATTTAAATTAAATACTTATCATGAGGAACTCATTGCCATAAGATGTCACTGAGGCCAAGAGCTTAGTAGAATTTAAAGAATGTATTAGACATATGCATGAATATTAAGAATATCATCTACAGATACATAAGATGGATATAATGGGCGTTTCTAACTGCAGGGGGTTAGGAAGAAGCTTCTAATGAGGGCAGGTTGCTGCATAGTTGTCCATTATGGAGGTTTTAAACCTTCCCCTTAAGCATCTGGTACTGGTCAGATTCAAAGACATAAAACCAGACTTGATAGACACAGCTATTGGTCCCACTATACTGCCTGCACCCAGTCCTTCCTATGTCCTGGGACCTGATGCATCTCTGAATGCACTTGGGAATAGAGAACCCTGGTTCTGTTTAAATTCTATTGTGTTTTGCATTGAACTGCTTAAAAGCAGGGAGAAAAGAGCTTGATTCATATTCTACATTCAATTAAACACTTCAAAAACAATACTGCAAGTCATGATATCCAGTAAGGTGCTTTTCAGTGCCCCTCAGAAATCTAACTGAAAGCAGGAGATACAGCACTGCTTTGTTGTCAGGCCTTGATGACAGGAACAACATTTTGAGACTGGCCAGGGGAAGCAGCTTATAATCGCCAAGGAGGTTTCTTTCACTGGTATCAGCCCTGCTGGGCACAGGCTGTGGTGGGAAATTGCTTCTTTGGAAAAAGTTTTTTGCAGAAGGAAGAGCATACAGCTGCAGCATTGCACCCAGCTAAGCTGTGACTCACCTATGTTGATAAGTCTCCTGCGCTTTGAAAAAGCATATCGGCTACTTAACCTCTAGATAAGATCAAGCAGCTGATAGGAAAGATAAGAAAAGACCAAGCAGAGGCACTCAAGCAGCTCCCATTCAAAGCAAACTGCAGAGTTGAAGAGCTGTTTGCCTCGTACACTGACTGTTTTATAGTTTGGAAGATGTTAACGTTGTGATTATTTGCTATATAACTTTTTGGGGTTTGTCCCAAAGGCAAGTTAAATGAATTTATGATCACACTATAACAATTTACAGGATAATGCAGTTAGGCTATTTTGCAGAGTTGCAACAGAGTTCCTATTAACTATTAAGGTTCAGCTTCTTTTTTTCTTTATTTTCTACATCCTGTAAGTGGTATCCTGTTAACCTCTGTCCTTTTCCCCAAAGGTGAGCTATCTCAATGAGACCTTCATGCTGTGTCTTAATTAAATGCAATGCAAGACAACCTGGGGCAAGAGATTTAACATGAACTATGGCTGGATATATTTGTGAAACTTGCTTGACTTGCAGTAGATGCCTGATAGATGTTCTGTTTACTTTGGTGAAAGGGCTGGCCTTGGAGGACGTATAGGTTTCCAGACAGCTGGAAACAGGGAGCAAACACAAGCTATGAGTTACTTCCTTGTCCTCTGCTTCTTCAGAAAGTGATGCAGGCACCCTAAAAGTAGCAGACTCCATTTGGTGTTCTGGGCTCCAAAAGCTGTTGCTTCATTTGTGTTTAAGACAGATTCTAACTGTAACTTGTTTTTTCTTGACTGCTATTAGACCTATCTTATTACGTAAAATCAGTCAAAAGAGTGTATGTATGATGTTCATTTGAGAGGTGAAAGACATCCACTTGTCAGGCGTCTTTTGATGAAGTAGACAGAGATAAAGTGGTTGATAATAACAAAAGCTTCGCTGGAGACTTGGGGTAGGTCAACAAATCTTCATTTCTTAAACATTATAAATAATGTATTTCTAGATTGGGCCTGATTGCAATTTAAAAAATACAGAATTAGTGTCCATCCTGTCCCAATATCTTTCAGTTAGTTTTCATTAATGCTTTTTTGTGTAGATTCCCTTATTTTTAATGTTTCCTTTATTGTGTAATTACTTTGTAATCTTAGGGTATGCCTGAGCTGGTTTCTGTAGTGTAGTGGTTATTACATTCACCTAACACGCGAAAGGTCCCTGGTTCGTCACCAGGCAGAAACAGTGCTGCTTTCTCTCTTGGATGATTTAGTTGTGGATTGGTCCTGCTTTGAGCGGTGGTTGGACTAGATGACCTCCTGAGGTCCCTTCCAACCCTGATATTCTATGATTCTATGATACACTGCAATCAGGAGTGGTGTGTTATTGCAACACCTAGATACACCCAAGCTAGCTGTCATCTAGCTAGCTCATGTGTCAATAGCCCATGGCACCATGGGCTTCAGTGCAGGCTGTACAAGTCCACGTGGGACACTGGGTAGCCCAGTGGATAGCCCCCACTGAAGTTCATGCTGTCATAATTGGTTTCATTGCTATTGGTATGTGAGCTTGCTAGATTACAGGTAGTTCAGGTATATCCACATGCGCTACAATTACACATCCACTCTACCCAGTTTCAGAGTAACAGCCGTGTTAGTCTGTATTCGCAAAAAGAAAAGGAGTACTTGTGGCACCTTAGAGACTAACCAATTTATTAGAGCATAAGCTTTCGTGAGCTACAGCTCACTTCATCAGATGCATATCGTGGAAACTGCAGCAGACTTTATATATACACAGAGAATATGAACCAATACCTCCTCCCACCCCACTGTCCTGCTGGTAATAGCTTATCTAAAGTGATCATCAGGTGGGCCATTTCCAGCACAAATCCAGGTTTTCTCACCCTCCACCCCCCCACACAAATTCACTCTCCTGCTGGTGATAGCCCATCCAAAGTGACAACTCTTTACACAATGTGCATGACAATCAAGTTGGGCTATTTCCTGCACAAATCCAGGTTTTCTCACATCCCCCCCACCCCCATACACACAAAAACTCACTCTCCTGCTGGTAATAGCTCATCCAAACTGACCACTCTTCAAGTTAAAATCCAAGTTAAACCAGAACATCGGGGGGGGGGGTAGGAAAAAACAAGAGGAAACAGGCTACCTTGCATAATGACTTAGCCACTCCAAGTCTCTATTTAAGCCTAAATTAATAGTATCCAATTTGCAAATGAATTCCAATTCAGCAGTTTCTCGCTGGAGTCTGGATTTGAAGTTTTTTTGTTTTAAGATAGCGACCTTCATGTCTGTGATTGCGTGACCAGAGAGATTGAAGTGTTCTCCGACTGGTTTATGAATGTTATAATTCTTGACATCTGATTTGTGTCCATTTATTCTTTTACGTAGAGACTGTCCAGTTTGACCAATGTACATGGCAGAGGGGCATTACTCTACCCAGTGTACACGTTCCCTTAGTATCTGTAATCTTCTCAGTGAATCTAGGGTGACAAGGTGTCCAGGTTCGATGGGAACACCCAGTCGAAAAGGGACCCTGGCGGCTCTGGTCAGCACTGCTGACCAGGGGTATTAAAAGTCTGGTCGGCGGTGCTAAGGCAGGCTAATCCCTACCTGTCCTGGTTCCGTGCTGTGCCCCAGAAGCAGCCAGCAGGTCCGACTCCTAGGTGGGGGGGCCATGGGGCTCCACATGCTGTCCCCACCCCGAGCACCAGCTCCGCACTCCCACTGGCCGGGAACCGTGCCCAATGGGAGCTGCGGGGGCGATGCCTGCAGGCGAGAGTAGCATGCAGAGCCGCCTGCCACGCCTCCACTTGGGAGCAGAACCTGCTGCTGGCCGCTTCTGGGGCACAGTGTGGTCTGCAGCCTGCCTTAGCCCCCCCTTCCTACCTCCCCCGCTTGCTGTGCTGCTCACCGGGAGCTGCCAGAGGTAAGCCCATGGCCCAACCCCCTGCCCCAGCCCTGAGCCACCCACCAGCCTGGAGCCCCCTCCTGCATCCCAGAGCCCACACCCCCAGATGGAGCCCTCACCCCCTCCCACACCCTGCACCCTGCATTTCTGGCCCTACCCCAGAGCCCATACCCCCGGTTAGAGCCCTCCCACTCCAACCCCCTGCCCCAGCACAGTGAAAGTAAGTGAGGGTGGGGGAGAGCAAACCACTGAGGGAGGGGGAAATGTAGTGAACGGGGGAGCAGAGCCGAGCCTCGGGTAAGGGGTGGGGCTAGGGTGTTCAGTTTTGTGACATTAGAAAGTTGGCAACCCTAAGTAAATCTCTTGGGCCTTAATCCTGCTCTCTTTCTCTCTCTCTCCCCTTCACCTCCCAAGGATACATGTAATTCATTATTTGTATCTTGAGGTAGAAGAACAGAACTCCCTAAAAGGCACATTACCAGCACAAATCCATTACAGATGGGTCTGTCAGTCATTAGCTGGTACAAATAGGAAAATGTGTAATTGCAGCCTTAGGGCCAGAATCTCCTTGCCTGGCACTTTGTATAGTCATTCAAACCTGTGCAGTGTGGATGTAAGATGCTAGCACCCATGTAAATGAGAGGAGGCTTCTGATTACATAGCATTTTATATCCCCTTTGCACAGGTGTGAATATCCAACACAAGGCAATGGATAATCCAGGCCCTTCGTTTTCAGATCAAGACAAAATAGGGATTTTGTATAACTTGAACATCAATTACAAGTTTTACAATACATCGTCATGTTGAGCTGTGTAGGGAAGTCAGGTTGAAGCATCAGAGAAAGGAATCTGTGGACCTATATAAACTGGAAATGCCATGGGGGCTAAAATGTTGCATATTTGTACCAATAAACTGGAGAACCAATCCACTTTAATCATCAGAAGAGGGAAATGGGAATCATTATACTACTTCTGATTAATGTTCATAATTTCTAGTTCCCCATATTTGCCTCCCATTTTATAAATGGTTTGGTTTTGATCTGAATGTAGAGGGACCAAGTTCCTCTCCCTAACAAAAAATAACATCTAGCCATCTTCCTTTGTTTCATGGGATCTCACTTATGAGTTGAAGCTTTGTAATCATCTTTTGTCATCCACTCCCTTTGCAAAGTCTGGCCCAGAATGCAATCCATGTTTATCTGTAAGTTTTTCCCGGTTCCTTTTCAGGAATAAAATTGAAAACACATTGAAAAAGGGAGAAAATAATTAAATGCTCTCAAGTAAATAATTTTCAGTTAGCAACCAAATTGCTGTTCCCAACACAATTATCATTTGAGCACTATGTTATTCAGCTTTTTTCACATACTGTACAATAAGTTTTTTTTCTTAACTCTCATAAGTGGCCATTGTGTAGCAGGAAAGGTATTGGAGAATGCAGGCTAAGTGCCTTCCTTGAAGAAGGCACAGATTGCATCGAAGGTGGATGAACTTAGTGGTGAATTTACCAAACAGGTCAAATATTATGTTCTCTGAAGATTCCAGAGTGCATTAGGCTAAAGGAAACCCTTGATATCACCTGAAAGTAGAGTTCTCCTTAGCCCTCTGCAGTCTTGATGTCTCAGAGGCAGACATAAGGGCCCAGTGTATGCGTCAGCATTCCATTCCTACTGCCACTGAAGTACAGAGAGAGAAAGACGGGCTGCCCTCTCTCTAGAAGATGTCAACATTTAGGATATTGAAATGGGGCATAATCCTACTAACTGATACCCTAAAACAAACAGAATGAGAAGAGTGGGCCAGCCAGCTCTTAAAGACTGTCATGAGGGAAGAGAAAAATTTTGGAGGGATGGATTGTGTCCCAGACCTGTACATTAGACTGTGAGATTTGGAGGGTTTGTGTATTTTTGTGATTCAAAATTCCTAAATGTTAGGACTTCCAGATTTGAATAGTGGCTAATCATAAACCTCTAGTGCTTTAACCAGTAGAATCAGAGATCTCTAAGAAGCTAGGCTGAGGTAGGGTGACAGGGACAGGTAAGACTTTATATACAAGATTAGGCCTTGCTTTTAGTGCAGTTTTAAATTCCTAGTAAGCTCTTGTTTTGGTCTTGGGGTCTTTTAATTTTTTTTAATGTTTTTACCATTTTTATTTCTGGTTGAAGAGGATAAAATTGAATAATGGGTGTACAGGGGTAGTCATGGCCCGTTAGCTAAGGTTTTTTTTCTTTATACATTGTTACAAAGTTTGAGTAATTGTCTCGGTGGTCATGGAATGCTAGAATGTGTTTAATTACAGAGAGGCCATCAATCATTTTTCCTGGAGTAGTTTTTGGCAGCAGGTCATTATATTATAACTATTTCTGTATGCATGTGTTTTTAAAGTTTTTTGGTTTCAATTAAGCTTTTTAATGTGGCCGTGAGATGTGCATACTAATTTTGCTGCTTGGAGTGATGTATACTATACTACTTATTAATCTTTGACAGTGTATGAAATGTTTCACCTTCCAATGAAGACCATCCTTTTACACCAGATAAATTTTGCTATGCAAAGGCTTATTTAATACTATTAAAGTGAACCACTAATTAGATAGAGGCCTTCCACTTATAATAATACAAGGTTGGATTCTGCTACCCTGACTCAAGATGAGTTGCACCTTATTTTACAAATAGTCTCACTGATGTAGTTAAAATCATTCCGACTGGTCATAGAGTAAGGTACTCTTAACTGAGAATAAGACTAGGACCTGTGAGGAGACAGAGAACAAGATACAAGATGAGGATGGGATATGGACAATATTCCATACTGAATTATAATAATCTGAAAGGTGTTCAGAACTGGAGCCTAATGATGCACATTCTAGTACCCTGTTGTCATAAATATAAAGGGAAGGGTAAACCCCTTTGAAATCCCTCCTGGCCAGGGGAAAGCTCCTCTCACCTGTAAAGGATTAAGAAGCTAAAGGTAACCTCGCTGGCACCTGACCAAAATGACCAATGAGGAGACAAGATACTTTCAAAAGCTGGGAGGAGGGAGAGAAACAAAGGGTCTGTGTGTCTGTCTATATGCTGGTTTCTGCCGGGGATAGACCAGGAATGGAGTCTTAGAACTTTTAGTAAGTAATCTAGCTAGGTATGTGTTAGATTATGATTTCTTTAAATGACTGAGAAAAGAATTGTGCTGAATAGAATAACTATTTCGGTCTGTGTATCTTTTTTGTAACTTAAGGTTTTGCCTAGAGGGGTTCTCTATGTTTTTGAATCTAATTACCCTGTAAGATATCTACCATCCTGATTTTACAGGGGGGATTTCTTTATTTCTATTTACTTCTATTTTTTTATTAAAAGTCTTCTTGTAAGAAAACTGAATGCTTTTTCACTGTTCTCAGATCCAAGGGTTTGGGTCTGTGGTCACCTATGCAAATTGGTGAGGCTTTTTATCCAACATTTCCCAGGAAAGGGGGGGTGCAAGTGTTGGAAGGATTGTTCATTGTTCTTAAGATCCAAGGGTCTGGGTCTGTAGTCACCTAGGCAAATTGGTGAGGCTTTTTACCAAACCTTGTCCAGGAAGTGGGGTGCAAGGTTTTGGGAAGTATTTTGGGGGGAAAGACGCGTCCAAACAGCTCTTCCCCAGTAATCAGTATTAGTTTGGTGGTGGTAGCGGCCAATCCAAGGACAACGGGTGGAATATTTTGTACCTTGGGGAAGTTTTGACCTAAGCTGGTAAAGATAAGCTTAGGAGGTTTTTCATGCAGGTCCCCACATCTGTACCCTAGAGTTCAGAGTGGGGGAGGAACCTTGACACCTGTCCTGTTCATCGACATTTCTGTTTCTGGCAATCACTCTTTGGATGACTTATGACAAGGTGGAAGTAGGGACATAAGTGTGCACCACTCAGGATCACAGAGGTACTGAGAATGTGTCTTCTTTATTCATTCTCTCTCACCCTTCACTTCCTTATGTCAGTGGCGCTGGAACACTTTGGGGGGGGCTGCACCCACCCCTTACCTCTGTCCATGCCCCCCCCCACATCACTCCCCAGCTCGGGCTGGGAGCGGGGCGGTGGCTATGGGGGGGGGGGACATAGATGGGTAAGGAGGCCAACGCTGGGGCCACAGCTGGAGGCAGGTGCGGAGCCCCAGGGGCAGGGCCGGCAGCTGGGACCTTGTGTAAAACCTGGGGTACTGCAGCACCCCCATGGTACCCCTAGTTCCCGCCCCTGTGCATCATGTTAGTGAGCTTCCTTTCCCTAACGTAGGGGACTGGAGAGTCCCCACGGTCTGTGAAATGTTAATTATGTCAGAGAGAAGAAAAGAACCAGACCATGTTTGACGTCCGAGTTGGACTTTGTTTGCTTTTGTTTAGTTTTTATAGTTTGTAGTAAAATGATGTGACTGCTGCAACATTGCATACATTGTAAGACCTGTCTGGGATCAGGTTATTCCTGTAGGGTCTTCAGGATTCCTGTGCAGAGTCAGATTCTCCCTGGCCCTTGCATGTTGTGACAGATTTTCACTACCAATCTCCCTGGGGCCACAGTTGATCAGGCTGGGGCCACAGGATCTTTTCGGGGAGGAGATGACGAGGCACACCAAGTGTCTAAATTTTAAAACTTTATTAATAAAATGATAAAATAACAGCAGAGAGTGTTGGGCACGCTCCCACGTCACTTGGGAAGAAAGAAAGTGTTAATGCCCCAAGCCCTAACCCACTTTCATACTCACACACGCACGACCCAGACTGGCCAAGTCTGAGTGTAATGTCAGAAGAAGGGGGGGGGGGGAAGGTGGACGGGAGAGCTGTCCTGGGCCCAGGCTGATCAAGGATCTGCTGTGCTCTCCGAGTTGCTCCAGCTCTCAAGAGGGTTTTAAGTCCTGGGCTCCTTTAGGGGTGTTCCACGACCTCTGTTCCTTGTGCTCTCTGTGCCAGTCCAAGCCGGCTGTCCGTGGGTTCTTTAGCTTCCCAAAACACCTCGGCTTCAGGGACTCAAGGCTCAGCTCCATCTCACGGGTGTTTTCCATCTCTGCAGTCTTAGACTTTGTTTTCTTCTGTGCTGGCCTTCCAGTTCTGCAGATTTGTGCAGTTGGAATCTTCTTTCTCATGGCTGCTCAGGCACCTGCAAGCCCCCATCTTTCTCGGACACCAGCCAAGTCTTGGCTGTGAACAGTGTCCTTGGGTGGGGGCCAGCATCTTTATCTTCGCACTGAGCTAGCGCTCCAGTGTTGAGTTAACTCGTTCTCTGCTCTATTCTTCTTCTCCCCTCCCCCCCCGCCAGCCTCTTCTACTCCTGCAAAGGAATCTTCCACTCTCCACTCACACACCTTTAGCCCTCCCCAAAATGCTTTGTGATGCTTGCAACAGCGTTAGCAATATACAGTGCTGATCTACCTTCCCAGAGGACTCCCTAATGGGAGGGAGCCATTGGGTTGTGACAATGTGTGTATGTGAAAGCATAAGGAACTTTCCCTTCCTGGCATGCCTTTCCTGAGCAAGTCACACCAAGAAAGCAGAAGGCGCAGAGGGAGGGTGGAAGGATCATGGCCTGAAACACAATCCCTTCTAGAAACCCTGCTGTAGAGATGTAGCTGCCTATAGCCCCCACCATGAGTCTGTCCCTCAAAGACATAATCTGAACATATCCAGTCTGGCAACAGTTGAGACCCAAGGACCATCTAGTCCCACATCCTGTCTCTGACAGTGGCCAACACCAGCTGCTTCACAATAAAGGGCAAAAATCTCTCTGGTGGGAAGTTATGGAAAAATTCCTTCCTAACCTCTATTAAAGGTTGGTTTGATAATTCACTTAGGGTATGTCTACACTACGGAATAAGGTCGAATTTATAGAAGTCGTTTTTTTAGAAATCGGTTTTATATATTCGAGTGTGCGTGTCCCCACAGAAAATGCTCTAAGTGCATTAAGTGCATTAACTCGGCGGAGTGCTTCCACAGTACCGAGGCTAGAGTCGACTTCCGGAGCGTTGCACTGTGGGTAGCTATCCCACAGTTCCCGCAGTGTCCGCTGCCCATTGGAATTCTGGGTTGAGATCCCAATGCCTGATGGGGCTAAAACATTGTCGCGGGTGGTTCTGGGTACATATCGTCAGGCCCCCGTTCCCTCCCTCCCTCCATGAAAGCAAGGGCAGACAATCGTTTTGCGCCTTTTTTCCTGAGTTACCTGTGCAGACGCCATACCAAGGCAAGCATGGAGGCCGCTCAGCTCACTTTGACAATTAGAAGCACATTCAACACCACATGCATTATCCAGCAGTATATGCAGCACCAGAACCTGGCAAAGCGATACCGGGCGAGGAGGCGATGTCAGCGCGGTCACGTGAGTGATCAGGACATGGACACAGATTTCTCTGAAAGCATGGGCCCTGACAATGCATGCATCATGGTGCTAATGGGGCAGGTTCATGCTGTGGAACGCTGATTCTGGGCTCGGGAAACAAGCACAGACTGGTGGGACCGCATAGTGTTGCAGGTCTGGGACGATTCCCAGTGGCTGCGAAACTTTCACATGCGTAAGGGCACTTTCATGGAACTTTGTGACTTGCTTTCCCCTGCCCTGAAGCGCATGAATACCAAGATGAGAGCAGCCCTCACAGTTGAGAAGCGAGTGGCGATAGCCCTGTGGAAGCTTGCAACGCCAGACAGCTACCGGTCAGTTGGGAATCAATTTGGAGTGGGCAAATCTACTGTTGGGGCTGCTGTGATGCAAGTAGCCCTCGCAATCAAAGATCTGCTGATATCAAGGGTAGTGACCCTGGGAAATGTGCAGGTCCTAGTGGATGGCTTTGCTGCAATGGGATTCCCTAACTGTGGTGGGGCCATAGACGGAACCCATATCCCTATCTCGGCACTGGAGCACCAAGCCGCCGAGTACATAAGCCGCAAGGGGTACTTTTCAATAGTGCTGCAAGCTCTGGTGAATCACAAGGGACGTTTCACCAACATCAACGTGGGATGGCTGGGAAAGGTACATGACGCTCGCATCTTCAGGAACTCTGATCTGTTTCAAAAGCTGCAGGAAAGGACTTTATTCCCAGAGCAGAAAATAACTGTTGGGGATGTTGAAATGCCTATATGTATCCTTGGGGACCCAGCCTACCCCTTAATGCCATGGCTCATGAAGCCGCACACAGGCAGCCTGGACAGTAGTCAGGAGCTGTTCAACTACAGGCTGAGCAAGTGCAGAATGGTGGTAGAATGTGCATTGGGATGTTTAAAGGCGTGCTGGCGCAGTTTACTGACTCGCTTAGACCTCAGCGAAACCAATATTCCCACTGTTATTACTGCTTGCTGTGTGCTCCACAATATCTGTGAGAGTAAGGGGGAGATGTTTATGGCGGGGTGGGAGGTTGAGGCAAATCGCCTGGCTGCTGGTTACGCGCAGCCAGACATCAGGGCAGTTAGAAGAGCACAGGAGGGCACGGTACGCATCAGAGAAGCTTTGAAAACCAGTTTCATGACTGGTTAGGGTACGGTGTGAAAGTTCTGTTTGTTTCTCCTTGATGAGCCCCTTGGTTCACTCTACTTCCCTGTAAGCTAACCACCCTCCCCTCCTCCCTTCGATCACCGCTTGCAGAGGCAATAAAGTCATTGTTGCTTCACATTCATGCATTCTTTATTCATTCATCACACAAATAGGGGGATGAGTACCAAGGTAGCGCAGGAGGGGTGGTGGAGGAGGGAAGGAAAATGCCACACAGCACTTTAAAAGTTTACAAATTTAAAATTTATTGAATGCCAGCCTTCTTTTTTGGGGGCAATCCTCTGTAGCGGAATGGCTGGTTGGCCAGTGGCCCCCCCCACCGCATTCTTGGGCGTCTGGGTGTGGAGGCTATGGAACTTGGGGAGGAGGGTGATTGGTTACACAGGGGCTGTAGTGGCAGTCTGTGCTCCAGCTGCCTTTGCTGCAGCTCAACCATACACTGGAGCATACTGGTTTGGTCCTGCAGCAGCCTCTGCATTGAATCCTGCCTCCTCTCATCACGCTGCCGCCACATTTGAGCTTCAGCCCTCTCTTCAGCCCGCCACTTACTCTCTTCAGCCCGCCACCTCTCCTCCCGGTCATTTTGTGCTTTCCTGCACTCTGACATTATTTGCCTCCACGCATTCCTCTGTGCTCTGTCAGTGCGGGAGGACAGCATGAGCTCGGAGAACATTTCATCTCGAGTGCGTTTTTTTTTTCTTTCTAAGCTTCACTAGCCTCTGGGAAGGAGAAGATCCTGTGATCATTGAAACACATGCATTTGGTGGAGAAAAAAAAAGGGACAGCGGTATTTAAAAAGACACATTTTATAAAACAGTGGCTACACCCTTTCAGGGTAAACCTTGCTGTTAACATTACATACATAGCACATGTGCTTTCGTTACAAGGTTGCATTTTGCCTCCCCCCACCGCGTGGCTACCCCCTCAACCCTCCCACCTCCCCGTGGCTAACGGCGGGGAACATTTCTGTTTAGCCACAGGCAAACAGCCCAGCAGGAACGGCCTCCTCTGAGTGTCCTCTGAAGAAAAGCACTCTATTTCAACCAGGTGACCATGAATGATATCTCACTCTCCTGAGGATAACAAAGAGAGATAAAGAACGGATGTTGTTTGAACGCCAGCAAACATACACTGCAATGCTTTGTTGTACAATGATTCCCGAGTACGTGTTACTGGCCTGGAGTGGTAAAGTGTCCTACCATGAAGGACACAATAAGGCTGCCCTCCCCAGAAACCTTTTACAAAGGCTTTGGGAGTACATCCAGGAGAGCCGCAAATGCCAGGGCAAAGTAATCCTTTCACATGCTTGCTTTTAAACCATGTATAGTATTTTAAAAGGTACACTCACCGGAGGTCCCTTCTCCGCCTGCTGGGTCCATGAAGCAGCCTTGGGTGGATTCAGGGGGTACTGGCTCCAGGTCCAAGGTGAGAAACAGTTCCTGGCTGTCAGGAAAACTGGTTTCTCCGCTTGCTTGCTGTGAGCTATCTACAACCTCATCATCATCATCATCTTCTTCTTCTTCGTCCCCAAAACCTGCTTCTGTGTTGCCTCCATCTCCATTGAAGGAGTCAAATACACGGCTGGGGTAGTGGTGGCTGAACCCCATAAAATGGCATGCAGCTCATCATAGAAGCGGCATGCTTTGGGTTCTGACCCGGAGTGGCCATTCGCCTCTCTGGTTTTCTGGTAGGCTTGCCTCAGCTCCTTCAGTTTCACGCGGCACTGCTTCGGGTCCCTGTTATGGCCTCTGTCCTTCATGCCCTGGGAGATTTTGACAAAGGTTTTGGCATTTCGAAAACTGGAACGGAGTTGGGGATTCCTCTCCCCAAACAGCGATCAGATCCCGTACCTCCCGTTCAGTCCATGCTGGAGCTCTTTTGTGATTCTGGGACTCCGTCATGGTCACCTCTGTTGATGAGTTCTGCATGGTCACCTGCAGCTTGCCACGCTGGCCAAACAGGAAGTGAGATTCAAAAGTTCGCGGTTCTTTTCCTGTCTACCTGGCCAGTGCATCTGAGTTGAGAGTGCTGTCCAGAGCGGTCACAATGGAGCACTCTGGGATAGCTCCTGGAGGCCAATACCGTCAAATTGTGTCCACAGTACCCCAAATTCGAGCCTGCAAGGCCGATTTAAGAGCTAATCCACTTGTTAAGGGTAGAGTAAGGAAATTGATTTTAAGAGCCCTTTAAGTCGAAATAAAGGGCTTCATCGTGTGGACGGGTGCAGGTTTACATCGATTTAACGCTGCTAAATTCGACCTAAAGTCTTAGTGTAGACCAGGGCTAAATGGGTAAGGCCTGGATCCCCAAAGGGACTTAGACGTTGCAACACTCAGGGTCACAATGGCTAACTTTTAGGCACTTAGAAAATCACAGGACAACAAGTCTACAAAGCCTGAGTGAGGCAGCCAGGCTCCCTATACAATGAATGGGGAGAGTTAAGCACCTTAGAATGCAGTCCACAAGAGCCAGCACACAGGCTCAGAGCCACCTAAGCTAGCCAATGGAACAAGATGCTGACAAGACTAGTGTATGCTAAACCCTGCCCCTTTCACAGAGATAGGCATTAAGTCTGGGCTGCAGGGAGGTGCTATCTCTGCTTGTGATCCATGAACTGGGAGAAGATAGCATGCCTTTGCCTAACTCATGTGTGGGGCCTGAGCTGGTAGGAATGCTCAGAGAGTACTTAACGGTACACAAAATACCTGGCGGGAGGGGCAGCAAGGAGGAGCTCCCTTATAACCTTCGGCCCAGTGGTTAGGGTACTCCCTTGGGATGTAGGAGACCACTGATTCAAGTCAGACCTCTGCCTGATGAGGAGAAGGGATTTCACCACCTCAGAGGCATATTCCCTCACCACCAGACTAGTGGATATTCTAAACTTGGGCTCCCAATCTCTCCTATTCAAGTTGTTCCACTTTAATTGCATAATTAAATATTAATTGGGCCAAAGAGTGAGACTCACTGTCTATCGCCCTCTCCCGTCCCACTGTTTTGTGTGCAGTTAGGAGGCATCTGAGCATGCCTACTGGCTAGGGCCTCACATGCAAGTTAGGCAGAGGAGTGCCCATCTTCCCACTTCTTGGCTCGCCCAGAGGCTTAGGCAAGAGATAGGCATCCAGGTGCCAAGCAGTGTGCATGCCCAGAGGCAGAAACATGGGACCTTTTTACTGCAAAAACATAGGCACCTGATGGACAAGATGTTTGCTTAGGGGGCATTTTGTGGATCACAGTGGAGCCTAAAAATGGGACGTGGACACCCAAGACCCTTTGTGGACCTGGGTCTTACTCCCCAATAAATCTTCAAGCTACATATTATGGATGCTGATAGCCTCAATGGTTTTCAAAAATTAGTTCAAACTGGCCTTCATGTGTGATTTTCAGTTATTTTGTACACAATTTGTATTAAACGGCATGGGGAAAAAAAGCTACAAAAATCCTTTGTACTGAAGCAAAATATCTATTTGAATACATACTGGTCTCAGGGACCTAGAACATATGATAAAAAGGCATTGTAGTGTCTAAAAGCCAACACAAAAGAATAAAAGTTTTTTTCTCTCCTATAAAAACTAATCTCCTTCTGAACAAATACAGAGCCAGACAAATGTAAATCCACCAGCTTTAAGAGTCACACCCATTTAACTGAGATCACAATCTGTCCCAAACACTCTGTCTGGAAGCTTGTGGTCCTAACTGTATACAGTTAATACTCTACATGGTTTACTGTTTGAGGGGTTAGTTTTATTTTCTACATATATTTTGTTTTGCAAGTAATTCTGTTTCTTTATTTTATAATACTTTGCATTGTTTGTCAGCAAGAAATAAAATACTACAGTAATAGTAAAGAATGGAAAGCATATTGAAAAATATCCAATGAGGAAAAATTGAACACTTAGTACGTACTGAGGATGTGATTGGTACAGAGTCTATATTTATATACCGTGATTCATTGAACATAAAATCCAGCATCTCCATTGAACCAAATAAAAAACGAGAGGTATAAATTAATATCAGTGGAGTTTTTAAGGGCCAAAGGTTGGAAACCCCCGCCTTTCCCATCAATTTTCTCATAGGTATGGAAGGTACTAAATCCACTACTGTGGATCTGTTTCATGTTGTCTATCTTCATGACTGAGCAAAGTGGATCTGAAGACATAGTGGGGGTAGTTCAGAGAGGGATAGGAAAGTAGCTATTGGATCTATTGCTACATAGTTCAAAAAGCCTAAATACCTCTTTGGATGAGGTATGCAGAGACCCCAGTTGCTACTATAGGCCATCAACTATAGCTGATGCAGCAATGTGTAACTGCTGCACACCAAGCTGTAAGGTTAGGTGGGAAAGTTTCCTTTCCCAGCAATCCCTGTTTGATCACCTGCCCAGAGCCTGTTTACTCAGACTTTGCACCTGAGCGCATTTGGCCCTAATGCCTTTGTGCCACTTAGGTCTCATGGCCCTGATGTTGTTACAGTGCACTGGGATTGGTGGCACTACTGTTGTCCAGTGTTTCTTAGTCAATTATGTAACTTCTGTCCATAGATATAATGGTAACTAGTTGATAGATTTAAGTGTTTCCCTTTTCAGCCTGTTCAAGTCTATAAAACAGCCCATCTCACAATTAGAAGGTTTCTATAGGAGTCACACATTTGTGAACGGAAATGCCATCCTATCTGCAATAACTCTGTTTTAATCTTGCTAGTCCACATTCATCCTTGATGTAATGCCACTGAATCTACAACCTCTAACACCTACTCCTTGTTAATCATTGTATTTCAGAATTCTTGGCTGCCATTATAATCTCCGTTATTAAGTAATGTTCCAACGTCAAAGAGAATATAAACCACCACATTTTTTTTTAAAACGGTGGCAGGCGTGGCTTCCCCCCCCCCTTTTTCCCCCCACCTGGAGGTGGGTCACAAGCTACAAAATTCAGATCCAGATCAAAGTTTGGATCAGATTTAAAGTGCTAGCTCAGCCCCATCTCTAACGGCAATTGTAAATGCTTTCTAAAAAACACAAGCAATAGAATTTTTTACATGTCGGAAGTTTTTAAAAAAACATTACTCCTTTAAATGACTGGTAATTATTTAATTGCTAAGACCTTAAAATGTTCTTGAGCAAACTCTAACTTTTAATAAATAATCAAGTCAAAATGATTAAGTAATTTTATTACTAGACTTCGTTTGGACTTTGAGTAATTTTTTACCAAGACATACAAGTAATTGTGTAATTAGTAATAAGTGTATCACTCCTGTATGTGGTTTTCTTAAGAGTAATAAATTACAAGGTTTTCTTCTTTCCTTTTCTTCTGCGCTCCCCTCTCTTTCATTTTTATCTCTCCCACAAGTTGTCCCACTTAATTGCAACTTTAAGCACTAGAGAACAAAAGATGTATAGTAACAAGTAAGATCACTAGTCCATTTAGTGAGATGTCCGGACTGCTACAGCTGCTAGTATCTGACAGATCATTTCTGAATGCAGCACTGCACTATAAGACAGACTCCACAAGAGACCTGTTTCAGAGACTGAAACAATCACTCTCTTCATTTGCCTGATTCGACAGTGGATTTGAATTAGAGAAGTCAAAAGTCTATTAGATTATCTACAGTAGCTGTAATATGCATGAGTGAGTAATGTCACCCACTGGTGCCTGCCTTGAGAGACTCTAAGTGACCTGCTACTACTAGCCTCTAAAGGAGTTTTTCTTCATTATTAGTGGGAGAAGATTGTGATTTTGGAGCTAGAAGAACCAGGGTTCTAGACATGGTTCCTGGTGTCTGTGTGATACAGTAACTGTATCTTATCTATAGTGCAGGTGTCCCTTACAAAGACCATCCTCTGCCAATGCAAGATTGTTCCCTGTAGCATATTGTTCAGACCATTCAGGGAGAATAGAAATCAGTGGTCTTGGGCCCATTAACCACAGCAGAAAATATGGTCCCTTGAGCTTTGTTTTGGTAATGAGTGGACTGTCTGTTCAAAGTGATTTGCAATCATTAACAGATCCTCAACACCAGAGAGAGTTAGGTGGGTGAGAGCCCCACAAACAAACCCAGAAATTGGTTTATTCTACCTGAAACCACAAGCAGACTCAGATTCACATAGCACTTGGTCCAATCTCACTATAAGCTATTTGCATTCATGAGAAGGTTCACAAACTTTTCAGTGATCCTGGCCAAAGATTCAAGTTTGGAACACTTCTAAACCTGAACCCAATCAAATTTCACTAGCTTTCAGGTTCTCTCCTACAAAAACTTCCCACAAGAACTTCAGCTTCCTGTGGACCAAGATCATGGCTTATTCTACAGCATTTTGGGGTTCAATCCTGCTCCCACTGACATAAACAAAACTTCAGTAGGACTAGATACATGCTCTAAATTAAGCATGTGCTTAAGTACTTCACTGGATTAGGGAAAAAAGCAGCAGGGAAAAGAAGGCAGAGTCTATGGGACAGTCTAGGAAAGGTTTTATAAACAAAGTCAGTTTAGAACTGGAGCCTGAAGAGAAGAGTCAGTGAAGTTAATTAGGGGTGATGGTTTATATAGTGACTTCTTTCTAGGTGTAAAGTCAGAAAAAGCATTCCCCACATTTTGGAAACTAGAGGGTCGAGGCTAGGGCAGGGAATAGACAAGGGCATGGAAGTGGTCAAGAGTAGAGGAGATAATGGTGAGAATGAGGATTTCAGCAGAGGTGGAACTGAGAGAATAATAATAAATTAATTATTCACATTTCTGTCATTCAGTTCATCCCAAAGTGCATTACAAATATGAACTGCATTACTTCAGCTATCACTATGGAAATGTAGCCCTTTCTGATAAGAAACGTAGCAGTGGTTTCAGAGCGCATGGCAAACACTACAAAAGGAAAAAGAATATAATAACCACTTGAGAGTATAAGGGCATTTAGACAGGTAGAATGTAATTTCCCAAATTAAAATATGGGCTGAGGGATGCTTCTCGACTGCAAAAAGTGTCGTGGTATCACTTCCATAATTGGCACAGTCAGTCACAAAACAGAAATAACTTCTCATTCTAATTTTTTTTTGGGGGGGGGGGGAGCTTATTTACCATTTTCTGACCATTTGGCATGTGATATTTTTCACAAGCATTTTCACTGAAATTTGACTTCCAGTTTTCTGACCAGCTTGTGCAAGTGGTCAGAATCACAGCTCATCCATACACAGAAGGGTAAAATCTCCAACAGCCCAGTGCCCCCTAGCCACATCTCAATTCTTCAATATGAAATCCTTTTACAAAGGGAAACTGGAAAACAGCTGATCAGAAAATTTCTAATAGAACAGTATTTCAGCCTGTCTGAAAAGAACGATTCTGTTCAATATCACTTTCATGGTTGTGGCACCATAAAGAGATAGTCCTGAGACATTAGAGGCAGTCCTAAGGGTCTAAGGCTCCAAAAGCCTCAAACTAGTAAAGAAGTATGCTGCAATAGGGAACCAGAATTACCATACTGGATCAGACCCCCAGGCCCACCTACTCCAGTATCCAGTCTCAGACACAAGCCAATGCCAGGTCGTTCAGATGAAATTTTAAGAGGACTACAGAAGGCAGCTGTGTGATAATCTATCTGTGATTGGGTGTGCAAACCCTACAATGGAGAGGAGGGGGTTAGGAGCTGCTTTGGGTCCAGGCAGCTCCACTCTGCCACACCTGTAATGCATGAATAGTCTGGGGAAGGAGCTGACAAGGGGAACAGAGTAGCTTTTTGGTAGACACCCAGTGGAGGTGGATCTCTGTGCTGAAGCTCTGCAGAAGGAGCACTGTAAGTGCCCTAGTGGTGAAGCTGGGCCCTGACCATTGATGATCTACTCTATCCTACTGAGGGAAAAGGACTCTAGGCTCTGCCAGGTTGGAAATGTCTTTGTTTTATTTTGTTTGCATGTCTTTGCTTTTTTTCTCTTTTGTGGGGAGACTAGTAGGAGGCAGCTGCATAGCACTCCAGGATGCAACTGCCTACCTTTGGGCCCTGGATTTGAGTCTGGTAGAGGGAGAGAGTAGGCCTGGATTCCTCTGTTCAGCCCCTGATGGGGTTAGAGGTTTTTAAACAAAAAACAAACAAACAAAAACCCTACCTGATACTAGACACTCAGGACTAGGAAGACCCCACATCCCAGAGAGTTCTGCTTCTGGGACTTTAGCTAGCTGAAGCCTGAAGCCCCTCACTGGACAGTGGAATTAGCCTTTGTTAGACTCTTTATGCACTCCAGAAGGGGTGAATGCAATCTGTGAGCTGCCAGAGGGCTGAGTTACAGAAAGGGACAGGCTACTGCAGGGTTGGAGCAGGGGTGCTGGAACAATTTGTATAGTGGGGTGTTGAGAGCCATTGAACCAAACTGCAAACCCTGTATATAATGGAAACCACTTCAAGCCAGGGGGTGCTGCAGCACCCCTAGTTCAAGCATCTATGGGTTGGAGTGGCTGTCAACACAGGGTGCCAAGACAGAGAGTGCTGGTCATACCCTACCCTGACCACTAGGCCGTACATGTGGGGAGCAAATTCCTTCACACTACCTGTAGTGATGAGCTTTGCAGTTCAGACACGTGCACAGAGTGGCAGAATCAGTCCTTCAGAAAATACGCCGCCACCTACTAAATCACCATTACTGTAGCACCCTGGATTTTTCTAGTAGATAATTAATCCTAGCACTGACTGCTTAATTTAGTAGCACTGAGAAGATCACACCTAAACCAGGCCCAGCTTCAGACAACCCTTCCGTCTTCACTGCAGTCAGGACTAAAACTTGCATTCATGTCAGTGAGAATCAGATTGGGCCCTAAATTATTTCTCGTGTGCCATTTAGACACTTATTCCTGGATATTTAGAGAATAAGTTCTCCTCCCCTTGTATAGATACATTCTCAATGGTTGCTGAGCTCCTTTAATATAGATGCAATATTGAAAGCATGGATCTAGAAGATAGTATTATACAGACTATTTTGTTAGGTGATTTATGATAGATTATACTTAGTAAATCTGTGATTACTCTTGCTTTTACTGCCTCCTAAGGATTACCAAACATAGCAAATCTGCAGGATTTTAATTACTAGGGGGCTTAATTGCAAATTCATTGTATCTGAACACAATGAAATAAAGTATCAAGTTATATTTTTTGTGTGAACTAAGTTTGCTGATCAAAATCTTACAGCAGATCTATGTTACTATATTTCATCTTAGACTATTATACAGTTCTAATAAGAATTACTTTGCTATTTTTTATCTTCTTTTAAAAGCAGAAAAGTGGGTGTAGGGTCAGAGAATGGATAAAATTGTCAGAAGGTTTCAAATTGTAGGCAGAGGCAGTAGTGCCACACGTATTTAGGTTTGACGCTCCTGATTATAAAACCGAGTTTTCAGCGGCTTACAGCTTTGTCAGATGTTTAACTGCAATAACCGAGAAGCCCTAAGGAAGTTAATAATTCCATATTAAAACCAGAGTTCAGATAGTGCGCAGTAAATAAAGCCAAGAGTCACACGCTGAACAATGAGGATAAAACAAAATACTGAACAGCTGATTATTCCATCCTGTGTACTGAAAGAGGCAGGAGTCCTGTGGGGGGAAAAACGGTATGTGATCATGTCATAAGACAGTTCAAGGGGGCTGAATTGAGGCTGCACAGGCAAAATTGACTGCCTGTCTCTGACCTTAATGTTCTTTTAATGTAGGTTTTGGTTTTGTTTGTCTGTCTTGTTTGTGTACGGAATTGGAATAATAAATGGCCTGAATGCAATTCACTTCTAGTCTCCTATCATTCTGGGTGCTGATCTCCCATTAATGTGAATACAAGTCTCTCTTGAGCAATGCTTTGGCTTTAAGACCTTTCTAAAATAGTATATTTACTCATTATTGTGGAACAGCTCCTGCAGAACCATTACAGCTAATAGGAAAATACATGATAATTGCATATTAAAAACTGATATCTTGCTCAACAGTCTTTAATTGCCACCCCTTGCGTCTAGGCGCTGCTGGTGTCTCAGAGTGCAGAATGTTAAATATAATATGTATGTCACACTCTACATGATTTTATACAAATATGCTAATGAGTGTGAATATAATGTAGCTGGAATATGCTTCATGCAAAAGGTATCTCGTAAGGTATCATTACAAAGCTTATAATCTACTGAGTGTGGTCATCCTATTTGTATAAATGTATCACTCTTGTATCTGAAAACTAGAAATATAAAATATAACTCTTGAGAGCCTATTGTAATTATGCAAAATGTGGGCCATTAATGGTGGTTTGGAATCTTGATCATTCCCATTAACCAGGACAATTGTCTGTAGATGGCTCTGTTTCATTTGTAAGTCTTCCTGTATACCTGTGTGCTGGCAAGTGGGTAATGAACTCCTGCAGTGACATGTGATCATGTCACCTGAACTGGAATCTATCTTTAACCTGGTGCTTTCCATTGAGAAGGAGGGTGGCAACCCAGAGGGACATAGAATCATAGAATATCAGGGTTGGAAGGGACCTCAGGAGGTCATCTAGTCCAACCCCCTGCTCAAAGCAGGACCAATCCCCAATTAAATCATCCCAGCCAGGGCTTTGTCAAGCCTGACCTTAAAAACTTCTAAGGAAGGAGATTCTACCACCTCCCTAGGTAACGCATTCCAGTGTTTCACCACCCTCCTAGTGAAAAAGTTTTTCCTAATATCCAACCTAAACCTCCCCCACTGCAACTTGAGACCATTACTCCTTGTCCTGTCCTCTTCTACCACTGAGAATAGTCTAGAACCATCCTCTCTGGAACCACTCTCAGGTAGTTGAAAGCAGCTATCAAATCCCCCCTCATTCTTCTCTTCTGCAGACTAAACAATCCCAGTTCCCTCAGCCTCTCCTCATAAGTCATGTGTTCCAGACCCCTATTCATTTTTGTTGCCCTTCGCTGGACTCTCTCCAATTTATCCACATCCTTCTTGTAGTGTGGGGCCCAAAACTGGACACAGTACTCCAGATGAGGCCTCACCAATGTCGACTAGAGGGGAATGATCACGTCCCTCGATCTGCTCGCTATGCCCCTACTTATACATCCCAAAATGCCATTGGCCTTCTTGGCAGCAAGGGCACACTGCTGACTCATATCCAGCTTCTCGTTCACTGTCACCCCTAGGTCCTTTTCCGCAGACCTGCTGCCTAGCCATTCAGTCCCTAGTCTGTAGCAGTGCATTGGGTTCTTCCGTCCTAAGTGCAGGACCCTGCACTTATCCTTCTTGAACCTCATCAGATTTCTTTTGGCCCAATCCTCCAATTTGTCTAGGTCCCTCTGTATCCTATCCCTGCCCTCCAGCATATCTACCACTCCTCCTAGTTTAGTATCATCCGCAAATTTGCTGAGAGTGCAATCCACACCATCCTCCAGATCATTTATGAAGATATTGAACAAAACCGGCCCCAGGACTGACCCCTGGGGCACTCCACTTGACACCAGCTGCCAACTAGACATTGAGCCATTGATCACTACCCGTTGAGCCTGACAATCTAGCCAACTTTCTACCCACCTTCCAGCCCATACTTCTTTAACTTGCTGACAAGAATACTCTGGGAGACCGTGTCAAAAGCTTTGCTAAAGTCAAGAAACAATATATCCACTGCTTTCCCTTCATCCACAGAACCAGTAATCTCATCATATAGAAGGCGGTTAGATTAGTCAGGCATGACCTTCCCTTGGTGAATCCATGCTGACTGTTCCTGATCACTTTCCTCTCATATAAGTGCTTCAGGATTGATTCTTTGAGGACCTGCTCCATGATTTTTCCGGGGACTGAGGTGAGGCTGACTGGCCTGTAGTTCCCAGGATCCTCCTTCTTCCCTTTTTTAAAGATTGGCACTACATTAGCCTTTTTCCAGTCTTCTGGGACTTCCCCTGTTCGCCACGAGTTTTCAAAGATAATGGCCAATGGCTCTGCAATCACAGCTGCCAATTCCTTTAGCACTCTCGGTTGCAACTCGTCCGGCCCCATGGACTTGTGAACGTCCAGCTTTTCTAAATAGTCTCTAACCACCTCTTTCTCCACAGAGGGCTGGCCATCTACTCCCCATGCTGTGATGCCCAGCGCAGCAGTCTGGGAGCTGACCTTGTTAGTGAAGACAGAGGCAAAAAAAGCATTGAGTACGTTAGCTTTTTCCACATCCTCTGTCACTAGGTTGCCTCCCTCATTCAGTAAGGGGCCCACACTTTCCTTGGCTTTCTTCTTGTTGCCAACATACCTGAAGAAACCCTTCTTGTTACTCTTGACATCTCTGGCTAGCTGCAGCTCCAGGTGCAATTTGGCCCAACTGATTTCATTCCTACATGCCCGAGCAATATTTTTATACTCTTCCCTGGTCATATGTCCAACCTTCCACTTCTTGTAAGTTATCCCACCAAGTCTCTGTTATTCCAATCACATCATAATTCCTTGACATCACCAGGACCTCCAGTTCTCCCTGCTTGTTTCCAAGGCTTTGTGCATTCGTATATAAGCACTTAAGATCACCTGCTGTTTGCCCCTCATTTTCAGTATGAGGCAGGAGCCCTCTCCTCACAGATGTTCCTGCCTGTGCTTCCTCCCAGCATCCCGCTTTCCCACTTACCTCAGGGCTTTGGTCTCCTTCCCGCGGTGAACCTAGTTTAAAGCCCTCCTTACTAGGTTAGCCAGCCTGCTCGCAAAGATGCTCTTCCCTCTCTTCGTAAGATGGAGCCCGTCTCTGCCCAGCACTCCTCCTTCGTGGAACACCATCACATGGTCAAAGAATCCAAAGCCTTCTCTCCGACACCACCTGCGTAGCCATTCGTTGACTTCCACGATTTGACGGTCCTTACCTAGGCCTTTTCCTTCCACGGGGAGGATGGACGAGAACACCACTTGCGCCTCAAACTCCAAAGGATTCCCGCCTTATGCAAAAGATATATAAGTGGGTGGAAGACAACAAAGGGGGCAGCTATCATGAGGAATCCCCTACCTACCACCTGAGCTAGAACAAGGGCTGTTCCAGGGGAAAGGATTGTACTCAGACTAGGAAGATGTCCAGTCTATGAAAGAAACTTATTGAAGCATCTCTAAGGGTGAGATTTTCTGTATTCAGTTTTATTACTGTACTAGACAGACTTGCGTGTTTTATTTTATTTTGCTTGGTAATTCTGTCAGTTTGTTCTGTCTGTTACTACTTGGAACCACTTAAATCCTACTTTCTGTATTTAATAAAATCACTTTTTGCTTATTAATTAACCCAGAGTATGTATTAATACTTGGGGGGGGGGGGCGGGCCAGGCAAACAGCTGTGCATATCTCTCTATCAGTGTTGTAGAGGGTGAACAATTATGAGTTTACCCTGTATAAGGTTTTACCCTGTATAAGGTTTATACAGGGTAAAAATGGATTTATTTAGGGTTTGGACCCCATTGGGAGTTGGGCATCTGAGTGTTAAAGGTAGGAACGCTTCCTAAGTTGCTTTCAATTAACCTGCAGCTGTTAGGGGACATGGTTCAGACCTAGGTCTGGATTTGCAGCAGGCTAGCAGGTCTGGCTCATGCCAGGCAGGGCACTGAAGTCCTAAGCTGACAGGGCAGGAAAGCAGGGGCAGAAGTAGTCTTGGCACATCAGGTGGCAGCCTCCCAGGGGGTTTCTGTGATCCAACCCGTCATAATATGTATTGTAGTCAGAGACAGCCAAACAGTTTTGGAGTATGTAACTCTGCTATTGTAGTCTGGAAGTTCTCATTTGGCTCTGAATGTAATGGCTCAAATTCACCTGTTGTTGCAATTCCTATGCATGATTACAGTGAAATGCTGTGTTGCTGACTCTACTGATTTTTAGTGTCTCACAATGTTAAGTGTTTTTCTTAAAGCCCCTGCTACTAGATTCGTGTGATCATGTAACTCAGCTTTCATTTTAAACAAGTCAATTTTTAGCCTTCATTGCTGTAGAGACGTTTGAAAACATAACCTAGTATGTTGCAAAGGTTCATATGCCAAAAGGCATAAAACCACAATGTATTTTTTTTTTAATCGCATTATTTTGTGGGGTGTGACTCATGCTCTTTGAATGCTTGGTGTTGGCAATAGTGCAAAGTTCGGGGTGACATCTTTAATTTCTTTTGAGTCACAGCTTGTGCCTCATGTAACCTTAGAGGGCTTGATCCTGTTCAGTGTCCATGTCAAGTGTAGTGCCTATTGGCACAAGGCAAAAACTGGTGAGCAGGGCCAGGAGCACAGGAGAATGTGATCCAACATCAATGAATGCTACTGCAGGGACACTAAGTTACTCTTGATTAGTAGCAGAAGAAAGGCCTGAGAGGGGAATGTGTAGATATGCCGCCTTAGTACAGTGCTATTCTTGCTAAAGCTCTTGTCTTCTCCATCTACCCCTCCTCTTTCCACCAGCAGCAGCACAGAAGTAAGGATGGCAATACTATACCATACCACCCTTACTTCTGTTCTGCTGCCTTCAGAGCTGGGCAGCCAGAGAGTGGGGGCTGCTGACTGAGGGCCCAGCTCTGCAAGCAGCAGCACAGAAGTAAGGGTGGCAATACCATCCCGTGCCATCCTTCCTTCTGCGCTGCTGCTGGTGGTGACTCTGCCTTCAAAGCTGGGCTCCCGTCCAGCAGCTGCTGCTCCAGCTGCCCAGCTCTGAAGGCAGCACAGAAGTAAGGGTAGCAGTACCACAACCCCCCCCCCCCCAACAACCCCTTGCAACCACCCCACAACTCCTTTTTGGGTCAGGACCCCTACAGTTACAACACTGTGAAATTTCAGATATAAATAGCTGAAAACATGAAATTTACAATTTTTAAAGTCCTGTGACCATGAAATTGGCCAAAATGGACCGTGAATTTGGTAGGACCCTATTAATGACTATAGAAACTGGGATGGGGCTTAATCATTGTCACAAACATGGTTGAGCGGAAAGGAAAACACCTATGGCCAGACCATCAGCAAGTGTAAATCAGTATAGCTCCATTCAAGTCAATGGAGTTATGCTGATTTACACCAGCTGAGGATCTGGCCCCCTAATTTCTAATGGTTGCATAATCACATCTGATCATCTTGAAAACTTTTTCACGTAAGCAAATCCAAAATATTTAAAGATGAATGTGTATGTGTGACTTCTATGCCATGTTACGTGACTGATAGCTTGCACTTAGGAGTTAAGAGATAGTATATCTGAAATCAACTACTGTACTAACATCTAGGTGACACCTTTTTGCAGACATTAAGAGTTTCAGAGGTAGAAAATCATGGGAGAGTCAATCAGGCTGTTCAGAATACTGGGGAGCAACCAAAATGTTAGGGAGATGGCAGAAAAGTGGATGATTTACACAAAGGGTGATGTGGGTGAGGCGAATATTCTTGGTGGTAGACATGGAGCATTATTCTTTTCTGGTAGTAAAGATAAGATAATGCCAGGGATAGACATATCAAACAGGATAGGTTGAGAAATTAAGTCCTAGTCTATCCCAGGGGCCAAAGGGCATTTATCTAACCAGTCTGAGGGGACAACAACTTCAGACTTTCACTGCTAACAAAATGGAAAGCTGCTTACGTCAGCCACCAGGTGCAGCTATTTAAGGCTGGGAAAAGGAGGCCTTGAAACCAGGGCTCACTTCTTTCCCAAAGCAGTAACTTCTGCCCAGTTACTTCAAAGGGCATCAGATCAAGAGAAAGGAGCTTCATGTAACTGGGCTGTCTCCCACGAATGGCTGTTGTCTGTTCCCGACCATTGCAGTCCCAGATGCCATCATCCCCAAAGGTGGAGAGGAGGCCCCTATTGCAATCTCCATCCCAGAAGCAAATAATGTTACTTCCACTACTACAGCCCTGGCCAACAGCAGCTTTCAGGTGGGTGGGGAGGCAAATATAGCTTTGGCTCTTTTTAGGGGATGGCTATTAGATTTTATTTGTTGAGTTGGGTTAATTCTATTTTGCTATAATGGTTCCAAAATTATGAGTAAATCATTAGAATCTTTGTAAAGGCAAAGCCTGGCTGTATCAGGGGAGGGAATACTCATAGAAAATTACCCTTATGCTCGGTTGTATTATTTGGGGGAAATTCTTTAAGAGCATATGCATCTTCTTCAGCTACTACTTTAAACATGGTCAAGTTGGCCATTGACGCTATGGAGCAGAGATGTGATTCCAGGTTAGAACCATTGAGTCCCCAAGACTAAATTAGAGACAAGTCTAGTGTGTCTCTGTGGGGTGGGGAATGGATGAGAATCTTCTAGTTCTGGTTGTACAATGTTGATGAATCTGATCCTAGTAGCCTAACATTTGTCTCTGCTACGATAAGTAAAGAAAATGCTGAAGGTTATAAATTCTATAAAATCTAGAAGAAAGAGCATTATGATGGTATGTCTTTAGGATGTTAATGATATGTATAAGCTGGTAACCAGAATTCAAGGTACTGAATCACTTTAGACCAATTTGATTTTTAAACCTTGTACATGCAATACAATAGGGGGAGGGATAGCTCAGTGGTTTGAGCATTGGCCTGCTAAACCCAGGGTTGTGAGTACAATCCTTGAGGGGGCCATTTAGGGATCTGGGGCAAAAATTGGGGATTGGTCCTGCTTTGAGCAGGGGGTTGGACTAGATGACCTCCTTAGGTCCCTTCCGACCATGATATTCTATGATTATAAAAACACTGAAAAATAGAAAGCTCTTGGGTGGGAAAATTTTTAAGTTAATTGCTCACCTAAAAATTATTGGTCCAAATACTCTGTTGGAGTAAATCAACTGAATTGGAGTTCTAATGACTTACCTCAGCTAAAGATCTGCCCTATGATCTGCACAGATAGCAAAAGTGAAGACAGACCCTTATGGGAAAACCATGGCAAACTTTGTGACACAACTTGCTTCCTCCTTGACCTTCCTTTCAAACTACATGTGGCTAAATGTGTGTGTGTGTGTGTTTGTTTTTTATCATTCTGTTTATTTCTATCTTGCTATCCCCACTATGCTTCATCTATGCTTGCTATCCCCACACTATGCTTCATCAGATGGAGATTCTAGGGGGTGGGAAAATCTCTTGCACTTTGGAACCAATTTATAGCTTACCAAAAGAAGAGTGTAGGGAATCTGAGTGCCTAGTCCCCCATTCCCCAAATAATTCAAATTTACCTTTTAATGTTCACTACCAATCTGGCCTCTGTATAGTCCTCCAGGAGGCATTTTTCAGTAAAAATCTTAGGCAGTGGGTTTTCTTCTTTCCCTCCCCACTTCAGTCATGTTTGTATTGGGAGAGGAAAGGAAGGTGGCAGATGTAGTGAAGCCTGTTTATCCTCCTCTCCAGGCTTCTGTTCCGCACTGTCCCTGCTCCTCCCAACGTGCTTTCTCTTCAATTCTTGTCTCCTCGTTCTCTCTCCTGATGACGCATCCCATTCCTCTCATTCATTTACAGAAACAAATTGATGGGATGCTGTTGTCCCTTTTAATGCTGGATGCTGTCTTTGTCACTGATGATGACTGCCCATCTGCTTGCCCAGGACTTTCTTTTCTTTTTGTGCATGTGTGCACTTGTTCCAAGACACACCATACTGCATTGATTTCATCTCAGACTAATTATGTTCAGTCACATCCACCCATGGTTTCACTGGTCACACAGGCTTGACTTGAGTGGTACCACTCTTGTGCTTAGAGCTAAGGGGGCATGCAAGTGTTTGAGCAATCAAGACCAAGCATTTTTCTCTGGCTATGGTTTAAATGTAGAATTTTTTTTCATTAGACTTCCTCTTCATCAGAAACTCCAACATACTGCATTAAATTCAGCTATAGGATAAATGGGCACTGCTGTATTGACTTCAGGAGAGCACTTATTTACATCAAGGTTGAGTTTGGCCCATTCACACTAACCACGTAGATTCAAATTAACAGGTAAAGAGCCAATGAAAAGGTTCTTTTGTTCAGTTTGCTGTGGGGAAAACTATATTGACTATACAGAAGTGCTGTTCCATGGAGTCTCTTCACAAGCATGTCTTCTTCAATGGAAGATTGAAGAAATCAGGCCACTCTTGTGTGAGTCTAAATATGGATTTTTGGCGCTTATCCTGATTTGGAAACCTGGCTTTTTGTAACTAACTACTGTAACCGTTTAAGTTAATGAACTGATGTCATAGGAATGAGTTAGAAGGATGGGGAAACTGTAAAAGGCATGAAGTGCAGTTAGAGGTCCAGTTCCTACTGACAGTCAGTGGGAGCTGAGTGCCTCCTGTTTGGGCCTTTTGAAAATTTCCTCACCATGAATGTACAGTTCTAATTGCTTCAGTGAGAGTCCTAGGTTGTAATGCCAGAAAACTGTTAGAACAGCAGATCAGATCTCTTGTAACATAGGACATAGAATTTAATTCAATGGATTGCACATCCTCTCAAATTCACTGAGTTAATTATATATCTTATCTAGCCACATTTATTTAGTTTTATGTTCAGTCCTTTAAAAATGAAATAAACATTTTATATTAAGAAAAAAAGAACACGGGAACTGCCTAGACTAAACCAGGTAATTCATTTATAATATCTTGTAAATTGATTGTTTACCATTTTGTCATCTTGAATGTTGTAATTTCTAGCCCCAAGTCCTATTTCCAGTTATGCCAGCCTGGAGAGACAATGCTGACTGGCTGCTGCTATCATACTAAATGCTGCTCATTTTACTCCTGGGAGTAGTCCCGATGAAGTCAGTGGGAGAGCTCACAAGAGTAAGGAGAGCAGGATTTAGCCCATCATGTACTGTGCTCTGGTGACACTACTGTACTTTTGAGTATGAAATGGCAACATTGCTGTCGCTGTATCTAAGGGGCAGCTGTGGATTTGAAGTCAGATCCATGGGTTTCAAGCACAGCATATATAAATCAATATTGCTATTTATTGTTATGTGCACTAAAGCAGTGGCTCTCAACCGGAGGTACGCATACCCCTGAGAGGATGCAGCGGTCTTCCAGGGAGTACATCCACTCATCTAGTTATTTGCCTAGTTTTATAACAAGCTACATAAAAAGCGCTAGCGAAATCAGTACAAACTAAAACTTCATACAGACAATAATTTGTTTATACTGTTCTATATACTATACATTGAAATGTAAGTATAATGTTTATATTCAGTTGATTTATTTTATAATTATATGGCAAAAATGAGAACATAAGCAATTTTTTAGTAATGGCACACTGACACTTTTGTATTTTTATGTCTGTCTGATTTTGTAAACAAGGAGTTTAAGTGAGGTTAAAACTTGAGGGTACACAAGACAAAACCGACTCCTGGAAGGGGTACAGTAGTCTGGAAAGGTTGAAAGTCACTGTACAAAAGGAGCAGGGCTGTAAGGGCTGTGGGGAGATAGATAAGGAAGGATGTTGTTCCCATTTTGCAGAGAAGAAAATGAAAGTGGTTAAGCGATTAACTCAAGACCACTGCAGAAGCCTGACCTGACCTAGAAACTCAGCTGTCCCTATCCCCTAGTGCTGTGCTCAGATCACTAGACAATGCCACTGTTTACTTTAGTGTTAAAGCATTTAAAAAGTCTGTCACTAGGATAACATGTCTAACTTTAAAGGATTGGAAAAGGATTAAAGGATTGGAAAACATGCTTTGTAGTAATACCCAGGAAGCTCATTTATTTAGTTTAACAACAAGACAGTTAAGGGGTGACTTGATATTTTGTTTGTTTGTTTGTTTAATGTACCTACATGGGGAACAAAAATTTGATGATGTTTCATTTTTGTCTGCTAGGGCAAAGAGTCCAAGATCCAAGGTCTACTTCAGTCTGGAAGTAAGGTGCAAATTTTGAACAGTGAAGGTAATTAATTAGTGGAATAACTTAACAAGGCTTGTGGTAGATCCTCCCTGACTAGCAATTTAAAAATCAAGATTGGATGTTCTTCTAAAAGATGCTCTACTTCACTGAATGCATTCCTGTTTTCAAGTTCTGTGGCCCATGTAATGCAGGAGGTCAGACTAGATTATCACAGTGGTCCTTCTGGTCTTATCTATGAAAGTATTTCATGATCGCTTTAAGCTGTGAATATGTTCTACAGCTTCTTTCCACATATATAACAAATATTTATTGAACACTCCTGCTTTTTCTGCATTGTTACTGACAAATTTACCATCCCTATCGAGAAATGGACCCTAATATTAACAGGATTTCTTTTTCTTGATATATTTTTAAAGATCCTTCTTCTTATTCTTAGGCTAGTAGCTGTAGATTTTTTTAATTTTTTTTTTTAATGGATACTTTTAGCTCCCTTGATCATGAACCCTGAATGTGAATTCTAGAGACTTGCTTACCAAAAAGCTTAATGGAAAGAATCCAAACTTTAGTAGTTTAAATGTCATGATTTTTAGGACTGACTGATGATTGTTGAATGCTTTGGGTTGACAACGTAGTAGGTATGTGTCATTTGCTTGCTGTCATAATAAATGGGGTCACAGTCCTTGTCAAAAAACAGGTATTTATTAGTAAGAATAGGAAGCTCCAAAAAAACCCAATCTGCCTTCCTACTTTCTGGGAACCCCATGTTTTTCTGGACCTGTCAATACAGAACAAAGACTCTAGTGGCTGAACAGCATAACTGCAAGTAAATGTCATAGCACCTACATCCTTTATGGTACTTCATGACAAGTAGTCGTCTTTCATATAGCATTTGAAAAGCAATAGGCTGGGGTTATAATAGAATTTTAAGATTCAAAAACCATTCTAATGCCTCTGGTGGAGCTAAGGGTATCCTGTTGTCCCATTCATGCTTACAGTGATGGTACAGTTGTCCGTGATGAGTCACGTGGGTTGTACCTCACCACAGGCACAATTTGGTGACTCTCTGGGGTTTTCTTCCACAAATGGGGAATAATATACACGCTTGCCATGCCTTGTCCAGACATAGTTGAGTGCAGTCCACTGTCTATGGGAAAGGCAGAATCTTGGAACTTCTTTCATTGGATCTTCAATCAGGTCTTTGTTTGGGACATCACGAGTGGCACACAATTCAAGCCAGCAAGTGCTGGCATCCTTTCCATTGGCCTGTAGCATTGATGTGTGGATCCAGAAAGGCTTCCTGGATTTGAGTCAGGAGAGTGGCAAGACCTGCGAGCAATCCTGAACGCAGCATTGATTTCAGTGTCAACGAGACTGTTGTGGGAGCTGTTACACCAAACTGGCACGCAATACTCCACTGTTGATAAAACTATGGCAAGTACTAATGTTCGAAGTGGTGTGTGCATCACATCCCCAGGGTGCGCCAGTGAGCTTCTGAATGATGTTGACCCTCATTTTTATGTTCTTCTTGATGTTGTCAAGATGTTGGCAATAGCTCAGCATCTGAGGGTAACTCCAAGGTACTGTGTATTGTGGTCATGTGATAAAGGCAGACCACAGAAGTCCACTTTCAGAGACACTTCAGCCTCGTGGTGGTTCAAGTGGAAGGCAGAGATGAGTGTTCTTTGAAGCACTAGTTTTCAGATTTTAGAACTGGTTGCAACTGCTGTGACAAGGTGCTGGCCTCAACCAGCTACACAGAATCCAGCTACTAGTAAAAATTAAAAAGAGCAACATCGTTCGCTGACCTTACTTCCACATACAGTACTGTAAGGTGCACAGGGCTCCTGCAGATTTATCATTAGCTTTCCTGTGCCAATCAACCTTAAGACTTGTCACCGAGATGCGAAGTACACCAGGGTGAATCTGCTAGCAAATCAGAGATTAAACAGCAGCCTCCCTCAGGGATCCATTTTAGTGCTTGTACTGTTCAACTCAATATCAGTGACAGTTTGGTCACATCATCTTGTAAATTCATCTATGCAGCTTATATTGCACTAGCAATGCAGCTGTCTTCTCTGAAAGCCACAGAAAAGTTCATGAACCATGACCTCTGGACACTTGAGACATGTTTCAAAGTTTGGTGACTCATTCAAGTAGCATAACTGAAGTAAACTATCTTACTGTTTGTTCTGACACATTTCAGTATAGAACACTCACTGAGAAATAACTGACAACCACAATCAATCAAGGTTTGGTTCTTCTGTTCTTGTCCAGGATAGCATATCTCCTCCTGGTTTCAGAACCCTTATTTCTTTCTTTACCATCTCACAAACCCTTTTTTCTGACCCCTTTCATATAATATTTTAAATGATTTGGGGGGGGGACAAATCTCAAATATTTATTTTTTTTTTTTCAACATGTATTTCCCAGCTTACTTAAACTCTTATTTAGTCTACTTTTCTCTATGGTTTGAAACCTTACCAATATTTCCCTTTGCTAATTTGTTAAGAACATCACAAATGCCTTCCAAATCAGAGAAGTGCTCCATCTAGTCCAGCATCCTGTCTGACTATAGCCGGTACCAGATGCTTCAGAGAAAGGTACAGAATATCTTATGGTGGACAATTGACATTTCTTCTTAACTGTATCTATTAGCTGTTGACTTATTCCCTGAAGCATACAGTATGCTACAATATGCCTTATTTACATAACCGTGGATATTCTCATTATTCATATAAATACCTAATATTTTTTTAATCCTCCTATGATTTCAGTTGTATCTTTGGCAATAAGTGCCCCAGGTTAATCATGTGTGGTGTTTTTAATAAACAAATCCGTTTTAAATATCTTCCATTGCTGTTCCTTTTTGTTCTTGCACATAAGCAAGAGTGGATAGGAATGCCTGATTTAGCTTCCCTTTACCATTGTATACTACTATGCTGTCTCCTGAGTCTAGATCTGTACACCTCTGCATTATTTGGCATGCTCCTTCTGTCAGTTTTCCAAAGGTAGCCTTTTTTAGATATAAAACCTGCTGGATTAGTGTCAGCAATGGAACATGAGCCACAGGCAGAAGCAGCAAAACACCTGGCAACAAGTTCTTTAGTTCTGATTCTGTGAACAGTAGACTGTCTTTTGGAGTTTTGTTTCTTGGGGTACATCTACACTGTGTGGATTTAAAAAAAAAATAGGGCAGCAGCACGTGTGAACCCAGGTCAATTGGTTTGAGCTCAAATTACAGGGCTAAAAATATCAGTGTACATGTTTCCACTCAGGCTGGAGCCTGGGCTCTGGAACCTGGTGAGGTGGGAGAATCTTAAAACCTGGCCATTTACACTATTTTAGACCCATAGCATGAGCCCAAGTCAATTGACCTGGGCTCTAAGACTCATTGCTGCAGACCCTTTTTTTTTTTTTTTTTTTGCAGTGGTAGTCATAACCTTTGGTGCTTCAAAATGACGGACTGGGCTGGGGACAGCTCCTGTATTCCTTGTTTGCAGTTCACTCATGGCTCCCAGAATGGGCATTCTACTAGCAGCTCAAGTGAGAACTCTTTGGCTGGGCACATCAGTGGCCCAGTGTAGGAACTGACTTGGGCAGTGTCTGAAACAGCTGTGTGATCCTCACTTTAACTATTGAAAGCAAGCTTTGGCAGTTTGGGGAGAACTCATTCTCCAGAGCCTAGAGTGATTCTAGCTGCTTGCCCCACCGTTGGCTTCACTTTTTATTATTTGTTGGCTGGAGAATTTCACTGCAGATGCATCACAGTGGGTGCCTCCCCAGCATTCAGGCCTACAATTGCAGCACATCAGTCAGCCCTTTACAATGTTCCCACTGCCTAGTTCCACACTTGCATGCTACTGTGTAGAGCCATGTACAAAAGGGATTGCAGAGATGCTATTTTCAGGGCTATTTATTCATTCACAGAGCACAAACTGGAAAAACGTTAGAGCTTTAGATTCTCAAACTGGGGGTTGGGACCCCGTAGGGGGTCATGAGGTTCTTATATGGGGGTTTACGAGCTGCCAGCCTCTTGCCAAAACCCCGCTTCACCGCCAGCATTCATAATGGTGTTTAATATATTTAAGTGTTTTTCATTTATAAGGGGGGGGGTCACACTGAGAGGCTTGCTGTGTGAAAGGGATCACAAGTATAGAAGTTTGAGAATCACTGCTTTAGACCATACTTATCAAGAGGAAAAACATCTTTTCTGCTCCTCATGCAGGAGCTGGGCTTGAGTGATAATCCTTTAAGAAGGAGAACTCCTTCCTATTGTCTCTTGCAGATCTGTTCCAGGGCTGCCAACCATCGTGCATTTTATGTGACATTTAGTCATCCATGCATCCACCCGGATGTGAGCACGAGGCACAGTTCCCAGGCCAGTCACCAGGGGCTGCTTCAGCCAGCATCTGACTTCTAGATCTCTTTTGGTTTGTGGGTAGGCAGGGGAAGGCCAGTGAGGAGAGGGAGTCTGAAGGGGGGTTAGGAAAGGAGAGAGAATGGGGGTCATGGCCTGAAAAGGCATGGAGGGAGAATGGAGCAGTATGGCTCTGATCTGTCATGCCCACCACAGCCCTCTCGGCTCCCCCAAAGCCTTCGAGCTCTATCCTTTCCTCCCTCTTCCAGATTCTCTCCTCCCAGCAACAGCTTTGCCCCTCCCCCCCAAGTGCCCTGGTCTCCAATCAATTATTCTGTTACCTCTGGGTTTCCGTAACAACCACCCCCTCAGGACTTCTTGTTCCCTGCAAGCCCTATCATGATTCCTTTCTTGGGTTCCCCCCTTGTTCCAAGAGGAAGTGGTCTGGGCCAGGTCTTTTCCAGGCCCACCTAGACAGGAGAGGAGAAATAGACCTCCAGACCTGCTCTTCCTTCTGTGCACACACCATCCATCTACGTAATCCATGCAAAGGAATCGGGGAGTGGGGGAGAATGCTACTTTCCTGCTTACTCTCCTCTTCACTGTGGGCTAGCAACCCACATACATCTCCAGGGTCCCCAGCAGACACCTAGTGGGGCAGCTATCCCTTGCAGACACATCTTCACAACTACTGCCACCCATGCTAACTAGCTTAAAGTTAATGCAGGTATGCCTCCCCATGTACAACTGCACATAAATTTGTGGTGTACATGTAAGATCTGGGGCAGGATCTTGTCTTTAGCTTTTTCTGTTCAGCACCTACCACTCCTTTGGGCACCCAAACATAATAAGTAACAACTTGGGGAAGAAGAGGACAACCCCAGGAAAATCACAGACCATACACCTGATTGCACCAGCAGTGCATTCTGACTGCACTTCTCTTTCCTTCTGCAGCTGAAAGATGTTTTTCCATCATTATTTCAAGTGTGAAAGTACAGAAGTAATTCCTTAGCCATGTGAGGAGAAGGGGGGACTAACTATTCTCAGTGCTAGGGGAAAGCTCTTCTTGAATCATCATTCTTTTCACAAGCTACAAATCACAGTGTGCCCAAAATGTTAATTACAGTATTTAGCGCAGAATTTATGTAAATAGAGGTAATTACAATAATTACTGTTACTGTGGTGCAATTATATTGGTAATTGTGTCCTGGGAAATAATGAATTGTCCTGACTTTCACTTCTACTGTTGTTGTTGTCTGTCCCTATATGTTTTTTTGCTCAGAGGGGAGAAGAAAAAGAAAGTTCAGTTACTTTAGTTTTAATCAGCATTCCTTAAACGGTGTTTCATAGCCAATTCCATCCACTAATAGCAAAATTGTCATCTTGGCTCTACTAAGTATATAAAAACTGGAATGTTAGTGTAAACTTGCCAGGCTGTCTGTTCAAGACACAAACATTGCAGGCTTATAGACAGCAAGATAGCTATGTTTAATATTAGTGGACGTAGTGGAGAAGACTGTTGTTCCCCATGAGTTTCTACCTCATGCTATGTCAGTGTGGCTCATGGGAGATGGCACTCGGCTTGTAGTCAAGAGAGATGAGTACCTTCCCACCTGTGATCCTAACATAACGTGTGAAAAGCTAAGCATAGCTGAGGCTGTAGTCCAACTGGTGAGAAGCATTCTGTGAGAAGTGATGGCTCAATAGGTGGTATTACAAAGTCTATATTAAACCAGTACCACATTATACTGATGTGCCTAATCTTGCAGCGGGCTTTATAAAAGGCACATAGATCTTTTTCATGTGTGAAGATGATGAGCGCACATATCTTTAGGGACCAGTCCTGCATTTCCCTGCACCCTCAGACATCCTGCTGAAGTAAAATTGCAGACTTAGGCGCTTTACTGTTGACAATATATGGAAAAGCTCCTTTCTGCCAGCATATATGGGCTACTAGGTGATGGTAAAGTATGGTAAGACAAACAAGCATAGATTTAGTAATCACTGGAAGAGTAAGTGTCACAATAGGACTGCAGACAAAATAACTTCCACAGAGCTGTAGTTTTTCAGATTAACTTGATAAAAACAAAGTCCCGGGGCAGAATGTACACCTCACTTATTTGGCAATTCAATAGCAGCTGTAGCTTTGATTTCATTAACACAAGCAAGGTGAAAAATTATAAAATCTCTGAACATAGCGTGATTACTCTTTTGGCACTGATTAAATAAATATCATCATGTAAACATTAATCGTGATGGATTCTTTCTCTGCATCTGGTCTGATGCATGTAGTAAGGAGTGTCAGACAAATGGCACTATATAATTTATCTTTAATTAATGCTTAGTTATTGTAAAGTGTGACCAGCATTTTACAACCAAAAGGCTGGGCAGCTGTTATTCTACAATAGCCCATTAAAATGGTCCATACTCCAGAGTACCGATTCCATTAAATTACAAGAAGTATTTAGAAAATTGGGGGCAACGGGGTAGAAAGAGACTGGGAGCTAGTTGGCTCACCCTGAGACTGTTTACATTAATCAAAGGAACTGATTTCAATAAGTAACCTGAAAAAGGAGTAATACATATCTCTAAAGCTCCTTCACACAAACTAGATAACTACATTTATTTCACTACTTATTCTTTATGGGTAACTTAACAAACATGAAAGAGGAAGATGACAGATATCGCAGTTACCTGTAATATCACTGAAAAATCATATTGAGTAACCTGACCTATCTCTAGAATCCTTTGTATTAAGTGAATGGCTAATGTATTATTGTGGGCCTGGGTAATCAAAGGACTGTATTGAACAATGTGGCAGACAAGAATGGACTTTGACAAACAGTCAATTGGGTATCTCTAGTGGGAGGTAAATGCAAATTCCCACCTCCATTTATGCAAAAGCTCAGCCTTGTGAAGCTATCTCCTGAGGATACTGTTGTCTCCTGATTACCTGTTCCCAGAATCTGAAGATCTAAGGCCCAAGTGTGTAATGGAAAGACTGATGCATGATGTGCTTGCTCTTAGCTAAAGCTTTTATGAAATTGGAACCAGTGAAAAACCAGTTTGTGGTGTTTGAAGGACTGACCTCTACTGCTGGAGTTGGGGAAGGTACAGGCAGAGGTATGATCTCTCATAAGCTTATTAACATCCATGTAGGCTTTTATTATGTTTAATGTTTTATCTATAACCCTTTCACCTCAAGAATAAATGTGCTTGCTTAAACAGCTAAGTGGTGACTAACTGTAGACAATCACATTGTTTATAGCCTTCAAAGAGAGCAAAGTACAGGTGCTAGCATGTTTAGGCAGTCTGACTTGCTGGGAATAATGGAATAGACAGGGAGGAAAGCCTGGGGGAAATCCTGGCCAGGAGGGAGGGAGAGAGGTCTGCACCCACGAGCGATGACCGCTGAGGAGTGGGGAGCATTAGAGTCCTTGCTGGACTGAAAAGGGGGAATACAGGTTCAGTTGCCCTGAACTGTGACAAGAGACGCACAGGTCTGAGTTAGCCACAGTGGTGGACAGGCATACAACAAGATTTTTACTAATGAACATCAGTCATGACCTGAAGCTGCCAGTGAAATTCTCCTCCGCAGGGGCTGCCAATCATGCTGAATTGCATGGTGGTTATTTTTAAAGAAAATCTCTGCACTAAGTGAATACACCATATACTTCTACTTCCTTTTGGCTGAGGGCTACTGTCAAGGCTGGTAATGCTTCCTCTGTCTGGAGACACTAGCAGAGCTGAGTGATGTTCAGTAAAGTTAACCCATAGTTCAGGTGACTATATACCTGTTAGAGGGATCTCATGACAAGTTAGGGGCTTGATTTTTTTCAGAACTACTGAGCACTGTCACTCCTGTTGACTTCAGGTGGATGTGCAAGTGCTAAGTAACTCTGAAAACCAGCCGCTATTTGGGACTACGTACTACCTCACTATCCCAAAATGTATTGGAGGAAAATATTGTACTACTTCTGTATTCAGAACAGAATCCACATTTGTAATGTGCCCATATCACTGCTCCCCTTCCATTTTTTCAAACTATAACTTGTTTTCTTCATGGGAGTACCTTGACTTTGTGAAGAGAAATTAGAGAATACTTGCTGTAAACAAGTTAACTGTTTGATACACACTTAAAATACAAAATGCATAGAAAACAGTGCTGCTCTAACCTATGAATCAGTAGTCATGGGGTGAGGGGGGGAGATTGATACTGCTTCCAATGAAGTGAATTTCAAAGCTCTCATTGACTCCAGTGGGAATAGGATTGGGCCCCTCTATAGCTATTTTAGTATTTACCCTAAATTGGGCCTATCTGGAAAGTCCCCCAAAAATTGAAGTGGTGTGAAAATACATTAAAACAGTAATATTGCTTTTAATTTTCCAAATATTTTGCAAACTGATTACTTGGTAATGGAAACTCGATATAAAAGTACATTAGGCCCCAATCCTGCAAACCTTTCACGTGGGCTAACTAGCAAGACAACTGAAAGTCTTCAACACAAAACATGAATTCAGAGAAAATTCCAAACAAAACCAGCTGAGCTAGCAACAGGCATTTCTTTTTTATCTTCCAATCCTCCTGCTTTCTACGGCAGCCCGTTTTAACAACTTGCAGGATGAGGTCTTAAAAACTCAAGGGTGCTCAGCACCTTACATGAGCAGCCAATTTCAATTAGACTGTCAGTTGTCTTTGTAGTTAGCCCATTTCACAGAGGACGAGGCCCTAGAGGCATCTCTTCCATTTCCTCTGTGATATCAAAAACACATGCATGAAGCATTTCATAGACGTTGCAAATATATAAGCTGTGTCGCAAAGATACTGAATGCGTAGATATAACGAATTACATACTATGTTAAAAAAACAAAAAACAAAGCTCTTAAAATTCTCATTTCCTGAATGCTTTGTAGCAGATTGACGGAGCGAAGGCTAGGTCAGATTTAGGGGCTTTAAGCTTCCCCCCCCCAAAGAGCATGATGCTCTAATCTATTGCTGGAGCATTGAGAGGGTGTAAGAGGAAGTTCATGGAAGAAAAAATCAGGGTGAATTTCTGGGGGGATGGGGCTTTGGTTGCAGGGAGTCCTGACCTGCTCTACTCCTTACTTTTGGAGACTGTCTGACCATTCTCAAATATATACTTCCAACTTGGAGTGGCTTATACAGGACTTGATTTATTAAAGATTTAAAGGAGTATAAAATTAACATGGTACACATTGAATGGATTAAAAACTGGCTAACTGATAGGTCTCAGTGTAATTCTGAACAAGGAATCATTGTCAAGCAAGTATGTTTCTAGTGGAGTCCTGGAGGGACTGGATTAAGGCCTATGCTATTTACATTTTTATTAATGACCTAGAAGGGAAAAAAATCATCATTGGATAAAGTTTGCACATGACACACAAAATAGGGAGTGGTAAACTATGAAGAGGACCAGTCTCTGATTCATAGTAGTCTGGATCATTTGGTAAACTGGGCACAAGCAAACACATATTGTTTAATATGGCTAAATGTATAAATCTAGGAACGATGGTAGTCCATACTTACAGGGTGGGGGACCCTATCTAAGAAGCAGCAACTAAAGAAGATTGTCTCCCACCACCACCAATTGGCTGAACATAAGCTCCCAGTGCAATAGTGTGGCCAAAACGGCTAATGTAATCCTTGAATGCATAAATAGGGGAATCTCAAGTAATAGTAGAGAGTTTATTTTATCTCTTATTTGACACTGGTGCAACTACTCATGGAATTCTGTGTCCTGGAATTGTTGACAGCAGAACAGAAGGATGTTGATAAATTGGAGAGGGTTCAGATAAGAGCTACAAGAATAATTGAAGAATTAGGCTATGCCTACACTCGACACTGTGCAGCAACACAGCTGCACCGCTGTACGGTGTCCTGTGTAGCCACTCTATACCGACGGGCGTGCATCCCCAACGAGCAGCAGTAGCTATGTCAGCAGGAGAGTGTCTCCCACCAACATAGCATTGTCCACACCGCCACTTCTGTTGGTGTAATTTATGTCAGTTAGAGGGGTGGGGGGGTTTTCACACCCCTAACTGACAAAAGTTTTATCAATAAAAGTGCTAGTGTAGACAGCCTTAGAAAACATGCCTTATGACAGAGGCAAAGTGCTCAATCTATTTAGGTTAAGGGGTGAGTCGATCAGTCCAAGTACCTACATGGGGAACAAATATTGAATAATGGGCTCCTCAGTCTAGCAGAGAAAGGTAGAACACACTCCAGTGGCTGGCAGTTGAAGCTAGAAAAATTCAGAGTGGAAATAAGGCAAACTTATAAGTGAGAGTAATTAACCATTGGAACAACTTACCAAGTGTTGTGGTAGATTCTCCATCACTGGCAATTTTTAAATCAACACTGGCTCTTTTTCTAAAAGATCTGCTCTAGGAATTATTTTGCAGACATTTTATGGCCTGTGCTACACAGGAAATCAGACTGATGATGGTCATTTCTGGCCTTGGAATCTATGAATCAACTGCTCAAATATCTGCTCCTGCAGTATGTAATCGGAATGTACACTGAGCATTTATTGCACTAAACAAGCATGTTTTCCCAATTTGTTGACTTTAGTAGATCTCCCTAGTCGTTATTAAATCCGATGGGCCTGTTGCCTGATACAAACCATTGTGCATCAGGGATTGTTAAATTGACAGTTTTGGCCCCAGTTCTACTAAACAGATGTACTCACCCTATTCCAGGGATTTCTTCTTTCAAATGTTGTGCGGGGGAAAATTAGAAGGGGGAAAAAAGCCTGATGCTGGCAACTGTGATCTGGAACCTGGTGATGCTATATGGATAATCACAGGTCTTTTGATTTCAGGACTCATTACCTCAAAGAGCAATTGTGCAGGCGGAATGAAAAAATTGAACCAGTGAATGGCAAATGTCTGAGCTTAATATCTATCATTTTTAAAACACAGGTCAGGGAGTCTACAAATTGTATTTGCATCTCAGACATTCTGCAGCACAAAAACAAATGTGGTCTAGTGGTATATGCCATTCGTTTCAGCTCAGGGTCCTCTTGGAACATGACAACTATAAAACTAAGATTCCAAAATTCAAACACAAATAGAACTGAGGTTCTCCTTGGTCCTGCTAACAGAGGAGCCAAAGCAGGCAGACTTGGGGAGGAAGCAGTGGTTCTCCTGTATCCTCTCTCTGGCCAGTCCCTGCAGAGGACAGCAGTAAAGGGTCTGCCTGTGAGACAGAGGGGCATGTTCAGTGCAGAGAAGTGGACTTCACATCCACAAATAGCATATAGTCATTGGGTCTACGTAGCCCAGAATTAGTGTAGGAACCACACAGGGCCTTAGCACTATTTTGTAGTTGAAGACTCCACCTCATTGCTCATTTCATCTTACAGTTTTCCCTGGCACAGCTGTTTTGCTTGGGCTTTGTTCACATAGGACTTAAATGTGGCATTTAGCCACTGATAGGGTACCTGGGAGAGACTGGGCCAACTGATGTGGTGAGCAAGCAAACTGTGAAGTTATGTTATATTATAGGGTACATAGCTTGTTCCCTGCCCTACACCTTGCCTCTTACTCAGGCTAGTGCAAAAGGACATGGGATCATTGGGAGAAGACGCACTGCTGGCACTACAGAGTGTGCTGTTTCTGAGCTCCTTGAGTGCAGAGACTGCAATTGTGACAGGCCCTTGTACCATCCTGTGGTGAGGGACATGGCCTCTTACTCACACCAGCAGCCTATCTACCCAGCTATGGTCCCGTCTGCCACAATCCAGTCCCTTTTCCCAGACTAGCTCTCCACACCAATCTTGACAAAACTGTTGCTGCTATTGTGCTCAATACCTGCGTGGGGTTAAGAGGGAAGTGGAACTGTTCCTTTTGTTCTCTTCTGTACATTCCACACAGAAAAATACCCATTCTGGATTGTGAAATAAAAGCGCCAGGAAAGAAAATAACCTTTTCAGGGGTGTTCATCCCCTAGATCAGGTAAACCCAGAAGATTAGATAGAAATGACTTTAAAGTCTGGCATGAAGACTGGGAGGTGCAAATCCTCAGGCCGCAATAGTGTCAAACAGATTCCTGTTTTCTGTACAAGCCTGAGAGATTGTTAGCAATGTGGTAGTTCAACTGAGGTTATGTCTACACCAGCAGCTCAAACTACAGCGGTGTGAATTGCAGCACTCGCTAGCATGCTGTGATATAACTCCACTGCGTGGATACCGCGGGCATAAACGAAAAGGTACCTAGTTTGCATTAACTTAGACCTGTTTGCACCAGCAGTATCCATGTGGAGGAGTTAGAGCACTATGCTAGTGCATGCTGCAATTACACCCTTGTAGTCTGTACTGTACACAAGCCGGGCATTAATTTGGGCAATGAATACATAGTTCTTGGATATCTGTAATTGGCATTAAGCTAAAGCTGAATTTGGCTATTCTATCAGTTGGCTGACATTTTCAGATTTTGAAATTAATGAGATTTCAAAAATATTTTAAATATTTGGAAAAGTTGACAATATTCACAATTTTCCCACCCCCTGCTTTTCAACCAGCTACAGAGCTGGGTTACAATAAAAAAAATAACTCCAGTTTACAGTGATAGTAAGAATAAAATAAATGAGAATAAAAACACACAAGTTCGTGGGCCAGCACTGAGTCTTATTTAGGGAAATGCTCTGTGTACAGATTAACTCTATTCTATTTTTTTAAATTGTTGTGCCTAGTGTGCAATGGGACCTGCAGTAGTTTTGACCAGTGGATTGAAATAAGAGGAGAGAATTTAATGTAGCTTTTGTAGGCTTTATGCAAAGGCTATATTTTATAAAATTGCATAAAAACTTCCCTTTGCTAGCTATGCCTGATTAATTTAAGATATCCCCATGATGCTTATAATTGGAATATTTTTCTCATGGAAGAATGTCCCTGTTGTATAGCTTCCTCCAAAGAACCAGGCCAGGTGGAGATGGCCGAGGATGTCTATGCTTTAAGTGACTGGGCTGCATATAGAATCATCATAGTATATCAGGGTTGGAAGGGACCCCAGAAGGTCATCTAGTCCAACCCCCTGCTCGAAGCAGGACCAATTCCCAGTTAAATCATCCCAGCCAGGGCTTTGTCAAGCCTGACCTTAAAAACCTCTAAGGAAGGAGATTCTACCACCTCCCTAGGTAGAATATAATTCTGTTCCAAAAGTCTGAGGCACCGTGCCATAGCTACCTACTTTGTGTTCAGCAAAGCAAAACATCTGGAGTAATAATCCTTTTTTTTTTTTTAAATGAATTAATGGAAAACTCATGTCTTCCCAAAGCCAGTTTCATAAAATGAGTTGGGATTATTGAACATTGATAGTATTATGTGATTACTCCTCAGCTGGCAGTGTTCTCCTAGCATTCCTTAGCAATGCTATCAGGGCATCTGATATTCCTTTCCTCCTCCCCAGCACTTGCTAATAGAGTGAGTAGCAAGTCAGAATGCAATTTGTGGTGGCTGCTGCTCAGCCATGAGTGACTGGGTGAAATGCCAACAAAAGACAGACAGCAGCACTGAGAAGCTGCAGATTTAAAGGAGTTTCCAACCTAACCCAGGAGTCCTTCAGAAATTATAAGCTTCCCATGTATGGAAGGACTGGATTTTATCATTGGAGAATGGCATCTTTTAAGATGTATTGATGAAAAGAACTATATAAAACAAGAGCTGAGTATTGTCATTATACAAATTATGGTACCAGAATTTTCTTCATAGTGGATTTCACAAAGACAATCCAAACAGAAATATTTTACATGTGAAGCACAGGAAGGAACCAAATCTGAAAGCAAGTTGAAGATTTTTAACTTGAGTGGGTTGTTACTTCAGAATCAAGCAAGGATATTGGCAAATATCCCTTTCCCCATACAAGACCTGATCACAAGATAAAGAACTGGATACAGATGCCATTATCCAACTAGTTACTAATAATCACTAGTTTAAATTCTGAGTATGTGTTTCCCAGACCTGAAGAAGAGCTCTGTGTAAGCTCAAAAGCTTGTCTCTTACCAACAGAAGTTGGTCCAATAAAAGATATTACTCACAGACCTTATTGCTCAGTTAAATTTACACAATTGAGTCAATAAGTAATTATGCCATATTCTTTATATGGATTGCAATAAGAAGTGTAAAGATACTGTATAGGAATAAGAAGGTAAATGTATTGGGAATGAAATCCCAAACACATTATGTACCCATACTATGGGCAGATGCTTCATTTGTTGTATCTATCTCTAGCAGCCATGAGGCCTTCTGTCTGCTTTTGATTTTAGCCATGCTCATTTAACTTGTCACACCAATATATACTGAATTGTGAGATAGCGGAGGGAGTTTCCTCTAAACTCTACAGAAAGAATGAGCATCAGATACTGCAGGAGTTGATAAGGCAGCTATGCTATTCTGTGAATCTTGTGGCTATTATAATGGAGCCACAATCTCCCATTAGGTATAAATGTACACAACTCCCATTGGAACTAATGGCCGGGGGGGACGCTGCACCGGGAATATTAATGTAACAAAGAGCTAGATTTGGTCCTCTCATACTGTGTAGATTGGTAGCAGTTTGTACACTGACAACTGAAGTTACAGTCTCTCTTCTCAAACTTCCTCCTTTAAATAACATGCTTATCTAGGGTCAGATCTTTCCATCTTTATTCAGTCCTCACTCAGGCAAGATCCCATTGACATCAATGGGAGCAGGCCTAAGTTAAGGAATTCTGAGTAGGATCCTTAGTAAGTGACCAATTAGCATGTTGTCCTGTCACAACACGGCTGTTTTGGTGTAAGTGGTGGTGGCTGGTTGTTCAGCCCAAACATCTGAGGTTGATCTGCCACATTTAGTAATCCTCCTAGACCAGATTCCCACTCAGCTGTACAGGGGGTTCCTTTGCCTCTCTCATTCATGTTATAAATGGCTTACTCTCTGCTTTGCAGACAAACTAGATTCCAAGGCAATTCTTGGATTGTTTAAAAAGCTGTTTGACCCTTGTAAGGGACCATCTGAATTCAAAAGATCTGTTGCATGTTTTAAATCCCAAGTTAATGACCTAGCTCTAGCAAACACGTACACAATCATACAATCCCAAATTAAGTTACAGTAGCATTTCTGGGGCCAAAATACACTAGTGCAACCCTGTTGACTTCACTGAATTTGCACTTCATTGGGATTTCACAGGTGAGAAACTTGTCCCTTTTCTAAAACTTTTCTCCCTGCTAAGGCCTAGATTTATGAGAATTCACACAACTCAAAATTCACGATCAGGCAAATGTAGAAACTTTTTAATAGTGTGGGAGACCTTTGAAGATGTAAACCTATTTGTATATCTAAAGATGATGAAACCAGCAGTTTCAATAGGAAAGCTTTGCTGTCTGAAATGTACGTTTGTATTAGTATAAGTGGTCTGTAAGAATGAGCTATTAACATACACATGCTTAATCCTCCACTTACCTGAGTGAGAGAACACTGAGTAGACAGACAGCCATTCATTGCCCAATTTGTGGTAGCACTGGTCATGATTCCACAGTTAAGGTGGAGTCAAAAGTTCAGTTTAACAGATGCATTAAATGAATTGGTACAGAAAAAATAAGTTCAAAAATCTCAGCCTGTTTTCACTGGATTGTCACACTTTTTCTTTGTACTCCTACTGGAAGAAATCTGGGACCTGTCTTTTGTCCATATTGTTGCTTCTCACATGCCAATTGGTAGTGTTTGTCTGCGGAGCCTCTTATAGCTTTTTAGCCATAACTGTGAACATGGCACCAAGCTGGATCCATATCTGGGGTAGTGCAAACACATCACAAGAGAGAAACATGGCTAAGGCCACTGTCAAGGTATAACATCTTAGATGCATGGATTGTGTGACAGATGTACTGATCTGTTGACATGTGATATAAAACCGTACAAGGGCACTGTTAAGGCTTTGCATTACTGATCAGGTTTGAAGCTGAGATACATTATTGTTTTCGGGTATCTGTTGGACCAAGTGAAAGCTTTAAGGAGCATTGGAGTCTGTAATCGACAGTGTTGTAGGCAGTATGTGAAAGTGGAAAGGAATGTACAAGTCTCTTCCCTTGATTTATTCCCATGTTTCCAAGTGTCCACCCACAGTCTTAAATTATCAGCTTTTGTTTGCTAAGCTGTACCTGATATTCCACATGGAAGTGAAGGACTTGTATGGGGCAGGGACTATATCTTCCTTTGTGTATGCACAAAAGTCTAGCATATTTCAGACACTCCTAGAATCCAAATACATACCCCTTTTTTTAAGGGTGCGGGGATAGAAAAATGAAGTATCAAATGACTAGCCCTGCTATCACACACAACTCAATACTTAGAGGAAGGGAGACCCTAGCCTAGAAAGCAGTGACCCAAAAAGATTTGGAGGTCTTGATGGATAACCAGCTGAACATGAGCTCCCAGTGTAGTGTTGCAGACACAAGGCCTAATGTAATCCTTGCATGTATAAACGGGGGAATCTAGAGTCTAAATAAAGATTATTTACCTCTTGTTTGACACTGGTGCAACCACTGCTGGAATACTGTGTCCAGTTCTGGTGTCAACAGTTCAAGAAGGATGTTGATAACCGAGAGAATGATTATAGGATTAGAAAACATGCCTTACAGTGATGGGCCCATTTAGCATAAGAAAGAGAATGTTAAGGGTGCTTTGATTACAGTCTATGTATCTACATGGGGAACAAATATTTAATAATGGCATCTTCAATCTAGAGAAAGGTATAACATGATCCAATGACTGGAAGCAGAGGCTAAACAAATTCAGAGTGGAAATAAGGTGTAAATTTTTAACCATGAGTAATTAACCATTGGAACAATTAAGGGTTGTGGTGAATTCTCTCTAGATCAAGATCAGGTTTTTTCTAAAAGATATGGTCCAAGAATATATTTTACAGACATTCTATAGCTTGTGTTATACAGGAGGTCAGACTAAATGATCAGTGGTCCCTTCTGGCCTTGGAATCTATGAATCTAGGCTGTAAGTCAGACCTGGGATCTCTTCCTGGCTCTGTCCCTGACCTGCTGTGACACCGTGCGCAAGTCATCTGAAGTCTGCCCTTCCGTTACCTCACTGGTAACACAGAGACCATATTTAATCTCCTTTGCAAAGTGTCGTCAGCTCTATGGATGAAAAGAGCTACATGAGCATATAATTTGATCAATGGGGAGTGATCACCTGCATAAAAACTGTAGCTGTTCCAGGGACTAATCACTGAAGGCTTGCTCTGTCGTCTTCTCATCATCACACACAGTAGAAGGAAATAAAACCAAAGGAGCCAATAAACAGAATGATTTTTTTTTTTTAAAAGAGAGAGAGAGAATATTGAGTGAGGTCAGGATACCTTTCCTTTCAGAGACCTGAAATTTGGATGGCTGATAAATACAGTTTCTATATAGCAAACTGTATGAAATATTTATATTGTATACATATTTTTAAAATAATCAAGCCTAACCAATAACATTTAGCATTCCCGTACAGTTTGCCTTAAACTTGTTCCATCCTTTAGCAACCTTGAAATGTAACATTTATATAATGTAATTATAAACCAAGATACAATTAAAATATTCAAATCAATTTTATTGCCTCAAAGATAGATTTTAACAAATGGGGAAAATTCCAATCTCTACAGGTAGGAAGTGAGGTGGGAGACCGTATTTACTTTGAAATGGTAAAGCTGTCATTGAACAAGAGGAGAAACGTAAATAATTACTATAAAACTGTATTTTTCTCCTTCCAAAGATTAGTGGTAATTGAAAAGAAAAACTAGATGTATTTCCTTCCTCTCACTCCAACCCACAATACCAGGCCAGTTGTGGTGTTTGTGTTTTTTTTAAAATCAGTTCTTGCCAGCATGATTTTGGAAAACTGATACAATAAAAATTAATGTTTTGAGAGTCCAAGGAATGCAGGATTGGTTCTTCAAAAATGTATATTTTCCTTGCTACGCTGAACTTTTGTACAAGGAAACTACTCATTACAGAAACTCTTTGATTGCTGACATTAATTATTTTTTTCTTAGTGCCATTTGTCAATGAGATCTTACAAAAACTAAACCAAACATTAATTTTTTTTCTCCAGAGTGATATCTGTGGAACTTGATATATATATCTGAATATAAAACATTTCAAGGCAAAGTATTTATAGAACTTAAAATACACAATCCTTTTAAAACATTACAGAATTAATAATTTGTCAAATTTAATACCAAGTTTTTACTTTTAAAAAATTGTTCTCAAAATAAATCCACAATCTCTTAGTGCACTTAAAGAGAAAAGATCAAAAGCATTAACTGCTCTCTTTCCTTCCAGTGTTAATTAGAATCTTAGAAGCATTTATATCTATTCTGAAATCATTTGGGGGTTTTTATATGCTTATAGGGAAACCCTGCAACACAAGTCATGAAAGCAGGCAGTTTCCAAGCTGGTTAGTTTTCATCACAGTTAAATTAAGAGTATGAACCTTACCATTTTCTTTTGTACTAATTTCCATCCTGGCGATTTTTTTTTTTAAGTCATATGGAATACATATAGCTGCCTCCTGCTTAATTCCATTGAATATAATATCCTCTTTTACCATTGTGTAGGTATGTCTGGCACCTTCACAAGTGTTGAATCCATTGCTTGTAATACTCAGAAGTTGATGGCCCATTTTATAGGACTGATTTGGGAGTCCTAAAAGAAGCTGCTAACTTTCTATGATTTGCAGAAGAAAACAGCGTCATTGTTTTAAATCAGGTAGATGAATTTAAAGTCCCTTTATGGATTTCAAGAGTTTTTCCATTTCTAATTTACTAATATCCTTCATTATCAGTGCCATCTTTAGAATCTCATTATTCCAACTCAATGTCTCCTGCATATATGGTAATCAGCAATATAGCAGCAAATCCTGTTAGTAAACCAGCATTCTGAATGAGGAAGAAGGTTAAATCTGTTCTCCTTCCAGTCACTTTCTCTCTCAGCATGTCACTCATCTCTGGGAACTAGAAGAGAGGGGTTTATTTTTTAGGTAACAGTTGCCATCTTGTGGTAGAATATGTAATTTAGCATCTTGATAGTGATTTTTATTTTGTACTTTATAGCTGTGTTTGGATCTTAACCCTAATAGAAAGGAGAGTTAGTGGTAGGGACAGGTCAAAGGGCCCATTTCACCAATGATGGGAAAACTGAAATAGTGGTCTCTCCTGTGCTGTAATCTAGAGATGTCATCCAGATCTGAACCACTTCCTTCATATGACATCAGGAATCTATGGGGGTCCATCTACTAGGCCAGCTGCTGCTATCTTGCCAAGTTACACAATCATAATAAAAAAGATGTTATGGTCTGTCATTTCAAACACTGCTGCAGTCAGGAACCTCTCTAGGGTCTTTTAGGGAATGCAAAATAAGGATTCTGGGGGCACATCTACAAACTACCACCGTGAAACTGAAAATGCATACATCCTTTCAGAACTGGAACACCTAAGTGAGCTCTTAGGGGTGTTGATGAGCTGGTGGGAATCAGGACAGAAAGAACAATGACTCTGCGGTGAGATTTATCCTTTCACCTAAGGTACCAATGCACGAAAGGGACAGGCTGTAATAAAGGAAGATTGATGTATTTTTAATCAGTTTCATGTAGCAATAAGAAAGTATGATAATTAACGAACTGGACCAGAAGACTGAAGCAACATACTATAGAATTAGTTGAGTTTGCTAGCAGTCAGTGACGACTCTGTCATTAAAGGTGACAGGAGACCTTAACACTCATGTCAACACTCCCTTTCACCTACAACCTAGAACTCCTCACATGCATGTTATCAACTATAGGCTGCTCTCAGGTTCTACCCACCTGTGGCCACACATGGAACCGTATATTCAATCTGGATATGTATAAAGCCAACACAAAAATTATATTGCTACTATGGATGGACCACCATCTGTTGCTAGTGGTTATCAGAACACTTCCTCTTACATAACAAGGACAAGCTTTCTTAGTAAGTTTCCACTGCGCTCTTACACAGCCAGAGTGTCAAGACACTGATGACCAAATAAGATGCTATAATCACATAAATATCCACTGCTAGCGACATTAGCTTCTAATCAGTACCTCCCTTCCTACATATGCACACTGCCTCCACTGATCTCCCAGGTTCTCAGGCCAACGAATACAGGAACTGTTGATGGAATGAGACCAAGCAGCCACTAGCTAAAAACATGAGCTAAAGATGAAAGTCTCTGGGACAAGAAATTCCTTCAGACTTGCTCCAGTGTCCTATAGACACAGCCACTTTCTCATCAGCCATAGTTAATACAAAGTCTATGGTCCAGCTGAGCTAGAGTGTACACTGTTTGTTTGTTTAAACCTGTAGTGTATTCCAGAGCCCCCAACCTCCTCCACAAACTGCTGAAGAATGATCCGCCTTCTCTGACCAAGTTGCACTTGTGTGTGGAAGCAAACAAACAAGCATGGAATAGATAATGCCATGCCTCCCTTAAGGACCATTCAAACAGCAGGAGATCCTGGACATAGTTCCTTCCCTATGAGCCACTCCCTATTATTCTTAACCATATTTCACAGAAGTGAACATTTAGGCTCTCTAACAACACAGGCTATTAACTCTTTCTTTGAAAAGCAGGCTACTACCTACCTTGAAAAATGTTGTAGGTCTAGAACAGGGGTGGCTAACCTGAGGCTCCGGAGCCACATGCCGCTCTTCAGAAGTTACTATGCAGCTCCAAGGCTGGAGCTACAGACGCCAGCTTTCCAATGGGCTGTGGAGCGCTCACTGCTCAACCCCTGGCTCTGCCCCCACTCCAGCCCTCCCCAAGACTGCAGTACCCTCGCTCCTTCCCCACAGAGCCTCCTGCACGCCATGAAAGAGCTGAGGGGGAGGCGCTGATCAGTGGGGCTGCTGATGGGTGGGAGGAGAAGCTGATGGGGGGCTGCTGACGTATTACTGCGGCTCTTGGGCAATGTGCATTGGTAAATTCTGTCTCCTTCTCAGGCTCAGGTTGGCCACTCCTGTTCTAGAACCACTCCTAACTGCACAGACCTGGTAAACTACAGGCAAATAATCTCTAACTTCCCTTTCCTTGGGATGGATTATTTATAAAATGATTAAAGGCAGCCTCATATCGCCTAACAAGAGCCAATTTCCTAATCAGGCTTCAGCTGAGGGTATGACATGGAAATCATACTGGCTGTCCTGATGACTGTCTCCTGGCCCCTGCCAGTCAAACATTTTTTTCCCCCTCTCTCTGCAGCAATTGAAACCTACATTATGAGATACTGCAGGACTGACTTAGAGAGCTAGCAGGAGTTAGTGACAGTACCCCCAGATGTTTTCATCCTTCCTAACAGACCACACCCAGAGGACAGCAATGGTTAACGGCACTTTTGCAACCAAGGGCCTAGTCTCTAAAGTTCCACCACGCTCCTTTCAACCTATGGAACGTCTACGTTAAACCCCTATGGGAAGCTTATCAGATGCTATTGCTTTAAATGCCAGGAGTATGTGGATGACACTCGGCTATTTATCTCTTTCACCTCCCCTGTAAACTACTACCTCCAGCTATCCTGCACCTGAACAACACCAGATCAGAGCTGGCTGAAGCTGAACCCAGGGGGAAAAAACCCAGGACTAATGCTAATGGGGTACAGAGAGAAACTTCTCAGAACTAGACGATACCATCAATACAGGGTACCTACCCAACCATGGACAAAAGTATGTAACCTAGAACTCCTCGTGGAATTGATACAAGACACCAAAATAACTGAGAAGCTTATTTCAACCTGCAACATGCCAGGAGACAATACCCCATCCTGTTTGTCCAGATGACCTTCTATCCTGTCAGACACAAACCTCTAAACACAATGATCCATTAATTTGTGACAGCCAGGGTCACGTATTGTAACCTGTGTAGTCGGAAATAAATCCAAAACCACTCAACTTCAATGATGCAGAATGCAGTTCACTTGCTGACAAAGACAGCCCAGCAGCTGCTGCTTCTCATCGCCATCCTCAAATCATGGCACTGGCTACCGTCAACTGTTGAATCAAGTTTAAAGTTCTAGTCTTGGTTGGTTGTGTTTGTTTGTTTTCTGAAAAGCTCTCAGTGGGGTGATATTAAGCCAGCTCAAACTGCCTCTCCCTTCATGAACTCCCAAGGCAAGTGCAATCCCCTCAGACAGGTTAAGACTAGTGGGAGCAGAAGACAGTCTTCTCAGAAGTAAACCCATCACTGTGCAAGTCCTCCCTCTCACCCCACACACACACGCACTCACTCTCGCTCTCTCACCCACACATGGCCGTCATTAACAAGCTCTGCTCTGCCTGCTCTCTGAACAGGGGAGAGAAGAACAAGAAGAGAAATGAAGTTCTAATTAATCCTACCTGCTTCTAGACAGAGGAGTGTGAAAATCAGGAGAGAAGTGGAAAATCAGACCTCTGTATAGAGCACTCGCATAATTTTTTTTTCAGATACAATTGTAATGGACAACCTAAAAACAGAAGAGCAATGGATATGGAGACAGGGTGTTCTCTATATAATGGGTTTAACAACAATTTAAGTTGAGCTACTCTAAAAGTAAAGACAATTCATAATTTTTGCATGATATTCATGTTACATGAGTACTTGCATTTATGATCTCATATCAAAGAGCATTTGGAGTGAAATTAAACCATTTCAGTTGTGAAATTGTTCTTGTAGAGGTTACTAAGGCATTGTGAGTTTGAAAGACTCTTGGTGTGCTGGTTGACTCTAAAATGGCCTCAAGTGGTACCTGTGCAATCATATCTTGTTGGGCTGTAGCTCGAGGTGGGCCAAAATTGTCACCTTGCCCTGAGGCCCTTCAAATTCTGGGAATTTAGAGGAGCTTCAGGTTTGAACTCTGGGCTGTGAACCTACATGAACAGATGTGGTTTAAAACTCCGTTCCATTTCAGGAGAATAGCTGGTCTTCCAAGATTTGAGCCTAAGACAGTAATGTTTATGAATGATAGCTAACAAGATTTCTGAATTTTGTGATTTTAAAAATCTCATCATGAGAAAAGTTCACATGACTTTGATGCTGTTGAGTCCAAATTGCAGCTGTCAGAAACAAGCCCCAGTCTAAAACTTATGTGTCCCCAGCCTTCACACCTTACTTATGAAATATATAGGCCACGGAGCCTATTATGAAGACAAAGGTTAGTACATTTGTACTGAATCAGCAAGTATGAAAGGATGGGTCTTCACTCATGGCTGATGTTTGCTTTTGTGCCATTCTTATTTTTTAGCTGTAGTAGTTACAAATAAGTGGGGTGAGGAACACTTGACTCCCAAAGCCCTAAACTGAATAAAAAGCACCTCAAAATGCAACAGGTGAGATTACTGACAAGGCTTTTTAATAACTTAAAGCATGATGCTAGAGTTGGAGCAAAAAATTGGAAACCTATGTTTGGAAAAGACAAGTTAATGCTGACATCAAAGATTATTGTTCCTCATAACTTTCCTACTCAACTAACAGTTCATAAATAGCATCCTACATTTTTCATTATATACATACAAACTTATACCGAAATATAAAGAATTGTTGAATAGTTAAAAAAAAAAATAAGGGTTGTGTTAGTTTAATGTTACTAGTTTGATTATGTAGAGTGATTGAGTTTGGATAGTACCTATGTTAAGGCTTTGCCCTAGCTTTTGTCTTGCCAATCTTTCTCTTACCTAGACTTCTTTCAATAATGCTTACAGGACAAAGGTGGTGTTATGTGTTGGAGGACTTAGACTAATTAACTTCCTCTTATCTGATACTCACAATATAATGCTTAGTCCCTATATTGGAAAAACCATGAGTAAGATAACAAAGACCTGAAAATAGTATAGAGAGCAAAAGGTTTGTAAATTGAAGCTTGCATGTGCATATTGTAAAAGTTACATAAGACAATGTTTTATAAGCTTAATGTTGAGTGAAGGAAGGCTAATGAATCTGTAATGTGAAAAGGTACAAGGGAACAAGACTCAAGTCTCAGAAATATCAGACCGGAGACTTGAGACAACCGTCATGAAATGCAGAAGAGTCTCCTGGTACCCTGGAACTCAGTAACTTAGGCCTCTACCTATTCCACCTTATCTGCTTTTTGTCTGGCATAAATGTGATCAAATTATAAGTGACAATAATTCTGTCTGAATATGTATAAATTTGGGTGGACTTGTGACTCAGTTTACAAAAGAATTTTTTCTCAATAGCGATTCCTGCTGGAGTAAGATAATTTTTCTCCATTCATATAGTGTTGCACAGTTGGCTAGGTGCACTAAGAAGGTTTTCACTTTGATATATTTGCTTTGTGCCCCAAAGCAATATCCTGACACTCCCATCTTTTTACCATGGTGACACAATTGATGTTTTGTGCAAAGCGTGCCTTGTAAGGTATCATTCTCAAAGTCTTGATCTGTTAAACATTGACAGCACATACAATAATATCCTTTTGGATTGTATCTGAAGTTATGAATATTGACGGTGTACCAATATTTCAAATGTGTTTGCTCCTGGAGTGACACCCACAAGGCAGTTTATATCCAGACTAGTCAGCACATTGTGGACGAATCATCCAAGGTAACTGCCCATTAAGAAACACAAGAGGCCATAAAAGAAGCTTATCTTCACCTGATGGGCTCTTCTGTGGACACTTCAGCCAGTATGTGAGTAATGGCTGCTATGAGTCATTGAAGCATGCAAGGGCATGTGACTAGATCATGTGATACTGGATTCCATCTTAGGCCTGTACTTTTCCACAAACTGGGCTGGGGACTTTGCTTGGAACAAAAGTTCCCACCCCATGAAGGAAGCTATAAAAGGAGGAAGTGACATCCCTTGGCCTCACTCCCCTTACAACTGAACACCTGGAAACACCTTAGGAACAAAGACTGAACCAGGGATATGGTCCCAGGCTGAAGGGATTTCTAGCCTGTGTATGGAAGATTGGTGAACTGTTTGTACCATGAGGGTGAGACACTGCTTGATTCAAATCCTATCTAGGGTATAGAGCTTAGCCTGCAATTTTGTTTTATTTCTTGGGTAACAAACTTTGATCTGTACACTATGACTTGAAATCCATCTTTCTGTATTTAATAAATGTTTTATATTTTTTTTTTTACCTAAAACAGTGTGTTTGAAGTGCAAGGGGATATCTGCTCAGGAACAGGGGCTGGTGCATTGTCCTCTCCACACTGAAGGAGGGGTGGACTAGGAAATAAACATACTGGTCAGACTTTTGACCAGGGCAAAACAGTACAGCTGTGGGCTCCTAGGCTGGGGGGGGGACTGGCTGAAGCCTCTCTATTGTTAGTTCATGAGTGGCTAGGAGAAGCATTCATGTAACTGCCGCTGGATATGTCTCTGCTTGTGTGGGGCTGTGTAAGTTGTAAAATGTGGAGAGAACGGCAGCTTGTCACGACCTCACAGCTTGGGGGGGGGGGGCAGGTTAGTGAGACCCAAGTTCCCAGTTGCACCCAACGGAAGTCTAATGAATCTGTACATCCCCTATCAGGATCAGAGGGCAGAATACCAAATTATAGTGAATGAACCATTATTCAGGTCCCCTGTGGAAATGCCTATATTCTTATGCATGCATTAAATAAATAAAATGAAATTGTATCTCACCATATCTGCCAGGGAAATGTACAGGAACATACCACCAGCTATTGCAAAGATAATGTTAGGAGCAAAGTTGCTGCCCACTAATATACCAAAAACCAGACCAATGTAGCAGGAACATGATGAAATAAAGTTGAAAAATAGAGCCTGGTAGGTGCTCATTCCTGCATTTATCAAAATGATAAAATCCCCTGGGAAAAAAAAAAGGTGGAAGAGGACATTAAGTGATTATTTTCTGAAGGTTTGAAAGGAGATTTGTAACTTGTATGACAATTATAACCCAGCCCTCTTTCATATAAATAATGAAGAACATTTTCAGTCAGCATTAACATGACTGACAGGTGAGTTAATGTAAATATCTTACCCAGTTCATGAGGAAACTCCTCACATAAGATTGCTATGGATGTACTAAGTCCCTGAAGCAGAGAGAGGGTGAAGGAAGCACCAATAGCCAGACCATCAATGAAGTTGTGCAAGGCATCGCTCAGCGTGATCATCCAGGCAATTGTTCCAATCTCTGACAATGGGGGTCCCTTTAAACATTTACTTTGGGTTTGGGTTTTCTCTTCCTGCAGAAAGAACATAGCAATTATGTGATGCATTAAACAGCTGCAAAGAAGCCAGTGGATTTCTTTCCCTTTTTTAATGTAGAACTGCTAAAAGGTAAAAGTACTAACTGTAATGGAGACCAAAGCTTTTTGTCCCCAGAGCTGACACTGAACAGGCAGCAGCTGTACCCGCTTTCCTACATCACTGAGTTAATCTACTTTGATGCAATTGGGGAAGGATGGATGAACACTCTGACTGTGAGATAGCATCTCAATGCCCATTTAGCCCTTGGTTCATCTGCTGAGACAAACACCAAGGGTGAGAACTGGGGTAGTGGATTTTACAATTCACACACCAATCCATGAAAAGCTGGACAGAATACAAACTTGGGCTTCAAATGGGGTACTAAAAAGCAATCACTCACTTTCCACCCCAACCACTTAATTAGAAATGAAAGGGCGCTATCATATTATCAGTCCCTGTAATTCTCACTTGGGCACTCAGATACCCTGCTGATGAGCACCTCTATAAAACCCTAGATAGCCATCCAGGAGCATCATCGATTGTTTCACTTCTAAGTTTGGGCCATGCAAGTCACATCCTGGGGTTAAAATCAGTTTCTAAGGAGTGCATGTTCAATATCATTGCCAGTAAGTAATTTTCACTGTGCTGCTGAATGGTTCTAAGTTTAAAAAAAAAAACACAAACACACAGCTTAGTGTAGAGCTGCTGAGTATGAACATTTAGGACCCACTACTGTATCCCAGAGATGGAAATAGAAGTCTGGCACCATGTAGTAATGAACCCCTTCAGGCAGATAAAGCACAAAATAAATGGTCTCCTTTGAAAATGTGGTTTCCTATATGTTTGCACATACAATTACAAATGCAGTAGCACAATTACTGTAAAACCCAACAACATTTGTACATAAAAGCTCTTGGAAATCCATTAACTAGTGCTTGAAATGGAGAGTTAAATATATATTGAAGTTACAGAAACACTGCCCTTGCTCTTTAGCAAACTCTGTATATATCAATGTAATACCATATTCCTCTGATTACAAGAGAACTACAAAAATAGTTGTAGGAAGTTATTATACTATAATTATAAATTAAAAAAAGTGTGGGGGGTTTTGCTATGTGAAAGATAGAAGCTACTGAACAATTACAATTTGATCTTAATAAATGAGAATATAAAATACTGATTGATATCTTACCCGGGTTGACATTGCTATATGTTAGCACTGACTTGGCAGCTAACAAAGAGAGCATCACTGACTCTGCAACCTTGCCAAAATAGCTTGTTTCATATTGCTCAAGTGAGTTGTGAGCGAGCAGTTTATAAAAGCATATCTCTTCTTCCTAGATAAGCTTATACAACCGACTGAGAAACAATACATTAAATAAAAAACAATGTTCATACCTGAGCAGAGACCACACTAACTGTGTCAAAATTGGGGTTTCCATTAGGCTCTATTATGGCTGGATTTGCATAGCACATCATCCCATTATTAGATTTCAATGGCGTGGGTGGATTGCCCTTATCCTGAGGAAGATTCTGTTTGTGAGTTTCAAAGTGAGTGTGGCCAGTCTAAATGGGGGGGGGAAAAAGAAACAAAACAAAAATACAGACTGCAAAATAGGAATGTGTCTAAACACACTGTGCAAGAAAAATCAGCTTGTCCATTTGGATGGACATACAGATGTCTATGTTTGTGCTGATTATACTGTTAGGCAGAACGTCCCAAACTAGCCAGAGGACCACTGGTGGTCCACAGAGCATTTGCTGTTCATTAATGGAAAGCTTGCTCTTCACAAGGCAGTGCTTTTTCCTTCTCAATTCCAGCTGCTAAGTTGCACTAAAGACAATTAAAAATACATTAGCAAGTACTGAACGTTCCTGTTCCATGTATGTAATCAGTATGAATTGGCACATGGACCACCTCCCTATTGTAATCTTCAACAGCAGGGAGATGGGGCTGAGGAATCTCCAAGGGGGAAGAGGAGGTACACCAGACAGCTGAGGTGCAATTTAAACTCTGAACAAGTTTGAGACGCCCTGCTCTGAGACACATGCTGCAGACTGTACATGAGCACACAAGACAACAAATACAGTATGATATGGGGACGAAACCGAGAGCCTGTGCAGAACCCACAATTCCTGTTAAGGTTTCTGCACTGGAACATGGAGGGGATGTGGGGATATTGGCAGTGAGGTTAAAGCACAGTCAGTGTAGAGTCAATAGGCCAAAACCTTCATGGGTGGGAGTGTCTGGCTGTATCCACTTATCCTCCTTACACCCTACAGTATCTGCATGAGTGGCCAAGGGAGGGCTCAGGGTAGAATGCCCTTTATGTATTTCCACCAGGCAAAATCCATTCATTCAGGCTTTGCTCACAGGATTTGGTCCTTCAGGGTGCATAGAATGTGGCCTAATGATTAGAGCAGGAGATGGGAACTCGGTTTCTGGGTTCTATTCCCAGCTCTGCTTGTAATTCTCTGTGTGAGATAGGTTAAGTTACTGAGCCTCTCTGAGCCTCAGTTTAACCAAGTATCTCAGAGGGGTGTTGTAAGACTGAGATCCTTGGAAAATAATGTAAAATCTTGTATATCATCAAACTACCAACTATCTAATAAAAATATAACAGCTGTTTCAAACTAAGGCTCAGTTTTGTAATATAAAAAAGCCTGCTAGTAATATAACTTGCTGAAATATATCAAAATACATCAGTCCAGTTAGTTACCTGGCCATAGGTCTTCAATATCATTTTAAGAATCCTTTCCACAAAGAAGAGAATATAGAATCCACCAAACACAGCTACTGCTTTCTCAACATAGTTGTCAGTTTTAGGATCCAATCCAAATGCCTAGAAGAGAATGTAACAGCAATTCAGGTTAGTCAATCTTAACACACTTTCGGGGGGAAAAATACACTAGTTGGACTGGATCCTCTGAAGGACTGAGTGTCTACTACCACCAGTGGCTTTAATGGGTCCTAAGTTATTACTCAAACCTAAATCTTTTAAGTTAGGCCATCAATAGTTGGGCTGATGTACTGAAATAGTACAATTTACAGACCTAGTATAGAAGTCATTCTCGAAAGTCTCTCCATTTACTTCAGTAGGCTTTGTTCCCAGTAAGCAATATTTACTGTCCTAGAACCATTACATATTTGGCAACTATTGGTTTTGTTTTGGAAGCTTCATGCATAGAAAATAAATCCTCCCCTTCCAAACAGTAATTTAGGTCATGATAGTCATAGGTTAAAATGAAATGATAACAAGTCACTTTAATTACTAGATGGTAAAATCTAGTTGGCAAGAAAAAAAATCCCAAATACAGTCCAAATGTGTGGAAAATTATATATAGATGTGTCTGTTTCATAACCTCTTTCCACAACAGGTAATTTAAATATATTTCTCTACATGTGCAATTTTGACAGTGGTTTGCCAATATTTGATCTAAGTTTAGTCTCTTGACCCATGGTAGTATTTGAGGAAGAAACAGGTATTTCCCTGACAACTAAAATCCCCACTAAACCTGAGCTAGGAAGAAACTTCTGTTATTTTAATGGGTGAGAGGGAAGGGCACAAGTCTGCTTGCATGAGGACTTGTCAGGATACAGACTTGAAGAGGAATTTTACCTGTGTAAGGTCAGAGTAAGCAGAATTTGGCTATAAGGGCCTAATTTAACCCTCAAAGATGCATGTGCAACTCTCATTGCCACCAGTAGTAATAGCATGCATTCTGAGGACCAAATTCAGTTATAACACTTTAGCTTGCCAAAAGTATCTGAAGTAAATGCAATAAAGTAAAAATTGCCATGCTGACTTTAATGCCTAAATTACTATTGTCAAAAATCAAATCAAGTGCCCAGGAAAATAAGGAGTGAAACTCAGACTTTGGGCCTAAGTGCATATGAACTTTTCCATGTGCCCGATTTAGATGCACAAAATTTACTGTGCTGGCATATGCACTTAGATATCTAAACCAGGCAAACACAAAAGTATCTGTACTGTCAGCAAAATACCTACTGGAAAATTTAGGTCCCATATTTTAAAAACCCAATGGTTGACCCTGCATTTTTTAAACTATTATATAAAATCCCCTGATGCAGATTAACTTTCCACTAATATTTATTCAATGAACTGAAATAAGAACTGCAAGCACTTTGATAAGTGACAGTAAAAGCTGCCTGTTTTCCTGGGGGATACCTATTGGGTCTGAGCCTGCAAACGCTTACCAACTTGAGTAGACCCATTACTGTCTGTGGGACTGATTGCATTAACAACAGTTTGTAAGACAAGATTCCATTATTGTTACTTCTTGCAACAATATTACTACACCGTGAACTACAACAGACATTCCTAAGCCTTCTACCAATATAGCCACAATACAATACAGAACCTGGAACAAATTGATCGCTGTTGTAATTTTGTTAACTTCAGAATTACAGAAAGTATAACTTTGGTCTAATGTATTTCCCCCTTTCTCCAGTGATGGAAGCATAGTATAGTACAGTGGTCCTCAATCTCTTCCAGGACACGTCCTCATGTTACAATAAAGTAGGGGCGTTCCCCACCCATCTAGCCATGAAGACAGATGGTAGTCAGACCCCCCTGAAATGTGTTCACAATTCCCCTAGGGGTCGCGACCCAAATGTTGAGGACCCATGCTATAGTGCACTTCAAAAATGACAACACTTTGGAAATGGGTAAGTGCCAAGCCAGAGAATGAATACCCTTCCTTACCTCTGGAATTAGCTGGAAAATAGCATTGGAAAAGAGGGTCCCAATGGCCAAGCCCACAAAATAGGTTAAAATCTTGGGGAAATATGGCTTCTTCAAGAGAGGAGTTAAAACAAATCCAAGGAGTGATGCCAGGTTAATGATACTCACGGAAAGGAACCCAAACCCCCAAACTGTGAATGAGAGCACAGCAGAAATATCAAGTTTTTTAATATCATATACAATGTATTTTTAACAGATGAATTGACATGAGTATAAAAAAAACCATTCACAAATCATTTTTGACCTGCAGTTGATGTTAGAACTTACAAGTAGAGAAATCAAAAAAATGCATCTGATGAAATGAGCTGTAGCTCATGAAAACTTATGCTCAAATAAATTTGTTAGTCTCTAAGGTGCCACAAGGCCTCCTGTTCTTTTTGAAAAAGTACAGTGTAACTTTAAAGGAGCTGACCTGAACCCACAAAAACAAGAAAACCAAAACGCTGGAACTGATTAGTTCCTGTCTGGAACCAGTCACATCAAGGATTGAAAACACACTGGGGTCTGAAGTCCAGGATTCGGTGGGTCAGATTGTCAGCTGATACAAATCAGCTTACTCTGAAGTAAACAGAGAATCTAGCCCTGCTATATTTAATCTGGGACTAATGCTTTAAAAGCTAAACCAGAGGCCAGTATAGTCATGACATAAGAATAAGACTATCTTGTTAGCCACTATGGCTACATTTGAATATAATTTGCCATTGGAGAGCTGAGAAACAGCCAGAACACTTGTAGTTCCCTTCCTCACAGATCTCTAGCATTGGAGGGCTGCACCGCTTGACTCTTTTTATCCCCTAATCCTTTCCCTTTGAAGGAAAGATTTGTGAAATCCCCAGTAGTGGCTCCCTTCCCTCCCTTGCAGCTCCCTTCTTCCCTTGACTCTCCCAAGTACCTCTATGGGGGGAATACAGTAAGCTTCTCTAAAATGGCTTCTGCCTGTCAAGTCCTACCTGGAAGTGGTATCTAAATATCTCAGAATGGAGCAAATGTATGAACATTTGTATCTCTCTCTCCTACCCACCACAGACAGAGAATGGAACAGGACCATGAGGGAGAGTGGGCTAGACAATTTTTTCTTTTTAATTTCTTGTGGGTAACCATGTCTCTGTGTTAGATGCCATTCTCTGTGGACATCCAATGTTGTAATAATGAAATAAATCAAGGAAGGTGCAGATTCTCAGCTGGGGTAAATCAGTATTATTTGTTTAAATTAATGAGCTATGCTAATTTACACCATCTTGGGAATCTGGCCCTGAAAATATTAAATATTTATAATTTACAAAAATAATCTTGTGCTAAGTCCTTGTATAATGGGAGCAAGTTTCAGTGAATAGCATATTTGCACAGAGAAGGTTTAAACTACTCCTAAAATAGGTTTAATCAAATACTAACATCTTGTCTGTGTGTGAAGCACTTTGGCCCTATAAACCCATGCCATAAGAATACACCCACACAAGGGAAATTTACATGGAAAACACCGTGTGGTTCATGGTGTGAAGCTTTCAATGCATTATTCCCTCCTGAAAGGCAATTTGACTTACAGAATGGAAGAAATCTGTGAATCTCTGAGGAATTCATGCAGAGAGCCAGCCCGTTTCTTTTCCTCTACAACAGCGCAGGACACTTATGGCCATGAGCTAACACCCCTGAGCAACAGGAGATAGTACCTCATTTAGCGGCTGTCTCCACAGTATGAGTCTCTGGCCTGATGCCAGTCCTGAAACCCACTGAGGTCTCTAACATGCAGTGTTTGTGTGGAGAGGCATCTGTGCATTCAGAAAGAGGTGAGATATTTTCAGGTGGACTCCGCTCCCTCCCATCAGCTATTTTGTGGGAAGGGATTTTTCTGGCAGAGATTCTGCTTCTCTGACACCCTCAGTGCTATGTAGCTGAATGCTAATGGGGCTCTCTAAGCAGAAGTGCAACAACTCACATGAAAATGAACAGGTGAAAAGCCAAACAAATCTCAGACTTTCTGTATCAGTGAGAAAATGGCACTAGCAGGTGGAAAAGAAGATGGATCATTAGTGACAGACACAGAGAGAGAACTTCAAATAGTTCAGAAAGTAGTACTAGACTCCTGAATAATGCAAAAATTGTGTATGAGTCAAATGAGAAGAGCCTCTTCTTTTAAAGAGAGATAAGGGTAGAATCAGGCTTGGAAAAGCTCGGTCCCATGCACCATGAGCATAATTTCAGGTGACAAAATGCAATGCCATGAATGTTCCAGAATCTGTAGATTTTGTTATAAGCAATGTGAAATTGTCAAGATTGAGGTTTATTGTCCAGGAGTATCAAAAAGTTTTGCCTGTACACCAACTTGCCTCTTACCTCACCTTTAAAGAAATTCTGTGGTATAACCACAATCAGTTTTCCATACAAACTTCTAATTCTACCGTAAAATCATCCACAAACAATAATCACCGTCAACATTATGTTGGAACATATGAGAGCAGCAGGATAATCCAGAAAACTGTACAGTATAAAAGTTGCTTTAAGCTCCTCTTTGCACTGCTGGAGTGGTGCAAAGATGACTTAGCATAGGCCAAGGGTCAGCAACCTTCGGCACGCAGCCCATCAGGGTAATCCACTGGGACATACTGGCCACCGCTTCCCACAGCTCCCATTGGCCGGGAACAGTGAACCACAGCCACTGGGAGCTTTAGGGGGCCGTGCCTGCGGACGGTCAACGTAAACAAAATGTCTCGCAGCCCGCCAGCAGATTACTCTGAGAGGCCATGTGCCCAAGGTTGCCTGATTTTTTTCTCTTACATGACAACAAACATACGGAGTAGGGCTGTCAAACTATCAAATAAATTTATCGCAATTAATCACAGTTTAAATTGCACCATTAAACAATAACTGAAAACCGATTTAAATTTATTATAAATATTTTGGGTGTTTTTCTACATTTTCAAATATACTGATTTCAATTACAATACAGAATAAAAAATGTACAGTGCTCCCTTTATATTATTTTTTATTACAAATATTTGCACTGTAAAAAAGATAGTCCAATCTACAAGTCAAAGCATGAAAGGGCATACGAACGTTGAGCATATGTGACACGTAAATACCTTGCAGTGCTGGCTACAACAGTGCCATGCGAACACCTGTTCTCACTTTCAGGTGACATTGCAAATAAGAAGTGGGCAGCATTATCTCCCACAAATGTAAACAAACTTGTTTGTCTTAGCGATTGGCTGAACAAGAAGTAGGACTGAGTGGACGTGCAGGCTCTGAAGTTTTACATTGTTTTGGTTTTGAGTACAACTATGTAAAAAAAAATTCTACATTTGTAAGTTGCACTTTCACAATAAAAAGATTGTACTACTGTACTTGTATGAAGTGAATTGAAAAATACTATTTCTTTTATCTTTTTTACAGTGCAAATATTTGTAATCAAAAGTAATAATATAAAGTGAGCAGTGTACACTTTGTATTCTGTTTTGTAATTTAAATCAATTTTTGAAAATATAGAGAAACATCCAAAATATTTATAATAAATTTAAATCGGGATTCTATTAACAGTGCAATTAAAACTGTGATTAATTGCAATTTATATTTTGAATTGATTTAATTTGTTTTGAGTTAATCACTTGAGTTAACTGTGATTAATGGTCAGTCCTAATACAGAGCCAAATCCCTCACTGCAATAGAGTTGCACCAGGCTGAATTTAGTTTACTTTGCCTGGTGGTGTCAGTGTCCGGATTTTCATATGGAAAGGAATGTACATGATGTTATGAGAGGAAAGTGAAACCTTGTGCAAACAATTTAAAAGCCTAAATCAATATTAACGAAAGCTTTGATTTTTATCTGTACTAAAAATAAACAAAAACATTTGGGTTCTGTAGTTACAACAATCCATACAACTTTTGCTTTTACCATTTAGAATCATCATAAAACTGTGCCTTTTAATTTTGTATATTGTCTACTCCTCTTTATTATCCTGTGCACTGCAAATATTTTAAAGCAGATTTTAAAAAAATTAATTAAAACCTATTTTCAGATCTCAAAGAAACTGGGTCACGAACACTAAAACTGGATACAATCAAGATACATTAAATTAGGACAAGCATTTTAAAATTATGATTGTTTTTAATTTAATACTATCCATTTTGACAGCAAAAAACAGGATACATGTTAATATCTACAGGTCAATGTAGAAAGACAGCAGAAAAACTGAGGTCAGAAAATATGGTAAGAAAATTAGGTTAATGCCAGATTGCTAGAAATGTGCTGACTGTGGAAGATTCTCTAGTAAGAATGATTATGCATTCATAATAGCACTCGCACTCTCTCAGAATAACAGAATATATTGGTGTATACAATGTCGTTGTTAAAAGAAAAGGAGTACTTGTGGCACCTTAGAGACTAACAAATTTATTTGAGCATAAGCTTTCGTGAGCTACAGCTCACTTCATTGGATGCATTCAGTGGAAAATACAGTGGGGAGATTTATATACATAGAGAACGTGAAACAATGGGTGTTACCATACACACTGTACCAAGAGTGATTACTTAAGGTGAGCTATTACCAGCAGGAGAGCAGGGGTGGGGGTGGGGAGGGAAAACCTTTTGTAGTGATAATCAAGGTGGGCCATTTCCAGCAGTTGACAAGAATGTCTGAGGAACAGTGGGGGTGGGGAGTGGGGAATAAACATGGGGAAATAGTTTTACTTTGTGTAATGACCCATCCACTCCCAGTCTCTATTCAAGCCTAAGTTAATTGTATCCAGTTTGCAAATTAATTCCAATTCAGCAGTCTCTTGCTGGAGTCTGTTTTTGAAGTTTTTTTGTTGAAGAATTGCAACTTTTAGGTCTGTAATCGAGTGACCAAAGAGATTGAAGTGTTCTCCAGCTGGTTTTTGAATGTTATAATTCTTGACGTCTGATTTGTGTCCATTTATTCTTTTACGTAGAGACTGTCCAGTTTGACCAACGTACATCGCAGAGGGGCATTGCTGGCACATGATGGCATATATCACAGTTGGAGAACACTTCACTCTCTTTGGTCACTCGATTACAGACCTGAAAGTGGCAATTCTTCAAGAAAAAAACTTCAAAAACAGACTCCAACGAGAGACTGCTGAATTGGAATTAATTTGCAAACTGGATACAATTAACTTAGGCTTGAATAGAGACTGGGAGTGGATGGGTCATTACACAAAGTAAAACGATTTCCCCATGTTTATTCCCCACCCCCACCCCTCACTGTTTCTCAGATGTTCTTGTCAACTGCTGGAAATGGCCCACCTTGATTATCACTATAAAAGAGTTTTTCCTCCCCACCCTCACCCTCCACCTCCGCTCTCCTGCTGGTAATAGCTCACCTTAAGTAATCACTCTTGGTACAGTGTGTATGGTAACACCCATTGTTTCATGTTCTCTATGTATATAAATTTCCCCATTGTATTTTCCACTGAATGCGTCCGATGAAGTGAGCTGTAGCTCACGAAAGCTCATGCTCAAATAAATTGGTTAGTCTCTCAGGTGCCACAAGTCCTCCTTTTCTTTTTGCGAATACAGACTCACACGGCTGCCACTCTGAATGTTGTCGTTGTAGCTGTGTTGGTCCCAGGGTATTAGAGAGAAGGTAGGCGAGGTAATATTTTTTTGCACTAACCTCTGTTGGTGAGATGGTCCCTTGAAATGCGTTAATTATTTATGCTAGACAGTCTGCTCCACTTTGTATTTAGCTGTGACACTCGGAGTTAGTTTCCCAGAGGAAGAGCTCAAAATCTTGTCTCTTTCAAAAACAGAAGTTTGTCCAATAAAAGCTATTACCTCGCCTACCTTTTCTCTATAATTTAACGAGATGGGGGATGACCTTTTTTTAATTCTGGGCCCACATTTCTATGGCCTAAATCCTTTGATACTGGAATGAAGTATTTTTTTATTATTTTATTTATTTGATATCTTATGTCTGCTCTGCTCAAACAAGGTGAGCGTTCAATGGATAGTTAATTGTTTTTGGTTAGGAAACTTAATACAGGTGTCCAAATTACATCCATCACTGATTTAATAAAAGCAGCATGAACATAAGAAATACTGCCAACCCCAAAGATTCATGAGAAGCTGAAAAAACCATAAAATTTAAAAATAAAAAATTAGGTGTTTTTATTGGCTTTTTGTTATCTGGATGTTTAGGGTTCACTTGGGTAACATTTTCAAGTTTTTCTCTACAACCATGAGAGCTAGAAACTTACGAAAGAGGGAGGGAGGGAGGGAGGGAGGGAGGGAGAGAAAGAAAGCTGAGTTTCCTCACATAATTACCTGATACCAAGAACTGGTGTTTCAAGAAGAATACCAATTACTACAAAACTCATGATAAAATTGCAAGATTTAGCAACACTGCTGAAAATATTTTGTTTTCATTGTATTTTACAGAGCCATATATGTAAAAGTATACTTATTACTAGAACTTGATCCAGCTTAAACTATCTTTGGCCTTTTATGCTACTCAAGCCCTGGAAAATTGCCAGTTTCGGTTTTATACTATCGCAGGCCATCCTATATAGAGGAAGTCAGTCTGTCAGGAGAGCCCCCAAACAAACAGCCCTACAGCACCAAACTTCAGCATTCTGTGGAAAGCAAACGTGGAGAATTCACACAATAATCTCTCCCCCATGCGCTAACTCCCAATTCTCAGGTCCTTCAACACTCCAGTTATAGTAACAGTGTATGAGTTGTTCTGACTCTGTCCTATGTGATTGTGGGTGGCAGCCTGGATAGGATTAGGCCTTTTTCCAGTCACCATTTTTTAAATTTTCTGTAGGCCTGGCTCCCTCCATGGCTAACCAATGTATTACTGAAGTCAGTCAAGGAGAGAAGTTTATGCCATCTGTAAGCTGCAACCTTCTCTTTGGCATTATGGGAGATAAAGGGCAGCAGCTAGAATATCCTGAGCTCCCTGCCTGAAAACATGATCCAACCAGTCAGCGAGAGCAGTGATTCTCAAGCTTTTTTCATTTGCGTACCCCTAAAAATTTTCAAATGCTGGTGGGGACCCCTTTGGAAATCTTAGCCATATTTTGCGGCCTCCCGGGGTCTGTGGACCACAGGCTAAGAACCACTGAGCTAGGGAAGACAGCAACAAAAATCTTAGGACCTTAGCTCTTTTATACTTCGCCACCTGACTTTAGTAAGTTAAGAAGGGACTCTTCTCCCTCAAACAAGCAGATTCTAGGAATGTATTTAATGGACACTCTGCATATCTGAAAAGGCAAATGGTTATCTGTGGTTATCAGCTGGTGCAGAGTGTGCAGATCTGCTCTGAAGAAGCAACTGAGCGGGCTGCATATGATGCTTTATGTTTGCCTTGGACAGGCAGAATGCCTCAGACCATCACCAGTTGGCTGCTGCAGGTCTGCAGCTCTCCCCACATTACTCCTCAAAGAGGCAAGAACATGATTTTGCCCATAGTGTATTATCAAATAGCTTTATGTGCAGTACTATTTATTAAGCTTGCAACCCACATGGAAAATAGATATCTGTTACATGCTGCCTTTTAGCATTTTCTGTCTCTGAAGCAGCATTTTTATTCTTAGTAATTACTGAGTTACAGATTTTGTAATGAATTTTGGAATTTAAAAAATATTTGGGCTTCTAAAATGTTCTTTATTTCAGGCCCCTGCAATACAGGGTAGGGTAGGAGGCCCCTGAAGATTTTCTGTAGTTCTCATGGGGCAGGCTGCCTCTCTTATCTTGTCACTGGACACTGTTGATGAGTTGGCAGAGTCAAAAAAAAAAAAAGGAGCGAGATGGTTACAACAGCATAGGAGGTCAATTATGGGTCAAACTTTAAATGTACAGGCTACTTAACACACACAGAAAAATAATATACTTCCTCTACTCTCTGTCTAGATACTTATTTGGCTCTTATCAGGATATCGGAGATCCTACTGTGTATGGCATATAGTTTTTATTAATAAGTATTATTATTAAATAATGCAGTTCAGTAACATTGTCTAACAGCCAGAAAGAGAGGCAACATTTTCCAAGTACAGAAAAAAGCCTGTCCTCAGGCTCTGACAAATAGAAAATCTAGTATAACTTTGACTAAATATTTACATCTACCTCTGCCCTTGGTCACGGTAGGAGAAAAAATTATTTGGTTATTATTTCACGTATATTATTTTGTTGAACTATTCTTTGCTCCAGCTTTGTGTGTGTTTATTATTATTTATATTATGGTAGCACCTTGAAGACCTGACCAGGGCCCCATTATGCTCATCGTAGTACGAAAAATATCACAAAGAAAGTTGCAGCCTCACAGTGCTCACAATCAAGGATTATAAGATGCAATGGGTTTACTTTTTAAATAAGTGTTAAAATAATTAAAATCCTTTCCATATGAAAAATTAAACTTAGTTATAATGCAATTAACAAAACAAGACAAGAAGTCATGGCAAATGGAGATTGTGGATTTAATGAATTCCTAAGCAGCATTAGTCAATGTTCATTTTATTTATTTTCTGTTATAGCACCCCAACAAAGCACCTGTAATTCAGAATTACATATATTTAATAGTATATATTAACAACATTAATAGATACTGTTATGGGCCTATTGATAAACACTATCATTGGCCTGATCCAGCGTTCCTTGCACGCTCAGAGCCACTACTGAGCTCACTGGATGTTTTGGGTATGCGAGGAATGCCAGATCAGACTTGATATGGGGTTTACAAAAGAACGGCTGGAAAAAAAAAACTGATGAATTTCAGGAAAAACCAATATGCAGAATTTTGTGCAAAAGGTAATGAAAAACTGAAAATGGGTGAAGATCTGCAAAAGTAAATGTTCTTTCTAAAGCAATTAGTTTTCGGTGTAGACAGATGAGCAGGGGTTAAAGGGGCACAAAAAAAACCCCATTGCATTATTGTTCACTATTTCATGCAGTAAGAAAAATTAATGAAAAGAGTAAGATGAAAGTCAGCAACAGAACCCAAAGGAACACTGTCAGTGTGAGCCATAGGTATAAAAAAAAAAATAGAAAAGTGATCAAATATATTCACAAAGGTAGAAAGAAGAGACTGAAATCTAGCAAAGACTTATGGAAAAGTCTTTTTGAATTCTCCCACCATGAAATTTGCAGGTTCTTCTGCACAGAAGTTCCTACCATGTTTTAATAGACAGCATTGAATAATAGCAGCTTTTAAGATGGCGAGCCACAGCAGTCTGAAGACAGAATTGAACTCATATGGTTAGTTCACATGATTTTAAGAAGACAAGTAAAGGAAAGGTTCTCCCTTAAAGGGCCACTCAAATGAAAACATCTCATAAAATGGGCAGCATTCTATTGGGTACGAGTAATGGCTGTTACACCCAATGGTAACAGAGTTACAAAATAAGAAATAGAACAAGAACAAAAAAGTTGGGGCTCCTCTACCCTGTCTTTTAAACGTAGAAACGAACAGTAATATGATCCATATACCAGGATTAGCTAAAAGCGTGGCCCGGGGGCCAAATAAAACTCCCATTGTTATATGTCTCTCATAATTGACCTCAGGTTTAATATGGAGGCATGGCACATAGAATCTGCTGGTCTCAGCATGAAATGCTCCATCTTGATCCAAGAAGACCAGCATGCATGTTGGGACATGCAGCTTCCTACATTAAGGCTGCTATCAGTTCTACCTCATATAAATTAGGTCCAGACTTGGGACTCCTTGAAAGTTGTCAGTGTGGACCTCATCTAAGCCAAGTATGGACACTTTGTAAACTCTTTCAAACTTGGGTGCCTACATCTGCACTTAAGCACCAAAATAAGTGGCCTGATTTTAAGAGGTCACAAGAGTAACGGGAATTGTTGGTGATCAGCACCACTGAAAAATAGAAAATTCATTTAGATGCTTTCATATGGATTTAGGCTCCCAACTTTAAAAGGATTGACCTTTGTTGGTTTGTTTTTTTGTTTCAACTCACAAGCAATCTGAGCCAAAGAAAGAAACTAACAATGAGCTCTGTGGTTAACAGCATACCTGCCTCTGCCTTGGACTCATAAATTATGATGATTTTATTGGGAAAACCCTCTCATTCTAAATTCTGTTTATTAAATAGCTACTAATACCATCAAAATTACCATTAGCAGTGATATTAGCGTTCAGCACAGCACAAAAGCCTACAAGAACAACAAATTACTGCACAGCACTACACATTCTTTTGCACGAACACCATGGTAATGCCTAGGACTAGTTGTAAGTTCATTGGTTGCTTAAGAGAAGATGGAATTTTCTTCCCCCACACACACATCTATGTTGCCCCCAAACTGTCTTCAAATCCCCTCATTGGCTATAGAAGTGCAACATAGGAGCTGCCACAGAAACTACTGTGAAAACGTGCTGGCTTCTCTCTCTATTACTGTTGTTTGTTATTTTTAAGAGATTAAAAGTGTGCTAGGTGCCTCACAAAACAGGAAATAGGCTCTCACCCTGAAGACCTTACAGTCTGAATTCAACAATGAGGGTTATCAACAGACACAAAAGGAGGAGGAAGGGAAGAGGAAAGATAAGGATAACACGAAGATCACACCCTTACTCAGTAAGACATTTACACATCTCGGCCTCAATTCTGCAGACACTGAGAGCCTGCTTTTCAAAACTACTGAGCACCAAGAGCTCCTGCTCACTGATGTAGAATTGCAGGTGCTCAGCCCTTTTTAAAGAGAAGCCCTTAAGTATTCCGGAAAAAATCACATTGATTTTGCTATGTCAGGATCAGGGGCCACAGTTGATTCCCTTACGACAGCTGGTTTTGCACTTATTTTCCTTCCCCCTTGTATTTCAATGTATTATAATTATTCATTTCAGAATCAGAAAAAGAGGGATTTAAGAACAGGTTTGAGGAGACGTTCCAGGCACAGTGGGAAGCATGGAAGAAGGAACAAAAGCAGGAATGGGAAAGATATGGAAAATTTCCCTGGGCAGGATACCCACTGACTGACCCAGAATAACTTTGTTTCCCTGACCGGTATCTGTAAATGACAATTCAAATTTACGACTCCTGTAAATCTTAATGGTAGCTGCCCATCTAAAATGCAACACATTAATATTCACCCCTGTAAAGTACAATTTCTCCCTGCAATCACCAAGGCCATCTTCTGTTTCAGAGAGTAATTATAAGTGAAATGGCTCTTATGCTTCTGTGCATAAGCCACCCTCTAACAGAGATTATTAGAAAGAAACTTCCCTCTATGTGCAGGTTATTTCATAACTGCCTACGGGAGGATTTCTTGCAGTTTCCTCTGACTGTATCCATAAATTAAGTGGAAACAAATGGACACAATTCATCTCAGCAAGTCCTACTCCTGTTCCATTATGAATGAAAGGATATTATCTACCTTCTGAAGAAGACGGTTTAGATTTGTTCTTGTGCTTTGACGAATTATCACAAGGGTGAAAAATCAGCTGTTGTAAGACAGCTGGACATATTGCGGAGAAGCTGGAATTTGTTATCTGGCTGTTGTTCGGCAATCCATGAAGTGAAAAGATGTCCTCAGCAGACATGCACTGAAAAAAAAAAATAAAGATTATTAAGCTGACATGAAATTAAGGGGTGACAGATGAGAGAAATAACTGCTACACTAAAAACACTAGTGTTATGCAGTGAAAATACAGGACAGGATTTTCCAAGTAGCATACTTTGCACATTCCGAATTTGTGCATGAAAACACCATGATTGAAAATCCCTCCCAGAATTCATTGGCCAAGTCACTGAAGTGATTTGGGAACATAATTCACATTAGAAATCAATGGAACTTGTTTCTAATTAACTTAGGTGCTTTTGAAAATCTTGACTTCTGTGTATTTATGACCAGTTAGCTCATAGCTTAAAATAACATTGAAAACACTGGCTCAGAGTATATAAAACTAGTCTAACAACTAAATAATTAAATCTAAAAATATTTAGGATACCATTAAAATCTCAATGACAAAATATCAACAAATGATAGTTACTGCAGCAACTGTTACGTAAATAAATATTTCAACCACATGCTGTTTTATTGAATCATAGACTATCAGGGTTGGAAGGGACCTCAGGAGGTCATCTAGTCCAACCCCCTGCTCAAAGCAGGACCAGTCCCCAACTAAATCATCCCGGCCAGCGCTTTGTCAAGCCGGACCTTAAAAACTTCTAAGGAAGGAGATTCCACCACCTCCCTAGGTAACACTGAGCCTGACAATCTAGCCAACTTTCTATCCAACTTATAGTCCATTCATCCAGCCCATACTTCTTTAACTTGCTGGCAAGAATACTGTGGGAGACCATGTCAAAAGCTTTGCTAAAGTCAAGGAATAACACGTCCACTGCTATCCCCTCATCCACAGAGCCAGTTATCTCATCGTAGAAGGCAATTAGATTAGTCAGGCATGACTTGCCCTTGGTGAATCCATGCTGACTATTCCTGATCACTTTCCTCTGCTCTAAGTGCTTCAGAATTGATTGCCTTGAGGACCTGCTCCATGATTTTTCCAGGGACTGAGGTGAGGCTGACTGGCCTGTAGTTCCTAGGATCCTCCTTCTTCCCTTTTTTAAAGATGGGCACTACATTAGCCTTTTTCCAGTCGTCCAGGACTTCCCCCAATCGCCATGAGTTTTCAGAGATAATGGCCAATGGCTCTGCGATCACATCCGCCAACTCCTTTAGCACTCTCGGATGCAGCGCATCCGGCCCCATGGACTTGTGCTCGTCCAGCTTTTCTAAATAGTCCCGAACCACTTCTTTCTTCACACAGGGCTGGTCACCTCTTCCCCATGCTGTGCTGCCCAGTGCAGTAGTCTGGGAGCTGACCTTGTTCGTGAAGACAGAGGCAAAAAAAGCATTGAGTACATTAGCTTTTTCCACATCCTCTGTCACTAGGTTGCCTCCCTCATTCAGTAAGGGGCCCACACTTCCCTTGACTTTCTTCTTGTTGCTAACATACCTGAAGAAACCCTTCTTGTTACTCTTGACATCTCTGGCTAGCTGCAACTACAGGTGTGATTTGGCCTTCCTCATTTCACTCCTGCATGCCCGAGCAATATTTTTATCCTCTTCCCTGGTCATTTGTCCAATCTTCCACTTCTTGTAAGCTTCTTTTTTGTGTTTAAGCTTTGCAAGGATTTCACTGTGAAGCCAAGCTGGTCGCCTGCCATATTTACTATTCTTTCTACACATCGGGATGGTTTGTCCCTGTAACCTCAATAAGGATTCTTTAAAATACAGCCAGCTCTCCTGGACTCCTTTCCCCCTCATGTTATTCTCCCAGGGAATTCTGCCCATCAGTTCCCTGAGGGAGTCAAAGTCTGCTTTTCTGAAGTCCAGGGTCCGTATTCTGCCGCTCTCCTTTCTTCCCTGTGTCAGGATCCTGAACTCGACCATCTCATGGTCACTGCCTCCCAGGTTCCCATCCACTTTTGCTTCCCCTACTAATTCTTCCTGGTTTGTGAGCAGCAGGTCAAGAAGAGCTCTGCCCCTAGTTGGTTCCTCCAGCACTTGCACCAGGAAATTGTCCCCTACACTTTCCAAAAACTTTCTGGATTGTCTGTGCACCGCTGTATTGCTCTCCCAGCAGATATCAGGGTGATTGAAGTCTCCCATGAGAACCAGGGCCTGCGATCTAGTAACTTCCGTGAGTTGCCGGAAGAAAGCCTCGTCCACCTCAACCTCCTGGTCTGGTGGTCTATAGCAGACTCGCACCACGACGTCACCCTTGTTGCTCACACTTCTAAACTTAATCCAGAGACTCTCAGGTTTTTCTGCAGTTTCATACTTGAGCTCTGAGCAGTCATACTGCTCCCTTACATACAATGCAACTCCCCCACCTTTTCTGCCCTGCCTGTCCTTCCTGAACAGTTTATTGGTCTCAATAAACTTGAATTAGACTGTCCTAAGTGGTCCTACAGTATGTTGTATCCAATGGTTTTTATCCATTTCATATCATTGACTGTTACAGAACAAATCAGAATACATTTACTTTAAAAAAAAAATTCCATTAGGACAAGTACCTCTTTAGCCTCTTAGCTTAGGACAAGCCAGTAGCTCCTGTGCTAGTAAGCATATATTTTACTTTAGTATGTCAAGCCAGGAATTCTTTTCAATGTACAGCTAATAGACAGAAATCTTGATTTAAGTTGCACAGATGTGTAATGAATTGTTTGACAGTACACAAATAATTTATAATTTCTTTTTATTCACACATTTTTCTATCATGACCAATACCTGAAGGAGTTCTTCACTTGAGTATACAGATGAAACAAAAAGTTTTCACATACCAACGACGAGTCCTGAGACAACAGGTGAAGTCAAGTGTTCTTTCTATACAAGACACTGCATAATAGTCAACCTAGAATGTCAGTGTTGGGAGCTTAGGGGCATTTTAGGAAATATAAATTAAGGACCATTCCCCTACTCCTGTCAGATAATTTTGTTTAATTCTCTGCTCAAACCACAACAACTACAGAATGAAATAATGCCATATAAGTGCAAAATAGTAGTATTATTTATTACAGTAGAACCTCAGAATTATGAACATCAGAGTTACGAACTGACCAGTCGACCACACACCTCATTTGGAACCAGAAGTACACAATCAGGCAGCAGCAGAGACAAAACGGAAAAAAAAGCAAATACTGTACTGCGTTAAATGTAAACTCTTAAAAAAATAAAGCATTTTTCTTCTGCATAAGTCAGTGTTCACTTGTAAACTTTTGAAAGAACAACCATAACATTTTGTTCAGAGTTACAAACATTTCAGAATTACAAACAACCTCCATTCCTGAGGTGTTTGTAACTCTGAGGTTCTATTGTAATTAGAAATAATTCAAGCAGGAACATCATAAATAAAATGCAATAATTTTGAAAACATGAAAGAATTTATCAAGGATTCCAAATCCTTCTTGCTGAGCAAATGTCTTAGCCCTAGTGACATTCCATAAGTCATTAAAAAGATGTTGTAGCCTTATCAGTGGACTGAAGATCTCTCTCCACTATTGAAAATAACGACAATGTAACGCCCAAGTCTTGAAGATGGGATCAAAAGAATACCATTTAAAGAAATTGTAAGTCGGGGTGGAGGTATCTGTCAACAAACATTTACACCTACTAATCAAAACTTTTCTTTTCTTCATATTTGGGTTCAAATAATTATGTGAAGGTTTCTTTTTAAGATTAAGCTAGACCTTATATATGTTTCATACCTGAATTCTAAACTACACTACAAATGTACTTATCAGTAATATATAGCTTTTCATTATGCTTCAGTTATATATTCTTTGGACATCACTTTTTGTATGTCTGCATTTAAGAGATTTAGACAAGAGGCAATATTTCCATATCTATTGAACTGGACTTTCTGAAAAAGCCTGTACCCGATTAGAAGCATGTTACTGAGGACTCTGTCTATACTAACAGATTTATTTGGGCATAAGCTTTTGTGGGTAAAAATCCCCACTTCTTCAGATGCATGGAATGAAAGTTACAGATACAGGCATAAATATACTGGCACATGAAGAGAAGGGAGTTACCTTACAAGTGGAGGGCCAGTGCTGACAAGGCCAATTCAGTCAGGGTGGATGTAGTCCACTCTCAATAATTGATGATGAGGTGTCAATACCAAGAGAAGGAAAATTGCTTTTGTAGTGAGCCAGAAACTCCCAGTCCCTGATCAATCCCAAATTGATGGTGTTAAGTTTGCAAATGAACTGTAGCTCTGCAGTTTCTCTTTGAAGTCTGCTTTTGAATTTTTTTTGTTGAAGAATGGCTACTTTTAAAGCTGTTATTGAGTGTCCAGGGAGACTGAAGTGTTCTGTTGGCTTTTGTATGTTACCATTCCTGATGTCTGATTTGTGTCCATTTATTCTTTTACGTAGAGACTGTCCAGTTTGGCCAATGTACATGGCAGATGGGCATTGCTGGCACATGATGGTATATATCACATTAGTAGATGTGCAGGTGAACGAGGCCCTGATGGTTTGGGTCCTCTGATGGTGTCGCTAGAACAGATATGGGGACAGAGTAGGCTACGAGGTTTGTTACAGGGATTGGTTCCTGAGTTAGTGTTTCTGTGGTGTGGTGTGTAGTTGCTGGTGAGTATTTGCTTCAGGATGGGGGGCTGTCTGACCTCTGATTGAATTAGCCTTGTCAACACTGGTTCTCCACTTGTAAGGTAACTCCCTTCTCTTCATGTGCCAGTATATTTATGCCTGTACCTGTAATTTTCACTCCATGCATCTGAAGAAGTGGGGATTTTTACCCCAAAAAGCTTATGCCCAAATAAATCTGTTAAGGTGTAACTGGACTCCTCATTGTTTTTGTGGATACAGACTAACATGGCTACCTCTCTGCTATCTGTCTATACTATTGCTGAACCTATGCTAGCAATGACAGGATTTGTCCCAGAGTGGTACATGATAACCAAGCCATGCTACACACTATTCTGAGTAGCCTGCCATATGATTTTATAAAATCTCAAAGTGCGTCAGAATGGGGTGGAATACTATTCCAGCACTCCTCTGGCAGCCCCAGAGGCTTCTGCGTAATTTACCATTTCTTGTGTTTAAAAATTAAGGCCAACTTTTTTTAAAGTGTCTACTGATTATGGGTGTCTTAGTTGCCGAGTACTGAAAATCCTTTGGCCTAATTTTCAGAGGTACTGAGCACCCACAACTCCAACTAATGTAGCTGATGTGCACACCCAGCACCTCTGAAAATCAAGTTCTTTCAAACTGAGCAGCCAAGAGCAAGGACTGAAATGAAAGTTACAGCTGAGCTAACAATCAAAATTTTCATTCTTCAGGAAATTCTGATATTTTGAAATTTTGTTTCCATTCCAAACAGGGATTAAAAAGTCAGTATATTGACATTTTTCACAAGACAAAAGTTCCAAATCAACTTTTTAAAATGTTGAAACATAATGACATTCCTGAAGCAAAGTTTTTTGTTGAGGTTTGTTGAACCAAATCAAAAATGTTTCTTTTCAACTCAGTTCAACATTAATGAGAGCAGGTTAATAATTTTCCATTGAAGTGAATTTTAAAGTCTCTATGTGTGTATTCTTTAGGGCATATGTCTCTCTTAGAGGATGACCGTTCCGTGACTTTCCCACATACCCTCTTTGAAATTAAAGCAGTTACTTCTGGGCCGCTATAAAGTACTGTAAGCAGGAAGCCTACACCTGTGTATTAAACTTGAATAAATATGTTCCTGTTGTACCTAATCCTGGATCTGCAATGTGTCTGTTTTTCTGCGAACACAAAGAGACACCTTTGAGGGGGAAATGGCCTAAGCTTCTAGCCTTTTTGATTGCAAAGAGAACATTTCATATGTGAACCTAATGTAGTGTTGGCTTTCTGAATCTGCTGTCAGACAGGCTGAAACAAGAGCTCTAGAGAGAGCTGCCCCCATTCACTTCCATAGGCTGTTAGCTCTGAAGACTAAGGGCATGGCTACACTGGAAACTGCAAAGCGCTGTCGCGGGAGCACTCCCGCACCAGCGCTTTGAAGTGTGAGTGGGATCGCATGCGAGCGCTGGGAGAGAGCTCTCCCAGCGCTCCTGGTACTCCACCTCCACGAGGGGATTAGCTCCGAGTGCTGGGAGCACAGCTCCCAGTGCTGGGAGCCTGTTTACACTAGCACTTTAAAGCGATCTGACTTGCTGCGCTCATGGGGGTGATTTTTTCACACCCCTGAGCCAGCAAGTTAGAGCGCTATAAAATGTAAGTGTAGCCAAGCCCTAATAACTGAACATCCCCAGGGGCACCACTTTGGGGGTTGGGGGGCTTCTCCCCCTGCCCCCTGAGTTTCATACTAGAAGTTTGCTCGCGGCACACATCCTAGCCCCAGATGAAGCTCTTAACTGCAGCATAGCCTGAGTGTGGAATGTGAGTTCTTCAGAGGAGAGGCACTGCTCCCAGCTTATGCCCCTAGGACAGGGAGTCAATATTTTGTTTATAAACAGAGGCAGGGTGATTTAGATAAAGAAGGGCTGGTAATTAAAATGGATGAGCCTGAAAAACAGGAATCCGTCTGTGGGGGCTGGGGAGATTGAAGACAGAATGTAGGGGACTCAGAACAAATACAGCCAAGGTTACATTCAGAAAAGAACAGGAGTACTTGTGGCACCTTAGAGACTAACAAATTTATTAGAGCATAAGCTTTCGTGGGCTACAGCCCACTTCATCGGATGCATAGAATGGAACATATAGTAAGAAGATATATATATACATACAGAGAAGGTGGAAGTTGCCATACAAACTGTGAGAGGCTAATTAATAAAGATGAGCTATTATCAGCAGGAGAGGGGGAAAAAAAAGTTTTGTAGTGATAATCAAAATGGTCCATTTAGACAGTTGACAAGAAGGTGTGAGGATACTTAACATACTCTGCCAGTTGCCATCCAGTGGTTCTTCAGTCACACATGCAATCAGCACACTTTGGACAAATATCTGAGCTGTATATATGTGCGATGACACTTGACAACAGGCTTCTGTAGACTGGTGTGAGACAACTGAATGCACATATACTCGGGGTGGGGGGGAGAGGTCTATTGGATTGGAAGAACCATTATACAAAGAACAGATACTGGTAACTGCTCAGACAAAAAAATACACTCTGAAGTAGGTCCAGAATTTTCTCATCTGAATCAAATACAGAACCCAACTTATGCAACATGGCTTCCTCTTACTAAAATGGACTTTCACCAAACAGAATGTAGAAGCAACACAAGTCTTTCCAGCTAGGCTTCACGTGAGTTATGATAGACTCCTGCACTTGTATATTTTAAAAAGGGACAACACAAAATTTTTCCCCAGTACGCAGTACCATGTGACTGCAGAGGGAAAGGCTGGAGGACTGGGGAATCCAGGCCTTCTTTTTTCTTTTTTAAAGAAAAATATTTTCACAACCATAACCAAAACTGCATACTTATATTTAGTGCACTTAACAGGAAACATTTACATTTTCTTCCTTTAAAAATATACCGAGCATACTGGTACAGTGTTCAACTTGAGACATTTTAAATAGGTTGGGAGAAGTGAAGACCTTGGGCCCAATTCTATCCCTCTTAAGATGAGTACTACCTTGATTTCAATTAGGCTAATTGCAGAGTGAGCATCTACTCAACATGAGCAAGGATGGCAGAACTGTACCCTTTATAAACTGCAGCCTTTATGAGGAGATATAGGAAGTATATACCTGGGGCTTTTTAAATTTTTATACACACACACTTAACGCAGTCAAGTACATACAATAAGCAAAAGATCTGATCTTCGGAAGTTTATTTATAAGTCATCCCTGGCAGGGATGGCTCAACTGTATCCAGAGAGGGGTTATACTCCAGAGACAGTAAAGTTATTCTAACCCAACCTTCAACTTGGTGGCAGTTTTATAACAAGAGGACTGTCAAGAACCCCGAGATACCCCTTCACCACCTCAATTAAACATACTATTCTGAGATATTAACCGTGAAAGTTTATAGAAAATTGAAACTAAGGTGACTTTAAAGGCAATACTGAGTCTAAGGAGGAAAAGATCTGAGTTGTGTATAGCTGGACCTAGAGGGGAAAAAAAAAAGTTATTTTCACAGATCACCACATATATCCCTATGGCATCAAGCCAGAATATTAACAGATTTATTATTCGATGTAAACAAACAGTTAAGTTCCACCCTGTAATAAGAAAAGATATGAAGAATTCTGAAAAAGGATCTCTACACAGTGGATCTTTTAAAATCAAGTAATTTTTTTTTCACATGACAACTTCACTGTAGGCCAAATCCTGAGGTTCTGCTTACTCAGCTTGGTAGGATTTGACCCTAAAAATACCCATTGACTTGTCTGTTGCACCGCTGCTATTACCAGGAAACTTTCCTGCTTCAGGACTGAGTAAGAAACCTCAGGATTTGATCCTACATACAGAATATCACAACTTACGTACAGAAATTCAGTGATAATAGTCAAGGTTTCAGTCCTTCACTATAAACAGTTTCACTTTAATCTGGTTCCACCGTATGAATACTTTTTGTAAGTACACTGCACAAAGTAAATGTCAAATAGACCCAAGGTCTGTTGCACTGTCTACCCCCCACACCCAGGCAGAGGATATAACCAGACAGTGCCTGGGAAAATACAGCTGCAATGGGCTTCAGACAAATAAAACTTAATGTCACCTACTATGAAAGACCTTGTGGCAATTAGTTTGCAAGATGTAGCTATACCGGTTGATTTTAAGGGTCTGTTTTTATTAACTTACTACAAAAATTAAAAAGAAAAATAAAATATTTTCCAAATTAAATGGACCCTTTTGGATGGCATCTTATGCACGTGATATGTAACATGTACACATTGTGGATACTTGTCTATTAGTTGATCACAAAGCAATCCATCTAGACACTTACATCAGTATTTCGACCTTTCTCTGTATTTATATCTGTATCTTACTCACCTGTCTTTCAGCACTTAGCTAGACATCTGTACCATCTGCCACGCACGGTTAAAACTTTCTTGCCTTGAATTCCCCTAACCAGAAGAACTGCATCGTTATGCTGGTGACAGAACCCAGATTTGGCTGGTGGTTTATTTTATTTCCACCTGCCTGTTTGAGGTTGTGTACCTGCCTGTGTGTCCCCGCACAGAAAATAAAATGGGTGGGAAATCAGCGGCGGGTGCCAGCGGCAGCTGCCAGCGGCAGCGGCAGGGCTTGCTCCCGCCCGGCTGTGCCGGGGGTGGCCAAGGCGGAGACGTCCCGCGGGCGCGCAGTACCTCGTTATGGTGCAGGTGGTGCTGTCCCGGCGGCGCTGCCCCCGGCTCCCCCGCGGCTCCCAGCGTCTGCAGCAGGTGGCTGAGCTGGGCGGCCGAGAGGCTGCGGTTCTCCCCGAACAGGCTCAGCACGTCCTCCACGAAGCCCCCCACGGGGCCGCCCTGCTGCGGGGCCCGCGCAGCGGCGGCCAGCGGGCTGAAGGCCGCGGCAGCGGCCAGCGCCAGGGCCGCCACCGCCCCCCGGGGCATCTCGGCCCCGCCTGGCGCTCCGGCTGCGAGCGCGGAGAGCTGCTCGCCGACACCCTCGCGGCGGCCCCCTCCGCCGCGACTCGGCCCCCGGCGGGAGGCGGGCAGGGGCCGGCTGCGGCCGCGGGGTGGAAGACGAGATGCTGCAGCCCCGCAGCTCCTCAGCGCGCCTGACAAGAGAGCACGAGAGACGGGGAGATGAGGCAGCGCGTAGCGAGCGCGCAGCCCGGGGCAGCCTGCGCGGAGCATCCCCTCCCCACCCCCTCCCCACCCCCGGCCACTGCCCCAGCGGGCACCCACCCCCACCCCCACCCCCGGACTGGGTCTCTCGCCCAAAGGAGCCAGACCCCGGCGAGGCGCCGCTGCAAACCCCGCAGGAGCGCGCGGCGTCCTGGAAGCCGCTTCCCCCCAAAGCGCTCTGAGGAGGAATATTTTTAGCCGCCTTCAAAAACTCGCTCCCCACGCACAGCCCCCCACCACCACTCCCCTCCGCCTTGCATTCCCTCTGTCACACACACTGTGTGCCCCCCCTCCCCCCAGTCACTCATCCCGCCTCCCACACCGCCCTCACCGGCTCTCTCTGCCTCCTTTACAGCCCTGCCTCTGCCCAGATAAAGGCTCCAGGAGGGGCACGTGCTGCAATTCCACCGCCCCGCACGGGTTCCTCCTCTGGCCCTGGCACTGGCTCAGGGGTGAAAGACCCGTGGTGCAGCCCAACAGCTTTGGCCTCTTGTTTCCCCCAGCCAGAGAGCCGCCTACGTGAGCTGGGTTAGAGAATAACTCCTGTTCTTTCCATAGCCGCCCCACAGACTACCTAGCATCCTGTGGCTGTCTGCTCAGGTATCCCGGCAGAATTCCTCTGGGCGCTGTCCACTGGCTCCCTTGACACCTTCGAGCAGCGGTGGGCGCTGTCCGGGGTTTTCTGCTCGGTGTCCCCGTCTGGTTCCCTTCGTTTGACCCTTTGACTGCACTCCTGTCCCTGTTATTTCATTCGTTGTCCCCTGTACTCATTTGCTTCCAGGTCCTGTGGATTCCTCCTCTTAGGCTGGGCGGGGATCCTTTAGCAGTATGGATCCCAATAGGATCACTCTCTTGTAGCCATCTGGCCTGACCCTGTCACAATGGATATTGACACATGTTGAATATGGGGGCCACAGCTATTAAAAATAGTTTTAAAAGGAATTAAGGTAGGGTAAGTGTGAGATGCTCTCAAGGAAATGGCAAGTTACGGGACACCTCTTAACTGTATTCTAATGCCCCTATAATTCTTTTCCACTAACAATAACAACTCAACATGTTCTCTGCCTCTGGCATGCAAGAAAATACACTCCATACAAATATTAATCTCCCTCCGAGTGTAACACAAAGCCTGAATTGTGACCCCCCTACTTCCATAGCTCATAATTAACACACCATGCACTTAACTAGTGCATGTCAACATTGAATATCTGCTAATCTTGCTGTGGTTGTAATGCTTTTGTCACCTGTGGCAGATTTGAAGGTTGAGAGACTTTAGTGAAAAGGTAGCAGTCTTCAATCAAAGGGAACAATGGAAAATGTCGCCACCTTTGCTGGAGGCAGCCTCTTGGTCACATGCAAGACTTTAGGGACATGGAAGCCATCCTGCCTGAGTTTGCTTCAGTTTGGAAACAGTAGGAAACGGCCACCATCCTTACTAGATGCAACCAATCCTATTTCACCACCTGCTCAATTTAAGGGTATGTCTACACTGTAGCTGGAGGTGCAGGTTCCTGCTCAGGCATGGGCATGTCTACCTGAGCTGGAAATTACATCTCCGTCTCCAGTGTAGCTCAAGTATCCTCAAGTAGCATTTCCAATATGCACGTATTAAACTCTCCAGTGTGTGGTGTACTGTTTATTTCTTTGTCTAGAGACTGTTTCATCCAGAGAACAAGAACACCTATTGTAGTGAACAATCTGCTCTGCCTAGAGAATAGAGAAGCACAATTCCTGTTAGGTTGTCTAGGATAAGTTTTCATTCTATGAGTCATGGTCTGTCTTCACCCTTCAGTACAGAAATGACCTTTTATAATAAAGTTGTTTTGTTGACTTTAAATCTATGCAAGAAGGGTTCGCTCTGTTTCTGCTTCATAAGACAATGTGTTTTCTCCACAAGCGTGAGAGGAGATCAAAAACAGAAGGGATCTCAAAGTCTCCTTTAGGAGAACAGCAGTCTAAGGTTTGGGGTACTAGGTCTATATTAAAACCACTGGAGGGAACTTCTATAAAGTGTGAAAAGATCCTTCACCTTTCCATCATCCTCATTCCCACTTCTATTGGCTTGGCTTTAGAAAGTCATTGATTACAAGGCCTAATGCAGGCTCATATGTGTTAATGCAAACTTATGGAGCCATACCTGTTATTTACTTTAGTGAGCCAACAAATCCTTTTCTACTTTCTTTCCTTCACTACTTGAGGTGAAAGGTAGTGTATAGCCCTATGTGGGATGACACCGACCTTTCATTTTAAACATAACTGAAGTCAGAGGAAGTAAAAGCAATAGTACTGACTTTGTCACTTGATGACCCCGATTAACTTTGAATTGTGATCATCACAATTCAAAGATAAAAAAGGCTGACAGGATTCTTTTAACCATAAAATGTAAGCTATGAGACTGTTCAGCTGGGCCAATTTAAAAGGTGAACTTAATAGATTGCAATTTGAGTTCCATATTATTTAATACGTCAAAGGGCTAAGAGAATGTCATGGTTGACAATGAAATGTGTACTCTGTCTGTACTGAAGTATAATGAATATCTTTATTGTAAAGAGAGAAAGTAATTCATAACAAAATTTCAAAGAACTATATAATGCACTAAATTGGCCTTTCACGAAGCCTCCGGTTCTAAAGCAAATAACTGAAGAAAATAGGACTTTCAGCTGAGATAGTGTGCAAATAGTATATATCTATTAATTCCTTTAAATTTGTTCTAATACCTAATGTTAGCAGCACGGCTGAGAGATAGAAAACAGTTATGAGAAGTTTAGATTTTGATTTGTCAGACATTGCATTAGGTTCAATACAAATCACTTGCAACTTGAATACAAATGCCAATCAGTGCTTATCAGTGTTTGAGAATGAAATTCGTACAGCATGAGAGGCTAATGATGTTATTTCATACAAAATGAACACTGGCTGAACTGTACTAGTTAACAGGAAAAGAAAAATCATCACATAGTAGTGTCAAAAATTTTAATGTTAGAACCTGGAAAACTATTAGTCTTTCAACTGTGAAGGTCACACTGAAAAAACTAGTCTAATTCATTTTGTTTCAATAACAAAGAGCATTATACCCTGGGGAATGTATCTATTGGCCCAATTCAGACCTGGTGTAAGAGGATGCAACTCCATTGACATGTGTAGATTTGCTCCCACTTCCTCCAGCTCTAATTATGAGCCACTAATTTATACAATTGCTGTTATTTATTTGTAAAATGCTGACAGTTCTGCAGGTTCTATACAAGATATTTAAAAAAAAACAAAACGGCAACCATGTGGCTGAACCTTAGCCTGGGTTGGGAAATAACTGATTTATTGGCTAGGTTTGTATTGGCTAGGTTTGTTAGGAAGGGAGAAATGGAGCTAGTTCTCCCATCCGAGACCATAAAACTCTCTCCCCTTAGCTCCTCAGAGGTGTGTCTCTTTCTCGCACGACAGACCGTGTCATCTTCTAGTTCGGGTTGAAGTTGGAGATAAAAGAGGAAACACCACAGCTGATAAAGCCAATGGAATGTGGAGGGATGACTGTGCAGGGCATAAAGAAAAGGAGTACTTGTGGCACCTTAGAGACTAACCAATTTATTTGAGCGTGAGCTGTAGCTCACAAAAGCTCATGCTCAAATAAATTGGTTAGTCTCTAAGGTGCCACAAGTACTCCTTTTCTTTTTGCGAATACAGACTAACACGGCTGTTACTCTGAAACCTGTGCAGGGCATGAATTCTGTGCGAGTGCTCTGTACACAGGGTGCCAGCTGCATTGCATTAGCCCTAAGGAAAAATCCTTCCCTTCTGATATGTTGTTATTAATATCTATTAGCGCTTTGCAGCTGTTTTTTAATTCCAGGGAATTCCTTGCCTTTCAATTATTCTTGCTTTAAGCTGTAATTTATTTATTAATGGAGCTGTGAAGTTTATGACAAAAACCAGTATTATTGTAAGCGTGCTATCCCCACAATATAGCAAAGGGCTAGATTGCATCACGACCACTCAACCCATAATAAAAGGGGTCTGATTGTTATGCCACCACAGGAGCACCCCAAGGAAAAGTATGACTCAAGAGAACCCATAGGGAACCCAGGGAACCACAACTCCTTCTTTGATTCCCCCCCTTACTCCAGAGTAGTGGTTCTCAAACAGGGGTACATGTACTCCTGGGGGGTCACAGAGGTCTCCCAGGGGGTATATCAACTCATCTACATATTTGGCTAGTTTTACCACAGGCTACATAAAAAGCACTAGAAAAGTCAGTACAAACTAAAATGTTATACAGACGCTGACTTGTTTATACTGCTCTATATATACACTGAAATGTAAATACAATATTATTTTCCAGTTGATTTATTTTATAATTATATAATAAAAATGAGAAGGTAAGCATTTTTTCAGAAACAGTGTGCTGTGACACTTTTGTGTTTTTAGGTATCATTTTATAAGCAAGTAGTTTTTAAGTGAGGTGAAATTTGGGAGTATGCAAGACAAATCAGACTCCTGAAAGGGGTGCAGTAGTCTGGAAAGGTTGAAAGCCACTGCTTCAGAGGATAATAATTTGCTACTTGGCTCTGTTAAGAGAAATTACTACACCTCCTTTTCCTCCTCCCCACTCCATACTGACTCAGCTCTGCTGCCTGGCATGTTGTGGGTTCTGAGCTAAGACTCCATTCCCTGTTCCACCCTCTGTCCACTCCCCACATACCTGTCTTGAGGTCTGAAGAGGCGGGAGGAGGGAAGGAAGCCATTTCCCAGCAGATTTTTCTTAAGTAGCACAGAACTGTAAATTAGGGTTTGTTTGCTTATGGAGTTACTGGAGAATAACTCCATGTGTGGACACTCTTATTTTGGAATAAAAGTGTCTTGTTCCTATTTAGCTTAATCCATGTGGCATCCCCCTTGTTCAAGCAGGAGAGAGTCATTCAATGTTAATAGCATTTGAGTCTGCTGACACAGCTTTCCAGATATAGTGTCTCCACTACAAAGTACAAGTCAAGTTCCTGCCACAGAATGGGTGATGGGTGATGCAACCACAACGATGGTTGTGGTTACAAATAGTGCTCACAAAACCAAATGGAATCCATAATTGGACACACATATATTCCCCCAAACTGTCACATTCATTATTTAGATCAGAAGTGTTTTTAAAAAATAAAAAACTCATAAGAATATAAACTCTCATGCTTCAGGACAACCACCAACCCCTGTGTGCCGCGGGTTAGGAAGAAATTTCTCCTATAAGTAAGTTATTCTATCATTGTGCAGTATGAGATTTCTTGCACATTCCTGTTCATCATTTGGTATTGAGCCCAATCAGAGGCAGGATATGGGTCTAGATGGTTCACTGGTCTGATTTGGTATGACTATTCCTATGTGGCAATAAAACCTGTGTAGCATCGAGATGTAGGTATTAAAGGGGAACATCACCACCAACAGGTGTAAATCATCACAGCTCCCTGGAGCTATGTCGCTTTAGCTGAACTGATGATCTGGCCCTGGCTACATGTTTGCCCAAAGCTTCCTAAAGCTTGAAACCAAAGTTTTACATTATGAGGGCCTTGTAGCCTGGATAACAAAACTGTGTTGGAAATGTAGTCAAAGACACTTAATTCACAAATAAAACTTCTTAGTATAAATTCTATAAAAACAATTTCAATTCCACAAAACACCGTGAAGCAAAGAAACTGCCAGCGATGTCACTGACATGCAGAAAAATACACATTGAACTATATTTATACAAGTTCTACTATACCCTGCCACTCCTGTGACTAGATGTCTCTTTCCCATTCCTCCCTGCAGTCTACACTGAAGTGAAAGGTGTAGGTGACAGAGAGCTGGCCACACTGGCTTTTTGCAACACAAAGTTTCTACTTGGCTCCCACTTTCTTTAGGGTACTTTCCATCTGCTAAGCACTGCTGAGGCAGGAAACAGGAGGCAGAACTGGGGCCTACGATGCTTTCTGCCTCAATGTATCCATCTGTAAGATGGGTGAAGTAATGTCTAGTTAGGTGCTGCAGGTGCTTTGGAATTTAAGATTTGCAAATGCTTTCAGATGAGTGGATGAACGGTGCTAGATAACTACAGATTATTAGTACATTTTTGTCAAAACCATACATTGATTTAGACATAGACACTCCCAAAGATGTGCTGTCTTTGTTTGTTTGTTTTAAATTTCAGAATTGTTTACTTTAAAGTCCCCCACTTTCTCAGCAACTGTATGTAAATGATAATAAAAAACAGTATAATTAAATAAACAAACTCTTATTTGCATTAGAGATTCAGCCCATATTTGCGTAATACTGCAGAGTTCAAGGAATTCCTGGGCAATTCCAGTGGGAATTATTTTCTGTTACCAATCCTCTACAGAATGAAAATCCTCCTCTGCTTGGGCGATAGCCAAAGTTTTTTTCCTCATGGAGTGATACATTCTTACACTTTTGGTTAAAAGAGATTCTAAACTGAATGTTATATGAAAAGAACATCAACGAGCTAGAAAGTAGTATTGAGTAAGATCAAATAGGTTAGAAATGTTTAGAACTATTTGTCGAACTGAATGGTTAATTAAGATTGGGTGTGTGTGTGTATATATAATGTGTGTGTGTGTATAATGTGTGTGTGTGTGTGTCTGTGTATAATCTTAATATATGCCAAATATCGTGTTTGTTCCATAACCAATCAGGGAAGCAGTTTCTGTTCCAGTCAAGTCTGGCAACAAATCTCACCAAATCTTGTTGGGCCACTGAGGTGAAAGAACAACATACAACATTACTCTATTGTATTCCACGATCTGATTCAGCACTTTCTTGCACCTTCTTGAGTTATTTTCACCTGTACAGTGTAAGGGCACATCGGGCAAGGTAATGGAAAATCATGCCTGTAACCAGCAATTCAGTTCTTCATAGAGCACCAAATCCAGCGTTGGTGTGAGTGGGTGCATCTTACTGGCACCCATGTACGTCAAAGGTGGATTGGCTTGTAGTGTTTTTTATTATTCATTAGATAGCTCAAATTCAGGTTAGTATGAATGAAATAAAGAATCTAACTGAACAAAAATTGTTTTACATTCTATAGTTTGGTTGATAAGATGCATATATCCCTCACACCAATATTTTTTCCAGGATACTTCATTCAAGATAATTTATTCTTAAATGAGATGTGAAAAAGTATTTAGGTGGTAGTTGGTGTAAATTACTTTCCTCTTAAAAACGATATCCTGTAGTTAATCACTCAAGAATAAAGCAATCCACATAAATGCAGTTGGATATTTCAGGGGAAATATGGCTATTGGTATGTAAAAATACTGGGCACACATCTATTGCATCTTCCTGTAATTTTTATTTTCCAAATTGATCTACTCATTTGTTACTACTGGACTTCCCACACATTTTAAACACGGTCATGATTGTTCTAGGTTCCACTGCCTGGTAATCATACCATTCAAAGAGATAAACAGTAGAACAGCCCAGATCATGTGCTGGTGTAAATTGACTTCAATTCAGTGTTGCCAAATCTTGAATCTTGCGTTATTTGGTGATTTTCTTAAATCCCTGGCTCTTGGAGAATGGAATTAGGTGACAATATCAAGTTTTATTTTTATATTTTTAAAGTAAGTTTGAAGCCCTCATAGTTGCCTAGAAAATCTGGAAAACACGACCCAAGTGTACTCTACAGACTCAAAAAAGCAGAAGGCAAATAAAAAGAATCCATAATTCATTGGTTTTTTTAAACCTCAAGATTTTTAAGACAAGCTCATGATTTTGGGGGCCTGACTCTTGATTTTTGAATGGCAATATTGCTGCAGAGCTAATTTATCCCATCTGAAGATAACAGTTAGGAGGAAAGTTATAGAAATATAAATTGATTGATGTTCTAAGGTATGTTTTTTAGGAACAAGGAATTGCTCTATTTTAACGATCCTACATTCTTTATGTACACAAAACTTTTAATAAAGACAATGGGGGTTCTGGATTTGCAAGAAAACAGAATCAAGCTCCAAGTTTTTTAAGAATAAATGGTTTCTTAGTGACTGTGAAGTGCGTAGAAAGGTATTACTGAGGTACAAGAAATAGTTAAAACCAGTAGAGAGCCATTCTGATGTCACACAGTGTTACGTTGGTATAACTGCTTTGAATTCAACTCCTAATTTACTCTGTAGTAAGTGAGATCAGAATCAAGCCCACTGTTTGTATATATATACTTTGCAGCTCAGGTAGAAAAATTAATATATGCTTGAAGAAATATTTGGTATTTTGGCTTCTTTTTCATGTCTGTCTGGGCAAAAGAATATATTTGGTATGAGATTGTCATTCTGTAACAAAGATTTTTACAGTTTGATGTACTGATATATTATGTACTTTTTCTTTTAAAAAGCAGCATGTTACATGTTACGTTTCATCGGAACAGTTTACCATTTTGCTGTTCTTTATGTATTTTTCTTGTCTTCTTTTTTAAACTTAATAAACAATTAAAAAGTTACACATCACAGGTATTAATGAAGGATTCTGTGCTAGATCCTGCTCCTATGAGAGTCCCATTAAGTTCCAGGGGAGCAGGATTAAGCTTCTAAGGAATTGTATTCCACTGGTCCCCAATATTTTCCCACTTTACCGATCAAACACAGAGGGTTTCATGTTGTGATGTCTTAGGCAAATAACATGCCAGCCTTAGAAAGGCTGCTTCCCCAATACTTCACTGTCACAGTTTGCAGAATAGTATTGCTGTGGTAATTAATCATAATTTGTATCGTCACTGAGGTATTTTGTATTAGCTGTAATATCCCATCTGTAATTTGCTGTACTGAGAACAAGGAATCTTGGCTCATGGGAAAAAAGGTTATATTATGCAACAAGTTTCAGCCAGCCATAATGGTGTTACTGGTTCTACAACTCCCTTTTTACAAGTTAAGTAGTTCTTTCTGTGGGAAGGCGTAAACTTGTTTATCCTACGAGGCATATGCAATCCTTTATACAGTTTGCAGATACCTGTCCAATATGTAAGGAAATATGTATTTAAAGGCAATGTCTCCTAGCCAAACAGAGGCTATCTCAGTACTAAAGCACCCAGGCCAAGCACATATTCACTTACGCTGTTTTCTGTATTTACTTGCAACTCTGCAATGTACATGCACTTTACCATAAGGTGGATGTAAAAAAATTTTGACTTTTTTTTTCACAGCTATGAAATAGATGTCATTAAAAAGATGTATTTTAATAAAGGATGAGTGTTTACTTTCAAAACATTATCTGAATGGATTTCAACAGGTCCTCAAAGCAATATTTGTAATTCAAACATGGAATTCAAACATGGAAACATGGACAGGTCCTCAAAGCAGTATTTGTCAGGTCTTAGTAAAGATGTGATTGTGGGAGAGAGCATGACTGAATCATAGCTGCATACCATGCTCTCTAAAGGGTAACATGGACTACACATTAATTAACTTCTTAACTTTGCCTAAAACCAAAAACTTTCTCCTAGCCTTATTAGACTCACCTGAAACTATGTAATACAACTGTTAATCAGGCAAACTCATGCATGGAAATACTGACCCCTCCTTGTTTATAGAAGACCCATCAATGGGCTTTGGTTCAGATTCTAGAACAGGAACACTTTCTATGTTCTGGGGTGTAGGATTTGGGGGTTCTGAAACTCTATGGGATGCACAGCACAGTGGTGTGGTAGTTAATTGCATACAGAGGGGGGCGGGGGTTGTGGAAGTAGATTGTGAGAGGGGAGAGGGCGAGGCTTGTGAACCTACAGCTACCCAGGTTATTATTTATATTTATTTGTATTACAGGAACGCTTAGGAGCTCCAGTAAAGATCCAAGGCTCTACTGGGCTAGACACTATACAGACACACAATAATAGACAGTCCCTGTCCCAAAGAGCTTGGAATTTAAATACACAAGACTTTGAAAGAAGTATTGCCATCTTCATTTTACAGCCATGGAGCTGCGACACAGAGAAATTAAGTGATTTGTCCAGGGTCACAAGGGAATTCTGTGCCAGAGCTAGCAGTTGAATCCACATCTCTTGAGTCCCAGTCTAATGGCTTAAGCACAAGACCATCCTTCTTCCATCTGGTTCTATTCCTTCTTCCCATTACAGAGAGGAATTCTGGGCCTACTGTCACCTTAAGGCCACAGTAGAAGCTGTGGAGTACAATCTAGGGGGAAGAGTCCTTCTATCCATCCTTTCCACCAGCCCGACTACAAATGCTCACTGCACAGTTCATTTATTCAGGCTCTGCGCTGATACTAGGATTTGATCCTTAATATTAAAATCCCTTTATTCTATGTTCTCCACTGGTAAAACCAATCTTCTGGTTAAAATTAAGATGTAGTTTACACAGTGTTTGAATCCCACTGTTATTTTGTGAGGTAATGCATCAAACCATTCCCAAAAGAGAATTACTATGTTTTCCTTCCAAAAGAAGAAGAAAAGTGAATGGGACTTCTGGGACTGCTGTGTGTCTCTAAAAAAAAGGCTATTGGGTCTAGTCATGTCCCAAGAAATTGTCTGTATAGGGTCCAGAAAGAGGACTGCGCATTACAAGGGCAGAGACCAAGAGGAAGTCAGCACTGTACTTTTTCCCTCTACCTAAGAGGTAGAAAGGATGGGGGACAAACTGGATTGTAACAATAGCTGAACCAGAGGAACCAAGTTATATACAGAAAGTGTATATCTCCCTACCCAGAAAGTGATGTCAGCGAGGGAAAGAGCTAGATGGTTGCAACAGCAGCGGTCAATGCAATATTTTTAGTATAAATTGACCAAGGCACAAAGTTAGGATCTGAATCTGAATTTCCCCCAAAGTTTCAGGATGTTTAGATCTGGGATTTTGACTTGGACTTATTTTCATTGGAATGTTGCAGAGAGCCATTTGCTATAATGTCTTTTGAATTACAAATACTGTAATACATATAATAGAAAATGTAAATGTTAAAGGTTTTGGAAAATGCTCTACATCATAAAGTAAGAAGGAAAAAATGCTCGGTTGTAATTTAAATGGGCCAAATCCTATGGAACAATTGGAGAGTGTGTGAATAAGGATAAAGGAAAAACGAAGTGGAAACTGATTAAGAATCTCAGGATTTCATCCTAGGGTATAATGAGGATGATGAAAAGTAGACAGAAAGAAGAGGATATAGAAATGAATAGAAGAGAGAGTAATGTAGCAGATTTAAGTATACTGCATTACCGAAAGTCACCTAATTACAGTTTCACCATTAAAAAGTCAGCATTTACTGAACATTTACAGTACCATGGTATCACACTATGGTATCTGAAACAGCACAGTATTGCCGTGTATTTAGAATAAGAAACAGCTTTGCTATTTCAAATACTATGGTGTGATAAACATTGCCATTTTAATTATGAACACTGTAGATACTGGGCTGGATCTTCAAATGATGTAAATTCGCATGACTCTGTTGGCTTCAGTGGAGTGAGTCAATTTTCACCAGTTAAGACTCTGGTTCATTATTTCTTTAAATGAGTTCACAGAAGTGGGAGTAGAGAAGATGAGTGTGAAAAGTAGAGAAGACCATGCTGCAAGATCCTAAAGAGGACAGATGTTAGCAGCAGGAATAACTGGTTGGAAAAACGTCAGTGGAACAGTTTTCTGTCAAAAAATGCAATTCCATTGAAAATGAAACATTTTGCAAAACTGTAAATTTTACCAAAAATTTGTCTCAGAGAAAACAAGGGGGTAAAGTTCCAAAAATGTCAAAATGAACTCTTTAAATTTTTAATTTAGAAATATATTTTAATGTCAAAATTTTGTTTTTTTAATTATATATGTATTATAGAATAAACCTTTTTTAAAAGCAAAATCAGTATGTTTTGATTTTTATCTAAACAATATGTTTCAGTCAATCCAAAATGATTTTTTTCTGTTTTTTCTTTTGCAGAGGCTTTCAAAATTTCCAAATTGGAACAAAACCAAATTTTGAAATATCAAAATCCTCTGTAAAATGGAATTTCCATTCTTTTCAGAGCTCAAAAAAAAAATCATTCTAAAATATGGGCCAGGTAAGAGTTTTAAGACTCAGGGTATGTATATGCTACAACCATAAGCCTATGTTTGAGCCCAGGCTAAAGCCTAACTCCTTGTCTCTACACTGCAATTGTGCTAACTCAGGGCTCAGATTCAGGGTTCTAGGACCCTGCAGGGCTAGAGGGTCCAAGCTCAAGTTAAGCTGGGACCCAGGGTCTGGAGCACCCACGGGGCAAAATTAGTGGGTGCTCTGCACCCATTGGCAGTCAAGCTCCCCTGCCCCCCTGTCCCACCTCTTCCTCCTCCCCGCCCCACCCAGCTCACCATGTCCCCACTCCTCTGCCTACCTCCCAGCACTTCCGCCGGCCGCCACCAAACAGCTGTTTGGCAGCGTGCTAGGAGGGAGAGGGAGCAGCGGGAATGTGTCGTGCTCAGGGGAGGAGGCGGGACCAGGGCGGGAATTTGGGAAGGGGATGGAATAGTGGCAGGGAGGGGGCGGAGTTGGGGTGGGGAAGAGAAGGGGTTGGAATGGGGGCAGGGCAAGGGTGGGAAGAGGCAGGTCAGGGGTGGGGACACCTGGAAGGGGTGAAGTGGGGGCAGGACCAGAGGCAGAGTGGGGCTCCAGCACCCAGGGGAAAGTGGGGAAGTCGGCGCCTATGCTCCTGGGTTTGCAATGGAGAGTGAACTGATCAAACCTTTTGCAAAGTGAGCTGCCTCACATTTCCTATAATGTTTGTAGGGTGGGCAGCAAAGTTTTCCCACAGTGCACCATGGTCCTAGGACTCGAGCAGCCACATTTTGGGGGGTGGGAGGCCACTAGGAACACTGGGATATCCCAGATATTCTAGTTCCAACTAAAAGCTTCTGTTAAATTGGATGTATCTGTTGGTTATGAGAGAAACAGAAGGAAAGGAGTGCTGATATGTCAATATTAGTCTGACTAGCTAGGTATGTTAGTCTCAGAAGGCTTGTATGATGGACAGTATGTTGGCATTGTGTTTTATGGGCTTGATTCTGTAGAGGTGCAGATGAAGGTTGTGAAACAGCAATACTAACCCACCAGCAGAGCTGGGGGAATGATGCTTTGTTACTCACAATCCAGTAAGGTGGAGTAAACTGAAAGGATTGGGTGACACAGGTTGTTAGGTGGTGAGAACACTGTGTACAGTTCATCTTTCAGTCCTGTGTGGGACAGTGTTTTCTTGGACACATTTCTGTGTTAATGACGTGCTAATCATGCTTGAGTGAGCCACTAACTACTGGAGCCCCCAGGGTGAAATCCTGATTCCACTGAAGCCAATGGGAGTTCACCCTAGGACTTGAGGGACTTGGAAATCTGCATTGGTGATATAATGGTACAACCTGAGGACAGGAGAACCCAGGTTAAATTTTAAATCTCTGGTGCCAATTTACATACATTGTGGGGGGTGGGAGTGTATTTCTGAAAAATGCTACGTCTAGACTTTGACTGTTGACCTGATTCTTGTTGCACCAGGGTTACACAGCTACACTTCCACCACTTCGGGATACACTGGCATAAAACCAGTATAGTAGAGTAGAGACTCAGGTCCTATATCTCTAAAAGTGCAAACTGTCTCCCTTAAGACAAATTTCAGCTACGCACACACAGTACTCAGTATTTGAATTTCAGATTAATTACCAGAAAAAATCCAGTCACGTATGAACTCCTCAGTTAGTACTAACAGCATACCAACTTTCCAATTTAATAGTTCAGTCATTTTTGGTGTTTTCTGAGTAAAAAAAGCAAAACTACGCTAAAAACACCACAATAACTTTAACAGCACACTCGTTTGTTTTCAAAGCATTTTGCTCATATCATTGGCACGGTGCTAACCAACCTGAGTCAACCGATAAGATATTTGATCTGAGGGTTAGTCATGTGGAGTCCTGTTGTAGAGTCCTGTGGATCTGAGAGGTGGTCATGTGACGCAGAATTACCATGTGAGCACACCAGTTTTGTGTGTTCTGGATGAGAGCTTTCACATTACTTGTACTTTTGTGGCTTCCTAACTGCACCATTGGCTAGCTCTCTTGTCCTCTGTCTCTCGTGGAAAAGAAGAAAAATTTATTTTTCCACACAGTGCATAATTAGCCTGTGGAATTCACTACCACAAACTGTCTTTGATGCCAGATTGGACATTTATATGGATAATGAAAATACAGTTATGTTAGATGAGATTCTAAAAAAATAAAATTGAAAGGGATATGAACTTTCATGCCTAAATGATGGGGGTTAGACAAAAACTTTCCGTTGAGCATACGATTCCATAATTTCCCACTTTGGGGCTTCTTGCACTTTCACTGAAGCATCTAGTGCTGCCCACAGTTGAAGACAGGATACTGGACCAATGGAGCACTGGTGTGATCCTATAAGGTGATTCTTGTCCTCCAGTAAGATTTATTTAAATTTAAATGGCAACTGGTTTTAAAAAAAACCTATAGGCTTCACTCATTGTGAACTAGCATAAGTTTCCATTTCTTTTTCACTTGCACTTGTGCACAAGCAAAAATAAGAGCACTCTAAATACTTCTCTTCCTGTAAATAATTTATAACAAAAATATTTAATATTTGCAGTCAAATGCACATGTAGACTCATTGGCTATGTTCAGTTCAGAAAACTGCTATAAAAAGACTCCATTATTTTCAGTAGTAAAGAAAGTTAAAGAGAATATTCTATTTACAATGCCACTGAATGTAACTTGTGAATTTAAGTTTCACTAACTTATATCCTTTTTCACCATGTGAAGCACCTTGTTATTAATTTCTCAAGGTTCTTTCCAAATTAATGAAAGAGGGAAACATATACAGTTCAATGAAACTGTAAAAGACTTAACCTTTTGGGTGCTCTGTGTGTGTACACTAAATGCCTGATCCAAATCGCTCTGAAGTTACTGGGAAGACTCTCACCAGGCTCTCACCAACATTAATATGTTGAATATAGAAATATTTCCAGACGTGTGTCTGTACACTGCCACATTCACAGCCGGGGTGGTGGTTTCCTTCTGACATTCATTCTCCCATCTAAGATCTACCACTAGATGCAATCACTGCATCATGCAGTGCTCTCTCATCCCCATTGTGCCTCAGTATTACATGATAGTTCTCTCTTAGCGAAGACTAAGGGAAAATATGAGATATGAAGTTCTTATGCTTCCCTGAAAATCTCATTGAATGTAATTTTAATAGACGATAAACTGCATACTTGTGCCAAGCTGTTTCATTGTTTTTTGATGACTTGTCTGGTATGGTAACTGGGAGGCACTATCAGTTGTTGGTATGAAATGTAAATTTGCTTCACTTAGCTTTTACAACTTTTAAAAATTAGTACGGAATGATTTTTCTGGCACTTACCGAAAGATCTTTATATATTGTACAATTTCTATAGCTGCTGGATAGTTATTTTCAAATTGTGCATATTTTTATTGGCATAAATATGAGGAATTTTAGTGAGAAATTACTGTTTTGACTCATGTTTCCCATGTATTGTCACTATTGTAGAATAGCAGGAAAAAATATATTTGGGCACATTTGTTTTGTAAATTTCACTTGGTGCTTCAGTTACAATGGTACCTTTCCATGTGTGACCTTTTCTTGTGTAGAGTTCACAATGAGACCCTAAATTAGAATCATAGAAGATTAGGGTTGGAAGAGACCTCAGGAGGTCATCTAGTCCAAACCCCTGCTCAAAGCAGGACCAACCCCAACTAAATCATTCCAACAAGCAGGGCCGGCCCACAATATTTTGGCACCTGAGGCGGGGAGTGCAAATGACGTCTTCATGCCCCCTCGCTTGGGCCAAAACTTTGAAAGGTCTCAATTCTGCCTTTTTCCTGTTCTACTCCTCTCATGGTACTGCTCTGCTACCTACCCCAATAAAGGAGAACTAACAACTTAAAATACCTTGTTCAAAATTTGGAAGTAACGCTTAACTTTCAAATGCCTGAACAGCAAAATGTAACTTTTCTTGTCTGAACAGTAAACACTGGCATTTTTATCTGTTTGAATAATCAAAGTGGTCCTTTCCGTGCCTTCTTGGTTGCAAAGATTTGAACTGCTTCCTGAAGGTCCACACTTTGGGCCAGCTCATGCTCTATTGAGATGGTTGCAAGGTCGATCAGCCTCTCCTGTGTCATTGTGGAGCGTAGATGTGTTTTTATTAACTTCAGCTTGGAGAAGCTGCATTCTCCACTGGCAACTGTTACAGGAAGTGTTAGAAATATGCGCAGAGCAAAAAAAGCATTTGGAAAGAAGATGGTCATCTTATTTGTGCACATATATTCCAGAACAGCCTTTGGAATTGATCCTGCTGAAATGTATCTTGAAAGGGCTTTCAGTTCATCACCTAAATCACTCGCATCAATATCACGCATGTCATCATGTGTCAACACTGTCTCTAGTGCCCTGCATTGCTGGTGTAGGTCTTCTTCAGGTATAGTGAGGAGTTTTGGAATATCATATAACATCCCACATATACTGCTGTGGTCCTTGAGCTGCATGAAATGTTCTTCAACTGACTGTATTGCACAATCTAGCACCTGGTTAAAGAATTCAACTTTGAATTGTTGTTTGGGGTCTCTTATGTGATTATCCAATGCCTCATAATCAAAATGTTGTCTTCTTCAGTGACTCTTGTATTGTTGAATGGGTGGGAAAATAGTTGCAGTGTGAAGTTCCTCTGCCAATTTCTGTGCACTCTTCAGAACATTTGGAAATCCCTCATCAGACCGGTAAGACTGTAGGTATGACTTTGCTTTTTCCAGTTGTTCCATTGCTCCAGATATGTCAAGGTCAACACCTTGCAATCTCTTGCTTACAACATTTATTTCAAACAGTATGTCATGCCACCACACTAAGCCACACAGAAATTTGAAGTTATGTATGTTTCTGGTGATTCCATTTCCCTCTGCCACTGTTCTCCCAGGAACAGTTCCTGTCATAGCATTATCCTCCATAATGGCAGCTATGGCATCATCTACCTTCCCAATTTGATGTTTGATAGGCTTTATCGCTCCACTCAACTTTCCCATCATATGGCATTCAGTGGTTTCAATGTCAGAGAGGATGTTCCCAGATGTTGCTTCAAAATTTGCCATTGATGAGTTAATGCAGAGAAAAATACATAAAAAGAAAAGGAGGACTTGTGGCACCTTAGAGACTAAGAAATGTATTTGAGCATAAACTTTCGTGAGCTACAGCTCACTTCATCGGATGCATACAGTGGAAAATACAGTGGGGAGATTTTATATACACAGAGAACATGAAACAATGGGTGTTGCCAGACACACTGTAACGAGAGGGATCAGGTAAGGTGAGCTCTTACCAGCAATAGCAAACAATACCAGCAATAGCAAACCTACGTGAGCGATTACCTTTTTGTTGGCTATTGGTGGTAATAGCTCACCTTATCTGATCCCTCTCATTACAGTGTGTCTGGTAACACCCATTGTTTCATGTTCTCTGTGTATATAAAATCTCCTCACTGTATTTTCCACGGTATGCATCCGATGAAGTGAGCTGTAGCTCATGAAAGCTCATGCTCAAATAAATTTGTTAGTCTCTAAGGTGCCACAAATCCTCCTTTTCTTTTTCTGGATACAGACTAACACAGCTGCTATTCAGAAAAATACATAGATGCTTTGAATTACATTAAAAAATTCAGCAGCCTCACTAGAAGCTGATGCTGCATCACTGACCTCCAAATTCAATGAATGAGAACTGCATGGGACAAAAGAAGCTCGAGGGTTTAACTCTCGGATCCGTGTCTCCACTCCTCTGTTCTTTCCTCTCATGTTGGCACCATTATCGTAGCCCTGACCTCTCATGTGAGCTATCGCAATTCCCATATCTTCCAGCTTTTTAAGAAGCACATTTGTCATACCAGCTCCTGTAGTATCATCCATGTCAATAAATTCTAGAAAATGCTCTCTGACAGTCACCATTGCAGGGACATTTTCACTACGTTCTGTTGTTGTTACAAAACGCACCATTAAAGTCATTTGTTCTGTATGGCCGATGTCAGGTGTGCAGTCCAGAATAACAGAGTAATATCTTGCTGACTCCAGATCTGCCACAATCTTCTGTTTGACTTTTGTTGCCAGGAACTGTATAATCTCATTTTGAAATGTTTTTCCAAAGTAGTGGTGTGTGTACATTTCTTGGGTGGTGACTCTTCTTAGATGCTCCTGGAGTACAGCATCAAACTCAGCCATCAGCTCCACAATTTTAAGGAAGTTTCCATTGTTTGGCACATACAGCTGATCTGAAGTGCCACGCAGTGCTAGGTTTTGGGTAGCAAGCATTCTCACAATGGCAATGAGCCTTTTCAGAACATTTTGCCAGTAAAGAGACTCTGATGCAATCTTCTCTTGATGCTGATCATCTATGCTGGCCTTTAACCTTAGTCTCATCTCAAGCTCTTTCCACCTATGGAATGCTCTCTGGTGATTTGCTGCCTTCTCATGGCATGTCAGATTTCTAGCCAGATTTTTCCAGTCCTTTGTTCCTGTAGAACGCAATGTGGCTGGAACATTAGACTGGAAGAGTTTGCAACAAAAACAGTATGCAGCATTCTGGGGTTTTGAGTACATAAGCCATGGTCTCTCCACTTTGTCACCATTGGGGATTTCATGCTAGTAATGTGTTGGCTGGAAACTTCTGTTTTCATTGTCTTTGGGGAACATGAAGTTTTTCACTTGTTGTGGCCCATGCAGAACAAGGAAGTCCCTCAGGCTACTGCTCAAGTGGGTCCACAGTCCTGGATCATCTAGACTTAAGGAACTAAACTCAGCAGCAGCTGTTTCTTGAGCCTCCACCACACTCTTCTCCGATCTACACTTTTCTTTGGGAATGGTTACATCCATTTGAGATGGAGATATGGATGCTGCAGTAGCTGCCAGGTCACCTGCACTCTGACTAACGGGAAGATCAGGCATCTCCTCACCACTCACATCCTCACTGGGGCCGGAAGGCTCACCGTGAACATTTGTGTCTATTTTGATAGGTTTTGGAGTAGCAGCCGTGTTAGTCTGTGTTCGCAAAAAGAAAAGGAGTACTTGTGGCACCTTAGAGACTAACCAATTTATTTGAGCATAAGCTTTCATGAATGCATCCGATGAAGTGAGCTGTAGCTCACGGAAGCTTATGCTCAAATAAATTGGTTAGGCTCTAAGGTGCCACAAGTACTCCTTTTATTTATGTCTATGTATCTGAGGAGAGCTCCTTCCTGCTTAGATAGAAAAGCTTCCTTTGCTTGATTTGTTTTTCTGAATGCTGCCCCAGAATGATGTTTTCTTCTTTCACTCAGGACTGCTGTTCTGTGCCAGCTATAGTGGCTCTCAACACTCATTTGAAGGGGACAAATAAGCAGGCTGGTAGCAGGGCCTGAGTGAGGGAAGATATCAGCATCTTAAGGGCCTAACTGGCTCCTACTACTTCAGTTGACTGACTGTTCTCCTCAAGTGGGTTCAGGGAAGCAGCAGGAAACAGGAAGCTCCCGGAGAAGCTGGTGTTAATCAGTCCAGGCTCCTGGGGTGCTAGAGAGGTGCTATAAGAGGCTCCTCCTCCTCTCTCTCCCTGCAGCTCCTGCTGCTTTCTGCTGTTCCCTCTCACCTTTTCTCCTGCCTGCCTGTTATGTCTCTTGTGCCCTCCTTCCTCCAGCACAGCACTCCACCATCTCTGTGCATCTACAGCAGAGAGACGACATATGCACCAGCAGCAGACAGAATTTTCCAGGTCCTAGTGGCGCCCCCCCACAGTCTGGCACCTGAGGCGGCCGCCTCAGTTCGCCTCATGGTAAGGCCAGCCGTGCCAGCCAGGGCTTTGTCAAGCTGGGCCTTAAACACCTCCTCGGATGTGCGATTTCACCACCTCCCTAGGTAACCCATTCCCGTGCTTCACCACCCTCATAGTGAAATAGTTTTTCCTAATATCCAACCTAGACCTTCCCCGCTGCAACTTGAGACCATTACTTCTTGTTCTGTCTTCTGCCACCACTGAGAATAGCTGAGCTCCATCTTCTTTGGAACCCCCCTTCAGGTAGTTGGAGTGAGTACACCAAGGTTTTCAGATACAAGGAGGACAACTTTACTCTGGATCCTGAAATAAATGGAGTGCCAATGGAATTGCTCAAAGATGGGGTTGAGGCTGGTTGGTCTTCTTATACCACAGAAACTTGGAAGCAACACTAACACTGAGTCTAACTACAATTTCAGTCAACATTCTGGAAATATGTATGTTGAATCCTAATGACTTCTCTGTGAATATATAGTGCACTGAGTCAGCGCTAATATCCATACATTGTTCAAAGTGATTTTCAATATGCTCAGATGGTCTTTAAAAAGGAAAGAAAAAGAACCTTGCTCAGAGAAGTAACATCAGAAGACTTCTCGGAGATGGCTATCTTCAGGGCAGTGAGAACAATGCACTTGTTGCATTAATGCCCACTGTTGGGATAATAACATTGCTTGATTGGGTCCATGCAAACCTGCTGGTAACTGCCATTTGACCTGCTGATGTGAATAGGATGACCAGATGTCCCAATTTTATAGGTACAATCCTGACATTTGGGGCTTTTTCTAATATAGGCACCTATTATCCCCCACCCCGTCCCGGTTTTTCACATTTGCTGTCTGGTCACCCTAGATATGAAGCTCCTAGCAGTAATCATGCACTGCCTCATTCCTCCAAAGTCTCCACAATACCATTGCTGACAGCGCATTCTGTGCTAACGTGCTGGTACAACTTGCAACAGTGGCAGGTCTGAAACTTGTAGAGAGTGAATGGAGTGAATAAAAAGAGCTGACAAATTGAAATCTGCAAGCAATTGCTAACAGTGTAACTTCAAATTGTGGAAAGTATTATATAGCATTGGAAAGTATTACGTACTGTATAATTAAAGACCCTACACAACACATGTGTTTTACACTGGCACACTAACTCTGAATTTCCTCACTTTGCAAAGTTAGAATTATTATGTATGTGTGCGCACGCATGCATGTAGAAATGTATGTGCATTTTTGCACGTGCATGGCGAAGCACACAACTCAGGCATACACACCTTTGAAAATCCTTTAAGGCATTGTGCCAATCCCATGTTTCCAGTCATTGAGCAAAGGGCTTCAGGGTCCTTCCAGTGACAAAGGAGGATGCTTTTAGTAAGTTCTACAGCTGTTAATGTGGGAATGGGGTAGTTTTAAAGAAAATGTGGAATGAATGTCTAATCCACCTTCACTTATATGCATATATATATATATATATGTAATATGGAGGAATCGAAGACTGTAGAGATTACCTACTTTTGTCAACCAAGGTTTGAATATGAATACTTTGTGTATTTGAGGAAGGTATCTGTATCTGATTAAAAATTCTTCCATTAAAATATTACTTCCTAAATACACTGTCTTCCAAAACGTTTATAGTGGGAGTCTCTTCTCAGTTTCCCCTTTACTTACTTGGAGATGGGGAGCACTCACTCATATTTGAAAATAAAACATAAACAGAAAATTATTAAAAACAGATTGTTTGCATGGAGAGTGAAAACCAAGAGATACAATTTTCCTTTGCTATTGCTATGATTAGCCAAATGTCTGACTAAAGCCATTCCTGATTTTGTGAGTGTGGTCCCCCACAAGGTAGTCAGAGTTACCAGGAAGTGCAAGGGAATAACAGCAGCTCCTGTGCTGAACTCTGGTCAGAGTTCCCAACTCTTCACTGTTCAGCCAACCAGAGAAATTATTTCCAGGCTTGAGAGGTGCCAGTGACAAACTCGATTGTTTTCCTCCTTTGAGAGATCGTTATGATTTTTATTGGACACCAGAGTTTGGGTGGGGAGGTGTTAAGCCTTATTGTGGAGTAAATTCACACAAAGAAGTAGTCATAGACTTTGGTTAGAAGGTTCAGAGGACAAGTTAACCTCATGGTTAATATTCGCTTATTTGCTGTCTGTGAACATAACTGCCAGGATGAGCCAATTAGACAAAGCTGTGCTAAGTTACTACCTCCACAAGAAATTTGTTCATAGTAAATTGTCATAGGATTGGAAAGCTAAAATAGCAGTTTAGTACGTTTCCTAAAAATTAAAAATGGGGCAGGTGCTCTCATTTCTAAAAGCAGTCCACATTCCAAAGGTGAAAACTTTTAAGATTTTAGATAATGCTAATTTGGAACTATTAGAGTGGCTGCTGTATAAAATCAGTGCAGTCACAGAGTTGGAGCTGGTTAGCACCACTGGCAACACTTATCAGATATTCAAAATCAAATTGAAACTCACAGATATTTGTAAATAAACAAATCAAGTAGGCCGATAGGCAGCAGCATCTTGATTGATACATCTCCAGGTCTCGTTGCAATAGCTTTTCTGTTGAATTTTGCAAGACTCATCCAGATCCAACACACTCCAAACCGAACTTTTCTAGGAGGTATAGTCTCAATGAGATGATCTTTTGTTATATAGTTATATAAAGATAAGGTATATCCTGATAAGGTTGTGCTTTCATGTGTTGCAGGTATGGCATGATGATCACCCAGCTTCCTATGTTATAAAGAAAAAAGCAGTTAGGTAATGCTTGTCCTTGTAGTAGAGTAATCGGCCTGTTTTGCTCTGACAGCTGCACAGTTTCGTAGTTAGCATCGTCTTGATAAGAGACGATGGTACCTAGGAGGTAAAATGTAGATTCTGGTTCAGGTCCAGAATTTGAATGCCCCCTGATTTGTGGGGCAGAGGAAAGTTCATATTTGGTTTCTAGTGTAGTTTATTACAGTGTTAGATGACAAAAAAAGAAAAGAAGCATCCCTATGCTATATCCAGACCCCAGGAGTACACTCAGAGGATATAGTTCAGAGCAGGGGTCGGCAACCTTTCAGAAGTAGGGTGCCGAGTCTTCATCTAGTCACTCTAATTGAAGGTTTCGCCTGCCAGTACTGCATTTTCCCATTTTTAGAAGGTCTCTCTCTGTAAGTCCCTGTACTATATAACTAAACTAGTGTTGTATGTAAAGTAAATAAGGGTTTTAATATATTTAAGAAGCTTCATTTAAAATTAAATTAAAATGCAGAGCCCCTCCCTCCCACCCCACCCCCGACTGGTGGCCAGGACCCGGGCAGCGGGAGTGCCACTGAAAATCAGCTTGCGTGCCGCCTTTGGCACGCGTGCCAGAGGTTGCCTGCCCCTGGTTCAGAGAGATTTCAACCCAGCCGCCACTTACACTTGTATGTTGCATGTGCACACACCTGCACACTAGCAGCAACACCAGTGTGTGCTGGTGATACAATCTGCATTTGTAAAATCCATTGGGAGAAAAAAAAGACTTTTTCACATAAAGTCTATCAGTGTGTTAGAATCAATTAACTGTGTGCACAGATGTTAATACAAAAGTGTGTGTACGGGTGCATGAAGGGGAAGCAGGGGGCCTGCTAATTGCAAAATTCAGGTAAGTGTTAGCAGAATACTTCAATCCCCTCTGCTCTGATAAAACAATCAAATTATTTTCTTGATAAACTAGACTTGTAAAATATTAGCTGAAGTTGTGGCCTTGTGCCTGGCTGTATATTTGTGTGTTTTTTAACCAACCGGTCTACACTGTATGTTTTATAAGAAGCATAATGTAAGGGGATAATTTGCAACAACTTTTTTAGCTGTTCGGACAGCTGAAAACTTGGCTGTCCCTCTTATGGCCTTCTCTCCAGAAATACACTGTACCTTCGACAGTGGCAGATTAGCCACTGGGCCAACTGGGCCCATGCCCAGGGCCAACTGGGGGATCCCTGGAAAAATGGGAACCCTCATGCCCTGACCCACTCTATCTGGCGCTCCTGCTTGGGAGCTGGGTCAGGGCCCAGGACAAAGCCCCCACGCCCTGACCCCGCTCCCTGACAGGAGCGCCGGGTGGGCGGGGAAAGCCCCCGTGACCTGACCCCATTTCCCCAGCAGGAGTGCGGGGGAGGGAGGCACGGGGGGACTGCAGGTAGAAGGGGTGAGGCTGGGCCCCACTTGCTCTGGCCCAGGGCCCCACAAACCCCTAATCTGCCTCTGCCCTTCGATAGGATAGAACAGGGATACATATTCTAAAGCTTGCAAGGCATGAATAGCTTCTTACCTTGGACACACCTTTTATATATTAACCTTATGGCACCCTCGTCCCCGAGAGCATAAAGTTATGTTGTTTGCTCAGGCAAGGGTGCCATTTCCTTTCCCCTTTCTATTAATTCAGATAGAAAAGTTCTATAGTGTAAGAAATACAGGGCCATATGCAGTTCTCAGCAGCTAAAGTGTGACTAAGGTATGCAACTATGTCCCAGCTATACCCAAGAGAAGGTGTAACTTGAGAGACAGGCTTCAGGGGTGAGGGTGTAATTTAGTCTCGGTGTAGGTTTTTTGGAACTCATGGTGTGGGGGAAGGTGCTACATTTGCATAGGACACTCACTCAGCATAAACACCTCCAGGACGATCCTCTGTGTACTTTTGATAGCAAGGAAAGGTAGGGAACCAAGGACGGAGTGCACACGAGGGCATGTTGCTGGGGCCAGATCAGTAAAGAAATGACTTTGGACTTCCCTTGTAAGCTCTCTCCACAGACAGCATCACACAGCAAGAAAAACCTGTGTTTGGATTAGGTGTCTTGGAAGGGTCAGGCTGTACTCCCTTCCTTGTCTTTGAAAAGGTACACAGAAAGTATCTTGTGTCCTTGCCAAGACAGAGAAATTGTTTTATTTTTCTCTGGACACTGTGTACAGTGCAGCCTCAGAGCACAGGATGGTAACTCAGAAAATTAAGTCAGCTGCCTGGTACTGGAAAAGACTAGAGGGCTGAGTTTATGTGCAGGCCAGTTCTGTTTGGTCAGTTGACAGCACAGTTGCTGGTCAAAGGCCTACCAGATCCTTTCAGTGCTCTTTGCCAATGAAGACGCAAGTAAAAAAAAGAAGAAGAAGAAGAAGAATTCAGCAATTAGGAGATGTGAGAATCTGATCCATGTTTCTGCAGAACTAAGACTGAATCCAGGGACCGAGACTTCCAGTCCCCTCTGCTATAACCATGCCTGAGAATAGAATCCCAGGATTCCTGACGTCCACACCGCCTTGCTGAAACCACTAAATAATATCTTCCCCCTCCCCCACCTCTACATGGAGACAGGACTAGAATGTACATGTGTGAGGGATCCCCGCATGTGTTTGGGGTCCTGGAAAGCAGTGGACAATGAAGGAACAGGAACAGTATGAGGCCCTTAGAGCTCCCTGGCCTGTTTCCTGCTGAACCACCACCACCCTAATACTTTGCCCTCCTCCCCTCCAAAAAAGCAGGGATGCAACTACCTACTTTGATGCTGAAGAAAGGAACAAAGCACTCTGCAAACCACCTGACTTCCTGTGACACATGCAGTTAGGCATTCTGAAAGGTAGGGGCGGGGCGGGGGGGCTTCAGCCTCTGTTGTTCTACACTCCTGTATCACAGGAAAAGGGTTGCTGAAAGGCTTTTATTACTATTTTTGTCTTAAAGAGTATTAGATTCCTCAATATAAAACGGTAACATGGACTAATCTCTTGTACGTTCCCATCTGTGAAGTACTGTCATCTTCCAGTGGGTACAGAAAGGGACTAAGATTGAGAACTCCTGAATCTGATTCTTGGATCTGCATTGACTCGCTCTGTGCCTTGGCCACATTGCCCGGGACCTGATTTTCAAAGATAGTGAACATTCACAACTTCAGCTGAAGTCGAGAGAAGCTACGAGTACTCATCGCCTCTGAAAAATCACTTTACAAATGAAAGGTTTCAGAGTAACAGCCGTGTTAGTCTGTATTCGCAAAAAGAAAAGGAGTACTTGTGGCACCTTAGAGACTAACCAATTTATTAGAGCATAAGCTTTCGTGAGCTACAGCTCACTTCATCAGATGCATGATGAAGTGAGCTGTAGCTCACGAAAGCTTATGCTCTAATAAATTGGTTAGTCTCTAAGGTGCCACAGGTACTCCTTTTCTTTTTACAAATGAAGTTTACCATTACATTAGTGTGCCTCAGGTTTGCCACTAGATTGTTTATTTTTCCAAAGAGTGCAAGTAAAGGCAATATGTACATTAATGGCACTCTTTAGAGCTGGTGAATGAGGAGTTAAACATACAGCTTCAATTAACAGGAACTGCTAGATTTGGGCAAATACTGAGTCTAAGCCTCCCTCACACTTGAAATGAGTTCCTGGAAGACCAGTATTGCTTCACACAATGTAGCAGGGCAACAAGCTCCAAGGGTTCTTGTTAGCTGTGTGCTGGGAAAATTGTTTTCACAGACCATGAAAGTCTCTTTGATGCTTGTTTGGTGATAATGACCACTATGAATTTAAAATGAAAGGAGGACCACAAGTGGATGCAAGCAGTGCTAGTAATTAAAAGAAAATGCAGTTTAACTAATTTGTGCTTGCATATGGTAATATATGTCTAATACTTGTTAGGGAGAAGAAGTTGTTTCTCTGTGGATCCTTGTAAATGGGCTCCAGCATAGTAAAACTTGGTTTCGTTATCAGTAATTCTCTCATAAAGTATTTATAATAATATAGACAGGTTTTTGTTTGAAAAGAGGCACCTGCACAAGTTACTTCTAGTTTTGCAATAATCTTGCAATAACATTGTGAAATTGCATAGATGTTTACAGAAGGAAATTGGAACAAATCCAAACCCTGGGCAATACCTTGTTTGCAAATACCTTGTTTGCAATTGGCATGTGGAGTTTCCACTCCTGCTAATTCTTTACTCCTCTTTGGTTTGCAAAATCCAAAGAGATGATGACAGATCATTCCTTCCAGTTTTAACTACCCACATTTCTTTCCATTTCTTAGTAAATGCAGCCTAACTAGGGTTGACCACCCAACTTATCTCTGGTTTCAGAGTAGCAGCCGTGTTAGTCTGTAGTCTGTTACCATACACACTGTAACAAGAGGGATCAGATAAGGTGAGCTTAACAACCCCTCAGACAGAGACAAACACCTACAAGATCTCTATCAAGCATTCTTACAACTACAATAACCACCTGCTGAAGTGAAGAAACAGACTGACAGAGCCAGAAGAGTACCCAGAAGTCACCTACTACAGGACAAGCCCAACAAAGAAAATAACAGAACGCCACTAGCCATCACCTTCAGCCCCCAACTAAAACCTCTCCAATGCATCATCAAGGATCTACAACCTATCCTGAAGGACGACCCATCACTCTCACAGATCTTGGAAGACAGGCCAATCCTTGCTTACAGTCAGCCCCCCAACCGGAAGCAAATACTCACCAGCAACCACACACCACACAATAGAACCACTAACCCAGGAACCTATCCTTGCAACAAAGCCTGTTGCCAACTGTGTCCACATATCTATTCAGGGGACACCATCATAGGGCCTAATCACATCAGCCACGTTATCAGAGGCTCGTTCAGCTGCACATCTACCAATGTGATATATGCCATCATGTGCCAGCAATGCCCCTCTGCCGTGTACATTGGTCAAACTGGACATTCTCTATGTAAAAGAATAAATGGACACAAATCAGATGTCAAAAACCAGTTGGAGAACACTTCAATCTCTCTGGTCACTCGATTAGAGACCTAAAAGTGGCAATACTTCAACAAAAAAACTTCAGAAACAGACTCCAATGAGAGACAGCTGAATTGGAATTAATTTGCAAACTGGATACAATTAACTTAGGCTTGAATAGAGACTGGGAGTGGATGGGTCATTACACAAAGTAAAACTATTTCCCCATGTTTATCCACCCACCCCACCCCCCACTGTTCCTCAGAGGTTCTTGTCAACTGCTGGAAATGACCCACCTTGATTATCACTACAAAAGGTTCCCCCCCCACCCTGCTTTCCTCCTGGTAATAGCTCACCTTAAGTGATCACTCTGGTTACAGTGTGTATGGTAACACCGATTGTTTCATGTTCTCTATGTATATAAATCCCCCCACTGTATTTTCCACTGAATGCATCCGATGAAGTGAGCTGTAGCTCACGAAAGCTTATGCTCAAATAAATTTGTTAGTCTCTAAGGTGCCACAAGTACTCCTTTTCTTTTAACCTATCTCTGACATCTCATTTCATCCTTTCTTCTTCTTCTTCTAGTGACAATGCTAGCTTATATTTGGGTTTCCAAAATAAAACAATTAACTTTTATTATACTCATATTATATAGCCTTAGATTCCTATTTTTAGGCGAAACCAGTCTTCCCTACAGACATGCCCTAGGTTGGGAGATCTGAAAAGCCCATGTTAGAAACTTCCTACCTTTATAAACCATTAGAGACAGAGACAACTACAGTGCACATACTGCATCTATGCACAAACTTGGTTCTTTCTGCAGTTTTGTCACAGGGTGCAGTAAATTTTGACTGGTTAATAGTGACTACCGTAGTTCAACAGTTATTTTTGCTCACAGACTTTTAAGTGAATGTATGTTACAGACTGGAATGGACTTTAAAAGGATCAATTATATGATTGCATTTTTGGTCCTTTTAGTTCATATGAATGAAAGTATAGCAATACATATCTTATTTCTCTGTCTGAGAGGATTTAAATAACTTTTGGAAAAGCACCTTTAAGGCTGTGGGTGGTGCTTTAAGCATGCTAGTGCAGTCCGGTGCTGCCAGCTGTGCTCCTTCTAATCAACACACACTGTTTATCCCTATCCTGTTTGTTGTATTTGCAATCTCATGCCACTGGAGCTGTATGGACTATATACACAGCACATGAGCAAACAGTAATTTGAATCCCAAGACCAGGATCTATTTGAGAGCTTTGAGACTTAGGGAAATTGTCTCTTTTGGAAAGAAAGTAAAAAAGAAGTTTTGTGTAGTGTTATCGTCCCACTCCAAATGACCTGGCACAATCTTTCTCTTTGTTTCATGCTTGTAGATTTGTGACTACCTTTTCAGGTGCCTCTTGGGAGTTATGATTGCTGTATGGTTATGGGGATTTTTTTTTCATTATTTCCCTTTTGAATATAGCACTCATAAAAAGTGCTGCATTGACAACTCTGCAGCATGAAGTCTGCAGCATGAAGCAAACTCTGCAGCATGAAGTCTTCTAACTACACCAGCAGCAGTGTGTGAATTGCCTTCTATTGCTTCCACAAGATCTACTTCTCTTTTTGATCAATATTATTTTAGAAAGTCACTAAAGAGCAGAGGGAATTACTTTTGGTTCTTGATTTGGATTTTGCAATTAGCTTGGATTTCCGCAGAGTAACTAGAAGATCTGTGTTGGAAAAAGGAAGCGCATTTCTTTAGCTGACATTAAAAACCAGCTGTAACACCTTTTTGTGCCATCTTGATAAAGTTTGCAGCAAATATTTAGGTTACATAAGGATAGTGATGTCACATTATTAATGGATCTGTAGCTCTCAACCACTTTGTCACTTGTATTTCTCAGAAATATGCTTGCAAATATACTTGGGATACTCTGTGAAGCTCAAGATAAAAGGGTGAGACTGTGACATCAGTCACTCTAAGTGTGGTAATATTACATAGCAGTAACTAGCAAGATGAAGAGCACGTACCAGTAATCAAGATCTGGCTTATCTAGTCATTAATCCCGGAAAAAACTGCCGTGCCTTACACCAGCGTAGTAATTACTGTTCAAAGATACATTTAAAAACATTCCTACTTTTGCCACAGCACGCAACTTGCCTGTGACGTTGTCGTACATCTGCACAGCACTCAGAAGTGCAACTGCAGCACGCCTGGGCATCCCTCCTGAGCGAGCCTTGGTTTGCCTCGTTTGAATAACCAGAGCAGTGACGCAGTGGCAGCACAGGCCGTACATCCCCAACCGGGCACCCTGGTTTTGTACTCCAGGTAGTGCGCGATGTTACTGATCGAGCTAGAGCAAAGCGAGCTCAGGAAGTCTGTCTACAGGTGCTGCAGTCAGACCTCTGAGTGCTGTGTAAACATACCCTCAATCAGCCTCTCTCATTTCAGAAAAAAGAACAGGAAGATTTGTGGCACTTTAGAGACTAACCAATTTATTTGAGCATGAGCTTTCGTAGCTACAGTTCACTTCTTCGGATGCATGCAGTGGAAAATACAGTGGGGAGATTTATATACAGACTAACACGGCTGCTACCCTGAAACCTCTCATTTTAGAGAACTGCTGCCTCATACATTAGCTGCAGGCTTCTTCTTCTTCTTAGGCACTGCTTCAAAATAAATAACTAGGAGTCCCAGACACGGACTAGGACCGCATTATGCTAGTGCTATGCAAACAAACACACAACAAAAAGACAGTCCCTCCCCCCAAAGAGCTTCCAATGTAAGTACTTTGTGTATCACTTGATCATTACACTCACCTTATAAATAATACAGACTAGAACACAAACCCCATATTCGCATTGGTAAGCACTTTCCCACGTCATCCCACGTGACCTCCTGATCCTGCTCTCCTTGATGTAGTCTTTGTGTGTAAAAAGAAAAGGAGTACTTGTGGCATCTTGTAGGTGCTGGAACTAACGGTTCTGGGGGTGCTTCCGTACCACCTGGCTTGAAATGGTTTCCATTATATGCAGGGTTTACAGTTTGGTTAAATGGCTCTCAGCACCCCCCACTATAAAAATTGTTCCAGTGTCCTTGGTAGCAATAAGCTACACCAGGGTGTATATCAATAGGCTATTGCGAACACCTTGTGACAGGTTAGATGTGACAGGTTGACGATATCCTCTAATGTCCTGAACAAACTTTATGGAATTAAGACAAAGATTTGCATTTGTAATACAATGCGCTCCAAAGGTGTTAGTCCTAATTCAATAAGGTTTAATTTAATTCAGTAAAGTTTGTCCTATTGTGAGATTATATGGAATGTCTTTAGTTGAAAAACAAGATTAATGCAATTTGTGGAAGTTCAAAGATCTTTTTTGGAACAATACGTGTGAAGTGGATTTCCTCAAGAAATACCTTGAAGTGAGGAGAATGCAAATTCTACCCCTCCGAAACCAATCTTTTGAAGATATGCCCAGGGAAGAGAGACCCTTTGTATACTAACTAGCTGCTTCTGGAAACTTCAGTTCAAAGACCCCTGAACTGTATAAAAAGGAAACTGAACATGTTATGGGTGTGCTTGTTCTGAGCCAAAGGTCTGATGAACTTGTCACAGAAGGATGCCCCTAAGGTGGAGTATTAAAAGACTGCACTTGCCAGACCCATGTGAGAGCTGGGCTGAACTCTGGTACGCTTATTAGCATGAGTATAGGTTTTTATTGTTTTCAGTGTGTTTTCTCTGTAATATTTTTACCTTCAGAATAAAGCAGGCTTGTTTAGAAAGAGCTGGGTGGTAACTTATATCTGTATCAATTACATTGCTATCTGTCTCTAAAGAGAAAGCAAGCAGGAGTCAGAGGGCAACACATCTGTGCTGGGAATGATACTAAAAGCGAGAGACCAGTCCAGCCTGGGACTATCCCAGTCAGAAGGGAGAGTAATGCACCAAACTCCACCAAAGAGAGGCAACAGCTGGGGAGCTGAAAGCCAAGAGTGGCTGAACCACTGACGGGAAATGCAGACGCAGTTGCCCTGAACTGTGACACACCTTAGTCTTTGGCATTGTGCCTGGGGTTGCTCAAGAAGTGCATCAGTAGCATACTAGTGCACCCCCTAGTGTGGCTTTCTGCTATTAGCGTGTGGCACCTTTGGCTTTAAATAAACTAATTTTGGGATTGGGGGGAGGGGTCTCACAGTTTATCCACCAGGTGGTACCTCCTGGTACACTGTTAAGTATAAATAGATTGCTACATGTTGCCTTTACCCAGTAGTGTCTGTTCTGTAACACAGTTAAATTATGTATCTTTTGATTCCACACTTTAGGAGTTTCCTAAATGAAGAAATAAATATTGTACATGATTCTGTCTGAAGCTATTTCCTGCTAAATCGATGCTAGATTTATCCAGCTAATCACCTCTTACAGCTTAGACCTGGAGGAAATCCATGGACTTTCCAGCTATGAACTCACAATCTTGCAACAATTAAAACAAGCTTCTAAACATTTTTCAGTGCTGAATCATTCTTCAAGGATCAAAATGTGCGATGATCACCCCCAGCCTGAGTTTTATTGTCTTTGATGTAGGGGAGCAGGTGCCTGGAGCCGGTGGGGCACATCCTCAGCTGGTGTAAATCAGTGTAACTTTGTTGGAGCTATATCCACCAGCTGAGGATCTGCCTCAGGTTGCCTGGGTAAAGCACAATGCCATTACACCTTGTGAGGAACATAGGGAAATGGAAAGGTGCGCTTGGTTTCCCTTTGAAGAGCTGCACCTAGCACAGACATGTGACAGTAACTGGTGTGCAGGGGGCTAATGAACCATGGAGATGAGCGCAGCATTAATGCTTGGACAGATAGCCTGCAGCCGTGCCATGGCCAAGCCCCTGTCTCTCCTAGGGCTTGTTCACACTAGGGCTTACTTTGGTATAACTTAACTCACTCAGGGGTGTGTGAGACACGTAAGTTACACTGACCTAAGTGCTGGTGTGGATAGCACTATGTCGGTGGGAGGCGCTCTCCCGCTGACATAGCTACCACTGCTTGTGGAGATGGAGTAATTATGATGATGGGAGAGCTCGCTCGCATCAGCATAGATGCTACAGGAGAGTAATATTTTTTTTGAAGCAGAAAAGAATTTTATTTGCATAACACTTACAAAGAATCACCAAAAAGGAAAAAACAAAACTATGCAACAAAACAAAAGCAAACGCAAGGTATAACACAGCAGCCTTCAGGAGGGAGAAGTGTTCAGGCTGGCCTGGGCCCAGAGCGGGGGGCTTCCTCGACACTCATGGTCTTCCACCCTCCTTAGTTACCTGGTGGCCTAGAGCCGGGGGGCTTCCTCGACACTCGTGGTCTTCCACCCCCTCGAGTTACCTAGTGCCACGCCCAGTATCACCGATTATTCCTCTCCTGAGAGTGCCCGACAAGATGGGCACGGCTGCAGGGTGGGCAGTTTGGGGGGGGAGACGTACTCCCACGTGTGATAGGACCCCTCCTAGGTGACAGTGATGATGGTATCCACATCAATGGCAATGGCTGGGGCTGGGGTCTCTTGCTCTTCCCCTCAATCAAAGGGTCAGACGGAGGGAACCGGATGAGGTCACAGAGCAGAGAACCTCGGACAGCGCCCACCGCTCCTCGAAGGCGTCAAGGGAGTCGGTGGACGCCGCCCAGAGGAACTCCTCCCGGATACGTGAATGTAGTGAGGATCGGAAAACGGCCCTACAATCGCAGGACGCTTCATTGGCCAACCTCCTTTCTCTGGTTTTATAGATGGCTGTTTTAGCTAGGGCTAGGAGGAGGTTAACCAGGAGATCCCGCGACTTTGTAGGGCCACGGATGGGGAGTATGTAAATAAAAAGGTGAGGGGAAAAGTGCAGCCAAAAGCATAATAAAATATTCGTGAGGAGCCGGAATAGGGGCTGCAGCCTGGCACACTCTAAATATACGTGCGCCAGGGTTTCCCTCATGTTGCAAAAAGGGCAAGTATCCGGGATGGGGGTGAACCGCATCAAAAACACGCCCGTGCTCACAGCTCCATGAAGGAGCCGCCAACTAATGTCCCCGACGGGCCTCGGGACCAAGGTGGAATACAGGCTGGCCCACCGGGGTTGCTCACCCTCCAAAGGTGGCAGGAGGTCCCGCCTCTTTGTATCAGGGTGGGACACCAGGGTGAGGGCGTGAAGGGTGTGAAGCGTGAGTGTGTATAGATGTTTCCTTGGTGCAGTTTGGAAGCTGACCGGCTGCAGTTCATGCAGCCGGCTCACAGTGAAAGGGTGAGGGGTTTGTTGGGATCTATGTGGTAGGGGCCCAATTGAAAGGTCCAGCGGGCCTGGGGTAGAGGGTGGGCGGGGTGCGCCCTCGCGCAGGGCTCGGCTGAGATAAACCCGAGCAGTGGGCGTCAAAGCAGCCTTCACTTCCTGAAGTATGCGCCGGGGGGTACAAGGTCTGGAGAGCCCCATGCGCCGAGCGAGCATCAGGGGATCCAGCAGTCTCCCCGGTCGTAGTCCAGGAGGTCTCCGACTCTCATGACTTCCGTCAGGACCAAACTCTGGCACACCGAGTGGGACTCCGCCGCCTGCACATGGAGCTGGGGGTTGTGTAGCAGGGGCTCCGCGAGGAGATCTGCTCCCATGGTGGCTGCCACGGACCTGGTCGTTGAAAACAGTTTCCAGATCTGGAGGAGGTCCTGGTAGAAGACCGGCAGCCCGGAGAGGTCTCGCGGAAAACCTCTCGGACAGAGATAAAAGAGCTGCCAGTCGTATCGGAGCCCTTGGAAGCGGCGCAGGAAGGTGTGTGCTAGTATGCTGCATGTCAAACTACCTGCACTATACAGGAGCCTCTGCAGGGCCTGGAGGCGGAAGACACGGACCTGAGTGCGCAGACACTTCAGGCCCTGCCCTCCTTCCTTCAGGGGTAGATGAAGAACCCGAACAGGGGCCCAGTGCATTCCTGACCAAAAGAACTCTAGAATCGATGTCCGGAGGTTGGTCAGGAAACCCGGGGCCGGGACCAGGGTGTTGAGCCGGTACCAGAGCGTGGACAGGACTAGTTGGTTAAGGACCAGTGCTCTCCCACGGAGGGAGAGACATCGGAGTAGCCTCGTCCATTTCTGGAGCCACTCTATCACCCCGCCTTCTAAATTTTGCCAGTTCTCCTGCAGAGAAGGGTGCGTGGTAGAAAGGTAAACGCCTAGGTAGAGCTGCGGACCCGCGCTCCACCGGATGGTCTGAAGCGCAGGTGGGAGGGAGCTCACCTGCTGCCAGTCCCCTACCGCCAAGCCAGAGCTCTTGACCCAATTGACTCGGGTGGAGGAGGCTGCTGAATAGATGGCCTGGCAAGCCTCCACCCGCGCCAAGTCGCCCGGGTCCTGGACCACGAGGAGCACGTCATCGGCGTACGCCGACAGGACCAGCCACAGCTCTGGTTCCTGCAGCACCAACCCTGTCAACCTCCTTCGGAGGAGAGAGAGGAAGGGCTTGATCGCCAGAGCGTACAGCTGGCCCGAGAGCGGGCACCCCTGCCGCACTCCTCGCCCGAAGCTGACCGGTTCGGTCAGGGTCCAGTTGAGCCTAACCAGACACTCCGCAGAAGCGTACAGCACCCAGAGAAAACTCACAAACTGAGGTCCGAATCCAAACGCCCAGGAGGTACCCATGGTCCACTCTATCGAACGCCTTCTTCTGATCGAGAGAGAGGAGGGCGAACGACAGACCATCTCTACACCCGAGTTCCAAAAGGTCTCGGACTAGAAATAGGTTGTCAAAAATGCTGCGGCCTGGGACAGTGTAGGTCTGGTCTGGGTGGATCACGTCCACCATCATGGACCCTAGCTGCAGCGAGATTGCTTTCACTATGATTTTGTAGTCCGTGCTAAGGAGTGAGACGGGGCGCCAATTTCATAAATCGCGGAGGTCCCCCTTCTTCGGCAAAAAGGCGAGCTCCGCTCACCTGCACAAAAGAGGGAGGACCCCGCCCTGCAAGGACTTGGCCCAGACAGTGGCTAGGTCTGGGCCAAAGATGTCCCAGAACGTGCGGTAGAACTCTATGGTCAGCCCGTCCATGCCCGGAGATTTATTCGGCCAGGGTGAGAGGCAGCTCTAGTCGGTCTCGGTCGCCCACACTGACTGTGGGGAGTTCCTCCCAGAGCACCCTGCAAGCGCCAGGATTGGTCGGATCTGGGGAGAAAAGGCTTGTGTAGAAGTCACGGGCCATTCCACACATCTCCACCAGATCCGTGAGGGGGGTGCCGTCTTCTGCTAGAAGGCAGGTGACGTGTTTCTTGGCACCCCTCATTTTCTCCAGGACGTAGAAGAAACGGGAGCCGCGATCCATCCCCCGAAGGAGGTGGATGCGGGATTGAACAAAGGCACCTCGGGCCCGATGGTCCTCGAGGGCCTGGAGCTCCTCCCGCTTCTCCCGGCACGCTCTGCAGAGGAACAGGTCCTCGGGGCTGGCGGCCAGATGCCTCTCCATCTCTAAGACCTCCCTTTCCAACTGCTCTATCGCTGCATTTCTCCGTCGGCTGGTGCCCCGGGTGTAGTCACGGCAGAAAAGCTTGGTGCGCACCTTCCCTAGATCCCACCATCGCCGTGCCGAGGGAAAGGCACGCCGCTGCTCTCGCCAGGCCAGCCAGAATTCCCGGAAGGACGTCACGAAGCCCTCATCCTCCTCCAGGCTGTTGTTAAAATGCCAATAGGCCGGCCCCGGCCTCTCTACATGGAGGGAGGCTGTTATGGTGGCTAGATGATGGTCGGAAAATGGGGACGGCCGAATGCTGGAGGAGTGGGCTCGTGAAAGATGGAAACGGGATAAATAAATATGATCCAACCGAGAGTGGTGTGACTGATGGGCCTCCACCTGGATAAAGGTGAACGTGGAAGTGTCATCCGGGTGGTGGTCACGCCAAACATCCACTAGGGAATGATGTTCGACTATTTCTCGGAGAATGTTTGTGGCGGCCGGGCTCAGCTCAGCCCCTGAGCAGTCCTGCTCCTCAAGGGTGGTGTTAAAGTCCCCTCCCAGGACTAGGCACTCGTGAGAATCTAGGGTGCTGAGGAAGTCGGACACCCGCTGATAGAATTGCAGCCGCTTCGGGCTCGTTGTCGGGGCATAGATGTTAATGACATTGCTCACGAGCCCCTGCATATGGACCCGGAGATGCAGCAGGTGGCCTGGCATGGCCTCAGTGACCCCTAGCACCTCGGGCCGTAGGTCGGGGGAGAACAGGGTCGCCACTCCAGCCTGTCGAACCGTGAAATGGCTAAAGTAGACCCCATCCCCCCACTCCAGCTGCCAGCTATCCTCGGCGGTCAGATCAGTATGGGTTTCCTGCAGGAAAACCACAGAGTACCCCCCATCCCGAAGGAAAGAGAGCACCTGGGACCTGCGGAGAGCCATCCTACAGCCCCTGGTGTTCAAAGTTGCAATAATGAGAGGCGTCATGCGGAGGGCTGGGAGGGTGGAGGTTCCTTGTTGGCGGGGGTGTTCGCAGTCCTCAGCAGGTCGCACAACAATCTGTGACCCGTCCCGTAAGTGAGTAATTTATCACGGAAGCTGTGGACCCGCCCGTAGGCCGCGGCACCTTCCCTTCCTGTCCCTCTACCCTCTCTTATGAGGGCCCTTGTGGCTTGGAGGATTTGGTCAAAGTCCCCCCATCGCTGGAGAGCTTGTTGCAGGAGCCACGGATGTCTTCTAAAAACTCCCGCAACGCTTTTCGCAGTTCATGGGGGGTGGGGTTGCGATTTCTCGGTTATTCCCTGGTGGGGCTCTTGGTGCAGCCTCATGGTCCACTGAGGCAGGCAGACAGGGTGCGGATCACCGTCGGGGTGTCTGACAGGCCAAAGTTATTAGGTCCGTCTCGAGCCTTGGGGTAGAAGGGGATGGCGGAGGGAAAACTGCAGCTCCTAATAGGTCACGGCAGGAAAATGCAAAGGCTGCTCCTTGGGGGGGATCCGCTAGAAAAGGGAAAGAAATAACCCCAGGGGCGGCAATAGCATTGCAGGAGGAGGTGGATTGGGCAGGGACAGGGGTGGGGGTGGGGGTGGGGGCAGAGGCGAGGCTCTGGGCTTTGGGAGGCAAGCAACTGAGAGGTGGCGCCTCCCGAACAGATTCGAGGGTTAAGGGGGTGGGGAGGGGGCTCCCAGTGATGTCAGGCGCAGGCTCTGTGGTGGATTTGGCAGCCACGGCATCAGGTGGTGGACTACCTTCTGTAGGGTCCCTGCCCGGGAAGGCGGTTAGGGGGAGGGAGCATGGGGAAAGGGGGACTGGAGTGAGGTTGCCCAGATCGAGGCCAGCCGGCAGAAGGTCATCCTCTCCCTGGGTGACTGGGGTCAGACCTAGGGCCTCGATCTCCTCATACATGGAGGAGAGGTCGCCTTCCGCCACCCCGGGGGTCTCCCCTCTGGTGCCCACCTCGACGGTCGCCTCGGGGTTCGCGGGGGTTTTGGGTGTGTCCGGGCAGAAGGGGCTTCCCCAGGGGTCTCGGAAGGGAGGTCTCCCGTGGAGGGGAGGTCTCCCATGGAGGGGAGACCCTACCTTCCAGTGCTATCGTGTCTTCCCCACCCAACACTGGCGGATGGATCTCACTCGTGGGCAGAGCGGAAGGCTCGGTGTCAGTGCCCTCCTTCCTGGTCTTCCGGGGGGCCTCCGCATCGGATGGGTAAAGCGGAGCTCGAGCCTTCCGCTTGCCTCACTTCCCCTGGACTAGAGTCCAGCCCGCCATAGCATCGTCTGGGGACTGGTTAGCAGGGGTCGCGTTGTGGGGCAGAGGCGATGGTTCAGGGGCTTGTGGGGGTAACGGTGAGGCAGCATGAGGGAAGGAGGGTTCCCCTTGGGGCGGGCCCTCTCCTATTCCCAGTAGTATCTTTGCTGCACCCTCCTCCATAGGCTCTGCCAGATTGTTAGCAGCGAGGGCAGGGCTCCCTCGCTCGTCTGGGCATTGTAGGGGAGGTGTCCCTTGGGCCCGGGCGGGAGCAACGGTGGATCGAGCAGGAGGAGAGGTGGTTTCAGGTGCTGGGTGGCCAGGGGCATCGGCAACGACGGAGCCGATGTCCTGCCAGGTCTTGGGGGCCCCTCCCCGCTGGGCCAAGGGGCAGTCTCTTCGGACATGCCCCGCTGCTTGGCAGAGGTAGCACCGGCCCTCTCCCGTGGAGTAGTAGACCTGATAGAGGGCTCCCTGGTAGGGGACTAGGAAGGACCCCTCGAGCGCCTCTCCATCACATGTTGCTGCCGGCGGTAGAAGCTGCACTTGCCAGCGGAATGCGAGGACATGACGGAGGGTGGGGTCCTTGCAGCCCAACGGGAGAGGGCTGATGACAGAGACGGGTTTCCTCAGGGTGGAAAGAGCGGGTAACAGGGTGGCATTGGGTAAAAAAGGAGGGACAGAGGTCAGGACTAGGTGGATGCCCAGGTCCTCTAGCGGCTCCAGGGGGACGAACACCCCCCCCCACCTCCAGGCCCTTCTCCACTGCCTCCTGGGCAGCAGCCTCCGATGCTAAGAAAAAGACGACCTTCCCGTACATTTTGGAGGCCGCCACAATAGCTGTGGGTCCTACCACCCTCGCCAAAGCCTGCACGTATGTGTCCACATGGGGCGAGGCGGGCACCAGGAGACAACGGACTCCGTGCTTCCTGGTCATGGTGGGAAAGGGCCATTGATAGTAGCGGAGGCGGTGGGTGGGTGAGATGACGAGGCTGGTGGAGGGAACAGCGGGGAGGGACGCCGTCGTCGATGACAAGGCCACAGCGGTGGGGGCAGCCCCTGCTATGGAGGGCCTGGTGGTTGTAGCGGGGCCATTTCCCTTCTTCACACCCTGGCCTTTCCAGCCAACTGGGGGGGGGCTCTCCTAGAATCTGGGGGGGTGGTGGGCATGGCAGCGGCGGTAATCGCCCCAGTGCCTCCTGCTGCCAATGCCCCAGCGGGGGTGGTGGCAGGTGTTTTGGCAGCAGTGGTGGGGGGAGAGGCTTGGGGGTTGGGCGGGGGGGTAGGTGGAGGAGGGGTAGCTGAGGTTGTTAGGGGGGCCTCACCCCTCTCATTCCCCGCCATCATGAGCAGGGAGAGACGGGGAGACACCAGAAGGAGGAGGGGGGAGGGGGAAGCAGATTAACCACTTCTCCCTGTTGGGCTGCAGGCAGGGCGGGGGGCTAATTGGGTCGGACTGGACAGGGGGAGGAAACAGGAGTTGCGGTCGGGTAGTAGGGGCAAACTGGGGTGGACAGTCCGGGGGGTGGGGGATGTGAACCCACGCACGTTTGTCCAAAGAGTCTCGTTTGGTCGGCTGTTGTTTCTGATCCAGACGGTGGAATCAGGGCAAGCAGCTGAATCCAGAGGCAGATGGCAAGTTGCCATCAGGGACGGACGGCGGGGGGGCCGTGACGGTTGTAGTAATGTTGGGGGGGGCACCGATGGATCGGGGGGCAGCTCCGTGCCACATCCCCTGAGCCCCTACAAACACAGTCAAAACACAGTCAAACCTCCCCCCACACGAGAGTACAGTTCTAAAGTTACTCAGTCTTACGGCCCCATCCACGATGGTTCGTAGCTTCCCTGAGCGATTTCTCTGTTGGCTGTCTTCTCTCCTGGGCTTTGTGGAGCATTCCAGAAATGCCAAACAGATAAGAGAAGTTCCTCTCGGCTGGTACGGGTCCACAAACAAACAGCAAACGGTTGGGTCTGGGGGCTTCCACTCCCCTCCTCCGGGAAGCGGGTCGGCAGTCCCCCACCCCTCCAGGGGTTTCAGCTGGAACAGTAGCAGCGTCCGAGGACAAGCGTGGGGGGGCTCGCAGCTAGGTAGCACTCGAACGGCAGCAGAAAAACAGCAAAAAACCCCAAAACGAAGAAAAAGCGTCTGGCCCAGTTGGGGGGGCGGGGAAGCTGAGGCAGGAGCAAAAAGTAAGAAAAGCCTAGGCCGGGGGCTATAGGAGAGGAACAGAAAGCAGATAGATTAGCAGCAAGCTAAGGAGGTCCCTTTTCCCTGGGTAAGGGAGCAGGGAAGGTTGTTTTTTTTTTTTTTTTTTTTTTTTTTTTTTTGAAACAGAAAGGAACCTTCTGGAGACAATTAAGACAGACAGGCTGATTAGAACACCTGCAGCCAATCAAGAAGCTGTTAGAATCAATTAAGGCAGGCTAATCAGGGTTTTAAAAGGAGCTTATTTCAGTTTGTGGTGCGTGTGGAGGAGCTGGGAGCAAGAGGCACTAGGAGCTGAGAGTGAGAACGTGGACTGTTGGAGGACTGAGGAGTACAAGCATTATCAGACACCAGGAGGAAGGTCCTATGGTGAGAATAAAGGAGGTGTTGGGAGGAGGCCATGGGGAAGTAGCCCAGGGAGTTGTAGCTGTCACACAGCTGTTCCAGGAGGCACTCTAGACAGCTGCATTCCACAGGGCCATGGGCTGGAACCTGGAGTAAAGGGCGGGCCTGGGTTCCCCCCCAATCCTCCCAACTCCTGGTCAGACACAGGAGGAGTCGACCTGGACTGTGCGTTCAGAAAAACGGCCAAGCTGAGGGCTGCCGTGAAGCTCCAAGGTGAGCAAATCCGCCAATAAGCGCAAGACCCACCAAAGTAGAGTGCGGCAGAAGAAGGAGGGTGTTTGGGAGAAAAGAAAAAAAAGGGAGAAAGGGTCTATTTTTATTTTTTTTCACCACAATGGAGGAGGTAGTGCGGGCACTGATACAAGCCACGGCTGCCCAGCAGGAGGCTACCCGTGTCCAGGCAGCCGCCCAACAGGAGGCAGTGCGGCTGCAGCAAGAGACTAATCGCCTGCTGATGGACCAGGCTGCTCAAGACAGGGCTACGTTGCAGGAACTGGTACACCAGGTAAAGGCCTTTACAGAGCTGAACCGTGGCCATGATGGGGATGCAGATCATGCGGGCCATCAATTGGCTGCAGAAAATGATGCGGGAGAATGATGTAGAGACATACCTCCTGGCCTTTGAGAGGACAGCCCTGCAGGAGGCTTGGCCCCGAGAACAGTGGTTTGGCATCCTCGCTCCATTCCTGTGCGGGGAGGCCCAGAAGACCTACTATGATTTGCCTGCAGAGGCTGCAGCAGACTACTCCCAGCTGAAAGCAGAGATCCTGGCCAGATCTGGGGTAACGACCGCAGTGCAGGCCCAGCGATATCGTGAGTGGAGGTACCAGGAAAACAAAACCCCATGGTCCCAATTATATGACCTCATCCATCTCGCACAAAAGTGGTTACGAACTGAGTCCCAGAGTCCGGAGGAAATACTAGAGGTTCTGGCCATAGACCGATACATGAGAGCACTACCGCCAGACCTTTGAGCCTGGGTAAGCCAGAATGAACCCTCCACCTACAACAAGGTTGTCGCACTGGTAGAAAGGCGAAGGACGGCGAGGGAGCTGACCCAACCAGTTAAGGAAGAAGCACCCCAGATTAAACTAGCAGCACCAAGCCCAAGAGCTCGGGTGACTGGGCCACAAGGAGAACCCAGGTGGAAAAAGAGAAGGGCTGAAGGCCCACCAGAAGCCACCAAGAGTCGGCGCACTGAGGGGGAAGAGGATCATGATGTTAGACTGCCCAAACCAAGAGACCGGGGAATGCCTAGGGCTCCATACAGATGTTACACCTGCGGGAGTGGGGACACATAGCTGCACAATGTCCCAATGCCGAGGAGCCTATGCAGGGTAACCTGGGGAACTGGGCAGACCCATGCTCCCTAATCCACCTTGTGGGGGTCTCACTAACCCCACATATGTACACCAGACCAGTGAAGGTAAATGGGGTAGAGACCACGGCACTGGTTGATTCGGGAAGTGCTATCACACTTGTCTCAGGGAAACTCGTGAAGCATAGTCAGCTGCTGTGGGCTAAGCGTACGGGGATAACATGCGTCCCTGGGACATTTGGTTATTACCCCACCCTCCCAGTAAAAATCGAGATTCGGGGGAACACTACTAAGGTAGCAGCAGGGGTAGTCCCTAAACTCCCATACCCGGTGCTCATAGGGAGGGACTTCCCAGGGTTTGGAGACTTACTCTCGGTAGGGGAATTGGAGAAAGGGGGAAGCCCTGAAGTTAGTGAGGCATCCACAGTAGACTGTCAACCCCCAACCTTCTCTGAAATATCCCCAGATTTGTTCTCCACTCCCAGACAGGGTAGAAAAACAAAAAGGGAAAGAAGGGCAGCTAAGGCCTTGGGAACCTGAATACTGGCCCAAAGCCAGAGGGTCGCTCTCATAGGTAGGTGGACCCGAGCAGCTGAAAAGAAGGCCACCCAGGAGGGAGAAACACCCAAGTCTGACCCACACCCTAATGCCTCTGAACCAGTAGATGCAACAGAGACTGGCCCCCTAGATCTCGGGCAGATTAGCCCCGGGAGAGGAAATTTTGGACAGGACCAGGCTGAAGACCCAAGGTACGACAACATTAGGAAAGAGGTGACCGAAATAGATGGGGTCCCCATGGAAGGGAAAACCCAGAAACCAGGACACCGGAACCAAGAACAAATTTATCACATTAACCTCTTAAAGCCTTGGCACCAACGAGAGGCATGTGTAGTGGCCCAAGAGACCCCGATCCAGGGAAATAACATGCAGGAGCAGATCAGGATATCCACTGATCTGACACCAAACCAGAAGAAGGAGGTAACCGAGATGATCAACCGATACCAGGACGTGTTTTCAATCAAACCAGGTCGGACCACTGAAGCATATCACCACATTATCACAGACCCTTGGGCAAAGGTAACTTTAAGGCCCTATTGGGTCCCAGTGGCAAAAAGGGAGGAGATCAAGGCAGAGGTAAAAAGGATGTTGGAGCTGGGAGTCATCAAAGAGTCCCACAGTCAGTGGTCAAGCCCGATTGTGTTGGTGCCCAAACCCAATGGCACCACTAGGCTTTGTAATGACTTTTGCCGGCTGAATGAGATATCCAAATTCGATGCATACCCCATACCCCATATAGATGAGTTAGTTGACCGCCTGGGCGATGCCCGATTTTTGACTACCCTTGATTTAACAAAGGGATACTGGCAGATTCCCCTTGCCAAAGATGAGAAAGAAAAGACAGCATTCTCTACACCAGAGGGTCTGTTTTAATATACTGTTCTTCCTTTTGGACTGCATGGGGCACCTGCCACCTTCCAGCATCTTATGGACAAGCTCCTACGGACCCACACCAGTTATGCAGTGGCATACTTGGATGATGTGATTATTCGCACCCCCGACTGAGAAACCCACTTAGAAAAGGTGGAAGCGGTTCTGGGCATGCTAAGATGGGTTGGCCTCACAGCCAACCCAGCCAAGTGTGCTATAGGGCTAGCCAAGGCTAAATACCTTGGCTACATTGTAGGAAGGGGCATGGTCAAGCCCCAACTAAACAAACTAGAGGCTATCCAAAATTGGCCCCGGACGAATCGGAAAAAGCAAGTCCGGGCATTCCTGGGTGTGGTGGGGTACTACCAACGATTTATTCCCCATTTTGCTACCAGAGCGAGTCCCCTGACAGACCTGATAAAAGCCCGGGGTCCACACATGGTGAAGTGGACAGATGCCACAGAGAAAGCATTCATGGATCTACGGACAGCCCTCTGCAGTAACCCCATGCTTATAGCCCCAGACTTCAACAAAGAATTCATTTTACAAACAGATGCATCTGAAGTAGGATTGGGAGCTGTCCTATTGCAGATGGTCAGAGATGAAGAACACCCAATCCTCTACCTCAGCAGGAAACTCCTTCCGAGAGAGCAGAAATATGCTGTGGTTGAAAGAGAGTGCCTTGCTGTGAAATGGGCCATGGAAACACTATGTTATTACCTTCTGGGACGATGTTTTACCCTTGTGACTGACCATGCACCCCTCCCGTGGATGCAGCAAAATAAAGAGAAGAACGCAAGGGTGACCAGGTGGTTCCTGTCCCACAACCTTTCCAATTCACCATACAAACCTGGGCTGGAAGCCACCATGGCAATGCAGATGGCTTGTCACGAGTACACTGCCTTACGACCCAAGTTGCCCAACCCCATAGTGTTGAGCGGGGGGGCGGGGAGGGATATGTGACAGGGATGGCTACATGAGAGTAATAGAAAGCAGATATATTAGCCCCAGGTTAAGTAGGTCCCTTTTCCCTGATTAGGGTAACAAAGAAGGTTCCAGAACAATCAGGAACCTTCTGGAGACAATTAAGACAGACAGGCTGATTAGAACTCCTGCAGCCAGTCAAGAAACTGCTAGAATCAATTAAGGCAGGCTAATCAGGGCACCTGGGTTTAAAAAGGAGCTCACTTCCGTTTGTGGTGCATGTGGTGGAGCTGGGAGCAAGAGGCACTAGGAGCTGAGAGTGAGAACGCGGACTGTTGGAGGACTGAGGAGTACAAGTATTATCAGTCACCAGGAGGAAGTTCCTATGGTGAGAATAAAGAAGCTGTTGGGAGGAGGCCACGGGGAAGTAGCCCAGGGAGTTGTAGCTGTCGCACAGCTGTTCCAGGAAGCACTCTAGACATTTGCATTCCACTGGGCCCTGGGCTGGAACCCATAGTAGAGGGCGGGCCTGGGTTCCCCCCAAACCTCCCAACTCCTGGTCAGACACAGGAGGAGTCGACCTGGACTGTGCGTTCAGAAAAATGGCCAAGCTGAGGTCTGCCGTGAAGCTCCAAGGTGAGCAAATTTGCCAATAAGCACAAGACCCACCAAGGTAGAGGAGGAACTTTGTCACAGCAGATAAAGAGTGGGAGAGGAAATGTTTGTGTCATTTATTCCATAGTTCCAGAATCTGAGATTGTTAAGAATAACGGTTTCTCTTACTGGGTGTCAGAGCTTTGAAAGACAATGTCTCTTCCCCAGTGCCACACATAAATAATGGTCTTTGGGGCTGGGAATGGAGCCAACATTCCAACTCTAAAACATATGATGCTTTGTTTATCTTTGAGAAATTGTTCTAATTTGTAGCATTCAGAAAGAAAATAAGCTTGAAGCAGATTTTGTTTTTAAAATAAAACATTGCCAGGAAAGAACATTGTATTGTTAAAAAAATAATAACCCATGATATGAAAAAGGCTAGACTATGTCACATCAGTCATGATGCAGTTCTCCAGGTAAGGGAGAGACCTCTGTCCATCCATGAAGAATTCACAATGGAAATAATAATTGAAGATAAAATAATAATAATTACAATCCTGGTCTTAAAACTTGTGGCTTATTTACCTCATCACAAAAAATAGGATGACAAAGAATAACAGGGTGGATTAAGCACTTTAGGAAAATGTATTCTTAAGTTAGTGTGAACGTTCTATTATTAGGTTATTGAAATACTCTACTAGTATACAAGCGGACTCAATTAAACACTCTAATTTTCTTTCTATCAGTCACTGTCTGGTGGAGTTTTAAAGAAATTATATTTGAAAACCTATCATTAATATTTTCCTCTGGAGTCTCTTTGTGTAACTTTGGTTTTGTTTTATTTTCCCCCTCCTGGACAATATCTTTGAATGCTAAGCATTTTTTTTTATTTAAAGAAAAAACTATTCAGCACCTTACTGACAGCAGATGGAATGTGTATTTTGGTTCATGAACATACATTATATGTGAAGGCAAAACTCTCACAGCTGAACAAATATGTTCTTTAGCAGCATGCATTCAGTTAGAATATTCACATACTGCAACCATAAAACACAAAGATAATACAAGTACACTAACAAATCTTGCTATGCCCTCAAGAAATGAGATAAATATAATAAATTAGCTAATTTAAACATTAAAAATGAGAGATCTGTTTAATTGCTTTCTTTAGCTCCCAGAATTGTCATTCAAATTGCCAGCCAAAGAAAACCTTGTAGCTCTCGAAAGCTTATGCTCAAATAAATTTGTTAGTCTCTAAGGTGCCACAAGTACTCTTGTTCTTTTTGCGAATACAGACTAACACAGCTGCTACTCTAAAAAGGAATGTAACCTACCTGAGATTTCCCACTTGTATCTGCAACTGCTACCCTCCCCATGGTCACTGGATCTGTGCCTTGCAATGACTCAATCTAGGCATCTGGATTCATGTTTGTAGAGAACAAGTTTTTTGGATGACGTGAAACTCACTGTAAGAAATATGAGGACCCTGGAATTCTCTGGATTGAGTCGCAAAGGTTCCAGCAGCTGGATACAACATTAACAATAGAGCTGGTGAAAAATTTTCCAACTGAACAATTTTCTATTGCAAAATACCATTTTGTTGGTTCTGAAACGTTCCACAGGAATTCGTCAACATAGACAAAATCTCATTTTGGAACAAAAACGTGTAAAAACATTCTGCTTCAATGCTTTTGGAACATTTTTTTTTTTTTTGCTTTGAAATGACTTTCAAATGCTATCCTTTAAAAATCAATGTTTTCTTTAATTTCAGTTCATGGGAAATTTAAAAAATCTTTGGTTTTGTTCCAATTTTAAGTGAAACGAAACTTCTAAATTGTGGAATTTCCCATGAAGGAAGAAATTCTGGTTTCCACACAGCTCTATTAGACAGCAAGCTGTCATTGGTAGGTAAGTTAGAAGCTACAACAATTTTACTGGAGATAACACAGCCACCTCTGCCCTTTATAAATATTAAAGAGTCCACATCTCAACCCAAACATTTTCTTCTCATCATAAGTTTTTTCCACTATCTCAGAAGTAAAGAGAGTACCTTCAGGAGACTGTGCTGACCAAGTCTCTGGATACAAAGAGCCCCAATGTGTTTCCTCCTCATTGCTGGAAGGGTAGTAATTCTTTTTATTATTGTTATTCTTACAGATTTTGTTTCTGAACACTTCTCTTTTTATCGTTATGTGTATTATCTTAGTTCCTAGAGATCTCAACTGAGAACAGGGTCCTATTGTGGAGGCCAATCTACAAGCATTAGCAACAGACAGTTCCTAGCCAGAAGATCTTATAAAGTAAATAGACAAGTAAGAGAAATCTAAATAAAATAAAGTATAATTATCCCCATTTTACACATGGGGATATTGTAGCACTGAGAGATGAAGTGATTTTCCCAAGGCCTCATAGGAAGTCTTCAGGGGAGCTGGGAATTGTCTTTTGAATTCCCGTCCACTGCATTAACCACAAGATCTTTTCCTCTTCTGGTTGGATCTTTGTTCAGGTTTTATGTTAGCAAACAAGTATTTTGCTGCCCAGGGAGGAGAAGACAGCATGTGGTATGAGCTTCCATCGCTTACACATCCTTAACTCCCAGTGAGTATGGAGCTTTGTGGAATTTAGAATTGGAATGTAATGTCTGATTCAAGTGATTACTCTCTGAACCTAGCAGAAATTCATTTCCACAAGAACAAAACTCTAGTTTAAGACCATAAAACTCACAGGAATAGGTCCCAAATCTACTTAAGATATTGAACATATTTTTTCATTATTTTCATTACATTCATTTCATTATTCATTCATCAATAAAAACATTATTTTTTGACAATTAAATAGCTCTTAAAACAGCTGTCACAGCAGATACTATAATCCATAAACAACAAAAAATAGTTTCCAATTTCTACAGCCATCAAATAGCACTCAAAATACCAATTTCACAGCCTAAGAACCTAAAAAATGGGCACAAAACAAGAGTGTCAGATTGAACAGAGGTCAAAAAAACAATTTGGTTGATTTCACAGAAACTTAGTCTGATCTGAGACTTACAGTGAGACTTTGACTCCTAAGCACGTAACTCACTTTTGAAAATGGGACTTAGGCTCCAAAGGCATTTAGGCCCTTTTGAACATTTTGCCCTAAGTCTCACTGAAAATCAATGGCACTTAGATTTCTAAGGGCCACAATCACTTTTGACAGGTTTCAGAGTAACAGCCATGTTAGTCTGTATTCGCAAAAAGAAAAGGAGTACTTGTGGCACCTTAGAGACTAACCAATTTATTTGAGCATAAGCTTTCGTGAGCTACAGCTCACTTCATCGGATGCATACTGTGGAAAGTGTAGAAGATCTTTTTATACACACAAAGCATGAAAAAATACCTCCCCCCACCCCACTCTCCTGCTGGTAATAGCTTATCTAAAGTGATCACTCTCCTTACAATGTGTATGATAATCAAGTTGGGCCATTTCCAGCACAAATGCAGGTTTTTTCTCCCCCCCAGCCCCCCCACAAACCCACTCTCCTGTTGGTAATAGCTTATCTAAAGTGACCACTCTCTTTACAGTGTGTATAATAATCAAGGTGGGCCATTTCCAGCACAAATCCAGGGTTTAACAAGAACGTCTGGGGGGGGGGGTCCTCCTCAGATGTTCTTGTTTTCATGCTTTGTGTGTATAAAAAGATCTTCTACACTTTCCACAGTATGCATCCGATGAAGTGAGCTGTAGCTCACGAAACCTTATGCTCAAATAAATTGGTTAGTCTCTAAGGTGCCACAAGTACTCCTTTTCTTTTTGCGAATTACTTTTGAAAATTTTGTTTATGGGCTTGTGTGTAAACATACAAAGAGCAGCATCAATGAGCACACCACTGCTAAGGGTGAGCTGAAAGAAGGAAGCAAAATGTGTTAATAATATGGATGTTGGAATTGTTATTATTTATGCAGGATATTACCAAGACACGAATTTAAACATAAATTCCTTTATTGAATTCAAAGGCTGAACGGTATTTATACGATTGCTCTAAACATGCCTAAAAAATAAGAAATTTACTACATCCAAACAGTAACAAAACATTTATAAGCATTTGATCAAGATACAAATGGGCTAAACCCAGGAGCCCTTAGATCTATATTGGTCAGCTCCATGGTGGTCAGGGAGGTATTAGAAACGAATCCTTTAAGAGTTTACTTTTGTATACCCTTAAACAAACAAATGATGTTATTACCAATTATTGGAACTTAGCTAAGGTCAGATGAAGCAGTTTCTTGTATGGCCAATTATTTACTGCACCTGGTACCCAGTTAACTGTGTTTTATTTCTATTACTTCAGCCCAAACCTTAAATAAGATAACACTGGTATTTTGACAGGTCACAACAAGTTTAACACAACCTTTCTTTCTCATGAGCTCATTCTTTTTGGGTACATGATTGGGGCCAATTATATCCCAACTCTGTTTAAATCCATAGTCCCTCCAGATCTAATGTGGGGCTATATTCCCATGGTGGGTTTCAATGTTTTCTTCTCCTTTGAATTGTTAGCTGGTGGCTTCCCAAAAATAATGTGGTCCAATGTCGTGGGGCGAGGGTAGGGTCCATGGACACATGATGCCAACTGACAGAAGGCAAAAAAGGCATCAGTAAGACAGCAATAAAGCACTCAGCTGAGACTATTGCCTTCACTCCCCACAGCTGGAAGACACTCTACTGAGGATTTCTATTTTATCTAATCAATTAGATTAGCCCTCACCTCTTGCTCACCCCTCTTGCCCCCTTTTCAGCATTCCATCCCCGGGAACACCCCTGCCTGCTCAGTAAGGGCATCTCACAATCTGGGCACTAATGAGCAGTGTGGCCATGCTATGATTGCTGTGAGACCCATAATTTAGAATTTTGTGTATTTCTGATGTCTGCCATAATATTACACTAATGCAATTCTTTGCATAATGTGGGGAGGAGGGAATGGGTGTTTGTTATTAGGGACTCCGTGTATCTTAGATATTTATAAGACATCCATCACCACAGTAAGTAACACTAATGCCTGGGCAATAAGACCTGACTAAATATGTCTCTGGCAGTTTCTTCCTTCTCCAAAGAGAGGTGTATCTCCTATTTCAGGCAGGATCCTAAGTGTACTGTGGAACTTGTCAGTAATAATGTGTAATGAGTTGACGGCCAGCAGATTAAGACCATCTTTTCATGTATTTATACCTGCTCCTGTATTTTCCACTCCATGGATCCGATGAAGTGGGCTGTAGCCCACGAAAGCTTATGCCCAAATAAATTTGTTAGTCTCTAAGGTGCCCCAAGGACTCCTCATTGTTTATACTACTACTGGCATTCTAATATTTCTTGGAGTTGGATATTTTTGCAATTAAACACCAGAGGGCAGTCATTTTGCAGTTAAGAGGCAAGACAGAAAATGATTGTGCAAGCTCATGCAATGGTTATTATACTCCTGGCGTAGCTAATCTTTCATTCCAGGAATAAGAGGAGGACGCAAGGATAGTTAGAACTTAGCAAAAAGGGTAACATTATTTTTGTGCTGATAGGACAACAAGGCTGTGAATGAAAATATTTTCCATCGTGGATCTTCACCTCAAGAACTAGATTCCCGCTTGAACTGACGGAGCCTGGACTTGTCTCCCTTCAGGGCAGCTGTAAAGCTCATCTATTCACTCAGGATTGAGGGATTTGCTGTGGTTCATTGCGGGGTATTATTTATGGTGGAATTTCCACAGTTATAAGGGCTTATTGTGTTATTTAGCTGACTTTGCTATGAAGCTGGATGGGTGGTAGAGTCCTTTGTTTTGAGGATATTTATCCTTACGTTGTGTTTTTAAAAAATTGTCTAGATAGGCATTTTAAATAAATAAAATGAGATGTTAAATTCTATATTCAATTACACACACCCATGCACAAATACATTAAAAGAACATTAAGTTTGCAAAGTCAAGCACTCAAAGGTTAGGAAATGCCAGAATTATGGTTGCCCTTACTACCTTAATTTGAGCCCCTTATGCATCTGCATTATATTTGTCTTTAATTACATATTCACATACTGTTTTTTTCCACAGGATCCTGCCTCATTCAGTGCACCAGATGAATGGTGATCAGTAAAGCTAGATAGTAATCAGAATGAGCTGTTCTAAATGCATAGATGACACCTACTTTGCTGGATGAAACTCTGTGGCCTATGTTACATAGGAGGTCAGACTGGCTGATTATGGTGGTCCCTTCTGAAATTAAAATCTCTGAATGTACTTTCAAGTTTTTGTATAAATATTTTCATTTTTATTAATGCTAACTATGTAATGCTGGGTAGTAGTTTAGTACTTTAACAGTAATGCCACACTCCATCATGAGTAGTCCTGCTAAAATAAATGGGGCTGTTTGCAGAGTAGGTGCTATCAGCAAAAATTGGAGTACGGAGCAGAATCTGACCCATAATACATTAGGTGCTACCATGGTTTAAGCAATTCGGGCTCTGCTCTCACCCAGATTCACTGCCTGCTGACAACCCAGACTGTCATTTCACTACAAGTTTGTTTACTGGTAATGGAAGTTTGTTGGAAAAACTCATCTTTGTGAGGGGGGAAAATGTAGTCACATGATCCAACACTGATCTAATTGGACAGTTTAGGATATCTGTCTGTGTACGCTTATGAATGACATTTGATTTTATTAATGTTGTTTGATTACAGTCGTCAGCGTGGATTAATACTTCCCTTCTATGGCAGAAGACAGAAGTCTGTGACTCCTAACCAGGGCTATCAAGGGGCTTCAACAGTTGAATAGTTTTACCCAGATGGTACCATGGGTACAACAGGCTGAGCAGTTCCATGGGGATGACAGATTGAGCCATGACTTTTAAAGACTGTCTGACAGCAACCCTCAAGATCTATTGACACAGTGCACCCAAGAGGATCTGAGCACCATCATTGCCAGGAGGTGTTGGAGATGGGTTTGTCTTGTGCTTCGGATGGAAACTGATTCCACCACCAGAGTAGCAATAAGATGGACACCTGAAGGCAAGTGAAAACGAGGCTGCCCAAAACCAACATGGCGAAGAGCTGTGGAAGCCGAACTGAAAAACCTAGGACACAGCTGGGGAACCATTGAAAGACTTGTCAGAAACAGACAGGAGTAGAGGAGCTTCGTTGCTCCTCTAAATGCCAGAGGCGTAATAGGAACATGATGATGATGATGACAGCACCCCTACTTGAGGGTGGGGAGAATGGAAAACTTTGGAGTGAGAAGAGAATCAGGAAGAAGGGCCAGACACTGCTTTTAAAAACAGACAATCTCTCTGACAGTAATCACCAGAACCAGAAGACTGAGCAGGAGCAGTGGAGGGCTAGAGGGAACTGGACCTCCTGACAGACACTGACCAAACTGCAAAGGACCCCAAACAGTGGTGAGGTCTCTGAGGGAGGGAATTGTATTCAAGGTGTCCGTTATTTTTCCGCAGCCCTGTAAATCTCTGATGACATCTACAAGTAAAGTGTGAGTGTAAGACATTCATTTGCAAAGCCTGTGCATGCCTTGCTTTAACTGTCATGTGGTCCCCAAAGAGTTAAATTATACTGTACACCAGAATGCCCATGATGACGGATCTCTAGGGAGAGTCTGCACTAGCTACGAAGGAGACTTGAGGGTGTGCCAGATAGGGAGTCTGCACTCTGGCAGTATGTGTGAGAGACAGTGTCTGGAAGCTGCCCAGACCTAATGGACTTAGAAGCCTGTGGGATCCAAAGGTTGGGTCCCATAAAGTAGACTGGTGACTAAGCCAGGGGACTGTAACATAGCTCCAACAATAAACAATTATGGTTGGAACAAAAGAAAAGGCTAATACAAAGTCTTACGTGTACCTCTGTTTCCAAAAGTACTCAATTTTCGCAAGCTGCATACTCAGTGTGCGTGATAAGCAGAGGCTACTCCACAGTTTTATGTCCACTTCGTGCTTGTTTTGGATATATGGGTTGGAGTCTAATGCGTGTGATGGATTAGACAGAAAGCTACTGGGGATTTTCTTATTTTATGTCAAATTTTGTTCCATTGTTGTGTGATCAAGACAAATCCTGATAATTCTTCACTCTGAAGCACCGTGGTACTTTTTTCTGGTGGCCTTCATTAACCAAATTTATGTTGATGCAGCAGGTCTGGCATGCTGCCCAATTTTTCATGTGCATTTTAGCAAGTCTGGAGATTCCAGAGCTGCTGTTTCAATGGCACAAAACTGTTTGGACTAATAAATGTTTATTTTGTGGGTATTGCCAAATTTGGAGTTTTTGGAGGCCAAATTCTTGCTTCAAAGCCTCAGTTCCCTCGCAAGCTAGAAAGATATATTCTGTTCATATTGCATCTATCCATTTCTTCCATGGTGTTGAACCTTTATGTAGCAATGGATGGAATTTTCATTTGACTGCTATGATTAGACCAGATTCTCTGTTAGCACCAGCCTCTCATATATTTTATTTTATTTGTTTCAGTGCAATCTTGTTCCCCCAAAACAAGTTCCAAACAAATTATTTGAAATAATTTGAAACTTAAAACAAATGTGAGCTTTAGTTTCCACAACGGAACCTGCAAGTAGAACTTAGTCAAGAATTCTGTTGATTTTACATGATCTAGAAAGAATCCAGGTCAGGTCCTTAAAACTGTATTGGCTCTGAAGCAGGAGTAAATAAGCCATCAAAACACCTGATATTTTTGTTGCTAATGTTAAGCAGTACTGAATACATGCATGGAGCAGATAGGTAAGAAGGTGACTCTTTACATAGACACTTGTATGTCAAATACACAAAATCTAGATACATCTGTTAAAAAGCAGGTGTGCCTGTCAAAAGGCAAGGTGATAGAATAGTAAATCAGCAAAGCACTGAAGCATGTGCTTCAGTGTTTTGCTGATTTGAGCCTCTATTCTTAAAATTCTTATCTAGTCTATTACAGGCATGAGTCATATTCTGCCTGAGTTGTACTGATGCAATCTTCGTAATGTCAGCATATACTGTATTTCTATGAAAAATTTATCTGTACCATTCTCTACACCTGGAAATGAAAACGTCCCAGTTTCCAATGGTCTGCTCATTTCATGACATTAGACTATTTTGTCACAGCAAAGAATTGTCTGCATTTCATACGGGCAGAGAGGAACATAAATGACTGTAGAGAGAGCTTTCTGTTTAACATACAGTGAAGATGCTAAAAATACTTACATTTTGGCAACTTCAAGGCAGCAGAAAATTGCCTTAGATATAATGACAGTTTCAGATCATATTGGAAGAAAGCTGGTATGCACAGGAGTGATTTATTTATCTAGGTCAGGGTGATGAAAGACATTGGTGTTTTATGTCTCAACAGTCCTGCTCCCAGGTTTATTCTCTCGCTAAGCATCTGTTTCAACTTGCATTGTTCATAAGCTGAACATCTTCTTTATAGCATATAGCCGGGAGTGCCTTGCTCCATTTGCAAGAAGCTCTATTTTTCAACCAAGGCTATTGTTTTGTCTCAGAAAATTTTGACAAAAAGTAAAGTTTTTGATTAAATTTGGCCCTATCTATTCTGATTTCAGGCTTCTTTGAGACTCATACAAAGCTCCTGAGTGAAAACAGTGCTTCAAGGCTAGACTTTTGATTGCCAAGGGCTTAATCTGTTTGGGTTTTTTCCTCCAAACTGGCAGACCACTTGGTGATGGTAGCAGTTCAGTTTTAACACTTGGTGCCATATGTGTTTCAAGCAGCCAAAAGATCACTTTGTTTTTTGTATGTCAGCATAGGAGCAAGACGATGAGAGCTTTGCAAAAATTGGAGCTTTGCAGCTTGCTTATCTGCATGCAGGCTAGAAATGAAGAAAAAAGTTACAAGCCACATTAAGAACACAGTCCGGGGCTGCTCCTCTAATACAGCAGCTGTAAGTAAGGGATTGTCTGTCATAGGATGGGAGGAAAGGAGAGAGAGATTACAGGGTGAAACCACTTACTAGTAGTTGTAATTCTTTCCTCTTGCCCCAGCTTCTGCCCTATCACCTTTCTGGCTTTTGTTGCGCGCTTTAGGATGTTGTTCACCTGTTTACAAATGGGTTAAGCAGTTTCTTATGTTGTAGGAATGATTAAAAATCTTTTTATGCCTCCTGCTTGCCAGCAGGTGGAGTTATAAGAGCTCAGAGTAAAAGAACTCTGTTGTAGGATGGGGGAAGATGATCGTGATAGGCACAATTATTAGTAAGTAATAATTCCATCTTCCCTACGCACTAGTGTTCCATATTGCTCATTCCCTGTATATGAACGATGCTGTCAAGGGTGGGACAACCTGAAAATAGTCTGATCCTTATTTTCAGGATCCAGATTCTAGCTAGTATTCTGAGTGGTTAATACATAATACTTTATAATTACACAGCAACTTCTCTCCAAGGATCTCAAAGCATTTTACAAGAATTAAATAAGCCTCACAGGGGATAAATATTACCATTTTATAGATGGGAAACTCAGGCAGCTAAGTCATTTCCTCAAGGTTACACAGGAAGTCTGTGTCAGAGCTGGGAACAGAACCCAGATCTCTTCATTTGGAGTCCTATGTGTCAGTCACAAGAGAATCCTTCTGAAGTAAAGTGGTCATCATGGGGTTAACTGTGTTATAGCCCTCCCCACATAGGATGCCCCCCTCTCCATATTATGGGGCAGAGCCATGCTTCAACCTTTCCTTACTTCCAGTTTAGTCAGTGGGCATCCTCTCCCCACCCGACAAATTCTGTTGTGATAAAATTAAATAAAGCAGCAAGTTCCCATCCTGCAGTTCTGTGAGTAGATATGTGTTTGTTGCACCAAATGATCCCTTTACAAAACCTGATAAATTGGTGGGGCTGTGTGACTAAATGCTAGTTGTAGCACCCTGGTACCTGAGGTTGCTGTAGCACAGAGAATGCTGCAAGCTTAATTGTTACTGGTGCTTACTAATGCTTGGTGGTAATTGTTGGGCTAATGAAATAATTGGCTTAATAATGGGGAGGATATATAATTGGGAGGAACAGGAAGTAAAAGAGAAATCTCAGAGTCTGAGCGAAAGAAACTGGTATACCTGTGCTATGCCCTGTCATGTTTGGAAACTGAGGATTAAAGGTATACGTAGTGAAAAAGAAACAGACCGTGTGTATTTGTCATCTCGAAACCCCATAACCTGCCTAGGCAATGCTGCTCACAGGGTAGCTTGAGAAGGACTCTGTGATGGGCTGTTAAGACTGATTATTGCTGAAGTTGCGTGATGCCTCCTACTGTAAGTTGCTGTTTTCATTTGCTTATAACTTTTACAGACTTTAACCACTTGAGCTGAAACCTTCCAGGCGGTCTACCTCCGGTGGGCTTGGTTTTTTTAAATTTCAGCCAAAACAGTTTGTCTCTTTCTGAGATACAGCTCAGGTAAAAATAGGCTGCATCTGCTCTGGTGATGAACCAGACTTGGGGAGGGAAAGAGGCTCTGGATGTCAGACCCCTGTTTCATCCTGTTGCAGGAGTTGGGTACTATCTGTACCCCTGGGTCAGAGGTTCTAGGCCTACCCACAACTAACCCCCACCCCCCTCCGACCCATCAGCTAAGAGGGAGGAACCACTGAGCCCAGACTATAAATGACTTCTGGGGACAACAAATGAAAAAACAGGAGTGGGAATGAACTAAGAGTTAAAGAACGAGGGCCCTAGATAGGGACTCTGAGCAGAAAACACTGAACGCCCACTCCTCCTCAAAGACATCCAATAAATCAGTAGATTATGTCCAGAGGAACTGGAGATGTGAGTGGACAAGGGATTCAAAATAGGCACCAGAGTTGCAGAGCTGTCCCCACTCTCTCATCCAACCTCCTCCTCCTGGAGTGATGGATGGCTACCTTTGAAGGTGGATATGGAAGAGGCAGAGGACTGTAGGAAGAGAAAGGATGGTCTCATGGGGAAGTCAGTTCAGTGCTGCCCTGGAGAATGTGATTCTATTTCTGCCTCTTCCACAGAGTTCCTGTGTATTCATTCCTAGGCAAGTTACTTAAACCCAACATTCTACAGGTGGTCACTAATTGTGTGTTCCTCATTTTCTGGGTGCCTGACTTGAGATCCTGTGGTCTGATTTGCAGAAGTTCTGAATGCTCACAGCTGCAGCTGAACTCGATGGGAGCTGTGCTTTAAACAGAAACGCAATATAATATATACGCTGAAAATTTAGATTCTAGGCATCTCAAATTGGGCACCCAAAATTAGTGGAAACATTTGACCTTACTCTCTGTGCCTCAGTTCACCATCTGTAATGGTGAACTGCTGTGCTTGGAAAATAAAATTAATCAGTATCTGTGAAGCCTTCTGATATCTTATTGCTGAGCTTCAGAGAAAAACCTATGAGGAAGTTAATAATTCTCTCTTCAGACCAGGGTTTGAATAGTGTGCAGTAAATAAGGTCTGGAGCCACACACTGCACAGCAAGGAGAAAATAAAATATTGAATTGCTGCTCGTCCTCATTCCTGTGCATGGAATGAGGCAGGGGTCTTGTGGAAAAAGTAGTATATGATCATGTAATTAGTCTGTCTTATATTGCATAGTACAAGAGGGTTACGCTATGGTTGCACTGGCAACCTGAATTCTGGCACTTTCTACATTTTGAGTGCTTGACTTTGCAACCTTAATACTTAATAATCATGTAACTAGTTGAGAATCCCAGCTTCCATTAAAAAACAAAAACTCTCATGCTTGCAGGGAAAGTCTTGAAAACGTGACCTGAGTGGACTCTAAAGACTCCAAAATCAGAAGACAAATAAAGAGAATCCAGTTTGTTCAATCTCATGGATTTTTAAAGCCCACCTCATACTTTTGGTGGGTCTGACTCAATCTTTTAACACTTTAGGCTTGGCAAAATTGCTACTGGTGCTCCTTGGCTACAGCAATTCCCACCACCCCTATGCATTGCCCACTCCTCATCAATGGTAGCACTAAAAAACCTGTGCAAGCTTCTCTGACTCTGTCCTGACCCCTCTTCCTTCCCTAGTGCATGCACAGGATCCCCTCCAGGTTGCAAAGTGAAGGGTGGGGTAGGGAACATATCCCCTGTGAATTTTCCCAAATGCTGCCTGCACTTTGTATGTTAGAACCATATGAAAGCCACTGCCACAGATTACTCTCAAGGTGCAGAGAAGGCAACAAGATTTTCTCCCAATGCTCAGTCCTATGCCTATTTAAATTAACAGAAGTTTACTGTTGATCTGAGTAGAAGCAGAAGTGAGCCCTTGCTGTGAAATCTAAAAATTGGAGAGTCTTTGGGGGCAGCCTACTGCTAAAAGTTGTGATGATGTCTTAATAGTTGTAAATGTGCACAGAATTAAAACAATTCTCATTCTTATTGCTAAAATAAACTTTTCATTCTCACCAGGGAAGAAGGAAATACAAAAAGTGAGAAGGAAGAGTAAAACAAAAAACCTCCACCAATCCCAGCAACCAGCTCTCCTTCACAAATAGGTAGTGACCTGAAACACTAACTTGTGGCTGTCTCCTGCATCTTGGTAAGGAGTTAGACTAGATGACCCTTACGGTCCCTTTGAACCCCACGGTTCTATGATTCTGTGCCTGTGGGCAGGTCACCTAGGCCTGAACCCACAAAGGGATCTAGGTGCCTAGAAAAATTACAGTAACAGTGATCCACAAACCCTGAGTTTCGCATCTAAGCTCCCTATAGAATGAATGTGGGGGGAGTGCTAGCATGCTAGGCTGGGAGACACACCAGTTAACGTATCGGAGATCCTGACAAGAAGAGTGTCTCAAGCCCTGCCCCTCTCACAGAGATAGGTGCCTAAGTCCAAGCTGCAGGGAGATGCCTATTTCTGCTGGAGATCCACGAATGGGAAACCCTTTCTGACAGTCGGGTGGCTTAGGCGCATAAGTTGTTTCTTGCAGGAATGAGTTAGGTGCCTGCCTTGCTCCATAAAAAACAGGAGGAGGAGGAGGTGGTGTTATTTCTGCTGCTTCCCACCTTATAACGTTTATCCCAGGGTTTAGAGTTCTCACTTGGGAGGTGGGAGCTCCAAGTTCAAGAAAGGATTTGAATAGGTCTTCCATCTCTCAGGAGAGTGCCTGAGCTATGAAATATTCTGATGTGGGGTTCTTTCAGTGTCTCCTGTTGGAAGCTGTTCCACTGTGGATACATAATTAGAGAGTGATTGGAACATGAGGACTGGACCCTGGGTCTCTCCTTCCAGTTGAGTGCCCTACCCACTAGACTACGGAGTCATTCTTGTTCATCATTTAATGGTCTGAGTCAGACAAAGATGAAAAGTGGACTGCTCAGGATGGGCCGTAGCTTGCAAAGGTGCAAATGAGGGTTGAGAGACAGTAACCTTGAGCTACACTAGTAGGGCTGCTGAACATGGTGCGTTACTAATTATGATCCAATCAGGTGAAGTACTGAAGGGAGCGGGTGTAGCAGGCTAGTGGACTGGCAAAAACCTGCTCTCAATGAAGTCAATGACAAAAAATCCCTTTGATTTCAGTGGTTGTGGGATTAGATAGTAAATTGATCAACAGCAAAAAAATGAATCCTAGTCTGGACTAACCCTAGCTTCTAAAGAACAAACTAGAACTGTATTTATTCCCAAGGCACTTGTGACACTACTTGCCTTATCAATGGCCTCTGCTTAAGACATTTGCTTGTGATGTCATTCACACTCTTCTAGATATATTGTTTTTCCATTGTTACACTTTTCTGTGTATAAAACAATTGTGTATGTTCTGAGAAATGTGCTACTGAACACTTTGAGATCATACTGTATGTTATGTTATTATCTGGAGGAACATCCAGGGCTGGATTGTAAAATGAAAACAGCCCAGGCTGTTTCTTCTGAATAGTCCCTATCTTTTGCATGGCACATTTGCTGGGCCCCATAGGGAGCCAGTCAGTTGGAGCTGAACTCCCTTACAGAGTTCTCCTTAAATCTGCAATGAGAATGAATACATGTACCGTACATCTGTGCAATATAACATTATTTACAGTGGACCATTTTTTCATTTGCAGGGTGAGTGGGAGACTTGTGAATATATCATCATATCCATCAGCATTTGAAAAAAAAAATCTTAGAACCCAGCAATAGAAATTATAGGAATTACAATATGCAGCACTGAAATTAGTTCACCTCCACCAGAATCTCACCCCATTATAGCAAGAAAAACAAACATGACCTATCAAACTAGTTACCCCTCTTTCTCCTGTGCATCATCAGAAAAAGTCTGCCATTGCGTAAAACAATGTGGGCTCTTTCACTCTGCGCTTTGAATTGTTCAGTTTAGCACAGATTGCCAGCAATGCTATAGTTAAAGTTCCATGAGGCTTTTTGTGGGTGTGTCAGGATGCTCTTATTTTCTTTTTTGCTCATCTCCCCTGTTTTCCCCAAGTCCTCCCCTCTCTATCACTTGTTCTGTCCCTCAGTTAGGCTCACTACTTCAATCATATTTGGCTCCTCTTTCTTTCACAGCACACACAGGCAGCCAACTCTTTATAACCTCTTTAAAATCCATAGTTTCCTCTGCATTAAAACTCTCATCCAAATACTGGTCATCTCTTACCTTCAGTATTGAAACATCCTCTGGTCCCGTTGCTGCTTTTCTTGCTCCTTTTTAGACCATCCAAAAAGCTATTGCTATCATTCTTATTATTTGTATTATCATAACGTCACGGATAGGTGACCAGGCGCCAAGGGTACTGGCAGCTGTACACGCACAGAACAAAGACAGTTGCTAAAAATAGTTTCCTTTTTCCACTATTCTCTTACCACTCTACGTGCTACTATCATATTCAGATTCATTCACCGGCTCCCATTTGCCTTGGCATCATGTTTTGGAGAGGAAAAACAAACAAACAAAACCCCTAGGACCTGATTCTTTACTGCCTTACATCTTATGTAGCCATTTGCAACTGAGTAAAGCACTTACTTCCAAATGAAAATGGTCATGCGTTACATCCACTATGCCCAGACGTAAATAGCTGCACAAAGTCAAAGGGAGGGGATAACCAGTCCTTAGCCTTCACACTCAATCTTCTACAGAACTCCATCCCCCTCTCAACGTACATTTCTACCCACCACTACGGTTGCCAACCCCTCCAGGATTATCCTGGAGTTTCCAGGAATTAAAGATTAATCGTTAATTAAAAATGGTCATGCGATGAAACCTCCAAGAATATGTCCAACCAAAACTGGCAACTGTACTCACAATTTTACTCTTTTTTTTTTTTCCTGCTTCAGTTGCTGCTCACTTTGCTCTGCACAAGCCTCCAGACTGACCATTTACATTGTACCACTAGCCAAATGTACAACGCCACAAGGTCGCTACGCTCTCCTCGGAATCCTGTCTGGCCTCAGTGCTGCAAGGAAACTGGCAATCTTGAGGGGAAATGAAATTTGCTTGCTTTGAGTACTCAGTCCTGAGTCAGCTTTCACTGAGGTAAGAATTTTGTTTCATTCTCTCCAACATCCCAAATTTACCTTCAATTCCAGTAATTTATATCAAAATCAGATTTTACTAATCCTATTCAGAAATAGAAAATAGCATAGCTGATTAAAATATAAACATAGGTCGTTTACTACTATGCAAAGGATAGCTGACCAGGCACAATGAATATGCTACAAAGTGTTGGATAATATGCCTAAAACACTTACATAGTAGAAATTCTCTGGTCTTACCTAGAAGAGAAATCCATGGACAAGATCCTTTGGCCTCAATACAGTCCTTCTGTGCCACTCTGCCAGTGCAAAAGGGCAGGAAGCCTGGTCCAAACCAAAGAACTAAGTGTTCCTCTTGCGTGCCTTTTCAGGGGGCGTAAAGCTAGCTATGCTACTTCCACTGGAACAGGGGGCTCTACGTTAAGGAGGCATGGCCCAACAACTCCCACAATCCTTGACTGGCCTAACAGCCTCTTAGTAGCCATTATCTGCTGGTGAAAATTAGAGCATCCATGATCTAATTTGAGGAAAATTGAGTCTTCAGCAAGAGAGAATTTAGGCTGCTGAAAATTCAATCGGTATTTTTAAATGTATTTATTCATTCACTATTTGTTGAGTACTTAAAATGTGTTCAGCGCTTTAAACAATGCGAGGTACTCAACACCCTTCCCCAAACTGCTTGCAGTCTAAGGCCTTGATCCTTCACCGTGATCTACCTACCCAGAGCTTTAGGCCTGGTCTACACTACGAGTTTGTTGAATTTAGCAGCGTTCAATCAAATTAACCCTGCACCCGTCCACACAATGAAGCCATTTTTGTCGACATAAAGGGCTCTTAAAATCGATTTCTCTACTTCTCCCCAACGAGGGGATTAGCACTGAAATCGACATCACCGTTTTGAATTAGGGTTCGTGTGGATGCAATTCGACAGTACTGGCCTCCGGGAGCTATCCCACAGTGCACCATTGTGACCGCTCTGGACAGCACTCTGAACTTGGATGCACTGGCCAGGTGTACAGGAAAAGCCCTGGGAACTTTTGAATCTCATTTCCTGTTTGGCCAGGCGAGCTCATCAGCACAGGTGACCACGCAGAGCTCATCAGCACAGGTAACCATGCAGTCCCAGAATCAAAAAAGAGCTCCAGCATAGACCAAACGGGAGGTACTGGATCTGATAGCATGGATTCGTCTCCCCATACAGCAATCAGAACTACATTCCAAAAGACAAAATGCCAAAACATTTCAAAAAAATCTCAGAGGCCATGATGGACAGAGGCAACAGCAGGGACGCAACATAGTGCCACGTGAAACTTAAGGTGCTCAGACAAGTGTACCAGAAAATGAAAGAATCAAACGGACACTCCGGGACAGAGCCCCAGACATGCCACTTCTACACTGAGCTGCATGCAATTCAAAGGGGGCCGCCATCACTACCCCACCCGTCCGTGGACTCCGATGATGGGGTACTCTCCGCCATGCCTGAGAATTTTGCAGACAGGGAAGAGGAGGAGGAGGAGGATGAGTTTGAGGAGAGCACACCGTGCACCATTCTACCCAACAGCCAGGATCTTTTTATCACCCTGACTGAAATACCCTCCCAATCCAACCAAGCCAGAGAAGGAACTTCTGGTGAATGTACCTTTTTAAATATAATACATGATTTAAAAGCAAGCATTTTTTAATGATTAATTTGCCCTGAGGACTTAGGATGCATTTGTGGCCAGTACAGCTACTGGAAAAGTCTGTTAACGTGTCTGGGGATGGAACAGAAATCCTCCAGGGACATCTCCATGAAGCTCTCCTGGAGGTATTCTAAAAGTCTTTGCAGAAAGTTTCTGGGGAGAGCAACCTTATTCCGTCCTTCATGGTAGGACACTTGACCACACCATGCTAGTAGCAAGTAATCTGGTATCATTGCATGACAAAGCCTGGCAGCGTATGGTCCCGGTGTTTGCTGGCATTCAAGCAACATCCGTTCTTTATCTCTCTGTGTTATCCTCAGGAGAGTGATATTGGTCATGGTAACCTGGTTGAAATACGGGAATTTCATTAAGGGGACATTCAGAGGTGGCCGTTCCTACTTGGCTGTTTGCCTGTGGCGGAAAAGAAATCATCTTTAGCCAAGCGGTTGAGGGCAGGGGGAGGGCGCATTGATGCTGAGCTGTTTGTGTTTGGCTAGCAGGGATTTTCCCTGATACCAGCCACGCGGTGGGGGGAGGGGTAAAGCAATCATCCCAGAGAATCGAATGGGGTGGGGGGGTTAGTTTGGTTTCTGCTGCTGCACATTAACAAGAAAACCACAGCACTAAATGGCCAACTCAACGGGCTTCACTTGGTATGGGAAAGGAGGGTGCTGCTGTTATGAAGCTTGCAGAAGCTGAAAGACTATGGCTTACCGTGGCTGCCTGCAAGCTGAATCCTGTTGCCTGGCCCTCTATGTGTGATCTCTAACACCAAAGCCGCAGGCGCTTAATATAAGATGAAAAATGCAATCTTGTACCAAAATCAAATGTGCTATGTAATGTGAATAGTGTTGCTCACCGTGAAAGAGCATAGCCATTCTTCTGTAAAATGTATCTTTTTAAATACTTCACTCCCCTTTTTTCCCTCCCGCAGCTGCAAATGTTTCAAGCCTCCCTCCTCTGTCCCAAAGGCTCTCAGAGTGGCAAAAAACACACGCATGATGAAATGTTCCCTGAGCTCATGCAGTCGTCCGGCACTGACAGAGCTCAGCAGAATCTGTGGAGGGGCACAGTACAGGAAAGCGGTCAATGAACGTGAGGACACATGGGACGATCGAGATGAGAAGTGGTGGCAGGAAGATCAGAGGAGGCAAGATGCAATGCTGGGGCTACTGCGGGATCAAACGGACACGCTCTGGCGTCTGGTAGAGGTTCATGAATGGCAGCAGGATCTCAGACTGCCGCTGCAGCCCATGTTTAACAGCCCTCCCTCCTCCCCAAGTTCCATAGCCTCCTCACCCAGATGCCAAAGAACACGGCGGGGGGAGGCTCCAGGCACCCACCACTCCACCCCAGTGGAAAGCCCAAGCAACAGAAGGTTGGCATTCAACAAGTTTTGAAGTGACCTTTTCCTTCCCTCCTCCCACACCCCACCCAGGCTACCTTGTGAGTTATCTCCCTATTTTTATGATCAATTAATAAAGAATACATAGTTTTTAAATGAAAGTGACTTTATTTCCTTTGCAAGCAATCTGTGATTGAAGGGGGGAGGGTGGGTGGCTTACAGGGAATTAGAGTCAACCAAGGGGGCAGGTTTTCATCAAGGAGAAACAAACAGAAGTGGCACAGGGTATCCTGGCCAGTCATGAAACTGGTTTTCAAACCTTCTCTGATGCGCAGCGCACCCTGCTGTGCTCTTCTAATCGCCCTGGTGTCTGGCTGCACGTATTCAGCTGCCAGGTGATTTGCCTCGATCTCCCACCCCGCCATAAACATCTTCCCCTTACTCTCACAGAGATTGTGGAGCACACAGCAAGCAGCAATAACAATGGGAATACTGGTTTCGCTGAGGTCTGAGCAAGTCAGTAAACTGCTCTAGCGACCCTTTAAATGTCCAAATGCACATTCTACCACCATTCTGCACTTGCTCAGCATATAGTTGAACAGCTCCTTACTACAGTCCAGGATGCCTGTGTACAGCTTCATGGGCCAGGGCATTAAGGGGTAGGCTGAGTCCCCAAGGATAACGATAGGCATTTCAACATCCCCAACAGTCATTTTCTAGTCTGGGAAGTAAATCCCTTCCTGCAGCTTTTGAAACAGACCAGAGTTCCTGAAGATGCGTCATGTACCTTTCCCAGCCATCCCACGTTGGTGTTGGTGAAACATCCCTTGTGACCCACCAGTGCTTGCAGCACTATTGAAAAGTACCCCTTGCGGCTTGGTGCTCCGGTTCCACGATAGGGATATGGGTTCCATCTATGGCCCCACCACAGTTAGGGAATCCCATTGCAGTAAAGCCATCCACTATGACCTGCACATTTCCCAGGGTCACTACCCTTGATATCAGCAGAACTTTGATTGTATTGGCTACTTGCATTACAGCAGCCCCCAGGGTAGATTTGCCCACTCCAAATTGATTCCCGACTGATCCGTAGCTGTCTGGCGTTGCAAGCTTCCACAGAGCTACTGCTACTCGCTTCTCAACTGTGAGGGCTGCTCTCATCTTGGTATTCTTGCACTTCAGGGCAGGAGGAAAGGAAGACACAAAGTTCCATGAACTTATGCATGTGAAAGTTTCGGAGCCTCTGAGAATCATCCCAAACCTGCAACACTATACGGTCCCACCAGTCTGTGCTTGTTTCCCGAGCCCAGAATCGGCGTTCCACATCATGAGCCTGCTCCATTAACACCATGATCTCCAAATTTCCAGGGACCGCGGTTTCAGAAAAATCTGTGTCCATGTCCTCATCACTCTTGTCATCGCGCTGCCACCACCTCCTCGCCTGGTTTTTCAGACTCTGGTTCTTCATAAACTGCATGATAACGCACAAGGTGTTTACAATGGTCGTAACTGTTGCGGTGAGCTGAACGGGCTCCATGCTTGCTGTGCTACAGCATCTGCTCAGGCAATCCAGGGAAAAGGGCACGAAATGATTGTCTGCCATTGCTTTCACGGAGGGAGGGTTTACTGACGACATTTACCCATAACCACCCGCGATAAATTTTTGGCCCCATCAGGCATTGGGAGCTCAGCTCAGAATTCCAATGGGCAGCAGGGACTGCGGGATAGCTACCCATAGTGCACCGCTCAGAATGTCGACGCTTGCCACAGTATTATGGATGCACACCGCCGAATTAATGTGCTTAGTGTGGACACATGCACTTGACTTTATACAATCTGTTCCCAATAATCGACTTCTGTAAAATCGGAGTAATTTCATAGTGTAGACAAGGCCTTACTCCCATGCAGAAGATCTCTCGTAAGTGTGGGGCCTTAGGACATGATATTGCTTCTCTTGAAAGATAATCACAAAACTTCAGTGATGGTGGATTGGGTCTTAACAGAGTTAAAATTGTATTTTTATTTTTTTATTTTTAAAGATTAGATCTAGGGATGGTGCAGAGGATTTAATTTGGAACCTAAATGTTGGGTCCTAACCCCATTAACAATGTCCATTTAAAATCATTCCATGTCTGTTTTAACTTTTATAGCTATTTCAGGTTGTCCACTTTCCCGGTACTTGTTCACACAAGTCTTGCTTCTGAGCATGTCTGTGACGAGCTGCGATATGGCACCTTTCCTTTCAAATGACTCCCTCTGAAACACTTCCCACATTTTAGATCTATATTGATCTCCTTTCCACAGAGCCTTGGGGACCAATTCTCCTCCCTTGGTAGCTTGGGTATATTTATTATTATTATTTACCATAGGCTGGCCAACCTGGGGCCCTGTTGTTCTAAGTGCGGCACAAGCATATAGAAAAGGAGGATGGATGCCTCAAGAGCTTTGCTTATGCTGTAGTGGCTGTTTTCAGGACTGTCTTGATTTAAACCATCCGCTTTTAACTGATATGGTATAAAGACTGGTGCTGAAAAACCTATGTTAATAACAGTGGGAATTTTCTGTGTAAATTCACTAGTGTAGACAAGGCTCATGTATTCAAATATCTCCCTCTAGGCTGGAAGATTTTTCTGTGTGTGCGCAGTTGCAGCTTCCGTGGAAGAAAGATCTTGTTCGATGTGGGTTTATTACAAGCTTCTTCCTCTCTAGGGCAGGAGGGTTGTGGGGGAAGGGCAGTTTCTCTCCAGCACACAAGGCTGGTAGTAGGGGGTATCAAGCAGGGCAATTGTCCAGGGGCCCTGAGAAACTAAGTTATGGGCGGCGGGGCTCAAGGTGGGGACCCACTCCTTAGTTTCTGCCCTGCGTCCCAGCAAATCTAACACTGGCCCTGCTAGCACAGAAAGCGCATGTGTGTCGCAGTCCCTTTTCTGGGGAGCAGGGCCGGATTAACTCTCCTGTGGGCCTGGAGCTATTAGATTTTCTGGGGCCCCTGGGGGTTTGGAGTGGGTTGGGGCTGGGGATTGGGGTGCAGGCTCTGACAGTGAGGTGCTCAACTCCGCTGGGTCCTGGTCGGCAGCGCAGCAGGGCTAAGGCAGGATCCCTGCCTGCTCTGCTCCCTGAGGTGGTCAGCACGTCTAGCCCCTAAACAGAGGGGCCAGGCCGCTCTGCATGGTGCACGCTGCCTGTGCATGCAGGCACCGCCCTACAGCTCCCATTGGCCGGGGTACCAGTGGAGCGGGCTCTGGGGGCAGCACACATTGATTCCCTGAATGCCCTTCACCTATGGCCTGCAGGGGCACATTGGTAACCAGCGCTTGCAGCTCTAGGCCCGGGGGGAGCACCAACGTTCAGGGACCGGTGTCTTGCCCCTGGCATGGAGACTTGCCGCGGCCCTGATGAAAGGAAGCAGCGGGCCACATCTGGCCCGTGGGGGCCCCCTTAGCCCAAGGCCCGGGGCTGCAGCCCCTACATCAATCCTGCCCTGGGTGGGAGAGAATTGGGAGGGGAGGGGCGGGGGGTGTGTGTTACAGTCCCTTTTCTCTCAGAGGTGGGAGAGGATTTCGCTGAGTGGATTCACTAAGGAATAGGGTGAGCTCTTCAGAGGTGAGACTGCCCCTCCCCAGCGTGTATCTCCCCCGTACAGCACACTAGGCCACGGACCTGATTGGGGGTCTCTGGCTGCTACTAGCATCTAAATAATTAACAATAACGCTGACGGGTTGTTTGTTTGTTTTGTTTTAAATCTTCCCCAACTCGAATCCTGGCCACAGCGGGTCTCAGAGCAGGGCCCTGCCGCAGCACTAACCCGCGCTACCCGCTGCCGCCGCAGGCATCCCGGGAGCTGCTCCGCCTTTGGAGCGCCCCTCTCGTGTGCAACCTCCCCGCCCTTCCGCGGCGGCCTCCGCTTCTCTCTCGCTCTCGAAACGTCAGTGGGAATTTCCAGCCAGGAAGGAAGTGAGAGCAGCGGCAGGGGAGGGAGAGGGGAGGTAACTCGCTGCGAAAGGGCAGCTGCTGAGAGGTCTGTGGGACGGAGCCGCCCGGGCCGCTCTCCAGAACACGGGGGGGAAATCCCCGCTGCGCTGGGGCTGCAGGGGAGGAGGACGAGGCGGCTGCTCCCGCCGGCCGCTCCGCTTCGCAGCCTGGTTTACATGGCGCCGCGCTGACTCTTGCAAAAGGCGGCGGCGGCGGCGGCAAGCGACGTGCAAGGCTGAGCGGCTGCCCCGAGCGGGGCTCACCCCCTGCCGACGCACCGGAGTGCGGCCAGCCTGGAGAAGGAGCGGGGCCGAGCCGGAGTACGCTCCCGCGTGAGGGTGAGTACATACATCAATGTCGGGTCTTTGTCCGCCTAGGCTGGAGCCGCCCGGGCGCTTGCTCTGGTGCCTTTTTAAACATTCACCTTCACCAGCTGCTTCACTTCCTCATTCCTGTTCGGGCTGCCCGCCCGCCAGTCATGCGTGTGAAGAGGGATGAGCTTCACACCAGCCAGCTGCTGCGGGGAGAGTGCTACGCTCCCTTTAACCGGTGCCGCTGCGGAGTAACTCCGGATGGACGCTGGTACAACTGACAGCAGGTTTTGGCCTGGCGGGATTTGTAATGTAAAAGAAACTGATGGGGGGGGGGGGGTGGTTGACGAGAAAGTGTGAGGCTACTTAACATGGGAAATAGATTCAATTTGTGTAATGACCCAGCCACTCCCAGTCTCTATTCAAGACCAAGTTAATGGTATCTAGTTTGCAAAATAATTCAAGTTCAGCAGTTTTTCGTTGGAGTCTATTCTTCAGTTTTTCTGTTGCAAAATTGCCACCTTTAAGTCTGTTACTGAGTGACCAGAGAGGTTGAAGTGTTCTCCTACTGGTTTTTGAGTGTTTATGATTCCTGATGTCAGATTTGTGTCCATTTATTCTTTTGCATAGACACTGTCCGGTTTGGCCAATGTACATGGCAGAAGGGCACTGCTGGCACATGATGGCATATATCACATTGGTAGATGTGCAGGTGAACGAGCCCTTGATGGCGTGGCTGATGCGATTAGGTCCTATGATGGTGTCACTTGAATAGATATGTGGACAGAGTTGGACATGTTAAGTATCCTCACAGCTGCTTGTCAACTGTCTGAAATGGGCCATCTTGATTATCACTACAAAAGTGTCTTTTCTCCTGGTGATAATAGCTCATCTTAATTAATTAGCCTCTTAGAGTTGGTATGGCAACTTCCACCTTTTCATGTTCTCTGTATGTATATAGATCTTCTTATTATATGTTCCATTCTATGCATCTGATGAAGTGGGCTGTAGCCCACAAAAGCTTATGCTCAATAAATTTATTAGTCTCTAAGGTGCCACAAGTACTCCTATAATGTTTTTAAGTTCTCATCCAAAAGACTGATATACAGTAAACGGCGTAGAGCTATTTCTCCAGGGTATATCCAGATTCATTAGTATTAGCTTTAAAAGCAAACAAAGGAGAAAAAAATGGGGAATTATTGTTAAAATAATCTGAGCAGGTCCAAAGCAATAGGTGTCCAGCAGGTGCTGCCTGCTAGGAGCACATATGGCTTGGGACACTCTACAATAATGTAATGTACTGAACCTTAGGTGAGTTTACAAAATGAGAGCTTAAGTGTGGTGTGTTTCTTATTCTGAAAACCTCATTGTTTGTAAGGGCAGTGTCTTACCTGTATATGAGAACCTGTCAATATGATTGATTTACCCCCTTCCCTATCTCCCTCCTCCATCGATTTATGGAGTCATTGGACCAGAAATGAAGTGTTACTGGTCACTTAACTAGTCTTTCAATAAATGAATGACTTATTGTGAATGACTGTGTTGTGGATTTTCCTTAAAGGGTGGCTGTCCACTTGATTTTTTTTTTCAATTATGCAAATTCAAAAATTCCAGTTTCTGTTAGTGCACACTTTAAATTTCATGCTGTGATATTTCTTCGTCAAGAATATTGTAAATAAAAAATGTATATGGTTTTTCTACTCTTTTGTTAAAGTTTGTAAAGGTTCGTAAGCTCGGGAGAAACTCGCTGTGCATAAAGTGCTTTCAAGTCCACAAAAGAAACAAACTGAAAAAGGAAAGGGAGAGAATTATTTTTTAACTTTGTAGGGGTTACTTGTAACTAGAGGAGGCACAGAATTTCAGTCTGAAAATACAGTGATTTTTCAAATGTCCCTTTGATTTTACATGTGAAATTTCTACTTCATCTGAAAGAAAAATCACGGTTTCTACTACATTGCATTGTTTGGATTCCCTTAAAAACTAGTCACTTACCAATATGACTGGTGTAAGCATTATTTCTGATATTTTCAATAATTCCATTCTAAGTATAGGGAATACTGCAGCTAATTTAAATAATTTCAAAAGCAGTAAATGGGATCTTCAGTACTAAATAATGAAAATGAAATTATCATGGATGGAAAATAATAGCTATTTAATTGTTTGTTACATTTGACCGTAAAAAATAAGAGGATTCAGCTCTCCATTATTTTTTATTTGAGTAGCATTTGTTGACATGAATGAATGAGCATTTTTAAGTTACTCACTTCACGTGAACAAAAAATAGGAAATAGTTTCTGAAACTTACATACAAAATGGAGTCTGCATTAAGATGAATTACATTATGTGCCCTGATCCCCAAAATGCTTCTGTATATGATCATGTATTATTCAGACAAGTGAAATTAATTATGCATGTAAGAGTTTGCGGGATTGTGGTTTTATGAATTAAGCATTGCTATTAGTTTAATGATACATTTCAGTTTTCAGTTAAAAATGGTAAATTTTAAAAGGCACTAGTCCTTGCAAAAACTTATACACACTTGTTAAAATGAAAAGTTTGAGAGGAAAATATAGATAACATAAATTGACAAATTTAAGTCCTTTTTTCCTCTCTTTCTCTTCCGAAGAAGAAAAATCAAAGCAGTAGTAAAGGGTTTGATGCTCCACTCCAGTACACCAGATTTGTAGCAGTGTTACTCCACAAAACTGATGTAATGAGTGAATAATGTGACCAACTGTTTCATTTTGAATTCGGGAACTTATTTGCAGTTTACTGTGAATTTGTTTACTTTTCTAAATATTCTGCTAGCCAAAGAAGGGGTTGGGGTTTTGTTTTGTGTTTTTTCTGGTTTAGAGCCACACTTCTGTCATTTGCTGATTTTGGGGGGGGGGGGCTTGCAGTATTTTGTCATCTATATCAATTAATGAGCAATAATTGAGTTGCTAAAATGCAAAAACAGTATGCTATTTAAAGACTCAAATGTGGTTCTTCAGATGGTGTAAATTGTCATAGTTCTGTGATTCATTGACATTCAAGCTATGAGGCAAAGGGGGGAGGGGGCAGTGCCTTGCCCCGACCTTAGTTTGCCCCCCACCCAGACTTTTCATAGGGCTATATGCTCCATTATGTCTTCTACTTCCTCTCCCCCACTTTCCTGCTCCCTCCCCTCTCCCCCCCCCGCGACTTTTCAGGCTACAATATAATAACATATAATGTTATATACACTGAAACACAACTTCCTCCTGCCCCCCCCCGCCCAAATATTTCTGAAATGGCGCTCCCAGAGCTATGATATGCACACTAGCAAAGGATCTGTCCACAACATTTATACACTTGAATTTTTATTTAGCCTTCTAAGAACTAGCTTTGGTAAAATGTCTGCAAGAACTGTGAATAATTTCAGACTGTAGTATTGATTTTAACAGGTGGAAAGCTTTTCTTTTCCCTTCCTGCCCAGATCCTCCCCCCCCCATATCCCTTTTAATGGAAGAAATTTACATTAACAAAAAAAGTCGTCACAAAATTAAATTAGTTTCATTAATAACTAGTCAATAGGTGCTGGAGAGAGTTAACATTATGAAACTGAGAATGATTTGGTTTCATTTTGGTGAGGAGTTGTGTAGCTCTAAAAAATACTGACTTCCTCAGTGAAGTAATTTTGTGACTGACAGGGAACCCTGGGTTATCTCAATCATTCGGTGAATTTTGAAGCTGTTTTGCACAGTGAAAAATGCCCCGGAAAAAAGTACTTGTGATTGAAAGGGAAAATGAGGAAGGATTGGGTGGGGGGAGGGAAGGGATGGAGAGCGCTGGTTAATTTAGTACCATCTTTTAAACATTTCCTACTTCTTACAATTATATATATGTAGTTTCACAATGATTTTAGGTATTTTTCTTTAAGCTTGATTTATTACTCTTATTTGGCTGAAACTATGTGATTTCAGTAATGCTTAGCAATAGATATCTATAGGGAAGCATCACTACATCACAAACTCAACACTTCGTAACTATTGGAATTTTCATGAAAAATCAAGTTCCCCTTTCTAATCAGTGTTGCTTTGTCCTTTTTTGCTTTCCATATGCTGCTACATATATAATGGTCCATGAGCTAACCCAGAAAATGCCCTTCAATTTTAGGACCCCATGTATGGTGTTTCTTATGTACAGTGGACCTGTTCTAGGAGCATCGGAACCAAATTGGCAGCCCTTTCTGTGTATGAGGGTTATGGAGTATGTTGTTATAATTATTAAAATTCATAGGCTAATTTATGGAACCAAGTTTTCCCTTTTAGTTACACACATATCCTACCCCACTGACTCAGAGGTTGAAAAGATGTAACTGAGAAATGAATGTTTTTATTCATTTATTGTTAGCTTTTTGTGCCAAGAGAAACTATGGCTCAGAAACCTCTGTGGTCTTTGGACACACTGTGTTATCAGACGATCATGTGTCGTGAGAGACCACTTCAGAAAAGAAATTAATCTGAACAAAACGTTCCTGCCTTATAGATCACTGTTGTTTCCCAGCTATACATTTACATTTAAAAGTATCTTGAAGGGAGAGATAATCTTATTTACTCAGTTAGCAAGCAAGAACATTTCCAAACAACTTTCTGTCAATTTACTGATGGATTTATCCTGCAGGGGATTCCTGCTCCAAAGGTGAAAATAGTGGAGTTAATTATTTTTAAAAAATGGAAAAAGAGTTCTAGACACTCAGCTCTAGGTCACTTTCAGCCCCAGCCCTTAAAGTTCCCATATGATGGCCACTATGTGGACTGTGTGATAGGCTTAGAAAAATTTCTGTCTTGCCAAAATCATAATCACAACAGTCACTAATTATGAAGTTATTGTCCAATATTGTCTCAGTAATTATGTCCTCATTTCCAAAGGTACTTAAGCACGTGCCTAGTTTTAAGCACATGAGTAGTTCCACTGAAATCCATGAGACCACCCCATCTTTATTTCAAGCGTGTGGTTAAGTACCTTGTTAAATCAGGGTCTGTCTTCGTTGACAGTTTCATCTGAGAGGCCAAGGACTAAACCAGCGTGTTTCTGAATTATTCTGTCTCTGTCCCATTTTATAAGTAAAATCTCTAGATTAGTATTGAGCTACACTGTCAGACTGAGCACCAGTGAAATCCAGCACCAAATTAATTAAATTCTTCCTGTTGTAAGGCCCAGAATTAGTTAAGGTAAAACACTGTGGGCTAGACTAACAAAGAAATGTACATGTGGTAAGGCTGAGCATTACCATGCTTAATTTTTAGGCACCTAGAAGGTTAGGCACTGAGGTTCCCTGTACAATTAATGGGGAGAGATGGGTGCCTCAGAATGGGATTATGCAGAAGCCAGCACGCTGGGTGGCTCGTTGTCTAATTTACCTAGGGGGAGATGCCACGTCAAGGGGTGTGTGCTAAGCCCTGCTTCTCTCTTGGAGATGGGTGCCTAAAACCAGGCTGCAGGGATATATCTCCCTCTCATTGAGATTCCTTGCTGCCAGTCTTGTCCTCAGGTTAGCCTCCTATGCTGTTTTAGCAAGATGCCAGGGACCAGAGGGAGAGACCTCCCTTTTAACCTTTAGACCAGTGGATAGGGTACTCACGCAAGATGAAGAAGACTTCCCTCCATGCCCCCCATTTCAGATCCCTCGTCCTGATGGGGAGAAAGGTGGCAAATCTCTCTTCAGAACCTCTCTCAGGCGAATGCTGTAACCACTGGGCTAAGGGATATTCTGATGTGGGTCTCCCTTAGTCTCTCCTGTTGAAGCTGTCCCACTTTGGATTAAATAATGAAAGAATCACTGGGCAAGAGAGAGTGTGTGCAAACGTGAGAAGGACGGTAACCTGGTGATTAGAGCACTCACCTGGGAGAGCCAGGATCCAGTTCCCCTGCTGCAGTGACTTTTTTTATTACTCACAATGGAATAGCTTCAACAGGAGAGATTGAGGGACCCCCCCCACCCCCTCAGAATATCCTATAGCTCAGTGGTTAGGGCACTTACTTGAGGGTGGCAAAGCCCAGTTCAAATCCCTTCTCCCCTTATGTGGAGGGTGGACTTGAACTGGGGATCTCCCACATCCCAGGTGAGTATCCTAACCACTGAGCTAAAAGTTATGAGGGTGGTCCTCTTTCTTACCCTCCCCCTTCCCCATTTTGTGTGAGTTCACCTACTGGGGCCCCGATCCAGTAGACAAGGTCTGAACACGTTCACTGGATGGGGCCCTGCAGGCGAGTTAGGTGGAGGAATGCCTGTCTTCATCCAGTTTGTGAATCAGTTTGGGCCTGAGGCCTCCATAAGCTGGCATGGAGCTGTGGTGTGCATGCCCAGAGGCTGAAACATAGTTCCTTGGAAACTTTTACTGCACAAATGTAGGCGGAGAGTGATTTTTCTAAGCACTAACAAGGTGTGGGAGGCAGCTGAGTGGGGGTTTTGTGAATCCCAGTGGAGCCTGATTCTGGGATTTAGGCACCTACCATGGCAGTTAGGGATACATTCACAAAAGGATTTAGGCACCTATCAGCTTCAATCCAGCGAGTGACTCCTATTGGTATTTCAAAGGTTGAAGAACACATGAGGCCCTAGGTAGGATGATGTTCTTTAAAATCAGATTTCTTGCCTCTCACAGACCTCTGGATAGTTTGAGGCACATAAATAAAATAAGCAATAGAGGTACTCCAATGATTTTCTAATTTTACTAGTGATGTTTTGAAATATTTTATGTTGTATAATATGAATTATACTACATACAATTGCGGCCTAAGCGACTGTTGTCATGTGTTTTGTTTTATGTGAATTAAATCCCAGACAGCCTGAGTTCTACCTCCCAAATCTCATTTTGAAAACAGGTTTCAGCCTCCCCAAACCCAGACTTTTAAAACTCACGTTGCTGTCCTGAGTTTTACCTATGTTATTTGCGTATTGACATTGCACCACCAACCAGTCAGAAGGTCAGCACTTCCAATTTTCAGTGGTCAGCTTGCAAACAAGGGCCATTGAGAATCCCTGGCCACCACCACCACGAAAAAGAACTGATGGAGCTCTTGCTACCTCCAGAGCCCCCTCTCTCCACAATGTATGTCAGTGTTCAGGTTTAAATGGGGAATCCCACCCTGTCTGTATTACACTCCAGCAACTGGTGGTGCATGACAGTGTGTTGGAGCTTAGAAATGTGTTGGGCGGAGGGGGTTTGTTTTGTTTGTTTGTTCGTTTTTAGTTACTTGAGAAATTATTCATTCGCCGTAAATGATCAAGTTTGACTCTGGATACTCATATGCAATTCTCATTTAGAAGAAGGGGAAGTATGTATGTTTCCTGGGTTACAATTTGACTGTTTTACAAAAAATTTTAATATCATACAATTACAAACAGGGCCGACCTTAGGGAAAATGGCGCCCTGGGCAAACTTGTATTTTGGTGCCCACTGCCCCCCCCCCATTGCCTATCCACTGTGGATAGTTCTCTGAAAACATCCACTCGGTGTGCAATGGCAGTCAAAAAAGCTAACAATTTTGGGAATCATTAGGAAAGGGATAGATATAAGACAGATAATATCATATTGCCTCTATATAAATCCATCGTACACCCACATCTTGAATACGGCATGCAGATTTGGTCGTCCATCTCAAAAAAAGATGTATTAGAATTGGAAAAGGTTCAGAAAAGGGCAACAAAAATGATTAGGGGTATGGAACAGCTTCCATATAAGGAAAAATTAATAAGACTGGGATTTTTCAGCTTGGAAAAGAGACAACTAAGGAGCAATATGCTAGATCGGGGGTGGCCAACCTGTGGCTCCAGAGCCACATGCGGCTCTTCAGAAGTTAATGTGCAGCTCCTTGCATAGGCACCGACCCTGGGGCTGGAGCTACAGGCGCCAGCTTTGGCCATGAGCCACGATGGGCAGGGAGGGTGTCCCTAGCTTCTGTTTGACAGAAGCTGGGAATGGGTGACAGGGGATGGATCACTTGATGATTATCTGTTCTGTTCATTCCCTCTAAAGCACCTGGCATTGGCTACTGTCAGAAGACAGATACTGGGATAGATGGACCTTTGGTCTGATCCGGTGTGGCTGTTCTTTTTCTTATTTTACTCAGGATCAATATGCTTGAAGCACAATTTATGTGTGTAGAGCAAATATTAACATATCGCTATCTGTCATTAGGTCACTACTTCATTTTTTATTCCTTCCCTAAGTGCTAGTCATAATCTAGAAGTCCCCTTAGTAAGGAAAGTCATTAGGTTTCCAGGGATGCTCAGTGAAGTAAGATTAATGAGGGAACACTGCCCATTCTGCAGGAACAAAGCAAAACACAGGTGTAAGTTACAAGAACTACATATTCCTCTCTGATTTTCACATTACATTTAGTGCCAGTTATTATTTACAAATTTTATCTTAAACAGTTGGCATCAGTCGCACAATATCGGGGCAATTAACCTTATTAGGCTCAATGGTGGAGCATATTCTGCAACTTTTATGTAGATTATTCCCAACCTGTCTTAAACCTTAAAGGCAGCAAAAAGTTTGGTTGTATTGTACATGGATTAATTATACAGATAAGACAGCCATTCCCACAGTATTATTACTGTTTGTCTGATAAATTTCCCCATGCTATCAAATGTTTAGCTCAATAAAGTAATTGTTTCTTGTAGAAAATCTATGGCCATATTTTCAAAAGAGCTCAGTCAGCACCCAGTTGCGCTCATTTAGATTTTTTAAAAAGTGTCTACATTTTCATAAGATTTCAGCTTCCACTTAAGGTACGATATTAAGTGGCCATATTTTCAAAAGTGCTCAGCATCCAGAAACTTCTGTTGAGAGTAGTTGTGGTGTTGAGCACATTTGAAAATGTGGCCCCTAGTCTTTGTTCATCATTTTATTGTCACAAGCACTCACAGACTTTCTGTAGGCTATAATTCTATGCAGATTCTGTGGAAAGACATCCTTGATGGCTGGTAATGCATCCTTTGCTGAAAGAATTTTTAAGATGGAGTGTAAAATTATTGTTTAAAAAGAACTAAAGTATTATCTAAGATCCCAAATCAAGAGGAAAAATCATTTCCATCTGAAATTTTATCAGTTTTAAGATACACAAGGCCAAAACCTCCTGAGTCCCATCAAACAGAAAATCATAACTAGCCATAGCAAATAACAAAGATTGTGTTAGTAGAAAAACCAGCGTACAATGTCATCATTCTGGGTTGACGTAAAAAAAATTAGACGATCAACAGATTTGTTAGTGGCTGGAGAAATGTAGCAATTTAAATTCTGCAGCCCCTTAACAGCACTGGAGAAGGCTGCCTCTCTGTGATACAGTAATATGCAACTATTTTTAACGTATTTTCTTTTCAATAGCATGTCTAAAACTGTACATTCAGTATAACACTCTTTTAAAAAAATCTCAAACACACCCAGTACTGAAGTCACAGAGGGGGAAAAAGACATTAGTAATATGTAAAAAAGGAAAGGATCTGCTGGGAGATTAAAAGGATGATCTCAAGTTGAGATTTAAGCAGTTTCTGTAATGTAGTTTCACATGTTTCAGCTGCCTCAGAGACCCCCGTCAATTTTTGTGATTTTTATAAACACCTTTCATGTTTTTTAAAATGTTCTTTCCCCTCTTGCTGTATAAAAGACCCAGTCATACGATGAGTGTAAGAGTGAAGTTGACTGTATACAAAATGATGTTAAGAGCAAACAAACCTAAAAATTGAGGAAAATAATTTTGCATCTAATCTCTTTCAGTTATAATAATTTAGGGGGTCTCACTTGTAACAGTAGCAGTTAGGTGTACATATAAAATGTGTAATTATGCATGCCATACTGGCGAGTGTGCATGCAACTTTCAAATTCCCAGTATTTCCAAAGCCATTCCTCAGAACAATAGTTTACCTTAATGATCACATCTTATTCTGCCATTACCTAGGTATTAGGTAATACTGCCAGGTATTAGGACTAATACAAACCAAATAGGTAGTGGGATACCTGTGGAAACAAAATGACTGCCACAGTGAAACCTTCTCTGCAACAGACTTTTTTTTTCCCTGAATAATTTCCCATTAGTGCAGCTCCATCGGTGGTAGCAATGATGGGAGTGCAAGACACAGATAGCTGCCAGCGATTCTACCTCTTTGTTGTATATACCTGCTTTAAGCAGGTTTAGACAACATGGTCTTTAAAATGCCAGCGACTGCCTGGAGCTCTGCCTGCGCTAGTGTTTCCACTGGTGGTCCCACTCATGGAGCTGCACCAATGTTAGCAAAGGGAATTTTTTCAGCGAAAAGCCTTGTGTAGATACAGTCTAAAAGTTTTACAGTGAGCTAAAGGCCAGACATGGTTAAAACTACAAAAAGCAGGTTCCTCTGTGTAGCTGTTGTACATTATGTTGATGACCTATCTTGCCCTATGAGTATCCTCTCCAGGAGTTTAGAAGGCCTAAGGCTTTGTGCATACAATAATATGATGTGCTTCTTATCAGTAGATCTTAAAGCACTTTACAAAGAAGGTTGGTATCATTATCCCTGTTTCACAGATGGGCAAACTGTGGCGCAGAGCAGTGAAGTGACTTGTTTAAGATCCCCCAATCTGCCAGAGGCAGAGCTGGGAATAGAACCCAGGTTTCCTACACTGAAATAAAACAGTTTACTGTATACAGGCATGGATTATGTATCAGTAGAGAAAAATTAGGACTAAGGATGATACTGAGGTTACAGAAAATAGGGTGAAGAGGAAGTCCTAGTGGAGGAGGAAGAGATACAGGATGAAATATTGTGTGAGGATTATGTAGTACAACAATTATCATTTGTATCTGCAGAATTCACCACTAGAACTTCTAAGCCCGCAACACCAATGGGCATATCTCCAAAACCACAGTCATCTATAAGCAAACAGAAAGCCTGCCATATTTTATAGCTGTGATGTAGTACAACATGATATATATTTCGGTATCACTCTTGTGAAATAGTGAAATATGACTTCAGTTCAGCTCCCCATTCCCTGTTTTTCCTTATTTTGAGTAAGCAAAAGAAACCTGCTAACAGGATTAGTAATGATGGTTTATCTACAGCAGCTGTTGGTTTACACGTTTTTATTTGGAAAACCTTTTTTATATGTAAATACTAGGGAAGGACAAACACATTTGAATAGAAAATAGAATTGACACACACGTGTGTGAGCATCCCTGGCTAGAAAACTTGCAGCAGGAGCTGTTCTTTCAGGATTTCCAGCCAGTTGAGGGTGGGAGTTGTTTGTCATTATGCTGTATTTACTTTCTAGATTCCCCTTTCTGAAAGAAGAGGGTGTTCTTAAACACACCAATATCAGGAGAGAAAAACAAGCTGTTCTGTAAAAGTCTTGGGGGATTTAATAGAGGTAGATATCCTTCTTATAGAACTTTTAATAAACCATCTGAATAATTCTGTTGCAGAGATATTATCTTTTACAAAGTGTATATGAAGGAGACATTCTCTATTCAGTTACATAAATTTTCAGAGTAACCTTTATAGAATTTTACTTAATTTCTAGAGATCCCTATTAGTTTAATCTCTATTAAATTCAATAGGACATATCTATTGGACTGAATTTAAATATCTTGGCCTAGGAGTTTCTAAAATAAAATAGCAAGAAACCCTTCTAAACAGGGAGGGTTGGCATGTATGTTCTCTGAAGAGGCTGTCAGCATCATGTTAGCTTGTAATTGACTGTTTTAATGTAGTTTAGGTGGCACAGAAAATTTGAGAAGAGAGATCAGTAGCTGCTTAAAATGTTTTCACCAACTATCACTCTTCACGTGACTAGGCTTTAGATGTAAAAGCCCTAGAAGGTGTTACAGGGGTGTTATTGGCACTGTTTTTCCTTGGTCTTTCAAAACTGAGTTCTCAAGAACACTTAGACCATTTGTACTCAAACTGCATAGACAAAAAGCAGAGACCTTTCGACCATATCCCTTCTTGCAGGGTGGGATAAAAGAAGCATATGTTGTCTGGGGATTTTTTCTGTGGTTTCAGGACCCATTGAAGTATGAGTCTTACTCATAATTTACGCTTCAAAACATGAATAGGTAGATCTCTGGGAATAAATCTAAAATTAGTTTTGTTTTAACTTTAACTTTTGGATCATACTTTTTTTTTTCCATGTCTTTACTTCCTGTTTGGATTTCCCAATTCATTAATACATATTTGCTATATACATGTTTCCAGCAAGACCCGTGTCATGCGACCAAAGCTAATAAGTAAACATGAAGTTAAAAAAAATAGAAGGGAATTTTGAAAAGCCCCAGTAGCTGCTTGAGAAGACCTTTGTAAATGTTTTCTGAAATGACTGGTAAACCAGCATCTGCATCATCATCAAGTCTGGTTCCTCCCAGACTAAGAAGTCAATATCAGGTTCTGCTTGTTCTCAAAAGGGTGAATATTTTTTAAAAATCCAATCCTGGTCAGTTTCTATTGTGTATGCCAGTATGGCTACTAATGTAGAGGATAGAAGTGTCTTTGCTCACCTTTTAAAATCCAAACCTAATAATGAGACAGCAACAGTAGCTGGGAATATAGTAAAAGCGCTTGCTGGCATTGTCTGGAAAGGCATGTCTTGTTTTGTTTTTTAAAAGGCTACATCTTGTCACATATAGTCATCAAATACAGAGAGATATGTAAAATATACTGAACGAGCTACAGCCGCATTTCTCAGGTTTTGGTTATTCTTATTGGCTCGTACTCAAGCATTAGTTCTAAGCCTTAACACCAAGTAATAGTTGACTTTATATTCCATACTCTTCCCTCAGTTAGAGCCATGCAGTCCTGTTAGCTTCAGTGTACATTGTAGAAACAGATATTGGTTACTTTATTGTTTAATACCAACAAAGCCGTAAATGACTTTTCCCTGTGAACTTCCCTGAAAGTGTCTAACCCTTTCCTCTTCCCCAGTCACCTTTTCCTACATCTAAAAATAACACTAAAGGGCAACATTTTCCCCTCTGCTTCTATGAAACCTTACAGTAGCCAACCTGCTATGGAGACAAGGACGAAAAGTAGAGATACAGAAATTCAGCATGGGTCTCAGCAGCAGGGGCCTCCGCCCCATGCTCTAAGGGAGTAAATGCTGTTCCTCCATCCTCCCAGGGAGCAGTCAGAGGAAAATTCCATGAGTTCAGAACTCCAATCCCCTATGTGGGAATAACCCAGAAATGATTTTCCCCAAATTGAAGGAGTTTAAATTGTGCCATCTTTCTCTTTCACTAGACACCTCTCTTTCACATCAAACCCATTCATTCATCTGCTCTCTATATTGGCTTCCCACAGAATATTGAGTCAAGTTTAAGGTCTCAGTCCTTATCCTAAAGGCACTCAGTGGCCTGGGCTCAGGATACCCAAAAGATCATCTGAGGTTCCAGGATGAGGACTGTGGTTAACAACTCTCCCCCTCAGGCATATTGGAATTTTCTACCACAAAAGTTAAGGCTTGTCTGTGCAGGAGATAGAGCTTTCTTAGGGGCCAGTCCCAAACTGTGAAACTGTCCCACAGGAAGTGAGGACCATTACAAATTTCACCATCTTCCACACTGAGTGCAAGGCACGGTTCTCTGACCAGGCTTCTCTAATATAAAAACATAGCAGCATATACATTTACAGACAAATTCCCTAAACAAAAACACTATACTGCACATATAGTTTTCTTTCTAGGGAGAAGTTGAGAGAGTGAATGAATCACACATGACAGATGTTAGTCACATCATTTAATATACATGTGGAAGGTGCTCAGATACTACAGTGAGGAGGGCAATGTAAAAATTCATTGGGGAGGAGTTATTCTCAAAGTCTCCTATTTTTGGTGATGTTATTGGCTTTGCTCTAATTTCCTGAATATATAGAAAACCTAAGAGATGGGTTAGAATTTATTTAGAGAACAAAAATCTTGTATACTGGGGAAATGTTCTAAGGGCATTTTCAACATTACTTTGCTTTGAAGATGGATGAAATGCTTTTAGTTTGAAACTGAGAGTCTATTAGTCATTTGGAGGGGATTGTTTTAGACTTCTTGGGGGTGAATTTTTAGCTAGTCCCTGAAAAAGCACCCAATCTATTTACATACATAAAGCAGAATGTTTGCATGCCCAAGTCAGCATGTGTATGTACCACACTGCCTGTGTGTGTGAGAGAGAGATCATGTTGGGTTTTACTGCTACTGAGTACAAAAGAGCTTGAGTGAGAGGCACCTGTGTAGTTGGTGCCAAAGAACTTCTGTATGATGCCTCCTTATGAGCATGGCATCTGTGTATATATAGCCACAGTGTAGTCCATGTGCAGTTTGTTCTTGTTAAGCAAAATCTGTATTTTTTTTAAATTACTTGTCTTCCTGGCATCATGTCAGGATCCAAATAGCTACTCATTAGTTCTAATGATAAAGCTATCCATTGCATCATTTCAGGACATCTTTTAATTTTTAATAGCAAAGTACAATAAATGGTAGCTATTTGGAAAATACACTATATTGCCCCTGCTTTTGTTTATGAGTCATGTCTGATAAAAGTTCTAAATATGGATTCTACATGAAATACATATTACCATAAATCAGAAAAAGGAATATGAAATAACCACATTTCCTGCATGAAGTTCTCTTGTGAGAATAGGTGAGTGAGATAATTTCTTTTACTGGGCCAACTTCTGTTGGTGACAGAGACAAGCTGCTGTGTGTTGAACCAGCTGGAGCTTATGTGTGGCCTTTGTCAGCCCCAGGTAGCGAATGATGGTGGAATCAGATCTGTAGGTGATAAATGCATGGAGCTTGTGCATCATAGCTCGATCATCCTCCAGCGGCAATGAGCTCAATTGCCTAGTTAACCAGACTTGGAAGGAGGCATTACATGTCTTTCCACTCTTTCTATGTACATGTTTAGGAGTAGTGATGAATCCAACAGGACCCAGAGACTACACACTACCTTGACAATTGGCAAGCAAACACCATCGATAGAGAGAGAGGTTCACATTCTAGCCATCCCCTCAAAGTGTTTCCTTCTTCCTATCAACATCATTTCTATTTTGCTTGGCCTTGAAGGACATTTTGATCATCACTTTGCTTAGAAGACTCATGGAATCATAATTTGATTGAGTTAAGTATTCTTTGGCCAAATGGGGGAAAATGGTTTTAGACTTTCAGAAACAATTTTCATTTCACTTCTGTGAGTGGAATCTGGCATTTGTATGTACGGTTACCCACTTTGGGAAATAAGTAATTGTGCAGATGCATTTCTGGTGGCTTCCTGAATATTTGGCCTTTTGTGCTCTTCCAGTTTCTACTTTCCACTACTTTGTATCTAAATAGGAAGTCATTACATGGAAAACTAAATATTTATTTTTAGTAAGTATTTAGTCAGCTGGGTTATATTCCTCTATAATCCAGAACTGTAAAAAACAAAACAAAGCCTACTTAAAATGCCTCATTGTTTGAAGTAGCTGTACTAATTTTGAACACATTTGTTGGAATGATTAATGGTATAAATAAATAAAGTCTATTACACAAAAGAATGTTGCATACAGAGAGGCTACAGATGCTCTGTCTGCCAGGCTTTCTTCATAAAGGGTTATAATGTCAATAGCAAATTATAAAACGTAATAGAAAAGACAAGGCTTATCTTTCTGAGTTTTGTACGGTTATATAGTTGACAGACAGTGCTTTGATTACTAACATCTTGCTGTAATAATTGATCAAATACAATTTATTGTTTGGCTGAATTCCATTTCCAGTTATTTGATGTATGACCAATACTGCAACTAGACATTAGGTACACTCCCACTTTAAAAAAATCTCTCCAATGTTTAAGTTAGGGGAAAAGCAAGTTTGTACTTGCTGTGCTAAGATGTAGTTTTACCTTCATGAACTCCTGTTTTCTCAAAGAAGGTTTCTGTTTTTCCCGTTTTGATTTTCTCTCCCTTTTACAATGGTGCTGGAAGGCTGAGCCACATCTCCTTTGGACCCTGTCAACACACCAGGTTTACTTTCTGCCCAAAGAAAGTATGTGAATGTTCCAGTTTTTCTTTTCAATGCCTGCCTCCCTAGTGATGTAAAGGTCACTCGGTGACTCAGTTTTCCTTACAGATTCTTAATCATTTCCCACATTTTTGCATGACAATAGATTTTCATAATTGGTTTTTAGCTCACTGGAAAATATTGTTAATAATATTTGTGATGAAAGGTGAGAGCCATTGACTCCTGTCTGTCTTTGTAAGGTTATTGTCCTTTATTTACAACATGTTTGCATGTTACAGTCAAATGACTCTTTTAGAGTTAATACATTTCATTAGCTACATTATACTGTCTACTCACTCATTTCCTTGAGAAGTTTTTTTTTAATATTTTAACATTATAAAGGAAATTTAACTACATTTAACAAAGTTAAAATAAAAAAAGCAGTCTTTTGTCACAATTAGACTAGAGAACTAGGAGCCAAGATTCCGAGATTCATTTCCTAGTGACTTGCTCTATGGCCCTGGGAATATCACTTAGGCTCAAATTTCCGAAGTGTCCACCAATTTTGGGTGCCTCTCTTTGGGAGCGCTCACATTAAGACATCTGGCAAGTTAGCTATTAGAGGTGCTGAGCACCTGCAGCTCTTATTGGCTACACTTGCAGTTGTGGGTACTCAGCAGAAGTGTTAGTTAGGCCACAGATGTCTCACATTGGGCATCCAGAATCAAAAGCATCCAAAATTAGTCAACACTTTTGAAAATTTGTATTGTACCTTCTTTGGTCCTCATTTATACTGTGCAGGGTTTCTGTGAGACTTAATTCATGAATGTTTGTAAAAAGTTTTGAGATCTTTGGAAAATGGATTCTTTAGATGCACAATGTGTGTTTATTATTGCTTAAAATATGCTAATAGCTTTGCTTAAACTGCCAAAGCTCAGAATATTCAGAGTAAAAACCAGGATAAATTGATTTAAATCATCAAGCAGAAAGCCTTGATTTAACTTGGTGATTTTAATCAGCTTTTCCATTTGTGCTTCAGTTATTTTGATAACGAAAGATGCATTCTCATTGGTTGATATAACAATTAAAACATGGCTATTCACAACTAAATAGAACCTTTACATTAATCTTTTTGCTATATAGGAGGGTACACGATATCTGCATACATTTATTTAAGCAATTATGTAGCTTAATATTTTCAGATTCGTATTAATTATACATATTTAGTATGTTAGAAAATGGTGAATGCTATTGCTTATTTACTAGATAATTAACTTTTTGCATCATGATTTGCATCAAGTTGCATTATGATGATAACTGGAATTTAATTAAAAACACAATAGAGCATATTTATTTTTCATTTTAATATTTTAAGAGAGTATAATAAATTTGGGTCTAAACATATTTTATATTAAATTCAGATTTCATTTTAAACAGGTCTATTTTTAAAAAGAAAAACTTATAATTTAAATACCTCAATCAAAAACTCTGATTTTTTTCAAAAAATTCAATTTAAATTAAAAAAATTGATTTTTATCCACCCTGGGTAAAAAAAAAAAAAAATTTATTCCTGGTTTTAATGACATTACAAGGGGAGATGAATTTTGAACCTAATACTTCGTCTGGGATTTTCAATTCAATGGGAGTTGAAAGCAGGAAACCCCAGTCTTTGTTCTGAGTCCCACCCTTTGGAGGTGCTGAGCAATTTTAAGGGTATCTGGGCAGTGGATGATGTTGCTATTGCAGTTGGATAGTTCAGAGATGGGTTGTCAGAGCTTTAACAGTGAATGCATGTGACTTTTCATTTGAAAGCAGACTAATGTTATTTTGATACAGATATTATTATTATTGTATACTGAAAAAAATGCGGTGGTCAGTGAACAATCATCCTCTTTGTGCTTTCATCGTTTCAGCTCTTAAAATGGCAGAAGAAGATGCATATATCATGGGAGTATCTGATCATCAAGTAAGTATTAACACACAGTTTATATGCTCTCAGTGTGTCAAAAGCATATGAGTTTATGCTGTCTGGCTATCTTAGCTATTTGTCAGGTGCCAATTCCCATAGTATCTAAACTTTCTGTAGTCTGACATCATCAACGAGAAAAATATCAGAATAAACCTGTCTCAATAAGAAGCCCTTATCAGTAAAATGTAAATTTCTCCCACTGTAGGGCCTACCCTTTGACATTGCCTGAACGGTGTAAGTGTGGCTTTAGAAGAATTTCCTACATTTGTTTTTATTTCCTAGCTGCCCGATTCAAACTTACACTGAAATTAATTCAATGATGGCCATGACTGAAGTTAAAATAATATATAAAAATGCTGTGTTATGTAATTATCTGAGGTTTGTTGATATGATATTGACCTCAGTGTTCCTTCATTCACGGCAATTTTGGTGGGACTCCAGAACTCCCAAACTGTTCACTGATCCAAAATGACTTTAGGTCACTTTCCATATAATTAATTCAAGTGATGAAAACTGTGCTTGATTCAAAGGCTCCAATTAAAAAATATGTTAATCTCCTAAGGCTTAATGTATGTAAATGCATGCTAAATGGATTACGTTTGACATTTGGATCTGGCTTTGCCCAGGGCAAGAATACAGTATTGCCAGTCCCAAACTTTCAAAACTCAGGAGATTGATTTAAAAATAATGAGATTAAAAAATTACATTGGATGTTTTTATTTGCCTTCTGGTTTTGGAACTATCAGGTGCATGGTTACATTTTTGTGCTTTTTTCCCGAGCCATGAGATCTAGAAACATACTTTTTTAAAATAAAAGCTCAGAGTCTCACCTATTCACCTGACTCCAGAGATTTAAGAATAACACCAAATATTGTGAAACTTGCAATAAAATCACTAGAGTTGGTGACACTGAGAGTAGGACAAACTTTTCTTAGAGTACATAAAAAAAGAAACATGAAATCCTGGTCCAATTAAAGTAAACTCAATGAGTTCAGTTGTCCGGGGTTTCACTATTCAGGTCTATTTTCCCCTTGAAATACTCATGTAACCCATCATGAGTGACAGTGAGGAATATACGTACATATAGGAAGGGGAGAAGAGATCTCATAGTTCATGAAACCTATTGAGTTTAATCCTAAAATCAGGGAGCTGATTTGTGTACATAAATGCACCCCCTGGAGAAACCAGTGTGACTGAAGTCCCCTGTCTTCATTGACGGGCAGTCACCTTCCTTTAAGAAGACCGTGAAAGCCTTCACCTACTTATCATGAGAAGGGCCCTCCCTACTCCTTGTTGACCACAGCTGAGAAGGACGATGAAACAGTCACTGATTACAATGCAGTTGACTCCGGTGTTTTCCCCTGCTGAGGTCAGTGGGTCTGGACACTGCTGCGGGGGAGAGGAGAGAGAGGAAGGAGAGAAGAAAAGCAGGGAAGGACCGTTGAAAATTCCCAAACCCTGTCCTTAGAGCTCAGAGCAGAGTTTGCACAGCAAGCTGCCCCTATGGGTACGGAGGGAGCAGCCTGGAACCATGATGCAGTCAGTAGACTTTTGAAGGGAGATCTGTGTATTCACCGCCAGTGAGCTGTCCCTGTGGTCCTGTACTGGCAGAGTCAACCCAACAATTTGCTCCAAACTAGTGAATTAATTGTGATGAAAATAGAGTAAGACTTGCTGCTTCTGTGTTAATTGCTAGACCAATAACAAGTACCACATCATCCAGTCCAGGAAGATTCTCTCTTCTGTCGTATTAAATACCTTCTGAAGCAAATTTGGTTTTTTGTTTTGTGCTTATCGTCCAATTTGAAAAGTGATGAATTTAGATGTGGTGCTACTTACAGTAGATCAAAAAGACTTTTCTATATTTTTTTAGTATTCAATGAGAACTTTTTAAGTTGAGCCCACAGAAGCTGCTTGTTTGGTACTGTCATTTTAACATGGTGTGTCCCTTGTGAGTATGTTTTAAACGAAGATGGTGGCTAGATGATGGTTAGATAAGGGGATTGGAAGTTGGAACTTTTTAGCTCTGTCATTGACTCTGAGTATGACCTTGGGCAAGTCATCTGGGGCTAGATTTTCAAGTGCTCAGTGGCCACTATTGGGGCCACATTTTCAAGAGTTCAGCTTCGAAGTGCTTTTGAATATTTGGCCTGTGGTACATGCACACTGGCAGTTTGCACTGCTCAGTAACGCCTTTCCATGCTTGCTACAGAGCTACAGGTTACACTGGTCAAAATGCTGAGCCCTGTCTACACTACCAGGTCCACAGGAGCTAGCACTGGTGGAGTTGCACCATTACAAGAATCATCAAGGAGTGTTAGTGTGGACAAGTCTTTAAACTCTTTGAGCTTTGATTTATCCCACCTGTGAAACATGAATAAGAATGTGTACCTATCTCCGAGGTATATTGGGAGTCCTACTTAATATTTGCAAAGTGCTTTGAAATCCTTCGTTGAAAGATACTGTATATGTAGAAGTATTTTTGTGTATTAATAATGATTAACTCTGTTCAATACAGATGTTTGCAATGGATCAGTTCATGGGAGTGAATGCATTATTTAATAATACAGGTTTCATTACCTCAGATTTACCACTACGAACAGGTAAGAGCCACTGCTATTTGATCATGGTGATTTGTCTTCCTAGTGTTTCTTCCAATTGTGTGTGTGTGTGAGAGAGAGAGATCTTTCAAAGAGAACTGTTTGTTTATATTTATTATGTTCTATTAGAAAACACCTTGAAGTTTTTAACCTTACTTCCTCATATTGTTGTTAAAGTGCCAGATTTTACAACACCTTTAAGAATCCCCCCAACCTCACTTCACCTGTGAGAAGAATCTGTGACTGTTCTACTACCAAGGATACTTCTGTGCCTAAATATAGAAACTAAATGTTTTAGCCAGTTAAATGTTCTGATTGACCAAACATCAATAAATGATGTGTTGAATTTTTAAAGGGACAATAGCATTTTTAGATTCCTCCAGTTGTTGTATTTCCTGCATAGTGTAACAGATACATTTTTTTGCATGCTATCTTGGGCTGTGTTTCACTTCTTGCCGTTGTTTTTAAGGGGATATGTTTCTCACTAATGAAACCTAGAATATATTCAGCTTCCTGTATCATTTTGAATCTGTTTTCCTTCTCAGTGACTTCTGTATTTCCTATAAAGTGTCAGATTGATATTAAAAGTACTTAACAGTTTCCTGAATGTTAACACAAAGTTGAAAATGCAGAGCTAAATTCTGGCATTCCCCTCCCCTCCCAATCTTTGCAAAAAAAAAAAAAGAAAAAAAGAGTATTTTGAGTCAGTATGTGGATCAATTATCCTCAGTGTGGGACTAATTTAGGGGTGTTGAAATGTCTTGGCAGAGATCAGAAGAATAAACATATATTGATTAATATTACCTGGAATTTGTTCTTGGAGGTTTTTGCAAATGTCATTTATCAATATTACTTTTAATTTGAAAGTAGGAGTCCTGAGCCTCCCCTGTCTAGTCTATTGGATTAACAGATTTGGAGAAGAAAAGAACTCTGAGTCCTTATTTATAAATAATGTTGTTAGAATTTTTCTCTGACCTATTGTTAATGTCTTTGCTGCCGATTCTCCACTGCAGCTTACATGCTGTCATCATGTTCTGTTGATGATCCGTTTAAATCCACAATCTGTCAGGATATATCTGGTACTTTTGGCATCACAGGTTGCCTTGTATCACAGAAAACAAAAGTGCAGTTTGTTGGATGCATTTGCAAATTTGACAGCAATAAAGGGCATAAAAGTAAAATCCTTGTGCAGAGGGCTGTGTAAATCCCATTTAAACTCAATTTTAAGGGCTTATGTGATGCTTCTCTGCACAGGGATAAATTTCACCCCAAAAGAATAATATATACATATTTTTGAGAATGCCGTAGAGGTTTACAATTTGTTGTTCGTTTAGCATGTCCTATTGTAAATCACTCTACTTTTTCCTGGAATGAGTATGAATACATTAGGGTCAGGAATTGCTTACAGTGCCAGTGATATTGTTTCAAGAGAAATTATTTCTCTGAGCAGCAAATCTCTTAACTCATTAGCATTCAATAAATGGATTTTGCCATCAGTTGGTATAGCAAAAACGTTTTATTAACACAGAATGGAATTTGCCACTAGGATTTAATTGTAAAGCACAGAGGCTTGCTACAGAACATACCCTCCCCCTGAATTTCCCCAAGTCTCTGTGGTCTCTAGTTTGAAACAGTTTTAAGTAGCAGGTCCTAACTCTGGCATGATCAGTGTTACACATACCTCTGGGTCCTTCTGCCGTGATATGCTTCTCACCGCATGTAGCTTTTTAGTTTACCTGATAATCTTCACTGCTGGAGCAGCCAACCTCACTCCATACAGATGAGTTAACACAACTATTTCAGGATCAGAAAAATGATTTTCAGATATCTGGGCCCTGTTTACACTAGAAAAGGATGTTTTAAAAACCATCTAGACTAGCGTTTCTCAAATTTGGCCACATGGAGCCACCATGGGGTTTTCTTGTGGCCACAGCCTCCTTGGTGGTGATTGGGGCGGGGAGGCAAAGCAGCTGCCCCTCCCCAGGGCCACCAGCAGGGGGCTGGTTCTTGCTCCCTTCTGGAGCCACTAACACTGTAGGAGCAGGTGACCAGTGTGAGTCCCTACACTCCTGGGGGCTGTAGGGCTCGTGCTTCAGCCCTGGGGTGGTGGGTGACAGGCTCTGGCTGGGTGGCAGCAGGCTCTGTCCCCCAGTCGCAGGGCTTCAGGTTCTAGCCCCAGGCTCACCACCTCCCCACCCCGCATGGCCCCTGGCTCTCCCCGCCTCCCTCCCCATCTAGGGCTTAATTTGTCCCCCAGCTTGCCTGAGCAGAGTAAATCTGCTGTGAAAAGTGATTTTAACAAATATACAAATATCACTTTTCACTGTAGCAGATTTACTAGCTAGCACGTCTTTTAAAAAAAAATCAACCCAAACCAGCAAAACACGCAAAGCACCTTGTGTTTCTACTCTGTTTAGGTCCAGTAAAGAACAGAGACAACTGGGCATTATTTTTATTATTGAGTCTGAAAAAAAAAAACCCCAAAACCCTACATAAATAAATTACAATGATTTGGACATGTATATGTGCCTATTTATTTGTTTTTCCTAAAATTAATTATCAGAGTGGCCACCAGCAAGAGTTGGTGGCCACACTCTGAGGCCACCAAAAATTTTGTTGTGAGAACCCCTCATCTAGACAGCTCACACATGTTAAAACTACAACTCATCCTCTAACTGCGAGCAGTTTATTTGGTGACTGCATCCTCCTCTTGCAGTTCTTTTCTTTGTGCTGTCTGTTACTGCAAGATTATTGACAAGTTTGCTATGCTTATGGCAGGGGACTGATTGAGTATTTATCACAAGCAAACATTTCAACTGAGTTTCAAAAATGCTGCTCACCCACAGCTTCTACCAAGTCACTCAACTTCTTGAGTAATGTCACCATAACAAATCATGGGACATTAATTTCCTGCTGTTGTCACTGCTGTAAGTCTGCCTTTTAGCCACATTTTAATGTGGTATTGTGAGATGGGGATTGTATTTTAACCACTGAAAACAGAAACTAATGCTCTTCTGTACGCAGTTGAGATTACTTGCAGTTTTGTAGTGGGATTTTCAAAAGTGCTTATCCTTGGTTTAATTCAGCTCTGATTGAAATCTGTGGGGTTTTTACAATTTACTTCAGTCAGAGCAGAGATAGGCCAACACAGAGTGCTTTTGGAAATCCCACCCTATTTTTGTTTGTTTGTGCGTGTGTCTGTCTAAGAAAGCGATCCTCAAACCGGCCTGAGGAGCTTCCTTGGTAGTCTTCAAAATGAAGCACTTTGACAACAAAGTAGGGAGAACTGAGGTGGGAGGTGTCCAAGGGAGAACTTCTCTCACAAAGTGGTCTGCCGAATGAAGAAGTTGGAGAGCCAAGGCGGCTAATATCTGCCACCGATGCAGCCCCAGCACTTAAATCTTTCAGGCAACCATGGACAATGGCTGAGTTACTGATTTGACAAGGAGCAGGTTTAATGTATAACTATGGGTTATAATGCCATGTGAGTGTCCTATAAACAAGTAATAAACAACGAGGGCGTTTAGGGACTTTCTGACAAGTAGTCATGCCTATGTGTGTAAATATAATGCAATGATGTACTGCTGTCCCTCCAGCTTCATTGTGGTGTATGGTAGGGTATGCCCTGTATGAATAATACACTGCACTGCTCCATGGGAAGCGTTGGGATGCATTCTGCCTTGGAGACAGGGTCTCCAGCAAATCCTTGTTGTTTAGAGAGTCGAGGGAGCACAGGCTATGACACCCCTGAAAGAAGAATAATTTACTCACCCAACGTGGCAAGCCACTCCAGTCTAGTGTGGGGTGGAGTGGCAGAGCTGTTGCTCGGTTCACTCCTTGGCCCCTTTTTTGGCAAGTTACACCCAGAGTGCATGGGCTGCAATTGCGGCTGGTTCCCTACTGCCTCCTCCTCACTGCACAACCATTCGCAACCTTCCCCCAACATATAGGAAAAAATCGGGTGCAGCAGTGTAACAGTTTGGGGAATGCGTCTGCGTCAGCGTAGGGAAAGATGCCATTTTATGACCTCTGTTTAAGACTGTAGTCTTCAGTGCAGATTAAACCTTCCATTGTATGGCAAAAGACAGACCATGCCTGCAGATCTGAAGCGGGGCCATTAACAACTGAATAACCAGACCCGGCAGCTGCCAAGGACTATTATCTTACTAATGACTCTTCCCCACTGAACCCTGCTCTGTGCCCAGCAGCCATGGGGCATGTATGTGTGTGCTGAAGAATGGAAAATCCCCAGGAGAAAGCCAGAAGGAGAAAGGTGTGATAGACTGATTGTAAAAAGAGACATGTTCTCGAAGCAAGGAATCCATATCACCACCAGAAAGAGAAGACACTCTGGAGGGGAGGGGCAGGACAAACTTGTCTTCTTCCAGCAGAATAGCCAAACCTCAAAAGAGTCTCAGGAGTGAGGAAGACTCTGTGGGGGAGAGGGATTGCATGGAGGTTTTGTTGTCTTACCTAGATCTATATCTCTTGTGCTCTCTATGAGTAAAGTGTGTGTGTGTTTAAGAAGTTCCTTGGCTTTAACTGTCATGTGGTTCCTGAAGAGACAAACTATAAACCAGAGTGCCCACAAGGTTAGACCTCTGGGGAGAGCATTTATAAGATACAGGGGCAATCTGGAGGGCTGAGGCACTGATTCCAGGGTTTAGGCTGTTGGTTGGTGGGGCCCCACTGCCGGTGGGGCATCAGACAGGAGGTGCTCACCTGGGAGTGCACATGAGTGACCCAGAACTGGAGACAGTGATCAGTCACTGCCCAGACCCAAGGAACTTAGCAGTACATGGGATCCAAAGGTTGGGTGCAATACAGCAGCCTGATCACCATCCAGAAGTCAGGGCTATCTCGGGCTAAAATTAATTGTTTCAGGCATTAACTAGCCAGGCTGTTGGCTAGGAAAATCCACCGGTCCTGCAACTCTGCCAGCCTTGCCTGGGTAGTGCCTGAATGAAACCCTCCAATCTCACAAACCCCATTCTCCTTGGCATTTCTGTGGTGCGAGGGATTAAGGAAGTGGCCCTATCCTGAAGATTGGTACTCCTCCAGAAAGTGTGTGCAGGAGCAGGCTCTGATAGAAAAAGGAGGAGTGTAGCAGAGAGAGGTGGCAAGAAACATGAGGTCTGTGACTCAAGAGTGAGAGGAAGGAAGGAGAGTGAAGAAACACAGCAGTTGAAGGAGATGAGGGAAGTAGGCCTATGACTCAGGCAGGAGGGCAGGTAGCAGGACAGAAGTTAGTCTGAACTGAGTGAGGCGAGAAGAAGGAAAAGGAAGCTAGGTAAATAGCTAGGTTCAAAATGAAAATGTTGTCAGTCTGCCCCAAAATGTATCTATGTTAGGTGACTGTTAATTTCAAATACAAAGCCCTCCTGTTTGCAGCGGGAGTGTCAGGCAAATCATGAGGAATTGTGATGTTAGAACCTGGCCTTCTGTGGGAGTGAAATTCATCCCTTTGAGGAGGGCTAAAGCACTACTTAAGTGGTGCATTGGCTGCACAGGGGTGAATTTCATCCAAACAGCACAGAATTCTGGGTAATATACACTAACTATCGGTTATGCATTTTGAAAATGTAGGAAAGCAAACAAAGATTGAGATGTTTAGTGTTTGATTTGCTGCTGTGCTTTTTTGTGCCCGATTAACATTTATAAATTATTTGTTTGTTAGAATGAAATGTGCAGGAGACAGAGCTTTCTTGATAGCTGGTACCAAATCATCAAAAAAAAAAATCTCACATGAACTGAAGACCATCACAGGTCTCCACACCTTCTGCTCCAGCACACCTCTTCGGTGTGTACCTATATTCTCAAAGCAGCTTCTACATATTAAAATAATCAAAACTCAGAAACTCTTTCCTAAACAAAATACTCCACTGCACACATTCTCTCCCCAAGAGAGAACATGAGAGAAAGAATGACCTACACAGGACAAATGTTAGCCACGTTGTTTGATGCATTTCTGGAAGGAGTTCAGACACTACAATGATAAGCGTGGTTTAAGAACCTGTATAGAATAGCATATAATCCTCTCTAGCATTCAAAATAAAATGACTAGGGCATTAATGTTTGAAAGTCAATTAACATGCTTGCTCTTTATTTTTAAATAACATTTCTAAATACACATAACAGTACTACATCAGAATGACTTAATTCTGCAGGGCTTTTTTTTCCCTTCAGTTAATCCGGTTCAACAATCTAATTTTTATTGGTGGTAAAAAGGTGCAACTCCAGGCCTACTTTGTTTACATGAATCATAGTTTTATTTAATCTGACTAGGCTATAACAAGCCATTATGCCAACCTTTCTATATTTCCAATAGCTTTTTCTTTTAGCTTTCTCTCAGTATTAATATGTGAGGAGTCCAAAGTCATGTTCTGCCTTGGTATTTTTGTCTACTACTATTAGAACGTAGTTCAAAAGGGACCCACTGTTACAGACCGAGAATAAGCAAAATGGTATATCACTCTGTATCTGTTAAAATTTTTAGTAAGCAAAATGTTCAGTTCTGGTTCTAGCATGCCAGCAAAATGTTTAATTGCATAGGAAGAATATAACCCAATTTCCATATTTGTTACTTTGGCCAACTTAAATATTAGTTTGTTTTATAGTTAGTTGCATGTAAAAGGAGCTTTAGATTCAAGATTGTCATTGCTGATCTTTGTAACATATCTTTGGCATGAAGGCAATTGCTGAGTCAACTGATTTTGACAAATAAGCAATGAGGGCTCCTAATATATCTGCCAGTTAGAGTATTTACCAAGATTCCCTTTTTTATTTTGAGAAGATTGTGTGATATTTTTATGTAAGGAATAAAAAGCTATTTTACTAAAATTGAATGTTCTCAGTGCCACAATCGCACTACTACAAATACATGAATCCTATAGTATTTCAACCAGTCAGTGAACATCAGGTTGCAAAAAGATTAATGGTACTCTTCTAAGATTCCCTCACTGAAGATGTCAGAACAACATGCCACTTGTAGTGGATTGTGCAGTTGTTCAGAATGTGGTCATGAATGTTCTGATGAGCTCCTGTATCTTATCTCCTCAGTGGGGTATGGAAATACCCATAGGATCTGCTACGTTACTGTGGTTTGGCTCCTTTTGGTGGGGTTCTGGTGTCCTAGCGTGCTCTGTTAGATTTTTTGGACTTGTCTTTCTCTTGGCTGTTGGGAAAAAAAAAAAAAAAGAAGATGGTACCCACTTGTGGCACCAAAATGATATACAACTCATTGTAGATTGTGCAGATCTTCCTGAAATTATTCTCTTTTAGTACAGACTTTGATAAACAGCTGATTGATAACATTATTAACATTTAAACATTACCATTGGTCCTATGAGTTAACACCTTGTTAAGATGAAGGGGCAGTTTACACCTCTCAGAACCGTTTTTTCAAGCTCTCTGGAAACTCCTGAAGACATCTCTGCATCAGTAATACTTGGTTCACATTATTAAAATTATCTTCACAGCCATAAGGGCAAGAGATGAGCTTTCTCTTTTCATAACTGAGAATCTGAACGAGATGGCAGGCAAGGGGTGCTCCTTAGCTCCATGTAACTTCTTCCAATTTAAGCCCTGATTAGACCGAATTCTGCGCTCAGATGTCGTACAGTGAATGCCTTCATGGAGAATTTCTCACGTAGGGCCTGCTCCAAGGCCATTGAAGTCAATGGAAAGATTCCTATTGATTTCAATGGGCTTTGGATCAGGCTTATTAGGGTCAAATTGACCTCTCTTCAGAAGACCAGCACAAGCCAATGCATCGCTTAGGTCCTCCAAACCGGGCTTGGCTTAAGTTGGATTTAAGTGGTGCATAGCCCTTGTACTGGCCCAGTGCACAGGGTGGCTTTAGCCCATTGCATCTGATTATGGACCGTTTAAGTCAGTTGGAGTCTGACATTATTAGTGGAGCAGACCCAAATACTTGATGTCAGAAACTGGCTCATGAGTAAAATTTTTGAAAGTGTATACATGAATTAGGCTCCTAAGTCCCATTTTCAGGAGTGAGTTAGGCACTTAGAACAGGATTCATAAGGGGGACATAAGGACCTAAGTCCACTTTAGTAAACTTAAGTTGAAAATTTAGATCCTCAAAAATCTGGCTCAACTGCATCTAACCCTCTAGGTGCCCAAAGTCCCTAGGTACCTATGTTTCCACTGGTAAAGTCCCCACGGTGCTTACCCACCACTAGAAATGTAAGTGCACAGCCACCTAAACCCTGACACCACCGAGCAGCTGGGTACCTAACTCACACTCCAGTGGGATTCATAAACTAGGTGTTCCCCAGCCTATCTTGCCTACGGGACCTGGTCTGGTGGACATGCTCAGATGCTGCTTTAGAGGCTGTGCACAGGATCGGGCTCTACACAAAACACAGCTGTAGGAGGAAGTGGTAAGGTATGAAATACTAAAATAGTCATTAGAGCAGAGACTGGAACTTGCGTCTCCTACCTCCCAGGGGAGTGCCCTGTTAGCTAACCTCTCATTTTCTCTGGTGCAATGAATATTTAATTATTTCATACCAAGTAGAATCGCTTCAACAGGAGAGACTGAGAAAGCCCCTCCACAGGATGCCCCATAGCCTGGTGGTTAGGGCAGTCACTTTGTGGGTGAGTGACCTGGTTTTAAATCTCTGCTCCACATTAGGCGGGGGGGTAATTGAACCAGGGTCTCCCACATCTCTAGTGAGTGCTCTAACTTGTAGGCTAAAGTTTACAAGCAGCCGCCTCTGTTTTTCTTGAAAAGTATTTGACATAGAATATCTGCCTAACTCCAGGAAAGGGTTCACAGCTGTTAATCCCAAATCCAGGGAAATACCACCCTTCGGCCTGGAGTTGAGATCCTTAACTCCTTCGGGGGCCAGGGCTTCGGCCACCCACCTCTCTTTGGCATTTCCTACTAGCCTGCTTAAGCAGCTTCCTGCTCAGCTTGCTGGCTTCTGTGAATCTCTTTTTAGGCACCTCGCTCTCCCCGAGGCACTGTGTATGCAGGCTGCATGCCTAGCTCAGGACTGTGAATTACACTTGCTGGCAGGATGCAAAAACATTGCAAGTCTCAGCCTTCGCTCCCTTTGGGAATCCCACCGTTCAAAGCCTAAGGTGATGTCTACACTGCACACCTACCAACGGCGCAGCTGTGCTGCTGCAGCCGTGCCAGTGTAAGGTGCCCTGTGTAGCTGCTCCTTCTCCCCAGGAGAGGGCTCTCCCGGTGACAAAATAAAACCACCTTCAACAAGGGTCGGTAGCTTCATCTATGGAAGCTTGACTCCCGCTGACGAAGCGCTGTCCGTGCTGGCGCTTTTCATCCTTAAAACTTTTGTCATTCAGAGGGGTGTTTTTTCACACCCCGAGGGACAAAAGTTTTAACAACGAAAGTGCCAGTGTAGACAAAGCCGCAGTCTCATTGAAAGTCAATAAGATGTCAGCTCCCAACTCACTTTTCAAAATAAAACTCAGGTTCTTAGGCATATTTGAGAATTTTACCCCATGACTTTTTCGGAGATCTAATTTAGCCCTCTGACTTCTTATATGTGATGCTGATGTAAATCAGAGGTGTGTTATTATTTTTCTTTTTTTTATTAGCAGATGGACCATATCTTCAAATCATAGAACAGCCTAAACAGGTAAGAGGAATACTGCATTTTGAAAATCTTTTGGGTAGCTGTGGCAGCATATTGTCTGAGTACAGCTGTAATCCAAGATGGAGGGATACTAAATAATGTTGTTATTCACCTCCATTGATATTCACCTTTTCTTGTCAACTGTTGGGAATGGGCCACATCCACCCTAATTGAATTGGCCTTGTTGGCACCGACCACCCACTTGGTAAGGCAACTCCAATCTTTTTGTGTGCTGTATATTTATCCCTGCTTACTGTATTTTTCACTCCATGCATCTGATGAAGTGGGTTATAGCCCATGAAAGCTTATGCCCAAATAAATTTGTTAGTCTCTAAGGTGCCACAAGGACTCCTCATTGTTTTTGAATAAAGTGTCTCATTGTAAAGCATTTTGAACTAATAAGAATTGTGGTGCATTATTAGCAGGGTTCTGTTTTGTTTTTTACGCTTTTATAGCAAGGTTGTTTCCTGTTTTATTCTGTTCTTATCTCTTGTCATCTGTCTGGAAGTGTCACAGGACAAAAAAATTCTGAGGGTTATATTAAATGTATTTTATTAAAGGTAGAAAACATTTCCATCTAGGAAAGAGCCTTAAAATAGGTTATGAGAGGAAAATATCCCAATGTATGAAACAAATATGAGTCAATGAAATATTTCTGGAAAATTTGTAGGGTTTTTTTTCATATTTCTTGCTAAAATGAAAAATAAAAATAACATATATAATGGCCCTTTTCCGCACTCTTTTCAAAACCCTTGCAGGAAATTTTAACTCATAATTTGTATAGCCCTGTGGGATTCCTTTTGTCACACGCTTGGTAACGCTGAATATCCCAAGAATAAATTAAGGTAATTTTGGGATGCAATTTTTGTACAAGTGTAACACCGACAGACCCCAGTTGTCAGCAGGTGGGATCAAACCTGGAACCTCAGTGCATGAGTCTCTACTGCATGAGCTAGAAGCCACATGGCTCTTGCTAAGGCTGTAGTAGACTCATTAATCTCTAAGTGGTCTCGGTGCCACTAGAGGGGACAGAACACCACATCCAGGAGGTATATGGGTTACACAAGCACAGAACAGCACTACTTTTCACTCTTCTGTCAGTATGATTTTCATCTCACTGCACTACTTGGGCTTCATGCAGGTAAAGTGTATGGGAATTGCTGGGGATGGAAACCACCTTCCCACCCAGGGCAAAGGTGCAGAGTGCTCACTGTGATTGATACTCCAGCCTCTCTGTTGGAATTGTGGCTTCAGCCCTTCTAAGGCATTTGCACATAATCCTACATCCAGTGATTCCTCCCTTGGCCAATACAATACTGAAACCCTTTTCCTACCCCTCCCACACAGTCACATACAAGGCCAGATTGTGATGCTCTTGGGTGGGTGCATAGGGAGATGGAAGTGACCAAAGATTGCTCCACCCCGGGCATACCCCATGTAAAGGCCTGTCACAATACAATCTGTGCACTCGGGAATGCAGTGACTGCTCACTCCATGCACATCTAAAAACATACATCAGCCCAAAGGAAGTTGGGGGAAGGTGGGTCCCTGACCCCACCCCTAGCTTTGCACTGGGCTGGCCTGGCACACCAGGGGGGTGCATGCTACACTCAGTGAAGTGTGCATGCTCTGTGCACCAGGAGTTCTGGGAGCAATTCTGCTTCTCATGTGGTTCTGAATCATCCCAAACGCCAGGCTGTGCCTTAAATACATGATTGGGTCTACAGTGTGCAATGGCTGTAAAATGGCCAACCCACCCATGGCTCCCATTGTAGAGAGGCGCATTCCAAGAGGCGCATTGTAGAGAGGCACATTCCAAGGCGCACCAGACAATTTAAGGTTTGTAGTGTGGCTGTGCAGGGTGAGTCATGGACAGAGCACTGTGCAGGCAGTCTCCTCACTGGCCCCACATAGGTCAGTCATGGGGGCAGGACAGTGCCGGGTAGGGAAGGTTATACAGGCAATTACATGGATCCAGCGGCCTTGGCAGTTTGCAGTGGCTTTGGTGTGGCTGTTCTGCAGCCCTAGCCCTAGATTCAGGAATGAATTTCAGCCCTGGCTCCCACAACCCCAACCCCTACTTGGGCACTTCACAGGCAGAAAGCCCAATTGCTCTGCCTTAATGTGTTGAAGTGAATTTTAACCTTAGTGTTTCATGAGTATCAGTCTGTTCTGTGGGTATGTAGTGAAACATTGTATGAGGCACAAGTATTTAAACAGCAAAGTCTTTAGCAGGATAGATATTGCGGAGGTTTTGAGGTTGATTACTCATTTTAAGAGCAATTGTGTGAGCGCTGTGAATAACTGTGGGCTGACAAACACTTACATTCAGATGAACCTGGTGTCAGATGTCTGCAGCTTGATCCTACCATGCAAATGTTGTCTGATTAAGGTTACAACCCAATAGTTGACATTACTTGGCAGGCTGCTTCACTTCCTAGAATCACACTGAACTCAAAAAAGCTCTGTCAATCACAGGATTGGGGCCAAAGAGGAGAAACCTTCCTGACTGAAAGTGTAAGAGAGGTAGTGCCATTTGTAATACTACAGTGAAAGGTGTGTTAACGTTTCTTTGTAGTAGATCCTGCATGCATCTGATGAAGTGGGCTGTAGCTCACGAAAGCTTATGCTCAAATAAATTGGTCAGTCTCTAAGGTGCCACAATTCCTCCTTTTCTTTTTGCGGATACAGACTAACACAGCTGCTACTCTGAAACCTGTTATTAAACACTACTCTCTCCCAAATCCCCTCTCCCAGGTGGCTTTCATTTTCAGTAGTTTTTTTCATCCCTGGTATGTCAATGACTATAGCAATGACTTAGAACCATCTTGTTTACATTTCTCTTTGATAGAATAAATCCTTTGAAATCTTATGTTTATTTACTTCACTGGGGTTATGCTGATTTATACATTTTGAGGATCTGACCCATGTGTATAAGCTTAACCTTAGAACTGCAGATAAATTGTGTTATCTTGGTTACGATGGTGTGGTTATTGTTGGTAAAGGCTGACTTTCCGGTGGCAATCACTGTAAGCTGGCAAAAATTTTCAGTGTCCACTCATGTTTTATGTCTAGTGTAAAAGTAATCTAATCATAAAAGTGAATTATTTTGTGCAACTTTCTTAACTTGGACACTTCCTACTCCTTTCCCCCACTTACAGAAATAAATAAAGGGAAAGTGTTCATAAATACAGCACACCGGATCTCATGGATTTCAGTTCACCAGGGCTTTCTGTATTTTTGAAATTGCTTTTGTTCCTATATGGAACAAATTTCTTGGAGAACTGAAGATCCCTGGAAAACTTCTTTTAGAAATACCAAAATATGATGTTCCTGAAATGAAATGTGAAATTGATATTCTTGTTGGTTTCATGGCTGCTATTCTGTAAGAGGGAGAAGAACTCTTTCTTTCCCCGCCCCCTTCACCTTCCCTTCACTGTTGGGGCTCCTATTCTATCTCTCCCCATCTCTTGACTACTACCATGATGAAGAGAGTGTCTTCACTGTTCTAAATCCTTCATCCACCTTTTGACTGGTTTCTGGGGTGAAAAGGGATCTCTGCACCCACGTCCATTTTGTATAATCACAACAGCATTGGGAGAAGAGATTCCTACTGCCACTACGTGTGTGAATAAGAATAAAACTGTTTGCCACCCATTGGAAGTATCCAGAGTGTGTTTCAGGAATTAGCAGCCATAACATTTCAATTTGTCAGTGGATAGTTGTTTTAAAATGATGATTTTCCAAGTTTTTTTGTTTTTCTTTTTCTTTTCAATCTCCACAGAGAGGGTTTCGTTTCAGATACGTGTGTGAAGGGCCTTCGCATGGTGGACTTCCAGGTGCTTCTAGTGAAAAGAACAAAAAATCATACCCCCAGGTCAAAGTAAGTTCATAAATTATTATATTTAACAATATGATTGTGAGTGCCGTACAAGAAATCCTTACGTAGGATTCATTTGTACATCACCATGAATCTATTTGAAGTTATTGAGATGAACTATGTATTTCAATGCCAGTTTTTAAATTGAGAGACTGTTGTGCACATAAATAAGGCACTAGCTGGTTTTTTGTTTTTGGCAAGTGAAAATCCATCCTGTGAATTAAAAAGAATCTGCTGAATGTCTCTGGTTCTTCACAATCCAAGTTTGTGTGTTTGAACTGCTAAGTTTTTAGGAGTGGAAATTAGCACAGGGCTTCTGAAACTACTTTTTTCCCCCTTAAAAGAAGAGGTAGGTAGTTTTTCCAGATGTTTGCTTGTGCTCACTGTTGTGGTAGTGGTTGAAAGCACATAATGCAGCTAGTGCTCCTGGGCTCAGGTTTTTAAAAAATGGCTGCCTAAAGTTAAGCTCAGTGCAAAGACAGACTGACTTCAACAGGAGTTGGATCAGGCTTATAATGCAGTATTTCCTAAGCAGCTTTGTCTTTTTTATTAAAAGCCATCAACCAAAGAAAAATACCTATGCTAATGCAATGTTAGGGTTGAGATTATAACAGAACTAAAGTTAGGAAACCTCCAAGTTTAGGCTCCCTCAGCAATCATGTTCTCCTTGCACTGCAGGAGAAGGATATACTATATTTTATTTGAGCTTTTTGAGCTCATGAATTAAGAGCCATTGAGGTTAGTGAAGAAAGCATTAATTTGCTCTTCACGAGGTAATATCTAATGCAGTGGTTCCCAAATTATCCTTAGCAGTACCACTCACAAAAGTCTGTATCAATATGGCAGTGTGTACTTTCTGAATTGTTCCATTAGAGATTTCCCCATTAGGAATGAGAATTAATAGCTTTTAATTCATGAGTTCTTTCTCCTTTCCTACTCCTTAGTGTGCTAAAGATGAGTTTCTGTACTGGACTATGCTCACCATCCATTCAGGTGCATGTGCTCTGTTCTTCTGTGAATCTTGGGAGAGACTAGGATTTGGAACAACTATATCTCTACCATGAGTTAGAATGAGCATTACTCAACGTAATCAGCTCTGGCTGTTATAGCCTCGGATATTAGTCTGGTAAATTAGAAATCATAGATTTAATGTAGCCTTGCAAAGCTATTCTGAAAAGTTACCAGCCCTGGCAAAGAATCTACTCACTTTCCCTTTCACATGATGATGGTGATGAGACTATGAACAAGGTATCATTTCCTGGTTTAAATATAAAATTACTTATCTCAGTAGTGGGATCTTTTTTTCCTGGTGCAAGTCACCACCCAACAATACCTTGTGGGAGAGGCTGGCAAAGGAACGAAGTCAGTTCCTCCTGGCCACTGCCTGTTAGCGCATGTTTTTGATTCAAGTTGTGCCAGTAAAGAGAGACGTGTTTCACTCCTTTTCCCATAAGCCTCCTTTGTGTTTTGCCTCCTTTAGTTTTCACAGTTGATCTGATCTCGATGAACCCAATTGAATATTCAGGAACAACAGTCTATAAAAAATAAAGAGGGAGTGCCAGAACCTTGGGTGTGCTGCTGCGGTAGATGTGAATCACTTCTGATGTGCACAGCTGTCTGAAAGCATCTGCAAAAGCCTTGGCCAGCTCAGCGCTGGTCCAACTGCAGTAATCTATGCTGATGAGCAATAGCCCCTTCAAGCCATTCTGACAGCCAGAAATTGCCAAGACATAGGGGAACCCCTGCAATACCCCCATTTGTAGAATCATAAAATTGTAGATTTTAAGGCCCGAAGAAGGAGCATTACGTTGACATAGTCTGACCTCCTGCACAACATAGGCCATAGATTTCACCCAGTTATTCCTGTATCAAGTGCAAAACTTCCAGCTGAGCTGAAGCATATCTCTTAGTATACAGGGCTGGCCCACAACATTTTGGCACCTGAGGCGGGGAGCTCAAATGACTCCCCCATTCCCCCTCGCTGGGGCCAAAACTTTGAAAGGTCTCAATTCTGCCTTCTTCCTGTTCTACTCCTCTCATGGTACTGCTCTGCTACCTACCCTAATAAAAGAGAGCTAACAACTTAAAATGCCTTGTTCAAAAATTTTAAGTAACACTTACATTTGCTGTTCAGGCGTTTGAAAGTTAACTTTTCTTTTCTTCACTGGCATTTTTATCTGTTTGAATCATCAAACTGATGCTTTCCATGCCTTCTTGGTTGCAAAGATTTGAACTGCCAGCTCATGCTCTTTTGAGATGGTTGCAGGACTGACCAGCCTCTCCTGTGTCATTGTGGAGCATAGATGTGTTTTTATTAACTTCAGCTTGGAGAAGCTGCGTTCTCCACTGGCAACTGTTACAGGAAGTGTTAGAAGTATGTGCAGAGCAACAAAAGCATTTGGAAAGAGGGTGGTCATTTTATTTGTGCACATATGTTCCAGAACAGCCTTTGGAATTGATCCTGCTGAAATGTATCTTGAAAGGGCTTTTAGTTCATCACCTAAATCACTCGCATCAGTATCACGGATGTCGTCGGGTGTCAACACTGTCTCTAGTGCCCTGCATTGCTGGTGTAGGTCTTCTTCAGGTATAGTGAGGAGTTTTGGAATATCATACAACATCCCAAATATACTGCTGTGTTCCTTGAGCTGCATGAAACGTTCTTCAACTGACTGTACTGCACAATATAGCAACCTGGTTAAAGAATTCAACTTTGAATTGTTGTTTGGGGTCTCTTATGGGATTATCCCGTGCCTCGTAATCAAAATGTCGTCTTCTTTGGTGATTCTTGTATTGTTGAATGGGTGGGAAAATAGCTTCAGTGTGAAGTTCCTCTGTCAACTTCTGTGCATTTTTCAGAACATTTTGAAATCCCTCATCTGACCGGTAAGACTGTAGGTATGACTTTTGCTTTTTCCAGTTGTTCCATTGCTCCAGATATATCAAGGTCAACACCTTGGAGTCTCTTGCTTACTACATTTATTTCAAACAGTATGTCATGCCACCACACTAAGCCACACAGAAATTTGAAGTTATGTATGTTTCTGGTGATTCCATTTCCCTCTGCCACTGTTCTCCCACAAACAGTTCCTGTCATAGCATTATCCTCCATAATGGCAACTATGGCATCATCTATCTTCCCAATTTGGTGTTTGATAGGCTTTATCGCCTCCAGTCGACTTTCCCATCATGTGGCACTCAGTGGTTTCAGTGTCAAAGAGGATGTTCCCAGATGTTGCTTCAAAATTTGCCGTTGATGAGCTGATGCAGAGAAAAATACATAGATGCTTTGAATTACATTAAAAAATTCAGCAGCCTCACTAGAAGCTGATGCTGCATCACTGACCACCAAGTTCAATGAATGAGAACTGCATGGGACAAAAAAAGCTCGAGGGTTTAACTCTCGGATCCGTGTCTGCACTCCTCTGTTCTTTCCTCTCATGTTGGCACCATTATCACAGCCCTGTTATACCAATAAAATAAAAACCAGCAGGATCTTATTAAAGGGGATAAGACAAAATGTCGCATTTATTGTGAATACAAAAAGAATCTTAGTAGGCAGTCAGTTATAGCTATAACATTTCATTCAGTTTCACATTCATTCACACATTCGTTCATACACACACACAGGTTCTGCAGCTGCTGTATAGTTACCAGTCATGAATGTAGCTTGAGTTCGTGGCTTGGGTTCATAGCTTGTGACAGCTAACTGGCCAGGAAAGCCGGGCACAAGGAAGAGCTGGGTCTCTGTTGGGCATGCACCGATGCCCTTCAATGTTGGCAGCAGAATGTTACCCTTCAAAGTCTTCGATCTCACCCATCCTTTTTGTAGGCTTTAGTTGAATCCAGAGTCTATAGGTCTTGCTGTATCACGCTGCCTCTGGGTCCAGTGTGATTGATCACCCGTCAATTGCAGACATGACTTTCAGCCTGGGACCTGGCTTTGATGTTTCTTCAGTTGTACTTCTCTTCTTTTCTTTTGAGGATGGACTCCTCTTACTTTGTCAGGGCTGTTGTCTGCATCCTCAGCCGTTGGGTGTTTACACTTTATTTCATCAGGACAGGCTGGGGCTGGAGGTTGATTCCATCATCCATAAATACTTCATTCACACATCTAAACTAAACTAATGAGATTACAGGCTGGTTTTGCAAAAATGAAGGTTGCAGCAAGCTTTTACAAAATGCAGTGAGCATTTTAAAATGGCGTTTGAATTACAATATGGACAAGTGTAAGGAATGGCAAACAGTGCACAGAAGTTACCATGTTGAAACAGTGTAAGTTTCAGTGATTTGAGCAGCAATTGGATTGAAAGTGAAACTCAATTAGCCAGTTATTGGGGTAACCGGTTTTATGAATGAATGTTGTTTCATTCATAAAACTTTGCTTATGAAGTTATATTAATAAAGTGAACAATTAACAACAATTTCATTGATAAGTTTTACATGACCTCTCATGTCAGCTATCGCAATTCCCATATCTTCCAGCTTTTTAAGAAGCACATTTGTCATACCAGCTCCTGTAGTATCATCCATGTCAATAAATTCTAGAAAATGTTCTCTGACAGTCACCATTGCAGGGACATTTTCACTACGTTCTGTTGTTGTTACAAAACGCACCATTACAGTCATTTGTTCTGTATGGCCGATGTCAGGTGTGCAGTCCAGAATAACAGAGTAATATCTTGCTGACTCCAGATCTGCCACAATCTTCTGTTTGACTTTTGTTGCCAGGAACTGTATGATCTCATTTTGAATGGTTTTTCCAAAGTAGTGGTGTGTGTACATTTCTTGGGTGGTGACTCTTCTTAGATGCTCCTGGAGTACAGCATCAAACTCAGCCATCAGCGCCACAATTTTAAGGCAGTTTCCATTGTTTGGCACATACAGCTGATCTGAAGTGCCACGCAGTGCTAGGTTTTGGGTAGCAAGCATTCTCACAATGGCAATGAGCCTTTTCAGAACATTTTGCCAGTAAAGAGACTCCGATGCAATCTTCTCTTGATGCTGATCATCTATGCTGGCCTTTAACCTTAGTCTCATCTCAAGCTCTTTCCACCTATGGAATGCTCTCTGGTGATTTGCTGCCTTCTCATGGCTTGCCAGATTTGTAGCCAGATTTTTCCAGTCCTTTGTTCCTGTAGAACCCAGTGTGGCTGGAACACTAGACTGGAAGAGTTTGCAACAAAAACAGTATGCAGCATTCTTGGGTTTTGAGTACATAAGCCATGGTCTCTCCACTTTGTCACCATTGGGGATTTCATGCTAGTAATGTGTTGGATGGACTCTTCTGTTTTCATTGTCTTTGGGGAACATGAAGTTTTTCACTTGTTGTGGCCCATGCAGAACAAGGAAGTCCCTCAGGCTACTGCTCAGTGGGTCCACAGTCCTGGATCATCTAGACTTAAGGAACTAAACTTACCAGCAGCTGTTTCTTGCACCTCCACCACACTCTTCTCTGATCTACACTTTTCTTTGGGAATGGTTACATCCATTTGAGATGGAGATATGGATGCTGCAGTAGCTTCCAGGTCACCTGCACTCTGACTAACTGGAAGATCAGGCATCTCCTCATTACTCACATCCCCACTGGGGCCAGAAGACTCACCGTGAACGTTTGTGTCTGTGTATCTCAGAAGAGTTCCTTCCTGCTTAGATAGAAAAGCTTCCTTTGCTTGCTTTCTTTTTCTGAATGCTGCCCCAGAGGGGCATTTTCTTCTTTCACTCATGACTGCTGTTCTGTGCCAACTATAGTGGCTCTCAACACTCAGTTGAAGGGGACAAATAAGCAGCCTGGTAGCAGGGCCTGAGTGAGGGAAGATATCAGCGTCTTAAGGGTCTAACTGGCTCCTACTAATTCAGTTGACTGCCTGTTCTCCTCAGTTGGGTTCAGGGAAGCAGCAGGAAACAGGAAGCTTCCAGAAAAGTTGGTGTTAATCAGTCCAGGCTCCTGGAGGAGCTAGAGAGGTGCTATAAGAGGCTCCTCCTCCTCTCTCTCCTTGCAGCTGCTGCTGCTTTCTGTTATTCCCTCTCACCTTTTCTCCTGCTTGCCTGCCTGTTACGTCTCTTGTGCCCTCCTTCCTCCAGCACAGCACTCCACCATCTCTGTGGATCTAGAGCAGAGAGACTACATATGCACCAGCAGCAGACATAATTTTCTACACTCTGGGTCCTAGTGGCACCCCCCACAGTCTGGCACCTGAGGCGGCCTCCTCTGTTTGCCTCATGGTAAGGCCAGCCCTGTTATTTGTCTACACTGCAAATTTAACTTTGGTTAGCTCATCCCCATTAACTAACTCCAGTTAAAATAGCTTTGAATACATAGTGACTTGGTTTTTAACTCTGGTTAATGGCTCAAGTTAAAATCCATTGGTGTGCCTGGGGTTGAACTGGAACTGTTAACTGAGTTAAAAGCCAAGTTGCCATGTCTGCACTGATTTTTTTTGCACAAGTTAGCACTCACAGATCTGGCACTTTAAGTCTATAAGAAATAGAAATCGGTAACATTTGTATTGTAAGACAAAAACTCGTGTGTGTGTGTGTAGCCTTACATTGTATGGCATTATATTTTTATATGTACTGTTATAGTTTTAGCAACAACAATAATAATAGCACTTACAGAGTATATTACATTTTCAAAGCACAGTATAGTTTATTATTTAATTATTTGTGTGTATCTACAGTGTAGGGTATGAATATTAGACATATTACAGTAAAGTTGGATTTCAGAGCTACCTAAAGCTACACTGGAGAGCTACCAGTAATACAATCTAAAAATCTACGATAATTTTAACTTGTGTCTACTTAATACAAAGAATTTAACATAGGAAAACGATGATATATAGAACTCTACCGCTGCCATCTGAAAGCTGTTGAGCTTCATATCTATGATTACAGTTTTGTCATCTGAGAAAAAAGGAAAGAATACATACTGTGCTGATCACTGAGTATAAGGGGCTATGCACGCCCTGCAAGGTGTTCTTACAAAGAAGTGGTAACCACCACAAGAATGAAACTTGATTGGCTTGTGTCATGACACCTGTTTGGCCTATGTTATCATCAGTTCATTGAGACATCTGAATAGCGTTATTCATAATTTTCCTTTACATACTTTATACATTTGGAAGGAAAGACTTTACAAGAATAGTCTACACAAAATGTCCTTTTGCCTTCTTTCATGTTTATTGCTCAGGGAGATCCTGCAACAGAATCCATGCCGATGGACCTGTAAGTTCATGTGGACCTGTGTGTTATTCTTTGAAGAGCCTAACCCAGTTGGGGATGCTATAAGATAATGTGCTGAAAAGTGAAAATACTAGAAAGCTTTCTAATTTTAGTTGTCTGGGATTATTGTAATTTACAGCCCGATTCAGGAAAGTGTTCCTCTGGAAGTCAGTGGGATTTTAGCATGTACTTAATTTTAAGTCTTAGTAGGTGGTTTCCATGGGAATTCACAGAACAATAAAGCTACTCAGGTAATGTGCTTCCCTGATGAGGAAAGGAAAAATATATTGTTTTTCTTTGGTAGAAATTAAATTCTAGAATGATTGATTACTGATTAATATTAAGAACACATGTTAAAAGATAATTAAAGTTACTCTTTATTCCCCAATTGCTTTTAAATGAAATGATCAGTATTCAAGCATGAACATAACTTGTTATAATAAGTCTTTGTTTCCTTTTAAGCAAAACGCATTGGACCAAATTCATCCAAGGCTGAAATCAATGAGAGTTGCATCCATTATTGCCAGGACTGAATTTGAGCCATTGACTTCCTTTAGGCCAAAATTGCCAAACTTGGTTTCTTCTTCGAGTGCCTGCTCATGTCAATTCCATTCTATGTTTGTGTGCGTCCATGTGCACAGTCAGAGATTTTTGCCTTAGCAGTACCCGTAGGATCGGCTATAGCACCTTCTTGAGTTCCGTGTTCTTGCACTGGTATATTAGGTGCTGCTGACCCGATGTCCTCTCAGTTCCTTCCTACCGCCCATGACGGTTGGTTGGAGCACCTTGTCTGGCATCACAAGAGCATTAGCAGTTCTTACAGTCTATTGTTCTGTCTCCTTTGTTGTTAGTTGATAGGTATTTAGTTAGACCTTTAAGTTAAGTGTTAGAGTAGTTGTTCAGAGTTAGAGTGATTGGCCCAGCCAGGGACCCATCTCCGACTTCTGGGAGCAGCAGGGGGTTCTGGCCCCTTGTAGGGTCATCCGTGCCCGAAGCAGGCCCAGTGGAAAGGCCGATCGGCACTGCAGACATCAAGCCAGGCCCCGGCATCTAAGGGCAAGCCAGTTATGGGGCTGCCCACTAAAACAGCAGAGCATTCCCAATCCCTGGACCACAGGTGTTGGTCCGCATCACCGCAGCTTTGGTCCCTGATTAGAAAACACAGGTCCCTAAAGCCAAGGTCTCCGCCTGCAAGGCACAGGACACCTGAGTCACAACGCCAATCCCCGTACCCATCGTACTGTCAGGCATCCCACCAGAGTTCGCCACTTCACAGATCTCCATCACCTAGGCGGTCTCCCAGGCGTCAATCCCCCTTGGTGTGGGATCGTTCCCAGTTGCAACACCAGTCTCCAGCTGCCTGGTACCACTCTTTGTGCAACATTGGTCCTCACCCTGTCCTTACCGGTCACCAAAGAGGGACAGTTGGCAGACTCAGGCATCTGTGGCTCCTCCCTGGTCACCAGAAGGGCAATGGTTCAAGCCTGAAGGGGAGTTCAGCCCCTCATCTATAAAAGGCAAAATGCCACTGACCCACAAGAGCAGTGCGGCTCCTGCAGCGGTGGCATGGAGGTAGGGGCAATGGCCTGCTCAGTGGCAGTACTGGAACCCATGGGGGGTACCTATTATGCCGGTTCTGTACTCCCACCATTCCTCCCAGGCTGCATCAGACAAGCTGCCCCTGGCACAGCTGGCACCCGAGTCAGCACAGTGCCAAATCCGATGCAGGGGCAACACAGTGGGCCCCAATGAGCAAGAGGCAGCCGCCCCTCCCCCTGCCATGCGATCATCTTCTTCGTCTCTGGACAAAGCGGTGGCGGGCCCCTCGCTAACGAGCAGTACCCCCGACGACTTCTGGGAGCACCAGGCCCTGCTCAAAAGAGTGGTTGCCAACCTGAACTTGGAGGTTGAGGAGTTAGCGGAGGAGTCCAACAACTTCGTTAATGTTATACCCTCCTCCATCCTGGGCTGGATCGCATTGCCCTTCCACCCACAGGTCCTTAAAATTGCCTAGTCGGTGTGGCAGACCCCCTCTTCCATTCTGCTTACCTCCAAGAAAGCGGAAAAGAAGTACTATATCCCCACAAAGGGGTTTGAGTACCTGTACACCCATCCTCCAGAGTGATCCTGGTCGTATCTGCCGTGAATGAAAGGGACAGGCGAGCAACATGCCAAAAAATAAAGACGCCAAGAGGCTGGACTTGGTTGGCCGGAAAATTGATTTGACAGCCAGCCTGCAAGTTTGGGTGTCTAACTATCAGGCCCTGCTAGGCAGGTACAGCTTCAAACTGTGGGACTCCATTAGCAAGTTTAAAGAGGGCCTTCACAGGACCGAGCCAAGGAGTGAGCCGCCTTGGTGGACGAGGGCAAAGCGGTGGCGAGAGGCGCCTTCCAGATGACCTGGGACGCTATGGACTCAGCGGCCAGGGTAGTCACCTCTGCGATGGTCATGAGATGCAGCTCTTGGGTATAGTCCTCTGGGCTGTCCCAGGAGATGGAGACTACCCTTCAGGACCTTCTGTTTGAGGGAGCCATGCTCTGACCGACGCACAGCTCTACGGCCTTAAAGACTCCCATGCCACCCTCCGTTCCTTGGGCCTTCACACCCCTCAGCAGGCTAGAAAGCCTTTCTGTCCGCCTCCGTTGAGGTCCTGGGGTGTCTCCTGGTCCATCTCCTACAGGAAGAAGGACAGAGACAAAGGATTTTAATGGCTTCACCTTTCATCTTCCTGTTCCTCTGCCCAGCTTGGTTCTTCCAGAGGCCAAGGAAGCCAGAAGCAGGCGTTATGAGGATGCACCCGAGGATGGCACCCCAGTCACTTCCCAGGATCCTCCCCCCTTTCCTCAACCGCCTGCACTCCTTCCGGTCAGCCTGGACGTGGCTGACCTCGGACCGTTGGGTGCTCGACATAATATCTTCACCCTGCAGTTCGTGGCCGACCCTCCCTCCCACTCCCCTTCCCCGTCCCTCTTCAGGTACCCTTCTCACGAGCAACTCCTTGTTCAGGAAGTCAAGAGCCTCCTATGCCTGGGGGCAGTAGAGGAGGTCCCTCCAGACTTGAGGAAAAAAGGGTTCTACTCACACTATTTCCTAATCCCAAAAGCAAAAGGGAGCCTCAGACCCATTTTAGACCTGCGCCACCTCAACAAGTCTCTCAGGAAGTTAAAGTTTCACACGGTCTCTCTGGCCTCCATTATTCCCTCCCTGGATCCAGGAGACTGGTATGCTGCCCTCCACTTAAAGGACTTATATTTCCATTTTCCTGGGGCACAGGCATTTCCTCCATTTTGTGTTGGGCCACTGCCATTTTCAATTCACAGCACTGCCCTTCCATCTCTCGTCAGCCCCAAAAGTGTTTACAAAGCGCATAGCGCCAGTGGCTGCTTATCTGAGGCTCTGAGGGATGCAAATGTATCCATTCCTCGACGACTGGCTAATAAAGGGCTGGTCCCGGCATCAGGTGCAGCGGCATCTCAATCTGATTTGCTCCACCTGATTTGCTCCAACACCTGGGGCTGTTGATAAACGAGAAAAAATCAACCTTAATGCCTGTACAATGCATAGAGTTTATTGGAGCAGTCCTTGACTCTACTCAGGCCAGTAGAGTCTTTTTCCCCGAAGTTCAGTTCCAAGCCCTGGCAGACCTGATCTCATGCAAGCTTACCCTCTCACCACCGCTCTCACGTGCCTACGATGATTGGGCCACATGGTGGCCTGCACTTAGGTAGTCCAGCACGCGCAGCTCCACCTAGACCGCTACTGTTGTGGCTGGTGTCGGTCTATGTCCCCAATAGACACAGCCTGGACTGTGTGGTCAGGGTCCCAGTCCACATATTATTGTCACTCACATAGTGGTGAAATCCTACATCAGGGTTGGAAGAAGCCACACAACTCCCCGAGGCCAGGAACGCTTTGGCAGATTGCCCTCAGCAGGACCTTCTCATCCCGTCACGACTGGTCCCTCCATCCGGAAGTGGCCAGCTTCATCTTCCATAGGTGCAGAACTCCCCAGGTGGACCTGTTCGTGTCCAGGCAAAACCGGAAATGCCACATTTTCAGCGCAATTCGGGGGATCGACAGAGGCTCCGAGCCTGTTGGACACTTTTCTGCTTCTGTGGTCTGGGGCTCTGTTGTATGTCTTCCCTCCGGTGTCGCTGATTCACAGAGTCCTCATGAAAATCAATCAGGAGAAGGTGAAGGTAATCCTCATAGTACCGGCTAGGCTGTGCCAGCATTGGTTCAGCATGCTGCTGGACCTCTTAGTGGCTGTTCCATTATGGCTGCTGCTCAGGCTGGACCTGCTGTCCCAAAACCATGGCAGTCTTCTGCATCTGAACCTGGCCGCACTGCACCTGATGGCTTGGCTGCTACATGGTTAAATGCGGAGGAGCTGGAGTGCTCAGGGCCTGTTGGGCAGCAGAAAGCCCTCCACCACAGCGACTTACCTGGCCAAATGGAAGCGGTTCACTTATTGGACCTTGGACAAAGGCAGTCGACCTGAGCGGGTCTCGCTGCAGTTGATCCTGGACTACCTTCTGCATCTCAAGCTGCAAGGCCTGTCCCTTTTCATCTATCAAGGTCCACTTGGCTGCTATTTCGGCCTTCCGTCCACTGCTCGAGGGCAGGTCAGTTTTCGCCCAGGACATAACTGCCATGTTCCTCCAGGGCCTTGAGTGCCTCTACCTGCACATCAGGGACCCCATTCCACCCTGGGACCTGAATCTTGTGGTGTCACAGCTCACAGGACCCCCTTTGAGCCTTTGGCTTCCTGCTCTCTCCTTCTCTTGTCCTGGAAGGTCCCGTTCCTAGTTGCAATAACATCCGGCCGCTGGGTCTCCAAGATGAGGGCGCTTACCCTAAACAGTCTTATGGAACCACCCTAAACAGTCTTCTGAAAAGACCGGGTCCAGCTGCGGCCACACCCGGCTTTCCTGCCCAAGGTGGTCTCGCAGTTTCATACGGGCCAGGACATTTACTTGCCTGTCTTCTTTTCAAAGCCGCGTAAGGAGGAGGAGGAGGAGCATCTGCAGCATTCCCTAGATGTCAGGAGAGCACTAGCCTTTTACATTGAAAGGACCAAGCCATTCTGCAAGTCAATGCAATTGTCGTCACAGTGGCCAACAGGATGAAAAGTCATCCAGTGTCCGCTCAAAGAATTGCTTCTTGGATCACTGCCTATATTCACTGCTGCTTTGATTAGGCAAAGATGCCACCTCCAGCAATTGTCACCACCCACTCAACCAGTGCGCAAGCCTCTTCGGCAGCTTTTCAAGCCCAAGTGCCTATCCAGGACATCTGTAGGGCGGCCACCTGGTCAGCCATCCACGCGTTCATGGCCCATTACACATTTACCCAACAGACCCAGGGATGATGCAGAGCAGTATTGTAAGCCGCTAAACTGTGGACTTTAAGCCCACTTCCAAAGACACTGCTTGTGAGTCTCCTAGAATGGAATCGACATGAGCAAGCACTTGAAGAAGAAAAAATGGTTACCTACCTTTTTGTAACTGTTGTTCTTCGAGATGTGTCGCTCATGTCCATTCCATTACCTGCCCTCCTACCTGTTGTGGGTTGCCGGCCAGAAGGAACTGAGAGGGCATAGGATCAGCAGCGCCTAATATACCGGTGCTTGAGCGCAGCATTCAAGAGGGCGCTACAGCCGACCCTATGGGTATCGCTAAGGCAAAAATCTCCGACAACTGTGCATGTGGGCGTGAACATTCCCAATGGAATGAACATGAGCAACATATCTCAAAGAACAACAGTTACAAAAATGTAGGTAACTTTTTATTTTTTAAGCTGAGCACCTAACTCTGAAATTTGGCACCCAAATAAATTGATTTTCAGAGGAGCTGAAGACCTGCAGCTCCCACTGACTTCAATCAAATTAGGAAGTCATTTATATTTAGATGTAGAAGTATGTACGCAGTTGTCTAAATTTTAGGCACCCAAATTTTAGGGACACTGTCAACTGAAAATATCACACTGTGGCCTAAAAATGTTTTACTTCTAAGTAACAGCTAAGGCTGTGCAAATCCTGCAAACACCTACACAAGTGAGTAACTTTACACCCAGATATAATGGAATTACTCACATGTGTAAAGTTACTCACATTTTGAAGTTTTTTCAGAACTTCGGCCAAATGTTGCTATAACTGAAAGAGATGTGAAAGAAGGGGTGGCTTCCCAATTTTTAGTTTATTGACTTCATGCATTTCACAGCACTTTGAATAGTTAGTTTTGCTGTTTGGTCTCTCTAATCAGTAAGTCAGTTTCACTTGCTTGTATGAGGTACAGAAAAACATCTTTAAAATAGGAAAATGTGATTTGTAAAGCATAAAAACTGCTGAGCAGACTCATGGAGCTGTGAAGCAGTTGAAACTACTTTCAACTTACGTTTTGAAATTCACTAGCTCTCAAGATGTCCCTTTAATCTCTAAAACAAATCTGTCTCTTAAACAGAAACATCAGATAAATGTGACTGTGCAGCATTTTTAACTTTATCAGATTAGGTGAACTGAACACTGCTTCCCTATGGTGGATGCACAGCAAATTCTGCAACTATACTCTTCCTGGGACTCCTTATTTTCTTTTTCTTGTCTTTGATAGTAATTGGCTCCTTAGAAACCAAATATTTAGTAATTTCCTTGTTAAACAATAGGCTTGGGTTTTTTTAACTGTACATTTAGTGACATTTAGATATTCTTGTAACAGCTGAACACATCCTTCTTGCCACATTTTATTTTATCTTTCTTGTTATGTTGGCACAAATCACTGTAGTATCTGAATGTCTCTAGATGTTCAGCACCGATACATTTTGTATAACTTTCTAGAAATAATGTACTAGTCAGTAATTAATGTCTGTGGCTGTTTTTGGAGTTCTTAGTGGAAAAAAATTGACAAATACATATGCAACTGATCTATTACCAGATATAACTTAGAATTAATTGTGAAGTACTGTGAACAGTGTCCACAATTCAAGAAGGATGTTGAAAAATTGGAGAGAGTTCAGAGTAGAACCGTGGGAGTGGTTAAAGGCTCAGAAACCATGCCTTAAAATGAGAAACTCCAGGAGCTCAAGCTGTGTATTTTATGAAAGAGAAGATAATGGAGTGATCTGTTTATTTTATCAAAGAGAAGATTATAGGGTGACTTGCATCAAACTCTGTAAGTAGCTACATAGGGAACAAAACTTTTGACAATGGGCTCTTCAATCTAGCAGACAAAGGTATAACATGATCCAGTTGGTGGAAGTTGAAGGTAGACAAATTCAGACTTGAAATAAGGCACATATTTTTACCATTGAGCGTAAATAACCATGGGAATAACTTACTCCGAGGTTTGTGGTGGATTTTCCATCATTGGCAGTTTTTAAATCAGGAGTGGATGTGTTTCTAAAATATATGTTCTAGTTCAAACAGGAATTAATTTGGGGAAGTCTATCGCCTGTCTTATGCCGGAGGTCAGACCAGATGATCACATTGCTCCCTTCTGGCTTAATGATCTAACAATCTATATACAAGTTACGTTTTAGAGAACTTTGGCTTCTCTCCCTATGCAGATTACAAAGACTGTGTTGAGCTGAGTAAACCGTTTGAAGATTACAATCTTGATACCACGTAGTTAAATGTTCTGCTTTCAGATGTTTTGGAAAGTCCTTAAAACCCAGCAGCGCTAGATACAGTTTCCCTGTGGTTTGAACAGCTGATGCAGAACTGTCTTGAGCGATTTTGACACAAATACGGAACATGCACGTTATTTATTATTTATCATTTATATAGCAATATAGATACACAATGCACCTTATAACAGTGAAAATGCATATGTCAAAAAGAGGAAATAATGTGTCCTAGGAGTTATTAATCATTATCATCATCATCATCATACTTGGCACATAAGTAACAATTTTCATTCTCAAATCATTTTGTAAATGTTAATTAATCATCATACCTCTTTGAGGTTGACAAGTAGGTATTATCACACCCATTTAACAAACGAGGAAGATGAGGCAGTGTGACTTGGTCAAGGCTGTAGGTTGATTCACTATCAGAGCTGGGGTTAGTTCATGTGAGCTAGACATATGTTTAGACCACGTCACGCTCTCAAACTAGAGGCATTTTTATTGTACGGTACAGGTAAAACAAGTAGCAGACAAGTGGGTTATGAGAGGATTTTCACAGACACATGCTTCCTGGAAACTGGTTAGCTTTAAGTAGTGAGTAGGAGGGAGTCGTGTGGGAGTGCACTTGGCAAATGTTGAGACTGTTCCAAGTGTAATGGGCTCAAGAAGAGCTAAAGGAAACAAAAAAAGTAAGCAACACATGTTAGAGTGGTGAAATAATGGTGAGTTCTGATTATCAGTCTTATCAATACAAGAAGCTGAAGTAATTTAGTCATCACTCTTACTGTACAGTAGAACCAACATTTACAAACTCGTTGAGGATTGAGGAATTCATCAAATCAAAAAGTTCATAAAATTGAAAATACCAAAAATACAGTAGGTGCAGTGAGTAACTGCAGCATGGTTTACTGCATCACTTTCTTCTTGTCTTTCTAACCACTGCAAAGTGATTTCCAGTGCATTTCAGGCCTGAGAATGTGATGGGATGTCAAGTTGTTCTTCATCAACCTCACTTTCGTTACATGATTGTTATTTTTTCCTTCAGGAAGAATGGTTTGTAGAACTGGTTGTTTGTCTGACTGGTTTGTGTATGCTTATCCTTCGGTATTCTGGTTGATTAAATATACAAGTTCACCTGAGGCTAAATGTGAGAAAAGACTTCTTGATAAACTGGTTAGTTAATTAAGTGAAACTGTGGGAAGGGCGTTTAAGAAACAATGGGTATGGGTTTGAAGATTTTACACTAAGTATAATTTAAAATATGTAGATAACTGATAATCAGCTGGTGAACTCATCTTATGAGAGCAGCTAGTCAGAGATGTGAATGATGTCATGGATAAAATAAAGCCCTTATAAAATTGCTATTTGAGCAGTGCTTTTTCATTTGTACAATTTCTGTGGCATCACTTATTTTTATAACCATAATTTTTAACATTGTGTCAGAAAAAAAGATGTTGTAAGAAGCTAGGAGACAGAGTTCTACACAATTCTGCACCAGTGGTCCTACACACTCAGTTTACCATTATCCCAATCCCGCAGAAACTTATGCATGTGCTTATCTTTTTTTCTCATGTGTAGTTCAGTGGAACTATGCATGTGAGTTAAAAAAAAACAAACCATGTGCATTCGTATTTTCAGAACCGGGCCTTGTGTGTGAAGTGGAAGATGGTCCGGTTGTTAGGATGCTATCCTGAAACCCAGATTCAATTCCCTGCTCTGTCACAGATTTCCTCTGTGATCGTTGGGGAGTCTCTCTGCCCCTCAGTTCCCCATCTGTAAAATGGGGACAGTACTTCCTTGTCTGACAGGGGTGTTGGAAGGATAAATGTGTTGATTGTGAGTACTAAGATACTATGGTAATGGAGGCTATTGTAAGTGCCTCAGATCGATGTAGTTTTTTGAGCCAATGTAGAATACTTTCTTATGAATATTGAATGAATTCCATGCCAAATGTCTGTCTGTAAAACCTCTGCCAAAGGGGATTATTAGAATGAGAACGCAGCATTGTAAAGAAAATGCAGTCATCTATATAATATTTCAATCTTAACTTTTTGAGAGCACTTTTACATTCAGCAAAACAATGCACTTTCTTAATGCTAAACACATACCATTTCGCTGAACTTCTTAACATGCTTTAATGTCTACTGAGAATGCAATCTACTGAATGAATTTAACCTACTTAGCGCAAAAGGCCAAAGTGAAATATTTACTTTAATTATTTTCTGAAAAATGGGTATAAGTGCCTCTCTTGAACTGTTTTTCTCATTATTTCTGTTTACACTCCTGCTATTTGTACGTTGAGTTTAATTTATTTTTGTTGCATTTAATTTGAAAAAAAATAAAACAGTTAGTAAATGGATTGATAAAACTCTCCACTTTGGTGATACGGGACAATCATTTTATCTTGTTTGTATTTTACGAAGGAAGGAATGAAAACATACATGTTGTATTCAAATTTGTTTGTGCTCAGATATCAAAGTGACAGAAAATACCTACTTAGATTAATGGTGATGTTCTGTTTTTTTAAAATATTTGTTATGCTTGTTTACAGATCTTCAATTATGTTGGGCCTGCAAAAGTAATTGTCCAGTTAGTTACTAATGGAAAAAGCGTACACCTGCATGCCCACAGCTTGGTGGGTAAATATTGTGAGGAAGGAGTATGCACAGTTAATGCAGGACCGAAGGATATGGTAGTAGGGTGAGTACACTGATATATTTGGCAAAGCTAGTGGGCAGAGAATCGAGTATAAAAACTGTAACTGGAGAGACGAAAATTGTAAAGGTAAACCATTAAATGGAGCATTAGTCCTTCACTTTCTGCTATGTACTTTGCTCATACCTTAAAATGGAAAAATAAATGTGGTCTCAGTTTATCCCTATTTAGAAGACACTGACATGTAGGAGATAGAGGGTATATTTTGGAATTATAAGAATCTGGAAAAGTTAAAGAGATATAAGCAAATAATTTTTAATATGATTTTTGGAGATCTGCAAACAGGCACCTTCCAGGTGCAATCCAGATCTGTATTAAAAGTTTATTTAAAAATGTATTTAGAACTGGTCAGAAATTGGGTATGGCAGAATTGTAAAATTTTTCTTGACCTCTTGTTACAGTTTTCATTAGTTTTCCATTTTCATTTAAATTTGCCAATCATCTCTTATAGTAATCCATCAGAGCAGAAAAAGAATTAAGAAAATAGAAATTAGTAAAATGGAAATTAAAACAAGACAAGTATAAACATAAGAACATTAAATAAATAAAACTGTTTAATCAATAAAGATCATACTAAAATAACAGTCTGGTCTTGGTTTAAAAGAGTAAATGTTAATATCACTATACGATACTCAGGCTAATGTCTGATTTCAGGTGTGTATCAGGTTTCAAGGAGGCTCTTAGTTGTGAGTTTTACTCCCATGATCTCCTGAATGTCTTTCTTAGTGAAGATGATGAAGTCTAAAAAGTAGAGAGGGAGTGAGACTTCTTTTAAATGCTGTAACTTTTTGATGTTAAAGAGCAGTGTGCTAACTTGGCTTGTTGTAGGCGTTTAAATAGTTTTATCTGAAATAATCCTTTGGCATGTTTCCTATTAAACTTCTGTGTAGTTTCTCATATGATATTTAGAAACAGCCTTTCTGTCCTCAACTGACCCATATGAAAATTGGAATATCGACTTCATTCCATGCTAGTTCCAGAACTAATTGATCATTTTTAAATGTGCCAACAGCTCTTTTGAAACATAGGTCTTATATTTTGGACATTTTCACTCAACTTGATATCTGGGAAAAAAAACCAGGGGTCCTTGTGGCACCTTAGAGACTAGCAAATTTATTTGGGCATCAGCTTTCATGGGATTCATTTATACCTGTTTACTGTATTTTCCACTCCATGGATCTGATGAAGTGGGTTATATCCTGCGAAAGCTTATGCCCAAATAAATTTGTTAGTTTCTAAGGTGCCACAAGGACTCATTGTTTTTACTGATACAGACTTAACATGGTTACCCCTCTGAAACTTGGTATCTGCAGTGTTTCACTGAATGCCTAATAAAAACCATACTAGTAAATTTCTTATCCTTTGGAAATCGTTGCACTGTTTTTAGCTTGCTCCCATAATCCTCTAGGACTCTGATTTAGCTTATCTGAATAGGATTTTTGCACAGTAGTTAAAAAATATAGAAGACCGCTAGGGTTCTTTAAAATCTAACTCTTCTCCCTACAGAATTCATGAGTTTGAACATCTCTGGTTATGACATTACCAAGATAGAGTACACATAGATAATGAGAGCCAAATTTTCAAATATTGTTTCCTCGGTTGTATCCACAACATGAACACATGCACAAAATCAGTAACTGCTCATGCAAATGGTTACTTGTGTGTCAGGTTACCTGTTTTTTGCACCCACAGGACCACTGGCACACGGTGATTTAGGTTTTGCATATGCAGTGGGTGCCCACACATTTTGTAAGTACTGCTCGATCACCCACATTTGAAAATTTAGTCTTTCCATTGACTTCGGTGGACTTTGGATCAACCCCAAATGATTATGGTTACAAAGAGAGACTATGGGCAACTTCTGCATAAGGGACTAAGAAAATATTTCTTCAATCATATTGTGTAGGTTTCCAAACCTAGGGATACTTCATGTCACAAAGAAGAAAGTGTTTGAAACTCTGGAAGCACGAATGACAGATGCCTGTAAAAAAGGATACAATCCTGGGCTCCTAGTGCATCCTGAACTCAACTATATACAAGCAGAAGGTGGTGGAGAGAGACAACTAACAGGTGGGTGCGATGTTATTCATTTGGTTATCATGGATCTTGAGAACATGTGTTGTTGATAATAGATTTTGCTCCAAGAAACACAGATTCTCAGCCAGGATGATGTCTTAGTAGGCTCCCTAGGTAGTCTGCCCCCAGCTGTGCGTTTTGAGAGGTCCTTTGCTTTTGGGATCTTCAGGCATGCAGAGCCAAACAACCCTCTCTCCTAGATTTCTACAACATTTACTCCTGTGCACGAGTTCCACCAACAATGCCTCCATCTTCAACCCCTAGGGGTTCAGTACCCTCAGGGAAACTGAGTCACTTTGTATTACCGTGGAGAGCGATTGGACCCTTTAAGTGGTTGTAGGCAGAACAGAGATCCCTCTGGGGCAAGATCATCCCTCCAACCCCTGCTTGACACATGTACCTGCAAAACCTTGGGCCGGCATTGCTCCCAGAGAATTAATGAAGGACTGAAGGGCCAATCCAGCTCTGACTATGGCACAGCCAGAAGTTAGAGAATACTTACTTATTTTACTGCTGGTTAGTGCCAGCTTCTACAGGTGAACTTTGCTTAAATAGCTGCTGTGTCTTATCATTGTCCTTCTTTATTGTATTTCCACCCATTGTAAACTCCGCAGGGCCAGGAGTGTGCCTGTTTTTGTATGTTTGCGAGGTGCCTGGCACAATTTTGGGTGCAATAGAAATAATAATTTGCAGGCAACAAATTGCATGTCACTCCGTTTATTACAAGTGCAGAATGCAATGAATTACCCGTTTACTATTTTCCAAATAAAAATAAGAATTGAAGCTCATGGTTTAAAAAAAAAAAAAAAAGCAGCTTTTATCAGTGCTTTTTGGAGGTAGAATTGTTTTTCCCCTTGTTGTTCCAATTTATCTCTGCTATTGATTGGTTCTAGAGCGGGAAAGAGAAATCATCCGTCAGGCAGCCCTTCAGCAGACTAAAGAGATGGACCTCAGCGTGGTGCGACTCATGTTCACAGCCTTCCTCCCCGACAGCACTGGCAGCTTCACAAGAAGACTTGATCCTGTCATATCAGATGCAATATATGACAGCAGTAAGTACATTTGGCTTTCATGTCCTTTTTAACAGGCACGGTCTTACTTTCCCTTTCTAGGAACGTAGGCCATAGGAATCGCCAGACTGGATCAGACCCAAGGTCCAGTTAGTACCTATTCTGTCTCTGACAGTAGCCAGTGCCCCATGCTTGAGGGAGGTGTAAGAACCCCACATTAGGCTGATGTGGGATAATCTGCCCCTCACATTGGGTGTCATCCAGGTCTCTAGTAGCAAGAGAGTGGCCTAAGCCCTGAAGCATGAGGTTTAATATCCTGTAATGGGGTTCTTGGTGGGCTGAGGGGCCTAACGGTTAGCATCCACTCAGTTGTAGAGCAGTGGTAGGAGAGCCCAGGCTCACCCATTCCACTAGGCTCCAACCCAGGGCCCTAGGTAGATCAGCAGTGTTTGGCCTTTGGGAGGAGCCCTCTGAGCAACCTTTTTTGGGTTGCTTCCTACCACCGCTTCCTTCCCTCAGCTTCTGCCCCCAGATAAGGAGAAAAGAACAAGGAAAAAGGAAACTAAACTGCCAGCCCCAGCTGGGCTCCGCATACAGTCCTTTTTCTTCAAGGAGGCTTCTTCAGCCCCTTTTGGCAAGCATCTTCAGGATAGGTTTGCACTCCTCCTCATCCTCCCCCTTCTGAGCTGGGTTGCTCCCTTTTCAACCCTGTCTCCAGTTGGAGCACGCTCTGCAGGGTTGGAGGGGCAGGGCTACCTGGACCCAGTATAGTCCTTTAACCCCTTCAGCTCCAGTGAGGGGTTTGTATACCCCATCACATATGTCTTCCAAAATAATTTTACTATTATGACAACCTTTGTTATTCTTGTTATTCATATAAATGTCCAGTTCCTTTCTGAATCTTGATAAGTTCTTGACCTCAACAATTTCCTGTGGCAAAGAGTTCCACAATCTAATGGGTATCCCTAGCTTCTGTTTGCCAGAAGCTGGGAATGGGTGACAGGGGATGGATCACTTGATGATTACCTGTTCTGTTCATTCCCTCTGAAGCACCTGACACAGGCCACTGTTGGAAGACAGGACCCTGGGTTAGATGGACCTTTGGTCTGACCTGGTATGGCTGTTCTTATGTTCTAGTTGTACATTCTGGGAAAAAAGTATTTCCTTGCAGCCCTTTTGAATTTGCCATTTTATAATTTAATTGAATCTCCTCTTGTCCTTGTGTTATGAGATGGGAAGAACAGAAGTTCTTGATCTACCATCTCTAGACCATTCATTATTTTATATACACTTTTATCGTGTCCACTCTGTTCATCTCCTTTCTGAGGGAAACAATCCCAATCTTTTCAATCTCTCTCCATATGAGAGCTTTTCCCATTCCATTGCCCTTCTCTGAACCCCCTCTAATTCTCCAATTCTCCTACCTGCTACTTATGACTACCAATTTAGCAATATTCGTGCAATAATAATCCAGAAAAAGTATGTACTTTTTTTTGCATTATATTACTTGCATTTTCTGGAAGAGTAAAAGCCCCAGACTCTTCATCTGGAGGGTGATGTGAACTACCAAGTGGTGTCTTTGAGGAATGTTGTTGGTTTACTTTAGTATCTGTTATAATTCCAATATGCTTTCATTACGGTAACACATATCTGCATATTGATACAATAAGTAGGGGGGGAAGTTACAGTACAGACTGAGGTATAGTGTATGCCAAGCCACATTGAAAGGAAGTTGAATGTTGCTTTATGCTTTTTGTTGTTGTTTTTAAGTCTGAGCATCAAAGTCTATCTTCCATTTGTGGGGAAGGTGGAGGAAATAGATGCACCTATCTCTCTCACTGTCTAGGTTTTCATGCCACTGCCAGTGACCAGAGTATCTGAGACCACCAACTGAATTCATTTATTTCAAAAGAAACAGGGATTTTTTTTTCTTTTAATTTGTTTTTAGGTGAATCTAGTGCACTGCAGTACGGGTGCAGCATGTGGCAATGCAGGCTTCTGCCATGCTGTCCTGCCGTTGTGTCTCACACCTCACCTGAAGCTGCTATCTGTAATGGTGTGAGGACAGTTCTGTGTCCAGGGCCCTTTTAACTCTTGACATATCTACTGAGACTGCAAATAATCGCCAGTTTTGATGGTGGCGATGTGGACCCCAGTCCACTGTGAACTGGACAGGGACTAACAAACTCTTTTTAGGTAGGCCACAGAGCAGTAAAGAAACAGGAGATGTACAAGTATATAGTGATGTACACACACACACACCATATCAAGCAGTTAGTGGTGCCACACTAACCGATTTCAAGAGCACAAGAGAGAAAATGTGATGCAGTTCTCACATGGCTTTTTTTTTTTAACCTAATTAGTAACAATGGAGGGTCTTGAGTCCTGATTCCCCACTGCACTACTTGACTGGTATAGTGCTCATACAGGACTAACACAGTAGTGAACAAAGAACAGGAGACTTGCGGCACCTTAGAGACTAACACATTTATTTGAGCATAAGCTTTTGTGAGCTACAGCTCACTTCTTTGGATGCATCCCTTATTTGTAGTCCATAGTCAGGCAAAATTTCTACAGAAGTCAGTGGGAGTTTTGCCTGCATAAGGAGTACAAAATCAGGCCCTTAAGTTGAAAAATTAGTGGTTCATCCTTCACTTTCACAAGACAAGGAATCCAGTCAGTACCATGTGATTCTTGTTTGAGATTTGCCTTTTATCCCATTTCTGTGCTTTCTTGTTCACTAGGCGTGGCAGAATTTTATATTTTTTTCTAATTTTGATGTTTTTTTCTCCATTTCTGTTTTTAAGATTTTATTTTCTGTTTTTAACTATGTTTAGGGTTACTGCTGGGATGGCAGGGTTGGGGTTAGAGTCAGGGCAGTGCTGACAGTGGGGCTGCAGGGGGCTCTCTGTGTGGCTGACGGGCCAAAGACACCAGAGTGCAAGGTGGGGGAGGAGGCTCTGGTCGTCCTGGCCCTGTGAAGCAGAGAACCCCCTGGCCAGGGAGGCCGAGCCCTTGACCACAGGGTGCTGCTGAACATGTTGCTGCCTGGGGACAGCTCCCACATTCCTGGCTGGTGTGCAAATCGGGCCGTGACAGTAGAGCTGAACAGGGCTCCCTGCACAGCTGCAGGGCCAGTGGCACCCAGTCCCTGCAGGCATGCCGACCCTTACCCATTGATACGTTTTTCGTCGATTTCAGTGCATCAGCCCAAAGTAATGTTTACTGACCATTATGGATTAAAACCAAACCCTGACAAACCAATTTTTAGCCTACAGCTGTCAGCAGAATAACATCTTGTTTCAACTCTTCCCTTTTGACAGAAGCCCCCAATGCATCCAATTTAAAGATTGTAAGAATGGACAGAACAGCAGGGTGTGTGACAGGAGGAGAGGAGATTTACCTTCTTTGTGACAAGGTTCAGAAAGGTAAGAGCCCCAAACTGTCTGGTGTTCTGAATCGGCCCCTTTGATTGGGATTATAAAGTAGCTTTGCTATGTTTCTCATGGTGGCCTAGCAGTCAAAGGTCCTGTGCCAACACCGCTCCCATTAACTTCGGCAGAATTTGTGAGTTCTCAGCATTTCTGAAAATCAGGCCAGCAGTGATTAGGGCAGCGATTAGTGATCTTACACCGCTCACCCACGAGTAATTTGTAGGGGGAACAGCCTGGAGAGTTGGGGGAAAGAAATTCACGTACCCTTTTCCCTCTCCCCCAACCAGCAGACTGACCAGGACGCCACCCCAGCCCCTCTGAAGTTTCTGTTCTAGCCCCCCAGGTTGTCAGGGTTTGTGAACACTGGATATGTGCAATTGTGGACCCATGACCACACCCCTATGGTGCCTCCAACCCCTTGTATAATGTGTAGTGGGAGCTGCAGGTGCTCAGTACTGCCAGTAATCAGGCCATATTTATGTAGATGTCAAAGGGAATGAACCTGTAAATAGTTACTACCAGGTGTCAGGCTTGTGCAATGTGAGGCATCCTGTGGACTCACAGTTGTAAACATTATTCCTGGAATGAAGTGTTTGCGGGATCAGGCTCTAAATATGGATTTGGATGCTTAATTTAAGATGCTCAAATTTTAACATATTGGCCTTTGTTTATAATATTCTGGTTTCCTATTCATAGATGGAAGTAAACAGAAAAGAAAAAGGGGGCTTGGAGTGTTTCAATCTGTAGATTAAAACAAGGACCCACAGATATACTTTATCGCTACAACAGCATGTACAGTTCTCTACCTGACTGTAGAGTAGAGTTGTTAAATGATTCAGGCATTTTCTGTTATTCCACGCTGCAGCAGAGAAGGGTGTGGGAGAAGACAGCATACTGTGTAGTTCTGTAGGGAAGAGAGAAACTGGTTGAGTTTGGGGAAATGTTTTTTTCTCCTTAACACTGTAAATCCACAGCCTTTCCAGGGGATTAAGTAAAATGCAATTTTTTTAAAAAAAAGTCTGAATAAATGGAAACTCCGAAGTGGGGTTTCCCCTTAGTCTGAGCGGGGTTTCCCCTGACACCGTCACTCTCTCAAACCTCTGTGCTCTCGGAAACTTGAATGCACACGGCAGCAACATTGGAAGGAGTGTTTCTAAATCTGAATGCTGCCAGATTGGGGATCAGGAGGAAGCAGCCCACCTACCCCAAGGCCCCTTCCCATTGATTAGGAAGATAAAGAGTTCCTTGCCATTAGCCAAAGGCAAAAAATGGGCGTTTCGTATTTCCCCTCCCCAGGATGCCGAGGAAAGAGTCCTCAGGGTGGCCTGTTTTCTCCACCTCTCCAAAGAGGTCTATGCAGAGGGCCCCCAGCCTGACAGAAACATCTCTACCCCTCGCACTGCTTTGTGAAGGGGAGAGGAAATGCATTGCTGGAGAGCACTTAGCTCAGGACTGCTGCTGAAAGTAGCTGCTGCCACTCTAAGCAGTAGCTGAGAAGTGGCTTTTTGCCAGCAGTAAATAGAACTTGAACCTGAACAGTTCAAGTTTCATTCAGTTTTCAGAATTCAGACTGGTGGGCTGGGGGTCCTATATTTCACACCATAAGTTATCCCATCCCTACAGTTACTCTGTATTGAGCTACTGCACTAATCCTGTTTAACCATAGAACAGGAAGAAGAAGTGAACCTGATTCTCCACTCACACCAGTTTAAAACATGAGTAACTCCACTGAAATCACAAGAATTACATCAGCGTAAAACTGGTGGAAATAATGTTCATATAAATCTTCTTAAATTTATCATACTTGAGAGGGGTAAAGTTCTTGATGTTTAATGTATTCTTCTAAATGTAACACATTACCACAGAAAACAAATACTGGGTGAAATTCAGCATCAGAGAGAATTATTTTCCTTTACCAAAAATCATTTATTGTTGTTTATAGTATACAGTATGAATCAGTGCTAGGAAAAATATAATCTCCCAAAATCCACTGTTAGAACTGCCATCCACCATATTATTTTTTATTCGAAATTGATTTAACCAAAAGCTTAAAAAAAACCTAGAGGAATTAACACTCTCGCACTGTTTGCAGATGATATTCAAATTCGTTTTTATGAAGAGGATGAAAATGGTGGTGTATGGGAAGGCTTTGGAGATTTTTCTCCTACAGATGTACATAGGCAGGTAAGTGACCAAATAGCTGTCATTTGCTAACGGCTTTCAATTCTTTAGCTAGTAGGGCCCCATTTGAACCAATGGCTTAGTCGTGAAAGGCTCTAAATCCCAATACTAATTTTCGCAGTCACTATCTTCCCTCTCTTACTTCAGAAGAATAAATATGGCCCAGATTTAATTTAATCTGTAAATCATAGTGCCGATGAAAGTTACAAACACACTAAAAGGAAATTTGAAAACTATGGTGTGAAAGTAATGGTAAGGGAGAGATGTAAGGCACGTCTATGGAAAAATAGTACAGGGTAAAATGTCTCCAGAGTTCCTACAGGAATACTAAGGACACCATGAAAAAAAGATAAAGCAAGAGAGAAAAATACAGTACCTACATGTATTAGATAAAAGGCATTTAAACTGTAATTAGCTCCAAACTAGAAGTGAAAAATAAAACGGGAACGTATAGTTGTGGTAGCCTTCACGCAAGTGAGATTTTCCTCTCAGCTGTAACTAAGTAAAATGCCCCCAAATACAAAAAGTTAGATGTAAAACACTATCTTATTTCAGAAAACTCTATTCCTGACAACCTGATGATCAATGTTTTTCACAGTTTGCTATTGTATTCAAAACCCCAAAGTACAGAGATGTCAATATCACAAAACCAGCATCTGTGTTTGTCCAACTACGGCGGAAATCTGATCTGGAAACAAGTGAGCCAAAGCCATTTCTGTACTACCCTGAAATCAAAGGTAATTCATTGAACCTGTTCCATGCATTACAAAGGGGAAATATCCTGTTTGTGAAACAGCAGAGCCCTCACCTATTTCCTAATGTTGGGTAATGTCCTTGTTCTATGGTTTTTTACCTCTAGAAAATACTGTACTTGACTGCTCATATTGGGCAGAACTAATGGAAAAACTGGTCAGGGCAGAACTAGTCAGAGCAGAATGTGTTTACTTCGATATTTTATGTTGGACTGTTGTGCAGGAAACACACAGGTCCCTACAAGGGATTAGTGTCAACTGGTATCTTATACACCTAGAATGTATATATGCAGTAGGTGGCGCTTTTTTCCCGGTCACTTCTGAAACAATACTCAAGGTTATTGTACTGCCCGTGCTGCCTTTCAGATGAAACATAAAACCAGGGTCCTGACTAGAACTGGTGAGAAAATAGAAAATATATTTTGTATTTCTCTTTCATTGACCAGCTCTAGTCCTAAACACTTGTGTTCGTTAAATAACCCCCTGGCACCCTTTGCAAGAGGAAGGGTGGTGTGATTGGTGTGGTTTTTTTCCATGACAATATTGTAAATCTTTTAGGTGAAATGTAACAGTTGGAATCAGACCCGGTGACTATGTTGTTCAGTGTCAGGAAGCTTACCCAGTGGATCAATACTTTTTAAATCACTATGCTGTGAATTAATCTGACTGAATTATAAGGTTGTTCTTCGTGTTCATGTTAGCATTAATAATAAATAGTAATAAAAATATTTGTATGATGGCCGAGCTCAGGGGTCCCAATCAGGGATCAGGGCCTGTTCTGCTCGGCACCATACTACGCAGATGTAATAAAAGGCAGTAGCTTATGATCTTAAGCCCTGATCCAGTAGCATATGCATATGTGCTTAACTTTAAGCGCAGGAATAGTCTTGTTGAAGTCAATGACTACTCGTGTGCTTTAAAGCATATACATAAGCATTTGCAGGATTGAGGATTTAGCTTGTGACAAGAGAAAACAGGTGGACAAAACAAAGACATGTGCAGGGATAGTGAGTTATTTATATTTTGGTATAATAAGCAGCAGAAAGTGATGTTTGCTGAGAAATTTCCATGTTTTCAGGTGGATATTTGAATTTAGGTGAACTCTATTTTTAGCATCCAGGAACTCCTTGACCAAATTGTATAGAAACATTTCACACTGCTCCAGATATAGCCCACCAATTTTGAGGCTGACTTTTTTGTGGTTTTTAGAGGGGTGAAAATAATTGAATGATGATTTCTGTAAATGCCTTTTCATAAACTCTATCCAACATATTATGAAGGCTGGCATTCTAGCAACTGTATGGTATTCTAGCAACTGTACTGTGCTATTTCCCTGTTGAATAGTGCTCACATGAGCTCAGAAATGTGTGTCTTTTTTGTTTCCTGGGCCAGATTCATTAGCTGCTTTTTAGGGTTTTCTCTCTTCCTGGGTGTGAGTATATTTGATGCAGGTACACTTATCTATGTACTGTATATGTCTGTAAGTGCATTCATATATAGACTATTCATTATATTGGTTCATATGTTCAGCGCTTGGGTTTGATGCATTGATTGATACTGTTCTGCATGCAGTTTCCTTACCACGTTTGGCATATGCCTGTCAGGAATTATTACATTGTTTGTTGGGGGATATTTTGTTCTTTCCTCAACAGTGTTGCTGGGCTTCCTCTTCGCTAGAATTTTTGTGTCACTTTTTGATAGCTCCTCTTTTCATGACTGTTTCATTTTCTGTATGTTTAACTTTAGAGTGCTGTTTTTTTCCCCAGAGTCTTCGGAATATTTTTGATGGAGCTGGGGACTCTGTTCTACCTTTATTTGTTGTACTTTGTGTAAGGCTAGTTCTCCTTCTACTGACCTGCATGAGTTTTTTATGTCTTGCTTTAGACTCATTTTTGTTTGTGGCCTTTCTGGTACGAAAGTATGCTTCATTTCATCCTCTGATTCATCGTTTTTTGAGCACCTTCATCCCCTCTTTCTAAAGTGTATTTGGGAGAGAAAATTGCCCTTTTGTTCCCAATGGGTAAAATTTTCAAAAGCATATAAGTGACTTAGGCTCCTAAGTCCCATTTTCAAAAGTGATTTAGGCACTTAGGCGAGTCAGCCATGTCCTGTCCTAGTCCTCTTTATTTGGGTATTGTGGCACCAGATACAGCATTAGAGAAGCCATATGGACTTATGTGCGTGATTGTGTCTTTGGTTCAGTGGTCTGTCTGAGAATGTCACTCTGATTGTTACTTACTGGAAGGTTTCACCAATTTTTGCTGTACAAAAATAGTTTGTTGTTTGGAGCTGAAAAAGTTTACCCTACTTACAGCACTTCTGATTTCCCCTTAAGCTATTGTTTTTCAGTAATCCAGTCAGTACCAATGCTCTTTTCTGTCCCCAGCTGGTGATAGAAGTGACTCATCCTCTCCTTTTGCTGTTTCTCTTTCATTCTCTCCCTCACCCAAAACACAGATAAAGAAGAAGTTCAGAGGAAGCGACAGAAGCTTATGCCTAATTTTTCTGATGGTTATGGTGGAGGCAGTGGTGCTGGAGGTGGAGGGAGTGGAATGTATGGAGGCGGAGGAAGTGGTGCTGGCTCAGGTAAAGAGAAAAGATCATTGATCTGAAGCATGAGATTTAAACTGTAACATGTGTGGTTTGTCCCTCTAGGCGTTGGAGAAAGGACATGTGTTTATTTGTTATTGAAATTGACATTGCGAATCTCTGTATTTCTGTAGGTATAGAGGACCTGAATCTCATTTCACTTACTCTGATATGGAACGAGTATAACTCCATTGACTTCAGTGAAGTTACTCCTCATTCTTACTGGTGTGAAATGAGAATCAAAGCTGTAATATTTTCAGTAAATCATCTTCTTTCCTGTGGGACACCACATAACCCCCTCATTATTTTTCTTCATTGAAGTTGTATGTCACAGATAGCTTCCTTCTGGCCAAGGAAGACTGGGCAGAAATCCTTCACAACCCATCATTGTCAATGCCAATTAGTTAACGGCAATTACTGTTGAGAAATTCGAGGTGCTAGGTGCTCCGTGAAATGCCTCTGCACTGCTGCCATTCCTGCTCCAGTTCCAGCTGGCCCACAGAGCAAGGGACCAGAATCTGATTCTATATCTACTGTATGGCATTGAGGAGCAGTATGATATGTTATCACATGATGATCATTTTTGTTTCTTGCAGGAAGGTCGTATACTGTAGAGTAGCTAGGCATCATTTGAACAGTGACGTCCTGGAAGTCATTATCAGCACAGCTTTTCTACTAGAGAAAGGGAGAGAGCAGCTGTTCTCCAACTGTGGAACATGTACCACTGGGGGTAGAAGAGTTAGTCTAAACCAGCAGTTTTCAAACTTTTTTTCTGGGGACCCAGTTGAAGAAAATTGTTGATGCCCGCGACCCAACAGAACTGGGGAGGAGGGGTTTAGGGTGTAGGAGGGGCTCAGGGCTGGGGCAGAGGGTTGGGGGGTGGGGATGAGAGCTGGGGGGTGGGGCCAGTAATGAGGGGTTCAGGCTGTGCGAGGGGGGTCTGAAGTGGGGCAGAGGGTTGGGGTGCAGGAAGGGGTCAGGGCTCTGAGCTGGGGGTACAGGCTCTGGGGTGGGACGGAGGATGAGGGGTTTGGGGTGCAGGAAGGGGTTCCAGGTTGCTCAGGGCTGGGGCAGGGGATTGGGGCATGGGGTTGGGGCACGGACTTACCTCCGGCGGCATCCAGTCAGCGGTGCAGCCAGGGTGCAGAGGCAGGCTTCCCGCTTGTCCTGGCACCGTGGACCGCGCTGCGCCCTGGAAGCACCCAGCAGCAGGTCCGGCTCCTAGGCGGAGGCGCGCAAGCAAGTGCAAGTGCGGAGCTGGTGCTCGGGGCAGGAGCAGTGCGCAAGCCCCATGGCCCCCCGCCTAGAAGCTGGACCTGCTGCTGGCCACTTCCAGGGCACAGTGTGGTGTCGGAACAGGTAGGCACTATCCTGTCTTATCTGGGCAGCACTGCCAATAGGACTTCTAACGTTCCGGTCGGTGGTGCTGACCAGAGCGACCCAGTGCCTGACATGCCACGGCAACCCAGTACTGGGTCACGACCTGAAGTTTGAAAAACGCTGGTCTAAAGAACGGTATCAGAATAAAAATCCATTATAACTACACTAATTACAATTATTCAGGCAGCATGCCAAGTTCTTTGTTGAGCAGTAGAAGTGGTATGCTACCTCTTAAATTTTGAGAACTGCAAAGATAGAGGATGCTGCTAGCCAGACGTCTAGACTTTCCTTTGATTGACATAAAGATGGGAGGTGGGGCTTTCATCCGGAACATGTTATTTTAGTAGGGCGGAAAATCCATAGGACAAAATACTAAAGGAGCTGCATGTGAAATAGTGCTTTTGTCTGAGCATGTGATTTTCATTGTATTGCTTGTTTTTGTTCTGGAGAATAATTCCAGTGATTCTTTTTCCTTTTACATTGTTGTTGTTTTTAGGGTACGGCTACCCTTCCTATGGGTATTCTGCTTATGGAGGCATGCCTTTCCACCCAGGCCCCACGAAGTCTAGTGCTGGAATGAAACATGGTAAGAAACAAAATAGCATGGTTGCAACAGTAATCTTTAGTTTACCATCTTTGCTTCACTAATCAGCAATTACTGTTAATGACTATCAGAGTTTTGGAACTTGGTCGCTCTAAACTGGACTCAAACAGGATTAAAATAGGTGTGTAAACACTCACATGTGTTTACAGTGATCACTAAACGTCAGCATTAGCCAACAGAAACCCTCACTGCTGTCCCAAATACCACAGTTTCCCTCTATGGTTAGAATAGACAATAATTAGATGGCTAGTGCTGACATCTTAATGGTGAACTATATATGCGATTGACTGGATTTAATGTTTATAAGCAGCAAAAACTATTTTCCCCCAAGGACTTAAAAATTGGCAAATGGACTGTGGCTTTTGTCATTATAGGCCACTGGAGGCCACTTTTTTAACCTGCAGAATATTCATTTTCCCTGAAAATGAAAAATTCCAGTCTTCAGAAAAACTGTATTATGTGATATCACATGACGTACATATTACATGAGTACAAATGCAAAGCAAGACATATTTGTACATTGGGTAAGCACAATCAGTGGGGTAGATGGTGTTAAAGTGACAGAACCACAGAGAAAGGGCTGGCGCACAACATTTTGGCACCTGAGGCAGGAAGCTCAAGTGACGCCCCCATTCCCTCTCGCTTGGGCCAAAACTTTGAAAGGTCTCAATTCTGCCGCCTTCCTGTTCTACTCCTCTCATGGTACTGCTCTGCTACCTACCCCAATAAAGGAGACCTAACAACTTAAAATGCCTTGCTCAAAAATTTTAAGTAATACTTACATTTGCTGTTCAGGCATTTGAAAGTTAACTTTTCTTTTCTTCACTGGCATTTTTATCTGTTTGAATAATCAAAGTGGTCCTTTCCATGCCTTCTTGGTTGCAAAGATTTGAACTGCTTCCTGAAGGTCCACACTCTAGGCCAGCTCATGCTCTTTTGAGATGGTTGCAGGACTGACCAGCCTCTCCTGTGTCATTGTGGAGCATAGATGTGTTTTTATTAACTTCAGCTTGGAGAAGCTGCGTTCTCCACTGGCAACTGTTACAGGAAGTGTTAGAAGTATGTGCAGAGCAACAAAAGCATTTGGAAAGAAGGTGGTCATCTTATTTGTGCACATATATTCCAGAACAGCCTTTGGAGTTGATCTTGCTGAAATGTATTTTGAAAGGGCTTTCAGTTCATCACCTAAATCACTCGCATCAGTATCACGGATGTCGTCGGGTGTCAACACTGTCTCTAGTGCCTGCATTGCTGGTGTAGGTCTTCTTCAGGTATAGTGAGGAGTTTTGGAATATCATACAACATCCCAAATATACTACTGTGGTCCTTGAGCTGCATGAAACGTTCTTCAACTGACTGTATTGCACAATCTAGCACCTGGTTAAAGAATTCAACTTTGAATTGTTGTTTGCGGTCTCTTATGGGATTATCCCGTGCCTTGTAACCAAAATGTCTTCTTCTTTGGCGACTCTTGTATTGTTGAATGGGTGGGAAAATAGTTTCAGTGTGAAGTTCCTCTGTCAACTTTTGTGCATTTTTCAGAACATTTTGAAATCCCTCATCTGACCGGTAAGACTATAGGTATGACTTTGCTTTTTCCAGTTGTTCCATTGCTCCAGATATATCAAGGTCAACACCCTGGAGTCTCTTGCTTACAACATTTACAGTAACTCCTCACTTAACATTGTAGTTATGTTCCTGAAAAATGTGACTTTAAGTGAAACAATGTTAAGCAAATCCAATTTCCCCATAAGAATGAATGTAAATGTGGGGTTTAGGTTCCAGGGAAATTTTTTTTTTGCCATACAGTACAGTACTATAGTTGGGAGGTGCCCCTGCCTTACCCCACACAGGCACAGCCCACTGGCACTGGAGACAATGAGGCAGGCAAGGATGCTGAAGGTGCTGTAGGCTAGGAAAAGCACATTGCACAGCAGCAGCGGCAGCTTCCCCTACTCTGCAAGCACCAGGGGTGGGGGGCTCAACTGTCAGCCCGCCCACTCCACCCCTTCCCCCAAGCCCCCACCCTTAACCCACCTCTTCTTTCACCCCCTCTACTCCCCCTTTACTCTGCACGCACCGTCCTTGCTCCTCCCCCCTTCCTCCCCTGCCTCCTGCCCGCAGCAATCAGCTGGCTTGTGACGTTCAGAGAGCAGGAGGGTGTAGGGAGGAGTGAGGACTCGGCGAACAGCCTCCCCCCTCCCTCCCCTGCCTCCTGCCTGCGGCAATCAGCTGGTTTGCGACATTCGGGAGGGAGGAGAGGGAGGAGGAGCCTGCACGCTGAGTCCTCGCTCCTCCCCGCTCCCTCCAGAATGCCTCAAGCCAGCTGATTGACACAGGCAGGAGGCGGGGAGGAGGAGTGGGAAGACGCTGATCCATGGGGTCTGCCAGCAGGTGGGAGGCACTGTTCGGGGGGGGGCGAAAGGGAGCTGATAGGGGGCTGCCAGCTGTAGACAAAGCAGGCAGCCAAACGACATTATAGCGAAGCATTGCACAATTTTAAATGGAGCATGTTCTGTAATTGAGCAGGGACGTAAGATTGAAACAGCATTAAGCGAGAGGACATTAACTGGGGAGTTACTGTATTTCAAACAGTATGTCATGCCACAACACTAAGCCACACAGAAATTTGAAGTTATGTATGTTTCTGGTGATTCCATTTCCCTCTGCCACTATTCTCCCACGAACAGTTCCTGTCACAGCATTATCCTCCATAATGGCAACTATGGCATCATCTTCCCAATTTGGTGTTTGATAGGCTTTATAGCCTCTACTCGACTTTCCCATCTTGTGGCACTCAGTGGTTTCAGTGTCAGAGAGGATGTTCCCAGATGTTGCTTCAAAATTTGCCGTTGATGAGTTGATGCAGAGAAAAATACATAGATGCTTTGAATTACATTAAAAAATTCAGCAGCCTCACTAGAAGCTGATGCTGCATCACTGACCACCAAGTTCAATGAATGAGAACTGCATGGGACAAAAAAAGCTCGAGGGTTTAACTCTCGGATCTGTGTCTGTACTCCTCTGTTCTTTCCTATCATGTTGGCACCATTATCGTAGCCCTGACCTCTCATGTGAGCTATCGCAATTCCCATATCTTCCAGCTTTTTAAGAAGCACATTTGTCATACCAGCTCCTGTAGTATCATCAACGTCAATATATTCTAGAAAATGCTCTAAGAGTCACCACTGCAGGGACATTTTCACTAGGTTCTGTTGTTGTTACAAAACGCACCATTAAAGTCATTTGTTCTGTATGGCTGATGTCAGGTGTGCAGTCCAGAATAACAGAGTAATATCTTGCTGACTCCAGATCTGCCACAATCTTCTGTTTGACTTTTGTTGCCAGGAACTGTATAATCTCATTTTGAATTGTTTTTCCAAAGTAGTGGTGAGTGTACATTTCTTGGGTGGTGACTCTTCTTAGATGCTCCTGGAGTACAGCATCAAACTCAGCCATCAGCGCCACAATTTTAAGGAAGTTTCCATTGTTTGGCACCTACAGCTGATCTGAAGTGCCACGCAGTGCTAGGTTTTGGGTAGCAAGCATTCTCACAATGGCAATGAGCCTTTTCAGAACATTTTGCCAGTAAAGAGATTCTGATGCAATCTTCTCTTGATGCTGATCATCTATGCTGGCCTTTAACCTTAGTCTCATCTCAAGCTCTTTCCACCTATGGAATGCTCTCTGGTGATTTGCTGCCTTCTCATGGCTTGCCAGATTTCTAGCCAGATTTTTCCAGTCATTTGTTCCTGTAGAACCTAGTGTGGCTGGAACACTAGACTGGAAGAGTCTGCAACAAAAACAGTATGCAGCATTCTTGGGTTTTGAGTACATAAGCCATGGCCTCTCCACTGTGTCACCATTGGGGATTTCATGCCAGTAATATATTGGCTGGAAACTTCTGTTTTCATTGTCTTTGGGGAACATGAAGTTTTTCACTTGTTGTGGCCCATGTAGTACAAGGAAGTCCCTCAGGCTACTGCTCAAGTGGGTCCACAGTCCTGGATCATCTAGACTTAAGGAACTAAACTCAGCAGCAGCTGTTTCTTGCACCTCCACCACACTCTTCTCTGATCTACACTTTTCTTCAGGAATGTGCATGGTTACATCCATTTGAGATGGAGATATGGATGCTGCAGTAGCTGCCAGGTCACCTGCACTCTGACTAACGGGAAGATCAGGCATCTCCTCACCACTCACATCCTCACTGGGGCCAGAAGACTCACCATGAACATTTGTGTTTGTGTATCTCAGGAGAGCTCCTTCCTGCTTAGATAGAAAAGCTTCCTTTGCTTGCTTTCTTTTTCTGAATGCTGCCCCAAGGAGACGTTTTCTTCTTTCACTCAGGACTGCTGTTCTGTGCCAACTATAGTGGCTCTCAACACTCAATTGAAGGGGACAAATAAGCAGGCTGGTAGCAGGACCTGAGAGAGGGAAGATATCAGCATCTTAAGGGTCTAACTGGCTCCTACTACTTCAGGTGACTGCCTGTCTCCTCAAGTGGGTTCAGGGAAGCAGCAGGAAACAGGAAGCTCCCAGAGAAGTTGGTGTTAATCAGTCCAGGCTCCTGGGGGTGCTAGAGAGGTACATAAGAGGCTCCTCCTCCTCTCTCTCCCTGCAGCTGTTGCTGCTTTCTGTTATTCCCTCTCACCTTTTCTCCTGCCTGCCTGTTATGTCTCTTGTGCCCTCCTTCCTCCAGCACAGCACTCCACCATCTCTGTGCATCTACAGCAGAGAGACTACATATGCACCAGCAGCAGACACAATTTTCTACACTCTGGGTTCTAATGGCGCCCCCCCACAGTCTGGCACCTGAGGCGGCCGCCTCAGTTTGCTTCATGGTAAGGTCAGCCCTGCCCATAGAAAGCACTGAGAAGCATCCTGTTTCTGTGAAGCAAAATGCCTTTCAGAGGTGCCTTATTGCTCTGCAGAGAGAGTGATCTGCAATAGCTCTTTAAAAGATACTGCATGGTCCTTGCTATTCTCCTTCCCTTTCCAGTGAGTTGCTCCCAGATGGCCCTTCCTCTCCCTATTGTCTGGCTGGGTTAAGGGAGAGCCACAGTCTGGCCCAATGTGATAAACATGCATGGCCACCTCAAAAATTAAGTTAACAGTAAGGACACACTCATTCTTTGTGCCCAAAACCAGGGGAAATCACTTCAAACCCAAAAGCCCCAGAGCTTTGGTGAAAAAGACAGGTGGGGCCATTTATTTCCAACATCTGCTGGATAAATTGTACGGTCTGTTACACCAATATCAATCTGGAATAATCCTGTTGGCTTTGGTGGAGATACTGCAGATTTGTAACATTGCAATTGAGATCAGAATTCATCCCTACATTTACTGTTAGACAATTGGTTTGTTTAATTTCATACTTTAATATGGGGGTCAGTACAGTGAAAATCTTAAATAACTTCAGAGCAAGTTACATTTCTCTCTGGGTAATGAACTTGAGTGCAGTGACTCTGTAGCATTTAATGATATAGGTCCTGATCCAGTGCCAATTGAAGTAAATGGGCATCTTTCCATTGATTTCATTGGGGTGTGAATGAGACCCACAGAGCATTATCATTTGTACAAAAGAATCACAGTATCAAAAGACTAATGCTTTTCATTTATGTTGTAAGGAATTGCAAATGACATGGCTGAACAGGATGGGGAAAGCTGCAATAAGCACGATGACAAACCAGATATGAAACATAACAAGAAAGTGGAAATCACAGAGAGGAGTGAGTCCAGAGTTTGTAGCGGTGATAATAAGGAGGAGGATGTTACTTTGTCATGTACAGCTGAAGTAGCTGAAGCAGATTGTAGGTTACAGGGTAAGTGAACCAATCAGTTTATTTAGGGTCATTCATAGGGCCAATCTTGCCATGGGAGAAGTCTGTGTTAAGGACTGGAAATGTCAAAAGTTCCCGCTCACAGAGTTTCCATCTTTGCAAGGGTGGGAGGGTTTAATTTGCTCCTACTTGGAAATGGCAGGAGATCAGTCTCCTAAACCTGGGATCTCCCAAGATCCATGTATGCCAGGGCTCTCTATGCAGAAGCCTTTGTCTCTCTGCACTGTCTCCCAGTGACTCTGTGATCCCATTGAAGTCCGTAGAATTGAACAGGTTATAAATCAGCAAAAGGTTTGGTCCTTAATATTTAACAGGCTTCATTATATGTATGGAAAGGTGTTATTTCCAGGTATGTAATTGTTGCATCATTGTTCCATGCAATCAATCAATGCAAATCTATTTCTAAATTGCATGCGGAGCATTTTATTAAAAGTTAAATTTAATATAAACTGCATCCATTGCCAAATAAAGAATAACTTCAACAATCAAATCAGCATTGCTTCACAGCAAAGTCTTTATACAAAAAAAAAAACAGAAAAGAGAGAAGGAATGGTTGAAGGAAGTCTTTGTACTAGGATATTAGCCCTCTGGGGATTACAAATTTACACCTTTGTCTTGTCAAGCTTCCTTTTGTTGACAGTCTGATCAGTCCATATTTTGAGGGTTAGATAGCCAGATTTTTAGAGGTCTTGAGTGCCCATAACTCCCATCACAGTCAACATCTATCAAAACCAGGCCATATGTGTCTTGGATCATTCACTGGAGACGTGCTGTTGGTTGGTTGTTATAGTAGAAATGACAGAGAAGGAACTTGCTTTTCCTGTCCCATGTATAATGCGATATGTAGCTCTTTCATGCAGAACACTCCTCCTTTCTGGAATGGAAAAAGGGACATATTATGTTGTGTGCTGGTTTCGTTATGTGTCATTTACTATAACAATTCGACAGGCATTGGATTGGGAAAACAAGTTCACACAGTAATAGAGTTTCAGTATTGAAGCCTTCCCTAAGTGGCTTCTTGGCACTTGAGAGATCATGTGGTGCCCTGAAGAGAAATTGCTGCTTGCTGGCTCTGAGAGTCAACTCTTGGATTAGTTCAGAAAACAAAACTAGCAATTGATGGGTGTGCACTTGTGTGAGGGCGTGATGTTGTCTGTCTGTTTCCAATGAAAGGAAGGGCTTGGATTGTTGAATCTAATGGGTGAGTAAGAGACAGCACATCAGGAAGCTGACGATTATTTCTTTATCAATTATACAAAAAGAAAAAGGAGAGAAACAGGAACTCCAATTTGTGTGAAGAATATATGCAGAAGAATTGGGTCTGTGAAGTGCACCCATTTAATGTAATCTGCACAGTTTTGACAACTGGGTTTAAGGGAAATGTATCTTCTCTTATTCCAGTGACAATATAGTAGGCCTTTTTCCAGAGCTCATTATGACATTTAGTGTCCTGCTTATACAAAAGTCTGGAACAGAGTTTGACAAGAAAGAGACCATGTTACTTGTGGTGTCTTATCTTGACACACAAGTAGTGTGTTGATTGCATTAGCATTAGACTCTAAATCTGTTATTTAGTGCTGAGAGGTAATAATAAGTTATAATTGTCAGGCTAATCATGTGTCTACAGGAGCCACTGTCCTGTGCAAGTTGCAGTGTCAGCCTGATGTGGGTATAATTATGTAACCCCTAGTGAGTGGCCTACAAAAAGAACACAGGCATTAATACTGACCGCAGTTGAAGAGTCTCTTTTATCCCAAGTGTTACAGTGTTATTTTTTACATAGCAAAAGATCCTGAATTCCTTTCCTCAATGTACAGATGTGTGTTTTAGCTCGCAAGTGCTGTTTTCCTTGCTTGCTCATACTAATTTGTTACAAAGTCCCATGAAATCTCACTTTGGAATGGTTAGGAATATAGACTGTCTAGTACAATTGACAGTCCTCTCCAGAATGGTAAATGTGGTTTGAAACTTTGTCTCGCCTCACCCTCTTCACCATATTCCCACTCATTTGGAGCTGTGGATTTTATTTGGTCAGCAGTTTGTGACTTGGTTCCACCGATGACATGCGCAAATCTTTCTTTCCTTTTTTTTTCCTGTAGTGTATTTGGTAATTGAAATTGCTGTGTTATGTTGCTTTGACACTAATCTGAAGCTGTCGTTTAATTTTAAAATTCTCTTTGATGTATTTATGAAAGGAGGAAAGATGGTATAATCTTGCGGTTAAGGTACAGGACTGGCTGTTGAGACCTGAGCTCGATTCTTGGCTCTACCACAGATTTTCTGTGTGACCTTCGACGTCAGTTAACCTTCCTTTTCTTCATCTGTAAATTATGAAGGTGATGTGTCACGAGGCTGTTTGTAGAGCAATTTGAGATGCTGAGAATGAGCCAAAGAAACATGAAGTATTTCAAAGTTCTGTGAGCAGGTTCTCTTCCGAAACTGCTCTCAAATATAATCCACTATTATGCATAGTCCAAATTTACCCCCTTCACAGAGTGCAGCTCAAGTCTTCTCCTCAGATGTGGTTGCTCCTAGGATTTCTCTCCCCTGACTATTCAGCCCATACACTAGTTCATCTTTCTAGAGAGCCACTACCTCCATCTGTATGTGGTAATTAGCTGTAGGAGCCTCTGTGAGTCAGCAGAATGTACTTAACAGTATGCGCTTAGCATTCCCCAGGCAGAATCAACACCTGCCAAATGGTGTGAAGTGCTTCAGGAAAACACTGCCAGCCTGTTACAAGCTCCACACCTGCTGTCTTATGTCTGGACATTGCACTGAGATAATTTGTAACTCTGATGAATGCAATGATTTGTGTTGCAGATGGTCTGTTCCTGGAGAAGGCAATGCAGCTTGCTAAACATCATGCCAATGCTCTTTTTGACTATGCTGTAACTGGTGATGTGAAGATGCTACTAGCTGTTCAGCGACATCTTACTGTCGTCCAGGATGAAAATGGTGACAAGTAAGTAGCGAGAAATCTACTTTTTCAAAACTAAATCCAGTAGATGTAACTCTCAATACAGGTCAAGAGCAAAGCTATTGAATAAGAAGTTACCATGTTTGCACTGCAACTTTTCAAAGGATGACTGTGTTTTAAATGACATGGAGGGCTTGGGCTAGAGATTTCCTCTAAATTGAAGCATAACATACGGTAGAAGCTGTTCAGAGCTGACAGTCTATAGCTGCCACATGAGAAATTACACATGACTAACACATACTATCAAGTGTTTTGATAACCTAGTGGGAGGCTGCTATTTTTGTTCCAGTTTCTGTGGAAATGGATTTCAGATTACTGAAAAAGCAAGGAACATTAAGTGTTTCAAAATGATGGCTAATTTATTGTTAGAGACAGTGGTTATTTTAAAGCACTTTGATTGCCCAATTTTGGGCAATCCAATGTCTGCTTTGAAAACAACAGGAATAAGAATGAGCAGGAACTAGCAATAAAATTGTTAGAACTTTTGGTGATGAATTTTCTGGGTGAAATGAGTTGTTAGTCTCAGTCCAGTTCCCAGTTAATTTATTGACAGTTTCAGCAAAGGCGAAGAACTGAATGATCCATGGAAAATAAACTACCTAGAGGCAGTCCTTCTGGATCAAGGTTGTGATCCATGGCATGGGAGCTTACACTGCGGCCCCCAGACAGCTGTTTATCCCCAGACATGCTGTAGCTGTCATGGGGATAAATAGTAAATTTCAGTCTCCAGGATCTTGAGACCTACTTCCTTTCCTGAGCACTCAGTTCCTATACACACTTCAGAAATACCAAGTAAAATAGCAAACTCTTGATGATTTTGGCTGCTAGCTTTCCTGCAAGAGTTGTTTTACAGCACAGAACTGCAGACTCTAGGATCAATACCCATAGTTTTTCTACTGAAATCTACTGTTTACAAATCTGATTGCCTTTAATAAAAATATGTAAGTGATGAAAGTATCTTTAGATGACCCTAAAAAATTTTTAAATATGTTGAATTTGAATTCTGAGATAAAAAATAAAAACAACTTATTTAATAAATTCAGTAACATGCTTCAAGAAAGACAATTGTACTGGATACCCACAATTCCCTGGATACCTGGCGGCCTTGTGACCTTGTGCCTTTCACTGTAGTGCCAAAAGATACATTGTTAAAGCTGCCCACCTTATTAGACCATTCGATGAATTAATGGATTTTTCATGGAATGTATATTCAACTATTCTTTACAGAGTTAAATACAGTTACAGGGTAGAATAATAATGTTAGGAGAAGGAAAGAGAAATAAGGAATGATGGGCAAAGGAGAATCAGTATTTTTGAGATATGAATATAGGCAGACTGTCAGCGTTATAAGAAGTCTGTTCCATTTGGCAAGAGCGGCAGAGGAGGCAGCTCTTCTATAGGAGTGGTGAGACAGTAAGAGGAGGCCAGTGCTAGACAAGTGGAGAAAGAAAGGGAAGAAGTAGCACAGTATTGCCAACCCCAAATGTTCAAAATTAATGAGCCACCCCCCCACACCTTCCAAAATCATGAGATTGGCTTTAAATAGTACATCTGGGGAGGGGGCGTCATAAATATAAAGGGAAGGGTAAACACCTTTAAATCTCTCCTGGCCAGAGGAAAAACCCTTTCACCTGTAAAGGGTTAAGAAGCTAAGACAACCTCGCTGGCACCTGAGCAAAATGACCAATGAGGAGACAAGATACTTTCAAAGCTGGAGGGGGGGGAAAAAAAGGGTTCTCTCTGTCTGTGTGTTGCTTTTGCCTGGACCAGAGCAGGAATGCAGGTCAGAACTCCTGTAAAAAGTTAATAAGCAATCTAGCTAGATATGCATTAGATTCTGTTTTGTTTAAATGGCTGATAAAATAAGTTGTGCTGAATGGAATGTATATTCCTGTTTTTGTGTCTTTTTGTAACTTAAGGTTTAGCCTAGAGGGATTCTCTGTGTTTTGAATCTGATTACCCTGTAAGGTATTTACCATCCTGATTTTACAGAGGTGATTCTTTTACTTTTTCTTTAATTAAAATTCTTCTTTTAAGAAGCTGATTGCTTTTTCCTTGTTCTTAAGATCCAAGGGTTTGGGTCTGTGTTCACCTATGCAAATTGGTGAGGATTTTTACCAAGCCTTCCCCAGGAAAGGGGGTGTAGGGCTTGGGGGGATTTTGCTGGGAAAAACATTTCCAAGTGGGCTCTTTCCCTGTTATATTTGTTAGACGCTTGGTGGTGGCAGCAATAAAGTCCAGGGACAAAAGGTAAAATAGTTTGTACCTTGGGGAAGTTTTAACCTAAACTGGTAAAAATAAGCTTAGGGGGGTTTTCATGCAGGTCCCCAGATTTGTACCCTAGAGTTCAGAGTGGAGAAGGAACCTTGGCAGGAGGTGTTTGCCTTCTGGTTTCTGAACTTTTTGGGTGCACTACATTAACTGTTTCAAGCTTTTCTCCACAACCATGAGGGCAAGAAACTTTGTTTTTTAATTAAAGCTCAGATTTTCCCTTATTAGAATAATTCCAGGAGCTGGGGGCTTAAGAAATTTTATATATTGCAAGAGACACAGTAAAACATGAGAGCCACGGAAGAGAGGTTCAGAAATTAGACCAGAGCAAGTCCAGGCAGGGGTTCAAAACAAGCAGGACAGTTTTGAACTGAATCTGGAAATGAACGGAGGGGCTATTAAGGCATTTTATGGTTTGGGTGATAGGATTGTACTTCTTTGATGCTGTTACAATGTTGAGAGACCTGGGACTTGGGAAGAAAGTAGAAAATGGAGTTATAATAGTCTGAGTGGTCTTGTCTTGTGTGGTCACTTATATATTAAAGGGTTTTTCCCTTGGGCGTGACATCTCCAACTAACTTTGAGTCTGGGGGTCCTTAGTCACCTTCTTTTTGAAAATGAAGACAAGAAGAAATGACAAAGTTGGGGAAATCCCCATAGGAAAATCTGCTGTAGTTACACAGAATCCTGTGGAAATTCTGTATGCAGGTTCTGAAAGTGTGAAACTTTTCATGTGCTTTATGCTTCTAAAACAGTGGTGGGCAACCTCCAGCCCGTGAGCCGCAGGTTGCCCACCACGGCTCTAAAATATTCCAGGCTTTTTAACATTCAGCGTCTCTGTGATACAAAGCTTGTTATAAATAATACTAGATTTGGAGTAAGAGTCTTCTTTATACAATACACTGTCTTTTTAATAACACTCTATTTTGTGCACTAAGGCAGGTATTTAAGTCTTGGATTTCAGATGTGAAACCTCATTTCCACTGAAATCAATGGGAATTAGGTACCTAAATACCTTTGAGGATCTGGACCTTAGAGCCCAGTTGAGCTGTCATGACAATAAATGGAAAAACACCTGTTGTCAATGGGATTTCGATCAGAACCTTATTAGAAATTATTTGATTTTTACAATTAGAGTGAACTTGGTTTTGTTTGGTTTCATTTCAGTGTCCTTCACTTAGCAATTATCCACCTTCATTCTGAGCTGGTGAGAAACCTCTTAGAAGTGGTGCTGGATTTTAATTCTGATGACATCATCAATATGAGAAATGACCTTTATCAGGTACACCAGAATGCAGTGATAAGTGATACTAATCATCCAACTGGTAACAGAAATTTTCTGCAATTTATTTTTCCCTTTTATCCATCACACAAAACCCAAGTAAAACTATAATGCAAGCAGTTCAGAAGTTCGTAGATGGTGGGACACAATGACAGACTGAAAGGTGGTAACAGAGGGTGCACGCTCTCATTGGTGCATATGTGTAACTTCAGTCATTGTTACGGAATATGTGTTTATTGTAGAACAGAACCCATATTTTATACCATGTATCTTGTTTTCTGTTCAGTCCCTTTTTACCAGGCTTCTCTGTTACTAAACTACTGGTATCAATCGCCGTGTGCCAACCTTGTCAACATGTTTTGAACTTTCAAATGCCATACTCCTTCAGGCTGGAGGATCAGTTGCTGGGTCACATATAGGCATTTGTAACAAATAATGCCCTTTACAGTAGCCACTTCAAGTCAGTATCAGCACACAGAAAATGAGCTCAGAGATTCCCCTTTCCTTTCGTCGTTCACATGTGCAAAAAAAGAGATGATTAACCCCATACTCTCTTCATTTAGAGAAGAATTGTTAGGTCCTGGAAGCATGAGCCTGAGATTTTCACGTCCCCAGCCCAGACATGTTCTAGAAAGCGCTGTGGAAATCCTCCTATAAAGTGTCTCTTTCCGTATCCCCTACTATAAACACTAAAGGTCTAGGCCTGCTAGGAAAACACATCCTACTCCCCTGGGAGAGGTGCACCCATGATAGGAAGAAAGAAAAGCAGACATGGTTCGGGCAGTGTTCCTGTTTTATTGAGCTCCGCTCAGAGCTGCACCAGGAAAGTGTTTCAGGTCTGATTTTCTCCTGCGTAGATAAACCCAAAGGGCTTGATTTTTTCACTTTCTTACACCTTGTAGTTATTTTCACTGGTGTAAAATGAATCTAATGTTGGTATAAATGAGTGGAGAACTCTGGCTTGGTAGTGTTTTACATCCACTCCCTTTCTACAGGTAGAATGGCGATACAAGGAACAAGGCAGTAGTAGGTATCAGGTTCTCAGCATCTACTACAATCCCTCTGTAAGCCTTCAAAGTGTCCGTAGAGCGGGTATTTTGTAAACCAAAGGCTGGAGAGGGTATAATACTTTAAATCTACAGTATGGGCTGGGACTTCATGACAATACAAATATAGTGGAAATGGATTTATACATGTGCTCCAAAATAATTAACAACTCCAGACGTGTTTCTGTACTTACGATTCTGGTGACATTCACAAACAATTCTAGCCTCACCCCCATAGTTTACATTATCACTAGACTCTTCGGATGGAATTAATCATTATTTGTGTATAGTTGAGTATACACTATTCCTTAATATAGTAATCAGAATATGAAGTTGGGTTTGGGCTTGATTTTGCTATTATATTATATTATATATTTTTAAAGGCTAAGAGTCTGATTTCCCTCACAGTAAGAAGGCTCGCTGTACAAATACAATAATATTTGTATAAAAGTTTCAGCATGATCCTGCTTACCCACCAGAATGTCACTGCTGTAGTATACAGTCCCTTCTGTTGAAGTATGAACACAAATCTTAGTTACAGGTTTCAGAGTAGCAGCTGTGTTAGTCTGTATCCGCAAAAAGAACAGGAGGACTTGTGGCACCTTAGAGACTAACAAATTTATTTGAGCATAAGCTTTCGTGAGCTACAGCTCAGTTCATCAGATGCATCACAAAAGCTTATGCTCAAATAAATTTGTTAGTCTCTAAGGTGCCACAGGTACTCCTTTTCTTTTTGCAAATCTTAGTTAGAGGCAGTAAAAGCCTTGAAGTCTAATGTTGGTGTTGCAGCTGATAGCATTGTTATGCTAATGGAGAACATGCAAATTACATCACCTACCTAGACAGACATTATATAAATGCAACGTTCTTCTGTGCTTTGTCAGGTTTTAAAAAGAAAACAGCATATTTACATTTAATGTACCTAGTCATTTTAAAGGATTTAGGGGACATATCCATGGAGTTTTTCCTAGGAATGGAATCAGCAGAGTGGCTCAGCTGCAGATGGGAAGGCTGGGTTTGGGTTTATACTCCCTGTGTGACACAGAACTCAGGTCCTTTTGGGTCCAGGCAAGCATAGGGACTGGTTTTAGGCCAGAGAATCCACTTCCACACGGATCCTTTCACTTCCTAAGTCCTCCACCCTGTTCAACTCCATAAAAGCTTGACTACTTGGTCTCGACGATAGGGAGTGGATTTGCCTCTTAGAACCCAGTCCTTGCACACCTAAAGCTCCCATTGACTTCACTGGGAGTTTTGAGAGCCTGAGGAACAAATGATCAGTTCCTTAATCTGAATGCTGATACTGGGCTATGGGGATTTTATGACCTTTAAGTACAAGTATGAATCGTGTTCACAGTTCAGTGGAAGGAAATATATACTAGTTTGCATCGAGCATTTCAATTATCGTAGTACCTTTTTTTGTGTAAGAATAAAACATTAAAATTGTGGATCACTGTGAGTAATTTTTAAGAGGCTTCTGTGAAAATGACATATATGTTGCTCACTTTCTTGTGGTTACTTTTCCCTGCCTTTTCTAGACACCATTGCACTTGGCAGTTATCACAAAGCAGGCAGATGTGGTAGAGGACTTTCTGAGGGCTGGAGCTGATGTCAGCCTTCTGGATCGACATGGCAATTCTATCTTGCATCTAGCTGCCAAAGAAGGAGATGACAAGATTTTAAATATACTCCTTAAGCATGAGAGGACATCTCCAATGATCAACCATACAAATGGGGAAGGTATGGAAGGATCACAGCGATTTTTCATATTATTTCTTGGACAAGCATATTACCATATATACTTGTTCATAAGTCGAATTTTTTTAGTAAAAAAGGGAAGCATCAGAGAAGGGGGTCGGCTTATGAACGGGTATAAAGAGGGGAGAGGTGCGACACGGCCCCTCCTCCCAACAGAGGGGGCAAGGAGAGGCAGCACAGCCAGCAGAGCCAGAAGGGAAGAGGCGGGGCCAGAGTCTCTCCACTTCTGGCCACGCTGCTCTCCCCACCAGCCTCCAAAGCAGCTGCAGCTCTGGGGCTGGCAGGCTGCAGCCATGCCGTTCGGCCCTTCCCCCCAGAGCAGGCTGTGGCCGCACCGCCCGGCCCGCTGGAACGTGATGCGGCCGCGCCGCCCGGTCTGGCCTGCTGGAGCAGCTCTGGCCAGGCCAGAGACATCCTCCCCTTGCCCTCCTCAGCTAAGGTGGGAAGGGATGGGATGGGGAGAGTGTGGGGGTCACAGGCTAGTGGTGGGGTCATGTGGGGGGTGGTCACAGGGGTTACTCACCTGACCCCCAGCATCTCCCCCTCAAAAAAATTTCCCCACCGGTTGCTGTCCCGGCCCGTCAGGGTAAGCAGCTGGCGCACCGGGACACTTTGTTTACTTAGGTTTACCTCCGTGCCCTCGGACACTCGAGATAAACAAACCATCTTGGCCCGCCAGCAGCTTATCCTGATGGCCCGGGAGCCAGAGTTGCTGACCCCTGAATTATAGGGTTGGCTTATGAATGGGTCATTAAAAATTTTCCATTCTTACTTATCCATCTTGCGGGGGTCGGCTTATAAACGAACCGGCTTATGATCGAGTGAGTATATACGGTAATTAGGCTTCCAGTTCCACAGGCAAGGCCAGTTAGACAGAATTGCAAGGTCTCAATGTTTGGGGAGATGATGGTGTTTGAGGAGGGATTTAGGTTTAGTAGGAACTGGAGAACCTTTTGGGAAGGAAGGATGGGCTCCACCTAAACCAAAACAGAACCAGATTGCTGGCATGTAAAATTTAAAAAGTCATAGAGGAGCTTTTAAACTAAGGGGTGGGGGAAAGCCGATAGGTGTGAAGGAGCACACAATTGAGACAGACACATCCCTTAGGGAAGGATTTATTAAAGAGGATACTCTGTATCCTAGTAAAGAGGAGATGATAGAAGTTGATAAAGTATAGGTAGGAACTGAAGAGAAACAGTCAAACAAAAAAAGTCCCATTCAATTACATCACATGAAGGCAGAAAATTAAATGTTGACAAATTTTTTAAGTTCTTCTATACAAATTCAAGAAGTCTAAATAATAAGATGGGTGAACTTGAATGCCTGTTATTAAATGAGAATATTTATATAATAGGCATTACAGAAACTTGGTAGAATGATGGGACATAGTAATATCAGGGTACAAAATATATAGGAATGATAGAGTAGGTTGCATTGGTAGGGGGCCAGGTTACTCTGTGTGAAAGAAAGCATAGTCAAAAAGAGTAAAAATCTTAAATAAATCAAACTGTACCATAGGATCTCTGGATAGAAATTCCAAGTTTTAATAATAAGAGTATAGCAGTAGGAATATGCTACCAACCATCTGACCAGAATGGTGACTGTGATTGTGAAATGCTCAGGGAGAATAGAGAGGTTACAAAAACAGAAAACCTAGTAATAATGGGGGGTTTCAACTGTCCCCATATTGACTTGGAACATTTAACCTCAGGATGGGATCTAGATATAAAATTTCTAGACACCATTAATGATTGCTTCTTGGAACAGCTAATTTTGGAACCCATAAGTGGGGAGAGACAATTCTTGATTTAGTTCTAAGTGGCGCACAGGACCTGGTCAAGAGGTGACTATAACTGAACCTCTCTGTAGTGACAACCATAGTGTAGTTAAGTGCAACATCCTTGGAGGGGGGAAAATACCAATGAAACCCACCACAGTAGCATTTAACTTCAAAAAGGGCAACTACACAAAAATGAGGAGGCCAATTAAACAGAAATTAAAAGGAACAGTCATAAGAGTGAAATGCCTGCAAGCTGCATGGGAACTTTTAAAAAACATCATAATAGAGGCTCAAACTGTAGGTATACCCCAAATTAAATAAAACAGTAAGTGGACCAAAAAAATGCCACCACAGCTAAACAACAGAGTAAAAGAGGCAGTTGGAGAAAGAAAGGCATCTTTTGAACATTGGAAGTCAAATCCTATTGAGGAAAATATAAAGGTACATAAACTCTGGCTAGTTAAATGTAAAATTATAATTCGGCAAGCCAAAAAAGAATTTGAAGAGCAACTAACAGAAGACACAAAAATTTATAGCAAATGTTTTGTTTAAGTACCTCAGAAACAGAAAGTCTGCCAAACAGTCAGGAGGGCCACTGGACAATCAAGGTGCTAAAAGAGCACTCAAGGAAGACAAGGCCATTGAATCATAGAATATCAGGGTTGGAAGGGACCTCAGGAGGTCATCTAGTCCAACCCCCTGCTCAAAGCAGGACCAATCACCAATTTTTGCCCCAGATCCCTAAATGACCCCCTCAAGGATTGAACTCACAACCCTGGGTTTAGCAGGCCAATGCGCAAACCACTGAGCTATCCCTCCCCCAAAACCACTGAGCTTTGCATCAGTCTTCGCTGCAGAGGACGTGATGGAGATTCCCACGCCTGAGCCGTTCTTTTTTTTAATGACAGATCTAAAGAACTGCCCAAGATTAAGATGTCAATACAGGAGGTTTTGGAAGAAATTGATAAATTTAACAGTAATAAATCACCAGGGCCAGATGGTATTCACCCAAAAGTTCTGAAGAAACTCAAACATGCAATTACAGAACTACTAACTCTGGTATAAAACCTATCGCTTAAATCACTCTTTGTACCAGATGACTGGAGAATAGCTAATGTAATGCCGATTTTTTTAAAAAGTCTCTCGATGCAATCCTGTAAGCCTAACTTCAGTACCAGGCAAATTGTTTGAAGCTATAGTAAAGAAAAGAATTATCAGATACATAGATGAGCATCAAGAAAAGGAGGACTTGTGGCACCTTAGAGACTAACCAATTTATTAGAGCATAAGCTTTCGTGAGCTACAGCTCACTTCCTCAGATGCATATCGTGGAAACTGCAGCAGGCTTTATATATACACAGAGAATATGAAACAATACCTATTCCCACCCCACTGTCCTGCTGGTAATAGCTTATCTAAAGTGATTTCCAGCACAAATCCAGGTTTTCTCACCCTCCACCCCCCCACACAAATTCACTCTCCTGCTGGTGATAGCCCATCCAAAGTGACAACTCTTTACACAATGTGCATGACAATCAAGCTGGGCTATTTCCTGCATAAATCCAGGTTCTCACATCCCCCCACCCCCATACACACAGAAACTCACTCTCCTGCTGGTAATAGCTCATCCAAACTGACCACTCTTCAAGTTAAAATCCAAGTTAAACCAGAACATCTGGGGGGGGGGGGGTAGGAAAAAACAAGAGGAAACAGGCTACCTTGCATAATGACTTAGCCACTCCAAGTCTCTATTTAAGCCTAAATTAATAGTATCCAATTTGCAAATGAATTCCAATTCAGCAGTTTCTCGCTGGAGTCTGGATTTGAAGTTTTTTTGTTTTAAGATAGCGACCTTCATGTCTGTGATCGCGTGACCAGAGAGATTGAAGTGTTCTCCGACTGGTTTATGATTGTTAACCTATCCAACTATACTCTCAGCCCAGCAGAAGCAGCTGTTCTATCTCGGGGCCTCTCCTTCTGCCCCTCCACCCCCACGAACATGATACAGTTCTGTGGTGACCTAGAATCCTATTTTCGACGTCTCCGACTCAAGGAATATTTCCAAAATACCTCTGAACAGCATACTAATCCACAGAGGTCTCCCTACCAACACTACAGAAAGAGGGATTCTAGGTGGACTCCTCCTGAAGGTCGAAACAGCAGACTGGACTTCTACATAGAGTGCTTCCGCCGACGTGCACGGGCTGAAATTGTGGAAAAGCAGCATCACTTGCCCCATAACCTCAGCCATGCGGAACGCAATGCCATCCACAGCCTCAGAAACAACTCTGACATCATAATCAAAAAGGCTGACAAAGGAGGTGCTGTTGTCGTCATGAATAGGTCGGAATATGAACAAGAGGCTGCTCGACAGCTCTCCAACACGAGTTTCTACAAGCCATTACCCTCTGATCCCACTGAGAGTTACCAAAAGCAACTACAGCATTTGCTCAAGAAACTTCCTGAAAAAGCACAAGATCAAATCCGCACAGACACACCCCTGGAACCCCGACCTGGGATATTCTATCTACTACCCAAGATCCATAAACCTGGAAATCCTGGGCGCCCCATCATCTCAGGCATTGGCACCCTGACAGCAGGATTGTCTGGCTATGTAGACTCCCTCCTCAGGCCCTACGCTACCAGCACTCCCAACTATCTTCGAGACACCACTGACTTCCTGAGGAAATTACAATCCATCGGTGATTTTCTCCTCAGACAGAGACAAACACCTACAAGATCTCTGTCAAGCTTTCTTACAACTACAATACCCACCTGCAGAAGTAAAGAAACAGATTGATAGAGCCAGAAGAGTTCCCAGAAGTTACCTACTACAGGACAGGCCTAACAAAGAAAATAACAGAACGCCACTAGCCGTCACCTTCAGCCCCCAACTAAAACCCCTCCAACGCATTATTAAGGATCTACAACCTATCCTAAAGGATGACCCAACACTCTCACAAATCTTGGGAGACAGGCCAGTCCTTGCCTACAGACAGCCCCGCAACCTGAAGCAAATACTCACCAACAACCACATACCACACAACAGAACCACTAACCCAGGAACTTATCCTTGCAACAAAGCCCGTTGCCAACTGTGCCCACATATCTATTCAGGGGACACCATCACAGGGCCTAATAACATCAGCCACACTATCAGAGGCTCGTTCACCTGCACATCCACCAATGTGATATATGCCATCATGTGCCAGCAATGCCCCTCTGCCATGTACATTGGTCAAACTGGACAGTCTCTACGTAAAAGAATAAATGGACACAAATCAGATGTCAAGAATTGTAACATTCATAAACCAGTCGGAGAACACTTCAATCTCTCTGGTCACGCGATCACAGACATGAAGGTCGCTATCTTAAAACAAAAAAACTTCAAATCCAGACTCCAGCGAGAAACTGCTGAATTGGAATTCATTTGCAAATTGGATACTATTAATTTAGGCTTAAATAGAGACTTGGAGTGGCTAAGTCATTATGCAAGGTAGCCTGTTTCCTCTTGTTTTTTCCTACCCCCCCCCCCAGATGTTCTGGTTTAACTTGGATTTTAACTTGAAGAGTGGTCAGTTTGGATGAGCTATTACCAGCAGGAGAGTGAGTTTCTGTGTGTATGGGGGTGGGGGGATGTGAGAACCTGGATTTATGCAGGAAATAGCCCAGCTTGATTGTCATGCACATTGTGTAAAGAGTTGTCACTTTGGATGGGCTATCACCAGCAGGAGAGTGAATTTGTGTGGGGGGGTGGAGGGTGAGAAAACCTGGATTTGTGCTGGAAATCACTTTAGATAAGCTATTACCAGCAGGACAGTGGGGTGGGAATAGGTATTGTTTCATATTCTCTGTGTATATATAAAGCCTGCTGCAGTTTCCACGATATGCATCTGAGGAAGTGAGCTGTAGCTCACGAAAGCTTATGCTCTAATAAATTGGTTAGTCTCTAAGGTGCCACAAGTCCTCCTTTTCTTTTTGCGAATACAGACTAACACGGCTGCTACTCTGAAACCTGTCATAGATGAGCATCGTATGTGGAGAAGAGTCAACTTGGCTTTGGTATAGGAAAATCATGCAACATCAATCTATTAGAATTCTTTGAGGGGGTCACTAAACATGTGAAGAAGGGTGATTGAGTGTATCCTGTACTTGGACTTTCAGAAAGCCTTTGACAAAGTCCCTCAGCAAAGGCTCTTAAGCAAAGTAGGCAGCCATGGGATAAGAGAAAAGGTCCTCTCATGGATCAGTAACTGGTTAAAAGATAGGAAACATTGGGTAAGAATAAACAGTTTTCCTGGTGGAGAGAGGTAAATAGTGGGGACCCCAAAGGTCTGTACTGGAACCAGTACTGTTCAACATATTCATAAACGATCTGGAAAAAGGGGTAAACAGTGAAGTGCCAAAGATTGTTGATGATACAAAATTACTCAAGATAGTTAAGTCCAAAGCAGACGGTGAAGAGATACAAAGGGATCTCACAAAGCTGGGTGACTGGACAACAAAATGGCAGATGAAATTCAGTGTTGATAAATGCAAAGTAATGTACATTGGAAAACATAATCCCAAGTAAACATACAAAATTATGAAATCTGAATTAGCTCTTACCGCTCAAGAAAGAGATCTTGGAGTCATTTTGGATAGTTCTCTGAAAACATCTGCTTAGCTAACAGAATGTTAGGAACCATTAGGAAAGGGATAGATAGAAAGACAGCAAATATAATGCCACAATATAAATCCATGATATGCCCATGCCTTGAATACTTCATGCAATTCTAGTCACTCAATGTCTAAAAAGATTTATTAGAATTTCAAGAAGTGCAGAAAGGGACAATAAAAATGATTAGGAGTATGGAACAGCTTCCGTGTGAGGAGAGATTAATAAGACTGGGACTTTTCAGCTTGGAAAAGAGACAACTAAGAGGGGATATGATAGAGGTCTATAAAATCGTGATGAGTGTGGAGAAAGTGAATAAGGAAGTGTTGTGTACTCCTTCACATAGCACAGGAACAAAGGTCACCCAGTGAAATTAATAAGCAGCAGGTTTAAAATGAACAAAAGGAAGTACTTTTTCACACAGCGCAGAGTCAACTTGTGGAATTCCTTGCCGTGGGATGTTGTGAAAGCCAAAAATATAACTGGTTTCAAAAAAGAATTAGATAAGTTCATGGAGGATAGTTGCATCAATGGCTATTAGCCAAGATGGTTTGGAACACAACCCCATGCTTTGGGTGTCCCTAAGCCTCTGATTGCCAGAAGCGGGGGCTGAATGACAGGGGATGGATCACTCGATAAATTGCCCTGTTACGTTCATTCCATCTGAAGAATCTGGCAGACAGGATACTGGGCAAGATGAACCATTGGTCTGATCCAATATGGCCATTCTTATGTTCTTACATTCTAATTTTTAATACATATTACAAAGATGGATAAACTTTATACTGGTGCTGTTCATAGCTATCTTCACAATTTTCCACTCTTGCTTTCTCTTTCACACACTCACAGGGAGAGAGAGAGAAAATAACAAAACATATTTGTATATATTCATTTTATATGTATTCGGATGAAGTGTTATAAAAACTTATTACCACAATGTTTCCATATTTGTCAGTGTTCATGTGTATTTTGTTCTGTAGGTCTCAATGTGATTCACATGGCAGTGATGGCAAATAGCATGCCTTGTCTCAGACAGATGATTGCTGCTGGAGCTGACGTCAATGCTCAGGAACAAAAGTCTGGGCGAACTGCGTTGCATCTGGCTGTCGAACAAGAGAACATCTCTTTGGCAGGCTCCCTTCTCCTTGAGGTGAGTGCTGTGCTGCCATAATTATTTTTTGTAGTTCATTTCTCTTTGCTATTTAAGAAAGCTTTATGATAAATTCCTAACAGCTTATGATTTTGTTGCTTACCCTGGCTGGCAGAATGGCAAACAAATGCTATAATAATGAACAATAATAGTGATAGTTTATTTGTTTAGCACTGATAGTGAGCTTGGTGTAGTGCCTGAGGAATTTACAGTCCAAGACCCTGATCCTGCAAAGACGTTCACATGCTTAACATGTACTGTGAATAATCCTATTGAATCGAATGGAATTACTCACTAGTGTAAAGTTAAGCACATCATCTTTGTAGGGTTGGGGCATAAGCAGACAAACAAGATAGAGAATATACTTTGTGCGTGTACACCCATGCACATATACTCAATCATATCCTCCTCCCATTCAAGAGCAAAATTCTGGTTGATTTCAGTGGACACTGGTTTGGACCCATAATAGAAATATCATAGAATCATAGAAGATTAGGGTTGGAAGAGACCTCAGGAGTCATCTAGTCCAACCCCCTGCTCAAAGCCACACAAACCTCAACTAAATCATCCCAGCCAGGGCTTTGTCAAGCCGGGCCTTAAAAACCTCTAAGGATGGAGGTTCCACCACCTCCCTAAGTGACCCATTCCAGAGCTTCACCAGTAATATTACATTGGGTGCAAAGTTTAAGCTTTTTAATAACCTATAATATCTATCTGATCCTTCTTGGATTATATACTGTGCCTAATATCTGAGCACATAAACACCATCTCTTCATGTGTACAGAGAAGTAATTTGTTCATTATATTTTCCAACTCCTTTTGTTCAGGGTATGATTAAAGGTTTTATGTGCATAGGGATAGAGGTGCTTATTTGCATGGTTACAGTGTTTATGCAGACATGAGGCTCCAGCTGTATTCTCTGCCCAGGTAGCGTTACTTTTTTATTTCCTCCCTCAATAAAATTTTAGGGTGATGCAGATGTTGACAGTACTACATATGATGGAACAACTCCACTTCACATAGCAGCTGGAAGGGGGTCTACAAAACTGACAGCTCTTCTCAAAGCAGCAGGTATGAGGGGTTGGAAGTATTGTGGAGAGTACATTTCTACTCGAATGAAAATGTCACTTTTATTGCTAATTAAGAATTTAGATTTGAAGCTTGGAGCCTTCTCTGTTGGGCACAAGGGACTCATTAATGAGTGTGACCCCCTCCCACCCTTTCAGCCAGTAGAAATGAGATGTGTTAGAGATATGAGGAACTAATTCTATGAGGTAGAAGGGGAGTTTGTTGTTAACTGTGCGGCTCTTTACCTCTATCTACTGGCTAAATTATGATGATGTTAGTACTTGGGATGGGAAATGGGCTGAATCTCACAAGCAAATAATCTCATATGAGGTTCTGAGCTGTGTTTTGTTTGTAGCTTCCTGCGGCTGAGGAGATTTTTCCCTGAATGGTTCAGTGTTACATTAGTTTGCTGCTGGAATGCTTTAAGAAAAAAAAGAGAGAGATCACTGAAATTTTACCACCATCTCTTATCCTCTGAACAGCCTGGAGAATGGCACACTTTTGGTGATGAGGATCCTTATGTTTTTGAGTTTTGATTTTTGCACCTTTCGTCTTAAACTATGATGTTCAGTGAGACAGTCTCTATTTCTCTCTGCCTCACCTCAGATCTCTAGCAATGCTAGTGTTACAGCTGTATCTATCTTTTGGAATAAAAATCCAAACCTCCCTATTAATTCAAGAGCAAGACAGAACTCTCTGCCTACCATCCTTTGATTTTTCTGTCTGATGGTCTATAGTGAGACATCCCATATCACAATTCACCATAGACACATTTATTTTTCGTGATCTGAGCTCATGATTTGGAAGCCAGGAACTTCCAAGTTCCTATCTCAGTTCTGATGTGATCATGACTCCTTCTGTGGCCTTGGACAAAGTGTTTAACCTTTCTGCCTCCATTTTTCCCCTCTGTGTAGCTGGGATAATTCTTACCTCACAGGTCTGTTGTGAGGCTTAACTTTTTAGCTCATATTTGCAAAAGCATTTTGAAGGTGCAAAATGCTCTTTGGTGTTATATGCTTGATTAAAATATATGTATTTATTTTGCTTATATCAGTTCATCAATAGTGTATGAAATAGCACATTTTCTATTTAAAATCTGGAGACAAATTGTCTAAGTAAAATGAACCCATGCTAATGTCTTTTGTACAAGGATGTGTAATGAGACCTCTTTCCACCCCCCACCTCCAAATAAGACTTAATTTTGCATAGTTGAGTATGATCTAATGTAGTGAAGTCTTTAGAAAGCCTTTAGTTGTTGTAACTGCGCTCTGTAATTCTCCAGGTGCAGATCCTCACATTGAGAACTTTGAGCCATTGTTTGACCTAGAAGACATGCGAGACAAAGACAGTGAAGATGAAGGAATCGTACCTGGAACGACACCTTTGGATATGGCCTCCAGTTGGGAGGCAAGTGATCTGTGTGGTTTATCAGTTATTTGGACAAACACAAAAAACCCACAAACCCTATCTTTTAGTTTAATCTGAAGAGGAAGGTACATGACAGTGACACGTTTCTGCAGTCATTCATTTGTTGAAGACCTTGTTCACTATGAAAATCTAGGGAACTCCACTGTTTTCACAAATCACAGCTCTTGGCACAACTCACTGAGTGCGTCCACCGCTGCAATGCTTTTGGTTCTGTTTTTTGAAGAGCATTGCTTCATTAGGAGTCTTGGGTAATTTGTCACTGCTGAACTGATGCAGGCGGCTGTGCACTCACTGTGGCTGGAGCGATCTCTGTTGTCTCGGAAGGGGTTAGGAAAAGGACAAATTAGATTAATGTGGGCTTTAACGAGTAAGAATATTAATAGACTGCAAACTCTTGAAATGTCACACCTGAGACTTCAGGAGGAAAAACAGAATATAGAGTTTGGCTGAAAGGATTGTGTATTCCAATTCACCATGAATCCTTTTCAGGGCATCAGTCCATCAGGATCCATCTCTAGTATCTGTATGGGGCAACTTTCATGGGTATTTTTGTCATGAGTTCTTAATGTCACACTTTATAGTATCCCACTTAAAAACTTTAGATAACCCCCAGATTTTCAAACTTGGCTCCCTTAAATTAGGCCTCTAAATCTGTATTTTGGCAATTGCATGAGTGAACCTTATTTTTCAGATGTGATGAACACCTGTAGTTCTCTTTGGGTGTTCCTACAGCACAGTCAGAGGGTGTGATTATATACAAAGCAGTCATACCTCCTGATTGCATTTAGACAGACCCTGTGACCTCAGTGGGAGGTGTAGATACTCAGCACCTCTGATAATCTAGCCACCTTGTTCAGGTGCTTAAATATGGGTTTAGAAGCCTAACTTTAGGCAGCTACGTTTGAAAATTTATGCACAATTTTTGTTTTAAATTTTTAGTTTTCTTGGGTGCAGGTTACTGTGCTTGGAGGATTTTCCATCTCCCTTAAAGAATCTCTGGACCTTGGGGACAGTTGCTATTTGCCAGATGAGCTACTTAAAGGGCAACAGAAGGCAATCTCTCCATTTCCCACTTGGGCAGAGGCACCACTCCTCTGCAGCACTTTTAGTTCTGTTGACCCTACAACAAGAAAGAAATGTGGCTGTTGATCTATTAATACATAAAGTATGGAGAATATAGAGCAGTGTAAACATGAGGGTTGGATTTGATGAAATGCAGGATAAAGACCAAGTTTCTTCCAAACATTGATATTAATGACTAATTCTTTTCCCATACTACAGGTATTTGACATATTAAATGGCAAACCCTATGAATCAAAGTTGACTTCTGATGACTTACTGATGCAAGGTAGAGTATTTAAAAAAGAAAAGCTGCAATAATACCCATTTATTAATTGAGGAGTACTGACAATATGCTCAGAACATAGAGGAGAAACAGCTTGCAATATAAATAATAGAACAGGGATAGCCATGTCATGCTGTCTGGAGTGCCTGATGACCTTGAGTGCCAACCTCAGGGCAGATTGTCAAGAAGCAGAACAGAGACTCCAAACTGGCTGCATGTTCTAGAATTAGATTTCATCAACCTAGTAACAGATGTAAACTCTTGAAGCACTAGAACCATCTTATCGGGCAAGCTGAACATAGTGATAGTTGGTTGCTATACACTGAAGATCACAAAATATTCAGGTTGCTTACAGTTGCAAGAGACCTGTCTCTTTGACCCAGGTCAAACTGTATCTTAGATCTCTCACCAAAGACAGTGCTTGTATCCAACCCTGTGATAAATTAACTAAAGATATATTAACTAGGAAAAAGAAGTGAGAGAGTTAATACAAGGTTAAAAAAGGCAAACTTATATACGCAAATGAGTTACAGTCTATGGTTTTAAAAGACGATGGAGTTGTCGTAATCTGTCAACTCTGAATGTCTTTCAGGGCTAACCCAGGTTGACCCTGGTGAATCTCTGCTTTTGTTTCATAGCTCCAGCTCTGTGAGAGTCCAAACAGCAAAAGAGAGATGAAAATTTTTCTTGTCAGCTATTTTTATTTCCTTCTTCCAGAATTCAAGCTGATGGGATGAATCCTTTTGTACGTAGCCTTTTCTTGAGTGAGAAGAGGCAATTTAACAAAGTCTTTGTATTGTGATGTCCCACAATGGCCCATATAGTTTTGATAGACCTTCTTGATGGTTAGAAGACAGTCCCTCCTGACTGGGTTCATAGTTCCAGAGCAAACATTTTTTACAGTCATAAAGCAAAAAATTAAATATTTCTTTGTAGCATGTGATAAGGATGTTATAAGCGAGATTAGTGCATTCAGCAACTTACAGGCAATTCATAAAATCTACTCACATTGTTATAAATGCAATACCCATCTTAACCATACTAACACAAAGGTGAAGCAGACTGGTTTCCAGTGCTCAGCTGATGCCTAAACTGCTGGCAAGAGCTGGCACCTGGTCTGCCAGCGTCACAAGCCATACATCGGAAGTGCCCCTGCTTGTAGAATAAATATGGTTCTTTTTATAGTCGTATGTTATTTCTGACTTTGGAGTTACGACACAACGTAGTCCCCATGCTCGCTGTTATGCTACAGTGTGAGTAAATATATTGAGTAAATACTTTCACGTCTACCAATCACTTTTTAATTAAACAGTTTGCCTCTGCTTCGGGGCAAAAAATGTGACTGTGATTGCATAAATAGGTGCAGGGTTTATGTATATAATAAACTTGGTTTATTTCTCTGTTTCACCAGGAGATATGAAAAAATTGAATGAAGACTCCAAGCAGCAGCTTTACAAGTTACTAGAAGTACCAGATGTAAACAAAAACTGGTGTACACTGGCACAAAAATTGGGTCTGGGCATACTTAGTAATGCCTTCAGATTGAGTCCTACCCCAGCCAAAACTCTGCTGGATAACTATGAGGTAACTCTTTTTTAAAAGATGTTCTAAAGGACCAAGGGAACACAAGGTCATTTGTGACACATGCAACTGCCCTTGGTAATGTTCTCCTGCTGCATGGATAGATGGTGCCACACTTTGTTTTGTAACAAATCTGCCACAGTGATATGTATATTATTTTCCTTTCTGTTTTGTCATAGGTTTCTGGTGGTACAGTGAAAGAGTTGGTTGATGCCTTGAGACTAATGGAGTACACAGAAGCAATTGAAATCATTCAGAAAGTGCTCTCCATTCCATTAAACCAGTCTAGCAATGAGGATCATGCTGTGAAGGCTCCACCATCACCACCATCTGCCTTCTCCAACAAAGAAGAGATGGGTAAAATAGATAGGCATAGATAATGTGTTTTGAAAAGTGTTTTCCAGCAAGTTTCATGTGATTCTGATACATTTCAAACCAGCTACCTTTGCACAGAACAACCCTACTCAGTTGCCTGTCTGGGAAGTACTAAAATATGTAAGGATTTCTCATTTTAGACTTGCCAGGCCTAAGAGTGAGGGGAGATGAAGCAATGACTCAGGGCAAGGGTTATTTTAGTCTGTTTTCTAAAAATAGATATTTGCCATGTCATCGGTATTAATTCATCCTTGCCCGCAGCAAGGGACTAATGAATCTCCTTTGCCCGTGATTCTGCATCATTGTCCAGACTCCCCTGTGTTTGTACAATACCCCTCAATTTTCTTTTACTAGTTTTTTCCTATGATCTTGATTGGACTTAAGTGTTTTGGCCTCATTAACTGCTCATCAAAGTAGTTAGGCTATACAGCTTGATATTACAATTAAAATAGTTGCCAATTCTACGGATTTCAAATGCTACATAGAGATGGGTAATGCCGTCCTCTAGCCCCATCTTACCAATAGGGAAACAGACGCATGGAGGTAAAATGAATTGTCTACGGTCACATAGTGAGTCAGTTTCAGAACAAGGAATAAAACCCGTTTTCTGACACCCAGTCTCGTGCCTTATTCATTGACCGACACTGCCTCCGTAGCCCATGTACAGTTTAAACTGCATGCCTATGTATATGCTATATAAGAGCAAGGTATTATTCTCTCTATGTGTTCCTGAAGAATACAAATATCAAATCTAAATTGGCAGCACCACCAGTGAAAGAGCTTTGCCACTTAGTCACATTAATAAGCCACTCCTTATTCATTGATTTGAAAATGTGTTTTAAAGAGTTAGTAATTTAAGATCTTAAAAATTCCAAAATGTGCTGAATGATCTGTTTCAATTGCATCAAGGCCTTTGTTGCCAATGATGATGGGTCTCTGTGCCATAAGCACCTTCAACTGAGGAGACATAACCCACATAACAATCAGTTATTCCTTTGTAGCTCTTGCATGGATGGCAGCTGTCGCTGAACTTTTCAGATTTCATACTCACCTTAACTAGATGCAAATTATTTAAGTACTTTGACAATCCATCCTTTGTTCTTTCATGTAAAGATGTCTTAATAGCAGAGAGGCCTCAACCTGGACACTATAGTTCAGCAACAGTTTATACTTCTAAGATCCAGATTGCCTTTATCCTGGTACTGAGAACACTCCTTTGGGCAGTACCAGTGTGAGGATAGTAGTAACTTTTATGGATCAATATGGCTGCTAGTTATTCTGCATGGAATCACGCTTAAATACCAGGTGTCTAACCCTATCCATCCTCCCACCATTGATACCCATTTTTGGCCACTAAACAACCCTGCAGATTCAATCAGCATAGTGTGATAGAAGGGCAGCAAAGTAAGTAGGCTTTGGTCAGTTCCTAAGCAAAAACAACCAACACCTTCCTACTGCAGTACCGAACCCAAAAATTGCAGTATTTTGATTGTGCTTTACAAGTGCCTTTGTCTACTGGACTGTATTTCTCATGGCTCTTGAGGACATTAAACTAGCTTACAATGTTTTTAGTGCAGGATGAAAAACAAATGTGTATTCTTTTCTGTTTTCTTTCTCAGGTGAACTTTATAATGTAAAATTACAAGACAATGAAAGCATGTGCGATAGCGGCGTGGAGACCTCCTTCCGCAGACTTAGCTTCACTTATTCTGAGTCCCTTAACAGCAAGTCATCAATAACACTTAGCAAAATGGCCCTGGGATATGGACAAGAAGGCTCAGTTCAAGGCAAAATGTAACCAGTTAGCAACATGCAATTATATGAACCAAAATGACAGTTAAAATTATGCCTGTATAATTCTCTTCAGCAGAAGTGATCTTACAACCAGAAGTGCACTGGAAAATACTTGTCTGAAGTGTTCAAGATTTGAAAACATGACTCATGAACATTGCTTCTTTCTTTGTTTCTTAAGTACCTTTATTTTTGTTCATTTACAAGCTGTATAGTGTTACCAGAACCAGTAACCAGTGCCGCATAGTACATAGAACTGGATGACGTGACTGATTGAGCTTTTCTGGTTGCCAGCATTTTCTGTATGGATGGACGTTGCTACTTCTTGATAATGTTGAACACCAACTCACCTTTCATAAAAGATGTACTGCACACAGACCAATCAGAGGATGCATCTTCTAGCAACCCATTCCCCAGTTTTAGCATAGCTACATGGAACGGGAGCTCATAAACCAGTTAAAAGGATTTCCCTGATGTTAAAGACAAATTGTGGTTTTCTCAAAGTAGTCATGGTTGCAATTTAAAAAAAACTACAGAAAAGAGATCATGTATATTTCAGTGAATGTATTTAAATTTAACTCTGGTGCCTATAATCATTCAAAGCTTTAAAAAGTTTGATATTTTACTATTGTAAATATTCTTTTTAGATCAATTCCTTTTACAGAGGAAATTTGTGCTTTTTAAATGCTTATTTTTATTTTACTTTTATAATAAAAACAAAATTAAATTAAATCCATCTTCATTAACCATTTTGACTTCCCTTTGTAGAGTCATAGGAAGATTTGTGTCTTTTTATTTTTTCCCTCTGTTCACCATTTCAATTATAGGATCTGAGAGCAGATAATACAAGATTAATGTGATGGGGGGTTTTTTTTTTGCATTAAAAATACCTAGGAGGCTGAAAACAATTCCTCTTCAAGCATTGCCCATTTTTACTTGAGAAATCAGGGGCCTGAGGTATAGCTGAGCAGAGGTGCCGTGTGCAGGCTGTGGTTTGTGGTTTTGGAACTATGACCTCTAATGCTAATCCTCTTTACTCCCATTTGTGTGTCTGTCCTGTTGATTAATAACAGTGAAGGAGAGTGCTCCATAGGAGGATGTGCACACGATACAAAGTAGGGCTCACATCTGCACGGAGCCATTCCTCGTGCTCTGAATGAGGGGGATATAGGGAGGTGCAAGCCTGCAGTCACTCAGTTCCATCTGGGCTGCAAAGCCAGCGACACCACAGCAGAAGAGAAGGAAATGGGGAGGTAGAGCCCCAGTAGGGACAAAACATAGAATCATAGAATATCAGGGTTGGAAGAGACCTCAGGAGGTCATCTAGTCCAACCCCCTGTTCAAAGCAGGACCGATCCCTGACTAAATCATCCCAGCCAGGGCTTAGTCAAGCCGGGCCTTAAAAACCTGAGGATGGAGATTCCACCACCTCCCTTGGTAACCCATTCCAATGCTTCACCACCCTCCTAGTTTCAGAGTAGCAGCCGTGTTAGTCTGTATCCATAAAAAGAAAAGGAGGACTTGTGGCACCTTAGAGACTAACAAATTTATTGATCATAAGCTTTCATGAGCTACAGCTCACTTCATCGGGTGCATACCGTGGAAAATATAGTGGGGAGATTTTATATACACAGAGAACATGAAACAATGAGTGTTACCATAGAGACTGCAACAAGAGTGATCAGGAAAAGTGAGCTATTACCAGCAGGAGAGCTGGAGGTGGGAGGGGATCTTTTGTAGTGATAATCAAGATGGGCCATTTCCAGCAGTTGACAAGAACAGTAGGAGGGGAAATAAACGAGGGGAAATAGTTTTACTTTGTGTAACACATCCACTCCCAGTCTTTATTCAAGCCTAAGTTAATAGTATCCAGTTTTCAAATTAATTCCAATTCAGCAGTCTCTCGTTGGAGTCTGTTTTTGAAGTTTTTTCATTGAAGAATTCCCACTTTTAGGTAATTGAGTGACCAAAGAGATTGAAGTATTCTCCGACTGGTTTTTGAATGTTACAATTCTTGACGTCTGATTTGTGTCCATTTCTTCTTTTACGTAGAGACTGTCCAGTTTGGCCAATGTACATGGCAGAGGGGCATTGCTGGCACATGATGGCATATATCACATTGGTAGATGTGCAGGTGAATGAGCCTCTGATAGTGTGGCTGATGTTATTAGGCCCTATGATGGTGTCCCCTGAATAGATATGTGGACACAGTTGGCAATGGGCTTTGTTGCAAGGATAGGTTTCTGGGATGGTGCTTTTGTTGTGTGGTGTGTGGTTGCTGGTGAGTATTTGCTTCAGGTTGGGGAGCTGTCTGTAAGCAAGGACTGGCCTGTCTCCCAAGATCTGTGAGAGTGATGGGTCATCCTTCAGGATAGGTTGTAGATTCTTGATGATGCGTTGGAGAGGTTTTAGTTGGGGGCTGACGGTGATGGCTAATGGCGTTCTATTATTTTCTTTGTTGGGCCTGTCCTGTAGTAGGTAACTTCTGGGTACTCTTCTGGCTCTGTCAATCTGTTTCTTCACTTCAGCAGGTGGGTATTGTAGTTGTAAGAATGCTTGATAGAAACCCTGTAGGTGTTTGTCTCTATCTGAGGGGTTGGAGCAAATGCGGCTGTATCGTAGAGTTTGGCTGTAGACAATGGATCATGTGGTGTGGTCTGGATGAAAGCTGGAGGCATGTTGGTAAATATATTGGTCAGTAGGTTTCCGGTATAGGGTGGTATTTATGTGACCATCGCTTATTAGCACCCGTAGTGTCCAGGAAGTGGATCTCTTGTGTGGACTGGTCGAGGCTGAGATTGATGGTGGGATGGAAATTGTTGAAATCATGGTGGAATTCCTCAAGGGCTGCTTTTCCATGGGTCCAGATGATGAAGATGTCATCAACGTAGCACAAGTAGAGTAGGGGCATTAAGGGACGAGAGCTGAGGAAGCGTTGTTCTAAGTCAGCCATAAAAACGTTGGCATACTGTGGGGCCATACGGGTACCCATAGCAGTGCTGCTGATTTGAAGGTATACTTTGTCCCCAAATGTGAAATAGTTATGGGTGAGGACAAAGTCACAAAGTTCAGCCACCAGGTTTGCCATGACGTTATTGGGGATACTGTTCCTGACAGCCTGTAGTCCATCTTTGTGTAGAATGTTGGTGTAGAGGGCTTCTCCATCCATAGTGGCCCGGATGGTGTTTTCAAGAAAATCACCGATGGATTGTAATTTCCTCAGGAAGTCAGTGGTGTCTCGAAGATAGTTGGGAGTGCTGGTAGCATAGGGCCTGAGGAGGGAGTCTACATAGCCAGACAATCCTGCTATCAGGGTGCCAATGCCTGAGATGATGGGGCATCCAGGATTTCCAGGTTTATGGATCTCGGGTAGCAGATAGAATACCCCAGGTCAGGGTTCCAGGGGTGTGTCTGTGCAGATTTGTTCTTGTGCTTTTTCAGGGAGTTTCTTGAGCAGATGGTGTAGTTTCTTTTGGTAACCCTCAGTGGGATCAGAGGGTAACAGCTTGTAGAAAGTGGTGTTATAGAGAGCTGCCTAGCAGCCTCTTGTTCATATTCCGACCTATTCATGACGACGACAGCACCTCCTTTGTCAGCCTTTTTGGTTTTGATGTCCGAGTTGTTTCTGAGGCTGTGGATGGTATTGTGTTCTGCACAGCTGAGGTTATGGGGCAAGTGATGTTGCTTTTCCACAATTTCAGCCCATGCACGTCGGCGGAAGCACTCTATGTAGAAGTCCAGTCTGTTGTTTCGACCTTCAGGAGGAGTCCACCTAGAATCCTTCTTTGTGTAGTGCTGGTAGGAAGGTCTCTGTGGGTTAGTATGTTGTTCAGAGGTGTGTTGGAAATATTCCTTGAGTCAGAGACATCAAAAATAGGATTCTAGGTCACCACAGAACTGTATCATGTTCGTGGGGGTGGAGGGGCAGAAGGAGAGGCCCCGAGATAGGACAGATTCTTCTGCTGGGCTAAGAGTATAGTTGGATAGATTAACAATATTGCTGGGTGGGTTAAGGGAACCACTGTTGTGGCCCCTTGTGGCATGTAGTAGTTTAGATAGTTTAGTGTCCTTTTTCTTTTGTAGAGAAGCAAAGTGTGCGTTGTAAATGGCTTGTCTAGTTTTTGTAAAGTCCAGCCACGAGGAAGTTTGTGTGGAAGGCTGGTTTTTTATGAGAGTATCCAGTTTTGAGAGCTCATTCTTAATCTTTCCCTGTTTGCTGTAGAGGATGTTGATCAGGTGGTTCTGCAGTTTCTTTGAGAGCGTGTGGCACAAGCTGTCAGCATAGTCTGTGTGGTATGTAGATTGTAATGGATTTTTTACCTTCAGTCCTTTTGGTACGATGTCCATCTGTTTGCATTTGGAAAGGAAGATGATGTCTGTCTGTATTTGTACGAGTTTTTTCATAAAGTTGATAGATTTCCACTCCATACAGCTAAATTCAGTGCCTTGCATAATGACAGGTTTCAGAGTAGCAGCCGTGTTAGTCTGTATTCGCAAAAAGAAAAGGAGGACTTGTGGCACCTTAGAGACTAACCAATTTATTTGAGCATAAGCTTTTGTGAGCTACAGCTCACTTCATCCGATGCATTCAGTGGAAAATATAGTGGGGAGATTTTATGTACACAGAGAACATGAAACAATGGGTGTTACCATACACACTGTAACAAGAGTGATCAGGAAAAGTGAGCTATTACCAGCAGGAGAGCAGGGGGTTGAGGGAGGGGGGAATTAATTTGCAAACTGGATACAATTAATTTAGGCTTGAATAAAGACTGGGAGGGGATATGTCATTACACAAAGTAAAACCATTTCCCCTTGTTTATTTCCCCTCCTACTGTTCTTGTAAACTGCTGGAAATGGCCCACCTTGATTATCACTACAAAAGGTTTCCCCCACCCCCATCCCCGCTCTCCTGCTGGTAATAGCTCACCTTTCCTGATTACTCTAGTTACAGTCTGTATGGTAACACCCACTGTTTCATGTTCTCTGTGTATATAAAATCTCCCCACTATATTTTCCACTGTATGCATCCGATGAAGTGAGCTGTAGCTCATGAAAGCTTATGCTCCAAATAATTTGTTAGTCTCTAAGGTGCCACAAGTACTCCTTTTCTTTTCATCCTCCTAGTGAAATAGTGTTTCCTAATATCCAACCTAGACCTTCCCCACTGCAACTTGAGACAATTGCTTCTTGTTCTGTCATCTGCCACCACTGAGAACAGCCAAGCTCCATCCTCTTTGGAACCTCCCTTCAGGTAGTTGAAAGCTGCTATCAAATCCCCCTTCACTCTTCTCTTCTGCAGACTAAATAAACCCAATTCCCTCAGCCTCTCCTCGTAAGTCATATGCCCAAGCCCCCTAATCACTTTCGTTGCCCTCTGCTGAACTGTCTCCAATTTGTCCACATCCTTTCTATAGTCGGGGGCCCAAAACTGGGCACAATACTCCAGATGTGGCCTCACCAGAGCCGAATAGAGGGGAATAATCACTTCCCTCAATCTGCTGGCAATGCACCTACTAATGCAGCCCAATATGCCATTAGCCTTCTTGGCAACAAGGGCACACTGCTGACTCATATCCAGCTTCTCCTCCACTGTAATCCCCAAGTCCTTTTCTGCAGAACTGCTGCTTAGCCAGTCGGTCCCCAGCCTGTAGCAGTGCATGGGATTCTTCCACCCTCTGCACTTGTCCTTGTTGAACCTCATCAGATTTCTTTTGGCCCAATCCTCTAATTTGTCTAGGCCCCTCTGTATCCTATCCCTACCCCCCAGTGTATCTGCCTCTCCTCCCAGTTTAGTGTCATCTGCAAACTTGCTGAGGGTGCAATCCATCCCATCATCCAGATCATTAATGAAGATGTTGAACAAAACCGGTCCCAGGACCGACCCCTGAGGCATTCCACTTGATACCGGCTGCCAACTAGACATCAAGCTGTAGATCACTACCCATTGAGGCCGACGATCTAGCCAGCTTTCTATCCACCTTATAGTCCGTTCATCCAGTCCATACTTCCTTAACTTGCTGCCAATCATACTGTGGGACACTGTATCAAAAGCTTTGCTAAAGTCAAGATATATCACGTCCACCGCTTTCCCTGTATCCACATAGCCAGTTATCTCATCACAGAAGGCAATCAGGTTGGTCAGGCATGACTTGCCGTTGGTGAATCCATGCTGACTGTTCCTGATCACTTTCCTCTCCTCCAAGTGCTTCAAAATGGATTCCTTGAAGACCTGCTCCATGATTTTTCCAGGGACTAACAAAGAGTTACAGGGATCTCACAGGGATAAAACTCCCACCCCCAGGTGACAGCACATTCCACCAGATTTTTTTATTTAAATTAAATGCATTTTCCTTTTAAAAGATAAACCTATTTAAAAGTACATTTGAACCTGTGACAACATATGTAAAATAATTTACATTAAATAAATTACTATTAAGCAGTACATGTTTGCTGCTGAAGTTTCAAAGAAAGTCAAACCAAGAAAATGGTGCAAGTCACTGGCTAAGCATCTGCAACCAAAGTGTTTTCAACTGCTAACCCAGTTTTTGACAACAGTAACCTCTTCTGCAGGTGCAAGGATTATGTACGTTTCATGTGAGTTTATTCAACTAGTTCAGTTCAATGACTAGTTCGTTCAAAGTTAAGAAATGATTGGGGAGTTGAAAAAGCAGAAAAGTTTATTTTCCTCTTCCTATCTATGAATAAAAACTCAGTGTGAGAGGATGAGATTCTACTAGTCCTAAAATCTTGAAGGACATGGTGACTAGAAAGAATCGCTTCAATTCATTAATTGTAGATCATACCTTCTTAGTTTAATAAATCAGTTTTAAATGCAAAATGTGTTTGGATAACTTTTTTTCTTATGTACCCAGCACATTGAAGTAATAAAAAAATTAAATGCTGTTTCTGCACATTTCTATTTTGAATTCCAGTTTCCATCCAAACAGAGCTTGACATAAAACACAAGTTAAAAAAAATTAATAATCCAACAAATAAGAGATACATCGTTCACCATTTTCTAACATAAAAATTAAGAATCTGAATAAATGTATGTTAAGGTAAATGAACGAGTATAGCTTTTGTGTATCCTCCTGGTTAGCAAAAAGTAGTACCAAATTTAGTATAAAGGCTCTATTTAGTTGCAAATCAATTTGTTTTAATGTTTACCAACCACTGAATATCAACTATTGTTTAGCAAAATAACAAAAAAACACAAATGAAAACAAGATTAAAATTCATTATTTCAATCCAGGTTTCCTGCTTGCTCATTTAAATCATAATTAAAACCCTTGATTGAAATCATTTTGCTTGAAATGGTATGGAAACACTGGTGCTGCTGGTCTCAGTAGCAAGAGTTTTGGAAACAAAACCCCAAGGGGCAAACTGAGTCCCCGTACTCGTCCTGTGAGCTCATTACAGCTCCCAGAGTTGAGCCCAACACGCCAATGCACTACGCTTCCTCATGAAGTAGAATTAATTCTTATTTTAAACACATCTGCAGCTAACGCCATCTTCATCCTATAAACTTGATTTTTTCTTCCCCTTCCATCTTTGCAGATGGGTATCATGCATGTCACATTGTACAAAATGTTCTCTTGTTTACATTGCCGTATGGTATACGGATAGGGCACTGGTTGTTTTTTATTATTTTTTTGTAAGGGTGAAAGTTGAAAAACTCTCTCCCTCAGCTGGTGTCTGATGACATGAACAAGAAAAGCAATGCAGACGCATTAATAACCCACACTTTGCCTTTTGATCAAATCAGTTAAGGATTTGAACTGCAGCGGGGATGAAGAGGTGAGATATTTTATTTACTCATCTGAATAATTTTGTGACTTAGTCTGATTGTAGGAATTTCCAGAGAAAGATTCTGCCATTTCTTTACCAGATAAGATAAGAGATGGATTCAAAATGGAAATTGGTTCAGGCCCCTTTTTTCCACAAACTTTCAGAACGTTTGTGTCTGGATCTGAACACTGAAGCTTGTCTCTGTCTCTATAAGGAGTTTAAACAAGAATCCTGAATCCAATCACTCCTGAAACTTGAAGAAACCTGAGATCAAGAGCTGAAGCTCATGACTCAGGTCCATCTGTCCTATATAGGGCCCTACCAAATTTGCAGCCATGAAAAATGTGTCATGGACTGTGAAATCTGGTCTCCTGCCATGAAATCTGGACTTTTGTGTGCTTTTACCCTATACTATACAGATTTCATACAGGAGACCAGTGTTTCTCAAATTGGGTGTCCTGACCCAAAAAGGAGTTGTAGGAGGGTCACAAGGTTATTTTAGGGGGATCACAGTATTGCCACCCTTACTTCTGCGCTGCTTTCAGAGCTCGGTGGCCAGAGAGCGGTGGCTGTTGGCCGGGTGCCCAGCTCTGAAGGCAGCGCCCTGCCAGCAGCAGCACGGCAGTAAGGGTGACAACACCATCCCATGCCGTCCTTCCTTCTGCGCTGCTGACTTCAGAGCTGGGGGGCCGGAGAGTGGCGGCGGCTGACTGAGGGCCCAGCTGTGCAGGCAGCAATGCAGCAGTAAGGGTGGCAATACCACACCGTGCCATCCTTCCTTCTGCGCTGCTGCGGGCGGCAGCTCTGCCTTCAGAGCTGGGCTCCTGGCCAGCAGCTGCCGCTCTCCAGCCACCCAACGCAGAAGGCAATGCCGCCCCCAGCAGCAGCGCAGAAGGAAGGGTAGCAGCACCACAACCCTCCTTACAGTAATGTTGCCCCCCCCACAACTTTTTGAGTCAGGATCCCTACAATTACAACACTGTGAAATTTCAGATTTTCATAGCTGAAAACATGAAATTTACAATTTTTAAAATCCTATGACCATGAAATTGACAAAAATGGACCACGAATTTGGTAAGACCCTAGTCAGATAAATGGTAGAAATAGAAAGACAGTGGTCTGTCACGGTGAGAATTATGAGTGCTTGGAAATTCTGAAAATCAGGCCACTTAGCTAAGAATCTAAATACTTAATTTAAGTGCCTAGCTTTAGGTAAATTTAGCAGTACAGCCCACATGAAAATTGAGGAGAAATGATCCTTATTCTCTGGACAAGGGTTACTTCTCTGTCTGCGATCAGTTTGCAAGTTGCACAACCAACAGTGGAATTGTGAAAATAATTGAAAGGAGAATGGGCTTTTTGTAAGAGATATCCAATGTCAGCGCACGGACGATTGTTCTCTCTGGAAACAGGGGGCATGATTTATGTGTACGAAGTCCATCTTGATGTGCGTGGAGCATTGTTTGGCAAACGTTAATTCTTCCATTTTCTGTTTCAGTATTCGCAGCATCCTGTTGTTTTAAGCGCCTGAGTGATGAGGAATGGGGTGTTAGCAGCACAGCGCTTCTCCTCCAGAATCACCTGTCCTTCCCCTTAGTCAAAACTTTTATTAGTGTTTTGGATTTACAATATTTGCTTCTAGAGCTGTGTAAATTGGGCCTATCTGAACCTGGAAACATCTGAATATATTGAGGAATCATTTTTGTTTTGGACTAAGAATTCAAACCTCCATCCATAGCTTTGAGGTGTGTGAAAGAGAGCAGAGCATGTAGGAAGGAGGTTATCCTGGATGGGTTCTCCTCCAAGTTATTCAGAATTAAACTAAATTAACCATTCTATCAAGTAATTGCACTGGGTCTCATGGAACCTCTCCCAGTATGCTTCTCAGCTCCATTGTCTGCTTTCTTGAAGTTGCTTTTTAATCAAGATTCCTCTGCCTCTTTCTGGAATCCACAATTTGGTGAAGAGCAAGTCCCAACCAAGCTGCAACTAACAGCACATAACTTCTGTGTGTATCTCACTCGGCTTCTCCTGAAACACAGATGTAATCTGAGAAGACATTTATCAGCTGGAAAGAGTAACACTTTTGTTAGCCTGGGTTTCCCATTCAAACTGAATAATGACCTTCTGTTACTGTAACATTTCATTAAATGCATGAAACTAGTTTTCTAATTGCTTCTTGCTTTGCTTTGCATGTTCTCTTGTGATCTTTACTGCAAAGTTTGTGTAAATGTATCAGGGTCGAAAGTAAAGTTAACTAATTCATACTTTGTGTTTTTCCCTCCTAAACAGGTGGAGAGATCAAGAATATCGATCTGTACTTGTTTAGGTCAGAGTGTACTGACAGTACTGTAAAGTGACCATCGATGTAGAAGGGACACCACCTCCTTTTGCCTGTTGACATAATGCTACTATTCACTCTCAGAATATGGAGTTCGACAGCTGATCTACAGTTTCAGATGTAGACTCCTCCCCGCCCCGTGTGACCTAATCTGCCCTGCCTGTATAGATTATACCCAGGTCTGACGGGATCCTACTGATCAGTGTCATTGCACCATAGTTCAGCAATGCATGTTTATAGAGTCATAGTCCTAGAAATGTAGGGCTGGAAGGCACCTCAGCAGGTAACCTAGTCCAGCCCCTGAGCCACGACAGGAGGTTGGCAGGGTGGGGTGCAAGCCCTTTGATCTTTCTGTTTAGAAGCTGTTGTCAGCCAGGGGGCTGAGCATCTCCAGTAACACTTTTCCTCACTTGGCCTCCCAAGCCATAGTGAGGGTGAAAGCTGCTCGGCTCTGGCCCTTGTTCGCCATGCAACAGCGGTCACTGCCTGAGAGCCTGGGGAATTAGCTCCAGTGATTGAACGCTCACTTTACATGTGAGTGGCAGCAGGATGGAGGCCTGCATTCTCCAGCCTGCTCTGTTGCAGCAGGGGGATTGACATCGGCACCCTCCAGATTGTAGGGCAAGGACTTTCCCCTACACCCTCCAACGTAGCCAGCCCCTATTCTTCCCTTTTCTTGCCCCATCTTCCCATAGCAGTCAGGTAAAAGAGCAAAAGCCACACTCCCCAGGCCCACAGTCACCAAGTGACCACCATGGGGAGTCAAATCCACAACACAGGCATTATTAGCACCACACTGTAGTCAGCACACAAGAAGCATGCTCCCCCTGGATGTTTGGAAAGGAGCAACAGGCAGCCAAGGGAACTTTGTGGTCTATGGCATGACATGGGCGTGGCGGGGACAGTCTCCGGTCAGGGGTCTCAGTCCACATGATAGAGCCATTGCCTTCCATGCAAAAAGTAGTGTGTTTGATACCTGTGTTCTTCAGTCACCATGTCTCACACCACCTTTTTTGCCCCCCTGGCTATGGCAGCGAGGGAACAGAGCAAGTCCCTTGCAAAGCCTCAGCTAAGGGAGCCTCCAGGGGAATCAAACCCACCATCTCAGGAGCTGGAGTAGGCACTTGTGACTCGGTCGCCTCACTAGCCTGTTTTTGGTTACTGTGCACGGGTTATGATGTCAGGTCAGGAGGCAATAGGCAATACAGGAGTAAGGACAGAAGAGTCTAGAGGCAAAGAGGGCTGCAGAAGGGTGAGTCTGGAGTTAATTGTGTCATGCAGGGTAAATAGGGAGGCTGTCAGGGTCACACAGGGGTGAAGGAGAGCAAGTCTAGAGGAAACGGAGACAGACAGGGATCACTGCTGAAATGCTAGGTCGGAGTTGGGGTTCAGTCAGGGACTACTGGGGGGGTTACAGAGAAAAAGGCTCGAGGTAGAGCCGGACACGCAGAGATCAATGAGGATAGCTGTGCAGGCCCTGGGGTAAATGATGCCACAGCAAGCAGGACTGGAATTACTGGGATGCCTTTGAGAGGTCACTCAGGATCAATTCGGAGGCAGTGGGGTCACAAAGAGTGAAAGCTGGAGACAATGGGGGGCTGACACAGAGGAAACTATGGATCATTTTAGACTCAGTGTGATCACATGGCCCAGAGAAAAGGGCAGTATATAGTGGGGTTTATATAGAGATCAATGAGGCTCAAATGGAATGCGAGTGACAGAGACCAAGGCTGGGATCATGGAGAGTTCACAGAGGCTCAATTTGAAGACACAGAGTTCACATGAGGGCACAGCCAGCAGAGCTGGAGGTAGTGTGGGGTCACACAGGTCAAGGAGGATCAATTTTGATGCAGAGGGGTCAAATGAGGACACAGAGACCAAGGGTGGGGAAATTGAGAGGTCACAGATCCAATTTGAATGCAGTGGGTTCTCACGAGGTCACAGTGTGCAGGTCTCCAGGAACTATTGGGTCACAAAGAGGTCTATGAGGATCAATTTGGATACAGAGGGGTCAATGAGGACACAGAGAACAAGGCTGGGGTCATTGAGAGTTCACAGAGGTTTGATTTAAGACACAGGGTTCACATGAGGGCACAGAAAGCAGAGTTGGACATAGTTTGGGGGGTCACACAGAGATCAATGAGGCTCAATTATGATGAAGAAGGGTCAAATGAGGACGCAGAGACCAAGACTGGGGTCATAGAGTGTTCACAGAGGTTCGATTTGAAGGCAGAGGGTTCATATGATGTCACAAACTGAAGGGCTGACAGTAGTCAAGGTTCATGGAGAGGTCAATGAGGATCATTTGAATGCAGGGTGGGTCAAATGAGGACACAGAGAACATGGCTGGGGTCATGGAGTGTTCACAGAGGATCAATTAGAAGGCAGAGGGTTCACATGAGATCACAAACAGCCAGGCTAGAGGTTGGCTGGGATCATGGAGAGGTCAATGGGGATCTATTGGGCTGCAGAGAGGTCAAATAAGGACACAGAGAGCAAGGCTGGTGGCCGTGGAGAGTTCACAGAGGCTTAATTGAAGACACAGGGATCACATAAGGTCACAGACAGCAGACCTGGATGTAGTTTGGGGTCACAAAGAGGTCAATGAGGCTCAATTAAGACGAAGCGGGGTCAAATGAGGACATAGAGACCAAGACTGGGGTCATGGAGAGGTCAACGAGGATCAATTAAGATGAAGAGGGATCAAATGAGGACACAGAGACCAAGAATGGGGTCATGGAGAGGTCACAGAGGTTCAATTTGAAGGCAGAGGGTTCACATGACGTCACAAACAGCAAGACTGGAGGTTGTCTGGGGTCATGGAGAGGTCAGAGAGGATCAATTTGGCTGCAGAGGGGTCAAATGAGGACACAGAGTACAAGGCTGGGTCATGGAGAGTTCAAGAGGTTTTCTTTGATGGTAGAGGGTACACCTGAGGGTACACAGAACAGGGACTGAGGTAATGAGAGGTCCATCAGGATCAATTAAGATGAAGAGGGGTCAAATAAGGACACAGAGACCAATACTGGGGTCATAGAGAGTTCACAGAGGTTCAATTAGAACGCAGAGGGTTCACACAAAGTCACAAAAGGAATACTGGAGATTGGCTGGGGTCATGGAAAGGTCAATGGGGATCTAGTTGGATGCAGAGAGGTCAAATGAGGACACAGAGAGCAAGGCTGGGGTCAGGCAGAGTTCACAGAAGCTTAATTTAAGACACAGGGTCCACTTGAGGGCACAGACAGCAGAGCAGGACATCATTTGGGGTCACACAGAGGCCAATCAGGATCAATTAAGATGAAGTGGGGTCAAATGAAGACACAGAGACCAAGACTGGGGTCATGGAGAGTTCACAGAGGTTCAAATTAGAAGGCAGAGGGTTCACACGAGGTCACCAAAAGCACGGCTTGAGGTAGTGTGGGGTCGTGGAGAGGTCAATGAGGTAATTTGAATGCAGGGGGTTCAAATGAGGACACAGAGACCATGGCTGGGACCTAGGACAGTTCACAGAGGTTCAATTAGAAGGCAGAGGTTTCAATTGAGGTCACAAACAAGGGGACTGGTAGTTGTCTCAGGTCATGGAGAGATCAGTGAGGATCAATTTGGCTGCATGGGGTCAAATGAGAACACAGATACGAAGGTTGGGGTCATGGAGAGTTCACAGAAGCTTAATTTCAGACAGGGTTCACATAAGGGCACAGACAGCAGATCTGGATGTAGTTTGGCGTCACACAGTGGTCAATGAGGATCAATTAAGATGAAGAGGGGTCAAATGAGGACACAGAGACCAAGACTGGGGTCATAGAGAGGTCACAGAGGTTCAATTAGAAGGCAGAGGGTTCACATGAGGTCACAAAAAGCAGGGCTTGAGGTACTGTAGGCTCGTGGAGAGGTCAATGAGGTCATTTGAATGCAGGGGGTTCAAATGGGGACACAGAGACCATGGCTGGGAATCATGGACAGTTCAGACAGTTCACAGAGGTTCAATTAGAAGGCAGCGGGTTCACATGAGGTCTCAAACAGGAGGGCTGGAGGTTGTCTGGAGTCATGGAGCGGTCAATGGAGATCTATTAGGATGCAGAGAGGTCAAATGAGGACACAAATAGGAACATTGGGGTCATGTAGAGTTCACAGAGGCTTAATTTCAGACACAGGGTTCACATGAGGGCACAGACAGCATAGCTGGACATAGTTTGGGGTCACACAGAGGTCAATGAGGATCAATTAAAATGAAGAGGGGGTCAAATGAGGACAGAGAGACCTTGGTTGGGGTCATGGAGAGGTCACAGAGGATCAATTCAGAGGCAGAAGGTTCACATGAGGTCACAAACAGCAAGGCTGGCGGTTGTCTGGGTTCATGGAGAGGTCAATGGGGATCTATTTTGATTCAGAGAGGTCAAATGAGGACACAGAGACCATGGCTGGGGTCCTGGAGAGTTCACAGAGGTTCAATTTGAAGGCAGGTGGTTCACATGAGACCACAAACAGGGGGGCTGAAGGTAGTCTGGGGTCATGGAGAGGTCAATGAGGATCAATGTAGATGCAGAGGGGTCAAATGAGGACACAGAGCCCAAGGCTGGGGTCACTGAGAAGTCACAGAGGCTTAATTTAAGACACAGGGTTCACACAAGGTGACACACAGTAGATCTGGACATAGTGTGGAGTCATGAAGAGGTCACTGAGGATCAATTTGGTGCAGAGGGGTCAAAGAAGGACACAGAGAGAAGGCTGGGATCATGGACTGTTCATGTGGTTTAATTAGAAGGCAGAGGGTTCACTCGAGGTCACAGAGAGCAGGGCTGGAGGTACTATGGGGTCACGGACACCAAGGATGGGCCTATTGGGCCATGTAGGTGTCAATGAGGATAAATTTGGATGCTCTCAGGGTCACAAAGAATACAATGGGGGCTGGTCCGGAGGAATTGCAGTCACAGAAAGCAAGGCTACAGTTAGTGGAATAATTCAGAGGTCACTGAGGGCTGGTCTGGAGGTGGTGTTGGGTCACAGAGAGCCAGCCTGGATGCAATGGGGGGTCACACAGCTGTCTAGGAGGATACATCTGGAGGCCATCCGGGTCATTCCTGGGTCTACAAAGGTAAGTATCAAGGCAATTGATTTTCCTCAAGGAAGGGTTCAGGTCTTTACTTTTATAACTTTGTTTGGGCCTTTGGCATTTGCTGGGCACATAAACCACCCTTTATCAAGGGAATGGAGATCTCTTCTTTTCTCTACTCTTGGCTCTGGTGTAGGCTTGGGACTTAATCAACTCCTCTCCACCCCCAATATTAAACCAGCCTCAGGTAAAATTCAGGGAGTTCACCACTAACATTGAAAAAAATTATGTTCTGCAGCTGGTAAAGCATCCCTACCTCAGGAATGTCCCTAATGAGTTATAACCACCAAAGTTGTAAAGTAGAGACACCCAGGCTCTGGGAAATTTTAGGGAGGATACAGAGACTCAACAAATGGTAAGATAAGCTCTGACCAGGGACTTTATTCTGACCATCTGCACAAACAGCATACCACAAATAAGTTACAATGTGGGCATGAAAGAGAAAATTTAAAAAAAAACTTGTGCAGAAAGAACACATTGGTACTAGCATGTAATTGGTTAATTTTTTTTTTTACTTAGGGGTGTGGGATAATGTGATAGGTTTAGTAAATTTGAAGGAGGTAGTTAGTTTTACCTATATAATGTAAAAGGAAAATAAAGCTTTTTGGGAATCAACAACAAGCTGCAAGACATCACACCCCCTGCACAACTGTGATGTGTACGGGCACCAGGAAGCCCCAGACAGGTGGATCCTGACAGGCCATTGGGTGAAATTTGTCCTGGAGTGGTGAGCATAATAGATTTGCTTGGCATATATATTGTATGTGTGTTGCTAATAAATAGATATTTAGAGCACAGCTCTGTAAGGCTCTTTCACTGGGAAAAGGTCCTGCAGACTCGTAGAGCCCCGAGTCCCATGGGTAAGAGCAGGTAATTAAATTGAGCAGGTTTCTCTCTGAGCCCTGTGGGTTAGTGTAGGCGCCTTTCACCCCAAGCCCTCGGAAGGGAAAGGGTGGGGGTACCTAAATTGACCATGTCACGCTAGAGTGCTCAGTAGGGTATAGATGGAGTGTCCTAGAATGTGTGGGTAACACTGGCCCATTGTAATGCTCCTTGCTTAATAACCACACTGTAAGTAGGGTTTGGGTCTACTTTTCCATGCTTCTTCAGCCACTGTTCACTTTGACCTGCCCAGCAAAAATGATTGCCCTGAGAACAGGGTCTTATCCCTTTCAATCTTAAATTAGTGGGGACTTTTGGTGCTACTGTTAGAGACAGGATACCAGACAGATAAGGAAAGGTAATACTTATTTCATTATTTCACATTTGATGCTGGACTGTACTGTTCTTTAATAAAATGGTAAATCTTAGCATGTATGTTGATGTTAGGATGTCTTTTTTTTTTAAACAAACAAATAGCAAAATAAACATCCATGTAAATTTTGACACAATGGTCAAGAACACAGAGCTGAGTTAAATCAAGCTCACTCATGCTCCTTTTAATGCTCCTTTTAATACCCATAATACCAATTTTATTTTGCATTACAACATTTTTCAACATCTCAGAATCACCAACTCTTTCCTTTTCCACTGCTTGGTTCCCTCACTCCCACCACTATAGCCCAAGACTTTAATCCACCCTCCCTTCCTCCTGGCATGCTCTCTTCTTCCAGCTAGAGACATGACTCATGCTGCCTGGTATTGTGCATCAATAGCCCAGGGATCTGACAGACCCCTAAAGTAGTTTGTTTCTGTATCCCTAATGGAAATAGACCCATGGTTTTTTGGCACTCAGATGCCTTGCAGTAATACATAATGACCCATCTGAATCTATCCCCCACAGTAGCACAGATTTATTGACAGATCACACACACAGTTTTGCTATGAAACAGCCCAGGAGCTCTTGTGAGCATTTTCTGATATTCCCAAGATGGAGCCTGAGGCAAAAATCTTTTTGTTTACATAAACATTGGAGGAAGACAAGTAAGAACAACGTTACAATTAACAAACATGTTGGTTTGAAAAACCTCTTCAGCCTCCCTATGCCTTACCAACCAGATCAGTGGTTCTGCATCATTTCTGCTGTGTGACCAGCAAAATACACAGAAAATCATCCTGAGACTTACCCTATTCTGTAATCCTTTGGTGATAGAAAAGCTCATGGGATTTGGGACACCGGAAGAAACAATGGGAAGTTTTGGGGTACTGTAGGGTAGGAGAGAGGTGGCTGGGTAGTATAGAGGGATGGCTGGCAGGGATGCTAGGTTTGAGGCTGGTTCTGGGTTTGTAGCTAACATCTCCAGTACACCCACCACAGTTCAGCTTTAGGATAGTGTCAGGTTTTACCTTAGCATGTGGTATCAACACAGACTATAATCTCTGGATATAAGACCAGAGAGCAAAAGAAAAGATGCCATCTCTCTACTCATATCCATGTAGGTGCGATCAATTACAAATTCAAGGCGTTTCACAGTTCCCAAGTGTTGGAGATTCTGGCTACTGCAATGTTCATCTGCGTACATGATTTGGATAGCTGGAGGTAAAAAGAGGTAGGAGTGGAGTGAGGGGGATCAAGTTCATTTAAGGTCACATGACAAGACACAGATGCACCTCTCTCACCATTTCACAGGCCTTGAGGCTACAGGATACATTTTAAAACATTCTTTACCCCCCAAAGATGCTTCCTTATTACTCTACAAATCTTTTCAGGTTTCATCAGGCCCATTTTTCACAGCTCTCGATGTCAGAATCACCCAAAGCCTTTCACAGCTCTCTTCATGTTACCATAATAAAAAAAAGAGATCACTGAAGAGTAGATACTGGATATGAAACGTTGAGATGTTAAGACCCACATATCTCCCGTTGCGCCGAACCTTAAAAGAGAAGGACACTGCCAATACTGAAATATAAAACAAAATAATTAGTTACAAATGCTGACATGCAGATAAAGACCAGCTAACATCTGATTTGTTTTTCAACAATCTTATCTTGCTTCTTGTCAAACTCTGTGAGCAATGCAATGCAATGAATGAATCCATGATACACCCAAATCTTGATTTCTCCATGCAGATCTGGACACCCCATCTCAAAAAAGATATATTAGACTTAGAAAAGGTGCAGAAAAGGGCAATGAAAACAGTTAGAGGTATGGACAGGTTTCCATACAAGGAGAGATTAAAGAGACTAGTCAGGTTAGAAAAGAGACAGCTAAGCAGGGATATGATAGAGGGCTATAAAATCATGTGTGGAGAAAGTGAATAAAACTGTTATTTATCGCTTCTCATAACACAAGAACTAGGTAGTCACTCAATTAAATTAATAGGCAGCAAGTTAAAAACAAACACAAGAAAGTACTTCTTGACGGCACACAGTCAATCGTGGAACTCATTGCCGGGAGATGTTGTGAAGCCCAAAAGTATAACTGGGTTCAAAAAAAGAATTAGAGAAGTTCATGGAGATTTGGTCCAAAAATGTCTATTAGCCAAAATGGTCAGGGACACAAATGCATGCTCTGGGTGTCCCTAAGCCTCTAACCCAGTGGGTCTCAAACTTTTGTACTGATGACCCCTTTCACATGGCAAGCATCTGAGTGAGAACCCCCCCCCCTTATAAATTAAAAACACTTTTTAATATATTTAACACCATTATAAATGCTGGAGGCAAAGTGGGGCTTGGGGTGGAGGCTGACAGCTTGCAACCCCCTGAGGTGTCCCGACCCCCAGTTTGAGAACCCCTGCTCTAACCAGAAGCTGGGACTGGATGACAGGGATCACTTGAAATTGCCCTGTGCTGTTAGTTCCCTCTGAAGTACCTGGCCCTGGACACTGTCTGAGACAGGATACTGGACTTGATGGACCATTGGTCTGATCCAGTATGAGCATTCTTATGAATGAACTAGCTGCCAACTTCACCAAAGAAAATTGCTCAGAAGCATGAAGTAACATATCTTCTACTACATCTCTTTGCACTCCATCTTCCCCTTTTCTTTTGTGTTCTTGTCATTGTCCCTTTTGGGTAGCCTTTGTCATGCATTTGCCTTCACCTGAACTTTTAATAATAGATAGATCCTAAGAAGGATCTTTGTTAGTTTCTGGCATTGGTTTGCATTATTATTATACAATGCATGGTTATTATACAATGTAACACCAGCCAAGTTTCATGAAAACTTAGCTGCCTCCTAGCAGAAATCTGATGACCACTCGCTGAGTAAACACTCATTCTGAACTCTAGCAATAACTGCCATAGTAATGGTACAAAACTGGGTTTTATTTTCTTTTAAGTCTGTGCACCTTGACATAAGACAAAATTCCATTACACAAGTTTTCCACTGCTTTAATAGTTTAAAATTCACAATATATTGAACTATACTGAATTTTACAGGCAAGTGGCATTTGTTACATGTAATACTAATAAGTTAAAATCTCACCTCTTTGCTGAATGTAACAATTCAAATCCTTCATTGATTTTGTCCAATGGTAATGTGTGGGTTATTAGCACATCTTGATTAAATTTTTTCTTCATATAACTAGACACTAATTTTGCCATAGAATCCTTGGTCTTCCCACCTGGAAAAACAAACAAAAAACCCCATACACAATGCACAGTTGAACAAACACAGTTTGAATAAGTAATGGTGAGACTCCTTGTCTCATCCTGAAGCACAGTGAGGACTTAAGGCAGTGGGACAGGTGTACGTGCTGAGAGAGGTTCAGTGAGCAAAGGAAGTCAACACACATCCTTCAGCTTGTGGACACCTAGATATGCTAAGGAGCATTATGCCATACTCTCCAGTGCATACACAGGACCGGATGCCTGAGGTGCTAGAACTCACAGATTTGCCCATGTTTGTCCACCTGTCACATCCTGTGTGACACCCAGACTGTAAGCTCACAGGGGAAGTGGCTCTCTTCTTTGTAATATGTCAATACAGCTACCGGCACAGTGAGGCCTGATCCCTGACTCAGGTTTACAGCTATTACCATAATACAAACAACATTACATAATACACCAGCAAGCCTGCAAATACAGGCCAAATTTTCAAAAGAGACTAGTGATTTCAGTGCCCAACATAAGCACCCTCCCTCTGAAAATCAGGCCTCTTTAAAGTGTCTGTCTTGGGCCCTAAAAACTGAGTTCTATTTTTGAAAATGTCAGCAACTGCAACTAAATGCAATTATCTGAATGTCTAATTATTAAAACACAGCTCAATGTCTGTATATTTCCAGATACATTTGTGTCTGCATCTATCTGGTACACCTCATGATTATTTTATTAAGAAAATGTGCAGAATGCTATTTTTAGTTGTATTTCTCTTTAAAAGGCATCAGATGACAAGTTGGAAGTTCTGAAACACACATTTTATGATTAAACAAAGCATAAAACACACTTTGTAAACAGGAGATTAGTGAATAATGAATATCAAACAAATAATATTTTTATTAGAGTACATTGGCTCCCATGAAAAGACGTATATTCGTGTGGCATGTGATCTACAACCCATTGAAATCAATGAGCCTCTTGAAGAACAACTATTCTCCAAACATTTGGGTGGGGAAAAAAAAATCTATTTGCAAGAATGTTCCTAAAACAGCACATAAAGGGGGCACAAATGTGGTTGAACGGAGCAGCCATTTGGAGTTTCCACGCTGTTTTCATGGTATTTACTAGCACAAATATTCAGATAGATATTTAATAAAATCATGGAAGGGAAAATGGAAATGTTTTATGATGTGCATAATAGATTGTACAAAATATGTGGCTGTGAATATGAGCCAGCTTTTCAAGCTTAGGCACATGCAGTTACACATGTACATATCCATATTTCTAGGCATAATTGTTTTTTTCTTCATGCAAACTTGGGTTTTCGTGTTCTACTCCGGCAGCAGCAGAATTACCATTCACTTTTGTATTCCATTATATACAGCAATAAAATAGCCAGACTAAACATTTCACAAGCAACTGAACAGGTTAACTAAGATGGAAATGTTCATCCACTTTTGGCACTTTTGCTTATCTCCATGTGCCATTAAGACTCTCTTCCCAGGGATGTCCAGTGAATGGCAGCATAGGGTCAAAGGATATCTAAAGAATGTGTTCCAATCATCATACACCTTCCAGAGCCCATGTGGCAGGATGCCAAGGTAGCTGCCTGGTTAAAAAATGAATTAAGACATCACACAGGTTATGAAAAAAACAACCTCCCCTCAGTATTACAGTGTAAATTTTGCCTGATGAAATAAATCTAAAGTCTATTATTTGGAGTCTGAAAATCTTTTATACATAAAAAATTAGCCTATCAAAAATACATTTTATCCAGCTCTTATTTATATAGCAAAATGCATCCTCCTCTCTGTATAAAACGCAGCCAAGACTTTGCCCTTGTTTCAGGGAGCTCTTACTTGAACTGGTCTTGAGGTTGGCCTGCAGATAAGGAGGCTCCTTGTTAGGAGTCTTGTGAAGAATACACAAATACCAAGTCCGGCCATCAGATGAAGACTACATTCATTAAGTCTGCTCTAACATTGGGCCACTAATGAGCAAAGAAAGTATGTGCCAACCTCACATACCATAGTAGCTACGCATCCAGTAACTTCAAAAGAATCGTCCACACCATGCCCAGTCATCTCAACCAGCACCTCCTGAATAGGTTTCTTGAAGTCCTGAGGATTGATGCATTCAGTGGCTCCTAAATCTCTAGCCTTGGCAAATGTATCTTTGTTGATGTCGATCCCAATGATCTGGGAAGGACCAGCTGCCTTACAGCCAACAACAACGGAGAGGCCAACTCCTTCCAAACCGAAGATGGCACAAGTTGAACCAGGTTTAACCTGCATAACAATAAAACAGGGGACTCCGTAAGAATCCATCCATAAATTGTAGTCCTGGAACACAGAGGGGAAAGTTTTCTGCTACATACAATGCATTAATATGCTAAGAAGGCAATTGTGCCATTTGTCCTTGAAAAATGTGTGCGCAAGTGCACCTGCACGCACGCACACACACACGTACTCACTTTGGGAGTATTAATGGCAGCCCCATAACCAGTGGAAAATCCACAGACAGACAGACTTTATCCTGAGGAGCAGCAACAAGAATTCTTGCTAGGGCAGAATCAGGCACAACTGGGTATTCTGAGAAGGTGCTGACGATCCACAGGAAATGGTGAATCTGCTGGTCTTGTGTGGCATGAGGTTCTGTGAATCAGAGAGGCCGCCAAAAGACATCTGGACTTGTCAGTAATATAAGGCATGACTAATATTGTCAGAATCACTGAGGGTGGGACTCAGGTAATGGAGAAATTGAAACTCATTGTGTCTTCTGCCAGCAGCTGGTGTTGGGATTCAAATAAGAGCAGTGGGGGAGGCCAAGAGGAACAAGACTTTGCTCCTAGAAAAAAAAAAAAACACGGAACAGATCTTGTCATAAGCATCTTCTGAACCACAGACTCTATATTAACCCCCCAGCAAACAAGTCTGCTGTCTTTTGCAGCTTTCCAATCAAGTTTTCAACAGACAGCATCGTACATAGAATAATCTGCTTCATCTATCAGCTGGAGATTGAGAAGGAGAGGTTACTTACCTTACAGTAATTTGAGTTTTTTGAGGCGTTTTGTCTCTACGAGCGTGCCACTATAGATTTGGACATACCTGTATGCTCTCAACTGGAGACTGCAAAGTAGTATTTATGGGCTTGCACCTGCCCAAAATGACGCCTCGTGCTCTAAATGGGGACATATAAGGAGGTGAGATCCTGCCATCCCTCAGTTCTCTCTCGATCATGAAGCCTCACTCCACAGCAGAGAGGAAGGAGGGTGGGAGATGGAGCATCCATCAGGACCAAACATCTCAAAGAACTCAAGTTACTGTGAGGTAAGTACTCTCTCCTTCTTTGAGTATATATCGCTATGGGTGCTCCACCAGAGGAGTCTCCCAACTCAGTGAGGAGGTAAGTCCAGGACAGTTCGAAAGACTGCATCATCAAAGGCTGTATAATTTCTGGAAGCAAGTAAGATAGTGTAATGCTTGGTAAAAGTCTGGAAAGAAGACCAGGTTGAAGTCCTGCACATTTCTATTATCATGGTGGTAAGGTATCAGTGGATGGAAGCACTCTTTTTCTTGACATCCTATAGAATTTGTTGCCAAAATGGCCCCACAAGTCCTAGTAACCCCATTAGGGAGGGGATAGAGGAAGGGTCTCCAATGATAGTCATACTTTCTGGGCCTCCAATGTCTGGTAGGATACCCAGGACCCTCTTCATTAGAGGGACTCAGAGGAGTACGACGGTATGGTGTTGGGATGTACCAAGATCTCAAGTCGGATGAATCCTCTCCTGAGCTAAAGTGATAGGGTGGGGGCTTAGGTGTCCTGGCTGGTATATGGAAGGCTAGAAACATAGACAAGTCTCAACTTACAACTGTCTGGACGATACCAGTGAGGGTGCTCTGACAAATCTCTGTAACAGTGGAGACTCAGGCTCATCAGAAATTACAAGATCCTCTGAAGACAGAAATCTTGAATGAGTCATAGGACTCTAGTAGCATATAATCAAGACTTGGGTCAGTACTGGACGTGGGACTATCAACCTGTGGAATGGAGACTGCGGTGGTATCAGGCAGGTCACAAGATCCTCCTCACCGAACTGTGGTAAAAGACTGGTACTTGTGGTTATCGCGGTGCTGCAAAAGATTGGTCAGTACCGCTGCAGTAGGTGCTGTGGTGGTAGAGGGCTTTTTCTTATGTGGTACCAATGCCTTGGTACTGGACTCAGCTGGAGCATCCACTGTACCCTTTGAGGGACATGAGGTCTCCCAAGAGTGGGTCTTATGGGATGATCTACCCCTATTCTTTGTTTCTCTGGTTCTTTCAAGTCTTTACCTCCAGGGTCACAGATAAAGCTGTAACAGTAACCGAAGCAGCCTGTGATATTGAGGATGATGTGCCGAGTGGGGAAAGGGGTAGTGGACCCCTCTAAAGTTAGAGCACGTTCCATTAAGGAGCTTTAGTCTAGCCTCCCTGTCTTTTTCAGACCTGCCTTTGAACCAGACAAACAGACAGACTTTACCCTTTGAGGGGATATGGGAGCCCCCCAAACACCACAGGAAACTTGAGCGTCCATCATTGTGGGGAAAAGATCCATGACAGGTCTAGCAGGGTTTAAACCTTGGGGGTTTAGACATAACATTGTGCTCCAGCACAAATGAAAGGTCCAAAACTGGGAGGAGGCATCCCCTCCCCACCCAAGAGCACAAACGTGTTAAATAAATAAAATAAAGTTTAAAAAGGGGGCTTTCTTCAGTGAGCAAAAAGCAGGGAGCTGAGTATGGCACAAGCAGAAGCTGCAGGCAGTTGAGATGGAACTGAGTGGTGAGAGGCACGTGCCTTCCGGTATTCCCTTGTTCAAAACATGAGGTGTTGCTTTGTGCAGGCCTGAAAGCACTACTTTGTAGTGCCCAATCAAAAGCATGCATCCTTTGGTAGAGCACCCTTAGTGCCATGTTTTCAAAGAAGAAGAGATGGTTTCTTCAAGAAATAGCCAATTTTGTACCTCAGAGGGCTGATGAGATGGCTGTGCTTGGATTGTCATTCAGAGCTAAAATTCTTGAATATCTCCAGTTCCCTGGCAGAGTTTTTCCTCAGATTCTGTTCATTCTATTGGGATGATTGTCTGTCTTATCAATTACAAATTTAAAGAGAATCTGGAATAGTTACTAGATTCCATAAAGAAAATCAATGGGCAGGAATACACTGACCATGATAAACATTGCTTCATTTCTATAATTAGGACAGGATCATGGCAGCTACCTGAAATCAGCAGGATGCAGCATTGGTGGACTCAGTTCCATGGATGCAGTTCCTGCTGAGGTCAGAACCCAAAAGAAAATCTGCATCCTTATTTTTATCATATCTGAGTCTCTTTATTCAGAATGCAAAACGTAAGCCTTATCTATTGAAGAGCTGTGATTTATACCCAGATAAAACTCCTGACACATTTCTATATGAACAGTATGTACAGTGGTACAAATCTCATTCTCTATTATTTTATATCTCAATCTAATGGCCTTTTGTCCTAAGTGTTACAGCACTTGTGGCGCTGTCTGTATAGATAAGTTATTAGTTCAATGAACTTACCCGTTATCAGTGGTCTCTTTCCACTCTAGCTGTGACAACCTTTTTCTGAGTAGTTGGTTAGAAGGGCTTTCCTGTTGCTGGCATTAGTTCTATCCTGAATTCTGCTGCTGTCTGAGAGAAATTCACCTTCATGTCTCACAGGATTTTAAGCATAAATCAAAGTGTTGCCAGACTTCTTATCAAGGTTTCTATATGTGACAGGTCACCAGGAGCAAGTCTGTCATTTGTTAGCACACCTAGTCTGTTAAATCTGATACTTCTCTGCTTTAAAACCAATAGAAGGCATCTACTCTGTATTTCCCTAAGTGCTTTGTGACCAAGAGCTGCATAATAGCTATCCATCAGAACAATGATAACTCAATGAACAGCAGAGAACCTGTCCTAGGCCCCTGTATTCAGGGACCTGAATGCCAACCATCGTTCTTACCAGTTACTCTGCAGCAGACATGTTTGAACCTGTTTCAGACTATTTAAAAAAATAGATTTCATTCCTCTTTGGCTTGGAAATGGAAACATTTTTAGGATTCATACTTCTGCATCTCAATAGCCCAAACTGAACCATTAAAGGTAAGTTACATAAAAATATAAGGATGGTCTTCCCCATCTCTGTTAACCCTTAGCATCCAGAGCAGTTGCCAGGCACACATCATCTATGACCTAAGGGGTGGATTAAAGTGGGTCCAGACCCCCCCGGGTAAGGTAGGGGACATTAGACAAAATGGTGTGGTATAAAAGAGGATAGCTAAAGCGCTGCAATATCCTAGCATAGACAGGGCAATATATTAGCTATCTCCTTGTACATCCTTTTCCCTAATGTAGACATACTCTAAGCGTATGCCTGCACTTGGAGCTGGGGTCGGTGATTCCCAGCTCAAAGAGGCATAACACAGGGCTAGCTCTGATCGAGCTACTGTGATAAAAATAGAGTGCAGCAGCCTGGGCAGCGGGACACGTACCCAGCTGAGACGACAGGCACGTACTCAGGGTGACTAGCCCGTCCCACGGATCATGCTGGGTGGGTCTGTCTCCTCCAGCTGGCCATCGGACAAAGGGAGCCCGGTCTCAGAGGCAGAGTAGCAAGTGGCAGAGATAACTGCTGCCTCTTGGCAGGTGCTAGGTTGCCTCCCCTGGGAGGAAGGCAGCATATGGAAGGGATACGTGTCCATCCAGAAATAGACTGTGCGGCAGGGACAAGGATTTTCTTCCCTATAACGGCATTGTAGAGCCATCCTGTACATGTATCTACACCCTTAACAGGTGGCATTATACAACTGTACCCAGATGGGTAATCTATCGCATTATCCAACCGATGTGTGTGGCCCTTATCATGGTATCTGCCCACTACAACTGTTAGTGGATTTTCTTTTCAGAATACCCTCTGGGTGGTAGGGAAGTATTAATGGGGGCCTAAGACATAGAATACAGAAAGAAACTTGCCAGTGGTCACACTAGCAGTCTATGGATGGGGCAGGACCTGAACCTAGGTCTGAGTAGAGCTGATGGAAATTCTGAAAAATTCTGTTTAGAAAATTTCATTTTTAAATGAACATTTCAAAAATATTTCAAAATAATAGTTTAAATTTTTATTTTAATGGCTTTTCACGTTCATATTATCTTTTATTTTTCCATTATTTCATGACACAGCAGTAGTATCAGTAGTACATAATATATGCCATGTCATAATGACATAAAATGAAAATCTATTTTATAAAAAAATTAAGGGCAACTGCTACAGTACAGACTGAAGCATCTTATTTTTTAGATCAAAGCATCTCCTGTTTCTGCTGCAATGGAAGAGTTCAACACATTTTCAGGAAAATTTGTTTTCACAGGAATTTGCATTGAAATAGATACAATTTCCTGAAAACTTTTGGTTTTATCGAAACAGCGTTTTTTGACACAAAACTGTTTCAATGAAAATTTTCCAACCAGCTTTGCTCCTTAGTCCCACTGCAGTGCCCTATCCACTACTATCCTTCCTACCTGTTACTTGTGCAATGCTGTTAGAATGAAAAAATCCATGCTCACGCTGGTCACGGAATCCGTGCAGCAAACCTGTCATCAGCCATTGTCCAGCCATGCCAGAAGACAGACAGCAGGCAATGTATGTGGCCTAATTAAACCACAACATTATTCACTTGTCATATCTGGGAGGACCCGACAATAGTACAGTGAAGGTCATCATTGTCTCCTAAATCTTTGCCACATACGCCCCAACCTTGGTCCCAGCCATCCTGTTGCTAGGACCTCGCTGCCCTTCCCTCATAAGAGGATTAAGAGGGCTACAAAAGGAGGGGGTCAGCTTGCCACTGTACAAGATACAGGAGTCCCGAACCCTCATTCCTCAGCTCCCTTTTGGGATGCTTTCCTCTACATCCTTTTCCAATGCACATTATCTGATAGCCATATCCCTTTCATCATGAGTACCCGCACTGGACATTTGCCACAAGTTTTATTTTCTATGTGTTGACATTGTAACATAGCCCCCCACCCCCACCTTACCCTGCTGGGTCTCAAACCTGCTGTGAGGAAGGTGGAAAAATCCAGCCTGCTTTGGCCAACGCCCGTGGGAAAAGGGTGACTAATGTGATTCCCACAGTGGATCATGAAGGAACCAGTCCTTTGTTAGACACGATGGGTGAGAGGGTGGGTGCTGCTGGCCTGATCCAGGGGCAAGGAGGCTTCTCTGGGACTGCATGGGATATGAACACCTCCCCTTCCAGTCAGCAGAAAGGGCCGTTTCCCCTCATCCAGGTGGACCAGTCACTTGCAATTCCTCCCCGCTCTGTACAGGTAACCGTTACCCCTTCCTTCACTGCTGCTACCAGTGCCGGTGGAGCCCTTAAAAGGGCAACAACCCCTTTTCTTCCAGCCAGACAAACAAGGACCCACCGCAGAAAGTTGAGGTGAACACATCGTGAGAGAACATGGTCTGGTCTGCAGTAGCAAAATATTAAAAAGGAAACATCTCTCGCCCCCCTTCCACCAAATATATTGTGTCTCTCCAGCCAATTTATCTTTGTCCCTCTTTTCAGCTCCCACTATACCCTGCACTCCCAGAAGCCATGCTCCATCAGGCTATGCTCTGCCCACCAGTATCCCTGCATCTATTCTCTGTTCTTAATCAATTCTGTTCCTCCCAGGCTACTACTTCTCTATCCCCTCCCTCCACAGACTCCAAATCCCATTGCTGTTACCATCCTTCAGTTTCCTGTAGGACTCCAACCGCTCATCACTTGCCCCTTTGAGACCACCCACTGATCCAATGCTGGGCTCTGCACTCTCCTCCCTACAGCAAAACTGATGTGTCCTCCCTTTGCCCCCGGCCCTGTTTTATTTAACTGGGCGGGTCTTTGCACCAAAGAAGGGCTGATCTCAGACTCAGCAACTACCTCCCTCATTCCTATGGTTGGAAAGCCATGAACAATCCCGTTATTGGTGCTCCCCGGCTTTCCCATAGGAAGAGCCAAAACAGAGGAACCATCCTGCTCCAGGCTCCCTATTATGCTTATTGCCTCATAGAACAGTCAGAACAGCTCCACTCCTGCAGTGAGGCAGTAGTGATCAGTGGGGGATCTGCTCAGCAGCTGCAGCAGTTGAGACAGAGCAGAAGAGCTGAGTGTTTCCTGCTATATGGGAAGAGGAGCACAGTGATTAAGATCCAGGCCTGGAGGTAAGGTAGGGTTCTATTCCTATCTCTGCCATACCCAGGACCACACAGGAAGACTAAGTCAATTTGTGGCTTGTCCTATGCTAATATGCAAGAAAGGGAAACAAAGAGCCTTCCCCCCTCATGGAGAGCAGCTCCAGTCAGTCAGTATAAATCCCTGAGCGCAAGGACAGCTCCATACTTGCGTTGCTGGTGCAGCTAGCTACCTTAAAGGACGGGGAACCACGCCTGAAACCCAGTGTGAACATCCACATGAGAGAAACTGGAACTGGAACCCAAGAGCATACTTTTTATGCTGCTAAGGTACTTAAGAACATTGAACACAAAAGGTTAAATTAGAAACCACTGGGGTGAGGGAAGCACCTCTTACCTGTGGAATCTGCAAGCTTTTCCACTCTTCCAGTCAGTCAATTCATCATAGCAAAGCCAGAAGAGTCAGCTAGTTGTTTTTAAACAGCTTAAAGATGTACCACAATGCCACAGTAAGGGAAGATTCAGGAAATATAGGACTAAATGCTTTACTCAAGAGATCATCATCATCATGTTCTTATTACGCCTCTGGTGTTTAGGGCCGTGACGAAGCTCCTCCATGCCTGTCTGTTTCTTCCAAGTCTTTCAATGGTTCCCCAGCTGTGCCACAGGTATAGATGCATTAAAAGACTGAGGTTCTCAGATACTGGGGAACTGCAGGGATTGGAGGGGCAGAGAAGTACTTAAGATAGATTTAGGCTCCGATTGTGCAAGTAACTTAAGCATGTACACTTTATGTTAGGTATGTGTTTAAGTGTCTTACTGAATATGGGCCTTAGTTCAGTGGTTTTCAAACTTTTTTTCTGGTGACCCAGTTGAAGAAAATTGTTGATGCCCACGACCCAACAGAGTTGGGGATGAGGGGGTTTGGGCTGTGGGAGGGGCTCAGGGCTGGAGCAGAGGGTTTGGGTGTGGCAGTGAGGACTGTGGGGTGGGTCCAGGGATGAGGGGATTAGAGTGCAGGGGGGCTCAGGGATAGGGCTGGGGCAGGGGGTTGGAGTGCAGGACGGGGTCAGGGCTGGGGGTGCAGGCTCTGGGGTGGGGCTGGGATGGGGGATTTGGAGTGCAAGAAGGGGCTCCATGTCTGGGGGGCTCAGGGCTGGGGTAGGGGATGAGGCACGGGCTTATCTCGGGTGGCTTCCGGTCAGTGGCACAGCGGAAGTGCTTAGGCAGGCTTCCTGCCTGTCCTGGCACCGCGGACCGTGTTGTGCCTTGGAAGCGGCCAGCAGCTGATCTGGCTCCTAGGTGGAGGTGCACAAGTGGCTCCGAGCTGTTCTTGCCTGCAGGCACCGCCCCCTCCTCCCAGCTCCCATTGGCCAGGAACCAGCCATTGGGAGTCCGGAGCTAGTGCTCAGGATTGGGGCAGCACACAGAGCCCCATGGTCCCCCCGCTTAGGAGCCGGACCTGCTGCTGGCTACTTCCTGGACGCAGCGCAGTATCAGAACAGGTAGGAACTAGCCTGCCTTAGCCGGGCAGCACCGTCAACAGGACATTTAACGGCCCAGACAGCGGTACTGACCAGAGCCACCGTGACCCAGCGCCTTACATTCCATGACACAGTACTGGACCTGCAGTTTGAAAACCACTGTCTTAGTTCATAGTGGCTGAAAATGTCCTTTTGATCAGTGATTCTGTTCTCATCTGGGCACTGTCTCCACTCTACTCCATACTGGGTTTGTAAGACAAAAATCTAGAAAGGCACTCTCAATTAAAATCTAAAAAGTTTGGGTATTCTTGTGCATACACAGTATTTTACAGGCATATAAGCAACAATGGCAGAAACCTCTGGCACCATGCGTATTATTTCATTAAAATATATTAGAAGCTCTTTCTGGGCAAAGTGTTACATTTTAGATTTAACTGGAGTGTAATCAAAACCCGGCACTAAAACTATTGCAACATTATGAAGAGAAAATACTAACTAGGGCAAGGTAGGTGTTTTGGCAACAGGCAACTGTAGCATGTTATTTTAGCATTTCTAAACATAAATGTTGCTGCAGACGATGTGGGGGTGTTTTTTCTTGTACGTAGAACAATTTTAGGGGTGGAAATATAGTTGAAAATCACCTGACAAGTTCAAGCAGATCTAAGGTGCTGCTTTCGTGATTTCTTGTCAATAGTGCTGATGTCACTGTTCCCATCTATAGCTGCTGAAAATCTGTGCTTTTCATGGAGCAAGGACTCCTCAGACTAGTTTGTTAAAGGCTGCTTTTTTTCCAGATTATTATTTTCCACAACTGATCAATAGTTAAATGTGTAACATAAGATAGGCCATAGGGAAAAAAAGTGACGTTTAAATAAAGACTGTAGTGAGCTGTAAGCTTAACGCATCCTTAACCAAATGACATTTACTTTTAAATGAATTACAGGTCAGGACTGAAAACTATATTAATTAGAAGGATTATTTAAAATTTTTAAAATATGCTCTTCAGATCATTTCAATTTGCAGTATTGTTTGTTTCCTCTGAATACTGTGGGTACATACAGCGGGCTCTTTTGTAAAATACACACACACAAAACAAAAGCCCTCCGGATTCACAGAGCACAGCGCAGATCCTCTCTTTATTCCAACGCTTCACAAAAGGCTCCTTTGATTTCAAAGATTTCTCAGGAAGTTGAAGTGCCCTTGTTAACTCAGCACTCTGCAACAAAGTGCATTGCTCACTCGTGTTACACACTGGAATCATGTTGGGGGTGTTCCTTCAAGTCTATGACAAACACCAGAGGGTGCTGCAGTGCTGAATTCTGAACTTGTGGGGCGTGTCTGAGTGGGGCAGGGTAAAGGTACAAAATGGTGTATGAAGAACAGAAGAGTGAAAAACCTCAGGGACTTCACATAAAACCATATTTAGATTCCTTGGGGAGGTGAAGGGCTGCTTTGCTATGGCCAAGGGTACTAGAACTAGCTGAAATTTTTCAAATTACAAATACTGTTATAATAATAAAAAAACGTTCTGTTCAGTTGCTGTTACAGCCTCATCTCCTCCTCATTTCCGTGCCTTTGTTAACAATTCCCTCTTCTCCCTCACTCCCAAGCTGTAGGTCGCAGCATGGAGAGGAAAGGCGGTCTCCCGGGGTCAGGCACAGGTGTCTAGGTAGAAAGACACTGTCTGGCACAGGTGTCTAGGTAGGGGGCAGGTAGTGATCTACACTAAGAAAAGGGATCGCACTGGCGACTTTTCCCTTAGATCAGGGGAGAGCCAGGGACCGATTGGGACTCGAGTCACTGTCTGGTCCCTGGTCTGCTCCCAGAGTGGCAGGGTTGTGCTGGTTCTTTTCTGGGGCTTGTGACAAATCCACGAGACATTAATTTGAAGTGTATCGCCTCCTCCTGAGATCCAGAGGATACAAACACCGATGTGAAAAATTAAGGCTCGAGAGATATTCAAGGCTCTAAAACTATCACAGATCCTACTTGCATCCTGGTAACCAGGAAGTGAGGCATCAAAACCCCTTGACATATATATTTTCAGTTACCTGAGAAAGCAGCCTCACCCTTGACATATGATCTATATCAGTGGTTCTCAAAGCCGGTCTGCCGTGTGTTCAGGGAAAGCCCCTGGCGGGCCAGACCGGTTTGTTTACCTGCCACATCCACATGTTCAGCTGATTGCAGCACCCAGTGGCTGCGGTTTGGTGCTCCAGGCCAATGAGGGCTGCGGGAAGCGGCGTGGGCCAAGGGATGTGCTGGCTGTCCTTCCCGCAGCCCCTATTGGCCTGGAGTGGCCAACTGCGGCCACTGGGAGCTGCGATCGGCTGAACATGTGGACGCGGCAGGTAAACAAACCGGTCCAGCCCACCAGGGGCTTTCCCTGAACAAGCGGCGGACCGCCTTTGAGAACCACTGCTCTATATTATATGTAAGTTTTTCTGTTGACATCGTTTCATTACACCAAGAGCGAGGAATGTACAAATGACAGCGTGAGCTACGCATTCTGTGGTCAGTTTATCTGCTCTCTCTTAATCTTTAGTTATATTTAAGGCTAAGATTTAGTCACGGGTATTTTTAATAAAAGACATGGACGGGAGCTGGGGGGGGGGGGTGAAGAGAGGAGACTGACTACAGGGGAAGGGCCACTGCTGTGGGCACGTGTCTGGTGCGGGCTGCTGCTGGCCCAAGCAGCTGGCTTCAGAGCCTCTCCAGCAGCAGCCAGCGTGGCTGTCCCTGGGGCCACCTGAGCAGCTGACCCCGGAGCCAGCTGCTTGGGCAGCCATGGGGTCAGCCACACTGGCCACCACAGAAGTCATGGAGGTCACGGAAAGTCACCAAATCCGTGACTTCTGCGACCTCTGTGACAAACACGGAGCCCTAGTTATACTCCTTTGAAGTTTTCCAGTTTCTATTCTACTACCACTACAGGAAGCATTTCCAATAAAGGACATGAGATTTCCTCAGTAAATGTCCATCAGTGAAGTCAAGCTGAGTGATTTTTCGAGTTCCTCAATGCGGATAGGCTCCCACGGATAAAACACCACAACTTTTCTCTTCTCAGTCATGAGAAAGCCGTTGTCATTAAACCTCCCTGGTATATTCCCTACATCCAGCCAAACAAAAGGAGTGATTGCTGTGGTCTGCAGAACAAACGTATACAGGTCACCTTGCTGAGAAATAGTGGCCTGAAAGAGGAAGAAAAATAAAGTTAGTATTATTACAGAAGTCTGTGTAGTAAAAACAACTTCACCAATCAGTGTAAAAGTTGTAGGCCAGTGTAATGGAAGGTATTTTGAAAATACATTTGTTAAAATTATTTTTCTCCTCTCCACCTCCTTTATGGAATGTTCTATATAATTTAATAGGGATAAAGCCAATAAGATTCTATACAAAGCATCCCAGAAACCTACAGAACTTAACAGAGATTTATGGCCTTGCTACAGAATACTATAGGCTGGTTTAAAAATTCTATCGAATGTTATCATTATTTACTTTCCATAAGGACAGTTCCTCTAAAAATAATGGGATAAATTCTATACTGACTTACACCCAGTGCAATCCTATCAAAGTCACAAGGTGCTAGATAGATTTATTCTCGTGGCAAAACACTTCTCTCAACCCATACATTCAGATATTAAGGTTGTTGTCCCTTCTTGCTACATCAGTAATAAAAATCCGTGGAAGTAAAAGAAGAATAAATCAGGGCAATGTAGCAGGTCACCTACTGCTAGTGTAAGAAAGGAGGGTCTTTAAAATATATTTAGAATTGATACATAAGGCATGCTGTGAGATCTCAGAAATAGGTTTAACGTTTTACTGTAAACTTTTCAGTAATAAAACACTACACAGTCTAAAAACACAACTAGATACATTTTCACTCAACATTTTTCTTTTACAGAAGCATCTCTCTTCTGAACATTAATGGTACATTAAAAATCAGCAAGTTACATATTAAATATATACTAAATAAATGTTATGACAAAAAAAATGCTTTTTTTTTTTAGTTCGTAAGAGAAACAGCATACTCTGGATTTTTCTGTTTTCACAGTTAGATTTGCAGTATATTTTAAATAAGCTTTTGAAGTGAAACCTACCCCAAAACAAAGATACAAAAAGTAGCATTTGTGTTAACAAAGATATTTTAAAATGAGATTATGATCAGAAAAGTGACACTGTAAAAAAAAAAAAAAAAGCGCCACCTTTTTACCCAACGTATCTTCTACGTACATATACTCTAAATCATATTTGCTTACTTTACTGACAAAATTAATGCTATTATGTTTTTCTCCTGCTAGACAACACAGCTATGGGAGAATGAGCAGAATTTGCATAATCACAAGACTCAAACTAAATTCTAACTGCAGAGCTTTTATTATTGGCGATGTCAGCTAGAAAGAATCTGTCTTTTCAGATTCCAGATTGAATCTGTAGTCCTGTGTGAAAAAAAAAAAAAAAAAAAATGGGCCAATTCTTTTCCTGTGCATGTTGGTGTGAGAGGCGAATCAGACCCACTTTTTTATTTGTTAACTGAACAAATCTGATCTGGAATCACAGAGGCAACACAGTGTAAACCCATCCTGCTTTTTAGAGTGTCTCTTCTGTGACTACTGAGGAAGAGTTTTCGAGTAAGGAGGCACGGAGAGCAGCAGCAGCGACAGTCAGAGTAACATGGTAGAAAGGGAGTCTGAGAATCTAAGGCAGCAGGCAGTTCTGGGGGAAATAGCCAATAAAGTAAATAATTGTACTTATCACTTATATTGCTTTTCATGCAGACACAAGGATTGAAATGATGTACAGATATTGGAAAGTAACTGTAAAGCCATTATGCAAATCAGAACTCCTTAGCTGGAGTGCAGAATTTTGTATAATGCAGAAATAACCGTACAAAGTTGCATGTCAGTCATGCCACAACATCCCTGGGACAGCAGAGGCAATTCCATTGTAATATCATTACCAATAACTGGTATTCTGTTCGGCATTTACTGTATTACTAGCAGTTAACGCTGGAAACTGATACTAATCAGAAGTTGGAATACCTGTCACAGTGCCATTTGTTAACTGGGGACAAAAAAAGAGACGAAGATGGAGATGCTGCATCAAACAAGTGGGATGTACTCTGATCGACTGAAATGCAGCCTTCTTATAAAAGGGGGGGGACCTAGTGATGTTTAGGCATTTCTTCAGAAACAACCAGTGAAGAAGAAAAACTCACTTTGAACTCCTCTGTGCAGAGATTCAGAAAAGCTACTGCCAAATGATTGAAGAGCAAAAGACATCACGTTATAGACACCACCCCCACCCCTCACAACTCCACAGCAGACAAGCTTGGCAGGACTAAAGAAAGTAACTTAGGACAGCTGGTGCTTACACTGAGCTGTGCTTTCTCCAATCCCACCGCATCCTTCAGCGAAGATAGAAAGTGAGAGTTGCCAGGACTATGGAGATCGCCTTTTCCCATAAGGTAGAAGGTGACAACACAGCTTTGCCTGGTACAATTCCCACATCTTTTCAGCAGGTCATTTACGGGTTCCTTGTAAATTGGGGCAGCACTCCCTGCCTTAAGGGTCACACCCTCTTTAGCAAGGGTACACACTGGCTCCATAGAACTCCACTGGTGCACACGGACCTGTGACAGAGATTAAGGGGGGTCAAACTGTTAACAGAGAAAACAATATCACTACAAAAATATCCCTACATCCCAGATTTTCCAGCTACTCACAGAATGAGACATTTTCCTGGAAGTACATGGCACATAGCCTCAAGATGATTTCTACCCCAGACAAGAAGAGACTTTGCAAAGATTAAAATAATAACGAATATAAATATTACCCATTTTACTATTTAAACTAAGCAACAATTCTGTCTCAAATAGCCTGAACATGTTGATCTTTAGGACATGCTGCAAAGCTCTTTTCTAGCTGATGCCAGGGGTGGCTGGATTGGGGTGTATTAGGGACTGGAATTGTTGGCATAAGGGTTTATTGCATCCCCTCCCTTTTCTGGTTCAGGAAATTGCTGGTTATGCTTATTTAAAGTTGACCTGTATTACCTGAGACCTGCAGCGATGCCTAGAGCTTTTGTATAGAGAATTTTAATATATTTGATCAATAGAAATGACAAGCCGTGATTTTAAGCGGAATCCCTGGAATTGTGTTAACACAGTGAAATACAACTTTGCCAGAGGACCTCATTTTTATCAACAGGAACGGCCTCCTGTACAAAAACTGTGATCCATTTGGCTTACTTTTAGCATGAGGTAACTGCAAAAGAGCAGATGTGAAAGAATACATGAAGAGGCACTCGACCACAAGAGGTGCTAGCAGCCAGAAAAAGATCCTAAAGCTCCTCCTAATCACTCTTTTTCACAAGTTTAAAATGTTCTTGAACTGCTAATCAAAAAATCTATACTAGAAGTGAATACTAGACACGTGCCTCTCTAACTACACCAGAGCTTTGGAATTACAGACACAGGCTTAAACTCAAACCAGAGACAAGCAACTCCACAAAGTGCAGCTCTGCTCTGAAAAGTGGCTTTGCAAAAACAGCACTGTGTTTTTCACGTTGATTTTTTTTTGCAGCTTACAAGAGTTTTTTGTTGTTATTTGTTTATTTTTAAACTGCCACCCTTGTAAACTGAAAGAATCTGCAAGGTCTTGCGGACAGGGCAGTGGACTGAGAATCAGGAGACAAGTTCTAGTCCCAGCTCTCCCAGTGACCTACTGTTTGACCTGGGACAAGTCACTTCTCCATTCTGTGCCTGCTTACTTTCCCACCCTTTGTCTGTCTTGTCTATTTATACTGTAGATGTTTCAACTCAGGAACTGTCTCTTGCAATGTATTTTTATACAGTACTCAATACAATGGGGCCCCGATCTCATCTGGGGCCTGTAAGTGCTACTGTCATACAAATAATAAATAATAATAAACCAAGCAACTATGGAATCTGAAAGTCAAACAGGATTCTTTCTGGCCCATGCATAATATTGCCCTTATACACATGTGCATAATCCTACAACCTTCTGCGGGATCACTCAGATGTAGCTTGGGGCATAATTTTAGGATAATAGGGTTGCATAGGAGGCCTGCAATTGAAACTGAGTTACCAGTTCTGTTGATGCCTCACAAGCCACAAAATAATCCAGTGTATTTTCTCAGAGCTGCATTGGTTCAGGAAGGCTAACAGTAATTATAAATAATAATAAAATAAAATAATAACAACAACTTTTTTCACTAGGGTCTGTAGATCTAACTCTGAATACACCCAGGGCCTGAATCTGTAATCTGAATTACAAGATGAAATTTTTTAATTTGTTTCTTATTTAAACTTAATCACCTTTTACATCTGGACTGTATTTTTAGTGGAGTTATTATTTCTTTACCATTTAAAATTTAAGACTCAAGGTTCCTTCTAGCCTTATGTTTCTATAATTCTATGATCCTATATACACTGCGGTAGCACCCTCAGGTTAGGGCCCAACTGCGCTAAGCACTGTACAGAGATATAGTTTGTGACGGTCTCTGCCCCAAAGAACTCTTGGTCTAAAAAACAAGACAAAATAGGAGGATTAATTAACCCATTTATACCAGGACTCAGGTCAGCCCACAATCACATTCTGAACAAACTCTCAGAAGCTGAAGCACTGGTGCAGGGGAGAGCTGAGAGGGCTGGACATGGACTTACTGGATCGCTGTTCCATATCCAAGCACTTATTTATATTTGTCTATTCTTTTCCCTAGCAGGAGGTGACCTTTTTGACAGACAGAAGGCAGCACTTACTTGGAGCGTCAGCTCACAGTCTGAATGAAGATCCGACACACCGTAGATGTGCAGCACGCCGTCATCTTCATATCCCACAGGCAACAGTGGGGCAAAGAAATGCTGGGCAAAGTAATGGAGCATTTTCCACTTGCCCCCATACTCTGAGTATTAAAGAAAGCATGATTCAGACACAATCTGAGATTGGCTGTGAACATGTAGGGCATGATCCCGCCCCAGTGCATAGGTTATGATACTGCAACTTCCTCTCCCCGTTTCTGGTGGGCTGGTCTTCTCCACACCTTTTCTTGCTCCCTTTGGGGGAGGATATGCAACCTTAGGGGAACAAAGAGGAAGCAGCTCCTGCACTCCCTCAAGCACAGTAATTGCAGCTGTCCCTGGATCTTGTGTAGGGCAAACGCAGAAAGATAGGAGGTACTTTATGCCCACTCTCTCCCCTTTCTATATACCCCCACAAGGGCCCAAGACAATCTGGCCTATCGTGTGGTGACCAAGAATTCAATTGTTTTACATAGGTTGACAGTAGTAATAACTGAACCTGATGTGCTGCTCAAACCCTCCCACTAAATTTACCAGAATAGCAAAGTAACACAGAAAAAAATCAATCAATAATACACTGGGCCATGTGTTATATTAATGGTATGAGAAAATCTTGTGGTTTTTTTTTTTTTGTTTTTTTTTTTTAAACCAGCATGTGGGGTTTTTATTTTTCATGTCACTGATCCAGGCTTCTGATGTTTGGCCCCTGGTGAACAGTTCCCAGCAGTCCATACTCCCACTGGCTGCTGCCCTGAGGCTGTTGTCCCTCACTGGCCAGTCTATGCTTTCCCAGCCGGTGGGAAGGCAGCGCCCTCACTTGAAGATCTTTCCCTGGTTGAAGGCTTTGCCGACATGTTTGAATTCGCCCTCCCACGTGAAATACTCTGTGACCAGCGTCTTGCACTCCTCACTGTCTGCATCCATCTTCCTCCAGGTATAGGACTCATAATGCACTTGCCAGTCAGGGCTCAACAGGAAGGCCAGCTCCTGGCCGCGGAAGACCCAGATGCCGAGATGATGCTGTCGTTGTTGGTGCCGAAGAGGATGACGCTGGAAAAAGCGTTCTTCCGTAGTTTGTCCAGGCTCTGGAACATGCCTGAGATGAGGTTGCAGCTCATGAAGGTCTGGCTGGTGTTGCTGGGTTTACAAATCTCTCTGATTCATTTTGAGGTTCACAATACCAGTTTGAGTTCTACAAACCTTTGGTTCCTGTAATTAACATTCCTCTCAGGGTGATTCAATTTAAAAAAAAAAAAAAAAGAGCATACATGCTATACATAGGGATAGAAGAATCACCACTACAAAGGACTGGCATAAGTGTGTACCATGTATTTAGCATGTACAGTTAGACAAAATCTGCTGTCAGTTATGCTGTTGCAAATCCAGAGTAACCCATTGGCTTTAGTAGGGTTACTACAGACTTACACCATTGTTAATGAGAGATTAATCTGGCCTGTCCTATTTCATTTTTCATCAGAATCTCCCTCTTCCCATTCTCTTGGTCAGTTTTTGCAATTCCTCCTAAACAAAACATAAACCTGTAAGCCTGAGTCAGACTTTCAAACTTATGAATCCAAGCAGACTCAAAATTAGGCCCATCTGTAGAAGTTCTCTCTATTGTTTGGGGTTTTTTAAATAAAATACTTAAACATACTGTATGTGCATGTTCCAGTTTACTTTGCCGGTTTAGGGGGAGCTGTACTTTATTACTTATTATGCTATCAAAAATTCTGCCATTCACAGATTAGAGAAACCATCAAATGTCATCTCCTCACAAATACCACCAAAATCTGGTATAAAGCTCAGCACAGTGGGTGAGCCAGCCATAGTGGAGTTTCCCCAGGTGTGATACTTCCAGAAAAGTAGTCTTGTAAGAACACTCATTATGTAGCATTCTGAAAATATGGATCTTTGTGTCAATGTCCATCTTCTCCCCACTCCTTTCCTATCTAGGTCAATATTTTAATGTTAACATTTTAACTCCATCCTTGCTCAGCCATATATCCTCTCCACTGGCATATCACTAAAAAGAGGCACCAACTCGTCTGCATAACCTTATGATGAAAGAAAATTATACCCTGTCCAATTTTGGTTTGTGGCTTTTCATCTGAGATAACATGAACAAAGCTCATGATGTTGGAAGATACTTGCAATAACCAAAAGCTTCTGCTTTGCTTTGGTGCTTGTTTAGAAGTACGTACAACTTTGTACATTTCAGTATCCTGGGCATTATCCCTGAGACAGCCTTGGTTTCTAAGTTATGACACCAAAGCGTGGCCAGTGCAGGTTGACAGCACAGGGAAGAACTCCAGTTTTACCATAATGCTGTTGACTTGCATTAAAGGGTGAAATCTAAAAAGGGTTTCTGGAGGGTTGCTGAGCCTAGTCGCTATTCAGTACCAGATATTTCATAGAGCTTCTTCAAACATACAAGTCATCAGTAACTTTATTATAAGTCATTTAGCTCAGACAGTGTGTGGGTGCTGTCTAGTACACAAAGATAATCCCGGTTCTGAACCGTTTATAGTCTAAATGGCAGACACACAGGGAGACAGGAGGCCACGGTAAAATTCAGAGATGGGGCTAACTCTGTGGTTCGTTTGATTTAAATTACACGTGCTTCTTGTGGGACTTCAGAAAACCTGAATGAACAAGAGAAAGTGAAGGCTTGGACTGGGAGTAGCTGGTCCAAAACAAAGCAAAATGTGTGGCAGCTTCTTGTCTCTAAAATGGACGCCGTGTTGTGTAGACAGCAAAGAAAAATATAATGGCATTCTCTGGAAAAAGGGCATCAGGCTTTTTGAGTTGGGGGAGGCAGTGCAGTTCTCAAGCCTTCAAGATTGCCATGAGAATCTCAGGGATTTCGGCAGTCTTTGCAACAGGTGCCTTTAGCCGTAGGTTTCGAGCAGAGTCTGCTGCAAGCTCAGACTAATTTCTGTGGCACGGCCCATGTTTTCAGTGGCACGCTAATTTAGCAGATTGGAAATTCTGTAGCAGCTTCATTTACATTCTGAAAATTAAGGCTTTTATTGGATTAAAATATGAAAATGAAGCATATCAAAGAGCATCCCCTGACATTTAGCTCGATATTAAATTCAATTTATTTTATGCTAAGCCCATGTTTTCTCTTTTCAATATGCCACAGATTTGTGAACTGATAACACAACTGCATCACAGAAATCGTCTGGGGGAAAGCTGGTGGTTTTGGCTTAAAATTTTCAGAGAATGGGATGGCGATCTGAAGAAACTGCCAAACATTAAAATGAGAAAAGTCTCTACTAAAAATGCTGTTTGCAGTAGGACGGAGGTGGCAAATGGGGAAGCTGAAGAGGAATTAGATGCAGCAAAAGACACAGACTAATAAGCACCAGCTGATACGAAAGATGAAACAGCTGAAAGGGACTGCCAGGAACCTATTTGAACTATCACTGGAAGCAGAAATAAAGCTGGTATTTTCAATTATATTTGAGAAGACATGGCTGGTTGAATATTTGATTAGTTGGTTGTGCTTCACCCTGGCCTTAAGTTATGGAGTGAGATTTCAGCAAGCAGCATGTTAGATTCAGTGTGGTGCTTACTTAAAGAAAAATGAAGGCTTGAAAATCCAAAACTTTCAGAAAATCTCCATTTCCCCCCTACCTCTGCCACCCTAGCTTCTCTTCAGGTTGCAAGCCCCTAGCTATGGGTTGATGGGGAATAGTTATCTCTAGCCTAATGGCTGTGGGACTGTGCACTATCTGTGACTCACCTGTTTTGGCAAATGTGATGGGGGCGGTGGGGGGAATTTTCTTGGTAGTGCCCATTCATTGGATGATGATAATGAGAACATAAATGTAATTTAATTTTGATAAGTAGGTAAGATACTGTTATACAGCAGACTGCCTTTACCCAAAACTTGGTCCATTACCTGTGGCCTTTAAGTTAAGATAAAATGGTACTAAATAGGTGACTTAAATCTATCCCCATAGCCACCATCTCCAGATTTTCTTTACTGAGCCAGAAACCAGTCCTCAGGAAATTGTGCATTTGCAGATGATGGCTGAAGCTCGGGTAATGGCTTAGAGAAGCAGGCTTTCATACAGCCTCATGTTAGCACACTTGAAAAGAGCGTCAAAAATTGGAGGAAGGCTTTTGGAGCCTCCTGTAAAGCATCCCTCCACCTCCCTTTGTGCCTAATTTGGACCCATCTTTCAGAAAAGCCCTTGTTAGACTTTAGAAAAAGCCAAGGAGAGAACAGTAGAAAGAATTTCCTTCTCTACCCACTTCCTTTAAGAGCACAGGCCCTGGCCTGTAACTAAGAAATGTATGCCAAAGTAGAAGCATAGTGTCCCATTTAGTGATAAGGGATATCCATAACTTGATCATCAAAAGGGCTCCTAGGTCTACAACTGCATGAACTCAAGAAAAGCCTTTTATTCTAGGGCTGTAGAGGCAGAATGTATTTCTGTCACTAAAAGCTATGTGCACAGATTGACTGTTTTCTGATGCCAGTGGTAGCCAGTTAACCCTTTTATGGAAGAGATTTTATTGCCTTCATTACAAAGACTGAGTTGATCGCTAAGCTGAGACACTGTTGGTTATCTGGTGTGGCTTAGTGGATAGAATACTGGACTGAGGTTCAGGACACCTGGGTTCTCTTCCCAGCTCTACCACTGGCCTACTGGGTGACCCTAGTAAGTCACTTTCCTGCATTTGCCTATTTGTAAAATGAAGATGATGATGCTTATTTCCTTTGTAAAGCACTTTGAGACTGACAGATGAAAAGTGGTGGGTATGAGGTAAGTGACAGTATTTGTATCATTGCTAGCACATTTACACGGGGATGCTCTTGTGGCACTGTCAAATGATTCATAAAGTGGGTGGGCTTCCCCAGGGTTTAGTCTTAAGGGATGCTGCTGGGTCTGGCAGAGACTTGCCAAACAGGCAATACTTTGCAGGTGGGCAGTTTAACATCTTCAGGTTAAGGGAATTTATAGGGATCAGGTATTCAGCCCATCCCTCACTCATAGGGAAATATATAACAATTGAGCTCAAGGCTATTGGAAAAGACCTGACAATCTCATTTTGCTGCATCCTCCCATCCCTGTGGCAGGGACTGGGGACTCTGGATACTTTCATGGAACCTGCTGTGAGGCCCAAGCGTGTCTGTTTTGTAGCGAGTAAGCTCAGACAGTGGATAAAGTACATGGACCTGACTGATATGAAGTGTAGCGATGGTAAATGCTTTGTGTTCTATTGAGCCAAATTGCCAATTCTGATATCTGTAGAAAAAAACCTGCCATGCTATCACAGTTGTGTGGGATGTTTTCAGGGACATAGATTTGTTGGTGCAGAAACTCAAGGTAAGGTTACTTTATAGAACCAAGAATTCATTTTTCTCTTGAGCTTAGTGGATATCATGTGTGATTTGGGGATGAGTGGGTTCTTGATTTAATATATACAAAAGGCTTTCTTGGGTTCAATGGTATGACCATTAGGCTGCAGAAGAGAAGAATAGCTGCTTTCAACTACCTGAAAGGGGGATTCCAAAGAGGATGGATCTAGACTGTTCTCAGTGGTAGCAGATGACAGAACAAGGAGTAATGGTCTCAAGTTGCAGTGTGGGAGGTTTAGGTTGAATATTAAGAAAAACTTTTTCACTAGGAGGGTGGTGAAACACTGGAATGTGTTACCTAGGGAGGTGGTGGAATCTCCTTCCTTAGAAGTTTTTAAGGTCAGGCTTGACAAAGCCCTGGCTGGGATGATTTAATTGGGGATCGGTACTGCTTTGAGCAGGGGGTTGGACTAGATGACCTCCTGAGGTCCCTTCCAACCCTGATATTCTATGATTCCATGACTTCCGGGTGGTGCATATACAGTGGTGTGGGAAGTGCAAGATGGCTCACAATTGGGGGATAAAAAACTGGATGTTTTGGCAAAACTGATCAGAAATGAACAATTGTTAACAATGCTGACATTTAAACTTATCATTCGCTTTCACATCTCATTGACATTAATGGGAGAAGTGCACACCTCCCCAGCTACTGTTTCATGCTCTCTGCAGACCCAAGCAGATACCACTACATCAGTTACACCTTCTCCATGTTTTAAAGTGTTGTTTTTCCCTGTAACCAAAGGCCAAATAAATGTTTTTTAAATAATACAAAACAGCCTACATGTTGGAGCACAGTTCCACAGCAAGGGATGGATTGTACAGTTAATTCTGCAGCCAAGAATCACAGAATATTTGGAGCCATTACTATGGCTGCTGCAACTGTGACAGTGACTTTTGGTAGAATTGAGAGATAAGCCCTCTTCATGCTGGCTGCAAAGTAGACAGCTCAAGTGTTTAAGCCTGACTGTCTGGATTTACTTGAAAAGATTTCTTGATGTAAAAATGGCAGTGAGAAATCTTGGGAAGGAGCAGCCAGTGTGAAAATTTCTGGCTTTAACTATTCCTGTTGTAGGCACGTATGGCAAAAGCTATTTAAAAACAAACCTGGGACTAGTTTTCTGTGTTTAAATGAACTGTTGTTTAAATCTGAGTTCCCAAATCTCTTCCAAATTATGACATACACAACAGGGACTGTACTTTATATCACAACATCAACGTTCAGAACAAGAGGTGATGACTCACTCTGGAATAAGACATCACTGCCCAGATCTTTCACTGTTTCCTGAAGCCTTTTCATCTAACATCTAGAAGATAGCTTTCTTCACTGTAACGGATTCTAAATTAATTGCTCAGCGCCATTTAACACAACCCGAGAAACATTCTGCTGAATTCTTTCCTCACATCCAATCTCACAAATTTAAATCTATTTTTTTTAAAACCCTGTGGTTTCAGCTCACTGGACACTAAGTATTGGACCCACACTTCTAACCAATAAAACTCAGCAATCTGTAAAACTCCTGATAGCTGAATCAGATACCTCAAGGTGACATCTGTGCAGGAAGGTGCAGAAATTCCAGCTACAGCTTAGCATTCTTCACTGAAAACACACCACACAGATGCTAAAGCAATCAATGCAGCACAAGTGGCTCCAAAATCATAATCAAACATTCAAAATCTGAGGAGATACATTGACTTCTGAAGGGAGGCAGAGAGTCACATGCAGACAAGAGGGCTTCACTGTGTTTTCTTACTTTCCAGGTAAATGTTTTTAATATATAAACAAATACTTAATTCTCAATTCTCTCCCCATTTCAAGAAGGAACACACTTCCACTCTCTATGGAAAATTATGTAAACCCCTCCATGGCACGCCATTTATGAAAGAACAAATCTAAATAAAGGAAGTATTCATCAGCGATGCCACTGTGCAACCTAAAGAAATGCAGAAGTGTGGTTTTGAAATGCAAAGAAAACTAATTCCAACATTTGCATTTCAAAACTTCCTCTACTGCATCGCCTAATTAAATGAAAATTAAATTTTTCCTCAATCCACTGACTAAAATGAATAAAATGAAACAAAGGGACAGCAGTATCTCTGCTGAGCTTCCTTTCTGAAAATTGACATTAATAAGGCTATGACTAATTAAACTATGCAAGACATATGCTGTGATGACGTTAGTTGTTCTGTAGTTAAAAAAAATCATCCTTATGTTCATCACATCAGATCATCTGTCAATGCATCTGTACATTGAGACATTTTACTAAGTTTTTTTCCTCCTTTTTAAGGTACTTATTTTGTAAGAATTTGTCGATTATAGCAAAATTCAGAAAAACAAACATTAAAACATTATGTTTCTACAGCATAAATTCACGAAGTCGAGGAACCTCAGTGTTAAGGCTGGACTACTGTCTTGGCTGACATCATGAGGCCAAGGTAAAGCAGCGTGTTGTTTAAAGACAGATTCACTATAGTTGTTTCCTCTGGTTTTTGAGGTGGAGGTCTTCCACACAGGAAAAGGGAAGAGAAAAACTTTAAGAAGTAAGAAGATGTCACTGTAAAACCACAAAAATTGGCAGGTGGACCCAGGGGCAGGTGTAGAAAAAACTACGTTTACCTCCTTTTCATAAACTGACCATATTCCAACATTTCTTTAACTATGAACTTCTTCTCTGCAGCATATATCAGTAAACTAAAACAATAATTAAGAAATAACTGAGGTTGAAATCATAGATAGGGCAATGGACTGGGATTCAACAGTCCTGAGTTCAATTCCCAGCTCTACTACTAGTCTGCTGGATGTCCCTCGGGAAAGTCACTTTACCTCTAGTTTTCCCATCTGTAAAATGGGGATAATGATACTGCCCTCTTTTGTAAAATGCTTTGAGATGTAAAGATGATAAGCATCATATAACAAGTAGGTAAATGTATTATATACTTCCACAGAACAGTCCTTCCACCTTAAAAAACCCCTAAACCTCAAAATACGGTCACCTAGATATAAGCAGTTACGGAATGCAGCCACTTCCCTCAGACCATGCAGTTCTCCTTCACTTACTATTTATTACCCAAGCAAATTACACATCTGCACTCAACCTAAACTAGGCCCGTTATGCTGTGAAATAAAACACATTGTTGGATATATACAGATCACATTATATGCTATTTAATTAGAACTATAGATTCTTCAACTAATTTAGTCCTAGTGTGTCTTGACATATTGCAAAGTTCCACACACATTGACTGAGAAATTAGATGTTTTTATTACTAAGAAAAAACATCATAATCTTTCAGCTTATTGAATGATTATATGTTTTTTTATATTTATGTAAATATAGCTAACCATCATTTATTGGTATGCTTCCCTAAAAATACTGCTGTCCATATGCACTAAAAACAACTCTTTAGATCTTTCCAACCTTTTCCACAATACTAAAAGGCACTTCTCTTCTCTAAAAGGCAGCAACACCAAAACAAACAAACAAAACTAGGTTGCACAAAAACAATGAGGAGTCCAGTGGCACCTTAAAGACTAACGGATTTATTTGGGCATAAGCCTTCGTGGGTAAAAAAACCCAACTTCTTCAGATGCATCGTGGGTTTTTTACCCACGAAAGCTTATGCCCAAATAAATCTGTTAGTATTTAAGGTGAACTGGACTCCTCATTGTTTTTGTGGATACAGACTAACACAGCTACCCCTCTGATACTTAAAACTAGTTTGGAGTATCGAGGCTTCGCCACTCTGGAGATGGAAAAATTAAAAAAAAACAAAACAAAAATCTTTGAGTTTTACCACACTCCTCAGAAAAACTATCCTGGATGAGCTGTGGCATGTAAGCTTTAAGGAAGATCAATTTCTTTCAGGGGAAGCTAGGGAGATGTTCAAAAGTTAGGTTTCAGAGTAGCAGCCGTGTTAGTCTGTATTCACAAAAAGAAAAGGAGTACTTGTGGCACCTTAGAGACTAACAAATTTATTTGAGCATAAGCTTTTGTGAGCTATAGCTCACTTCATCGAATGCATCCCATGAAGTGAGCTGTAGCTCACGAAAGCTTATGCTCAAATAAATTTGTTAGTCTCTAAGGTGCCACAAGTACTCCTTTTCTTTTTGTTGAAAAGTTAGGTTTATAATGAGGAGCTAACTTCAACCTTAACTACAGTGCGGCTACCACTCCATAGCAGTTATGCTTGTTTGTTTTAAATATTGTCTTATACTCAAAAGACATTAATATTGCTTAAATTAAAAGACATAAAAGTTAAACTAGGGCCTGCACCACTGAAAGAATTATAGGGCATCTTCGCCTTGTGTTATAAAGGTTCTTGGATCTACATTTACAATTGGTGGTTACTGTATTCTGAAACAAACACTAACGAGTGGATACACTGAAAGGTTTGTTTTCCTCTTTGTTTTGTTTGTATTTGAGGAGGATGACATATCAAGACCAACAGCTTTGCATCCCCGCTCAGTTTTAGTATCAGGCTTATCCTGCAAACCAGTTTGCTGAGATGTATTAGCAGATGGTTAGAAATATGTTATCCAGGCAATAATGGTGAGCCTTATTCTTGAACTGGTATTTCTGATGAAAAAAGTTATAGATAATAAAAAGAAATTTAAAAAGCACAATTAGAGGTTTCATTGATGGCAATTGGAAGACTTACCTAGAGAAGCCCATGAAGGGGCCTGCCAGATATCATTGAGCTGCCAGTAGAGTGATCCCATTGTATGTCCCTCTCCATTGGTTATCTCACTTCGACTACGCCGATAGAACTCCGTTTCTGCCTTTATACACTGGGCTTGCATAACCTTGTTCAGCAAATATATTAAAAAGAGGATTATTTTTAATTTGGTTAACTATTCTCAAAACATTGTGTGTGTGTTTGTGTGGGTCAGCGAGAGAAAGACAGACAGGGCTTTTCATGCTCTCTTTGAGCTAGATTGTACCTAAAAGGCACAACTCTGACCAAGAGACAGTACAGGAAAAGTGCTGTTACAAGGGGATTTCAGCAAGGTGTTGTGTGGCAAGGAGGTATAATCTTTCCCTAGCCTGCTGCAATCAGTGTGTCCAACCTGCTCTCTGGGTCAGTGTAGAGGGTCAAGGCCCAACTTCTTCCTGCCTTTCCCATTTTCTCTGGAGTAATTTATGCTGCATGGAAGAAGTATCCCCTGAGATGATCACTAGTCCTGGTGCGGGAGAAGGGAAACAAAGAGGGGAAATTGGAGAGGCTTTTCATGCCCTGTTCTCTCCACTACAAAGGGTCAGGGACACACAAAATTTACCCACATTAAATTATATTGTAAATTCTTCAAGGCAAGGACTATCTCATTATAATATGTCTCTTCAGTGCCTAACATACTGACCGAGACCAGGCCCCCTAGCTGCTAATAACAACGATGGCTGTATTAGATAGAAGTATCTGTCACCAGATTGTGACACACGGTTACCTGAGTAAGGTAAATCGTATCTTTGAACCGTTTTAGAGGATCTGTGTTCTGGGGCAGCTTGAAGTGAAGTCCAGCCTGATGAAGCATTTGGTCGTTACCAGCTGCATGGTGCTGTCGATGGAGGGAGAAATGACTTGTATAAGACCAGTCCTCTGTAGAGGAAACCTTTTGAAAACACAGAAAAGGTTGAAAATGGATCATAAAGAAATGGCAAAACATGCATGCTCCTGATCTTTGGGACCAGTACTTATCGATTGCTGAATAGCAAGAAAGGTGAATAATATCCATTTCAGCCTCTTGCCATCACCTAGAGTATTTAAAATAATACTTTATGTTTCTGTAGTGCCTTTCATCTGAGTACCTTTAAGTCTTGAAGCCCACAACACCTGGTGGAGTAACTGTTATATTCTTACAGATGGACAGACCACGGCACAGAGGGCCAAATTCAGAAGGCTCAGCACACAGGCAGGGGTGGCTTTGCTGGTTTTGTAGAACTTCACTTATTTGTCCTACAGTAGAATTTGGCCCACAAAGCTTTCACAGAGTCAGTGGCCAAGGAGAGGGGAAAGGAAGTGAGGAGGGAAAAACAGCTTCAGAGACAGGGCTCCTGGGGGGGGGGGGGGGGTAAGAGTGGGGTTGTTGTCAGTGGACGAGCCTGGGAGCTTATATTCATAACTTTGCTCAAAATCATGGACTGACTAGGAACACCAGATTTATGACTTATTACAACAATCTATAACCCACTAACAACCCCCTGCCCCACAGCTGTCTCCCCCTATTCCTTTCCCTCCTATGGAGGGATGTCAACAGGCCACTTCACCTTGAATGGTCCCCTGAAATGTGCGTTAACTACTTATGCTAAACAACCTGTTCCACTTTGTATTTAGCTGTGACACTCTGAGTACGTTTCCCAGACCTGAAGAAGAGCTCGTGTAAGCTCGAAAGCTTGTCTCTCTCACCAACAGAAGCTGGTCCAATAAAATATATTACCTCACCCATCTTGTCTCTCTAACATCCTGGGACTGACACAGCTACAACAACAGTGCATATGATATAAAAGACAAGCTCACTAATCGGTCACTAGCCGGCTTGCTTTTACTACAGCAAGTAAAAATGCACAACTTATTTTTGGTTCTGATCCAATGGAGGTGGAAGCTGTGTGTAACGGTTAATCAAGAGTTAAGTTTGTGATGTGAGGAGACAGGATTCAACAATCAGTGTCTTAATACTTTAATCAATACAAGCTCCTGTGTTTAGAGAGTTCAAGAATGTGTCCCCAATTGTTTAAAACTGGAAAAGCAAATTTAAAAACATAGATTATAATAAATTATAGCAATGCTGTGGACTCTGACACAGCAAGAATGACCTATGGTAATAAATTAGGACTGTAGGTATTTATCTTGGCTATCATGAGAGGAACCAAGTTTAATGTATTAAAAGGGGAAAGATGTACATCCCACGCTGTCTCTACTAGTCATATTAAACCTAACATTTCCTCTTAATAAGGAATTTGTGTCATTTCAACTATAGTCACGGACCCAGAGTTTCTTGACCAGTAATTCACTGTCAAGACCAAAAGGGAACAGGGAGCAGGAAAGCTATGAAAATGGAAGCTTTGCCTTACCTTTTCCAATGTACTAAAAGAGGGCCAGGACTGAAATCCATACTCCGAGGCAAACCGAGTTTTAGGATACACTGTCCAGTTCCAGCAGTCACTGAAGTAATCATAAAAGTGGGTGTCACCATAATGGGTGTCATAAGGATTTTGGGAGAGCCAGCCTTCTTTAACAGACTCCTTGCCATTTGTTGGACTGGATGTAATATAAGGACGACTCTTATCCTCCTGGGTAAACAAAACAAAACACACCATAATAAAGTGATTGGTTCTAACATTTCAATATCCAGACCTTACTTTGGGGAGTGAAACCAAAATGCCTTTGCCAAATTGCTGAGTCACTGCCTAGGAAACATTTTGCTTTTGTGCCCTGACATTCATCTCCTCCCTCACATGTAATCGTTTTTAATTTCTGGAATCAGAGGCCTAACAGGATGTACTACCACTTTCTATTTCTATGATTCCTCCTCCCCTTCATGGCCATGTAAACACTGCATGAATCAGGCCCTCAGGTACCAGCCAGATGCTCCCACTGAAGAAGTGGACAGAGAGAAAACTATTCCAGGGCTCCACCGCCCCCTCCTATTGAAATCAGCAAAACTGACTGGACACATTTGTGAGGGAGGAATATACTGCATACCGTTCAAGTGGTGTCATAAATTACCTAATCTCCTCATAGTACAATAGGGATACCATTAGAGGAACTGGTTTCAGAGTAACAGCCGTGTTAGTCTGTATTCGCAAAAAGAAAAGGAGTACTTGTGGCACCTTAGAGACTAACCAATTTATTTGAGCATAAGCTTTCGTGAGCTACAGCTCACTTCATCGGATGCATACTGTGGAAAATACAGAAGATGTTTTTATACACACAAACCATGAAAAAATGGTTGTTTATCACTACAAAAGGTTTTCTCTCCCCCCACCCTACTCTCCTGCTGGTAATAGCTTATCTAAAGTGATCACTCTCCTTACAATGTGTATGATAATCAAGGTGGGCCATTTCCAGCACAAATCCAGGTTTTCTTCCCCCCCCCCCCCGCTAGTACTAGTACTTTATTAAGCCCAGGACAGAAAGTGGAGTCTATCCTCAGTGTATCCAACTCTAGGTGTGAATAATAAGTTGCAAAGCAGGAGGAATCCAGCTACTTCTTGCCCATGGAAGCTTATTAGCCTCATCTGCTAGTACAATGTAGGCTGCGTTCTGAGTGGAGAGGAATTTGAAACTAAAGTTCAGTTTTGAAAATCTTAGGGAAAGGGATTCTCTTGCCTCAGATCAAGGGATTTCCTATCTTTAAATGTGTCTACATTATTAGTAACAGCTATTTAAAGCACTTCTAGTGGAAAATAAACAAAATTATCATTAACATTTGTGTGGTGAGACAGTTCCTTTAAGTAAAATGATTACTTTTGCAGCAGCAATGCTAAGATTTTTCCCTTTTTTCCCCCCTTTGTTACAGACAACCAACAAGCCTCAGTCTTAATACATTCAAAATATGCTGTCATTACAGTCTGTGGCATTGTGCTTTGGTTTTGTTTGACCTGGCTGTGCATTTTAGGCCAGATGCAACTTTATGAAGGGCAGGATTTAGAGTTGTTTCAAATTACATATATTTAACCACTACTACACACTGCCTCTCGTCAGTGCCAAATACTGAAGCGTTTCTTTGAAATTATAAAACATTTAGGGACACATTTTCAGTAAGGGAAGCCCTTGGTTCTACATTCACAGTTACCACTATTAGCTCCAATATAGCAAAGCAGTTAGCCACAGGCTTCAGTTTAAGCACAAGTAATTTCATTCACTCGTTTTTAACTGTGTGAACAGTTAATCACAAGAACTGCTTATCTAAGGATATGCTACATTCTCCATCACTGAAGCCTTGATATGAAGGCTGGATGTTTTTCCAAGTGATAGATTCTAGCTTAGCCAGATGTAATTGGCTTGATGGAGAAATTGCTTGGTGAAATTCTATGGCTTGTGTTATGCCATAGGAGTTCAGACAGAAGATCGTAATGGTTTCTTCTGGCCTTAAAAATCTATCCATCTATATGCTTAAAGTGAAGCAGACACTTCAGTGCTTTACTGGATTGGAGACACTGTGCAGTCAAATCAGGTGACATAAGACGCCTACCAGAAGCATTTCCCTAAGCCATCTGCATGCACAGTAACACAGTTTGTGCACATGATCATAGAAATGATAGAAACCTAGAAAAAAATGATTACTTACCTTCTCGTAACTGCTGTTCTTCAAGATGCGTTGTTCATGTCCATTCCAATCAGGTATGTGTATGGCAGACGGAAGATTTTTCCCATAGCAGCATCTGTCAGGTCAGCCTGGGTGCCCCTTGGAGTCGCGCCTTCGTGGCGCTCAACATAGAGCCCATCCAACCCGCCACCCCCTCAGTTCCTTCTTGCCAGTGACTCTGACAGAGGAGTAGGAGGGTGGATATTGGAATGGACATGAACAACACATTTTGGTGGCCAAACCCTTAGTGACGACATGGACAGCCCCTGCTGCTTGAGGTGGACAAGATAGTCCAATATAAGCAGTAAAGAGGCGAGCACGGGTGACGAACCGTGTTGCGCTGATCAGATTGCGAATCTCTTCCACTTGGCAAGGTAGGTAGCCCTGGTGGAGGGCTTTCTATTGCAAAGGAGGACTTGTTTGACCAGGTCTGAACAGGAGACCTCTATTGGGTTCAGCCATGGAGCTTCCATGCCATGAGGTGCAGGTACTTGAGGTTCGGGTGCTGGAGACCACCATGACCCTGGGTCAATAAGTCCGGGAAGAGCAGCAAGGTAACTGGGGCTTCCACAGACATTTCCAGAAGCCATGTGTAACAGTGCTGGCGAGGCCAACCTGGAGCTATCAGTATCACTGAAGCTCGTTCCCGTCACATTTTGAGGAGTACCTTGTGAACGAGCAGAATAGGCGGAAACATGTAAAGGAGATGGTCTCCCCATGGGAGGAGGAATGCATCTGTGATGGAGCCCAGACTGCGATTCAGGAAGGAGAAACATTGCAGACACTTCCTGTTGCGTTGTTTGGCGAACAGGTTTATCTGGGGAAATCCCCACTGTTGGAAGATTGAGTTCGCAATGTCTGGGCGTAAGGACCCCTTGTGCCCGTGGAATGACCTGCTGAGATAGTCCACCAACTTGTTCAATATCCTGGGGAGGTACGATGCTTGAAGGTGTATTGAAGGCTCTACGCAGAAGTCCCACATGAGTGCTTCCTGGCACAGGGGAGTGGAGCATGCACCCCTGTTTGTTGATACAGAATATCACCGTGGTGTTGTCTGTCATTACTGATACACATTTCCCTGATAAGTAGGTTCGGAAAGTCTCAGCTCTCTGACATTGATGTGGAGAGTGAGCTCTGCCCAAGACCAGAGGCCTTGAGTCCTGAGGACTCCCAGATGTGCTCCCCAGCCCAGTGCATCCGTCGCTAGCGAGAGAGACGGCTGAGGGCTGGTGAAGGGGACCCCTGGACATAGTACCTGTGGATCGAACCACCACAGGAAGGAGTTGAGGACCTGGTGAGACAGGGTCACAATCCCGTCCAAGCTGTCCCGGCCTGGCCGATACACCGACACTAGCCATGACTGAAGAGGTTGAAGTCTGAGTCTGGCATGCTGCACCACATAGGTACAAACAGCGATGTGTCGTAGAAGTTTCAGGCAATTCCTAGCTGTGGTGATGGGGAAATACCTGAGACCTCGAATGATGTCACCCAGGGCCTGGAACTTCACTTCTGGGAGGTATGCCCTGGCTTAAGTCGAGTCCAGTATTGCCCCTATAAACTCTATCCGCTGAATCAGGGACAGCGTTGATTTCCCGTTGTTCAGAAGGAGGCCCAGTTTGTCAAACGTCGCTCTTATGAAGTCGACTTGTGCCTCCACTTGAGTCTTGGAGTGGCCCTTGATGAGCCAGTCATCGAAGTATGGGAACACCTGTACCTGCCACCTGTGCAGGAATGCGGCCACAACTGCCATGCACTTGGTAGACACTCGAGGTGCCGCTGACAGGCCAAACGGGAGGACTGTGAACTGCTAGTGGTTTTTGCTCACCACAAACCTGAGATGGGGCAGTGTGATTGCTATGTGAAAGTATGTGTTCTTCAAGTCAAGGGTGGCGTACCAGTCCCCTGGATCCAATGATGGGATGATGGAGGCCAAAGAGACCATGCGGAACTTGAGTTTCTTCATGAAGTTGTTGAGCTCCCGCAGGTCTAGGATGGGAAATACCGGGAACGCCCTTCTGCTTCTGAGGAATCTTTTCCACTGCCCCTAGAGATAGGAGCGAGTTGTTCTGTTGTTGGTAGAACCGCTGTGTGGCACGGGTGTGAAGGCCCAACAACTTGAGGGTGGCTCGAGTCCTTTAGGCTATGAAGCCTTTTATCCATCCTTCCGGAAAACAGAGTCACACCCTCAAAGGGAAGGTCCTGTATGGTCTGCTGGACCTTGTAAGAGAGACCAGAGACCTGAAGCCAGGAGCCCCTTCTCATGGCCACACCTGTAGCCATCAGCCCTCGTGGGCACATCAGCTCTGTCCAGCACAGCCTGCAGGAAAGCTCAGGAAATGAGCTTACCTTCCTCAACCAAGGCCAAGAACTCGGCATGGGAATCTTGCGGCAGCAGCTCTGCAAATTTTGCCATTACCCCACATGTGTTATTCAGTAGTTGCTGATTTGAAATGTGGAGCTACAACCCGCCCATAGAATAGACCTTTCTCCGAAAAGGTCGAGTCTTTTCACCTCCCTGTTCTTAAGGGAGGGTCCCTGGTAGCTTTGCTGCTCACACTGGTTGGCAGCGTCCACGACAAGGGAATCAGGCGGTGGATGTGAGTACAGATGCTCATAGCCCTTAGATGGCACAAAGTAGCACCTTTCATTGCACTTAGCTGTGGGTGGCAATGAAGTTTTGATCGTGTCCAATATGGTCTTGATAAGAGGCAGACCAATGTGTGCAGTCCAGAGGGCGGGAGGATATCCACCGTGGGATCCGCATCCTCCACTACCTCCTCTGCCTGAATACCCAGGCCCTGGGCAACTCGCCGCAGCAATTGCTGCAACACCCTGCTGTCCTCCAAGCCTGGAGCTATAGTGGTGCCTGCCAGTGCCTCATCTAGCAAGAAAGAGGAAGAAGCCCTCGTAAAGGGCAGCTGTTCCCTCCCATCAGCGCCCAAGGAGTCCCGTGAGTCCTGGGGATCCCGGGATGGTGGTGACCCGGACGGTGCTGTGCCCCTCGGTGCTGGGACAGAAGATACCTACGCCAGGGCTGTAGGTGGCGCTGTTGGCATTGCTGTTGGTGCTAGTGCAGATGTCGGTGCCGGTACCAATGAGTCTGGCGATGATGCCACAGCCGATGGCGTCGATGTAAGCGGCGGCACCTCAGTAGCTGGCCGCAGTGTGTCGGAGAGCACCAAAGCTGCAGAAGGTGGTACGAAGGTAGCAGAAGCTACCAATGTTGCTGCTGAGTGCGATCCCTGGCTTCGTCCCTGGCTTTGATGGAAGGCCCAGGGCGTCCAGAAGGGCCACTGCGTCAGGTTTTGCCACTGTGGAGGCCACAGTGCCAGGTAGGCTCGTCTCCCTTGACGCGACCTGGATCTCCTGCTCCTACTTCTGCCAGAGCGATAGGAGTCGGACTCTGACTCCGAGGTTTTCGAAAATGAAGACCACAGAGGAGCTGGGCTGCGAGGCGCAGAGTGTTGAGAACTAGAGGAATGACTGGGCTCTCATTCCAGAGCTCCTGGCACGGGGGGTGCTGTGTAGAAGGCAAGCCAGCATGGCCGGCTTCCCTCTTGAATGTACTGTGGGGTGGGCCGGTGCTGCCAGTGCCGGCGGTTCATCCCTCTTTGGAGGTGAGAACGGCACTGTGAGGCACAATAAGTCCTGAGCTGCCTCCGGCTTCTTTTTCTTCTGAGGCACCGGCGATTGAGACCGGTGCCTACCCACCAAATGGACGTGAGAAGAGCCATGACGGTGCCGAGCATCTCGCGAAGAGTCCTTCCTTAGCACCTGTTCCCAGGATGATGGTGCCAGGAGGAGGTGCTGGGTGCAGAATCCCAGATCCCAGGTCTGAATGGGGCAAAGAGCTGCCTCCATAAGCAGAACTCTGAGCTGCAGTTCTCTCTTTCAAAGTTCTGGGGCGGAACTCATGGGTCATTTTTTGATATGCACTTGGCGCAGACCTCACACTTTTTGAACCCCGGGGACAATGGCACACCACAGCTCCGGGGAGTCGGAGGGAGAACCCCCAACAAACTCTAAACAACTATTAACTACAGAAGAACTATAAACAAATGACACAGATAGAGATGCTTGATAAAGCAAGAGCTATGGGACGTTCCAGTTAACTGTCACTGGCGGTAAGAAGGAACTGAGGGGGTGGCGGGTCGGCAAGGCTCTATATTGAGCGCCATTAAGGTGTGACTGCAGGGGGTGCCCAGGCCAACCCGACGGATGCTGCTATGAGAAAAATCTTCTGGCTGCTGTGCATGCGTGCACACACACCTGTTTGGAATTGACATGAACAAGCACTCAAAGAAGAACCTACAAATACAGGTACACAATGGTGTGTGTATTTTTCCATGTGTAGCTTACTGGAGAATTATGCCCAAAATGATAACTAAAATACATACCTTTGTATTCCTGTTAAATGTGTTGATACTAAAATAATAATAGCATTTACAGTAGATAGAAATTTTAATTACAAGACAAATCACATTTGTTAGAGTTAGATTGTATAAGTTCTCCAGGACAGTGACACATCTATCACATATTTTGTGAAGTGTCTCAGTACTCTATGTTATTGTTATTAACAAACAACAAATGAATCCACTTTGAGCAAAGAACTATTTTTGGCTAAGACACTAATCAGGACTATGTTGTTCTTGAGTCCATATTACAATTTAGATTAATATTGACAGTAATTGTAAAACATAGTTGTGTTAATATATTAGCAATGTTGTCAATACGAACTTGTTAGATTTAAGCTTTAATGCAGAAATTTGTCGAGTATATTACATCAGCCATTTTGGTTTATCAGTCGCTTCACCCTTATTGAGCAGTTTCTCTCAAAGCTTCCCCTTTTATCAGTTTCCCCCTCATGGTTTTCCTGTACCCTTAAATTTCCAGGACTAGAATGGCCCTACAAGCTCCTTAAAGCCAGTAGCATGCAATCACTAATGACAACATCTATATTGTTTTTAGATTACACTTTGATTGCCTGGGTTGATGCACGTAAATTGATGGTGGTATGCATCTACTGTAATTTCAGCATAGCCAGTAAAACCAGTTTAGTCCAAAATCATCGTATTCTAAAGTAGCCTGTGAGCCATGAAGCAACAGGGATAAGGGGGTAGCTACTGCAGGGTAGAAAATTAATATTTCTTGGTAGAGGAGAAATGTTTTAACTGGCAGAATGTCAGTTTCACTTTGCATATCTCTGTACTGCATACTCTGTATTTTAGCTAGCTAGAGAGATCAAAGCATTCATCTGTGGTTCAGGCATTACTCTCTGCATAGCTATTCAGGAATGAAATGCCATGTAGAGCAACTTATTCTTTATTGGTGTCACAGAGGCAACTTTCAGTCTACTCTCTCTCTGAAGTCAAAAACAGTGGCGTTTCATTGCAAGAAGAGAGAGAGCTCTTCACCACAAGTGGTGGCAGGTTCCCTCCTACCCCTTCAATTGTAGGAGGCACTGCCAGATGCTGAGGGGACCTCTCCGGAAGGCCATGCCTTCACTCCAAGAAGGGAATAGGTAAACCAGCTTGACTCCATCTCCTACTGAGAGTTGCTGCAGCAAGACTGGGAGAGAGGAATTCTTACTCATCCTTTTCCCTCTAACATGTTTTCTTTTTCATCAGTCTTCTCTCTCATCCTCTGATCAGCCAAAACAAAGGTAAAGTAGGATTTGATCATCCCTTTGGAATGCAGCATTTAATCTGGAATTACTGCAGTGGAACCTGATTAAAATGGAGTGAGTTTCACTACTGTTGCATCCACACTGAGAATTTTAGGCAAGTCTTGTATCACATGTAACTCTACTGGTGCCAGAAAGACTGTACATGGGCTGCAGGCCTTTTTACCAGCATGTCCTCTAAACCTGCTTTATGTTCCTACCACAGTCAGTGGAGCTGCATCAGTGGGCACTGGTGGCAAATGACAGGTCTCATCTTTGCATTCTGTGTCCTTATATAACCCACAAGAAGTGAAAGTCCAGCAATTTGTGATTTTCAATACACTCCATTCTAAGCAGAATTTCACTGTAAATAACTTCATTACAAGCAGGTATCACTGTATGACATCAAGCAAAGCTCTAAAACTTCCAGAACAAGGAGAAAAGCTGCAAAAACTGCAATGAGAATCTGTAAAACACAATCACAGCAGTCTTCACCATGGTTTTTACGTATTGTTGTCGGCATGTCCACACTGCTTCTGTAAATCTGTTCCCTTAAACAACTCAAGGAAATTTGGCCCAAATTGCAGACTTTAAAACCTTTTGCAAGACAATTTGGGGGCGGGCGCTATGCCCCTGAAAATTTCACTTACAGCAAGAACAATTTCTCGGATGTTCTTCACATAAAGTGTCACATAGTCTTTGAAATAAACTTTCATCTCAGCATGTGGTATGGAGAACCAGTTGCCTGCAACTGCTGCCTCATTTTCATTGTTTCCACTCCATAAAATGATGCATGGGTGAGATTTTAATCTCTTTACCTGAAATAGAAGTCACAGTTTCTAAATTAAAATTCAATTACTTCCCTTTAACTGGATATCTTGTAAAGTTTATGCAAGTTGCACAGAGTTCAAACAATACTGGCTGGTTTCTACACTTGCTGAAGTGATCTCAATGACAAGAAATATGAAAGATTGCAAAGGATACAGTACCATTGCAGCCAAGGGAATAAGGAACCAATGCTGCAAATTGACATGTCAGTAACTTTACTCCATGAGTAATCATACAGACTTCAAAGGGAATACTCACATGAATAAAGTTACTCATCAGTTTGCAGAACCAAGTCCTAAATTTGTACATCTTTGAAACTACTGGAAATTCACATTTTTGGTAGACTATAAAAGAACAAAATATTTAATGTTTTCATCTTTACTTTTCCACAAGGCATATAACACAACACTTTTTTCAACCTGCAAAAAAACAACTTCCCTGCCTGGCCAGAAAAATAGATTTAAAAAAAATTAATAATGAAATGATACACAGCCCAGGCCAGCAAAATATATAATCTCCTCTTCTTCTAAAACATGTACAAGTAGAGGTGAGATTAGAGTAGGAAGACAGGACAGGGAGACCCCATGTTACCCCTAGGATGACTTCTACATTCCTCTGCCCACCATGTTCTCCCTTGCTTTTCTACAGGCTCACTCCGTTTTCTTGCTTGTGTGTGTGTTTGTTACTTGAGTGCACAATAGACTGCAGTCTTTAAAGAAACTCATGTCAAACAATGAACAACAGAAATGAAACAGTCAATACAAGCATACTGAAATATGGGTCCTTGACACTACTGAACAACATACCTGATGAGTAACTTCTGCTCTTACTGATTCTAAGTAGTTCTGGTCAGTTGGGTAAAGGGCACATGCAAACATAAAATCCTGCCAAATCTACAGAGCAAGAAAAAGGAAATAAAAAACCTGTCAGCAAATATTTTTCTACACTTAGTGAATGATTTTCAGTTCACATGGACTTCAGTTCAGATGGAATTATTTGTCTTAAACAGCAGATGATGTAGAAATTTTTAACTTACTCACTGTACATGAATACTGGAGGTGTCACCAAAACAGATACACCCCAGATGAGCTCAACTTTCATGTGCACATACACCCCCAGAGTTGATTTCCTCAATTTTAATGTTTTAAGCCATTTCTTCATCATTATGATCTAGATTCTTCCACCTTACCCATGGTTTGCAAGTAGCTCCACTGCTCCCAATAAGAATACTTGGAAGCCATATTTTACTCAATATGAGTGAAGATGGAAGACTCTGTCCATAAGTGAATGAAGTTCTTATGGCTTTTACAGCGTGTTTTGCATATACCCATGAGTAGAGCAACAAATCCCCATTAGCTATTAGCAGAAGAAAGTCATTACACTGATGAGTTTATTTAATTTTGTTATGATTTAAAGTACAGCTACTGTAACACTCCAGACATGCTTCCCAACACAACACATAAAACACGAGATCAACTTAAATTAACACTGAGAGAAAAGAAGTGATATCTCCCATCCATCAGAGTTGGGGAAAAACCCAGACCCTCCCATAACTCAATGTATCTCTTCAGAGAAAGCCTGGATAAATAGATATATCTTGCAAGAAACCTCTAAGGTCAATGACAAAATGTTGAGAAAAGCCTTTATGTCACCTAATCTATCTATATTCCCTTACAACCAGTGCAAGATTATTCCATACAATATATTTTGTAATGTTCTGTCCAGTCCAGTTTCAACTGACTCAACTCACTACTTTTTCTTGACAATCTACTCCACAGATACCATAATCAGAAATGTTTTCCTGATATTCAAAGTAAGTTTTTCTTTGCTTATTTTTAATACAATGAATTCTACCTTCTTGGGCTACCCCAGACAATTTCTCTCCCTCCTTGATGTTTACATCCTGCAGATATCTCCATGACAACTTAAAAAAAATAAGAAACTCCCTAAACTATTTTAACATCATTTTAATGATTAACAGCAAAAATGAAAATGAACCAATATCAATTACACATTGATTGAATTCATCACTTGTAATTTCATAGTCTCCTGATCCAAATAAGCTGTTTCATTCATGTCTCAAAAAAAGGAATTCCAAAAAAACTGAACATATTTTGGTCCAATGAGTCAGATATCCATTTCAACCTGTTTTCCTTTTAAAGTTTCCATGATTTTGAGATTCCTAATAGATCCTGTATTTTCATTTTCAGGTTACTAAGGCAAAGACCTACTGAAGAATGTTGTCACAGAAACATCGCTGCTGGAAAAGCCTTGCTCCCTACATGGTGTCTCACCTTTCCAGACAAGATGCCAGGCAGAAAGAGGAGAGCCAGCTAAGCACTTCCAGCAGTGAAAGGATGCCCTTCCGTGAATGATTCAGTGGGTCTTTCCTAAAAGATCTGAAAACAATTTTTAAAAAATCCATTAATAAATGCAAAATCACGGAAGCTTTACAATGGAAAAAAGTGCAAAAATCAGTGCACAATCATGCCTAATAAAAAAAATACAAACCTGTGCAGGCTCCATCGGAGACTGTGTAGAGACAAACACCCTTTATAAAGGCATGTCTCAAAAGTATCTAAGATGGTATTTAGCATACTAGCTCCAGTGAATTGTTACTTCCTTTTTCCTTGAGATATTATCCCATTACATGACTTGACTTTGAATCATTTTCCAACTCTTTATAAGATAGCAAGAGAGGCAAGTTAAGTAGAAGATTCATATTCATCAATATTAAAAAATTTCTTGGTTTATTTTCAGAGAAGCCTCTCTTTAAAATCAAAGTTCAATTTTTTCAGAATGATGACCTAATTTTAGGTACTTACATCAATATTTAGGTTACTAAATAAGGCCAGCGAGTTCTGCCTGGGCACGGAGCTAAATGGCCTATTTAGGTTAGAGTACCTACAAATCAAAGAGAACTGTAGGAGCTCAGAAGCACTGAAAATCAGAGCCCTTGTTTAGGTGACCAAAATAGATTTAGGTGCCCAGTTTTAGGCACCAAGTTCCAATAATTTGGACTCAGTGTAAGGAATATCTAAGAATTTTCTCTCTTGTACAGGCAAATCTCAGAGAGAATGTTTACGCATGGACATATACATAAACAGAGGGAAGAAAACCCTGTCATATACAATGCTAATGTAATGTTTCTCTTGCGAAAATCATACTGTCCCATTTTCCCGTGTGTTATGCTGAATGGTAGATGTAGGCACACTTCTCAAGATTCTAACAACAAACACAACTCAAGCTTCACTCACATACTCGGTTTCATCAAAAACCACTGATGTGTATTTACAGTCTTGTAAATTGGAGCTATGGACCTAGTTTCACCGTAGTGTTTGCACCAGGTTTTCCCACTACAGTCACGTTTAAACTGACTTACAGCTTTCCCCAAAATATTCCTTTTGGGCTGAAATTTTCCATGCTTGGTCTCAGGCCAAAGTTGAAAGTTTTTGGAAAGCCTGAATTAAATCTCTTCAGCTGTTTTGAGATTAAGAGGATTTTTTTTTTTTTTTTAACAGAAATACATTTTTTTTTTTTACAGAAGAGAAAGCGCAACTACCTTAATAGTTGATGGGATTATTCAAAAATAGCTGGAACTATAAGCAGGGTAGTTAATTCTGATTGTGCAGGCCGTGCTCACACTGTTGAGAACTTATTCATGTACTCCCACAGGTTTCAGCAGTGCTACTCTCACATGAGTAAGTAATCAGAATGAGTAAAAGGTCCCACAATCTCCACGCGGAACAAAAAAAAAGCCAAAGTAAGCCACATTTGAGGGGGGAAAAGTTATAAATATTTAAAATCGTGTGTTTGTGTAGCCCACTGTTTCATGAATGTGACAAGTCATCCTTTGTACCCAATCCACAGAGGATTCTATTTGATACAGGTTCTTATACGGCACTCATCACTGTAGTATCTGAGCGTCTTCCAGCAGTTCATCAATCAACATGACTAACGCCTGTCATGTGTAGTTCTTATCTTCTCTTCTGGAGAAAGAATTGCACGAGCATTGCAGTACTTTGTTTTGGTTAGGTGTTGTTTGGGGAGTTTTGTGACAGCTCTGAGCACCCTTCACCACAGGCTCATGCTCAAGTGGTTCATGCTTTCAGCTGTGGAGGTCTTAAATTCAATTCCTGCTAACGGGCAAGGTGACAGTTGTTAACTTTGCAACTGTGTTGTTATACACATTTCTGGTGCACAACAACAGCAGTAATATTCTGTACATGGCCTAAGGTAGGATAACTGTACCTATAAGCAGACACTTACTGCCCATGGCCTATGACCTTCCCCTCTTTTTTTTCCTCTCCAGTTTTCTTTAAACAAAACAAACAAACAAGAGAAACTAAAGAACAACATGCAAGATAAATTTAATGTTAAGGTCGAGACGTTAGAGTGCACCTGTGCAGACATGCACATGCAAAAGGAAATTCAAACGTTAACAGGTTAAGTTTTTAACTTTTGGGTACTCAACTTGTGAGACCTTAAAGGACCCTGATTTTCAGAGCACCTGTCCTATGAAAATGAGGCCCCTATATTGTTTCAAGGTGAATATCCAGAAATCATTAGTTCCTTTTGAAAATTTAGCCCAGATTACTGTACCACTATTAACTCAGCTGCCTTGCTTACACACCAGTATTTTCTATTTGTTATTTTCTTGTCAATTTGGAATACAGGAGCTGAGTTGTCTTGTTTATTTTTTACCATTATTCCTAGTTCATCGCAGATATCATAGAATTCATCTTGCTCATATACTCCTCCTCCCCATACACGAAGTGCATTCATGTTAGCATCAACTGTGGACTGCAAGATGAGCTTTAACCTGTTCAATACAAAGAGAATTAAATCAGGAGAGCTAACAGTTATATGGAATTACACCCTCCCTAAACTAGATAGCCAGGAGAAACCTACACAGGCTCTTATCCTTTTTCTTAAAAATATATATATATCCAATTTATGTATATCATTAGCTGACAGGCCAAGACTAGTCACTTTGACAGAAAGACTATTCTGACACCCTAGAAATCTGTATAAATGTTCACTTCACTCCCAAAGCTAAATTCTTGCAAATAAAAGGGCTCAATCCTGCTACCAAACCAGTGGGATTACTCATGGTAGTAAGTACTACACTCAGTAACAAGTGTTTGCAGGACTGGGTCTTAAGGTTCTATCCCAGAAAAGAGTCAAACACCCTGTCATAAATATAAAGGGAAGGGTAAACACCTTTAAATCCATCCTGGCCAGAGGAAAAACCCTTTCACCTGTAAAAGGTTAAGAAGCTAGGATAACTTTGCTGGCACCTGAGCAAAATGACCAATGAGGAGACAAGATACTTTTAAAAGCTGGGGGGAGGGAGAAACAAAGGGTCTGTCTGTCTGTGTGATGCTTTTGCCAGGAACAGAACAGGAATGGAGTCATAGAACTTAGTAAATAATCTAGCTAGATATGCGTTAGATTATGATTTCTTTAAATGGCTGAGGAAATAAGCGGTGCTGAATGGAATGGATATTCCTGTTTTTGCGTCTTTTTGTAACTTAAGGTTTTGCCTAGAGGGATTCTCTATGTTTTGAGTCTAATTACCCTGTAAGGTATTTACCATCCTGATTTTACAGAGGTGATTCTTTTTACTTTTCTTCTATTAAAATTCTTTTAAGAAACTGAATGCTTTTTTTATTGTTCTTAAGATCCAAGGGTTTGGGTCTGTGGTCACCTATGCAAATTGGTGAGGATTTTTACCAAACCTTCCTCAGGAAGGGGGGTGCAAGGTTTTGGTGAGGATTTTGGGGGGAAAGATGATTCCAAACAACTCTTTCCCAGTAACCGGTTAAACGTTTGGTGGTGGCAGTGAAAGTCCAAGGGCAAAGGGTAAAATAGTTTGTACCTTGGGGAAGTTTTAACCTAAGCTGGTAAAAGTAAGATTAGGAGGTTTTCATGCAGGTCCCCACATCTGTACCCTAGAGTTCAGAGTGGGGAAGGAACCTTGACACACCCTTAAAAAATGTTTTATTAAAAAAAAAATTAAACACTATATTTATCCAAGTAGCTCCTTTGATTTGTTATCTTCTTTTCCCTTTAGATTTTACCTTGTTTTATATACATATTACCTTGAATTTTAATAATTTCCAACCATTTCTGAAACATATCTCGGAGTCTTTTTTCTCTCATATATTCGCATGTTGAGAAAGAGTGAAAAAACTAACAGATGCATTACAGCACCCTGAATGACATTTATAAATCATGTTGGGCCTAATTCTGCCAACCTCGTCACTCTGAGTAGACACCTTACCCTACAAGTAGTCCCACTCCTAACTAACTGAGGGTAGCAGAATCAGGCTCTGAGGATTACCAATACCACCCAGGCTCCCTGAACTCATCCATCAACAACATCAGAACACTACCTTTGTGCAAGAGCCAAATCTCTTCCCCTTTATTGACCTGATTTCTACTCCCCTTACTCGCACTGAATAGAACTCTCCACTGAAGATAGTTCCACTGTTGATGTCAATGGGACTGCTCACAGAGTGAGTGCTATTCATCATGAATAAGGAGGGGCAGAATCTGGCTCTTAGTACTCAATATCTAAAGAATATTTATTATGACTTACATATCAGAGGAAACTCTGTCTTGGAAAGAATCTGCTGGAATCCAATTGGATCCCTTAATGAAGATGGGGAGTCCATTGATCCTGAAGTAGAAACTCAGGCCTCGTGAACCAGGTATAGGCTCCTCAACCAATTCCACTGTTCGAAAATAAGCCTGTGGAGAATTGAAACTTGTGCATTTTTAAAGCAGTAACATGCTTTATATGAAAAATATAAAGAAAGCAATCTAAAAACCTAACCTTCAGGAATTGTCCGTTACATCTTTTGTTTGTTAGTACACTATCAAGCTATTTCTAAAATAGGTAAAGTATAACAGTACAGGTCTTTCAAATGAAACCATTGTGCACGTTTTGCTAAACCATCTATGCACAATATCAACTTCCTTTCATTTTAACAGGAGCTTGAAACAGAAAATTGCCTAAAGTTTCTGGCTTATTGAGAGAGAGAGAGTGTGCGCGCATATGTGTGCAAACTGCTCATGCTGCAGCAGACGTGCATATGGCCTGTTTGAGATCAGTGAGAGAAATCCAGAGGCTGCATTAGATTAAACATTAACTGTATTTTACCCACACTTCCTCTTCTTATGGAAGGAGACTGCAGGAGCCTAGCTGTGGAATTCTTTGCCAGACAAGATGATACTACGCCCAAGCCTGACCACTCAGATCAAAATGTGAGACTCATCTTTTTACTAAAGCCAGCTCCCCCAGTAAGGACATCTTTCCCATGCAACTATCCAAAGGAGAGGGGAGCTCCTTTGAACAGCTTAGTTTTATTTGAATAGGTGCAGTTCAGCACTAAGATACCATGGTGACCAGCTCAGACATACAACAGCTAGATTAGATAAAGCTACAGGCAAGGCTGTTCCTGACTGCGGTCATGTAGAATTACTCATCAAGCAGAGGCCCACACATCCATTAGAGTGCCCCTTTTATCCTGACATCTGGTAGATCTGTGCTTGTGGATAGAGCATTACAAACTATGCAAGCTTTTTTAATCCTTTTCCTGTAAGTGGAAGAACAGGATTAGAGAACGCTGGACTGTTTTGGGGACTGTTTATTTGGGCTAAGTAAATGCACTGTGCTGAAGAATATTTCGTTTGCACTAACAACTGTACAGTAAAGACTTCTGGGGCAATATGGAAGTGAGCAGTTACATAGTTATGTTGCCAGACGCTGAGAATGGGCGACAGGGTATGGATCACTTGATGATTACCTGTTCTGTTCATTCCCTCTGTGGCACCTGGCATTGTGTCAGAAGACACAATCCTGGGCTGGATGGACCTTTTGCCGGACCCAATACGGCCGTTCTTATGTTCTTAGCTATGTGACTGAATGAAGAGGTCAGAGGTGTCTCCCTACCCACAGTAGGAACAGTTGGGAGACAGCTGCCATTTTAGGTTCCTCTTCAGCTGCAGAATGTTACTGCATGAGACTGTCTCTCTTTCAGGAAGATTTTATTCTTGTTATTTCTTTGTTGTTTTCCTTACTCTGATACAAGTCATCTAGATTAAAAAGAATATATCCCCGTTGGCTCTTTGTGCATGTAACACAAGTATCACTACAGGTGTTTCTTCCTACTGCTCAGTATAGGAGACAGAGAATTATGAAATTAATTCAAATGAAGTGAGGGAAAAGTAACTGAGGAACTGCATCCAACAAAACCAAAACATTGAGTCTATGTCAGAACTTGGGGATTTCCTAGTTCTCGGGGCCTAACCTTAAATTACTAAACTGCACCTCCATCAAGGTTAAATTATTATTTGCTGTAACATTTTCAAGATATCAAGCTCTAGAAATGTATTGGACGTATGTCGGGTTGAGTATGTATACTAGGAATGTAGCAGTAGGGGTCAACTTAACACAAATAAATACAACTGATACTTACCAACTGGGGTAAACATTTTAATTCCACAAATCAAGCACAGGCTGGAGTTCAAAAGGCCACTGACAATGCCCACGGTTTATTTTGTGAAATACTTTAATCTTAGCAATCATACAAATACTGAAGGGGGGGGGGAGACAACAGTATTTCATATGGCAAGAAAAGAAACAACACGCACTTTGCGCTCCTTGGTTCCTATTTGGTGCTCAAGTCAAGTTGTGCAATGATTAAATTTTATCCTCATGCAGACAATGTGTATGACAAACCAAACTTGTGGTCACAGATCATCTGTCACATATTGACCCCTCCTATGTCAAGCTAACGACCAAAATGTACACAAGGAAAAATAGAAGCAGAAGCCTGACCCAAATATTACAGTATGGGGCAGAATCCTAAACGACTGTTTCATAGGTATACAAATAGTAAGCTCTTTGGGGCAGGGAAAGTCTTTGTTGTGTTTGTACAGCACCTAGCATACTCCTGCTCCATGACTGGAGCTCCTGTACGCTATAGCAATACAAATAATAGACAATAGTAACTACAATACTGTACAGAAGCAGCTGTGGATTAAGGCTAAATGGGGCTCAGATCCAGTACGACCAAAGAGTCCCCAATTACACAAAGGTCTCTCCACACCAAACCAACTTGTTCATGGCACTCTTGACTCCCTACTGCCATTGCGCCTAAGTCTCCAGGATGGATCCTAACACACTCCGTGGCAGGCTCCTACCTCATGGATCCTTGAATCCAAACTTTAAGAGTCCATGGGTTTCCCACAAGCCCAGGGTCCAGATCCACAGTTTCTGCCTTAATCCACCTCTGTACAGAAGGCCAAGTTCACCACTGGCTGAACTAAATGTCAGCCCCATATCTTCATGGTTTTTGGGGAAGGTCATCTGTCTCTGTGACTCATGAACCCCTCAATGCCAACTGGCCAAGAAGGTTAAAGAATAACCTGATATGTATATTTTGGTTCCCCTAAGAACGTCATATGAGATCTTAAGCCAGGATCACACTGGTCATTAATATAATTGCGAAATGTATGGACAGATATTATGTAAAGAGTTAAGTATGTATACTGACAATGCATCCGATGAAGTGAGCTGTAGCTCATGAAAGCTTATGCTCAAATAAATTGGTTAGTCTCTACGGTGCCACTAGTACTCCTTTTCCTTTTGACAATGTGTTGTAATGTCTGTATCAAGGCAGAGTTGGCAAACAGGTTTTCTGTCAGACAAGAGATGTTTTTTCACCTGTCTCTCTGTTGGTATTTAAATTAAGCATTGTAAGTCAACACAATGGCTGCACATCTACATACCAAATCAACAGAGGGATGTGAAATCAAAAGGGAAGAAGCAGGAAAAAACAAGCAAGGAGAGCAGGCAGGGGAGGGTTACTGTCCATGAGGACAGACAATTAACTTGGATAGAAGTAGAAGGCAAGGAGGCACCCCTTTATCCTAGGAAGTAAACAGGCAGTGCATTTACATTCATGAAAACGAGATCTTAATCCAAGCCTTGGTTGAAACACTGCAGAAGACATTTGAGGTGATATAAACTTATTTAGAATGGAGGTTAGCTAGTTAAAGTTTAGTCTGTTGTAATTTTGTTTCATATGTGACCCTTTTGTTTCCATTAGCCTTTCTCACTCTCTCTCAAATCTTGAATCTTTGATAATAAATGTATGATTATCACCACTATATATCTCAGTGCTGTGGTATTAAACAAGGTGCTGATCCTGAGTTAGTATGTATACTGTTTCCTTGGGAACAACAGACCTGGTATTTCTGTGAGTGCTCAATGGAAAAGGGGTTGGACTCTACAGGAGAACACTTCAAAGGGGCTCAAGGACTGGGATACACCTATTGTTAACTTTCAAGGGAAAGTAAGGGTTGGCATTGCCCGGAGGAGATTGTTTGGGTGGCTAAGACAGGTGGTGTCAAGAAGCTGACACCCAGATAAGCACAAGTAAGTCCGCTTCTCAGTGGAGGTAAGGGGGTAACAAGATGACTCAAAGTCCTTGGCCGCTTGAGAACTACCACAGTCTCTCTCTCTGGCTCTCCTTTTATGAGGAACTTAGCCTTAGGACTGACATATTCTACCCATTCCTGGAATTTGTTGTTTCCCACATCTATGCTTCCTGAATATAAAATGATAAACAAAAGTTTCTCTCACACAACTGAGCAGCTTGCATCACCATCAAAATCAATCAGTGACCAGACTATGGGACAAGCTAAAGACTTTTGAGTCTTTGTCAAGCAAATCAGATCAGCTGGAGGAACCAAAAAAGTCAGAATATGCTGATGTTCTGTTTTTGTGGAATAGATTTGGGCATTTAGAGGTGGGAAAGATACAATGGAAGAAGAAGCAGCAGCCCAGAGCTGAAAATCAGGAGAGAGAGCTAGAGCTAGGATACCTAAATAAATGAGCACAAGATACTAGAATACTATGATGATGCATGCGGTGTAACTGCCAAGATGGATTAGACAGTCAGACAGGAAAGATCTGTTGGAGTGATGCTAAAAATCTGGTGGTTAAAAAAACCCAAATATTAAAAACAGCAGCAGGATGGAGACAAAAAGCTCCGATAATGAGGCAGAAATGAGTGCAAGGAGGGAAAGAGAAAGATCTCAGAAAACAAATACACAGAAGGGAGGGCAAGAGGTCTCAGTAAGACTAAAGAGAGAATTAAAGAGGCAAGAAGTTGTTTGATGGAGCCATGGGAGGGGAGAAAGAGGCTATGGATAACCAACAGAGCTGGACAGAGGCACTTCCACATTCCAGAAAACACTTAGTCTTTATGCTGGCTTTTGGCTAGGATTTTATTCTGCAATCTTCTGAGAAACAAGTTCCAACCCAAACAATTTAAATTATAGAAAAGGAAAAATAAGACTCTGAGCCTGGTTCTTGGCCATGTTTTCAGTTGTTTATGCCATACTTGCAGCCTAAAGAGGCTGGAAAGCAGACAGATCCTATCATCCAGGAATTCCTCTGCCTCAGAGGGGTTCTCTCCTCAGAGCAGGATTCGTGTGATGACCCTATGCTGCCCTCAGTGAAGGGGCAGGAAAGGTATATCAAAGGAGGGAGAAGGAGGCTGTAGGATGCCACCGAACAGCCTTGGAGGCTGCACTAACTTACTTTGGGAGTTGCACCAGCCCTAACACAGGGGAGCTGCAAAGGTGGTGTAACGTTACTCCGAATGTGTGTATGTCTCTCTCCCTGCCCAAGTCAAGTGGATGTGCAATAAGTACAGAAAAGTCATTTCTAAATACTTTAGCTTAATTTCACTTACAAGCGCAGCAATGGAATGAAACTAGAAACTTCACTACGATTTTTAGAAATATATCCATCCCTGTTAGTATCTTCAGAACCACTCTTGAGTCTCTGGATGAATGTTGCCACTATTCTACTCCTTCCCAGCAGAAATCCCAGCTTGATGGCATAAGAGCAAATCCTCCTGGGATGCGCTAGAATGGGAAGAGATTATATGGAGCCTTTCCTCCTTGTGCAGCTGCAGGGCAGGATTTTACAGAGTGCCAGGGAGGAAGACCAGCTACTTTGTGAGCCAGTACAATATGGCCCAATGTGGGGGCCGCCCGCTGGCTAGGGGCCATAGCCTATAGGCCACACCTCAGCAGGTATTCTGAGGTGCATTTTGCTTCTTAAAAAGGAGCAACAATGTCCCATGTACCGCAGTCAATCCCAGTGACCATTCTGCCACGCATCAACATGGGGGCTCCTGAAGCACCTGCCCAATAGGAATCACCTTGCTTCCCCAATACTATGTGGCTTGGTCACAAGATTATACAGATGTTATTTCCTACACCACGGTTTTCTAAGCCTAAAATCACTTTCCAAAACTCCATGCTGAGTTTATCTTGTTGAACATAAAAAACCCCAAACCTACATTTTGAACTATACTGAAAACATTGATCATGAATTATCTTCATCACTCTGAACACAAATTTTGGGCCCAATCCTGTTAACACTTAGCAGGACTGATCATGATGGAAGTTAACTACAACGAGAAGTGACTTCAACAGGGCATCTTGTTGGATCATATTAAAGAAGTTCTGTATTAAAATCACAAATGAGTTTGATTCCCCATAGTTTAAATTCCAGGGTATTTCTAATTAAGAGGTCTCTTGGTTTTTGATACTGTTTCTCTCCCTCTATGTGTGAAACTTGTAAGCTGCTAATTGTGTTTGTACATTCTAAGACAGAGTCTGTTCTCAAAGCAATTCTTTGTAACAACTACTCACACAGAGAGAGACTCAAAGCAATACTCTGTAACAACAGAAACAACACCCAGAGACTCCCCACCCTTTTGTTGTAGTCATCTCGCTTTGTTAACAATTGTGATTAAAATAGAGATAGAGGATGTATGTGGATGGATGCTTGGTGTGGATAATAACTGAATGATCAGGGAGGTGCCAGCCTAAGAATCCAGTGTCCATCGGCCGAAGAAGGCGTCAAGTGGAAATAACCAGAGGACCCCCGGAAGGCAGACTGGAACCACCCAACAGCCTCAAGAATGGGAGAACCAAAGAACAAAATAACATCTGGCAGCACGGAGCCGTCAGGAACGTGCCATCTGCTGATTGATTCAGCAACAGCATGATGAAGCAATTCTCATAGACTGGCATAGGAAGAAATTCCTATAAAAATGGACTCTAGAAAGTGAGAACTTTGGGGTCTGATTCTGCAAACCAACTTCCAGGAGCATCAGATGAGCATCTGACAAGGCCCTGCTCCCTCCTCATGTCCAGGCCGCCTGGCCAGTGGCTTGGCATGAGCAACTCTAAGGCTGGTAACTAGGATAACAACCTTGCAGAACCTGTGTGCGTGTGTTTGTATGAATGAATGTGTGAATAAATATGAAATTGAATGGAAAGTTATAGCTATAACTAACTGCTTACTATGATTCTTTCTGTATTCACAATAAATGTGGCACTTTGCCTTTTCCCCTTTAATAAGATCCTGCTGGTTTTTATTTTATTGGTATAACAATCTCACAGCAGTAAGTACTACAATGAACAGCATTTGCAGGAGAATAGCTTCTGGACTAACTTTCAGTGGTGCAAAACACATAAGTATCATCTAGCAAATGTACAGATTTATTTAGTAGTTTCCTTATGTTCATAGCATGTAGGACCCAGTCTAATTTTGTCTGAATTTTTGAATAGGTTGAAGATTTGTGAGTGGTTCTTTAATGCCCCAAATCTTCTGAACATCCTAGTAAGTAATGAAAAAGCTTTCTTCTACAAACAGGTACTTTACAGAATCTATTACATTGGGTAAAATAAAGTACCTAATTGCTACTTAGACATTCAAATTTGAGATACTGCTTTCCTCTGAAAGCTGGGAAGCATAAAGTTGTGGGTTTTCAATACGTTCGGTGTGCTCTAGTAATTGAAGTTACTTCAGATTTGTGCCTCACAACACATCCCAAAAGTTTTATACATTGAAATTCCAAATAAACTTCTCTTTTTAAAAACAAATTAAATATAATCATATACAAGTTTTTTTCAATGTGTGTTACCAAACCATCAATGGTAAATTTCATGTTCATTACATAATATAATTTATCACACCTGAAGATGACAAGCAAAATCCCACAATGCTTAAACAAAGAGCTTTTTGTTTGGTTGGTTGTTTTTTCCCCCTAAGTATGAGAATTTTAAAAAACAAAAATAACACCTTTTCTTTTTTAAATTTCAAATTAGTTTGCAAGTTGTCCCCTAGCCAGACTGGAAGTGCAGGTTTTGCACACGTGAAAGCTGACAGCATGTTAGTTACCTTATATCTAGGGCTACAGAAAATCCTGTTTCTAAATAATGGTCTTGGGTAAAAAATTACAACCCAGCAGAACATTTTCTAATACTGCTTGAGAGCTACTGGGTTATTCAGTGATGCTTCCTAACATTAACTTCCTACATGCCATATAAATCGAGAGGATTTATGTACCTTCGAAAATTTCTCAATCTTGTATCTTGCCCCCATGTTGAAAGTTGTAGTCATGTCATATCCAGTTTGGTTTCCATGGCCACTAGGCCACCAAGTCTGCACTGTAGCACTCTTAAGGAGGAAGGAAACAAAAACAAAAAAACTATTAGAAGCTAAGGTCAGAACAACTTGTGTGAAGTTAGGCATGTGTCTCACAATAACAACTGTGCATCCAGTAGGAGATTTTCAAACACATAAATGGCAGTTGGGCCCCAAGGTGGAAGGGGATAAAATGGGATCCAGCCAGGGCCACCCCTCCCCACAGCACCAGAACTGTACAGGGGAGACCCACCCCGTTACAGGGGCACTAGAATCCAGGAAGTTTCTCCCCTTCCTCCCTCCCGCCCCCCCCACCAACACATGGCCTTGGGGGGAAAAGTGCAGAGGAGCCAGTCAGAGACTCCAGCTGGTCAGAGCAGAAGCAGCCAGAGCAGCGACTTCCGGAGAGTCAAAGAATTTTGCGGTTTGGACTGGACTTTCTCTGCTCTGGGCTGATCGGCTGTTTGCTTCAACCCTCACCCTCTCCCTCCCTCATTCTCGCTTCATACTTGCTTGTGTGTTCTACCCCATCCCTCACTCTGTATCTGTCTGGATTATTTGAGTTGTAAGCTCTTCAGTGCAGGGACTGTCTCCTACTCTGTGTTTGTACAGCACCTAGCACAATGGGGCCCCATTCTTGGCTGGCCCTCAGGCACTATTGTAATAAACATTATTAATAAATAAAATAACAATATAATAATAAACAATAATGATAATACCCACTGAATGGGAATAGGAGTTAGGCGCCTAATTGCTGTTTGTACCGTTGAAAACCTCCTCCCTCATCTATTGTGTGTGAAACTAAATATTTACCTGCAGCCACCTCTTCAAGTATCATCCTGGTCATATGTTGGTTGCACTCACTGGGTCAGTTAAATTGAGCTTTTAAATAAAAGAAGAGGATCCATCCCCTTCTCAGGCTTCAGGCCTTTGACTCTTTCCTCCATATTATTAGTTTTTATTGATTTAATTTCTGGAAACAAAAAAAGTAACTTCCCCTCTGTGATTTAGTATCATCTTGTTTTCCCAATAGAGATGGAACAAGGTTAACAGCATCCATTTCATATAGTTATATCTTCATGCCAACTGCATACTATAGCTGCCCAGTTCTATAACTTTCTATGAGCAGCATTCACCAGTTCAGTTCACATATTGGGGAAAGAAAGCAGTAATATGTGCACCACACAAACAAAGAATATGTCAATGCAAGAAGTGCCAGGATCTTTTTGCATAAAACGAGGCCAAAGAGCACCTCAGTAATATGATTTGCTGTAGCCATACCCAGACATAATAAGTTATAGCCACTTATTTCAGCTTCCATGATCTGGAATTATATTAAGCAACAGTGTCTGAGTACTAAGCGGGAAATTCAACGGATAAAAACTGAAGCATAAAAATTGGATCATGCATCATCAAATATGGAGTGGCTTTAGAAAGCTAGACACAAATGGAGCTTTCTTATTGGTTGGTAATGATCTCATACCCATATCCATCTATAAGCAGAGAAGCAAGCAATTTCAGAACAGCAAGAAACACTGTGCAGTGAATTTCAGGGTGATTATTGTACATCTCAGGTTGTTACAGTCCACTTGAGCAGTCTCGGACCTAGATCATCATCTGATGTGAGCTCTCATTGGACTAGAAATTCATTTCTTGCCAGGCCTTGCTGTTTGTCACACCATGCAAATCTGTTGCACAGAGTATGGGCTCAGTCTGGCTCACAGATACTTAACAGCACCTTGCTGTGTCTCTTGTAAAATCAGCTGCTGTGAATTCATGCAGCAAAAGCCCTTTATTTACAAAGAATAACAACACAGTTGCTTCTGCTCTGAGGGCACCATTTCCTCACAAACTACTCTCAGGCTCATGGTTGTATTTTGTTAACCAATTTCTTCCCCGGGGCAGGGGAGGAGGGAATGCACCAAAGCACAAAATCATGTTCAGTTTCATATCACACTGTATGTATTACTGCAGACTAGAAAGGCTTGCTAAAGGCTAATGTTTTTTTTAAACAAAACCCTCTGGCCTGGATATTTGTACTTCTTCATGTAACCTTCTGCCAGCGGTCAATAACAGTCTCTTTTTTAAAATAATTAAGACATCTGAATCAACCTTGGCCACACACACCACTCTCCACTCCCAGATTCACCTTAATAGGTGTTTCTTCTCCATGCACACAACACATGGGAGTCCTTCGGAATATAAACCAAATACCTTTTAACAGGGAAAAAAAATCTAGAAATTTAAATTACACAGCAAAATTAAATTAACAAAGCCAGAAAATGTATGAAGGGTATGGCAGAGCCCCCATAGTCTCAGAGGTTAACAACTGGGTTTGTCAGGAGTCCAGGATTCTTGTTCTCAGCAGAGTCCACACCCACAAATCCAATTAGACTCAGTGGTGGTCAAATGGGAGGAGGCTCCGCTCAGCTTATTTGCCCCGTTCCAAAGAAGTCAGCATCACCAGCTCCTGCTCTGGTCAGCTATTGCCAGACCCTGGTTCTGGTCTGCTGCTGTCCAGTTCAGTTCTGTAGAGGCACCTCCATTAGGTCCAGATCTCAGGGCAGGAAAGAACCACGACTCCATTTTGCTCTTCCTGGGCTCATTGCCCCATACAAGTCCGTTACTTCTCAGCATAGGCTGACCTTTTTCTCTCTAATAATTTCATAACTACATTTACAGGACAAATTTAATAGAATTCCTAAAAACATAAGCACAAAAAACGCTATGGAACTACATGGAAGTAAAATCAGTGAAATCACTGTAAATTAACCCTGCCAGTAGCTAGCCTTTCACCCACTGCGAGGTGGGGGATGGGAGAAGTGTCGGAGAGAGGGAGCTTCTGTTCATTCTAACTCTAGGGCTTATACCTATTCGTCCATTTTCAGTTGTGTTTCTCCTCTCCCAAGGAATGCTTCATCTCTCTGACACTCCATGTGCCTTTAAGGATCCCTCAACTCAAGGGACTAAATTCAGAACTAGTGAAAGAGGTGCAACTTCACTAATTTTGCACCCTCCTCCCGGCTAGCCAAATTCTATACATGACTTGTTTGCCCTTAGTTACCCAAAGGTATCTTACTGGTTGTATGAGGAATGCTTTTCCCTCCTCCTCCTCCAAGGGCCAAACATATTGCATCCTGACTATGACAGGTACCTATCTGTCCAGAAAACAATGGTCTGGGACAGGAAATAGTGCTATCATACAAAGAAAAGGAGTACTTATGGCACGCACACAAAACCTTATGCTCAAATAAATTGGTTAGTCTCTAAGGTGCCACAAGTCCTCCTTTTCTTTTTGCGAATACAGACTAACATGGCTGCTGCTCTGAAACCTGCTGTCATATAGAATCACAGAACTGCCATACTGGAGTAGACCTGAGATCCATGTAGTCCAATATCCTGTCTGACAGTGGTCAGTACCAGATGCTTCAGAGGAAGGTGAAAGAAACCCACAGTAGGAAGATGTGGGATAATCTACACAATCTGTACCAACATCAAAAATGGGTTTGAGGATTAACACCAGCACAACGATTTCCAGGCCAACAAAAGCAAAAGATGATGTCACCGCTCTCTTTGTCTCTCACTTAGTAGGAGTGAAATGCCACATACCCCATCCGCACTGCTCTCTGGTGTCCTAATGGAGGAGTCAGTTGTGAGAAGGTCAGAGAGCTGTTTCCCTGCTCTGAGAGGCGTCAGGCAGAGTCAATACAGCAGAGATGAGGAAAGTGAATGGGAAAATTAAAACTGTGCTGGAGACATCTTGCATTTTCCTTCAAGCAACTGGAAGGAAACATTTTGTTACTTGGGACTGTTCAGGATTCACCCCCTCACCTTATTGATGTTTACGAGCAGCACAATTCTGCCTTCTCCAGGAGGAAGTTCTGTAGTATACGTTTGCTGTGTTTGCAACTTAGGAATGTTCACTGTCACGAGACCAACAACTGGCTTTGAGCTGACAACATCGAAAACAGACTCTATTTCGAGACTCCACTGCTGAGCACTCTTCACTAAGCAAAGAAAAAAAAATGTATTTATTTGTATTTCTTTACATACTAATTCACATGTCCCTAGTCTTATTAAAGATACAATTACACACACACACACACACACACAAAAGAAATGCAACAATTTTGTTTTTAAGTTTGCTTTTGAACAGGACCTACGCTTCACTGTTTAGTGTATTTGACACCAGTGTTTACGTTTGCTCATTCAGACGAGGACTATGCACAGTGTAATGGAAATTCGTAACTCATTTTTCCCCCCATTCCTAAACCACATACAACCTTTGAAAGTTCTGTACAACACAGAGCACGAACCTCTCATTCTTTATCATTAAGAAGGGACTTTTCCCACTCAACTTCCAGCCATTATGTTTGCTTTGTCAGTATTCATATGAGCACAGGTCTCTTTGAGAAAGGTCGCAATCACAAGGCAACACAATCACTTTTGTCTATTGAACAAAAACAGTATTAATAATAAATAAGCCAAATTCATCCACCATTAATGTTACCAACTTTCTAATTTTTGAAAACCAGACACTACACCGCTCCCTGTTCCGCCTCTTCACCCCCAAGGCCATGCCCCTGCTCTGCCTCTTCCCTCGAGGCCACCGATCTCCCTTTCCTCCTTGCTCGATCCTCTCCACCTCCCTCCCTCAGCTGTGATCCCCCTGCTCTGGGGCTACAGCCCTGACGTGGAGTTTGCCCACCCATGAGATGCCGGTAGGTGATGGCCCTGGCTGAGCAGGGGCTGGTGCAGGTTGATGACCTGCCACCCGACCCCCGCACACAGCACCCAGACTTTTGGTGTCTGGTACATATGACCAGACACTGTACAGGTCCCCCATCGACCGGACTTTCTGGTAGACAACCAGATACCTGGCAACCCTACCCCCCACGTTAATAGATAAAATGAACTGAGTTATGCTGGGGATGAATTGGGCCCACTGTGTCTAAACCGGATGGGTCCATATGTTTCTCTTTTGTCACTGAAGTGTGCGAGAGGAAACATGCTAATGACTTGTCTGCGATCTCTCTGCACTTATGCCAACGTGTTCTCTTGCTTAAGGAATAATTCAGTAACAAGGTAATCTGGTGAAAGGGGTATCTCCAACTAATTTGCTGAAACTTCCCGTTAATGTGTTAACTTTGGGTAATTAAACTATAACCAAAAGCTGGCCAAGCCTTTACTTTGCATAAAACAGCTAACTATGCTTCCTGGGGGTAGGGTTCTCAAGTTTAACCCATGAACATCTATGCAGCCCTTCGGAACCCTGTTAAGGAAGTCTATCGGACTGCCTGTGGTTAATTATTCCCCCACTTCCTCACAGGGGTCATCCCTCTTGGAGCGGGTGTGGGGCAGCAGAGTCTAGTAATGGCAAATGGGGGTACCCAGTAGCGTTCCTGTAGTAGTCTCAGCTGTGGCAATGTATTTCTTACCCTTCTTCTTTGCCAACAAAGATATTGGCAAAACACAGCTGAATACTGTGCATGCACAGAGGCAAACCAAAACAGGGGAGACTTAGTATATATTTTTTTAATTATTATTATTTACAAGGACATTTGCACTGGTCTAACCAATTTTCCTGCTTGTGTTTCTTCCACTGGTCATTCTGCCTGTGGAATAATATCATAATGCAAGAACCACTGAAAAAACAGGACTATAAAACCCCCTTGTTTAATCTCCATTGTTAACTGTCAATTTCCTCTCTGTGTGTATTATATATCTACTTCCTTCTGATAGTTAAGTTGTAGTATCTCCATTTTGATTTGGGATAAAAGAGAAAGTAGTTTCTCTCAAAACAAAATTCATCCCTGGTATAACTTCACTGGCTTAAGAGAATTCACTGGGATGAATTTGGCCCAAAGCTGACATCACCCCTGCACAGAGGGCATGATTTCCAGAAGGGCTGAGCACCCAAAAATTCACATTGAAGTCAATGAGAGCTGTGGGTGGGGAAAGTCAAGGTTAGAGACACTACATAAAAGGTCAAAACCACCAGCTTTCCCCCAGATGCACTTTTTCCCCTCCCTTCCCCTGCCGTAAGAGGCCAAGTCCATTCCTGAACTCCAGGCATTAGATGGCAAAAAATGGGAACAAGGGCTCCTTAGAGATCCAGTGGTCAGAAGGCTATGACTCAACAATCTGGCAAGCAACATAAATGATTGTGCTGTTTCAACACAGCACAAGTTGCTAATTCATTGCTTTTTCTTCCAAATTTCAGTCTCTTAATTTTAATGAGCTCGGTCTCCAGGTTGGACTCCGAAAGCTCTGTCTGCTGAATGAGAGGGCCCTCCTGCCTTATCCAACAACCCATCCCCCAGCTGCCAGCAGGTGGAGTTGTGAGGATGTGGGAGGAACCAGGCAGCACTTACGTATCTGAACTTCCCAGAAGCTGTACTGAGTCTATGCTGAGGCTTTTCATTGAAATTCCGACTACGTTAATTCTGGCTGAGAGCTGGAGTTATTTTTGGAAGCTATAAAAGCATCCAGGGAGTGACGTCTTCCTCTTTCATTTAGATGCCACATCTTTCTTCGTAAAGCGTGAAATTCAGCCCAGCGAAGAGGGCGCGCACACTACCCACCCGCCCGATGTTAAGTGGGTCTTGCGTGGAGTAGAGGGTAGCGTGGGTGGTCTCTAGTGGCATGCATTAGACAGTTGCAACAGAAAATAAGCTACTTTTGTTCAGCTTCCATGATCTTCAATACAAATGAAAGACAAACAAACGGCAGAGCCAGGCAAGGAAACCTGTTAGGTGGCAAACATGCAATATTCAAACTGTAGGTTGAGAAACACAATCCTTGCACATCATAGTTGCTTTTCTGTCCCAGTCTCGTCCATGAGCCCTGAAATTTCAGCACTGTTTAAACTGTGCCGACACTGCACTTGTCCACTCACGACAGAACGACAGCTCCAGCAGCAGTTCTATCTGTTTGGGTTTTTTGAAATGAAAGTGTGAGAGTCAGGGAGAGAAGAGAGCAATTTATATGGGAAAAGACAGTTCCCTTTTCCATAACTGGTGTTCTTCGAGATGTGCTGCTCATGTCTATTCCACAATAGGTGTGTGTTCACGCCATGTGCACCGGTATAGGAAGTTTTTCCCCTAGCAGTACCCGTAGGGGAGCGCCCCTAGCAATCCCTGGAGCGGTGTCTGCCTGGCGCGGTATAAGGGGGGCTGCGCTCCCCACACCCTCAGTTCCTTCTTGCCAGACAACTCCAACAGAGGGGAAGGAGGGCGAGATGTGGAATAGACATGAAAAACACATCTCGAAGAATACCAGTTATGGAAGAGGTAACTGTCTTTTCTTCTTTGAGTGATTGCTCAGGTGTATTCCACAATAGGTGATTCCAAGCTATATCTGTTGGAGGTGGGCAGGAGTTCACAATTTTCCAGGACGGAGTACAGCCCTGCCAAACCTGGTGTCCTCCCTGGTCTGGGAGACGATCGCATAATGCGAGGTAAAAACATGAACTGAAAATCACGTGGCTGCCCTACAAATGTCCTGAATGGGGACATGGGCCAAAAAGGCAGCCGACAAGGCCTGAGCCCTAGTCGAGTGTGCCCGCACAATTGATGGCAGGGAAATTCCCGCCAGGTCATAGCAGACACAGATGCACAAGGTGATCCAGTTGGAGACACGCTGAGTGGAGATCGGCTGAGGCGATGAACAGCTGCGAGGACTTCCTGAATGGCTTAGTCCACTGCAGGTAAAAGGCCAGATCCCGTCTCACATCCAGCGTGTGGAGGCGGCACTCTTCACTGAATGCATGGGTCTTGGGGCAGAGGACTGGCAGGAAAATGTCCTGACCCATGTGCTAGGCAGAGACCATCTTCGGGAGGAATGAAGGATGTGGGTGGAGCTGGACCTTATCCTTCTGGAATACTGTGTACTGGGGCTCGGAGGTCAGGGCCCTGAGTTCCGAGACCCGCCTAGCCGACATGATCGCCACCTGGAAGGCTACCTTCCACGAGAGGTGCGACCAGGAGCACGTAGCTAGCGGATCAAACGGGGGGCCCGTGAGGCAGGCCAGCACCAGGTTCAGATCCTACTGGGGAACAGGGGGCCAAACGTACAGGAAGAGATAACCCAATCCCTTAAGAAATTGGACAGTCATAGCACGGGAAAATACCGTGTGGCCCTGCACTGGTGGGTGGAAGGCCAATATGGTGGGTGGAAGGCCAAAGTGCACCTTGATGGACGAGGGTGCCAGGCCCTGGGCTCTAAGGTGAAGGAGGTAGTTCAAAATGAGCAGGACTGGAGCAGCCACGGGGGAAACGCCCTGCTCAGCCACCCATCGGGAAAACCGAGACCACTTTGCCAAGTAGGCTCAGCGTGTGGAGGGTCACCTGCTTTCCAAGAGGATGCGCTGAACTCCTTCCGAGCACGTCCTTTCCTCCCGGCCTAACCATTGAGCAGCCACGCTGTGAGGTGGAGTGCCACTAGGTTGGGGGTGAAGGAGGCAGCCCTGGTCCTGGGAGAGCAGGTCTGGGCGGGATGGCAACAGCCATGGCGGGCAACTGTCAGGCTCGTGAGGGTCGCATACCAATGTTGCTTGGGCCATGCCAGGGCAATCAGGAGGACCTGGGCCCTGTCCGTCTTTATTTTTTCCAGGACCTTGCCTAACAGCGGGAACTGGGGGAAGGCACAGAGGAACCGGCCTACCAGGACAGGAGGAAGGCATCGGAGATAGTGCCCCTTCCCAGCCCTCCCCCCCGGAGCAGAACCGGGGACAGTGATGGTTCTGCCGAGTAGCGAACAGGTCCACTTGGGGACTTCCCCGCTTTTGGAAAAGTCTGTGCACCACCTCTGCGTGAAGAGACCACTCATGCTAAGAGAAGAAGTCCCTGCTCAAGCGATCTGCCCACGAGTTCCAGGCGCCCGGTAGGTGGTAGGCTTGTAGGCAAATGTCGTGGGCTATACAGAAGTCCCATAGCCTAAGGGCTTCCTGGCAGAGGATTGGGCTCCGCCTTGTCTGTTGATGTAAAACATTGAGGCCATGTTGTCCATGAGAACCCTGACCACTTGGCCCTCCAGGTGCAAGCAGAAGGCCATGCATGCCAGCCGGACCACCCTGAGCTCCTTGATGTTTATGTGGAGGGCCAGGTCCTGTGCAGACCACAGACATTGGGTCTGAATGTTCCCCACCTGGGCTCCCCACCCCAGGTCTGATGCATCGGACACCAGCTCCATCGATGGGGGCCTGCCTCTGAACGGCACCCCATGGAGCATGTTCCCCGGGGAGGACCACCATCATAGGGAGGTGATCACCGGTTCGGGCACAGTGAGGACTTTGTTCATCCTGTCTCTAGCCTGGGAGATCGCCAAGGCCAACCATAGCTCGAGGGGCCTCATCCTGAGTCTGGCGTGACGGACCACACATGTGCATGCCAACATGTGACCCAAGAGCTGGAGACACGCTTTGGCTGTTGTCACTGGAAACCTTGTAATCGTGTCAATGAGCCCTTTCAGGGTCTCGAACCTGTCTGGTGGGAGGGAGGTTCTGGCCAACATGGCGTCCAGGACTGCCCCAATAAATTCTATGCCAGGAGTCAGCAACCTTTTAGAAGTGGTGTGCCGAATCTTCATTTATTCACTTTAATTTAAGGTTTTGCGTGCCAATAATACATTTTAATGTTTTTTAGAAAGTCTCTCTATAAGTCTATATATTATATAACTAAACTATTGTTGTATGTAAACAAGGTTTTCAAAATGTTTAAGAAGCTTCATTTAAAATTAAATTAAAATGCTGATCTTACACCGCCGGCCCGCTCAGCCCACTGCTGGCCTGAGGTTCTGAGTCAGGGCTGGGGTTGTGGGGGGGTGCAGGGATCAGGGCACGGGGCTGGGGTGTGGGGGGGGGTGCAGGGGTGAGGGCAGAGGGCTGGGTGTGTGAGAGGGGGGTGCAGGGGTCAGGGCAGAGGAGTGTGGGGGGGTCAGAGCAGAGGGCTGGCCTGAGCAGCTCATGGCAGGGGGCTGGAGGGGATATGCCAATTCCACCCCGTTCCCCAAGGTCCCCAGAGCAGAGAGCACGCTGCTGCTCTGCTTTTCCCTCTCCCCCTCCATAGCAAGGGCTGTCAGCTGATTGGCCTCAGGGAGGGAGGAGAAGGGGCAGGAATCCAGCACGCTGGGGGAAGAGGAGGGGGAGGGGGAAGCATGCCTGCCCTGCAAGGAGAGAGCGGTGGGCGGAGAAGAGCGGGCCAGGCAGGATTTTTAATGGCACGCTGCTGTCTGCCAGAGTCCCCGGCAGACAGCAGCGTGCCATTAAAAATTGGCTCGCGTGCCATCTTTGGCACGTGTGCCATAGGTTGCCGACCCCTGCTCTATGCGTTGCACTGGGACTAACGTGGACTTGGTGTTGTTTACCAACAGGCCCAGAGTGGCGCACATGGACAGAAGGAGCGCCATGTGATCCTGCACCTGCGACTGGGAGCTGCCCTTGACCAACCAGTCATCCAGACAGGGAAAGATCTGGACCCCATGGCGCCTGAGGTAGGCCGCCACCACCGACATACTCTTTGTAAACACCCTGGGGGCAGTGGACAGGCCAAACGGGAGGACCGTAAACTGGTAGTGTTCCTGCCCAACCATGAAACTGAGGAAGCGTCTGTGCCCCTCGAATATACGAATGTGGAAGTACGCATCCTGCAGATCGAGGGCAGGTTACCAGTCCCCAGGATCCAGGGAGCGGATGATGGAGGCCAGGGATACTATGCAGAACTTGAGCTTTACCACGTACTGGTTCAGGCCTTGCAGGTCCAGGATGGGCCTGAGCCCCTCTTTGGCCTTTGGGATAAGGAAATAGCAGGAGTAGTACCCCTTGCGTTCGAACTCCGCTGGCACCCTTTCCACCGCTCCCAGGCCAAGGAGCCACCCCACCTTCTGCTCAAGCAGAGCCTCGTGAGAGGGGTCCCCCAGGAGGCATGGGGGCGGAGGTAAACTGGAGGGTGTAACCCCGGGAGATGGTGTTGAGGAGCCATCGGTCCAAGGTCAGCTGTGACCATTCCGGGAGGAAAGCACCCAACCGGTTGGAGAAGGGAAGCTTTATTGTGGATTGATCCCTGATGAAAACCGGTAGGGCTCCCCCGGGCGTCCCATCAAAACCGCCATTTCCCTGCCTGTTTGCCCTTCGGGGACACACACTGGGGGGCAGGCCAAGACTGTCTCTGCGGGCGCTTCTTATAGTCCCACGACTTTTTATAAGGGGGCTCATATTTAGATTGGGTGGCCTGGGCGGGAGCCTGCTGCGACTTAAACTTAGGTTTAGCCAGAGCCGGAACATAGAGGCCAAGAGTCTGAAGCGTGGTGCGAGTGTCTTTCAGGCCATGAAGTTTTATATCTGTTTGTTCCGCAAACAGAGCTTTGCCGTCAAACGAGAGGTCCTGCAAGGAGGTCTGCGCCTCGCTGGACAGCCCAGAGAGCAGAAGCCACAACGCCCTTCTCATGGATACTGCGGAGGCCATGGACCGCGCGGCTGTATCCACTGCATCCGACGCTGCCTGCAGAGTTGTCCTGGCAGCCGCTGTACCCTCCTCCACCAGCGCTTTGAACTCCTTCCTGTCGTGCTCTTGGAGGGAATCGTCGAACTTGAGCAGGGAGCCCCACAGATTGAACTCATATCAGCCCAGGAGAGTCTGATGGTTCACCACCCATAACTGGAAGCTTGAGGACAAATACATTTTTCTCCCAAATGAATCCAGCCTCCTTGAATCCTTATTTTTTGGAGTGGGGCTGGTTGGCCCTGCTGGTCCCTGTGGTTGACCGACTCGACCACCAGGGAGTTAGGAGCCTTTGGTGAGCACAAAATACTTCCATTTCACTCTCTTAGAGATGGGGGCCAATGAGGCTGGGGTTTGCCACCGGGCATTTGAAATTTTTGCTACTCCTTCATGGAGAGGCAAGGACACTCTGCCCAGTACCGTGGCGGATAGGACATTAAAAAGGGAGTCTGAGGGCTCCTCCACCTCCTCTGCCTGAAGGTTGAGGTTTGATGGCACCCTTTTCAATAGCTCTTGGTGGGCTTTAGAGGTCTCCTGCAGGACGGAGGGAGAAGTGGCCATAATCACCTCATCAGGGGAGGGCAAGGAGGCAGGTGCGGTACTTTGCATGTCCACTGGCACCAGAGGGTCCACCACCTGGTCGCTCTCTGGGCACGGCACCCAGGATATACGCCCCACCGACTCCTTCCTCGGAGGCCGGGAGAGGGAGGCCAATGGCCATTCCGAAGCTCTGGCCACCAAGCGAGCACCCACCAGGGGCTGCGTCGGGGGCCACGGTGCCCACTGGTACCATTGGGCAGCCACGGGGCCCGGTGACACTGCACCTGCTGTGGCACCGGCAGAGCAGGCTGTTCAGCCTGGCTGGCCTGACCCATCGACGGATGGCTACGAAGGGAGGCCAGGCTGGTGTATGACCTGCCGCTGTCCCTTGACCAGGAGGATCGGTGGCGCAGGGAGCGGTGCTGACTCCGAGACAGTGACTCCAATGTGGAGGAACGACACCACTGGTAGCAGCTGCTCCGCGATCGGCCCCGGCGGGCGGATCTGCAATGGCAAATCGCCAGCGGTTGACGCCCGGGGCTGTGGGAGCGGTGCCGTGGCGGGGTCCGGGAGCGAGACGACAAACGGGAACGGCGTCGATGTTCGTGTTGCGACCAACTACAATAGCCCCTCCGAGACGAGGACCTCCGCCTACATCTGCCTCGGTCCCATCGGTGTCCGCTCCTCGAGGTGGAGCGGTGCCCAGAGTCTCTGTCAGACGGAACCCAGCCAGACAACCTGGTGGGAGTCGACGGTGACCCACGTGGACTACGCACAGAAAGGTTGTTGAGTGGCGAACGGCGTCGGGAACATTCCCTCGACCGAGACCGGTACCGAGTCAAGGGCGACTGCAGAGATCCCAGCAGCAGCTTGCCTCTGGACCACGGGGCCAACATTGGTGGGTGCTCCTGGTACCGGCATGGACATCACGTCCCGAGCCGCCTGCAGGGCCTCTGGCATGGAAGGCATCCGGACATCCGGGGAAGCCTGCTCCGAATGGGCCAGGCTACTCTGCTCTACTTGAGTCGGAGGCCTAGAGGCCAATGGGGATCGAGGTCTGCCCAACACGGGTCTAGTCTCTGCCCCAGATTTACTTCGGTGCCGCAGCGGAGAAGGCCTCTTCTCAGCCTTTTTGGCGTGCCCCGTGGACGGGGAGTGGTGCCGACTAGTAGATGGCGCTGGGGGATTGCCGCACACCGACACCACAGTGCCTGGTGTGAACTCGCAGCGGCACACCAGAGTTGGGGTCAATGTCAACTCCATGAGGATAGCCCAGAGCCTAATGTCTCTCTCTCTCTTGGTCTGAGGCTTAAACGACTTGCAAATCTTGCAGCGATTGCTGAGATGGGTTTCACCCAAACAGCGTAAACAGTCCGCGTGCGGATCACTCACTGGCATCGGGTGCCTACAAGTGTCACATGACTTAAAACCTGGGGCCCGGGGCATGCCTGGGTGCACTAGCTAAACTAAACTAAAACTAATGGAGTACTAACTACAGGTACCAACGTTGCACGAATAAGAGTTCTGGGGACAAGCTACAGCAAAGCTGGGGCAGAGCAGTTCCAAAGCACCTTCACTGGCAGCAAGAAGGAACTGAGGGTGGGGGTAGTGCGCAGCGCCCCTTATACCGCACCATGGAGGTGCCACTCCAGGGGTTATTAGGGGTGCTCCCTTGCGGGTACTGCTAGGGGAAATACTTCCGACACCGGTGCACGTGGTGAGCACGCACACTTATTGTGGAATACACATGAGCAATCACTCGAAGTTTAATGGAACACACAAGCTGGTGCAAAAGTAATGCTCCCAAACAACAGAACAGGACAGAGCTAAAATCATTATTATAAACCTAACACACATTTTTTTGATGCACTGCTGGTCTCTTTATGCAAAACAGAGTTTGCATTCTGGATTTTTAATAATTTTACCATTATTATTTATATTTCAGTAGTGAGATCTGGACTCCATTGTACTCAGCACTGTCCATACAAACAACAAAAGACCAGTTTTTATGTTCCTATTCCAGTGTACTAAGTAACTGAACTTAGAATAAGAATGCTGTATTTCTCAAGTGAAACAATAAAGGGCAATATCACCATGACTTACCATAGCTGGGGGTCAAAGTGAAGTAGATCAGGTGACAAAGGTTATAGGCTTCAATTCGAACATCTTTCCAAACTCCTTGAGTGGGAAAAGAGGGACCCCAGTCCCAACTGAACGAACATTGTTCCTGGAATACAGAAAGATGTATCGCAAGTATGTATTTTTCAGCAATGCCCCTCTGCCATGTACATTGGTCAAACTGGACAGTCTCTACGTAAAAGAATAAATGGACACAAATCAGATGTCAAGAATTATAACATTCATAAACCAGTCGGAGAACACTTCAATCTCTCTGGTCACGCAATCACAGACATGAAGGTCGCTATCTTAAAACAAAAAAACTTCAAATCCAGACTCCAGCGAGAAACTGCTGAATTGGAATTCATTTGCAAATTGGATACTATTAATTTAGGCTTAAATAGAGACTGGGAGTTGCTAAGTCATTATGCAAGGTAGCCTATTTCCCCTTGTTTTTTCCTACCCCCCCCTCCAGACGTTCTGGTTAAACTTGGATTTAAACTTGGAGAGTGGTCAGTTTGGATGAGCTATTGCCAGCAGGAGAGTGAGTTTGTGTGTGTGTGTATGTCCCCGGGAAAAAAAAAGGGGGGGGGGGGTGAGAAAGCCTGGATTTGTGCTGGACATGGCCCACCTCGATTACCATGCACATTGTAGGGAGAGTGGTCACTTTGGATGAGCTATTACCAGCAGGAGAGTGAGTTTGTGTGTGTATGGGGGTGGGGGGGTGAGAAAACCTGGATTTGTGCTGGACATGGCCCACCTTGATTATCATGCACATTGTAGGGAGAGTGGTCACTTTGGATGAGCTATTACCAGCAGGATAGTGAGTTTGTGTGTGTGGTTTTTGGAGGGGGGTGAGAGAACCTGGATTTGTGCAGGAAATGGCCCACCTTGATTATCATGCACATTGTGAAGAGAGTTGTCACTTTGGATGGGCTATTACCAGCAGGAGAGTGAGTTTGTGTGTGGGGGGGTGGAGGGTGAGAAAACCTGGATTTGTGCTGGAAATGGCCCAACTTGATGATCACTTTAGATAAGCTATTACCAGCAGGACAGTGGGGTGGGAGGAGGTATTGTTTCATGATCTCTGTGTGTATATAATGTCTGCTGCAGTTTCCACGGTATGCATCCGATGAAGTGAGCTGTAGCTCACGAAAGCTCATGCTCAAATAAATTGGTTAGTCTCTAAGGTGCCACAAGTACTCCTTTTCTTTTTGCGAATACAGACTAACACGGCTGTTACTCTGAAATTTTTCACATAGGAACTGTTATTGTTCCAGACAATAAACAGACTCTTTATAAAAATTATTTACTGTATCTAAACAAAATATTCCTATACACCAAATAAAAAGTTCTCCAATTTCCAATAACTCAAGAAGAATGTACAGTATCTTTTCCTTACCCCTTGGCTAAATTCTGCTGAGAGTTAAAACCATACAAAATCAGTGGGAGAGCAAAATCAGACCTGCCCCTTCCCTTAAAAAATAATAATAATAAAAAAAAAAACAGCAAAAAATTCAATAGCAGCAGATCAGCAGTTACTCTCAAAACAGTTCTGACTTATTCACAGTCTTAAGGTCAACCTTTAATTTTAAATGTAAGAGACAAAGAAAGAAATAGCACATTGATGGATAAAGGTGTTTACAATAATTTAAAGGGACACTATCAACCTAAATATCACAGGAGTATGAAAACGTTATGTCTACTATTGTTACCAGTAACACAGACTAGTGTAACTGAAAGAGATTAGAGATTCAGTGTGTTTGTTTGGTGCGTTTTGTGTATAATTAGGTTCACTCTTTCTCCCTTTTGTTTTCATGGTTCTTTCATACAGCAACAGGAAGACGACCAAAAAAAAAAAACCAAACCAAAAAAACCCACATATTTAAAAAATAGGAAAATGTCATTGTGACTACACACATTGGCAGAATTAAATACTCATGGCCAAGCATAGCACCTGAAACTACATTCAATTTATTTTTAAAAACTGACTAGATTTTTAGTCTTAAAGGGATGCTGTTGACATCTATTGAGCTGACCTTTAAGCTCCACAACGTCCTCCCCCTCGTGCAAATACAATAGATCTTGTTAAAGTCCTGTACAGTGACCTACCACTCTAAATTTAGAGACCAATAATTTTCAGCTGAAGCATACTAATTTTGGCAAGCAACAGCGTGTTAGTCAAGCCTATTCCCTGCACCACAGGAGTCGGCTTGCGTGTCTATCAAGTTGCAAAAGCTTCTTCTAGGAAGAAAGCAATGAACCAATTTCAAATTTAACAGCAGGGACAACCAGTTCTTAGAAAACAGTCCTGACTGGGAACAGTCTTTTTCTTTTTAAAAACTGTATCACTGATAGACCTTCAGGGTTCATTAATATAATCCCTTATATTTTCACTAGCTATTGTAGAAAGCCAACATCTTAAAGTATTAAAAGGTACATTTTCAGTGTGGGCTTGGGGTGATTCAGCCACAAGACTCCCATGAAGATCTAGATGAGTTTAACATTCCTAATACTGAACCTCATACACATATACATAGCGTCCCATGACTTTACAATGGTGAGACTCAAACGAACTTTTAAAATGTTGTGTTTATTTACTTTCAAATGTGGCAGCTCTGCTGTTATACCCATATGTTTGAAATGCAAACCGTTTTAGGAAACATTCCAAGCAATCTGCAAGTAGAGAAATGAAATGCCTTTGAGGATAAAAATCACTAAGGGTACTTTCCACAAGTCTTACGAGTTTAAATATATAGCCCAGCAAAGTATAAAAATCATTCCTCGCAATTTCACCTCTATAAATAGGACTACAGCTGTTCAAGCTCCTTCCCCTCCAGCCTGATTTCTAACAAACATATGGACTCTGCAGAATTAAACAACTCTCCAAGTTTTAATTAACCTTTATGATACAAGTGAACCCCCTATGCTTCCCCCCACTTAGGTATCAAATTCAACCATAGCAAGGATAATCAAGGTGGGCCCAGAGACTAGTGTTTAGTTCTGCTATAGTTCTAACTGCAATCCGTAGGGATTGTAATGTCTTCTTCAGCCCCAAGGAGAGAAGGCAACAGAGTGCTTTGGGGAACCAGGCACCAAGCCCTCTGTTGACAGGTTCCAGAGGAATTACATTCAGTTACAGGTCAAAAGGATTCTGGGCATGTTGTTTGAGGTAATTGAAAATGGAGGATCTGCAGGTCTCTGTTGAGAATACAGGGAGCACTTAGCAGGGAAGGCATTTAAACTGTGACAAACCAACAAAAGAAAGGCAATTCTGAAACTTGTTATTTTCCCAGTTGTGCCTCCTTACCGCAAGGCTCTTTCAGAACAGCATGAGATCCTACACAGAAGATATTCTGCCATAGGTAGTTATAACAGTGTGAACTAAAGACTTACAGTTTTCCATCTTTGGTAGGTTTGTTCTAGTCTGTAATTTTAACTTAATACATATTTATATATATCTATATCTCCATCACACTTCACAACAACACCTTAAGATGAAAGTGGGCTCTCCGTTAGATAACTCTTGTTGGTACATGCCAGAGCGGCGCAGTATAAATAGCACAGCACATGAGCAATGAAAAACACTCACAAAGCTGCTTGGCTGAGATTTTCTACAGCCTTGGCAATAAACTCTGGCACTCAGAACAGCTAGCTATTGTCATTATTCCTTGCTAAACTCACCTAGTGGATAGATTGATAGTAACTACACAATCTGCCCCCCACAGAAACACCCTTCTGGCTGTCAGTCTGCTTGCTGACATCTTGACAAAGATAACCTTTTAAAAATTCTTGTCACACAGATAGCTACCCTGGCCTTTTTATGCCTCTTACAGATTAGATCTACATTTTGGACTATGGGATTTTTGTGCTATGAAAAATATGCCCTAGTTATGAAATTACATCACAGGTTTCAGAATGCATTTATTATGACGGTACATTGTGCATTCCTGCATCCAAGCCTCTAGTCACATACACATGATCTTGCTCTTACCTTTCTGATGAAATTAACATGGCACTCCCCTTTCTGCACAGGTGGAGGGCACTGTGGAGGCACACTGTATGCTCTGTGAGATCTGCTCTGCTCTGCTGCATATGAAATGGCTGATAAGAAACGGACCTCAATAAAATTGACCTCCTTGATCACACTGGTAATATCAAAGCTCTGCACCAGGAAAAAACAAAAACAAAACGATATACCACTGAAATTTAGCTGTGAGCTTTATAAAGATTGGCATATTCCTTTTCAACTATATAGATATTATTTGAATATGTTTGTGAACTAGTCTCTACAGGTTGCAGGACTGAAGGAAAAGAGAATTGGAATACTTCTCAAACTAAGCGAAAAGGCACACTAAGTCCTGCACGTAGCTCTCTCTGGGCAAATGCAGTCAATGGGAGTCTATGGGTCTGGCTATGTAGCCCGCAGAAGTAAGCCTCCCAGCCCAGGTTGACAGATTTGAGCTAGCACTCTAAACATAGCTAGGCAGACAACACTTTGAAGATGTAGCTTGGGCTGTGAAGCATGGGGTTGGTAGGTGAGCTTCAGAGCCTGATTTTAGGTAGACTGAGTACTCAGCTGAACCTTATACAATCCTCTGCTGTCAAGGCATAGTATGGTTCCCCATCCCTCCACTCCATTCTCTAAAATGTAGATACACTGTCATCTCTGGACTGAGCAAAGAACTCTCCGTAGGACTTATTCATTGACCTGTTAGACCCGGGGCGGGCAAACTATGGCCCGGGGGCACATCTGGCCCTCCAGACATTTTAAACTGGCCCTCGAGCTCCCGCTGGGGAGTGGGGTCAGGGGCTTGCCCCAATCCGCGCGGCTCCTGGAAGCAGTGGCATGTCCCCCTCTGGCTCCTAAGCATAGGGACAGCCAGGGGGCTCTACACCCTGCCCCTACCCCAAGCGCCACCCCGCAGCTCCCATTGGCCCTGAACCACAGCCAATGGGAGCTGCAGGGGCAGCGCCTGCAGACAGGGCGGCGCACAAAGCCGCCTGGCTGCGCCTCAGCGTAGGAGTCGGAGGAGGGACATGGTGCTGTTTCTGGGAGCTGCTTAAGGTAAGCGCCGCCCACAGCCTCCCCCCTGTTCCCCTTCCGCATCTCTGCCCCAGCCCTGATCCTCCCCCTCCCCCGCCCTCTGAACCTCTCGGTCCCAGCCCAGAGCACCCTCCTGCACCCCCAACCCCTCATCCCCAGCCCTACCTCAGAGCCCATACCCCCAGCCGAGCCCTCCTGTACCCCAACCTCCAATTTTGTGAGCATTCATGGCCTACCATACAATTTCCATACCCAGATGTGGCCCTCGGGCCAAAATGTTTACCCACCACTATGTTAGACCCGCCTCTATTTGTGGATGGACAGAAAGGCACATATTTAGTTTTAAAACTCTTATGCTCTCACCACTATACCCACCCCTCAATTTAATTTCACCTGGTAAAATGAAGATTTTAATTGGTTGATATTAGTGTTCTGTCCACACCATTCGTTTGTGGCATGCCTGCTATTTGTTCTTGAATTTCTACCAAGCAGAAGTGCCCTTGCCCCTCTCCTCAATCAGCAGCCACTGTCCTTGACCAGGCAGCAGACCACCACCCAACAAATTACAACATAAGCAACCTCCACAGAATAGATTTACCACTCAAGTGTTTTACAAATGGAGCCACTGAATAGAGTAACTGCCAGAGTCATGAAATCCTTGACTCTGTCCTAGTCAGTTCAATTCTACTTTACGCAGTCACTTCACAAAGCAGATGCTACTAGTGGCCTACCAAAATGAAGATCCAGAAATAAATACTGAATAATACTACTTTGCAATTCTACAGCATCTCCCATCTGTAAACTGTTTTGACACCTCCAACATTAACTAAACCTTCACAGCACCCCTGTGAAAGAGAGAAGAATTAATATTCCTATTTCACAGGTGGGAAACTGAGGCACAAAAAGGCTATTTGATTTGTTCCAGGTCATGCAAGTCTTGGGCAAAGCCAGGAACAGAATCCAGATCTCCTGAGTCCCAGTTCTGTGCTTCAGCCACAAGACCCTCTTTTCTCTAAAGCCATGAAGGTAAATGTTGAGACATGAAGAAACTAAGGATCTCTGTGTGGCTCAGTTCCCCATCTATAAAATGGAGATGGGCTTTCCTTTTTCACAGTCTTTGTCTGTTTGTCTATTTATACTATTTATACTCTTTGGAGCAGGGACTGTGTTTTACTAAGTGTTTGTATAGGACCTAGCACAACCTTATAATTGAAATCTACAAAATTATTTAGTACAATTATGGCAATCCTAAAAAAGGTCTGTGACTATTTAGTACCTGATCCTGACATACTGATACAGACTAGGATCAAAGAGACAACACAATGACATCAAAAGGCCTGGGAATTTAGATACTCTATTAGAATGAAAGAACAAAAGAAAGAAACTGCAGAAAAACATTTATAAGTAAGCTGTACACTGCATGCATTTACACTTCAGCATTCACATGTAAAGCAGCAGCATTCTAATACCAATTAATAAGCAGATTTACAGCTAATATAACTGATTTAAACTTAGAGCTGTGACAGTTCCCAAGAAGCAGGACTCATATCATTAGGTAAACTGTTCCTCTTGCCATACTTCTTCTAGATTACAACATGAAATGTTCTTCTCTAGGCCTGATCCTGCTCCCACTGGGAAGCCAGTGCACCTCCCCTTCCCAGCAATGAGGTGGCTTTCTGTATGGCTCTCAGATAAAGACATTTCAAACCCTATGATATATTATCAAGTCTAGTCCACTATATTTTACTCTGGACTGAACACATTGGGGGTATTATTGTGTACTGGTCGAGGTACGAACCACTTGGCAGAAAAGTGCTTTGAGACAACTATAGAATTGCCTTTAGAAATACCAGCATTACTCACATATCTGTTGAACATGTTGTCCGTTCTCCCAACAGTGACATTATTGATCAGGATTTGTGCTACTGTATCTACTCCCTCGAAAACCAAATTCACTTTCTGCCATTTGCTATGAATGATGACACAGGAATGTAAAATTATTAGGGTACTTTGAATTAACTACACATGGAGAGAGTCAATACTGAAATCTATGTCCCCAGTATCCTAAATAGCAGCTGTTTCAATGGGTTACAGAAATACTTTCCACAGTGTAACCATCTTTATAATTTCAAATTAAAATGACAGCTGACATGGATCAGACTCACAATACAGCACAACATCCCATGTCCAATAGATATCAGATGTGTGGCTGCTTGCTTCCTATCAGCTTTATTATTGCCCTTCAGCAGTTTGGAATTTGTACATCATTTTTTGACAATGGGGAAAAAAAATCTTGAAAAAGAAAAAGAAACCCACTAAGTGACATTTAGCAACAGGCTGCTTGAAGCTTATATCCCATTACAGAATTTGGTTTATTACATCTGAAAGTAATCGGTGGATTTGGGGCTGACTGCTTAGCAAACATTTCTGCATGGAAGATAACATAAAACTATTCTTATTGCGTACCTGATATCAAAAGGGGCTTTGAATGTCCTGCTGTAAGTCCAATTATCCAAGGAGATCCATCTGTAGGCCAGGTCATTAAACCTATAGTAAGGATCCTATTGATAGACGAACAAAAAACATTGCAGTGTTACACAAATAAAATGAATACTGTTATCTAGTAGGTGAGTCATTTTCAGATATTCTGCAAGTGCACAATCCAATTATCTTAATTTGGTTAGCTTTAGGAGCTCAGATATTTCTTCCGCTTCTGAAGTGATATGTGAAAGCAACAGCTTTAGAACATTTTGACAGTAACTACATATAGGTTAAATTAAATTCTGCTTGCTGTACTCATGTTTAGAAGTAAGGGGAGCAGGATTTGGCCCTTGTAATGCTGAGCTGGAAACAGAAAGAATTCAACAGAGGTAGCAATTCAAAAGGAGAGAGAGAGTAGCAGAACAACCACCACCACAATGACAGAGCATAGAGGACAGACGAGATCATAAGGGCCAGGGAAATAGAATCTTCAGACCTCTAGAAACTACAGCGAAAAAACCTGTACGGTTTTAAATATCAGCAACATCCCCAGAAATCCACACCTATCACTCCTGATATGACACGAATATATTCCACTGTTATATTAGGGAAGGGAAAAGTGGAAACACATTTTGGTTAGTTGAGTAAAATTAAAATGTCTACCTCTGTTCTTCCCCCCAAAAGACAGTTATGTGAGAACCTCACTGTAATTATAACAAATGTGCTATTTTCCTTTTTGTCATACCGCTCACTCAAGAATTATAAGCACATTCCTTACAACTCATTCCCACTCCCTTTTCCTTGATGTTCCTTTCCTTATGTTGGGTCACTTTGTACCTCACCTAGACTGCAAACAACTCAGGGCAGGTGTGTGGACCTGATACTCCACTGCCTTGCACCTTGTGCAGCCACTCACACCTGGAAAAAGTGAGTGTCAGTGAGGAAGTCTGACTCTTTGGTAGCATTTTACCTCCACTTTGCACAGATGTAGATGGTAGTGCAGGGCCCGGTCCTCTACTTGTCAGTAAAACACTACACACAATGGCCCTGAAGAAATAATAGTAACAATGATATATTAAGGGCCCAATCCTGCAACCCTTACTCCTGCAAGTAGCCCCACTGAAGTCTGTGGGACTACCCAAATGAACTAGTAGAAGAGTTGCAAGAGTGGAACCCAGCTCATAAAAAGTCTCACTGTGGTGTCTGAACATGAGTAAGATGTTTATGTCAGACAGTTCAGTGTGTATATCAGAGGCACCTACTGAGACAGCATCTCATCTTTCTCCAGCAATTTCTCAGCTGAATTGGTTTCCTAAAACAAATAGCTGTAGATTCTGCTGATGTACTTTACCCAAAGCTTAGCTGGAAAGAGCACAGAGGCAACAAGACTCACTACGTAACATTAGAAGCTTTCTAGAATGTTAAGAGTTATTCCTGGGGCCTGAATGCCCAGATTCAAACTGAGAGAAAGAAAATTTGGTCAGTCCTTTTATTTTCCTTGCTGAAACTCAATTTTTCTCATCTCGTATGTCAGTATCAATATTAATAGTCCTTCTGCACTCAGATTTCTTTGAAGGGGCTCTTCTTGTATCCCTTTTACAACATATAAGGCTAGATTGTGTGATTTACACACAGTCTTGTGTTGGGCACAGAAGAGTCACAGCACCTGAGGGAACACCAGGAGAGGATATGTCTCAAGTAATATATTCTCTTCTGGAGCCTCCCAGCAGGACATACGCTACTTCATGGGACTGTGCAGAGGGTAGGGCATGGCCCTGCCTCCTTGCTACCCCCTCTCAGGCAATTTGTTTGCCAGGGAGAGTAAGCAGCAAGCAGGAACTGCTATTGTGACTGTCCCTCGTGCAGGCCATACAAGTGTGGAGGCCTTCTCCTGTAGCACATCTCTGATCACAATCTGGCTCAGGCTGAGAAGGATGCCTATTGATGTGCACCAGGGACATGTCTTACTGCTTTCAAATGTGAAAGATCAGCAAGCAAGCTTTTGAGGGAGACTACCAGACCTGAACCACATCCGATTTGGAGTGCTCTATTGTGTTATTCATCACTTTGTCATCTTTAAAGGGGCAATACCAAGTTAAAATAACATTACACACACAAAACTACCTCCTTACCTGTGTATTGACAACATTTAACATTCTAAAAACTTTTCAAAACCCTAGAGTCTGGTCATTTCCTTGAAATAAATGTGCATAGGGAACACCCTCTCCAATATTTGGACCTGGCGCTGCTGAAGCAGAAAGCTGGAGGAAGACAGGATGGGACAGGGAGTTTGTGCATTACTTTCCTCCCACAAAGACCTACTTGGCACCTGAAAAGTGTTATCCAGAAAAAGACGTAGTTGGTTTCTGGCCCCCACTCCATCCTCTTCAATGGAGACTCCAGGAAGAGGAAGTGCTGGCAAAACAGTGCCGGGGAGCCACACAGATTGGGAGTTAAAAGAAGGCAAGTGCTTCACAGCTGGTGTAGAAACATCCACATAGATACCCCGGCCTCCTGAAGATTCTGGGGCTCTGTGGGTTCAGGGTCAGAGGGCAAATCCTTATTTATCTATGTTTATTTGGGTGGAAGGGAGAAGATCTAGTATTCCCAGAACTATTTGCCAGTTAAGCAATTTGTTGTCTTTCTGCACTTCTCAGTTTATTCACTCAAACTAAACAAGTCGGTTTTGTTTATTATCAACACAATGCTGCTGACCATGCTGCTCTGCAGGTAGCTCAAAACGTTTTCCCGCAAACGTTCCCTCAAATAAAAACCAGTGAATTCTAAATTGTGCCTGTATTCACATCTCTTCATGTTCACTTTCCATTACTGTTTTAGTGATGGAGTTTCCTGGCAGGAATGCTCATAGGAACAAAGAGCTTTAAGCAGAGATCAGAAAACATTCACAAATAAGGTCCGAAAATCTTTGGAGTTTTCAAGAACAGGTTGAACAAAAACCTATCAGGCATGTTCTAGGTTTACTTGGTCCTGCCTCAGCACAGGAGGCTGGGCTTGATGATCTCTTGAGGTCCCTTCCTATGATTTCTATAATTCTGTGTATAAACACTAACAATTACACTCAAAATTTGATCTAAGAATTATGCTCAGCCAAGCTGAGTATAGAAAAATACCACATGACCTACATGTTCTATCATAACTATCCAACACATCACATTTTGGATATCAAATATAACGAACTGCAAGTGAACAATCTTAAGATCAATAATAATTCATGTAAGCAAATAATTTTAAACAAATAGATTCAAGAAAATAGCAAAAGGCTCACAAACATTAGAGGCTCAATTCAGCACAAATGATGTATTAATTACTCAGCTGCAGACACAGAAGGGGATGTTTATATCTGAATAGTCTGGTCTTAATTTTATTTGGTGTACATTGCAGGAAGCAATTTATATTATCAGCTTTTGTAAAACCTTTAACAAAAAATAAAGCTTGGGCCAAAACTACATGGCAATGATCCCTTCAATTACAGGAGCATATGTAGTGTACTGATGAGCAGATTTTTTCATGCAGTTTTATGCGTCCATGCATGTGTGCACACATGCACGTGCGGTCTGAAGCCCGATGCCATCAATGTAACTTTCTAGATAGTTTAAACATGCTGCAGTTCAAATCAGTTTTCCGCCCAGAACAGCAATTACTAGCTCAAGATTATTTCATTTGTTCATCCAAAACTTCTTTCAATGATCAATTCTGCCCCATTGCTTTGGTTGATTATAGCATCATGTCCTAGGCCTGAGAAAACCCACATTAAGGAACTTGTTGGATCAGGAAACAGAACCCACAGAACTCCACTTGATAGTGACCAAAGATTGCTACCACTGGATGACTGTACAGCATCTTACCTGAAGTGAGTTGGTGTTCCATTTCCTAGTAATTATAGTAATTTTGTTGCCTGGCCTTTGGCTGGAGAGCTCTTTGTGCAATGTCAAAAAGTTCTTTTCATTTGATTCCACCAACCACATCCATATCCAATAAATTTCGAGCCTTCCTCATGTTTCTTAAAGATGATGTGTGAATTTTTTTTAAACTGATTTTGAACCCAGAAGATATTTTGTTCATTTGAATTTTTGCTATTTAGTTTTTTGAGGGTGTGGTTTGTTTTGTTTTATGTTACTTTGGAACTAACAGGAATGTTGTCTCGTCATCCTATCATCTACTGGAGGACGTCCTGGGGGTCTCAGAGTAGTATATTGTTAGCTTTCACACATTATTGAAGGAGTGAAGGTGTTGAGTGACACCTTGTCTCCAGAACGTTTAATAGTAAGTGAAGACGGTTTTCACAAAAATCAAACAGTTTTAAACAGTATGACTAAAAATCCTTTCCCCTCTCAACTGCACTGAAGTCCTGGAAGGGCATCATTTCACTAACTCTTTAGCCATCGTAGTGCCTTTCAGGTTAGACAGGATCTGAACTTCAAATATAACAAACAAGTAGGAAAAACCCACAGGTTTGCTTTTTTTGGGGGAAGGGAGGGGTGGAAATCAAGCCTTCTTTATACATTATAAAAAATAAAAGGGGACACAAAAACATTTTTTTCCTTTGCAGGTCACGTTTAAGTCTAGGAAATAGCCAAAATCTCATAGCTTGTCTTTATTATAGAAGCAGAATATAGGCTCTAAACTTTTGCCCCTCTCCCGGTTCTGACAGATCTTTACAATACAGTTGATAGAATAAAACGCACCTATAAGTATATTTTATTTCATATCTTTCTAATTTTTGTTGAGTGCAAGCCTGATCCAATGCTCTTTGAAGTAAACAGAAGTGGAATTTGGCAGAGGCCGTAAGAAAGCAAAAATGACTACTATATATTTTCTATTGCTTGTCTCCTCCAGATGGTTACACTGATTTTTGATTCCTCCCTGTAATACAATTCTTGTATTTCATTATATATTCCTTGTGATTTAAACAAAAATAATGAAAAACAGAAGTAGGTGTCTTTTCTATTGCAATAGTTTTGCTGTGATGCAATTTGAAACTGCTTTGCATGTTCACATTACATAAACTCATTTTGCAATAGTATTTTATGTGGAATACAGTAAGAGAATTCCACTGAAGGTAGGTTTTCAGAGAACATTGCTGTCATAGAAGAACACAAACATGTAGAACATGAATTGTCACTACATCAAACTTCAAGGTGTTCTCATTTTCAACACCTTCTGAAACAATGGAAGTCACATTCCTAGCATATTTATCTACACCCAGAGATACCTTAATTTCTGTTTCAGAGTAGCAGCCGTGTTAGTCTCTATTCGCAAAAAGAAAAGGAGGACTTGTGGCACCTTAGAGACTAACCAATTTATTTGAGCATAAGCTTTCGTGAGCTACAGTTCACTTCATCGGATGCATTCAGTGGAAAATACAGTGGGGAGATTTATATACATAGAGAACATGAAACAATGGATGTTATCATACACACTGTAACGAGAGTGATCACTTAATCAAGATCAAGGTGGGTCATTTCCAGCAGTTGACAAGAACGTCTGAGCCCTGGTCTACACTAGGACTTTACGTCGAATTTAGCAGCGTTAAATCGATGTAAACCTGCACCCGTCCACACAATGAAGCCCTTTATTTCGACTTAAAGGGCTCTTAAAATTGATTTCCTTACTCCACCCCTGACAAGTGGATTAGCGCTTAAATCGACGTTCCCGGCTCGAATTTGGGGTACTGTGGACACAATTCGATGGTATTGGCCTCCGGGAGCTATCCCAGAGTGCTCCATTATGACCGCTCTGGACAGCACTCTCAACTCAGATGCACTGGCCAGGTAGACAGGAAAAGAACCGCGAACTTTTGAATCTCATTTCCTGTTTGGCCAGCGTGGCAAGCTGCAGGTGACCATGCAGAGCTCATCAGCACAGGTGACCATGATGGAGTCCCAGAATCGCAAAAGAGCTCCAGCATGGACTGAACGGGAGGTACGGGATCTGATCGCTGTATGGGGAGAGGAATCTGTGCTATCAGAACTCCGTTCCAGTTTTCAAAATGCCAAAACCTTTGTCAAAATCTCCCAGGGCATGAAGGACAGAGGCCATAACAGGGACCCGAAGCGGTGCCGCATGAAACTGAAGGAGCTGAGGCAAGCCTACCAGAAAACCAGAGAGGCGAACAGCCGCTCTGGGTCAGAGCCCCAAACATGCCACTTCTATGATGAGCTGCATGCCATTTTAGGGGGTTCAGCCACCCCTACCCCAGCCGTGTTGTTTGACTCCTTCAATGGAGATGGAGGCAATACGGAAGCAGGTTTTGGGGACGAAGAAGATGATGAGGAGGAGGAGGTTGTAGATAGCTCACAGCAAGCAAGCGGAGAAACCGGTTTTCCCGACAGCCAGGAACTGTTTCTCACCCTAGACCTGGAGCCAGTACCCCCCGAACCCACCCAAGGCTGCCTCCTGGACCCAGCAGGCGGAGAAGGGACCTCTGGTGAGTGTACCTTTTAAAATGCTATACATGGTTTAAAAGCAAGCATGTGAAAGGATTACTTTGCCCTGGCATTTACGGTTCTCCTAGATGTAGTCCTAAAGCCTTTGCAAAAGGTTTCTGGGGAGGGCAGCCTTATTGCGTCCTTCATGGTAGGACACTTTACCACTCCAGGCCAGTAACACGTACTCGGGAATCATTGTAGAACAAAGCATTGCAGTGTATGTTTGCTGGCATTCAAACAACATCCGTTCTTTATCTCTCTGTGTTATCCTCAGGAGAGTGAGATATCATTCAGGGTCACCTGGTTGAAATAGAGTGCTTTTCTTCAGGGGACACTCAGAGGAGCCCATTCCTGCTGGGCTGTTTGCCTGTGACTAAACAGAAATGTTCCCCGCTGTTAGCCACAGGGAGGGGGGAAGGTCGAGGGGGTAGTCACGCGGTGGGAGGAGGCAAAATGCGACCTTGTAACGAAAGCACATGTGCTATGTATGTAATGTTAACAGCAAGGTTTACCTTGAAAGAGTGTAGCCACTGTTTTATAAAATGTGTCTTTTTAAATACCGCTGTCCCTTTTTTTTTCTCCACCAGCTGCATGTGTTTCAATGATCACAGGATCTTCTCCTTCCCAGAGGCTAGTAAAGCATAGAAAGAAAAAAAAACGCACTCGCGATGAAATGTTCTCCGAGCTCATGCTGTCCTCCCATACTGACAGAGCACAGACGAATGCGTGGAGGCAAATAATGTCAAAGTGCAGGAAAGCACAAAATGACTGGGGAGGAGAGGTGGCGGGCTGAAGAGAGTAAGTGGCGGGCTGAAGACAGGGCTGAAGCTCAAACGTGGCGGCAGCGTGATGAGAGGAGGCAGGATTCAATGCTGAGGCTGCTGCAGGACCAAACCAGTATGCTCCAGTGTATGGTTGAGCTGCAGCAAAGGCAGCTGGAGCACAGACTGCCACTGCAGCCCCCCTGTAACTAACCGCCCTCCTCCCCAAGTTCCATAGCCTCCACACCCAGGCGCCCAAGAACGTGGTGGGGGGGCCTCCGGCCAACCAGCCACTCCACCACAGAGGATTGCCCAAAAAAAAGAAGGCTGGCATTCAATAAATTTTAAAGTTGTAAACTTTTAAAGTGCTGTGCTTAAAGTGCTGTGTGGCGTTTTCCTTCCCTCCTCCACCACCCCTCCTGGGCTACCTTGGTAGTCATCCCCCTATTTGTGTGATGAATGAATAAAGAATGCATGAATGTGAAGCAACAATGACTTTATTGCCTCTGCAAGCGGTGATTGAAGGGAGGAGGGGCGGGTGGTTAGCTTACCGGGAAGTAGAGTGAACCAAGGGGCGGGGGGTTTCATCAAGGAGAAACAAACAGAACTTTCACACCGTAGCCTGGCCAGTCATGAAACTGGTTTTCAAAGCTTCTCTGATGCGTACCGCGCCCTCCTGTGCTCTTCACACCGCCCTGGTGTCTGGCTGCGCGTAACCAGCAGCCAGGCGATTTGCCTCAACCTCCCACCCCTCCATAAACGTCTCCCCCTTACTCTCACAGATATTGTGGAGCACACAGCAAGCAGTAATAACAGTGGGAATATTGGTTTCGCTAAGGTCTAAGCGAGTCAGTAAACTGCGCCAGCGCGCCTTTAAACGTCCAAATGCACATTCTACCACCATTCTGCACTTGCTCAGCCTGTAGTTGAACAGCTCCTGACTACTGTCCAGGCTGCCTGTGTACGGCTTCATGAGCCATGGCATTAAGGGGTAGGCTGGGTCCCCAAGGATACATGTAGGCATTTCAACATCCCCAACAGTTATTTTCTGGTCTGGGAATAAAGTCCCTTCCTGCAGCTTTTGAAACAGACCAGAGTTCCTGAAGATGCGAGCATCATGCACCTTTCCCGGCCATCCCACGTTGATGTTGGTGAAACGTCCCTTGTGATCCACCAGAGCTTGCAGCACTATCGAAAAGTACCCCTTGCGGTTTATGTACTCGGCGGCTTGGTGCTCCGGTGCCAAGATAGGGATATGGGTTCCGTCTATAGCCCCACCACAGTTAGGGAATCCCATTGCAGCAAAGCCATCCACTATGACCTGCACATTTCCCAGGGTCACTACCCTTGATATCAGCAGATCTTTGATTGCGTGGGCTACTTGCATCACAGCAGCCCCCACAGTAGATTTGCCCACTCCAAATTGATTCCCAACTGACCGGTAGCTGTATGGCGTTGCAAGCTTCCACAGGGCTATCGCCACTCGCTTCTCAACTGTGAGGGCTGCTCTCATCTTGGTATTCATGCGCTTCAGGGCAGGGGAAAGCAAGTCACAAAGTTCCATGAAAGTGCCCTTACGCATGCGAAAGTTTCGCAGCCACTGGGAATCGTCCCAGACCTGCAAAACTATGCGGTCCCACCAGTCTGTGCTTGTTTCCCGAGCCCAGAATCGGCGTTCCACAGCATGAACCTGCCCCATTAGCACCATGATGCATGCATTGGCAGGGCCCATGCTTTCAGAGAAATCTGTGTCCATGTCCTGATCACTCACGGGACCGCGCTGACGTCGCCTCCTCGCCCGGTATCGCTTTGCCAGGTTCTGGTGCTGCATATACTGCTGGATAATGCGTGTGGTGTTTAATGTGCTCCTAATTGCCAAAGTGAGCTGAGCGGCCTCCATGCTTGCCTTGGTATGGCGTCCGCACAGAAAAAAGGCGCGGAACGATTGTCTGCCGTTGCTCTGACGGAGGGAGGGGCGACTGACGACACGGCTTACAGGATTGGGTTCAGGGAGCTAAAATCAACAAAGGGGGTGCCTGTACATCAAGGAGTATTTCAGGCAGGACTGCACGGAGGGTTCCAATAAGAAATGGTGCACCTAAGTTATCGTTCTTATTGGAACAAGGAGGTTAGCCTGGCCTCTGATTGATACATGGCTAGATTTACCTCGCTGCACCTTCTCTGTGAGTGACTGCAGTGTGACCTAGAGGAATGAGTCCCCTAGACAGGGGAGGAGGCAAATGAGTACAAAACAAATCTGGTCTATTTCTTGTTTTGACCCACTCCATCTATCTTTTACATCTTTGGCTGGCAGCAGATGGTGCAGAAGGACTGCATGCCATCCACATCTCATGGCTGCCTGGCAGAAGATGGTACAGTACGACTGCTAGCCATCCTCATCTCTTGCCTGCCTGGCAGAAGATGGTACAGTACGACTGCTAGCCATCCTCATCTCTTGCCTGCCTGGCAGAAGATGGTACAGTACGACTGCTAGCCATCCTCATCTCTTGCCTGCCTGGCAGAAGATGGTACAGTACGACTGCTAGCAGTCCGTATCGCCTGCCCGCTCACCATAAGATGGTTCAATAGGACTGACTGCAGGACTAAAGAGAATGACCTGGTCAAGTCACTCCAAATTTAGTCCCTGCGCCCATGTCTGCCCAGGCGCTCCCAGCCGACGTGGCCAGGAGCACCTCGGACATGACGATGACAGCTACCAGTCCTACTGTACCATCTGCTGCCACAAGGCAAGGGGTTGCTGCTACTGTGTAGCAATGCCGTACCGCGTCTGCCAGCACCCAGGAGACATAGGTGACGGTTACCTGAGCGGGCTCCATGCTTGCCGTGGTATGGCGTCTGCACAGGTAACTCAGGAAAAAATGCGCAAAACGATTGTCTGCCCTTGCTTTCACGGAGGGAGGGAGGGAACGGGGGCCTGACGATATGTACCCAGAACCACCCGCGACAATGTTTTAGCCCCATCAGGCATTGGGATCTCAACCCAGAATTCCAATGGGCAGCGGAGACTGCGGGAACTGTGGGATAGCTACCCACAGTGCAACGCTCCGGAAGTCGACTCTAGCCTCGGTACTGTGGAAGCGCTCCGCCGAGTTAATGCACTTAATGCACTTAGAGCATTTTCTGTGGGGGGACACACACTCGAATATATAAAACCGATTTCTAAAAAACCGACTTCTATAAATTCGACCTTATTCCGTAGTGTAGACATACCCTGAGGAACAGCGGGGGGAGGGGGGTGGAATAAACATGGGGAAATAGTTTTACTTTGTGTAATGACCCATCCACTCCCAGTCTTTATTCAAGCCTAAATTAATTGTATCCAGTCTGCAAATTAATTCCAATTCAGCAGTCTCTCATTGGAGTCTGTTTTTGAAGTTTTTTTGTTGAAGAATTGCAACTTTTAGGTCTGTAATCGAGTGACCAAAGAGATTGAAGTGTTCTCCAACTGGTTTTTGAATGTTACAATTCCTGATGTCTGATTTGTGTCCATTTATTCTTTTACATAGAGACCGTCCAGTTTGGCCAATGTACATGGCAGAGGGGCATTGCTGGCACATGATGGTATATATCACATTGGTAGATGTGCAGGTGAACGAGCCTCTGATAGTGTGGCTGATGTGATTAGGCCCTGTGATGGTGTCCCCTGAATAGATATGTCGACCCAGTTGGCAACGGGCTTTGTTGCAAGGATAGGTTCCCGGGTTAGTGGTTCTGTTGTGTGGTGTGTGGTTGCTGTTGAGTATTTGCTTCAGGTTGGGGGGCAGTCTGTAAGCAAGGACTGGCCTGTCTCCCAAGATCTGTGAGAGTGATGGGTTTTCCTTCAGGATAGGTTTCAGAGTAGCAGCCATGTTAGTCTGTGTTCGCAAAAAGAAAAGGAGTACTTGTGGCACCTTATGCTGAAATAAATTTGTTAGTCTCTAAGGTGCCACAAGTACTCCTTTCCTTCAGGATAGGTTGTAGATCCTTGATGATGCGTTGGAGAGGTTTCAGTTGGGGGCTGAAGGTGATGGCTAGTGGCATTCTGTTATTTAATTTGTTGTGCCTGTCCTGCAGTAGGTGACTTCTGGGTACTCTTCTGGCTCTGTCAATCTGTTTCTTCACTTCAGCAGGTGGGTATTGTAGTTGTAAGAATGCTTGATAGAGATTTTGTAGGTGGTTGTCTCTGTCTGAGGGGTTGGAGCAAATGCGGTTGTATCGTAGAGCTTGGCTGTAGACAACGGATCGGGTGGTCTGGCCTGTTTGAAAGCTGGAGGCATGTAGGTAGGAATAGCGGTCAGTTTCCGGTATAGGGTGGTGTTTATGTGACCATCGCTTATTAGCACCGTAGCGTCCAGGAAATGGATCTCTTGTGTGGACTCGTCCAGGCTGAGGTTGATGGTGGGATGGAAATTGTTGAAATCATGGTGGAATTCCTCAAGAGCTTCTTTTCCATGGGTCCAGATGATGAAGATGTCATCAATGTAGCACAAGTAGAGTAGGGGCATTAGGGGACAAGAGCAGAGGAAGCGTTGTTCCAAGTCCGCCATAAAAACGTTGGCTTACTGTGGGGCCATGCGGGTACCCATAGCAGTGCCACTGATTTGAAGGTATACATTGTCCCCAAATGTGAAATAGTTATGAAAAATAGTTCCCTCTCCACTCTCCTGCTGGTAATAACTCATCTTAAGTGATCACTCTCATTACATTGTGTATGGTAACACCCATTGTTTCATGTTCTCTATGTATATAAATCTCCCCACTGTATTTTCCACTGAATGCATCTGATGAAGTGAGCCGTAGCTGACGAAAGCTTATGCTCAAATACATTTGTTTGTCTCTAAGATGCCACAAGTACTCCTTTTCTTTTTAATTTCTGTGAAACGAATGCAGTCAGAACACCTATAAATTTTTCCAAAAGCCCATTTTCACATATTTATAGCTTCATGTGAATTTTAACTCATGGTAGTAATGAAGAGATTGTATTCTTGGAATATTAGTTTTGTAAATTCACCCTTAAGCCATTCATGTTTTCAGTGCTTATACAGACAAGACATTGAACTGAATATCACCTTACTCATAAGATGTGTTTCAACTGAATATTAAGCCAAAAGCTACAGAATAGAAAGACAAAGATAAGTTGGGAAGCTGACAGAAATATTAATATATGCTGTTGAATATTGTTTTTATACAGACACCCCCCGACTTACACAAACGTTCCATTCTGGAAAGCCTTGCGTAACTCGAATTTTGCGTAAGTCAGAGACATATACTCATACGTTACGCAAAAGTTTCCGCAACTCGAAAATCCTATTTCTGGCTTATGGAACTTTTTCCGTAAGTGCGAATTTGTGTAAGTCGGGTCTTGCGAAACCTGGGAAGCGTATTCTATTTTAAAGGCTACTAATACTTCTCTCCATCTTCAACTCCATATCCATTCACAAGACATTAATTAAAAGAGGTTGTATAGAGCAGTGATATTTAATCTTTTCATGTCTAAATACTGTAATCCCCCCTTTCCTCCCTGGATTACTCCGGAGCAGGCAACACTGACCTGTGTGCCTGGGCACCTGATGTTATTGACATTAAAGGAGATCCTGAGTATCCCAGTGGTGATGTTGAATAGGTGGGAATCCTTTATCCACCCCTCTGCTGCAGTCCCTTTATTCCTAAAGGAACTTAAAATTGGCGGTGCTTCCACCTGCCTGGATCCTATACACACTCAATGGCGTACCTTGGGAACCTCCCGGAATGAACCCCTTCAAATAGTACTAATAACCTGTGGCTTGTGTCTAACTCAAAAATACCAATTATAAATAATATACATCCAATATACTTAAATTAGAGTTAACACACCTTTACCTAAGAACTTAAAAAAACAGGGTATAACTGACTAAGATTAAATGTCACTACTAATTTAAATCCCCAGGGAGCAGTTGAATAAAATCAATTAACAAATATAGTGTACAGTAATAAATGAAACTTATCTAACTGGCATTTACACTGCCACCATTTACCCCACCCTGGAGCGTAGACTCCTCTGGATTTCAGAGTCCTAGCCACTTGCTTGCGTGGGCGCACTTGAAGATCTGAAACTGGAGACGGCACTCTGTTGGTTCTGTGTATCAGTCCAGCTAAGGCAAGAAGTTGCACACTCCCTCTGAAGACTGGAGTTGTCCCCGTCAAATGTCAGCAGTTCTGGGTCCTGGGAAAATCACTCTGCCTCTCCTCAGACTCTCTGCTGTGCCCCTTCCCCTGCAAGTACTTTCCCAAACAAGAGTGGGGGTTTCTCACAGTTCCTTCACTGCAGGCCCACCTTAATCAGCTGTAGGCACAGCATTAGTCTCTCCCCTGGCTCCAGTGAAGCCACCACCAACCACCTCTGAAGCTCCCTGCTCGATCAAAATCCCAGCTGGCTTCCCAGCAGCAGCTCCTGGTATGGACAGAGCTCCATACCAGCAATCTGGCTTCTCTCCCCAAAAATGGAGCCCTCCCCACTCCCTGCACAACCTAGTCACTAAGGCTAGATTGCAGCACACTGGATCTTCCCAACTGGAACACTCCCAATAAAGTTCAGAGGCCCCTCTATTCAAGGCGGCCTATAATATCAACTAAAATCTATTTGAACATATAGAGCCTTCAGTACTAGTCAGTTTCACTCCGGCTCTCTAATTTGTCAGGACAGTTTTAACCCACACACTGCAGTAAACATCTGAATAGAAAACTACATTTATATCAGCCAATTATTTTCCTCAATGAATGCCATTTAATGCCTAGCAAAATGGGGTCCTGGTCCATGACTAGAGCTCCTACACATTACAGTAATATAAATAATAACTAATAATAGAACCACCTGATGGATGACATGGTTGTTCTTTGAGTGGCTCTGAAAAATATCAGCTATGAGAAAATGTCAAATGCAACAATTTAGACAAACTGGTAATGAAATTCCTGGTAGAAACAGATTTCATTTTCAGAGCTGCACAAGCATTACTTGTGACATATAGACACTTGAGCTCAGATATTTATGGAATTCTCTGCACTACAGTGCTCTGCAAATCAGAGAAGCAGCTAGCATAACAAAACAGAAACCCCATGTAAAGGTAAATGGCTGGTAAAAAAAAACTGGCTACCAGAGCCCTGTCCATCAGTGCCAAGAATTCTGTAGGAGCCACCTGCCAGCAGAAATGGCATCATACAATATTTGAAGTACACATTATAGAGGATCACCATTGCTAGCATAAAGCTTTCATGAATAAGTTACATGCGGATACATTTTGCTTGGTTGATTAAGACCTAAAAAATATTTGGCTGACTATTCTCTTTAAGCGTGATGACAGAGGACATCAATTCTGGGTGAGGGAGGAATAAAAGAGAAAGAAGAACGATCCAAGGCCCTTAAGTCCATGTTTGGACACCTTAAGAAAAGGTGCCCTGACTTTTCGAGGCATTAACCACCAATGAATGTCACTGAAGTGAGCAGAAGGTGGTCAGTTCCTCTGAAAAATCACCCCATTTTTTCCCTCACAGTGTCACCCAGACCTTACACATATCTGGAGAACTGTCCCTTGTAACCTTTTTTTTTTTTTTTTTTTTAAATTGCTGGCCACAATGAATGGATCACATCACAAACAGCTGAGTTCCAGTGGATCAAAGGTTTCCCCTCTCCCCCAACCAAAATAAGCCATTTTAAATGTCCACATAATTTTTTCACAAATTTAACTAAACCCATGCAAATCTGTGAGTAGACAAGCCATAAGGTTGTAGGCTAACTGACTATGAAGGCTGATTGAAGTCAACAGGGCTCCACCCACGCACAGGGGTTCTGCCCTTCTGCATGAGCTTGGCCTAAGCCCCAAATGCCCGGCTCCCGTTCAAAACTGAAATTATTGGCCCATTTACAGCAATTCAATTAAATTAGTGACCACACTTCCTCATTTCAAAAAGAATAGTTAAACGTTTGAGTCTTCCATTACAACAGTACTTCCTTACATGTATGACTCAACGCACTGGTCATAGATAACTTCCATTGCCCTTGAAGGACTTAGTCTCAGCATTACTGCTGCTCCAGCAGAGATAAAAGTCTATCAATTATACACCCCCATTTGGGTGAAAGAGGCCAGATTAACCCTAAACAAAAAACATGTGGATTGCGAGTGACACTGGGTCGTCTTCTGCTCTGAATCGATGAAAAAGGAGTTTTGCCATTGATTTACAGAACAAGAATTGGAACTCATTGTTACAGGAATGGAGCTCTCCTAAACCTGAAAGCTAAAAGAAGCAGGAAAGGATAAAAAAATACAAGTTGCAAAAACTCTGAAAATCTTTTGATATGAACAATTCTCTAAAAGTATTTCATGGTACAACAAAAAAGCCAGGACTTGCCTCTTCTACAATACTACAAATCTATGCATGCCATCAAAATTCTGCAGGACCTTGAGGGGTTCGTTTAGTGGACTAAGCATCAGCCTTGAAATCCCCTGACTCCCTGCAAACACAACTCAAAGTTCAACAGGGTCAGTTCAGGATTTCATCCTTCTGTCGTGGACAAATTGAATAAATGTGCACTCCACTGTGTGGGGCTTTAAACACTTCCATTCTGTCTGTACCAAGTGGACATCAAAGGCACTGCAAGAGTGGGATGCTTTTCACAAGACAAGAAGTTTGTGTTGGTGTTGTTGGCCACATTTTTTGCACTCCCCCAGACTATGCAGGATGCTGTGCAACCAACATCCAATTTGGACTACTGAGAGATGGTTGCATTTCAGTGGTGCTGTTCATAGCAAGATTTGGCCTCCTTTGACATTAAAGATGTGAAATAAACATAATCTATTGTTACAGGAATAGCCCCAGATGCTGCAGTCAGGCGAGTGAAACTTGCAGTGTTTGAGACCATTGTAGTATCTTTCTCAGAGGCAGGGCCTTAGGGCTCCCTTTCAAGGGCTCCCAGGCTACTTGCCTTTTATTTCACGTTTTTACATTGGACAGAACGCAATGAGCACCCAAATCACCATGTTTTATTCATTTCTTTTTTATGGACACCCACCAGAACCACCCGAGCACGGCCCACTCCGAGGCCCCGCCCGCACCCGAAACCCCGCAGCACCGGGCTAGAGCAGGAACACGACGGGGAGGGAGACCCCCCCAGCCCGGTGCCCTGGTCCCAGCAGCCAGCCAGACGGAAACACCGTCTGCGCGGGGGGGGGGAGGGCGTTCCTAGGGCCAGTTCGCTTTAATCCCCGGGCCGGGCCCCTGGCAGGACAGAGCCGTAGCCCGGCCGGCATCACGCAGTACCTGGATGAGGCCCTGGCGGAGTAAGGCCGTGTGAACGCAGCCGGGCACCTCCCCTCTCAGCACCACCGAGCCGTTCCCGTTGCCCAGCCACCAGCTCCCCCGCAGGCTGTGCGCCGCCGGGCCGGGGGGGCTGCCACACAACGCCCCCCGCCCCCAACAGGCCGCAAGCAGCAGAAGCAGCCGCAGCCGCATCCCGGAAGCGACCGCGAGCCGCCGCCAGTCGGGAGCCCCCAGGCGGGGTGAGGGGCTGAGGGCAGCAGGCCCAGCCGGGCTCCGCCTCCTGCCGGCAGCGCGAGCGCTGGGCCCTCCGCTGGGAGCCGGGCGCCTGCGCCGCCTCTGCAGGCCGCTGCGCCCGGGGGGCGGCCCGCGAGCATCTGGCCCCGGCCGAGCCACCGCCGCTGGGCACGCGCGGCGCTGCGGCAGGGGCGCGAGGAGGAGACGCCTGCCTTGGGGCGCCACGCACCGGGTGGGTTAGTGCACTGGGCCTTGGCAGCCCGGCTGCGGGCCGCGCTGGGCGCGTTACTCTGAGACGCGTTTAGGAGCAAATGATGGCCCGCAGCTTGCGCCGGACTTGGGGGGGGGATTACAGCTGGTGGCACGTGGAAATATGCCCAGAGCCTGGCAAATCATTTCCCTCCCTGCAAGCCCTGCTGCTCGCAGGACACTGGGACTGAGGCTCCAGCGCTGATCTGTCTCTAACCTCTCCTTTTCAGGATCGAAAGCGGGGGTGCTGTCAAGTGGGGGTGTTGCCTAAGAGTCCAAATGGGTGGAAGACACGCAGCAGGGTTTTTTGGCAGACTTTAAGAGCAAGTGGGTGAGCTCCATACCGTACACTCTCATTAGAATACCGTACGCCTCGGGGGTAGTAGTGAACTTTGGTTGAAAAAGAAGCTAAGGCACATGCTCGACCTTACAGGCCAGACAGCATTACTTTTATTCCAGGAACGGTGGTTGAAACAATAATTATAAATGGAAACACATCAATAAAGGACAAACCGCCATGGCTTTTCTAACATAAAGGCCCCTTCCTCTCATTTACTATAATTCTTTAACACAATAGTTGATATAATTTATATAGGCTTTCAAAACGCCCATCACAATAAACAGTTACAGAAACTAAGCCATCATAGAAGTGGAGGAGTGGAAGGGGCATGGATCAAAGCTAACAGAATATTAGAGTAGGAATAAATTATCAGTTTTACGCAGCTCAGTATTGTTCAATACATTTAACAGAAGTCTTGAAAAGGAAGTCAACCATCAGGTAGCAAAATTTGAAGAAGACAAAATTATTTAAGTTTATTAAGACTATAGAAAATTTATGAGCAATTTGTAAGTTACCAAATGAAGTGGGGGACTGGGAAACACTATGGCAGGTGAAATTCAATGGTGATCAGTTTACATAGACTTTATAGGGCCTTGGGTTCTTTTCTCCACCCTGGTTTTGTCAAATTTTGGTCAGCTAGAATATTTTCCCTACCCTGGAGCACGTGCCTTGCCTGATGTTCTCCATCCAGCCTGACTTTTGCTTTAAAAGAATTTAAAAAGCTGTGAAATAGAGATAAAGCTCAGGTTCATGGCAAAGCATAATTAATAGAATGGTTTGTGTTACAAAGTAATGTATTCTTATTTATACATTTATAAAATGGAAGGAACAGATAATCTTGAGCCAAGAGATCTGGGTCCTGTTTTCAGCCCCCTTGTGTGAGCCTGGATACCCTTGGTAACTGACACAGGCTTCCTTTGTAATCTTACTGACCTCTGTCTGCATTTTCCCCATTTGAAAATAGGACAAATGGACCAGCACAGGCAGCAACAGAAGGTAACTTGAGCTTCCCCTTTTTAGGGGCATCTAGCCTGTTTGGCTGCTGAGGCAGGTTACATTAGTCCTAAGGGCTGCCCTAACTTGTGCTGCTGCTTCAGTGGCCCCTGTGGACCATTTCAGATTGGGGGGAGGGATAGCTCAGTGGTTTGAGCATTAGCCTGCTAAACCCAGGGTTGTGAGTTCAAACCTTGAGGGGGCTATTTTGGGATCTGGAGCAGAAATTGGGGATTGGTCCTGCTTTGAGCAGGGAGTTGAATTAGATGACCTCTTCAGGTCCCTTCTAACCCTATGATTCTAGGGGAACAGAATTACCAAAGCATACAACCTCCTTTTCTCACCTCTGACCTGTCCCTGACCCCTCTGGCAGCAATGTAGAGTTCTCCTCTTCCCTGGCAGGCGTGTGGTCCTTTGCATGGTCTCATGGTCCCCTGGGTGGGCAACACCAAACTGGCCTAGAGAGGCCACAGGCAATTGTGAATCCAAGCCAATAACTTCAGTGGTCCAGAAGGATTTGCACTGGTCCTCTGCACCAGAAAGATTCACATCATGACAAGTTTACTGTGCTCCCTGAGATCCTCATATGGACAAAGCCACAATAAGTGAAAAATATTGTTTAAATGCCACATAACCCCTTTCGAAGTGTACAAACAAACAAAAGGCACTTGGATCCTAAAAACTCTATGGTTGGTTGTAATCAGTACTATCACCTCCAGCTCAGGCTGCTGTATTTCTGTAGTAGCTATGACTCAGACCAAAGCTGCTCAACAGAGATATTAGCAACTTAAAGGAAAACTTTTCTAGTGTATGCACTCAGCTGTGAACAGACTAGAAAGCATTTTTTTCCCAAACTGCCAATTTCTTTGAGCTGACAGTGACTTTCTTCTAAGACACAGCTTAGAATGAAATTGAAGGTGCTCATTTCAGCACACTGAAAATTTTAGATTAGGGTTTCCAGTGCCTTTAAAAATATACTTTTAGTTGATTAAAATTAGTGTAATTATTTTCCTGTGCCAGAGTACATGTTGATCTGTGGGAGCCCAAGTTTGTCCACAAGTTTTTTTTTTTTATTTCATAATCACACAGGTTGGAATCTTTATGAGGCAGGCACTTGGCTGCATCAGGCATGCCTATTTAATAAAACATTATGAAGAGCAAGAAGGGAGGTTAGAAGTGTTTAAAAACTAAAACATTTTAGCAAGTGCTTTTAATGGAGGCATTTATATGTACATACACACACACCCCATTCTGAAAAATATTTAATCAGAACAGATAAGTTAAATGTATTTTTAAAAGTTGATGTAGATGCATATAAAGGTGGTTTCATGTGCATATATGTAGAACCTACAAGACATGCAAAGACACCCCCTCCCCCCCCAAGGAGCCTTACACACCTGCATATATAATGTGGAGGAATAAAAGCTGCCTGATCATGGGGGACTTCAAAATTTGAGTAACAGATGCTGAAGGTCTCATAGTGCCAGTGGTAAAGCATCCTTTAAATTTCTAAATATTATAGATGAAAATTTCTTAACTCAAAAATGTTGCATCCAAGATGGGAGAGTTCTATATTTATCAGTCAAGACAAAGTCTAAGAGGAACTAATCACAGAATTAAAAATTAATGGTAACAAGTACAAGTGATCATGACTTGATCACATCTATAACGTGCAAACAGAATAAAGTCCAGAGCAGACACATATACATCCAGTGCTTTAAAAAGGTCAATTTCACAAACCTGAAAACAATTATGAGTCATATCATCTGTGAGGAAAAATTTGAACAGACAAATGTGAATGACAATTGGGAATTGTTTACCACCACTTTACTAGATGCTCCAAAAGCCAGTTGAGGAAGGCAGCCATATTGGTTAAAAAAACAAGACCTGGTTTAGAGGGATAATGAAGACAGCAAAATAAAATAATAAAATAATAAATGGAAGAAAGGGAAAGCTGATAGTAATGAATATAAATCAGAAGCAAGGACTTGTAGAAAATTGATACGGGAAGCAAAGGGACACAAATCTGTGGCCGGCAGAGTTAAGAACAATAAGGACATTAAATATATTTTGAACAAAAAGAATCCTAATAATGGTATTGGTCCATTACTAGATGAAAATGATAAAATTATCAATAATACAGAAAAGGCAGACATGTTCAATAAATATTTCTGTTCCGTATTTGTGGAAAAACGGATGTGGTCATCTCATAGGATAATACTCTTTCCATTCCACAAGTAGCTCACAAGGCTATTAAACTGCAGCTACTAAAGTTAGACATTTTAAAATCAGCAGGTCCAGATAACTCATATGTAAGAGTTTTAAAAGAGCTGGCTGGAGAACGCGCGAGACTGTTAAAGACGATTTTCAGCAATCGAATATTAGAATATTGGGGGAAACTCCTGAAGACAGAAAAAAAGCTAATAATGTGGCAATATTTTAAAAGGGGATGATTTAGGTAATTATAGGTCTGTCAGTCTGACATTGATCCTGGACAAGATACTGAAGCAGCTGATATGGGACTCAAATAATAAAGAATTGAAGACAGGTAATATAATTAATACCAATCAGTTTATGGGAAATAGATCCTGTGAAACTAAGCTGATTTTCTTTTATGAGATTACAAGTTTGGCTGCTAAAAGTAATCGTGTTGACATAATAGACGTAGACTTCTATAAGGCATTTGACTTGATACCACTTTGATGCCATTTTGATTAAAAAATAGAAGGATATAAAATTAATATTAAATGAATTAAAAGCTGTTTAACTGATAGGTCTCAAAATGTAAATGTAAACAGAAAATCATCACTGAGCAGGTGTGTTTCTAGTGGGGTCCCACCGGGATCTGTTCTTGGCACTAAACATTTTTATCAATGACCTGGAAGAAAACAAAATCATCCCAGATTAAGTTTGCAGATGACACAAAAATTGGGGGAGTGGTACATAATGAAGAAGACTGGTCACCTGTATAGAGTGATCTGAATCAATGTATTTTAATATGGCTAAATGTAAATTTATATATCTAGGGGAAAAATATAGGCCATACTTACAGGAAGGTGACTCTATCCTGGGAAGCAGTGACTGAAAAAGATTTGAGGGCAGAGGTGGATAATCAGCTGAACACAAGCTTCCAGTGTGACACTGTGGCCAAAAGAGCTAATGCAATCCTTGGATGCATAAACTGGAATCTCATGTAGGAGTAGGTGTGTTATTTTACCTCTGGTGTGACTGCTACTGAAACACTGTGTCCAGTTCTGGGGTCCACAATTCAAGAAGGATATTGATAAATTGGAGAGGGTTAAAAGACATGATTTATAATAAGCTAAATAGACTGCGCTCTTTGAGTCTAACAAAGAGAAGGAGTGACTTCATTTCAGTCTATGAGTACCTACATGGGGAACAAATAATAAAGAACTCTTTAGTCTAGCAGAGAAAGGTAAAACACAATCCAATGGCTGGAAGTAGAAGTTAGACAAATTCAGACTGGAAGTAAGGCTCAAAATTTGTTAGAAGTGAGAGTAATTGGAAAGTTGTTCCAATGGTTAAGGCTCAAGACAGATTTCCATCGCTGACAATTTAAAAATCAAGATTGGATGTTTTTCCAAAAGATATGCTCTAAGAATTATTTTGGGGCGGGGGGGGGGGGAAGTTCAATGACTTGAGTTATACAGACTAGATGATCACAGTGGTCCCTTCTTGAATTGGAATTTATGAACAGCATGACATTATCTTTGTCCTCCGTTCCTCCACTCCCACCCCAATGTGTGTTTCTCACACTTCTTTATGGTCTAAAATATAGACTGTAAACTCTTTAGGGAAGAGAACATGTTTTTATGTCTGTAAATCTCCTATCATATCTTTGAACACTGAATAGCTAATAAAAATACTAATAATGACTATACATTATAATGCAGTTCTTTATCCTTATGCATTCAAGTCAAGTAAAAGCTGAAATGAAGAACGGCCAGTCTGACTGTCAAGTGGCAACATGTTGTTGCAGCTGCTATGCAAGATTATTGAGTTTGAAAGTGAAGTGCAGGTGAGAAAGGGATAGAAACACTATAGAATTCCTTTAACACTCTGCCTTTAATTCAACCATCTTAGCACATGTTAAAGTGTATGCTACATTGTTTGTGTTAGACAGAACATGTTAGAATGCATTAGCAAAAACATACCTTTACATCTTAGTCTACTGCAGAGTTTCTCAACCTTTTCAGGTTGGCTCCCCTTTATTGGAAGTCAAGTTTTTCAACCCCCTTTCATTTACTATAAAAATAGGAGAACAAATGTACCAGTGATAACCGTATAAAATTTATTTGTATGTGTATTTTGAGAGGTCAACAGAGAATACATGATTTTGAAGGTTATGGGTGCGAGGAGCAATGGAGCAAAATTTTCTTTGCTTTAGATTGTAATAAAATTCTCAATACCTCAAAAGACCTCTGATTGCCTGGGGGATGCCACCCACCAGTTGAGAAATACCAGTCTAGACAAAGCCCCCTATGTCACTTTCATACCTTTCAGAACTCCATTTGCGGAGTAAGGGGCTACCCAACATGACTGAGGGTATCTGAATCAGAGATCTTGCTAGACTCCGAGGTACAAGCCATACTGAATCCTCTTTAGTTACCATTTCAAGTCACTCCAGAGCTTGAAGGAAATGAACATGTGGATTCAGCCACTTCTTAGCAAACGTGTGCATTGTGTGTGTTCTCTTGTAAAAAGTGTATCAACTGTGAAATGGTAAGAGACTATGCAGCTCATGGTTTTGGTAATGGGATGTAGAGCTTTTCACCTCTAACCTGCTGTTTCAAATCCAGCCCAGGTCAGTAATGACTAAAAGTTATCCTCTAATGGTTGTTCAATGACCTATGTGCACTAATTCTGGTGGTCACAATCCAGTTCCCAGTGGTCAGGAATCCACATTACTGAAAAGGCTTTCGCAACAACCCTTTCAGCAATCTCAGCAAAAGGGCCAATTGATTGGCTCAGGCTCCTTGCAGGATCAGGTCTTAAATGAGTGCTTATCTCTAGAGATTAAACCTACAAGACCAAATACATTGATGGTATAGAAAGCATGTTCTGCCTCTGCCCAAGCTTACTTTGTTCTAAAGATGAACAGTGGAAGTAAGTCTTCAGCAGTGTTCCCTCTAATTTTTCCCACACACGTGCACAATGAATTTTGTTATGTGCACCAATATGGAGGTGATGTGCACATAAAATTCCTGTGGCAGGGGTGGGGCTGAGGGGTTCGGAGTGTAGGAGGGGGCTCAGGGCTGGGGCAGAGGGTTGAAGTGCAGGGGGGTGACTTCAGGACTAACATATTCCCTATGTACTAAATTCACAAACTAATTAAATCAAATTAGTTAAAATATTGAAACAAGGCAATGTTGCTTTAAAGAGATCCTATTGGATATTATTTCTACCCTAAAGCAGGGTTTACAGGAAACTGAATTTTGACTCCATTACAACTGCAGTACAACTGCAAGGTTTTTGTTTTGTTTTGAAGTTGTTCAGCAAGTCATGTGGTAGTTGTTCCCGATAAGAAGGAAATTGCATTTCAAGAAGTTTACTGTACTTCCGTGTTTTGTCTTTTTTTTTTTTCTTTCCCCCTCCTAAAGGCAGGCTAAAGCTGCACAAAGAAAATACACTGCTGTAATTAATTATGCTGAGAACATGTTATTTCCTTATTGAAGGCTTATAATGAAGTTAAAATGCCTCAGATTTTTTTCTTCAAATAGTTTTTACTGTGCCATAAGAGTTTAAAGCTAAAACTACAAACTTCTGTACCTATAGAAAGAAGATCTTTTGAACTAATGCAGTTTTCTCTTCTTTGTTTTTTGGTCCCTGCTCCATCCTTTTCTATGACGACACAAATTTTGGATTTTACAATGTCAGTTTTATGAGACTTAGGTCAAGAGATATTCCTCATCAATTCTGAGACAAAAAGCACATGGGCAGAACTCTGCTCTCTGTTATTCTGAATGTATTTCAGTGTAACTCCACTGACAATGGATTAACACAGCAGAATTTGAGCCAAGATCTTTTGTTCCAGAGCAATCTCTATTGTTATCATTAACATGCTGCTGTTGACTCCTTCCAGATCATGAATCGTAGAAAGGGGTAAAAATTCACCCTGGTACAGGGTATCCATGCAATACATACTGCATCAGCTAAGGGCTTGTCTACCTTAGGAATTTGTGTATTGTTGTGGCAGCACTGGTGCAAGCTCCCATGATAATGTGCTGCAGTGCTGTAAAGTGGAACATGCACTGATTTGACTTTGACTTACCCCAGTTCTATCTTACTGAAGGAAGCCCCATTTGATACCAATGCAGTACATCAATACTCTGCCCTGGCGGATCGTGGCCTGGACGTGGCTTGAGTGTTCCCATAATCCTGAGAGCAATGCAGTCAGGAGTCTTGCATTCCTGGTAGGGTCACCCAACGCGTCAAGGTGAAAGGTGAGGTTCCAGATGACCAGCGATCCGACCCTCCACCCCCACATCCTCAATGGCAGAGCAAGAGGATGGAAAGAATTTCTCTCAATGGTTGTGAAAGCTGCAGCAGGATGGCAGTCTCCCATCATCTTGGGTTTCCTTGCCATTGGATTAAGATCTTCATCCTGTCAAGGACCTTGTGCACCCTGGTATGCAATGGTGTCTCCACATTAAAAGAAATCATGCACAAATGTCTTCCATATTCATGAAGAAGTCCTATGGTGATCAGCGAGTGGCAATGGGAGGAGGCAGCGATGACCAGAAGCTCCTAATCATGGACTGGCATGCAAGCAGCGGCTGTTAGAAGGCTGTTTTTGCATTTGGACAGGAGTGCAATTCAGCAGCTGCAACTGAGCTGCTCTTTTTAGGACCCACTGCACATCCCACATGGGGAGGGAGCAACAAAAGGTGCCCTAAACGTACTCTGCCTCGCCTACCCCAACTGGATAACCATGTTCAGAGGGATTAGCTAACTGCGCTCAAAACTGAATTAAATTTAGAACCTGGAACATTCAAACCCTGATGGACAACCCAAATAGTAACCAGCCAGAACACAGAACAGTGATTGTGGCAAGAGAACTCAGGATATAGGACATCAAAATTGCTGCACTGAGCAAGACCCAACATGTAGGAAAGGGACAGCTAAAGGAACAAGGTGGTGGTGGTGACACCTTTTTCCAGACAGGAGCGGGCGATGATAAATGACAAATCTACAGTACTGGTTTCACCATCAAAAGCAAAATAATAAATTAACTCTCAGAACTACCAGTTAGCAACAATGAATGACTCATGACTCTCTGCCTTACACTTGCCAAGAACCAGCATGCAACACTCATCAAAGCATCACTCCAACTCTTAATGCTGATGATGAAACCAAAAGTGGTATTCTATGCCAACCTTGACCAAATTCTCTCCTCCATCTCCAAAGAGGACAAGTTTATACTCCTTGCTGATTTTAACACAAGAGTTGGACATGACTTGGAACTTTGGAATTGCACGATCAGAAAGGAAAAAGTGTGGGCAAGACCAATTCCAATGGAATTCTTCTAACCAAATGCACAGAACACGAACTCTATATTCCAAAGAAGCAAAAGAACAAGTACAAAACATCACGGGAAAAAACCCTATCCAAGCATTGGCAGCTGATCGACTAGGTTATTGTCTGTGCTCATGACTGTGAAGATGTCGTATCATCAAAGCGATGACTTGTGCTGACGATTGTTGGACAGACCATCGCCTCATCCACTCCATTACTTCCATCAAACTTGCTTCAAAACAACGATTGCAGAAGAAACCAGCCAGATGAAAGATCAACATTGAGAGTCAAGGACCCAACCAAACCTGGCCTTTTCTGGCTGTGCCTCACCGAGAAACTCTGTACATGGCCTTTATCAATCTCATAAAAGCATCTGACTCCATCAACCATGAGGCTCTGTGGCAAACTCTCTCAAATTTGGATGCCTGCCAAAATTTGTTACCATCCTCTGACTCCTCCACGACAACATATTTGTGATGGTCGTCAGCAATGGATCCAAAATGAACCCATTGTGAGTTAAGAGAGAAGTAGAGCAAGGCTGTGTCATTGCTCCAACCCTCTTCACCATCTTCTTTGGTGTAATCCTCCTCCTCATCGCTGACAAGCTTCCCTCCAGACTTGACATCCAATACAGATGGCAAGCTCTTTAACCTCAATCATCTCCAGTCCAAGCCAGACTATTACTAAATCAGTCACTGAACTCCAATATGTAGACAACTGTGCTTTGTACTCCCACTCGGAAGAAGATCTTCAAAAAACAGCTGAGGCCTACAATCAACTAGGCTTCACACTCAACACCAAGAAAACTAAAGTTCTCCGTCAACAGGCTCCAAATCCCCAAGATCCTGCTCCCGCAATCAAGCCCAACAAAGCGACCCTGGAGAATGTTGAGCACTTCTCCTGCCTCAGCAGCTGTTGCCGAAAGTTGACACTGACAAGGAGATTCAACGCCGATTCCAATGCACCAGTGCAGCTTTCAGACACTGGAGAAAACATGTCTGAAGATTATGACATCAAGAACCAAACCAAGCTTCTCATGTATCTGGCTGTTGTTATCCCTGCTCTCCTGTACGATGCCAAAACCTGGGTTGCATGCAGAAGGCGTCTCAAGGCTCTTGAACAATACCATCAACTGTGCCTCCACAAGATCTTCCGAATCAAGTCAGATGACTGATGCACCAACATCAGCGTTGTGTGCCAAGCCAAAACTTCCAGCTTGGAAGCTATGATCACCTACCACCAACTCTGTTGGGCTGGTCATGTTCTCGAATACCAGACAAATTGATTCCCGAAGCAAGTCATTTTCTCACAGTTGAGCCATGGCCAGCAGATGAGGGGAGGGCAAAAAAGCACTTCAATGACACCCTCAAAGCCAACATGAAGAAGTGCAACATCGATATAAATTTATGGGAAATCCAAGCCTCTGACTGATTAAAATGGAGAAGGACCTTGTGGCAAGGATTCCACCATTTCAAGACCCCAGGGAGACAACAAGCAACAGAGAAACAGGAAAGGAATGAATGTGCCGCAGCCCAACTCAACAGTCCATATCCACCCCTTCCACCAGGAAATGTCTGCCCCAACTGTGATAAGATCTGTGGATGCCAGATGGGTCTCATTATCAACCTGCAGATCCACTAGCATAACTGGCTATCATTTCTTAGAAGACAATCATTCTCAAACTCTGAGGGATCACTTGCTAACTACATCTACACGGTGGGGGTTGCACCAGTGTGGCTACATCTGTGCAGAGATCCCTAAGGTAGACAAGCCTTCCAATTCATGGTTGATCGTACCAGAAGGGTGAAGAGCAAAAATGCTTCAAACATTCCCATCAGCAGAATCTTACTTCATGATGAATAAATATTAATAACTTTGAAGACACAGCCACAGACAGATCTGAACGGAGAGCAATCATCAATAAAGGTTGCAAACACTTTGAGGAAAACAGACACAAAAAACTGATTCAAAAAAGGGTCAAGTTTCATGCCAAGTCTTCAGTGAGAACCTGCACGTTCCTGTGTTATATCTGTTTGCAGTCTTGCTCCTTATGGACCAGACTATACAGCCACATGAGAATACACGTGATGTCATGACGTCATTGACTGATATGACAGACAGTGATACTAGTAATTACACCTCAATTTGTGATGTAGACATATATTTAGTTACCATTAAAGTTCCAGTTACAAATTAGACCACACTAAAGTCCTACCTACATTTAAGAAATTTGCACTGGCATAAGTTAGTCTGCTGCAACCCCCTAATGTGGACGTAGTGCATCAATGTAGTCTGGTGTTTATACTAGTGAAAGTTAATTCAGTAAATTGCAATCACATCAATGTAATTATACTGGTAAAAATTTCTCACACATAGAAAGGAGCTAAGGGAAGAGACTTATTGGCTCTTAGCCATATGTCATTAAACAGTAAAACATTGGTCAAGCTCTTAAAGCCATGATATAGCTAGAATTGTGTGTAATGCACTTAGTACATTAATAGCATTACAAAAAAAAAAAAGACACCCTTTTACGTATTCACATGCGTAGGAAAAGACATAAGTGTACTGATGTTATAGCATATACAATAATAAAATTTGGGAAGACACTTCCATTCTAAACATCTTTCAGTTGCTCATAATGGTCTAAAAAGTATTTCCTTTTCAGTTTAAACTCCATATTTGGGCTCAGGCCAAAAGTTACCATGTTTGTATATTTCCAATAGGCAAATGTAATTTTTGTGGTCAATTATAAATAATACAAGAGAGGAATTTGGAAAAAACCTGGTTTCTTCAAACTTACTTGTCACCAAAACAATGAGCCTCAACTTAACCTACGAGAAAAAGTTGTGGAACTTTATTTTTTTAAAATTAAAAAAAAATGTTTATTTACAAATGCATTGCCTCTTGGCCTGCCAGCTAAATTCTGCATCCTCGGTGTAGTGGATAGAAACTTTCATTTACTTAAAATATCATCTGCAGCTTTGACAATTATAAGAGATACTAATAGTGTAGAAGACCACTGTTTTCCTACTGATCGGAGAACAATTATCTGAAATGGCAAAGGCTGCCTTAGACAAATAGTAGAAAAACATTTGACATTAGCCAAGCCTACTGAAGGTGTTACACAGAATTCTCCCTTTTATTTTAGCCCTGAAAACTTGCTCAGATTTATGTGGCCACTAAACCTCACAGTTTGTTTTCACCAATTCAGTTCTAACACATTTTGGCCCAGATCCACAGTTGGGCTAAGTTGCCATAGTGACAGTGATTTTAATTAAGCTCTGCTGATTTACAGCAGCTGCATCTGGCCCTTCACATTTAAATTTTGATTGTGTGTTTTGGTCTCTGTTAAAATCTCCACTAAACACCAAGATAGGCTGAAGCTGGTTCAAGTATAAATTTTTTTAATTACAATATTGGTAAATATTTGGCCAATATTTCATTTAATTTTATTGCACCTATGAGTATATGTTTACAGAATGCACCAATTAGTGAAAAGATCATTAGAAGGATTTCCCTCAAAAGGACTTCCTCAGTCCTACATAATTAGCTCATAATCTTAACAGGATATAAACATACATAAAACATAAGGTTATAATTCAAAGTAGACAACAAAAGTAGCCCTAAAACATCCCTGTTTTTCAGTAAAAGTGAAAAGACCCAACATTCTGGTTATACTGGACCTCTCAATCTTTTGTTAAAGATTTATTATGGGTTGTTATGTTTGCAAATATGATGTTCTTTAGGTGTCTGGACCTGCCCTTGAATGGTTCTGGACAGACCCAGATCAGTCAGTGGACAATTTGATTAGAAGGTTTCTGAATTCCCATTTGATTTGATAGGCAGCATTCCCCAAAGGATCTGGCCTATTGAATGCAGTGTTGTTGTAGCTGTGTTGGGCTTACTGAAGTCATTCATCATACGTAGTGACATCAGTTGTAAATATGAGGTAGTTTCCCCAGTACTCTGATATACAATTGTATATTCCCATGCTCCATGGACCCTGCAAGTTCGGTCTTGGCCATGAAGGATTGTGTAGATGACAGGAGCATCTGGATCCATCAGAGCTTCTTTCACCGTCCTGTCAGAGCAAACTTTTGCTAGTAGATAGAAATTGTCAATTTGCATGCCTGCTTATTCAGAGAGTCTTAGGGCTCATAGTCACGTGCAGCTGCACCACTGTAGCACTTTAGTGAAGACGCTTCTATGCCAATACAAGAGCTTCTCCCGTCGGTGTAGTTAATCCACTGCCCCAAGAGGTGGTAGCTATGTTGCCGGGAGAAGCTCTCTCCTCGCCATAGCACTGTTGACACGGAGAGGCTAGGTCCGTTATAACTACATGGCTCAGGGGTGAGGATTTTTCACACCCTTGAGCGACATAGTTATACCAATATATGTCTGTAGTATAGACCTGGCTTAAGTCACCTTAAAAATCTTGGTGCTACTTTAACCGTGAGCTTTCATAAAAAGACGTGACATACACAAAGGGTTTGGTTTTGTTTGTTTTGATTATGTAGTCTCAGCCCTTTTTTAAAATCACACATTGACCTCTCCGCACACAAGCTATGATTATTGCAATTACCTCAGCAGAGCTTATCTGCTAGTTGAAGCTTTTTCAGAAGGCAGCAACATAGCTGAGCAACCCCAGCCCACTTACCTCCAGCATAACCTTAGCAGTCCTGTATATGAAGGGGAGGAACTACCATATAGAGCCACTCAGACTGAGCCCCAGCAGCATTCCTTCTCAAAGCAACTGTCCCTTCCTTAAGCAACCAAGGTTGTCCCACATTTCCCATCTCCATCTAACCATTAGGAGCCCTAGCCATTTCAGTAGCACCCACTCAGAGTACCAGGAGTAGCTGCCACTCCAAAACATAATCTAGTCAAGACATTCAACTGGAGCAGTTTCCCAGTCAGCCCATTGGCCCCCAGGACCAGTCCAGGCAACAAGTAGTGTCCCTAAATGGCCCCCTCAAGGATTGAACTCACAACCCTGGGTTTAGCAGGCCAACGCTCAAACCACTGAGCTATCCCTCCCCATCTTGGTCTTCATGTGTTTACATAAGGCTGCAATTACTAAACTGATATATCACTATATTTCTAAGAGATTGCTTACACTGAAATTGAGAATGAAAGCGGTATAAATCCATCTGCTGATTTTCATGTTAATATTCAGAATACTTTTCTAGGTCAGATCAGAGCCTTGGGAAGAAAGCGAAATACAGAAGGAAGCTTGCAGATGGACTGCATTTTCTTTCCTAAGAGAATTTACCTGTAATTTTTTTGTTCTACATGGTATGTTTTAAGTTTTTGCTTCTTTCCCACTTTATCAGACAAAGGCAAAGTGTCTCTACTCCAAAAGTGATACCTTCACAAAGCCTTGCTGGGGGAAGAGGAGAGACTTTATGGAGAGTTCCATTGGTAAGTTTAATGGACCTCCTACTTCAAACCCTGCAATAGAAAAGTAACAGAATTGGTAGATTTTAACAGGATCTCCTTTTCTAAAATATCTTTGAATTAGAATTAATCTTTCATGTCTAGATGTCAGAGCCACATTCCAATTAAGGCCCGGTCTACACTCAAAACTTAAGTCAATGTAGCTACAGCACTTCAGGGTGTAACAAATCCAAACCAGATTACCACTGCTATGCGGACCTCCACCCCATGTAGGTACAGTTAAGTCGACAGAATAATGCTCCCATTGACTTAGCTACGGTTGCTTGGGGATGTAGAATTACTGTAACACCAAAAAAACCCTTCTGTCACTGTAGTCTGTGTCTACACTATGGCACTGTAACTTTGTTGCTATAGCATAGACAGCCTATGACTTGAGTAATCTATGTACTTAAGGCAGCAGAATCCTATGGAGTTGATCTAGAGCACCACACGAAGAGTTTTATTTGCCAACATTCGTGTGTCTTTTCCTTTTTTTTTTTTTTTTTTTTTTTTTTTTTACACAAGTCTGTTAATAGTAAGGAGAGGTAGGCTATATAGAAGATTCTGGGCCCTTGGGATTGATATGGCATTCTGCAGCTGCCTACCTAGAGGAATGGGAGACCTAGAGCAAACCAGTGCATTGGGTTCAGAAGTCATGCATATTAAAAAAGCCACGAATGTGGGCAGGGAGTAGAACTCTCAGCCACAGAAAGGTTTCTACATGTTTATTTTTTGTGAGGTGGGTAGTACTAAAGTGTCTGGGGCCGGAGGAAAAACAGATTTGTGAGTTAGAGGTAGATGAGCCTGGGCTTCTTTTTCTATCTCAGGAAAGTTGAGACATGTAACCACATTCTCTATGTCTGGACTGGTAATTATACCAGTATCAGAATTCCCCAGGATGGAAATATGACCTGTTACGGCCCTTACTGCTACAAGGAGGTATGTAGACTCTTAAATTGATATAAGGCTACTTTCCCTTGCCCATTCCCCCTAGTTGGGCTCACATTTTGGTATTAGGTCCAGTAAACAGCCCTCTCTTTTTTCAGGGGAAAACTATCCCACCCCACCCAAAGGTATTAGGCTGTCCAAGTTCTGCTCCCAATTGTCTCTTGCATAGAGCAGGAATGAATGGAAGCAGATCTAGAAAAGAATTCTAGCTGTCTACCTCAAGAATATTGAGCAGCTGCATTTTCACTAAGAGCAAACTGTGCTGTACAATTTTCAGTTCCTAGGTAGCTGAATGCATTTTGCTCACCCCCACTGTAGGCAATCCCAGAATCTGTATAAAGTTTAATACCTAGCTGCATGAGATTGTGAGCAGGAGCTAGAAATCTCCCCCGGGACCCAGGACTAAGATTATATTTAAAGCAAGGATATACTTCTGCTCATTCACAGTAGTCACTTAGAAGGCAGCCCCACACTCTACATCCAGAGGTGAGCCAGTAGAACTGCTATGGCTTGTAAATGAATCTTTAAGAACCCATGGGGAGACTATGACTTGGAGATGCAGTCTGACAAGGCACAGCTGTTGAACAAGCAGCATATGCCAATCAGCATCCCTGAGTCTCCAAGAATGCTTGAATAATTTCCAACGCAATGCTGGACTTCATTTCATGTTGGCAGAAAGCAATAAACTGGTTTAGTCTTTTCAAAACCATGACAACACCCATTGGCTAAGAAATGGATGCGAGTCTTTATTCATTTCTGGAGAGTAATATCACCTTTATTTTAGAGGACATTATAGTCTATTAGTCAATGATAGCCAATCTCCAGGAAACAGAACAAGTGATTTTAGGGGCAGATGGGGATGTTTGAGTTTCTCAAGTTACCACATGTAACAGATCTTACCCAACAATCTAAAGAAATAAGGTTCCACTGCTGTTGAAAAAGCAGTAGGTGGCCTCACTGAAACTAAGATTCTGTGTAGCAGAGACTGGAACCCTTGCTTCTGCAGCTAGCCATTTTGGTCTGTAAAACCCCTTTTTTGTTAGTCATTTTACAAACAAAAACTTTGGCCAGACTCCCTTGTACTGGTCAGTTTACCCCTTCTTTCTTGGTGCAGTTGTGCTCCAAAATCTGTTCTTTCATGTTTGAAACAAGTTGGGTTTCTAGCTCTCATGGTTGTGAAAATTACGCTTGATAATTGTTTTCAAAGTTAACTGAACATAAGGCTAGACAGCATGAAAGAATAAGAGGCCTGAATGGCTCTTTTCTCTAGTAAGTAACTTATGAAACCTTTAAAAAAAAATCACAATTTAAATAGCCTTATTTCACAGATGATCTAAGCACACCATGTTATGTTTATCGCACAATCCTCAAGTGCCTGGGTTGCCACAGCAGCAGTGTATCTTCATCTTGGACTTCCTCATGGAGTTGTAAAAACCTAGTTACGGTGAAGGTTCAACAAGGCCTCTGGAAAGGAGTAAAGAGTGTCTTATATTCGCTCTTTCCTCTCCCCAAGTACCAGTAGAAGCTTTGATATCTAGGTACAAAATTGTGACCTAAAAGAGACAGTGGGAAAAGGTAAGCTTGAAGTTTTTCCCAAGACAGTTATAGCAACATTTGCATTTATACCTGATTTTAAGTATTTATAGGTGTTAAGGAAAATAATTAGTAATGGCACTGCCATGACTCAAAACGATTACAATGCATTTGTTTATCACATGGAGCCCTTTGATGGTAGTTTATAAAATTCTTCCAGTGACCTTTTATTGAGTTATTTAGGGACACAATATGAGCTGTAAGAACCTCCAGCTTAACTAATTTTAATACTCAAAAGCCCAGCAGATGGAGCAGTATGTCATTAATATAAACTCCCAGAAACTTTGAGTCATATGGAGAAAGGAATACATCATTGCAAAAAAAAAAAAAGGCAAATAATGAGTATATACTGTAGGAGCTTTTCAATCGGCCATTTTCACTTTTTGGTAAGAATGGTTACTTCACCTTAAAGGATGAGTAGCTTCCAAAGTGACATGGCCGAGTAGGATTTTCAGGACTGTTGGCAGTTAGGTAAACAGTGGAGCCTAAAAATCCCAACCTTGAGATGTTTTGTACAGAGAATCATTTTGGCTGAAGCTGATTTATATAAAATTTTGCACTCACTGCCTTTATCAGAAGACTTGATCAGCATTCACAGCTCACTGAAGTCATAGTAGTTCAGAAGTTTTGAAAATAGCGCCCAAACTAGTTGCCTAAAACACAAAGTCAGTGGGTACAAATAGAACAAGTTCTCCTGAATCCAAAATCCACTCTATCACCTATAAAGACTGTCTTAATGCAGGACCATATGCAAGCTTTCAGCCTGCTTGGGATTTTGACAACCTCAAACACACTGTAAGCATGCACCACCAAAAAACTTTTGTGGCAATCATAATTATAACATAAAAAGATAAACCTTCAAACCAGAATAGTGTATATTGAAAGTGAAAACATTCAGCAGAGCGCTGAACCCTCCGCTGTCAATACCATCTTTTTAGACTTAACGAAAGGAATCTTGTTTTTTTGGCACTCTTTGCTTGTGTATTAGCAGTAAAGAATTTGTACTTTAGGAGTTATCTAACTGGCTGTAGATTGTGACTCATTCCATTCTGGTGCTAAGTAAATGTATTACATATATATCACTTGAAACACTAGTCTTAGTTCATTTTTCTTTATGTATAGTAAAGATGCAATCAAAGCGGGGAGGGGGGGGGCTGAAGCTCCCTTAAGAAAGTTCTCAGATAACCTTATGATCACAACAAAAGATCTTCATTTGTGCCCCAATCTCCACCATGGTCTCCCTTAGCTGTCTTTCACTGTATTGGACATACTTGCAGATAAAGTTTCTTTTGAACCACTTACCACATCCAATGGATCTATGAAATCAAGTCTTTCAGCTATCTGTGGTCTTAAGAAATGGTGATTTCTTCAGTACCAGGTTGGATCCACTGTGATTAATAATTTCCAATGTTGGCAATTGAGTAGGAATACCAGAGAACATGAAGAGATTTCTAGCTTTAGATGTTCTAACATTAAAATGGGGAGATAGTATCTGAATTAAGACTTTCCTCATTACATAAAGACTAGAACATTTTTAAACAGGTTTCTAATCACCAGAAAAGTTAGAGGATCATATTTTAACCTACCACTCTAGGTTTTTCAATTTCCCTTGTTTCCTGACAAGCTTTTAAAGACTAAAAGCCTAAGTTATTCACTTGTTTTTTTGCTTCTCATATTCAAAATAACTGACATCAAACCCCCTTTGATCATTATACAGATTTATAGGATTTGGGACATCTGACTAGTATTTGTTTAGAGCCTAATCTAAAACCCACTGAAAGGTGAATGCCCTTTATAGATTTATGCCCATCATGCAAGTTATTGTACCAGTTTAACACAAACTGCGTTGTCAATTTCTTCCTTCAAGATGTCAACACTTCAACACTGACAAAGCTCTGACCCATACTGATTTGATATTTTCTGTTATGCCATGATGACATAGTGGATTAATTGGTAGTTGTATTAGAGAAAAGTAATTTAGAATATTTAAGTCTTACACTAATTTTTCCCTATTCAATTTAAGCCTGTGAATTGTAAATTAGCTTCAGACCATAGGAGCTACTTCCATTATTATATGCACCATCCTTGACTTAAATCTTAGAGCTGGCTGGGAAACTCAATTTCACTTCTGCAAAAAGTTGAGATTCTAGAAAAAAGCTTCATCCCGATAGACAAAAGCCTAACTCTCAAAAGTTCTATGGCGAGAAGTGAAATTCTGCAATATTTAGTCTTAGAAACACCACAGAAATGTTCCTGCTATGAGAATGTTTCAGTATTTCCAGAACAAAAGATATGCTCCCTGGCTCTCATGGAGAAGTTGCCAAGGAGCTAGGCAGGTAAACTGGCAGCAAACGAGGCAGGTTTCCATCCTAAGTTTAGTTGAAATTGACATGTTCCCATGGAAATGCACTGTAAAGTCACACTCTGAACACAGTTCAGGCAGTACTGTCTGGCACATCCCATGAGTGGGAATCACTGAACACCTGAACTTCTCAGTTTCAACTAACTGGCATTGACCAACAAAAAATGTCAGAAAACTTCTGATTGACTAAAATATACAGCCAATCTTGATTCTGCATAATGCTTCCTCACTCTAACATACCGAATCCAGCTTCAATTTGTAGGTGCCTTTGCACATGAATAACTCAGGTAGATTGAGGACCAAGGCATTTTTTCTTCCTGTGGCTGTAAGAGTGACCTCACTACTCTTCTCTTCCTAATCAGGTCACTTCATAGCCTTCTGGCTTGATTTTCTGCTCAAGTTAGATGGCACTGCTCTTACAGCAATCAAGAGTTTGCGGAACCTCATACAATGAATAGATTATGCATCCTTCTAAATTTAACAAACTAATCTGACCTGCATAACACAAGCTAGAAACTTCACCCATGAATTCCTGCAACAAGCCCATAGCTTGTTTGAAGAGGAGTACATTGTACCTGGGAGAGGAGGTAGTAAATATATCAAATGGACACTCAAGCAATAAAGACATCTGAGCAACATCTGTTTCACATCTCACGAACGTTATGTGACCACATTGTCGTACCTCTCAATCTTAAATTGCAATGCTCAAACATTGTATTTTAAAAAATTCACCTGATCCCAAAAGAACTGATATAGATACACCCTGTAGAAATGGGAAAGAGCTACAAAAATCCCATTACTGAACTAGTAATAGGTCCATGCTTAGTCACCAATGACCTTTTCTCAAATATGCTTTCTGGAATATTAGGCAAACTAGACAGAAGTGCAATTGTGATTTCAAATACTATTTTAAAACCAGAACAAACCATGTACCAAACTACATATTCAAATATTTTATAAAAGTTAAGGTTTAACATTTATTTTACATCTAGCTTTCCATATCCATGTGGAGACAAGGAATTAGAATGCACATAAACTATAAGCAGTGCAAAAAGTGGTGCCAGAGAGAAATCACAGATGCACAAACTGATAGCACAGGACTAGGAAAAAAATGAAGCTATGAACAGTAAGAATGGAGACAAAAAATAAGAAAATCCATGGAAGAAGATGGCAGGAAAGAAAAGAGCAGGATGATTAATAATGCCCTTGTTGCTGCAGAGGAAATAAACTAATGGCACAAGACAGTGTTTCTTGTCAAATAAAAAAATCCAATAGCAATGACTCTTTATTCATTCACGTTTAGTCACCTGAAATAAATGTCTGTTGTATTAAAATATTCATTAATGTAAATGGCAGCATGGTAGAACAAGTCTTTCAATGGATAACAAACATCCCACATAGTAAAGTCACTTCAACACAGCCTCATGACAACTCCCACATCAAAACAGTACTTTATTTTGCATTTTTTGCCCCGTTATTACTCCCACAATAAGATCTTTCAGCTATCACATGTACAAGGTGAAGAAAAGCTTCTGTTAGCAAACAGGGTGCATCTGGAAATGCCTCCACAATACACCACTTCAGATCTGCTGGGTTCCAAGTCCATCCCTGAACTCTGGGCTCCCAGTACCAAGTATAGCACACTAAGGCTACACTACTAGGTTAGCTTATTAATTCTGCATACATCAGGCTGATCAATGTGTCAGCCTGCAACAGACCAAGTATTATAACTGAAAATGGCAAAAAAGAGATTCACTCTATTGAACTTTACATCATTATCTGATGTCAAACAATGAGGCAAATCCCAATGGTATATACAAAAACCAGCTTTGCTTTTACAAAAGATTGTTTCCCATATTGATTAATCCAGGCAGCTAACTCATTGGTTTATGCAACTTTATTGAAGAAAATAAATCAGTTACTAACAGAGCTATTAGTTGATCACTCATCCATTGACAACTTGCTTCATTTATTCAGTGCTATATTAAACAGTGTTCTGGAAGATAGATTAACTAATAGCTCCAAGCCTCCTAACAAAATTTAAATGAATTACAAAAATGTTCTGAGACCCTATTTTGGAATACAAGGGATGTTTGACTTCCAAATTTTCATTCTCTGTAAAACAAGAACTGGTCATTCTTTTATTGACATGCATAAGATACATCACATTTTCTGTTCTGATGCTATAGATTCTGTACCAATTCTTCAGCCATGTCAGTTATGAGCATAAGCATATAATAAAACCTCAAATCTCTAACACTGGAAGGTTTAAAACAGGATGGATGTTGCTACTGCAATGTTACTTCCTTTGATGTAAGAAAACTGAACATCCACCTCCCCTCCCCTCAGGTGATATCTTCAGTATCTGTTAGAGCAGTGAGGAATGGTTTTAGTCTCATAACCAAGTTAGAATGAAGACATTGGCCACATAATACACATGCTCCTTTTAAAAAAATTTCTGAATGTTGGGCAATTGTTCTTGTGTAACTACTTTATGGATTCTAAAAGCAGTTATTGTCCAAAGCTGGAAAAACTAAAGTCTTCTCAGATGAGCATGTGCATGAATGGAAGGAGGTAAACAAAAAATAAAAAAGATGAGGTCTGATAGGGGAGCAGCCGGATAAGAAAATCAAAAAAGGAACAGTAATTTAAAGTTTATTCCAGCTATAATGCAGGTTATTCTGACTTTAAGGTATCATCACATGGCATACTTCTGAGTCCATTCCCGAGATATTCTGTTGTATCTGTTAATAAAGGAGGAAACACATTAAACAGGTCCAGTTAAACCACAAAGTGGTATTTAATATACTATTTTTAGAAGAAAGTTTTCAGTAATTTCTTACTGAAGAAATTCACTGCTGCTTCTTTCAACTGGCTGTTCCAGTTCTTTCTATACTTTCATATGTGGTCTTTTATTGAAGAAAAACAAGTCTTACTAGAAAGTTTTCAAGAAACTTAGAACAAAAGCCTACATTTTGAGACTATTTGAAACACACACTTAGATTGCACAGAAGATAGGTAAGTTGCTAGAAGCATGTTATGAAACAGATTATTGCACCGGGGAAGGGGGGGGGGGAGGGAGAGAGGAGTAAAAAGGGTTGAAAATTAAAAATTCACTTTTTTGCTAGATATATCAGGTTGTTTGGAGCCTGGTTTTAGAACCAAGTCTAAAGAATACTGCATGCCATGATTAGAGATGATATACTGAACCCTACAGTCAATTATGTTATTGGTGGATTTTCAGTTATGTCCTGACAATTTCAGTTGGAGAATGATGCAAGACCCCATTTTTCACACTAGCATACTGCCCAGGCACAGAAGTTTTGACTGAAAAATAATGAATGAATTCCAGCCAGCGTTTGCTTTTAGAAAGGGATATTAAAATAGGCCATGAACTTTTTGTACAACACACTAGTCTACAGGAATTGGGCAGATACAATTAGTTTACTTAACAGCATGCTTGTCAGTATTAAGTTAATTTCCAACTATACAAGCATAAAGAAAAAAACCCCCAAAACAGTACTTTTTTTAGCATATTAAATTTTGCCTGTGCACACAGTCTGAATCTGGACCACCTAGATTTTTATTTACAACATGGTGGTTTGACTACACAGACCAGTTCCCTCCTCCCCAGTCTCTACAAAATTTGGTTCAGTACTTACCAGGACAGAGGTATAAGACATCTCAGAACCTCAACAATTCAAATAAAATCAGTTTCTTACTACCACTATATTTGTTTTGCCATGCAAGAATATTATCTGTTTGTGAGATATAGTAATTGGCCAATACATTTCACACTAATCACAGATCAAGCTGTTAAATATTCAGGTTCAGTAACTGATAAATCCATTATCTTTGTTAGTTAATCCGGTGCCTTAAAGCATGCAGCACTCAAGTGCTGACAGTTCCCATTTTGTTAAATGCACCGTCAAGTGCAAATATTCTTACCCTACAGCATAGCGTATTTCTCTGTCCACTCTCTTGCTAACCTATTGTACCTAATTGGACAAGTATATTTAATATTACTATACAAACTTCAACAGCTATTTCACTGAGTTCTATCTGAGTACAACTGTAAAAACCATGTTTGAGACAAAACAGTTTCTACACAGATAGAAGATCATAAAGCCTTTATCCAATGGGAAACTCCAAAACAGAAAAAGTAGGCAGTTATCAAAAGGCGACACTGGAGTATTTACAAGGGTAATTTCTCTCCTCAAACTTTAGAGGCTTTATATGAACTGATACTATTTCAGACTCTCACATGAGACTGATTAAAAAGTAGACCAATAATTTTAGATAAACTTTCAAATAGAAATCACTACAACATTAGTGAAACACCTCCATGCAACTTCAAAGATAGCACACGTTTCTTCGTATTTGCATGTTTCCAAAGCCAAAAAATACCAGTTACTTCTTCCTAAGCCACAAATTCAGTCTAAGATGAGAGATCACAAGTAACTAACTCATTCATTCCCCACCTTTGTTTTCTAACACAAGAAGAGTGTGTTTCACAGTATATTAGTAAATTATCTTTATATAATTCTGTACTTACTTGTCTCTGTCTGTTTTATAGATACGTGCAATCTCTGGCACTAGGGGGTCATCTGGATTTGGATCACATAACAGTGAACAAATGGATAAGAGAACTGCAAAATAACAGAAAAGGTTGCTCAACAGTGAAATCTGAACAAAGATCTCAATTAAATACAACGGAAATACAGTTATTTGCTTTGTTAGGACAACCTCAGTATGCTATAAAGAAAAGATTTGTTAGTCGTCTGTTTACGATGCATGCTGAGTAAGTTTAAAGGTAAATTTGGTAGCCCATTTCTAAATGTGTGGCTCACAATCATTAAAATATATTTATAGGGTGTCCCTCTATAGCACACTCTAGCAGCTCCCAGGGTCCCACAAATATACATAGAGAAAGGTAATGCTGTCCAAACTATAACCTAACAGAGTGGCAATCTACTGAGCCATGTTATATAGCTGATCAGCTCTTTCACAGCTAGAAGTCTGTGATAAACAGATTAGAATCAGATGGGATTTCTTTTCTGCAATAGTATTAATACATTAGTATTCTAGGCTGATCAAACTAGATACATACTGATAAGATAAAAGGAAATACTAAAGTAAGACTACCATGGAGAAATACTGTTTGAAGCAACTTATTCTTTACATTCTGCATTTCCCATCAGTGGTTTTTAAAAAACAGTGTAAAATTCAGAACAAGCAAGCTAGGGGTATAGTGTCAACACAACATGCTATCATGTGGCGGATCCAAATTCAGACCCAAGCTTGGTTCTTGCGCCTTGAATAGGCAGGAATCACTAGTTCTGTAGGTAAAGGAACCCTTTGCTTATTCTGACTAGTGCAACTGTGATCTCAGGGGGATCTACCAAACCAAAAAAGGGAAGTGAGCTCTGGTGAGCTTTGCTTGAAGTCAATTAGTTTCAAGAGTTGAATTCATTAGATTTAATGAGAATACTCACATTTACAGGAAGTGGAAGTGAAAAAACCTTAAAGCAGTACTCACTGATCACAAATCTAAAACATGGTTACTAAAAATTCATATATGGAAATTAATACTCCATGCTAGCAGCTAGCAATTAACTGTAAAGCATTAGACTGATCACAATCTAAAATTAAGAGTTTTCTATGTGCACAGATGCACCAACTTAAGTTACAATTTTAGACCAACCTACTTAAATGAATGCAAAAGGTTGTGTAGACACTTATTTTGGTTTAAAACCAGGTTTATTTCAGATTAACTTCATTTAGGAATAGGTTAAAACTGAAATAAGCCACTCTCATGTAAGTGTCCATATAGGGATTCAACTGCACTGGTTCATGCTGGGGAGAACCTTTAGTAATAGCTAAAGTAAAACTGCACAGAGGTCTTTTTTTTTAAAAAATAAAAGGTGAAATCAATAAGCATGCAACAATGTAATCATTGCCACATACGCAAGATGTCCTTCTCAGGCTACAGTATAATGGGAAATGAATGGAATGCCGAACAAAACTAAGCAAAAATATTACAGTGTCAAAATGAAGATAGAAATTGTAATGTTTTCTTCACCTTTAGAAATAGTTAAAGCAGGAGACCACTGTGATCTTAGAATATCGAGACAAATGCTGCCATTACTGTTAATATTTGGATGATAGATTCTTGTTGTAAATGCAACCTATAACAAAAAATAGAGAAGTATTTGTGTTTCACATATGCTAAATTGCATAATTAAGAGTTACACATAAGCACAGATAAGGTGCACCAGAAAGACTTACTGAAACATGTATTGTGGCTCTTTAGCCACCAAGCATTTGAATCAGATATTCAGCACTTACATGCTACTTTTTTCAATCACTGTACAAACATGAGTTATCAACACTTTATATAGATAAGTATCATCTCCACTTGTCTGGTAGTGAAGTTAAATGATTTGTTCAAGACAAAAAAGCAAAAGTGAAGCAGGGCTGCTTTTAGAACTCAGATGTTCCCGATTTCCATTCCTATGCTTGGCTCATTAAAGAGCATTAGTCTCACAAAGAAAAGACTACTTGCCTTAGGTGGTTTGAAAGGGTAGTCTGTAGGAAAGTGAATTGTCAAGAAGAATACGCCGCCTTGATATGGACTGTCATTCTGTCGAAGAAACATGTCCACTGTAATTATACTCCCGAATTAACTTTTGTGAGAAGATCCACTACTTACTTAGCAAGGCAAATCATTCACTTAAACACAAATAAGATGTTTAATCCACAATGTTAGCATTGAATTTTGATCATACCTGGGCTTAAAATTGGTGGAATGAGATAACTGACTGCAGCAAGTCAAGTTGGTCACTGGCAATGAATTTCCTCCTAAAACAATTGTGTTCTGTAAAGCCTTAGTTTAAAGCAGGGGTTCTCAAACTGGGGATCAGGACCGCTCAGGGGTCACAAGGTTATTACATGGGGCGGGTCACGAGCTGTCAACTTCTACCCCAAACCCTGATTTGCCTCCAGCATTTATAATGGTGTTATATATTTAACATGTTTTTAATTTATAAGGGGGGCGGGGAGGAGGTTCGCACTCAGAGACTTGCTATGTGAAAGGGGTCACCAGGAAAAAAAATTGAGAGCCACTGGTTTAAAGCAAGTGTGTCACATGCAGGCCAGAACTGGCCCTGACAGCTTTTTCCCTCTGCAATTTCAAATGTATCCAAACTGCAGCAGCTCAGAGAGTCAGAAGAAAGCTGGAGTGAGAGGAGCTTAGGTGGGAGTAAGTGCCTGACTAGCCACAAGTAACTGAGCCCTACTCCCCCTGCCCTTGTAGTAGTAGTTTGTAAGCCAGTTGCTGTCCTTCCCAGCCTTCTGCACATTCTGTTCCTGCCATCATCACTGCTTAGCCTTCCAGTCCTTTTTCTCACCACGTGTCTTGATCCCTGCCTCTGGGTTGCACATAACCATGTTCCTGGAAAATGCATTTTCTTCCCCTGCTCAGGGAAAAAGCAATCATAATGATAACCTCAAGTGGGGAAATTCTCAGGTTCAAGTGGTGGTGGAATTACTGCCCAAAATAGGGCAACAGAGAATACTCTCAAAAGATGGAGATTGAAGCAGTGACTTGAAGGCACCCCCTCCCCACGGGAAGCAGTACATACAAAAAAAGAGGAAATTTTAGAAAAAGTAAAAGCTTTTATTAAAAAGTCTTTTTAAGTGCAATATTTAACTTTGCTGGCTAAAGAAGCACATTCCACGATAAGAATACAAAATTTGCCTACTGCCTTTTTAAACCTCACACACACACACAGGATTGAGCGAAAAAGTGTAATTTGACTCGTCACAATGGGTTTCACATATCTGGTTTACAGGAATACTGGAAGTTGGCTTTATTCGGTTTATCTATTTTTTAAATATTATATCCTTTAAGACCAATCTCTTGTTTACATACAGACTAGCCACATCCTATTTCTTAAGAATATATATTCTTTAATATCTGCAAGTGAAGCAGTGTGGCAAAAAGCCAATAGATAAGTCAAGGGGCAAAAATGTAATGCTAGAGTTGATACTTCAATGAGACAGCCTGGGCAGAGATTCAGCGTATCATGTAGTATTCACTGAAAAACTGCTATATTGGCAAATGAGAAGTTCAAAAACTACTTCAACCCTTTTATTGTATACATGCTGGAGGCAAGTCTTAGTGGTTATTAAAATGAAGTAACAGAACTGGTTAGAACAAGTGTAGAAAATACCTCTCTGACAATGAGAACTCAATCCTTACTATTAGACTTCTGTGTCAGTAGTGGATCTCAGATGTGGAATATGTTAAGCCATCTACACTACCAATGCCTAGGCTGTCATGAAGGTATGAGGCCTACAACACCAGCAGACCACTAAGCTATTATCCTAAAGCAAGGATAATTCTATCTAAAATACTGCTCTAAAGTATGCACTCATGCTATTCCAAAGGGCATAACTAATAAATGCCTTTAAACTGATAGCACAAAGATTAAGTGGGAAGAGAGGATAAACAACTCTGAATGAGCAGGGAGAGGTAGAACAAAAGAAAATATTTCTGTATTTGAAGTCCAACTATACTTTTAGTGTTCTGTGACCATGCAGAGTCAATCATATAAGTATTACTCAATGACATACAATGGAGATCTTTCCATACTTTTGGAAGTTTACTTCAAGTATTAGTATAGCTATTAAGCAAACATTCTGGTCTCTCTGGAGTGCATACTTCGTTGCATTCAAAGGGATAAGCTAGAAGAACAAATCCAGCATTTGAACTCTGAACTGAAGACAAAAGGATTCTTTAGTATGCCACCCAAAAGAAGCTCTCCACTAACTGGTATCAAGAGAATACCTAAACCACATTGGATACATGTGTAAGGTCAAAGTAGTACATTAACACTGACAATTAAGTTCTACTCTAACATGAGTAAGGCCTAGTCTACACTTCATTTAGGTCAATATAGCTATGGCACTCAGGAATGTGACAAATCCACACCCTTGAGTCCAATAGCTATGCCAACCTAACCCCTGCTGTAGACCCAGCTAGGCTGATGGAAGAATGCTTCCATAGACCTAGCTGCTGTCACTCAGGTAAGCGGAGTTCCTACAGTGACAGGAAAACCCTTTCTACCATTGTAGTCTGCATCTATAACCCAAGGTTACAGCAGCATAACTATGGCACCTCAGCTACGCCACTGCAGAAGCCGGAATTTAGAGATGGCCTAAAAGTGTCACTGAAGGGGGTCCTTGTTTATTGGCACTTGACTCTTAAAATTTAAAAATCTGAGCAAACTTTGAATCAAATCAACTGCCAGCCTTGAGACAGCCTGGAATCTGAAAGTGTCCTAGTACCTTCTCATACCCCATTAATAGTGACACTGCAGGTGAAACAAGCCTTCAGTTACATACATGCAACCCCATTAGCTTTCAGTGTGGTTGTACAGGTGTAACCAAGACCTGATTTTGGCGTGCAGAATCTTATTGCTCATTATGCATAACAGAGAGAATGTAATCCAATGTTCAGATTCCAGGCTGAGTATGCACAGCTGGGAATTATATCACTCCACCTGTAAACTGAGCAAGTTTGGAGTTGTTCTAGATATGGAACCTTAATCATGTTAAGAATCTCTTTTTAGAGTAGAAATACACATTAATATAATTGTCTTCATTATAAAAAAAGCTGCTTCCAGATCCCAAATACAAACCATGCACCAGTGTACTAGTTTTACTGAAGGAAGAACTTTGTTAGAAGGCATCTAGCCACAGCTTCCTGGAAGACTACTTAGCTATTAAAAAAAAAATACCCTTTAATCCAAATATGCATGTTTTTGAAAAGCTTGATAAAGTTATGTTTGGCCATTTGATATGCTTTAGTATTTCAGTGTTGTTTCCTAGAAGCTTCAACTACTTGGTTAATTGAAGTACTAAGAAGTCTAACTTGTAATGCACTTAATCCTCAATAAGGGCAAGGGGCTTTAGACCTTGTTCCTAGTCAAGTTATACAATCACATTAAAAAAATTCATAGTAAGCATGCACAGCATATTTTCCTCCTGTATGCACTCAGAACACTTTGCACTTCAGAAAACTTTTCTATTTTTACAGAAATGCTTGAAACCATGGTAAGCTCCACCAGTCCAAACTTTAGTTTTCCTCATCTACACGAAGGGTTTGCACCAGGGCAAACAGCTATATTGACAGCTGAAATTCTGCATGCAGACACGGCCCATGGGGGATCAGAACTACAGAAACCGTTTGGCATACAAACATTCTACATGACAAAACCTTGCACTGTGATGCAGGACATTTTCATTCAGGTACATGTCATGTTACAGAAGTGACACACCAACAACGAGGAATCTGCATAACTAAACTCACTTTTCCCCTCTCTGTTCTCAAACTGGCATTTTTGGGAGTGTCTAAATTAAAAGAGACTGGAGAAATCTGAGGACAGTTCTTGCTGAATAAGAATTATGATTTCAACTTAGCATTAACATTCATGGGAGTCAGAATACTTACAGGTCCCATAATTGTGGCTTGCCAATGGAACACTAAAAAGGAAAAAGTCAGTATTATTACTTAGGTACTATACTCTTTTTGAATTAAAATCAGAACAAAACATTAAAATTTAATACTACTTACTATCATCTCCAACTGGACCTGCAGAACACTGTGCTGGAGGGTCTCGGGCTAAGTCACTAAGTTCCTAAATACAAAACATTGTGTTCAGAGAGAGTGAGTGAAGTGTCATTGCCACTGTCCAATTGGATGTACAGAAAATCCTTAAAATTGTTTTTCCTGGATAGAGAGAGAGAATGATTTGGCAAACCTATCAACAGGAGCAGTTGTGGTTGGTATTAGGAATGTCGTCACTGAAGAGTAACAAGACCTGCTAGCCCTGGCAATTTAAATAAGTTAGTAAATTGAGTGCTGATACTTAAAAAGTCAACAACAGAATTACCACTTGTAGCTTTTAGATACCCCAATGCAGGAAAAAAAATAGCATGGAGAATTAAATGAAGCCCAACAAATTTTTAAGATTTCCTTCCTTAAAAACACTTAACACCATAAGGAGCAAAGAACAGATAAAATGTCTTCACACTGTGCAAAAAAAAACACTGAATTTTATCATTTCTATTCTGGACAAACAGAAGCACAGCCGTTTCATTTCCTCTTCACCATGATGTAAAATAGATCCTACATATGGTAGTGATTTTATATATATAAAAGAGAGAGAGAGAGAGAGAGAGAGACCAACACCCACCAACAGATCAGTCTTTTCAGTTCACCTTTTAGAGGACAAAGGTTACAAAAGCAATACAACATGCTTTAAAAAAAAAAATGCAATTAACAGTAACAATTTCACTGCAGTATGTTTTTAAAATCCTGAGAAATCTGAACAGCAGACATGGTTTCTCAAGTGGCGTCACAAAAGGGAATGAAAATAGGGATTAGAAAAAGATTTTAGTCTATTTATAGCAGCTGTGAAATCAAAACAGTAAAACCAGAAGTCTCAATCTCAGATTTCTCAGCTAAAATAGCAATTTTCTTGAATTTCACTGAACAGTGTCAACTGCCATTTATGTAGCCAAAAAGTCAGTTTACTTACTCTTAGTATACTAAAAGATTGCGGAGGGATTTTAAAAAAAATTCTTCACCGCTAACCTCTAAGACATCAAGAAGTCATGAGTGCAAGGAAAGCAAACTAGCCACCTCTTTCTATAACGCATTAGTGTTAGAAATCACATGTATTTCACTACAAGTTACTAAAACCAAGCACTTTGCTATATGTCAAAGGTTAAGAAACTTAGACTTGAGTACTGTGATGCACAGACATATGCAAATTTTGACGAGGCAGCTTAACAGCTTTTATAGCTGAAGTAGCTTTCACATTCATCTTAGTCTGTGGTGAGTTTACAAACACTTGGAATAAAAATATTTTTGACCAATTATGGTTTTAGCAAACTCACCACCTGCTAATACTTTAACAGCAAAGAGAAAAAATGCAGGCCAATATGGCATTAAAATTTTTTCAGGATTTCAATTTTCCTGTACCTTCAGTCAAACAAGTGTATCACTATGTAGGATAGCAGTTATTGGAAGGCACACAAAAAAAGTTAACCTATTTTTCTGTACTGCCTCACCTCTCAAAGTTTCTTCAAAATACTCTTATAAGCAGTAATTTTTTTCTGCTCCATTATGAAGTCGTGACAACATAAACCAGTTCACTTTGTACTACTTCCTTCAACACGGCAGAAAACTGTCTAGCAAAACAGATACAGTGTAGGTGAGGTAAGCCTTTTATTGGACCAACTTCTGTGGGGGGAGAGACAAGCTTTTGAGCCTCCACAGAGCTCTTCAGGTCTGGGAAAAGAAAAGCTCCATGGAAGCTCAAAAGTTTCTCTCTCTCTCTCACCAATAGAAGTTGGTCCATTAAAACATTACCTCACCCACCTTGTCGCTAATATCCTGGGAGAGAGACAGCTACATCAACACTGCATATAGCAAAACAGAGGTAATCAAAGTTTATCCCCTTCCCTCCTAAACGTTTAATTTAATCTGAGGTGTTAACGTCAAAGCTTAGTTCAGACCATCTATAGAGCTAATGTAAAGTATAGCAATCAACTGCAGTCTAGGCACTTTAACAAAAACAGCACAGGCAAGTTCACTATTTACCACCCCTCCCATTCTTTTACAATAGGTTATCTGACTTCACTCTAAATCAGGATATGTTATACTGGCTAGACTGGAATATTCCGTTATCCTTTATTTATGGTACTTTGCCATTGTAACTAGAAAGGCAAGTGAGGCATCTCTAAGTCAATCTAAGTCAGCCTGTATTTGTTTGCTTTTGCAACAAATCAGACAAATTATGGATCAACAAGGCCTGAATTTTATAGTTGGAGACTTCAAACATTTTGTATTGCAATGTTTCCCCTGCAGTTCAGTTTTGCCAAGCAATGGCAGAGTGAAATTAACAGTATTATGGAATATTTTTCTACTGCTATTCTGACATAGGGGCAGCTATTCTTTCTAAAGAAATCAAGATAAATCCCATGTGAAATGTCTTTAATTACTCAATTTGTGCATTTTCTCTATTAAATGGCAGAGATTCTTCAATTTTAAGAGGTTTTAGGTCTCTGCATCATCTAAAGATACATTTTCTGGTACATCATAATGTTGATAAGATCCCTATGTTGTTACAGGGTTGTTCTGTAAGGACATTCCCAACGGGCTAAGAAGTGGTTTCATTTTAATTCTTGAAATGATACTAAGGAAAGGAGAAGGAACGCCCTAGGTTCAACGTGTAGTCTCAATTCCTCTAAAAAGGCACGTGCGGATGAGAAAGGTGATTACATCCATGTAGGTAAGAACGGTGACTTTTCTCAATGTCTAGCTAAAATCTGTGGAGTTCCACTAGAGAACCCCTCTATATACTAAAAGTGTCATAACAGATGATGCATCTACAGTGAGTAGAAGCAGTCTTATTGTGTTTAAAAACTGAGATACATTTATATTTACACTGTCACTGGGCTATCCATTTGATCTGGGAGAAGCAACGGATCTGTTGATATGTTGTGCTTTTATCAAAAAACTGTCAGCAGCACCTAGAGTTTGCAAAAACACACACAAAAATAAGGGAGATGGTACTGAAGGAGGAAAAAATTGAGGTTCGCACTGCAGCTTTACTAAGGTTGTAAGAGGTAAATCTCATGGACCAGGGAGACTTTCAAAGGATACTGGAGGTCTTCAGAGCAGTAAGTTCAGACTAAAAAGCAACTGAGACATGAGAGATCTCTTTTAGTGGAAGAGGGATTTTCTAATAAATCTAGTAAAAGAAATGCCAATACTTAAGCTAGGGGTAGAAACACCTGACTACCAGTGAAAGAAATCCCATCTAAAAAAGAATGAAGCCGAGGACAATAGTTCAAAGCAAAGTGTATACGTAGACAGACTGTATGTGTATATATAGTTTAGCTAATATTAACAGTTTGAAAGTTATAACATTTGAGTTTCAGGACTCTTTACTCCTCAAGTCACACTCACCACAAGCATTTACTCCAATATGGAGGTACCCACTTTACCCATTAAGAAAATGGTTTTAGATACTGGTTAAAATGACTGTCAGTGTATAAGTAGCCTCAACAGTCTGAAGGACTATGGTTTTGGCTGGCCTACTGTGGTGATTAGATAAACCACGTCCTGATTTTAAACAAATTTAATGGGTAAAAATTCCAGTGCAGGAAGTATCATATAGCACATCACATTTCAACTGCTATACTAACATCAAACTTCAAAAGCCTCAAATACAAGATTAGGTTAACACGCCTGGTGCGCGCCTCCATTCCCTCATTTGGAAAGATGCATTTTTCATTCCTCGACTAGCTAGAACTAAATTTCGCAGCAAGGCCAACTGATTTCAGACGTGCTCCAGCAAGAACCTGAGAATTCTGCACAAGAGTCAATGTCAAAAATTTAAGTACATTTTCACATTTAATTACATTTAATATAATCAACCTAGTTGTTAGAACATAGATATTCAGGCCTGCCTGTAAAAGTCTATCCTTTAAGAACTTAGGTGTATTTTTTAATCACTTAGCTAGTTACAGGGGTATAAAAAACAAAGAATCAAAATCACATTCTGCCTGTGCATGCATGGGCCATCTCTCACTTTGGCTAAGCAGGAGCAACCATAAGATGGGAAGCGTAGGGTCACATCCTCACATCCCAAACCAGTCACACTGAAATAAGGTGGTATTGGGCTGTTAGGAATACGATCCTGTCCTGATAATGCCCATCACCACCAGATAAAGAAACAGATCTTAAGATGGTTAAAGAAAACTAAGTTTGATAGCATCCCGTCTGGCAAGAAATCACTTATCAATTATTGTTGTTGCAAACCCTCATTTCTGTATTGTTTTATCGTTATGGCCTCCCATTTCTATTCTTAATCTGTCTAGTTCTCTAATTGTTTCTCTGTTGTATAATTAATTTTGCTAGGTGTAAGTTAATTAGGGTAGTGGGATATAATTGGTTAGAGAATTATATTACAATGTTAGCATTTATTAGTTAAGTTGAGGTATAGTCGAGAATATTACTATAAAAACTGGGGTCAAACAGGAAGTGGAAGGGAAACAGGAATATTTGTTAAGGGGGGAGAAAGGGGAACAGGGACGCAGGCCAAGGCTCTGCGGCATCAGAGCTGGGAAAGGAACATTAGGGAACAGACTATCGGAGTACAGAGATAAGCCCGACTGGTGTGAAGGGTTTCGGAATATGTTTGTGACATGAAGTGGGAATGTTCTTAATGTTTTTTCTGAATACTGTGTGGGTGCCTCCGTTTCCTCTATGCATTTCTTAATTATCTAGGTGGTGGGATATGGGTGTGTGATTGTCACAGAGCCCGAGAGGGCAGGTGTGATGCCATCTACACAGACACTGGGTGACACCCTGTCTCCCGGCAACTGATGACCTGGGCCACTCCCCTGCAAGGTGTCTACTGAAGGTATTGGAGAACAAAGATCAGGTGGCCTCCTGGCCCGAAAAAGAGAAAAGGCCAGAGGAGGGGTTGGAGGGAGTTTCAGTTTGGAGCTGGCTGGAGAGATGGGGGGAGGGGGGAGGGGCTGGGCTCCCCTGAACTGAACCTGACTGAGGGGTCCTGTTTTCTGTACCTACAAGCTCTGTTCCTGTTGTCTAATAAACCTTCTGTTTTACTGGCTGGCTGAGAGTCTCAGTGAATCACAGGAAGTGAGACTGCAGGACCCTGACTCCCCCACACTCCATGACAGCTTGCTTGGAAACTAACCCCAATAAATAGTGTTTCTCTCCTCCTGGTAATAGCTCACCTTACCTGATCACTCTTGTTACACTGTGTATGGTAACAGCCATTGTTTCATGTTCTCTGGGTATATAAAATCCCCCTACTGTATTTTCCACTGCATGCATCCAATGAAGTGAGCTGTAGCTCACGAAAGCTTATGCTCAAATAAATGTGTTAGTCTAAGGTGCCGCAAGTACTTCTTTTCTTTTAACCCCAATAAACATTGCATTGTCTGCACTTCGGACTTCTGGTCTTTTGCTGCTTGCTGTCTGTATGACAAGAACCAGGGAAGTGGGAGGGTGAAGGGAAAGCCCTCTAACACTAGTTTCCCCAACGTTTATAGTAATACTGAATTCTATATTATGGTATTCTCAAATTTCATGTGTTCCTCATTTATGTTACAGCTACATTAAAGAAGTTGTCAATGAAAAGAGGTATTTTGCAGATGGGTAGTTGAAAAGTTCCATGCTTGCTTTTAGAGATGCCTATCGCTATTATCTAAGCGCCTCCTCCTCCAGACAACCAGAAAAATCATGATGGCATATAGAACCTGGAAAAGTGTGAGGCCATTTGGGTTATGGCATTCAAGAAACAATTAAAGTTTTTCACATTAGGGAAGGCAAACATCTGATCTTTCCCCTCCTCCTTTGAGGGAAGAGCGTGGGCTAGGGAAGAGAAGGAGAAATAAAGAGAAATCAGAATAAATTTTAATTTTTAAAAAGCTGCCAGGCCTTATGAAGCACCATTCTGTAGTAATTTCTGTCTGCAGAAAAGGGTCCCTGTTTACTCTTCCAATATCTTGTTTGTGTCACTCTCTGCTTGATCCCTCCAATTTCTGTTCCTTTCTTGTTTCCCTTTGGTCTTGGTCTCCTCTTCCTTTTTTGGAAGGCATATTTAAGAATACTCCATTAGGATTCCTCAAAAAATCCCGAGTGGAGATTCCATTTGATGGGGAATAGACCTGCCTCCATCCTGAGTCCGCTAATGATACCTTTTTTCAGTTTACAGGGACAGTTTTGAGAAACATGACCAGTATTTCCAAGCAGCTGAGACACTCATCTACAGAGATCTCAGACCCAGCTGGGAAGGAATAAATGAATGACCAGTCTTGGTTCAGAACTTGGATGTAATGCTACTAGATGGAAAGATTAGTCTTGTGATAAAAGCACAGGACTAAGAGAATCTAGTTTTCTGTCTGGATCGGCCATGGACTTCCCGTGTAGCTTTGGGCAAACCACCTCTGTATCTCAGTTTTCAAATCTATAAACATGTGATAGCCACATTAAGGATTAAATGTACAGCATTTTAAAGCACTAATTAAGGATTAATTACACTCCAGTGCTCCTGTTAGGGCACTATGGGGTGCAGTGTACTTAAGAAGCAGCACAAGTAATTTGCCCCTGTAGGGAAAGTTATGAACATGGCAAGGTAGTTGGGAGAGTGAAAAAAAGACACCCTCAGTTATGATCCTCATGACAGATTTTAACACACAAAATCAGCATTTACTAAGAGTTTCTGCTAAATTTTTGGCCTAAAAGTTTTACAGTAACTTTGTATTAAGTAGTAATAAGGGAGAAAAGAAATGACAGCATTTCCCTAATATTCCATGTGTATATGAAAGCTACCCAGTGGTTTCAAGACAGGAAACATTTATCACTGTACTATAAAAGTTAATTGCTTATTATATTTGTGTAAAATGGCCAAGTCATTGTTGATGCTGGGAACCAAAAGTGAATTCCTTGGGTTTTGGACGTAAAGTAAACCAAAATTTTAATACTAGTTTTTGCACTACTGTATTTGAGCACATTTATAAGTGTGCATCACATGTAATTTCGAACACTGGACTGTGCTCCAAGTACACACCACTCTACAGAGTATAAATTTTGTAATAAAAAGACTAACTCAATTGAGATCCCTTTTTCAGATGTTATTTAAAAGGTTTGAGAGAAGACATCTGAAGGGAGAGCGAAGACCGCTCAGAGGACCAATGGCACAGCACTTGTGTGCTAATACAGGCCCATACATTGAGTACAGTTAAGAACATTTCATAAATATAGCAGCTAATGTAAGAATGTTTAGAGACCTGATAAATTAAGAAGTTAGCCTGTTATGCAAGGTGTCTTGCAAGATTCTATCTGTCCACCCTTCTCTCCCTCACAATTAGAGTTTGCATTCCACATCATAGCTGCTGCCCCTCCCTGGTCCAAGTTGAAATACTATCTACTAATTCAACATGAATGCCAGCTGACTTCACCCCATGGATTCTAGTGGGCACCTTTTTCTCTCCTACTGTCATAAAGTGTAATAATCTAATGGGGAGTTTAAGACTTGTTTTTGAAGATTAAAAAGTTAAAACAGATTTATTCATTAGAAAAATGCATTGCAGTCTTCTGGTAACTAGTTAAAAAGGCACAATAGAAGAGGCTGAATTCATCTGCTAAAGTTTCAAAGAAGAATTTGTTTAAACTAAGAATGAGAAATTACAGATCAAAATGTAATTCCAGGAATATTTAAGCCCTAGCAAAAAGGCATTTTAAAAATCACAGAGCCTTCTCATAGTACATTAACTTGGCACTTAAAATGTCAACACCCAAGAATGCATTACAACATTAATCTCCACTCATTGGTTGAGACTTGAGGACTACTCTGTGAAAGGAAGGATTGGACATGTCTAAAAAGAGGGATAAGAATAAAAGAAAATGTAAGTCCGTGTTTTGAGATTAAAAATGGCAGTGTCATCCAGTGACTAAGTTAAATGCCTTTCCCATAACATCCACTCATAGCAGCCATTAGAATACTAGAATTAGAGCAGAAGACCAGATTAAAAAGCCATAATAGTTCCAGTGCTACTCATACTTAGATGGGGTCTCAAATGAAGTATAACTAGCAAAAAATATATACAAAAGGCCAGTTACTTGGAAAGTAATAAAATATAATGGAACGAAATGCATTCTACTTATTACAAATAAAAAATTAAAAACAAAGGAGTAGACAGATATAAGCTGTGACCTAAGAAACAAGTAAGTCACAAGGGTTAATATTTACATAAAAAAAGCATTAAATTATTAAGAAAGTAAACATGGGCTAAAGTGACCAGAGCAACCAGGCAAGGAATAAAGCCATTGTACAAAAACAGGAACAGAAAACACTGAAAACAAGCCCGAGGATCACTGATATCTAAAAACACCACATTTTCATTCTTATTAGTTTGCCAATACATTCCATACCTTTCAGGTATGTTCCCGTTTTGTCTTTAGAACTTAAGCTCTTCAGGGCACAAACTAAGTTTATGCAGTGTCTAGCAACGTGGTCCTGATCAGGCCTGGTGGATGCTACCATAGTACAATTGTTACATACAAAAAGAAAAACCCCACTTTAAAAGAACATTAAGCCTATAATTCAAATAGTCAAAAGTTAGGAAGTGTCAGACTTCAGGTGCAACTTTAATTCAGCTACAGTACCTTGTACATGTGCATGAATTATGTTAGTCTAATTATGATCACAAACTATTTAATTGATAGGACCCTTGCCTCAATCAGTGCACAGGATTGTGTGTAGTTGAAGACCTGCCTCATTTGTTATAGAAGTTAGAATGGGTACAGAGAATAAGGCGGGGATTACAGGAAGAGAAAGGTCTCATGGTTATGGCAGTTGAATGGCACTCCAGAGAACTGGATTCTCTTCCCACTTTTCCACACACAGTTCCTGATGCTGGGCAAATTACTTAAACCAAACTTCATAGGTGACCACTACCCGTTTTCTTCATTTTCTGAATGCCTAACTCAAGACACCTTGAGCTTGATTTGCAGACGTGGTGAGCACTCAACTGCAACAGAAGTCAGCTGCAGTTGTGCTTTCAACATATCCAGCACTACAAAAAAGCTAAGTAATCTTTTTTTTCAAAAATGGCCATATGCATCTCAAATTAGGCATGCAATATGAATGTATGCTTTCAGGCTTAATCTCTTCGCTTCAATTCACTATACATAAAATTGGTTTATCCCTATCTCACAAAAGTGTTGTGAAGACAACTTCATTAATGTTTGAAGCACTCAGATGCTACAGTAGCAGACACCAGAAAAAGCCTAGGAGGAAATTAATAAATCTGAATTCAGTGCAGTTTGGACAGTGTGCAGAAAATAAGAACTAGGACCACATTTCTTTTTATCCTTATCATTCAGTATATCGAATGGCTACCCATTCAGTGAGTACTGTCCATCCTGTGAATCTAAATGAACATTTCTCTAATTTGAGAAACTGCAACCTTCACATACAAGAAAATCCCTATACTAAAAACATTTCCAAGTTTTTTTTAAAAAAGTAAAAAACCCCAAACTGTATCAGGTGGAACATACTGACACCCCCCTCCTGCCACAGGTCATCAGCAGAGCTGGAACCTTTGAACCACAGCATAGACCACCACCTGAGGTTCCAGCAGAAAGCTGTTATCCTCTTTCAAGCAGCCATGGGGTGGGGGGGGAACAAATAAGACTCACTTAGCCATGAAACACACTGCTAGTTTGCTAGACAGCGGAAGACTGTTCAAACGCAGGAATTCATGGTTCAATTCTAGTTTCTGTAGGTGGTTCTCTCTACTCAGACTCTTCTGTTCCCATCCCCCAAGCCTCCTTGTTTTTCTCTGCTCCTATCCCCCCCCCCCCCCCCCGATCCTATTGTCCCCAACCCTCTGCATTTGAGTCAAGTTTTATCCTCCCTTCTCCATGCTGCTTGGGAGCCAGTAGAGGGAGCTTTGACAACACAGGATAGAGTCCCCATGTTCTCACACTGATGCCCCTGCAACTAGTTAAGTACAACTGAAATACAGAATCCTGCTCAGGCCCTTGTGTCTTGGGCTGGAGGATGCTCAGTGCCAATCAGAGAAATTTTCTGCCAAACAAACAAGCCTTTGTTAAATGGAATAATTGTGATTTTTCATACTGGTAGTTCAGCCAAGCTTGAATAAATTTTCCACAGAGACAGCAAATTTTCAATTCCCTGTAACAAAGCATGAAGACACTACAGCTTCTCAGAATATTCTGAAAATGTTTTATAATGGGAATGTTAGGCAACGTAACTTGCATTTTTTAGTGAACACACCCCACTATTTAGATCGGGGTAGGCAACCTCTGGCATGCGTGCCAAAGGTGGCATGCAAGTTGATTTTCAGTGGCACTCACACTGCCCGGGTTCTGGCCACCGGTTCGGGGGGCTCTGCATTTTAATTTAATTTTAAATGAAGCTTCTTAAACATTTTTAAAACCTTATTTACTTTACATACAATAGTTTAGTTATATATTATAGACTTATAGAAAGACCTTCTAAAAACATTAAAATGTATTACTGACACACGAAACCTTAAATTAGAGTGAATAAATGAAGACTCGCTACACCACTTCTGAAAGGTTGCCGACCCCTGATTTAGATTCACACTAAACCTCATGTCAGCATGTCACTTGATTTACTTACCCAGGATTATTTTATTTTAAATTTTGAAGTATTCAAGGTCAATTTTTGAAATTCTTAGTGCAGCTTTTCATTCATGTGAGGCCTAGCTACCACTTAACAAGTGGCTGATTTCTTATGAACCCTGGAATGAAAGCTCATGTACATGGGAAATTTTGCCATTTGAAATGGATAACTATACTACTGCTACAGATATATTGTTGTAACTTCCAGCGTGTAAACGTTCTGGAAGACTGTCCACACAGGAAGTTACACCAGTACACCTGTAGGAATATATATTTTACTCCCGGGAAGTTCAGTCAGCTGATATATCAACTTGAAATACCAAATTCCCCACCCTCAGGCAGGACCATCCCTACTCTCTGAAAGGCCCTCTGATCTGCTATTGTGAAGGGATCAGAAAAAGTTATACTGTAGGCTTTATGCAGGACAGCATCTTCACATCTCCCAAGTGTCTTCACTAAACAGCTGAACTTCTGGTTTCCTCTCAAACCTTCCACTTAGACCCACCCCTCTTGGGGGAGGGGGAAGAGAGAAGAGAAGAATTTGACAGCTGCCCAAACGCTCCTCAACACACAACTATGTTTTTTTGATCCCTCTGCTTTTTTCATCTCAGCTGCAGATTGCATCATGCTCCTTTTGCCACATATAATGCTTCAAGCAGCAGAAGAGTGAAACTAACCAGGTGTAAGGAGAAAAACCTGTTTCTCTTCTCTCCTCACCCATAGTAGTCAGAGACAGTTATGCCCCTGCTGCTTTTAAGGGAAGTGAAGCACGTGTTGGAGCACAGACTGCAACACCAAAACAAGGTAGCTGAGATAATATCTTTATTGGACCAACTTCTGTTGGTGAGAGATGCTCTTTTGAGCTTACAGAGAGCACTTCATCTGTGTAAGCTCAAAAGCTTGTCTCTCTCATCCGCAGAAGCTGGTCCCATAAAAGAAACTACCTCACCCAACTTGACTCTAATATCTTGGGACTGACACAGCTACAACAACACTACATACAACAATGCAACCAAATTTTGCCATTTGAAATTAAAACTCCACAACATGAAGAAAAATGAAGCACAACTTAACAGCGACATCAACTTCATGAGTAAATGCAATGAACAAAACATAACTCTTGACCTCTACAGACAAAACTAAAATTGTGCTGAACAGCTCTGCAGACAGACTTCTTAAAAACTGAGGAATCACTTACTGCACCTCACGTACTCCAGAAAGGATCACCTCAGACAAGAAACCACCACATGTACATGGGGAAGAAAAAAGGATCAGGAAAGTCACCTGAAAATCATGCAAGAAATCCAAAACAACTATCAAGAAAAGCTGATGACAGCCATCCAACACAAAAACAAGAAGCAGAACCAACCACTCTACAACCTACAAAACTCCACCTCCAGGAGAAACCATGGCACCAATACCTACTAAATGAACAATACATGATGCCCAAACATCTATCAAGACCACCACTAATGAACTGAATTATCTGCACTTTCTAAGGGTATGTCTACACTGCAATTGACAACCCACAACTAGCCTGTGCCCTCAGACTCATAGGGTTTGGGATAAAGGGCCCTTAACTGCAGTGCAGACATTTGGGCTTATCTGGGCTTCAGCGGCAGCTCTGGGACCCTCCCACCTCACAGGGTCCTAGAGCCCGGGCTCCAGCCTGAGCATCTACACGACAATTAAACAACCTCTTCGCCCAAGCGCCAGCCAAGGGTCTTTAATTGCAGCGTAGACATGCCCCGAGGGACTGAACTTCTGCTCTGTCACAGAACTGGATACCAGACTAAGAGCAGGTCTACACTGCAATCGATGACCTACGTAATTACTGCAGGGACTGATGTCTACACTACCCTCTTTCTGCCAGTGGTGTGCATCCTTACCAGGAGCACTTCTACCGACTGAAGAGGTACAGTCTCGGAGGGAGAGAAGGGTGGTTCTGAGAGCCAGGATTCTCACCTCCCTGCTCCTATGCGGGAGCAGGGGGGAAGCTACCTGAGGCTTCTCACCTCCAGCAGGGAGATCTGCACCCGGAGTCCAGTCAGCTGCTGACCCCAGGGGACAGCAGGGCTCCCAGAAGGGAGCCCAAATGGCAGGCCAAGCCAGAAGCCTGGGTGGCAGCCTAGCTTATAACAGAGACCCAGTAGCAGCATGGCTGGGAGCACTATAGAGGCTACTGTGAGAGGCAGTAGCTATGTCAGTGGGAGAAAGTCTCCCGCTGACATAGTGCTGTCTAAACCAGCGTTTAGGTCAGTGTAACTTGCCTTGCTCAGGTGCGTGGATTATTCACACCCCTGAGCAACGTAAATTATACCGAAGTGGTAGCAAAGACAAGCCCTGAGTAAGTTTCCCAGACCTGAAAAAGGGGTCTGTGTAAGCTCGGAAGCTTGTCTTTCACCAGCAGAAGTTTGTTCAATAAAGAATATTACCTCACCCACCTTGTCTCTAATATTCTGGAACTGATATGGCTACAATAACACTGCGTACACCAAAACAATTCATTCTTGGCCTTCACAATTACTTTCAGAGGCCCACTGTCCTTTAAAATAGGCAGGTGGCATTTTTTGTTAATTGTGGCTTTGAAAACAGAGTTTCTGTTTAATCTCAAAAAGCATGGACAGATTCTTTGTCACCACCATACTATACAGCTAGACCCCATTTGCCGAGACCCTAAAAGCCAGCTCAGAGTTTAACCGATTCCAAGTATAAAGAAAGAATAACACATACTGGAGGATCAAAGTGACTGGAAGGCTATCAGTGCAATTTCTAGCAAGCTGAAAAGAAAAGGTTTAAAATTAGTTGTGTGCTGACCATTACTATTTCGTGAAATCTGGACCTTAATTCACATTTTAGAAAATATTTGCAGTTCACTCAACCAGGAACACACTGGAATCCAAGAATTTTAAAGGTAATCTACAAAAGTATTTTAAAACATTTTCCTTTTCAGGTGTTTAAAGGTTGCCTGAAATATTTATTAGTCCTGGTCTACATTACAGGGTTCGAGCGACAGAAGCTGCCTTGCGTCAACCTCACTAAGGAAAGGTCTTCCCTTAAATTTGGCTCCCACAAAGGTAAGTGCCTCTCTATGCCGAGTTAGTACTATACCCCCATGTCCCCATGCGACACAGAGTCACAGCTGACGCAATTAGGTTAACACAGTGTCAGCGTAGACACTGTGCTGCTTGCGTCAACTATTACTGGTTTTCAAGAACTGTCCCACACTGACAATACAATTGATACACGTGCTCCTGGTAAGCATGCACACCACTGACCCAAGCAGCCAAATGTGTACACACACACAAGCTATTTAGTATCTGCAGTAGCTGTATGCTGACATAAGTTAGCTCGACATTTTGTAGTGTAGACATGGCCTTAATCTTTAAGCTGAAATATCAGAAGTGTCATGGTCTTGCTGGAGAACCTGTGGGAGTTCTCAGGAATATTTATTGTAAGATGTAACGCATCAAGTGAAGGGGCCAGAGTAACAAAGCCTTCATTTATCCAAAATACTAGCCACTGTAGTTAATGACCTGTTAACAAAAACAGTGACAGAAAATCCCTTTCCCTCTTCTTTATCAACTTTCACTCTTTGCTCTTGCAATGCACCCTTTCACTAATTCTCCAGCAATAAGCCTTTTCTGAACTGAAGTATTTTACAAAAGAGGCATTACCACCAATTTAGCTGAAAATATGGTAACATCAGAGGTAATTTTTTTTTTTTTGTAAAATCCCTGGTGTACATAATGGCCATAGTCTTCCAGCCTAGATAGGGCTGGAATGTCAAAGGTAATAATGAGAAGAGAAAAAGTCTAAAAACCTTTCAAACTTCTGTCATAAAGCAGCAAAAAAGAAACAACCTCAAAGTTTGTGCTCCAAAGATGACCTACAAAGAGATATCTTATTGTTATCAATTGCTTTTTCCAGGATCTCTTCTACTGCTTAATACCATTTTCTTACAACACCACTTATTTGCCCAACCTTTTAACAAGCACAAATTCCCCAATTCCTGTAACAAGCTCAAAACCTTGCCTCCAAATCACATGATAAAGGCAAACAGAGCAAATCATTGCTCAAGCTATAAACAGGACAACAAGGATTGCTATAGAGTGGCAATTCTCACCTTATTTGGAAGGAAGCCATTTTAAGAAACTTCAGCGACTACTTTTAATACCTCAAATAGCTATATGGTACTAAATAAAGTAACTAAGAACTACGGGACCTCTTTTTCAGCTTGACATATTGAACCATCGTGGCATCTCAGTATAATTTTTCTTAGCATTTCTTACTGAAGACCAATCCAATTGACGCACAGGAAAGGTAATTTATTGTAAGAATGTTCTAGAGGTGGGAAAATCTGTTTAAATTCTGTTGAAACATTTGATTAATTTAAGGGGACACGTAGTTGCTTCTGAGTTTGAATTGTTACAAAATCTAAAGTTACTAAAACTAAAAGATTAGACAAAACTTCTGTCTCGTCTCCCCCAATTTGTGTACTCCACATATATGTATACAGTGCTATCAGAGTCAATTTCACTATTTGCCTTGCATAACCAGTTTTCCTTTATTTGCTGTTTGAGAACCCTACACAACAGAATAAAAACTTAAATTAGGAAAATGACAGAACAAAAATATGTTAGAGGGGCTCTAGAACAAGACTAATTTTTAAAGCATGATTTCAAGTTACTAACCCTTTATCAGTGGTTAACGGACAACTTGCCTCAACAAATCTGAAAAATATTCTGCTTCATATATATATATTTTTTAAACACACTGTCACTCACTAGTGTCCTCTGGGCATTAAATGCAGTGTACATCCTCCATTTGAATCAGTTTTTTAATCCTGCTCCTGCGCTCTCTCCAAAATTATTAGACTGAAGAAAAAACTTTTCCTGCACAATATTATGGAATCTTTGGTCCCATGGTGCACAAACAGATTATAAACGTTTTAATTTCCTTATTTTAAGAGTAGTTGCCATTAAAATGGTCTGATGTAGTCAGATTCCCATTAGATCGGGGTGGCCACCCTGAGCCTGAGGAGGAGTCGGAATTTACCAACATACATTGCCAAAGAGCCACAGTAATACGACAGCAGCCCCACATCAGCTTCCCCTTCCACCCACCAGCAGCTCTGCTGATCAGCACCTCCCTCTCCCTCCCCACACCTACTGATCAGCTGTTTTCTAGCATGCAGGAGACTCTGGGAGGGAGGGGGAGGAGCGAGGGCATGACAGGCTATGGGGAGGGGGCGGGAAGGGGTGGAGTGGGGTCAGTGCCTGTGGCAGAGCCAGAGGTTGAGCAGTGAATACCCCTGGCCCACTGGAAAGTTGTCGCCTGTAACTCTAGCCCCGGAGTCGGTGCCTATACAAGGAGCCACATATTAACTTCTGAAGAGCTGCATGTGGCTCTGGAGCCACAGGTTAGCCACCCCTGCATTAGATCAATACCATCCCACTTCTTTGGGCAGAAACTGACATAGTATTTTGCATTGGGAAATAATCTCAAATTGCCACTAAACTGAAAGCTGCCTAGTACCTACAGTACATTGGTAGTAATGTAATGTGCTTATATAAATAAGTGTGAAAAATTAATGCAGTCAGTTATAACATTTTCATCTATTTCTTCCCAAATACCAAAAGTCAGTATTCTGTTTTAATGTTAATTTAACCCTCAAACAAGAAACCAGTAGTTTCAAGGTTAAAACTGAAGACTCAATGACTTGAAGATTCTTTCCTAAAAAGTTACCCAAAATACATAGCCCAATGTTGTCAGCTATTCTAAAATGCAGCTTCAAAATGGTTGATGAAGTGCCAAGTCCATATTAGATAGCCTTTGTAAATAAATTTTAAAAAAGTAGTCTTATCCTGAATCCCAACTTCTTGGAACTAATTTCTATACATTAGCTAGACCTGAAAGTCAATTTTTACTTACCTGCCAAGCCCCAAGTTTAATGTTTTGCTTCACTTCAAAGAGCATGGTCCATAACAAAGGAATCAAAACAGATCAGGGATTGAAAGAAAATGCCTCCCCTTTGGGTGTTTGTGCTGTCATCTGCTGAAGACAATGAACTCTGACCTTGGCACGTAAAATTTCTACAGACTTACAGGTTAGACTGAATCAGGTATATACAATTACAGTGCTCTGAGGTCCTGGACTTGCATTTTGCAGCCCTGGACTGGTGCCAAGCACATACTATAAGGAAGCATGGAGTTTCAAAGTCTGATCTGTTGCACCACAAAAATCTAGAATCTGATGTCTGGATGATCTTGCCATTTAAAAGCTGGGGATCCCAGCTCTTCAACCACTAAAGCTAGAGACGGCTGCTTTGTCACTGGTGAGACAGATCTTAAATTCACCTCATTTGTTTATGATTTTATTTTCTTATGCTTTGATTTTAGCATCAATTCTCCTGAGAGCACTAGAAAGCACCTCAAAATCCCAAATTACAGATAAAGGATTAATCTAACTATAATTGTCTCAGATGACAACTGCTGAAAATCAAGTCACAACTGTAAACAGAACAAATTGAGGCATATCTTGCAGCCTGGTTTGGCTACACTAGTCAAAAATGGTTACCATTTCCAACCTAACTAACCCTGGACAAGAAAGATTTTAACCCCTGGACATACTTGTATTATTAGTCATGTTTATTACAACAGTGCCTAAAAACCATCTAAGAATGCAGCCCCATTTTGTTAAGCACTGTAGACAGTCCCTACACCCCAAAGATCTTACAATCTAAATAGACTTCTTGGTACAAAATTACTTTTAAAAATGTGCTAAGGCTCCAAGTAAAATATCAGGTTAAGTATAGACTATGCATCTGAAAGTTTGTCTTGATTTATGCTTGATAAATTCCTCAGCCCTACAGAAGTCTGAGTTCAGGATGCATTTCACTTGCATGAGTTGGTGACAAAGCGTACCAGGGAGTCTCCCAGCTGCATTTTAATTTAAGTTTAATATCATCCACTGTTACAGTGGAAACAAGTTTTGGTAGCAGGTTTACCAGAAACTATTTTGAAAGTGTTTTAAGAGTGTCATTTTAATTCAAATCTACACTTCTCCTACTTATAACAGTTTTGAATTTAAGAGTTGTGTTATTCTTGAGTGCAAGCAATAAATTAAGACACAGTAACCACATTATGCTCCTGTTAGATAACCAAACTAGTAAGTCAAGCCACCAGACCTCCTCCACAGTAAGAGTGTCAAGTTACTGTAATATTTAAGAAAAAAAATATGACAAACCCTAATCATTGTATCCAAAATTGACATTTTCAGTGTATGATTTAAGGGCACTATGAGTTTCTGGCTTGTTGGCAAGCTGTAAAGTGACCAGGAGAAAAATAATCCATCCAGTCTCAAAATATTTAAAATGCCATAATGCTTGTAAGTACAGATCAACACCAATTTAGAGCTTAAGCTATTTATCTTTAATCATGCTTGTCATTAAGACCCCAACAGTTTGGGAGCGTGGATGCTGCACAATAACACTAAACCTTTGTTCCACAGGAACGTCATAACTGAAATTAAGATTTACAAGTTATCTAAACCCCACCCTCTGCCACTAACCTTCCTCTCAGGAAAGGCTGGACTGCCATCACCCCAACATTTTTTCTGAGTTAGCTGTGAAGTTGGTTACTCCACCCTGCTGGATTGTGCAAGGACGAAATTCTCAATACATCACACAGTCTTCCGCCCCCAATAAAGCAAGAGATGAGGTAAAAAGCCATTCCTCTACATTATGAAAGTAGTGGGTTTGCAGGGGGAAGGGGAAATCTAGAGGAATAGGAGCAGCTGCTGCTATATAGTGTGACTTGACGGGAGCGTGGACGTGTGTGTGTGTCATGTTATTGCAGAAACCAAGAGACCCGGAAAGAGCCTGAACTAGGCAAACCCGCCGCCATCTTACAATGCGGGAAAGAAGTTACACGGCAAGGAAGAGAAACCAATCTGGCCGGGAGGCGGATTCCCCCCTTGGGAAGGAGCGACCCAGCACTGACTGTCCCTGCGATGTAAACACAGCCACAGCACAGCCGGGGAATCAGTAACAGCAGCAGCGGAAGCGATGGAGGCGAGAAGCCGACACCATCTCCGCGCCGGGTGACACTGACATTTAGAGCCCCTGCCCTGGCCCTCCGGACAGCCCACAGCGTCCCCGCGGGGCCACCGCGACCTTCCCGGTGACTGCGACAAAAGGGGCTCCCGGGCGACATCACCCGCCCTCCCCACGCAGCCAGCCCGAGCCCCGGAAGGAGATCAGCCACCCCCCTGCCCGGCAGGCCCCCTGCTCCTCACCGCAGACGAGGGTCACCCGCCCCGGCCGGACGCCCCCCTCACTCCCCACCACAGCCGGGGGCACCGCGCACACACCAGGCAACGCTGACCCCTTCCCGTCCGTGCGGGACCCAATAACCCCGAGCGACAGCAACACCGCCCCAGGGACTCGCCCCCGCCGGGGCCTGACGCGCAACCCGGCGTCGGGGAGGGGGGGATGGGGGGCAGCAGCGCCGTCTCCCCAGCCCGCCCCTCGCTCACCTTGTTGATGCGTTTGAGCGCCATTGTGTGTGTGTGTGTGTGCGTGTGCGCGCGCCGCCGCCGCCGCGCCTGTCTCTGCGCCGCGGTGACTCCGGGCTCCGCTCGCGCTGAGGGGGGAGGGGGGAGAGGTGCGTCTCTCCTTCCTCCGGAAACAGCCAGGGGCGCCCGCCCGCACGGAGCGCAGCCGCCCAGAGCCTCCTCCCGACGGGCGGGCCCGGCCCCTTCTCCGGAGATCGCTGGCTGCTCCCTGTCCCGCCCGGGAGAGAACAGACGATGGGCTGAGCCTCCGCCGCCACGGAAGAAACCGAGCTCAGCCCCCTTGCACACCCGCCGCCGGTGGCGAGGCCGAGGAAGAAAGGAGGGGACAGCAGGCACCGCCCCCTGCTCCCGGGGGCGGGTCACTGAGGAACCTCGCCTGCACCCCCCTCTGACTGGAGCGGGGGAGGGACGTGCTAACCGCCGCCGCCTGGGAATCCGCGCACGCGCTCCCGAGACTGATGGGGGGGAAGTCCGGGGGACAGGCTCAGACTCGTGCAAGCTGCGCGCATGCGCCTGCGAGTGCTGCGGGGGTGGGGAGGGAAGAGAGGAAGAGCGCATGCGTTCCTGTTCCGGGGTGGGGAAAGAGGTGCCGCTTCGCCAATCAGGAGCTCGTCGTTCCCTCTTCGCCGACAGTGTGAAACTGGGGCTTCCGGGGCATTAGGCAGAGCCCCGTGGGCGGTTTGTCCGTCGCTCTGCGGGCTACGGAGCAGCCCGCAGAGCGAAGGGTCTTGCCGGGCCGTCGATGCTCCTGCGAGCCCGGCTCGTGATCGCTCGCTCGTCCCCGCCCCGAAGGGGTTCGTCTCTGCGTGTACACAAAATGGCCGTTGCGGCCGGATCTGCGTTCGTGGTTGGCTAACCGCGTCCTGGTATCCCTCCGCTCAGCCGCCGTGAAGGGGAAACAAACCCCAGCGCGGCTAGAGGAGGAGTGGCAGGAATGCCCCTCCCCTTCCTGTTTGTTTCCCTGTGTCCTGGGTGTGTTTCCGGGTCCGTGTACGTCCTGTATAGGCGCGGCAGGTTTGCGCCTCGGTGGAGTGGAGGTCAGTCCTGTCCCCAGCTGGGTTCACCTGGCCCAGTTACACTGGGGTATAGTTACGCTGCCTTGCTTGGGCTAGGATTGTTGGATGTACAGCCACATCTTCAGCAACGGACTTCAAAGGGAAACTGCAGAACTAACATTAATTTGCAAATTTAACACCATTAATTTGGGCTTGAATAGGGCCTGGGAGTGGCTGGCTCACTACAAAAGCAGCTTTTCCTCTCCTGGAATTGACACCTGCTCATCAGTTATTGGATGTGGACTACATCCAGCCTGATCGAATTGTCCCTGTCAAGGCTGGCTTTCCACTTGTGAAATAACTCCCTTCGCTTCATGTGTCAGTATACAATGCCTGCATCTGTATTTTTCACTCCATGCATCTGAAGAAGTGGGGTTTTTACCCACAAAAGCTTATGCTCAAATAAATCTGTTAGTCTTTAAGGTGCCACCGGACGCCCTGTTTTGTGGATACAGACTAACACTGCTACCCCCTGATTCAAAAACATCTTGGTTAGGGTTGCTAACTTTCTAATTGCACAAAAAATTGCAACAACACCCTTGTTCTGCTGTGAAGTCCTGCTCTTTCCCCAAGGCCCCGCCCCCTGCTAACTCCAGCTCCCCCATCCTCACTCATTTTCACTAGGTTGAGGTGCAGGGTGAGGCTGGAGATGAAGGGTTTGGGGTGCAGGAGGGGGCTCTGAGCTGGGGCGAAGGCATTCAGCATGTGGGAGGGTGTTCTGAGTGGGGGTAGGGCCATAGGATGGGGTGCTGGGCACAGGCTCCAGGAGGTAGTTTGGGTGCAGAAGGGGGCTTGGCTGGGGATTTGGGGTGCAGACTCTGGGTGGCGCTTACCTCAGGTGGCTTCTGGGAAGTGGCCACCATGTCCCTCTGGCTCCTAGGCAGAGGCGTGGCCAGGTGGCGCGGCTTCTGCAGCCTCCATTGGCTGCAGTTCCCAGCCAATGGGAGTTGTGGAGCCAGCGCTCGGGGCGGGGGCAGCACATGGCGTCCCAGTGGCTACCCCTATGCCTAGGAGCCAGAGGGACACGCCCACCGCTTCCTGAGAGCCATGCAGAGCCGGGTAGGGAGCCTGCTAGCCCTGTGCCAACTGGACTTTTAATGGCCCAGTCAGCAGTCCTGATCGGAGCTGCCAGGGTCCCTTTTCGACCAGCTGTTCCGTTAAAAAAACAGGTGGAAACCCTATCTTGCTTGCTGTGACAATGGCTCTGTGGCTCCTGATCCTTGCATGGCCTTAGTCCTTCCGTGGCTCTCAATTCCCATTCCCCCTGGGCCATGTCTGACTCCCTCCCCATTCCTACCACTGCTCAGCAATTAAAAAGTTAAAGGTGACATTATTAACTTTATAATTAGCTCCTGAATGAGAATAGGCGTGGACAAATTGCAGAAAGTCCAGCAAAGAGCAACAAAAATGAATAAAGGTCTAGAGAACATGACCTATGAGGGAAGATTGAAAAAATTGGGTTTGTTTAGTTGGGTGAAGAAAAGATTGAGAGGGAACATGATAACAGTTTTCAAGTACATAAGAGGTTGTTACAAAGAGGAGGGAAAAAAAATGTTCTCCTTAGCCTCTGAAGATAGGACAAGAAGCAATGGGCTTAAATTGCAGCAAGGGCAGTTTAGGTTACAATTTGTCAGGGTACTTAAACACTGGTATAAATTACCTAGGGAGGTTGTGGAATCTCCATAATTGAAGATTTTTAAGAGCAGGTTGGAAACACGTGCCAGTGAGGGTCTAGGTAATACTTAGTGCTGCAATGAATGTATGGGACTGGACTAGACCTCTCTGGAGGTCCTTCCAGTCCTACAATTCTATGATGGAAGTTCACACATCAGGACTATTATTTCAGGCTGTCTGCAGACCAAGGCAAACAACACTTTTGGAAGCCTACCTTTTTGATAACCATGAGGACTAGAAATCTTATTTAAAAAACAGTTTAGATTTGGGAGAATCTGACTCTGCCACTGCATTCACAAATGTGTCAAAAGGGCAATGTGTTTGACACTTCTGCTCTGCAGTGAGTGACTCTTAAGTAAATTAAGTCCTGATGTCTCCAAGAAACAAAATAGAGCTTGTTTTATGTGATCACAATTTATCTTGGACTCCTGTATGATCTTCAGAGAATGGGGTCAGGAGAAAGTCAAGACTCTGGAGAAGGCTAGGTGCATGGTGCATATAAGAGGCTCCTCTGAGAATGGAACATGAGGTCCCTTTAGGGTGACCAGACTCCCAATATTAGGGGCTTCATCTTATATAGGCAACTATGCCTCCCTCCAAAAAAGTGTTCCAATTTTTTGTACTTGCTATCTGGTCACTCTAGGGCCCTTGCAGCAAGAGCTGGGAGGATTCTGGGAATGGTATAAGAAGCCCTCTGTAGGAGGTCAGGTATGATGCTGAGACTTGGCTTATTCATTTTACAAGACCATCAGAATAGTAAAGCCAAAAATACAATTGTATGCCTGCCTCTTTAGGGGGAAGAGCTGTGGCTCAAGCAAATATTTAAGAAAGAGTCTGCACTCTTCCAAGATTTTGAAAATGACACCTACTTCAAGCCTTATGTCCATTTCTGTTCTAGGAACAGGGGGTGGTACCTGGATCCTCAAGCACTTAGAGTCATTCTCTCTGGAATTAACTTGATTATCACACTGAGATCCATGGACTACTGTAATTCTCCCAGAACACTTTTAAATGACCCATGAAACTTCTGCTTTTATCCTGGTGGAGTAACTGGTCAGTCTTAAACATTGATGCTTCCTGTCTAAACGTTGATAAAGCCTTTTTTATATAGGTAACTCAGAACAAGGCTGCTTTCTAACTTTGTATTAGATGCTTCTATTTGTGTAAATTCAATCATACTTAGATTTTTGAGGCAAGAACCTCACCCCATTTTGGTGAGGTAGCAAACATGTAAGAGGACAAAATCAAACTGCAAACTGACCTGGAGAGATTAGAGCAGTGGAGTTTTCAGGAAATTATGGGAGGTTTACTATTAACAACTGTGATGTCCAGGGAAAAGAAATAACCAGCATAGATACATAATTGAGGAGCATAACCAAACAATCATATCCATTTCAGTGATTTGAGTTTGTTTTCATTATGTTGTCTTTAGTATTGCTCTGTTATTACTTTTCTGTGTACCCAAGGAGTCTAGTTACTGCAGAAGAGATGTGGGCCCAGGAGGGAAAGTGTCCACAAGAAAATCTCAATCTTTAAAAATGTTTCCCAGTATAAAAAAGTTTGAGAAGAACTGGGTTATAGGGCAAACACATTGAAAATAATATTCTGCCTTATAAAATTAAATGTTTTTTAATATGGGACTGATATGTGGCTGTTAAGGGATTTTAGCAAGTGTGGCCCTAAGAAAAAAATGATGTTTTTCTGTGTGATAAATTTTACCCATTCTAAGCATCTTCTTTGCTCCTACTCCTTTTGTTACCCAGATGCTTGCATCAGCACTACACCATATAATCGTTATTACTGTGGTCCAAACCACATCTTTCATTAATGTCTCTACATTGTTTTGGACCATCACTATAGAATACCTTACTGTTACTTATAGCTTGTTGTAATCCTGAAAGTGAATAATTTTGGAGAAATAAGTAAAATTCCAACTATCCATTTTTGAAAAATTTTCACTAATTAACAGTTTTTAGACACTTTTTTAATGTGGAATACTCAAAAATTGTTCTATTTTGAAATCTGAAATCTGATTAGGCATCTTTGAGGATGTCATGCTTTGCTATTTTACAATAAAATGGTTGAGAAATACATTATAAATGAGTGAAAATATAGCATACATCTCTGTAATTTTTCTTGCTCATTTAAGTGTGCAAGAATAGTTATCCTGGTAAACATCTTGTTTTTGTGTGCTATTTCAAAGATCACACATCAAAATAAAAACATATTTGAAAGTGTGATCTCATGTACTTGTGATAAAATAAAAATAACTACTGAGTGGTTTCATGTGTGGTCATTGGTTTGTCATAGATTATCATTTCTGTAAATAAGAATATATTGTCATGTTACGTGAATATACATGATGAAATAAAAAATAGGTAGTTTGTATGCTCAATAGTTTTTATTTAAAAGCAATTAAATTAAATACATTATAGTATGTTAATGTAACATGATACTTGAGATTTTAATTCTAAAAAGGCAAGGACATTTAAAGTTATGTTATTAATTTATTTAGAGTTATAAAAAAATAAAAACAGGGCACTGCCCAAGGTTTTAGCTCCCCTGCCATAAATTACAAAAACATATAATAATAAACACTGGAAGAAGAAACTCTCTCCTACCAGTCTGATTTCTCTCAAATCTTTTAGCAATGTTATATATATATATATATTTATCAGCTTTCAAAATTATCATGAATATTCAGTAACTCTTCGATCTCAACAAGAATAATTAGATTAGTCTTTACTAACGAGCAAGTAAGGGTTTGCAGGTTCTGGCCCTATTATGAAAGCCTGTGCAGAGCTTTGCAATGCTGACATAAAGTAATGAAGATAACACCATATGAAGTAATGGAAAATACTAGTGAGACAAGTTATGATTGCTGTAGGAACAATGAATATGGATTTCCTGATTTACATACATTTAGCATTTCAACCTTAATATATTTGCCCTGATTTGCTGAGGTTGTACTCAAGTGCATTGCAAAATTGGCTCCTTGAGTGTTTTCTGGTCAGAGAATTTCAGGATTTTATTCTAATTGCATTTACACTGATTTTATTCCAATATAAAGCCACTGACTTCAGTTGAGTTATTCCTGATTTAAGAACCAGGCCCAGCGTGTCCAAAGAGTTCCATAGAGCTTTCAGGCCAGATTATGCTCTCAGCTACACCAGCATAAATGTGGAATAAATTCAATTATTTCAGTAGAGTTACTGAAGGTTTACACTAGTGCAACAGAGATCAGAATTTGACCTTGCATTCACACTTATGTAAATCCAGAATAAACCCATTGAAGTGAAGGGAGTTATACAAATGTAAAACCAATGAGAGATCAGAATCAGGCCCTTTGCCTTTATATCCACCGGTTCCAAATCAGCATTCCTCAGCTTGGTACTTGATTCAGTTTAATGAAGCATTTGTGATATTTAGTATCTTGTTCTGCCTTAATCTAGGATTGTTGCAATTTTGTTTAGAGAGTGAGGATAATTTCATTGGTAGTTTATTCAAATGCTTCTTACCAGGTATCATGGATCCTACAGGCCCGGTGCTCTCAAACAGCTCTGTAATAGCCCCCAGGAGAACTGCCTTCAGAGGTCAATCCTCAAGGGTTGCACGCTTTCTCTGTGGTAAGTCCTGTGGCTTCACTGGCTCTGGGGACTGAACCTCAGAGCCTTCAGCACCCTTCCTTCACACCGTGAGATCCCCTCAGCAAGTCCACCTGAATTGGATACATGGGAGAGAGTTACACACAAAGGGAGCAATGCACCCCAACTTAATCTGGAGTGACTCTCAGCCAGCATTGTAAAAACAGTTTTGTTTTGTTTTTTGGTTTGTTTTTAAAGATATACGGAACATAGCGTAGGAAGCCCTTAGGTTAGCATAGGAAACAGGAAGCTACAGCGAAGTCCAGCTGGGTCTGTACAGAGCCCAGGGCTCTCTCTCAGCCCACAGTCGAGAAGTGTCTCCGCTTCCAGCAACCCACACTATACAATCCCCCACCTGGCCCCTCCTCAGTCCTTTGTTCTTCTTCCTGGGCAAACTTGTCAACTGGCTAGCCACCTTAGTTTTTTGTTCTCCAGCTGGTCCAAACTGGCCGGCTTCCTGAAGAGGCAGTCCATGGTCATTAGTTGTTAGGTACCTTTGTCTTCTGTGAGATCACAGATGAGTAACAAGGGGGTTAATCCCATCCTCAGGGTCAGTGCTGCCAGACCCGGCACTGGGAGTGAGAGCCTGAATCAGGAATCTCTAGAGCACTATTATTAAAATCAACAGCTTAACATAAAATGACTTATCCTAATAGCACAATGCTACTGGTCATACTTATCCAGCAGTTACTTTGAACTGAGTTTAGGTGCGTTGTGGAGATCATATACTCAGGCTTCAACAGAGAAAGCTAATACTTGCTTGAGCTATTATTAGTCCCTGCCATTCAAATCACACTGCACTGCAGGAACTGGCATTCTCACCTTTGATGTCCCATATAATGCTACAATAATTGGCATTTTACTTCACAGGGAACTTTAAAATTGAACAATGGTACATATTATTGGTATGGTACAGTAGGTACTTAGGCATTTTATAAACAGAGCACCTACTTTTAAAATATAACAGTTCCATTGTAATAATCTTGAACAATAGCCAGACTAAATAGTAACATAATCTTGCTCAGGTTTTTCAGGTAGGAATTCTTCCCTTATTATATTCTAAAATAATGTAACAGTAATTTTATAATTTTCTACTTAGAATATATCCATTATTTATATTACAAATAATAACGTACAATAGTTTTTTTGCTATAGCCTCTCAGTTATGGAGTTCAGTAAGGAATACTGGATATTTGCAATGAACATTAGTGGAAGTCACTGGATACAAATCCAATGGGACTCATTTTTTCATTTTATAAGAATGTCAGAGATTCTTTTACTTCATATCATCTTAAAAAAATAGGGCTGAAGAACAATTTTTTGTTCTATCATTGGAATGGACCAGTTTGTACTAAATGAACCAGGGGGTTATCTTTTATTTTTCACAAAATATCCTACAGAGGAACTTTCCTATTGTCCCTATGGAAACCATTATCTTCTACTTCAACCTGAACACTGTGCTGTCCTAGAACACTGCGTTACACACTCAGTGAGAACAGGCGTTCGCATGGCACTGTTGTAGCCAGTGTTGCAAGGTATTTATGTGCCAGACGCGCTAAAGATTCCTATGCCTCTTCATGTTTCGGCCATCATTCCAGAGGACATGCTTCCATGCTGATGACGCTCATTAAAAAAATAATGTGTTAATTAAATTTGTGACTGAACTCCTTGGGGGAGAATTGTATGTCTACTGCTCTGTTTTACCTGCATTCTGCCATATATTTCATGTTATAGCTGTGTTGGATGATGACTCAGCACATGTTGTTCGTTTTAAGAACACTTTCACTGCAAATTTGACAAAATGCAAAGAAGGTACCAATGTGAAATTTCTAAAGATAGCTATAGCACTCGACCCAAGGTTTAAGAATCTGAAGTGCCTTCCAAAATCTGAGAGGGATGAGGCGTGGAGCATGCTTTCAGAAGTCTTAAAAGAGCAACACTCTGATGTGGAAACTACAGAACCCAAACCACCAATAAAGAAAATCAACCTTCTCCTGGTTGCATCTGACTCTGATGATGAAAATGAACATGCATCGGTCCACACTGCTTGGCTCGTTATTGAGCAGAATCCATCATCAGCATGGACGCATGTCCTCTGGAATGGTGGTTGAAGCATGAAGGGACATATGAATCGTTAGCGCATCTGGCATGTAAATATCTTGTGATGCTGGCTACAACAGTGCCATGAGAATGCCTGTTCTCACTTTCAGGCGACACTGTAAACAAGAAGCAGGCAGCATTATCTTCTGCAAATGTAAACAAACTTGTTTGTCTGAGCGATTTGCTGAACAAGAAATAGGACTGATTAGACTTGTAGGGTCTAAAGTTTTACATTATTTGAATTTGAGTGCAGGTTTTTTGGTACATAATTCTACATTTTTAAGTTCAACTTTTATGATAAAGAGATTGCACTACAGTACTTATATTAGGTTAATTGAAAAATACTATTTCTTTTGTTTTTTATAGTGCAAATATTTGTAATAAAAAATAAAGTGAGCACTGTACACTTTTTATTCTGTGCTGTAATTGAAATCAATATATTTGAAAATGTAGACATCAAAAATATTTAAATAAATGGTATACTATTATTAACAGTGTGATTAATTTTTTTAGTCGCTTGACAGCCCTAATAATTATCCCTTCTAACTGATCAATCTTATACTTCTATAATCCTACAACTTAACTCTATTTAACATACAATGACATGACATGTTAATTAAACATAACATCACAATAAATGAATAATAAACTAAAGTCATTACACTACTCAGTATAAATGTTTCCTGCGAAGTGCAGTTCAATATGTTATTTGAGAAGCCTCAGTTGGAATACTGTGCCAGTTCTAGGCACCACACTTTAAGACAGATGTGGAGGAACTGGAGAAAGTCCAGAGGACAACAACATAAATGACAAAAAAGGTTTAGAAACTTGACCTATGAGGAAAGGTTAAAAAACAACTATGTATGTTTAGTCTTGAGAAAAGAACACTGAGAGGGGACCTGATAACAGTTGTCAAGTATGTTAAGGGCTGTTATAAAGAGGACAGTGATTAAGTGTTCTCCATTTCCACTGAAGATTTGGCAAGAAGAAATTGGTTTAAACTGCAGCAAAGGAGATTTAGATTAGATATAAGGAAAAAAACTTTCTAACTATAAGGATAGTTAGATACTTGAAAAGGTTACCGAGAGGTTGTGGAATCCTTGTCACTGGAGGTTAAAAACAAATTAGACAAACACCTGTCAGGGATGGTCCAGGTATATGTGATCCTGCCTCAGCACGGGGGAGATGGACTAGATGACATTTTGAGGTCCCACCCATCCCTACATTTATATGATTTTAAAATTATCTTTTGGAGGTGTGAGTCTTATTTGTTTTCTGACTTATTTTATTATTCATGTCATTAAAACACGACTATTGGAACAAACTGCCAAACAGCAATTCAGTATCCAAAGTATTTTTTAAAATAAGGTAAGCTTGTTTAGTTATAAATACTCTGTGTCTCTTGAACTAACACTGAATTTATCAGGGAACGTTCTCAAATGTTATGGGCTAAATAACAACACTGCTGCTAATAACATATGTTCGTAAATTAAAGGACATTACTATTTACAACAATATGCATATTTTAGTATTGATTATTCTGGTTCTGATCTACTAAGCTAAGTATTTGGAATATGCATATTATTATTTCTACTACAGTAGAACCTAGAGATCCTATCCACCATGAGAGCTCCATTGTGTACAAACCCATAGTAAAAGAAGAGTCTTTGCCCCAAAGATCTTACAATGTCATAGGCAAGACAGACAAAAGATAGCAAAAAGAGTTAAAACATACAAGCAGAAGATTGGAAACTGAGATAAACAGATTAAGGGTTTGTCTACATGGGGAAATTTACCAGCGTAATTATTCTGGTATAATTATACAGCTATAGATATACTGGTATCATTTCCTGTGTGGATGCTCTAATTCCAGAATAAGAGTGCCTCTTTCTGGTTTAGTTTATGTCACCTTGAAAGCAGTATAATCTAACCCAGAAAGAAGCACTCAAAGGGTATGTCTACACTATGAAATTAGGTCGATTTTATACAAGTTGATTTTTAGAAATCGATTTTATACAGTCAATTGTGTATGTCCCCACTAAGCACATTAAGTCGGCGAAGTGTGTCCTCAATACTATGGCTAACATCGACTTACAGAGCGGTGCACTGTGGCTAGCTATCCCATAGTTCCTGCAGTCTCTGCTGCCCATTGGAATTCTGGGTTAAGCTCCCAATGCCTGATGGGACAAAAACATTGACGAGGGTGGTTTTGGGTACATGCTGTCAGTCGCCCCTTCCTCCCTCTGTGAAAGCAATGGCAGACAATCGTTTCAAGCCTTTTTTCCTGGGTTACCCGTGCAGACGCCATATCATGGCAAGCATGGAGCCCGCTCAGCTCACCACTGCTGTTGTGAGCATTGTAAACACCTCACGCATTATCCTGAGTATGTGCAGAACCGGGCTAAGAGATGCCAGCATGAGGACGATTGTGATGAGGCCATAGACACAGACATTCCTGAAAGCACGGGCTGTGGCAATTGGGACATCATGGCGGCAGTGGGGCTGGTTGATACAGTGGAACACCGATTCTGGGCCCAGCAAACAAGCAGAGACTGGTGGGACTGCATAGTGTTGCGGGTATGCGATGATACACATGCAAAAGTTTCGCAGCCACTGTGAAAGGCCACTTTCCTTGAATTTTGTGAGTTGCTTTCCCCCACCCTGAAGCACTAGAATACCAAGATGAGAGCTGCCCTGACAGTTGAGAAGCGAGTGGTGATAGCCCTTGCAACACCTGACTGCTTCTGGTCAGTCAGGAATCAATTTGGAGTGGGCAAATCTACTGTGTGGACTGCTGTGATCCAAATAGCCAATGAAATCACTGACGTTCTGCTATCAAGGGTAGTGACTCTGGGAAATGTGCAGGTCATATTGGATGGCTTTGCTGCAACGGGGTTCCCTAACTGTGGTGGGGCAATAGCTGGAACACATATCCCTATCTTGGCACCGGGCCACCTTGTCAGCCAGTATATAAACTGCAAGGGGTACTTCTCAATGGTGCTCCAAGCACTGGTGGATTACAAGGGATGTTTCATCGACATCAATGTGGGATGTCCAGGAAAGGTGCATGACGCTTGCATCTTTAGGAACTCAGGGCAGTTTGAGCAGTTGCAAGAAGGGACTTACTTCCCAGACCAGAAAATTACCGTTGGGGATGTCGAAATGCCTATAGTTATCCTTCGGGACCCAGCCTACCCCTTGCTCCCGAGGCTCATGAAGTTGTACACAGGCAGCCTGGACAGTAGTAAGGAGCAGTTCAACTATAGGCAGAGCAAGTGCAGAATGGTGGTAGAATGTGCCTTTGGATGTTTAAAAGCTTGCTGGTGCTGTTTGCTGACGAGGTTATACCTCAGCACAATCAACATTCCCATTGTTATTGCTGCTTGCTGTGTGCTCCATGATATCTGTGAGAGTAAGGGGGAGATGTTTATGGCAGGGTGGGAGGTTGAGGAAAATCGCCTGGCGGCCGATTTTGAGCAGCCAGACACCAGGGTGATCAGAAGAGCATAGCTAGGCGTGCTGCGCATGAGAGAAGCTTTGAAAACCAGTTTCATGACTGGCCAGGCTATGATGTGACAGCTGTGTGTGTTTCTCCTTGCTGCAAACCTGCCCCCTTTGTTGATTTTAATTCCCTGTACGCCAACCACCCTCCCCCCTTCAATCACAGCTGGCAAAGGAAATAAAGTAACTATTGTTTTGAAACCATGCATTCTTTCTTTATTAAAAAAAAAAGGTAGCCCAGGTGGGGTGGGGTGTGGGAGGAGGGAATGACAAGGCCACATTGCGTATTGCAGCCACACTACCAATCCAAACTGTTTGAATGACAGCCTTCTGCTGCTTGGACCATCCTCTGGAGTGGAGTGGCTGGGTGTCCAAAACCTCCCCCACTGCGTTCTTGGGCATCTGGGTGAGGAGGATATGGAACTTAGGGAGGAGGGCAGGTGGTTATACAATGGATGCAGCAGGGGTCTGTGCTCTTGTTGGCTTTCCTGCATTTCCTCCAGCAGATGCTTCATCATGTCCGTTTGCTCCCCGATTAGCCTCAGCATCGCCTCCTGCCTCTGCTCTTTGTGCTCACTTAATGCTTTCCTGGCCTCTGCCACTAAATGCCTTCATGCATTAAGCTGTGCCCTATCAGTGCGGGAGGACTGCATGAGCTCGGAAAACATGTTATTGCAAGTGTGTTTTTTTTTGCCTTCTAATCTGCGATAACCTCAGGGACAGAGATGATAGGGGGAGCATAGAAACATTTCCACCGGGGGGGGAGGGAATAAAACGGAGAGTAAAATTTATTATACGTTTCTCAGAACAAAAAGGAGACTCTTTCACAGTGAATCAAGCACAAGAGACAGCACATGTGCTTTAGGTACAAGGTCACATTTTGCCTTTTACACTGAGTGCCTGCCGGTATGGTGACACATCACACACGGCTAGGCAACAGAATTTGGTTTCCTAGCAGCCATGATAAGCCTTTTGGTATGCGGGGTTGGCTTCTTCCACCTTCATAACATGTGGGAATGGTTTCAAACTGCAGTGCCATCCTTTCCCATAGCAAGCAATGCCGGCTCGGTTTCACATTTAAAAAGGGGGGGCTGCGGTTTTCAGTACACACCTCCCCCCACCCCACTGCACGGCTATTCTCCCTTCACCCCTCCCCCCACCGCGTGGCTATTCTCCGGGATGATCCCTTTTAGCCAACAGCAAACAACCCAGCATGAATAGGGTCCTTTTACTGTTCCCTGACAAAAATTCCCCTATTTCAACCAGGTGGCCATGAATGATATTCTCCTGAGGCTAACACAGAAAGATAAAGACCAAATGTTGCTTGAATGTGACCAAAACCCAGGACCATTCGCTGCCATGCTTTGTGCTGCAATGATTCCAGACTACTTGCCACTGGCTTGGCTTAGTAAAGTGTCCTACTGTGGCAGCCCTCCCCAGAAACCTTCTGCAAAGGCTTTCAGAGTACCTCCAGGAGAGCTTCATGGAGATGTCCCTGGAGGATTCCCGCTCCATCCTGACACATTAACGGACTTTTCCAGTAGCTGTACTGGTCGTGAACTCATCCCAATTCAGGGCAAATCAAACATCAAACACTATTGCTTTTAAACCCTGTACTGTAGTTACAAATGTGCACTCACCAGAGTTGCCTTCTCCGGCTTCAGGGTTAGGGATCCCGCCTTGGGAGTTGCCTTCTCTGGCTCCAGGGTGACGAAAAGGTTCTGGCTGCTGGAAGAATGGATTCACTGCTTGCCTGCTACACATTCTCCTCCTCCACAAAATCCTCTTCCCTGTTGCGTGAGACTCCCCCCTTGCAGGTGTCCATGGCCAGCGGTAGGGTAGCGGTAGGGTCCCCCCCAGAATGCCATGCAACTGATCATAGAAGCAGCATGTATGGGGTTCTGACCCGGAGCAACCGTTTGCCTCCTTTGTCTTTTGGTAGGCTTGCCTGAGCTCCTTAACTTTCACGTGGCACTGCTGTGTGTCCCTGTTGTAGCCCCTCTCCACCATATCCTGTGTGATTTTGCCATGCATATATATATTAGCATTTCTTCTTTTCGATCGGAGTTCGGCCTGCACAGATTCTTCTCCCCATCCAGCAATCAGATCCAGTGTCTCCCTTTCAGTCCATGCTGGAGCTTGTTTGCAATTCTGGGGGGACTGCATGTCACCTGTGCTGCTGAGCTCACCACGCTGACCAGACAGAAAATGAAATTCAAAATTTCCCAGGGCTTTTACTGTGTACCTGGCTAGTGCATCGGAGTTCAAAGTGCTGTCCAGAGCGTGTTATACCAATAAAATAAAAACCAGCAGGATCTTATTAAAGGGAAAAAGGCAAAATACCACATTTATTGTGAATACAGAAAGAATCATAGTAAGCAGTTAGTTATAGCTATAACATTCCATTCAATCTCATATTTATTCACACATTCATTCATACAAACACACCCACACACACAGGTTCTGCAAGGTTGTTATCATAGTTACCAGCCTTAGAGTTGCTCATGCCAAGCCACTGGCCAGGTGGCCTGGACATGAGGAGGGAGCAGGGCCTTGTCAGATGCTCATCTGATGCTCCTGGAAGTTGGTTTGCAGAATCAGACCCCAAAGTTCTCACTTTCTAGAGTCTATTTTTATAGGAATTTCTTCCTATGCCAGTCTATGGGAATTGCTTCATCATGCTGTTGCTGAATCAATCAGCAGATAGCACATTCCTGACGGCTCCAAGATGTTATCTTGTTCTTTGGTTCTCCCATTCTTGAGGCTGTTGGGTGGATTCCAGTCTGCCCTCCGGGGGGGGGGGGGGTCCTCTGGTTATTTCCACTTGACGCCTTCTTCAGCCGATGGACACTGGATTCTTAGGCTGGCACCTCCCTGATTATTCAGTTATTATCCACACCAAGCATCCATCCACATACATCCTCTATCTCTATTTTAATCACAATTGTTAATACAACAAAAGGGCGGGGAGTCTCTGGGTGCTGTTTCTGTTGTTAGAGTATTGCTTTGAGTCTCTCTCTCTCTGTGAATTGCTTTGAGAACAGACTCTGTCTTCGAATGTACTAACACAATTAGCAGCTTGCAAGTTTCACACATAGAGGGAGAGAAACAGTACCAAAAACCAAGAGATCTCTTAATTAGTAATACCCTGGAATTTAAACCCTGGGGAATCAAACTCATTTGTGATTTTAATACAGAACTTCTTTAATATGATCCAACAAGCGGTCATATTGGAGCACTCTGGGATAGATCCCAGAGGCCAATACCGTCGAATTGTGTCTGCACTACCCCAAATTTGACCCAGCAACGTTGATTTTAGCGCTACTCCCCTTGCCGGAGAGGAGTACAGAAGTCGATTTTAAGAGCCCTTTAGGTTGACAGAACAGGATTGGTTGTGCAGACACATTCATTTTAAAATTGATCTAACATGGCTAAATTCGACCTAACCCCATAGTGTAGACCAGGGCTAATAATTCTTGAAAAGCATTCACACGGGAAGTTATACCAGTATAACTACAGCTGTATAATTCTATTGGTAAATTTTAATTTGTAGGCAAGCCTTAATACCATGATCCTACAAAGAGCTCCATGCAGATAGACTCCTGCATGGAGCCCCATTCACTTACGCCAGGCTCTGAGCCTAAATCTTCCCCCATAAAGTCACACAGGAAGTCTTTGGCAGACCTGGGGACCAAACCCAGATATCCTGAGTCCCAGTTGGGGGAGGGAGGGATAGCTCAGTGGTTTGAGCATAGGCCTGCTAAACCCAGGGTTGTGAGTTCAATCCTTGAGGGGGCCATTTAGGGATCAGGGCAAAAATTGGGGATTGGTCCTGCTTTGAGCAGGGGGTTGGACTAGATGACCTCCTGAGGTCCCTTCCAACGCTGATATTCTATGATTCTATGAGTTCACTACTTCATTCCAAAGACAATCCCTCACCTTCCAACTGAATATAGAATCCCACTCAGACTTTATTTTCTTTATACATTTTTCCATAAGTGCATGACTCCATGCTTTTAAAATAACAAAACCACTCAACACAAATTTGTGTATATGATGTGTATACAGACAGGTGAGAAGCAAAAAGTGCAGTATGTCTAATATCTCTGCAGTGAGTAGAATGCAGAGTACAACAGGACGCAGGAGTTTCAGAGAAACGTTAGCAGTGCTCTCCGTTGATCACAGTCAGCATCAAGAAGAGATAGAGCGAAGAATGGGGGTGGGGGGGAGCAGAAAGGAGAGTAAAGATACAGCATGACAACCCAGTACTGACTTCAGTTTGAGTGTTTTGCTTGATTTGAAGCTGCAAGTGTAGGCCCTGAGAAAGTTCCTTCATCAAAAAGTTGCAGTAGGAAGGTTATACCACAACAAATCTGATTTTTAACCTTTTTCAAACTGTTCTAGCCTTTAGCTCTTTCATTATCTGCATAACAGGATCTTATCCAAAAGCAAAGGAATCATTTTAGGATCTAGCCATAGTCAAAGTGAGAGCTTCAGGTCAGGTAATGAACTCAAGGATACACTCAGAGCACAGGAATAAACTAATCACCTGAAAAAAAAAATGATGGTGATGTGGTGGAAGGTGTTAATGGTGGCCAAAGATGGGAGCTTAGGAAGGACAGTAACAGGACCCCAAAGGATACAAACAAAATAGGTTTTGCTTGCTTAACACAGGCTGTCCTGTTTAAAAGCATGCTTGGCTCTGCTTTAGCTCTATCTTATGGGTTATTTTAAAATATTGTTTGATGGTCACTTGTCATTGGAAATAGACACACTGAAGATTAAAGGTGAAAATGACTCTCGGATGAAACCTGAAAGTGATCTAAAGGTTTATCTTGAATAGGATTTAAAGCTGTGATGTTAGATATTAGCCCTAGTTAAACCCTAGTCAAGACAAGACAGGTTGTACTTTAGTACCTGCTAATCTAATCAAGTTAAATTGCAAGAAGGTGCCTAGGGTTTAACTTGAATAGGCTAATGGCTTGTCTACACTGGCAATGTTAAAGTGCTGGTGCGACAGGGCTTTAATGTGGCTTGTGTAGTCACGGAACAGCACTGGGCTCTTAAAGAAAAGAGCAAAACCCCACCTCCACAAGGAGCACAGCTCTCAGCACTGCCACATTACAGCACGGAAACGTGCAGCGCTCAGGAGTGTTTTTTCACATCCAGATCATTAATGAAGGTGTTGAACAAAACTAACCCCTGGGGCACTCCGCTGGATACCGACTGCCAACTAGACAGCCAGCCGTTGATTGCTACCTGTTGAGCCAAACAATCTAGAAGCAGCGAGATCACGGTGATGGCTGGTTTGTCTTAATTCCATTTTTCTCCTTACATTCGGTTTTTATATTACTCTATCACTGCCCTTAACTATGTCTTTTCTTTCACCAGTTTCATATTATTTTATAAAATAGTATTATCTCGCCTTGCCTATTCCCTTTCTACTTTTGCCTTTTTGCATTTTAACCCCACTTTACTAACGGAATCTACCTCACGCACCTTCCAGACCTTTGCTTATGTTTAAGCCCCCTGCAATATTCTGCACAATTGTGCCAATCCAGTCCCGTGATTTGGGAAAGTGGGGTGGCATTTCTGCCCTCCTTGAGCGCCTCCCGCCCCGCCACACGGCGGGAGCCCGCTGCCCTCTGCGAGGCCTTCCCCGGGGCGGCGCTCGGGGAGCTCACACCCGCGCCCATCCCGGCCCCACGTCGGGCCGCAGTCCTGCTGCAAACGCTCCCCGGGATGCCCCGCTGTACGCAGGCGAGTAGCTCGCGGGCACAACCTCGCTCGTGCGCTTAACGCCCGCTACGTCACCGCAGGAGCCTAGAGCTCGCGGGGCTCAGAGCCGAGCCCCCGGCACGCTGGCGCAAGAGAAGCGCGCGCCGCCCTCAGCGCTCAGGGCAGGCGCGTCACTTGCCCAGTGCGCACGCGCACGAGCCTCCAGCCCGCCGCCGGCGGCCCGCGCCGTCCGCACATGCTCAGTAGCGGACACCCCCCATTCCCCCCTCCTTGGAGGAAGGGCACCGTTGTGGCATGACAAGGGAGAGGGCGGGGAGGCCGCCGCGTAGCGCCCGTCCCCCCACGTCGCCATGCCGCTGGAAAGCTTGGCTCGCATCATCAAAGTGCAGCTGCCTGCCTACCTCAAGCGCCTGCCCTTGCCCGAGAGCATCAGCGGCTTCGTCAGGCTGACAGGTACCGCGGGCTGGCCCCCCTCTGCTAGCCCCGCCAGGATCCAGCCTCCCTCCGGCCCTGGCCTTCCCCTATTCCCTCCCCCCCCCCAGCCCATTCCTTCCCCTTCCTGCCTCATCCTATTCCCCCCTTCCCCGGCGTCCCCCACCTCTTCCCTTCCCAGCTCCCCATCCAATTCCCCAGCCCTCCCTCCCCATCCCATTGCTTTCCCCTCCCACACCTCCCCTGCCCGGAGCTCCCCTTTCTTGCCCCGATGGGTGTCAGGAAGGAGGAAGTGAACCAGCTAACATAACTGGCAGGAGAGTTGCTGGTCTCCTGCTGGTGGGTGAAAGTTTGCCCTTGTGTGCCTTAGTTTCCCTCTGCCTAAGGGGATGACTGCACTTCTGCCTTGTGTGCTTCACCGTGGCAGACAGAGAAGCAAGTCTGTGGCTAAAATAAAATAACCGCCAGGGGTAAAATATTTACTCTTGCAAAATGTTACTTCCCCCAGATCTAGTGAGAGTTGTTCCTACCAGTCTTAAGAATGACTCTGTTGACTGCCAGGCCAGCCCAGCGCTGCAGTCTCTTCCCTGGATCGAGTGGTGTTCTTTATGCTTCCAGCAACAAGATTTTGCAGTCTGAAAATGGGTAATAAATCTGATTATGTCTGTGGCCGGAATAGACTCTCCAGCTTGCTTCTCTATAGCTATATGGGCTGTGCCTAGCTCATAGGACAGAAAGCAAGTTTTATCATGAGACATGACTTGAAGACCTGCAGGGAGCAGCTGTTTTGAATAAGAAGGGGATGGATGTTTTACAGGTCTTTCCTAACTGTAACCATACTTTGAAATCTTACACATCACTTTAGTAGCTCTCCCTCAGTTCAAATTGTAATCACAGCTTAGCCTGGACTAATTAACCATGTTGTAATTGGTAAGTATAAGACTTGTACTTTTAACCTAAAAAACAAATCCACATTAGGTTAAAAAAAAGTCAAACAGGCTTAACAAGTTTTTATCTGTTCCATAATTACCAACAAAGATTCTTAAACCAGTGTTAAACTGAACCTACTTTGGAAATATCAACTAACATACTTTGTGCCTGATTTTCATTTTCACTGAGGCCTCTTTCCATTTTGACCGATTCTCATTACCCCTTACCATGAGCCTTAGACTAAATTAATATCACGCTTTTTTTAAGGCTCCCCATCTGTAGTTCGGTTACAGCCAAGTTAGGGGACCTGGTTAACTTTGTTTTGTAACTAGCCTAACCCAGTTGCCGAACAAAAAACCCCCACCACCTTGATTTCTTAAGAACAACTGTTTGACAGAGCGCCCTTTAAAAAAAAAAGTTACATACTATTTAAAGTATTTCTCTAAAATGTTATAGAAAGGATTTTCTGCTCACATGGTGACTTTTTTTAAAATAAGTGTCTCCTTAGCAAGGGAAAAAATAGACTGACTACATAAGGGAAATAGGGAAAATAACCATACAAAGTGCTGCCAATTGCACGAAGTGAACTAACTGAAAAGAGATTTTTTCCCCTCCTAACTTTGTCCGTGTTCTCTGTACTTACTACAATTATGGTTTCCAACAGAATTGGTATTTTTTTCAGGTTTGTGTCCCATTAAGATCCCAACTATGTTACAAATTAGAACTATTTGAACCTGGTTTCTAGACTCAGTTGTAGTGGGTTTAAGACCTCAAGTATCATATTGTTTTAGCTAGCACGGTTTATTTGGAGACATAAAAAAAATTAAACTGTTCTGGCAGGGTAAAAGGTCCTTTAAGATGCAGTCAGACTAATTTGTCCATACTGCATCAGCAAGCTGTACCATCTTCATGAGTGTTGGAAAACAGTTTATCTACAACTAGGCTTAAGTACTATTTTCCAGCACATTTACACTGTGTGTTTACTTAGTATCCCATAATATCTCTGGCGATCTTACAGTGGCACAGCTGCATCGATAGAGCTGTGCTGCTGTAAACTCACTAGTGTAGACATGGCCCTAGCCTCTTCATACATTTATGAAACTGAGGAGGTATGAAATCTACCTGTATATTCATACACACCACATCTATCGAAGTGCACAACTGACAGCATAATGGAATACACTACTTTTAATGCTCAATCCTGCAGTTTCAAACATTATAACTATTAAACACGAGCTTTTAAAAACTTAGCAAAGTACTTACTGGTCACTCAGGCTAGTTAGCATACCAACTTTGAAGCTTCAGTCATATGAGTTATTCTGAAAAAGGTAATCAAAACATTTAAGAGTGAGGTGGGGAGCAGAGCTGTTTACTCTCAAATCAGTTAGCTAAAAGGATTTTGTTTAAACTTAGAATAAAATAAATCACCACTTCTGGGAGGGGCCAATCATGTGACATTTCAGTCCCAAAGGTGAATGTTTCAGAAAGCAATGAACATAGGTAGAAGAGGGGATTAGAATGGAAACTGCTGTGTGATTGCTGTAGGAATTTGGGACAGTTTTTTAGCTGAAAAATTCCTAGTCCTACATTCACTAGCTCTGGTACTTAATGATTTAATGAACACTTGAACAATCAGGCATAGTGAAACTATGGATGCAGATACAAAATGTAGTCAGAAATACATAGCTACACGGCTAACATTCCAAATCTGGACACAGGATTCATTTCTGCAGTATTTAATAGGCTGATGTCCATGGTCACACTTAAATGTCTTTTCTCTACGATGTAATGTATACATCATGTTGATAGCACTAAATTGAGAAAAACAGCCAAGAATGCTATGCGTGCAAGGTTGAAGTGTTTCAGTCTTATGGCACACAGTAAACAATGTCTTTTTCAAGAGCATCCTCCTTGAAATAATATGCTCTTGGCTCACAGCCCCTTTTTTCTTAGCAGCAGCTTGACATAACAGCACATGATTGGTAGTATGACTTTGCTTGTGACCCCAATGTTGGATACCATCAGAGATGAAAAGACATGAAAGTATTCTAGGTTAAAGATGCTGAATCTCTCACCACCACCACCTGTTTGCTTGAGAGCATGCACGCTACAGATTGACTGAATTGTGATAAAGGACATTTGAGCAGAGTTTTCTGGGTAGCGTCTTACGGTTGAACTAAGCCTCTTACATTTGCAAGCCTACTAGTCTTCAAAGATTTACACTAGCTTTTGTGGCAGAGCTCCAACCTTGTCCCCGTGGGTCCCATGCTGCCAGGAGGTTTATGCTAGTTTCAGAGGCTCACTGCAACCCTCCACATAGCCCTTCTCTCTCTCTCTAGGGCCAGGGATACAGTCTGCTGAGCCCTTTTCATCATAAGCCAGCAAGGTTATCAGTGAGAGAGCTCCCACAGTCTCTGTTGCTCCTACAGCATCATGCCAAAACAATGTAGCCTCCTGTCCTGACAGGGGCCTGTTTTCTCCTCCCAGGAGGTGTTTCTGTAGTGGTAGGTTGAGGGGAACCTAGGCCCACCCTCTACTCTGGGTTCCAGCCCAGGGACCCTAATGGTAGCAGCTGTTGGCAGCCAACCTTTCACTGCCAGAGTTGCTACATTTCCCCAGGCCACTTCCCCACAGCTCTCCTGATTCTCCCTTACCAATTACTTGAGGATGTCTTTGTTAACCAGCCCTTCAGCCATATTTGCTCTCCTCTACCTGCCTGGGGTGAGCCCTTTTATAGTATCCGAGGGGCCTTAATTAGAGTCAGGTGGTCACATTAGCTTAATGGCCTCACCTGACTCTTTGCAGGTTAATTGGAGTCAGGTGTTCTCATTAGCCTGGAGCAGCCCCTGCTCTGATCAGTCAGGGAACAGAAAACTGTTAATCCAGTGGCCACTATATCTGTCTTCTACTACTCTGCTGTACCCAACTGGCCTGGGTCTATCACACTTTGTAATTTGCAATTCTATTCATAGGAGTTTTGTAGATTTGTGGTAGTGACAAAATGCTTTGCACTTCACCATAGAACCTTGCCATGGCAGCAACATTGGTGCTGAAATGGCAGAGTTCTGCTGATTCGCCCCTTCATGGTATGTATAGGCTTCTGTGATATTGATAATTTAAACTGAAATGACGTTCACCTCCATGTAAACTCTTCTTTAAGGACAGTGCCAGCAGTAAATGCCGGAGCTGTGATACCTTCTGGAAAAGATTAGGGAATTCAGTTCCCACTTATATCAAACTTCATATAAACCTTTACAAATATTTAGCAATTATTTTAGTAACTTAGCAGTTTTATTTGCTGTCTATCAGGTTTTTTAAACTGAGTATGGTAAGGTTGTACCCGCTTACTAGAGAAGGGGAGAGGAGAGAAAAAAAGCTGCCTTTATGCTTCTGTTACGGAGTTACTAGGCAATGCTGTGGAACTACTTTAGACTAAGCCAGTTAGGACTTTGGGGGAGCCTTTTTTTGTGAGCAGACTGTTTTTAGGGCAGGAAGCTTACACAGATTTGACCTTTTTGGGTTTGACCTTTGAGCATTTAGGGTTTTTTTTTGTTTGTTTTTAAACTGTGCACTTTTTACAGTGAGTTCGCACAGGCGGGGCTCCTGGGGAAGCCAGAGGGCCGTGCCCCTGCCAACTTTGCATTTAGACGTGACTTTTAGTCAGCCAGTAAAACAGAAGGTTTATTAGATGACAGGAACGTGGTTTAAAACAGAGCTTGTAGGTACAGAGACCAGGACCCCTTAGTTAGATCCATTTTGTGGGGCAGGGAGCCCAGAGCCCCCTCTGGCCCTTCCTTCATTTTTTTAAGCGAGCTTTAAACTGAAACTTTTTCGCCCCTCCTCTTGTCTTTTTTCTGGGCCAGGAGGCCACCTGATTTTTTTTGTTTTTCAACAGCTTTAGTTGGCACCTTTGCAGAGAAGGGGCCCAGGCCATTAGTTGCCAGGGGACAGCGTGTTGGCCACTGTTTGTGCAGACACCATTACACTGGCCCTTTAGGGCTTTGCAACAATTACACCCCCTTATTTTACCCCATAGATACTTAAGAAATGCATAGGGGAAACTAAGGCACACATACAGTATTTAGACAAAACATTAAGAACATTCTCATTTTGTCACATCTTCTCCCTAGGAGGAGGGAGTTTGGAAGGGGTGACAAATGACCACCACCTGAATTTTGCTTTTCCATGGAAAGGGCTCTAATGGGAGTGGACAGTGGAGGGTTTTGCCTGTCATCTCTACATTCTAATGGGGTGCCTCAGCTCCTGTGAGAACAGGACAGTTTGGTGACTTACAAAAAGGGTATTTTAATGCTCCTCTCAAACTGACTACGTGAAGGTCTAAAGGCCCCCTCCACTGAAATGTTGGAGGACTTTGATCCAGGGCCCCGAGAACACTGATTGAAACTTTCAGAAAGAAAGAGGGTTTCTTTTTTAAAAACAATGAAGGAGACGGGCTCCATCTTACAAAGAGAGGGAAGAGCATCTTTGCCAGCAGGCTGGCTAACCTAGTGAGGAGGGCTTTAAACTAGGTTCACCGGGGGAAGGAGACCAAAGCCCTGAGGTAAGTGGGAAAGCGGGATACCGGGAGGAAGCACAGGCAGGAATGTCTGTGAGGGGAGGGCTCCTGCCTCATACTGGCAATGAGGGGCGATCAACAGGTTATCTCAAGTGCTTATATACAAATGCACAAAGCCTTGGAAACAAGCAGGGAGAACTGGAGGTCCTGGTGATGTCAAGGAACTATGACGTGATCGGAATAACAGAGACTTGGTGGGATAACTCACATGACTGGAGTACTGTCATGGATGGTTATAAACTGTTCAGGAAGGACAGGCAGGGCAGAAAAGGTGGGGGAGTAGCACTGTATGTAAGGGAGCAGTATGACTGCTCAGAGCTCCGGTATGAAACTGCAGAAAAACCTGAGTGTCTCTGGATTAAGTTTAGAAGTGTGTGCAACAAGAGTGATGTAGTGGTGGGAGTCTGCTATAGACCACCGGACCAGGGGGATGAGGTGGATGAGGCTTTCTTCCGGCAGCTCACGGAAGCTACTAGATCGCATGCCCTGATTCTCATGGGTGACTTTAATTTTCCTGATATCTGCTGGGAGAGCAATACAGCGGTGCATAGACAATCCAGGAAGTTTTTGGAAAGCGTAGGGGACAATTTCCTGGCGCAAGTGCTAGAGGAGCCAACTAGGGGGGGCGCTTTTCTTGACCTGCTGCTCACAAACCGGGTAGAATTAGTGGGGGAAGCAAAAGTGGATGGGAATCTGGGAGGCAGTGACCATGAGTTGGTTGAGTTCAGGATCCTGACGCAGGGAAGAAAGGTAAGCAGCAGGATACGGACCCTGGACTTCAGGAAAGCAGACTTCGACTCCTTCAGGGAACGGATGGCCAGGATCCCCTGGGGGACTAACTTGAAGGGGAAAGGAGTCCAGGAGAGCTGGCTGTATTTCAAGGAATCCCTGTTGAGGTTACAGGGACAAACCATCCCGATGAGTCGAAAGAATAGTAAATATGGCAGGCGACCAGCTTGGATTAATGGTGAAATCCTAGCGGATCTTAAACATAAAAAAGAAGCTTACAAGAAGTGGAAGGTTGGACATATGACCAGGGAAGAGTATAAAAATATTGCTCGGGCATGTAGGAATGTTATCAGGAGGGCCAAATCGCACCTGGAGCTGCAGCTAGCCAGAGATGTCAAGAGTAACAAGAAGGGTTTCTTCAGGTATGTTGGCAACAAGAAGAAAGCCAAGGAATGTGTGGGCCCCTTACTGAATGAGGGAGGCAACCTAGTGACAGAGGATGTGGAAAAAGCTAATGTACTCAATGCTTTTTTTGCCTCTGTTTTCACTAACAAGGTCAGCTCCCAGACTGCTGCGCTGGGCATCACAAAATGCGGAAGAGATGGCCAGCCCTCTGTGGAGATAGAGGCGGTTAGGGACTATTTAGAAAAGCTGGACGTGCACAAGTCCATGGGGCCGGACGAGTTGCATCCGAGAGTGCTGAAGGAATTGGCGGCTGTGATTGCAGAGCCACTGGCCATTATCTTTGAAAACTCGTGGCGAACGGGGGAAGTCCCGGATGACTGGAAAAAGGCTAATGTAGTGCCAATCTTTAAAAAAGGGAAGAAGGAAGATCCTGGGAACTACAGGCCAGTCAGCCTCACCTCAGTCCCTGGAAAAATCATGGAGCAGGTCCTCAAAGTATCAATCCTGAAGCACTTGCATGAGAGGAAAGTGATCAGGAACAGCCAGCATGGATTCACCAAGGGAAGGTCATGCCTGACTAATCTAATCGCCTTTTATGATGAGATTACTGGTTCTGTGGATGAAGGGAAAGCAGTGGATGTATTGTTTCTTGACTTTAGCAAAGCTTTTGACACGGTCTCCCATAGTATTCTTGTCAGCAAGTTAAGGAAGTATGGGCTAGATGAATGCACTATAAGGTGGGTAGAAAGCTGGCTAAATTGTTGGGCTCAACGGGTAGTGATCAATGGCTCCATGTCTAGTTGGCAGCCGGTATCAAGTGGAGTGCCCCAAGGGTCGGTCCTGGGGCCGGTTTTATTCAATATCTTCATAAATGATCTGGAGGATGGTGTGGATTGCACTCTCAGCAAATTTGCGGATGATACTAAACTGGGAGGAGTGGTAGATACGCTGGAGGGGAGGGATAGGATACAGAAGGACCTAGACCAATTGGAAGATTGGGCCAAAAGGAATCTGATGAGGTTCAATAAGGATAAGTGCAGGGTCCTGCACTTAGGACGGAAGAACCCAATGCACAGCTACAGACTAGGGACCGAATGGCTAGGCAGCAGTTCTGTGGAAAAGGACCTAGGGGTGACAGTGGACGAGAAGCTGGATATGAGTCAGCAGTGTGCCCTTGTTGCCAAGAAGGCCAATGGCATTTTGGGATGTATAAGTAAGGGCATAGCAAGCAGATCGAGGGACGTGATCGTTCCCCTCTATTCGACATTGGTGAGGCCTCATCTGGAGTACTGTGTCCAGTTTTGGGCCCCACACTTCAAGAAGGATGTGGATAAATTGGAGAGAGTCCAGCGAAGGGCAACAAAAATGATTAGGGGACTGGAACACATGAGTTATGAGGAGAGGCTGAGGGAGCTGGGATTGTTTAGCCTGCAGAAGAGAAGAATGAGGGGGGATTTGATAGCTGCTTTCAACTACCTGAAAGGGGGTTCCAAAGAAGATGGCTCTAGACTGTTCTCAATGGTAGCAGATGACAGAACGAGGAGTAATGGTCTCAAGTTGCAGTGGGGGAGGTTTAGATTGGATATTAGGAAAAACTTTTTCACTAAGAGGGTGGTGAAACACTGGAATGCGTTACCTAGGGAGGTGGTAGAATCTCCTTCCTTAGAGGTTTTTAAGGTCAGGCTTGACAAAGCCATGGCTGGGATGATTTAACTGGGAATTGGTCCTGCTTTGAGCAGGGGGTTGGACTAGATGACCTTCTGGGGTCCCTTCCAACCCTGATATTCTATGATTCTATGATTCTAAGGTTGGAAAATATTTAAACTTTTGCTTTACATCTTTTTAAAAAAATTAAAAAGACCCTTTTGAGTTATCTTTCAAAATTTTTATAAGTCAAAAATCTTAAGTCTTGTTTGGTTTAATAATAAGAATAATAATAAATAATAAAGCAAACAGCAGGGCCTATGAAGAGAGCATCTAAATAGGATACCTAGGAGGGAAGAGAGCACTGGGCTCCTCAACAGAGCATTGCATTTAGACCCTACTCTCTCGGGGAGAGAGGACGGACACCTTTAGTATGTTACAAAATGCTTTTGTAAATTAGATGCTTTAAAGAAAATTAAAGCTATCTGAATGATTGATAGAACATACGGGTACAGTAGAACCTCAGTTATGAACATCTCGGGAATGGAGGTTGTTTGTAACTCTGAAATGTTTATAACTCTGAACAAAATGTTTTGGTGGTTCTTTCAAAAATTTACAACTGAACATTGATTTAATACAGTTTTGAAACTTTACTATGCAGAAGAAAAATGCTGCTTTCCCTTTTTTTTTTTTAGTAGTTACATTTAACATAGTACTGCACTTGCTAATATTTTTTCCTCTCTGCTTCTGCCTGATTGTGTACTTCCAGTTTCAAATGAGGTGTGTGGTTGACTGGTCAGTTCATAACTCTGGTGATCATAACTCTGAGGTTCTTCTGTTCAGCGCTCCAGGGAGTTGTGGGCATGCATATGTGGAATTCAGCACAAAACAAAACTCAGCCTGGTAAATGGAGATGGTTGCATATTGAATATGAAACTGAGCACATAAAAATTAGACCTTAGAAAGCTACATTAATACAACATATTTACTTGGTTTTCTGACATGCTTTTAAGTCTTTGGCTCTGATCTGTGCTGACCGATCCTTTTACCCTTGTAGAGTTACATTCACTTCAGTGGCACTGCACCTGGGCAAAAGGGTCTGCCCGCCCAGATCAAATGGCAGGAACCTTAAGTTTTTCAAGCAGCAGCTGTAATGTGGGCATGTTGAATAATCAGTTTTGAAGTACTAAATGTATACAGCAACACACTCTACTACATTGCTTTATGGAATCATTTAATGATGGGACATGTTTGCCTGCTTCTTCCAACAAGCTGCTCAACAAGAATACAGCCAAATCAGTGGTTATATGGTGCCAAAACTGCTCTTGAACTTAGTAATCAGCAGGAATTTTCACTTCATTTTTAGCAGACGCTGCTCTTTGACTAGAGCTCATTTAAAGATACCTTCAAAGTGTTTCCCTAACTCTCGAAAAACTAACCATTTGAAGTGTGAAACAGCCATCTGGTTACTTCTTGAAATATCTCTTCTTTTGTTGAATTTTTCCCCCTGAAGGGCTGCAATTGGAGACTAAGGACTTGTCTGCACTAGGAAGTTGTACCACTTTACAATCCAACAGCAAACCAGAATAGTTATTGTTTCCTGGTTTGTAGAATTTATGTTCTGCACGGTGCTTGCTCTAAGCACTGTGGCAGCTGTAATTCAATAAGTTACTGATTAAGAACTAAAAGATTACTGTATACTGATACAACCATGTTTTGTATAAAGCAGATTAAATATACAAGCATTTTCTAGGACATTTGCTACTCTTTGTATTGTATTACAGTCCGTTTGTTGTTCTCCTGTCCCTAATCTACCTACTTTTCTCTGTGCTTAGGTCATGAGCACCTAGGAGAAGGGTTTGTCCCATCTTGAATGTCTGGGAAACGGCTAGCACTGGTAGCTAGTAGGCGCTAGTGGTTAGTTGTTAGCATTGTAGGTACTACAATAATCAAATCATCCCAACATTTAGATAATTGTTCTGGGTGTGTTTATCATTTTACAAAACATTTGTAGACAAGATCACTGCCTTGAATATTATGCAGTCTAACTCAAAGTATTCACAGAGTAACAACTCAAATTCAAGACAAGGAAGGAGATATTTATAGAACTATCAATTGAATTGTGGTCAGTGAAAGATTACTATACAGCACAGAAGCATAGAGTCAAAATTTTATTTATTACTAATATTTACTACTATAAATTAAAGAGAATGAATGTTCTTTGGCAGCCACAAATGAAAATTTACAAACTTTGATTTAGTTTGTTTCCTGGTTGTGAAAGAAGGGAATTGAGTGACCTTAAATTATGGTATTTAAAGATATTATTTGTACTGAGTGAGCATCTGCTTGGCCATCAATCAAGGTTCAGGGTGCTGTGCTAAGCACCATACTCACTAAGCACGCATTTGTTTGAGTGTCGATCTTGTAGTCTCAAGCAAAAGCAGGCCTGACCCCAGAGTCAGGGTGGGCAGTAAAATAATATTTCGTTATTAGAACTTTTCTTCTTTTGCATCCCTAAGTTTAATTAGGAAAAACTGACCCTGAGAGTCTTAAAGTTCTTGCCTTATCAATCACAGAGAAATGAGGGGGAAAATACATGGTGGAGAGCAGCATCTTACATACAGCTTTGTATTTTAGGCTGATAAAAATCCTGAGCCCCCTCTACCCTAGAAACTGAACCATTTTTTGAGATCTGAGGTCAGTCATGGCCTCTCTCTGACTGCTTGTGTTGACAGGGACAAACTATAATCAATGCAATATACAGAACCAGAATTTACCCTGAAAGTACAAGCATCAAGGGTTAGCAGGGATGAAGGGAACAGTATTTGGCATTGGGTTTCAGACATGAACTTAGTGTTAAAAAGAAAAGGAGTACTTGTGGCACCTTAGCGACTAACCAATTTATTTGAGCATAAGCTTTCGTGAGCTACAGCTCACTTCGTCGGATGCATTCAGTTGAAAATACAGTGGGGAGATTTATATACATAGAGAACATGAAACAATGGGTGTTACCATACACACTGTAACCAGAGTGATCACTTAAAGTGAGCTATTAGCAGCAGGGAGGGGGGACCTTTTATAGAGATAATCAAGGTGGGCCATTTCCAGCAGTTGACAAGAACGTCTGAAGAACAGTGGCGGGTGGGGGAGAGGGATAAACATGGGGAAATAGTTTTACTTTGTGTAATGACCCATCCACTCCCAGTCTTTATTCAAGCCTAAGTTAATTGTATCCGGTTTGCAAATTAAGTCCAATTCAGCAGTCTCTCATTGGAGTCTGTTTTTGAAGTTTTTTTATTGAAGAATTGCCACTTTCAGGTCTGTAATCGAGTGACCAGAGAGATTGAAGTGTTCTCCGACTGGTTTTTGAATGTTATAATTCTTGATGTCTGATTTGTGTCCATTTATTCTTTTACGTAGAGACTGTCCAGTTTGATCAGTGTACATGGCAGAGGGGCATTGCTGGCACATGATGGCATATATCACATTGGTATCTATCAAGTATTCTTACAACTACAATACCCACCTGCTGAAGTGAAGAAACAGATTGACAGAGCCAGAAGAGTACCCAGAAGTCACCTACTACAGGACAGGCCCAACAAAGAAAATAACAGAACGCCACTAGCCATCACTTTCAGCCCCCAACTAAAACCTCTCCAGCACATCTTCAAGGAACTACAACCTATCCTGAGGGATGACCCATCACTCTCACAAATCTTGGGAGAGAGGCCAGTCAGTCCTTGCCTACAGACAGCCCCGCAACCTGAAGCAAATACTCACCAGCAACCACACAACAGAACCACTAACCCAGGAACCTATCCTTGCAACAAAGCCCGTTGCCAACTGTGTCCACATATCTATTCAGGGGACACCATCATAGGGCCTAATCAAATCACCCACACTATCAGAGGCTCGTTCACCTGCACATCTACCAATGTGATATATGCCATCATGTGCCACCAATGTCCCTCTGCCATGTACATTGGCCAAACTGGACAGTCTCTACGTAAAAGAATAAATGGACACAAATCAGACGTCAAGAATTATAACATTCAAAAACCAGTTGGAGAACACTTCAATCTCTCTGGTCACTCGATTACAGACCTAAAAATGGCAATACTGCAACAAAAAAAAACTTCAAAAACAGACTCCAATGAGAGACTGCTGAATTGGACTTAATTTGCAAACTGGATACAATTAACTTAGGCTTGAATAGAGACTGGGAGTGGATGGGTCATTACACAAAGTAAAACTATTTCCCCATGTTTATCCCTCTCCCCCACCCGCCACTGTTCTTCAGACGTTCTTGTCAACTGCTGGAAATGGCCCACCTTGATTATCACTACGAAAAGTTCCCTCCTCCCCCCCCTCCTCCAGCTCTCCTGCTGGTAATAGCTCACCTTAAGTGATCACTCTTGTTACAGTCTGTATGGTAACACCCATTGTTTCATGTTCTCTATGTATATAAATCTCCCCACTGTATTTTCCACTGAATGCATTCGATGAAGTGAGCTGTAGCTCATGAAAGCTTATGCTCAAGTAACTTTGTTAGTCTCTAAGGTGCCACAAATACTCCTTTTCTTTTTGCGAATACAGACTAACACGGCTGCTGCTCTGAAACCTATCTTAGTGTTGTCACACCCTTAGTGTTCAAAAGTTTCCATCTCTCTTATTTTCTTGTCGTGGCTGCCTCTTCCCCCCAGTCCCGTGTGTTTCTTCACAACAGTCATGCTGAAGTGTACAGTACAGTCATGATTATTATGTTTTTTATGCTGGCAGTATAAATATATACAATATATAGACAACCTTTATCTGTACATCAAAATGACGTGCTCATGAGTGAGGTAAGATAAGCATCAAATTCCTTGTAGGAATTATGTACTGATTATACTTTAATTTTTCAGTGGAGGGCCACAGGCACAATTTTTGTGGGCTTTCCATCTAACCTCTATACTAAGGGGGCTATTGGTAACCTAAGTAGCATCCCATACAGGAAGAGGCCATTCTTATGAAGCCTCTTTTACAAATGTTTGAGCCACCTCTGTTCAGAATATATGCTCCTGTAGTTGCTGTGAAAGTGTGTGTGGGGTGAAGGGGATGGGATAGAGAAGTCAGGGGCACATTGAGAAGTAGCCTCCACAGACCACTTGAGTGAATCTCTGACCTTGTCATCTTACATAGTAGGATGACAAGCTGCATGTGGATCTAATAGGGGATTTGGGGTTTCTTAATTTATTATTTAAAACTGTGATCCAACACTGACAGGACTGTGTTCTCCCTGCCCCACCTAACTTGCCGAGTTATCTCGTGGGAATCTGAAAATTAGAGGGTTTTTTTGTGTTTAGAGTGCATGGAAGTGAGAACTCATTGACTGACTGAATCTAAAAACAGGAAGCAGTACAATCATCTGTTAGAAAAAGCCCCCTGCTAGTTAACTTTGAGGCAAACATAATTCAGGAAGTAACTTCTGAATTTGCATAGAGCCTGGAGTCACTGCAAATCCAAATGCAATAGCACGTTGCATGCTGAATGGTGGATAGTTCATACACGTTTAGTGTTTTAACTTACTGATGAGCTGCTCTGTAACCAGTTAGACTAGAAAGTGGTATAATAATTACAGAAGTAAGTGAGCCCCTACTAGTGCATACGTGATTTAGTTTTTGAAACAGATATTAGAAAGTAATTAAAAAAGGCAACAGAGCTACCTCTACTGCTCAGTTTTAATATGAACACTAGTTTTTGTACTCAAGAACCACTCTGGCTGACACACTCCTTCCACCTGACTTTTTTTCTTTTCTTTTCCAAATGAGAGGGAGAGGACAGAATATTAGCTGTGGATGCTTCAATGTACGCTGTGGCCATTCACTTTAGTTAGGCTGTCAGTGTCAGGGTTCTCTTTCCATTCACATCTAATAAAGGGTCTTGTTATTGTTAGGGAACTTAAAAAGTGTGAGTATGAAAAAAAAATGAGTGGACATCTACTTCCCAGAAACTGATAAGGGGAAAAATAGAGAGGGTGGCAACACCCTGGTAAGATGCCTATGCCCCAGCTTCTTGGGCGAGAGTTGGGATTCCTGTCATGTTACTCCTAAACATTCCCCAGGGCCTCCACTTTTTGGATTGGTCTTTGGCTAGCAGAAGTATAAGTTTGAAGATTCACCCCTTTCTGATTGTAGACGGAGAAGGAAACTCTGGTCTCTTCCTTCTTCCCTTCTCTTGTGTTCTTTGGCGGGACAGAGATTTGTCTTTGTTACTCTACCCCCTTCCCACCCTCTATTTTTTGGATTCCCTCATAAATAGCTCCAGTGATTGCCTCTGATGCTCAGCTTTCCCAAGCAATAGCACTGTGAAATTGGCTTGATTCTTATGTTTGTGTTGTCTACAGAATTCTGAATAGCATCAGTGAACAGAATATTGTTAATTTTGTTGCATCTGCTTCAGAAAGCTATGTGTAGCTACAGAAGCAATGGAGCTGCTTGTAGGCTCAGAAAGACATTACTGCATGAGCTCAAATTTGAAATGTGTTTTGTAAGCATTGGGGCTAGAAAGTTGTTTTTAAATTAAAGTCGGTCTCTCTCTGCATGTCAGTTTTTCAAGATGTATTAAAGGGTATCCCTGTGGAAGTTCTGTGGCTATAGTTTGGCTCATGAGTCCTAGATAGGAAGCCCAAAACTGTAATCGAGGTGGGGGAGATTGGAGCCAAATGGGTGGAGGTGGCAGAAAAGAAAAAAACTGGTCGCAGTTGGAGCGGATACCGGAAAGGACAACCTCAGACCACACCCTACCACCGGGGGCAGCCCAAGGCCCCAACTACCCCCCAAGGAACCCTCCAGACACCTTATTGTCCCGCCACACTGTTCTCCAGCAACCCACCTCACCCCAGTGACACGTCAGCTAATGTTTTAAATGTAACACGATGTTTTAAATGTAACGAGCTGGGGCATGTTAAGGCCAACTGCCCCAAGAACCCCAACAGATTACAGTTCATTTCACCAGAATCACACCAGAGGTCCTCAGGCCCAGATACCTCCCAGATACCCTCAGAGCGGAGGGAAACTCTGAGTGTGGGTGGAAAGAAGGTCACCGCGTGGAGGGACACCAGAGCACAAGTGTCGGCTATCCTTAGTGGACCCAAATTTAATGGACCCAGAGATCCAAGTGACAATTCAACCCTTCAAGTCCAACTCTTTCAGTTTGCCTACAGCCAAGTTGCCTGTCCAGTACAAGGGCTGATCAGGAATGTGGACTTTTGCAGTCTATGATGATTATCCCATCCCCATGCTGTTGGGGGAAGACTTGGCCAATCATGTGAAGCTAGCCAAGAGGGTGGGAATGGTCACCCACAGCCAGGCTAAGCAAGCCGTCACACCTAGCTCTGTTCCGGAAACTTCTACCAGGACCCGGTCAGAGGTGATGGAACTGGACCCCGTGCCAACGTCTGCAACAGCAGTAGTGGATTCAGTCCCAGAGACCCAGGCAGAGTCGGTCCCAGAACTGGAACCAGCGGAACAACCAACACCAGAGGGCCCCACTGATCCTGAACCGGCAGCAGCCGATAACCCTACACAAGAGGCTCAGCCGGAGCCTAAACCCCAACATAGTGAACCAGCGGAGAGCGGTTCACAGTCAACGCAAACAACCCCATCCCCTACATCGCTTCCAGAGGGACCAAGCCTAGGTCCACAATCCAATGAGGAACTGATGTCTCCAGCATCAAGGGAACAGTTCCAGACCGAACAGGAAGCAGATGAAAGCCTCCAGAGAGCTTGGACGGCAGCATGAATTTTGTTTTGATTCTCTGGAAAGCCTCCAGGTCCCTTATATACTGCAGAAGTCATTGGCTAGTGAAGCTAAAAACCCTCCACATTTTGCTACCACAATACAAATAATAAATAACAGCTTCCTATCCTGGTTGTTACTGGTCTTTTCTCTGTGTTTCCTCTCTGTGTGTTTGTAACCAAGTGGGCTGAGACTTTGTTCCTCAGTCATGCCTACTAGATGAGCTAAGTGTTCTGTCTTTGAGCTTGGCTTGAGGTTCTCCGTGCTATATTAAGATGCAAATCACTGTTCAAAAATCTATTTAATGCCATTTGATTCTAATGGCATTTTTAGATGAGGCCCTTCTTCTCTCTGTGTGTTTAGTCTTATTGAGTGTGCTACATGTTTTGTAAGTGCCCTACTTTGGTCTGTAGTGCTCCCATGTGTGCATCTTATCTGTCCTGGAGCTCTGAGTAGATCTTACAGATTTGGGGAGGCCAGGAGACTCACCTTCTCTGCTAGTGGGTCTACTGAATGTGTTGTTTGAAAAATTCTTTCAGAGGAGAGAATCTTTTCTTATGCCAACTGCATTCTTACTAAATGTACCTTCACAAGTTTTAAAAAAATGTATTAAAATCCTTTAAGTGGTGGTTTGATTTCCAAATCTTCATGTTCTGGAACAAAAGCTTTCCATACAGCATTTTGTCGTATGCGTAACACCTGCTGCGTCAGCACACAACATGGTTAAGGCATAATTCCTAGCTGCAAAACCTGACCACAGGATCACTGACTTCCTAAGAAAGTTCTTGAGACCTTATTTTCAGGATGCATTGTTTCTGCTATTGGCAATTGAAAGAATAGGTGAGGTGATGCCAGATTATCCCGGAACAGTAGTTGAGTCCACAAGGTACCACTACTTACTTTAATCAGGTACACTTGAAAGGCTTGCTTCTCCGACTAGGTCATTGGTTCTTGCCATACATACTCTGAGCCCAGTCTTTTGAGGTTCGGGGCACCCAACTCCCACTGGGTCAGTCAGAATTGGATGCTCAGCACCTTGCAGGATTAGACCTGATGCAATTCAACTCTGGACAAGCTGACTGGAAAGAGACTTCTCTACTGAAATATTAATGCAGATTTGGATTTTAAACAAAGATTCACTCAGTTCTTCTGCCAATTTCCCTGCTGGAATGAGGGTACTCAAGACTTCATATAGCCATCACATATGCTAATGACAGAACAGGCAAAACTATCAGATACCATTAACTTGGGTTTGAATAGAGACTGGGAGTGGCTGGGTCATTACACATATTGAATCTATTTCCCCATGTTAAGTATCCTCACACCTTCTTGTCAACTGTCTAAATGGGCCATCTTGATTATCACTACAAAAGTTTTTTTCTCCTGCTGATAATAGCTCATCTTAATTAATTAGCCTCTTACAGTTGGTATGGCTACTTCCACCTTTTCATGTTCTCTGTACGTATATATATCTTCTTACTATATGTTCCATTCTATGCATCCGATGAAGTGAGCTGTAGCTCACGAAAGCTTATGCTCAAATAAATTTGTTAGTCTCTAAGGTGCCACAAGTACTCCTGTTCTTTATGCTGTTAACAGTTCCTCTTATATTTGTTAGAAAATGCTCCAAGGCTAATTTGAGTGAGCAGGTAAAGCATTAGGGAGCCTTCATTTAGTGTTAATCATGGTTTGATCTCTCCACTGATTCCCCTTCCTCTACTGCATCAATCTTAAACCACGAGTGAGAGCCTGGCCCCATTGAGATCAATGGGAGTTTTGCTCTAGACTTCCGTGGAGCCAGGATTTTACCCTTTGTTCTGTCTCCAGAAACCTATGTCCTCCTCCTCTATTTTCCAATCTCTCGTCTCATTTCACTAGTCCCCTCCATCTGTTAGCCTCGATTCCCTGCTCATTCTAAATCAAACAGGAAGAGCTGCTGCTGTGCCATTTGAGTGTAACTGATGCTGTTCACAATCCTAGTGCTCTATATAAGTCTAGTGTGTTTTTTAGTTTCAGAATGGCTGCGGTTATTGCCGTTCCTGGGTGTCCTGGCACTACTTGGATATCTGGCTCTTCGTCCATTCTTCTTGCGGAGGAAACAGCAGAAGGATAGCTTGATTAACCTCAAGATCCAGAAGGAAAATCCCAAAGTAGTAAATGAAATAAACATTGAAGATCTGTGCCTCACTAAAGCAGCTTACTGCAGGTGTTGGCGTTCTAAGACGGTAAGGTACTTTATAGCAACGGTATAGGGCTATGGAGTTAACTTTTTATTATTGCCAGTTCTGCTTTCTGTGAATTGGAGCACATTACTCCCACCCTGATGCTGGACGGGTTCATGGGTTCTCTAAGAGTTGTGTAATTCTTTTTCTCCACTCTAAACCTACATATGCAGGAGAGCTTAGACACCTACAAGCCACTTGACTGTCTGTTCTCCGCACAATAAGTAGAGTGGCCACCCTTTAGTCTGGTGCAGTGATTCCCAAACTTTTGTACTAGTGACCCCGTTCACATAGTAAGCCTCTAAGTGCGACCCCCCCCCAATACATTAAAAATACTTTTTTATATATTTAACACCATTATAAATGCTGGAGGTAAAGTGGGGTTTGGGGTAGAGGCTGACAGCTCACGATCCCCCACATAACCCCTTGAGGGGTCCTGACCCCCAGTTTGAGAACCCCTGGTCTGGTGAAAACTAAAGTAAATTTTGCCTTTCCTTTACGTGTTTTGCTCTATTCCTGGAATAAACCAGGGCTGGACAGAAAACAGTTCCATCTCATGAAAAACTTCCAGATTTTTAAATTCATTTTTGTTCAGAAATTAATTTTTGTTCCACCTCAAACAAGACCTTTCAATTTTTTTAACCCTAAAAGCGATTAACGTGGGACTCACAGGCCAAGTGACTGCCTTCACCAGCAGTCTATTCAGAAGTGGATTTCTCTCATTTTGACCTTATTTCAATCTAGACCTGTGAAACCTTCCCAATGAAGTGTTAAAACTGATACTTTTGTACAAAACGTTTAGAAGAAACAGCATTTTCCAGTGGGGGGAAGGGGGGTTTCATCAAAACTTGACCAACTCTGGAATGAACCTTAAAGTACATTGGGTGCTTCTGGTTTTAGCTGCTCCTCCAGTGGGCTATTTTGTCATGGAGAATGTGTTTTAAAAAAAAAACAAAACTCTTTAATGTTTTAGGCTATTGTACGGAGTTTAATTCTTCAGCAGCAGTGGTCTTCTGACTGACCAGTGCCATATACCTGATGGATGATAGGGATTGCTTGGATGTTGGAAAAGAACAATAGGAGGAAACTTTAAAAAAAATGTTTTCTTTGTAAAATGCTCTTAAGCTCCACCCTGATGCAACATGCTGTCTTTGGCACATTTAAATGCGTACGTATACTTCTGTGCAGAAAAAAGGTATCTAGTCTAAAGCTGCCCAGACTTTAGTACTGAGAGCTACCTTGTCAACTGGCTGGAAGTGAAAGGACTTTTCATTCATCTATTAAATATACAATAATCATAAACTTGTATCCCTGTCTCCTCTTGTATCCCTATCTTATCTGAGAAATTAAGATTAATTGCTACTTATTTATCAATCATTTCTGCAGCTGGGTCACATTGTCCCTTATCCTTTCGCTTTAGGGAAGGAGTGGCAACAGCTCTAATTTATGGGATGAGGTGTTGCATTTGCTTCTTAAGTTATACTCTGAGCATTTCTGACCTATAGACTTTTTTGTTGATGTTTGCGTTGGTGGGGTCTTGATCTCACTCCAACTATATGGATTATCCTCTACACAAACGACCACCACTTGTCTTAGTTGCTTGCTGTATAGTAAATACACTAATCATTCTTGTCTTTTCCAGTTCCCTGTCTGTGATGGCTCTCACAACAAACACAATGAATTGACAGGCGATAATGTGGGTCCACTAATACTCAAGAAGAAAGAAGTATAGAGAATCTCTAATTCATTAAATCATGACTGATGTGAAGTCATTTATATACTTGTAGTTGCAGGACACAATGTATTATGTACGTCTAAATGGTTGCTGTAGATTTCCTTTTGGTTTAACCTATAGTTACAGGCAAGTGCTAGACCTAGGTCTGTGATTTGATACTTTGTATGTTCTGAAGAATCATGTCTTATGTAAAACTGTAAAGTAAACATCTTTGTAAATAAGCCTTTTTATCTGAACAGTGACCACTCCCAATCTTACAACTTAATCTTTTCAGGATGAACGTGATGTAATAAAAGCCATACTACTCTTAAATGGCCAGATGTGTATCTTTCCATTGCTTTTATTAGAGGCTGAGATGCTGTTAAGAACGAACGAAGACTGCTTTTCAGGGGAAAAAAAAATCCTGTTTTTGTCCTACTTAGTGGGTCTGATCTTCAGCTGGTGTAACAGCTCCACCACTTCAATTGAACTATTTTAATTCACACCAGCTGAGGATTTGGCCTAATTTATGTGTAAATGACTAACTTCCTTTTACCATACCAGTCCTTCCACCCTGACCTTCTGCACAAAATATATTGTAAGATGGAGCCATATCAGAGGAACAAAAAATTGTTCCAAAAAGAGTATGGAAAAAGAAAATTAATAGCCGACATTACAGTAACATAGGTTGTCTATATTCCGATGGCGGGAGGGAGTACAGATGCCCACATCAGTTGGTCTGTGCAGTAATCCTAGACTGTCTTCAAATTAAGTCACTGTTGAGGTTAGGCAGCAATACTTACAGTGCACCCTTATTTCAGGGCTCTAAACTTAGACTTCAGCAGTTGTGAAGCAGGGACAGGAGTTTGCCCCTTGCAGATAATTCTTATACTCAAGATGATGCACTTTTACCCAATACGAAAGTCCCAGCTCCTTGGATGGAGTAGGATCTGCTGATTAAATCACAGAACTGGATTCAAGGTGTGATCTTTATTCCTGTCTTTACTACTCCATCACACGGCCACCTAGGATAAGTCACAACCTCCCTGTGCCACAGTTTCATTTATCAGTCTTCAATTCTTACTTAGCCAACAATGCTTATCAAAAGTTTTGATCCTTCAGTGAAAGGCACTATAGGTCAGTTTTCAAAGCCTAATTTAACAGATGACAGTGCCACAATCTGCATTCTGTAGAGTTAGACCTTAAGGCCCCCTTTATATTAGTGATTTTTTTTCCACCATTAACAACAATTTAGCTGAACCAGTGCTAGTAATCTTGGAATCCCCTGCTGACTGCCAATACCATCCTCAATCTCATGTCAACACAGTCCTGAGAAATACTGCATTTAGACAGCAGCTATCTACACTACAGCTTCTCTAATGGTGGACATTTTTTCCAATGTTTCTAATGTAAGCTTAGGCCCTGTCTATAACAGGTTGCATTTCTTGATTTAGTGTGAGGTGCTAAAAGGGCCTGGCTGTAGTAGAATATATGGCATTTTATAGGACAGCGTTTATAAAATGTCAGGACGCTATTGTGTTAACATACTTGGTCTACCAAACCATGTAATGGAACTGGAGTACAGACCTACTGTAAGGTTTTAATACTTTTCCAGAATATAGTTTGGTCTTGTCCTGATAAAGGCAAGATCAAATTGTGTCAGAGTAGTGTGTAGTTAGAACTTAAGATATTTCTAGTGTAGAGGAGCCTTAAGATTACTATGTGTATTGCCCAGCTACTCAGTTAAAAATTACTATTGCGTCAATAGTGGAGAATTATTATATAAAAGTAATAAAATAATTTGAACTGAAATCTTTAAATTAAGATTGGGCTTGAACTAGACTATCGCTTTTAGAGAGACATCTAAATTATTGGGCTTGATCGAAGAATTACTGGGTGAAATTCATGGCCTGTGTTGTTTAAATGGTGTTTTCCACCCTTAAAATCCACAAGCTATCAAAAGAGGCTGGTTAAGTTATACAAGTCCATTTGTAATTTCAGCTTTTATCTAGTAACTCAAAACTTTTGCATTCAAGTAGTTTGATTTACTTATTTGTGAGAAGTACACTGTATGCATCTTTGTAATGAAGATCGGGGTAGAGTGCAAGAAGCACAAAGTTAGTTATTTGCCAAAAATCTGGTTTCAGAGTAGCAGCCATGTTAGTCTGTATTCATAAAAAGAAAAGGAGGACTTGTGGCACCTCAGAGACTAACCAATTTATTTGAGCATAAGCTTTCGTGAGCTACAAGATCTGTTGGTTTTCTCTCAAAAGGCTCACCTGAAGGAGTAGCAAACAACATGCACCTAATGCAATCACACATTAAAATAACTTAAATACATGACAAAGTACTTTTGCCTCTTGGCTGTCAGTTGAGGTTGCTGAAGTATCTTTGATATTTAAACCAGTTACAAGTCTGCCCGCTGAACACGTATGAACTGTTTGTCTTGATTTTTCTTTATAAAGACAGAGCAAGACAGAAGTATTTGACAAGCCACCACTTTGCTGCTTCCATCAGCACGAAGCTTTATTGAGTATTGCACCTGGAACACATGCAGTCAGTGCATATGAAAGCAGTAGTCAGTCATTTCTTTTCTACTTCCTTTTCTGGCTGCTTCTGTTGCCATTTTAATTCAGCAAGATACTAATAAAGTTAAGCTCTGAGGAGACATGACATCCATAAATCTTAATGGATTTTGAAATGCAAGAGACGGGTGAAGTTAAAGCTGCCTCAGCTGCCCTGGTTCAAATCCCACTGAAATCAATGGGTAGGCTTCAGTGGGTTTTGGATCAAGCTTGTTAGAGAAGAGACCTTCAAATCAAAAGTATACATGCTTGCATGTATTCCTGAACATGCAAACATGTCATTTGGCTATGCATTTGCAGAACCAAATCTAAAATAAAGAAAGTCCACAATATTTGAAGATAGTCTTTAGACAGTTCTGGTGTGAAAGCGTCACTGTTGAAAAACCTAAACCAGGAATGATTTCACATTAGTGTATCAAGTTATCAGAGGGCTTTCTGTTTCAACCTACCACCACCTGGAGGTTGAAATATAAATGCACCAGTGCAACATGAAGGCTAATGGTATCAAATGCATCAGCAGGCTCAGGAAGCCTGTATTGAAGGGGACAACAGTAGCACTGCCCACATTACACCTCTTGTGCTTTTTAGTTTGTTGCAGCTAGATCTCTACAGCTCCAGCTTTGTCCTATTTCTTCAAGACATTTTATAAATTAGAACCATTGGTGTTGCCATCTACCCAGATCCATCTGTTCCTGTACCTGATCCTGCCTCTTGCAGGGACCAGTAGTGGGCTCTTCAGCTGCAGGCAATGCAGACCATAAAATGCTGTTTCTGGGCAGATGGGGGTGGGAGGAAAAATCCTTCTTGACCCTTTGACAAACAGTTTGCATCCCCAAGCACGAGACTAGGATATTCTTATTTTAGCATGCGTAACTACAAACATGAGTTATACATTCTTTAAGTCTACCACACATAAGGGCACACATATAAAGACTGTCCAAGTTATCTTCACAAGGGAACTGATCTTGGACCCCTGAAGTCAATGGGAGCGGGATGAGGATCAGAAGTAATAGATCAAATCTGACACCTTAATGCAAAGATAGGAAAAGCCACCTTTCCGATTTCCTGCTAGAATATTAGGTGGTTAGCTCTGTCCATTATTACAGTTGTCATATTTGAACATTGTTTGCATTCTCTTCTACTGAGCTTAGATACCTTACAAATGGACTAAATAAAATAATCCTCATAGTAAAATTAAAATTGGTTATTACTAGCAAAATGCTTTTAATTCTAAATAATGTAGTGGCATAGCATGTGATATCTTTAAATATTTAAAAAAAAATACAAAGGTTATAAAAATGACTTGTGCTTCTTTGGTAAAAATGTTTTAAACTTTATAAATTTTTTAAAATAAGTTGTATGCTTCATAATCTGTTTCTTGCATCAGTCACCCCCAAAAGCTATCAATCTGACAGAAAAAAAAAAAAAGACAATTCCTTATATTGATATCACCGCCACAACTACAGAGCTTTGTAAATGCCAGAAGTCCACATAGCTGATTGCTGTTTTCCTGTGTTCTGTCCTAAGGTAGCCTGGAACACATATCACCCACTGCAGAATATCAAGAGCACACCACGCTGTCAAAACATCAGTTTTAGGGGTTTTCTTATTCGGCTTCTATAATTTTACCCGCAAATGTTGCTTTTACACTTTCATATAAGAAGTTTGCATCATAAAACTCCATTGTATTTTCTTTTAATTGCGCATTAATTTTGTTTACAGGGAACACAAGATGCCACGGTATGTTGTAAAAGGCTTTACTGACCTAAGCTTGCATGCATTACAAGTGGCTGAGCAATGAGTGAGTTATGCAAATAACTCCAGCAATGTCAATAAAACCTTGATACCACATCACAGCATTATGTACTCTGTAAATGTGAAACTACTGTAGAAATATTGAAAGGATTTTTAAAACTATTATTGGAATTATTTCATTAATCCCTTTGTTGGAAAAACCTATAGTTTTAGCCTGTGCTTGAGGCCAATTCTATTCAGCAAAGCACGTAAGCACATACTAGAATTAAGCATGCACTTAAGTGCTTTGCTGAATGGGGGCATTAGTTACCATGAGTCCAGTTATACAGGAGTCAGAGGGAAAGTGCATGCTTAGAACATGAGCCTATGTTCCACCTTTTATCTCCTTTCATTTCACTTGACACTACTCCTGGGGAATGCCACAAGAAGGCAGAGACATGTCCCTCCACAACGCGCCATGACTGACTTTGTGACATGGTTTTGCAGCAGCAGTTCATACTCTCATGTCCACTGCTGCCAGCCCAATGCCAGTCTCAGATGACCAGCAGCATATCAGGGCCAACAGCTACGTCCTTGCAGAGTGGCAACAACTCTGAGATAGAGAGTCAGGCATGCTGACAGAAGCCCTCACATATATCTACCTGTTTTTAGCCGCAGATGCAGATACTGGACTAGGTTTAATGCACTCCTGACTGGAATGGCCAAGGGGCTGACATAGTTCAGAAATTTGGCTTAGCCCACTCTTCACAGTGTGACTGCGGGGCAGCAATGCAGATGATCAGACATATGGTGAAGGAGTGCACAATCAGAAGACTGGAAAGTGGACTGACTGCAACACCTTGTTGCCCTCAATGATGCAGCAGTTAAATGGATAAACAATCTAGATATCAACTTGTGACACATCCTAAAGAAGAGGGAAAGTGAAATTATAACTCCTACATTTAACAACTATCTTAAGAAATATCCTAAATAGCCTTTTGCCATATTTTAAAAAAAATCATGACTTTGAGGTCCGAATATCTTACTAGGGCTAGAAACAAAGGTTATATCCCCTTTGGAAAGCAGGTAGTCTCTTCCTCCCCTCCCCCATGACAACGTTTTAAACTCCAGTTTTGCAAGGTCATATTTGTATACCTGTCACTGGTCCAGGATTTAATACAGCCATCATGGGTCAGTTTAGTTTTAGGAAAAACTAACTTTTTTTCTTTGAGGAGGAGGAAACATTTAGCTGGCAGTTTATTTTTATTTTATTTTTTAAATAGACAATATTGGGGCTGAATGTAGCTGCTCAGATATTCAGAAGGTTGGAAGTGGGTCCCCCTAAAGAGAGATAAATTAAGAAAGTGCAGTGAGGTTTGTCAAAGCTGCAGGAGATAAATGCAATTTATCAGATGGCTCTGCAGTTTATCACAGACATCTCCACACAGGTGATGTGCATATTAGAGACTTCAGTACTGATTCTATAGTCGTGATTTGCACTTAAAGCTTAAGGACTATTTCTTAATTACATTAATTCTCCAAATTTGGCACACTAACCCTTTGAGTAAGAACAATTCTATTTGCTACATATCTTTTAAAGTTAAATATTAAGTTGATTTTTCTCTCTCCACTTCCCTGTAAGACGTACAACCTTAACTCCAAGCACAGACATGAACTACAGGAAAAACCACCAAATTTCCTAATTTCATCACTAAATAATACACCTATAAACAACTTCCAAATGTGATAAACAATTATTAAAACTACTGCTATTTAAAAAAACAGACACACACACACAAACATAGCCATCAACTACAAATCCACAGCAAAGACGCTACCCATCTACTAAAAAGCACAACACCAATTCATCATTCCAAACAGTTAGAAAACATGAATTTCTAATAATTTCAAATGTGGTCAGAGTTAAAAGGTCACACATTTTGTGCAAAAGAGAAGAGGAAAGTGTTACGAGGTCATATGGAGGTGGTGAATTGAAACTGTAGACTACATAGTTTAAATGAAAACCTGATTAAGTTTTCTGGCTTTTTTATGGTTGTATTTATGTTATGCGCACTCTAGCAACCTTAACAGGATTTTACTGAAGTTTTTTGTTGTGTTTGAGTATATCACACCCACACATACATGTACACACACACAATGCTATATCTTTTTTTGTTTTGTTTTTAAAGAAAAGATTTTTTTCCTTTTTAAACTTAGTGTTAACAACATAAGCGCTGGACATAAAATTGATTAAACCCCTACCAATATTAAGGGGAGCCCAAAATCTCTGGGTACATCAAGAGTATACAGTACTATAAAAACAATTCAGTATTGTTAGTAAAAGCAGGCAGCTGAACACCGATGTGGAGTTCAAATCCAGTGCTCCCTCAATTAAAAAATAATATAGGATGCTCTCTTCCTGAAAGATGCTTTAAGGACTCCATACCTCTGACTGGAGTAGGGGAGCAGCTCTCCGGAGAGCTAGTTCATCAACCACTCTGAAGTTCTACTGGGAAAAGGGGCACTGAGAACAGAACCTCAGGCACTGTTTCACTGCAGCAGGCAATACTACACACCTGATTGAGGGCGTAAGGCTGGTGGCAGGTCCAATGGAAGGAGCAGATTTTGACCTTGATTAGAAAGGAGTGGTTGTTGGAGGCTTGCTTCCAGCTTGAGAAGTGGGGAGGAAAGATACAATTTGTAACAGGTTATTTTGGAAATCAGATCTGAATGAGATTGTATTGAATGTGTGGGAAAGACTGATGCAACAGTAAGAAGCCTAGTGTTTGTATTAAGCAAAATTAAGGAAAAAACCCCACGTGTAAGCCTTTTGCTCCCCCTGGTGAGATATTTCTGAAGGAGAATCAATCAAGATGTACATTTCCAGGTATTACTGCACTTCTAATCCATATGGAACCTGCCTTTCTATTAAGATCCACATCACCCCATGCTAACAAACCTTGATAAGTATATACCTCGCTTGTAAAAACTGTGTGGGAGGGAGAGATACATGCAAATATTTCTTTCTTCTCCTTTTTCCTCTGGTGTGCAGGGCATCCACCAGCTTCCACCGTTCATTTTGGTCTTGTGCTGGTCTGTTCAGGCTTCTGAGTGTCACGCTGATGGATCTGGCTCCTCTCTATTGCTCCATGCAATGTTTCTCTAGGTCACTCTTTTTCTTTCCATAGTTGCACTTGCCATGGCAGTTATGGAAAGCCCAAGACCCTCCAGCCCGGGGCGCTAGCCAGGAGGAGCCAAGCCCTGCATGTGCCAAAGCCCGGCAAACCCTGACACAGGGAAGCCTCTCCACCCCTCAGCTAAGCTCTGGAGTGGTGTCGGGGGGGAGTGATTTCCAGGCTCCACAGCAGCCTCCCTACCCCGGGTCCTGCCCCCAGGGAGCGTGAGGCTGCTCCATCCCCTAGGCATCATCCCTGCTGAGCCACCTCTTTGGCCAGGTTTGCTCGAGTGTCTGGACTGAGTTGTGTGTGTGCAGGAGGAAGCAGAAAATGAAACATCCCTAGTAGGAGCCTTCCCAACCCTAAACAACCCCTCCAGTCAACCCCCATGCCAGCTCCAAACTCAGCCTTCCAGCAAGGAACTCCCACAAGCACCACCCCAATCCCCAGTGCACCCACTCACCACCCAAATGCTCCTGCAGTTTCTTGCTATGACTGAATCACACAATTCTCTGCAGCTACGAAGGACTGCAAGAGACTTGGGTGGATCACAGCACGAAAACACAGGTTTTGGGGTTCCCGATGGGACAAGGTTGACAATCTCCGTCTTAGGTGCAGGATTGTTCCATGCACTGTCCACCAGTTGTCAGGTGCATGTTCCTGTCAAACTTTAAGTGGCTCCAGGGATGGGGCTCTTACATCCTTCCCCAATCTCTAATCTCAACATGAGAAAGTTATTCCTGACGTTCACTCTAAATTTTCTTCTGTTCAAATTTCATCTCATTACTTCCACTTGTACACCTTGAAAAGTTCTTCTTCTGTGGTGTTTACACCCATGCTCATCAACTAACCAAAGACCATTTTCCTATCCCATCAGTCATCATCTAGGCAGCCTACATACTGTGTACATTTATTTCTTGTCATCTTTCCTCATAAGGCTCTATCAACAGTTTAAAATGTTTTGCAGAACATGGGGGCTGCTGTTTTAGGACCAGTAACTGATTGTTACCTATTTCAGTTTCTTTCCGAACAATACAGACGTTGTGTTTACTAAGTAACTAGTAGCAGCAGCTGTGAGACCAATATACTATCCACAGTTTCTTTCCTATGCGGGCCCAGGGATCTCTTCTCCTCCTCCTCCTCCTCCAACACCTTCCTCCTCTTCACAACTGCTTATCTGAGCCTTCTGCAGAAGTCTGGGCCCTGCCAGGCCAATAACCAGCGCTCCAATTGGAGCTGTGATCAGGATTGCCAAGAATGCCACTGTTAACACATCCATTCCATACTTTTCCAGCTGTTCATCCTGATGACCTCTGGCTGTATCTAAGGCAAGGGAACCTATCGCTGCCTACAGAGAAAGAAAAATGTTGTTAAAGAAAACAATGAAATGGAACAACTAACCATTTGCATTTAAAGAGGTAAATGAAGGGTCTAATCCTACACTTGCAGTTCTCTGTGAGTGCACATGCGCACATCCATTGCATTGTTAGCTTGCACACATTCTCACTGCCAGGGGGATGTCTGCTTTTTACTCAAAATAACTGCCATCTATTTACATTTCTAACACTTCCAACACCATAAGATTTAAGCACCATATACAAGGTTAAGGGTTACATCATAAGAATGGCCTTCATTCTTTGTTCTACTTTAAGCTGCCTTTTCAAGGGGGTTTGCCCTTGGTGATTGTCTTCCATGAAGAACATTGCTGAGCCGTCATGTTACTCCATTATGAGGGAAGGCCTAATTAAGCCTACATTTTCAAAAATGACTAGTGACTTTTGGGCGCTACCATTTTTGATGCCCAATTCAACCCTTTTAAGGGGCTTGATTTGTACTTTAACTTGGGCACCCAGAATCACTAGTAATTTTTAAGATTTTCGGTCATGAGTCTTGGAATAGGCCTTAAAAGGTGCAAAACTCAGGCTTGTCTCATCTCTGGGGATTGCAGGTCCCAGAGGCCAGGGCCTTCCAAAGAGACAGCTTTGCCCTCAGCCCCTGGAAACTTCACCTTGGGACTGTCAGCCATGGCATCTCCTGAGGATCACAGCTGCCAGCTTCAATGGTGGACTGTCACAGAGTAGGTTTTAAACAGGTACAGCCCTGTACAAAGCACCTGGAAAACACTTCAGCCCCAACTAATTAACCACATTATGCAAGATAGGCCTATTACACTTGAACTGAAATTGAGGCTCCGGACATTTATTTTGGGTCCAAACTGATATTGGACACACATGCTTTTTACAGTTATATGCTTTTCAGCCTAGGGCCTCTGCTGTAAAACAGTTTGTTTTACCACCCACAGTAAGCTTTATAGATGGTTAGACTTTCCTCATGACAACCAAACCTCTCTGGAAGGGATGGAAGGAGAGGTGCATTCCCTTGTTTGATAGTTTGCTTCCTGGCTGCTTAGAAAGCTACAGTGAAGTCCAAGTTCAGGGCCAGATGCATATTTAGCCTAGCTTTTCTGCTGCTCAAATGATGTCACTACGTACTTTCACTTTTAAAGGGCAGATGAAGGAAAGCACGGGTTGGAAAAGCAGCACTCAGAGGAATCTAGTCCTGACTGCTGAGGTATCATGTGTCTCTGCTCAACTAGGAAACAAGCTATAGGATGGCAGAATGAAAGACACAGAAAATGCCTAGAGGATGAAGGAGACAGAAAGGTTTGAAACAACCTATAGAACCACCATTCACCTTACTTTGCCATCTCTCTCCATCTCCTAGATTGTCAAAGGGGATTTCTACTCACTGTAATCAGTTTCTTTTTTTAAAATGTCCACCTATCTAGTCTGCCAATATGTTTTTTTTCTGGTCTGTTTATTCATTTCTGTTTGCAAGTGACCAGGTCACTGAGACCAGAATCAGTGGCATGAGAGGACAGGAGTGCAGGACCTGTGTGGCGGTACTGGAACACCTTCTCCAATTAACCAATATCCTTCTTGAGTTGTAGGCACCAGAACTGGGCACAGTATCCCAGCAGTGGTCACACAAGTGTCAAATATCAAGTTCAAATAATCCCTCTGCTCCTACACGAGATTCCCCAATGGATAATAGGGCTCCTCATGCATTTTACAAAGACATACAGCAGCGACCCTACGTCCACGCACTTGAAATTTCAAGTAGTAAAAAGCCCTTGCCGTTGTGTCTAAACTGTGAAATGTACGTTTATTTAATGTGTTATACTTATATAGGTGTCTGCCCTGGAGGATCACATAAGCACTTTCCAAACATAAAATGCAAATAATACATAACCTTCTATTTAGCCATTCCTTTGATAGGCCTGAAAGCACTTAATGAGGATAGCCTCTGACTGAACTTGATCTTGCAGAACATCACAAGATGCAAGACTTCAGCAGGACCTGAGGACCCTCGATTGATTTCAGTGGGAATTATGGCATCTTGCAGGAGGCATTTACCCTTCTTAGCTTTGGCCCAGTATCCATGTGATGCAGGTAAGTATTTTACAGATGGGGAAAGTGAGGCACAGAGAAGTTTAGTGATTTGCCCAAGGTCACAGAGTAAGACCTTGGCAAAGCTTGACTGCAAGTAGTCCCCAGTTTTAACCACTTGGTCATGCTGCCTCTCCAAAATGAAGCTGAAGAACACAAGTGGAATTTCTGAGCCAACTTGTGGCCTCTGTCCTATTGACAAGAAAGTGATGTTCTGCTCTAACAGTATGTAGAGAGACTGAAAACTCTGTTGCCAGCCTGGGAAGGGAGCCACAGGATACTGGAGAGGAAACTTAAGCTATGTCTACACTGCCCTGGAGCTTGAACCACAGGGGCGTGAACAGCAGCATGCACCCAAGTATTGTGTTGCAACTCCCCTGCCCATTTCAATACGGAAACCCAGAATTCATTATTTCAGAGTCCCACACAGATCAGTTAATGGTCCTAACCCTTCTCTCACTTACACCCGCACAAATCAGTAATAAGTCTACTGTGGTCAATGAATTTTGACTGGTTTAAAACGGGTGTGAGAGAAGAATCAGCCACAGTGTCTTCTATGATCCTGTCATTCCTCCTCTTGCATACTCTACCTGGACAGTCGCTTTGGGGATCCATGCCAATGAGACAAATATTTTCTCCTTGAAGTTAAAGCCAGCAAAAGACACCATCAGGAATGTGGCAATGATTCGTACTATTAAGGCAATACCCAGTGTGGCAACACAAAGCCCTACAGCAGAGAGAAAAAGAACTTCTTGAAATGGCGGGCATATTTGAGGAAGAATGAGCTTTGAAAATTGCTGATTAACAACATTTCTGTGTCAATTTTTTTAAAATTAGAAAAACAAGGTACAGACTATTAGAAATGATCCAATACCGTATGTTTAGAGGTATTTTATAAAGCTAGATTTTTAGTGAATCAGTAATAATGTGGTGTCTTAAAGTGTGGAGGATATACTTCAGACAACAAGGACCAATGCAGCAGATAATGCAAGACGTTATCTTGAAAGAGCCATTGTCACTTAAAACCACTTGCGATGCGAGTGTGCATTTGTGAAAATGATGTTTTCAGCATACAGGGCCCAATCTGGCACTCCTCTCTCAGGCAAAACTATCACAGAAGTCAAGTGTTTTGCTGGGGTAAGGAGCTTCAGATTTCCCCATAATGTAGTACTTTGCTTAGAATTAACTCTGCAGTATTGACTGGAAAACTCAGACTTTATTCAGAACTTGAGGAGATGTAGGCAGGACTTGAGCAACCCACCACTGGCAAACTCTATTTGCTATAGAAGTAAGATGCTCACAAGAGGATTTGCTGCAGTATGTCTAGGGCAGATAAAACAAAGGAAACAAACTTGTATAGCTATGCCATAACCTATAGGCCAATAGTCACTACAAGCTGTTTTGTAGTGATTCCTTTGGCAGGATAGCTAGCAAAAACTCTAGTCAAAACTATTTGTCTTCCGAGTAGTCTTACCGACAGTTTCAGGCCTGAGAGACAAAACGGATATTTCTGCTCCAATTAAACCAAAGAGAAAGGGTTGAAAGATGTCCCATGCGACTGCAACAATTTCTTCCACAGCCGCCTATAAGGAAAGGGGTGCAATCTGTAAAGTTACAAAAATTGGACCTTGTGGCCTCAACATTTGATTTCATCACAAAATAAAATGAGATTGACTGAGATATTGTTCTGTGTCCATTTTTGTCTGCATTGTATTGCAAAATTAATATTTTTAAAAAGGAAAAAAAAATGATGCAATGGGGTTGCCAAGATGCAGACATAGTCCATTATGATTTGAAGGCAAAATTATTTTGGTAAAGCAAAATTGCACTATGCCTGTACAAGTCATAATTCTAGCAATTACCTTCCTTTTACTAAACAGAGGGAGCGAAAGTGTGTTTGTACTGCTCAGCCCTTTGCCATGTGCTTTCTTATACAAAGAAGGGTTTTGCAGCTAGAGGAACAGGGAAAAGACTCTGTACTGGAAATTAATTTGATGTTTCACTCACGACAGTACATATTGTACTATTAGCAGGATATTGTGCATCTGCAGGAAGAAACACCAAGTCCCTGTTTCCTTATATCTTTACATTTCCAGAGACTTGTTTCTTCAACACAGCCAGAGAAGATCTTGTATCTCAGCGAGCTTTTCTCTCTGTGTATATGTCTCATATAACTGCATCTAAACTTACATGCACATATATAAATCACTTTCAAACTACATAGCCCCGAGATGCTGAAGATAAAAACTGCCAGATGGGATCACTATTAAGGCACATCAGCGTTTACGCCTAATGTCTTTGCCAGTGTGTCCATTTAAACATTCCACAGTGATAGCTGAAGGGTTTTACAGGTGTTCTCCATTATTATCCTATGCATACTGACTAGTGGCAAACGCAACCACATTTGTAAGGCACCAATCTGCAGAAATACTTTATTTAATAAAACTCTTTTTAAATGACTGAAATAAAGGGAAGCGCTCTTTAAGAAATATATCCACCATGCACTAATAAGTTGATTCTAGCTTCTCTCACATGAGCATGGGCATTGCCTTATAGCCAGGTGACCTTACTCCTGCCCTTAAGAGGTTCTGGTCAACACCCTCCAGACATCCAAGATCACAATCTGACCCTGTGTATTTAAAGTGACTTCAGCTGGCTATGAGGCATGGTATCTAAATATTCACCTTTTCACTGGACCATCCCATGCCTGCAATGAAGGCCAAGACCAGTGTGCAGAGTCCTCCTGATCCTGGGAAACCAAAGTACAGGCTGCCAAAAACAGCAAACATGGACAGGCCCAACACAAAGTATGCTCTCTTCCATACAAGAGATGCCTAGAACCAGGGAAAGGAATAAACAAAAGTACATTTTTATTTAAAAAGATTGGAAAAAAGCTTACTTAGATTCATTAAAACAGCAATAAGAAACCGCACCAAGATGGAGGAACCAGAGCTTCCAGGAATGATGAAAGCTATGTTTTGTTTGTTTATTTTCTTTTTTACTTCTATTCCTATGGAACTTTAATTTCAGATGTTCAATATTTCCTTTGTTCTATTCATCAGAAATCTGTGTGTGCAAAGGGTTTTTGTACCATAGGATTCTAAACATGAAGTTCTATACAAACAATCTTACTTAATGGCAACCACTGAGTTAGCAGCATTTAATCATCTGGTTGTTTCCGTAATGTGTTCTTCATGTCAATAATCAAGAGACAAAGGATGAAATCCTGGCTCCAGGTGAGTCAATGGGCGTTTTGCCATTGACTTCAATGGGGCAAGGATGTTACCCAATATCTTTTGGGCTATTTTATAATCTCATATTCCTCTAGTCCAAAGGCATTATGCAAACTGTAAACAAATTTCTGTCTACTTAATCTTAGAGCCAACTACAGAGGTCTTATGTATTTTAAAATAATGTAATCTTAATTTTTATTGAAGGAAACAAATACACAATACTCTTGAATGTTAAAATATTATTAAGAGTATAAGAAACCAGTTAAACCCAGGAAACTCAGCACTATCATTGTCACTTTGCTCTTAGTTCAGCATATTGTGCCCATTGCAAGCAACTCACATAAAAAGGAATGTTCTCTTGTACATAAGTGAAGCACATCAATCTAATTGATGTTCACATTATTGGCTGAAATCGGGGCCAGATTCTATTCCTGCTGAGCGTGAAAACTCCCAGTGAGGTCTAAGGGTCTAAACTCCCAGAACACTGGAGGATTATGAAATCACACATCATTACCCTAACAGCAAACAAGTAATCCATTATAACAAATAATAAAAATTCACAGGATTCACAACCGTTGGTGCTAGACACATTCCATTCTCTATGAAGTCATATCCATACCCATTTAGAGTTAGGAAATGGATTGTATAGTTCTCCTGCTAACCAGTCTCTACTCTTAGCGAGATACCTTAGGTGGTATCTTTTTAGAAAAGTTTTTGGGTTTTTTTACCTGATCATTACTTGGAAAATATTGAATAAATACTCCTAGAAGCCCACCAGCTACTATGCCAACTGCAACCTCCAGGACCCCTCGGAGGACATTGTAAAGCGTGGAACCTGTTCGTGAACAGTAAGAGAAGAGGGCTTAGACACAAGTATTTATGCACAACCCCTCTGATACCATCCACTAGTCACCATCCCTTCTTCAAGAAAAAATACAGAAAGAAGCAACCAAAATGTTGGACAAGAAATAAGGGGATTAGCGTAGCCCCCAGATTCACGGTAATGTTGTAGTTTTAAACTATATGGTGAGAGCTTCTGCTCTTCTGCACAGAGGCGAGAAAAGGAACAAGAATTCAAGGGCTCACATGCTATGCATGGGGATGGAAGTATGCTGAACCGCATGCTCTCTCTGCAAGATTGCAGATATTCATCTGCATATGGTTGAGACTTTGGTCTTTTCTGTGGGGGTAGATCAACCCCAAGGTAGGGGCAGAGCTGAACATGGGAGGCCTCCCTCAGGCCCCTTGGAGGAAATCAGTGTGGGAATTAACAGTGCTCAACGACGACATTGATTTTCCCTTCTGCTTTCTAAGAAAGAGATTCACGTGCAATCTGAATGGAGAGAATCATTGGCAGCATGGCTTCTGAGTGAGCAGTGCTGTCAGGGGAAGGCACAGAAGAGGATCAGCACTGACACGCCAGGTCTTCTCACAGGTGCCCCACAATCTGACATGATGTCCCCATGAACCCTTGGATACCATGTTATTTCTATATGACATATTCTGCCTCCTATGTGTGGCTGTAAACGCTTCCCCACGATGGATGGTATCTGGAGCTCTGAGTTCATACTGGGAAGATTTAGAGACGTTTTCACCTTGTAGGGTTTTTTTGGGCAGGGAAGAATTTCACCTACACAGTATGGAAGTCACATGCATGTCCTAAGAAAGTTAAGTTACTTTTTGAAACACAAAATTACTAAAATATTTGATTTGCAAACACTTTCACCAGATCAGCCGTTTGTTGATTTCTAGCTACAAATATTGATGATATAGTATTTCTTAGGCCATGTCTACACTACAAAATTAAGTCAACCTAACTTACATCGGCATACAGCCGCCACAGTAATTACATCACTTGTGCGTCTCTACACTTTGCTCCTTGTGTCGGTGGTGCACGTCCTCACCTGGTATCAATTGTACTTTCAGGGGCATTGTGGGACAGCTCCTGAAAGCCAGTAACAGTCAACGTAAATAACACAGCGTCTACATGGCCACTATATAGATTTATCTACCTCGACTTTGACGCTATGCCACTCATGGAGATAGAGTTATTAAGTTGGCATAGTGTGACACTTACGTCGGCAGGAGCAATATTTAAGTGTAGGCACTTGCATAGTTAGGTAGATGCAAGCTGCCTTACATCAATCTAACTCTGTAGTGTAGACCAGACCTTAATGTTGGCTTATGTTTCCCCTTCACCGCTAAACCTCCTCACTTGAACAAGTCACTATTCTTGTTGCCACTTAAACAGGCTGCCACTTAGAGATGCATTCAAAAATTAGTTCAGTTTATAAAGCACCCAAATTGGGTTCATCAAAAGCGCTTAGTGCTGACTTAACTCTGCTCCCATTGAAGTGAGAGTTCTACCACTGACCTTGATGGGAGCAGAATTAGGCTAATGCCGAGTGCTCGGAAAATCCCACTCCTAATTCACAGCCCTAAAACATGACTTCAGGTTTGTGCTCTAACTCTGCCTCATTTACTAGTGAAGATAAACCTTAAGAGACAACCTGATTTATGACAGTGGCCTGGTTAACAGGTTTTCTCATGGGATGAGCAACAGGGAGAAAGGGAAACGTACACAATCCTTATAGGGATGAGATGGCCATATAGGCAATCCTTACCCTATCATCAACAATCAGCAGCTGCAAATGATGACAGGTGGTAGGAAATTTAACACAGTGTGCAGCAAATTAGTGACAGTGACAAGAATAAGAGCAACCCACTTCCAACACGCCACTTGGAAACTCTTCCCCTAAGACAGTCAGAGAGGCTTTCAGGGCACAAAGTTTGCAATTATAATCTGGGAAGTTTTCTATTGTATTAATCAACTGAGACATTTCCCCACCAATACTTGTTTTGGTGAAAACCAGTTATTTGATTTTTTTTAAAAACACAGATTTGACTTTTTTTGTAAATATCACAGTTTGTCTAATATCTGCAAAGAAGAAGATGATCCACCCAAATGACTCTCTAACTTTACATGGGAAGCAAGAGTGAGGGAAAATGCTGATGGAATTGCTCGTCACACCTACGTGTTCAGAATTAATAAAAATAATGGAGACAGAGAGTCTTAATAACTTCCTGAAGGTTACACAGCCAGTCAGTGGAGGAACTCGGAATAAAACTCAGGTTTCCCAGGTCCCAGCACATACTAATATGCTTTACTGCATATCTCATTAGCATCAGCCACTTGCTCTGCACATGGGTAATTTCACACATAATTATTATCTGAGTCTCCAGTATATAAACCGAGCCCCTATAGATTTATCACTAATTGACCATAACAGATGGCAGATTCCTTATCATATTTTTGTATTTGCCCTGGATTTTGCCATCGATGGATTAGGTAGTGTACCTGAAGAGAAGGCCATGCCCAAGCATGTGTTGAAGCCTGTGATGGCCAGGATGTCATCAACGCTGCCAGCAGCCATTAGCAAGGTCGGGACACCCTTTTCAACACCATACCCTCCTGCTTGCAAGATCAGCATAGAGGGGACCACAACAGCAGGAGAGACAGCACCTAGAACAAAACTAAACACACAGAATTTCATTCATCCCTTCTTAAAAATAAAATACTCAACTGGAAAATCCCCTTTTAATTACGTCTGTGTAAACCTACAGTCCACTTTTGTCACGTGCCCAAGTGGGTGACATTAAAATAAGGGGCTTGATGGAACAAGATGAACAAACTCTCTGTCACCACAAGGAGTAGAGGACATATCCAATTCTAACGGCATGGCTACGCTATAGGTGGCTCTTTAAGGGGAAATTCTGAACTCCAGTATTTCTACGTCCTAACAGAATGCCTGCTACAACATTTCTTTTTGCTCCTAAATGCCCTCTGCATTCCAGACAAAGCCCCCAGGATTCTACCACCCCATTGTTCTTTTGTTTATGTTAACTCTTCACGCTCAAGGGCCCACATCACAACCAGCATCCCTGCCAGTCTAATGCAGTGAGGCTAGATTCCCTTCCTTGCCTATGAACACCTTCCCCTCAAACCAGCCATAGGGCATGGTATAGCTTTCACAGCATTACACCACTGCAAAACACACAGGCAACTAGTACTGAACCCATGTCTTCTGCCTGGCAGTGCATGAATGATGCACTGGGCTAGCTGTAGCATTCTTTAGTTCAAGGGAAGATCCTAGCAGGGAGATAGGCAGCATCAGCTAGAATTAAGCCATTTTGAATTTTTACAGAGGAGAAAAGAGAGTAAATTACCCTAATATAAATCCCCATTGCCATGGCAAATGCATCAGAAAGTGTGCAAGAACAGCAGCTGCGCATGTCTCAGTGAGGCAGGGCCCGAAAGAAAGCCTTAAACAGACGGCCTTTAACTTCTTCAGAGCCTGAAATAGAAATATATTTACACATTAACAACATAACCCTTCAATTTCATAAAGAGGAACGCAGCTAAAGATCTGCTCTGGTTTATTACTGAAGTCCCAGTGACATGGTATCATACAGTACAGTCTATTGTAAAAGCTAGGACTTAGGACATTTAGTGGGTTGAGCCCATCTTTGAATTAGTCCTAGCTTTGGTCTCCTTTGGTCTGAAAATGACCACATCACGGAGGGAAAAGAATTCAAATGCTGAACTTGACAGCCCAACTGTGTGTAATGATGTGCCCAAACACAATGTTTAAAAGCCCTCTTGAATGTCTTGATAAAGAATAGGATGCTACATTGAAAAACCGACATTTTAGAGTGTAACAATAGAAATGATGCAACCTGAGATTTTCTGGGACTGACTATAAGTGAGTATTCTCAAGAAAAATCTTGTGTCATGTCATGATGGACACTTCCTATCCAGATCTTATCTTGACTAGGAAAAGTGTCTGAGTTTACATAGGCTTAGCTAACACGTGCAAGTTACGCCTGACATATCCTCTACTTCTGTTCAAGTGTAGGAACAGGACAACACCTTATAGCTTGATTTTAGCTGGTCAAGTTGTAAACCAGGCAGGAGCCCCCCTTTTTTATTCCCCTCTTTTATTAGCATTGGAGATATCAAGTTTCGTAGTGGCTGGGGACGGGATCATAGAAATATCATGGGATCTATTATTTATTAGGACCGATGTCTGCTATCTTTTCATCTAGGACAGCTGGACTCTTCTTTACAGTTAATATCCTCACATAAAAGAATAAAAAAATATTACTTGTAGGGTTTCCTTTCACCAGAGTGTCTTATCATAAAGGAGATTCTCTTCTCTTCAGTGTCCTGGATCCCTGCATTGTTTATTTTACTTTTTTCTCCCTTTGACTGATCTCTTAGCAGGACAATAGACTTTACAGGAAAACTTACTACACAAATGGAACAATTTACACAACTTGGCAAATCAAGATAAAGTGCATGTAACTGAGCTGTCTGGCTCACAAAACAGAAATAATTTTATTTATTTAGTGGGGAAAAAAATATCACAAAATGGAACGCTCACCAATCCTATATATCCGGCTGAGAGGGTACAGATATTCTTAACCTTCACTAATATAAGAACAATATCGTATTGTATTTTAAACCACTTCTAACAGAAACAAGGCTATAAAATGCAAAACTTATGAGATTTAATAGTTTGGTACAGTATTGATTTCAAGCAAACAGCTGATCAAATATTTTGATACTGTTAGTGGGTTGTTTGTTTGTATGTTTTTACACCAGAAACATTAGATACTGTACCTTTGGATCAAGGCCAAGCCCAGCTCGGACCAAGATAATGGAAAGGGCAATATTTCTCAGCGCTGCAGACCACTTTGGATTTATCTGGACTATGTCACTGATGAATGGGGTATTTCGGATGAGAAAACCTGCAAGCAACATCCCTAAAAAGAAAGCAAGCAAGTATTTCTTGATTGAGTTGTTATTATTGTATTTCAGTAGCGTCTAGAGTGAAGTCAGAATTTTGTGTGGAAAACTTCAATGAGAAAATTAGGATCTGCTATGCTGGGACAGGAATACGTCTCTCAAGTGTTAGTGGCCTACTTGACAGATGTTACTCTAGAACCAGAGAGATTAAAATTGAAAAATTAGAGGACAGGAAGCAAAGAGGAAACTGAGGAGGAAATTAAGAGGTAAAGGGTATTGGAAGTGATGTGGTTTGACTGACTCATACCAAACTGGTGGTAGATAATATTGTTATTGGTGAAATGTTGGCGGATATGTCCTATATTAAATGTAAATTTGTCATCAACAGTAAACTAAGTGAAATTTTAGTCAGCACATAAATTTAAGAAGTTCTGTCTGAGGTGGTCATAGCTACGTAATTTGATGGCTCTTGCAAAAATGTTTTTTTCTAATTTTTCTAATTTCCAAAGGGAATTAGCAGTTCCACTGATCAACAATGCCCCATTTAGGCCTTTTTTACATTACTGTTATTACTTGCATTTCCGTAGTGCCTAGAAGCCTCAACCAACAATGAGCCCCCAGTGTACCAGGTGCTGTACAAACACATAGGCCCTATTTTCACTAAATATTTTTGTTGTGCTGTAATTCACTGATTATTAAGTAACTCAAGTTGGCTAACATTCTCAGTCCGGTGCCCTATCCAGTAGATCATACTGCCGCCCTGTCAGGGGGTCAGTGCTGTCAATATGAGTTTTATAATCGTATCTTATGTCCTGCAATCATGTGCTGAGAAATAGGATTAATAAAAGCAAAGAAATCTAAAGTCATGCATCGTATGAAATTAAGAAGTGAGATACACAAAACAATCAGATGGGCAGCAGGACCTGATTTAAAACCCTGTTTTTCTTAAACAAGCAAACCCACTGAGCACACATGGTACTGGTGACAGACATCAGAATTAAGACCTGCCATCCAAGTGCAGCCCATTCTAGACTACATAGCCCACCATGAACGTAGGCAGCTTTATGTCTTTCATAGAATCTCAGGGTTGGAAGGGACCTCAGGAGGTCATCTAGTCCAGCCCCCTGCTCAAAGCAGGACCAATCCAAAAACTAAATGCTTAAGTGCTGCATTTTTTTTTTAACAGAAGAAAGGAAGCTTCTGCTGCTCATTGGGGGGTAGTTTAATTACGTTGATGGGAGAGCTCTCTCCCGTTGGCATAAGGCGGCTACACATGAGATCTTACAGTGTTCAGGTGCATCAATATTCCTGTGCTCCTGTAAGGTCTCTCGTGTAGACATAGTCTTTGACAAGTACTCAACAGCCAGGAGCTTCCATTGGTCAATGGGAGCTGAGCTTGTCTGAAAATCTGACCCCTTATCCATGTGCCTAAAGGGGAGTGATTGGGTGCAGACTGAGCTCCTTTGAAAATCTGGCCTAAAATATATAGTATGTGTAAAAATTAAATCACAGATTTTTAAAATTCTTATGAATGCAACAGTCACATGGGAGCAAACAGCTGAAGTTCCTCCTATCTTCTATTTGAGCCACAAGGAAAATTCAACCTTTTGCAAATGCTTGTTTTGCAGTCTCCAGTTAGATGGTTTTGCTACTTGAAGTGCTTTGCGAAAAAGGTATTTTTAAACACAGGCTTATCTTAGGGCCTGAACCGGCAAACATAATTTTGTAGCAGAGCTTAACATTTATCTTACGAAATATAAAATCATAAGAAGATTTTTTGGGGGGGGGTCAATACTGTGCTCATGTTGCTCACAGACTGCCTGCTGTGCACCGACAGGCCTTGGCTATGGCTTGTATTTGACCTGGAACAAGTCTACCTGATAGCTACTGTTTGTTCTTCTTCCCACGCCCTCTAGGAGAAACAAAGGCAGCACCAAGATGTATTTGTGCTTCACTGTGCAATGACAGCAGCCTATGGGTTGGCACACTGGCTACAGTTTCTCTGTGTTTCTTTTGCCATGTTAGGGTCACAGGACCTGCATAACTATGGGGTTCATAGCCCCTTAAGACCATCTCTATTGCGATACTCTCCTTTAATCTATGCAGGGCTGGCATAAAGACCCCCTTCACAGCACAGAGAAGATCTGCAATATGCCCCCATGTAGTTGATCTGCTGGCAATTGCACCACCCAGCCTCACTGTAAGGGTTAAGTAGTAGGAAGTCATCTGCATTGGACCGAATTCCTTCTAAAAGGGATAAATCAAAGGCAAGGACGTCCATGAATGAATACAGGCCCTTGTATTTTTATCACCATTTTTCATGCGAAAACAAAGAACATTTAATATTCCCTTCTCCCTCCTTGATTCCTAGAGTTTTTCAGATTTTCCTCAAATATTAGGAACCTTAAGCATGAAGATTGTCAAAAGCATCTCATCAGGCATGTGCTATCCTGCTTATGCTTCTGTTCTTCAGCATTACCCACCTGACAAGTAGTTTTGTTCCCAAATCATAACTTTTGAGCAAAGGAGTAGTTTACAAAAAGTAAGAAGAACTGATATGGTCAGAAACAGTAGCTCAAACTTGCTTTAAAAATAAAAAGGGGTTGACTTTGCAAAATTTTCTTTCTCCTTTCTCTTATCCATTTGAATCTCTTCCTACTTGTGAATCCAAATTCTTGCAAAACAAGTTCACTGTCTAAAGGTTGCTATACCTAATGCTATATGCCACTTCATACAACATTGCACTTCTATCAATGCAGTTCTATCAAAACTGAAACACTTCATGAAATTGTATTGATTTCACCGACATTTAGAAAAAAAAACAAAACAAAAAATTCAGACAAAACATCCCATTTCACAACATCTCATTTTTACATCTTTGGAATGAAACTTTTCAATTTTTTGTTTTGAAACCACATTTTGTTTTGAAGTTTTTGTTATTCTGTATTATATTATATAAAGGAAAAAAGTCATAATGGAAAGAAAACGTTTTGATCAACCCAAAAAGGAATTTTTTTTTGGAATTTTTCTTCCTGGAGAATTTTGAAATGTTTGGGTTTCATTATACTTCGAAACTAAGGCACATTTTAAAATCATTTGTGATAGGGGATTGTTGAGTCACAGGTGGGAAAATCTGAGCCCAGATCAGCAACCATGGTGACAAGCTTGAGTCAAGACAGACAAAGGGGGAAGAAACAGTCTGCTGGGGGAGGTGGGGGAAGGAAAGAGATTCTTAAAGTACTAGAAACTTCCTTTTGGAGATATATGCAAGACAGCTTAATAGTAACACTCTTTGTATTATGAATTCATTATTATCCTGAAACCTGGTGGCCTAGGGGTATGGATCTCACTTTCAGTCCCAGAAATCCTACATTCAAATTCCAGGGTAGCCATAGTGGCAGGAATGAAAGTTATAGAAGGGATATTAAACCTTGTGCATTATGGCTTACAGCCAATCTTTATTAGAGATGAGGATGAGACTGGTGTGTGGGCAGATTACCCCACACCTTCCTATGAAGTATTTGGTATTGGCTACTGTCTGAAGCAGGACACTGGACTAAAGGGACATTGGGTCTGATCCTGTATTTCAATTCCTATGTTCCTAAGCAAAACTATGCAAGAATAAAAAGAGAAAGAATATATCACACAATACTTACCGAGAAGAGGAGGTAAAGGAGGAAGTGTTGGTATTCTAATGAGCCCAAAAATTTTACCTCCAATGACAGAAAAAAAAAAGAGAAACAGAATTCCAAATATGTTCCCGCCCGGAAGACACTCACTGCCTGTGATGGACCACACCACAGCCCAAACAAGTATTACTGTTGTAACTGGAAGAAGACAGGAAAAATATATTTAATAATCTCTAAGGAATAGCTTAGTTCACTTTAGAGTTACATTTGTAAATGCTTTTTTGGGGGGAGGGAAAGTATTATCTGCTTGATTTTAGAAATAAAACATTTAATGTCAGTTTAGTTACAACAATCTTTGATGTTCTTTGAGCTGGAGCTCTGATTTTGTTGGTGCTAAAATATGACATTAAGTCATAATAGTGTATGCACTAGGTTATGATGCACTTAGGACCCTTTGTTTTCAGTTTTTATTTTATTTATTTTTTCCTGGGAATTTATCAGTGTTTATTACCACAAAAAAAACAAAAACAAAAAAACCCAAACAAACAGGTGAAAATCAGTGCAAAAATTATTAATTATTTTTCTGGGTAAATATCGGGATTTATTTTGGTGGATGGAAAGACAGGGGAGAAAAGTATTCAGTAGATTAATGCTTTGAATTCCGTTCATCAATGTGGTTTGCTGCAGAGCTAAAACAGAACTCAGAACACAACGCCACCTCTGAGTTTAAGAAAACAATACATCTCTAATCCCTAAATACAACTTTTCATTTGAATAAACAGTTTACTGTTGTAGACTTAGAATTATTAGCCTATAAATATTTATATGTAATAATTGAGCCACACCGTTTGCAGTGCATACACTCAACTGCATCCTTTTCTCCTGCTTTTGTTTTTTTAAAACTTTTGAATACTTCTTTGTGTTCTGAAACATATTCTGACAGAGACTTTCATTTTCTTCCCATTTTAGTATGTCGGATCTTTAGATCGTGATCTGCTAACAGCTTGAAATGTTACGTGGTGGGCATGAGATTCATCAGTATGTTCAGATGGGCACACACTTCGGAGCTTGTGTGCGTGCCTGTTGGTTTATTGTGTGTATCTTCTAGACTAATACATAACCTTACTTCAACAGGCAACTTTGCCTATACACACAGACTAATGTATTATCATAATACATATATCTCATGCAGTGTATTATATTTTCCTAATAAAACAAGTTATTTTTTATATATTTGAATGATACAAAAGTAGGGTGAAAATTGGAAACAACTGAATAATACCTTTTGTAAAACTTGGGAATTTTTTGGTAAAAATCAGTTTAAACTGAAAACAAAGAGGCTTAACTGTACCGCAAGGTGCTGAGCGAGCATCTGTCCCTGATACAGAGAAGCACTTAAGTATGTGCTTAAATTTAAGCAGGTGAGTAATCCTATTAACACACATCTTGCCTGTATTGTGACGTCTTCAGCTGCTTGATGAATGCACCAGTAATCTCCTACCATACACTCTGGCATGGCTTACTGCTGTTAGAGTATAGCTCAAGTTTCATTTTGAAAGAATAAAAGAAAATTGCAGCGGGGTAGTTTTATGCACTGGATTCTTCCACGATGAAAACAATCCCTAGCAATGGGGTATGCACAGGGGGTCTCCACACAACCTAACGCAGGGCAGAGAGTTTCCCCTGATACATCAGTCAAGCAGGAGAAAATACAGATAGTTCATAACCTGAAGGTATCTTGTTCTTCCAGGCTCGCAGCTCTGATCTGCAATCAGCCGGGGAGAGCAAGCAAGCATGGACACAAACAGAAGATGGAAGAGGAGAAAAAAAAAAAATCGCAGAATGATCCATCCCTGCCCTCTTGCACCATCTCCACACAAGCATTCAGGGAAGTTACTGCATTTTAGAGTTGGAGATTCTTCTTCTTGTGACAAGGCCCAGGCAGCCAGGAGAAGGAGGCAGTGGGGTAATAAATGTATGAGCCTGTGAATCCAGAGTGGCAAAGCATAGGATAGAAGGCTCTCACATACATGAGTGCCTTCATTTGGGAAGCTCTGCAATCCTTGGCCAGCCCGGAATTTTTATCTTGGACTTCTATAACAGGCCAACCTTTCTATTGAATGGGTCAATCTGCCTTGGGGCCAGGATCCTAGGCTTGCAAAATCTTAGGTATGTAGTGCTGGACTGAGTCCTAAGTAACAGAAGAAGGTTCTTCTGCAAACTAGTGTATTCATGACCTAATTTCAACACAAGCCATTTATTTTGCCAGAAATGTAATGATTTATAATCTTCTTTACAGTTCATTTGTGGGTGAGAACATTCAAACAGGATGAAGAGCTCATGTTTCTGATGAAAACAATTTCTAATATGAAGATAAACCATAAGACAGAAGGAGCTGGGGGTGGGGCAGGAAAGGCACTAAAAATGCAAGTCCTTGTTCTACATAAAAATTCTTCCATCAGTGCACCTAAAGATTTGCCTGACAGGTCAAAAGTAACAGTCCCTTCATGTTTCTTTACTGTTTACAGAAAAGCTGTCAGCTACCACATCTAGAAAATGAAATGTTGGCGTGTCTACTCTTATGTCAGAGAATTAAACATTTTGCATAGCCTGTCCCTTACATACCATTTGTCACTGTTCGGGCAAGGAGGCCTTGAGGAGGACAAGCAAATATTTGCCTCAGTTTCCTTGGAGGCTTTGACTCTGTCAGCGGTTCCTGAAGTTGCCTTGCACGGTTGTGCAATAGAGCAGTTTCTTCCGTTTGTGCATTTCCATCTGCACCTTTGCAGTCCAAGATAGTTACCTCCTGAGTTAAAAAACAATAGAGCTTTCTCTGAAGCAGCATTGCGTACATTTGCAATGAGCTACCCAAGGACTACGTTTACTAGAACATTGCTAACTGTAGATCAGGGCTTCTCGATAAATTTTTACATAGCGTGGAGTCCAGTTTAAGAGAGATTTGCTTGTGGACCAGCTGCCCTTCCATTCTGCCACCTGCCAGTCCCAGTCACATTTGCATAACATCTATGTGGCAACTACAGAAATTTACTACATGGAAAAACCAACATTAGGAGTGTAGGTCATATTTTCAAGCTGTTTTTTAATGCAATTTTAGCAGCTGAAAAAACAAGTAAGAGGCAGCAGCTGCTGCCCAGTAAACTGCCTGTGGTCCACTGTTTGAGAATTACTGCAGTAATCTTAACTCCACCTGAAAGATTTCTGTGTGGGTGATGGGTCTTTGTAATATGTAAATTAATTCACCTGACACTTTAAACTGAAGTCAGGACCACTGATTTCTGGCAGCTAAACCCACAAAGGAAACACTTTATAGAATATACAGTAAATGTCAGAAAGGCCCAAATTGAGGGGGTACAAGTTCCCCTTGTAAAAATCTTCAGTATTTTAATGAAGTTGGAGAAAGGAGAGCTGCCCTGGGTAACCCTGTACTAGGAGAGGCCTGAATACAGATACAAATGCAATTACCTGAGTTTTCTGATTCATGGGAATTGTGCCATTTCCCACCTGTACAGACAGCTCTGGGTCTTCATTCTCCTCCACAATATCCTCCTTCACCATGTTGACAAACCTACAACAACAAAGATTTTGAAGAATAAGCAGAAGCAAATCACACCACGTATATTCGCCTGTTTCAAGACTTTTTTAAAGTCATATTTCTTTCTTTCCCCATACAAAAGAGAAAGCCTCATAGACACCAATAACTCTGTACATTACATATTAGAAAGTATGTAATGAAGCTTGTGTCCATGAGCATCTAGTTTATATCTATTTATTCTGTTAAAAAAATTACATTAGAAGAACATTGTTGAAGTTGCAAAGTCAAGACCTCAGAAGTGGAAAGAGTCAGAACTATGTTTGTCTGTGCAACCTTAAGTCATCCCCCTTGTGTGTATGATTCTGATAAGTAATTCTCCCCCCAACTCCCCCGCCCCACAGGACCAAGAGGAGGAAGATAATCAGATTTTCCTGTGTCCTGTCTGGACTTCTAGTTCTGCATGAATCACGAGTATATGATGCAGGGGGCTCAGTGGGTCCTGCAAACATGCGCAGTGCAACTGGAGCTTTCAGAAAGTTAAAATCAAGCATCAAACTATTTTTAATAAAGCGTAGCTACAAATGGTGCTTTTCCACAGCCTAACACTTGGCCAAATTTTGGTTGTATTTCAAGGGGGTAGTGAAGGGAACTTCTGCCAACTGTTAAGTTCCCTACCCCAAACCATGTCAGAGCTATTTAACAAAAAAGTCCTTAAGAATGACAGAAACCCATCTGAATTAAGATCTCAACTATCTATTGATCTGTCTGGGTTTTTATACTGTCCTCATCAAATGTGGCATCTGAGCATCTTAATACAGTAGTTACCTAATTACCAACAAACCAGCCTGCAGGATTTCTTAATTTTCTGCAGCACTCATTTTAGTAAGCATGCCATCTCATGCACCTCTCGGAACAGCCACCAGTCAATAGGCTGGCACAGTTAGCTTTTGTGGGGGGTGGAACATTCCATTAGGATGTTCTCTCCTTCAAAACAAACAACAAAAAGAGGACACGGACTCTGATAGGAGCGACGAGAATTCTCCCAGTACTTTCAACAAAAACAGACGGTTCAAAATAACCTTGTCCGCTCTCTCAGTCTCTGCTGGTATCTTGACACCTTCCCCCCCTAACCCAAGAAGGGGTGGGTGGGAAGGTGTCTCTGCATCACTGATGGAATGCAGTAGATATCATCACCCCACTCCAACCTTCAGTGTCCAACAGCCAGTCTGTTGGGGTTGCTCCTTAATCACTTAGGAGGAATTCCAGTTCAGCTAAGCAGCACGCTACCTCCCTTCTCAGAGGCTGAAGACACTTGCCTCAAGGGTCATTTGGTCCCCTGCAATTCCAGAGAAGAAGACGACAAACTCAGGCAGCATAAACGTGTGCTTGTTTGCACTGTGTTTTATGGCAGGGGCTGGCAACCTTTCAGAAATGGTGTGCCGAGTCTTCATTTATTCACTCTAATTGAAGGTTTCGCATGCCAGTACTACATTTTAATGTTTTTAGATGGTCTCTTTCTATAAGTCGATAATATATAACTAAACTATTGTTGTATGTAAAGTAAATTAGGTTTTTAAAATGTTTAAGAAGCTTCATTTAAAATTAAATTAAAGTGCAGAGCCCCCTGGACCGGTGGCCAGGACCCAGACAGCGTGCGTGCCACTGAAAATCAGCTCGCGTGCTGCCTTTGGCACACGTGCCATAGGTTGCCTACCCCTGTTTTAGGGTAAAGGTAGGAACATGACGGAGCATGGCTCTCCCATCGCACCCCATGTGAAGCCCAGTCCTGCCAGAGGACCTTTTCCGATGAAGTGGGAGACCTATCACGGAGCTCTGATCCCCTCTTTTACACCCCTCTCCCTGGCGAGGTTCTGTGGGCTGAAGTCTCTTTCTACTTAGCCCTTAAACATGGATATAATAATTAAAAGCCCAGTCCTGATCCCACTGAAGTTAGTGAGAGATATGTCAGTGCATTCACTGGAAGCAAAATCAGGCTCTAATGCACATTTACCCTATTTTCAGTTATCTAAACCAACGGGCGTTCCACACACATCTGAAGATAAGGTTTGAATCAAATTGTTTGCTAACATTGGTCTCCAGCACACTGAAACTGTACCCACTCTCTGTTAACAGCTACTTTCTGCACGTCAGCCCTTGGGGCGTGAATGGCAGTTTCTAGAAATCTATCAAATTGTTTTGGCTGAATTTCTGTCTCAGTCGAAGTGCCACTCAACTCAAAACTCCGGCTGGGCTGGAACGCAGACCTTTGAGCCAAGAATTAGCCTTCCTCATGGTACAACGCTATAAATGAGTTTGTAACTCCCAGACTCATCCATCAACTCTCATTTGTCATGTTAACAACCCTGGGAAGACTGACTTGATGAACAAAGACAGATTGTTCTATTACTTTATTAGGAAACTGGGTGTTTGTGTTGAACTAGTCAAATAGGAAACCTACTTCAAAGGCAGCAAAGACGTACCTGAAAATATATGCAGTTTTTATATGCCTTAAAATAAAATAACATTTTTGCTGCACCTTTGTTTTCTTTTTCCTTTTGTTTCCATATTAACCCATCTTTTTTTAGTTTAGGATGCCGGCTTCCTCCAGCGTCAGCATTTGTGTCACTTTCTTTGGTCTCTGTCTGTAGACCTGAGTTGTTGTGGACTCTTTGCATAATTGATGTTTCTGTTTTTATTCTTATATTGGGTGAAATATTAGCCCCACTGAAGTCAATGGCAAAACTTCCATTGATTTAAATGGTGCTAGGATTTAATCCACTAGTTTTAATGTTAAATTAGAGAATATTAAGTAATAGCATTTTTGGAAATAGGTAAACTTTACCAATTCCTCCCCTCCTCTCCCCTTTGATAATTTCCACCATCACTCTTCAGTGACGGAATTTACTAATATTGCTATTTTCCCCTAAGGCAGCTTAAAGGCTCTGTATTCAGAGAGAAAAGAAGACATTGGCACTGTGATTAAGGCCTCAACCTGGCAAGGTGGGTTGTATGCATGGGCTCCTGAGTCCAAGGCAGCCCTGTGTACTTTGCAGGAGCAGGACTTAAATTACCATTAGACAACATGTAGATGCCCTAACTAACGTTAGCGATGACCCCGGAACAGTTTCTAGCAGACAGGAGTCCACCTCCCGATGACTCTGTTACAACATGCCAGGCTGACAGTGCTCTCAGGGGAGAAGCCAAGAATTGATGGGACAAGGAGACTGAATTACTACTTAGAGGTGATCCCTCCAAACTGGAACCGAGGCACAATGGATTGCTCCCCAGGCTCCCTGGCTCTCAATCCAGTATTAAATTAAAGTACAAGGCATTCCCTAGTATGGAGGCACGATCTCAAAACCAAATTAGGCTCCTTCAGTTCAGTCTCGGGCACTGAATGAATGAGCCATTGCCGGAAATCACAGAAGCAGGATCCAGGCGCACACCGTCTGGTCTTGAGAGCAGCGCCTCTCTGATCCAGTCCCCCTCTGGGACACACAGTCCCTCTGGTGAGGGGTGCACGACCCCAGCATTGCATCCGGGAAGGGGGAAGAGAGGGAGGGACGGTTGCCGCGGGCAGCCTTTACCAGCGCGGCTGCCCCGGCCGCTGTCAAGCCAGAGAAAGCAGCAGACAACTCACAGCCATGAACCAGCCTCGCTCAGGGCCGGAATAAAAACCCACTCACCCCCGGAGAAGGCAGCCAGGCAAAGGCACCGTCCCCAGCCGCTCTGCTGAGCCGGGTACGTCCCCCCCCCGCTCTCCGCTCAGCCCGAGGGGCGCCCCCAGCCCGCTGCAAACACCTACCTGGGAGCCCGCCGCAGCTCCTGCCGCCCACTGATGCCGGGGCGGCCCACGCGGGCAGGACTAGCGAGGGGCCGCGGCTCCTCCTCTCTGGGCCGGTCCCAGCGGCGGGGGACCAGCCAGCAGGCGGGGGGGCGAGGGAGGCGGAGACCCAGAGCTGGTGCCTGAAGCCCCCCACCTCACCCCGCCGCTGCAGGGCTGGTCGGATAACGGGCCCTGCCCAGCCCCGCCCGGAAGAGGCGGAGACAAAGCCGCGGACGGGTGAGGCCCGGCTGGCAGCTGCGAGGCGTCCTGCCCCCGCAGCATCCCCCAGGGACCAGCCGCTGGACGGGAGGCCGTGGCTCTCTCTCACCCGGCTAACCAGCTGACGGGTTCTCTCCTCCCAACCCCAGCCCTGTGTCTGCCGGAATGGGAGTCAGGCCTCTGGGAGGGGATGCGCGGGAAATGCACATGTAACCCACCTGCGTACGGTACAGCGAGGGGGCTAAGCCCAAAGAAAGGGACAGAAGCGGGGGTTGGGGGGAGAAGAGAGGGCGTTTTAGTTGAACCCTGCAGGGCGTCAGTGGGAATGCAGGAGAATGAAATAACGGCAGGCAAGGATCTTAGACTCAGACTACCAGAGTTGGAAGGGACCTCAGGAGATCATCTAGTCCAACCCCCTGCTCAAAGCTCAAAACACCTTACAGAGACTGTAAAAGCGACAAAGAGTCCTGGGGCACCTCATAGACTAACAGACATATTGGAGCATGAGCTTTCGTGGGTGAATGCATAATGCCCCCGCCAAAATGGGAATTCACCCACGAAAGCTGATGCTCCAATACGTCTGTTAGTCGATGAGGCGCCCCAGGACTCGTTGCCGCTTTTACAGATCCAGACTAACACAGCTAGCCCTTACAGAGACTGGCTAGCAGACCCTCACCTCCACTCGGTGTGACGGAGTGAGACACAGGAGTTCTGTGACTGTCTCAAAATCACACAGCAAATTAGGTGTCAAACGGCTGGGAAGCTCAGCTAGATTTTAAAAAGAAAATAGGTTACAACCGGGCTGTTCGTCACTCTCATGGAAAAATTAAGGCAGGTCATGCATTTTCTGTCACCCTTGACTTTTGCTTAAATCAAGTTTTCCATGGAAAGCGTCTGTGGAACACGGAACATTCCGACTAGTCAATTTTGGGTCTAAACTTCTGGGTTTTCTGTTCTGATGAAAAGTCAAAATTTTCCATGGGGGGAAAATGTCTGCATAGCTCCATAAAAATATAAACATAGCTCAGGTTTAAGTGATGAATTTTGGAACAGGCATGCATCCATGTAAGCCTAGAAAACTTCAGATTTCATAATATATTTCATATTGGTGGTGACTATCTTATCTGTGAAATGACAGGTTTCAGAGTAGCAGCCGTGTTAGTCTGTATTCGCAAAAAGAAAAGGAGGACTTGTGGCACCTTAGAGACTAACCAATTTATTAGAGCATAAGCTTTCGTGAGCTACAGCTCACTTCCTCAGATGCATATCGTGGAAACTGCAGCAGGCTTTATATATACACAGAGAATATGAAACAATACCTATTCCCACCCCACTGTCAGCAGGACAGTGGGGTGGGAATAGGTATTGTTTCATATTCTCTGTGTATATATAAAGCCTGCTGCAGTTTCCACGATATGCATCTGAGGAAGTGAGCTGTAGCTCACGAAAGCTTATGCTCTAATAAATTGGTTAGTCTCTAAGGTGCCACAAGTCCTCCTTTTCTTTATCTGTGAAAGATACTTCTAGCAAAGACAAGGGACTGGGACTTGGACTATCTGGATACAATTCCAAGTTCTGCCACCAGGTTCTCATATGACCACTCTCTCTACCTCAGTTCATCATTGGTCAAATGGGGATACTACTACTTCTCTACCGCACAGGAGTGCTTCCAGGATAAATTCATTAATATGCAGCTGGTTTCAGCTACTACAACACCAGGTGGCCTAAGGACATTGACTGAGAACTCCAAGAGTTCAATGACCTCTGCATTTGTCAACAGAAAAAAAAAAAAAAACCAAACCACACACACGAAACTTAGATTTTTTATTTTCAGATTGGGCAACATGAGCTTCCACAATGCTGAGCTAAAACAGGAAGCTCACTCCTCTTCTCACACATTATGCCATGACCGCTATCACAGCACAAGGACTTCGGCCTTGATGATAAATTCATAAACGGTGGAAACACTGTTTTGCCATACTGAATTTGCAACAGTTGGGTTCAGATCAGTGAAGTCTAACCCAGTCACTTTGGTCTAGGTTGGTTTTTTGCCCTAATTTTAACCTGTCCCCCTTAAGAGGTCTTTTTAATTGGAGACTGGAGGAAGATCTGTCAAAACCCCACTTCATCTGTACGCTATATCCACACAAGCCAATGGGGTTGTTTTGTGTCAAATATTTCAAATATCTGCTGTGCAGAAGATCAACCATGATTATAGAAAGTATAAACCTCCTGTCCCCCACCTGCCTACTAAGCATTACCTATTTTCCAATTAGATCGAAGATCAAATAGTATATTACCGCAGTATGTCCCTTTGGCAGCCATTCCTATCTTAATGCAGGTATGACTCCATGCGTATAAATCCCTTCCCACCAAATTCCCAGTCAAAATACCTGGTTTTTGAGACAGTGATCTTTACGCACTGCCAGCTGGCACCATGCAGGGGAACTATCCGAGTCTTAATGACTAAGGAACCTAACCTTAAAATTTAAGGGGAAAAATATCAAGTGAATTTAGTGCTTATAAGAGATGCCACTTCAACATACTGAATTCCTCTAACTTTAATTGGACCTGCACATTGCTCAGCACCTTTCAAAAATCAGGTCTCTTATTTTGGTGCATGAGTAAAGATTAAAAGGAGACGTAGGCAATCATCACATCCACATACCAACACCCTCCCCCCATAGATTTGTATCGGTGCATAGCCATGCTTTCTGGAGATTCCTTTTCAAACCTTTGCAGCAACAATTTTTCTTTAATAATTACAGAGCAATTATTTCTTAAGCAGCCACATTTATAGGCATTCATAGCTGAAATAGTGTAATGGCAGGGTCGATTTTTTTTACTTCGATTGTAAGCTCTTTGGGGCGGAGAGTATCTTTTTGTTCTGTGTTTGTACAGCACGTAGCACAATGGGGTCCTGGTCCATAATTAGTGCTCCTACGTGCTTCCCCCCCCACAAATCATAATAAATAATAACTCAGCTACAATGGAATGAGTGTCATTTTTGCAATGTGACTGAACTGGCTGTTTTTAGTAGTATTTTACCATGCATTCCACTGGCCTTTCATAATCAAGGAAGTTTCATGCCAGTAGGTTCAAGCACGAGAAAACCTAATTTTGGCATAACATTCATTTTTTACCCTTGACAATATCTCCATGATCAGTGGCAGAATCAATTAATTCAACCTTTAGTCCTTGTACAACTAACTCACTGTGTTCAGTAAATTGTAAAAGCAAATTTACTGCACTGAGTTTCTTGTGGTTTTTCTTCCTAAAGCGATTAACACAAAGTTCTGCCATTGCATAGTAACATGGGTGTTTTGTTGAGGGCCAGCAGGGGATAGGATACAGGGAAGGTATAGAATGCTCTACCGTGAGTAGTAACGCAGCCAAGCCTGTTTTTTGGAAACTAAGCCATGGCAGTAATGAAACAGTTCTTCTCTTTGCTGCTAACATCAACTAGCTCACTTGGGTTCCAGTAACACATATTTAATGTAATTAGTGGAGAAAATGTTTTACTGATGGCAAAATCATATCATGAGTCTGTATACTAACACACCACAGGACCCTTGTCTTTTAACACTGCTTCAGGTTCATTCCCATCATTTCTGCTACATGTAAAGTTTGTCCCACAGCCTTTTAAGGTATTTGGAATACATTTACTTTTCCTCTCTAATGTCTCAGGAACTATGAGCTGCTTTCTAGCAGCTCTTAGGGTTGTACAACATGTTATTAATGATGGTGAACAGGAAAAGGGAATAGATTTAAATCTTTGGAAAATGAGAGATGGGTTCTAGCATTTGATTTGCAAGAATTAATATGCCATTGCAAGAAATAAGAGCCCATTACCCCCAGAAACACTTTGGTCTGCATTTCATGTAGTTCAGACTTTTAAATCTGCATATTCCCACGGACTCTGCTTTGGGCTGCTGTTGCACAGTTCAGGTCCAGCTCAGCAGGCTCAAATGCAGCCTTTTCCCATTTCCTCCATTGCCCAAGGCTACTAGGAAATCCAAACAAGAATGTTTCACTTCCAAATGAGACAGATGCCAAGAGTAAGTGGCATCTAACTCTTTCCATTGAGACTCACATATTGTTCTACATATAATATTGTTGGCACACCTTAAACATCCAATTGCTGTTCTTCGTGTAGTTGAGCTTCCACAAAAAACAAAGTTGAATGATGCGTGCTTTATTGCTACTGTGTAAAGTATGCAAAAGAAAATCAGACAAAGTAATTTAGAAAAAGAGGTACTGCATGGCTGTGCAAATACACTGACTTTTATTTGAAGGTCAATCATTTTAGTCATTAAAATGGTGCAAATTATATTAACAGAGAAATGTGATAATCTCTTCATTATTTGCCTTTTGTACTATGAATTTCCATTGAAAACTTCAGATGAAAGTTTTGTAAGTCACAAGCTCCAGCCTCCATCAATGATAAGCTCATTGCCAGTCATGTAGGCAGACTGAAATCATAAGAGGAAGAGTAACTATCATTTATTACTAATAAACAGAGGAAAAGGCTAACAATTATTGCAGTTAATTTAACAAAAACATTTCCTCTATCTACAAACAGTCCTTTAATCTCCACAAATACAACAGTGGCTCTGAAAATTTCAAAGGATTTAGAACCTTAAAAACTAAAAGCTTTTAGCCACCACAGTGGGCAGTTGCAAAGTAACAAATCATTATCACGCGGCTTTAGGAATTCTGACTCTTACAGATGGTTGGCACAAATGTGTCATGGAGGGACCACATGAATGCTCAGAAGGTGGAGTTATGACATTTGGCCTGCAGCCATATCACTTGGCACTGAGAAATCATTAATTCTCATAGGCTAAGCAGGGTCTGACCTGGTTAGTAAGTTAGAGGAGAGATCTACAAGAAAAACCCAGATGGTGGAAGAAGTGGTGTTGCTGGTTGAGTAGGAGGTGCTCTTTCCTCTGGATCAATACCAAACCATATTGAGTTCAGATCGAATACTTAAGTCCTGACCACATATGGGCAAATATCCTATTAATAATAAGTTCTACCAATAATATCAGACTGATAGGATTAGTCTCGTGTGGCCAATATGAACCTTTAGAAAGTGACAATTGATAGAAATATTGGGACCCAAACACTTTCCTCAAGCGATTCTGTGGGACTCAGAAAGATTGTCCTAACTACTGGGTAATTTCCATGGCATCTAGTCCTATTACGTGTGCTGTTAAACTAGTGTTGGTGCTATTTGTGGCCAGGTTTGGGTCCACTATGTGGCCTGTGCCACTACTATATCCTCTGGAGGTAGCCTCTCTAGACAGGGGAGGGTTTGTAGTGCAGATATTTGTAGCAGAATGACATGTTCCTGCATCTTCATTTTACACCATCACTTGCTGGTGACTTTGATTGTTTTGAGGATGATTATGGCCCCAAAGCTATAATTATTATTTGTCCGTCCCTGAGAGATCTAACTGTCTCACCCAAACATTTTGTTGTTGCGTACTGTATTCAGGTTACAGATCCACTGACTCTACTGTATTGAAGGTGCACTTGTGGGGGCAATGGGAAAGGACTCCATACCTCCCAGAACTGTGCTGTGCACAGCCAGTTTGTTCAGAATTCATGCAAGGTCCAGAATATGGTCCTCCGTAAATAACGACTTAACCTTCACTTTCATGGCCCGGAATTAGTTCACTGTTTGTATCTTGGGCTAGACTCAAAGTATGTCAGTCTTCTATTACTGCAGTAATCTGCCTCCAACGCTGTGTAAGGGCCTGCAAAATAGCCTCCCTCTACTGAGAAGCCACAAGATGGGGTGGGATTCTGTGGGTCACAACAGATTTTGTTGTACAGTACTTACTTCATCAGAGGCCAGATATACAAAGATGTGGGCCACTTCTTCAGCAGTAGCCATCCTACCAGTCTTCTGTCTAGCCAGAAAGTCTTTCAGGGCCTAGAGATACCAGAACATTTCATGCTTCACCGCTACACACTGAAATATGTAGCCAGGATGACTTTGTGCTACATTAAAAAGCTATGTGGTCAGATGGCCACAACCTCATAACATGATTACTGTGCAGATAGTACATATGATGCCCAAAGAAAACACTGGCCGGGTGACTTAGGGTACATCTTCACAGGGATAAAAAGCCTGAGTCAGCTGACAGAGGTTCACAGGGCTTGGGCTCCGGGGTTGAAACACTGCTGTACAGACTTTTGGGCTTGGGCTAGAGTCTCAGCTCCAGGACACTGTGAGCCCGTCGTCTGACCTGGACCAGCCATGGCTGTGGGTCTTTTATCCCTGTGCAGACAATACCATTAGTGGTCTAAGCTTCAGAGTTGCAACACACCTCAGGACCCTGGAACCAGAGGTTTAAATTCCAGTAAGGTCGACTCAGCCGTTTCTGCTTCTGCAGCAGACAGAATTCTGTGCAGAGGTCTTGCAGATGAGAACCTAAGAACTCAGCTAAGTGTTTGCCAAAATCTTCCTCTTCTTCACTGTTGTGTAGTTTACTGCACATCAGTTTGTTGCTGCCATATGCCCAAGAAGTGGTTGTATTGTACTGGCGCTGTAGACCTAGTATATGACTGTAAAATATTTGGGAAGGCCACAGGATGAAATGCACTGTGGTTTTCTTTAGCATAGTGTCATGGAAGGACCTGCTGATGCCACTCTGGGCACCAGGTGACCAAGCAGCCAAAGCACAATCACTGCTGTTGCTAGTCTTGAATGCTGAGATTTAGGCAGAAATGCTATTCAATTTTTCCCAAATTCTTTAACATAATTTATATTTGTGCATGAACACAGCTAAGTAGCCTGCTTACCTGTTCTGGGTGAGGCCTGGCTTGGATTCTCTCCCGTAGAGATGGAGTGTCAACAGTTCCTAAGCAATGTTCAAAATTTAAAATAAATACTCCACTGCACCGAACATGAGCAGTCATGACAAAGGACTTCATCACCGTTAATCCTATTATTTATATACTGCTATGGCTGTATATGACTTCATAACAAGATTGGGATAAAGTTTTCAAAAGAGTCTAAAAGATTCAGGACTCCAAATCCCACTAACTTTCAATGAGAGAGGGACTCTTGAGTGGCTGAGAGTCATTTCTGAAAATGGAACTTACTAGCCTAAGTCACAGAAGTGCTTTTGAAAAAATGTTACCCACAGCTAGCAAAGAAATGAGCAACATCCGTTCCGCAGTGTGTTTACAGTCTAAGCATATGAATGGAAATAGCAAAATGTTAAAACTGCCTCACTATTCCAGATAGTGACAAAGAGAATCTTTATACTGATAGTAATCTACGCAAGAGGACACGAGATGATTTATTACCATCAAGTATTTTTCTGGCAGCTCACTTTCTTAAGCAATTTTACTGTGCTGATCATCACCAGGGATAGGTGATGCAGCTTTGTTTGATGCCACTGAACGTTCACAAATGAGAATACAAATCAATAGTTCAAAAAGAGATTGCGGCATTCTCTTGGCTTAGAGAGATACTATCGTCGTACAACGTGGACTTCTAGTTACCGATCCCAGAGTATCCTCCCATTCCATTGCAGTGACTAGGCACCTATGCGGAGAAACATCAGCACAAGACATGGGGTTTCACTTTGAACGGGGGGGGGGGTTGTTTAAGGTGACCACTATCTTGAGATTAGCTTTTAATTGCAAAGAGTTTCGGAAATGGTCCTTGATTTGTGTAGTATTTTATTTCTCCCCAATGTTGTTGTGAGTGGGGAGGAATGGAATTCAGTGGGAAATCAGTGTTGTGATGAAGTAGCCAGGCAATACTTGAGAACTCTCTGAGAACACCTTCAACCTTTATATTCTAGGCATGTGCTTCATCTCTAGTCAGAGATGATTCTTGGCTTGTGCAAGCGGTTGTATAGATATAAATTCTTAATTCTGCCAGGTTTCAAACACTCCCCATTGAGATCTTCTGCAGCAGCAGGACTAGCTTTCTCCCTTGGCATTAGCAAAGAAATTAGTTTTTGCTCAGCTTCTCATGTAACGCTGACAGACCCTGGTTGTTGGCAGGCAGGATCTAACCTGGGGCCTCTGGAGCTTAGTGCATGAGTCTCTACTACATGAGCTAAAAGCCAGCTGGCTGTTAGCTAAGGCTGTAGAGCAGATTCATTTTATCTCTCTCTCTCTCTCTAAGGGGTCTCAGTGCCACTAGATGGGACAGAACACCACACCCAGGAGGTGAGTGGGTTATACTCTCACTTACATAATTCAGGTGTTCTTTGATGTGGGTTTGTTGCTCAGCTTTAATGGGCCTCTGTTCCACACAGGCACAGAGAGGAAAACATTCCACAGAATTACCAGTGCTTTGATTTCGCCAATTAAAAATAATTTTAAGGGGGAAGCAGTCCTCCAAGATTGCCTCATTCCTCCTTTCTGTTGTCCCTCTCCCCCAAAATACCACTCCCATCCCATTATGCAGTCCTATCCCCTGTGTCAAGGAGGAAGGATGAAGCACCTTCTTGAATCTGTGTTGGTTTCTTCAGTTGGCTATACAAGCACTTTCGACCAATGTAAGGTGCTCCTTCCACACCAAGGACTGAACATGCTGCCTCTCCTAGGCTCTAGTAAGTGTCTTATCTGTTTGTTAATTGTTAAAAGGTGATGCTGGTGGGATGTGAAGAACCATGCACAATTCATGGTGTGCAAAGAGTTCTGCAGGTTTTCTGATTTCTCACCCAGAGTTTCACCCAAAGTCCTATATGAACAAACCCCCAAAGCTCAACAGGAAACTCAGATGAAACCGCGAAGTTTATGCCTGTTTTCAAGTTGAAAAGACATTTAGTTTTGCATGGCTGCAGTGGAAACCCCAAACTGGCCTAAGGTCACTCAAAACAGTACCAGTATTTTACAAATGGTTTGTGAACCTTTGGGGGACTTACTTACACAGGCCCTGAACACCTACAACTCCAAGGAAAGTGAGAGGGAACTGCTGATGCTCATCACCTATTAAAATCAGGCCTTTTGTCTGATTTTGCCAGTTTGGGGTTTAATGAAACCCCACTGAAAATTACTATTAAAATATATATTTGCAGCTCTAGTTTTAATGCTTTAAAAATAAAAAGCAGGTTAGATTTTGTAGGTGTGCATGGACATGCCTGTGGTATGTGTCCTTTTGGATGCCGCTGCCATACTAACTTCACTACACTCTCACCAGGCATGCAAGCCCCACCTCACTGGCTTTTACATCACCCAGACCTAGTCACATCCAATTCTGTCTCACGATAGCAAGACATCAGGAATGAGGCAATCATACTTTCAGCATTCCTAATCAGCTACCGAAAGCACCATTTCCCCCTTCGTCCCCCAATCTGGTTCTCTAAGTTGGGACTTTCATGTCCAAATAACAACTGGTATAATACACCATCAAGATACTCTGGGGATATGTAGGTGTGCTATTATAGGCCACAGAGATTGGAATGCTATAAAAGTAGCAATTCTTAATTTTACATTTCAGGAAATGCCAGAAGATGCTGGAAAACAGAACTCAGCTAAGTGTTTAACTCAGCTTAAATGTGGTTTCTCCCTTGACTGCTGATGCCTTCAGCAGCTGTTTGCAGGTGGTTGGGCTGTTTTCAAGTTTCATTTTCTATCAACAACCTCAAACTAAATCTGGAGCATTAAATAGGCCAGGTGGTGTGTAGTTTTGAGCTGACGCTAAAGACAAACCTGAGTTTTTTCAGTGTCAGCTCTAAGTTTACAAAATGTTGCCAGGACGTACTTACCCGGACATATGCAGTTGCATCTGATGCCTTGTTCAATGAAGTCAGCAGCTACGGACTTGGTTAGACCAATAACTGCTGCCTTTGAAGTGCTATAGACACATCGGTTTACAACTCCTGAAAGAAGAGGTTAGTGTTAGGGTAACATGAAAATAAAAATCACACTAAAAACCAAAGAAAATGGTTACATTCCCATATGGATCTGCTTTTGGGCTCTAGCATTTTCTGGGCGGCATCTCCTTGAGCAGAGGATGAATGACAAGCTGGCTAGAGTGCTGACTGCAAGACAAAGGAATCTGCATGAGTAGAGTGCCATTCGAGAACCAGGATACAGCAGCGTACTGACCAACAGCACTGAATGAAAATGTCTGAGGGAAGTAGCCTCGGAAGTTTATTTTAAAAATTGCATGAAGATTTATAAAGGAAAGGGAATGATCTGCCCCTCACACACAGAGCTCTTGTTGGGTAGCCCTTATGCAGTTGGTACTAAGGAAGCAGTGAAAAACAAGAAAAATTATATAATGTGTTATGGTACCATTAAATAAGGCAAAAAATTGCATCATTCCCCACCCCTCCCGCCCCATCTTGTGCATATTCATTGTGATATGATCTTTAATCACATGACCACATATGGTTTTTTCCACAGTACCGCTACCTCATTCACGGCACAGTGGATAGTGCTCACTGGGTGGGCAGCTATTCACAATTCCTTTTATCCTGATCATTCAGATCTGTGGCCCCATGCCTTAATTACTGCATACCATGCAAACCTGCACTGAACACAGAATTATTAATTTACTCATGGGCTTTCCTATGGTGCTCTCATTGTAGCAACTTAGCTCTTTACGAAGATTAATCAATATTTCTTTGTACAAAACCCCAGCAAGGTGGTATCATCATCTCCATTTTACATATGAGGAACTAAGGCACAGAGGTTAAAGCCAAACTGTCTAAAGTGTCACTTAAATTTTGGGTGCCCACTTGGAGATGCCTAGGGCCTGGTTTTGCAGAGTACTTGGCATTTTATAGCACATCCTATGTTCAGAGCAGAGCTCCCCTGGACCTCAGTTGCAGTTGTGAGTGCTTAGCACTTCTGCAAATCAAGTGTCAAGTTGGATACCCATAAAATGAGCAACCCACAGTGGCTACCTGCGCCCAGCATCACACAGGAATTCTGTGACAGACACCGGGTAGAATCCAGCTCTCCATGGTAGCACTCAGCTTCCTAAACCACAGAAGAATCCCTTTGCTTCCTACAGTCCTCTCCCTCATTCACTACAACCTTCAACTTCTGCAACAAAGGAGGCAGGGGCCCTACAGACAGCAGCCTCCTTTGCTTGCACAGCCCTGTTTCATCCCCAGACCACTGTCCATTCTGTTCACTGAATGAGGTGGGAGTCCTGTGAGGAAAAACTGTATGTGATCACGTCATTAAAGGCTACATCATAATGCTTATGCACAAAGGGGTCAAAAGGAGCTTACACTTCTGTATTCAGTCCCATCCCTCCTAAAATAGGTGCTTTCAAATTTGGACTAACAAAATATTATTCCACAGGTTCAGAATGTCAACCTTGGACACGACCTAGGAATATTGCAGGCATGTATATGGCAAAACAATCCTCTAGGAAGTCTGTTACCTTTAATGCTGGATGCCACAGAAGACATGTTGATAATGTTTCCAGATTTCTGTGCAAGCATCTGCAAAACAACCCACAACCACCATCAAGCCATTCAAACAAAAGCTGTTCTGCCCTATATATATTCTGCCACCATTCCTCACAGTAAGTGGTATTTTCTTCCACAAGCAATTTCTCAGATTTGCAGGTCAAAATACTATCCCAAAGGACGGTGTTTGGCTCCTGCTTCACAGCTTTGAATTAGTAACCCAGTCAGATCAGTCTTAACCATGTTACATTTTGAGCTCTCTCATTTTCATCAATCGTAATACCCACTTTTTATTATGTACTCCCGTAGCACCTCCCTACAAACAATGAATTAAACCTCAGAACCCTCCTTTGAGCTAGGTATGTATTTTAGAGATGGAGAAACAAAGGATCAGTGACGGCAAAAGTCAAATACAAAATCTGTACCAGAGCAGAGCTAGAAACAGAATCCACTTTCCCTGATTCACAATTAACACTAGAGCATCCTCCCTCTCCTGAGCTTCATCTCACTAGAGAATTCTTGGTTATTACACTGCAGTGACCTCTCTGCCAATCAGAGTGGGGGAATGCTGTACAGTTACTGACACAACTGTACCCTTTTCACAACTAAAATGGCTCAGGGCAATTAGTAGCCACAACATAGGGATCTGCATAATGGATGGGTCTTTCTCCTATGGAATAGCTTTGATAAAAGCTGGGATCTAACTAGATGAAGACGCTTTCAAGCGAGGCAGTTATCTCCTAAGAAAATGACACTCCTGGGACAATAAAAGCTTCTCCAGTAGCAAGATTCACCAGGCTAGGGGCCCATTCAAAACTTGATGAAAAAGAATAAAAACAAAAGTTCAGTATATTGCATTTCAATACATCTAATGAGGTTCGAAATTAGACGAAGGACGGTCTTATAGTAAAGCATTGGACTGGGACTCGGGAGAGCTGCGTCCAATTCCTGGCTCTGCTACAGACTTACTGTGGGACCTTGGGCACATCATTTAATCTCTCTGTGCCTCTTCCCCCCTCTATCAAATGGGGATCATTATAAATCCTTTCTCCCACCCTTTGTCAATTTAGCCCATTAACTCTATGGGATAAAGACTGTCTCTTATTACTTGTATGTTCAATGCCTAGCAAAATGGAGACCCGAACCTTGCTTAGGGTCTGTAGATGCTACTGTCATAAGTTATATTCATCAGTGATATCCATGATAATGAAGATATTTGAAACAAAACATACTCTTTCTGATTCTGAAAGAGGAGGAGAAGCAAATTTTGGAAGGCGATCCAGGTTCTGCACCACTCTTTCAGATGATTTGAGCACAGAGCAGGATAGGAGGGGATTCTGTTTCTCACCTATTCTCTCCACAAGGCTGAGGCTACTTCCAGGAGCTCCACTATCTTCTCTGAAGAGACTGGAAGCTGCTGAGCCCTGTGGGACTGATGCCAGCTCCACTCCCCAGTTTCAAGGAACAGGGCTTTATGTGTTTTTAAAAATGGAGGGTGAGGCTGGGGATACGGAAAACACTCCCGCTGCTTGCTGGGCTCCCAGATTTTTCTCCCAGTCAGTTGTCAGGAAAGGTGAATTTTCTGGGACCTTTTCTGTTCCAGTTTGCATGGTGGGGAAGAAAAAGGCAGGAGAGCCTTAGAAACTGATCACTGCTGGTTCTGCTCATCCCTGGGTAGTTATTTACTTCCTTACTATTGCACTGGGTAAATTTAATACAATTGTTTCCATTTGAAACATTTAGTTCAGTAAGCTATTGTATACTATAAATCCACATACATGCAGCAGGGCATGTGCTTCTCAGCCAAAACACTCCCCCTGCTACAAACATGTTCAAGCATTCACCTACACTTTGTACCCCAGCATATTCAAGGGGTGGGTATATTCATTGCACCTTGTAGCGAGCTATTGCTTGTATAATCCTACAGAATTCTAACCACTGCCCTCTGATTCACTGCTGCCTTCATAACTCCCTTGCCAGGTGCCCAACAAGGACATGACTACCATAGCTTCTCAATCCACTCATTTCTCAATTCTTCTCTCTCTCCACCCCAACCCTTCTTGTTCTTGGGGAAGTTTTAGCCCCACCCCAGTGAATATTCCACTCAGCTATATCTGTTATTTTGTTGGTTAATTTGGCATGTGCACCCAGGGGATAGGTAGGGGAGGGAAAGGCGGAACCTAGACAGAATAAGGAGATTTCTTCCCCAATGCCGCTTCAGAGCACCAGACTCAGGTGGTGTTTGCCAGTTAGAGCGAGTCTCTCCCTAAGTCAAGTAATATGCAACAATTTTAAAAACAATTATTTTGGGGAAGGGTGCCCAACTTGAGATGCCTTAAAGGCACCTGATTTTCATCCACCCTCTGACCATCATGTCCTTTTAGGCATCCCCCATTGGGCACCCCAAGAACTGAGGCACCCCAAATCAAGTAGGCCACTGTAATTAGCACAATACTCTCTGGAACTGAGGGTCTGAGGAAAGCAGGGATTGGAATTGTATCATAACCACCGGAGGGTTGCATCCTGTTCACTTTGGTGACAGCCATCCTTCCCTGTAAACACCTTAGCCTGTGGCCCAGAACGTGGTGGTTATGTGACAAACAGGAAGTATCCTCAAGCTATGGTATAATGGTACAGGTGAGTTGTTTATCTAATGGGAGGGGTACTCCCCTATTGAAGTAGTGTGTTGTCGATGATATTGAACAGCTCTGCAAGATAGCTTCCTGTTGTGGATGTGGGGCAGAAGTCACACAATTACATCTGAATCTTTACAAATATTTTTGCAGAGACAGTGTAGCCTTATTGTCTGCGTCCATGTTGTAGAGTATTGCTTTCCCATGCGGCCTCTTACTGCACTGCATTTGAAAATGATTCTAAATACAAATTGTACAGTGTAAAAAACTTGAATTAACCCTCTCCATATGCTAGTCTGAAAGGTTAGACTCTGAACCAGGACTGAATTAAAGCAGTCCTAGGCACAAATATGATATGAGGGCCCTCTGTGGCCACACCCCCCATATTTTCACCCACCATCACGCTCTGATAGTGCCTATGACTGAATACTGCCCAGCTTGAAACACACCCAATGTCTTTTACACTAAAGAGCATTGCAGACAGAGCCTTACCTTGGGAAGGAATGCCTTGATCATTAGATACATGCTGCGAACGTTGAGGTTCATTGTGAAGTTCCAGTCTGTCTCCTCACATTCCAGAATGGTTCCATGATGGACAAAACTGGATTAAGTGCATGAAAAGCAATGGATTATTTCCTGTGCCTTTTCTGTATAATTTATATTTTTTCTCGTGCTCCTCTGGAGTAACTACCCCTCCAATCAAGCAAGGTTGGACAAGACTCTTCAGAGGTTATAATGCACATACAGCTTGCACAAGTTTCCTGTACCTGGTATATGTAGTTCAAGACAGTCACAATAAGCCACCATATGCATACATAAAGATTTGGTAATAGGCAGAACTAGTAATAAAAAAGGGTGTCACTGAAATCATCCATCAAAATTATTGGTCAAAAATTGACATTTGAAAAATTTCAGTGAGTGCTATAGTACTGTATAAAGATATTTTTATTTAGATTTATCTTTTCCAAGTTAAAAAACAATGTATGATGTGAGCTCTCCAGTCTGGAGAAGATAATGCCTTTATCACCAACATATCCAACGTAGTGATGATGAAGGGTGCCCAAAAGAAAGCCCTGGAAGCTGAAGGCCTCTCTCTGCAAAACAGGAAGAGCACAGACAACGTTGCACTCTCCCCCCACTGGTCTGCCACTAGCAGTGAGAAGGTAATTCAGTCTCCAGAGCCATTGAGTCTGTGGCTTGTCTACTTAGCTCACCCTCAAAAAGGCCAGTTGTGATGGAGGATTTTGTTATGCAGACACCAGAAAAGCCTTTGTGGAAAGGAGAGGATAGACATAAAATCAAACAAAATGCCTTTGGGGAATAAACACTGGAAGGAGAAGGGAGTTTAAAACAATAGGCTCTAGTTACCCTGCAACATTGCAGAGGACATCAATCCTTTCAATCTCCTTGGCCAGATTTTCTATTTGTTTTTTGCTGGTGACATCCAGCAACCGCGTTTCAATGCCTATAAAAACAAAATGGTTTTACTGTTAAAAATTAATAGCCTGATTTTCAGAGGCGATGAGCGTCTGCAGTTCCCCACTGATGTCAGTGGGAGTTCACAGGTACTGAGCAGTTCTGAATATCAGACCATAACATGGGTACCCTTGGGTAATATGGCCTTTTACCCCCACCACCCCAAAGCTCCACTGTTTCGTTAAATTGTCCCAATACTGAATTGCTATCATAAGAAGAGCACGGAGTGCTATTCAAGAGCCAAGAGGGGAGTCAGAAAAGACCACTGATGTTATTGTAAGAGAAGAACCACCACATGAGCAGGTGTCTTCTCAGAAGTGGAGCTAATGCCAATCCACTCCCATTTCACAGAAACTCAGCCCACTAAAGCACTCATCACCGTACTGAATTACGACCATTACACGACCACAACAAACTCTCATTGACCAATTGCAGCCACAGCTCAGGTCACAGTTACCTAATAATCATTGTGGGTGTCACCTAGACTCCAGATCACAGCACATGTGGTATTTTATTTGGAACCAAGAGGACTACGAGTCAGGCTTGTACAACTCATTAATGAGGAATACGTGACTTGTGTAAGTCATTAGTCATCTTGTTACCTGGACGGGGTGAATCATAACTATGCTAAATGGGATAGTGGGAAGCACATAAGTTTGATGGTCAAAGCCCTCAGGGCATGCACACAGTGTGGGAATATTGGCTAGTTTTAAAATGTATGCAATGTGACGTTGATGTCTTCGGAATAAGCCTACCAATATTTATAAACAAAAAATGTTTATTTTGGAAAAAATATTAATCCACCTTCCGAGCTGTTTAAAGAGGCTGCTTGTGGCCCTTTCCTGTGTGATTTAACTTTCTCTCTCACATCCACAGGCAAACACAGTTGATTCCAAAATGGAGATTGCTCTGACCCCCTTCTAAACACTTTAGAGTAGAGCCAGCCCCACTGTAACATAGTTACCATAAGATAGAAAGCATAAAATGCCATCTGCTGGCAGAAATGCAAACAGCAAAAAAATGAAATCCTAAATTCACAACTGATCTCCAGAAAGGCATACCAGAGCCTACACACTATTCCAGCACCCTCATGCAAACAACTCCCATTAAATCACCATGATTCATTTCCTGTGCACTGTGATGAAAATACATTATTTTGTGGTTTTATCATCCACACCTATGTACACAGAGTTTAATAGCTACTGTGATGTTAGCCTGGTTGAGTGGAAAAATGCTAATGAAAGATCATAAATCATTCTCCACTGGAAAAACCTGCACGTCTTGAAGCCAAACGGACAAGTTCATGTACATGTTCTAACACACCTCTGGTAATTTCTCTAGGAAATATGTTAGCAAGAAAGCTAACTTCTCCCTGGCAGGCTGACTAACAGTAGTGTCGTCTCTTCTGTATTAAGTTGAAAGTCTGACATATTCTAATTCCAGTCCTCAAAGGAAGAGTTGGGATTTAACAAGTCATGTGTCTGAAGTTCCTTTTCCCAAGACTTAGAGGGGTAGGGACTGCATAGAACTTTGATTCCACCTCCCGGTGTTCCTGCCAGCACAACTCTGTCTGATGTGTCAGAGAGTAAAAAACCCTACTGAGTTTGAGAAGTCATGAAATTCTTAGAGGATCAATTGGAAATTCCCCAGAATGCCGTGAGTCACCTAGAGGCTGTTTGCAGTGAATCTGGCTAAGATATTGTTATTCGGCCTTCTCAGTGTCAGGAATGTATGTAAGGATCAGAGATCACTTTTATTCACTAAGTTAATTTGGAAGTATTTTTGTTCTGTTTCATTGTGTATACAGGATTGATTTCACCCATAGTTTTTATGTTAGACATAAAAATAAACTTGTGTTAACGATTTCCCTGCCTTGTGTCTAACTAAGGAACAATGAGGTGAGTTTGTGACCATGAGTAGCTGATACATACGAGTATGTATCAGCAGGGAGAGAACTCTTAGTCCTGAGCATTTATGCAAATATAATAGGGGGTGATTTAGTGACAGTGTAATTCACATTTAAAAGATATACCAATTCACACTAGTGAACAACTACGATGCCATTAGTGCCATTAATTGGTCAAACTGAAATGCAGAGCACTAAATCTGATTCTTATGTAGCTAATGAAGTACGTTCTATAGCTCAAATGATAGAATTTTGTGATTTTAGCACTAACATCCCAAAGCTCAAGTCCCATGACTGAAACAAGAGGTAATTAGATTTGTCAGTCAGCCCAATGGCCAGGACAAGTCAGTGAAACAGATGCTATCGTAAGGAGCGGCAGCAGTTAACAGCTTCACTAGTGCCTAGTAAAATCAGATGGATGGGGTTACCCCATGTACCTAGTATATTCTTTTTGAAATGCTGAAGTTTCAGTGGAAAACTTGCATTCCTACACCAAGCCTCCACATTCTGCTGCAGCAGGGAAAAGACCAGATGCAACACGAAGGAGTAACTGACATTATTAGTTTCTACTGCCTTTAGAATTCTGTATTGTCCTCCAATGAAATTTCTACAAGCAGCTTACAAAATACAAGAGAGTTGGACTTAAGTCGGTTGTAAAGCATTTACCTGAATACCCCTCCAGTTCTTGCAGCTTGGGCTCACTGATGTCGGTAGCAATGACCTTTGCTCCTTCTTTTGCAAAAGCCTGAACACCACAAGCAAAAGGAACCATTACCATTTAGATATTTTAGGTTTTACCAATAATCAAGGCTGCCTTCTCCTCTCACTTCCTTCTTGGACTGAAAAAGGAGCTGGCTGAAGGCAGCCAGTCTCTTGCTTTTCTTTTTGTGCATAAACAAATTCCGTGCATCTACACCTGGCTACCTAGCCAAACACCCGGGTTCCAGCAGAGCGTACACAGGAGAAGGGGGAACAGAACGTACGATTTGGGTTTATCCCTCAAAGCAGGAATCTGTAATTAAAGCACTGGGTCCCATTACTTAACCCAGTTGAAGGAACAGATATACACAAGAGTGTGATTGATCCATTGGTCTCAAGTAAGGGCAGCACCTGTACTGGACAGTAGGTTCCAAACGTGGAGGGGCTGATCCTAAGGTGCTGAAAATCAATGCAGCACTAAAGACTTCAGTGGAGCTATGCCAATTTACAACCGCTGGGGACCTGGCCCACAGTTGATAGAAAGTGAGTGCTTTTGTATAGTGCTTCACATCCAAATCATTGAAGAGTGCACTACATAAAGAAACAACTTATTAATGGTTCTGCTCACTACATTCAACAGAATCAGGTAGCTATTCCTGAGAGATACCCCTTAATACTAGGGACCCTCATCATCACCTACGTGATGTCTATTGGGAGAAAACTACTTGTTCTGCTCCTCAGAGTGCGTTGTTGACAAGCGATTGCTATACAACAGACTTACCTGCTGATCACAGAAGCAAGAAGCTCTCAGAGACAGACACACTACCCCCAGTAAGTGGCAGTAATGCAGTTTCTGAGCGTACCTATCGTCAACTATGGTGTATCTTTAGGAGATCAGGCATGCCAACTCCCATCTGTAGCTTATTGCATATTTACAAAAACAATTATTAGGAAAAGGAATCTGTTTTGCAAATTAGCTATTCCCAGTGAAAGGGTATTTTAACGCAAGTGACAGGATTAGCAGTCCCCTGGCAAAGCCTGTGAAAATCAAGGTTTGTGACGACTAGGTATCGTTCATTGCCTGTCTCATGCTAGCTTTCCTAGTCCCTCTCCGTAATTTAGTACGGGCAAAGTCATCTGTGGAGAGTAGAGCTGATCAAAAGTAGAGAAAAATCACAGAAATTTCAGAAAAAAAATCCATAAATGTTTTTCATTTTGCTTTTCAGAATGGTTTGGACTTTTTGTTTTCTCAATTCTCCACTGGATTTTTATTAAATGAAAATGTTCAGGGTTTGGAAAAACATCTCAATGTGACCAAGCTGAGCAATCAAAAACTACCAATAGAGCAACAGACTAAATCTTTCCATTTAAAGTTTGCCAAAAAAAATTCAAAAGCTTTAGATGGTCTCCGAAAAAAGAGTCTTTAAAAAAATCCAAGGCCAAACGTTACAGAAATAGGTCAGGCAGAAGTTTTTGATCTTGCTCTTGTGAACGGCTTGGCATCTGCACATTCCCTTCATCTCCCACAGATCAACGAATGACATTCGGAACCAACTGGGATTGAGTTAAATGAATTAACAAGGTACACGAGGGGCCACCACATTCCACCTGGTGCTGTTGCCACAGGGATCCTTCAGACAATCTACTAACTGTCTGACCTCCAAGCTGATACAACAGGAAACCCTGGGACATCACCTTCCCAAAACAAAGCAGCTGAGATATTTGATGAAGGTCACTGATGGCATAGCCGCCTTCCCGAGAAGCAGCAGCTGCAGCTCTCTTCAAAGCAGGAAGCAACTCATGGCTAGATGCCAACACCGGTATGTCCAGCCAACCCAGCTGTGAAGATCTTCGGGGAAGGCTATTTATAGAGCACCAGGGAATTTTGACAATGTGACTCTTGAATGAATTTTTCCAGAATGGAAGCAAGGCTCTCATGGTGTACCAGTAACATTTTTTTCATGTGCTTTTCATGGAAAAGTTGAAGGACTTAGCTTTTAATTTAATTTCCAGTTTGATAAAAGACAGCTCAGTATAGGTATCATTGAGCTAATCAAAACAGCAAAGCTAGCAAGGAACTAAGAGGGGGGAAAAGAAGAATGAAGCTTTCCAGACTTACTATAGCAGCTGCTCGTCCAATCCCTTGTGCGGCTGCAGACAGCAATATTACCTTCCCATCAAGCCGACCCATGCTGCCCCCTGCAGGTATTTAAACATGTTCTGTGGCATCTCTCAAAAGGAAAAGGCGTTAATACCAGCTCCAGGGAATCAAAAACAGATGCAGTCTATAACTGAACAGGTGACTTGGAGCATCTATCACTAGAGAGAACTGGAAAGTATCTTGTTCTTCCCACAAGAGAAGAAAAGTTTTCAGTATGGCTGTGTCATACATTGGCTTATAAAATGAGAACTTTTAAAGCAAAAGCTTTAAAACAGGACTTGCCTCAACCCTGTAGGCAGACTGGAGTCTCCAGTGCCCCTTAGCAGAGTGTGACATCATCAACAAAATGCCTGATGGGCTACCACACTGAGCAATTGGACACTGTACAACAAATATAGGCATCACCAAACAGGATGTGCAATCAGTCTGAGCTGTGGACTGTTTCTCAAGAGACCAAGGATCTGAGATCAGAGTTGAAAACTGAGGGAGAATTATCATGCCAGACCTCCTGGTTATCTCAGCCATGGCTTTATTTTAGAGGTGTCCCTTCAATAAAGGGAAACTATAATATGTCACAGACATTTTGTCATTAGTTAATATCAGCAGGACAAATTCAGGGTGGGATTTTTAAAGATGCCTAAGTGATTTGGATGCCCCGTATCCATTAGAATTTAATAGGAATTAGGAGTCCAAATCCCCTTGGTGGGTTTGAAAGTCTCAACCTTAAAGTTGATATGAATAATATACATACTTTTGAGAAGCGAGATGAAGTGAGTCTGCATGCCTGGACTTCAGGATAGTATCAAATTAATCTGAAATGCAGAGTTTTCAGCACTTCTGTAGGAAGTGACATGTTTTAGGGAGTTGTAGGATATTTTAATTGAAATAAATCTATCAGAGGTTAAAGTGAATTTTAATGCTTATTACAAGCAGTAAGCGTACTTATGACCAGCCAGCGTGGGTGGGACGTGTGTGTGCAAGCTCCCCGATGTCCTGGGACTCTTTGCAGTTCTGGGAAGACTTACCAGTTATACCAAGTTGGTGGCTTTTATAAATTCCAGGTTTCCAAGGCCAGAAGGGATCATTTTGATCATGTAGCCTGACCTCTTGCATAACACAGGCCATAGAACTTCCCCAGAACAATTCCTAGCTCATAGGCCGAGTGAAGCAAGTCTGTCTACAGAGGTGTAATGGGATATCTTTTGAAAACCACAACTGATCAATTTGAAAATTGCAGGGAATGTTCTAGGTATCAATGGGCAGAACACTATTGAATTGTGGTGAGAATCCAAAAACCAGAAAAGCCTGATTTCCACTGATTTCACAGATAGCCCATTTGGTGCTGCAGGCAAAGCTCTCTAGTGCCCTCTGTACTGCCTATACAGATAACAGACAGCAGCTTCCTAGAAGGTCACGGGATTCCTTGCTTACACAAAACAGAGCTGCACCCAGCCAGGCCCCTGGGCAGTGCTGGGGTCCTAAAAAGAGAAGTCCCAGAACTCATGGAGGTACTGGCCATGCACACCGCGAGGCAGGGGCAAAATCTCCTCCCATTTCAGTGTTACCAGTTCAGCAATTTTGTCACTCAGTCCAGCAACGTTTTAGGTCTGCTTGAGATTTTTCAAGCTTTTCCTCAACAAGTCACTAAACTGTGAGCCTTAATCAAACCTGGTGACATCCTGGTGACGTTTGCTACATCTATTGACAACATTTCTAAACTGGCAAGTGAGAGCTATGAGGGGGAGGGGAGGATGCCAAGGGGGACTGAGGGTTAAGCAAGGGGAGGGCAGAGGATATATTGCAGGTTAGCAGTAGGGGGAAGGGAAGGAATCTATTTGGGCTAAGAGCTGGGGGCAGAAAAGGGGAGATATTGGAGTCTGGGGCATGAGGATATTGGGACTGAGGGCAGGGGGATATTGGTTGTCAGGGGAGAATAAGTGGCTTTGTAATTGGTGGGGAGAGAGTGATCAGGGACTCATGATCAGCCAGAAGAGCGGGAGCGAAGGGGGCCTGGACAGCAGGCCCTTGTGCTCTGTGTGGGGAGACTAGAGGGTCCCTGCTCCCTTGCAGGGAGCTAAGTAGCTTCTGTGGGTGTAGCTCTGGGCAGCTCCCGACTGCTGGCCCCAGAGAGCTCAGCTGTGGGATGCTTCTCCAGGATGTGCAGAACAGCCCCAAATCCGGGCTTCCTGTATCTGGAGATGCAGATACTGTTGTGAGGGAGGGGTATGAGCAGAGGGAGCGATGGTGGCTGAGCCAGGTCCAGACTCTGGAGGGTCCCCTTTGGCCCTGGCTCCCTGCCCTGGAAGGAGAGAGGGCTGCTGGGTAACCAAGCTGCCATCACTCCTTCTGGAATGGGCCCAGAGGCAGCATGAGGAGACGGTGCCTCTGCCACCCAGTATGGACCATCATCTCTCCCTCCAGAGCAGGGAGCCGAGCTCCGGCCCCGGCTCTAGGTTCCAGAAGGAGAGAGGGTGGCTCAGGAACCCGAAGCGTTGGAACACTGCCCCAGCTCCTCCAAAAATGTCCCCGCAGGTCGTCCTGGAGCGTCCCGGAACGACCCACGCCCTGCCTCTGGCTCCCTCCCACTCCGCCAGCCCCCACCATACTTCCCACTCCCGCTAAAAAGGAGCTGGAGAAGGCACAGAGCTCGGCCGGCAGGAGCAATGAAGCCTGCAGCCCTGCCACTAACGCGGCAGCTTGGCAGACGATATGCTCGTTAGGAACGACACGGATCGTGTCCGCTCCGTTTGCTTTTGATTTAGGTCAGATTTTACACCGTGTCTCCCGCTCTCAAGGCTTCGCGCACTCCGACAGCTGCCCATTTCCCACCACGACAGCAGGCAAGCATATAAAGGCACAAATCAGTTTCTCAGCCTCGTCGCCACGGCTTTCCGGGCTGCTATTCCTGGCGACACTAACAGGAGGAAACGTGCGAGGCTGAATAAAGCCACCCACCTCAGGATCGCCACAGAGATCAGGCTTCAGGCTCTCCCGACCCGTGTGGCGGAGCAAAGTACGGGCTTTCAGTGTGAACGCTGGGCGCTATCCTTCCGCAGGGGAGCTGCTGGCCAAGACAAGGCCGTTCCCCGCCGGAAAATTCAGATGCTGCCATCTAGCGAGGCTGGGGATACAAAAGCGGGTCTTGTCGCTCAAGAGAAGTGAAGTTTGTCAGCTTGCCCGGGCAACGACTCTGACCAAAAAACCCAACCCAAACCCAACAGTGACTGAGCCGGTTTCCCCCCAGTAATTTGTATGGACTGTATTTCAGTCCGCAGAACCCCAGAGAGAAAAGAATACACAATGCACCGGCGATGACATTTTGCTGATGGAGCAACAGGAGGAGTCGCAGAGGATGCTGCATGGATTCCAGAAGAGCCAGCAAACACAATGGCGAGCCCGGCTGGGATGGCAGGAGGCACAACCGCGGGGGCTTCGGGAAGGAACAGTTCCAGGTACAGCAGCAGTTAATACAGAACGTGACAAGTCCTGCCTCCGGGAAAGAGAAGCTGGGGGCGGCGAGGGCTGGGACTCGGTGGAATGGGCTCTGGGGATGATCCTGTTGCCGGCACCCAGTGCCGAGAGGCTGAACAACAGCTCAAGTTGGCTCGTTACCCGGTGTGCTGCACCCAATAATCACAACGGGGTGGAGAAGCAGAAAAGTTTATTTGCAGCTGCAAAAAGGTACAGGGAGAATAAAATCTCAAATCCTGCACAACAGAGCAGGAAGTTACACAGGCTTTTATACATCCTTTTTCCCAGCATACTTATCCAATAGCAAGCTGCCCCAAGTATCCATATAGCCAGCCAATCCAGTTCCCAGCTAGTTCCCTGATTCTCTGTATCATTTGTTAAACTATACATAAAGCTGCTTTATTCAGCATTGTTCTTCCATATCTCCCCTGTTTGGCCTTGCTTAGTTTCAGGCAGTCTGACTCTGCAACATACTGTTGCAGATTCTCAGCATAACTGCTGCGAGTGCCTCCAGGCGGGGGGGCCAAGGACACTTGGGCCTAGTACGCAGAGCTGCTGCGAGTGCCTCCAGGCAGGAGGGGGGCCAAGGACACCTGGGCCTAGTGCGAGGGGGCTTCATCGACACTCGTGGTCTTCCATCCCCTCGAGTTACCTAGCGGCCATGCCCCAGTGTCCCCAACAATCCCGACATGTTCCTATGGCCTTTCAAAAGAATTGTGACTGGTGCGGGCTTGGTTAAAGGATTACGGGCCCTACGGTTAAGCCCCTTGTCTCGTGGCAGAAGCCCAAGCTGCTTATAGGTCATTGAGTGAGAAGCAGGCCAAGAACTACAATGTGTTAAAGGCTGCCATATTGGACCATGTAGGCTTGGCAACTGAAAGATACCAGCAGAAATTTAGGACAGCCAGGTGGACTTATGGGGTAAGGCTGAGAGAGTTTGTGCAGAAGTGGAATGACTGGGCCAACTGAGGGCTAAGGCTGAGAGAATAAAATGTGGAAGCGGTCCTGGAAACTGTGATATTAGAGCAGTTTATGCAGTCTCGCCTGGATACCACTGAGGCCTGGGTGAGGACACACCACCCAGAGACAACGGAGGCAGTGATAAAACTGGCAGAGGGATACGTTGAAGTGGATTTTTCAAGGAAAGTGGCTGGTCTGGCAAGTGGGGGAAGAAGGAAAAAAAGAGGAGATCCTCAAGCAGTAAGACCCTTGAGCGTGAGGCAGGAGAAGAGGAAGGCCACGTCGGCTGGCAGGAATACAACCTACTATCAGCATGGGGGGGGGGAAGGCCACAGTAAGGAGGGGTGCCTGTATATGGAATGTGGACTGAGGGAATATTGTGGTTGGACTGGGCTGATGGGGAGCACTAAGGGAGAAAAACAATTTCAGGAAGGGTGAGCTGAAGACCAGAGATGGGGGTTATTGATTCAGTTGCCAGTTTTTTCCGGGGCTCGGGAGGGATGGAGAGCCTCTGGAGTTTGCAGAAAACGTACCCCATAGATTATGAGGGGTTCTCTCCTCCTTGGGAATCATGCTCCTAGTTGAACCCTCACACATGGGTGCTCATACTGGCATTTCCTAAGTTAATACTTCAGTCTGCAACCTCAATAATGACCTTTTAATGTAGCTTTGTATGTGTAATTTCCTAGGTTTTTTTTTTTAAAAAAAAAGCAAATTGAAAAAATTCCAGCATGTGGCATCGCATTGAGCCGTGATTCATCCGCAGGATTGGAACCTGCTACTGGCGCTCATGGAGTAACTGAGAACAGTAGTAAGTTGCTATCCTCTACGTGGACCAGCACTAGAGGGATTGAGACACTTTACCAGAGGGTTTCACAGCCATTTATGGAAGCAAAGGAACAGCAAGACTCAAGCATGTGTGTTCCATTCCAGACTCTGGAGGGGAGTAATAGTGTGTACACATTCTTTTGCTCCCATCCTCCTCTTCCCTGCCCTGGCTCCTCCTCCCAGGCTCATTCTCCTCACTTAGCTAGTCCCAGTCCTCAGGCTTCTCATCCCAGTCCCAGACTCCTTGCATTGTCTACCCCCCTTCATCTCACTCCATTGTTTCCAATCTTACTGCTCAGCTCCTTGTCCCTAGCGTCCTTGCCAGCCATCCAAATCTCATCGCCCATACTCCCCGATAGTATCCTTGCCTGACTATTCCCAGCTTCAGGCCAAGCTGTTTCTTTCCTCCCTGCTCACTTGATCACCTCAACTCACCCCAACACTCACATCCCCACTACCTCCTGGATCTCTTTTGGGGTCCATGTCCAATTTCAGTATGGCCTCCAGCTTAACTCCATGTCCCAATCTTTGCACATCCAATCCCAGTTCTCTTCCTCCTGCACTCTGGCTCCTCATCAGATGTTTCCCCTGTCTCCTGGCCCCCTAATCCCCAGTCAACTTGCCCAGCTGGTCCCAATCACCCACTCCCTATGCTAGTCTCTTCCTCTCCAGGCTCCTTGTCACACTCTATTCACCCTGCCCATGCAGGTTCCACTCTTGTCCCCTCTGCATTCGATTCAGGTGGATTTCTCCTCCATGCTGCTTGAGCCCAGAAGGGGGAGTACTGAAAGCACAGGAGAGAGAGGCTCCCTGCTCAGTTCTGGACCCAACATGGCCCAGAATTCCAAATGCAGGGGGAGTCCTGCTCAGTCCCAGGCTACAACATACAGTACACAAAATCTTTGGGAAAATTAAGTTGTGAAGCCCTAGCAAATCTCTATGGAACATGTGCAAACTGCAGTTTTTCAGACTCTTAACTTGGCCAAATTTGGGCAGATTTTCATATGGATGGCAAAAGGCACATCCCTGATACATAGCCCACCTCTGCCAAATTTCAACTCCTTGCTCCAAAGCATGGGGATGCTGGAGTTTCTAAAAAGAAAAGTTTGCCTGTATTTTTTAAATGGGCAAAAACATGGGTCGATGAGCTGCTTGATTGGCCGGGGGCTGCTGATTACCTCTCCACCCTAGAGCAAACCAAGGGCTGCTGGCAGATCCCCTCCCCAACAAACAAAGCACGGAAGAACACTTCACACCCTGGAGGCTGTACCAATTTATAGCAATGCCCTTCAGCATACAGTGGGGCAGTGGCGACCTTCCAGCGCCTAATGGACTGGGTGCTACAGCCACATGAAGTGTATGCTGTAACATACATAGACTACATCATTTACAGCCAGGACTGGGAAGACTATCTTAAACACATCACAGCCGTATTGTAGATGTTGAAGATGGCAGGGTTGACAGTGAACCCAGCCAAATGCCGTCTGGGGCAGCAGGAGGTGACATATCTGCGCTACCGCATGGGAGAAGGAAAAAAAATGGTCCCTGGTCAACAAAGGACAAGCCCAGGCAAAGTGCGTTGTTTCCACGACCAAGCAGCAAGTGCACCAGGTTTGGCCTCACAAGGTACTACAGAAGATTCATCCCAGCGTTTGCCATGATCGCAATGCCCCTAAATGACCTGGTGAAGAACAGCACTAGAAGGTCCCGTGGTCAGCAGCCTGTGAAATGGTCTTCCGGGAAGTGACGGAGAGGCTGAGCCAGGAACGCATACTCATCCATCTGGACTTCACCCCTGAGTTCATCCTTCAAGATGGATGCCTCAGAAGTGGGCCTGAGTGCAGTGTTGTCGCAGAACATTGATGGGGAGGAGCACCCCACAGTATACCTCAGCAGGAAATTGTTTCCACGGGAGATTTCCTACTCAGCCATAAAAAAGGAAGCCCTTTCGGTGAAACAGGATTTGGATGCGCTGAGCTATTATCTGCAGGGGAACTATTTCAAATTGGTGACTGTGCCCTGGTACATTGGCCGAACACCATGAAAGACACCAACCCTAGGCTCATGAGATGGTATCTCTTGCTACAGCCTTATAGCTTTGAAATCCTTCAATGGGCTGGGAAAGACATTAAGAAAGCCAATTTCTTTTTGGAGAAGGACAGGGAGGATTTACCTGATAAAGCCCCACAGCAGAACCTGAGGGGGAGGGTGTGTGATAGAGTATATGAACCCCATACTTGCTGCTAGGCGAGACTCCCATCACTCAGCTGTGACCAGTAGGCAGGAGCCTCCTGCCACGTCCCCCAATGACACAACAAGAAATGGCAATAGTTAGCTTTGTTGCCTAGTACAATGACCAATTCTAGTTTGATTGCCTGTATGCATATAACAATCTTTATTGACAAAAGATGAAATTATTCAGACCAGAATCAACTGTGCACTGCAGATATGAAGTAGAGACTTTTTAAAAACACAGCCTTGATTGTGAGCTCATAAATAGAATATTATATAGAAACTGGTTAAAAAAAACCTGAATGAGAATGCTATTCCCCATCCAAGAAAAGTCAACATATAAAACTTGAAGTAACATTGAACACTAGAAAAAGAGTAGCAGAAAAAGTTCCCTCCACTTTCCTTATGGACTTCCAAGATTAAATTGATTGCCTTTGGGAGGGTTGTCTTGGGAGTGAGAGGGGAAAGTTTAACACTGATAAGTTTCACAGTAGAGATTCTCTGATTTGAGATCCATTCCAGTTTTCACTTCCTCTTCAGCTGGCTGGCTTCATTATCTTTGCCATCATAAGAGGAGCAATGGAGAACCGCTACAGGGGCACCATCAGCTGGATGCAGGCAACACTATTGTCACATTTTTGTATTCCAGCTTTTCCAGTTATTTGCTTAGTTCCTGCTCCAAGAAAACTTCTTCCCACTGGCTAGAGTTAAAACATACCAGCTACTTCTGTAGCACGTCTTCTCTATATGCAATCTCTGACTTTTTCCACTAGCAAGGACAGTAAACAATAACAGGCCGTTTTACTGGGTTGTGCAGTCAGGTGCTTTATCTTTTTCTGATGCTCCAAACCAGTGCTTAAAGCGATCTTCTATACATTCTGTTCCTGCAGGTCGCATGTCTATATAAGAGAGAAAATAGAAAGACTTTTACTTTAGCATGTGCTAAACTGGGAAAGTTACAATTGCTTTGCCTTGTCTAGACTTTTAGAAGGTGTTCAAAGGATTGAGCTAGACTACATGATCCAACCAATATCTTTAAATCCTAGTCTAGACAAGGCGCTTCTTTGATCTTAGCAGTTGGGCTGGGACATGAAATTCTGTGCGGACCTCAGACATGGGGAGATTTGCTGGCAGAAGCATCAGGAACAAGTTAGATCACATGCACTGAACAGTGGTGACAATGTCAAAACTTGCTCCAGCGACCTAGTGCTTCACCACACTGCCGGGGAGCATTGATGGTTTTTCAAACCGCTAATAGTGGCTGCAGTGGTGCTGTTAAGATGTAATGCAGGCCACCAGTAAAGGCTTCCCCCACAAAAAGTGCCTGCGTGGAGAAGAGCAGAGAAGCCATTATTTGCCGGCCAAGGGTTGTTGAGACAGGCAGGAAAGAAGAGAAGCAGACCAAAGGAGGGTAGAGGGAATGGGAAAGGAGACACTGCCCAGGCTGCCATCTTTGCAGCTGGAGGTGGAGAGACTAGTGGCTTGGGTGCAAAACTTGCTCTTGAAACTAAAGGTTAGGCCTTGGAGACAGAAATTTGGTTAAATGCCGTCTCTAGAGTCAAGCGGGTGAAACTAGCTCATAGCTCTCTGCATTGGTGGAGGGCCAATGCTGGAGAATTCACTCGGGCTGGCTAGAAGACAAGAATGCCATTTTGTGCAAAGTTTTGAGGTTTCAGCATCTGGTTTTGTTCTAGACTGGGATGAAATTCAGACCTTTTAAAACTTGTGGCAAAAAACAAGAGAGCAACCTACCCCAGAGTAGCCAATATTCCAGTTGTTAGGGAAGTATCTATGATACGGGAAATCCAGGGTCTTTTATTTCAACAAACTAGCACTTTACAACAAAGAACTGTTTAATCCAAAAAAATCCCAACCAGGTCTAGAATTCACCCTTTCCAAACCTTTCTGAACTAAAACTATATAAATTAAATAATGTAAATAAAAAATACAAAACCCCTCTCAGAGCCCAATATATCCACTGTACAATTGCACAATATTTCATTTGTCCATCCTTACTATTAATCACTAAGTTCAGTATATACTGCAATAAAAGCTACCCCAATCTTTTGAATACTCACTCAATTTAGGTATTCAAGTCCCCAAGTACATATGAAGTCACTGTAGTGTGTACCTACCCTAGACCTTTCACAGGTCTGGCTAGCCAACCCCTTAACGTTCTACTGAATAGGTGTTCCTAACAGAAACATTATTGCATTACGCACCTGTAAGTGTGCCTAAGCTTGAATTATCAAAGAAATTTGGACAAGTAAGAGGCAGTGTGTTTGGTGAATCCAGAGGCAGAATTTCTCGTGAAGAAACTTCCTTGGAGGGAGAAGGCATTTGCTCTTTAACTGAACGAGGTGTGGTCTTCCTTGGAGACCTCTGTATCTTCTCCTTAGTGGTGTCTCTACAGGATTCTGCTCTCATTTTTAGTGCTCTCTCTTTCCATTTGGTTAGTTCTTCTTTCAGCTGAAGCTCATTGCTTAAAAAGAGAAAAATGATAAGAGTGTAAACTACTGGAAGCATGACAATGCAAGTTCCCTCACACTGCCGTATCAATGTGTCCTGATCCTAACTTCAAGGGACAATCTCTAGAATCAAAGCAGTTAAGTCTCCATACCCATTCAACTGTCTGCTGCAAAACTGTTAGACAACCAATTACTGCCAACTCATGTAAGCAAGTTTATATTAAGAAGGGAAGCCAACTCCTTTCCTAAGGTGTAAGGAAGAGACTGAATGATAAAACGTCACCACTGTTGGTGTCCGAATTCAAACCGCTGATGTGTGAGAGGCACAAGTCCCCAGCCACAAAGAGAAGAAAGTTCATCAAAACAAATGGATCTTTCAAAATTTCTCATTTCTCGGATTCTCCCCAGAAATATGAACTCTTACTGCATTTGACTGTAAATCAAACAGCAAGTATAGTAATGTATGCAGTTAAATCAGAAACTAGAGTCTAGACTCTGATGATCAGCTTTTTAAAAACTTACTTTACTAGAAGGTCATTGTTTTTCTTCAACTGCAGGTTTTCTTTCTGTAATTTAGCTTGTTCAGATTTTAAAATGAGCATGTGTGTGCTTTGCACAATCCCACTGCCACCACCACAAGTCAGGGGTATATGGGATTCCTGAGGAACATCTTTTCCTGATATTACTGGGAAAAAAATTATTTGAATATATATTAGAAGCTGTTTGCTATATCTTGGACAATACAAAAAATCAAGTAAAGTTGACCTTCATAAAGTAAATAAAGAAGTGTTTTATGACTAGAAAATTATATTAAAATTCCCTTTTGGGATTAAGTGTTCACTGTATGGGTTACAAATACGGTTACAACAGCTTCAATCTTTCTACACAGGAATTCAAACAGACTGCCAGTTACCTAGTATAAAATTCAAACGGTTCTCTAGTAAATCACATGATCTACTGCATGTAACTGACAAATCCAAAATACAGTAATATAATATCAGTTATGGTTAGAAGAGATAACCATAATACCTAGCTCATAGAATTATTCAGCAGTAGATCTTAAAGCACTTTACAAAAAGAGGAAAGAATTGTTATTCCCCTTTTACAGGTGGGGAAGTTGAGGCCTAGAGAGAGGAAGTGATTTGTTCAAAGTAACCCAGTGAATAGAGCCAGAAACGGAACCCAGGTCTTTCCAGTCACAGCCCAGTGCTCTATCTACTAGGCCACACTGTCTCACATCTTGATATAGTGAGGATTCCCTTTTGCCTCTAGTTTTGCAAAAGCTATACAAACTGTACCACTCTGTCCAGGAGTGTTTGATGAAGGTGTGGGGCCAATTACAGAAATAGTCAGACATGTCATTCAGATATGACAAGCAAAAAAAAAAAAAAAAAATTAAAGGTCTGCACTTTCATACCTCGTCGCTGCTGCAGTCACACATGGAAGAACTCTACGTGCCAAATTACTGTGATTTCCAGAGTTAATGAGTGGGGTCTGAAGAGCTCTCTCACTACACCTCACCTACCGTATGTCCCAAAGAAAGTACTGTCCCTCCTTAAACCAACTGTGGACCAAAGACTAAACATTTTCCTATCTAGTGCTCTATGCACAACCCACAGCCTCAAATCTATGTTTTGTTTGTATAGATATTGTGAAAAAAATCCCTTGTATGTATTTTATATTTACCAGTAACATCTTGTTCTTGCTGTGCTCTTCTCAGTTCTTCTTTTAATTTTCTTAACTGTTCCTCTTTGTGTTCTGCAAGAGCTTTTGTAGTAGCAATTCTGCATAAGGAAAAAGAGGAAGCCACTATTTTAGCAGTTTGCCATTGTGTAATTCTGCAACATTTTGCAGTTTTAATTTGTTTGTTTCTCTCCAAATGAGAAATCAAATAGCAACAGGATCCAAATATACCGATAAAATAGCCAAACATATCAGAGCTAAGAAACTAGAACTCTTCACCAAGGAAGCACAAAATATTTAATGTACACAGCCTGCCACTCCGCATGCCTTACGACAAAATAGCTCTATAGTTTCTGGGTAGATTAAAGACACTCAGAGCTCTCTTCGAAACAATGCCTGAGCACCAAATATCCAATCAGGTTTGTATTTTCAGTGCAGTTTCTACCTATTTCTGGGAAATATCTGAAGTGTTTAGGTAGGATGTTTGAAACAACCTGTATAAAAAAATACTTTTAAACATCAGACCTTATGCTTTCCAAAAAAAGAACTGGAAAATTTCAGGATATCATACTTCAGTAAAAAAATTAAACTTACTCCTGTTCAAAAATTCTGGATTGTTTCATTCTTTCCATGTCAGCTTTCACCAACTGAGTTTTGAGATGATCAATTTCTTCTTTATATAACGTGGCACCTTTATCTAATTTCGCCTAATATGTTGGATGGGAGAAAAGAGGAGATCTAGTGATAAGAAAGTTAGATCTGTTAAAGTTAATTAGGGATATTTAAATACCATCTTGCAGAGGCAATACTCTTATTCTAATGATATAACTTTACTCCTGAGGGCATTCTGCGCCAAAAAATTAAAATCCTGCGCACAATATTTTAAAATTCTGCAAAAGTCTGCAAATGTTATTTGTCAAATAAATGTGGAGGCTCCAGCATGGCACTGGGGAGCATAGGCCACTGGCTGCACAGAATTGTGAGATCACTGCTCCAGGGACATGGACTCAGCAGTGAGTCTGCACCCAACCCTGACACACTGCAAGGACCTGGCCTGCCCCAGAAACACCCCAGGCCCTGCCCCTCTGTGCCAGGTGCATCAGGTGTGGGCAGGCAGGCTCAGCAAAACAGCATCCAAATGTGGAGGGGCTTAGTGTGGGGGGATCCAGGTGGGGGTTGAGAGGGTTCTGTGTGGGGCAATCTGGGTGCAGAGAGAATCTGGATGCACAGGGGTTTGTTGGGGGGTTCTGAGTGCAATGGTAATGAGACTCTTCAGGGGGGTCCAGGTGAAGGTGGTTAGAGCTCAGTGCCATGGAGTGGGGGTGCCTGGGTGTGCGGGGGGTAGAGCTCAGCAGGGGATTTGAGTGTGGGTGGCTTATCAGGATAGTCCAGGTGCAGCGCGAGTGGGACTCCTCAGGAGAGGTTCTGAGTGCAGGGGGGTCTGGAATTGAGGGGGTCTGGATGCACAGTGGTTGGGCAGATGGGGGAGCAGCTCCCTGTACAGGGATCCCTCCCGCTGCAGCTGAGGAGCGATGAGTTCAGGAAGCAGAGGTGTGGAAAGGGAGTTTACAGAGCTTCCTGAAGCCAGGAGAGAAATCTGGGGGTGCCATGCAGGGGAAGAAGTAGTCCCATCCAGCCCAGCCCAGGTGCTGAGCCTGACACAGGGCAGGAGCCACCAGCTGGGTCTTCCCCAGTTCCGCCTCCTGCCCTACAGTGATTTACCTCTCTGCCGGCTGCCCTGGGCACCCGAAACATACTGCTGGGGAGGGCTGCATGACCACTCTTGTGGCTTCCATTCGCTTCCCATCAGAAAGTCATTTTTCTGTGAGGAAGCAAATAAATCTGTGGGGGGCATAAATAAATTTTGCGCATGCGCAGTGGCACAAAATTCTCCTAGGAGTATAACTTGGGTTCCAAGCTTGGTCACTCACTGCTGCACCGAGAATGTCTGAAGATACAGGCTAAACCCTAGGGAAAGAATGCATCACTTCAATACCATATAGTGCAACAGATTGGCTTCCACATGTTGGCCCTCAAGAACCTTCTCAGATTTCCTCCTAGCTCTCAAGTGGAAAACAGGAGTGACATTTTGCTTAAACAACTGAAGTTTTACAATGAAACATACCTTGAAAGTCTGTTTCTCTGTTAACGCATTTCTAAGACACTTCTCTGTCTCATTCAATTTAGCCTGAAGTTGGTTAAGTTCACTTGCAGCAGCTTTAGTTTTAATCTCTGTTTGTAACATGGATATTTTCTCTTCCTTCTCCTTGACATTTTTTCCTGCTTCATTTACTGCATCTTCCAACTTTTGGATTGTTGTTTTCATAATCTTGAGAAAAATATCCAGTTATTAGAAGTTATCCTAGCAATTACAACTACATTTGGCAGGCTTATCAGCTGTATTAGAGGTCAAGGAAATAAAATATTGTCTCATTCTGTTGGCTGAAAAATGTAAGAAGGCTTGTGCTGCCTACCTGTGGCAACTACTTCAGACTCCAGGGCTGTCAGCATAACATTTTTCCAGATATTCCGGAGTGCTCAAAACTTTAGAAAACAAGTGCATCTGACAACTGATTATAAGTGATCAGCTACTCAATTGTCCTACACTAATTTAACATTCTTGAAGATGTACCAGATATCTTCATTTCTTCACTATAGTCAAGTACCTAGTCATTTCTACTAAAAGTTTATGAACTGATGTATCACCCATGTCATTATCTAGTTTCCCAGTTCAGTCCTGATCCAATAGGACCTTTCTGAATTATTATCTAAATTCTTCAATTTTGGTTTTGAGTTCTGTGCCAATCTCTAGTCTAACAGACATAAGGATTGTATGACCACATGTAGCCTTACAGCCATCGCACTGTTAGGCACAATATTTTAAATATATTTAAACACATTTGAAATGCTCTCAGTTGGTTAATATTCATATACACTATTGTAAATCTAACCTGTACCTACAGCGTCAACTCTTCACATTCTAAATAAGACTGCTTTAATTTATTTTTGGATAATGAAACAGCTACAAAAAAGTTAAGTGTAGTCTGGGCCAGTGGTGTGTACAGCAGTTTTACACTCATAGAATCTCAGGGTTGGAAGGGACCTCAGGAGGTCATCTAGTTCAACCCCCTGCTCAAAGCAGGACCAATCCCCAATTTTTGCCCCAGATTCCTAAATGGTCCCCTCAAGGATTGAACTCACAATCCTGGGTTTAGCAGGCCAATGCTCAAACCACTGAGCTATCCCTCCTCCTAGATATTAATTATCTAGTCTCTTATTTTCTTAGTTTTTGTTTTTTTTAAACTCAGTTTAAAGTACCCTGTGAAATTTCTCTACTTCGTTTACAGATGGTTTTGCATTTCTGCTGATTTAAATTGATTAACATATCAGATTATATACCTTTATATCTTGTTCTGTGGCTTTTAATTGGTTACCAAGTCTATAGTTTTCTTCTTCTAGTGCAAGATTAGCAACACCACAAGGTGCCAACTGTTCCTTAACTGTCTTCAGTTGCTCAAGTAACTCCTCAGTTTTCCCTTTTGTTTGTTTCAGTTCAATTTCTGAGTCCTTGCAATAGTTGGCAGTTCTGGTATCCATTTCCAATGACGTTTGAAGGAGTGTCTGCAAAATTAAATAGTGCCATGCATGTAATTGTAAAACTATTAGCTTTTAGAACCCAGCCACAAATAAAATACCATAAAGATATATGCTAAGAAACCAACCCAAATATTTAATTTGTCAGAGTACATACATCCACTTGTATGGAAATGGCAAAATAATTATGCAGGAAACTGACTCTTTAAAAAGCAGTTAAATGTATGCATGTAGAATATATTAATTTCTAATATACACGATGGGAGCCAGTCCTGAAAACCTTCCTGAGGTACAAACTGGACTTCCAGATTTGGATGATTCGCCTCAAGAACCATAAAAAGTAGGGGTGGCACCGTGGTGGGGAAGGAGAGAGAGAACTGCTTCATAAGAGAACCCAGAACGTCCTGTCCTTAAACTTTTACTCCCACTAACATAGTTTGAGTTTTCTGAGGTAGGAAAGGTATGGAAAAGAGAAAAAATTGAACAAAGTTTTACCAGATTATTGTATCAAGTCTTGAAGTAGTGTTGGAGAAACAAGAAAATAGTATCCTAGGTGAAGAGTTTGAAGTCTCAGCCATATTAAACCATGACATTTATACAGATTGCATATTTCTAAATGAAACGGTCATCGTTTTAGTTTAATTTTGCTGAAATAGCTTTACGTGTAAATTCATTTTTGTTGGGCTCCTATACAGAGTATAGTATTACACTGGACCACAACTTTTAGAACATCTTTTCATGCTGCATTAAAAACTCGTTGTTCAAGTTCAAGACACAAAGTCTGTTACAGTTTCAGACAGAAGACAGTTCAGATGGGATGTCTGACAAAAGTCTTCAGCAGGCTAGCTCCAACAGAGAATTGGTAGTATTGCGGACATATGCCCCATTTCGGGCTTATAGTGCATAGCTACAGAAACATCTCTGATACGTAGAGATGCCTGGGCGTAAATAACAACAGGTGCTCCAAGCACTGACTATTTGACTTTTTTTAAAAAATACCCTTCCCCACCCCAATTACAGAGTAAAAAGCACAGAAACGATGAGAAGAACGTTCATGGGAGGCAGGGGAGAAAACAATTTTCTGAATGAAAAATCTTTAGGGCTCCATCTGGCCTGAAGGTCAATGTGGACCAAGAACTTGCAGAAGTGTGAGAAAAACCAAAAGGAAGAAACAAAAACCCTGTAAAAGTTCCAAGTAGAGCTTCACTTTACAACTTAGTACAATATGAAGATACTACTGGAAATCAGATGCTTTGCCAATATACAAGTACTTGTTAACACATGAAGACTCCCAGAAAAAAAAATCTGGTGGGTTTATAGATTTCAGAGCTGTGTTAAAAGACAAGTTGAATGATGTACTGTTATAGCAGGAACTTTTACCTTTACTTTAGGTGTCCAGAATTTAATCACTTGTAAAAGCCTCTCGTTGTCTTGCTTTATTCCTTCTTTAAGTTTTTCTACATCACAATGATTTCCTGAACATGTTTCCAAAAACTGCATTGCTTCTTTTCTAGTATTCTCTTCCTGTTGTAACTCAGTCTCTATGCTGAGAAGCTCAGTTTCTGTTTCTGACATGTCTCTGAGAATGTGCTGCATTAAAAAAAAAAAGAAAAAAAATGAAAACAAGCAATTTACCAATTTGATTGCACTACATTAGTTTTCATTGACTGAATGGCTCAAATAACTTTACTCGCAATATTGTTATAGTAATTTTTTTAAAAATTGTTAGTAAACACTGTATTTGTTGTCTTACACTAAAATGTTGTATATGGAATATTTCTTAGCTTCTAGTTACGCTATATTTGAAGTATAGATTCAAAGTTTATTTTACATTCGACCCCCTTTGTTAATAGCATAAAAATATCCTTAACTTAATGGACAGTTGTGCCATTCAACGGTATATATATAGTATTTAAAATAATCAAGCAAGAGATTTTTACAAATGGAGTTGTAGGTGCTTTATAAGACCAACATAGAGAGATCCCAGGCTGAATATCTTGCATATAATAAGCTCACTTATTGTGTCACTTCATAAATTGAAAATTTAATTCTGATCAGATCAGAAAATTAAGATAAAACAGATTATATTTAAAAGTGAAGGTTACTGTCAATTATTTTCCTATAGCTTACAAAAGCGCGAGTCACCTGCAAATAAAAGCAACTCCACAGTGAAGTAGCACATTCATGTTGTGATATTTCCCAAAATATAAATATTTCCCAAAATATAAATATTGATGTCTATTTCAGTCAAATCAATATACCGAGTGCTACCTCGATGTGGATGTCCAAGTTCTGCTGCAATTCGTGGACATTTAACTCTTGGGAAGCTGTTTCATCCTGTTTCAAACAAGTTTTCTTGAGACACCGAATCTGAGACAGTAGCTCATCCTGTTTTCTCTTCTCATCAAGCAATTCCATTTCATGGTTGTTTATGGTAGTATAGTGTTCTGCCTTCTTCTGGCAAACACGGCTGAACAGAAACTGTTGAATATGAAAAGGTCAGCATTAAGGATACCTTGCATTTAGCTGTGTAGACAGCTGTGTAGCACTTCATGCATACGCAAAAAATTTAAAAACAATGTATAGTAAGAGGCCTCGTAAAAAACCCTCTTCTCAATTATTTCCACATGATGTTTGTAAAGAATATATTTTTCACAGCTCTAGAAAAGCTCAAAGATTTCAGGGCATTTGGACTAGACTGACTGAGATACTAAACTAGTGGTGGGAACATATACTACATAGCTTGCAATCCAACAAAGAGCAGAATTTGGACCCAAGCAAATTAAAATACCTTGATTTCAGAGGACTTACTCTAGATTTGCACCAATGCAATCAAGTGAAAATCTGATGTATTCATTTTATGACATCTAGTATGGCCTCAATCTGCCAGGTTTAAAGTTTGTTATTTTTTAAATGGCTGAAACTACTACATACACACAAAAGTCCCCCCAAAGTAAATAAACGAAGGAAGACTATAAAAGAAAAAAAGGACCAACAATTATTATGAACAATTTAACGAGAACTTAAACATACGACTCCAAAAATGCAAATGCTGATGTGAAGTTATGAGATCACACTCTATGGAACATTTGTTTAATTTCTTAGCTAACAAACATTTACAAAAAGTGACAGCTATACATTCTCAGGCCTAGTCAATATTTTGTTTTCTTTGAACTACTGTCCCCAGTAACAGAAAATTGCCTGGAATCACAACTACAAAGACCCAGAAGAGAATTAACATGTTAAACTACATTTACTGTACCTATTGGCATGATAGAACCTGATCTACTCATATGGTAGAGCTCCTCTCTTCCCCCATTCCTCTTCATTTTAAGTGATTAAGAATGAATGCAGTCAATCACTCAACTGCAAGATGGGCGAGTGTTGCAAGTATCCAGAAACTTTAAAGCTACCCAATAAAGGTCTCAAATCAACACCTGCCATGGGACAAGGCTATGCTACAAAAGCAACCTGTATTTTGAAGAGGTTTACATAATGATCCACAATTCTACTTCTGGAGCATCTAGCATACGGATCAAGTTTTCTTTAACCAGTTACAACATTTTAAAGAAATGTTAAGGGTATTAGACTATTCAAAGTAGCTGAACTATATTCAGAGTTTAAGGCCAATTCTATGGTTTTTAATTGGCCCTGTTATATAGGGCTTATGCAGCAATTACATATCAGTTTACATTGCACACACTATATATGTTCTGCAACAACTGCATACAGCAGAACACGTTCAGGAATGAAGCTCAAACCCAACATTGCATATTAGTTAGGAATTTCTTCACAACCATAGTGCTCCATGAGCATTTGTGTTAGTATGTTGGATAAAATGTAAAAGCAGAGCTACATGAAGCCCTCCACACAACCACTGTTTGAAATTTGTACCTTAAGTTTGTTCAACAAGCTCTGGAGATGATTGCTTATTTTCTCATTTTCAGTTTGAAGCCTTTTGACTTGTTTAGCCTGTTCAGGTGAAAGGTGTGTCAGCATCCCAGCTATTAGTGCTTTTTGACTGCTGAGTTCACTTTTCAGATTTAGAGACACTGTAGCGAGACACTCATATTTCTTCTCCATCATTAGGAATTTCTCCAGAAGCTCCTGAGATAAGGAGAAATGGAATCAGCCACAATAAAGAATAAAGCATCCTTGAAGAATATTTTACAAAGTGATCAAGCTTTAACAGCCCATCAGACTCCATGTGTTCTTTAGGGAATTTATTGGTTTTATAATGTTAAGAGAAATAACTATGGAGTAAGATTCCAATCACTACTCACCACAGAAGGAAATGGGACACAAATTAGGTTAGACAGTACAAAGGCAGAGAGTTTGGTAATTCTCCAAAAAGAGCCAGAGCCCCAGACTCAATTATATGCTTTCAAATGAGCTCAAGTTGTTTCCATGACTTAGACTCAAAAAGATCTTCATACCTCTACTCCCCCCCCCTCCCCATGCTGAACTATCAAATATGTTCGATATATTTTTCAGTACACAGTGAACATTTCAAGAATGTGCACTGAATCAAAGTTTACTAACTGGCATTGTCTCCTTCCATGTCTCTGGTTACTGTAAGTTATATTTAAACAAGATGTTAGATTCCCCAATACTTCAATCCCCCAGAGAAAACAGGAATTGCCATATCAGACCATTATCCTGTGTCTAATCTGGCTCGTATCAGACACTCCAGTGGTATGTGCAAGAAACCCTAAAGCAGGCAGTTATTAAATAACTTGCCCATAGGGAAGTTTCTTCCTAATCCCTATTAGTTAGATGTTGGTTTATGTCATAAAGCATGAAGGATATTTCCCTTTCAAATCTTTAAACAAAAATCTTTACTACTTTAACACTGGATGTTTGCACTAACCATACGAACATCCAACCCTTTGACTACTAATGAACTCCTGGCCCCAATGACATTTTGTGGAAATGAATTGCACAGGCTAATTACATGTAGTGTTAATTTTATCAAAAAAGAGATTGTATACCAATACTGATATCAGATATCCAGTGTTGTAATCGTAGAAAAATTACTAACATTCTAGAAGAAGAGGGTCCAAAAAAGTCTTCAGGACATGGATGCTAGGAAGAAGCTTCTCCTGTCGGTCAGGTTATTCAATAACTACCTACCGCAGGTTTCAGAGTAGCAGCTATGTTAGTCTGTATCCGCAAAAAAGAATAGGAGTACTTGTGGCACCTTAGAGACTAACCAATTTATTTGAGCATAAGATTTCGTGAGCTACAGCTATCCTTTCCTCAAAACAGCTGGAGACGGTCAGTCAGGGTCCTGGACTAGCTAGACCATTGGCCTAACCCAGTATGGCAATTCCTATTTTCCTCATCAGTTAAAAATTGATTGTATTTCAGTTTCATTAAATGTTTCCTTGTTCTTGTATTATGAAAAAGGATGGGATGAATAGAAGTACCCAAGTTTACTTTATTTACATAAATTAGTTACTTTCTCTCTTTGGACCAACTTATTCATCACAGTCACAGTCTTTCATTCTCACACTCTTCATATGGAACTTTTTCCATTCCTCATTCTCATCACCTGTTTAGGCGCTTGTTTCTATTGTATCTTTCTGAGAGATGGGGTGACCAAAAATGAACATGAAGTATTCTAATGAGAGTTCGTACCACTGATTTATGTGATGTGTTCTCAAGTTTTCAGTATCTATCATTCTCTTCCTTACAGAACCTAAAATGATGTTAAATGTGCAGCAACAGCCAAAAAAGGAGAGGTCTTCATTGAGCTGTCTACAATTTTGCCCAGGTGTAAATTAACTGACATCTGAGGAAAAACATCATGAGTGCATGAGTAGTTCAAATTATTCCTTCCAATGTGCACCATCTTGCATGTACACATTCAAGGTTTTGAATGTTATCTATGTCAAATACATGTTTTACAGAAGCCAGTTCTATGGTAGTTTGAGGAACCACATGAGTGCTACTGCTGAAACCAAACCATCCGACACATAGTTGGCCAGCAGGTGGGATTGTTGAGCTGCGTTAAGAACAGTACTGGAAGGAACAGCAATCAGCAACATGAGAGCATCGTCACTGGAACTCAACTGTTTCAAGCAAGGTCAGGGACCAATAGCATGTGAGTGTCTGAAATCTGGTGTAAATTGGAGAAGCCCTTTGGGCCTCTCTAATGTAGTTCAGATTAACCCTGTGCACAGTTGCAGCAGAATCAGGGAAGTACAAAGGTAAGCTATAAGCCACTTAAGCCATGCATCTTCGCACCCCTGATCTATGCACATCAGCAACGCCCCAGAATCTGCCCAAGGTTTTGTACAAATGCTCCTCTCACTAGCAAGGTTTTACAGAGATTAGAAGATTATTCTGTTTTGAAAGGAGAAAGGCTTCATTAAATATGAGCTATAATTTTCAAATAAAGCTAGGAGTTTTACAGAACATCAAAGTCAGAGTGCTTGTATATCAACTTTTCAGTAAAAACTATTATGAAACAGTTTTGTTCCCATAATTAAGATCAGACATTTTAACTGCAAAGTTCAATTCAAGAGTCTCTCAGATTACCTGCAGACAAGCTGTTACCAGTGTTCCCAAATGGTTTGTGAGCTTTTAACCACTTCATTTTAGGACACATGTACCCCCTCAATATTTTTATAAGGCTAAAAACCCTGCTAAAAAGGACAATTTAAAATCACTTCGGATAAACTGGTTATTGACCTTTCTGTAATGGTTCAAAATGTGTTGCCTGTGTCCACTCCAACATAGCTGTGTGCACACCCCGAGCACAGTTGCCAACATTTTTTCTCTTCGTGGTATCAGTTGGCTCCAGCACCTCCTGGTGCTGTGCACACATAGTGCTGGTATAAAAGGCCCTGCCAACCTGCTCCCTTTCAATTTCTTCTTACAGACCGCCTCCGATGAGAGGGGACGGAGGCTCATTTTGGAATGGACATGTGAAACACATCTCAATAACCTTTCTGTAACTGATTGTTCAACAGTTGTTTGTTTTTTTCCCCTTCAAGTGCTTGCACATATCCATTCCAATGTAGGCGACTCCCAAGCAATTGTACAGGAGGTGAGTTTGTAGTTCAATGACAGGCTGACTGCAAGACTGCGCAGCCAGAGCCGGCTTCTTCTCTAGCCTGCTGGGTGATGGCATAATGTGTTCTGTCTGATGTCCAGGGTGCGCAATGCTGCCTCCTGTTGGTTGCTTTGAGACTTTCGAAAGAAGCAAGGAAGGTGAATGGGTTGATTAAGATGGAAAGAGGACGGTACTTTGGGAGGCGGACATGGTGTAACTTGTCTTTATGAAAAATTGCATACAGGGGGGTATGCCATAAGGGCTCCAATTTCGCTGACCTGTCAGGCAGAGGTGATAGCAACAAGAAGTGCTATGTTCATAGACAAGCAAACACAGGAGCATGTTGCCGTTGGTTCAAATAAGAGAACATAGGACGAGGCCGGCATTGGTGCCCTGTGGCAGGGGAACCACCAATGGTTCCAAAACAGTCATTACATAGGTGCTGGTCCCCATGACGTGGTGGCCAAATGTTTGGAGCCACCCCTGTACTTGGGGCTGCGGTTCCATAGGGATGGCCTGAGGAGCAGCGTGGCGGCTGTGGTGATGCGGGGGGAGTAAGATCCCACTTCCAAGTCTGATGAAGAGAACGAACTGTGGTGTAGAGACCAACGCGGTGCCATTCCCTTTAGTGCTGGCAATCAACGTTGAGGGGAAGATCGTGATGAGGCTGCCAACAGGGGTTTTCCTCTAGATGGCAGCCGCAGTACTGGGTGAAATCCTAGCGACAGCTGTTTGCCATTCATTGTCACCAGCTGTGCCAAATCCTGACAGTCTGGAGATGCTGGTACCAGTATGGAAAGCAGGTCCCTGGCTGCTGCAAATGCCTTTGGAGTCAAAGGTACCGCAAACTGGCTAGAATGCTGTCTGTCTGGAGGAGGTGGCTCCTGTCCTGGTGTCAGGGGGGCTTGCAGTGGCACTGGAGCTGAAGGCATCTGATGTTGCAGTGCCATGGAGGAAGAGCAGCCAGACATGGGTCTGGCTCTCTCCCGGTCCCCCTGTCTGCTCACCTTCAGCACCAGAAATTGGCTTTTCTCTTGGCGTTTACGGTGCTTTTTCTTAGGCACCGGAGAAGATTAGTGCAGAGATTCCTGACCCATGCCAAGTCAGAGTCTGGATCTGAGGAAGGTCTTAAAGTTGCGCCCATGAGGAGGACCTTCAGTTTTGCTTCTTGGTCCTTTTTGGTGTGGGGCTTGAAGTTCCTGCAGATTTGGCAACAATCTTTCCCCCGAGATTCCCCCAAGCACTTGAGACAACTCGAGTGCAGGTCACTAAAAGGCACAGACTTATCACAGGAAGCGCAGAACTTGAAACCCGGTGACCAAGGCATGCCCCGGCATCAGGATGTGGATGATCCCACTAAGCATGGGGGGCATCTAAAACTAACTACTATAACTATTTACACTGAAGAAATAGAAGAGTCCCTAGGAGAAAATTTCCTGAGCAATGAGGAGTTCCAGCAACCATCACGGGCAGTAAGAAGGAACAGATGGTAGCAGGTCAGCAGGACCCTTTATATCGGCGCTAGGAGCATGTGGCACCAGATGGCATTGGCACTGAACCGACAGATATCACTAGGGGAAATAATTCCAGCAACTGTGCTCAGGGCATGCACATACTTACATTGGAATGGACACGTGCAAACGCTCAAAGAATTATATGTTATGTTTAAGGACACAATTTAGTTGCAGATTCAGTAACTTTACTGGACCTCTGTGACTTCTGGCTTCAGCTGTTAGTGCCTGCAGCCAGGGCCACGTACCCCTTTCCCCCCGGCCCGATCCTACCCTCTGGTTATTTTTAGTAAAGTCAGACAAGTCATGGGCTCCCATGAATTTCTGTTTATTGTCCACGACCTGTCTGACTTTTACTAAAAATAAAAGTGACAACATCTTAACCTTAATTATGTTGTAGACAGACAAAGATACTGCTCTAGAATTGTACCAGGGAATGAATAGTTCTACAGTTTCACACATCAGTTACTTAAGTAACTGATATTTACCTTTACTTCCAAGGCTTTTGCTTTCATGCTATCTGCATGTCTCAGTTCTGTGACATCTGGTTGTTTTGCTTGAACTGCCACATCATTCAGATTCTTCTGTTTCAATTCATATAGAGCACATTCAAGTTTTGCATTTGTTTCAGTGCACTGAAAAAATAAATGCACAAGTATAAAACTCTAATTTTACAGTCATATGACTTCTATTAGTATCTAATAGTATTTGGGACACAAACCATGTCAATATTTTTTTGCAGTTCAGTCTTGAGCAAGTCTCTCTCAGACTTTACACCTTCAAGTATTTGTTGGAGCTCATCTTTCTCTTGATTAATTGATGAAATCTGATCTTGAAGTCGGAGATAGTGATTAGTTCTTTCAGCCACTAACTGGTGTCTTTCATGTGAAACACTGTTTAATGCCTCAGTTAACTGGTTGACCTACAGAAACAGTTAAACAACATTACTATGAGTTGGTCCAATTATGTATACTTTCAGTATTAGAGTAGAGCATTCACTCAATTTTGTCAAATACCGCATACAAACACCCATCCAACACCACCTTTTAAGTTGCTCCTTCCCAGGTAGGATTTAAAGATAATTAGAAACAAAAGACATTTCAGAATTAAACCTTCTCCTTCTCATAGTGATATAAGAATTGGAGCTGAAGTAATCATATCAATTTTGTGGGTTAGCATTTCCCCTTTGGAGACCTAGACTTAAATCCTGACTTGGGTCACCAGTGAAGAGGAGGTTAAAAAAAAACACAAAAACAACCGACCTTCAGTGTACTGGATCTTCGTCTACTGCAAACTCAGAACAAATAATGAAAGGAAATAAGAAAGGAGAAGGAGGGATAGATGATTGTATAGATTTTTATAGTTGGTTTTATTGGCCTATCTACACCATATATTCCACTGAATGAAGCCACTACAAATGAAAAACTATTCTGTGAGCTGTGTGTCACCTGAGGAGATAGCACAAGTTGAATAGCTTGAATGTTACAGGTCAAAATGGAAGTGAAGAGGCAAAAAAGTGTATGGAGAAGCTATACTAGTGTTGCTTTGACTATTCCTGGCTCTTTGGTCCTCCCATGGAGTACCTGTGTGACGTTATATGATTGAAATGAGACCATGTATATCATTGATGCTACCACTGTTAGACAATTGCAACAAATCTTGTACAAAGTATGTATGTCATATAAAAACTGTTAATAGAAAAGTTATGACTTGCTAAATATTATCTATTTAAATCCAGTTATCACTGTATCTGAAGTTATGAATACTGGCTATGTACCTGCATCACAATTGTCTTTTATCCTGGGGTAACACCCACAAGATAGTTTATATCCAGTCTAGACAGCACATTGTTAATGGACTATTCAAGTTTCATGGCCCATCAAAGACACCTTGCTGTCAATGGGCCATAGAAGAAACTCATTCTGCCCAGATGGCTCTTCCTGCAGACGGCCTCAGCCTCCAAGGGGCCAGTGTCTACCCCCTGAGAGTCAAGCTTTGCAAGGACATGTGATATACTCAAGTGACCCTGGACTCCACCTTGTGCCAGTAACTTTCCACAGACTGGACTGTGAGCTTTGTTTGAAATAGAAAGTTTCCAGGCACATGGCAAAGGGTATAAAAGACTCCAGGAATAACTCCGTTTTGCCTCTTTCCTGCCCTGATTCTTTGAACTGTGGATTTACAACATTGGACTGCGGACCTTCCAATCTTTTGGAAGTTGCCAGAGCAACTTTACAAGTCGGCAGTCTAACATCACTGCCATAAACCTGATGTAAGGATATTGCCATTATTGAATCATTTTAACTCTCCTTTTCTTTTCTTAATAAATCTTTTGATTTTATTTACTAAAGGATTGGCAGCAGCATGATTATTGGGCAAGATCTGAGTTATATACCGACCTGGCCAAGTGCTTCATCTTTTGAGATTGGAAGGACCCTATATTAGATGAAATTGGCTTTCAGTAACCACTCATCATAAAGTCCAGTGGTTACGGTAGTGAGACAAGGGCTGGGATGCCTAAGGAGACTGTCTTTCTGACTTCTTAACCAGAGTGATAAGACAGAAGTTTACTTTTGTTACTGGCTTAGAATAAACTAATGATAAAATAACCACCAGTTTGGGGTGAGTCTGCCCTATTTCTCCGCAGTTTGTCCTGAATCTGGCACTCTCAGTTGTGACCCACTGAGGCACTGAGACACCGTGATTAATAGATTTTTGAAATGCCTGAAGGAGGAAAAACAAAAAAAATCACATTTTCCTCACAGTGCCTTCTTAAATTTGAATGGGTAAAAATATAGAAATATACAAAAATGTATAGATCTGCCATTAACATTGGTATAGTTTTGCCTTCACAAGGAAGTACAGTAACTCCTCTCTTAAAGTTGTCCCGGTTAACGTTGTTTCATTGTTATGTGGATGATCAATTAGGGAACGTGCTCATTTAAAGTTGTGCAATGCTCCCTCATAACGTTGTTTGGCAGCCGCCTGCTTTGTCCACTGCTTGCAGAAAGAGCAGCCTGTTGGAGCTAGCTGGTGGAGGCTTGGAACCAGGGTGGACTGGCAGACCCCCTATCAGCTCCCTGCTCCCCTACATTCCCTGTGCAGCAGCCGCCCAAGCAGGCTATCAGTTGCCAGGCAGTTCAGCTGTCCCTCCCCACACTGCCTTGGAGATGCTCACAGGAGCTCACAGGGAGAGAGGTGCTAATGTTGGGGTATAGGAGTGGGAGGGGGACACCCCATCTTCACCGAGCAAGGGAGGGACACAATAAGGCTCACGATGGAGGGAGCTTGCTGGCAGCAGCTGCTGTCTCAACTTGCTGATCTACTTAAAAAGGCAATGTCCTCAGAGTGGGGTCAGCGTACTTAAAGGGGCAATGCGCGTCTCTCACACACTCGGTGTGTCTCTCTCTGTCATGCTGTCTCCCCTCCCTCAATTTGTGCTGCCTTGTAAAGTGTGAGGCTACATTAACAACAATGTGTTAACCCTTGAGGGCTCAGCCAAGTGCTAGCTCATCATTTAGCAGTAAGGCATTCCCTGGGAAATATCCCACCCTCTTCCATCCTCTGACTTCACCACCTCAACCAAGCTTCACAATCATCTTTGCGGTGTACAGTATTAAATTGTTTGTTTAAAAGTTATACTGTGTATATAAAATATAGTCTTGTCTGGCAAAAGTTTTTTTCCCTGGAAACTAACCCCCCACTATTTACATTAATTCTTATGGGGAAATTGGATTCACTTAACATTGTTTCGCTTAAAGTAGCATATGTTCAGGAACATAACTACAACGTTAAGCCAGGAGTTACTGTATACTTGTGCTTTGGATTAGAACAGTTCTTAGCTGCAAGCATCCTTATTTCTAGTAATGTCTCCTCTACCTCCCTGAGAGGTTGTCCTCTCCTCACCTACTGAGTGCAGCTCAAATATTTGAAAGTTGACACTGGGGACATTAGTCCTACCAACCTGACAAGTGATTCCAAAGCTGTATAAGATTCTTAAACCAGAGGAAAAAAATTGGAAACTTCAGTCTGTTCCTAGTATGAGGTCAGGTCTCAAAATGCGATTCCCCATCCCCCAACGTATCAACACCACCCAGAGAAAAAAGGAATTAGCTTAACTTGAAGTCTTTATTGAGACAGCTTTCAGAGTAGCAGCCGTGTTAGTCTGTATCCACAAAAAGAAAAGGAGGACTTCTGGTACCTTAGAGACTAACAAATTTATTTAAGCTTTCGTGAGCATCTGATGAAGTGAGCTGTATGTATTTATGCTCAAATTTGTTAGTCTCTAAGGTGCCACAAGTCCTCCTTTTCTTTTTATTGAGAGAGTTAACTGGCATTGGGCAAGATGGATTGGTAGACACATTTTACAAGAAGTTAGTAAGTAAGAATTTTTCCACTCATATTAACTCCACTAGTCTTCCAGCATGGGGTGTAGTGATGGGGGCGGGATGGGGGGAGGGAGGAGGAAGTGGAAGGAGGTGTAAAGAAGACCTAGAAAGTGATCCCTCAAGAGCCATGAGGGATTTAATTGGGGCCCACCTGATTAGAGAACCCCTCTCACAAAAAAGAAGCACCTGCAGATGTTTGAAGGTTGTCCTTGTAGCACCAGACAGCCACACTGGCCTTGCATCATTTCCACTAAGTCTGAATTACATGTCCTTTGTACAGTAGCCTTTGCTGCCCATTGTTTCCTGATGCTTTGTATGCTTATGCTAAACAACACCCAATCCATCTGCCAGTCAAAGTTTACCAATGGCTTTACCTTTTGCACTGTAGGTGATAAACAAATACTGATTTCTTGTACTTCTTGGTATGACTGAGTTAAACATAAGGGTGTGAAGAGTATATAAAATGTGTCAAACTTTTGAGGGGATTTTGAACCAAGAAAAAAAGGTAGGCAACTTGCAGTGAAGTGCTGGAATATGGGACTCTAAGCAGTCTGGCAACTAAGATTTGAGGGTCTGCAGTGACTCTTTGCAGGCATGCCTCAGAGTGTGAACAGTGCTCAAACTTTGCTTTCCTAGGCTGGCCTGCCATTTTAGAGTGGAATAAGAATCCAGTTTTGATTTAATTTAATCTTCAACTAACAAAATGCCAATGGAAAACAGCTGTAAGTAATATTTAGACAATGTAAAGAATTATACAAATGCTAAATGTTCTACAAACAAGACTGACTTGTATCCCAGGGATATAATGAGAAGTACTCATCACTATTTTACAGATGGGTGATGTATGGCAGTGGGACAAGGCAAGTTGCCCAAGGCCCTACAACAAGTCAGTACCACCCTGAAGTTCCTGATTCGAGTCACATATTAATCCTATTGATCATGTGTTCTCTCCAGGTGGTCTTTAAAATGTCTTTACTTTAATAAAAATAAAAGGCATTTATAGTGCAGTATTATAATTAATCCTCCGAGACACTGCAAATAAGTATCTACATAATACAACCCAACTGACTTAAAATAGACTTCATTAGGTGGACTGGACAGCTCAGAAGACTAAACAGGATTCCAGCATGCCTGCTATTATTGACAGAAATCAAGGTGATGTCATTAATGATCTGAAGTTATTACTGAACACCTATCTAGTGGTATGACCCTAATTCGGGACAAACAGTATCCACACAATTTGTATTCATAGATTAAAGCCAAAAAGGATCATTGCGATAATTTAGTCTGAACTCCTGTTTAACACAGCCCATAACTAAACTTTCAAAATAAGTCAAAGTATATATTTTAGAAAAATACCCAATCCTGATTTAAAATTTGGCAGTGATAGAGAATCCACCAGGATCCTTGGTAAATTGTTCCAATGATAAATAAATCTCACTGTCAAAAAAGTTATGCATTATTTCCAATCTGAATTTGTCTACCTTCAGCTTCCAGCCATTAGATCATGTCACACCTTTCACTGCTGGACTAAAGAGGCCATTATTAAATATTTTTCCATATGTAGGTCCTTATACACTAATTGATTCACCCTTTAATCTCCTCTTTGTTAAGCTAAATAGATGGGCTCCTTGAGTCTATAACTATTCTAATTGGCCATCTCAGTAGAGGGCCCGCAATGAATGTTTGCGCACGAAAACTGAAATAGCCTAATTTTAAAGGATGGTCTCTCCACAACAGTGATGGGAAACTTCTGCCTGGCCAGTATGTGTTTTGTAGATGAAAAAGAGTGCTTTAGCTCCTAGTGCTACACATCTGCCACTTATAAACACTAAACTCACTTAATGAAAAGAAATGAAGTGAATATAAAACTCACTGGATGTTTTAAAATCAATTTAACTTCTGTATATTGCCCTATTCTGCAACTTAAGTGAATACCTGAAAATACAGCCTCAAACAAAGTATTTCTGAAAGATTATTCATAAGCACATTTCAACACACCTTACCATAGCAGTGTATAAACTTCAAGTTCACGTTTCATTGTAATGGACGCTCCACATTTCCACATACCTTAAGCCTACCACACATTTAAGTTATCACCAATCCTTTCACTCAGGCATTGAGCCCTAGATAAAGATGAAAGCATCTATTGTGATCTTAAAAGCACAATTACTATTAACATAGGTATTGGTGTCAGATGCCTCTAGGCCTATCAGGAGGGCTACAAGAATCAAACACTACACATTTAGAAATATTTTTACACTTTACTCAACACTTGCTGTACCTTCTCCATGCTTCCATGAAGGTCCACCTCGAGTTTGTTCTTCTCTGCTCTAACAGTTTCCAGCATGTGCTGGAGTTTGTCTCTTTCTGCTGTTAATGAGGAACTCTGTTCCTCCAGTTGCTGAATACGTTCATTCTCACCCTCTGTCTTTTCTCTCAGTTCATTCAGCAATTGATTCCTTTCGCCAGAGGCTAGGTTTAATTCTTCATTCAACATTTTTATCTATAAAATCATCAAAAAAAGAATACATACAACTTCGTAAAAACCAAACCAAGTTACAGTATCCCCCAAATTTACCACTCTAATAAGCTACAGGAAATGGCACTGTGAACAAATTCAGGCAAACATTCAGTCATAACATCTAACAATAGGTAGAGTGAACAGGAGTTTTATCTCTATTAAATTATAGGAAGTAACTTAGTGGATAAGTGTTCTTTATCCTGGAAAGGAAAGCTAGGCAGCAGTCCTTGCTTTCTTGGCATCATACTTGCCTTCTCTTTTAGTTGTGTTCTTTCTTCTGTTAGTTTTTCTTCAGTCTTCAACAACTCCCTTTCCCTCTCTACCATCAAGTTCTTCTGGGTATCAACCTGCTTTTCCAGCTCCTCATGTAGATTTTCTATTTCTGCCTGAATTTTTACAGACTGAAACACAAGAATTACATGATGATATTTAAGAGACTTCCTTGTAGTCTACCAGTATGGAACTACAAAGATAAACAATTGTGCTCATTTTAGGGGTTCTGAAAGAGAAAAGTCAGCATACTCATTAAGTCTGCTGTTTGGAAACCCTGAAAATTCAGTTTATTCTCAACTGACACCTCCCACCCTAAGTTCCTCTAGGAATTCCAAAAGGACATTGACTCATTTTGCAAATACAATCCTAGCTAATTTTGCAAGGCAAGTGAGGACAGGGATAGTGACTGGAAAAGAGTATGCCTGGACTAGGAAGGATGATAGATAAGAGGTTACTTATCCAATTGTTCTCTGTAAGTATCAGAAGAGATAAAAAAAATTCTTGATAATTTTCTGTTAGTCGCTTCTCTAAATTCATTACAAAAGTGGATAGTACCGCTTACACATGTAATTTGAAGGTTGTTACTGGAAGCTCTAGGACTAAGTCTTGGCCTTCAACTCAGTCACCAGCATTTGTAGGGCAACATCTTGAAATTAAATTAACTAACCTTATGGCATCTATATGTTTAAGTCTGAAATCTAAAAGGAATTTGTTACAAATTGTATTCCGGACATTTGCCAGACCACCCAGCTGGGTTGACGGAGAGAAGCAGGATAAAATCATATATGAAATTTCTCATTCTGATGCACAATTTCTCTTTATTCATCACTAATGGGAAGTAGCAAGCAGTGATTCCCAGAAATGGGGTGGGAAGATTAACAGGCATTATGGTGGAATAACAGGTAGAAATAGAAGTACATACACATACATACATAGCAAAACCTTTATAATTTAAGAAATAATCTGTGAATGAATCCAGTAGCCCCTTCCTAACAAAGGATGCATCTACAAAGGAATTGAAGTGTACTCTGTAAAGTCTTTCTTGGACCATGCTCCGACACCCCCTACTTCCAAAATGCCACTAGGGACTCTATATAGGGAGTCCTGATTCCAGGGATGTTCTTCCATATGCTTACAGATCCATACCAACTGGTGTAGGATTTCAATTTCTCACCTGCAGCGATGCCAAGGCCCTGGCCTTTTGGATAGAATGAGATCAACGTGCTACAATTGTCACATGTGCTCAATAGGTTTGATATATATTTTTGGAGCTCTAAGAAGGCCCTCTGATGCCACAAACTTCCAAAGGGGTGCAAAGGACTGGAACAAAATGGGAGAAATATTTCATAGGAATTGTGGAAAGAAGAATTTATTTTGGGTCAAAAGATTTCTGGAGCTATGACAATCTTCCTCACAACAGAAGCAGTGTGGTTTTGATATAGATAGAACTTATTCTACACCCTGCCGTTAGGACTAGAGAGGCTAGGCATACGCTTGTCTAATCCATCATCTTGACAACTGATTTTATGGGGAGTCTGATGTGCCTACCTAAAAGAACACTGCTAGGGCCTGTTACCCACCTTCTATAGTTCTTGGTTATGGGACTCCAATCAACCATCCCAGAGAAACTAGTGTAGCTGACATCACCAGAACTTGTTTATTACAATAACATATACAGGCCAGGTTCCCACTGAGCCAGGCACTGTACAAACAAAGATTTGTTTCTCCTTAGCCTAGAAACAAAATACGACCAGTTCAATGAACAAAGTTTCCTGATTGAGTTCTGTCTAGGTAGCATAAAGCAACAGTGAGCCAAAGCTAACAACATTCTTGTGTTCAACCTCCCATTTTATTAACACTAGGTAGCACAGACCCAGATGAAGAAGGGGTCCCTGCTTCTAGAGATCTGATCTTTTCTGCAGGTACAATGGATGTTTCTTGACTGTATCAAACCCAAACAAGTGCCTTCTAGGCCAGTGGAGGAATTCAGCTCTCTTTTCTCTATCCTTTATGTGAACTGCCTTAAAAGGCAGCAGATTTGTCTTTGCCCTGTAAATTATTTCCATTTCTAGCAAGAGGCTTTGAACTGTGGTTACACCCTGGTTTTGGATAGAAGATAAACTGTTCATGCTTTGATATGATAAACTAATCTCCAACAGAATGTAGGAGCAAACATGTCCTAAAGGCAAGTTATTCCATAACTGCCCCCTAAGTCATCGTTTCTTGTACCTTTCTCTGAAGCAATAGGTACTGGCCACTGTCAAACGGCATACTGAATTCCACTGGCCATTGGTTTGACCTCATCTGGTTATGTCTATGTTTTTATTCATACACACATCCGAGAGCAGTTAAACTGATCTGAAAGGATGTGTACTTGAGCTTTTGTACGTTAGTCTTCCAGGCGTGCTCCCCATCCTGTGACACTTGCTTCGATAGTAAGTTGGAAGGGAATGGAGAGTCAATTGGATTGGCTGTCAGCATGTTAGTTGTTTATACCTGCCCACAAAGTAACATTTGGACGCAAAGTGTGGGTGACACACCTAGTTTTGCATTGCATCTGGCAAGTGAGCGCGTGTCCTCAAAAGAACATTCTGAAGACACACCCTGATGAGTCCCATTCATAGGGCACTGATGCACAGCACCAGCAATCCCAATTGCTAGAGACAATTGGCTATGAATGTCCACTACCAGGAAATAACTGATGTAATGAACTATTGGATCTTTTTAGTAAAAATTTTACTACCATGCTAAAGATGTACAGAATCATGCCTGTTTTCACCCTGGGTGAACTGCATAGATGAGAAGCATTACCTGTTGGTCATGAATAAGGAGAGAAGCTGTGCAGCTGCAGAAGTGTTCATAAACATCATTTCAACACAAACCTTAGCGTATCACTATATTTTCCAGTCTATGTCTCACTATAAAGGATTTTCCACGATTTTACATACCTTAAGCCTGCCACACCTTTTAAGTTTCCACCAATGCTTTCAATTAGGTATTGAACCCTAGATAAAGATGAAAGCATCTCTAACTACTGCATTCTTAAAAGCACAATTACTATTAACATAGGTATTGGTGTCAGATGCCTCTAGGCCTATCGGGAGGGCTGCAAGAACAAAACACAACACACTTAAATGTTTTTACACTTTACTCAACACTTGCTGTACCTTCTGATTGCTTTCATGAAGGTCCACCTCGAGTTTGTTCTTCTCTGCTCTAACAGTCTCCAGCATGTGCTGGAGTTTGTCTCTTTCTGCTGTTAATGAGGAACTTTGTTCCTCCAGTTGCTGAATACGTTCATTCTCGCCCTCTGTCTTTTCTCTCAGTTCACTCAGCAATTGATTCCTTTCACCAGAGACTAAGTTTAGTTCTTCATTCAACTTTTCTATCTATTAAAAACATCAAAAAAAGAATACATACAACTTTGTAAAAACCAAACCAAGTTACAGTATCCCCCAAATTTACCACTCTAATAAGCTACAGGAAATGGCACTGTGAACAAATTCAGGCAAACATTCAGTCATAACATCTAACAATAGGTAGAGTGAACAGGAGTTTTATCTCTAGTAAATTATAGGAAGTAACTTAGTGGATAAGTAAAGGAGTACTTGTGGCACCTTAGAGACAATGGGTGTTACCAAAGCAAAACTATTTCCCCATGTTTATTCCCCCCCTACTGTTCCTCAGACGTTTTTGTCAACTGGTGGAAATGGCCCACCTTGATTATCATCACTACAAAGGGTCCCCGCCCTGCACTCTCCTGCTAGTAATAGCTCACCTTTCCTGATCACTCTCGTTACAGTGTGTATGGTAACACTCATTGTTTCATGTTCTCTGTGTATATAAATCTCCCCACTGTATTTTCCACTGAATGCATCCGATGAAGTGAGCTGTAGCTCATGAAAGCATATGCTCAAATAAATTTGTTAGTCTCTAAGGTGCCACAAGTACTCCTTTTCTTTTTGCGAATTCAGACTAACACAGCTGCTACTCTGAAACCTGTCATTAGTGGATAAATATTCTTTATCCTGGAAAAGAAAGCTAGGCAGCAGTCCTTGCTTTCTTCGTATCATACTTGCCTTCTCTTTTAGTTGTGTTCTTTCTTCTGTTAGTTTTTCTTCAGTCTTCAGCAACTCCCTTTCCCTCTCTACCATCAAGTTCTTCTGGGTATCAACCTGCTTTTCCAGCTCCTCATGTAGATTTTCTATTTCTGCCTGAATTTTTACAGACTGAAACACAAGAATTACATGATGATATTTAAGAGACTTCCTTGTAGTCTACCAGTATGGAACTACAAAGATAAACAATTGTGCTCATTTTAGGGGTTCTGAAAGAGAAAAGTCAGCGTGCTCATTAAGTCTGCTGTTTGGAAACCCTGAAAATTCAGTTTATTCTCAGCTGACACCTCCCACCCTAAGTTCCTCTAGGAATTCCAAAAGGACATTGACTCATCTAGCAAATACAATCCTAGCTAATTTTGCAAGGCAAGTGAGGAAAGGGATAGTGACTGGGAGAGAGTATGCCTAAAGTAGGAAGAATGATTGGTGAGAGGTTGCTTATCCGATTATGGTCATGTCTATGTTTTTGTTCAGACACACACCTGAGAGCAGTTAAACTGATCTAAAAGGATGTGTGCTTGAGCTTTAGTAAGTTAGTCCTCCAGGTGTTCTCCCCATCCTGTGACACTTGCTTCGATAGTAAGTTGGAAGGGAATGGAGAGTCAATTGGATTGGCTGTCAGCATGTTAGTTGTTTATACCTGCCCACAAAGTAACATTTGGACGCAAAGTGTGGGTGACACACCTAGTTTTGCATTGCATCTGGCAAGTGAGCGCGTGTCCTCAAAAGAACATTCTGAAGACACACCCTGATGAGTCCCATTCATAGGGCACTGATGCACAGCACCAGCAATCCCAATTGCTAGAGACAATTGGCTATGGATGTCCACTACCAGGAAATAACTGATGTAATGAACTATTGGATCTTTTTGGTAAAAATTTTACTACCATGCTAAAGATGTACAGAATCATGCCTGTTTTCACCCTGGGTGAACTGCATAGATGAGAAGCATTACCTGTTGGTCATGAATAAGGAGAGAAGCTGTGCAGCTGCAGAAGTGTTCATAAACATCATTTCAACACAAACCTTAGCGTATCACTATATTTTCCAGTCTATGTCTCACTATAAAGGATTTTCCACAATTTTACATACCTTAAGCCTGCCACACCTTTTAAGTTTCCACCAATGCTCTCAATTAGGTATTGAGCCCTAGATAAAGATGAAAGCATCTCTAACTACTGCATTCTTAAAAGCACAATTACTATTAACATAGGTATTGGTGTCAGATGCCTCTAGGCCTATCGGGAGGGCTGCAAGAACAAAACACAACACACTTAAATGTTTTTACACTTTACTCGACACTTGCTGTACCTTCTGATTGCTTTCATGAAGGTCCACCTCGAGTTTGTTCTTCTCTGCTCTAACAGTCTCCAGCATGTGCTGGAGTTTGTCTCTTTCTGCTGTTAATGAGGAACTTTGTTCCTCCAATTGCTGAATACGTTCATTCTCGCCCTCTGTCTTTTCTCTCAGTTCACTCAGCAATTGATTCCTTTCACCAGAGACTAAGTTTAGTTCTTCATTCAACTTTTCTATCTATTAAAAACATACAAGGAATACATATTGTAATTTTGTTTGGTTTACAAACTTTCATATAAATAGTACCCCCCAAATTTCACCATTCAGGTAAAAGTTACAGGAAGCAGCATGGTGAACAGATGTAAACATTCAGTCAAAGTCTAAAAATAAATGTTACCTCTCTTTTTCTTTATAAACACATAATCAAGTTGCTACACCAGATTACCCTTTGAAATTTAACTAGTATTGATAGCCCAACAAAAACATTTACACACAGTGGGCAAGGCGTGGGCAAGGCGTTTTTCTGTGACTTAATGTCTTTGCCATATTCTGAAGGAGACAGAAGGTTGGTGAGGTAATCTTTTATTGGATTGACTTCCTTTGCGGGGGGAGAGACAGACACACACACAAGCTTTTGAGCTTATACAGAGCTATTCTTCAGGTCCTTCAGGTTCAGAAGTCAGTCCAATAAAAGGTATTACCTTGTTGGGAGAGACTTGGACTTGACATGACCCGCCCCCAGTCATCTTGTATGCTCAGCCACTATAAATTAGAAACAAAAATCTATAGTCACGAAAATTTGGCCTTGGCTTAGGCAGATAAAACAAAATGCCAGCTGCAACATTACTAAGAGGGATAGATACAACTTGAGTTTCAGCAAGTTTTTTACTGGTATCTGTGAGGGTTTCTTGGTGGAAGTTGCTTTTGAGGATAAGTAAAAAGTATGAGGTGTAGCTGTTGCTAGGGAAATAGCCCATTAGGGGTTATTTTGAGAAATAAGAGAGAATATTTGAAAGAGTAGGGAGTCACAATCTACTGCTGATTAAACATTCCTACCCTGAGAGTGCATCCCACCAACAAGCATACAAGTCATAAAAATAAGCAGACCTTGAGATGTTTTAACAAACTTTGAAAAATGCAAAAGATATATGGGTAGGCAGGTCCTAGGCACGTGAACCTCTGTATAGTCATATTATGTAAAATAATTGGTTCGTATTTTTTAATAGGTACGTTTTGAGTGAAATAATTGGTTAAGGTACAGATTAAAAAACTCTCATTTTAATTACACAAGAATCAGAAGAAAAGTTTGTTGGAATTTAACTCTGGGAGACAGCTCAAGAACAAACTGCTAGACCTCTGATACACTGCATGACACCACACTTGTGCAGAAGCCGGAGCCCCAGACAATTTGATCCTGACTGGCCATCAGGAGAACTCCGTCCGCTTTACGGAGTTGTGATCACTGGAATGCTTGGCATGTGCATTCTGTTGCTTAATTGCTAATAAATATAGATTAAGGGTATTACTGTGTGAAGGCTCTTTCATTGTGAAAAGGTCCCACTAACCCATAGAGGGCCACTGGACCTACGGAAAGGAGAGGGGCTCTAAATTGTTCAGGTAACCACCTCACCCACCTTTTCTCTCTAGTAACCATGTTGGTTCCAGGATATAACACCACTGCATATTCTGAAGGAATGAAGTTTCAGAATCGAAAGGAAGGAGAAAAAAGAGTCAGATACCCAAGTTCATGTTCAACTGTTTTATACTGATCTTTTTTGGAGTGTTTCTCTCCTGTCCATTGTCCTAACCACATCTGACCTCTGAGGAGCTAACTAGAAGATATCACCCTTGCTGCAGGATACAGTCTCCAAGTAGGAAGCTGCCAACTAGGTATACTTCACTACAGTCACTTTTAACTCTCAGCACCATGACATTTTTACCTTTAAAAAGAATGAGGGCTAAGTACTTCCTATCTCTTGTTCTACAAGGTCCTTTGGAAACAAAAGTTCCCTTTTGAAGGAATGGATGTATCTTTTGTGAGCATGAGTACTGATGCACTGGCATCTGATTGCCTGCACTATAATTACAGTTTTGTTATGCTTTTGTTCAATCTTAGTCTTATCTTTGAGGACGTAGTCAGAATAGAAACTACTAGGTGACACAGGATGAGAGTCCTTAAACACCAGGAAGATATTTTCCCTGGGATAAGGGCCATTCTTTTGTCTGGTTTAACGTTAGACACTACTTTTTTCCTCTCTCTGAAACTTCTTGTAAGCAACAGATTTATTTATATTTTTATATATGGCTAAGAAACATAAGAATGAAAGTTTTCATTTTTGTGCTTCTTAACCAAGTGCCCATAGTTCATGTCATCTGTGGGTGACACCTCAATCATTTTCATGACACACTGACAGCAAACTCAGGATTTGGATCTTCCTATATGAGCAAGCAGGAAGAGTTGCCAAGGTATCAGGATGAAGACAGTTGTGAGGCAGATATTCAGGACTGTCCAGCATCCAGCCAGCTCCCATTGTCCTGAAAACATGCCAAGGACTTTTGAACCTCGCCCATAAGAAGTTTTTAGTACTAGCAAAGATAACCAAAAAGCTACTTGTCCGGTATGTTGGGTAAGTGTTCTTTATCCTGGAAAGTAGTCCTTGCTGTCTTGCTACAGTACTTGCCTTCTCTTTAAGTTGTGTTGTTTCTTCTGTTAGTTTTTCTTCTGTCTTCAACAACTCCTTTTCTCTCTCTACAATCAAATTCTTCTGGGCATCAACCTGCTGTTTCTGACATTTCAGCTCCTCCTGTAGATTTTCCATTTCTGCCTGAATTTTCACAGACAAACACAAGACATTACATGATACTTATAAAGTGACTTCACTGTATTCTATCAAATTGGAACGGTAATCACAACTGTTCAAGGGTTCTAAAAGAGAACATACCTATTAAGTCTGTTATTTGAAAGCCATGAACATTCAGTTTAGCCTCTATCGATACCTCCCACCTCTAAGCATTCCAAAAGGACATGGGTGGCTCTCTTTCTGGAAATGTAATCCTTGCCAACTTCAAAAGGCAAATAAGAACATAGATGTGCAATTAAGACAGACTAGTAAATTTGGGTATGAGGAGGTTGCCTTTCAGATAGTTTTCTGAATATAATAGAAGAGATTGCTGAGTCCATGCTTAGTGATCACAGCAAGAATTTTCTCAAGCTCAATGTTCTAAAGCTGGGTAAGTAGCAAAGAATCCCACACAGTACACTTCATGGAACAGGTATGTATGTACTTACAATTGCTGTTCTATTAAGATCAATATCTGAATGGAAGAATAATTTGATTACTTGGGTCTATGCACTTGCACCTGTAGTGTGTACAAAAGTATTTCAGTGCTTTAAAGCTTGAAGCCATTAAGATCCATCAGGAGTTCTAGTCTGCTACCCTACTGAAATACTTGGGATACTCCAATTCCCCAAGTAGTCAGGGTACTAGCATTCCTGTTATAATCAGTGATTCCAGTTCAGTCTTTGGTAAGTTTACTTAAAACCTATATTCCTGACCAGAGTTTATTGAACTTATAGAAAATAGCTTCACCTTGCAAATGATGAAAATCAGATTCTGAAGTTAATGGGAGCAAAATAACAAGCCTTTCACGAATACCTGCTTCCAGACAAGGTAGGATTGATGAAGCCAGGTACAACACAATCACAGATAAAATAGAGCATCAGCTTTGGCATCTGCTGCATACATATGCTGTGCTTTGAGAGACCATGGCATTGTTTTACTTCTAATATAGAGGGGGGAAAATGTGTTGCCAATTGGTTTCCTTCCTCGGACTAACCTCCCCTAATCCAACTCAACCTGGACTGAATTATCCAGGAGCTCAAATCTCCTGTTACCGTTAAACATGGATTGTTCTACATAGTTGTATTCAAAGTTAAATGCAGAATCACTGTTGCTATATGCTGTTATAGAAACTAAGTGTGTACTTCTAAAGTTTTAGGAACATTTGTTTAACAGGTAGAAGAACATGCCTAAACACTGCTGCCAGAGTCAAATCTTCATTAGCAAAACACAACCTGTGGTAATTGTGGGAGCGAACCTGGCCAAGAGTCAGTTTCAGGAATTCAACTGTAAAACAGTTTAAACCATTCTGAACATTTGCAAGTAAATTTAAGCCCCAAAGAGAGGTTTGATACATACCCTCTCTTTGTTTTCCTCTATGTCCGCCTTTAACTGGTCTCTTTCTGCTCTAACACATGCTAGAATTTGCTGAAACTCATCTCTCTCTTGAGTAACTGAAGAGGCCTCCTGCAGCTGCGGACATATACGTTCATTCATTGTTTGTTCTATACGTTCTTTTTCCGCTAGTAGTTTGTCATGTTCACAAGAGACAAAAGTCAGGTTTTCAGATAGCTGAATGACCTAAAAGGAAAACAAGAATTGGAATGATCATCAAGGGTATAGCACACAAAAAAAGCTTCATTAAATTCTGTGATTACTTTAAGTGAGAAAAGCTTTTTTCGACCTAATATACCGATTCTGTTATGAAAAATCCATGTTTGGTGCACACTTCATAGGAATGATCTACCGGTAAGTTCACTGGCTTGTTACCAATAGTGTTTTTTATACCCTATTAAATGAGACATTTCCTTTATTATTAACCTTTGATAGTAAAATAAAGCAACATTTGACAGACTTCATCACAGCCCAATAAAAGTTTTCAATAGGATTTATTTGAGTAATTTATGGGTGAAAAATCAACAGTCCAATTTTATGGTCACATGAAAGTGGTTTATGGTTAGGCTTAGAAGAATTCAATTTTTTATATTGACAGAAGTGTATTTTAAGCATGTTTTCAGTTTTTACTGATTTAAATTTTCATAGTTTCAGGAAATTGTGGGGTATGTGTCAGACAATAGTGTGGAGGATCAGTTATTTAATGACAGACGTTGAGATTCAAAAAGCTAAATCTTGAAACTTAAAAACAAGTTGCCAACATCACGTCAATATATACAAAGTAAATAACCTTAAATCAAAGTAATAAGTTCTCAGGCAACAGTCATCTTACTTTACTTAGCTGTAAATTTTGATTATTGAAGGTTTTTTTGTTGGTTGTGTGTGAAATAGATGTTTACTAACATTTACTGATAAATATCTAATCCATCCAAGCCCATTTATAGTTTTTCACACTACTGTCAGGCTTTATGCTAGTGAATATTCAGATATTTCAGATTTCATTTTACCACATTAGATGTATGCATCAGAATTTAAAAAGCTCCTAGAAACTTGAGATTGTCTGTGATAACCTTAGAGTTTGAGGGTCAAAAAGGACTTTTTAAAATAGTTTAAAGAATATTTATAATATGTAGGCAATTGATCTAGAACTACATCAAAAGATTTCCTCCAGATAGTTAAGAAAAAAATCTAAGCCTTCTCATACATATTAAGGGTGAAATCCGGGCCCTTAGTGAAGTCCATGGGAGTTTTAACATTGACTCACATGGAGCCACAATTTCACCCCAAAATTGTTAGTTACATTTATTTACTACAATTCCTACTCAATTTGTAGCTGTGAGGTTAGTTATATTAGGTTTTCACTGCCCTTTACATTTTTCAGAAGTATTTTGTTTTGTTGGACAGCACCCAAAGTACCATGTTGGGAAAAGACATATTTTAGTGAAGTTACAAACTGAAATTAGGATTCCACAGATCATAAATTTGCTATATACAAGTCTGCAGAGAACACAGAAGGCAGTGTTAAACAAATTTTTAATATAAGTTACATCTTACCTTCTGCTTCAGATCATTAATTGTTTTCCCTAGCGTCTCTTGAACTTTGGAGAGTTGAGTTTCCTTCTCGGAAATATTTCCTTTCAACTCCTCAATAGTTTCCTGATGCTGTTTGAGAGAGCTGTAAGCATTTCTCAGTTCTTCCTGCATCTCTGCATTCTTTAAGCATAGGACATGAAAAAAAGATTTGTTGTAAGTGAACATTAAGTGTCTGTTCAAAAAAACCTTACTATCCCAGTGTTCATAAAGATACTTTAAATTCTTTTAATACAGTTTTAAAATTGGACATTTCTTACTATTGTAATTGATTCCTGGATAGCCTCTCTGAACTGGTCCCTCTCACTTTGGAGAGTCTCTCGTGTTTTCAGATCATCTCTTTCCTGTGCTACAGTTTTTGTTTCCTGACAATTTTTGTTTCCTGAAGTTTGAGCGCTCTGAAAACTTTTTTCCAGATTTATTGGTTTTCAATTCCTCTATTTCATGCAGCCTCTTCTGAGTGCCTCTACTCTTCTTTCAAGCCAAGTATTTGTCCCTGCTAAGAAGACTTTTGTTGCAGCTGTTGGGTTTGTTTGATTTTTTTGTTTTATTCAAAAAGAAAAGTCAAAGCAATTCTTTAACAACTCATTTGGAGAGGTCAAAGATTATAATATTTGTATATTGGATGGACTATTTGTCACATTCAATGCCATAAATGAAAGTTAATCAACATTTTGAATCTCTTAAAGATATTAAATCTTTATTGCCACGTATTTTTCTTAATGGAGTCAAGACATTTATTCATAAACCAGGTAAGTTTTTCCTATGACAACTGTTCCATAAAGGAAAAATCTAAAATTACAATGTTTAAAAACAGGTTGGCTGGTCGTGTATTTCTGGCAATACTGTATACACATTTACATCTCCCAGAGATGGATATGATATAGATGGCATCTCATTCACATCCACTTATACTTTACTGTAGAGAAGATGAGTGATAAGCATGGATTTATTGATGAAACAGTTTAGTTTTTTAAGGTCTAGAACAGGGCAAAAAAACCCACTAGTCTTTTGGGATCCAAGAAGTACCCAGAATACAATCTTTTCCCCGTGAGCTGGCTGGGGACCTCCTCTGTTGCTCTCAGTTTCAGAGACCAAACTTTGTGAAGCAATATGTTCTTATGAGTTGCGTCACAAAAGGGATAGAGGAGGTGGGTCGGGAAAGTAGAGGGAGGTGAATTGGATAACATACCCTCCATTACTGTGCTGAGCATCCACTTGTCTGACAATCTTTCCAAACTTTCAAAGAGGGATAGGGGCTTCCCAAAGGGAGAAAAGAGATGTGGTTGGGGTACTATCCTCAACTGAGCAGTCAAAATTATTGCTTCATAGTCAAAAAATGTCTGGTGAGAATTGCCTCCTGAAGATGATGCTGACTTGTGACATCAAGGAGGCCTAGACCGTCTCGTGGCAGCATCCTGTGACCTCTGCTAAAAGGAAGATCTAAAGTAAGCTTGAGGTCCAAACAGTTTCCTCTTTGTTGTTGGGGTGCAGACCCCAATGGATAGAGTCACTTGGGAGCTTTTAAGGTGGGCATGGTATCATCTGTTTTCTGAGATAAGACCCTTCAAAAGGGAAAAACTTCAATTGTATTTTGCCAAGTGCTTTGAAATTGCAGCTCGAGCATTGAAGCTTATGAAGGTGGGTGTACTTCAAAAGCATCCAACAAAACCAATGAACAAGGTGGCTGGAACGTCAGAGAGGTGATTGGAGCTGGCAGTGCTAGCAAAGAACTGAACTGTTCCTACAAATGTTGAGGGCACTGACGGTGCTGCCAGTACCAAACACATTGCAGCTGCCATTGTGGGTGCAACATGGAGAGTCCAGTAAGGTAAGGCACAGAAGATTCGCGGCATTCAGTAAGGCCTATGGAGTCAAAGGCACTAAGATAAGAAGGTGTTCAGACAACATTGCTAGCTGTGCTGACAGCTTCTCAATCGGGGGTGCTGAAGAGGGACCTCATAAAAGGTGAAGACACCAGTCTTAAAACAGCCCCCTGAAGGAGGCAAAGTGTATGGTATTGCCCCAGGTGGAATTGGTGAGTGACTACACCTATGAGAAAGCGTTGATACTCCACCAAAGGACCTGCTGGAAGCCTTCTTATGAAGTGAAGGCTGGGATTCAATTGCCTGTCAGAGTTGGAAGGATGCTTGGAACACTTTGAGGCGGTCATTGAAGAGGACAAAAAGCAGCACTTGTCTCCAGATTTGTGCTTTGAATCCAGAGCAGCTGCAGGGGCACTGCTGAGTTAGTCTTCTCATGATCAGGGTCCAGTTCTGAAGAGGGATGAGTTGCCCACTTCATAAGAGGAACTTTGAGGTAGAAATCCGTCTGTTTTTAAGTTCTGGTAGGGAAGGAGGTACAAATAAAGCCCATCTCCCGCCCATGCCCTTCACCTTGACAAATTAAGCAGCTTCTGTGCTTATCTGTGACAAAAGGCCACACGCATAGGCATGCTGCTTAAAGACTTGGGATTTTTTCCACACCAAACCCAGCAGACTACCTAAACTAACTTTGCTAACTTATACCACTGAACTAACTATCCACAAAAAAACAAGATTAATTGAAAGCTGGTGAACCAAAGCCAATAGTTACTGGGAGGACCAACTTTCCCTATGAGCAGTGAGAAAAAACAGAGGGAGGTGGCAGACATGCCCCTTTTATGCCCTTGGCTCAGCACATGAGCAGAGCAGGGGCACCTCCATAATCTAATGGAACTGCTGGCAAAACTCTGACTTGATGGAATTGGGCACATGTACACTTACACTGGAATGTATATGTGCACAATTACTTGGAGAACAGTTAACTCCTTTAGAAGGAGAAAAAGGTCTTGTGTTTTGAATGCTGTTATTACTCTTCAAATAAGAGATTAAATAATATCAAACATTAGCTAAATTTGGAAAATAGTTATTAGGAAATCAGACTTCTCAATAGTTACCGGTGAAGTGCATTCCTCACACTGTTTCTTTTCCACTTGTAGACTCTCCAACTTTTGCTGCAATACAGTCTTTTCTTGGATAAGAGACAGGATTTGTTCTTGTAGCAAAGGAAGTTGATCACTTTCTTCCTGGTGTTTAATATAGCCTTTTTCTTCAAGGAGTTGGTCTCTCTGTAAAGTGACTTGTTTTAGCTCTTCAGTCAGCTGCAAAATCTAAAAAGACAGGGTATCCAAAAGAATACCATTCACTCAAAGACTTAGAGAAAAAATTAAACATGAATGACATTTATTCACTCTGCTATTTAATACCAAGGCAGGAATTTGACCCCAATGAATGATATAAAGACCTGGACCACCTTTCTTTTACACCTCAGTTGCTCAATCACCTTCCACAGCCTTACCTCACAGTTTAGCTAACAGATGTCCTACTACTACTACTACTACTACATCTTGTTTGAAGACCTCATGATTTGAAGAATATGGGAAGAGCCAGAGGAGCAAATAGTAGAGGTTCAGCTCCTAGAGGGAGCTCCCTTCTTGATCCCAGTTACTGACTAGAAGGTTTCAAGAACAATGGTTAAGATGAGGAGATTGTGCAAGATAGGCATTGGCGGCCTATTTTCACATATCTAAAATTTTAAACCAAGTTGTGAATTGACAGTGTTATTTTCAAATTTGATCTGACATCTTACCTTGAGCTCTAGCTCACCAACAGTTTCTCCTAGAGAATCTTCAGCATTTAGAATCTCAGATCTTTTCTCTGAAATATCTTTCTCCAACTCCTCAATAGTCTTCTGGTACTGCTTGAGAGAGCTTTGCGCATTTCTCAGTTCTTCCTGTGCCAGGATGTTCTTTCACACAGAAGGAGAATTATACACATCAAAATGAACTCACGACATATCAGTAACTATTCTGATGGAAGAGGTTTTATTACAGGTTCCTTTTCCTCCACTATTCCTTATCTTTCAATACTATTTCTAGGCATTTCTGTAGCGTTCCGCACTGCTGCACAATTATTCATTTTGATTAACATCAGTTTCTTACCATTGCAATTGTCTCCTGTATATCCTCCTTGAGTTGGTCTGTCTCACTTTGAAGAGTTTCTTGTTTTTGCTTCAGGTCATCTCTTTCCTGGATTAGAATTTTGACCTCTTCTTGACTTTCATGGAGTTTCTGAGCAATTGCCAGTTTCTCCATCCTCTCGGCCTCCATTCTAGATTCATTAGTTTTTGATATCTCTTTCAGTTGCTCCATTTCACTCAACTTCTGCTGAGCTTGACTGAGCTCTTCTTTCACACCAAGAAGTTGTTCCTGCTCAGCAGTCTTTTCTTGCAATTCTTGGATCTTGCTGGAGAGCTTTAATGTAAGGAAGTCCAAGCATATTAAAGGTTATAATGGAGAGTCAAATACTGTGTTCAAACATTCTTCCCCAACCATGTATGTATTTGCCTTTTAATAAAAAGCATAGCTTTCATTAGCTGACAATTGAGTCCTGTCCATCCTAGTTCCTGGATTACATTCTTGCCCAATCTAAATTAAAAAAAAGTGCATTCCTATACATGACATCATGCATCAATTTCAGTGCCAGAAGTCCACAATTTAGGGCATGGTGTCTGGACATATTAGTCTGCTGAGCTTTTTTTGGCTATATAGAAATTACATCTATACATATCTTTATGCCACTGACCATTCTTTTGGCAAAATTCCCCCTCTTTCTACGATAGCATACTTTTAGTAGTATAATAGGATTATGGATTTTAGCCATGTAGGGCACTAAAGTATGCACTCATTCTCAAGTTTGAGACCTCAGTTTCTATTTTTTTTTTAACTAAATAAAAACCAATTGTGTAGCAGGTAGAGGCCCAATTCTGTGAGGAGCTAAGATGGCTCCACTCTTATCAACTTTAGTGGGAGTCAGGGTGGAGGCAGGGAGGATGGGAGACAACTGCTTAGCATATTGCAAGATGGCCTGTCCACACAATCATGTTAAAGATGAAAATATTTTAAAGGAAAGACTGTGGGAAGGGACGGGAAGAAGAGTATGGTATATGAAAGAGGAAGCAGATGTTTCATCTCTGCCACTCAATCTGTGTGACATCATAGTCCTACTGCACAGTCCTTCCCATAAACTTCAACGGGATATTGACTAACAGACTGCTTTGTAGTGAGGGCTTACAGAGTGTTTAATATGTAGTAAAAAAAAATAAAAAAAAAATCCATTCACCATGAAATACTGCCACAGTGCTAAAATCATGGTGTTACTACACATCCATGTGAGCACCCATCCACTGGCATTGGTAAGCTGCACTATTGCACACTTATCTTTTCATGACCTTGTTTAGATGGGCTGGTTTATCAGTCAGGTGGCTCCAATGGCTAATCCTGCTTGGATCAAACCCTTGCAAAATTGTTTGTATTAAGAGGTGAGGAGTTTAATAAAGTAATAGGCTGTAGCAGTAAAGCTTTACTAAGTTCATTTTCTGCCTCTTATGCTATGCACAAATCCAAATGTGAGGGAGAGGAAAGGCAAAAAGTTTTACCCTATTCCCCAGATATCTGAAGAACTTGTTTGGGGAAGGAAGAAAGAGGTATACAAGCCTGGTGATCTATTTACAAAACAAAAACAAACCCAAACAACTGTATAGAGTGTTTAGGAGACAAATCCAAGTTGTTGTTAGGTAAACAAAAGAAAAAACTCCATATTTCAAACCAAAACATCTTGTCTATTGATCACAATATACTCTATGGTAGGCCTTCAGCTAGTAAGAAAATACTTTCCAGATTATTACATCTATTTTATCCAATTTTAGTGTTCAAAAATAGCCACAGTACCAGCAGGTCAGGTGCAGTAAAGGCCTTTGTGAAATACCCAATTATTATAGAATCTTCTGTCACAGATTGTGGAAGCTATTACAGATATATTTGTGCAACTTCAGTTTAAGAGTTTCTCAAGGAGGACTTTACTATGAGTGAGTTGTTCAGTGACTATTCCATAGAAAAGGTGGAAGGCACTAACCTCTAGTCTCACATTGTCCACAATAGTTTTAAGCTTTTGGGCTTCGTCAGATAGATGTTCTACTTGGTGTTTCAGTTGCTCACTTTCTCCAGATGCAGCCAACAATTTTTGCTCAAGTTCTTCATGGTGGCCTTTGAGCTCTAGGTACTCCTGATCAGCCTTTACATACTTCAGTTGGGTACTGGCTAGGTCTTCTTTTGATATTCTGATTTCTTCAGTCATGCCTTGAAGTCTAGCCTCCTTATCAGCCACTTCAGAGAGCAGCTTCTCTCTTTCTGATGCTAATAAACACAACTCCTCTGATTTCTCAAATATCTGCCAAGGGAACCGGAATATTAGTGCATGTGCTACAGTAGCTACATCCCCATATGCAAAGGCAAGAAATGAAAATAGGCGGATGAAAGCTGGATTAGATCCGTAAGTGGTTAGGAGACTACGTTTTACCCAGGCAACAGCCAAAACTAAAAACAAAACAAACAAACAAAAAAAACCACAAAAAACTGAGTGAGAACAAATACAAGAATGGGGTCTAAAACCTGCTGCTTTCAACTCCCTTCTCTAACCCCCTATAAATTCCTTGGGCTGCCCCCAGATATATATTTTAAATATCTTTAAGACATGTCTCTCTTAGGGTACGTCTATACTACCCACCAGATCGGCAGGCAGCGATCGATCCAGCAGGGGGTTGATTTATCACATGTATTCTAGACCCGATAAATCAACCCGAGCGCTCTCCCGTCAGCTCCTGTACTCCAGCACCACGAGAGACGCAGGCAGAGTTGATGGGGGAGCGGCCACAGTCAACTCACCGCAGTGAAGACACCGCAGTGAGTAGGTCTAAGTACGTTGACTTCAGCTACGTTATTCACATAGCTGAAGTTGCGAAACCTAGATCGATCCCCCCCCACAGTGTAGACCAGGCCTCAGAAATTTAGGCTGATATTCTTAATTAGAGTCTCCTCTATAAATATTCTGTTAAAGAGATATGCATACGACAGATTTTATAGGTACAAAAGCCTATTGTTATTCTCTAATTTGGAGGACTTTTTGGTAATCACTGTGCTATTAAAGTTTGAAGACTTTTTGGGGTGGGTGTTTGTGATCAGGATTCTACGGAGGAAATGTGCCTTGGATATTTTTAAGTCCATATTTTGGCATGTAATTTTAGTAAGCGTTTGAAGATAAAGAAGTCCTTAGAAAAGCCATGTAAAAATAAATTCCTTGAGCTATATTTAAGGGAAGGTTAAGCAATTGAAACCTGCCCCGAGACTTTGCTTTAACTTCAAAAATTAAATATTTCATTCTTATCTAAGACAGTGGAATCCTGTTCAGGGCCATGAATGGCATGTCTAAGTTTAGGGTACTAAGCCAAAGCTCCAAATCCCACCTCAACCCTGACCTGGCGTGGTCACCTCTAAGTCGGATTGGGCAGTCCAATGGTTTTATGGATTACTTACAAGTCACTAAAATGTGTTTTAGAACTTGGAAAAAACTGGATGACTTCACATTTAAGTTTTGAAATATAAATATTAAATAATTTTTTATAAAAACAACCAAACGTTATCTATTTGATTTACCTTTGTTCTAATCAAGGTTTGGGCAATTTTTGACAGTATGACTGGATATCCAGTAACCTTCCATCAATGTACCAAGCCTCTAAAATTCAGTGTAAAATAGTAAGAGAACATCTGAAAAAAGTAAGGCTTGTCTTAAGCTCAAGAGCCTCCCTAGAAAGTTTCAAATAGTTATCACCAATGTATATATTAAGGCAGTCAGCACATCCCTAATATTTTTAAAATATATGCAGATCATTTAAGTAGCAGCATGCATGCACAGATGACTTGTTACTTTTTTAAGATCTTAAAAGAAATATACATGGGAAGGGGTGAGTGTATGGGTATAGAGTGTCACACTTCATAGCTTCCATAGGAGGAGATCGTTGCACACCACAGAGCCTCCTTGCATCCCTCAGTTCCACCCCACAAGCCTGTGTGTTGCTTTCTATCCCCCTCCATTTCAGGAACATCTTGTAACTCCCCCACATCTCTTCCTTCCAGGGGTTCTGTTTCCCCCCTATTCTCCGTTCTTCCCGTACCCAGGGTCCCCCCAATGCCAGCAGGTCTGTGCACACTTATTTCCACTTCTCCCCATTCCCCCACTCCTCACAATGGGCTCTATATGTCCCCTCCTTCCCCAAAGCTCCCCTCCTGCAGGGGGGTCTGTATGCCCCAGTTGTCCCCCATTCTCCCTTCATGTCATGGACTATATGCATGCACCCATTCCCCCACCCCTTTTTTCTGTCTGGGAGATTACATACAGACAGATATTGTCGAATTAGTGTACGGCCTTCATAATCTCAGCATATTATTAGAGCAAGAGGTTTTGAATTTTTACCTGTTTCTGTAGCATCTCAACTTTATCAGGTAGAGATCTGAATTCTGATGATGTATCTACTTCCTTTCGTAAAACTGTGTTCTCTTCTAACACTTTATCCAATTCATTTTTTAAATCAGCTATCTTTCTTTCCAATTCCACAAGAGACAACAAATCTAGAGTTTGAAAGATTTACAGTAATAAAAAGCTCCAAAGATCCACTTTGATTGTTTAATAGGTAGAAGATGCACACATTGGTTGAGAGAACATTACCAGGTTTTAAACAGATTTACTTTTTGGACTGATTAAAATGAGACCTGTTGATAATGAAGGAGGAAGTCAAGCTGCCAATTAGTTATTTTATCACTACCTGTTTGGATCAATCCCAGATTATTGTAAAACAGCTTCTCCCAAATATAAAAAAAAGTTAACTTCACTGTTTATTGCAGTATGTAACACAAAAATCCCATCATGAAGTGAGTGGGAAAAGCTGAACATAAGAATGTTTTAAGCAGTTGATGTGTATCAGAAAAAACAGTGGTCCCAAGCTGGTGAACAATGAAGCTTCTAAATGCTTGAATGAAGTAAAGCTCAATAGCTCTTGCTCTATACCTTCCCCTCCCCTCTCAAAAACCCCCAAACTATTAACGTACACTTTTATAGGTTACTATGTCAAAACAATATGAAAGGGGGAGATCTACAAAGTCATTCAGAACATCTTTTTTTTGTAATGGTACCTTTTGGAACTTTACCCTCCAAGAGCAAGGTTAGCTTTGTGTTTTCTTGAAAAGCAGATTGTAGCTCTTTCTGTAAGTCAACTTGCATTTTTTTGTAGCTCACTTTTCCTGCTTCTAATTGACATTGATACAATTGAACATCCTTTTCCATTTGCTTGTAACCATTTAAGAGCTCATTCTGTAGGAAAAAAGAGTAAGATTATTCTAGTCACAGAAGTACTGTGACAAATTAAACTAAGAATTTAGTAGTAAGCAAAGCTCCTTTCGCCGTTGCAATCTCTCAGAATTGTCCCAGTATTATCCTCCCCACATATCTAGCTGGTCATTAAAGTCTTGTTGCTTCTTCATCAACTCTTAACAAATATCAGGTCTTTCTTTATGTTCTAGCTACTAATGCTTGCCTTCCATTTGGATTACCGTAGCCTCCTCTCCAGCTTGATACCTGTATCAATCCCCTCGACTTTGTCTGAAGCATTCTGAGCAAACTGATCTTTCAGGCCCAGACCACCTCAATCCCCTTTAAAGTCACTCCATTTGTCTATCCTGCCCCTTACAGTATCTTGTCCCTATCCTCACTTTCAAATCTCACACCTCTGACTTCACCTTCTTATTATTCCTCCCCTTTGCTCCACCACCAACGCCAGCCTATATCTCCCATTCTGTTCTTTTGCTTTCTTTCATCCTCTCCCAAGCACGGAGCACCCATCCAGCCGCAGTGTGCCAGGCCTCTACCCTCCATAGTCAAATCCTTCCTGAAATCTTACTATCCAGCAGCCCCATGATTATAAAACACAAGTACAAGGGAGATTAAGTAGTAACTTCCCCTGAGTCTTATCTTTCCAGATTTGTTCCTTGACTAGTCTCTCTGGAACAAGGAGAGCCTCTATAACAGTTTCTTATATGCCAGAAGCATATCACTTATGCTGAGATAATAAGTTACTTGCCATTTTCTCTTTTAGCTCTAGATTTTCACTCCTGAGAAATGCAGATTCTTTCTTAGCATCCAGGGCTACAGTTTCAGTATCAACAAGAGACTTGCTCATTTGTTGAATTTCATCAAGTAGTTTATCAGAATCTCCCTGTAAGAATGAGACAGATATTAAACACAAATAATCAGAAATTATGATAAAGCAACTATGATCTTGTTAGCTATTTGGCTATGTGGGAATCCTATCATACTGGTTTTAAGAGTCCTGGAGAGTTTGTTGTGTTTAAGTGCCACAATAGCGGGAAATTTTTCCTGCAAAAAAATAGAACACATAGCAGTTTATCTAGTAATCGTCCTTAAATACATTTACTGATATATGCGGTATGAACGGTATTTGCCCAGCAAAAATTCAGATGTGTTGACTAGTAATAAGTTGTCAGCATAATAATCAGCTCTTATATTGTAGTTTTTCTAAGCTTTTGTCTTTTCCCTCTGGAAGGAGTTCAGGCTCTCCTATTATAACCGAATTAGCTCTAAAAATCAGAGGAGAACTCAAGTTTACCATTGAAAAAGACACATCTTTCTTCCCCGTGCCTGCCTTCTGTAGTTCTTCCACATATTTCTGCAAATCCTTTACTTGATTTTCTTTTTCTTTAAGCTGTTCCAATTTTGATTTTAGTTCAGTCTGAGAAAAAGAATTAGAGAAAAGCAGCATAAGTAGGTGAACAATTTAAGTATACAATTTGGTTTTACAGGTAACCTCACTAACAAAAAACAATTATAAACACTTACACATACACATAAGTAAAACTGACCAGAGCCCAATTATTTTATCTATTAAAAAAGTTAGAAGGTTAAGATCTGATATATACAAAATTATGTATTTCATTCTATACAGTCATCCAGTTTTGTTACACAGAAGACCATCAGCCAAGCTCACCTCCAGATCTTCATTGTATACTTCAGCATTTTTAACTATATTCTGTAAGTTGGTAATTTCATGTATTAGTTGTATCTGTGGAGCAATTGAAGCAAAATTGCAGAGCATATTAGAAAGCACCCATCCATTAATTTTAGTTGCCATCACCATGAAAATAAGCAAGATCTACCTTAAATTTTCCCCAGGGTTTGGCAAGACAATATGTTGTTGTTTACTATGGTTAAGAAACAAGTTATTACATCCGCTTTAAGGCAGGAAGAAAAGTTGCATAAAGTCACAGCCCTTTACTTTAGCTTCCCAAAAGTTTAACAAGGATTTCAGCATACCTCAACCTGCCATAGCCCAAACACAGGATGCAATGTGATGCAAAATAAGCGATTCATGCAGGAAAAACTTAAAAAGTGAAATTCAATCCTTAAGATTAAGTAATTTTTTTTTATAAGATCAGTTGCTATTGAGTTTGGGTTCCCAAGACTGCAGGGAAAGTTTTAGATATGAGACTGTCTCCTCAAAAAACTTATCATTACAGCATTGGTTCACACTTTTAGTAAAAGCTAATTCAGCAACTTTTAGAGAAAATGCAGTTTTTATAGCAACCAGTTTATTGTCAATGAGCAGCTCATTCTTCACTCCCTCCTCCCAACCACAAATTGTTCACCTCAATAAATAAAATCCTCAGAGCATGTTTTACAACTGTCAAAAGATGCTTTTATTAGCAGTCAGCTGGCAAGAATCAAGCAAGATTTATTTTTGACCTTTAGCATAAGTGATTTTATATTTTCATACTTGCCGTGAATTGGAAGCCAGCTCCTTCTATACAATTTATATTATTTACAATTCTATATAATTTCCCAGTACATTGAAGTATTTTTCTTAGGTTTCTTTGCTGACATAGTATCATGCAGCAAAAGCAAGCATTTCAATTTCCCACAGATATTACTGCTGAGTCTCACAGTGACATTTAATTCATAAAACAAGACTTGAATAGTTATATGTCAGACCTATAAAAGTAGTGCATTTAGAAATGCACTAAAGCAAGATCTTCTGTTTAAGATGTTTGAGTTAAATATTTAACTTTATTAAATCATCAACGTTTAGAAAGCAGTTTACTAACTTTAATGACAACAGCACTCTTGACAAAATCCAAAATAATGTGAAGTGCAGATTAGTAAATTCAATTTTTACTGTGGACATTATCCAAGTTACGTATTTAGTTGGAATTCAGTTAAGGAGTGCAACCCTGAACTTGCCTGCATATTGACGTCAGAAAACTGAAGCAAATTTTTCCTCCATGACCTAGCGTCCAAATTCCACAATCCCTAAACTAGTCTGGACATACTTTGTAAGATCCTTGGTAGTCAATATGACTTTCTAAAAACATGCCTGTTATTTGGAATAAGGTCTTATATTACACACTTCTCTGAAAAATGAGGTGAAGTCTGTTTTCCGAAGTCTTATCAGGCTGTAACTTTCATGTTAACATCTTACCTCATAGTCTTTTTGGGTTTGTTTTTCCAGTTCCTCAAATTCATCTGTTTCTATCTTTTCCTTCAGTTTCTCCTTCAATTCACTTATCTCCAATTTCAGCTGTTCGTTTTCTAATACTAGGTTGTCAAAGTTAGCTTGCAGGACATCCACCTCATTTCTAGCAATATCCTTAAAAAGGAAGAATGATGTGTTATAACAGGGCTTACTTGCATTTTAAGCTAATTTCTATTAGGACACTGAGCTGACCTACCTTTTCTAGTGCTAGTGTTTCACAGAGTTGGACAGAATCTGCAAAGTCTTTTTGACTCTAGAAAAAGAAATGCTTTCTGTTAGCCATTTTACAAGATCCAGTGACTTTGTTTAAAAAAATTAGTACTGTATGGGTAGCCAGAGTTGAAATAAATAAAATAAACCCTCAAATTCAGATGTATTTATTTTTAACAACCACACTCTGAAGGCTGCTAAGATGAAGAGAACACCAGTGGTTAGTATAATGTTTAGAGATATAGGAAGCATAATTGATCTCACACAAGAGGTCAGCCTGGCCAGAGCAGATTGCAGAATGAAAAAATTATAAAAAACAAATTCCCTCAGTTGTGTATGATCTTGTATTAAATTATCAATCTTGAAAGTTACCCAGTTCATATTCGCTCCAGAATTCCATTCGCTTTCTGAGATTGCATCAGGGGTAGGCAGATAATCATATTCAGAATACTCTGAAAACATAGCTTGGGGAAAAAAAAAAAAACAAGAAAAAAGATAGGTGCATTTAAAAACAAAACAAGACACAGCAACTTGTCCATGATGGTAAAATTTGTTTTCTCACAAAAAGGTTTCCATCAGTCCATAACCAACTACTGGGTAGCCATATCTGCAAATACTGCTAACTGGAAAGAAATTTTCGCTCCTATGTGATCCTTCTATAAATGGCCTGGAACTATGCCACACAGTTCAGTCTTCAATACCCAACATCCTGTAAGCTAACAAATATTAACATAAGGAGAGAGAATTCATTGGATTTTCCTGTTATGAAGTGACAAGAATTACAGGTAAGGAAAAATATTGCCTTTAGAGGAAACCCAAGGGGGAAAAGAATTATGTAATTTTAAAATGGTGTGCTCATCCTAGAAAGGGATTTTGGGGGGAGTGGAGAAGCAGGAGGGAACAAGTTCCATTGAACAACAACTCTGTCCAAGTATTCTTATCCCCAGCTCAGGCCTTCTGGAAGAAAGGGGTGAACCTCTGCCCTTCTAATGAGGCTTGTGGGGTTTTGACCACTGTGGTTCTGTTGATTTTGACAATGGCTTCACCCATTCTCGCTGACAGATTTAGATTTTTAAAAAAAAACTCAGCAATTTTGATAGGGACCCTTTGTTGTAAAGAATGATTTGTCAGTATGTGAAATATATAGCTAATCTTCAAATGGACCATTTTGGGGTGACTTTTCTTGGCGAGACACCATGGGTCTAGGTTTTTACCCTTTTTCTGAAATAGGTAGCAACTGAAAATCTGAGACAGGGCTAAGGAATTTCCTTGAGCCAAGTATGGGAACATCACTGGATACTTTTACCATTTATTTGCCCCACTGGAGTGCTGTTTTTACCCCTTTGTCAGGAAACCTAGAAGCAAGTTTTCTAGTTCGCTATTATTCACGTGCAGTATCTCTATTTTAACTCATTCGCATTGTATCATCCAGTACAGCTGCTATGCTAAGAGTAAATTCTTTTACTCCATGTTCCATTTATATTGGAGAGATCTCTCCCCATCTCAAGGTCTTCATTTGGATAACCAGTGGGCACCTTCTAAATCAAGTTTCCTTGTTAGTGTCTTCTCCCCCAAACATGTACTCACAATCCTCCATCTCTGGAAGCTTCTCTGCCAATGTTTTCATTTTTTTGGCATCAGTTGGCTTTAGCTTTTCAAAATTTGCAAAATAGCTGATGTCCCCTTGATTTATTTTCCCAGGGGCCCAAGTAACTCTTCTTTTTCTTTTGGCCTTAAAAGGGGGAGAGGACACAAATGAAGTCATGTTAGAATAACAGTCAAGTGAAGCATTAATAATAAAGGTTACTTTCCTTCATTTTACACCTCGTTGTTCCCATAACAGTATAAGCAGATAACTAGAGGGGATGGTTTTGTCTGTATTGCAGTTTTTCCAAAATTGAGGTTCAGCTGAACAGTTTGTTTTCCACAAAACTTCTTCTGCTTTAAGTTTTGCACCAGATATCAAGGAACTTTACAGACAATGGACTGAACCTCACAACAACCCTGTTACTTAAAAAATTATCCTCATTTTAGACTAGGTAACTTAGGAAGAGATTGTGTAATTCACCCAGATTCGAATAAATTCTTATGACAGAGGCCACCAAGCCAAGACTAGAACTCAACTCTTCTGAATCCCAGTCCTACGCTTTACTCCCTGGGCCATCTTCTGCATCTTATTATAGCTGGTTTACTGCAAGGCCAGCTAAATAGCCTATCACTGTAGTGAAGTGTCAACCAAAAGTCTAAAAATTAGTCATTTCATAAGCTTTACAGAAAAGGCCACTTTTCATAATATTTCACAGATCTAAGGAAAAACGCACAAAACACCTTCTCCAGTTATAGGTTAAGATTTTCCAGGTGTCCTGTGTGACCCTGAATAGTAACTCAGTCTTACTTTAAGATCTTTCTGGGATGTAAACGAGGAGGAGGTGACAAGCATTTCAGTTAGATTGAGTATTCTATTTTCTTGTATTTTCTGAAGAGAGTTTTTTTCTTCTAACAGCTGGGCTAGTTGGTCTTTCTCCATCGCGTGGAGATGAGTCTTTGAAGACACCTACCATTAAAAAAAAAAAGAAAGAGTGCTAGCTTTGTTTCTTCCTTCAAGTAACAACTATTTTATATAGACACATAACATTAGCCTGTAAGGCCCCTCCCCACCTTTTTAAAAAACTTTAACTTGGAGCAGCTTTCCATATACTTTGTCAGTTTTCCTGATGGAATAATCTAGCCTTTAGTTTACTTTTAAAAATCTCATATTTATGAGAGTTGAACAGGGAAACCCAGTGTTTCCTAGCAAAGAAGAGAAGGTTACTCACCTTGTGCAGTAACTGAGGTTCTTTGAGATGTGTGTCCCTGTGGGTGCTTCACTTTAGGTGTTGATGCATCCCAGCGACAATCAGAGATGTATGGTAGCAGTGTCTACTGTGCAGGCATGACCTGCACAGTAGACATCTTCTGGTCCTGTTGGTGCCATGTCTAGTGTGCGCATGATCCGAGCCCTCCAGTTCCTTCTCTACCACAGAGTCCCAACTGCAAATTCCAAAGTAGAGGGGAGGAGGGCGGGTAGTGGAGCACCCACAAAGACACACATCTTGAAGAACTTCAGTTACCGCACAAGGTGAGTAACCTTCTTCTCTTCTTCAAATGATGTCCCTGTGAGTGCTCCACTTTAGGTGACTGTAGAGCAGTGCACCATAGAAGGCAGAAGGGACTTTGGGTTCGTTTGAGTCATTGAGGTGAGTACGGTTAGGCCCACTATGGCATCAGCCCTGGAGTCATGAGTGATTGCATAGTGCTCAGTAAATGTGTGGATGGAAGCCCAAGTGGCAACTTACAAATCTCTAGTATTGGAACATTATGTAGGAACGCTATTGAGGTTGAAATGGATAGTAGAATGTGCTCTGATGTGCACAAGAGGGTCTGTGTTCCGAATATGATGGAAATTCGGAGGCATGTGGAGATCCATTTAGACAATCTGAGTGGATATTGCGTCTCCTTTCGAGTGCTCGGTAGCAGTGTCCAACTTGTTCTGAGCAGGCTAGTTCATCATGATGGAACCATATACGAGCTACACTTGCAGGTGGAGTATCTCTGGATTTGGGTGAAGAGTGCGACCGTTATACTGAGACAGCAGTTCCGGACAACTAGGGAGAGCTCGAGGGGCACATATCGCCATGTGCATCGGGTAAGGGTACCGTGCTTGTCTGGGCCACGTCGGAGCTATGGAGGATAACCTTGGCCATGTCTGTCTGTATCTTGTGTATCACACGTGATATCAGTGGAATCGGTGAGAATGCATACATTAGTTGTGCATCCCATTTGATGAGAAAGGTGTCCCCCAGTGATTGGGGTCCTGTCCTGCTTTCAAGCAGAACATTGCACATTTGCGGTTCATTGTGGATGCAAACAAGTTGATGAGTGGAATGCCCCACCAGCAGAAAATGGATCTCAAAACTCCCCCATTCATCTCCCATTCGTTGTCTTGGGAGAAGTACATGCTGAGTGTGTCCGCCGTTGCATTCTGACAGCCAGGCATGTAGGAGGCTGAAATGTTTATGTTGTGTTGTATGCATCAGTTCCTTAGCTTTGGTGCATAACGAGTATCAACAAGCACCTCCTTGGCGGTTGATGTAAACATGCATGAAACGACGTCTGTCATAATGTGTTCTTTATATGAGGTAGGATATGCCTGCAGACATTGCAGACTGCATACAGCTCTGGTAGATTGATGTGTAAATGAGTGTCTGCAGGAGACGGTTTACCTTGAACTGTGTGTTGATGCATATGGGTGCCCCATCCTATCAGCGAGGCATTTGCGGTGATCACAATTGATGGAGGTTCCTGTTGGAACAGGATGCCCATACAAACATTTTCTGGTCTTGTCCACCAGTGTAAAGAGTCAAGGACACTGGGTGGTACTGTAAACTGTTTGTGCAGGCTGTGCTTGCTGGGTACGTATATCGTTCTTAACCAGCCCCGTAGGCACACATATGTAGTCTTGCGTGTCGCTCCATGAACGTTGTGGCTGCCACGTGTCCCAGCAGTTGCAGGACAGTATGAGAAGGTATTTGAGGGCTGACTCATACCTCTGAGATAATGTATGTCAGAGTTGTGAATCTGGTCAGGGGCAGGGATGCCTTGGCTTCTATGGCATCGAGATGTGCCCCAATTAAGTCCAGTTGTTGGACTGGGATTATAATGGATTTTCATTCATTTATCTGTAAACCTAGATCCCTGAATAGTGTGATAGTGGTTTGGACTGTGTCCGTTGTTTATTTTTGAGTCGGTCCTTTGAGAAGGCAATCATCCAGGTAAGGGAAGATCACTATTTCCTGTTTGTGTAAATATGCCGCAACTACCAATAAGGTTTTGGAGAAAACTCTTGGAGCAGTAGATAAGCCGAATGATAGTACTGTACTGGAAGTGTTCATGTCCTACTGTGAATCACAGATATTTTCCGTGAGCAAGATGAATGGTGGTATGGAAATAAGAATAGTTGAGGTCAAGGGCTGAAAACCAGTCCCCCTGTTGCAGCACTAGAAGTATTGTGCCAAGTGTGACCACTTTGAACTTTTGGAAGCGTATGAACTTGTTGAGCTTCCTGAGGTCCAAGATAGATCTCCCTCCCGCATTCTTCTTCTGGGTCAAGAAATAATGGAAGTAAAATCCCTTCCCCTTGTATTGTGAAGGCACTCATTCCTGGGCACCTCTTTGTAGAAGATGATCAACTTCTTGTTGTAACAGGTACCGTGAGAAGGGTCCCTGAAGAGGGATGGGGGGGGAGGGTAGGTGGTCGGGATGGTATACCCCGAACGGATTATTTATAAAACCCATTGGCCCAATGTTACTGAGGCCCAGATTGACAGAATGGGCAAAGGTGATGACCAAAACATGGGAACAGAGCGGGCATAGGCACTGCTTGGTGAGGGAGGTTGTTCAAACCCTCGACCAAATCTTCAAAATTGTGGTTTTGGAGGAGCCGATTGGGAAGTTGGCACTTGCGATTTAGGTGCTCTCTGACGCCGTGAGTGTTGCCGTTGATTATCGTCAGGCCGTTGTTGCTGTAGATTGTTGGAGTCTCTGATAAGGTTGCTACCTTCTTCTCTTTGAAGCTGGGGTATAAATCCCCAGAGTGGCCCGAGAGTCCTTCACTGAGTGGAGCACCTTAACAGTTTTATTCGAGAACAACTTTTTTCAATCAAAAGGTAGGTCTGCTACTTTTGTTTGTAGTTCTCTAGGGATGCCTGAGGCCTGCAATCAGGATGTCCGGCACATCACTAAGGCTGTGGCTCTAGCTGCCATGTCTGCGATGTCTAGGGACACTTGGAGGGCTGTTTTGGCTATGAGTTAGTTGACCCTCATTTACAATGGCCTGAAATGTGACTGTTTCTCCTTGGGGAGCTCTGCTGTGAACGAGCTACATTTCCCATAGTTATCAATCTTATTTTGCCAACAAGGCGGAATAGTTGGCGACTCTAAATTGTAACGAGCCTGTAGAATAAACTTTGTGCCCAAACAGGTCGAGCCTGTGGTGTCAATCTAAACTGGGTTGGCTTGCCGCATTGGTTAGTGGCATCGACTACCAACAAATTGGGAGGTAGATGGGCAAAGAGGAAGTCTCCACCTTTTGCGGGGACATAATACTTTTTATCTAACCTTCTGCATGTTGGCGGAATTGAGGCCAGTGTCTGCCAGACTGTCTCTGCTGATTCCAAATTGGCATCATTGATGGGGAGAGCAATCTTGGAGGCAGATGATGGTTGTAATATTTGTACCAGCTTGTGCTGGTTCATCTGCACTTCTTCCAAAAGGGATGTCCTGGCTTTGGGCAACCCATTTAAACAGTTCCTGGAACTGTTTGAAATCGCCTCCTGAAGTAGGCAGCGGTGGCATAATCGCCTCACCTGGGGAGGAGGAAGAATTGTGCAGGAGATGTAGTCTCCTGGTCTGTGCCCGTTTCTGTGTCATCCCCAACTTCCTGAGCTGCTGTGGGGTAGGAGATGCTGGGTTGGACAGTAGTTCAGCTCTATGAGCCGTGGGGAAGGCCATTGGCAGGTACATGCACAGCGGTGTGCACCATAGTTGAGCCATCTGTTTGTAATAGTATCTCAGCCGCATATGGCTCCAAGGTGGTTGGCATTCTTTCGCTGAGGAATGGTGCGGTGAGAAAGTGCCTTGTTCCTGCATCTCATCATCATCTTCACTAGATGAGTGCCGTTTCATGAGAGCTACTGGGGGAGCCTCGGTACCAAGCATTGGGGAGTGTGGTGCCGACGAAATCATCAAGTCTCTCTGGTGTGGCAGAGACTGTGTCGGTGCTGATGTCGGAACCGTTGGTGCCGCAGGGTCCACTCTCATCCGTGCCAGCCAACTGATGCTGCCTGTGTTTGGTCGGTGTGATTGGTACAGACGGTTTTCTCCACTGGAGCTGCCTGTGCTGGGGGCGGAGGCATGGTGCCTGAGGAGACACTTGGTGCAGAGTCCCTTACAGGTGAACTCGGTGCCATGGAGGAGGCATGTCTGTGCCTTGACTCTGTCTCCTTTGCTAGGGCCTCAGCGGTTCTGGAGGTACCCAGAGCGTCATAGGTGCTCACCTGAGCATATGTCAACAATGGGCGTAGTGACCTGGCAGGAGACCACCGCTGTTTCTGCAGTGCTTTCTGCAGAGATGTCTGAGCCCTCTTCCTTAATCTTTTGCATGGTAAGTTTCCTTTTTCTGTTGGAGGAGTGCTCGGAGAGGCAGTCTGCGTGTCCAATTCAGGTTGGAGGGATTTCTCCATAAAAATCATTTTTCGCCTGAGATCCCGGTCACGTCGGGCTCTAGCTTTCAAATTCCTGCAATGGGTGCATTTTGGGGGGATATGCACCTCACCAAGACATTGTACGCACGAATGCCCGTCCAAAACGGGCATTGCTTCGTGGCAGGAGCCGCAGCGCTTGAAGCTTGGGGAGCCAGGAATCTTAATGGTTAACCGTCTCCAGAGGAGAGGGTAACTAAATAATTTTAAAAATAATAATAATAAAATAATAATAATAATGAAATTAACAGTAACGCTAACTATAACTAGCTATTTAAACTGGGGCTGTCGATTAATCGCAGCTAACTCATGCGATTAACTCAGAAAAATTAATCACTATTAATCGCAGTTTTAATCACACTTAAATAATACCAATTGAAATGTGTTAAATATTTTGGGTGGTTTTCTACATTTTCATATATATTGTATTCTGTGTTGTAATTGAAATCAATATATATTATTATTAAAAATATTTGCACTGTAAAAATTATAAAAGAAATAGTATTTTTCATTTCTCCTCATACAAGTATTGTAGTGCAACCTGCCATGAAAGTGCAACTTACAAATGTAGATTTTTTTTGTTACATAACCGCACTCAAAAATGAAACTATGTAAAACTTCAGAGCCAACAAGTTTCACTCAGTCCTACTTCTTGTTCAGCCAATTGCGAAGACAAACAAGTTTGTTTACATTTACAGGAGATAATGCTGCCCTCTTCTTATTTACAATGCCACCATAAAGTGAGAACAGGCATTTGCATAGCACTTTTGTAGCTGGCACTGCAAGGCATTTAAGTGCCTGATATGCTAAACATTTTTGTATGCCCCTTCATGCTTTAGCACATCTGGCACATAAATATCTTGCAATGCCGGCTACAACAGTGCCATTAGAACACCTGTTCTCACTTTCAGGTGACACTGTAAACAAGAAGTGGCCAGCATTACCTCCTGCAAATGTAAACAAACTTGTTTGTCTGAGCGATTGGCTAAACAAGTCGGAGGACTGAATGGACTTGCAGGCTCTAAAATTTTACGTTGTTTTATTTGAGTGCAATTTTATGTACATAATTCTACATTTTTAAGTTCAGCTTTCATGATAAAGATTGCACTACAGTACTTGTATTAGGTGAATTGAAAAATACTTTTTCTTTTTTTTTTTTACAATGCAGATACTTGTAATCAAAAATAAATATAAAATGAGCATTGTACACTTTATATTCCATGTTTTAATTTAAATAAATATATTTGAAAATGTAGAAAACATCAAAAATATTTAAATAAATAATATTCTATTATTAAACAGTGTGATTAAAGTGGAGCACCCACAGGGACAACACTTAAAGAAGAAACATAAATTCCTCCAAATGCTAGACATATATGACACTGAATACAAGAGTTTAAGCTAGACATTTCTTAAAGACATACCCATGATTAAACTGTCAGATATTCAGAGAGATGTTCCAGATCACTCCAGCTCCATAAGAATAAGTGTGTACAGTTTTAAGTGGCATTTCCGGAGAATTCTTCTCTGAGAATTAGTGTGATGGCACTACCATGACTGCTCTAAATACCACAGCCATGCAGAAAAATAGGACTGTTTCCTCAAAATTTAGAATAAAAAGAAATTGATCATCTCAGCAGAGAGTGGGCAAGACTTGTATGCTTCTGCAGGTCTGTGGGTAGGGTTTTAAAATTTGGGTCTCTTAAAACGGAGGACTTAGGTAGATTTAGGTAGGAAGTTTCCCACATGACCACAAGCTTCTGTTTTCCCCTAAAAATTCTGCATAGATTTTATAGGCTTTGAGGCATAGCATGTTGTTATTATTCTATGTATAGTTTTTAATGCTTTGGATTTACATTTTGGATCTTAAAGTAACTAATGATTCTTTAAGACAGCTATGCAAAGAAGTAGAGTCTTTATTTTAAAAAGGAAGTACCAGGGTGGAGCTAAACATTGTGCTCTTTCTCAACCTCTCAAGGCATATTCAGGATTTGAGAGCAAACTTCCATTCTACATGGCTTTTCAGGGTAGAAGACTGGAACAAGGCCTTTTAATAAAATCTGAATCTTTAAGAGTGACACTATCAACCTGAAATATAGTCATTATAAACAGTTTCAGGTACAACAATTATATCTGAGTTGTCCTATAAAAGCCCTTACAGTCCGCATGTCTTATATTAGGTGTACAAAACAGAATGAGAATTAACTGATTGTACAGCAGAAACACTGTAAGAGTAAAGCCAGTTGAAGAAAGTTTGCTGTTGCCTCAATTTATCAAGAGAATGTCTATTCTGCCTTCTCGTATCAGGTAATCCATCAGCCAGAGATTATGGGGTTGCATTAGTGGATTTGCTGGGCATGAGAAGTGATATTATTGTTTAGAAATTTTCCTGTGTTTTCAGTGTATGTCATGTATAGTCAGGAGACATGGAACCAAGTGCACCGGGGGAGACAGGGGGTGGAGGTGGCGGCGGCAGCATGAATGTCTGAAAATTTTCCAATCTCAGTTACGGTAATCTTAGGAGTTTTTATAATAGTAGGTTATGAAATTCTAGGTTAGTGATTCTTCAAATGCAAAAGGAAGAAAATTCTAGAAGTGTGATAGCTAAATGAGAAAAAACACAGGAACTAGAAGTGGGATCTGCATGCCTCTATCCATACACCTATGGGCACATGGGATCTTATTAGGTTAACGGCACTGAATCTGTGAAGTTTCACATATGGAAGTAACGACATACCCATAACCATCATGAGCTGTGTTGTTATACCACGTTAACCTCACACAATTCAGCTTGTTGTATGAGAAGTGAGCTATGGTCCAAAGTATTTTAAAAGCAAGTGCAGTTTATCTTTAAGTTTAGTTGCCTTTTATTTGGCATTTTTGGTCTTTCTATATTAAATGCTATATGATTAGCTTAATATGTTCCAACATACTTCTTCCAGCTGCCTTTTCAAGTCCACTATTTCCTTGCGATATCGTTTCAGAAGGGCATCATCATCCAGGACTTCATTGACTTTTGGAGTATTCCTCATTCTTTTGGCTGTATTGGCAAACTGGAAGAATGACCATACAAGACAGTGAAGCTTCCCATTAGCAGAAGTTACAGAATAAGTAAAGGTTTCAGAGTAACAGCCATGTTAGTCTGTATTCGCAAAAAGAAAAGGAGTACTTGTGGCACCTTAGAGACTAACCAATTTATTTGAGCATAAGCTGAAGTGAGCTACAGTACAAGTACTCCTTTTCTTTTTGCGAATAAGTAAATAAATCTTTATAGTTTTCTATTAGAGTGAAAAGTCATAACAGGATGACTAGAAGGCAAAATGAATATTTACTATTTGAGTAGCAAGCGCCAAATTAGATAAGGCCGCAATTCAACGTTAAGCCTTGTTATTTTCCACTTACTCATAACTTGTTCTTTTTTGGGGAGGGAAGAGGTGTGGTGGGGAGGATGTGTGTGTGTGTGTGTGGAAAGGAAGGAGTGGGGCTGAAAGCTTCCATTGCTTGGTATCAGCCCAAAGATGAAACAAAGAGGTTATCCAACTAAATTTGATTTTGGAGAGCACAAGAAATACAACAAACCCAACCCTACAGAGGAGTAAAAATTGAGTAGTCTTATAACTTCAATGGGACAACTCATTCGAGTAAGGGTGTAGGTTCAGACCTAAAGCACTTTTCCAATTAAAAATAAATTTAAAAAAAAAGCCAAAACATTTTGCACTTAGCTCAGAGTGCCTGACCTTAAGTTTGAACTTCACATATTATGAATCCTGAAGCAGTTGCTTGTTAAATTCAGCTATCTTTTGTACATGCACAGCAAGAAGTTCACATTTGGTTTAGTTCTGGTTTTCCTATATTACTACAGAACTATGTAGGTATTTTCTGCTGTTCTGTAGTCCCAACCTCCAAATGTGCCTTAATTTTGGAAGAAGTCAGATTGCATGGGGGGGGAAAAAAAAAAAAAAAAGAAAGAGAGAGAGAGACTAACTTTGAACCCCCCAAAAAATCAGAAGTGAAAATTATTCCAATAGCAATGTTAAAAGGGGACACCAACAATTTGAAGTTGTCAGCTTTTTTCTTTTTTTTAAATTGTTGACTATATTTCATATATGAAGTCTCTGAAAAGGGGAATTTATGAGAAAGTGGAGACTGTACAGATTATACAGATGGAGGAAACAAGGAGAAATGAAAAATGTGCCTGTCAGAAGAAGTAAAGTCCATACAACATATGTCAGAAGGTGCCTGGGTAAAGGCTCACAGTATCAAACAGTGCACTTCAATGGCTCTCAAGTCCACAGGAGGCCTCAAGAAAGATGAAGTAATCAATTTTGTTAAAGCTGAGAAACTTGGGTTTCTGACCTAGTTAGCTAAAACATGTTAACGCTTGGAAAAAATAAAGGAACGGAATAATTTTACCTGAAGGGTGCTAAGAGTTTCATCAAACGAAACTGGCGTAATTGTGCAAATGATAACTGTCTTAGCATTTCCTCCCAAGGAGTTCTGGAGAATTCGTGTCAACTTGCTGTCTCTATAATTTATAAAACTGTTGTGGAGGGAAAGAGAAAACATCAAACAAACCATGAAGCAAAGACTAGTGTTCTTGTACTGGTGAATATAACTATATCAGTTGCAAAAACAGATTGACTTAGCAACATCTGGTATGAAATTGCAGTTCTCTTCATGTTTTATATGTCTGATGTAAGGAAATAAGGACAAATCAATATTAAGAATATGAATGGATTTGAAGGCTTGATAACTAGTCAACTATGTAGAGAGTTACAACTATCTTTGTAGTATCTTTTCTGGAAATGCTTACCCAGATGGGTCATCACAGAGTTTCTTGATCACTTGACCCAAGATGAACAGACTCCTGTTTATGTTACATCCTTCTTTGAGTCGAAGACCTAGATATTACATAAAAACACTGCTTTTATTCACAAAAGTTCACTTTTATCCTACATAATAGTCAGAGTAACTGTTCAGAGAAGGTTAAGCAGTCTTAGGTACCTAGGAATTGCCATAACAGAGCAGACTAGTTGTCCATTTAGTTCAGTATTCTGTCTGACAGCAGTCAGTACCAGATGTTTTAGGAATATATAAAACAGGGTCGGCCACCTTGGAGAAGGGGTGTGCCAAGTCTTCATTTATTTACTGTAATTTAAGATTTCACGTGCCAGTAATACATTTTACATTTACAGGGGTCAGTGGACGGAACCCCAGACTGGTAGCGAGCTGAGTGGGGCCAGTGACCAGGACTCTGGCTGGCAGGGGCTGGCGGACAGAACCCCAGACCGGCAGCGGGGGCTGAGCTACTCAGCCCCCGCTGCCGGCCGGGGTTCCGTCCACTGGCCCGCTCAGCCCGCTGCTGGCCCGGGGTTCCGTCCATCCAGGCTGGCAGCAGGCTGAGCGGGGACGGCGGCCGGGACCCCAGCTGGCAGCAGAGTGCCACTAAAAATCAGCTTGTGTGCCGCCTTTGGCATGCATGCCGCAGGTTGTTGACGCCTGATATCAAACAACGCCCCCCACCAAAAAACAACAAAAATACCCACAACAAGCAGCCAACTAACCTACCACACCCCACCCCGTTTCCTAAATGGACAATTAAGGAATGAGCTTCTCATAGGAGGAAACATTTCTTTGTGACCCTAGTCAGTGTTTGGCTGATGCCCTCAAGATTTGTACCCATGCTAAAATCTGAATCCCATCTAATCAAACTGTGAATACTCTCATTATGCTTAATCTCAGTGAGTTTTTGGTTGCAGTGATAAATCCCACAGGTTAGTTATAGGTTATGTAAAAACAAAAGAAGTATTACATTTTAAATTGATTTGCCTTTTAATTTCTTTGAAAAACCCCTTGTTCTAGTATTGTGAGAGGGGCACTACTGTTTACCTGGTCTATACCATTCATTATTTTGTAAGCATTAATCACATCTCCTCTCTAAACAATCCCAATCTATTTGCTCCTCAGCCCTTCATCTACGAGTTCCTCCATGCCTCTAATAATTTGTTATGTATGTCTGAATCCTTCTATTGCTCTTATATTCAACTGGCCAGCTAGGATTGCACTCAATATTCCAGGGAAATGTGTACTATTAGGTTAGTTATAGCACTGTAACAATTATAACAGTCTTTATACCATTCTTAAGCTTTATAAAGATTTTAGTTTAACTGCAACTTCACAGTGAGCAGAGTTTTACACTGAATTGTCTACAATGTGCTTGGCTTCTTTTTCCTGAATGGTTCTATTTAAAATTTAGAACCCAGCACTTCATGGACAGATAATTTCTTCTATGGTATAATACCTCCCGATTGTTAGAATGTTAGCTAGCATTTAAATAGCAGGGAGATGGGCACTTGGGTGAGTGAGTGTCATGCTGGGGGGGAGGGGTGGGGAAGGGGATCCTCCTCTCTGGCCCCCTACACCAGGGAAGCTTGTCTGCTGCACCCCCAACTCCTCATCCCTGGCCCAGTCCCACACCCCGCACCCTAACCCTCTGTCCCAGCCCAGAGCCTGTACCCAGCACCTAAACCCCCTCCTGCACCACAACCCACTGTCCCAGCTCAGAGACCGCACCCCTCCCGCACCCACTCTCCCAGAGCCTGCACCCCAAACCCCCTCCCAGAGCCCGCACCCCCTCCTGTACCCCCAACCCTAGTCCAGAGCCTGCACCTAAACTCCGTCCCAGAGCCCACACCCAAACTTCCTCCCAGAGCCTGTACCCCAAACTCCCTTACAGAGCCTTAGGCAGGAGTTGGGGGGGTGGGGAAGGCGGGGGGGAGAAGAGAGGGACTTGGACCCATTCTGGGCACCACCAAAAATTATACAAACCTGCCGCCCCGTACGTACCTTCTGATCCTGTTTGGCTAGCTCTTTCACTGCCTGCCAGATCTACCAAGTTCTGCAAATTCATTAAAGATTTCATGAGGCACAGTTTGCAGATAAGTCAGTTTTAAATGCTCTCAATGCTAATTTCAATCCAAGTTCAGTTAAGCCTTTGACATTTCTATAGTAATATACCAACTGCACAGTGAGACCAATATTTTCTTAAGTTGCATGGGGAAAATGGCTTTAAAATATCACGGTAGACTCCATTACCAATATTGCGACCACTATTCGTAAACTAGCATTGCAACTTTTAAAGTATGTACTCTTCAAAAAACATTTCAATTCCCATTAAACACAAGTTTGTCTCACAAGCAGTCACCTCCTTCTCTTCACCCTGAATAACAGAAGTGCACAAACAATCTGCCAGGTCCTCAGTTTCCATTAATACATAAGCATTACCTTCATCCTCCTCTGAACTGAGCCTACACCAACTGTTCATCTCCCCCTACCCAATCTAAGAGGTCAATGGAAGAGGTCAAGTACCAAAATACCAATATTTGCTCCTAATCCCTTATACCTGTATGTGGTGCAACTAGTAGGTAACAGGGATTATGAGCTTGCAGTATCATTTGATGGTGACTTGCTTGATGCCTAGCAACCAGCCGTCACCTTTATAGGCCTCCAATTTCAGGAGAGAGCTCAAAAACTGAAGATATACTTGACCGAACTCCACCAAAGAGTACAACCCAGCCACCAATAAACACCAGGTATCAAAGGCTGCTGACAGACCCACTGCTTTGAAGGAAATAGGCTATCATCTGAAGATAGCCCACTACTGATCAGACTAGTCTGATCAAGATGCAAGTAGTCAAAGTTTGATACTGGAGAAATTAGAGATGACTAGTGAATACCTCCGTTAATCAGTTTACCAGAAAGTAGAAAGCAGGCAGTAGTTTGTCAAGATGTTAGAGAGGTTTTAAATAGGAATTGCACACAGAATCTAGTTCTCAAAGTCCCAAATACAGACCGATAGACCAAACATTCATTCCCTCCTTTGGATCCCTGCCATACTGCTAATATCAATACATCAAACAAAGGGGAAAAGGGATCACAGCCAGCAGCTATTGAATCTGTCAGCAAGAGTGGCTGCAAGCCCCCATTATGTTCCTCTAGTCCTGAGGACACCTGGCTCCTGAAATCTGCTCTATGTTGCACCAACTGACAGAGGTTCTTATGAAGAATTATGGCAACTGTGTGTTCAACCAGATTTCCCCACGTCATACCTCTTTCTGTCCCAGCAGCCAGAAGGGGTTAGGTAGGAGTTCTAAGACCCTTAGGGGGATTTCCCTTCCACTAGGGAAATCCCAAGTAGTGAGTAAACTACCTTCAGGGATACTTTGCATCACAGCCTCTGTCTGCACAATATCTAGTAGACTTTTACATATATATTGTTATATAGTCTTAAAACAGTACAATATTTCTCCTTTACCCAAGTTTTTCCATTCAGAGCGTTTCATTCTCAATATGATGGGAGAGAATTTCTGATTTTAGGATTTCATTTTAGTGGTGTCCAATATTTTAGCTGTTTTTAAAATTGCAAGTTTCCACGTTAATGCTTCCCTTGTACCCGACAACCTTTTTCAAATATAACTTACCAGATGAGATACCATTACTGCTCCATCACAGTTCGTGTTGGCAGGATCATTTTCCCTACTTTCTATAATCTAAAAGAAGAAAGCCTTATAAGATTATTGCACATCTTTTCAGTTAATACATAACAAAAAACACGACTATACAGCCACCTACCATTCTGAAAATGGTGTGAGAACGGCTGCTGTGTTCATTCATTTTTGTTTCTCCATAGTGTCGTTTTTCTGTCAAAGTAAAGTCATGGTGTTTGTTATCCAAAAACCCCATATGCTCCAGACAATATTAAGATTGTAAGCAAAAGTAGTCTAACTGATAAACTAAAATAATAGTTTTTATGAGATTGTAGTTTTAGCCTTGTATTAAATTTAGAAGAGTGGTCATGTGTTTTAAAATTGCATCAACAATGGAGAGGCTAATCATCCTACTTTCTCCTTTTCTGAGCCATTCCATGACTTGCTCTGGATTAACAACCACCTCTTCGATCAGATCTTCCACGTAGATGTTTCTCTGCAAGAGAAACAGAATTAAAGACAAATTTCACCCAACTGTAAAATAAATGAGAAATAGATGTGCATACTGTATTATGCACTGGTTTCAGTTGAATGTATTAATAAAAGCCACACAGCAGTGTGAAGACAGACAAATCTATCTGGGGAATAAAGTCAGAACACTGCCAGTACAAATTTTTAACGTACATATCTCAACTGTAACTTTAAGGAGACAATATCAAACATTTGAGATCCAACAAAATGATGTATTTTAAAATGTATATGATTTGGCAGGGAAAGGTCCTCGGGCTTTTAGATCTTTCAAGGAAATTTGTACTTTTCAAAGGTTTGAGAAACAAAAATTCCAAAAGCACTATTCATGGAGGATCTACATTTTGTGCCCCACACAGATTAGAAGAACCCCCCCATTCCAAAAGCTTTGCTAAAGCAGTTAATGTAACAAATGGTGCTCATTAACAAGAAGAACAAGCAAAACTTTAGCGTAGTGAAATTGAAGACAGCAACAAGCTACTTCCGCTCACACCATATTGGCCACAATTCTAATTTGATAGTTCTGTGATGTAGGTGTAAAAGTGGTGGATGGTGTATCCCTTTTGAATGTATTATGATGGTGAAGTGTGTTAAAGCAACTCTCTGAGGAAATGGTGTAGGTTCTTTTTTGTGCTGACTGCAGATGCATTTTTGCAACCTCGACAATAAATTAAAGTGTGAAGTTAGATTTTGTAGAAGTGTTTTAGACACTCACAGCCCCCACCCCACCCCCAAAAGCTCCCACATTGCTCAAGGTTATATATTTTAAGAGACTAAATACATTCCAATGCTTAGGAAAGAGAAAATAACAAGGCTGATTACAGCTTTGCAGTAGTTCTAGGCACAACGTGAAGCTTGCTTACTTCTACTTGCACTCTTCAAAAGGGATTTTGTATATTCATACTCATTGGATATGACAGCAAGTGCAGCTCAGATAGTGGAACCTTCTTTTAGCAGTGCCAGTTACTGCATTCACATACCCATCCTACTTTTCCCTTAGTTTTTCAAGGGCAAATATCAAAGGGCGCATGGCCCTATAGTATATGCCATCTCAGTTCCTTCCACCACCTCTTCAAAATCATGAACTCAAAAGAACCAGAGGAAAAGGAGAAGGTGGCTCGTGAGGCATGAAAACAGGCAGAGGCCATCTTGGACTCTGCTATAAGTAAGTAACTTTCATTTCTTCTTTTAGAGTCTTCTGTGTATTCAGCACTCATGGGTCAGATTGGCAAGCAATACCTCATCAGCTGAGGTTAGAACTCAGGGTCCTACTTGAATAAGGGTTGAAGTACTGCCTATGAAACGGGGCATTTGTTCTGGACCCGAGGTTCTAAAGCATTGTATTTTGTAAGTATATACATAGAGCTTAAAGTGGCAGTCCTACAGGTTGCTGTGAATAGAACATGTTTAAAGTATGCAATGGAGATAGACATTGCTGCAGTAGAATATGATTTAATCATAGCAAGGACCAAAATGACATCCAGTTTATACCTTTCTTCTATATATTGTTTGCCTATCACTTCACAACCATTACCTTAGGTGGATTAAACAATCAAAGGTGATCCTAAAAAAGAAGATGGGGGGGGGGGGGGAGGAACCTGTGAAATTCCTGAGCCCTGTTTAGATAGTAGGCTAGGGCCCTGTTAGGGCTTCCCTATAAGGAGACTTGAATATGTGGCCAGCAGATGCGTAAATTGACAGCGCTCTAACCTGCTGCACACTAACTAGCCATAAAGACCCTGCTCTGTACATTACAAGTTCTATACTGTGCTTTGACATACTGCTGTTACAGCAGGGTAAAGCACACTATAGGACTTTTAGTGTACAGGAGCAGGGTCATCATGGCCAGTTACGTGTGCAGCAAGTTAGAGCGCTGTCAATTTATGCACCAGATGGCCACACACAGTCTCTGTGGAAGCAAACCCTACAATGTTGAGAGCATGTAACTTTCATTCACCCTTATTAACGTGTGATTGAGGGAAGATAATTGGCAAATTTATAGTTTGGTTAACCTGGGGCAAAAAAAACCACACAAAACCCCCTCTATAGTACTTTGGGTAAGACTCCAGGGTTAGGGTGAAAAACTCCACCTTTTGTCTTTGTGAAATAGTGAACGCAAATCTGCCATCAGGACACGTGACTCACTCACTCACTCCTCTGGTTGATGTTATGGCAGTTAAGAGTTTTAATTAGGGCTGTCAAGCAATTAAAAAAATGAATCGTGATTAATTGGGCTGTTAAGCAATAATAGAATACCATTTAAATATTTGTGGATGTTTTCTACATTTTCAAATATATTGATTTCAATTACAACACAGAATATAAACTGTACAGTGCTTACTTCATATTTTTTTATTACATATATTTGCACTGTAAAAAAGAAATAGTATTTCAATTTACCTAATACAAGTACTATTGTGCTATCTCTTTGTCAGGAAAATTAAACTTAGGTGTAGAATCATGTACAAAAAACCCTGCAGTCAAACACAACACAACATACAAACTTTAGAGCTTACAAGTCCTACTTCTTGTTCAGCCAATCGCTCAGACAAAACACGTTTGTTTACATTTGCGGGAGATAATGCTGTCTGCTTCTTGTTTACAATGTCACCTGAAACTGAGAACAAGTGTTCACACGGCACTGTTGTAGCCTCTGTTGTAAGATGTTTACATGCCAGGTGTGCTACAGTTTCATATATTCCTTCATGCTTCAACCACCATTCCAGAGAACAGGCGTCGATGCTGATGATGGGTTTTACTCAACAATTCAAAGCAGTGCAGACCGATACAGTCATTTCATCATCTCAGTCAGATGCCACCAGCAGAAGGTTGATTTTCTTTTTTGGTGGTTCAGCTTCTGTAGTTTCCACCTCAGAGTTGCTCTTTTAAGACTTCTGAAAGCATGTTTCATCCCTCTCAGATTGTGGAAGGCACTTCAGATTCTTAAACCTTGGGTCCTGTGCTGTTGCTATCTTTAGAAATCTCACATTGGTACCTTTGCATTTTGTAAAGTCTGCAGTGAAAGTATTCTTAAAATGAACGTGTGCTAGGCCATCATCCGAAACTGCCATAACATGAAATATATGGCAGAATGTGGGTAACACAGACAGCAGGAGACATTGAACTCTTGGCAGCAAGAATTGTGTCACAAATTTAATTTAATGCATTATTTTATTAATGAGCATCATCAGCATGGAAGCATATCCTTAGGAATGGTGGCTGAAATATGAAGGGGCATATGAATGTTTAGCATAAAAACCTTGCAACTTCAGCTACAGTAGTGCCATGCAAATGTCTGTTGTCCTTTTCAGGAGACATTGTAAATAAGATGAGGGCAGCATTATCTTCCCTAAATGTAAACAAACAAGTTTGTTTTAGCAACTGGCTGAACAAGAACTAGAACTGAGTGGACTTGTAGGCTCTAAAGTTTTAGACTGTTTTGGTTTTGAGTGCAGTTATGTAACAAAAAAACAAACAAACCACAGCTACATTTGTAAGTTGCACTTTGACAAAGAGATTAGGCTGCTATACTAATGAGGTGAATTGAAAAACAAAAAAAGTATCGATTACTGTACACTTTGTATTCTGTTTTGTAATTGAAGTCAATATATTTGAAAATGTAGAACATCCAAAAATATTTAATTTTTATTTATTTTATTTTTAACAATATTTCAATTGTTATTCTATTATTGTTTAACAGTGTGATTAAAACTGATTACTTGCAATTTTTTAAAAAAAAATGTGAGTTAATCGAGTGAGTTAACTGCGATTAATTGACAGCCCTAATTTTAATAGATAAATGGAATAGTAAATAGTCAGCCATAGGTTCAAATGGAGGCTTCATGAGCTAAATTAGAACTGAATTCCATCTATTATCTAGTGTTGTTGAACCTGATGGTGCATAAGGAGGTCTCTGTAGAACAGTGAGAGAGCTCATCCAATCTTCTCCATTTCTTGGGAGTAGAAAAGGGTAATTTGCAGGAGCTTTCCTCTTTAGCTAGGGAGAATCATTGTTCCTGTATGTGACCTGACTGCAAATCTATACAGCGAACTTCTGCTATCACAGTAATGATGCTGGGGGAAAAAAAAACAAAAACTGTAGCCACACCCAGACCCTCCCCAACCAGCTGCACCTGGACCCTCACCCCATCAAACCCCACTCCCTCAGTCCCACTCCAGCCCCACCCCCCAAAACCTGAGACCCAAACACTTTCACCCAGATCCCCTGTGCCACCCGCACCCAGAATGCCCCACACAGAAACCTCTCATCCCACACCTGGATCCCCCTACATTAAGCCCCTCCACACTTGGATCCTGCTGGGCTGAGCCTGCCCACCCACACCTGGTGTAGAAGGATAGGGCCACAGGGTGTTTCTGGGGTAGGCCCAGCCCTCGCACTGTGCAGGTGCATCCTCACTGCTGAGTCTCTGTACTGGGGGAGTGGGGGCTTCAGGGTGCTCTCCAATCTCAATGCAGCCAGTGGCCTATGCTCCCCATTGCCAGGCTGGAGTCACATTTATTTATTGACAAATAAAATGTGCAGAATTTTAAAATACTGCGCACAGAATTTAATTTTTTGGTGCAGAATTCCCTCAGGAGTATTTAAAACCAGGTCTCTTCACCTTTGGATCAGCCATTAAATTGGAAGCCAGAATGAAGAATAACTTCAAGTATCTCATAAAAGGCACTAAGATTATTTAGAGGGTTCCAGATCCAGAGAGGTTCACATGTATCTGCTGCTGCAGTTGGAAGGAACTGAGGCAGCAGATGTCACATCTCACCCATAAAATGTTCAGGAAGGCTGAGGGGTGGAGTAGAAGTGGCCTGTGAGCACTCTAACAAGCATTGCTAGAATGTTCCACCATCTGAGTTGCACTGGCCAGTTCAACCCAAATAAGAATAACCACAGGAACTTCAAAGAGCCATCCCTCTGCTAGGGCACCTAAATCCAGCTCTGCAGCATCCTTATAGTTTAATCTAGCTCAATCAAGATTACACAATCTGGCAAACATTCAGCCATGGACTCCATTTAGATCAGCATCTCATGATTTGAATCCATGCCCACAGAGGTGGTTTGTTGCATCAAATAAAGAGAAAAAAAGTGTCTTATGTCACCTTGGTTTACTTACATTAAAGTCCTCTCGAATTCCTAGAGGTTTGTTTTTCCTGCTGTCACAGAGCAAGTCTGTTATGGTTTCATTGTATATTTCCATATAGGAAACTCTCAACAGAAACTCTCTACCTGGAATCTAAAGATTAAAGACAAGCATCATCAGATCAGAAGTTGGAGGGGGGAAAAAGGTGCTTTCATGGAAAAATGCTCAGCTTTTTACATCGTCTTAGACTACATCTTTACATAGCTTGTTTCATTGACTTTTCCTTTTCTCTTTGCAAATGTGCACACCATCTCCCTTCTGGTACATAGTCCCATAATCACTTGCAAGGAGAAGTAGTTAGGTACTTTATCTTTAATGCAATGTGTATTTTACCCCTTTTTGAAAAAAAAAGATCTGGTACTCTATTTTTGCCAGGTTTCATTATCTGTAAGGTGGGAATAAAGATACTAACCTTCTTTGTAAAGTGCTTTGAGATCTACTGATGAAAAACACTATTTAAGAGCTGGGTATTCGTTCTCCCCTCTTCACATGTTTCCCTGCTGCTAGACTACCTTCTCCTGCTCTTTCTTCTAAACCTAATCCCATGTTGAGTGACTCTCCGCTCCACATCTCCTTCCCTGTTATTTGCGTCCCTTCTCTCCAGCCATCTTGTCCTCCTCTTCCTCCATTTGACTGAATGTACCTTCCAGCAGCCATCTTCCCTCTTCCGCTCTCCCCCACAGACATTCATCTCCTGTTGATGGCTAACAGCTTAAGTCCCACTGGTGCCCTGGTACCCATGACAAGTTTCATCTTTTCCAGGCCCTAAGGCTCTTGGCAATGAGTGAGGAAGTAGCATCCTGTACCATGTTACCCACTAGCTCTTCAAACCACAAGCAAGCATCATGTTTTGGGAACCAGTTTTTTAGTTTATATCTTCCCCTGACTTCTCATAATGTGGGTGCTCTTATGCCGTCAAATTCAGACTAAACCATTATTTATTAATGCCCTCTCCCACAATCCATAAACGGCACCAGGAATCTCTTGCATCACACTGAGGCCCAATCCAAACAGCTTCTTGTGTCCAGGCCCCACTGACTTCAATGGGACTCCACACAGGTGCAGTTGTTGGCCTGCAGGCTATAGGTCTGGATGTACATGCTTAAGAAGCAGTACTGTTTGCTTCATGAGTACAAGGGGGGCTGCCAGTGTGGCACATCTGAGTGAGAAATAACTATGGCCACCCCCCATTAGCTTCCAAGGGCACACATGGCACTATAAGTTTTTCTTCTTGGCCTGCTTTTCCAGTGCATGCACACCCTAAGGTATTCTAGCTGTGCTGCACAGGAAGTACACCTGCAGTTTTCACTATTTAGTCATTGCACCTCCTCACAAACCTTCTCTCCAGCACACTTGTGGCCTGTGTTCTGCAAGTCAGACCAGACAACACTAATGGTCCCTGCTGGCCTTCAATCTAGGAGTCTCTGAACCTCTTATGCAAAGCTCTGTAGTTTGTGATTCCGCTGAGTACTTCTTCCACTGTTGGTTTTTCATCTTTTAGAAAAAATTTCTTTAAAGAGGTGAGTTTAGAGTGTACTAATCTGATCCTCATGAGACCCAGTCTTCATAACTACCAGACACAGAACTTGATATTTTATTTAAAGTTTTAATCAAGGTTCAGTGGGAAACAGATATTGAAATATAGAGCTGGCTTCGGGATGTGCATGGATCGTATCCCTGCTACTAGTGTGAGGGGAGGGCTTTCCCAAATTTCATGCAAGGATACGTATCACAGCAAAGTACTGCAACACATGCTACCACATGTAACTTGTTTCCGTTTGAAGTTATCAAGTCCCCTCCTTAATATTTTTGTATAGGATCCAAGTGACAATAATTTAGCTGTATTACTTACTTCACAAATAATTTTGAAGACATCCTGAACTGCTTTAGGTATAATGCCCATAGACTTGTCACTCCCCATCATTGTATACGTTTTTCCTGAGGCAGTCTGCCCGTAGGCAAAAATAGTGCCTAAAAAGAGGAACAAGTGTTAACTGACCACTACCCAACACTTTCTACAAATAAGGTACATGTAAAAAACAATATGAAACTTACCATTATATCCTTGGACAGCAGACTTTATAATTGGAACAGCTACACCTTCATATACTTGTTGGGTGCTGTCATTCGAATGAAAGACGCAATCTTAAAAAGAAATTTTTTTTTAAAAGCTGCACAAAGAGTGAGAAAAATGAACTTCCCTCACACTCAATTTTGGCAGCTTTTCATCCAATAGGACTGAGACCTTGATGCCCCAAAACCAACTTTTCTGCAGGATGATGCCAAAATATTTTATGCAGGATATAACTGATTGTCTAAAACCAAACTGAAGCAAAATAGAATATAACAATGTAATATGTAAAGTGCGGGAAACTTGGATATAGAGTTGAAAAGATGCTATAAACAGTTAAATAGTATAACCATGATAATTACTAGGTTATTTACTATGATCTGAAGCAAGGAAGGAAGTCATTTAAGTCAGACTTGAATATCTGATCCAGCTCTTGGTTATGCCAGACTTCCTAGGGTAAATCTTAGGGCACAGCTACACCACCTCCCTGAATGAGATTAGCTAAGCTGACAGAAGCACTCGTCAGCACAGCTGCATCTACAGAAACAGCTATGTCAGCTCTAAGGGGTGTGATTCTCTCCCCCCCCCACATACATTGCTAGCAGACACAGATATGCTGGCAAGACTGTAGCGTAGACCAGGCATTACTCTAGCCCATGCCACAGTTCTCCATCTCTAACATGGCAATTATACTTCCCAACACAGGGGTTGTATTATTTTCATAGAACAGAACACCGTAAAAAAAGTCACATCATTATGAATAGTAAACACAACACATGAGAGTCACTGGCCAGCAATCTTCAAGCAACCTTGAGAAGCATGCTATACTGCAGTCAGAGGGGTGTTGAGGATAAAATTAACGATTGTGAGGAGCTCAGATACTACAGTGATGAGGACCATATAAGCGCCTAAATAGATGTTCCTTAAGATCTTACCATAATTAAAAGTTCTTGTACCATCCACTTGTAAAATTGTACAATTTTCACTTTTCCAGTGAAGCTGTACTTTATCTCCAGATGCTTCATTTTCTCTAAAAAGGAAGAGATGTTTTACTAATCTTATTAGAGATCAGAACAGAAAAAATGTTCACTTCATTTTGTACATATATTTTCCTTTTAAAGAAATTCCCTTAGTGCTAGGTAAGTAATATTCAGCTTAACTGAACATATTTTCATCAACAGAAGATTAGAGGCATAAAATCATTGTCACCTACCTACTTCATCCAATCAAGAATACACAAGTTCCACATTTGACTCTTTGCGCATCTATGACCCTGTTTTCCAGCACACAAGCTTATAACATGAATAAATTGCTGCAATTCAGACTCTTCTCTCAATAAATTAAAAAAAAAAAAAACGAAACTCAGAGATGAAGTTTATCCAACATCTACGAGCCCAAACATCAGTCCACTAGCCAAAAATATTTCTAACAATTTGTAATTTAAGGAATAAGACAGCCATGCTCTGTAATTCACAAGGTCAACTTTCTATTTCATACTTTTGTTAGAAGTTTTATTATGTCTGCCATACTTTGGGTCTCATCTTCTCTTCTTTATTCCACAACTTTGCCCTCCCCCCCGGGACAATCTCTTTTCTTCCTGCTTTGTGGTCAGTGTCTGCTTCCTCATTTTCTCTTCTCCCTACAGACCCTGACATCCCTTTCCAGCTTCATGGCACATTGCTTTCTTTGCCTCTTTACCTAGGTTTTGCCTCTCCCACTTCTCCTCCAAGCATCATACTTGGTCTCCAAATCCCCCCTTATCTCATCAATTTCTGCCCCCAACACATAAGAGGCACCAAATCTATTCACACCCCTTTTTACAGAAGGCTTGAAGAGTACACCAGACACTCAGCGAGCTAAACTAAAAGGAGGGCCCCCCCCTTTATCTGGGGCAATGCCCAGGTGAGGGGCCAACCCAGCAGGCAAGCAGCTGGGAAAGCCCCGGCTCCTGGCAGCTCAGCTAGCAAGTCTTCACGCCGTCGCGTTGCAAAAGCTCCCCTTCAAGATGTGAGCCAGCGCTCAGCAAAGTGGCAGTCGAGAGCCCCGTATAATAGACCCCAGCCCCAGCTGTAACTACCCCCGTCCCCTATGGGAGCGTTTGCTCAGTGCCACAGCGCTCACACCGGCTCCCCCACGGCCCTTCTCACAGCACATCGCGGAGCGCTTGACACGGGCGCCCAACCCCTCCCCGGGGCGTACCCGGCCCGCAGGGCTCGGGGCACGAGCCTCACCGCTGCGGGCGAGCGGAGCCTGGGGCAGGGAAGGCCCCGCCGGGGGCAGTTCTAGGCAGGGCCGAGCCCCGCTTCCCAAAGGGAACCGAAGGGTCCCCGGAGGGGCGGGCGCCGAGAGGGGCAAGGCGGGGTCCCGGGGCAGGGCCGAGCCCAGGGCTCCGGTTCCCTGCAGTCACCTGGCGATGAGCGGCCGCATCCGCACGCAGACCGTCACGGCTCCCTCGTCCGCCATCGCCCCGCTGTGCCTCACGCCGTTGGAACAAACCGCTGCCCTTCTCAGCTCCGCAACCCCAACCGCGTCCACCAGCTACCGCCTGCGTCTCCAACTGCCGCCAGGGTTTGAATTCCTCTCGGGCTAGTTTCCTATTGGTCCTTCCCTGACAGGCACTTCCGGAATCCGGACTATACCACTGTCAACCACGCTCCTGGGGAGGCGCGTGGAACAAGCCCCGCTTAGACAGTCCCTTTATGAGGTTTAAAGGGCAGGAACGTTCCATGGGGGTCAAACAGCTACGTTCTTACAGTCCAGGAAACGGCTGTGGCTCGAGAAACTCCGGCTCTCGACGTGCAAAGCTGCAGCCTTTATTCCGACCCCTCCCACAGCCGGGATCTATGGCATGCTTTTACTATATACTATACTATGGCGTGCTTTTTCTATATACTGTACAGATTTCATGGGGAAGACCAGTGTTTCTCAAATTGGGGGTCCTGACCCAAAAGAGAGTTGTGGGGGTGGTGTGGTGTTCCACAAGGTTATTTTAGTGTGTGTGTGTGTGGGGGGGGGGGTTGCGGTATTGCCATCCTTACTTCTGCACCGCCTTCACAACTGGGTGGCTGGAGAGTGGGGGCTGTTGGCCAGGCACCCAGCTCTGTGGGCAGCACCCCGCAAGCAGCAGCACAGAAGTAAGGGTAGCAATACCCTACCGTGCCACGCTTACCTTACGTTGGTGCTGGTCATGGCTCTGCCTTCAGAGCTGGATTTCCCCCTTAGCAATTGCCGCCCTCCAGCTGCCCAGCTCTGAAGGCAGAGCCACTGCCAGCAGCAGCGCAGAAGTAAGGGTAGCAGCACCGCAACCACCCCACAACTTCTTTATGGGTCAGGATCCCTACAATTACAATGCTATGAAATTTCAGATTTAAATAGCTGAAATCATGAAATTTACTATTTTAAATACTCTATGGCCCTGAAATTGACCAAAATGACTGCGAATTTGGTAGGGTCGTAATCATTTATGTTAATGTAAGTTTTGCCATTGGTTGCACAAAGAGCAGAACTGAGCCCTAAATTCTTTTGCAGTAATTTTGTTATAGACAGTAAGTCTTTAGTAATTAACTGTCCAGTTATTATGATGTCACAAATTTAATATTTGATCCTGCAAGCCATTCAGGTCAACAGAGCTCAGGTATTTTTACCACCTCCAGTATTAGATGATACTGGTATACAAACATCAGAGTACTTTTGCTGCCACTGGTTTGCAGGTCCTAATGCAGAACAGGCCTATAAGTGTATCCTTTCAATAGCGTATGTATAATACAGATGTCGATGATCTGGTAGTGAATTACAGGTCCTAATTTTTCTAATGTAGGTGCAGCCCTAAAACTGCTTCTTTTGAACATAGTCACTTTTGAAAATTCCCGGTGTTCCCTGTAACAGAGAAATAAGCGGCAAGAAAATGCCAGTACATCTCACACAACAGAGATTTTTCAGAATATTGTCATTAATGAAAATGTGGTGTGAAAAAACAGAAAACCTGCTACATCAGCAAAATTGTCTCGGAATAGTGTTTTCCAGAGTTTGACAGGAGACCCTAATCAGCTTTTATGATCCATTTTTCATAAAGAAACATGTTAATAAAAATGGGATATATGCAACTTACTAGAGATTTTCTGAAACTGTTGTAAATATATGCATAGATCAAGGTAAATAGCTATTACAAATGTGGATCAAGCATTGGGTTGCTGAACACACCATCAGCGAGTGCTCAGCACCTTGAAATATTTAGCTCCAAGCATCCAATTTTGACTGATTTACACATATAATTTTTTGCCGCATATGACTTTTAAAGGAATATTTAGAATGTTTCTCAATTTACATTGCTCAACACATTTTTTACAGGGACAAATCTATGATTTTTTCATTGGGAGTGATGGGGATGCAAGAAGCTCACAATGACATTTCTAAATTTCTCAAAAAAGTGGAGACTTTGCTATATTATTCTAGGAAACTATATGATTTCCCCTCCAAACCCACCCCCATTTTATATTATTAATAGCTGTTATTTATAGAATGTCATTGGTGTACATGGTACTGTCCACACATGTAACATGTAATACCTGTCCCAAATGGCTTACAAACTAACTTAGATAAAAGTACAAGAGAAGAACTAGATGTAGCACCAAAACCAGTATGATTGCTTTTTGAGTTTGCACCCGTCTTATTAGTTCCAACTTTGGTGGGTTTTTTTCCTTTCTTTACTTTGATATTATAATTTATATTGGTATTTAAGTGCAGGCTACGTCAAAGCCTATAAGGAGAGGCATGAGAGCAGGGTGAATGGTAGTGATGGAAGGCTAGCTTTGAGACACATGAAGGAGACCGAGTTTGCTTAGTGTACTAGAGAACGAGTACTTTAATTCTGACCTAGAGGAACCTTGCCTTCCTGTGAGGGCATTTCCATACCCATGACCATTCAGTCCATAGTCCCTCTGATGGGTCTGTTACCAGGTATGGCAAGGTGGTAGAATATGAGGATGAGAATTGTCTATTAGGAAGTGGATTGAAAATACCAATCTAGGGGAGGGCTTTCTAACAGAAAATGGCAAAGGTTTCCACTACCATTTTAAACAAAGGATTATTAACAAGGGCAGCAATTTAATCCCACTGAATTCTCAGCTACATGTTCTGCCCCAGAATCCCTGCTGCGAGCCTTAATATTTAATAAGTGAAGACACTTTTCTAACGTCAACGTATTTATTCTAAATACGGAGAGTCTACTAGAGCAGAAAAAACAAAGGCATCTAGTTCAAATAAACATTTATTTTTAGATTGACTTGGTTAATATACTAAATGTATTAAAATGATGTATTATTTTTTAAAAGAACTTTTACACAAATCTGATTCTTGTAGCATTTTAATCATCCTCATCTTCCTCTTCTTCTTCCTCTATCTCATCCATTTCCTCAGCTGCAGCCAAAGCTTCTTCCTGTGCAGCCTTGAGTGCCTGCTCCTCTTCCACAGTAGGGTCATTCATTTCAGTGATTTCTGGCCCACTTGGGTACTCTGTCTGCACTGGTGGGGGCATCGAGGGTGAGTAGTTATCTGGACTGTATTTGTGACCCCACCCCAGATAGATATTATCAAATTTCCTGAGGGAAAAAAGCAAGAGATCACACAACTTCCTGGCAAAAAACCCCTGAGGGCTCTGCCTATTAGGCTTCCCCACTTCACTGAACAAAAACCAATATGGGACATATTTTCTATAGCTAGCATATTCAATAATGGCATCTGCACTTAACTAATGTAAATAATGATGAATGTATCATGTGGCTATTAAAGATCTCATTGCACTTTTTTGCAAGAATAGGGGTGTTAAGCCTGAAGTTTTGGCCAAATACTAATTGGATAATTACATTCTATAAATCTGATTTCCACTACAGTTCCAGTGAAGATGGTATTCTTCACTTCTTGCCCTAAATTATTGTTATTTTTGCTGTGCACTGTTAAATGGCCTCCATGATCAACTCTCGAGGTGGCTACATTTTAGTAGTGGGAGAAGTCAGTGGATTAAAAATCACCAAAACAAACATTTCAACTGAATGAATTAAATAGGTTTCTGTGATTAACCAGTTTAAGATGGAATAGGAGTGAATATTGTGAGATACCAAGGTTAACCAGTCTAGCTATATAAGTAAGAGCTACCTACTTGCCGATAGCATAGGAGTACGCTCCAGGCCACAGGTTGGACTGAAGGACTGCAATGGCATATTGAGGAACCAGGTTTGTGGATAACTGAGATGTCCAAGGAGGAATGTTCTGAATTTCTGCCAAAAAAACCAACAACACACACTTACGTGAATTACCTGACTCATGAACATCTATGAAATATTTGGTAGTTAGGTAGAGGACAGGATTTCGTCTCTATACAGTTGTTCTCAAAACCCAAGCAATTGATGTATCCTAAAAAGGGATTTTAAAATGGATGTTAAAGGAGTTGATAGACAAGGGGCAAGAGCTTTAAATATTGTGGAAGCCTTGTAATATAAAGTCTGGTGTGGAGTCACTGGTTGATAGTCACAGAGTTATTAATTCAAGGGTGTAGTAAGAAGAACAGGAGAAAAGAAGGTTACACACACAGCTCCTGAAATTCAGTGGTACTTAATTCAATACCAGTTCCCCAGGCAAAGAACACTGTGGACCCCATACTGATAAATTTGGGAGACCCAGATCCAAATAATACAAAGACATGACCTTAATCTAAGAATGGACTGGTTGTACCATTGTCCATGACTTGCTGCAGTATTGTGCTCTAGGATCTAAACTTTTATGTAATTTTTTTTCTAGCATAAGATAATGACGAAAACATCAACTCAATGTAACTGATGCAGTGTTGTCTTCCTGAACCTGCAGAGAACCTGAGACAGTAGCTCTGAGAGGTGAAATTCCCTCTTTCCTCTCAATGTGGAGGAAGCTTGGAATTTCTTCAAATCAACTTTACAAAAAACTATCTGAAATTTGTACCCCAAGCAAGGGGAAAAACTTGTAGGGAAAGGCTTCAGACTCAGCTTGATGAAGAACCACCTCAAAAAGGTTATTAGGAATAAGTAGGGAGTCTACAGATAATGGAAAAAGGGATTGATATGCCATGGAAGCTACATCATGGAGGTTAGAAAATGTAGGAATAAAGTCAGAATTGCTAAAAGTCAAGCTGAATTAGCTCTTTACAAGGAAATTAAAACAAATAATAAGAGGTTTTTTTAGTTATATAAATAAAAAGAGAATAAGGAAGGATGAAGTTTGGCCGCTATGCAGTGTGGACGGAAAGGAGATTAAAGACAGTCTAGGTATGGCCCAAAAACTAAATGAATACTTTGCCTCAGTTTTCAATAACAATAACAACATAGAATGTGTGCATGAAGGCAGTAAGGCTGATGGAAATCACTGTCTCGAAATGGAAATTACCACACCTGAGGTGGAAGAAAAACTTAAAGATCTAAATGCAGTCAAATTGAGGTGACAGGAAAATTTCCATCCTAGTATACTGAAAGAACTGGCACATGAGATTGCTATTCTGGTAGGGAAGGTCTTTTAAAATATCTATATATTTGGGGGTAGTACCACATGACTGGAGAACAGCTAACTACATACCTATATTTAAGAAAGGGGGAAAAAAGTGATATGTGAAATTACAGACCTGTTAATCTAACCTCAGTAGTAAGCAAGGTTTTAGTACAAATTTGTGAATGAAAGAATAATTACATTCACATGCATATATGATAAAGGGGATGTAGTGCAACATGGGTGTGACAGTCTGTACCCCAAGGCAGTGCCCTGTAAACCCCATATTCATCATTTGTATATAACTGTGATATGGCATATAAAGCAAGCCATATGAGGTATCACGGGAAAGGTTACGATCTGCCGAAAGTCATTGTTCTGTCTAAATATGTATATCATTAGTGCATATGAAGTTATGAGATTGTGTTGTATGGCTGTCACTAAAACATGCTGCAAGTTGGGAAGCACCCAGATACTAGCTCCCCAAAGACAATAACCAGAGGGATAACCAACGCCCCAATAACCATCAGCAGCCATTGTCCAGCAAGGGAGCTACAATTCAAAGACTCACCTGCTTAAGGCCAAACCAGGGGAATTGCTCAACCTTGCCTGGTGACTCAGCAATGCCCACCAGACATGCCTGGACTTAGACCAATCTTATTCAATATTTTTATTAATGTTCTTGGCACAAAAAGTAGCAGTGTGCTAATGAAATTTACTCATGATACAGAGTTGGGAAGCATTGTCAATACAGAGGAGGATCAGAATATTATATAGGAAGATCTGGATGACCTTGAAGACTAGTGTAACAGAAATGGGATGAAATTCAATAATATAAGGTGTAAGATCATGCACTTATGGTCTAATAATAAGGATTTCTGCTACAAGCTGGGGGCTCAGAGGAGGAGAGAAACCTGGATGTGTGGGCCATTCACAGGATGACTATAAGTTAATGGGGCTGTGAGAAACACAAATACGATCCTAGAATGTATTAGGCAAGGTATTTCCAGTAGAGATAGAAACAGATTAATGGCATTGTACAAGGCATTGGTAAGACCTCATTTGGAAAACTGTTTACAGGTCTGATGACCCATGTTCAAAAAAGCAGAATGTAAACTGGAACAGGTGCAGAGAAGAGCTACTAGAAAGATCATGGGAATTGAGGGCCTATTTTATGAGACTGGAAGAGCTTGGCTTTTTAAGTCTAGCGAAACAAAGGCTGAGAGGGTATAATGATTGCTCTCTGCAAATAAATTAGGGGGGTAAATACCAGGAAGGGTGAAGATCTATTTAAAATAAAGGACAATGCTGGCACAAGAACAAATGGATATAAACTGGCCGTAGACAAATTCAGGCAGGAAATTATGAGATTTCTAGCCATCAGAGGGGTGAGATTCTGGAACAACCTCTGAATAGGAGTTGTGGGGGCCATGGGCGCTGACTTCCCCTCTTTCCCCTGGGTGCTTGACCCCCCCCCGTCTCCGCCCCCACTCCACCCCTTCCATGAGGCCCTGCCCCACATCTTCCCACCCTGCACAGCCCCCATTACAACCCCTTCCCCAAAGTCCCTGCCCCAACTCTGCCCCCTCCCTGCCCCTATTCCAACTCCTTCAACAAATCCCCACCCCGGCCCTGCCTCCTCCCCTGAGCACGCCACGTTCCTGCTCCTCCCCATCCCTCCTGGAGCGTGCTAATGCTGCCAACAGCTGTTTGGCGGTGGCTGGATGGGAAGCATTGGGGTGTAAGCGGAGAAGCGGGGACGCGACGCGCTCAGGGTGGGAGAAGGAGGAGGTGGGGCAAGGGGTGAGGAGAGATTGGCTGCCGGTGGGTGTGGAGCACCCACTAATTTTTCTCCGTGGGTGCTCCAGCCCCAAAGTCAGTGCCTACGGTGGGGGCAAACAATTTAATTAGTTTTAAAAGGGAGCTGGACAAATTTATGAATGCAGTTGTATGACAGAGTTGCTTGTCATAGTAGGGAGTAGGGCTCAGAGCCCTGGGACTCACTTTTAGTTTATGTCTTTTGTTCCTAAAGCAGGGGTGAAATGGGGTATATGAACCCCACACTGAGCATAGAAAGAAGTGGGAGGAGAGCTTTTCAGGTTTACAGGCAAGCAGCTTGAGCACACCCCGTGCAGTTGCCATCATAGAATATTAGGGTTGGAAGGGACCTCAGGAGATCATCTTGTCCAACCCCCTGCTCAAAGTAGGACCAATCCCCAATTTTTGCTGCAGATCCCTAAACGGCCCCCTCAAGGATTGAACTCACAACCCTGGGTTTATCAGGCCAATGCTCAGACCACTGAGCTATCCCTCCCCCCATCGCTGCCAATCATGGAGGCAGGCACCCAAAGTTGCAGCCCACAGAAGAAACAAGGACTGCTATAAAGGGAAGAGTACAGAGAAGGAAGAGGAGGCAGAGGGCCCTGGGGCAGCACAGGGGTAATGCCCCTGCACCAGACTGCCTCCACAAACACAGCCAAGAGACTGAAGCAGACTGCTAGACTCAATTAGAGATGAAGGTCCAAGAACTGCCCTGACTGGGGGCAAACTGAGGGGGGCCAGAGAGAAGCAGCAGAGACCCCTGAAAAGAGCACACCAGGAAGTGGTGATAAGGGTCAAAAGTAGGGCTGTCGATTAATTGCAGTTAACTCATGTGATTAACTGAAAAATTAATCATAATTAAAAAAATTAATCATGATTAATTGCAGTTTTTAATCACACTGTTAAACAATACAATACCAATTAAAATTTATTAAATATTTTGGATGTTTTTCTACATTTTCATATATATTGTATTCTGTGTTGTAGTTGAAATCAAAGTTATATTATTTTTTATGACAAATATTTGCAATGTAAAAGTGATAAACAAAAGAAATAGTATTTTTCAGTTCACGTTATACAAGCACTGTAGTGCAATCTCTTTGCTGTGAAAGTGCAATTTACAAATGTAGATTATTTTTGTTACATAACTGCACTCAAAAACAAAACAATGTAAAACTTCATAGTCTACAAGTCCACTCAGCCCTACTTCTTGTTCAGCCAATTGCTAAGACAAACAAGTTTGTTTACATTTGCAGGAGATAATGCTGCCCTCTTATTTACAATGTCACCAGAAAGTGAGGCATTTGCATAGCTCTTTTGTAGCTGTGATTGCAAGGTATTTACATGCCAGATATGCTAAACATTCGTATGCCCCTTCATGCTTCAGCCACCATTCCAGAGGCCATGATTCCATGCTGATGATGCTTGTTAAAAATATAATGTGTTAATTAAATTTGTGACTGAACTCCTTGGGGGAGAATTGTATGTACCCTGCACTGTTTTACCTGAACTCTGCTATATATTTCATATTATAGCACTCTCAGATGGTAACCCAGCATATGTTGTTCATTTCTTAAAATGAACACTTTCACTGCAGATTTCACAAAACTCAGAGAAGGTACCAATGTAAGATTTCTAAAGATAACTACAGCACTCAACCCAAGGTTTAAGAATCTGAAGTGCCTTCCAAAATCTGAGAGGGACGAGGTGTGGAACATGCTTTCAGAAGTCTTAAAAGATCAACACTCCGATGCAGAAACTACAGAACCTGAACCACCAACAAATGAAATCAACCTTTTGCTGGTGGCATCTGACTCAGATAATAAAAATTAATATGCGTCAGTCTGCACTGCTCTGGATAGTTATCGAGCAGAACCCATCATCAGCATGGACGCATGTCCTCTGGAATGGTGGTTGAAGCATGAAGGGACATATGAATCTTTAGCACATCTGGCACGTAAATATCTTGTGACGCTGGATACAACAGAGCCATGCAAAAGCCTGTTCTTACTTTCAGGGGACATTGTAAACATGAAGCGGGCAGCATTATCTCCTGCAAATGTAAACAAACTTGTTTGTCTGAGCTATTGGCTGAACGAGAAGTAGAACTGCGTGGACTTGCAGGGTCTAAAATTTTACATTGTTTTATTTTTGAATCCAGTTTTTTTGTACATAATTCTACATTTGTAAGTTCAACTTTCATAATAAAGAGATTGCACTGCAGTACTTGTATTAGGTGAATTGAAAAATACTATTTCTTTTGTTTTTTTACAATGTAAATACTTGTAATCAAAAATAAATATAATATGAGCACTGTACACTTTGTATTCTGTGTTGTAATTGAAATCAATGTATTTGAAAATGTAGGAAATATCCAAAAATATTTAAATAAATGGTATTCTACTATTGTTTAGCAGTGCGATTAATCACAATTAATTTTTTTAATCACTCGACAGCCCTAATCAAAAGGGATTCCCCCTACCCGGTGTATTTTGGGAGGGTTTTTTAATCTCCTTTCTCTGAAGTATTAGGGATGGCCACAGCTGGAGATGTGACATGGGTGGGGGGGCACTGAGCATTCTCTCTCTCAGGTGCTGGGCTGGCTAGTTCTTGCTCACATGCTGAGGGTCCATCTGATTGCCATATGTGGGGTCAGGAACAAATTTTCTACCAGATCAGATTGACTGTGACCTTGGGAGTTTTTTGGCAGCATGTGCGTGTGGGTCACTTGCCAGGATTATCTGGATATATCTCACTTAATCATTTTCCTGCCATTGGTCCTCCTAGTCTCTGCCTGTGGCACATAGTAGTCTAGTCTCCTGTAGGTTATACTATATTGGTCGCATTTCAGATGCTGCGTTTAGTATGTGAATCCTGGCTGGGGTTGGTGCCCTGTGGTATAAAGGAGGGAAGACAAGTGATCCCTTCTGGCCTTAAACTCTATAGCTTTAGTGGAATTGTTAACTCTGAAACCTAATGGTGACATGTCATAAATATAAAGGGAAGGGTAAACCCCTTTGAAATCCCTCCTGGCCAGGGGAAAGCTCCTCTCACCTGTAAAGGGTTAAGAAGCTAAAGGTAACCTCGCTGGCACCTGACCAAAATGACCAATGAGGAGACAAGATACTTTCAAAAGCTGGGAGGAGGGAGAGAAACAAAGGGTCTGTGTCTGTCTGTATGCTGGTTTCTGCCAGGGATAGACCAGGAATGGAGCCTTAGAACTTTTAGTAAGTAATCTAGCTAGGTATGTGTTTAGATTATGATTTCTTTAAATGGCTGAGAAAAGAATTGTGCTGAATAGAATAACTATTTCTGTCTGTGTATCTTTTTTGTAACTTAAGGTTTTGCCTAGAGGGGTTCTCTATGTTTTTGAATCTAATTACCCTGTAAGATATCTACCATCCTGATTTTACAGGGGGGATTTCTTTATTTCTATTTACTTCTATTTTTTATTAAAAAAGTCTTCTTGTAAAACACTGAATGCTTTTTCATTGTTCTCAGATCCAAGGGTTTGGGTCTGTGGTCACCTATGCAAATTGGTGAGGCTTTTTATCCAACATTTCCCAGGAAAGGGGGGGTGCAAGTGTTGGGAGGATTGTTCATTGTTCTTAAGATCCAAGGGTCTGGGTCTGTAGTCACCTAGGCAAATTGGTGAGGCTTTTTACCAAACCTTGTCCAGGAAGTGGGGTGCAAGGTTTTGGGAAGTATTTTGGGGGGAAGGACGCGTCCAAACAGCTCTTCCCCAGTAACCAGTATTAGTTTGGTGGTGGTAGCGGCCAGTCCAAGGATAATGGGTGTAATATTTTGTACCTTGGGGAAGTTTTGACCTAAGCTGGTAAAGATAAGCTTAGGAGGTTTTTCATGCAGGTCCCCACATCTGTACCCTAGAGTTCAGAGTGGGGGAGGAACCTTGACATGACAGTTTAAATGTCAACACTGATAACTATTTCCCTGTTGATCATGTTAGGAGAAACATACAGTTAATGCGATTATCTCACAATCCCAAGCTAACTCCAGGGACCCAAAACTCTAGAATGTTTATTAGAGAGCTGCTAAAAACTCCAGATGGATGTTCACTGTAAAAAAAAGATCAAGGATTCAAAGAAGTCTGAGTGGCCTGTACCTGCATCTTCAGAGAGTGGAGTCAGAAGAGGGGGTCCCACTTCTGGCCGTGGTTCATCTGGCTCTTCTGCTTTTTCCTCTTCCTCACCTTCTTCTTCTTCTTCCTCTGACTTTTGAGAGGGGTTAATCCAGGAACAGCGGCCCTACAATTGACGTACCAAGAGTTATAAAACAGGTGCAGCAATCTTTGAAATGCTGTGATGTGAGTTAAAACATTCAGTTCAGAAGCACTACGGTGCCTAAACACCATGGTGATGGGTGGCATATAAAAAGAAAAATAGATAAATAGATGACATACAAGTATACTTGGCAGAGGTCTCCAGGCATCCCTTCTTCAATTAGCTGCTTCAGAATTCATTCCCTTATACTTCAGTCATCAGATTTCAATCTGCTTTAGAGTTCTCAATTTTTTAAAAAGGTGCACTTAGTGTTCGTGAAAGATTCTGGACTTAAACCGAAAGACTAAAATTCTATATTCATTCATAGCTAGATGGTGTTGGTAGGCAGAGCCCAGCAAGGGCTTCACCACCCCAGGGGCTTCTTTAGGAGGCACCATGCATCAAAGACACACCTTGGAGGCACAATTCGCTCCCTGCTTCCACCTTCCTCCAGTGAAGGGATAATAATTTGCTGCTGGCCTATACCAGCAGCAAATTATAATACCTTCTGGCCCAGCTGTGCTGTATTACCCATCCCTCCCTGCATAGGGGCATGAAGTAAGCAGACACATAGCACCCACATACTCCTGCATTTCTGGACCTACGGTCCAGGTTGCCTGCACAACTGAGTAAGGAGTGTTACTTCTCCATCCTCCCCTGTGGAGGCATGTTGTCCAAATTATAATCCAGAGCAGAGAAAGCATAGGCAGCAATGATGTCTGTATCTCCACACTGTTTTGCCAGAGTGCCTCAATCCTGACCAGGAGGGACTATTTTCTATGGATGAGAGGATGGTTCATCTATGGATGGGTCCAGTCAATCCTTGGCCTTGTTGCTGATACTGCCAACTGTGATGGTACTATTCCACTGTGTATACAAGTGGCAGAATTGATTAATAAAGTGGAACTTGATTAATAAAGAATTCAAGGAAGGTAATGTAATTAATGCCAATCAGCATAGGATTATGAAAAACAGATCCTGTCAAACTAACTTGATATGTTTTTTGAAAAGATTACAAGTTTGGCTAAAAAAGGTAATAGTGTTGATGTAATACATTTATGTAAGGAGTTTGGTTTGGTACTGCACGACATTTTGATAGAAAGACTGTATGATACAAAATGAATATGACACACACTAAATGGATTAAAAGTTGGCTTACTGACAGGTCACAAAATCTAACTGTAAACAGGGAATCTTCATCAAGCAGGGGAGTGCAGGGATTGGTTCTTGGCCCTACACTATTTAACATTTTTAATCAGTGACCTGGAAGAAAATATAAAATCATCATGGATAAAGTTTGCACAAAAATTGGGAGAATGGCAAATAATGAAGAGGAAAGGTCACTGATAAGAGCAATCCAGATTTCTTGGTGAGCTGGGAGCAAGCAAACAATATGCATTTTAATATGACTAAATGTAAATGTATACATCTAGGAAAAAGGAACATATACTTACAGGATGGGAGAAACTATCTTTGGAAGCAGTGACTCTGAAAAAGATTTGGGGATCATCGTGGATAATCAGATGAACAAAAGCTCCCAGTGTGACACTGTCACCGAGAGGGCTAATGTAAACCTTGGATGCATAAACAGAGGAATCTCAAGCAAAAGTAGAGAGGTTGTTTTACCTCTGTATTTGACGCTGGTGTGACCACTGCTGAAATATTATGTCTAGTTCTGGTGTCCACAGTTCAAGAATGATGTTGATAAATTGGAGAGGGTTCAAAAAAGAACCACAAGAATGATTAAGGATTAGAAAACATGCCTTATCGTAGTAGACTTAAGGAGCTCAATTTAGCTGAACAAAGAGAAAGTTAAGAGGTGACTTGATCAGTCTATAAGTACTATATGGGCAACAAATATTTGATAACAGGTTCTTCAATATAGCAAAGGAATCACACAATGCAGTGGCTGAAAGTTGAAGCTAGACTACTTCAGACTGGAAATAAGGTGTAAATTGTTATCAGTGAAGGTAATTATCCATCAGAAAAATTTACCAAATGTCATGGTGGATTCTCTGTCATGGGGAATTTTTTTAAAATCAAGATTGGATGTTTTTCTAAAAGATATCCTCTAAGAATTACTTTGGGAAATTCTATGATCTGTGTTATACGGGGAGGAGGGGCTGACCAGATGATCAGAACAGTTTCTTCTGGCCTTGGAAATATGAATCTGTCCATTATTTTGCATAGGTTACTTGTTATGTCTGGCCAACAGCTGAAAAGAACAACTCAAAATGTCCTTAAGATTTTAAATATCTATTGATTTTATATTTAAAGCCATCATTCTGTTGCCAAGAAATAAAGAAACAAATATTCACCAATACTCAATGTCTGACTCTATAGTATTATTGTTGGGCTGCTAGAGGGCAGTCAGTCACCCAGCAAAGAAAGATCAAGTTAACAAATACTCTTCCCAGACCTGTGTTGACATTATTAATGCTGCTAACTTTTAACAAGGAAATAAACACCATGTCACACACAGCTTTTCCTTCAGAAGAAACAAAGGGACCACATTAACAGAGTTAAGTGTTATTTTCAAGCTTCTGTAATGGCATTACTTACAGTGTAAACATCAAAAATTCAACTGGAGAAAATATTGGACAGTGTTCCCTTTATGTACAGTTATGAACAGCCTACATTGGTATTAGCACTCTAGCTAGTAAGGCATACCTAGTCATTGCCAAGTCAGGAAAGAAACTGTCTTGGCCTTTCAAGAAACAGAAACTAGACAGAAAGGATCAAAGTCCACCAATGCTCAACCCCATATTATCACAGGAAATTGATTATTGAGGGATACACTCCCTTATCCCAACAGGTTATTCCTGCACATTTATCCAGAGGAAGGCATGCAACTTCCCCCCACTCCCTGCAAAAAAACCCCACAACCCTAGAAAGTTGCTGCCAATATGCATTAGGATATTGCAATAGGAGACAATTCTAGCTCAGCCCCAAATGTGGTGAACAGTTCACTCTATGCAGATTACTTTCTGAGATACCATTGATAACCATGTAATTGGTATCCAAGATCAATACTGATTACATAGAGCATTACCTGCATTAGAATATTCTGTACATGGTGCACCCAGTTGGAAATGGAATCCACAAGTTCCATCACACTAATGGTCTCAAAGTCAGGATTTTCTTCATATGTGTCTCTTCCTCCTCCCCCCTCCTCCTCTTCATCCCCTTCCTCCTCTCCAAACTGGTAGAACCCCAGTGGGCTGATCTGGGTCCCTGCTGAGATCCGAGCGATCTGTGCACGCAGGTAATTGGCCTCATTCCCTGGGAAAGGTGGATAGCTCACAATAGGAGCATCCAGCCTTCCAGTAAAGAACTTCTTGATTTTCCTGGAAGCCACAATTTGCGCTGGTGTCACTGGAGGTAACTTCACCCAGGGTTTGCCTGGCTCATTACAGACAAAATAGATAAACTTATTGGTGCCAGTCCGGTTTTCTTCTTTTGGGACCACTGGTGGGGGTTTATAGGTGGACTTTGGTGGCTCATCTTCTTCTTTCTCTTCATCTTCTTCTTCATCTTTGTCCTCACTCCCCTCTTTCCCCCCCTCCTCAATCACTTCTTCCTCCTCTATCTCCTCCTCCTCTTCCCCCTCACGGTACTCCACTTCAGCCACGATATAGTTCATCTCCAGGCCCAAGATCTTGCCCCAGAAGCGACATGTCTGGATTGGCTGCATGCTAACGAGCTGCTTGAGGGCAAGGAATATATGGTAGTTTTCCTCCATGCTCAAGCCGACTCCAGCCTGTTCAAAATAGAAGGCTGTCTCCATCACATTGGGTAGAGGGCTATCTGTCTAGGGAAGAAATTGCCGGAGTTAAAGCTGAGGTATAAATAAAGGTATTTTTAAAAGGTTAAGTATATTACTCACTAAAAGTAATACTTAGCATTTATATATTGTCTTTCATCCTTTCAAAGTGCTTTATAAACATTAATTAACTAAGCCTCACAACATCCCCTGAGGAAGATAATAATATACCATTTAACAGAAGGAGAAATCGAGGCAGAGAGCTTAAACAATATGGAGCTTTCAGGTAGCAGAGTCTGGAAAAGAATCCAAGATTCCAAACTCCCAGTGCTCTCTTAACTACTTCAAAACATTCAGGGTCAGAACTAGTTACAGGTGGACAGTATGAGCAATCTATACAAGGGATCTCAGTGCTTGCACTCATATACTAGTACATCAATGCCACTAATTGGCTGGGAAGCCACCGATGACCAGGGACAGTGAGGCTATATTTCCTCATGTGCAAGACAGGTGCATTTTGCAAGAACAGAATAATCTTTTTACATACTCAGCTAATTTGGTTGGATTTCAAAAGCCTGAAGGAACCAGAGAAATTCCATATATAGCCAGCAATCCCTCCCAAATATTAGTGTCACTCTTTTGGATACCTGGATATAGAGGTATTCTAAGCATGCATTATTTAAGATTGACTATATTATATGTGGGATTTTCCAAATCATTCAGCATTGGAGTACTGCTCACTCAGAAATCAGTGGTAAACCTTCCATTGGCTTCAGTGGGAACAAGCCTTTCTGAAAAGTCTCCCTATGTCTTGCCATCTTTACCCCTTTACCATTTGGAGATTCATCCCCAGCCACCTACATCAGATAGAGGAGCAAAAAAAGTAAGACTGGAAGTTGTATACTGTATTATAGGGTGAATAGTTTGGTGGAGTGACTATTGGTTTATGTGGAATTTCTCTGACACCGTCAAGCTTTTAAGTATCAACCAATTAGGTTGAGGATATGAAAAATGCAATTTCTTCTTCCAAAATACATTGCTTTTTCTCACAAGGACATGTTACCACTTTGTTCTTGGCTATCGCTGACCTGAAGATGACTGGTACAGCATGGACAAGATGGCTTAATGTCTTTCTATCTTTAATGTTCAGTTGCAATGATTTACTTGTACATATAATGTTGACTTGCTATGAAGGTCAACTCCAAACAACTCGTATTTGCTTTCTCAACCTAGTGGTTCTACCTTTCACCATGTAGTGGTTCTAACTTTCACCACAGAGCTCTCTTAAAACCATTTGGGAACTTAATATTCAGCATATTAGAAGTAAGGGGACACAAAAAGTACCTTGCTGCTTTTATATGAAAAATACCTTTTCAGTTCTACACTTCAGTTCTTTAGGCCAAATGTCACCATAACTTTTTTCTAACTGGGACACGGACCAAAACTGCAACTGGAGTAAAAGGGAGTTAAAAATTCTCCATCCTTTGTCTCACAGTAGTGGCTGAACACAATGCTCTTAACCCTGTTCCCCATGCATCCCCATATGAATTTCATTTTAGGTAAAATAAATTAGTCAGTCTAGATTACGTAAGGAAAAGAGAATGCTGTAACTCTTCTTTTTCATCCCTCATTTCTAGAGGGACAAGAGGTGGAAGCCCCACTGAAGGGATCATTTAAGATTGTGAGGGGCAAAGCAGTGAAGATTAGAATATACTGTAGGGAAAAATCCTAACTTGCCAGGGGATGGGCAAGATAACCTCATGCCTTTTCCATCTTTAATCTCTGTTTCTACAACAGTCACTCACTATTTCCTCTTCTGGCTCTTGATCTCCTCCCTCTCCTGTCCCCTTGAGGAACAGAGCCTTATATTTCTCTGCCAGCTCATATGTTGGAAGCATTTCATGCTCATCACGGAGGGTGTCCATTTTTTTCTGGAACTGAGCCCATTTCACATCCTTACTGATATTCTCAATGATATCTACTGCATTTATAGGGCGTTCATCCAAGATCTTGGTCAGCATGTGAGCAAGATGATCATATCTGTCAAATCAAAAGAGATTGAAAACTCCAAGGAAGAATATTACTGCCCTACTATATCAAATACTCAGCATAGTTGGTTTCTTATGTCAAAGATAAAGGCATATGTCCTGGGATAACTCCTAATGTCCAGAGCCACCACTACAGTAATTAGCTCTAATATTGAAAATGTCAGCTGAGTGTTATGGAAATTAAGCCTGAGATATATACCTGGTAATATTCATAAGGAATAGCTTGTTTGTAGTACGTCTAATAACATGTTCATTTTCCATTTATAGCTTTTCCCACCATTTCTCCACTTACAGTTTGAAGCTGGATTTAGAACTCTTAATAGGGTCTATCTCCCTTTAATCAGGGGTGGGCAAACTTTTTGGCCCTAGGGCTACATCGGGGTTGCAAAACTGTATGGAGGGCCAGGTAGGGAAGGCTGTGCCTCCCCAAACAGCCTGGCCCCCGCCACCTCCCAATTCCCTCCCCCTTACTGCCCCCCTCAGAATCCCCCACCCATCCAACCCCCCTGCTCCTTGTCCCCTGACCGCCCCCTCCCGGGACCCCACGCCCCTAACCACCCCCCAGGACCCCACCCCTATCTAAGCTCCCCTGTTCCTTGTCCCCTGACCGCCCCGACCCCTATCCACACCCCTGCCCCCGACAGGCCTCCCGGGACCCCTGACCCATCCACTCCCCCCCACACTTCTTGTCCCCTAACTGCCCCCCCCAGAACCCACCACCTATCCAACCCTCCCTGCTCCCTGTCTCTTGATCGCCCTCCTCCCCAAACCTCCACCCCATCCATCTGCCCCCTGTCCCCTGACTGCCCCCTGGGACCTCCTGCCCCCCCCCCCCTTACCACACCTCTCAAAGTGGCAGGACAGGCTTGTTGGAAAGCCTGGGAGGTAGGTGGGCGGGAGCAAGCTGTGCTGCTCGCGCAGCAGAATGGCTGCGGGGAAGAGAGGACAGCGGGGGAGGGGCCAGGGGCTAGCCTCCCCGGCCAGGAGCTCAGGGGCCAGGCAGGATGGGCCCGTAGGCCGTAGTTTGCCTACCTCTGCTTTAATCCCTCTAAATTCCTTTTGGTAGGTCTGATCTTGAGTGCTGCTGAGAACCTATGACTACTACAAAAGGATTAACCCTTATGTCCTTGATTCTCCCCACATGCTTTCCCTTCCCTCCCCTCCTATACCTCCTTACCTCTTTGTCCTCTCCACTCACACTGTCTTCTCCTCCACTCATACCTCCTTCCCCTGCCCATGTTATTCCCCTCTTTTCACACTCACAAGTTCAGGCCAGACTTTGTGCTGCTCTTCATTAGATAGGCCTTTGCATTCTGGATTGCCAGTGCTCTAGGTTCAGGATCAGGTATTTCATCCTCATATGGGCTGTATCCTGGCTGATAAAGGCCATAGCCTGGTTCGTGTGGTTGATAAGGGCCATGTCCAGATACAAAAGGCTGATAGGGACCAAGCATAGGTTCTTGTTGCTGATAAAGGCTTCCTCTTGGTTCCTGTAGCTGATAGGGGTCTTGTCCCAGGGCATGTGGCTGGTATATGCTTCGTCTCGGCTCTTGTGATAAGGGTCCCACTTGACGGGCTTCATAGGCAGATTGTCCTGGTTGGTGAGGCTGATAGGGAGCTTGACCTGGTGTGGTATCCTGGCCCGGCTGGTGAGGTTGATAAGGGGCTTGTCCAGATTCATAAGGTTCATAAAGAGATTGTCCTGTTTGGGAGGGTTGGTAGGGGCCCTGGCCAGGTGGGGTCCCCTGACCAGGCTGGGTCAGCTGGTAGGGGCCCTGGCCGGGCTGGGTGGGCTGGTATGGCCCCTGGGCAGGTGGGGGCTCCTGGCCGGGCTCGGTGGGCTGGTAGGGGCCCTGGCCGGGCTGGGTGGGCTGGTAGGGCCCCTGGGCAGGTGGGGGCTCCTGGCCGGGCTCGGTGGGCTGGTAGGGCCCCTGGCCGGGTGGGTGGTCCTGGCCTAGCCGCTCGGAGCTCTGCTCCGAAGGGGGGGACCCCTGAGCCTCGGGCGGGGGGTCTCCGGAGGGATCCGCCATGCCACTGGCTGCCGGCTGGGGCTATCGGTCCCTCAGCACCAGGGTCCCGCCGAGCCCCGCCGCCGCCGCCTGGACTCCCGGCTTCTCCTGTCTCCAAGCAACAGCTCCCAGCCCCAGAGCGGAGGCGCGGGCGGGGCGTTGCCACGGTAAACTCGACTCCGTTGCCAGGCTGACTTGATTGGGCGCCCGTGCAGCACGTGACTCCACTCGGCGCGGGAGCGGGGCGTGGCCGGGCTCCAGGGCGAGCCGGGCAGGCTGGCTGTCAGAGAGGGTGCGATGGCGGGGGCGGAGAATCCCAGCGCCAACTCCAGTCGCTGGTGTCCCCCCGTCTCCCCCGCGCGTCTTTGCGGGTTGCACCCACGCTGGGCTCGCTAGGGTGTGTGGTCTTGTGTTACAGTTTGTTTTTCAAGATGTACTGAGCATCTTTGGGGAGGGGTGGCCTTGATAATACAAGGCCAAAATGGCGGGAGGGCTAGCCCTGAAAAGTTGACAGCCTAAGAATGCGTATATAGGGACGTACACATACAGTCTGAGTTTGCGGAGATGTGGCCAAGCAGCACTTTGATCACGCCACTTCTCTGCTCTTGTGCGGTACCCCTTCCACTTGATCCCTGTCAAGTTGCCTAGCACAGTGTTTCCTAACGTGTGGGTTGTGCCCTCCTGAGGGTTACAAAGGACTAGCCTCAGGACATGAAATGATCTCTCAATTTGTCCACAGAGCCTCAGATTTCATTTTAAAAAAAGGCCTGGGCTACATGACCAAGTTGCATAAGTTTTACTTAAACTGAGTTTTAAATTGATTAAAACTGGTGCAAATGCCTGTTTAGATATTTCATTTTGGAAGTGGTTTATTTAGGTTTCTCTTAAATTGATCCCTAATTGGATTTAAAATAAAGGGGGGGGGGAGGACTTGTTTAAACCAAAATAAGAGTGTCCAAAGGGGGTCTGCACCAGTGTAAGTAAACTGATTTAAAAGCACACCTTAGAATCATAGAATATCAAAGTTGGAAGGGATCTCAGGAAGTCATCTAGTCCAGCCCCTGCTCAAAGCCTCAAATTAAACTAGTACAAGATTTTCATGTTAAAAGCCCTGAATCTCTAGCAGAGACTTGAACTGCACCATTCATTTTAATAGTGCTAATGAAGATACCAATATGATACATTAAATGTCAACATTGTTAACTATTTCACTGCTCATCAGTGTACGTACAAAAGACAGGAAGAATCTACATTTCTCAAAGGGGTGGCAGGGAGGGTGTTTCAAGCAAATGCCCCCAGGTTGTTGAAGAGGCAGACCAGGGCTACATTACAAACTTTTGCAGGCATAGCTATGTTGGTCAGGGGCATGAAAAGGGTTGATCCCTGCCTCTCTCACCTAGTGTAGATGTAGTTATACTGGCAAAACTGCATGTTTGCTGGGTGTAGCTTATTTTGCTGATGGGGGTGGGAGGGAAATAAGTTATACAAGCAAAAGCACAGTTTTGCCAGTATTACTGTGTCCACACTAGGAGCACTTTACTATACTATATACGAACCGGTGTCCTTTTCCTTTGCCTTTCATTATCCACTACTACCCTCATAACCCAATCAGGTAAAAATTCTCACTACACATACCAGATACAGATGTTATCATCTGTAGGAGGAGAGCCTTCCTTGGGAGCGCCTTGTAAGATCTGGCAGAGCAGAGCTCTCCTCCTACAAACCTTATATACTAACTCAATTTAAAATTTGGATGTTCACTTAAAATAAATCCCCGGGAAATTTGTAATACGAAAAAGAGAGATCTGCCTCCCCATTAACCCACCATTTTTTTTCTGTTGAGTCCAGCTTATACCCAAAAAGGAATATGACACTTTCCTTTTTAAAAACATACACCTTTTTAAAAAGCCCGAGTGTTGCAACGTTTGGAAATAAATAGTTAAGAGATCCAGCTAGTTTCCCACGATCAAGTAACCTTCCATCACTTGTTCTTACCCCATCCATCCAAAGTCAACACGGCCTTCAAAACATTTGGAAACATATATCCAAAAGTAAACTCTTTGGGGGCAGGGACCATCTTGGTACAGTGTCTAGCATAATGAGGCCCTGATCTGGGATGGAGGCTCTGGGCACTACTGGAATTAAAATAATTATAATAAATAACAATATTTACTGGTTTCAGAGTAGCAGCCGTGTTAGTCTGTATGCGCAAAAATAACAGGAGTACCTGTGGCACCTTAGAGATTAACAAATTTATTAGGGAATAAGCTTTCGTGGGCTATTAACTGATTAGTAATATTTGTGAATATTAACTGATTAGTAGGAGATTACAAAATGTTATGTTTTATTAAGGGGATCTACTCCAATAATTTAGCCCTGAAGGAATTTTGATTTATCTGATCTTATACTTGTTACTGATCCAGGATAGCACATTAGTAGGGCCCTTCATTTTTAGTTTTTATTTTATTTAATTTTCCCCAGGAATTTATCGGTGTTTATTTCTACAACAAAAATGGGTGAAAATCGGTAGAAAAACTATTATTTTTTCTCGGTAAATATTGGGGTTTATTTTGGTGGATGGAAGGATGGGGAAAAAGTATTCAGTAGATTAATGTTTTGATGAATGGAATTCAATGTGGTTTGCTGCAAAACTAAAACAGAACTCAAAACACAATGCCATCTCTGAGTTTAATTAAACAATATATCAATAATCGCCAAATAAAACTTTTCATTTGAATAAACAGTAAACTGTTGAGACTTAGAACTGATCTGGTTTTGTTCAATATCTTCATTAATGATCTGGAGGATGGCATGGACTGCATCCTCAGTAAGTTTGCAGATGACACTAAACTGGGAGGAGTGGTAGATACGCTGAAGGGTAGGGATAGGATACAGAGGGACCTAGACAAATTAAAGGATTGGGCCAAAAGAAATCTGATGAGGTTCGACAAGGACAAGTGCAGAGTCCTGCACTTAGGACAGAAGAATCCCATGTACTGCTACAGACTAGGGACCGAGTGGCTAGGCAGGAGTTCTGCAGAAAAGGACCTAGGGGTTACAGTAGACGAGAAGCTGGATATGAGTCAACAGTGTGCCCTTGTTGCCAAGAAGGCCAATGGCATTTTGGGCTGTATAAGTAGGAGAATTGCCAGCAGATTGAAGGACGTGATCATTCCCCTCTATTTGGCATTGGTGAGGCCTCATCTGGAGTACTGTGTCCAGCTTTGGGCCCCACACTACAAGAAGGATGTGGATAAATTGGAGGGAGTCCAGCAGAGGGCAACAAAAATAATTAGGGGGCTGGAGCACATGACTTATGAGGAGAGGCTGAGGGAACTGGGATTGTTTAGTCTGCAGAAAAGAAGAATGAGGGGGGATTTGATAGCTGCTTTCAACTACCTGAAAGGGGATTCCAAAGAGGATGGATCTAGACTGTTCTCAGTGGCAGCAGATGACCGAACAAGGAGTAATGGTCTCAAGTTGCAGTGGGGGAGGTTTAGGTTGGTTATTAGGAAAAACTTTTTTCTCTAGGAGGGTGGTGAAACACTGGAATGCGTTACGTAGGGAGGTGGTGGAATCTCCTTCCTTAGAGGTTTTTAAGGTCAGGCTTGACAGAGCCCTGGCTGGGATGATTTAGTTGGGGATTGGTACTGCTTTGAGCAGGGGGTTGGACTAGATGACCTCCTTAGGTTCTTTCCAACCCTGATAATCTATGATTCTATGAACTATTAGCCTATAAATATTTACATTTAATAATTGGGCCACACCATTTGCAGCACATACAATCAACTTCATCCTTTTCTCCTGTTTTTTTTAACTTGCAAATACTTCCTTGTGTTCTGAAACATTCTGATACAGATTTTTATTTTCTTCCCATTTTAGTATGTCAAATCTTTAAAGCGTTATCTGCTAACAGCTTGAAATGTGTATGTGGTGGGTGTGAGATTCATCAGTGCATTCAGATGTGCATGCACTTCAGAGATTGTGTGTGCCTGTTTGTTGTGTGTATCTTCTAGACTGATACATATAGCCTTATTTCAACAGACAGCTTTGCATATACATGCAGACTAATATATTATCATAATACATAAATCTCATGCAATGTATTGTATTTTCCTAATGAAACAAGTACTTTTTAATATATTTGAATGAGACAAAATTAGGGTGAAAATCGGAAACAACTGAATAATACTCTTTGTAAAACCCAGTTTTTTCTGTAAAAATCAGTTTAAATTGAAAACAAAGGGACTTACACATTAGTGATGGAGGAATTCAACATTTTGAAGGAAAAGGTTATTTTTTCTGACACGGTGATTTTCTTTATTCATTCATTTATTGCTTTTTACAAAGATAGCGGTATGAAGGTGTTGAGAGATTTGGTACGTTAGAAATAGTACAGCTGGATATGGATTAATGGACAGAAAGCAGATGAAATGTTCAAAGTTCCATGATAAATACATAAGTACAGGTACAATTTTTCACATTGGAATCACTGCCACTTATCTGCCAAATTCTGTTCTCAGTCACAGTGACTTAAATTAGGACGTAATGCCATTAGGCCTGATTCTCTCCACATTTACATTAGTGTAACTCAAACTGGAGTAAGATATACTGGTGCAAGTTACTTTTTACTCCAGTGGAGAGTGTCAACAGTAGGGATTTATAGTAGTGCAAAGAAACCTATCGTAGACAAGGCCTGTAGTCTAGAAATGCTACTGTAACTCTAAAACTGTGCACCCAATTTTAAACATGGACAAGTAGTTAGACACCCAAGTTGTCCCTTTTCGTGCTGAAATGGGCACTTAGTTGAGTAAGAAGGGGAACTTATGATTGTAGGAGCTGTTATGAGCATCTAGATGTGCAGTTTTGATGTTCTTTTTGGTTGTCCATGGTTGAAAATTGGGCTGTTTATTATTTGTGTATCATTGGTCCACACTAATATCTGCCACGTATAGGCACTTCACATATTTTTCACTTTTGGATGTGTGAAAATGTTAATATATTTGATAGTATGAAAACTCTGTGATACATAGCTAACTGGAATGCCTGTCTCTGTTTAGCTGCCCAAGGAACAGAGTTCTCACTTATTTGTTTGGTTTTCTGGTGAGATCTTCAAGCACTGTATATCACCTTTCAATCATGAGCCATAATGCCAATGATCGTGTTAAAACATTTTGTGTCTTGAACATTGATGATACAAATATATTTTATCTTTCTGATGAAGACATCACAAGAATAAATCATCAACTGCTTGACTTTGATTTAATAAGGAATGTGTGACGTTAATTTTCCCTCATTGTTCTCAGCAGGTACAGCAGAAAATGCAGTTTAATCTTCCAAGCAGATTCAATCATCCTTCACTGGTGCTTTATCATACTCTTGCTATCAGACACCAACTGAGTGTGTTCTTTTTGGAGGAAGAAAAGATTGTTTTCTGAGAATCAGCTGGCTGTCAAAACTTTATATGATCCTGAATTAAAAACTGATCTACATTATACCAGATTGGGGGTGTATCAATGAAAATGACTTGTTTATATCAGTCCAACATGCTGTTATTATTATGCCTTAGTGCAGGGGTAGGCAACCTATGGCATGGGTTCCGAAGGCGGCACACGAGCTGATTTTCAGTGGCACTCACACTGCCCGGGTCCTGGCCACTGGTCCGGGGGTCTCTGCATTTTAATTTAATTTTAAATGAAGCTTCTTGAACATTTTAAAAACCTTACTTTACATACAACAATAGTTTAGTTATATAGTATAGACTTATAGAAAGAGACCTTCTAAAAACGTGAAAATGTATTACTGGCACGTAAAACCTTAAATTAGAGTGAATAAATGAAGACTTGGCACACCACTTCTGAAAAGTTGCTGACCCTTGCGTTAGTGTGAGCAATTGCATCTTAGCTTTAGACTTTCCCTGCAGAGCGGAAAAAGACTAATGCTGTCAAAATAGAGAGGGAGAGCCTGTTTAGTTCTGCAAATCTAATAATCAAAATCATTTTTATTATAGGAAAATAATAAGTGAAATATGCCTTTGAAGCCCTCTAGTGTGTTGTGTGATACAGTGCTAACTGTATGCAGAGTTCGTGTCACAGAAATAATTTCTTCTGTACCAAGTAAATGTCACTATAATGCAAAAATGAGCTAATTCCTCATTACATAATCTGAGTCAGAGTCAGTTATGATAATGGTCTAAAAGGGTCCAGACAAGATATACAACATTCTTTTTAGCTATGCTCTTCTCCCCTCGTACAACTATAAAATATGAAAAATTTACTTAAAGATGGTAAGATACATATGACTTATGTGCTTATGTTTTGGACTGTTTAGTGTTTGATCCTGTACCGTGGAAGTCAAGAAGAACTTTGTTTAGACTTCCATAGGTGCAGGATCAGACTTTTACCGATTATGAGCCCATTTCAACAGAGAACTTAACATGTTTTTAAATCCCACTAAAGTCAATGGGACATAATCATGTGCTTGACTTTAAGCATGCATTGAAATCATTTAGTGAATAGGGACCATGTGACATAGCATATAATGAAAGTACTGTAAATTAATTATAGCCTTTTCATTCTTTTATATATATTATTAATACTAAAGTAGTATCCAGAAATCCCACGTAGACAGAGGCCATTGTTCTAGGTACCGTAAAACATATGGAAGAAATGATCCTTGCTCCCGTGATTTTACGATCCAAGGCCCTGACCTTGCAAACATTTAAGCATGTGCCTAACTTTATTCATGTGAGTAGTCTTATTAATGTCAATAGGACTACTTGTGTGAGTAAAGTTATATTTGCCTAATTTTTTGCAGGATTTGGGCCACAGTAAGTGGGTGAAACAAGCAAGTGGAGGGGGTGAGGGAAAACAACCCCATCTCCTTAGCGGCTAAAGGTGACATAGGCAAAAAAGTGCCATGGGCAACTGCAGTTTTGGAATATCCCTAGAACAAGCTTTGGTGATAACTCTTTAAAGGGGTTAACTAAGGATTTTAGTTGATTCATTACCGTCACCATCAGTGAAAGTCACATGTCACTTAGGAGAGAAGAGCAGTACTACATATATATATATATATATATATATATATATATATATATATATATATATATATGAATGTCCTAGTACAGAGGTGGGCAAACTACGGCCCGCGGGACTGTCCTGCCTGGCTCTTGAGCTCCCGGCCGGGGAGGCTAGCCCCCGGCCCCTCCCACTCCCCCAGAGCCTCAGCTCACCACACCGCCAGTGCTCTGGGCAGCAGGGCTGTGAGCTCCTGCTGGGCAGCGTGGCTGGCTCCGGCCGGGCAGTGCGGCTGCCAGACATGCTGCTCTGAGCAGCGTGGCAAGGGGGCGGGGAGTGGGGGGATTGGATAAGGGGCGGAAGGTCCCAGGGGGCAGTCAGGGGACAGAGAGCAGGGGGTGGTTGAATGGGGTGGAAGTTCTGGGGGGACGGGGAACAGGGGGGTTGGATAGGTGTGGGAGTCTCGGGGAGTCTGTGAGGGGGCAGGGGTGTGGACAGGGGTTGGGGTAGTCAGGGGACAAGGAGCAGGGGAGGTTGGATAGGGCAGGGCGTCCCAGGAATGCATCCGATGAAGTGAGCTGTAGCTCACGAAAGCTTATGAGCAAATAAATTGGTTAGTCTCTAAGGTGCCACAAGTCCTCCTTTTCTTTTAACTAGATAAGTGTCTACACTTAGAGCAATGCCGGGTAGAACATAGGCGCCGACTTCCCCTCTGCCTGGTGGGTGCTTGACGCGGCCCTGCCCCTGCCCTGCCTCTTTCTCGCGCTTGGAGTGGGGTGAGAGTGGGGAGAAGGAGGCGAGGAGGGGGGAGCTTGGCTGCCGCTGAGTGCAGAGCACTCACTAATTTTTCCCCATGGGTGCTCCAGCCCTGGAGCACACACGGAGTCAGCGCCCATGAGGTAGAGTACACTTCAGCAACATATATTACTATAGCTCACTATTGAAGTGGTCTTCCACAGCTCTCTGAGCCAAATGGGCTCCGCGTTGAGCTCTTCTTACAGACTTGGTATCTGGCTGCTCAAAATCAGAAACTTTTGAAACTTTCCCCCACTTTGGACACGCAGGACACAGCAGGTATCTGTAACTATTGGGATTTTTTTTCCCTGAGGACCAAACTCATGAGCGGACAGAGCCAGTGACCTTTCAAATGACCAAAGGCACATTCAATGGTCATTCTGCATCTGCTGAGCTTGTAGTTGAAGTGCTCCTTGGTGCTGTCAAAGTCACTGGTATATGGCTTCATGAGCCATGTGAGTAAGGGGTAGGCTGGGTCTCTGCGACAGGCGTCGGTCGGTCCTCCGAGCCCCTAGGGGTGATGGAGAGCAATGGTCTCCGTGGCAGGCCTCGGCCCCACCTCCCGGGCATTGGGGAATTAGCGGGAAGGTGTGTCAGCAAGGGTCAGTAGCGCGCCCCTCCGGCCGGGGAGCGCCGGCAAGGGTCAGTAGCGCGCCCCTCCGGCCGGGGAGCGCCGGCAAGGGTCAGTAGCGCGCCCCTCCGGCCGGGGAGCGCCGGCAAGGGTCAGTAGCGCGCCCCTCCGGCCGGGGAGCGCCGGCAAGGGTCAGTAGCGCGCCCCTCCGGCCGGGGAGCGCCGGCAAGGGTCAGTAGCGCGCCCCTCCGGCCGGGGAGCGCCGGCAAGGGTCAGTAGCGCGCCCCTCCGGCCGGGGAGCGCCGGCAAGGGTCAGTAGCGCGCCCCTCCGGCCGGGGAGCGCCGGCAAGGGTCAGTAGCGCGCCCCTCCGGCCGGGGAGCGCCGGCAAGGGTCAGTAGCGCGCCCCTCCGGCCGGGGAGCACCGGGGTAGGGGAACACAGGCCCACCCAACTCCACGGCATTCCAGCCCAGGGCCCTGACAGTGGCAGGAGGCAAAGGTCCCGCCTCTGGGTCAGCAGGGCAATCCGCACCGGCTGACCAAACACACCCACCCCACGGTGTAGTTGGGCCCCTGGGCTACTTCCTACCCGGTCTCTCTCAGGCGGGTCGCTCCGGTCCCTCCATCTCCTCCGGGTATTCCCCTGCGGGCAGCTCCGGATCCTCCATCTCCTCTGGGTAATCCGCTGCGGGCAGCTCCGGTTCCTCCGGGTATTCCGCTGCGGGCCACCCCTGCTCCCCCTCGGTATCGGACTCACGCTGGCCTGGGCTGCGGTCAGGCCCCTCCAGGTCCTCTGGGTACTCAGTGGCCAGCAGCTCTGGTTGCCACAGGCCTTCCTCCCGGTCAGGCTCCTCCTTGCCCAGGGCTTCGCCTGGGTCAGCAGCAGGATCGCAAGGGAGCAGCCAGCAGCCTGTGTCTGTCTCCCTCCCTGGTGCTTTCCTCACTGGGCAGAGGGCCCTGCCCTTTGTACTTCCTGTCCCACCCTTCCCCCCTCCGGGGATTGGCGGAATCTTGGCCTGGCCCCGCCCACTCAGGCTCAGAGGGTGGCTCTTTACCCTCTGGTTCGGAGGGGAGCCACCCTGGCTCCCTACAGTCTCCCAGTATCACTATTGGCATTTCAGCATCCCCAATAGTAATCCGCCAGTCTGGAAAGAAAGTCCCTTGCAACTTTCTGAACAGTCCTGTATTCTTAAAGATGCATGTGTCATACACCTTCCCATACCAGCCCACGTTGATGTCAGTAAAGCATTCCCGGTAATCCACCAGTGCTTATATTACCATAAAAAGTAGCCCTTTCTGTTGATATACTCTGTGACAAGGCGGTCTGATGCCAAAATATGGATATACATGCCATCTCTCGCTGCACCACAGTTAGGGAATCCCATTGCTGCAAAACCATCCAGTATCTCCTGCACACTACCCAGAGTCACAGTCCTTTGTAGCAGGATGTGACTAATGGTCCCGCACACTTGCATCACAACAGCCCCCACGGTGGATTTCCCAACTCCCAATTGATTCCCGACTGACAGGTAGCAATCTGGTGTTGCAAGTTTCCATGGAGCTATCACCACCCGCTTCTCCACTGTTAGTGCAGCTCTCATTTTGGTCTTACTGCACTGAAGGGCTGGAGCAAGCTCTGCACACAGATCCAAGAATGTGGCCTTGTGTATCTGAAAGTTCAGGACCTAGCCCACTGCATGTCATCCCAAACCCGCATGACAATGCAATCCCACCAGTCAGTACTAATTTCTCAGGCCCAGAACTGGCGCTTCACCATCTGCAGCTGCTCCATGAATGCTGCCAACAACTTTGAATTGTTTCTATGTCCTACAGCAACCTAGCCTCCAAGGACCTGGCATGTTCCCCACAGCTCCTCTGGCAGCTCTGAAAACACTACAGGATCAGGTGCCCCGTGCTCTCAATGCTCATCACAATAATGCAGAGCTGTGTATGAGCCATGCTTCTGACACAGATGGTGGAGAGTGAGGAGGGACGTGTGGGCTCACAGGAATTTTGAGAAGAGGTGCAAAACATTATGGGATGCTGATGAAATTATGGGATGGAGAACTCTGCATTATGGGACACTGAAATCATGCTCCCAGTCACCCCTGCATGACTCATTTTGGCCCCATGAGGCATTGCAAAACCTACCCAAAACACCCTGCACTAGATAGTGGCATAGCTACCCATGGTAGACTGCTCTCTGCATCGATGCAAGCGCTGCTAGTGAGGATGCACACTGCCCACACAAGAAGCATAGTGTAGACATGAAAACACAATTTAATTACTGCAGTGGCTGTATCCCAATGGAACTTAGGTATACTTTTTTTTTAAGTGTAGACTTGCCCTTAGTCTTACTTATCTGTACCCCGTATCACAGAATGATAAATGTTTCCATTGTAAACCTCTATAATTGTGTAACTCAACAAACGGGAAAGAAGCATTAATTAGGGTAAAGTGCTGGGTCTGCAGACAAGAGGGTCCACTGCAACCCAGGGAGCCATTGTGTAACATCAAAGGACAAAAATTTGGTTGATTGCCCTCACTACTCACATGAAGAGGAGTCAGGCACCAACATTTGTTCTACCAGTTTTCACTCTGGAGAAAGGGAATAAAAATGCTTGACCGGAAGAAACTTTATTCCTCTGCTGCTTGAATTCTGAGGGTTAAGGATTTCTAAGCGTAAGCGAGGAGTCCCCAGCTATTTAAGTCCCCATGGGGACTTATAAAGCATGCATATTATAGCAGCTACTGTCATCTTTTAGAACCTAAGACTGTACCTAATTTGTCTGTGTATATTTACCTGCTTTAACCTTGTAAATAACCCAAATTTCTTTTTCCTAGTTAATAAACCTTTAGTTAGTTTGCTACAGGATTGGCTACAAGTCTTGTCTTTGGGTTGAGATCTGATTTCAGCTGACCTAGGCTAAGTGATTGGTCCTTTGGGAATGGGAGTAACCCGAATATTGTTGTGATCCTTGGTGTAAAGTGACCATCTCTCACAAAATCCAGCTTGCCTGGGTGGCAGGATAGACTGGAATGCCAAGGGGACTCCGTAAGACTGTTATAGTGCTTTAGGAGTTCACACTTTTTACTGGGTTGGTGAAATCTAATTATAGGACATACACCCAATTTGCAGTTTTTGCCCTGCTTCTTGACAGCATGCCCTGAGGTTGGCACTCACAGTCATCAGCCATTCCAGAAAGCGTGGATCTGGGTTTAAATGCATAAGGGTATATCTACAGTGGATCTGGAGGTATAATTTTCAGTTTGGATAGACATACATAGAATTGCGGGCTAGAAGGATGAACTAGCTGCTCAGGGTATGTATCTAGGGTTCAAATAGGGTGGCTGGTCCTCCCAGCTGCTCAAGCTGCCATAGCTACACTTCTATTTTTAGTGTATTAGCTTGATCAGAGCTAGTATGGGTATGTCTACATGAGCTGGAAATTACACATCCATCTCCAGTGTGGACATATCTTAAGTCACTTTTGAAAATGGAACTTAGGTTCCAATGTCATTTATGTGCCTTGGAAAATTTTACTCTTTACATTTTGAATAATGTAAAACTAAGGTCTTGACAATCAGTTCTCATTATAGAATCCATGACACACATTGTAAGAGTGGGGGTTTTAACCCTAAAGTCCTGGCTAGCTACTATGTTAATTATATTCTGCATAGCTGTATTATTCTGTAGTTTCAACCGAAAAAATATTCTTAATGTCTTACTTTAAACTGTTGTGTCGTGGTGTTGTGCTCTGTTAAAACAGTTGCTGTGTTTCACTCCAGAGGAGGCTGTATTTCAGAGTTGGGCAAAGTAATCCCTTTATAGTACATGTCTGCGTACACAGATATTGATCTATCTGTTGGTAAAGCACTTTGGGGTGAAAGCTGCTTTAGAAATGCAGGCTCTCTTTTTATTTACCACTTTCTAACCTTCCAAAATCAATGTGAATGCTGTATACAGAAACCTAGCTTTTCACTTTCTTCTCTCTGTCCAGAAACAGGTAAGACTTCTTTCTTCTGGCCTACATTAAGGGTCACCCAATGAAAACTTTAACAGGCACATATAAGTTCCATGCCCAATTATGTGCATGGCGGTGACTTTTACCAGTAGCATCTTTTCAAAAATGTTGCCTGGTGCATCAATATGTGTTTCTCTGTCATTTTGAGGGGATGATTTTTCCTGTGACTCAAATTCTTCTCTGATTATATAATTCTTATCTATGTTTTCCTTTTACATGTCTAAGTCAGTGGCCGTATATACAGAAGCAAATAGTGCTCTGTGAATGTTAGATGTACATCATCTAAAGAGAAGATACTGGAGCAGTTTAAAACATGGCATGACATTTTTTTTTTTGTTAATCACAGCTAATCAGAAAGGTATTAACAACTGATCAGTGTCACTGTTCCAGTATTATTTCTTCTTTTCAAATGGACTGATGTTCTCCTCCACTTTAGGTTACATTAATTTAACTCAAGTGACTGAGGCAAATAGTAGTCCTTCAGTGGCCTTAGGAAGATAGATTGCTGCTAGCAGTCAAAAACTCAGTCCTATGAAGCAGTGTTATTAGAAAGCTGGAAGGAGCTCTCCCCTTTGTAGGGGGCTGACAGGAAGCACAGCTGCTGCCGAAAAGAGATTAATAATCCCATTTTAGAGATCTAATGTTGGCTTTTGTTCTTATTGAAGTCAATGGAAGTTTTTCCACAGATTTCAGCGGTAGTAGTATCAGGCTCTTTACCATTTCACTGGTGTTTCCCCCATATATCAGGTTAGGCAACAAAGCAAATGTAGGACTGTATTAAAGGGGAGTGCCAGCTCTGCTATAGTGAAGGTGAGCATCACTTTCTGTTTAAATGTATATAAAACCTGTAATTTGCATCCAACTGTGTCATAATAGAGAATAGTCACTGAGTGTCTTGGAGAAACATTCAGGATAAATAAATATAGATGTGCTGTCAAAGAGACTGGCAAATCTTCAGGGCCAATTTCATTTTAATTGGTAAAAATATTGCACCATTTTTGGATTTAAGAACCATGCAGGCAAAACCTAAATTGTGTGCAAAGGTCTGGTTAAAATTATATGTCAAAACAATGTATTACCATGCTATGGTTGACATTTTGGTCTCACAGAATGAAGGACATTACATTCATTATTCCTATAGCAACCAGAACTTGGTTATTGAGTATACAGCATTTGTATTACAGCAGGTAGTGATACGCTTTCTGCCATTATGGGCATAATGTGTTTGACTTATAATTGCTGTGGACAGCATGATTTAGAGTTTTTTAATTTTTGCATGTATGAAATACTATAATTTTCCACGAACAAGTTTTTCTATATAATTTTTTTGCCTTTTGCTGCTGGTGGCGTTTTGCTGTTGTTTTTAAGGAGAACATGAAAAAAAAGGCGTAATTTGATTCTGCAATTGTACATAATTCAAAACAACACACATGCTATTCAAATTTCATATAGTCTGGGACTGTCCCACGTCATCATAAAAATCTCATCCACTCATTAATTTTAATAGCATTGGAAAGTGTATTGCCTGCTAGTCCTTCTGCTAGATCACAGCAGTTTCAAATTTTGTATGCTGTGGAGTGAGCAGTACCTTCTGCAGTGTACAGATCTAGAGTGTGAGAATTTGAAGTGCATGTGTGGTCTAATGACTGAACATCCAAATAAGTACGTTAAGGAAATGTGCATGACATAAAGAGACTCAAGGATTGATGGCTGGAGGTATTTGTATGAAACAGACTAATGGCATATAGCTTTATCCAACTGAACTAGTTCACTTCGTATTTCAGTGTGTGATGCTCTAGATATTCATGACATAAGTATATACATAGCATTGCATTTCCACACATTGTTAATTTAAAAGAAATGGCTGCTGGATTCCAGGTTTTTCCTCATTAAACACTCCCTACATCCCAACTAAAAGTGGTGCTAGAGAACCAAGGCATGAAATCCCTTCTCCCTAGATTGAGTGGTGTTATCTTTTAATCTCTTAATGTATGTTTATTGTCTTTCTGTATATCTAAAATTACAGATGATAAATGTAAAAAAGTGTTTCTGCTCTTGGTTGTTTGCCTCTGTTCTCTTCTGATAAACTTAGATTAATACAAACTGTTGTTTGGTTTTTTTTAAATTGTTATGTGGTGGAGGGAAACCTTTCAGCTTCCAAAATTAAAGAATGAGAAAGATGAGTCTTTTGAGAGTAGTTCTGAAACTGATTGAACAGATTCTTTATAATAGAGCTCAGGCAATTGTCTCAAAGCCACTATATATAAATATTGAGCAAAATTCAACTATTTGAATTATTATAAATTTCAGTCAATTTGTTATCCCTCAAGATATCTTTATTGTTTGAAGACTTATCTTTGTAGACAAAATGGGCCTGATTCTCCACTCCCACGAATCTTGTATAGTCAGTTACACCTGTGTAAAACTGGGGTGCAATGCTACCATTTGAGAGGGTAGTGTTTTACACCCACTTTTCACTGTGGTAAGTATCTATGTAAGGAGTGAAAAATCAAACCCAACATATTTATGATTTAAAATTACAAGAAGAGATCCCAATGGGCAGGCACAAGATGCTGTCTGACAAGTGTTTATAAACTGTTATTCCAAAATGAAATTCCGTCAGACATATAGATTGTATTTGTTCTCACTGAGGACTATTGAAATTATTAGGAGTTTTGGCAGTAATTCGTCACTGTACATAAGAACATGCCAATTTTAAGCAAGTGAATAGTCTCTTTGACTTCACTGGGACTACTCACATGTTTAAATTAGGTCCATGATGACTCCAGGCTTTTATGCACGGAGAGCTTGAATGATTAGGTCCAAAATCATGTCAAGTATGAATTTTTCTTTAAAGTACAATTTTTGCATTATGGCTTTTGTCTAAAATCCACTGTAGTCAATGTGAGTCTCTCTGTTGACTTCAGTGGACTTTGGATGAAGCACTTGCTGAGCACAAAGAGATGTGAAACATTTCTGAACAGTTAAAAAGTATTTCTTCTCATGCTTAGATATCTCCAAAATGGCCACATTTTCTTCTTGCTTTCCATACACATTCACCTTCATGCCACCATCATAGACGTGAATTTTCACCTTAAGCATTACTTTTTTCCAAAAACAAAAAGCATTTATGTACAGGAATTTAGATTTAAAATAGCGTACAATGATTTTTGTACAGAAACACAAGATACTGATGGTGACATTTATCCTTAACTGTGAAAGACACTGTCAAAGTAATTAGGAGATCAAAATGGCAAATCCAGGCACATATATAATATGAAGGAGAAGATGTCATCATTGTTTTGTAGTAGTTGCCTTGTTTATTGTGAGAATTTCAAGTGCCTTTGAGTGCAGTACATTTATATTCTGTCTAGAGTCATCTACAGAATTTATAATTTAATTGCACTATGTTTATGAGATAATCACTGAAGGACATAACGGTAATAGCAGCCATTTTATGTATCTCATGGTGTGAGTGAGAAACAACAAACAGAAGAGAAATCTAGCTTTATCTCTATTAGTTTATGAAGCATTTGGGGGTTCAAACATTTTCTGAGGGGAAGATTTTCAAAGGCAAAAGGCAGGCATCCAACTCTTCCAGAAATTAAAAAGGGCATCCTACAAAAAGTGGAAACATGAACAAATTGCTAAGGATCTGCACAAAAGGATAGCACAAACATGTAGGGACAAAATCAGAAAGGCTAAGGCACAAAATGAGTTACATATAGCAAGGGACCTAAAAGACAGTAAGAAGAGGTTCTTTAAATACCTTAGGAGCAAGAGAAAGAAGAAGGAAAGTGTAGGTCCTCTACTTACCAGGGAAGGAGAGCTAATAACTGATGACATCAAGACAGCTGAGGTGTTCAGTGCTTATTTTGCTCCAGTCTTCACTAAAAAGGTTGACACTGACCAGATAATTAAACACAATCAATATTGTGGGGAAAGAAATGCAAGACAAAATAGGGAAAGAACAGGTTAAAGAATATTAATATTAAATGAATATTATATTCATGTCAGCAAGGCCTAATGAAATACCATCCAGGGTACTCAGGAAGCTACCTGAAGCAATCATGGAACCATTAGTTATTATCTTTGAGAACTGCTGGAGGATGGGTGAGGTCCCAGAGCAGGGTTGGGCAAACTATTTGGGCCGAGGACCACATCTGGGAATGGAAATTGTATGGCAGACCATGAATGCTCACAAAATTGGGTTTTGAGGTGCAGGAGGGGGTGAGGGCTCCGGCTGGGGGTATGGGTTCGGGGGTGGGGCTGGGGATGAGAGGTTGGGGGTGCAGAGGGTGCTCTGGGCTGGGACCAAGGGGTTTTCTTGGTATTCTTGTCAGCAAGTTAAAGAAGTATGGGCTGGATGAATGCACTATAAAGTGGGTAGAAAGTTGGCTAGATTGTCAGGCTCAACGGGTAGTGATCAATGGCTCCATGTCTAGTTGGCAGCCGGTGTCAAGTAGAGTGCCCCAGGGGTCGGTCCTGGGGCTGGTTTTGTTCAATATCTTCATAAATGATCTGGAGGATGGTGTGGATTGCACTCTCAGCAAATTTGCGGATGATACTAAACTGAGAGGAGTGGTAGATACACTGGAGGGCAGGGATAGGATACAGAGAGACCTAGACAAATTGGAGGATTGGGCCAAAAGAAATCTGATGAGGTTCAATAAGGATAAGTGCAGGGTCCTGCACTTAGGATGGAAGAACCCAATGCACAGCTACAGACTAGGGACCGAATGGCTAGGCAGCAGTTCTGTGGAAAAGGACCTAGGGGTGACAGTGGATGAGAAGCTGGATATGAGTCAGCAGTGTGCCCTTGTTGCCAAGAAGGCCAATGGCATTTTGGGATGAATAAGTAGGGGCATAGCGAGCAGATCGAGGGACGTGATCGTCCCCCTCTATTTGACATTGGTGAGGCCTCATCTGGAGTACTGTGTCCAGTTTTGGGCCCCACACTACAAGAAGGATGTGGATAAATTGGAGAGAGTCCAGTGAAGGGCAACAAAAATGTTTAGGGGTCTGGAACACATGACTTATGAGGAGAGGCTGAGGGAACTGGGATTGTTTAGTCTGCAGAAGAGAAGAATGAGGGGGAATTTGATAGCTGCTTTCAACTACCCGAGAGGTGGTTCCAGAGAGGATGGTTCTAGACTATTCTCAGTGGTAGAAGAGGACAGGACAAGGAGTAATGGTCTCAAGTTGCAGTGGGGGAGGTTTAGGTTGGATATTAGGAAAAACTTTTTTCTCTAGGAGGGTGGTGAAACACTGAAATGCGTTACCTAGGGAGGTGGTAGAATCTCCTTCCTTAGAAGTTTTTAAGGTCAGGCTTGACAAAGCCCTGGCTGGGATGATTTAATTGGGGATTGGTCCTGCTTTGAGCAGGGGGTTGGACTAGATGACCTCCTGAGGTCCCTTCCAACCCTGATATTCTATGATTCTATGATTCTATGGTTGAGAGGGTGGGAGGGGGGATCAGGGCTGGGGCAGGGGGTTGGAGTGTGGGAAGAGGTCAGGAGTGCAGGCTCCAGGCAGCACTTACCTCAAGCAGCTTCTGGAAGCAGCGGCATGTCCCCTCTCTGGCTTCTACATGGAGGCACAGCCAGGTGACTCTGCACACTGCCCTGTCCGCAGGCACCACCTCTGCAGCTCCCATTGACCGTGGTTCCCGGCCAATGGGAACTGTGGGGGTGGTGCTTAGGGCGAGGGCAGCATGCAGAGCCGCCTGGCTGCCCCTACTCATAGGAGCCAGAGGGGGGACATGCTGCTGCTTCTGGGAGCCATGTGGAGCCACAGCACACGCAGAGTGGGGCAACCCCCGGCTGAAGCACTGGAGTGGGGCAAGCCCCGGACCCTGTTCCCTGGCAGGAGCTCGAGGGCTGGATTAAAACATCTGAAGGGCCGGATGCGGCCCCTGGGCCGCGGTTTGCCCACTCCGTCCCAGAGGATTGGAAAAGGGCAAACATATTATCTATCTTTAAAAAGGGAAACAGAGAGGAGCCATGGAATTATGAAACCAGTCAGCCTAACTGATACCTGGAAAGCTATAGGAACAAATTTAATAAACAATTTGTAAGCAGCTAGAGGATAATAGTGCAAGGCATACCCACAGCCAGACCAGGGCTGCTCACTCAACTGCCACGACACATCCCTCCAACACAGCCTATATTGACTCAGCCGTAGGGTGACCAGATAGAAACTGTGAAAAATTGGGACAGGAGTTGGGGGTAATAGGCGCATACATATATACAAAAAGACCAGAATATTGGGACTGTCCCTATAAAATGGGGACATCTGGTCTCCTTATTCATCCCTCAGGCATGCTGCAGCACCTATCCCTGCGCAAGGTCTAAATTTAGAGGACCCCCAGGCACAGGTATTTCACTGACCCCCACCAGAGCTGCAAGTTAGTCTTTGCAACAGCAGTAATTGGCCAGAAACCTTCCTGATGCCTTGCAGTGTTATAGACTCCCTAGGTTTCCAGCTTGCCCTTGATCTGGTTCCTGTTCCTGCTGCAGCCTTGCCCGAGCCTTGTTCCAACCCACATTAGCCTTGTGCGAGTCCTACTCTGACTTTGCTCCAGCCCTGCATCTGCCTGCTGACCCTTGGACTGACTCCCACCCAGCTTCGACTTTCAGCCTGCATCCAGACTCCAACTAAGATCCCTGATTTGGCTTGACTATGGACTCTTACCTCTGTCCTGACCCACTGCCTATTCCCTGGATTAAGTGCTGCCCTCGGCCTGCTCCTGACTCTATGGCTTGCTCCAACCACCAGGGATGACTGACTAGAACCCAAAGCCTGACAAATAGGGTTATAAGGAATAGCCCACATGGATTTGTCAAGAACAAATGCCAACCAACCTAATTTCCTTCTTTGACAGGGATATTGGCTAGTGGATGGGGAGAGGGAAGATGTAGACTTAGAATACCTTCATTTTAGTAAGGCTTTTGACACAGTCACACATGACATTCTCATAAGCAAACTAGGAAAATGTGGTCTAGATGAAATTAATATAAGGTGGATGCACAGTTGGTTGGAAGACCACTTAAAGAGAAGTTATCAATAGTTTGCTGTCAAACTGGGAGGATGCTGTGACAGATTAACAATATCCTGAACAAATCTTATGAAATTAAGTTTACCCTTATTGAATTAGGGTTAATACATTGGGGGTACATTGTATTAAAAATGCAATTATGTATGTGGTGTTGTGACATTATGTGTATCTTTTCTAGGAGGGAGGTGGGATGCTAATGTACTTCCTTTGTCATCAGCCTTTGAAGCCACTGGAGAGATACGCAAATACTAGTTCAAACTGGATTCTCTAGAGACCAACGGAAAAAGAGAGGACTTTGGATAAAAGCCTGCATTTTAAACTGATGCAGGGCTTTCTTCCTGATCCAGCAAATGGACAGGATTAGAATTCAAAAACGATCTTGACAAATTGGAGACTTGGTCTGAAATCAACAAGATGAAATTCACTAAAGACAAGTGCAAAGTACTACACTTAGGAAGGAAAAATTAAATGCACAACTAGAAAATGGGGGGAAAAGTGGCTAGGCGGTAGTACGGCTGAGAAGGATCTGGGGGTTATAGTGGATCACAATAGAATGAGAGTTAACAATGTGATGCAGGTGCAGAAAAGGCTGATATTCTGGGCAGTATTAACAGAAGTGTCATATGTAAGACATGGGAGGTAACTGTCCTGCTCTACTCAGCACTCGTGAGACCTGGAGTACTATATCCATTTCTGGATATAGTTGGAAAGACTCCAGAGAAGAGTGACAAAATGACAAAAGGTATAGAAAACCTGACCTACGAGGAAAGGGTTTTTTTTAAAAGTAGGCATGTGTAGTCTTGATAAAAAAATATGGAGGGAGAGTGGAGACCATGAAAGTCTTCAAATATTGTTAAAGGCTGCTGTAAAGGGGGTGGTGAACAATTATTCTCCAGGTCCACCGAGGGTGGGACAAGAAGTAATTACTTAATCTGTAGCAAGGGAGACTTAGGCTAGATATTAGGAAAAAGTTTCTAACTATAAGGATAGTTAAGTGCTGGAACAGGCTTCTAAGGGAGGTTATGAAATCCCTATCAGTGGAGGTTTTGAAGAATAGGTAAGACAAACCCATGTTAGGGATGGTCTAGGTATACTTGGTCCTGCCTTGGCACAGGGGACTAGAGTTGACCTCTCAAGATCTCTTCTAGCCCTACATTTCTGTGAAAGTCAGCAAGGTGACCAACTCCCATATGTGCCTTTAAAAATCTTCCTCCTTAATGTCTCATGTCTTCACTTCCAATGGATATAAAGCCCTTCTATGTGTAGACCAGGCCTCCAAAAAGAAAGAGCAGAGGTCTTCTGGAAAAGAGCACTCACAGGTCTTCAATCTAAACCAAAATTTTCTTTTCAGTTTTTTAAAATAGAAGCCCTGTTCATACCTTCATTTAGTCTGAGCTCTGTGTTTCTATAGTCCCATCTTTATCAACAGTTTCTTATATTTTCCATAAAAGCAAATACATACTGTCAGTCAAGAAGGTGCTTTAAAAGGTGTTCCTGCCCCATTCTCTACTCCCGTTTCTGCACCAAAAACAGAAACACTGTAATGGAGAATTGGAACCCCCCCATCTTTTAACAGACTGAATGCAATGGTACAACTCAGATGTAGGAACCCATTGACTATAGTTCTGATAGTACCGTTGATTTGTCCAGCAACAAATACATAAGAGCTATATCATATGTCAGTGGTTCTCAACAAGGGGCCCCTGGGGGGCCATGAGCAGGTTTCAGGGGGTCTACCAAGCAGGGCTGACATTAGACTTGCTGGGGCCTAGGGCGGAAAGCCAAAGCTCCAACACATGGGGCTGAAGCCCAGGGCCCCGAACCCCACCATCCAGAGCTAAAGCCAAAGCCTAAGCAACTTAGCTTTGTGGGTCCCCCTGTGGCATGGGGCCCTGGGCAATTGCCCTGCTTGCTTCCCCTAATGTGTGCCCTGGCTTTTATATGCAGAAAAACAGTTGTGGTGGCACTGGTGGTCCGTGGAGTTTTTATAGCATGTTGGGGGGAGGGAGGTGGGGGGAAACGGGGCTCAGAAAGAAAAAGGTTGAGAACCCCTGTCATATGTAACTCACTGCCATCTATTTAATGCTACCCCCTTAAACTTTCAGTGCTGCTTAGCCTGTGACATGATTTGTTTGTTTTTTTTTCAAATTAATAGGAGACACCTATTTCAAAATTCAGTTTCTCAGATATAGCTTCAGCAATACTAAGTGAGAAGATGGAAGATCCTGGAATGTTGGTGCAAGCATTCTTTCTTAAGCGTCAGTGCACTAATGAAGATAATTAGTTAAAGCCATCACTCATCTCTAATACAAAATTATTGCTGAAAGCAAACTAAGAGGGAAAAAGCCAAAATGCCTTAATATTTGATGATGTCTTTGAGATTTACCTTTGAAGAATCTCAGTCCAAACAAGCTATAATAATAATAAGCTATTATTAAATAAATAAATAATTATTATAAATAATAATAATAATTATTATTTATTATTAAATAAATAAATAAATATTAAATAAATAAGCTATTATCAGCAGGACAGTGGGGTGGGAGGAGGTATTGTTTCATGATCTCTGTGTGTATATAATGTCTGCTGCAGTTTCCACGGTATGCATCCGATGAAGTGAGCTGTAGCTCACGAAAGCTCATGCTCAAATAAATTGGTTAGTCTCTAAGGTGCCACAAGTACTCCTTTTCTTTTAGTCCAAACAATGAATCTTCAGTTGATCAGCTATTGCATTATGCCTCACCAAGTTAACATAGCCTTCTCCAGACTGACATTTCCTTATCTGATGTTAGTTAATCAGTGAAGTTCTACAGGAGTCAGTGATGTATCCATAACTTTGAGCAGTTGAGGATCTAGCTCAGAATTCTCAGTTCTTATCAGTCAGCATGAAACAATCTCATATTAGTTATATCCCATACATGGGTGTAACTATCAAAGCTATTAAAAACTAGAATGGTAGTTTCATATCCACTTTTGCACAGGTATAAATAATTACACAAGGTGCAAAGCAATAGAGAATCTGGCCTTGTGCCTTAAAATCTATTGCCACCAAAATAGGATGTTTACAGGTTGAAACTTAACTACATGAATAGGAAAAGAGGTCAGCAAGCTTATCATGCCCAAACTATATACCATTACTAATCTCCCAACCTTGCAACTAACAATAGCTTCTATAAATCATGAGGGATGACACTGGAAGCATATTAACTCATTCAACTCAAAATTGCTGTATGGTGCTGCAATGGCTGCTGCTTAGAAAGGAGTAGAGAAAACATTAGTGTAATGATTTAATTCATTCATGTCACTGGTATTTAAAAGGTTTCCCTGGCTGTGGAATCTCCAGCTAATTATTTGGTTTAACTTATGTACTATTTGGGAGATCAGCCTTATTTCTTCCCCTCACTCACAAGAGATAACATCCTGTTAACATTCCTCTTTCTATAGTGATGTTAACATCTATTTTATGATAAGCTTCCTGGAACTTTTATTAGCATCCACCAACTTTGTAAGTGCTGTGTCCATTAGACAGACAGATGGTGAAATTCAGCCTGGTTCAGAGGGCCAGCACAAGGTTTATACACCACTCAAATTCCACTTAAACCCAAAATATAGGACTCAAGAGACATTTTCGTGGTACATAGGCCTTGTGCTGCCCCTCTCTACAGGAATTAATTTAATCCCTATTGCTTTGTACATTTAGCCAGATTTTAACCCTAACAGTATAGTTTGTAATTTTGTGATCTGAGCACTATCCTTGAACAGGCAAAACCAGTAATGAATCTACTGACCCCCATTGGCTCTGTCTTCACCTATCTGACGTCTAGCACTGAACATGACAAAAATGGAAAAATGCTATTCATGGAAGAAGAGTCCTGATGCTTAATAGAGATATTGGGAAAGTTCTTGTTAAAGCTTCTGCAGTGGTGTGGACTGAACTATGAAATAGGTATGTCTTGTAAAATGGAATTCATTATTCAGAAAAATTATGTAAGAGCCATGAGACATTAATCAGAACATCTAGAATGTGTGTGACATATTATGAAAGAGGAACAATATGAAAGAGGAACCACATGTGTCCCACTGTCCAGAGAGGAACCATAGCCACAAAGCAGCATTATCATTCCATTTCCTATTAGCCCCTGCACACTCACCTTCCACTCTCCTCCTACACCACCCATCCCACCTCCCGTTCCCTGTCTTGGAAGAGCAGGTCGAGAAAGACGTTAAGTGTATCCATAGGTCACCCCAGTGTTGGTCTTGTGGTTGCACACTCTAGGGTGTCTGATAGAGGTCCACACCACGGAAAGCAAGCAAGCAAGTACACAGTCTAGTGGATTCCTGTTTCCCAGGCAGCACATCATCAGGAGACACCCTCTCTCCAGGACAATGAGCCTCCCCAGCAGCACAGAATCGGAGCCTTTCACCGCCTTCTTCCTATGTATGGCCTCCCCAACTCTATGTATGGCCTCCCCAACTCTGGAACCTCTGTGGCCTCAGCTTCATCCCTTTATGCACGACCTGGCACCTCACCATCTACATCTGGAACCCTGAATGCATGTGCTCAAGTAAAACAGAGCACGCTCCCTGGAACACCATAGTCCACACCAGCACCATCCGGCACAACCCCTGCACCATCCTCTTCCTCTGCTGTTTCCCTTGCAACCCTGTCTTTGAGCAGCTCCCTCCCTCCTCCTCCTTGCTGTCCTCACCTCTACAGATCTGGTAAGTGAACCATTACTGTTGGGGGACTGCAGAGACAGCTCCCCCAGCAACACACAACGCCACCAGAATTTAGGCTGGTCCTGTCCTGAGCCCCAGATGGGCCTGGGAAGCCACAAAGTCCAGCACTTGGTCCCAGTCCTGGTGAAAGAGGAGGCCCAGCTCCAGTGACACAAGACTGTTTCTGCCTTCTCATTGACCAGAACAAGACCATGGTGTGGAAAATAGCAGGGTTCAGAAAAGCCTTGACTGGGATCTACAGCTCCAAGAGGCATGCGTGAGCAGTGTCCTTCAAGGCGGGGTTTATGAGGTGATTTCAGTTCAGAGTCAAAAGCTAGACAGCCAAAAACAGTGCTGAATTGTACTTATGCCTAGAGCCCTGCAAATCTGTGGATATCCACTTTATATCCACAGACCATGTTTGCGGATGGTGGATTTTGTATCCATGCAGGGCTCTATTCATGCCAATGGTCTCCTGTCACCACCCCTCCATGGTCCTCCATTGTACACCCTTGACAGTCTCTGCCTCATCTCCTCCTATTTTTCATGCAGCACCCCCATCCTTTTTCTCTTTGACTCCTTCGGTCAATCCATGGCTTGTTCCCCATTGTGCAGTCCTATCTACCCCATGTTTTGTACCCATACATTCAGCCCTTTTGCTCCCAGTGTGATCTCCTCATGGCCCAGCTCCCAAACTGCTTCCTGACCCATGATGGAGGACTCCCTCCCCTTCTCCCCCTTTCTCCACAGAAGGCAGCAACTCTGCCCCAAACATCAGTATTCCTATTCCGTCTCCTCAGACCCCCATCCCCAGTAAGTTGGACCCTTGACACCCTTGTATGCCCTGTCTCTGTGGAGATTCTCCTCCAGTCACCATCACCAGGCCCATCTCACTGGCCTGAAGCCAACCCCATTGCCCTCCACACAGCAGAGTGCTCGGAACATGCGGAGACAGCCACCAACAGGCTTTGGCTCTCCACTCCACCAGCAAAATGAGGAAGAAGGAGGTACTGAGCAGTGGTGGGTTTCTGGTTTTAACTCCTTCTTCACTGATAGCTTTGCCTGCTGTATCTATTTGTACAACACTTTTAAAACGTGCACCATTAACGTTGTTCTGTTTTTACCCTTTTTCTGAGCTTTCTTTCACCATTAGTCTTAGCATTATTTTAACTTTATGAGAATTATTTTACAGTTACTGTTGAAGCCTTGTTTTACTGTTTTATCTGAGCCCTTATTTTATCATTTTTAATTAGCCTTATTTTAACATTTTATCTCTGAGTGGAGGATCTATGCCATTTTATCCAACTGCATCAACTGCAGCATTTTAGCTCTAAGCAAACAGCTTTTACCTTTTTAATTTGGGAGCAGTATGCTTTTTATTCAGACTATGTGACCATTTGGCATTTTAATGCAGCACTTTTTGTTACCTTGTATTGTTTGAATTCTCTTTTATATTGTTGCATGTGTTATGTTTATTGTTGTGATCCTGCCTTGTTGATTTTTATGTACCTTTTGTAATTCTGTAACACACAGACACAAACAAAAAACAAAATTGCATTGCATTCAAGAGAAGCACATTGTGGCACACACCTTGGAGTTTGTCTCTCTTTTTTGCGAAGATTTGTTTTAAATGTACAGGTACCTGGTGATGGTCTAGACCATCTCTTGCAGGAGTTGCTCCCAGATTCTCCTTCCTATGTTGACAAAGGACAATTGCCTCTGTGCACACATCCATTGTGGATGCCTGTGTCACCCCTCCGTTGCAGCCACAGCCTGCTGATGCTCCTCCTCTTCCTTCTCCATGTCCTCCCCTCACTTCTGTGTGTAGCCCCTAAGGAAAAGGATTCCCATGGGAATAGCAATATTTATGCTAAATGCTGGGGCTCGACTGTAGTGTATCACCAGCGGCATGGAGACACCTGCACCATATCTTTAAGCTTCCAAGGATTCTCTCCATCACCGATTGAGTGGCAGTACAGTTGCAGTGCTCTTCTGTCTGGGTTGAGGGGTTCTCGATGGGGGTGAGGAGCCCTGGCTAGTGGGGGTTTCCTTTGTCACCTATGAGGACATGCACAATAGTGGTTAGATACCTGTCCCAATGGTAGGCCTGGCCATGGTGGGTTTTGAGTGGGGAGTGGTGACTTTAGCAGGTAATGCCTTGCACATAGGTAATGGGCGAAAGTATGGAGTGTGGACTCCAGGTTGAAGAGTACATTAACTCTACTGATGTTTATATACCTTACTTCAGTGGAGATGGGGCTGCTTAGAAGAGGTCTGAATTAGGCTTAAAGAGATCCCCCCCCCACTTTCTTCTTCTGTAATTTGAACCAAACCCTTCTATTTTAGGAATAAAATCCTGGTAGAAAAAGTTTGTGAATTCTTTATTCAGTGCGATTTTTTTAGGTTCTCTTTCTAAATATGGTCTAAGTGAATCAAATCTAAATTTGTAAATGACATTTAAGAAATCAGACTGCGTTTTCAGAGTGCTGTGGCATCACAAGTGACCTTACTCTTCTGAAATGTGGCTGTCACTGAGAGAAAGTTCAGACAAATGGTCACTTTAAACATAGGCTTACATTTCAAATATATTGCACAGCTCACAGATACCAAGAAATGCTTCAATGTGACATCAGAACACATGAGGACAGAATTGGCCCTAGGCTTTTTTTTTTTTTTGCCTTCAATGATGTCTCCACATTATTTTCTCTGTGTGGTAGTCTACAGGTTACATTTCTTGATATCTATGAACTGTAAAGTATATTTTAAACAAACTTTTGTTTCAAATGAACATCTGAATCTCCAGTTGGCAAGAATTATATTCCTGAAAAAAAACATCTTTTCAGCATGGTAGCCACATGAAACTCTAGTCAGATCACAAACCAATTTCAGTCCTGATTTATAACATAATAAAAATAAAACCCCAGAACTTTACTGTTTAAACAGTGAACATTGTATTCTAAGGTTAATAATAAAATTCTTCTGCTAGTTGAACATGAATTAAAGCAGAATTAGAACTGAAATTGCTACCTTGCTTGTGTCACAGAAATAGTACCACTTTGAGCAACAGGATCATTACTTGAAAGATCCACATTTAATCCAAACCCATTATTTAGATACTATAGGTGGGTTTAATATGGGGAGAAAAGCTTCATTTAAAGGCAAATTCATAATGCTGCCCTTCTCCAAATGGAGGCAATCTTCTCTTTAAATTATAAGGCCAGATTCTCAGCTAGCATAAATCAGCATAGCACCATGAATATTAATGCAGTTATACAAATTTATGCCATCTGAGAAACTGGCTCATTATCTTATACCTCACACTACTCACTCCCTGAGAGCAGTGGGGCTTTATCCTATTTTTTTCATCTTCCTCACTCCTCTTTGCCTTTTCTTGTGATTTCAAACTGGGGAAACAAGAACATTCTGAGATGAGCAGAAAAGATTCCAAAAATGTCAACAGTTGTTGGGCCATCTGCTAACCTGACAGAGTCTGACTAACACTTGAGGGAAGTCAAGCCATTTTTGCTGTTGATGTGTTAGAAAAGAGAGGAAACTGCAGGCACAGCACATTGAATGAATAGTCCAAGGGAGGATACACTTGAGATGCAGAGCAGGGTCACCACTGAATGGAGTCTCTTCTTCCTCCTCCTTCTTCTAGCCTTAGTCCCACCTATATGGGGTCACTCTTCAAGTCTTTCTTCTCCATTCCAATTTGTCTTGAAGCAGTTCCTTTGTAGCCCGGTGGGCCAGCTTACCTCTTTTAAATTCACTGCTTTGTATTATATTCTGCTTTATTATATTCAGCTGCTGAATTTCATCAGTAATGCAAGGAACCTACAGGCTTATATCTTGTAAGATATTGGCTTTAGCAGTTAGCATGAGGCTTGAGGCCTATAAATTTTGGCCTAGATAAATTTAGGTAACCCATATGTTTTGGAGAACTGGAAGTACAGTGTAAGAGGGAATTGTGTCCATAATGATATCAGCCAACCACAGAAACATGAACTAACCAGTTTCTGGAAGGTTCTGGACGAAACATCCGACTGCAAGAGCACCATGGCAACGAACTGATGTATATGATAATGGGGTAAAATCATAAATATACTAACTAACCTATAGAAGAAGGACACCTTAACGTTGGACAGCGGAGGAAATACAAATAAGAGAGAGGGGAGAAACCCCCACTGAATATGCATTAGACATGGTAACATCAGCATAACATATTATAAAAGTGGCATCCCAGCCTGTGGGCAGGAAGAGAGAGATACGTAGCCCTTGGGAAAGACCAGAATGATGGCCACTGGTGAAGATGAGGAAGGTGATGGTGATGGAGGAAGGTGATGGTGATGAGGAAGATAATGGCTAATATTTCAGGTTGTCCTGCAGGGGATGGTGAGAGTATGGATGTTCAGATGTAACTTTCGGTATTACCTCTATCTACCTTACTGAGTTAGAGTGTGTGTGATTTTGCTAAATGTATTAAAAAATTATTTTTTTGTAAATATAAAAGAGTTCTTTTCTGCATGGAGATTCATGGGAGGGGATGGGAGCGGCATACAGGAGACAGTTACAGTTCCCCAGTTCTGTGGGCCCTTCTGTGCTGGCCCTGGATCTGGCAGAAATTAAAGCAGCCTAAAGGCTATTCTAATTTACATCAACTGGTGACAGTCCCTCAAGAATTAGATGCCAGTTAAGAATTGGCAAAGCATGGCTGTGTTTTGTTCCTGTCCACTACTAAAGGGGAATAGGGGTGCAGCAGTTGCAACAGGAGCTGGATATTCTGACTTTACACCATCTGAGAAATATCCACCCACTTCCTCCCCAGCTGGCCAGTTGTGACAACATTCCAAGTCCTTTGGACCACTTGAGTAGTGCAAAGGATGGGGGAAGAGAATTTGACCCATTGATTGAAGCTATATCAGGCTTAATGGGTAGAAATTACTCCTCCACTGCCAGCACGCCTTGTAGTAGGGAAAGGATGATTATATTGCTTCATGACACTTCCCTGTTGAAATTAGGGAAACATAAATGTAGGCTCTGAGAGCAAGAATTTGCCTTGGAGACCAATGTACAGCATTTCTGTGATACTAAATAATATGCTTCTAATTTGTCTTTGTTCTAGGAGAAATTTAAGTCTCTAGCAGTCTCATTTTGAAATCTGTGTGCATGTGCAACCCAAAGATTGAGCACAGTAGACACAATGGGACTAGTAAACATTCAGGCTCTCAGGCTTTGCTTGATTACTGCACCTATCTTTAGTCAGTGTATGTTAGTGATCATGATTTCTCTTAGAGAAATTAAAGATTATACAATATCATCGGTACATGGTTCTTTTTCACTTTGGATTTTTCTTCCCATTTCAGAGGGATTATTATACAGGACTGACTTCACACACTTAAAATACTATTTCTGGTCAAACTTTGAAACTTCTAAAGCTCTTTCTTTTCCTACCCTCCTACATTTCAGGTGGCATCTTAGATGGTGACCCTGCAAGGTGCTGAGGATTGCCTGAGAGTGCCTTTAACTCCCATTTACTTTAACTTCATATTGAAAAGGTATTCAGCATTTTGCAGGAGGATCTCAGTTTTTCCTGAAATATGCAATGCAAGATTCAAAGATTTAGCAACATTACATGTTAGAATCCAGTACTATGAATATAATTTAATGAAATTTTTCTGGTGTTCTCTGTTGTATTGTTGAGAAAATGACTAGGTCAGCATCCTACATACGGGTGCTGTGTGAATATATTCCACATGTCTAGGGGAAGAGGCTGAAGCTTCAGGAATGTTTTCTTCAGTTAAACCATATAAAAGGTTAATAGAAAATCTCCTCCACCTAGTAGCACCTGTATAGTTGCTTTACATAGTAAATAGCTTGTGAACTGATATCCATATTACTCACAACTCTTGAGCTTTTGGAAAATTCAGAGAAAGGAAAATAAAAGGCATTTGATTAGCCAAGCTAATAGTGAATTATATTTGAATGTATTATTCTCTCTGTTTCAAGATTTTCAACCGCTTGGCTTTATTTCTTCACCTCCTATTATTCAGGGTTTTCTCTGACAGCAAATGTAAAGCAGTAATTTGTTTATTTGCAGTGTGCTTGTTCTTTCATGTTATGTTCAAAATGTCCACAAAAAGTCAGTGAAGTCTACAGTTTCATATGAGGAAATCAAGGATGGGGGCTCCTTGCTAGAATTATGACACTAAATTGAAGGGAAGATTGGGGTAGTTTCCATTGTTTTTGATGGATCTAGGAATACTGCTCAATCTTTCCAGAAAGAGATGATTTATCAAGGAGGTTCCTTAAACAAAAATTAGAGAAGCACAATTTTTAATCAAGTGTCAGATTTTTTTTAAAGATGGTCTTAAGGGAGAATCATCCCAGACACTTCTACAAGGTCTTAACGACTACCTTCTTCCTTACTTTTCAAGGTGCACAAGCTGTACACTGCGCTAAACTATCAATATACAGTACTCTATATTTTAGAGGAATATATAAACTTTCCCATAAATGCCTTTACTTGAGTTCATTTGCCAAGTAATGTTGCCTTCTTCCTCTGTTACAGCTACAAGAAAGCAATTTTGTAAAAATGGGGAAAACAAATGAATATTCCATGTTCCTCATGTCGCTTTTCCATGCCTGGACATTTTTGTGTCAACCCCTACACAACATTGGCAGCATACCACAGAGGATTATGTATTTTCACAAAATACTAGTTTTAGTTATGGCCTGTGTTACAGCCAATTAAGAAATGGCTAGAAAGCGGATTCTTCAGTGGCCAGGCTTCACAGGAGAAATGATAGAAAAGATATGTGACTATATATACACACAGCATTAGATACAGATTGAACATTGTCCATATTTGCAATAAGCATGGATATGAAAATCCTGCACAGAGTTCTGACAAGACCAAAATCACCTAAGTCTATATTGACTTCGGTAGGAGATGTAGTTGCTCAGCACCTCTGACAATCATGCTCATGTAGGCACCTTAAAATTGAGTTAGTTGCCTAAAAGTTATGCATCTAACCTGATCCACAAAGGAACTTCAGCACAGCAATGCTCAGTCTTGTAACACCTAATTTATAAGTACACAGAAAAATACCTGGAATCCACAAAGCCGGAATTAGGTGTTCAGGCTCCCTGTACAATACATGGAGAAAGACAAGCACTCAGGAACAGGATCAACAAAAGTCAACATATTGTGCAGAAAGCCACTTAAGTTAGGCAATAGCAGATGCTGATAATAAATTCCAAGGCTAGAAGGGACCATTATGACCATCTAGTCTGACCTTCCGTACAACACAGGCCATAGAATTTCCCCAACATAATTCCTAGAGCATTACTTTTAGAAAAAACACCCACTTTTGATTTAAAAATTGTCATGATCCTTGGTAAATTGTATCTAGCTTTGACTTTCAGCCATTGGATCGTGTTATACCTTTCTCTGCTAGATGGAAGAGCCAATTATTAAAATCTTTGTTCGCCCTGTAGATATTTATAGACTTAAGTCATGCCTTTACCATCTCTTTGTTAAACTAAATAGATTGAGCTCTGAGTCTAACACTATAAGACATGTTTTCTAATCCTTTATTCATTCTCAAGGGTCTTCTCTGAACTCTCTCCAATTTATCAACAGCCTTCTTGAATAATGGACACGAGAACTAGACCAAGTATTCCAGCAGTGACTGCAGTTCTAAATACAAAGATAAAATAACCTGTCTGCTCCTACTTGAAATTCCCCTGTTTATGTATCCCAGGAGAGCATTTAGTTATTTTGGCCACAGCATCACATTGGGAGCTCCTATTCCCCCAAAATCTTTTTCAGTCACTGCTTCCCAGGACAGAGTCCCCCAAGTCTCAGAGCCCGGGTCAATTGACTTGGGCTCATGGGGCTTGAGCTGCAGGGCTAAAAACAGTCATGTTCACATTCAGATTCAAGGTGGAGCCTGGGCTTTGAGACCTATCCCCATTGTAATATTTCAGACCGCAGGCTACAGCCTGAGCCCAAATGTCTACATTGCAATTTTTAGCCCTGAAGCCTGAGCCCTACAAGCCCAAGTCAGCTGACCCAAGCCAGCGATGGCCATATAACAGGTCTTTTATTGCAGTGTAGATGTAGCCTTAGGCTCTTAAATCCCAACTGAAGGGAGGTGCCATGTTTTGCTTGAGATCCACAACCATAAACCCTCTTCTGGTGCTAGTTCCCCAAGGTGTTCCTTGCAAGAAATGCCAGAGGGGGAGGTAGATCGGGGGGACTGGACACTGGGACTCCTACCTCTCAAGTGGGTGCCCTAACCATCAGACTAGAGAGTTCTCTCTCTCTCTCTGGCTCAGTAACTATTTAAGTCTTTATCCAAAGCTTCAAACAGGAGACATTGAGAGACCCCATTAGGATATACCAGAGACCAGTAGTTAGGGCACACTCCTTACTCCCCATCTGACAAAGCAGAGAAAGGGACACAGGTCTCCCACGCCCTAGGTGAGTACTCTAACAGCTGGCCTAAAAATTATGGGGGTGTATGGTGGCAGCACCACCACCAGCAGCTCCTTGTCCTCTTCCTCTCCTGCCAGGATTTTATATGCATCCCGCTATGTAGGCTTGTGCCTACTGCATCAGGCCCACAGGCAAGATAGGTGGAGGAACACTCATCTCCACCTGGTTTGAGGATCCTGTTGGGGCAAAGGTGTGAGATAGGTCTCCAGGGTCCTGTCTGAGGCAGCAGTGTGCACACCAAAAGGCAAAAACTCTGGTACTTAAGGGGCCTTTACAGTGACAGCTTAGATGCCAAGGGATTTTAGCTGCTTACAGAGTTAGGTGACAGCCCAATAGGGGTTTCGAGGATCTCAGAGGCACCTCAAGTGGAGAGTTAGGCAGCTGAGCCTTTTTGTGGATCTGCACCCCCTGTTTTCAAATGTTGGCCTTGAACACCCTCAGTTTCACCATCTGTAAAATGGGGATATTTATAAGTAGTTTTTAAAAGCAGCTTGAGTTACATAAATGCAAAGTATTATTATTGTCTCACTATTTTTGAGGATTAATTAATGCTGGCAAGAGATTATGGAGACAGAAGTGCTAAGAGCTAAGTAGTACAAGATTATTACATTAGAATTAAACCAACAATTTATTCCTTGCTCTTTTTGAACTCAAGTCTCAGACATAAAAACCTAACACTGTTCCTAAACAAGTCCACTCTGATAATTGTTAACCACAAAGTATTACTACAGAAATTGAATATCCTCTCCCCTGAATTACTAGATAAAAACTAAATATTTACAGAAAACCAACCACCCTCTCTCTTATTTACTCCATTGATTTTAATGCAAGACAGATTGGACCCTAAAAACATTTAAAGCAATGTGTCAGTATCTAATCATTAGAGTGACATTCACCCCACCTGCATAAACCCCGAGTATTCAAGATACATGATCTTTCTCTCATAGGCTGATACAGAAACGATTTTTGTGATGTGCTCCCATAATTTTGATTAGGTTTGAACGTAGGTTTTGTTAATATTTCCTTAGCCGGATATTGAGAGTATATTTAGCAGAGGAATCAGGGATGAGAATGGAATATCCTTTAAAAACACCACCACAAACTCTGCCAACCAGAAAGCAGCAGTTTTTGAGTAAAGTTCACCAGAGGGCTATCTTCTCACAAAACCACAATAAAATTCAGGTTTGGGGCAAATGTTTCCTTTTCCCTTAAACTAATGAAGAATAAACTTGGGGGATGAATATTTTTTTTAATCAATCTCTGCTACCTCACTTCCAGCTGTTTGCCAAAAAGAATCTGCCAGCCAAATCGTCTGAAATCATGTAAGCTGCTTTATGTGCTGTGAAATTTAGTTCACTCGGGACTCTTGTTTGTTTCCCAAACTTATTTTATTAAAATAGAGTTGTGGTTCTAACAATAAAACAAAAAAAGAAAGGAAATGCAAATCCTTAGCCCTGTTTATAGCCTGAAATCATAAATATGTTGCAGTAGAAGGTCAGGTATTGAAGTAAAAAAAAAAAAAAAAAAAAAATAAAAGCTGTCACACGATGCCCTGCTGGGACTAGCAACACAATCTTTGCTATTGAATGTCTTCAGCAGTTTTGAATTACTTTCTTCTTTACAATGTCAGGTGTTATTGGACCTTAAATGCTAGAACCTAAAAGTTAGGTGGTATCAAAATGGTTATTGTAGATTGGGCGAAAATAACCATGCCTCACTAAACAATGTAATTTAGTACTGATGAAAATAATCTATTTATACATTTGCTATACTAATCAAACATTCAAATCTAAGTTTAAAGTTATGGGTATATGCCACTGAAAAATGAAATGAAGACATTAGCTTTCTGATCATAATCTACCTACTATTCAGCTCAGAGGTGCAGACAGACCGTAAAACAGTTCACTGAGCTCTCATCTCAAGCAGCTCAACCAATCTTTCAGCCTCACAACTATTTACTGTCCACCTGCTTCTTTTCACCTCATTCACAGACAACTTATTTTATGTATCCCAACTTAATGGCCAATTAACAGCTCCATCCTCCCTTATTTATCTGTTCAACAATCAATCCTAATTAAAACAAACAGCAGGATTCTCCATCTCTTTCATTACACTTTTAATAGGTCCATTTAAGATAAATTCAGAAATAGCCTAGCTTGTCCCCATTAACTTTAAGTACTGGGGCAATGTCCTGTATATGAATCTCTCTCCTTCTGTGCGGGAGAATACAGTAACACACCGGACTAATGCTTCTTAATGGCAAGTTATTCTTATTGCCTTCTTACCTGCTAGCAGGGGGTACCTAATACCTAATAATAGTTTTTAAGTTTCATACCATTTCTGCTGACCAAAGATTGGCATCATTAGACCTATTTCACCTTCCTTTGTTAAAATGGCCTATAATTTCTTCTGTGTTTATAACCGCGAAATAAGTTAAACAAGGAGTGGGTGAAACACAGAAACCTAAAGCAGTTGGTTAATGGAAACATCACAGACCCGATTAGCCCACCTCAGGGTATTTGTTGTCTTAAAACTACTGGCAGTACAGCTTTTCTTTAATGTACTGGCAGAGGTTCTGGAACAATTTTTGTAGTGGGGGTGCTGAGAGCCATTGAATCAAACTGTAAACCCCGGATATAATGGAAACCACTTCAAGCCAGGGGGAGCGGCATTCTTAGTTCCAGCACCTATGTGCACTGGATAAGTTCCTAGCAACAGTGGTAACAAGACAATAGTTACACAAGAGAATGTTTGTTTTGTTACAGAATCTATAGCAAACTAATTCTGTTTTTTATGTGCTGTCTTAAGACCAATTTTTCAGCCAGCCTCAATTTAGTTGCTAAATTTGCAGAGGAGTTGAGTGTCTATTTACAAATAAACACCTGAAATATGCATCTTGGCTAACTGTGTGTTTGTCTAACATGGGAGCCCCATCCACTTGCTAGTAGGAAAAGGAGCTTCATTTCAGCAGTAATCCTCAGGCTGGTTGGACAAATCCGATTCCAGATTTAAAACGTGTGCAGTGCTTAAGTGTAGTCATGGTCCTTTCAGGTTGGCCATTGTGAAAGCAAAAGATAAAACTAAATAAATGTATGCCAAGCTCTGACACCTTATCTACCTACCAGCGTACAAAAAATATTCTAACATTGCCAGACTCCTGTGTACAGTATTCTTGCTAGCTGACTGGATGTATCATGAATGGTTGACATTATAAAATCTGTCAGCCTCATTAACGGACAATTATACAATTACATTCCTGGAAAGAGTAGATAAGATTCTCTTGTCAATTAAGCAGACTGGCTGTACGCCTTGGATAAATACTAGTCAACTCATCTACAATTTGGTACGAGGTAGAGGGATAGTTAAGGACAGAAAGCTCACAGTAATGGGTTGTTGTAATTGAAGAATTCAGTTGTACTCTGACTGGTAAAGTCAATAGGCTAGCTGCTAGATTGTACCCTTTGCCCAAAGCCTTGTGTAGGCAGTGCAGAACCACACCACTCCTAGAAAAACCACCAGGAAGGATTGTGTCACAGGAGACACAGTTTCACTCTGCAGTGTTCAATGTACACAATGAAGGAGATGTATCTTCTGCACCATCTGTGATGTTGTATGATTAAAGGTGACCATTTATATAGTTGATCTTACCACTGTTATACAATTACCATAAATCTTGTACTAACTGTATCATGTAAGCTACCAAAGGAAAAGTTAGAATCTATCGAGTATGTTTCTCCTGGTTAAATCCATGCGTCATCTTTGTATCTGAAGTTATGAACATTGGCTATGTACTTGTATCTTAAACCTGTGTTGTATTTCTGGCTGACGCCCACCAGATGGATTTACGTCAGGGCTAGCTATGTACTGACGACCCATCTGACACAGCTTTTGCAATGGGCCATTGAAGAAACTCATCCCACCTACTAGGTCTTTCTGAGGATGCCTCAGACTGCAAGGAGCCAATGGCCACCCCCTGTGATTCAGCAAAAAGTAAGGGCATGTGATATGCTCATGTGACACTAGACTCGAGCTTGGGCCAGTAACTTTCTACAAACAGCAGCAGTGGGCTTTGTTTGGGATAGTAACACGGCAGAGGATATAAAACCCCCTGAGATAGCTCCATTTTGCCTCTTTCCTTCTCTAAACATAGATAGCTGGGTTTGCAATGACCGGGAGACCCACATGGTGACTTGCCTGCCTGGTGCGAAGGTTGCGGATCTCTCGAGACATCTAGATAGACTTATGTGTAGTGCTGGGGAGGAGCCAGTGGTCGTGGTACATATAGGTACCAACGACATAGGGAAGGATAGGAGAGAGGTCCTGGAGGCCAAATTTAGGGTGCTAGGTAAGAGATTGAAGTCCAGGACTGCCATGGTAGCATTCTCTGAGATGCTCCCAGTTCCATGTACACGGTCAGTTAGACAGGCAGAACTGCAGAGTCTCAATGCATGGATGAGACGATGGTGTAGGAAGGAGGGGGTTTAGATTTATTAGGAACTTTTGTGAAAGGGGGAGCCTATACAGGAAGGATGGGCTCCACCTAAACCAAAATGGAACCAGATTGCTGGCACTTAATATTAAAAAGGTTGTAGAGCAGTTTTTAAACTAAGGGCTGGGGGAAAGCCACACGTGCAGAGGAGCACGTGGTTCGGACATCCCGTAGGGGAGGATCTATTAATAGAGAATCTCTATGTCCTAGTGAGGACAAGAGGATGGAAAATGATAAAATACAGGCAGATCATGATCAGAAACAGTCAAATAAAAAAGAGTCGCATTCAATTACATCGTGTAATGGCAGGCAGCTAAAAGGAGACAAGTTTTTAAAGTGCTTATATACCAGTGTTAGAAGTCTAAATAATAAAATGGGTGAACTGGAGTGCCTCGTATTAAATGAGGCTGTTGATATAAAAGGCACCACAGAAACTTGGTGGAATGAGGATAATCAACGGGATATATTTTGTACCATGGTGTTACTGTATCGGAAGGACAGAACAGGTCATGCTGGTGGGGGAGTGGCATTATATGTGAAAGATAGCATAGAATCAAATGAAGTAAAAATCGTAAATGAATCAACCTGTACCATAGAATCTCCATGGATAGAAATTCCATGCTCTAATAACAAGAATATAGCGGTAGGGATATATTACCAACCACCTGACCAGGATGGCAATAGTGACTGTGAAATGCACAGGGAGATTAGAGAGGCTATTACAATAAAAAACTCAATAATTATAATGGGGAATTTCAATTATCCCCATATTGACTGAGTACCTGTCACCTCAGGACGGGATACAGAGATAAAGTTCTTGACACCTTAAATGACTGCTTCTTGGAGCAGCTGATCCTGGAACGCACCAGAGGAGAGGTAATTCTTGATTTAGTCCTAAGTGGAGCACAGAATCTGGTCCAAGAGGTGAATATAGCTGGACCACTTGGTAATAATGACCATAATATAATTAAATTTAATATCCCCGTGGCAGGAAAAACACCACAACAGCCAAACACTGTAGCATTTAATTTCAGAAAGGGGAACTACACAAAAATGAGGACATTAGTTAAATAGAAATTAAAGGGTACAGTGCCAAAAGTGAAATCTCTGCAAGCTGTGTGGAAACTTTTAAAAGACACTATAATAGAGGCTCAACTTAAACGTATACCCCAAATTAAAAAACATAGTAAGAGAACCAAAAAAGAGCCACCGTTGCTAAACAACAAAGTAAAAGAAGCAGTGAGAAGCAAAAAGGCAACCTTTAAAAAGTGGAAGTTAAATCTTAGTGAGGAAAATAGAAAGGAGCATAAACACTGGCAAATGAAGCGTAAAAATACAATTAGGAAGGCCAAAAAAGAATTTGAGGAACAGTTAGCCAAAGACTCAAAAAGAATTGCAAATTTTTTTAAGTACATCAGAAGCAAGAAGCCTGCTAAACAACCAGTGGGGCCACTGGACAATCGAGGTGCTAAAGGAGCACTCAAGGATGATAAGGCCATTGTGGAGAAACTAAATGAATTCTTTGCATCGGTCTTCATGGCTGAGGATGTGAGAGAGATTCCCAAACCTGAGCCATTCTTTTTAGGTGACAGATCTGAGGAACTGTCCCAGATTGAGGTATCATTAGAGGAGGTTTTGGAACAAATTGATAAATTAAACAGCAATAAGTCACCAGGATCAGATGGCATTCAATCAAGAGTTCTGAAGGAACTCAAATGTGAAACTGCAGAACTACTAACTGTAGTCTGTAACCTATCATTTAAATCAGCTTCTGTACCAGATGACTGGAGGATAGCTAATGTGACGCCAATTTTTAAAAAGGGGCTCTAGAGGTGATCCCGGCAATTACAGGCCTGTAAACCTGACTTCAGTACCAGGCAAACTAGTTGAAACTATCATAAATAACAATATTGTCAGACACATAGATGAACATAATTTGTTGGAGAAGAGTCAACGTGGTTTTAGTAAAGAAAAATCATGCCTCACCAATCTACTAGAATTCTTTGAGGGGGTCAAAAAGCACGTGGACCAAGGGATAGTGTAGATTTTCAGAAAGCCTTTGACAAGATCCCTCACCAAAGGCTCTTATGCAAAGTAAGTTGCCATGGGATAAGAGGGAAGGTGCTCTCATGGATTGGTAACTGGTTAAAAGATAGGAAAGAAAGGGTAGGAATAAATGGTCAGTTTTCAGAATGGAGAGAGGTAAATAGTGGTGTCCCCCAGGCGTCTGTTCTGGGACCAGTCCTATTCAACATATTCCTAATGATCTGGAAAAAGGGGTAAACAGTGAGGCGGCAAATTTTGCAGATAATACAAAATTACTAAAGATAGTTAAGACCCAGGTAGACTGCAAAGAGCTACAAAAGGATCTCTCAAAACTGGGTGACTGGGCAACAAAAGGGCAGGTGAAATTCAATGTTGATAAATGTAAAGTAATGCATATTGGAAAGCATAATCCCAGCTATACATATAAAATGATGGGGTCTAGCTGTTACCGCTCAAGAAAGTGATCTTGGAGTCATTGTGGATAGTTCTCTGAAAACACCCACTCAATGTGCAGCGGCAGTCAAAAAAGCGAATAGAATGCTGGCAATAATTAAGAAAGGGGTAGATAATGAGACAGAAAATATCATGTTGCCTCTATATAAATCCATGGTACGCCCATGAATACTGCATGCAGATGTGGTTGCCCCATCTCAAAAAAGATATATTGGAATTGGGAAAGGTTCAGAAAAGGGCAACAAAAATGATTAGAGGTATGGAACGGCTCCCGTATGAGGAGAGATTAATAAGACTGGGACTTTTCAGCTTTGAAAAGAGATGGCTAAGGGGAGATATGATTGAGGTCCATAAAATCATGACTGGTGTAGAGAAAGTAGATAAGGAAGTGTTGTTTACTACTTCTCATAACACAAGAAATAGGGGGTCAACAAATGAAATTAATAGGGACCAGGTTAAAACAAACAAAAGGAAGTATTTTTTTCATACAACGCACAGTCAACCTGTGGAACTCCTTGCTAGAGGATGTTGTGAAGGCCAAGACCATAACAGGGCTCAAAAAAGAGCTAGATAAATTCATGGAGGATAGGTCCATCAATGGTTATTAGCCAGGATAGGCAGGAATGGTGTCCCTAGCCTCTGTTTGCCAGATCACTTTATGATTCTGTTCATTCCCTCTGGAGCACCTGGCACTGGCCACTATTGGGCTAGATGGACCTTTGGTCTGACCCAGTAGGGCCATTCTTATGTTCTTAATTCTCTAGACTGTGGATTTACAACTTGATCTATGGATTGAAGACCTTCCAATCTTTTGGAAGTTACCGATAGACTTTACAAGCCAACAGTCTGTTCCATCACTGCTACAATCCTGATATAAGGACTTTGCAATCATTTGTATGTATATGATCTATTAACCATAACTTTTTTCTTTTATTATTAAATTTTTAGCTAGTTTACTAAGGATTGACTGACTGTGATATTTGGGTAAGATCTGAGATTTACAGTGAACTGGGGATATGTGTCTGATCCTTTAGGATTAGAAAGAAACTCACAAATGGTGAAATGGGTTTTCAGTGACCTCTCACTGTATTAGACTTGGTTGTCTAAATGGGAGGCAAGGGCTGAACTGCCTAAAGGGGACTGTGTTTGGCTTCTGGTTAACCCGTGTGATACTACAGAAGATCTTTTGTTACTGGCTTGGTGAAGGTGACTCTAATTATAAAACAAACCACCAGTTTTTGGGGATGGTCTGTCCTATTTCTTATAGCCTGCCCTGAGTGTGGCAACATCAGTGTGGTCTACACCAGGCCCCCACTCACACCATCCATTAGTAGGGATGTGCTGCCATATCCTTTGAACTTTGTAATGGCAAACATATTGACAACATTTATACTGGTGAGGCAGTAAAGTGTACTGAAGGAAGTTCTGAGGGACATCTCTCTCCCAGTAATAATCATCATGCAAAGGCCTTTATGTTGCTTGTGCTTAAACAACGGGGGATAAAAAGTGGTGGCAGGGGATGAGAGGGAACATGGCCCAGTTTCCCCTTCCTCCCCAGAAGCTTTCAGCTCCACAGATTTTCAGATCTACTAGTGCAAATTGTTTCTTCCCCTCAGGCAGAGAGAAGGGAATTGAACCTGGGTCTCCCACATCTCAAGTGAGTGCTAACCAGTAGGCTAAAAGTTATAAGGTAGTCACTGACACAGGCCGTTTTGTATGGAGCAAGGCAGGTGCCTAACTCATTCCCTTCAGAAGTGGCCTAGGCACCTAAAGCTATCTGACTCCAGGCACCTGGTTTCTGTTTTTGAATTGCTAAGCGGTGCTAGGTGCCTCCTTGCAACTTGAACTTAGGTGCCTATCTCTGGGAGAGGGACAGAGCTTAGCATACCATCCCTCTGGCTGGCATCTCACACTGGACAGCTTAGGCAGCTCCCTGCCTAGTATGTTGGCTTTGTGGCTCACATTGCATTCTTAGGCATCTCTCTCCACATTCATTGTCTAGGGAGCGTAGGCACCTAACTCAACTTTGGGGGGTTGTAGTGTTGTTCCTGTGATTTTCTAGGTGCCTAAAATTAAATGCCATAATGCTCTGCATTGCACTGCCTAAGTCCCTCTGTGGATCGTACCCAAAAATCAACAAAGTGATGACTAAATACGGGTTTCACTGGAGAGGCAAATCTGATCACTCCCTTGGATTCACTTCTTATTGGCAGCAAGTGCCCAAACTCAGTTAAAAAAATGGGCAAAAAATGCAAAGATTTTCCATGAATATTCATTCGAATTTTGAATGAGTTTATTTCAGACTTAATCTCGCTTTTCTGTGAACATATTTGTTAACTTTTACAAACATGACTACTAGTGGAAGTGAACTTTAATCTTGCACATTTGAATTTTAAAATAGTTTTCTGCAAGCTTTCACATCAGAAATCTGATGAGCTAAATTCATCCAATAAGGGAACAGAAACATGTGAGACTTATTTAATCAATCACAACTAGACAAGGCTACGGCGTTGAATTGCAAATTGCAACACAATGCATTGTTCTGAAGAAACCATTATCTTGTGGACATCCCATCAAAAACAAGAGGTGAAATTATTAAGAAATGATTTCTTATGAGTTACTTGCTCAGCTATACTTTTAAGCTTACAGTGTATTTGGGGACATAGAGCATTCAAATATTGGAAATGAAGTAAAAACACAGCTTTGAAGGGGCTGTAGGGACTTGTGCCTTAGGCAGTGTGTATCCAAAATGGCAGCTATTTATGCTGCTTTGGTGACATTGTGGCTTCCAATACCTATGGGACAATATGAAAAACTGGTCCTGTTCTAATGAACTGGCTTTTATGAATGAGGAATGTTGCTTTCTAGCCGCTGTAACACAGAAGAATGAGAGACCTGTTCCTCCACAGCTAAGAGCTTTCCTTTATCATACTTAGTAGAGGTTTGTGCTTTTGGAGCTGAAAATGAAGGGTTCTTGGCCCAGCTTTCCCTGTGAGTGATTTATATGGTAATGGTATCTCTTTTCTGCAGCGCAAATTCATTACACTGTGCTGGTATGTCACTTGGTAGGAAAATTTATTTTTGTACCTGTCAAAATAGTCTCAAATTCCATGAACTGGCCAAGATACACAAATGTACAGATACACAAATGTTATAGTTAAGGCTAAGATTTTGTCATGGTTATTTTTAGTAAAAGTCATGGACAGGTCACAGGCAATAAACAAAAATTCACAGAAGCTGTGACCTGTCTGACTTTTGCTGCTGCGGCTCCCTGGTTTCCATTGCCACCATGGTGGCTGGGAGCTGCGGGGTTCTCCCCCCCTCCCACAAGGCTGTCCTCGGTTGCTGGAACCCTGAGGAGAGCCCCTGAAGAGGCTGTCGCCTGTCACTGGAACCCTGCCGGGATCCCACTGGCTGCTAGCTCTAGTCCTGCAGACCCAGAGGCTGAAGCAGAAAATGGGGCTTCCCTTCTCTGACCTCCGTGATGTAGCCTTAGTTATAGTAAACTAATTCAGGCATTACTGCTATTTGCTGTAGATGCATCTCCTTGAAGGAAACCAGGCATGTTTCCTGACTTTAAGCAGAAGCACCCACAAGTCCCCACATCCCCTTGCGGTAGTCTGCTACTGTGCTTTTCTTTGATTTGACATGTAATGAGGTTTTTAAAAAAAGAAGAAAAACTTCTCCTTTGACTAACAGATGTTGTTCCGGGCAGGTGGGCCAATCAATAGCAGTATTTTGCTGATCAGTGAAATTTAGATGGGTATTTAATTTTTCATAGAAGAGCCTAACAAATCAAATTTATAGCATAAATTGAACTTCTTTCCAATAGCATTCCAGCCCTTCCTGTCAAAAACAGATGTTGCATTGAGCTTGCCAGTTTCCTTGGCATCAAGTAAGATATACTTTTCTGCTGCAAGTCATGAAGCACTGTGGCTGATGGATTATTATGTGAATGGTTGTTTATCGTTCTTATTATTTTGGCCTCTGTTTAGAGTCAAAATGTACCAAAATAATATTAATTTCTTGGTGCATGAATGGGGGAAGATTCTCAGCTGCTAAGCATTATGCCATATGTGACATCAGTGATATATGGCAGTAGCCCCAGACCGCTGGTATCTTATAGAGGGAGAAGGGGTAGACAAAAACCTTTGGAACAGACTCAGAATTGATCACTTGATCATCTCGTCTGACCTCCTGTATATCACAAGTACCAGCATCATCCAGCACCTCCACACTAATCCCAGAAATCGAAATAATACCAAAGTGTTACAGTCCACAGAAGAATAGAATTATGTACCACAGACAGGGAACAGGAGGGCTGAAATGTACCAGTGCTCAAAGCCCCCACAATGGCAGTGAAATCATTAAATGAAATATACCCAGATAATCCTGACAAGTGACCCATGCCCACATGCTGCATAGGGCTTGATCCAGCAGTCCTTACTAAGGCCAAATTCTCATTTAATATAAAAGAACTAAGCTCTGAGATTTATCTGTGATTTATCTGTGATACCATTGAATATGTTCAATCACAAAGAGTACAGCTGATCTTTAACTACAAAACAAACAAAATGTTCTTGGGAAACTTGGGAAACTTTAGTATGGCTACACACAGTAAGGAAGTGGCCTTAACTGCAGGTTTCACCACATCAGTAAAATTATATTGATACTATTATGTATTATGTATTGATACTATTATGCAATATATACATCAAATATAAATGAGAATGGAAAATTGAATAGAAACCTGAAACAATAAATGCAAAGTTCAGAGAAATGGGAAACAGCTGATAGCTAGTGCTTTGGGAATTAGAAGAAGAGTAATGTAAACAACTGATTTTGCTATATTACTTTAACTTCTGTGAGCTGTTCCACAGCTTGTAGTGTTGGGAACTGTACCTTTAAATGGTTTAGCTTCCTAGACAGGAAGTCTGGGGGAGGAAAGTTGCAGCAGCTCACCTTCTGTTGTGTTAAGATAGTTGGGAACTGCAGCCCTGTATAAAGAGGATAGGATCTCTTTCAAGCACCTGGGGCCCAGAGTGATTACTGAATGCTGCACAGCTCCCAGTGCTAGATTCCAATATTTAACCAATCCACCCACTTGATTTTTTCCTCTCTCTCGGAGTATGGATGCTGTATCTGTCTCAGAACTAGACAGATGGAAATGGGGGTGCCATTTTCACATCTAATATCCCTACTGATATTACTACTTGCAAGCAAAGGTCTTTTCCATTTACTTCCTATTAGTATAGAAAAGTAGAGGACTCATTATGCAGTGGCTTGCTCACTTTTGCCAACGTTCTCCAAGCAGATATTTCAGTATAAACATCCTTTCCTACGGCATGCACAGTAAGGAAGAATTCTTGATTTGCTCACTGGGAGGACAAAACAAGCAGGCCACGCTCATGGAGACAATTCAAATTTCAACTCTGTACAGCAGTCACAAAAGGCCATGCAGTCAATTCAAACCAAACAGAAACATAAACCTTCCCTGTCAGGGCTTTTTCCCTCCCAGGCTCTTAGCTGGCATGGCCCTTCTCCAGAGGGACTTTTTTATAGGCTTTAAAAGTCAGGGATTTTCCCTTCTCCAGTCTTTCTGGAGTTAATGTGGCCTTTCCCCAGAAGAGTCTCTTTCAGTCTTTTCCAAAATCCAAAGAAAACCAGTATATGAAAGTGAAGACACTAAAATGAGTCAAGAGTGGGTTCCGTCCCTTCTTTCTACCCTTTCTAGATCTCAGTCTCTTCCCGCTTGGGAGACAGCAGAGTTTGTATACTCCCTTCTGACAGCATACATGCCAACAGTTCCTAGTTGTCTTTTAAACTACAAACCTTCAGTGCTGAGGGGAGTTCCTGCCCTTCCATCACCTAGGGACTACAGTTCTGGGACCTGAACACTGGCAATCTTCCTGGCTTAATTCCCAAACTTCCAACTCTCCTCCCAAGACCATTCTTTTCCTTGACCATGTCTTCCCTTTCTCATCACTGAAAGGGTGGAAAATCCTGGAATGGGATTGTGCTCCATCTATAGGCTTCTTTTGTCACACCTAAAAGGCTGGTAATTGCTCATTTATATGAATATTTTGTTTTTTTTTTAAATTATCAAGAGTTCTCTTTTTATAATAAAGTATTCTACCCCTCCCCACCCCAAAGATAAGAATCAAATTCTTCTCTGTTTACATAAGTGTACGTTAAAAGTAACCACACTGAATCCATTGTAACTTAGAGAATACTGAATGGCTAATACAGAGTTGTTTAATACTTCTGCTACTTAAAAAATTGTCAGCTCAGCATAAACCAAAGAAATTTCTCATTTGATTAGGCTGCTACTTCATTCTGACAGTAGGACAGACCAAGTTTGTCCCAATTATGAAGCAGTTGTTTGCTGCTATTATTTATTTTATTATTATTATTGGAGATGGGCCAGTGCTGCAAAATTTGAATCCAGAGCTACTAGGATTTTAGTTCAGTCTATTATAGGAGATTGTGGGTTAGCTCTAAATTCAAATCCTGAACTGGATTCCAACCTCCTCCCAAAGTTCAGGATCATTTTGATTTGTCTAATGTATCTAGATTTGTGCTATTTAAATACCGAGGTGTTCAAATCACTTAACACAGCAAAGTCCTTTGGTATTTATAATGTCTTGTTTTCATTCTTCTAGCAATAAAGAGTCACTTTTCATTTTCTTCCTTTTGTGTAACTCCCCGCCTTGCCCTTCCCCTTCTTTCCTAGACTGGGAAGAGAGTGTTTTCTGTTATTGCTTCTACCTTGCTGTTTGGTATTAAATCTTTCTAGGAGCCGAAGCTGACAGCTGAGTCTTATATTATTTCAATCTTTCAGGCTGCAAGTATCTGCTAAATTTCACCACTTCCCTGAGCAGAGGTGGGAATTAAACATGTTTCCGGTAATGTAACTTCAGTGTAGTAAGTGATGGTGTAATAAGAATGAATAAAGGCTGTAAACCCCACTGCATCTCATCCCTTAATCCAAAATGAAAGATCCCAGGTTTACCTGTCCAAAGGTTGAATCACATCCAATCACATAAGAGAAGCAGCTCAAAATGACAAGAGGTACAAATGCTGTCCTTTCTGTAAAGTGTATTTTGAAGGAAGGAAGAGATTCCCTCTGTCCCCCATTCCATATCAATTGCTAGAGCTTGGTGGTCAAGTGGGCCTTTTATCTCTAAGGGAAAAAAATGCTCTGTACTCATATCCAGATGTACTTCAGGTTAAAAATTAAGATGTATTTGGGGGTTTCATCCTCATTGACATTTGTTTGTTGCAAAACTACCCCACAATTAGACATAGGCCTGTACTGCAAAACTTAGAGCTCGGTTTGGATCTTTATTTTGATCACACCTCTCCTGCAGACCAAGGCATAAGTATGTCCAGAGTCAGGGGTCTGGTTTAGGCCCATCTCTATCCACAATAGGATGTGTTTGTCCATCTCTTCTCAGGAGACCCCTAGGAAGAGAACTGCATGTATAGGGGCAGTAGTACAGCTGTGTGAGGATGTTTATACAATAGGTCATGTACTCCTTATACGAGGTAGGTTGAAAGGCTGCTACTAGCAGGTCAGGTTTCTGTTCCAGATTGAGCTGGTTACAGAGCTTCCATCATGGAGATGGATACAAACCATGTGTTCTCTTTTAAGATCTTTGATGCACTGTTCGGTTACACTGTTACCAGCTCAGATATAATATGTTACACATGGTGCTACCGAGTGGCTGAATATTATAATATAGTTTTAGCATTCCATCATAGAGTGCTTGACTGCAATGCCTCGGTCATGTCAAGTAGGAACTGCTGCAATGGGGTGGGGGACATGGAGGTGGGTGGGTGGAGGAAGCAGGTTAAATGTGGCCCAGCTGGGGTCACCCCTCCCTCTGCAACCCCTTGGACTCAGAACGGTGCAGAGGAGACTCCCACGCTCTGGGGGCAATAGGACTGACATAGCTGGTGCCTCCTGTTCCCCCATCATGTGATCTTGGGAGGTGGGTGGGGGAAACCGCAGAGAGAAGCCAGCCAGCAAGTGACTCCAGTTGATAGGAGCAGAAGCAGCCACCTCTGGACATTGACAACTTTGTACAGGACTTTCTCTGCCATGTGTTGATTGGCTGTTTGATCCAACCCTCTACCTCCCTCACAGTCCCTTTCCCTCTGCTTCACTCCACACCTTCTCCTCTTGCCCTCTTCTCACCTGCCCCAACTTCCTTATCCCCCTTATGTCCCCTCTTCTTTCCATTTAGCTTATTCTCCAACGAAACACTCCCCCCGCCCCCAAAGAGCTAACATGATGTTTGCTGCTGTAACACTGTTCACACTGCTTACATGCACGGTCTTGTCTATTTCGATTATAAGCTCTTTGCACAATGCCTAGCATAATGGGGGGGGGGGCACTCTTGGCTAGCCCTTAGGCACTACCATAATAAACATGACTTATAATGTTGGTTCCTCACTTTTATGTGTGCTAGGATCCCAGTCTTGCTCTGAAGAAAAAAAAACTACTGAGATTGAAAAATGAATTAAGCCAAAAAACAAACAACTTTGCTATAAATACAAATCAGGATCATGAAGGAGTTATATATACACAAGTACCATGATTGCTTAAGGCACTGGTTCCTAATCTTTTCTGTTTCAAGTTCCCTATGTGACAGATTGACACTTCCCCCACCTTCTCCTGTATCCTCTCACTTATGCTCAGATGGTTACCACATCATCTGCTTTTCTATCCATTTTCTTTCTCTCATTTCTATTTTCAGTTTTTTCTTTCTGTGGGCTTCCCTCCTTTATTTCTCTTCTATTATTTTATGCTGTTTGCTCTTCATCGTGGTGGTTCCTCATCTATTCCCTTACTCTCTAGATGCCTGTAGTGTTGCTCATTGCTTCTGACAGTGCATGTCCTTTACTGGGAAAGTTTGTATGTTTCATTATTAATGGGACAGTCTTAATCTCTCATAAGATATTTGGGTGGAGCAGACTGCGTTTTACACCACCTGGAAAGTCCTAGATTTCAATTAATCATTCACAATATTCAGGATTTTTATAACTGCAGGTTGTTTAAAATGTATTATGTCCATGCAGAATGTTTTGGATACTTTTGTTTCAGAGTCATCATGAAGTGAGTGTGTGTTTTGTGCCACCCACCTGTGCTACTATGTAACTCCTCCAGGAAGTATAGAGATACCACAGTTCCTATATACTTTAGATGCAGGCTTTGGTTTTCCAGGGCACACTTCTTTTTAGGGCAGAAACCAAGACACCCAGGACAGGTTCAGTGCAGGTTGCAGCTACACTGAGTAGTGAGAAGTTTGTCGCCACATTTCTATACATAGTTCCTGTTCATAAAAGAGTTCATCTTGAAACCAGTCCGCTCATCATTAAGACATAACTACGCAGCCCTTAAAGGCTACTAGGACTGGGCTCTGTGCACTTTTGTAACTCATCTGAGGCTGTAGAACAGAGGGCCTGGGGGGCCAGTAGGCTGACTAACTATCATGCACTAGAGTCCTTTGAAGGAGGAGAAGATAGATAAGTGTTACAGACCTGTCCACTGCTTTACCCACAGGAGCACAGTTGCATAGTATTGGATGGAGTGGATCTCAAGTTAAACAACTTTCCCCATTCATACCATTTGTCTCACTCTCCTTAGATTGCACTTCTCTTGGACTAAGTTTTTATCTCCAGCGTCTTCAGTGCTCTGCCTTGGGCAATGGATCATCACTTAGGCCATAGTTTTCAATAACATGATTACATATTCTCAAAACACTACAATAGAATCATACCCCTCAAGCTGGGTCAAAATATTTGTAAAAGGTCACTTAAAAGTACAGAAGCAAGCAGTGAGTTTTAGAATATCCGACAGTGAAGTTAAGAGCATAAAGTATCACTACTTGCACATGAGTTTTGCTTCCACAGCTACTTGTTTCAGATGTTTCTAAGGCAGGCACTCCAGCGGAGTTATCTTAGCACCATTCTGCATGTTTATAGCCTGTCAGTGAGCAAGAGAAGCATAGGCTAGGGCTATTGAGCATCCTGGCCCTAGTCTAGTAAAAAACCGAAATACCGCACACACACTTTAAGTTAATAACTTAAAAGTCAATGGTCCAGAACCCCAAAAAGGTACTTAGGGAGTTAGGTATCTAAATACCTTCTAAGGATACCATGACTACTTAGGTACTCAAAGTTAAGGGCTCTCATGGTAGGGTAATGTGCTGTATGGGAGAAATTTCTAAGCGCACGTGGACCCAGCTGGTGAGCTTTAACAGTGTGGTTTGAAACAGTATTATGTTAAAGCACACTAGGGAACCCTTAAAGCACCAGCAGGGGCCTACACAGACCAATTAATACACAACATGTTAGTGCACGTTAGAATTCACACTCTTGCAGAACACATAAACACTTGTCTACAGGATAGAGTAAAGGATGTCACTGGATGGGGTCTAGAGAGAGCTCAGCAGCTTGCAGGATTGAGCTCCTGGTGACTTTATCTGTTTGCTAAGCATTGGCTGTAGTTTATTCCTCCTTAACCTTATAAAAAAAGGTCTGAGCAGAAGACTGATTCACTAAAAGGACGGACAAAGAGAAAAATAGCTTACTTCAGAGTTATTTTTTTTAAAGACCTTGTTATAGAAAAATCCACTTTCATTTCGGAGAATTTGTTAGAGTAGCAGGAATCTTGCTCTGCCCTTGACCATATTTCCTGTAACACATGTTTTTGTACTGCTTTTATTTTTCTCCTTTTCAGGGTAATAGATTTTGACAGCTGAAAACTCTCTGAAGGAAACTGATAGCGGTATTCATTCTCCACTCCAGTAATAATTCTTCTGCTGAGTAATGGAGAAGGCACCTGACTACTTTAGGCATGCAGATGGCATTCATGCAATTTACCTAGCCTAGACTTACCATATGGTTGAAGAATTCAAGGCACAAAGGAAGTGAGCTATGGGTTACTTAAAAAAAAAAAAAAAAAAAAAAGAGTGTGACCTTATTGCACATTCTGGAGCTAAATATCCCTGTCACTCTATTTCATCCACAATTCATTTCTGCTGGAAAGATGGATGGCATTTCAAGATGAGTCTCCCAGAAAGAATGCCAGCCCCTCTATCAGTTTCCATACATAGAATTAAGAGAAAGCCAGAGGAAGAAAGGAAAGAGGTTTCAGAGTAACAGCCGTGTTAGTCTGTATTCGCAAAAAGAAAAGGAGGACTTGTGGCACCTTGGAGACTAACCAATTTATTTGAGCATGAGCTTTCGTGAGCTACAGCTCTAGTTCTGAACTGATCTCCCATTATGGGACCTCTGTGCTGCTGGAACTGTATTTTTCCGGTGAGACTTAAAAAAAGATTTTGAAAACTTGTGGTCATTAAAGACGTTATAACCCATTTTACAATAGGGCTGTAAACACCAGCAACCTGGCAAAAATCCAGTTTGGGTTGTAGCATTCTCCTCAACTAATTTCCCCTACTGTTAACTGGATACAGTAATATATTCAAGTGAAGCAGAACAGGGTATCATTGCTGGGTACTGTTAAAATAGCTGCCATTTCACCACAGAGGTGGCTTCAGTTCACTGGTTTGTGTAGCAATACTTCTGTATAGATTTGTTACCAAGTTACTGTGAAAGCTCTAAACTTGAAGCCAGCTTCCCAGCCGTTTCTATGGCTTTATGTGCAACTCTAGAAGTGTAAAATGTCCATAAAGACAGCTTAATTGGCTTTCTTTGGATTCCCCTGGCTCAAATAGGGACCTTGGCAAGTTTAAAGGGACAATGACTGGAGGGTCCCTATGTTCATTGATTCCCAGTTGCTAGAATGACCACTTGGAGCCATATGCAGCTGGGTGCTATTTAGAGCAGACTTCTGGCTAAAAATTGCACTAGGAATCAAGGCAGCCTCAAAAACAAAGGCACAGGATACAAACAATCAAAACTACACACTAAAAAAAAGAAACAAAACAACAACCCAGGGCTAGGGAGCCACAAGGATAACAAAGCCACCTTTGCCTGTCCCATCCCTTGTCCAGTGAGTGTATAATCCCACTAGAACAGAGAATCTGGACCTTACCTCAGTGAAAGGGATTATAACTGGCCCTTATGTAGGTGCTTCAGGAAGGGAGTGCTAATCGTTCCTGCTGCTCTTTGGGGTTCTGCCATTTTCAATGGCTGAAACACAGAGCTGTGTTTCCTTTGCACAATCTATTCTAGCACTGCAGAGCAGTTTTTATTTGGATCTAGGTAAAATGGGTGGGATCTGTTGTGTGCCAGAGATGGCCTGGTTAGAGCTTCCACCCCAGAGATACGTGAAGAGGTGTTCTGTTTAAGACACCTTAATGCACTGCCAGCGATGTCTGTTCTTAGCTTTTATGTGTCAATTATGAAGTAGCACCATATGTAACTAAAATAGTTTAGCATACTATTAAAATGGGGAGATGCAAGTTTTACATGCCTACCATTTACAAAATTTGTATGTATCAGCCTGTTAAGTGCTGCTGAAGTGTACTGGTTTTCTAATTACACAACCCACATATGCATAACTACTTGGTCATCTGGCTGTCCGTTAGTTGCAACAATTAGCTGTGGTCAGTTTGGAATCTTTGAGTCATCTTGTTCTGAATCTGCCATCTGTAGAGTATGCTCTGTTGACTGTTCTTTCTGAGGAATGAACTGATATCAGTGGTTTCTGGTGAACTCTCCACTCTTGGTCTCAATCACTTATCGTCAAAGTAATGAATCATTTTTCTTTACAACAGTTGGAGTTCTCCAACCTTTTTCCTCTCCCCCCCGCCCATCCAATTTGATACAAATTGGTTCTAGAGCCAGCAGTTCTGAGTGAGATCTGTTAAAAAAGTGTTCATGAGCTTTTTACCATTTTAAAGGATTTGGCCTCTTCAAGTCCGGACACTTTGGAGATGAGTCTTTGGAAAAGACTAAGAGTATTTCTGAGTGGTCCTCACACCAATACTTGTGCTGGACCATATCCAGTTGCTGCTGTTGATCTGTAGCTCAGAAGAACAAGGAATGGATCTTCCTGCTGTAGGATTTTCTTGGATGGCTGTGCAGTTCTCAGCCTCTCCATTAATTTTTGGGTAATGTGGGCTCCCGGTAATATGATCAGAATCATATTTGGTTTGTAATGACTTATTCTGCTGTGGTGGAATTGTGATCTGTTGTCCATCATAGTTGTTCTGGAACACCAGAATAAGAAAAATGCACTTCAATTTCTCTATAACACTGCCACATGTTAGTTTTCTCAGCTACATTATAGCTATATACCTGGAAAAAATAGACAATGACAGCCAGATAATGATGTCCTCTGAATATGTGTAAGTTTGCAGCTAGTTTCTTCCAAGGTTTATCTGGTAGAAGTGTCATTCTGTGTGGTTCAGTGTTGTCTCTTAAGGTTATTTGTACTGGATCTCCTTTCAGAAGTCCAAATTCTACAAGAGGGGCAGTGGTTAGCACATACTTCTCTTGTTGGCATCTCCTATTAGCTAGCTTAGGCAGCTCCTTGCTGAGTGTTGGCTTATGTGGGTCCATTCTTAGGTGATTCTCTCTCCCCAGGCATTCTTTAGGGAGCTTAGGTGCCTATCTTAGGCTTTGTGGATAGCAATGTTGTTCCAGTGATTTTCTAGGCACCTAAAAGACTGGTGCAATGCTGAGTATCACAGTGCCTAAGTGCCTTTGGGGAACTGGTCTGATGGGTTCAATTTTATGGAGATACTAGGCATCTTCAATTCTTAGAGCTCAATGGGAGTCCAGTGTGCTTGACAATTTGCAAAAACATCAGATCTTTATGCTGAGCAACTGCAGCTCCCATTGACTTGAATGGAATATGGTTGTTCAGCTTTCAGGGAATGAAGCTATTAGATTATAACGTTGAAGGAGGCAGGAATTTTATCTTGTAGTTGCCTGTAAAACACCATACAAACCTCTGGCACTGTAGAAATAGTGACCCAGAATTTCATGAATTTCTGTTTTAAAATCTATAAGTTCACAAATCAACTGCTTTAACGACCCAATAAAACAATGCCATTTAATAAAGATGATGGGATCATTAAATTAAGTGTCTCTAGTACATTGTCAGAGGCAGTTGACAGTGAGAGCATTAGAAATAATTTAAACCCTGTCTTTGTGTATAGGGACTTATCTGGAAATTCATTATTAATCTAGCAGGTGTTTTTAACATGACAAGTCAATTAAAGATGTCACATGAGACTATTAAAAGGAAAAGTCAAAGTCAAGATTGTCTTATTTCTACTCAATGTGGGTCTCAACCTGCAGTTTAGCTGTTAGAGGACAGGCATGAAGAGGGGAAGACAATGCAAAGGGAGCAAACAGATTCAGGGGTAACTTATACCATTACGACAACATTTCTATAGCACCTTCCATCGCACTATCTCGAAGTGTGTTACAAAGCACGTCAATACTTGTGCGAGGTAGGTATTATTACACGCTGCAGATGAGGAAACAGAGCGGTTACCTCACTTACCCAAGGTTCCATACGATGTCTGTTGCCAGACTAGACCCCTGAACTCTTGACCTTTAACCCTCTTCTCCTCCGTGTTGGTTATTCAGGTCATTAAAAAAACCAGCAACATAGACAGACAGTTTTTTGGTCTCAGGCTAACTGCAATTGCAGCCCTCCCCCCGCTCACCCCCAAAGCCATCACCATTAATAGATTTTTATTCCTAAGTTTTGTAGACATGTCTGAGTTTCTAAACACGAGTAAAGACTTTCTTAAAATGAAAGTTCCCTGAAAAAGTATGTCCTGGATGATATAAGGACTAACTCAGTCCTTACTTTCAAAGTACTCAGTGGCCTGGGCCCAACATATCTACCAGATTGTTTAAACTCTAAGATAAAGACCCTGGTCAACAACTTGCTTCCCTGGCACAATGGCTCTCTTAATTGTTAGGGTAAAACTCATCTGTGACGGAGACAGAACTTTCTCAGAGGCTGGTCTGAGACTGTCAAACCAAAAACCTCATTGCCTTCTGCTCTAAGTGCAAGGTGAACGTCAACCCACCTTCTCGAACATTAATGCACAGTAACAAGTACATAAGACACCTTACTGAAACAAAAAACACACTCCACTGCATACACAAGTCACCTCCGGAGAAAATATAAACCACATGACATTTTAGTCATGTTGTTTAACGCACTACTGGAAGGCACTCAGACATAGATCCACAGGACTTGGGAGGCAGCTGAGCAGGAGTTTTGAGGAACTTTGTGGTGCCTAACTCTGGAGGTGTCAAAGTCCCCAAGGTGCCTAAATTTCTGCCTCTAACCAAGCGCATAATGCCTGAGCCTATATCCCTGAGCACCTCTGTTCTACCGAAGCCCTAGTGGAATCATCAAATCAGGAGAAACTAGGCATTGCCCCACCTATCTTGCATGGAGGGCCCAAACGGTAGGCATGCTCAGAGCACACCTAGCTTCACACAAAGCCAGGAGAAAAGTTATGAGGGAGACCTTTTTAACTCAGCGGCTGGGGAACTCAGCCAGGATGTGGGATACCCTGGTTCAGTTCCTCCCCCGGTTCCTGATGAAAAGGGATTTGAGCAGCGAGCTCCCAGGTGATTGCCATAGTCATGGGATTAAAGAGTTAATCTCTGGTCAATTTAATTATTTATATATAATGGAACAGCTTCAACAGGTGAGACAGAGAGACTGACAGAGTATCCCACAGTCCAGTGCTTAGATCATTCTCCTTAGTCTCATGTATGGAGGGTCAATTGTGTGTATTAAGGAATATTTCACTAAAAGTGTACAGGCTATGAAGTTTAGTTATATAAAAACCTGATCAATAGCACATTTTCAGCAGATACAGACTGATGCTGGCATGTTAAAAAAAACCTTAGGTATCCATTTATGCTTGCAATTATGTAGTAAGTACCTGCACAAGTGTAGATGTATGCAAATAATTTTAAAAAGGCTGTCTTCAGTCTCCACTTACTGAAAGTATAGTTTACAGGGGATTCAAATTAGCAGATAGATATCAATTACCTGTCCACAAAAACATGGGTGGCCAGAACACTAATTTCCCTCTTTTGTTTATTATGTGGATGTATGGGATGCTTCAACAGGCAGTTAGCTGTTCAGTAAGTGGAAGCTGAAAGCTTGTGTTGTCACAGGGTGGACTTTGTAAAGTCATGTAGGTAAAAAAAGCTGAAAGTGGCTCAGAATTTGATAATTGAACATTCACTGAATCAATCCCAGTGATGATTCAACCTGGTGATATTCTGAACAAAGCTCTCTGCCATGCTTCTAGCTTTCTTCATGGGTTCACACCGATTCAAAAGACATTCTAGGCTGCAGAGTGTTATATAGATATTTTGTGCAGACAAATATGGAAGTACTGGCTTCCTGCTGAAGAACTACCATGGACTATGAAAATTATTCTCAAATCCTGACAGTCAGTGGAGGATGGTGCTCAGAATAAGTGCCGGTGCATGGCAGATATGTCCTCTCTACTCCCATGTGTGCATACACAGATGACTGAATTTGATAAATCAAATCAACTCACCAATTTGGGGCTCTATACCCCATGAATAAACAAACTCTGCCTCTCCTGCTCCCCAAAAGTCACCTGTAACTGCACCATTACTCCCCTACTGTTCCTGAAAGCAAGCAGGTAGGTCCAGTCCGCTCTGTTCAATTGGTGTGGTATATCCGCATTGCCCCTCATTAGCAGTCACTACTGGTGACAATTTGAGTAATTAAGCTTGCCCATGCATTTGTTACATTGCCTGTGCAAGTTTGCACACCTCAACATCTGACATGCTTCAAAGTTAGATGCACAGCCGTCATGAGAAGACATGGAATATTTAATTGTGTATTTCAAGAACTGCAACCAAATTTACACTTATGAGTTTTTAGGTAGCTCTGAAAATCTAAACCCTAGGCATTTGGGTATCCAGTTTCCATGAACAGAAATTAGGAATTCAAATCGCCTATATGGCTTTGAAAAAAAAAGTTACAACCTCCATGTTTATTACTGAAGAGTCATTTTATGCGCATTCCCCACTTCCCTTTTTGCTTACTTTCAAAAAGCACAGTGCATTGCAGGGGATTTCGATAATGTATTGAAAACAGATTGAGGTGAGGTCTCATATATAGAAAGCAATATTGGAAAATCTGGATTTTCCAAGGGAACATTCAAATGACATTTAGAGGAAGAAGCACACTTAAAACATTCCACAAAGGGAGCTAACACTCAGCATCCACAGTCTCTAATTTATTACTACAAGATGCCAGGATCTTAGCAGCATTGAGAAGAAATTGGACACTTACGACTAATAGAATATCCAGAGTTTCATTAGCGAGGATTAAAAACTAAGTCTGAAAGGAATATAAAACCTCACATTTTAGGGCATAAGGCAACCCCCAGCAGAGAGGTAGGAAAGAGCCTTCCCCCATCTGCAGGTTTCCTGGTAGCAAAGGGATCATCTGTGTTACCCTGAGTATTAGGGGATGAAGAGATGCTCTGCCCCTCCCTATTCCTTGCTTGCCAATAGGAAGTTTCCCCACCCCATCATACCCTGACATAGGTTCTGGAACTATGGGTGCGGGGAGTGCTGCAGCACCCCCTGACTTGAAATGGATTCCATTATATACAGGGTTTACACTTTGGCTCAATGGCTGCCAGCACCTCCACTATACAAACTGTTCCAGCACCTGTGTAACACAGACAGGTGCTGGTCATTGGTGGGCGGGATCGAACCTTGGGCTTCTGGAGCTTAGTGAATGAGCCGCTATTGCATGAGCTAAAAGCTGCCTGGCTCTTAACTAAGGCTGTAGAGCAGACTCATTAATGTTTAAGTGCCACTAGAGGGGACAGAACACTGCACCCAAAAGGTGTGTGGGTTACACCTGCACCCTGATACAGCTGAACAAAGCAGCATGTTCCCAACCTGCAGTTCACTGAGCAGAATGTTATGTTTGTTGCAATGAGTGGTTGCTTTACAAAAAGCCTATAACTGCTTACTGTAGAATTTCTTGTACCTTCCTCTGATAGTATTGTCCTATCTCAGGCATGATACTGGACCTCTGATTCAGTATAATTCCTGTGTTCCCAGTGTTAAAAAATGTATAAGTTAAGAGTGAACAAAAAAAAATGATGAAGCACAATTCATGGACGTGTAAGTGTGATCTCACTGAAGAGATCTTGTGTGCACACACTGGTGATTATACGATTTTCCACACTAGATGCATGAACAGAGCTACTGATTTTTAAGTCCCATTAAATCAAACTACTGGTTGAAGTCACAAATTCCAACAGCATACAATGACTCACTGTAATACTATGCAAATATTATATTTCTGACTGCAAAGGCAAGAATGTCTTAATGGGTCTGGATAAATAAAAGATGAATCAATCTATTTAGGTGGCTCTCCAGTTTAATCACAGAAGAGATCAAAGACAGATGCTACCTTGATTCCAGCTGGACGCTCATCCTGGTGCATTAATTACTGCCTCACCAGAGCCCCCTGGGCAAAGTGGAAGTTAGCATGATGCATGTGCAACACAAAGAATACCTACAGAAAAGAATCACAATAAAAGATCGGTGAACTGGAGCTAAAAATTCTCTCTCTCTACATAAAGACATAAAAGGCTTTGACGTCAGAAAATCCGTTGATGAATAAAAAGCTTATAGTTATGGAAAGACTTTATTAGTCTCAGCTAGGTGCCAGCAGACAAATCACAGAGACAACGGTCTTTGAAAGGCAGAGCTTGTCTTTAGATGAATGGTTATAATGAAACCATGGGTACTACAGTTCTCTGAAAATATCCATTCACATAGCAGGGCTCCTTTGTGGCTTGCTTATGCCCAGACAGGCTCTACTGAAAATGAATTATGCAGCACTCCCCTTGACAAATACAGTATCATAATCAACCAAGAGTCAGTCGCAACATCTTAAATAACTGGCTTCTGCTGTGCTTAAGAAGTTCAATAAATAAATGAGCGGAAGCGTTTGCAAAATCCTGTAAAATCAAAGCCTGGGTATGTGAAGCAATCAGGTCATAGTCTCCTGGGAAATGACGGAAGTGTTCACAAGGAATGTTAACATTCTTAGCCCTGGTCTACACTAGGACTTTAGGTCGAATTTAGCAGTGTTAAATCGATGTAAACCTGCACCCGTCCACACGATGAAGCCCTTTATTTCGACTTAAAGGGCTCTTAAAATCGATTTCCTTATTCCACCCCTGACAAGTGGATTAGCGCTTAAATCGGCCTTGCCGGGTTGAATTTGGGGTACTGTGGACACAATTCGACGGTATTGGCCTCGGGAGCTATCCAAGAGTGCTCCATTGTGACCGCTCTGGACAGCACTCTCAACTCAGATGTACTGGCCAGGTAGACAGGAAAAGAACCATGAACGTTTGAATCTCATTTCCTGTTTGGCCAGCATGGCAAGCTGCAGGTGACCATGCAGAGCCCATGATGGACTCCCAGAATCGCAAAAGAGCTCCAGCATGGACTGAACGGGAGGTACGGGATCTGATCACTGTATGGGGAGAGGAATCCGTGCTATCAGAACTCCGTTCCAGTTTTCGAAATGCCAAAACCTTTGTCAAAATCTCCCAGGGCATGAAGGACAGAGGCCATAACAGGGACCCGAACCAGTGCTGCGTGAAACTTAAGGAGCTGAGGCAAGCCTACCAGAAAACCAAAGAGGCGAACGGCCGCTCCGGGTCAGAGCCCCAAACATGCCGCTTCTATGATGAGCTGCATGCCATTTTAGGGGGTTCAGCCACCACTACCCCAGCCATGTTGTTTGACTCCTTCAATGGAGATGGAGGCAACATGGAAGCAGGTTTTGGGGACGAAGAAGATGACGATGATGATGAGGTTGTAGATAGCTCACAGCAAGCAAGTGGAGAAACCGGTTTTCCCGACAGCCAGGAACTCACCCTGGACCTGGAGCCAGTACCCCCCGAACACACCCAAGGCTGCCTCCTGGACCCGGCAGGCAGAGAAGGGACCTCCAGTGAATGTACCTTTTAAAATACTATACATGGTTTAAAAGCAAGCATGTGAACGGATTAATTTGCCCTGGCATTCGCGGCTCTCCTGGATGTACTCCCAAAGCCTTTGCAAAAGGTTTCTGGGGAGGGCAGCCTTATTGCGTCCTCCATGGTAGGACACTTTACCACTCCAGGCCAGTAACACGTACTCGGGAATCATTGTACAACAAAGCATTGCAGTGTATGTTTGCTGGCATTCAAACAACATCCGTTCTTTATCTCTCTGTGTTAGCCTCAGGAGAGTGAGATATCATTCAGGGTCACCTGGTTGAAATAGGGTGCTTTTCTTCAGGGGACACTCAGAGGTGCCTGCTCCTGCTGGGCTGTTTGCCCATGGCTGAACAGAAATTAGCTACGCTGTTAGCTACGGGGAGGGTTGAGGGGGTAGCCACGTGGTGGGGGGAGGCAAAATGTGACCTTGTAACAAAAGCACATGTGCTATGTATGTAATGTTAACAGCAAGGTTTACCCTGAAAGCGTGTAGCCACTGTTTTATAAAATGTGTCTTTTTAAATACCGCTGTCCCTTTTTTTCCCCCACCAGCTGCATGTGTTTCAATGATCACAGGATCTTCTCCTTCCCAGAGGCTAGTGAAGCTTAGAAAGAAAAAAAAACGCACTCGTGATGAAATGTTCTCCGAGCTCATGCTGTCCTCCCACACTGACAGAGCACAGACGAATGCGTGGAGGCAAATAATGTCAGAGTGCAGAAAAGCACAAAATGACCGGGAGGAGAGGTGGCGGGCTGAAGAGAGTAAGTGGCGGGCTATAGAGAGGGCTGAAGCTCAAATGTGGTGGCAGCGTGATGAGAGGAGGCAGGATTCAATGCTGAGGCTGCTGGAGGATCAAACCAGTATGCTCCAGTGTATGGTTGAGCTGCAGCAAAGGCAGATGGAGCACAGACTGCCACTACAGCCCCTGTGTAACCAACCGCCCTCCTCCCCAAGTTCCATAGCCTCCACACCTAGACGCCCAAGAACGCGGTGGGGGGGCCTCTGGCCAACCAGCCACTCTGCCACAGAGGATTGCCCCAAAAAAAGAAGGCTGGCATTCAATAATTTTTAAAGTTGTAAACCTTTAAAGTGCTGTGTGGCATTTTCCTTCCCTCCTCCACCACCCCTCCTGGGCTACCTTGGTAGTCATCCCCCTATTTGTGTGATGAATGAATAAAGAATGCATGAATGTGAAGCAACAATGACTTTATTGCCTCTGCAAGCGGTGATTGAAGGGGGGAGGGGAGGGTGGTTAGCTTACAGGGAAGTAGAATGAACCAAGGGGCGGGGGGTTTCATCAAGGAGAAACAAAGCGAACTTTCACACCGTAGCCTGGCCAGTCATGAAACTGGTTTTCAAAGCTTCTCTGATGCGTACTGCGCCCTCCTGTGCTCTTCTAACCGCCCTGGTGTCTGGCTGCACGTAACCAGCAGCCAGGCGATTTGCCTCAATCTCCCATCCCGCCATAAACGTCTCCCCCTTACTCTCACAGATATTGTGGAGCACACAGCAAGCAGTAATAACAGTGAGAATACTGGTTTCACTGCGGTCTAAGCGAGTCAGTAAACTGCGCCAGCGCGCCTTTAAACGTCCAAATGCGCATTCTACCACCATTCTGCACTTGCTCAGCCTGTAGTTGAACAGCTCCTGATTACTGTCCAGGCTGCCTGTGTACAGCTTCATGAGCCATGGCATTAAGGGGTAGGCTGGGTCCCCAAGGATAACTATAGGCATTTCAACATCCCCAACAGTTATTTTCTGCTCTGGGAATAAAGTCCCTTCCTGCAGCTTTTGAAACAGAACAGAGTTCCTGAAGATGCGAGCGTCATGTACCTTTCCCGGCCATCCCACGTTGATGTTGGTGAAACGTCCCTTGTGATCCACCAGAGCTTGCAGCACTATTGAAAAGTACCCCTTGCAGTTTATGTACTCACAGGCTTGGTGCTCCGTTGCCAAGATAGGGATATGGGTTCCGTCTATGGCCCCACCACAGTTAGGGAATCCCATTGCAGCAAAGCCATCCACTAGGACCTGCACATTTCCCAGGGTCACTACCCTCGATATCAGCAGATCTTTGATTGCGTGGGCTACTTGCATCACAGCAGCCCCCACAGTAGATTTGCCCACTCCAAATTGATTCCCAACTGACCGGTAGCTGTCTGGCGTTGCAAGCTTCCACAGGGCTATCGCCACTTGCTTCTCAACTGTGAGGGCTGCTCTCATCTTGGTATTCATGCGCTTCAGAGCAGGGGAAAGCAAGTCACAAAGTTCCATGAAAGTGCCCTTACGCATGCGAAAGTTTTGCAGCCACTGGGAATCATCCCAGACCTGCAACACTATGCGGTCCCACCAGTCTGTGCTTATTTCCCGAGCCCAGAATCAGCGTTCCACAGCATGAACCTGCCCCATTAGCACCATGATGCATGCATTGCCAGGGTCCATGCTTTCAGAGAAATCTGTGTCCATGTCCTGATCACTCACGCGACCGCGCTGACGTCGCCTCCTCGCCCGGTACCGCTTTGCCAGGTTCTGGTGCTGCATATACTGCTGGATAATGCGTGTGGTGTTTAATGTGCTCCTAATTGCCAAAGTGAGCTGAGCGGCCTCCATGCTTGCCTTGGTATGGCGTCCGCACAGAAAAAAGGCACGGAACGATTGTCTGCAGTTGCTCTGACGGAGGGCAGGGTGACTGACGACATGGCTTACAGGGTTGGCTTACAGGGATTTAAAATCAACAAAGGGGGTGGCTTTATATCAAGGAGTATTTCAGGCAGGACTTCACGGAGGGTTCCAATAAGAAATGGTGCACCTAAGTAATTGTTCTTATTGGAACAAGCAGGTTGGTCTGGCCTCTGATTGATGCATGGCTAGATTTACCTCGCTGCACCTTCTCTGTGAGTGACCGCAGTGTGACCTAGAGGAATGAGTCCCCTAGACGGGGGAGGAGGAGAAGCAAATGAGTACAAAACAAATCTGGTCTATTTCTTGTTTTGATCCACTCCATCTATCTTTTACATCTTTGGCTGGCAGCAGACGGTGCAGAAGGACTGCAAGCCATCCACATCTTATGGCTGCTCGGCAGAAGACGGTGCAGTAGGACTGCTAGCCATCCCCATCTCTTGCCTGCCTGGCAGAAGACAGTACAGTAGGACTGCTAGCAATCCGTATCGCCTGCCTGCTCACCATAAGATGGTTCAATAGGACTGACTGCAGGACTAAAGAGAATGACCTGGTCAAGTCACTCCAAATTTAGTCCCTGCACCCATGTCTGCCCAGGCGCTCCTGGCTGACGTGGCCAGGAGCACCTCGGACATGACGATGACAGCTACCAGTCCTACTGTACCGTCTGCTGCCACAAGGCAATGGGTTGATGCTGCTGTGTAGCAATGCAGTACCACGTCTGCCAGCACCCAGAAGACATACGGTGACGGTTACCTGAGCAGGCTCCATGCTTGCCGTGGTATGGTGTCTGCACAGGTAACTCAGGAAAAAAGGCACGAAACGATTGTCTGCCCTTGCTTTCACGGAGGGAGGGAGGGAACGGGGGCCTGACGATATGTACCCAGAACCACCCGCGACAATGTTTTAGCCCCATCAGGCATTGGGATCTCAACCCAGAATTCCAATGGGCAGCGGAGACTGCAGGAACTGTGGGATAGCTACCCACAGTGCAACGCTCCGGAAGTCGACTCTAGCCTCGGTACTGTGGAAGCACTCCGCCGAGTTAATGCACTTACAGAGCATTTTCTGTGGGGACACACACACTTGAATATATAAAACCGATTCTAAAAAAACGACTTCTATAAATTTGACCTAATTTCGTAGTGTAGACATATCCTTAGAGTCAGAAGTTGTTCTCCTCCTCTCTCACCATATACCTAGGCATTGATCCTGCAAACATTTGTTATTGCACTATGGAAGTCAGAGAGGCTGCTCATGGGCTAAAGTTAAGCTTGTGCATATGTGTCCATAAAGTAAGGTGTTGATCAGGCAAACTCCTTAAGGCAGGGAGGATCTTGGTTATACATCTGTACAACATCTTGTCTCACCTAGTCTCTTGACTGAGACCGCTCTTTTTTAGGTACCTATATAGCTCCAGTTACCATAGATGTGAGGGTTTCAAACTTTAAATATATTTATCCTCATAAAACACTTGAGGTAGATGCAGGGCCAGATTTCCAATTAGGCACAGTAGGCACGTGCCTAGGGGTGCAGTCATTCTGGAGAGGGTTAAAAGTTTCATCTTACACAGAAAACACAAAGGTCAGCTGTAGGCAGTGGGAAGGGAGGGGGGCACTGAAGATATTGTGCCTAGGGGTGCGTCAGGTGTAAATCCGGCCCTGGGTAGATAAGTACTATCACCCCCATATTACAGGTGGAGGACTGAGGCCTAGATCTTTAGAGGTATTTAAGCACAAGGTCAGACAGGATGCCTAACAAGCAAGGAACTGAATCTAGGTCTCATGAGTCAAAGGCTAGCACCCTAGCTACTGGGCTATTTTTTCTCTCCAGAAGATCAACAGGGATCATAACACTAGTTTGTAAGACTCATTTAAAATATATTACTTTTTCCAAATAAAATTAATGTGATGTATGTAACAGTTTGCCAAAAACCACACATCCCAACTCATGAGCAAGTAAGAGGCTCATTAATTCCTCCTCCCCCACCCCGAAATAAAGTTTTCCTCATCTATTTTTTCCATAGATACCATGGTGACAGATGGTAAGTACTCCTCCTCCCTAAAATGTTCACCTTTTGGGCTTTTTCTGGAAGAGGTTATTTGAGAGCTAATGAATTCAGTCTACATTTTTAGACTACATGAAAAGTTTGACATGCCATTCCCTATAAAAATAATGGATAATAATCTTTCCTAGTGCAAGTGGCCCAGCATGTTCAGAGGATTGATAATGGGATACAGAGCCTTTTACCTATAGGTTATGTAGTTATCCTACAGCACCCAGGATTATTCTATGGCATATAAAGTAAGAATATTAAAAAAATATTGCAGAACCAGTGAGCACTGGAGAAAGACTTCACATACTCTGTTCACAATAGGAAGACTCCATGCTTCAGTGTTCACAGATGGTAGATGTGACATTATCAGTGGGGAACCATCTGAGAAAGCTCATTAGCAGGGATGCTGGCTAGCATCTGTGGGCAGATGTTACTGCATAGGCCAAAAGGAATGAAGTGGTAATTTTTTTTTATGTAGATCCTCCATTCTCCCTTGACTGCCTTTTTTTTTTTTTTTTTTTTTTTTTTTTTTTTGGGGAGAGGACAGCAGTAAACTTCCTGCCCCAATACACATCTCCCCCCTCTCTGGCAGATACAGGAGAATGGAACTGTGCCAGCCAAATTGTTCCTTGAATTTCAGTGAGTGAGAAAAATCTGCTCCCGTATCAGACCATTAGGGATGCACTGCATGGACGTTATTGTGAACCCTATCAGTATGGAAAGCTATCAGGTAGAATAGAGACTGTGACCCTGACCCTGCAAAGGAAGCCAAAAACTGCCTAAATGAAGTATTCCACAACCATGATTAAGGGTAACATGATGTACTAGTCCCTGAAAACGTCCAAGGTTAATGATACCACATTCCCCATGATGTGGTGGGTGCAGTTGCTGAGGGAAAGGGAGAGGTCTTTGTGATGGTATAGTAGAGAAATTCTGGCTGGTAATTCTGCTTGAGGCCCAAGACTGGAGTTACAAATGTCGGGTGGGTTGGAACTATTATTCCCCTTCTATATGAAGAGACTACAGAGACGTGTTATTCAACAACAGCCAGCTGTATTCCTGGCAGAGGTAAGGCATGCTAGGAGAAGGTGTTCTCCAAATCTGGTCTACTTGTAGATGAAGGAAAGACTTGGACAAGGCTGAAAAGTCTCTCCAAGGAGTTGGGACAAGGAACTCTGTTTGCTTTACCATTTGAAATCTCAATGGTGAGAGATTTTGGAGCATCCCCCCAGTGGAAGGGCCAGACTGACTACCGAATCTAAAGTTTTGTGAAAGAGCCCAGTGGCATGGCCCTTTGTTTGCTTTGCCGTGCCACAGGCCACCTCCGACTGTGGTGTGAATTTGGTGGTAGCTACAGAACTCAATAGGACTGAAACTTGTGGGCCAACCAACACTGAATTGATTTTTCTTCCCGGATTAATCACTGTGGCTACTTAGAAGTGAGGCTACAGGGACTCCTCCTGCTTTCACATACAAGGGGCTCACATTCACTTACCCTCATTTCAGTCAACTCCGAAGCTGTACTACGCTTGGAGTGAAATTCACCCCTGTGCAGCAGTTCAATACAGGTCCATACAGACCTTAGTTTAGTGAGATTTATCTTGAAGACTTGTCCATTGCCTTGCAAAGGACCTCTGCCCAGGAGTGACATTCACCCCAAGTGAAATCAGACTGTTTTAGCTCATTCACACTTAAGGCTTTGAAGGTGAGAGAAGAAATGGAAACTGCACTGATTTTTTAAATACAGGAGTCTTTTCCTCCCCCCTCTTTCTGTACTAGTTTGATGGCACAAGCTTGGGCTCTCCTAGGAAGAGCATTGCATAGGATCTACTCGCAAATTGTTTGAAGTCTTTGCTCTCAGGAACTGGTGCTTTCTCATCAGATGTGATTATGGAGGACTTTTAAAAAAATGGCCTGCATTTCATAGAATATCAGGGTTGGAAGGGATGTCAGGAGATCATCTAGTCCAACCCCCTGCTCAAAGCAGGGGAAGAAGAGAACCGGGAAATAATCAGGAAAGACTTGAAACAAGCTTTGAAGACCATCTTTTCAGTATGGCTAAATCCATGTATTCAGAAAATCATATGCCAGTCCCCCCAAATGGAGATTAAAAATCCCTCATTTTTAAAGCCAAAAAATGTGGCCATCTTATTTTTCTTCTGTTTTCTGAAGCATCAGGATGCACTCAGTTCATGCTCAAACACTTCTCTGTAATCATGAGGGCCAGAAATGTCTCTCCCCCCCCGAACTAAAGTAATATTCTCATGCAATCTCTCGAGTCCAGGATCAGGGACTTTGAGAACCAGCTCCCGCATCAAATATTGTGAGACTCATGATGAAATGGCAAGAGTTGGCAACACTTGTCTTTTGTACAAAAGAGGGCAGAAGCAGGGCACACTACCAAACATGCTCTACCAAGATCACTGTCTGGTCCTAGTGTATTTGCAGTTCTAAAGGCAGTTTAAGAATTGTGTATTTACCAGCTTTTAGAACTCTAGGGCGTTGATATTGTCTGTTAGGTCCTGGGGACACCTGTTAGACAGGACATTGAGAGAGATTCGCTTAGTTGCCAGGAAATCATGTTTTCATCTACAAGCCCTGTCTGTACAACAAAACTGATCAGTTGCTGAAAACCAGTGGTCAGCAATGCATTGAGTTCCCACCATAGGCTGGGCTATCGAGTTTCTTCTGAATCATACCACAGAGAGCGGAGGGGGCATGGGAGGTAAGGTGAGTCCATGGTACTGGGGGCATTCTACTGCTTAAACTCACTTATGTCCCAGGATCCAAACAGACCTTGGGACATCTGCATGGGCATGTGTAGCAGAGTCAAGTTCAATCTCAAAGCAAAAATTGTTCCCATATTCCCAGCTCATTGAAACAAAACAACTTGTGGTGGGGTGGCGGGGTCTCCACAAATCCAATGAAAGTCTCAACTGACTGCAGTGGTCTTTGGATCAAGACCAGAAATTACTTGCCTCCCTAGTTCTCCCTAACTGTTTCCAGTCCCAATCCCAGAGCAGCCTACTGTAGTTTAGTGAGGGTGCTTTGCAGTCTGATTACAGTGATGCTTATGTATAATCACAGGGATGTTGTGTGGTTTAGTTTGTAGAGTGTTCTGAAGATGGAATACAGTACCCAGGTTTCACATGCTGTTTTATCATGAGGCTATTTTAAAAACTGATGTCAAACCCAAACATTTTAAATTAAGCGTGAATGTTGATGCAACTAGTCAACTGTTCGGAGCTTGACAGTATTTTGCAAGAGGGCTGTATTAGGAAGGCTGTTCTTCCTAATCCTACACAATCCTGTTTTAGACTCAACCCTTAGTTTTCTTGATCAAACAACAAAAATATTACATCCTTGCAAAAGGGATGCAGTGGAGAAATGAAAGGAAGATCAGAAAACAGGACATTAGCTCAACTGCAAAAAAAAAAAGAAAAAAAGAATGTGTCTTCAAGATTTTTCATTTAGCCAACCTCTCCAAAAAAACCACACAACACAACTGAACCATCAAAGCAGCAAGTTCTCAAGCTCCTTAATTTTCAGTGGAGTTAAGTAATTTACTGTTAACAGCATCACAGCCGCTCCAAGCAAAGACATTCATTATTCTCTTATTAAAGAGAGTCTCTTTTGCATTCTCCTTCACCAGCCTAGACAGCTCCTCAGGCTGCAGACAGAACCATCCAGAGGCTTAGATGTCTTCAGAGGACTCAAATAATCTAAAATTATCACATGTTAAAAAGTGGGAAAGTATTAAGAGGCATTGTAGTAATATCAAATATTAGTAATAGCCCAACTACTTATATTTTCAATGTACATTTTCTGTTTTATCTGGCTATATGTGGAAGGTGGTGTTCACAATAAAGAGGTTTTGTTTATTTGTTTTGTTTTTGTTTTTTTTAAAAAAGAGGATTTATGAGAGGACAGAGTGATTCTATTGAAAAAAGGGACCACACTTAACTTTTTTTTAAAAAGTAGTCACAAGCGAACATCTTTGGAAAATTTCAGTGACAAAGTCTCTCTCCCCGCTCCTCCCTGCAACATGCACACACAAAACCTACCCAGACAGTGCCAGTTAATAAATGCAGCATCCAGGTACTTTTTAGATCACAATACAGTCACATGTTAAAGATGAAATCCATTGTGAAAGATCTTGAAATTAAAAAACCAAGCAGAGACAGCCACAACCTGCTTCCTCCCGCTATGCACAGAGAAGCAGACATCACTACAGGCCGGTAAGAAGCAGTCTTACAGGCATCTTGGGACACTGCATACAATACTTTTCAATTCTTACAGTTTATAGACACATGGCTTTCAGCCTACCTTGAGCACTGCAAGCCTAGCATGACCACAGAAAGTCATCTGGAAAAACTTGAATTACTAACAGCAGTGTGCTCTCCTACACATGCCTGTATGTGCAGTAGCATCTCCAAAGCGTCTCTCATTTAGGGCCAAAGGATTGCGGCTAGTGGTCAGCTGCTGCAGCTAGTGCAGCGGGTTGCCTGTTTCTCAGGTTGCAGTTACATGCAATTCTACATTAAGCCCACAGTAATCCCTGATTAGAGTTGAGATATTGAAACTGCAGCACCAAAGAAGTGTATAATAAACTGTGTTCCACAGATATATTAAATAATGTTAGAGAAGTAGATAAATATTATTATAAGGAAATGTAAAAGAACTTTTTTGCTTTTTTGTATGTGTCTTGTTGACACAGCTTTCAAAGGTTGTGGGGGGAAAAATCAGAAAGTTGGTTTGTGTGTTATCTATAGTGGATTTTTGGTGTGGGTAGATAACAGGGCAAAGCAAACTACGTAAATGTGTGCTTTACTAGCTAGGTGCAAGCAAGACAGATTATGGACGATGGGTACTGGCTGGACAGAGCTAGCTAGCATCACGGACGTCATAAGCAGCAGATAAACAATAAGACAACTGTTCTAAGAAATAACAAATAACTGAAAGCAGTGGTTATTAGAGGATAGATAAGGAGGTACTAATTAGAGTTTTAGCAGAATAGGTAAAATGTATTAGGAAATATATTTAGAATGGAATGTTTATAGATGAGGTAGTTTTAATAATTTGCACCTGCACAATGTTACGAGAGAAGGTATAAAGGAGGTGTGTTTAACAAAGGGAGGTGGAGTAATGCAAGATTTACACCAGATTAAATCAACATGGATCTGATGACAGAAAGCCTACCTACACCTTAGCATTGGGTAAATTAAGGTGGCAATCGATTGCCCTAAAACTATTTTTAAAGGAAATCATTAAATTAGTTAATCTTAGCAATTGATGTGGATGGTGCTTTTCACCCAACAAAATGAGGAAAAAAAGGCAAAAAATTAAAAAAAGAAACCCATTCAAAATATTGAAGTGTATCTGTTGGGGACAGACTCTTCATAAAAGACTTTTGGCAAAACCTTTGTTAAAACATAATGAGTTGAAGCCACTCACACTGTTCCTAGTTGTCTTGTTAGTTTGTGCTGTCCCCCACTCCCTGTCTGTTAATCTGTTGTCTCTGGTCTTATACTTAGAATTCTAAGTTACTGGGGGCAGATATCCCTGACTGGAGCTCATAAGCACTACTGCAATGCAAATAAATAATGCTACTCAAACCACACACACTTCTTTCAATGTAATGAAACTGCTAGCTGAAGATATACATTAAGAATCCTAACATATGCAGCCAACTGATTTTAGAATTCCATAAGCCATGTAATAATACTTAACTCTTGTTTAGTGCTCTTCATCAGCAGATATCAGAGTGCTTTCAAAAGTATCATTGTCCCTATTTTAGAGATGGGGAGAAGGAGGAGATGACATGACTTGCCCAAGGTCACTTGCTGGCCAATGGCAGAGCTAGGAATAGAGCCAGGTGCCTGAATCTCAACCCATTACTCTGTGCCCTAGAATTATTGACAGTCATGTTACGCAAATTGAGATTGACAAGAGCAGATTTTTCCAAAGCACAATAAGCATAGTTTGCTAGACAGATAGGTGGATGGAGCACATAAAATATTACAGTGAACTGTAATTATCACTAACAGAGAACTATGCCCCAGAATTATAATAGGATAAATCTCAAGGTAGTTTATAAGCATTCATTATGTTTAATTTTATGAGAGTCCCTGTGAGATAGGTAAGTGGTACGTAATAAATTAGAGTTGGAAAAAAGCAAATCATCCAGTCCATCTTCCTGCCAATACACGATTGTTCTGAAAGTACATTTACTAGTGAAGTGTTTAGTTATAGAAGTCTCGCATAACAGGCCTTCCTCTACTTTCAACAGCCTATTAAATGTGTCCAGAAGTACTCCCAATATGCAACTTAATTTTTCCCTTTCTATCATCCCACATATTCAACTTATGCCTCTGTATTATACTTCCTGATTCCTCACTGCACTTGGATACGTCCTTCAAATATTCGTAGGCTGCTATCATATCCCTTCTTAATCATTTAGCCAAGATATATCACATTTAGCTCTTTAATTTTTTTGTCACAAGTCACTCTCTATATTAGTTACTCTTCTCTGAACTCCTTTCAGCTGGCATTATCTGTCTGGTATGGAGGTGCCCAGAACTGAATGAGATATTCCATATAGAGGATTGTTAGCTTCCAGCTTCATGCTATGATGCTCAGACAAAACTGCAATGGCCTTTTTTGCAGCTATATTACATTGCAAACTTATGTGTATTTCGTGGTCCAATGTTACCTTCTCTTTTTTCAGAAGTACTGCTTCCCCAAGTTTCTTCAAATAACTGCATATCTACATTTCAGATATCTTTGTCCCAGATTCAGTTTGGAAAAATGCAAGCCTACCAATCCCATTTTGATCTCCAAGTCCCTCTGCCCTAACTGGTTTTACAACTCTTCCCCCTTTAGTATTGTCAGTGCATTTCAGTTTATGCTGTTTACTCCATCTTATGGATCATTAAAAAGATATTTATTAAGACTGGACCTAACAGGTTCTTCATAGACCTGGTCAAATATGTTAAGAATTTGTGAAATTTTCTGAAGTTTTCTTTTTCCACAGTTCTAACTAAATTGATCTATTTTACATTAAAAAAATCCTTGGTTTTCAGTAAAAGAATACTCAATCATGGTTTCAAGAAAGTTTTCAGGAAAAATTCCAATTAGAATGTGTGAAAATATTTTAAAAAACCCAAACAGTTTTGAAAACAAAAGATGTGGTACAAAAGAAACCTTTTTTTCTTTTTCCCACAAAAAGACTTCAAAGGGTTTTAGCCAACTTTAGTCCTTAGTATCTTTCTAGATATCTTGCCTCAGCTTGAGGCATCACTTACAAATAACCTTAATTTTTGGTTCCTATAGATTAGCAATGCTCAAATTGTGGTTCATAGGCAGTTTGTCATCTACAGAGAGCTGGATGCTCATAGGGTGCTGGCTCATTACTTGCAGCTGCCACGTCATATTAAAAAGGCAGCTAAAATACATTCCTTTCCTAATATCACTTTTTTTTTTTTAATATATGAATGGGGACTGTACTTGCTCCAGACAGGCTATGCAATCGCTAGTGGGCAGATGCACAATCTTTCTATTAAGTTGTGGAAAAATTTGAGATATCCTGTTTTACCCTTTTCAGTCTGCAAGACCTATTTCTAATCCAGTATTAATATTTCAAGTAACATGTGGCATCATAATATAAAAGACTTATTAAAATCCATATAGAGGACATCTACTGCATTACTTATGTTCATTCATCTTGTAATCTATTCAAACAAAAAGCAGTCAGTCAAATCTATCAAGTCCTATCCTGGATAAAATTCATTTTAGGAATTTATGACCCCCACTGCACCATAGTAACTAGCACCTATTAATGTATTTAGGTAAGCTGAGGCAGGACCAAGTATGGGGAGATGGACTAGAGGACTGCTCAAGGTCCCTTTCAGCTCTACATTTTTGTGGTTTCTATTTATTCGCACAACACTCCTGTGAGGTAGGGAAATGTTATTACCCCCATTTTACTGCTGGGCAACTGAAGCCCAGATCCTCAGAGTTATTCAGGCACCTAACTCCCACTGAAATCACAAAGATTTTCCCCAAGGTCACACAGGAAGTCTGTGGAAGAGCAGGCAACTGACCTTGAGTCCGAGGCTAACACGCTAACCATTAGACTGTCCTTCTCCAAGCTCATGGCTCTGTACCCTCTCGGTGCTTAGTGGTCTCTCAGTATTTGTTCCCTTATTCCCCATCACCATCCCTAGTGAAATTAGATGCTTACAGGATTATAACTGCCAAGTCACTTTTGTTTCCTTTTTGAAAATTGCTACAACAAATTGCCTTTTGCACTCATTTGGTACCTCCTCAGTCATCCATAGCTTATTTATACACAGATCTATGCTATCACATCACAAGCCACTAAGGTGGAAGATAGCAGCTTGCTAACAATACCGAGCAACACCACACATGAAGAACAGTCCGTCCGGTTGCAGATACAGAGGAAATTGAGATATAATAGAATTACTTCAACCAGAATTTGGCTAGTACACTGGAGAGGACACCCCTGCACTCGTGGAGGGTGCTATGTTTAGTGTTTAATGAGTGAACAGTACCAGGTTTAAGTCTCACCTGGAAGGTGAATGTGATGAAGGAGGTGTAATCTCTGCAGTAGGGCTCAGTTCTGTGTTGATTCAGAGGCAAACAAACAAACAGATACCCAGGCAATGGTTATAAGGAGAATATAAAATCTGAGACAGGTAGAGTACCACTTAAGGAAATGAAAGATTCAGCATCACCATTCCTGTCTATAAAAAGGCAAATAAGGAAAACCTGGGGAATTACAGCCCAGTCAGCTTAACTTCAGTACCTGAAAAGATAATGGAGCAAATAATTAAGCAATCAATTTGAAAAATACCTAGAAGATAAGGTGATAAGTAACAGTCAGCATGGATTCGTGAAGAACAAATCATGCAATCCAACCTAATAGCGGCTTTTGACAGGGTAACAAGCCTTGGGGGGAGGGGGAGGGGAAAGAACAGTGGTAACTCTTGACTTTAGTGAGGCTTTTGATACTGTCTCGCATGACTTTCTCATAAACAAACTAGGGAAATACAACCTAGATGGAGCTATGATAAGGTGGGTGCATAACTGGCTGGAAAACTGTTCCAAGAGAGTAGTTATCAGTGGTTCACAATCAAGCTGGAAAGACATATCAAGTGGGGTCCCTCAGGGTTCAGTTCTGGGTCTGGTTCTGTTCCATAACTTAATCAGTGATTTAGATAATGGCATAAAGAGTACACTTATAAAGTTTGTGGACGATACCAAGTTGGGAGGGGTTGCAAGTGCTTTGGAGGATAGTATTAAAATTCAAAATGATCTGGACAACCAAGAGAAATGGTCTGAAGTAAATAGGATGAAATTTGAAGTACTCCACTGAGAAAGAACAATCAGTTGCACAGATACAAAATGGGAAATGACTGCCTAGGAAGGAGCACTGCAGAAAGTGATCTGGATGTCATAGTGGATCACAAGCTAAATATGAGTGAACAGTGTAATACCTGCACCTAGTAGCTACCCGAGCTGGAGGAAGTCACTGAGAAAGACTAAATGGCTCGGGTCACATAGCGTGAAGCCAGTACTGGTAGACCACTATGGCTCCTCCGTCTCATCCCAGGGGGACAAGTTGATCTTTGGGACAATTGTTTGCTCTTGCTTTCGACTAACATGAATAACTTAGCACTCAACACCAGGGGTAAAGCCCCTGCCTTACTCTCAGCTGTAGATGCCTGGCTGGTGTGATCTTCCCTTGGTGCGAATATGACGGGCTTGTGCCAAAGCCCCCTGGGGACACATGTCCTTTTATGTCAGCAGGCACATCTGCAGTATACCATGACAATGCACCCAAACATAGCTGGGATCTTTGCCAGTCCATCAAAATTGATGCCTGGAATGTTGCAACTCTTCACAGGCATGATGATCAGGTCGCTATCTCACGTGAAATGGACTATCTTGGTATATCAATCACAGGCCTAACGGAAGTAAGGCTGACATCACAAGGTGGAAAATTCTTTGCTTCTGAATTCTGATAGCCCCAACTGTTGGATCATATTAAAGAAGTTCTGTATTAAAAATCACAAATGAGTTTGATTCCCCATAGTTTAAATTCCAGGGTATTACTAATTAAGAGGTCTCTTGGTTTTTGGTACTGTTTCTCTCCCTCTCTGTGTGAAACTTGCAAGCTGCTAATTGTGTTAGTACATTCTAAGACAGAGTCTGTTCTCAAGGCAATTCTTTGTAACAACTACTCACACAGAGAGAGACTCAAAGCAATACTCTGTAACAACAGAAACAGCACCCAGAGACTCCCCACCCTTTTGTTATATTCATCTCGCTTTGTTAACAATTGTGATTAAAATAGAGATAGAGGATGTATGTGGATGGATGCTTGGTGTGGATAATAACTGAATGATAAGGGAGGTGCCAGCCTAAGAATCCAATGTCCATCGGCCGAAGAAGGCGTTAAGTGGAAATAACCAGAGGACACCGGGAGAGCAGACTGGAATCCACCCAACAGCCTCAAGAATGGGAGAACCAAAGAACACGATAACATCTGGCAGCACGGAGCCGTCAGGAATGTGACATCCGCTGATTGATTCAGCAATATCATGATGAAGCAATTCCCACAGACTGGCATAGGAAGAAATTCCTATAAAAATGGACTCTAGAAAGTGAGAACTTTGGGGTCTGATTCTGCAAACCAACTTCCAGGAGCATCAGAGGAGCATCTGACAAGGCCCTGCTCCCTCCTCATGTCCAGGCCGCCTGGTCAGTGGCTTGGCACGAGCAACTCTAAGGCTGGTAACTAGGATAACAACCTTGCAGAACCTGTGTGCGTGTGTGTGTGTGTATGAATGAATGTGTGAATAAATATGAAATTGAATGGAATGTTATAGCTATAACTAACTGCTTACTAGGATTCTTTCTGGATTCACAATAAATGTGGCATTTTGCATTTCCCCCCTTTAATAAGATCCTGCTGGTTTTTATTTTATTGGTATCACACAACCACTTACATGAGATAGCGCTACTAATGCAAGTTGAGGCCAAGTCCTCCTTGACAATCGGGACGCCTGTGTCTTCTCAGCTACTTATTGCTAGGGCCCTACCAAATTCACAGTCAATTATGGTCAATTTCACAGCCATAGGATTTGAAAATTGGTAAATTTCATGTTTTCAGCTGTTTAAATCTGAAATTTCATGGTTTTGTAACTGGAGGGGTCCCGACTCAAAAGGAGTTGTGGGTGTGTGTGTCTCGCAAACCTATTGTAGGAGTGTCATGGGATTGCCACCTTCAGTTCTGTGCTGCTTTCTGTTTTCCCCCACCCAGAGCAGCTGTGCAGGAGATGGAAAAGTCATGTCCTGCCCCTGCCCTGCTGAAGCTAGGAACCCCTTTTGCTGGGGCCCTCCCAGCAGTACAAGGAAGATTGGACACAACTCCACAAACCTCCTCCAGCTGCAGGAATCTCTGGGGCTTCTGCCTGGTCCCTGAGAGTGTCCTGCAGCAGGGGGAGGCACCCGGAGGTGGGTCTGGTCTCCTCCGCCTAGAGCATCTATGCGGGAGATGGACAAGTCCTGTCCCTCCCCTGCCCAGCCGGAGCTAGGAACTCCTTTGCTGGGGTGCTCCTAGGAACAAGGGGACATTGGATTTCATAGGGAAGGGCTTTATTTCACAGTCCATGATGTGTTTTTCATGGCTGTGAAATTGTTAGGGCCCTACTTATTGCATGTCTTAAACATCGGCACAGTTACCTTGCTGTCATAGTAGTCTGTGTTCCAACAGAGGAATCAAACATAATTTTTACGACCAATTGGAACCTCTAGTACGCGCAGTCCCTTCATGATCTCATGATCCCTTGATAATCTCATGATCCTGGGTGACCTAAATGCAGTTACTGGCTCCCTGAAAACTGGGTCAATGGTCATTATGGTTCAGGTATACCCAATGATAACTCTTGCTGCTTGCTCGCATTCTGCGCTTCCCAGAATCTTTCCATTGTCGGGTCATGGTTCAAGCGGCGATGTGTATACCAGATGTCATGGATCTCTCATGATGGCATCACTCAGAAGCAGTTGGACCACATCAGAACATGTGACAGGCCTATCTTCACCTCCTGCAGAGTATATCGTGGTGCGGAATGTGCGGTGAACACAGATCACCACGTAGTGGTTGTCTGCATGATGTTGATGCTCCGACGAGCGGGTAAACTGCCTGTGATGATGACGAAGTTTGACATAGACACACTTCTCCGCATTCCAGGTTTAGCCAGCAGGTTTTGTATTGACGTGGGTCCACATACTATATCTAAGACTTCCAAAGGGGTCAGCACATCCATTCAAAATTTAGTGGTCCAGAAATGAGAAAAAAAAAAAGGTTGAAACCACTGCATTAGAGATTTTCCCATCCAATTTATGTTGGGAGAAGTGGGATCACAGCACAAAGTGATAGGACTGCAGGTCAAGTATACAGTGCTATCACAAATATCAGTGTAACTCATCTTAGTGAAGATAAATGTTTGTCTATCACTTTTATATTTCACAGATGGGCAGACAGAAAAAATATGAACTAAGCCTTATGAGCTGGTGAATAAAACTTCAACTACTCTTCTAAATGTGACAACCAACACTGTGTGGGAAGTATTGTCAAGGTACTTTATGAACACTGTTAAGGGCACTTCAAGGGGGTCCTCAAGGATTCTAAAAATACTTGCCACTTCAGGCTTGTATTAAACTTCCAAGGTTACAGCTTTTTTCTGACCTTGGATTGGTAAATGCTGCCACCACCCAAGTGCAACACCCCCTTGAGAATCCAGGAAGGCGCACTTGGGAATTCCTTCCTGTGGGGTACCCTCAAGCTCTTTTACTCCCCCTTCCGGTGGAAGAGCTGAGAAGAAAAAACAAAGGAAATCAGCTGTTACCACCAGCTAATTAAACAACATATGAACAAACCTTTTAGGTCACAAAAATCCAATCCTGTTAAAAGGTAAATTTTATTATAAACAAAAAGAAAGAAAATACATCTGGAAACTCAGGCTATTGCTAGATTTAAAAAAAACCCACTTACAAGGATTAAGCATCAAGAATAATGTTCTTGAGGTCCAGCTTAAAGGTTACGAGCAAAACAGAAGCATTTGGGGTTAGCACAGAGGAGTCCACAAGCCATAAAGAAATAAAGAAAGATAAACCTAATTGCGTTTTCCTAGCCATTTTCTGATTTACTTACTTATCTGGGATTTCAAATTAGTCATTTCTAGGTAGGATACTGACGATTTTTCATACCTGGCCCAAGTTTCTTACAGCATAGTTGCTCTGTGTCTGCTTCTCCCCGAGAACAACTACTGACAGACAAAAGGGGAGTTTTGTTCAATTTTAAGAAGTTCTAGCCTTCCCGTTGGCTCTTTTGGCCAGGTGCCCATTCACTTCCTTTTACTTATACATCTCAGTGAGATTTTTAACCCTTTACAGGTCAAGCAAGTAGAGAACAGCTACCAAGAGGGATTTTATAGCTAACTGGCTGGCTGGGTCCATAAAAGGGAGCTACTCTCTCCCCCTTCATGTATTACAAACACCCATTCAAATCTATGGTAATGCAATAAAATTTTTTGATATAGGGTATTAAAGAAATTTTGGTTGGGTAAGTGCAGCAATAGATATTGGCCGAGTGAAATTATGAACACAGAGTTTCAGTGAAAAGGAAGTTTTAGCCACACACTCTGGGTGGTTTCAGAGTAACAGCCGTGTTAGTCTGTATCCGCAAAAAGAAAAGGAGGACTTGTGGCACCTTAGAGACTAACCAATTTATTTGAGCATAAGCTTTCGTGAGCTAAAGCTCACTTCATCGGATGCATACTGTGGAAAATACAGAAGATGTTTTTATACACACAGACCACAAAAAAAAAAAAAACCACCCTGGGTGATGATTTGAAACCTACAAACTAAGTTGCAAGCTAGAAGTAACAATTCAGTCTGTTTAGAGAAAGCTGGCTAAGCTGTGCTTTATCCACGTTTAGGGTTGACAGTTTCAGAAACAAATGTTGAAAGCGCTCTTGAAGTACATCCAGCAACAGCAGGGGCTAATTCCTGGGCCTAGTTTTATAGGACAGTTGTTTACATAAGACTACTGGCAGCAATTACAAGAATAAAACAAAAATCTGTCTTTCTTCTGACTATGCTTTTGCCAGAAAGGACGATGGTACCCCTGAGAATATTACATAGAAAGAGTGTGAGAGAGACTATGGAGTAGTAAATTTAGCTTTTAACACAAAAGTTGGCTACCAAAGCAACTGTTTAAGGGACTGACTAAAAATGATTGCTTAGTGGAGGTGATGTTCTAACAGAGATGGAACAAATTTGCGTTCAATATGTCTGGAGATTTTTAGAATAGAGAGGGTACCTAATAAGGGCGGTGCTGTGGTAGCCCATATATTCCATCTCAATACATACAACAATGGTGTCTTACACATTTCAGTGTAGATACTGTAACTTAAGGTATGATATCAATCATCACTTGCCATAACCCTTTTATAGCCAACAAAAGACTCAAGGAGAGGAAATTAAATCCATGAATCTCAGCTGAATAACACAAGCTTGGACATTCCTTGCAAAGGCCAGGTGGTATGAAAAGATGGTCTCTTGAGGGCAGAAAAATGGATGATATAAAAATTCAGGATGAAGTTTGCCCCTGTGCAGAAGTCCAGCACAAGTTTTAGATATAACTTCCCGCTTACTTAAGATCTCAAGACTTAACCGGTGCATTATCCTGGTGCTGGCCTTGTGCATAGGTGTAAAATTTCACCATCAGTGCAAAAACCTGTCCTCTTTCAACACTGGGCGGGGGGGAGGGAGTTGATGGAGACAATGGCTACTTAGCCCTGCAATCCATCTGTATCCTCACTCTATGTGGGGGGAGCTATTTTAATACAGTTAGGCTGATGGGTGTGCGCATGGGCCCCCCCCCCAGCCTTCTGTTCCCAGGCTCTGCATGTATATACAGCAGAGGAGCTGGGAGGCACTGAGATGGACACGTACTAGCGCCTTATACAATGCTTTTTGGAGTTAAGGATAGGACACTTTGGTCTGCTCCTCCCTTCTCTGCTAAGGCTTCTTTTTCCCTGAGTAGTTTGGTGGTCTTGAGATCTTCTGTCTCAAGCCCTTGGTTAGTACTATCCATGACAGTATGGTGAACACACAGAACTCACCTCAGTCTGCTATCTGACAAAACATAAAGGCTCACAGGAATCCTATAGATGGGACACTGAACAGACAGCAATCAGAAGTAATACGGGTGGGAAAGTACAATTATCTAATTTCTTTGCCTTCCATTTCATAATTTCTACTAAACTAAAGTTTTACCTGATGGATAAGAGGATGTAATGGTGGTGGACAAGGCAGAGGTCTCAGAACACAAATGGCAACCTGAAAGAAAATGCCACAACACACCTGATTCTAGGGCCTGGGCGACCTAGAAGATAAACTCATGGTTGTATCCTTTTGTGCTCTTGTTATGATGTTAACAGCTCTTCTCATAGCTTGGAGCAAAATTAGAAACAACAACAGATGAGTTAATGAGGCTAAAGAGGAGAAAAACCTATTTCACACACTAAAGATAAAGACCAAGAAAGATGACACATACACAGCTTTGATTTGCAAAAACAGACCTACAAGAAAAGCTATTCACGTATTACAGCTCTCGTAAGGTTTCGATGGGGGAAAAAAAAAGACTTTAGAAGATTGGCTGAGATAATTCTGAGCTTAAAATTTAATAACTACTAGGCAGAAAGTTCCCCTAAAAAAAGCCATTTCTAGGAGCTCAAGCAAGAAACCTCAGTTCAGAGATTTAGCAACAGTGATAGAATCAGTAGAACAACTGAAAGATATTCTCCGTAGCATGGTCAAACTTGATTTTTTCTGGACTACGAAGTTCAAGAAGAGTTCATATTAAAATTAAAAGGGCTGATACCAAAGTCTACTGAAGTCAGTGAGAGTTGTTCCAAACAGACTCTTTATGGAATTAGATTCTCTAACACAGTGGTCTCCAACCTTTTTACACACAAGATCACTTTTTGAATTTAAGAGCAACTCAGGATTAACCCCACCCCTTCCCTGCAGCCCCACCCCGCTCACTCCATTCCCCCCTGCTCCATTGCTCACTCTCCCCCACCCTCACTCACTTTCACTGTACTGGGGCATGGGGTTGGGGTTCGGGAGGGGCTGCAGACTCTGGGCTGGGGCCGAGGGGCTTGGAGTGTGGGAGGAGGCTCTGGAATGAGCCTGGGTTGGGGAGCCTGGGTGCAAGAGGGGGTGAGGGGTGCAAGGTCTGGGAGGGAGTTTGGGTGCAGGAGGGGGGCTCTGGGCTGGAGCAGAGTATCGGGGTGCAGGAGGGGCTCTGGGAGAGGGGGTCAGTTATAGGGCAGGAGATTGGGGTGCAGGAGGGAGAACGGGGTACTGGGTTCGGGAGGGGGCTCAGGGCTAAGGTGTGGGCTCCCGCCAGGTACACTCACCTTGGGTGGCTCTCGATTGGCGGCGCAGTGGGACTAAGGCAGGCTCCCTGCCTGCCCCTTCCATGCCACTCCTGGAAGGGGCCAACATGTCCCTGCAGCCCCTGGGCAGGAGCACATGGCTCCGTGCACTGCCCCTCTCTGCAGGCACAGTCCCTTCAGCTCCCATTGGCCACAGTTCCCCGTTCCCGGCCAATGGGAGCTGCGGGGGCTGTGCCTGCTGAGAGGGGCGGCGTGTGGAGCCATGTGTGCTCTCTCCCCCAGGGCAGTCTCCCCCCACTGCCACTGCTGGCTGCTTCTGGGAGTGGTGTGGAGGTGGGTCAGGCAGGGAGCAAGCCCCGCTGCACTTTTAGCAGCCGGAGATTGCAATCGACTGGGCGAGTCTCCAGGATCAACCAGTTGATCACGATCGACTGATTGGTGACCACTGATCTAACATGTCTCCCGATGGCATTCTAGTTTCAGTTCAACAGCAAAGCAAATATTTTCATCAACCTCAAAGCACTGCTGTATTTTGTGGAATTCAAATAACTATGCAAAGGAGAAGGCCCTAACGTAAGGCAACTACAGTTGCTACGATGGCTACAGGCAGAGATGAAAGTAGGCCGGTACAGCCTGGTATGGAGTGGGCACTGGTACTGGCCTGTACACAGCCGATATTGAAACGCTGCTGCGGCAGCACTTTAAGGTCACTGCCCCTTTTGCCCCCCCCCCAGGGTGCCGACATGGGGGGGGGGCAAAAAGGGCAGCTGCCCCAGGGCCCAGTGATTTAAAAGGCCCTGGGGCTCCCAGCCACTGCTACCACAGCAGCAGCCAGAGCCTCAGGCCCTTTAAATCACGGCCGGAGCCCTGGGCGGTGTGGGCCAGGCAGCGTGGAAGGGCTGGCTGGGGGAGGCTGACCCCCAGCCCTGCCCCTTTTGCCCAAGGCCACGCCCCTTCCATACCGGTAAGTCTTTTATGATACTTTCACGCCTGGCTACAGGGAATTTTTTCATGGGAATGGCCAGTTTACCATCTATTACATTCAGTAATTTGTGCATGCAATAACTGATTCCACATGCAGTTATGGTAAATGGCCAGAGACATCAGGCACATTTATTTGTATATTTTTATGTGCAGCTCTAGACTTCAAATTGAAAATCAGATCCTTTTGTTAAGCATATCTCTTCATCCATTTAGGATGGCACATTGATAGTTTGTAGTTTACTGGTGGGAAATATAGTATACCAATCTATGTGAGAGAGAGGGGGATTAAAGAGGGGGCTTTTGGGCACTACCATAAGTATTTACTACCAATACTAATAATAGAAATGGGATGGAAACCTATAGTGAAAACCAATGTAAAAGGAGGAGAAATAGGAGTGAGACAGACAGTGCCAAGATTGAAATGATACAACAGTAAAAGATATGAGATAGACAGCAAGAGATTAAATGGAGTCCAATAAAGGAAAACTGAGTTTCATCTTGTGGAATGTCTAGGGATTCAGCAATCCAATTAGCAGTATCATAGAAATTAAAACTCTGGGCAGAATGAAGGAAGAGGTTTCCATCCAACAGACCCATATGAATAATAACAACCCTTGCAGATACTGAATATAGCTCAAGGTTTCCTATCAAACTTATATATAAAATTAGTAAAGTATTAGCTTCCAGTGGCTTCAGATGTTTACTTATGAAGCCTTTCTGGAAGCTAGACTGCGGGTTGAGTGCCTTTGAATCACATAGAATGGTTAATGCCACATTGGAGAGTCATAGGTAGGGCCCTACGGAATTTGTGGCCATGAAAAACACGTCACGGACCATGAAATCTGGTCTTTTGTGCACTTTTACCCTGTAGTATACAGATTCATGGGGGAAACCAGTGCTTCTCAGACCGGGGGTCCTGACCCAAAAGGGAATTGCATGGTGGGGTGGGGGAGGAAGAGAAGGTTATTTTAGGTGGATTGCAGTTTTGCCACCCTTGCTTCTGCGCTGCCCTCAGAGCTGGGTTGCCGGAGAATGGCGGCAGGTGCCCAGCTCTGAAGGCAGCGCCCTGCCAGCAGCAGCATAGAAGTAATACGGGTGGCAATACCGTACCATACCATGCTTCCTTCTGCGCTGCTGCCTTCAGAGCTGGGTGGCCAGAAAGTGGAGCCGACGTGCACGGGCTGAAATTGTGGAAAAGCAGCATCACTTGCCCCATAACTTCAGCTATTATTAGAGTTTTGTCCTTCAAAACAAACATCTATTTAAGGCTATATCTGAATACATTCAAAATGGCTGGGGGGCGGTGGGGGGGGAGACAGAACTGTGTGCTGAGTGCAAGTGCATTAGTATCTAACTAATCATGCTGATCACTGCTGGCTTTTATCTACATATTTTCCTTCATTGTTCATAAGGAAACTCAGTCTTAAGACCCGTGGATGATAACTATACATTAGTATCAATTAGAAGTTGAAAGGACACATCTCTTTGATTTATCATTAAAATAATTAAAGAACTTGAGTAGGAAAGCTTCTCTTCTCAGTTTCTCTTTCCAATTTTCTGTGTTTTGAATTGAAAAGGCCCTGCACAAATTTGTTCCATCTAATGATTCATATTTTGATATAGAAGGACTCTGAATATTTTCTTATAAAGAAGCCCTAAGGTACAGAAACCATTTTTCCCCTTTGTTGTGTTGATTCCTAGCTATCATAAAGGATTCCATTTCTATTGCTTCCATTGATTATGGACTCTCCTTGGGCATAATTTATTTCTTTCATTGTCCCCTTTCGACTACAGACAGAGGCAGCTTGGAACATTGTAAATTAAACATTGGGGCGTCATAAAGAAATTTCAGAAACTTCCATGCAAAACTTAAAAAAGTATTTGGGTTTGTTTCAGGTATGAAAAAGTTTGAATACATTTTAAAATGTTGTCTTTCAGTTCTGCATTTGTGAGATCTGCCTAGCTCTTTCCTCGACATGACAGTGATGAGTGCTCTAAAGATACGTTAACCAGGGCTCAAATACAAATGAAGCACACTAGCTCTTTCAAGCCCCCATCTTGTGACCCAGCTCTTATTTAAAGAGAAGAACAAGTCCTAGATTCACAAATGTATTTAGTTTCCCAAATTCCATTAAGTTAATTTGTGTGTGTGTGTGTTTGTCCCCCCCACCCAGTCTCTCCTTAATGTGTGGGAACTCTACAAGAAAGAGCCCGCAATGGGAGGAAATGGCACATTGCCAACAGCCCTGCTAGCTCTTCCTCTGCTTGCACCTGGCCAGACAGGCATCCAGACCCTAGAAATTTCTACCAGGCCTTGGTCTTGACTTGTTTGGAATGTGCCCTGCATGTCCCCACCAAGAAAAGCCAGGTAGGGGGAATCATCTAGTATGAAAGATGTCTTTGGTGGAGTTCCTCAGGAAGCAGATATGAGAGTTGCAGGAGGAGGTGGCTCATCCAGGAGCACAAGGATTTCAACAGAACATGGAGATGTCGGGTGTGATGCTGTATGATTGAATATGACCATTTATATCATTGATATTGTCACTGTTATACAACAGCAACAAATCCTGAACAAAGCATGTCATGTAAGGTGTCAATGGAAAAGTTATGATTTGCTAAGTATGATTATCCTGTTTATATGCACGTATTATTTTCATATCTGAAGTTATGAATGTTGGCTATGTACTGGCATTATACATATGTGTTGGATTCCTGGGTAACAGCCACCAGGTAAAATTTACATTAAGGCCAGAAAGCTATGTATTGATGGCCCATCAAGGACATTTAGCTCTCACAATGGGCCATAGCAGAAAGTCATTCCACACAGATAGCTCTTCCTGTAGACACTTCTGCAAGAATATGGGCAATGGCAATGTCAGTCATCAAGCCATGTAAGGACTTGTGATATGCTCAGGTGACCCTGGACTCCATCTTGAGACAGTAAATTTCCAAGCACATGGAAGAAGATATAAAAGACCCCTGAGATCTACATTTTGCTTCTTTCCTGCCCTGATTCTCTGGACTATGGATTTACAACTAAAAGGAGCATTTTGAACTACGCACTGAGGCCCTTCCAATCATTTGGAAGTTACCAGAGAGACTTTCCAGGCTAGCAGTTTATTCCATCACTGCTACAAACCTGATAAGGACTTTGCAGTTGTTTGTATGTATATGATCTATTAACCATTAACAACTATCTTATTCTTTATTTTATTATTAAACCTTTAGTTTTTAGTCACTAAAGGGTTGGCATTAGCATGATTATTGGATAAGATCTGAGTTATATATTGACCTAGCTAAATGGCTGATCTCTTGAGATTAGAAGGACCCTATGCTTGATGAAATTGGTTTTCAGTAACCACTCATCATAGAGTCCAGTGTCTGGGTGGTAAGGCGAGGAATGGAATGCCTAAGGAGACTGCATTTTTGACTTCCTGTTAACCAGTGTGGTGAGATAGAAGTTTACTTTAGGTTGCCCATCTGAAACAGTATTTCATACCTTGAGGTTTACTTATCTATAAACACAGCTCTAGTCCACCTACTTGCATTCATTGATACAGTAGTAGACCTTTATTTGAAAGGGATGTGAGACCATTCTTTTTAATCTGACGAGTATCCTTTGTAGTTTTTTCTTTTGCATTTTTGATAAGATATTGGGCCAAATCTTCAGCTGGTGTAGGTTACAGTAGCTCCATTGAGCTTATACCAGCTAAGGGGACCCAGTAAATTTAGATCATTAATGAGGTGACAACCTTTAACTTATTTTCATCCTAGTTGGACCTACTGCTGTAGCAAACTGATTGTACTAGTCTAACTTTGTCTGACTTGGGGAGCACAGTGTTTTTCACATTGTTCTTGGCAATTTTGCCCATTGACAATAGATTTTAATCTGTAAAAACCCTTCACCTAACAATCTTTATTAATAAAGGGAAAGGTCAATAAATAAGTTGCCTTTATAGTTAGAGGTTGGAGTTAATGCCAGCATCTCACTCTAAATAGATACGTGGCCTTTGATCTTTTTCATTAATATGAAACCTACAAAGAGATCTCAAAAGAATTGAGCAGGATTTTATTCAAAATGCAAAAGTTGTAAAAATTAAAGTTCAGTCAATGGAATATGCAGACACAGCGATGCCTAGAAACCCATGAACAGCAAAATCTCCTGGTAGAACCCATAATCCAAAAAGTAATCCTAAAGTTCAGGGATTAACATGAGGCTTTATGTCAGAGTTTTACAAGAAGATTGAGGTAACTCACATGTGAGGGTGTCGAGGGGATATAGGAATCTCCTGTTCCTTGTACGTACATTCTGGATCACCAAAGAAAGTCACACGAGGTCTCACATGAAAGCCAGTATCACACTGGTGATAAATATCATTGTGAAATGCAAGTACAGATACTATGTAAGGAGTTATGAACTGAAACCATGTTCTTAAAGTCTGTGTCTGAGGGTTGGTCACCAGCAAAAGTCTTCTGTCAGACAAAAGATGTTTAGCCATCTATCTGTTTACATGTAGACTGAGTATCGTATTGTTCACAGTGGGTCTTCCATCACCAGTCTGAATTGAATGCAAATAAAAGATTGTGAAAAAGAACTTCAGAAAGAAACTAACAGGAAGAGAAACACAGTAAGGAGAAAGAACCTTATCCTGCACTTCATAGGTTTTCTTCACTGTATTTGGGGGGCAAAGATGACACCCTGTTATACTTCACCTGGGAAGTAAATGGACAGCAAGTTTGCTCTGTGAAAGTGGGATCTCAGCCAGACTTGGGTGAAAATAATGGACAGAATGTTGGATGAGATAAGCTTCTTTAGACAGAAGGTTAACCTGTTAGTTTAGTATCTAGAAAACACGTTATGATTTTGTTTGATATGTAACCATTTATTTCCAATATTCTTACTTGCTATCACTTGAATTTATTATCAAAGAATAGAGATTAATACTTTTCACTATAGATATATCTCAGTGCTGTGGCATTTTGCAAAATGCTGGTGCTGAATAGAATCTTACAAGCTGGTGTGTTCTGTTTCTTTAGGAAGATCAGACCTCCTAACATCATTGCATCCGATGAAGTGGGCTGTAGCTCACGAAAGCTTATGCTCAAATAAATTTGTTAGTCTCTAAGGTGCCACAAGTCCTCTTTTTCTTTTTGCGAATACAGACTAACACGGCTGCTACTCTGAAACCTCCTAACACTGTGAATGCTCAGTGGATAAGGGGCTGGACACTGCAGGGAATGTACTTTGTATGGGAAAGTTGGTGTGTGCCCATCACCACCTGTTCAGAGAAAGCAAGGCCTGTGGTGGCCTGGAAGGCAGTGCTTGTGCTGTCAGAGGCTGATGGTTTCAGGGAGCTGATCCATAGCAGGCACACGCAAGACTGCTTCACACCAAGAGCAGGTGGTAGTGTGGTGCCTTACAACCCTGGGGAATGTCACAGCAGGAAATCTTCTTTACAAAAGAATTGAGAGTTGGAGTAGAAGTTCTGGTAGGTAGCTATGACTATATAGGTAGCTAATTACAACTGCAATGTGATCCACTGCAAATTTCTTCTAAACAAATATGGCTTATAGGACATATAGGCATAGCATTTTAGGGCAGAAGGGTTCTATAGTCTGACCTCCTGTATGTCATAGGCCTCCAACACCACCCAGCACTCACTCACTACACCCAACAACTGAAATCAGACCAAACTATTACAGCACACAGGAGAATAGACTATTATGTGCCAGAGGCAGAGAATAGGAGGGACTGAGGTGCACCAATGCCTGAGGCCACCGTGAAGGTAGGGAAATGATTAAATGAAATATACCCAAATAATGGTCCCACACCAACGTGAAACAGAGGAAGTTGAAACCCCCTCAAGGTAACAGCCAATCTGACCTGGGGAAAAACTTCTTCCTGACCACATATATGGTAATCAATTAGACCCTGAGCATGTGAGCAAGAAAGTCAACCAAGTATCACAGAGGGAGAATGCTTGGTGCCATCTCACAGCCTAGCCCTCCCCATCCAATGTCCCATCTGCTGATGTGGCCATCTCTGATGCTTCTGAGGAAGGAGATACTCCTCTCTCCACCCAGTACATTGCGGGGTGGGTGGGTAGAAATACCTTTCTGACCCCTTCAAGTGGGAGGCTGAAACTCTGAAGCATGAGCTGATAAAATATGTGTGGCAACACTAAAATTATAAGATTCCCCTGTATGATGTTGTTAACACATGTTCCAAACACCACAGCCCTGCCCAGCCAGAAGTCAGGTCTGTCCGGAGGGGAGGGATAGCTCAGTGGTTTGAGCATTGGCCTGCTAAACCCAGGGTTGTGAGTTCAATCCTTGAGGGAGCCATTTGGGATCTGGGGCAAAACTTGGGGATTGGTCCTGCTTTGAGCAGGGGGTTGGACTAGATGACCTCCTGAGGTCCCTTCCAACCCTGATATTCTATGATTCTAAACAAAGGAGGAAATGCATGTTTGTTTACTGCTTAAATGCAAATGAAGACAGAATCAAGCAGCAAGAGAAAATACAGGAAATTCAAATAGGTGAAAAAATCAGCAGGGAATATCCTTCCACATAGACTCTTTGTCTCCTAGGTCTCAATGGGAAATGTTTTTCAGGAGAATGACAAACTATCAGGAGGGACAAACACCCCAAGGCACCCCTCTCTCTCTTCCTACCCATCACATTCTCAGCACCTGAAGAGACAAGGGAAGCAGCCATTAGTCCCTGGGGGAGGGGTCCTGACCTAAAGAGTTTGGTCAGTAAGACTGCTGAAAGCATGTGGTGAGAAATCTAATATAGTTTATGTTAGGCACCAGTAAGTATTTTATCTTTATTTTTCCCTTAACCATTTCTGACTTTTATGCCTCATTACTTGTACTCATTTAAAATCTCTCTTTGTAGCTAATAAACTTGTCTTGTTTTATCTAACCCAGTGTGTTCAAGTTGAAGGGTATGAGTAACTCCATTTGGGGTAACAAGTTGGGTGCATATTATTTGCTTAAAGGAATAATGGACTTAACATATTTGGACTGTCCAACATAGGGCGGGGCAGTACAGGATATACATTTCTGGGGGAAGATCTGGGACTGGGGGTGTGTTGGGGTTACGCTGAAGCATAAACCAGGCTGGTAAGAACCAAGATGTGGCTGGCTGTAGCGCACACACACACACACACACATAGCTGGGAGTGAGTTACATGATGGAGGATGTTTGTGAGCAGTCCAGCACAAGGCATTTTGAAGGGCACCCCAGGTTACAGGGCAGGGGTGACACAGCTACTCATTGGTTTGGATTGTATCCTGGTATGTCACAATCACTAGTTAACCATCATAGAAGTTTAAAATTCTTCTATAAATTGTTTATTAAAAGTACAATTAATTCTCATTTTAGGGACAGTTACAGAACAATAAGATTAACAAAGAAGCGCCATTCACTACGTTCTTAGGCTACATTTTTTGGACATGGGCTAAATCAATTTTCCAGTGATACCTTGTCAGGAGACTGGGTTGTGTGGGTGGCCGTGCCTAGTGTTTAGAGCGGGAGCCTATAGCCCACAATAGGAGTCCAGCATCAGAGCTGAAGTCCAAGGCCAGGTGGCAGAGCCACGAACCAAAGTCAAGGGCCAGAGACAAAATGACAAGTTGGGAATCAGAGCTGAGGGTCAGAGCCAGATTACCTGGCGTGAGGTGAGGCTAAGTCCAAGTCAGCAGCAGGATTGGCACAGGAGCTATCACAGCCATGGGCAAATGCTTTGAGCAGCCACTGAACTACTGCTGCTGCCAGGCTAATGGGCTGGCCTTCTGCCCTGTCCAAAAAAATCAAGTGGGCCATTCCAATGGGTTGTCTAACTGAGGTGGCCCATTAGGCTGTCAGGAGACTGAACAGGGGCAGTTATTTACTCCTTATTCCTGACACACCATGACCTTCAAGATCATTTAATCTTATGTCAGATCAGACTATTTTTCTGCAAATAATATTGTCACAAATATAAAGAGAAAGACACCTCACCATTCCCCTCTCACTGAAAGAGGCTGAAGAAAATTTATGTAGTTGCTCATTGTCACAAATCTTGACACCCTGTTGAATTCTGTACAAATGGTCTAATAAAGTCCAGGAAGGGTTTACAGTGGAGGAAGCAACTGTTCTTTGGAAAAATAGTAAGGTGGGAATCCTAAATCTCTGGCTTCCTTTAATCAATATTCAGACTTCTCATGAACTTCACTACTCTTCTAATGGGTAGAATCTACAACCTGTGCTGACATGAGTTACTCCACTGAGATAATCTGGAAGATTCATGTCAGTAAGAGCTGCAAGGTCAAACTTAATACTTTCTCTCAGAAAATGCATAGTGAAGGACATAGACAAAACTTGTATATAAGCACCATGCCCTGAGTTACCCTACATGATCAATATAAATTATAACCCACCAGTTTAGCTTTGGTCATTTTATTCACACACCTTGCCCTACTTTAATCCATACCATATGCAGCTACTAAAGTAGTCTTTCTTGCCTGTCAATTTGATCATGGCATTCTCTGTTCTGAATCCTTTCACTGGCTCCCTAGGTGTTATCCCATCCAATGTAAGCTTATCACCACCTTGGAAGCTCTTCATATCTCTGTCTCTCCATGCACACCTTCCTTGTCTGGCTTCACATTATCCCTTCTGTTCCCTAAACGATTATATAATTTATTAGTGTTTTATTAATTAATTATTATTATTATTATTATAGAATTGTCTGTATAATGTTATGGAACGTGCATGAAGAATGGAAATGGAGTCTGTTCTGACAATACCAGTAGTTCTTGTCTGTAACAGAAGGAGGTGTCCCAAAGTTTACTTGCAAAATTGTTGGTGACTTTGTAGTATAAGTCATGCTAGACAGGACAGTTTAATTAATAAATGATACTATGGGGGTAGCTAAATTCAAATTTGAGTTGGTAATATTATTTGGATTGTTACGGACTGAGATGAATATTTCGTGGAGGACAGTTCATGTATCTAATCTAGCAAGCACATAAGTAGTTTGTACATATTTTTTAATTTGGAAATAGCAAATTTATCTTGTAGATAATATTTGACACTTATATAGTAACTTCATTTGGAAATGATTCAGAAACTATAAACATACAGTGCCACCAATATATAACCACTGTTGAGTCAGAGAGCTGCTAACAAGCGTACCTTACAGTAGCATCAGTATAGGAAATTTGGGGCAAGAGGTTGTAGAAGAAAAACACTACTCTTCTGAAAATGTGATAGGAGCCTTTATAGCTTCATATGGACCTCGGTTATTAAGATTTTATCTGAAAGATCACAGACAATATTTACTTGAACTATATCAGAAGAATGACAAGGGAGGGAAGAGTCAACTCCGCTGGGATGTAAAGTAGTGGTTCCAGATGGTCTATTAATTCCAAACCTGTTGCTTAGGGCACTAAGCTATGTCCTCCAGCTCAGATCTCTAAGTGAGAATAGAGACCCTTTGATGCCATGTCATTCGGAATACATATCCTTTGCTACATCCCTCAGCTAACCGATGCCTTTACGCAGTCAGATTTTCCATGTGCCATAAATCCTTTCTCTTTAAACTATTATTTTTGTAGTCAGTTAATAGATGGAAGACAGTGGCCGAGCCAGGTTCTGCAGCAAGAGGGCATGTTCACAAGAGTTCTAGGAAAAAGCAAAACCAAACTCTCCCTGGAGTTTCCAGTTTCTTCACAGGGTTTCTTATTCAACCGAAAGAATAAAACCCAGCAAAGTCTCTGGTCACAGTAGCTGAACAGGCTGTAAAAAGCAAATAATATAAAACAGCTTAAAGGGGGCAGCTGTTCTGACTCCAGAGCTCCCCGTCTTGACTTCCTACTTCCTGCCAATCCCCTTCCTTCACACAAGAGGACAGTCCTTTTAAGGAGGGTCAGAGTCCCAGTATGCTAAGCTGTACCTGACTGCATGAGGTTCGGGGAGGAACTCTTTGGCGACACACTGCTGGGATTTAGCTCCTCCCATTGCTTTCTCGCTCAGTAGGCTCACTTGCTTAGGGGACACTAGCATTGCCACTTTTGGTTGGACGTATTCCTGGAGGTTTCATCACATGACATAATCTTTAATTAAAGATTAATCTTTAGTTCCTGGAGACTCCAGGACAATCCTGGAGGGTTGGCAATCCTAACGGGCAGCATTGTGGTGGAGGAATAACAGGGCAGGGAACTCCTTGCTGAGGGCACCAGAAGTCCTTTACAACCCATCACAGAGGCATTCAACACTCCACATAACAGCCAGCTTATTTTTTAATATTTGTGCTCTGGGTTGAAGGGCTTTGGTGTAGGGTTTTGTGCAGGGTTTTGTGCTGTTATAGGTTGTAGTGCCATTTTAAAAAAAGCCCATATAGGTAACAGAGGGTACAGCACCAGGAACTTCAGGGATTTATTTCATAGTCACAGGGCATAGGTCTAGAAAATGTCAGAACAGATGTTTAATATTTCACTGCTATCTCTGATTCATTGCACATATATTTAGGCTCTGTTCAGTTGTCACTAGAGTACTGAGATTGGTGACATGACATATAATCTGACTGGTCGGCTAATTGAAGGTGATAGGAGTCTTGGGTTGTCAACATTACTCAAATCTTTTTATTAGCTGAGTCTCAAGACTTTCTCTTCTGGTTTTATCAGGTAAATTATGTGACGGAAAGTGAATAAGATCATATTGGGCCTGACTGTGCAGCACAAGGCATTTAGGGCTAGACTGACAAGGAAGATTCAGTGTTACAATGCTTAACTTTTAGGTTGCCCGTAATACAGTGGCATTCATAACCCTGAGTTATGTATCTAAGATAGCCAGTAGGAAATTCTGAGGAGAGGGGAGTGATTCAGGCTCTGCATCTCAAAGGGATTTAGATGCCTATCTCCACTCAGGATTCACAGTTGCGAATCTTCTCCTGGAGTTAGGTGTGCAAGACAGCTCAGTCCTTTATCAAGCAAATCAGTGACAGTAGTGCAGCAGCTCTTTCACCCAACAGCCCAGAGCACTCCCCTGGGCTTTGGGAGACCTGTCTTTAAATCCCTTCTTTGCCCAGTATGGAGAAAGGATTGGAATCCAGGTTTCCTATAGCTCATGTGAGTGCCCTCACATCTGGGCTATCGAGTAGTCTGGAGTTCTCATCCCTGCAATAGTACTTGTGCTGTACTGGCTTCAATCCCTTTGACTTCAGTTGGCTTTGCCAGTGTAAAATGAGAGCTCAATCTGGCCTTTTAACTCTGGGACATACTAGGCCATCAATTTTCAAGCAGAATTTCCTTCTAAAATCAACATGGAATGTTGTCTAAAAACCTGATGGGGGGATATGTTCCTTCATTTTCTTCTCTTTTCATGCACTAATGTATTTATACTTGATTGAGTATATAGTATTAGATTTAAAGCCACTAAACATATTAATGGGACAGGCACACTGACTAAACAGTTAGTGGTGTAAGACTGTACTAATTTCGTAGGAATAAGAAAAAGGAAAAACAAAGAGCTATTAAGGCAAAGAGGATGAGACATCTAACAGTAGCCAGTTACTAAATAATCACCTTAAAAAAAACCCTACAGCTGTCTCTCTTTGCCAAATTTAAAGTACCAGCTCCAGAAACGGATGCCAGAGAAAAGTTCCTATAAAAGGGTAGCTCGAATTTGAGGACAGTCAGTAGGGGCATGTTAATTATCAAAAATCAGTGAAAGAATAGCTTTGTATGCCTTGTGGGGAGGTAGGGGGGCTGGTTGTAGGTAGGGAATTTTATTACTGTATTATAGTGGATATTAGTCTTGCACAGGTGGTGGTAGAAGATATACACTATTGTAACCCTGAGCCATGTCATATGAGCGGATCCTGGAAGTAAAGTTCATTCTCTTATCAGCGTTTCAGGGATAAGAGGAATAAGTAAGATTAGAATAATAGTTAATAGGTAGGAAATAGCGTGCTTATAATTTCAGTACCATCAACTGCAAACATTCCAAAATCACGAGTCAGGCCCTGCCCAATCTCTTGGGATTGGCTTAAAAATCAAGAGTTTTGAAAACCATTTGCCGCCTTCTTTGAGTCTTTAGGGAACACTTTGGTCACATTGTCAAGTTCTCTCTGCAACGAGGAGAACTAGAAATTTTACTTTTTTTTTTTTTCTTCTTTAAAGTGAAAGCTGAGAATCCTCCATAATACATGTCTCCAAGAGTGAGGGCTTTCAGTAAAGCACCAAATATTCTAAGATAAGGATAAAATTATGAGAGATGGCAGCATTATAATTAAATCTAAAATGCATGTGTTTTAAATACTTACGAGAACATATGTTTTCAATCTGAATTACTATTGTTTTACATAAATGAGAAAGGCAAGCTTCTCTCTGCCACCAGGAGTGATAGAAACTTTAATAAAATAATAAAAGCAGATATTCTTATGGAATCACTTGACTCTAGGTGATGGGACTTTAAAACACACCAAATATCATGAGGCTTATGATTAAATTACAAAAGTTTTAGACACTGCTATCAGACAGCATCATGTGTGTATGTCTTGCTTTGCAACCCGCTGTATCTCAACTGAAACTGCTCTACAAAATTGAGGACTTCTCAGCAAATTGGCAAACAAAATCCTTAGGGAAATAAAGATGCAGAAAGCAGGCATAACAGCTGTATGACTACATACATCACAGTATAGCTACTGATTAAGGTTACTTCACATTAGAGATGAGTGATAACCAAAACTTTGACACTCGTACTATAGAAAAATTCAGATCCAGATTTGAATCCTGACTTTACGAACTGCCCCTTCTCTTTAAAAGATGAAGAGAGAGAGATGGATAAATTTGGATCTCAGTATTGTAGCTCAAAACCAGCTCTAGTTCATGCTAGTTTTGGGAAACCTTAAACAAAATTTAGAGTTTCACTTCAGTTTGGACAAGTTCTCAAAACTTTATCTAAACTTCCTGAGTCTGTAAGACTGAGCTGGAGATTTAACTGGAAATGGCTTTTCAACAAAATGTCCAATAGCTCTGTGTTGCTCAAAAGCTTGTACCTTCTACCAGTAGAAGTTGGTCCAATAAAAGAGATTTACCTTGTTTCCTCAACAGCTTCCATGTCAGCCAGGCCAGAAAAAAAAAGGGGGGGGGTCTTTCCCATGGCATTTTGGCACTACTGCTTCAGAATAGAACCTGGAAATGCAGAAACATGTTGGGGGGAGGGGGGCGAGATGGGAGAAATGAAGTTGCAAGATTGGACCCTTACAATTACTACTACTGGTTGATTAATGAAGAAAAAACAGATTTGCAAATATATTAATAAACTGACAACTTGAATTTGATGTGCTGCTATTTCTTTTTTGCAAATATTCAGATGACCGCTGATACTCATGAAAACATTTGAGAGCCCCAAAAGCTTCAGGATTTCCCCTCAGAAATGCATGATTGTTTTTATTTGTTATTCATTATCACATGCCACAAATAACCAATAGTTGAACAACTGTTCATCTGAAAACTATTTCTTCAAATAGTTCTCTCTCTCATGTCAAACAGTAGTTCTGAGGTACTCCAAACAGATATCAGGAGTCTATTGTACCATACACACAGATAGCACAAAGACAGTCCTTGCCCCAGAGAGCTTCTGATCTAGGTTTTAGACAATACATACACGGACAAAGTAGAGAGAGGGAGGTTGGAGGACAAGGTAGCAGCAGAGACAGGTGTGATTGTATAACTTAGTAGTCAAAGTGGCTTCAGTAGCCACCAGCCAAACTGTTGGTGAATACTTCCAAATCATGGCTACATTTGTAGCCATCAGAAATGCAATTCTTAAAACTACAGAGAGAAATGGAATGATGAATATTATTCAACCTGCTCTGGAGGTTACAGTAAACTGCTCCCCTCCCCCAATAGTTAAATATCTTTATTAAAATGTAAATAAACGAGTGCCAAAAATTATCTTGTACACAGGTTAACAAGTACAAAAAAAAACTGTAAGGCATTTGTTTACACAGGTCTTTAGGTAAACACTATAAAAAGACTTACAGTTTCTTTGAATGAGATTATTTAAAGTTTGTTTTAATTGTTGTGAGGCCATTACAATGAGCACCACATCAAATAGGTAAATAAATACGAGAGAGAGAGTGCGAGCGAGCGCCCCTAGGTGGATGAAGTAATATATCTTTTATTAGACCCACTTCTGTTGGTGAGAGAGACAAGTTTTCGAGCTCACACAGAGCTCTTCCCCAGACCTGAAGAAGAGCTCTGCGTGAGCTCAAAAGCTTGTCTCTCTCACCAACAGAAGTGGGTCCAGTGAAAGATATTACCTCACCAACCTTGTATCTTTAATGTCCTAGGACCAACCTGGCTACAGCACTGCATAAATAAATACAAGCAAACAACAGCAGTGATAAAAATGATTAGAAAGTCTCTTTTCATTTCTATTTATATCACTAGATTACTATCTGACCCTGTGGCTTCCTTTCCTCAAATATGCAGAAAAGATTACTGTGGTCCAGAAAAACCTCAAGCTTTCCATGAACTTTCCATTCTGATATAATTAGAAATAAGACACCTCTTATTTCTACTTTTCAAATGATCTCCATGACTTACATGCCTGAAGAAGTATCTGGTTCCAGAATTTACAAGATTATTTTCTCCTCAGATCTTGGATTTTCTGAACATAATCACAAATTATAGACTTCATAGTGTTCATGGGCATAATAGGGAAGAATAGTTTTCTCCACTGCAGGAATTACTCAGTGAAATTCTGTGGCCTGTATCATGCAGAAGGTCACCTACCAAGCACAATAGAGTCCTGTTCCATGACTGTGGCTACTAGATGCAAAGGTGATGATATGTAAATAGCTAGAGTGGGGCTCAATAAATTGAATTAAATAAATTAATGGATTCATTAAATACATCTGGACTCCTTCAAACAATGAATTAAAACCTGCTGTCTTACTGTGGGTAGTCACACAGGATCCAATTCTACTGACACTGCTATAAGCCACGAGCAACTTGATTGAACTCAATAGTTAAAATAGTGTAAAACTAACGGAAAAGGAGAATCAGCCCCACTGACTTAATTAGGACAACCTATGTGAGTAAAGGCTGCAGGAGCAGCTCCCATGTCCTTAATTAAAACTTACTCTTCAAGCAGCAAACATATTTCACCAGGGCAGTTATACACATTGTCCTTTTATATAATTTATGTTGTATTGTATAAATCATTTCTTTTGTATCCTTTCTGGATTGATTTTTATGACATTTATAATCATAAGTTTAATTTAAATTTAAAACAGCAACAAAAGTGTAATGACTTTGTTGCACCCTGGGGGAAACTGCAGCTGTGCTGATACTGCTAATGGAAAATAAACTGCCACAGGAAAGCTCCAGCCTGGTGGCTCGGTCGCTGCTCTGCTTTCACCAGCCTGTTCTCTTTCTAACATCCTAAGGGTGAGGTTACAGTGAAACAAGTGATTATATGTTAAAACAGCATCTTCCTACTCACTCGGTCTACTCCCAAAGACCTATCTTTGTACCTTACTCAGGCAAAACTCCTGCCGAAGTTGATGAGTCTGTATTTGTGTCCGTGAGTTTTAACTGCTTATTGGAGTGACTAATGGCCCAATTATCCCCATGTTGGTTATTCTCATATAGGACTCTAGAAACTCTGAACATGAATTTGTGAAGTTTCCATCAGAGAGGAGGAAGGATTTGAGACCCTCCTCCTGATCCATGGAATGTGAAGGGTGCTTAGTCTCCTGAAATTCATGGATCTCCCAAGACGTGCTAGAGGGCAGGATCATTGAAGGAGGACTAATCCCTCTGTGTTCCCGCATCATTTTCTGCCCATATGGTAGCATGGCTTCTGCAGGGGCTGTGCTCTCTGAATTGTTGCTACTCCCATGCTCACCCTCCTCTCCCACTATCAACAGGGTTCTTTCACTTTGCAGAGCAAGAAGCAGAGAAAGTCAACCTGGATGGGATCAACTCCAACAGTCTTATAACATAAATAAAAAAGTGTGGTCTTCCAAAGTAAACTGGGTTCAACCAAAAGAGGCTGAGTGATGGGGACACTGGGATTATAAAGTAGACCTTTACCAGAAAGATAATAAAAGCTCAGTAAAGTGCTTTGATAGTGGGGCTTGATACTGATCCCATTGAAATTAATGGCAAAACTCCCACTGACTCCAAGGAGAGCAGGCTCAGACTCATCGTCACATAAGTGAATGTGTCTATTCATGTGTGTAAGAGCTGTATGCAGTATCAGGATATACAATATCTTTCAGCCAAGCCTTCTCCTGGGAAAGGGAACTAGCAAAGATGAATGAGAACTCTGTAAATTGATGGTGTTTCTGAGGATCATGGTAATGGCTTAGTTGCTGCATTTTGAAGTGTTTGATGTATTAATATAAATTTTTATTTTTGGACCACCTGTGCGTATTGTATTACTAAGGCCTAATTTATGAAGACCAGAAACAATATGTTAGGATGATAAAAATCAAGCTTGACCACAGCTGAAATACAAGGGTTAAAGCTAAGATCTGATGCAATACAAAATTGATGGCAACAGACTGAAGATTACAACAAAATTTGAGCGTGGGCCACTGAATAGAATATTGTTCAAGGACAATTTATCAAGAAACATCTAGTTGCCCAAACAAAGCCACTCAAGTTTTATTCATATTATCATCATCACTTTTCAGGTACTAAAAAGTGAATGTGTCAATTAAAGAGACTCAGTTCCTGATCCTTATATAATTGAATTTGAAAGCAATCTGCAGGAGAGGAACATTAGACAGAACACGAGAGCACACAATGGTTTTGTACCCTGTAACAATGGTTTATTCAAGTAGGTTTTTTTCTGTTTAGTGATAAAGTAAACACATATAACCCACAGAGAAGTGGCTTCAATAGATAAAATGTTGAGATGAAAGGATACTTATCTGTTTAGAAGATAGCTATTTCTTATAGAATTTGGAGAAAATATCAAAATAAAATGAAGATAGTACAATGTTGATTATCCTCATGAGGGTGGTAAAATTCATTCCAATAACTGATGCTTCAGATGAACAGTGGCTTGAACAAAATCTATAAGAAAATCTTACTCCTACAGAGTTTACAAAATCTGCAGCTTTTCTCTTGTGAAGCTCACGAAACACTGAAGGTTTACATGCTGAAAGGCTTCAGCACATTAACTCTTCTGTTTTCTGCATAGAAAACTTGATACATGAAAGTAAGACATATCTGACCTTAGCTATATTCTACAGGAAGAGGCAGCCAGGTTCAGTTATTAGAGCAGGGAACTGTATTCCTGGATTCAAATATTGGCTTTGCCTCACTGCGTGATCTACCTTGGGTATGCAGTGTTGTTGTAGCCACATTGGTCCCAGGATATCAGACAGACAAGGTGGGTCAGGTAATATCTTTTACTGGACCAACTTTGATGTGAGAGATACAAGCTTTCAAGCTTACATAGAGCTTCTTTTCAAAGGTCTGTGTAAGGGGCTCTGACTAAGATCACAGCACTGATATTTTTAAAGTGGGTTTTGCTCCATTACTATAGTCTACTATAATAAAACTCTGAGCCCTCCTCTGTGAGCACTTGTGCATGCTACCTGTGAAATGCCACTCTGGCCCTTCATTACCGTTTTTCTTTATTTGTTTTCCTGCCTGGAGGAAATGGACCAGATTCTAAATCAATCTACATAACTGTGAAATTAAATAACTTCACATAACTCAGTGGGGTTACTCTGGATTTTCAGTGTTGTACATGAGAGCGGAATCTGTCCATAAAAGATGAAGTCCACACTTAAAATACTTTAACCCGCCAAGTCTAAATAAATATGTAGAACATCAAATACAATAAAATACATCAGACTAAAATCCATACAGTGTATGTCTTAAAATATTGTACTCTAAGGAATGTAACACAAACCCATAAAAATAACTATAAACTGTATTGTAAATCAATATGGAAAATAAACCAACCCAAACCCTCTATGGAAAACACTTTTACTGAATCCTGTTTTGTAAGTGGTTAAATAAACTGTTTGCTACTAAGAAAGCTTGACTGGAATTGAGGACACTGAACTATTCCAGCCTTTGCGGGGAGGGATTAGCTTGGGATATAGTATAAACCCATCAAGACAGTAAATGAGATATTCACAAGGAAATTTTTTTTTTAAAAAAGAGAAAGAAAGTAATCAACACTAGCAATTGAAATGCAGCAGGTTTGATTAGTGCTTCTTCTATCAGAAGCCTGTCCTGCCCATTATTTTGGATAACATTAGCATTTACTTGACAGCACATATCCATACAAAAAGGTTTCTCTTCTTCCACACAGAAGGAGTGGGTTGCCTTGAATGCAAAGTGATGTTAGGAAAGTATGAAATATTGAATTTCAATTTTCTCAGCAAGAAAGAGTTGACCTGCAAGGGAATGCCCTGCTCTTCCATTGCACCATGTCGCTTAGAGATTACATTGAGCTTTTGGGGGTAGCAAAGATATCTCCATCTTTGAAAGAGTGGAATTGTTCACTTCCTTGTCATTTTGAGGCCAATATATTCCTTAAAAGTATTGCTTAAAATAATATTCTCTCAGAAATGAATCCAGATGGAAACAGATGATACACTTCCAAAGACATAGGTTATTGCGCAGCAGTAATCATTTCATATAATCTAGCAATGTAAACCAATGAAAATCTCAGACATACCGTAAATGGAGTTCTGTATGTGTAGAAGTATGAACTCCTGTGATAAATGTACTGTACAGTAGGAAAGAAAGGTGAAAGTGGTTTGTTTGGCCCTTTTAGTTTTAGTAGCTATAACCTTTAAAGTACAGTATATACTGCAGGGGATTACACAGCGTAGACATGTTTACATCCCCCCAGAGTTAGCTGTTTAGTATACAGATACGTACACAAATTGTCACTTTGTTATGTTCAATACAGCTTTTTTGTTAGTGAAAAAGAGAATCCAGCAAAGTATTTAAAATGTATGTGCGTGCACATATGCAGACACAGAGAAAGCCTCCAGAAAGTGGTGAAAAGTGGTTTGTTTGGCCCTTTTAGTTTTAGTAGGTTTGTTTTAGTGGTGAAAGTGGTTTTTACCACTTTTTAGTGGTTTTGTTTTAGTGATGAAAGTGGTTTGTTTGGCCCTTTTAGTTTTAGTAGCTATAACCTATATAGACATATGCAGACATGTGGCGACACAGAGAAAGCCTCCAGAAAAAACAGTACCCCCCAAAAAACAAACTGCTCTAGACTTTGATAAAATTAGATAGCATATTGCAAAAGTTGCTAATAATAGGTTCTTTATTCTTTATTCAGGTGGCTACATAAGATTATTATGAAAGTTGAGATTGGTAACATGAAGACTTTATTCAATACTCCGATATGAGCAAGAAAATATAATTGCAGTAACAGAAAAGGTACAGTAAGTAGAGCAAAACAATCCCCTGCATTGTTCATTCTCACAATCTTATGGAGATGATCAGAAGTGAAAAAGGAAAACACAGTAAGCAGAGAGCTGCATAAGTGGGAAGTGATGATCCAGTTTACAGCATATCCCACTTTTATGCACCTTAACCATATACCCCCTCATATCCGGAATGATATCTGATATGATCTCGGCCCTTTGCCAATGTTTGTTATTCCAGGTGACCATAATTAGGGTTCATACTGTTATCGTAAACTGTTTGCATCAACACCTTTCCCAATGGCTTTGATATGTTAGTGTGGTTTTGCTCCAAGGTTACAAACCAAAAGCCCGTCAACCTTTGTTATTAAGGCATGAACTGTTCTTTTGATGTTTATTTGTCTGTCACAAAATACATCTTGCTAAATCTTATAACCCTAAATCAAACACTCATGCTAAGTACCAGGCCCTGTAGCCTCAGTCTTATTGCAAATCCTATTTTAAAAGTTTATACATAACTGTACTAAAAATACGGATGAAAATTGGTTAGGACAGCTCTTGAATGCAGGGTATTTTCCACATCTTAATGCAGATTAGAGTCCAATAAATCTCAAAATTCAAGAAATATAAAGATTTTAGTTAAATATTCCGAGGAATGTAAACTTCCCTCATTGAGTTTTCCCACATCTGAGATATAGGCTGGAAATAAAACTAGAGAATCTTCTCCTAGTTCTAAATAGTCTTATTTCAAAGAAAGAAAGTTTCTTTGATGAAGAAAGCAACACTTCGGAAGATACGGATTTTTGATCGCTAAATTCCTGTGGGATCTTCCAAACCAAACTAAACTAGTATTCTTACATAAGAACATAAGAATGGCCATACCAGGTCAGACCAAATGTCCATCTAGCCCAGTATCCTGTCTTCTGACTGTGGCCAATGCCAGGTGCCCCAGAGGGAATGAACAGAAGAGGTAATCATCAAGTGATCCATCCCCTGTCGCTCATTCCCAGCTTCTGGCAAATAGAGGCTAGGGACACCATTCCTGCCCATCCTGGCAAATAGCCATTGATGGACCTATCCTCCGTGAATTTATCTAGTTCTTTTTTGAACCCTGTTATGGTCTTGGCCTTCACAACATCCTCTGGCAAGGAGTTCCACAGGTTGACTGTGTGTTGCATGAAAAAATACTTCCTTTTTTGTTTGTTTTAAACCTGCCACCTATTAATTTCATTTGGTGACTGCTAGTTCTTTCATTATGAGAAGGAGTAAATAACACTTCCTTATTTACTTTCTCCACAGCAGTCATGATTTTATAGACCTCAATCATATCCCCCCTTAGTCATCTCTTTTCCAAGTTGAAAAGTCCCAGTCTTATTAATCTCTCCTCATATGGCAGCCATTCCATACCTCTAATAATTTTTGTTGCCCTTTTCTGAACCTTTTCCAATTCCAATATATTTCTTTTAGATGGGGCATACATGGATTTATATAGAGGCAACATGATATTTTCTGTCTTATTATCTATCCCTTTCTTAATGATTCCCAACATTCTGTTAGCTTTTTTGACTGCCAATGCACATTGAGTGGATATTTTCAGAGAACTATCCACAAGGACTCCACGATCTCTTTTTTGAGTGGTAACAGCTAATTTAGACCCCATCATTTTATATGTATAGTTGGGATTATGTTTTCCAATGTGCATTACTTTACATTTATCAACATTGAATTTCATCTGCCATTTTGTAGCCCAGTCACCCAGTTTTGAGAGATCCTTTTGTAGCTCTTCGCAATCTGCCTGGCACTTAACTATCTTGAGTAGTTTTGTATCATCTGCAAATTTTGCCCTCTCACTGTTTACCCCCTTTTCCAGATCATTATGGATACGTGGAATAGGACTGGGCCCAGTACAGACCCCTAGGGGACACCACTATTTACCTCTCTACACTCTGAAAACTGACCATTTATTCCTATCCTTTGGTTTCCTACCTTTTAACCATTTGCCAATCCAAGAGAGGACCGTCCCTCTTATCCCATGACAGCTTACTTTGCTTAAGAGCCTTTCATGAGGGACTTTGTCAAAAGCTTTCTGAAAATCTAAGTACACTATATCCACTGGATCCACATGCTTGTAGACCCCCTCAAAGAATTCTAGTAGATTGGTGAGGCATGATTTCCCTTTCCAAAAACCATGTTGACTCTTCTCCAACAACTATGTTCATCTATGTGTCTGACAATTTTTTTTTTACTATAGTTTCAACCAGTTTGCCCAGTACTGAAGTCAGGCTTACAAGCATATAATTGTCGGGTCACTTCTGGAGCCCTTTTTAAAAATTGGCATCACATTAGCTATCCTCCAGTCATTTGGTACAGAAGCTGATTTCAATGATAGGTTAAAGAATACAGTTAGTGGTCCTGCAATTTCCCCATCTGGTCCTGGTGACTAATTACTGTTTAGTTTATCAATTTGTTCTAAAACCTCCTGTAATGACACCTCAATCAGGGACAGTTCCTGAGATTTGTCACCTAAAAAGAATGGCTCAGGTTTGGGAATCTCCCTCACATCCTCAACCATGAAGACCGATGCAAATAATTAGTTTCTCCGCAATGGCCTTATCCTCCATTAGTGCTCCTTTAGCATCTCGATTGTCCAGTGGCCCCACTGATTGTTTAGCAGGCTTCCTGCTTCTGATATACTTAAAAATGTTTTTGCTATAACTTTCTGAATCTTTGGCTAACTCTTTCTTCAAATTCTTTTATGGCCTTCCTAATTATATCTTTACACTTGATTTGCCAGTTTATGCTCCTTTCTATTTTCCTCACTAGGATTTAATTTCCACTTTTTAAAGTTTGCCTTTTTGCTTCTCACTGCTTCTGTTACTTTGTTGTTTAGCCATGGTGGCTATTTTTTGGTTCTCTTACTATGTTTTTTAATTTGGGGTATACATTTAAGTTGAGCCTCTATTATGGTGTCTTTAAAAAGTTTCCATGCAGCTTGCAGGGATTTTACTTTTGGTACTGTACCTTTTAATTTCTGTTTCACTAACTTCCTGATTTTTGTGTGGTTCCCCTTTCTGAAATTAAAAGCTACAGTGTTAAATGCTATAGTGTTCTTCAATCTCACAGGTACTATGATGGGAGCCATGTAAGTACCTAAACAGCTAATTTATTCCATATTATTATGAAATAAGTTGTGTGTGCTTTTTTTGGGACTTTGAAGAGCAAATTGGCTATCTACATATTTAATGGTCTTTTGAAAGGCTTTTAGTAAGTGTGACCCAAGAACCTCTTAATGCCAGCTGGCCAGGAAGGGCAGAGACGTTACAGGAATCTCTTGAGTCTGCTATATATATTCCAGCTCACCAGAGAATGTCACATGAGGTCTCAAATGAAAGCTGGTGCCAAGCTGGTCATCAATATCATTGTGAAATGCATATATTGATGTTGTGTAAGGAGTATGTGCATATACAGAAAATATATTCTTGAAGTCTGTATCAAGGTATGTGTCATGAGCAAAGGTAAAAACCATGTTTTTCGTCATACAAGAGATGTTTATCCATCTATTAGTTTACATGCAAATTGAGTATTGTCTTGTCCACAAGGGTCACTTATCACTCTGAACAGAATGCAAGTGAAGGATTATGTGGACCTCAGAAAGAAACTAACAGAAAGAGAAAAGCAGCAGGGAGGGAGGACGGTACATCAAAGGTTTGCTGAAATGTATCTGGGGTGGAGGGAAGAAGAGATGCCTGGGTATCCTTCACTGAGAAAGTAAATGGACAGCAATTTTGCTTCATGAAAAAGGGGTCTCAGCCAGGCTTGGTTGAAAATGCTGGAGAGAACTTTGGTGAGATAAGCATCTTTAGACAAGAGAGTAACTTCTAAGCTAAGTTCAGTCCCTAGAAAGCATGTTATGATCTTTTAAAATATATAATCATTTGTTTCCAAAAATTTTACTCACTATTACTTTAACCTCTAGTCTTTGATAATAAACTTATTCTTGTTTTCATTATAGATATATCTCAGGGCCATTGGGTTAAGCAAAATGCTGGTCCTGAATTGAATCTTACAAGCGGGTGTGTACTGTTCCTTTAGGAAGAGCAGGCTTGAAATACAGGAGGCTGGACACTGCAGGGAATGCTCTGTTTATGCAGAAGTTGGTGTGTACCAGAACAAGCAAGGCCTGCCAGGGCCTGGAAGGCAGGGCTTGTGCTGTCAGAGCCTGGTGGTTTCAGGGAGCTGATCCACAGCAGGTACACACAAGACTGGTTCACACTATTGGCAGGTGGTGGTGAAGTGCCTTATAACCCTGTGTACTGCTGGGGAGCACCACATTAAGATGTAAAGGAGGGTCACATTTCTCATTCACAGTTAATTCAAGTAAAGGAGGAGAACTATCATGATTTGCTGCCACTCTCTATAAGCAAGGTCATAATACCGACCTAATTTCCTGTAGCCCAGGCCTTAGTGTATGTAATCAACAGGCTCAGCTCTGTCAAATTGCCTCTGCATCCATGTTCAGCTTACCCACTGGGAAGAATTCACAGCACTCCACTCCTTGGCAGATACCGACATCAAGGGTATGTTTTAGGCTTACTTGCATAGCTGGAAGCTTATTTCATTTTTTAAAAGAAGTATTACGGTGTTCTAAGATAGCACAGCTTCTTAAAACAGCAAAACCATGGCAGAGTATCAGTGTGCAATCTGTTCTAAAAGCCTTTTCAAGAAGACCTAGCAGATGACTTTCCTACATCCATCCTTTTTTTATTTTTTGCCTAGTTTGAGACTTTTTATCTGCAATCTGCTCTGGACAACCTGACAAACCTGAGATGCAGCTGTCACATATTCAGTTTTGCTCTCCGCCTGGATGAGCGTCCAGAGCATTTCAAAACCCATCCAATCTGATGCTGCACAGCTATGGAATTCCAGATAAAATCTAAACTTTTTAAAAATGTTGTTTATTGCTATTTAGCTATGAAGGCCTGATTCTGCAAGCGGCTGACGTCCTCCCCTCCCACTGAGTTCAGTTAGAGTTGAGAATGCTCAGCACCTTATGGGAAGCATCGACAGCATCTGATCCATCAGCTGGAAACTCCTTGTAATCACAACTGGTTTAATATCTGCTACTCACAGATAGGCAAGAATGAATTTTGTTAAAAGTCCAGCCCCTAGAAGGAAGACTTGAGGTCTGGTTTAATGAATACTACTACTAATAATAGTGTTAAGGTGCTGCTGTTCTGATTCACATATGGTTCTGCCCAGCACTTCCTGAGAGCAGGAGGAGGATGTCTGTATAGCCATGCATCCCTTCCTGAAGAACTTAGACCCACTGTTCCTCTTACCAACCTAGCTGAGATTTTACCCCCTATTCCAGCTATTCCAGAGAGGGGAAGTGGTGATGAATAAGTCCAGATCTCCCTTCTTGAAGTGCACAGAACCCACTGCTCCTGCCACGAGTTCACTGGCGCCATGTATATTCTGCTGCCATTCCCAACCTCGGTAAGGTGACACATCATGTCTAAGTTATGTCTACACTAATGTGCATACCTGAATACTGGATTGTTCCAACCAAACCCACCCAGAGAATCTACATTTTGCTGGACACATGCAGAACACTGTCCACACGCGTCGACCAACTTCTATACTTTTGCTCTAGGTTCATTCAGTTACTGCTACCTCATCAGGGGCCATATGCCAGAGTCCTTTGCATCACACTGGAACTGTCAAAGACTGCTTTCTGGTGTGTTATTGGCACTGTTGGAGGGGAATTCCTTCCCAGAGCTGTGACCAGCTGCATTTTTTGTCCCTGTAAGGCTGATCCACCTTTGAAGGCCATAGCAGTATTTCACAAACTTGAATGGAAAAAGGAAGTGGCTTTTTGGTCCTTTGGTGGGGATCCTGCAATCTATGCCAGGGAGATGTTTATGAGAATGGTGACCCCAGTACATATTACTGAATGGAAGGGTTTGGTGCACTACAATGGCTTCTCAAACAGGTTTTCACTCCCAGTGTTCTGGAGTTCATGTTAAATGACAAAAGTTGCTCGATTAGGTTTTGAGGATTGGGAGAAAATTAGAATAGGGGATCAATATAATTCTGGTCTAGGATGGAGAGCTTTCATCCAAAGGAGATCTGAACCACAGAAGCTCCCCACCATGCCCTGCCCATCCTTGAAAGCCCTGCCATTGTGCCTGACTGATGGCTGTAAAATGAACAGGAAAGGAGAGAGACACTGCAACTTTACTAACTGTCCTGGGGCCTGGCATAGCACTGCAAAACTTTTCCTCAGACAACTACAAAGGCACGATGTACTGTTTTCTGTTCTCCCATGGGACTTGACGGTTACCCGCCTTTTCTGCATGGCCCCAAAAGCCTGCCTGTGTGCTGGGAAGGAAAAGGAAAAGCAGGGAGAGACTACAACTTTACTAACTTTCCTGTGACCCAGCAGTACTGTGGAAACCTTTCCTTCAGAGAGCTTTGAAGAGGTGCTGAACTGTGTTCTCTTCCCACAGCAGGACTGAACTTCAAATTCCCTGCCCTCTTCCTACCCCCTCCCGACACTCACTGCCTAATAGGTGGCCAAGAAATGGACAGACTCAGGAGCACGCTGAGTTTTACTTTCCAAAATGTTGACAGAATGTGGTCGTCCAGGCAAGCCACATACCCCATAATTGTGGTTCTTCAGATATAAGTAAAATTAAGGTTTGAGGAATCTTTCTTACTGGAAGACCATTTTGGGGTTGGGCATAGGAGGGGCTGGTCAGAGGGGGGAAAGCTGGAGGAGGTTCATATGAGGATGGGACGTGATAATGGGGTGGCTTCAACCCCGTACTGCTCACACACACAGCAGTGCATGGCCTATAATCCAGAGAGGAAAAAAAAATCTGCACATAAATTCAAATTCCCTGCATTTAAAAAGTTGACATTTACAGCCACAACAAAGGGAGGAGAGCCATTCTAACTTACCAGCCTGTGTTCTGGTCCCTGCTGAGATGCTGGCCCCTCCCTTGGGGTTTCATTGAGGTCTTCTTCAACAGGACCTCTGGGTATAGGTGCAGAGTCACCTCTTCCTTGCCTTCCACGAGTTCTCAGGGTCTGCGATGTTCTCCACTGCCTCTTTGCCATCACAGTCGCTCACTGTCCTGTTGGACAATAAGCCTGGCTGGGTTTAGCAACACACTGTGAGCCATAAATGCTGGGGACCCTTTACAGCAGACCGTTCAATTCACAGAAGAAAGGTCACGGTGGCATGAGCCCTCCTGGACTGAGTGTTGCAGTCATGGGCCTTCCTGTACAGGCACCTCAGGTGCTTCATCCATTCCCTTCACTGAACAGGTATCTGGTGAATGCCTGATCCAGCTTGTTTGCCATGTCACGGTACAGGTGGATGTCCTGGCTGCTCCTACCAAAATCATGCAGGATGCTGTGCTTTGCCCAGACATTAAAACACGTGTACACTCCATGGGTCAGCTAGCTGCTCTTGGAGCTGAGCTGTTTCCACCAGTATTACTGAACTTTCCACATGGCAGGAGAATGCTGGTAAGATGTTGTCAGTGCGACAGACTACTCCTGTTGCATGCAGGCGCAAAGGGACCTTTACAAATTGTATGTCAGGAAGAAATGGGTAGAGTGCATTGTGTGAGTGGAGGGCGACTGAACTTCAAGACCTGGTACTTTCCCCTTATCCCCATCTACACTGCAAGGTGGGCCAGGTACAGGGCTGTGCCACACCTAACGCATACACCTATCCATATCCCTCAGGTCAGCTAGTTATTATTATAGCATCTACTTACCCTGAGACACCCCTGTTTCAGGAGTTTGAGTGTGGACCATAGTGGGGTTATGGCACAACTGTGTGCCTGGACATGTGTCGAGAGCCCAGTGTAGGCATAGTCCTAGTGGAGACTTAGAGATGACAGTCTCAAAAGTTTCCTGCTGCTTAACTGTGGCATGATTACATTTTTAATAGTTTTTCCTAATTTACTTGACTAGAACTATTATACTAATTGTCCTCCCTTCCAACAGGGTAGGGGTGTGTGCATGTGTGTGTGCGCCCATGTTTGTGTACTTACTTAATAAAAAAGTTTTTTTCTTACTAGTCTAGGCAAACAGAAGCTTTATTGGAAGTCTTAGGGGCTTAGTAGATTTTATCTTTTTAGGTGGGAGGTAGATTAATTCTTTTTTTGTTTGTTCATATGGGTCCAAAGTGGAGAAAGAAAGACAGAATAAACCACTAGAACTTCTTCTGAGATTTCACTTTATTAACAAAGAAGGTCACTTCTCATAAGAGTTCTTCCACAGAGATGCCAAAAGCTCCTTTACATCTTGTTGCTTGTCTTCTGTGACTTCTTTAAGGGCAGATAAATCTGTAGAGATTATTATTTTTAATGTGTCCCAAAATGTGCTCAGCCCTTGACGCAACAAACAAGAAAATGTAGTTCCTGCTTCAGTGAGTTCATGATCTAATTTTAGAAGTAACACAATGAGTAAGGATAACACAGATGCAGGATGAGGAAGGGCAAGCCGATTTCTTTGAATATTGTTTTAATGGCCATAAAGGGTATGGAGAAGGGGTCTGATTGCATATTAAAAATGGGAAACAATATTTTGTGTTGAATTCTCCCCCACGTTTGTCTGGCAGTCTCTCCATCTTGAGCTGATAATGGTTCTTCTCCTCCTCCTTTCTATTCTCTCTTACTGCTGCTGATCCCACTCTGCTCCCTCTTGCCCCTGGCCTGTAAGCTGCTGAGTTTCCAGGTGCTCTTTGTCCCTCTCCGGCTGCAACCTCTCCGCCCTAACTGTTGAACTGTCAGGAATCAGGACCTACAGAAAAGCCAGTCTCTGGGCAAGCTAATGAGTGCAGCTTGCCTGTGGTTTAGTGGTAGTTCCTCCTTGTTCCAGTCCCACTTCTTCCCTGCCTTGGACCCAGCCCTGTTCCTGCCTTGGACCCAGCTTTGCCTCACTCCAGGTAACCAAGCTCTGACCTTCGGCTCCAATTCCAGGCTTTGGCTGTGACCCTTGGCTCTGGCATTTGGCTTCTGACTCCAGTTCAGATCCTGAGCTCCTATTCCTGGCTACTTGTTTCTGCTCCAACCACTGGACACAACTACCCACATCCCAGTCTCTGTCATGAGCTGCCTTTCTCTGCATAACTCAACCTGCTGATTTTTCTTCACCTGTTCATAATTCATTTTCCCTAGTCCCGCTCTTCACCATCCCTTTCCAGAAAAGGCTATTGAGACTTTCCTGTGCGCTTTTCCCTTCTACAGTACTTGTTTTCACTGCTGTTGGCCCTTTTGCAATTCACACTCTTACCAATCCCAGAAAACACTGCTACCATATATGTCAGAGTTCAGGACTATTACACACCTGTATTTCCCCTGAGTTGTTCAGCAAGGGCACACACTCTCAGGCTTCCGGTTCCATAGCCATTGCCTTTCTTGGGTGGAGACATGTGCATCTCTTTCGCTCTTGACTGGTGTATTGCCAGGCTGAGCAGTTCCCTGCCTTCACTGTGTTATTCCCAAGAAAAGACCGTCCGCCTAAAATTGGCCTGCTTACTTTCTCTCCTCAGAGACAGGGTGTAACTGCCCATTGTTATAAGTTACCAAAAGTTCTTTCTAAGCAAAGCATTTTTTATTTGTAAGGTAAAAGCATTACAGAGAAAACATATTAAACAGTAAAATAATCTAAACACATGCTATTAAGCTTACTAGAGATCAGCTTCCCATCTCCACGAGGGCTCTTGTCAGTGTCAGTCCTTCCAACCCTTCTTTCAGGTCTGGGGCCCTCCACAGACAGGAGGTCCTGGCTGTTTGCTGGATCAGAACAAAAGTCCCGAGCCTGTTTAAAACCTGGCTATTTAGTCAAAAATCCTTTCGTCATCTGTTGGTCCCTGGGGAATCCAGTTTGAACTGATATAGGCAAACTTCTCCAATGGGATGGCTTCAAAGGGCTGGTAAATGGCAGAGTTACATTAGCATCCCCCTCCTCCTAGAGAACTAACATACAATGTCACAATAACACAAACAATTGCATTTTTCGTACAATGGACCCCAAAGTATTAAACTCAATTCAGTAAGGTTTCCTCCTTAGTTTCACAACAAGTTTTCAGTGTATGTTTTCAGCCCCAATTCTTGGCGTTGGAATCTTTCCCAGATTAGACAAACTGACAAAATACCAAAATGTTTCTGTATCTATTTCTTTGTAAGGCCTACATTTCTTTATAGGTGTCTCTGCTAGATATCCTGGCTGGCTCATCATATTTCCTACTTGACAGACTTGGATGTCAGCAAAAAATAAATATCCTCTAGATCTTGTTCCTTCTCTTCTGTGACTTCTTTACGGGCAGCTTAAAGTTTGCTAGCAGATGACAGAAGCCTTCAGGACCAGTTCTAAATTTGGTTAATTTGTCTCTCTCCATTCTAAAATCTATCAGCACCTTATACAGGCCATTATTATACAGCAATAAGATATGTTTGCACAGGAATTACTATACTTGGCCATAGCATTAAACGTTCATCAAGCACATTGGACTGGAATGTATGGGTGGTACTAACTACTCAATATTTCCTTCATATACGTATTGTACTTGAAATCTGCCTGAAAGGGCCTGAATCCATCAACAACTCACATGTAAACTAGACTGTACTGAGTGATTTATTTGCAGCTTAATTTACACCAAAGGTTAAATAATACATAATTTCTTGAAGGCAGAATATAAATTGTAGGTCAGCTCATATAATCACTTTCAGGAAATAGGCTGCCATTCAGCAGAAATGTTCTTTTAAAGCATCCATATTTTTAAAAACTTGGACTAGTGCCCCAACATAACTCTCCAATTACAACCCAAAACAGTATTCTCCGCCCAGTACGCCAGAGTACCCCCCAGCACGGTACTCCAACCATCATTAACATAATACATCTGTCCAACACCACTTACTTACAGTCTGTACCCAGCACGCCCATCGTTTATCAAATATGCACCCATCGTAGGGTGAGATTTTCACAAGTCCTCAAAGTTTGTTGAGTGTTGCTTCCATTATAGTCAATGGCACACCTCCCACTGATTTCAATGGGAACAATTAGGCAAATGCTCAGTGCTTTTAAAAACCCCACCCATGATTTCTTGGTGCACTGATTACATTTAGAAAAATCATCACAGAATTAAAGATATGCAGCCATAAAAGTGTGTAGGAAGCAGCTACAAGAGCATGGGATGTAGGGTCTGTCTTTGGTACCCTGCTTATTCTGCTCCTGTTTATTCTGTGGTTGGGGGAAAAAACTCGCAGCAATCTCCTAGCAACAAGAGAATAAGTTCTCTGAATAAGAATAAACCTCCTAAGGTTTGATAGCAAATCCACATCAGTGGCTTTTGCAGGTTGCTTTAACAAGGAGTGCAAACCTTGCCTGCTGCTGAAAAATGAGTAGCAAAGTGAGAGAGTAATGAGTTTACTGGCTAGTAATTAGAACGAACAGGTAGAGGAGGAGGGTTTGTGCATTCAAACCTGAAGGTAAATTTGACGTGTTTCATTTGTAGGGGTATTAAACTCAAATACTGATGCAAAATTCCTCCACAGAACTCTAGGGAAGTAAAAAAAGAAGATCCCAACTTCCCACTTCAAGAGTTACAATATCAGGGCTCTTTCATAGATGAATATCCCTCAGTGGAACACCTTTTACCTTCCCATTGTAAATACTTAAAAGGAACAACCCACCAAATTATCATCCAGTACATGTAGCTTCATACCAGCTTGTCAGAGTGCTGCACAATTACCACAGCCAAGATTTTACCCAGGCCCCTTGCTCAGTTGTTCTTCTAGTCAAGCCAAAAGAGAATGCCTTGCTTGGCTGCACCACCAGGAAATGTGCTAAGCTTGTCACATCTGTAAAGCACTCTCTGAATATCTTACCAATGAGTAGGCAAGGCGGCTGCAATGGGGCGCTCTACTCATTGCTCGGCAGTGCCTCCTTGTGGCTCATCTGTAGAATTAGCTCTGCCACACCTTGCTGCAGTTATTTAGCAGATTGCTCCCCTCACCTATTCCATGGCCTCTTGTGTGCCAGGAGCTGCAGCAGTTTCCTCTTCATGGCTTAGCCCTCTGACTAAGTCACACTGAAGTTCTTCCCCCTTCTGGGGCATCATAAAAGTCTGCTTCCAGACTGCTTCCAGCCATCCCCAAATGGGCTATCCCTTGTGCGTCACTGCAGCAGTGAAGTGTAGGGGAACCTGGGTCCACTTTCTACACCGGATTCTAGTCCAGGGACTTTCAACTCAGCATCTCTGGGCTTTTACTCTCCCAGGCTCTACTGCTCCTTCCCTGGGCTTCTTCCTACACTGTCCATACAGCTCCCTGCTCTTCCCCTTTGTATCAGGGAGTATGACTACAAGTCCCAATAGCCTACCAACTTCTCTTTATAGATCCCACCCAGCTCCTCCCTCAGCTGGACTTCATCAGGCAGTTAGGCTGTAGTGCTCCCTGAATTTCCTCAAGGTGCAGCCTAAGGTTAAATGGCCTAATCTACCCCTTCATGCCTTGTGTGGGGTGGACACTCCATCACAGGTAACTGAAAAATGAGGACAAGTCCTTCTGACAGTTTCTAAAAATGAGGACAAAACTTAACTAAATGTTTCATAGAAAGCATGCACAAACCTTAATGGATTGTCTGCATCTTGTATTTTTTCCCTGCCTGGGAGCCTCTAGCAGCTTCTTATTGTTGAGGAATTCTTGAAACATGTCCTTGTACTCAGCATTTTCAAAACTGCAGCTAATCTGTAGTTTGGCTTTTACTGTGCCATTTCCAATCAATTTCTTCCATCTTGCCATGTGGAATTCATTAATGAAAATACTCTTTCAGTATATGTATTGCTACATTAAATGGAAAATATGTAAGAACCTATTTTTTCCAAATTCTTGAAGTTTCTGCTTCCACTTGGATTTATCATCTTGAAAATCTTGAGGTATTTCTCTTCAACACTTGTGCAGTCTTGAAATTCAGTAGACGAAATGACTTCTTTGATTTTATAAATCTAACTTGTCCATGTCAATAAATGTATCAATTTTGCATGCTTCAAAAGCTTCTGTTAATTCTTCAAAAGGCCACTCCTTTGCCAGTGATAAGACAGGAAGTTTCTTTTGCACATTATTTTCAGTAAGGTCATATCTGTTTTGTAAATACATTTGAGCTCACTGATAAAAAAGCAGAAAATCTGGTTCACGCTTTCTTTATTCATTTTCACTGAGATTCTTCAGTATGGAACTCACAATATAACCATAACTTTTGTAATTTATTCTGCATTCTAGTTTCTTGTCTAGATTGGACAGCAATTTGAACAATGATGTTATTGTGAACAAGTTTGACTCTGGAGCGCCAATACTGTTTACAAATATTTTTAGACCATAGCTCAAGAATCAATAGTATAATTCAACAAATTCATTCTTGTTTCCTTCATCTCCAAAACTATCCCATATTACTTTAGGGCACTCGTCTTCCCCTAAAGTTTGGAAGTAATTTATAAGCCCTTTCCAACACATTGCCAGATGGTCAGGTGACAGCCAACGTGTGACTATGTGACATAGAATTTTACTGTATTCTGCCCTGGCAAATTTGCAAAACTCTTTAAGCTGTTGAACTCCCAGTGAGTGAATGCTGAAATGGCTGTAAACTTTTAAAACTAGATGTTTTAAAATCTGGGTATGACATGGGCTAAACAATTGGCAGCAGTGTTTCTGGTTCAGTCCCTGTCCCTGTTTCTGTTTCAGTTTTTGGAAAACACTGTTAAATTTAGAATAATTAACATTCTCATTGTCCCCTGTGTATACTGACACAGTCAATAATTTTAGACCAAATCCATCAATCTTATTGGTAGTGATTGGTTGAGAAGTTTCATGACAGTCTTCGTAAAAATCTAACAAGCAATATAGAATGCTTGTAACACAATGGAAATACCTTAGAACAAATGGGAAGAATTTCATGGAAGGTTTGCTGGAGGCAGCAGTGGCTATTGAATAATAATAAATGTCATTCTATTTAGGACAATCTGTATGCTTAGAAAGAGAATAGGGGGCTAGCACATTTTCCACAGGATACACTTTTGGCAATTTCAGAATCCCTGAAAATAGTTCTATTAACTCTTACTGTGTAATCCGCACTTCAGTCAGAACGGTGGTGTTTAAAAGCATGCAGTGTTTTGGTAAGTTCTGCCGAAGTAACTCTGTCGTCAAGGCATATGAAATTTGGAAAAAACTTTGAACATTTTGTAACATCTGGTGCATTTGATTTATATTTGGCAGTTTCAGAGTGATGTATTATATTACTTTTACCACAAACTGAAACACCCCGTGTCACACTTACAGCAGCTGCAAAATACATAGTTTTATCTCCTTTCCTGCTTCTTTTAATGAATTTAAATTCTTCTTGCCAGGTGGCTGAGAAACCTACTTTTTCTTTTTGGCATGGTGATTCCTGTAATAATCATAATTTTTACATGTAACAGTCCTTCCCGTTACTTGTGGCAAGAACAAGTTTCATGGAATGATGGGATCGTGAGAAATACTGGAAGGAACTACATCAGATGGGTGGAGATTGTGAGCAGTGTTACCACATCCTGAAGTACAAAATATAGTGTATATATAGTGTTATAAAACTGACATCGTCCCCCAAGTTTGTATATGTGGAACTTCCAGCTCTTGCAGCCCTCTTGGGGAGCTCAAGTAACGTGGGTCACTGGCACTGCCCAGCAAACTCAGGGAGCTCAGGTGTGGTGGCCACCCTAGCACAATTGACCCAGCCGGGTTGAACATAAGGATGGAGATAGAATGGACTGGAAGCCCTTACAGCCTAGGGCCAATGAGCAAGGTTCCTGGAGGGGTGATAGGAGAGAAGACAATGTCTGTTCCCAGAGCGGGAGGGGCTGGGGAATGAGAGAGAAACCTAGAGTCAGTGTGATCCTGACCTGGGGAGAGAGAGAAGGCCTAGCCAGACACGCCTGAGCTAGAAAAAAAGGCCTGTTCCCTCACTGGAGCAGAGAGGAGACACTAGGCACTATTCATAGAAGAAGTCAGGGTCCTACCTCCAATAAGAGAGGGGCTTTAGCCACCTTCAGTGGGGGGGGGTTGATTATATTTTGAAGTTTTATTAATCATTTTCTAAATTACAAAACCCAAAGTGTGTAAGGGAGGATGTTTAATCGTCTTCCTCGATTATGCAAGGAGGACAGAGGACAAATATGTCAAAAGAAGGACTGTCCTCCTTACTATCAGTTATTAACAGCACTTGGATGATGAGAGGTGGATAAGACATCTGGGTGGACAAATGGAACTAGGTTAGGGTTTTTTAGGAGGAACTATCTAGAGGCAAGGGCAATGTAAGAGGACTGTTTGCCCCTTACATGGGATTTTTTGGTTGGCCTTCTCCCAATACCAGGAGAAAGGGGAAGAGTCAAAGCGGAGCCAGGATCCTGGTACTGACAGGGACTCTGGCCATTCACAGAGCTTCAGACCAGGGCCTTTGGGAAGTAGCCAGCACCCCAAGTTAGTATGATTGACCAGGCAGCTAGGCCCATCAGGGATCCCAAGCTCAGATCCTAGCTTTGTGCATGCTGGGGGAAGAAGAGACAGAGAGAGCAGCCTCAAGCGGGTTGAGGAGCTGTGGTTGGAAGCCAGGAGGAGAAGAGCAGTCCTAGAGGCCGGAGAGGAGCTGAGCAAACCAGAAACACATGTAAGAGAGAGCAACGGAGGGCAGGGAGGGGAAGGGAAGGGGGGCGTCAGTGAGGAGAGCAGAAAAGCCACTGTGAAAAGGTGAAAGAACCAGCAGGGCAGGGTATGAGCTGTGGGAGCCCTGTAACACTCCCACCCCATACTGCCCTGAGACCAGCCGTGCAGGGAGCTGTAACTTGCACCAGCCTGGGAGAGTGCCTAGAAGCCTGACTCCAGGGAGAAGGTGGCAAGTCCTGTGGGGTAACTTCAGCTGGTTCTGCAGAGGCCTTTTCAGTCCTGTCCTGAATCAGGGACCTGTGTGAGCTGTGCACAGCCTTGGACAAAGGTGGCCCCACCTCACAGTCCAGAGCTCATAGGATGATGATGATGATCTTTTATTTTTTTCTCTCCTTTTTAGTTGACCCTGGACTATGGGGCTGGAAGGTGAGTGGGCTGCTCCCTCTGGTGAGTACGTGGTCAGTGTGTTCATCCACTTGGGAGGTGGGTCTTCTTCATTCACTAAAGCCTGCTGGGGAAGAACCTACTCTTTTGAGCCAGGATCTCTTTTGTAAGGGAAGATTTGGGACTTTCACAAATAGAGAACAGAAGGAGGGAGGCTGGACCCTGCTGTGATAATGTTTGTGGAACTCCAAGTGATGCCATCACCCCTTGGGTGGGGCATTATTCTCCTCACACGCCCCTTCTGGAACTATCAAACCACTACCCCAGAGAAGAGACTGCTCCTGTTTGAAGTGTGTTTTTTTTCATATGTATAACCCTTCTGCCACGTGGAGTCAGCAACAAGGGCTGGGTTCAATATCTGGGGGTTCCTCTTAACAGTACAAAACAAAACTGGCTCCAGCCCCCACCCAGTAAGCTATGGAAACTTAACAGCTCTCCTGGGTGCCTCTGAGAGGCAGTATTTCCCCACTTGCAGGCAGTGAGTCTGTGTATAACAAAAGAACACATTTATTAAAAGGGAAGAAGGGACCCAGCATTAATCTGGGAAAACACCACAACCACATTCAAAAACATGTGACCATAAGTGAACCCGAACCCACAGTGCATAGAGCAGTTTCTTTTGCCTTAGTTTCCCTACCTTGTGGTGAGAAAATCCAATGAATTAATGTCTCTTTAACACTTCACTCTCTCTCCCTCCACTGCACCCCACTCACAGTTGGCTGTCCTGGGTTAGACCCAGAATTCAGAGGTGCATTCATGGGGTTCACCTCCCACCCCTGGTGGGGCGGAGGGTGTTGAGCAATGCCTCTTCTGCCACCTCTGCAACTGGCTCACAGCTGCTGCTGTTTGTCTGCTCCCACGACATCATGTTTTGAGGTTCCACCATTTAACCCAGCTCTCAGTGATTTCAGCAGGTAGTGGGAACCTCACAGCCAGTGCAGTCTCTGTGTTGTCTTTCACTGTCCCCACACAAGGTCTATGGCTTAGCTCAAAGACATGCTCTAGAAACCACCAATTAAGTCTAATGAGTTCTGCCATTAAATGCTGGAGAGGGGTAGTTCCTAGTGTCTAGGATCTCTGGGCAAAGTCCATACCACCAGGTAGGAACATTGTACCCACTCTCATCTTCACTGGGATTTGGCATCCCTACCCCCCCTGCCTAGATAGTCAGGTTAGTTTAGGGTGACCCCCTCAATCAGGGCATGCTAAGTCCAGTTCTGCTGCCCTTTACTCGTACAATAAGGTGAACATTTCATTGCCCCTGAGTTCAAATGTTAGAGCAGTGTGCAACTCAAAACCAGCCAAAATTGATCATTTAGGCAAAGCAGCTCCATCTGCTGCACACCTAGGCAAAGCAGGCATGTCTATGCAAACACAGCCAGCTCCTGAATTCTTTTCCCCCAGCTCATCATTAGATGTCAGGGGAGAGCTCATTCAGAGCCTGCTTTCATCTGGGTGTAGGAAGCAATGTAAGGATTGTTTTAGTATATTTAAAACCTTTCAACTGCTTAGTACATTTTGAAAACTGCTGACATGCTTTCTCCCATTTTTTGGCTGTTCCTGAGAAAGATAAATCTGTTTTTTTCAGTTTGGTATTTTGTATATGTGTTTAACAGTTTATTTCAAGATAAAGCTACTGTCCCATTTAGGGATATGTTACTTATGGGGGAATCTATGTAGTAACAGGATGGGAGCACTCACAGATGGATGTGACATGGGTAAGAGGAGCAACTGGGGAGGTGGTACCATGAAAAGAGGGTGAAGTGATTTGCAAGCTCCTTCGCCATAGTCTCCATTGTTCAGGCTCAGTTCTGGGGTCTCACGAGTAGCTGTGGTGTCCTGCAAGAGGAAGGTTAATTGGGTTGCAGTCTGCAACCCAATCCCAGAGTGTTCTGGGCACCAAGTAGGCAAGGCCCTGTTGGTGTAGACAGATAGATAGATCAGGGATAAGGAAGTGCCCTAGAGTTACTAGTGTCCGTCCCACAGGCGGGGAACCCCACTCAGCCTGTTCCTCTGGGTAATGCTAGAGACGGATTGCTTCTTGTGCCACTGAGATAACTTAGGATGGGGTAGGGTCCCATTTTACAATACCCCTGCCCCTAACCCTGTTACAGCAGGAAGACTTACAAAGATTTAGAATAAAGATTTAGACTCAATCTTGAGATGTGCTGAACTTTGCTCAGGATTTAGCCCCAAAACTTTTGTGGTTTCATCAAAACCTTTCGGAAAAGTTCACCTTTCTCTAACATTAGTTCATCCATCCCTAATATTTATGTGCTTTCTACTTCTCCATACCATTGTGCTAACACCTTAATTTTGAAAGTAGAATAGTTTCTAAATATATTAATATTAATAAGTGTTAAAACAATCAAACAAAAATAACCAAATACAAAATAACTTTAGATTAACTACAGAGGTTTGTGGATGTATTTTTATATCCTCTCTTTCATGCAACATAGTTCTTGTAATTTAAGCAGTTTCAAGTGAAATAATGCCAACTAAATTCATGTAGAACATTTTTCCAAGAAGAGAAACATGATAAATTTAAGCTACAAAGTAATCATGTATAGGGAACAGACTGGAGATGAATAATATTCCACCCAAACTTCATCTTAAATCTGCAGTATCGGATTTTTAAAAAAATTATCTGATGTGCCAAAAGTTCCATCTTGCAAAATTAATCTGTAGAAAAATGATGACAAACCGTGACCTGACTAGAAGAAATAGACCAAGTTTTATCACTTGTTTACTGTCTGCCATGATTCAGCCTCAATGCTATGTGACTTTTCATCTGTGGTTAACTATTATTAACTACTGTATGTTCTGGGACAATAAATGATTCAGACTCTATTAAGTCCCACAGAAAGTAGATTTTCATTACTTGGACTTCTGTCCTCCCATTCATTTTCAAGCAAATTGTTGTCTGTATCTGGGCTTCTTCAAGTAACTTCAGATAAATATTTTCTTTGTTTGTCATTCTGAGGGGGTTATTTTCCCACTAGTTTATAATTTGCATCAAAATAGATGTTGGGCTAATCACTTCTCCCCCAAAAATAGCAGAATCAGCTATTTTATTCAAACATACAAGTGATGAAAAATGTTATTTCTGAAAATTAAACATCAGAGCAAAAAGATCTCTTTACACATCTGCCATGCAATTGTGCAGACTGCTCTGCTTCTGTTTGTGAGGATAATATTAATGTATTTGCCCACGATGTGTTGCCAGAGGCTTTAAATGTAGAACTGGAAAGCTTGCAAGAGGTGAACTGAAAATAATGTTAAGAGCTCAAATCAGGAACAGTCTATATATACACACACACACACACATGCAAAATAATATTATATTTTCATTGAAAATTTCCTTATGCAGTAATATATTCCCCTTACACTAAATTAACAATGGACCTGCATTACAGAATTCAGATCCATACTTTCCCAGAGTTCAATGAGCATTCTGCATCTGGGCTTTTGGTTCAGGCCCATTTATGAAGCAGGGCCTAGTCTAAAGTCTGGATTTGGCTCCAAATTTCCACCAAGTTTGGGAACTGGGGATAGGGTGGGAGTGGGAATCAATGATTGGGGGACAGGGTGGACACATTTTGCTCCAGGATCTAATTTAGACCAGAGAGAGAGAGAGAGAGAGAGAGAGAGAGAGAAATTAATACTACCATATGGTATTTGCACCAGATCCTCAGCTGCTATAAAGCAGCATAGCTCCACTGATTTCAATGCAGACGTACCAATGTACACCAGAGGAGCATCTAGACCAAGTACTATATGTTATAAAACATTTATTATATGAAGTCTGGATGGTAAAGATAGAGTTACAAAGTCAATGGGAGTTTTGAGTTTGCAAGGACTGTAAAACAGAGCTCTAATTTTGTAAGTGATCATTAAGGACTCTTAAAAGGAGTCATCAAAATACTGAAGTCTGGTTAAATGAAAATTCCATAACTGGCTACAACAGCTCAAAAAAAAAACCTAAAGAGCAGAGCTGTGATGGCTGTTAGAAGTTTATACTTTTTTAGGTTTCAGAGTAACAGTTGTGTTAGTCTGTATTCGCAAAAAGAAAAGGAGTACTTGTGGCACCTTAGAGACTAACCAATTTATTTGAGCATAAGCTTTCGTGAGCTACAGCTCACTTCATCGGATGCATACTGTGGAAAGTGTAGAAGATCTTTTATACACACAAAGCATGAAAAAATACCTCCCCCCACCCCACTCTCCTGCTGGCAATAGCTTATCTAAAGTGATCACTCTCCTTACAATGTGTATGATAATCAAGTTGGGCCATTTCCTGCACAAATCCAGGTTTTCTCACACCCCCCCCCCCAACCCACTCTCCTGCTGATAATAGCTTATCTAAAGTGACCACTCTCCTTACAATGTGTATGATAATCAAGGTGGGCCATTTCCAGCACAAATCCAGGGTTTAACAAGAACGTCTGGGGTGGGGGGGAGGGGTGTTAGGAAAAAACAAGGGGAAATAGGTTACCTTGCATAATGACTTAGTCACTTCCAGTCTCTATTCAAGCCTAAGTTAATTGTATCCAATTTGCAAATGAATTCCAATTCAACAGTTTCTCGCTGGAGTCTGGATTTGAAGTTTTTTTGTTGAAGAATTGCAACTTTCATGTCTGTAATTGCGTGACCAGAGAGATTGAAGTGTTCTCCGACTGGTTTATGAATGTTATAATTCTTGACATCTGATTTGTGTCCATTTATTCTTTTACGTAGAGACTGTCCAGTTTGACCAATGTACATGGCAGAGGGGCATTGCTGGCACATGATGGCATATATCACACTGGTGGATGTGCAGGTGAACGAGCCTCTGATAGTGTGGCTGATGTTATTAGGCCCTGTGATGGTGTCCCCTGAATAGATATGTGGGCACAGTTGGCAACAGGCTTTGTTGCAAGGATAGGTTCCTGGGTTAGTGGTTCTGTTGTGTGGTATGTGGTTGCTGGTGAGTATTTGCTTCAGGTTGGGGGATGTCTGTAGGCAAGGACTGGCCTGTCTCCCAGGATTTGTGAGAGTGCTGGGTCATCCTTCAGGATAGGTTGTAGATCCTTAATAATGCATTGGAAGGGTTTTAGTTGGGGGCTGAAGGTGACGGCTAGTGGCGTTCTGTTATTTTCTTTGTTAGGCCTGTCCTGTAGTAGGTGACTTCTGGGAACTCTTCTGGCTCTATCAGTCTGTTTCTTCACTTCCGCAGGTGGGTATTGTAGTTGTAAGAATGCTTGACAGAGATCTTGTAGGTGTTTGTCTCTGTCTGAGGGGTTGGAGCAAATGCGGTTGTATCGCAGAGCTTGGCTGTAGACGATGGATCGTGTGGTGTGGTCAGGGTGAAAGCTGGAGGCATGTAGGTAGGAATAGTGGTCAGTAGGTTTCCGGTACAAGGTGGTGTTTATATGACCAACGTTTATTAGCACTGTAGTGTCCAGGAAGTGGATCTCTTGTGTGGACTGGACCAGGCTGAGGTTGATGGTGGGATGGGAATTGTTGAAATCATGGTGGAATTCCTCAAGGGCTTCTTTTCCATGGGTCCAGATGGTGAAGATGTCATCAATATAGTGCAAGTAGAGTAGGGGCGTTAGGGAACAAGAGCTGAGGAAGCGTTGTTCTAAGTCAGCCATAAAAATGTTGGCATACTGTGGGGCCATGCAGGTACCCATAGCAGTGCCGCTGATTTGAAGGTATACATTGTCCCCAAATGTAAAATAGTTATGGGTACGGACAAAGTCACAAAGTTCAGCCACCAGGTTAGCCGTGACATTATTGGGGATAGTGTTCTTGATGGCTTGTAGTCCATCTTTGTGTGAATGTTGGTGTAGAGGGCTTCTACATCCATAGTGGCCAGGATGGTGTTATCAGGAAGATCACCGATGGATTGTAGTTTCCTCAGGAAGTCAGTGGTGTCTCGAAGGTAGCTGGGAGTGCTGGTAGCGTAGGGCCTGAGGAGGGAGTCTACATAGCCAGACAATCCTGCTGTCAGGGTGCCAATGCCTGAGATGATGGGGCGCCCAGGATTTCCAGTTTATGGATCTTGGGTAGTAGATAGAATATCCCAGGTCGGGGTTCCAGTGGTGTGTCTGTGCGGATTTGATCTTGTGCTTTTTCAGGGAGTTTCTTGAGCAAATGCTGTAGTTTCTTTTAGTAACTCTCAGTGGGATCAGAGGGTAATGGCTTGTAGAAAGTGGTGTTGTACACGGATACAATGACTGATGGTTTTAATTTCAAACTTCAAAATGTATAAGGTACTTTCCCGCATGAGAATAGCTTGTTCTTTTGTTATCACGTTTACATAGGCCAACAGAAATAATGGCATTATTAAGTGAAGATCTCTGACCCTTACCAGTAGAACTGATGACATTATTAATTATTTAAGGTTGATTCACTGGAAGACTTTTAGAGAGTGGTTTATGTCAATGCCAATATTCATGGCTAATTTAGTCATGTTGTAATATTAATTACAAAAGTGCAGACAGAAGACACAGAGATAAACAAGCTAGACTTGGCTAAACACAAAGATAGTAGGATTAAAGCAATTTAAAGTGGTGTCAGTTTAAATGATTACATTGCCTAACTCCCTCTTACTGTATGAAGTGTAATCTATTTCTCATCTTCTCCATAAATGCTGAAAGTCCTAAATCATGTTGTCCTTGAGGACGAATGGAAAGCTGCAGCAGTAACTGGTAATATAGTCATTTCAGCCCTTGTATTCCATTCCTTTGCCTTCATTTCCATCGGCTAATATTTTTCTATGCTTAATATACAGTGCTGCAGAATTCCATTCAATATTATACTTAAAGTATGCTCCCACTGTAAATGTCTATGAAATGGCATTGTGGGATTTCATATTTATTGTATTCCAATAATTTTCATATACAGTGTGCTCAATTTACAAGTAAAAAGACTTTATTTTTTCCCTGCCTGTCAACTTCACAACTTCAGCCTGGGATCTGAAGTCAAACTGAGACTTTTCTTTCCTGTGCTTCATCACTAGTAATGAAGGCTGAAGAGACCAAATATGGCCCACAGTGAAATCATTGCATTCCCATTCCCTTCTAATTATGTCTCGGCTGACATTTGTATCGTCTAATATCCTTCAGTAGGTTTCCACATATGTAACAGATTGAAATTTAATATTGCAGAAGAAGAATATGATCCAACTTATTTCCTATTTATTATATATTGTGTTTTTGGGGTAATTAGCGTGACTAGTAGGGCTAATAGGCTTTGTTCCCTTAGTAAGCAGATAATAACCAATACACATGTGGAAGTAAGACAATACTATTTGTATCTACTCACCTTCTCACACACACATGGTAGAAGCACATGTTTAAAGATTTTAAAAAGAAAGATGGGCCCAAACCAAATACCCTTAACTTTTGGAAACTTTAGATTCAGAGCCAATAAAAATAAGTAAGCTATGAAATGTCATGGTTCACCTTCATGTTCACTTAGTTAAACATGTATTCTTAGTTCTAACCAATCCAGCTGGATATTTAATTTAGGTGAGTGACCTGTGTTTATTTAATCTGAACCATCCTGATCTTTCATTTTGGATTAAACACAAGTTAAACCTATTTTGACATTTGAAAAACATAACTATTTTTGACACTTAATAGATTCATAGATTCCAAGACCAGAAAGGATCTTTGTGATCATCTAACCTGACCTGATAAAATCATGACTGGAGAAAGGAAATAAGAAGTGTTATTTACTCCTTCTCATAACACAAGAACTAGGGGGTCACCAAATGAAATTAATAGGCCGCAGATTTAAAACAAACAAAAGGAAGTATTTTTTCACACAACGTACAGTCAACATGTGGAACTCTTTGCCAGAGGATGTTGTGAAGGCCAAGACTATAACAGGGCTTAAAAAAGAACTAGATAAGTTCATGGAGGATAGGTCCATCTATGGCTCTTAGCCAGGATGGACAGGTATGGTCCCTAGTCTCTGTTTACCAGAAGCTGGGAATGGGCGACTGGGGATGGATCACTTGATGATTACCTGTTCTGTTCATTCTTTCTGGGGCACCTGGCATTGACCACTGTCAGAAGACAAGATACTGGGCTAAATGGACCTTGGTCTGACCCAGTATGGACATTCTTATGTTATGTTCTCCTTTATAATACAGGCTACAGAACTTCCCCAAAATAATTTCTAGAAAATATCTTTTAGAAAAATTGCCAGTGATAGAACACTGGTTAATTACACTCACTGTTAAAAATGTACACCTTATTTTCAGTCTGAATTTGTCTAGCTTCAACTTCCAGTCATCTTTTTCACAGTCACCGCTTCCCAGGATAGAATCCCTCATCCTGTAAGTATGGCCTACAAGCTTTGTTCTTGGAGGCATACATTTATATTTAGTCATCCTAAAATGCTTATTGTTTGCTTGCACCCAGCTTACTAAGCGATCCGGATCGCTCTAAATTAGTGAGATGTCCTCTTCATTATTTACCACACCCCACAATTTCTGTGTTATTTGCAAACTTTATCAGTGATGATTTTATGTTTTCTTCTATGTGTGATAAAAATGTTAAATAATGTAGGTCCAAGACCTGATCCCTGTTGGACCGCACTAACAACACACTTGTTCAGTGATGAGCCCCCATTTACAATTACATTTTGAGACTGATCAGTTAGCTAGCTTTTAATCCATATTAATTTTATATCATTCTGGTTTTTTAATCAAAATGTCATGCCTTGCAGAAGTCTAAGTATATTACTTCAACACTATTATGTTTATCAACCACCCATGTAATCTCATCAAAAAAGATACCAAGTTCGTTGGACAGGATCTATTTTCCATAAACCCCTGTTGATTGGCATGAATTATATTACTCTCTTTTAATTCTCTTTAACCATTCCTATATCAGCTGCTCCATTATTTTGCCTGGGATTAATGGGAGAATGACAGGCCTATAATTACCGGGGTCATCCCATTTACCCTTTTAAAAATGACACATTAGTTTTCTTCCAGTCTTCTGGAACTTTCCCAGTGGTCCAGGACTTATTGAAAATCAAAATTACTGGTCCAGCAAACTCCTCAGCAGCTCTTTTCAAACTCTTGGATACAAGTTATCTGGACCCACTGATTTTAAAATGTCTAACTTTAGTAGCTGCTCTTTAACATCCTCCTGCGATACTAGTGGAATGGAAAGAGTGTTATCATATATGACTACATCATCTCTTTTTTCCCAAATACAGAACAGAAATACTTACGGAACACTTTGCTTTTCTGCATGATTATTGATAATTCTACCATTCCCATCTTGTAATGGACCAATACAATTGTTAGGATACTTTTTGTTCATAATATACATTAACAACTACTTATTTTTCTTAGTTCTACCATATTTCTCTTTGTGTGCCTTCGCTTTCCTTATCGATTTTCTACAGATCCTAGCTTCTGATTTATATTCATTATTATCAACTTCCTTTTTCTTCCATTTGTTATATAATTTTTTATAGCTGCCTTCATTTCCCCTCCAAACCAGGTTGTTTTTTTTTAACCAATTTGGCTTTCTTACTTGATTGTGGGTTTAAAGTATTCTTAAACAATTCCCAATGATCGTTCACATTTTTATTTTACGTTCTTTCTCCCAGCTGATTTGGCTCATAATTATTTTCAGCTTTGTGAAACTGGCCTTTTTAAAGCACCAAGTATATATATATAACTGATCTGGACTTTATTCTGTTTGCACATTATAAGTCTGACTGAGTCATGCTCACCTAAACCTAAGCTGCCATTAATTTTTAGTTCTGTGATCAGTTCCTCTTTATTTGTCAAGATGGGGGTCTAATGTTTTTACTTCCCTGCCACTGGACTTTCTGATTCCAGGTTGAAGAAATGTAGGACTGGAAGGAACGTTGATCGATCATCTAGCCCAGTTCCCTACACTGAGGCAGTACTAAGTATTATCTAGATCATCCCTGACAGTCTAACCTGTTGTTAAAAACCTCCAATGACGGAGATTCTATAATCTCCTTAGGTAATTTGTTCCAGAGTTTACTACCCTTTTCCTAATATCTAACCTAAATCTCCATTGCTGCAATTTAAGGTCACTGCTTCTTGTCCTGTCTTCAGTCGTTAAGGAGAACAATTTATCACCCTTCTCTCTACAACAACTTTTTATGTACTTGAAGACTGTTATCATGTTCCCCCTTAGTCTTTTCTTCTCCAGACTAAACAAAGCCAGCTTTTTCAATCTTTCATTGTCGGTCATGTTTTCTAGACTTTTAATTATTTTTGTTGCTCTCCTCTGGACATTCTCCAGGTTGTTCACATCTTTCCAAAGTGTCTCACCCAGAACTGGGTACAATACTTATCAATGCTGGGTAGAGTGGAAGAATTACTTCTCGTGTCTTGCTTACGATACTCCTGCTAATAAACCCCAGAATGATGTTCCCGTTTTTTTGCAATGGTATTACATTGTTAACTCATATTTAGTTTGCGATCCACTGTAACTCACAGATTTTTTTCTGCAATACTCTTTCCTAGGCAGTCATTTCCCTTTTTGTGTTTGTGCAATTGATTATTCCTTCCTAAGTGCGGCACTTTGTATTTGTCCTTTTTGAATTTCCTCCTATTTATTTCAGACAATTTCTCCAAGTTGTCAAGATCATTTTGAATTCTAATCCTGTCCTCCAAAGCAGTGGTTCTCAACCAGGGGTATGCAGAAGTCTTCCAGGGGCTAGCTACATCAACTCATTTAGATATTTACCTAGTTCAGTGTTTCTCAAACTGGGAGGTCATGACACCCAGAGGGTTATGGAATGGATTTAGGGGGGTTACAAGTGCAGGGCTGGCAAGCAGGACAATTGCCTGTGGCCCCACACCGCAGGAGTCCCCACAAAGCTAAGTTATATGCTTCAGCCCCAGGTGGCGGGGTTTGGGCTTTGGCTGCAGCCCTGGGCAGTGAGGCTCGGGCTTTGGGTACACTGAAATGTAAGTACAATATTTATATTCCAATCAATTTATTTTATAATTCTATGGTAAAATGAGAAAGTCAGCATTTTTTCAGTACTAGTGTGCTGTGACAGTTTTGCATTTTTATGTCTGATTTTGTACCCAAATAGTTTTTAAGTGAGGTGAAATATGGGGGTACGCAGAACAAATCAGACTGTGAAAGGGGTACAGTAGTCTGGAAAGGTTTAGAACCACTGCTACAAAGCACTTACAACCCCTTCAAGCTTGGTATCATCCGCAAAGTTTATAAGCAGCAGAATAAATTACACGGGTTGTTTTTATGGTACTTACAACAAGAAATACTAGAAATCTCACCAGAAAGCCTGTTCTCCTGAGATTTCCAGCTCAGCTTCACCACCCAAGAACTTGGGACAGTTTGAATTAAAGAACAAAAGACTTTGGGGCTCTCAATCAAAACAAACCTGAACTCAACCTTCTGGGGATAATCCGTCGTTAATATTTAATATCCATCTTCAAAACACAGAGACATGAAGAATGATGCGGTAAATGGATTAAAAAAAATTCAAGGGAAGGATTATGCTGTGTATGTGCTTGGAAGATTACTGCACAGCATTAAGGGCCAGATGTAAAGTCCATTTAGGTCAAAGGAAAGATTACCATTAACTTCAGAAGGCTTTGTATCAACCCCTAAACTGGTATGTTCTCTCAGTGTGCAATCGATCACGGCACTCAAGAGGTTACAGTATTTAGGATGAGTACTCGAAACCCCACATTTGATAATGAGTCAAGTGCTAGTGTAATTAGGTTTTCAATTTAAATATAGAGCTACCTTTTAAATCTCAAGTAAATATTTGAAGCAGAGTATTTCCTCTAAAGTACATTTTGTGTTCATACAAGTTATACATTTGTTTCCCAAACAGCTTTTATATTTACATAGTATCTTTATAAAACAGCTTGCCATGAATCTGAATAAAAGTGTTTGTCGGTAGGTCGTTTCAATGGGCCAGAATTTATCCACAGGAGACAGCATGGATTGTTCCATCTTACACATATTGGCAAGCCGCACTTCCATATGTCTTGATTAGCAATATTAGGCCAAATTCATCCTTGTGATTTCATTGACTCCAGTTTGCATCACTGGCTTATTCTATATAACTCATTCACTATACTATTTGTTTTTGTAAAACATTAAACAATTAATAACTAATTAATTGATGAAAGAGAAGCCATAGAAAAGAAGAAGATACAATAATCAGCTGACACTGACTATAATTTGTTCCACTGAAATCCCTTAATCTTCTCAGGACAAGACTAGAACCAAAAAGTTAAGTCCAAAAAACTCCTACTTGCCTACATAGGCATATAATATTTAATTAATATGAGCAATAATCAAATTAATATTGGTTTAAGAAAAAACACCCAAGGGGAAATAGTAACTACTCCAGCTAGCATCCTTCCAGAAACTAAACTGTTCATATTCAGGTAATGTGGAATTAGATATAATGGCATCTCAGCTATCCAGGTTAACAAAATCCTGATCATTTTACTTTTCTTTGGACCATGTTAGAAGGTCATCTTCATACTTTAAAAAAAGTGTGTGTATATATGTGTGCGCACACACACACATACACACATGTACATAGTTCTTCAACAATATATCAAATTTGACCTAAAAAAGTGATACCCAATGAAATAAACCCAAACAAAGATTTCAGCCAGCTTTTCTTGCATTACTCTGTAGCCTAGGCAAGAGCTGCACATATATGATCTCCCCCTTATATTCTGAAGACAATTGCACATCAACACTTCCTGCATAAATCTAACGATCAGTAATGAACACAAAAAAAGATATACAGAAAATAGAAATGATAGGTATGGCAGTGGGTGTCTTATTCTTAAAGTGATTCTCAAGTATTTAAGCATTAGGAAAGGAGAAATAACTTTGATATGTTCTAATATTTACAGAATTCATTTATCAGAAGAGTCTAATTCCTCATCTTTGGGTAATCCTAACATGCAAATGTTATGTGCCTTGGTATTGTATTATAATAATGGTTCTTTACATGGTAGGACAGAGTTATCATTAATAACACAGCTGGTTAAAATATTTAAATCATTCTCTATTTGAGGTTCTGCTGTGTTATATTCTAATTTACTGGCACATTCAAAAACAGATTCTTTTTGACACTTTGCTAAATTATAGGCAAGACTTTAATTAAGAAGGGACTTTTTCGTACTAATCAGAGAGAGGTTTTTAAAATCACATAAGGGATTTAGGTGCACAAGTTATATCAATTTTAATTGACTTTTATTGGCAGAGAAAGAAATGGAAATAAACTTCCCTATAACAAATTTTCTCTTAATAGTGCAGCATATGCATTTGGGGACAGCGAATTTAAAACTCATGAAAGGTGTTTTCAGAAAGACTGATGCCCTCTGACAAAAAAAATGGTAAATCTATGCAACATCAAGGCAAATTTCCACTGTATGGGGACAACATAGTGTTTCTACTATGCCCTGAAGGGTCATTTGGACTTTGGTATCACATCTGACATTAGCAGTAGTGAACTAGTTTGTGGAAATTGTGAAGGTGATTTACATGAAGTGGATGCACCTGGACTGAGACTAATAGAAAGCACAACAACTATGGTACAACTGGTCAGCAGCACTCCCTTAGCACTTTTGAATGGAGCAATGCATATTTGGGCCTATGCACCAAAAAAAAGGAATCTCTTTGCATGTTATCTCTGGAGCTAAACACAGCAACTGTTTAACTGTGTCCACCAATAGAATTTAGAACAGGAAGTGAATAATATCATATCTGATTGAAATTATTTAGGGAATTTATATAAGCAGAATGGAGTTACCAAAATCATTAATGATCTGGATGATGGGATGTGTTGTCGTGCGCGCTGTAATGAGAGTGATGGTGGCGCCCACTGTTGCATGTTCTTTGTGTGTGTAGAGTCTCCCCACTGTATTTTCCACAGCGTGCATCCGGTGAAGTGAGCTGTAGCTTATGAAAGCTTATGCTCAAATAAATTTCTTAGTCTCTAAAGTGCCACAAATACTCCTTTTCTTTTTGCCACTACAGAAGGGATGTGGATAAACTGGAGAGAGTCCAGCAGATGGCAACAAAAATGATTAGGGGTCTGGGGCACATGACTTATGAGGAGAGGCTGAAGGAACTGGGCTTATATGGCCTTCAGAAGAGAAGAGTGAGGGGGGATTTGATCGCAGCCTTCAACTACCTGAAGGGGGCTTCCAAAGATAATGGAGGTAGGCTTTTCTCAGTGGTGGCTGATGACAGAACAAGGAGCAATGGTCTCAAGTTGCAGGGGGGGAGGTTTAGGTTGGATATTAGGAAAAACTATTTCAGTAGGACTGTGGTTCCTAAACTTGTTCTGCCACTTGTGCACGGAAAGCCCCTGGCGGGGCGGGCTGGTTTGTGGCTGCGGTTCGCTGCTCCAGGCCAATGGGAGCTGCTGGAAGCGGGGCCCAGTACATCCCTCGGCCTGCACTGCTTCCAGCAGCTCCCATTGGCCTGGAGCAGCGAACCGCGGCCACTGGGAGCTGCGATTGGCCGAACCTGCCAACGCGGCACGTAAACAAACCGGCGCGGCCTGGCAGGGGCTTTCCCTGCACAAGCAGCGGAACAAGTCTGGGAACGACTGCACTATGAGGATGGTGAAGCACTGGAATGGGTTACCTCAGGAGGTGGTGGAATCTCCATCCTTAGAGGTTTTTAAGGCCCGGCTTGACAAAGCCCTTGCTGGGATGATTGAGTTGGGGTTGGTCTTCCTTTAAGCTGGTGGTTGGACTAGATGACCTCCTGAGGTCTCTTCCAAACCTAATCTTCTATGATTCTATGATCTTACTGAAAAATTTGTGTATATCTAATGATGTCTTTAAAAAAATCTTTAGGAAAAAGCATTTTGAAGCAAACTGTAAGAAAACTTTAGCAAGAGCAATTGACTCTTTTTTCAGTTTTTCTGTGTCCATTAAAATCCAATGGGAAAACCTCACAAGGCAACAATTCTTACACATCTTACTAAGGCTACAGTATAAACATCTGTGGTTGATTGTTAAGGAAAGAAATAGAGTAAGTTGAAAGCTGTGTTTTGTCTTCATGTGCAGAGTTGTTTTATTATGGGGAAGAGCCCCTGTTAGCAATTGGTATTATATTTAAAAAAAGACACACACCTGTGTGTGATTGAACATTGAGGCAGTGGACCTGTGTTTCAAATTGTATTCAGTGGGTTTAGATTGACAAAAAATAGGCATGTCAAAACTTTAAGCAAATCTTATTTGTTAATAACTGTAAACCAAGCGAAGAGCATTAGACTAAACACACACATTCATCTTCTGAGTAGTTCCTCAGATATAGGGCTAAGAAGACCTGAACATGTTTAATATAACAAGCAATTTGTGGTGAAGCAGTCACAATGTGTTATACCACAGGGACCAATTAAAGTATGTGTCTCCAGGTATATATGTAGATTTAAAAATGTAGAATGAAATACTGCAGTATTAGTCATTAGGAGACAAATCTTACAGTCTGTGGCAAGCCCAAGTGCAGGTGGATGGTGCAAGAACTCTCTGTGAGGGTCAGAGAGAACCATCATGAAGTCTAAAATAACATTCCATAGAAGGTAAATTAAAAGAACCAAAGCCTTTGATCCCAGTTTAGGGGCCAAATCTACAAACACTTATTCAGATGGATAATCCCTACTCATATGAATAATTACATTGAAATCTATTTATCCATGCTACTTGCATGTGTAACAGTTGCAGGATTGGTTTTTAGTTTGCAGCTCTAAGGATAGGGTAATTTTTTCCAGCTATATTGGTGCTGGAAGTCATCTTTGCTAAAGAATGACACATCATCACATAAAGAAATAATAAAAAATAAAGGTGAAAAAGAGAAAAGCAATATAGAAAGGCTGAGACTCACTGATACCAAAGAGAAAGAGGATATTATCCTTGATGTATCAGTAAATTCCAAGAACGTAACTCCTAGTTTATTCTAAGAACATTTACTTACTTGTACGCTGCTCAGTACACATAAAATAGAGTTCAGTCAACAATACATTAACATCCAGTTCTACTGGTGGCTCAGATCTTTAGCTTATTTGACACTAAGAAGTTGTACCAATAATCTCAAATACAATGCTTTATTGGCCTGCCTATGCTGAAATGCATTAGACATGACATTTTTGTGTAAACTGATGATGGCAAACTGTAAGTAATATGTACTTTGCTTTGCCCTAAGCTGAAACAGAAATCAGAAGTGTTCAGTGTGTCATGAACATTTCCCAGTTTCAGAGGTTTATTTACAGTCTCATGACAGTAATGAGTGCCCACCACGCCCCACCCCCAGCGCAGCTACTTCAATGGAAGTAACTTAGCAATTTCCATTCACACTCTTGCATGGGCTTTGAATATAGCATATAGGCATTCCCGAAGTATTTATCATTCAGCCTTTCACATCTCTATCAAAGATAAGGAAGATGATTTGCGAGAAAGATGCAGCACACAGAAGATAACAATTCTGATTGTAGATTCAATGTAATAGAGTGATGTCAGCTAAGAGAGAAGGCTATTTGTAAGGCTGTTTCTCTTGGTAATTAAAAATACTCTTGGGGATGTGAAGATAAATGACATTCCCCCTAGTTTTAGTCCAGTGTTCCTCAAGTACAGACACTAAAACATGAAGGGGTAAATTTTCAAAAAGTTTATGCCACTAAAGTGGGCTTTTAGGTCTGTAATAACAGGCCTCAGCACTCTATCCTCTGGATATATAGATTACTCATCTAGTTCTCATATCTATCAGCATGTCCGCCCCCTTCTCTTGTGCATATTTTTCCCTCTTTTTCTCATTCAGAATATTCGCCTTCTCTGGAAGATATTTGTGACAGTGTGTGCTGAGTCAGGAGCTAATCCCCACTAATGTAGGCTAGTTGAGACCTAATTGCAAGGACAAACAACTGAGTAGACCTACAGCTGAGGGGCCAATTAGACAGGGATGCAACCATATCAGCTAGAAGGGGCATATAAATTGAGAGGAAGGATGCCCTGGAAGAGGAGGAGCTTTGGTCTTGAAGATAGGCAGAGTCTAGGGATTGCTGCCGCTCTCTCTGTTTCCTTCTGCAGAAATAAGTGGGGGAGCTGTAAATGGCACTTGTAAATAGGGGCTTGTAAATAGCACTACAGCAGAGGCTTGCTGGAACAACAAAATACAAGGGTGGTGGCGAGACCTGAAGTGGTATGGTTGTAATTAAGACCTGAAAGGACTCTTAGGGGAACAACCTGTGACATTTATTGGGGGCTTGTGTGGGATTAGTGTCCCTCATCTATGTGAGAAGCCAAAGAAGGAACCAATGTTAGTATGGGTGACCTGGGAGGAATGGAAGAAATTCTGAAATCAATGGTAAAACAGCCAAAGGAGCCACAACGGTTCAACAGTCCCAGCAATAGAACAACTGCCCAGCATGGTGCGGCAAGCCGCGCAACAGAAGTCTCTCCAGGAATTTATTAAGGAGCAGATGGTAGCACAGCATCAGATGCCAAAGAGTCTGAAGAATCCTGTAGGTTGGGGTGGCAACAGAACTCAGAGAATCAGACTATGCAAAATGGCTCCGACAGATGGCCATGAAGCCTTTCTCTGATTTGTTGAGAGGGTAATTATAGGTTCTGGCTGGGATAAGGCATTGTGGGCTTTATGAGTGGCTTCCTATTGAACAGGTGAAGCCTAAACAACCTGTATGTCTCTAAGCAAAAAACATTCCAGGGACTATGATATAGTCAAGGCAGCCATCACAGATAGAATGGGTCTGTCATCAGAGAAAGAATGTCAGACATTTAGGGCAGCAAAATGGACAGATGGAATAAGGCCCAGAGTTTTTTCAGAGACTGTCAGACTGGACTACCTGTTGGTGAGGATGGAGCGCCAGGAGCTGGAGGAAGTGATGGATGATCCTAGAAGAGTTCTTGGAAAGTCTTCCTGAGGTGGCAAGTGTATGGGTGCTCTGGCGCCAACCCTTGACTTTGACAATACAGTGAAGCTCATCAAAGAGTTCCTGGAGGCCGACCTACCTAGAAAGACAGTCTGTCCTTGTGGGGACTAGAGATGCAGAAGAAGTCTGTAGATGTCCAGGGAGGAAAAAAGGACCAAGAAAAGGCAGCAAGAGCCTCCGGGTCCTCCTTTTCTGAACACAGATGGGTGGTATGTTACCAATACAGGCTGCCAGGACACAAAGAGAGACTGTCTGTATATGGATTGCAGGTTGGTGGAATTTCCCAGGGAGACTGGGAAGCCCGGGGAACAACGCACACCTGAAAGAACTCTCAGGGGACCACCCTGTAACAGTATTCAAGGGGAGATTCCCTTTGAAGAGTTGAAACCGGCATCCTATTCACCTACAAATGGCCATGATAAACTGAAGTCTGGTTGACTCTCATCTTCTAAGCTATTATTGTTTGAGGAAAAGGATTTCTCAATGTCCATCCCTTCAGAGGTAGTATCTTCATCTGTTTCTGCATCCTCATTCTTCCCCCTCCCCTCCTTGCACAGTGTTTGGGCATTGCAATCCTACCCATCTGTATTTATATCTTTAAATCAAATAAAGAAGCAAACACTACAATAGATGAAATCTTGAGGATGGACTTGTGAACAGAGGATAACATCTAAACAGTGGTTACTTGGGAACTTACAGATCGTTGATGTATATCACAGAAGAAGGCCAACTACAGTGAGAAGATAAGTCCAGGGATGTGAAAGGGACATTTTTCTTATAAGTTTGAAGTGTTCTCTGCTCCACACTCATAACACTAACTACAGAGCAGCTTCCATGCCAGGCACTGTGATAGCTCCGTAGTGTAAAGAATAAGGATTTTCCCTGGTCTTCTGATACACTTTCAAGGAAACCTCATTGGAAACCTTTCTAATCAAGATAAAGGGTTATAGTTTTCCCAACATGCTGCTCCATGAACTTGAAATGGGATTCACTGGCTCCTCTGAAAAATTGCTGCAAACTAGTTGCTTTAAACTTTCTTCATAGATCTAAAAATCTTCCTAATACATTTTCTATTCAGCCACAGTTCTGTTAAGGACATTAGCAGCAATTATACATATATACTTGTGTATCAATGCTGCTGGGGATATGTTATCAGAGTGCCTGGCATGGAAGCTGCACTATATCTATATGTTTCAGAGTGGTAGCTGTGTTAGTCTGTATCAGCAAAAACAACGAGGCATCCTTGTGGCACCTTAGAGACTAACAAATTTATTTTGGTATAAGCTTTCGTGGGCTAAAACCCACTTCATCAGAGTGGAGTGGAAAATACAGTAGTTATATATATATACACACACATACACACACACACAGAGAGAACACGAAAAGATGGCGGTTGCCCTACCAACTCTAACGAGACAAATCAATTACAGTGGGCTATTATCAGCAAGAGGAAAAATCATTTTTATAGTGATAATCAGGATGGCCCATTTCAAACAGTTGACAAGAAGGTGTGAGTAACAGTAGGGGAAAAATTAGCATGGGGAAATAGTTTTTAGTGTGTGTAAAGACCCATCCACTCCCAGTCTTTATTCAGGCCTAATTTGATGGTGTCCAGTTTGCAAATTAATTCCAGTTCTTCAGTTTCTCATTGGAGTCTGTTTTTTAAGGTTTTTTGTTGTTGAAGAATTGCCACTTTTAGGTCGGTAATTGAGTGTCCACAGCGGTTGAAGTGTTCTCCGACTGGTTTTTGAATGTTCTAATTCTTGATGTCTGATTTGTGTCCATTTATTCTTTTGTGTAGAGGCTGTCCGGTTTGGCCAATGTACATGGCAGAGGGGTACTGCTGGCACGTGATGGCATATATCACTTTGGTAGATATGCAGGTGCATGAGCCCCTGATGGTGTGGCTGATGTTATTAGGTCCTATGATGGTGTCCCTTGAATAGATATGTGGGCACAGTTGGCAACGGGCTTTGTTGCAAGGATAGGTTCCTGGGTTAGTGGTTCTGTTGTGTGGTATGTGGTTGCTGGTGAGTATTTGCTTCAGGTTGGAGGGCTGTCTGTAAGCGAGGACTGGCCTGTCTCCCAAGGTTTGTGAGAGTGAGGGATCTCCAATTATAGATCTCCAATTTTTTTCTCTTCCATATCTCTCCAAACTTTTCAGGTTACATTTTTAAATATATTGCATCGGGGTGACATTCTGGCACCATTGAACCCACTGGAGTTTTTCCATTGACACACATAGAGCTAAGATTTCACCCCAGCTGTCTAATTCTCCAAGGGAGGAGTTAGTTTTTCTCCAGCACATTGGAGGTGGAGCCCTTCCTGGCTTTGATATGGCTCCTGAGATTGTGGTCACAAAGCCCATCCTCTGCTGCTTTTCAGTATTCAGGGGTAGGCATGCTAATAAAGAGAGTAGACAAAATGCTCATCTGTGTACAGTCACAACATTGAAAGTGTTGAGAAGTTACCGGACACCTCAGTAAGAGGTACAAAACAATGACTGATTATCAGAGAGCAATTGCCTATTAGGCATACTTGTGAGTGAAGCACTTGTTCCCATGCAGGAAGCAAAGTAAACATCAATCTTTTAGAGGTTCAGGGAGCAATTAAACAGTAATAGCTTCTTCCTGCCAGAATAAAATTTCTGCACTGTGAAATGCCTAATAGTAAGGCTGTGGGGTTATGTTTATTGCAGAATATATGATATGACTGCAAATGTCAAGGCATTCCTTTTAGGCACTAAAGCTGTTGGCCTTTGGGGTATGTATTCTGGAGGATATAATACTGTTTAGAATGGGTGTTGTGTACACACTAGAATATTTCAGCAGCAATTTCAGGAGTTTGTCCATACCTCCAATGAGTAACAACAAATCTAATACACACAGAAGTGGCAAATAGAGACAGAAGACGTGGGAAGGAGAAGAAAGATATTATGTATTTAGATTTATAACAGACATCAAGCAGCCTCCCATTGCTCTGGATTCTTTTGTAATACATGATTAAAATAAAAGTATACCCAAATGTCCATATTAAGCAAATGCTCAAGGAAAAAGTAACCAGATAGAGAACAGAGAGAGTTCCAAATGCTAATTTCACTTGCTCAAAGGTGAAGGCAGAAAGCAAATAAAATCTTATTAAAGCGCTCAATATGATTCATTTCCTCTGTGCGACAAATGAAAATGTAATATGAAGAAAAAATTCTGAACAGTCACTTCATATAAAGGCAATCATTTCCTGTGGAAGTGCTTGAACAACATAAATATTTTTATGCTTTATTCTTGGATGTGGTCCAATTTAATTTCTTACAAATAATATTCAGCTTTAATAATGAATTTTGTAATCCAAAAATCTCAGATTTACTGTGGGCTCATGCAGAATAGAAGTTTAAATAGTGACTCTGAAGAAAGACCGAAGTCAGAGTGCCTATAGCAACAAGAAGTGGTGTCTAATAGGAAAAATTCTTCCTGATTTTATGCATAGTAACATAGAAACTGTCATAGTGGATTAAAATTATTGGTATGTGATATCCTCTCAAAAATAGGAAGCAGAGGAAGGCTAAAAAATCTCCACAATGCAGCTAGCATTCTTGATTCCCATGGACAAATTTGGTAATCAGTTTGTGTCCTGCACCATGAAGATTTGATTACCCTTATTATCATAGCTTGCATAACTATGGATGTTCATGTTCATACAAGTATCTATCCATTTTAAAAATCAATTCACAACATTTGACTCAGTGGTTTTCCTGTGGGAACGAGGAATTCATTTCCTTTGTGAGTTGATTTGAGGTCAACCTGTTAATAGAGCAGACAGACTGCCTATGTTCCTAAACCAGTTTCTCAACCACGATGACCCATATATGTCAAAAGATGCAGCTTTTAAAATATCAGCTCAATCCTCAAAAACAGTGACCTATATTCTCCTCCTGTTCAGTGAACAGTGCACTCATCCTGTCACTCTGCTGAAACTTTACCCAAGAGAGGCATTTTAAAATATCCAGTATTTGAGAGGCTAGAGTTGACTTAGGTGCTGGGTAGAGTGCCCCCAATCCAGCAAAGCAAGTAAGCATTTGCATAACTTTAAATAGAGGGATAGTCCTATTGAAAAGTATGGGTAAAATCCTGGTTCCCATTGATTTCACCCCAGGAGCTTAAAGTGTTATGCGGTAGGGAAATATCCATGTTTTACAAATGAGGACTTAATGTACGGTGTAGTTTAGGTTTGCTTAAGTTCACACAAGAAGTCTGTGCTGAGCCAGAAACTGAAACAGGTCTCCTATATCCTAGCTGAGTGCCTCATCCACTAGACCATCCTTCCTTGCTAGTCTGTCCTGTATGCCTATTTCTGCTCATAATACCCATCTTCTTATTCACTAGGGTCCAGACCATCAAATGGTGTAAAGCAGCATAGCTCTATTTACTTCAATAGATTTGCCTCATTTTACATTAGCTGAGGATCTGGCCTAATTAATAGTATTATTACTATTAATAATACTTCAGTGGTTCTTGTCCTGTTGGGCTGACTCTCACTCACAAGCTTGAAACTGGGTATCCAGTGCAGACTATCACTATATATCAATTTTCGTACCACTAACAGACTGTCATGTTCAGTATATTCGATTGAAAAGATGTAAAGCTGATATGTGATAGTGATACCATAGGTTGTACTTCATGCCAGTTTCTGTTTTTCAGTGTGAACTAGGCAGAGAGGAAATAAACAGCCTCGTGAATAATAGATGAAATCAGAGGGGGTTCTACGAAGGGGTTAACAACCTCCAGAAAGTTAAAATGAATTATTATAATTAGTAATAATTATTTGTATTATGGCAGTACCTAGAGGCCAGGGCCCTATTGTGTTGGGCACTGTACACATATATAACAAATAGGAATCCGGTGGGTAAAACAAACAGATGGGGAGAGCAACAAGAAGCAATGAGAAGATAATGGTCAGTGTGAAAAACTGTGGTCAAAACAAACCAGCTGCTTGACCTTTGTCAAGTTTTTGTAGGTAACGCGACAGAGAAGAGGTTTTTTTAAGGAGGGGTTTGAAGGATACTTGCTGGAGGATTCTCTGCTCCTTGAAGTCTTTAAACCACGATTTGAGGACTTCAATAGCTCAGACATAGGTGAGGTTTTTCACAGGAATGGGTGGGTGAGATTCTGTGGCCTGCGTTGTGCAGGAGGTCAGACTAGATGATCATAATGGTCCCTTCTGACCTTAGTATCTATGAATCTATGACAATGAGGTGGCTTTTTGGACGTTTACCAGGAGCTCATCCAATGAAGAAAGGGCAGCATGGAAGAAAGCACAGAGGTGCCTGTTGGAAATTTTTTTATATGGAGATTATATCCTTAGTAGAGTGAAAGTGGGGGTTGATGTCTTGATAAAAGTGAAAACAGGTAGTTTGTGCTCGATGAAACAGAAAATGGGGAGCCAGTAGACAGAGGTGGGAAGAAGATGACATGGTTGAAGCAATCAGCCAGGAAAACGATTCTTCCAGCAGTGTTTTGAATGAATGCCTGTTTATTCACATTTTGTCCTCAAAATAAAAATTCTAACTGGTTTAGAAAAAGAACTAAGTATCCTCAAAGGAAAATAAAATCAAACAGGTGTACAATCTGGTTGAAAAAGTGCAAAATAAAAATATGGCAAGGTGAAAGACTATGGTTGAAGCCTGGGTCAGTTGGCTTTGTACAGAGTACAAAGACAGATGGAACAACCTCCCAAACTTGGGTCAAACATATTAAGAGCAGATGGGATCATTATGACCTACTACATAACAGCCCATAGAATGTTATCCAGGAACTCCTGCATCAAACCAGACCTTCCGCTTCAACTAGAGCATACATTTAGAAACACACTCTAGATTTAAAAACTTCATTTTTTTGGAGAATGCACCACATCCCTAGGAAAATTATTCCAATTGTTAATTACTGCTAAAAATCTATATCTTATTTCTAGTCTGAATCTGTCTGGCTTTAGCTCCAAACACTGGATCTTGTTCTGCCTAAATCTGCTAGATTAAAGAGCCGTCTAATCTGATAAATGTTTTCTCCATGTAGGTTCTGTTAATCCGAGGCAGGGAATTGGGCACCTAACTATTTAGTGAAATGTATGGCCAGTGAATCTTCACAATTCTGTCAATCATAGCCTTGCAGGGCCTCTAACCAACTACAGCCCTCCTTTTATTCTCTATAATAGAAAGCCACTTTGGAGCTTGGCTCTGCAACTTGTAGGGGCCTGAAAAATCTCCTCCCACAGCCTCTCCATGGTGATAGAGATGGATGTAAATGAAAAATAATGGGAAAGAGGTGAGGAAGTAACTGAACTTTCCAGAAACTTCAGGAAGGTTTATTCTGGATCTGGTTCTAGGAATGGGCAAAACATCAAGTGAAAGGTTCACAAAGTTATCCAAATTGTTCACTGATCAGTGAAGACAATACTATGACATTTTTTCTTCCATCAGGGTTAGGTACTATCAGTCATTATCTCAGGCTACTTAATGCAGTTTCATCAACTCTCGTAATCCTCAATCAGTTGAAGCAGAATAATTGGCCCTTCTATTTTCCTCCTTAAAGTTAAATAGTGTTATCTTGACTTTGATTACAGCATGGGGTCTGCAGTATGTTAGATTAATGGTGCTTTTGAAATATTATAAGCATTCCTTCATATTTAATGATGTATCATTTTTATGTTCTGACTGTTTCTCTCAGGGGAGAATAACCTCTACAGTATGCATGTTAATAGAAAAGCAAAGATTTTGCAAATCATGTTTTTACTGCTGGCCAAAATATTAAAAGCAGAGGTGGATTGTGGATTCATAATTTGAATTAAATTGGGAAATATCCCCTAACTGCCTATAAGGTACCAAAGAAGAATTCATTACCTTGGTGAGTGGTAACTGGCTGTAGCTGTTCATGGATTTGGGTAGTAAGGAGAGAAGTTTTGTATCTCTCCGCCCCACACCCCCAAAGCCTTTTATTTTGGGCAGGCACAGAAAGAAACTCTACATCTGCAGATAAAGCAAACTGGCCAGAGAGGGACAAGCATTGTAATCACTCCTTTGCTTAGGCACACACATGCATTGCAAAAGTAATGTTACCATGAGTCATTGTTCTGTAAGTAGCCCTGTGCAACGCCTCTGTGGCAGAAGTAATCTATACAACAGGGTCACTGTTGGGTGTGGGAGGTTACTGCATGTGTAGAAACGTGTGGACAATACCTCCTAACTAGCAGGTCCTGCCTAGAATGCGCCTCTGTAGCTCCTGTCATAGAGAGGCTGGAGTAGTCTCTCCAGCCGGTTTAGGAGCCAGAATAGAGGCAGACAACTTCTACCTAGAGTTCCTGATGTTTGCTATGGTGGGTGGGGTTTTTTGGTTCATTGTTTCCTAGGGTGCAACTATTACAACATATACGTTTCGAATTGTTAACAAAGTATTGTCATTATGTTCCTGATTGTTTCCAATAACAAATCAAATAGCTGTAAAAGAAAACAGGCATGGGTGCTAAAATTTGTGAAAATGCTGCTTGAGAAACAGATTTAAGCAGAGACTGAGTGCAGGTCTTCAGATATACATGCTTTGCAATCACATGCATAGCTGGAGATGCGCGTGTGGCAATAAACACAGCCCAGCACATTCAGACAGCACACTCTGCATCTTGAAAGCCAGGGCTCCTACCTAACTGTTTAAAAAAATATATATTGGGACCTCAGCCAAAGACCATTGAAGTCCAGGGGACTCTGGATCTGGCACTTAACGGCCAAATTAGCCCAGAGAGGTGTGTCAGCCTCCTTACATAATGAGCTCTGCCGTCCCCCAGAGCATTCAGTTAGAGCACCTTATCCTCTTACAACTTTCCATGTTGAAGCTGACAATTAAGATAATGAAATCAAACCAAGGAGAAGAATCCTGCCTTAGTAGAACTGTCACATGTCTTTCATTTGAAAAAAAGACTAATTCAATAAAAGAATGGAAACATGTCTCAGGGCTCGGGTGAGATGGCTGCACAGTAGTTATTTCAATAGAAGGAATATGGAAATTGCTAAAATAATCTAGATGATACTTTAGAGAGAAGAAATTTATTTCAAATTAAAATGACTAATTTAACAAGTGTACTCCACCAGAATATTAATATCCATTCTCCTAAACTCTGTCATTTCTGGACTTCCAACATTTGCTGAAATTCCAATTACTTTGAGAGAAATTCAATGAAACCTGTATTTTTAGCATTGCATGCCTGGCATAAGATTGAGGTTGGGAAAATTATTATATTCTTTATCCCCATTTACTGGGTCCACATTTCTATAACCATCAAGTAAGGGATTTTGTTGATTCTTCTGGATAATAGGAGGAGATCTGATCATAATAGGATAATAGGAGGAGATTCTAATTCTGGATAATAGGAGGAGATCTAGATCATCTCTCTGCCAATATATAATTGCTTCTTATTGGTATGTATGATTTCTATTGGTTTGCATTTCCTCTTTCAACCATCTCCCTCTCTTAATTACTTATGCTTTTTATCACTATTTTACTTTCTTTGTTTCCATTTGACCTCATTGAGTTTGTGTGCTATTCTTCTCAGTGGTGGATTAGCCACTGGGCCAATGGGGCCTGTGCCCAGGGGCCCCGGCCAATTGGGGGGCCCCCGGAAAAATGGGTGCCCCTGCACCCTGATCCGTTCTGCCTGACTGGTGCTCCTGCTGGGAAGCAGGGCCGGGGCATGGGGGCTTGCCCTGCTCCATCTGCCCTCCCTGCACTCCTTCTGGGGAGTGGGCTCAGGGGCTTGCCCTGTTCTGACCCCCCTGCCCAGCACTCCTGCCGGGAAGCAGGGGAAGCCCCGACCCCACTCTCTGGCAGGAGCGCCGGGAGGCAGGGGAGTGGAGGGGACTGGAGGTGGAATGGTGAGGAGGGGCCCCCACTTGCTCCGGCCCAGGGCCCCACAAGCTCCTAGTCGGCCTCTGATTCTCCTCATAAAAGAATGAAGAGCTATAAAGCAAGCTTGATCAAATCTATTGACCAGCACACTGGAGATTTCTGGAGACAAGGAAAAGGCATCTCAGCATCGTGTCACATGTGATAGCCCAAATACATTCACTTCCACTGAATTAAATATAATACAAATAAATAATTCTGCCAATGCCTCTCAGCCACTTTCATGACAAAATTCATGATTTAATAGCCAAAGCTCAAGCATGATCATAAAAAGAGTTAAAATCAACAGGAAAGAAAAGAGAAAGTATGTTCGGAACAATCATTTCTACTAAATTATGCCTCACACAAAGTACTCTAGCCATTTGCTCTGTTTATCCATGCTGGTATTATCAGACAGCTGTTCTTGGTGTGGTGGGAATAAAGATTGGCAAAAGACTGCTCTTTATTCTACGTTATAAACATTTCTTGTGATATCAGTTGGTTTATCAATACTGTCAATATGTTTGGACAGTATCCTCTTCCTTTTCTGATGGGTCATATACTTCCATTAGACCAGGGCTAAGAAATTCTTCAACACTGGGAAAGCCAATATGAATTGTTTCTTTACTGGATTTGTGAAATAGAAAGGTTACAAATTTAAAATGTCTATTCTATTTTTTGTGGATTAGTCAACATTTAATCTTTTTTTTTTTAGATTTTTAGGGTGAAATAGAGTAGTGATTTTCTGCTAGATAAATGACACAAATGCAGATTGTTCCCATTTAAAAACTGTGAATGATGAAGTACATTTTGGATTTGTTTAGACAATTTAAAAATAGCTAGGGTGAATTTTGCTCAGCTTTCCTTCAAACTACATATTAAAGAGCTTCTCATCATCATTATACTTTGCAAAAGGATATATTCTCTTGAAAATTTGCACTCAATTTAGCTGAGTATATAATAGGGGCTACAGAGTTTGAGTCTTTTCCTTAAAAGATGAAAATCTGTATAATTTAAACTGCATTTTTGCAATAACTAGACAGATGTATTATTTGACCTTGGAACATTGCTGTCTATTTTTATGCACAAACAGAATAGCATTTCTATGGGACTGATCCGAATCTCTGGAAATAAATAGAAAACATTGACTCTGGCTTTGGACCAGGACTTGAGAGGTGGATACAAAATTAAATAGACACCATATTTTTCTACTAGATGAAATAGTATCTGATCTGAGTTAGTAATAATTAGATTTTGCTTCATATAAACTGTGGGTCTTAGCTGACATTCTGTAGCCTTTATATATATTGACCTTCATTTTTCACCTTCCATTTGAAAACCTCTTGTTTGTTAATAAAGCTCTGTTGAATAAATCCCTCCAGCATTTATGTAGTCTGTGAATATCTCAGAGTTTTAGACTCTCCTCTCAGGATTCACATTTGTTTTCTAATACAAATAGTTTTAATGATTTTTAAAGAGGGGTAAGATGGCAGAAAGAGAATCCCAATGGGATTTAGTGCCAGCTTTCAGAGTACAGATCACATTCAGTGTAAGCAACTGAGCACAAAACCATGAATCATTATATCCTTGAAGAGCAGATGCAGGCCAAGTTAAGAGAAGAAAGATTATTGCATTGTATAATCTTACCCTTTGGTACTGAGTCTGACTGTAGACTTCCTGGGATTCTTGGTATGGCCCAAAATGTCAACACAATGTAACAGGTCCTCAGCTGGTGTAGATCAGTATAGCTCCTTTCAGGTCATACATTTTTATACTAAATTATACTTGCTGAGGATCTGCTCTGTTGTCTTCTATAAGACTACTTACATGATTTTGGTTCAATAGTTAGACATATCAACCAGAAATTTAGTCAATACTTCTTGTTCTTTCTAGCATATACTCTCAGTGCAATCTTCTACTATATTTACTCAAAGCATTAGACATATTTTGGAAGGTATAAAACTAACTAGGCAGTCTGAAAATTTATCTCCATATTTACTACCATAGAGCCATATTCATTTTTAAGAGTATTTTTCTTGTCTCACAATTCATACCAGTCAAAGCAAAGAAAACCAGAACCATCCAGTGATAAATACAGAAAGAAGACATTATACCTCTCTTATTTTCTAATGAGGTCAGTGTACTTCCTAAATAGGCTGCTCTCTTTTAAAGTGCATGTAAGCTAGTGTGCTGACCACCTGTACCAACTCCTTGTGTCAGGGTGCAGTGCTGCAAGGGGTCCTTATCTCCAGCACCTCCCTCTGGCCATCTGCCTCTCACCATGTCTTCCATGCATGGCTCAGCCCTCTGGCCAAGCCATGACTACTTCCAGGGTAACAAAATGTCCAACTAAAAGTCCAAATCAAATGCCCAGACGAGCAGTTCTTTTGCCCTTCTCAGGCTTCACTAAAGTCCTCTACTCCTTGGCCACTTCTCCTGGCCCCTGCAGAGTTTTTCTTATTCTGCCTGTTCCTCAGCAGGATTTCCCCTACTGTCTCCCTTTGCCGCAAACTCTGGCAGCTTGCCTTAGGGATCTCCCTGATCTTTGTGGGCCCCATCTCAGGACTACCCTTCCCCTGCTACACTGTCAAGCTCCCACAGGAACAAGTAACCTTCCCCTAGCTACCATCTGGGCTGGAACAAAGACTATACAAAGAGAAAGGATTGGGCCCAGACTAGAAAGGAGTCTAGTCTGTGAAAGAAGCTTATTGGAACATCTCTGAGGAGGAACTGCCCGTACTGAGGCCCAGAACAGAAAAGGAAGAGAACCTAGTGAAAAGGAAAAGTTCAAAGAAGCAATTAATTCCTGGAAGAAGCTTTCTTAATTTTCAACAAGGGAGGAAGCATGTTCTGTGCCTAAAGCATAAGAAAACTAATGCTATTCCTCACTCAGCCACAGACTCCCTAAGTGACCTTGAGGGAGTTACTCAAGGATTATGTGCCTCAGTTTCCCCATATATAAAAGCAATGATAATATATGCCTACATCTTAGGACACAAATTGGATATCAGGAATGGCAATATACAAAAACCTGTAGGAGAACACTTCAACATCCCTGGACACACAATAGCAGATTTAAAGGTAGCCATCCTGCAGGAAAAAAACTTCAGGACCCAACTTCAAAGAGAAACTGCGAACTTCAGTTCATTTGCAAATTCGACACCATCAGCTCAGGATTAAACAAAGACTGTGAATGGCTAGCCAATGACAAAAGCAGTTTCTCCTCCCTTGGTGTTCACAGCTCAGCTGATAGGAAGAGGGCCTCATCCGCCCTGATTGAACTAACCTCGTTACCCCTAGCCTGATTCTTGCTTGCATATTTATACCCGTCTCTGGACATTTCCATTACATGCATCCGACAAAGTGGGTATTCACCCATGAAAGCTTATGCTCCAACATGTCTGTTAGTCTATAAGGTGCCACAGGACTCTTTGCCATTTTTACAGACCCAGACTAACACAGCTACCCCTCTGATACTGGATTCCTTTTAAAGTGAGTTTAAGGGAATCAAAAGTGCTGGACTATCTACTTTAATGTTCTCTATTTATGTATGGGGTAGCTGGTCCTTTGCCTCCCTCACCATCAGCCTCAGAGAAAGGCTACGCCACCTCTCTATGTGGTGCCTATAAGCACATTGATTAACCAGGGAATTAGCAGTCTTTGATAAGCACTCAGCCGTTCATTGCTCTGGCCTTGGGGATGGGACAGAGCAAGAAGCAGTCTTTTGCCTGGCCTCCTGGCTCAGGCAGACAGCCTGCAAACAGTCTGTAAAGGGGCTCTGACGACTTGGGTGGGGCAGCGGAATCAATAATCTTTCACCTGGCCTCCAGCAGACAATATGCAAACACAGGTCTCTTGGACTATGGTGTGTAGGCAGCCACCCCAGTGGTGGGGTTGGTTGGAGGGGATAGGGGGACCCAGGCAGACCCTACTCCACTGTGTCCCAGCCCAGGGCCCTAACAGTGCGGGAGGGTTCTGCCACTGTGTCAGCGGGGATCCCAGTGAAACTCACTGACTCACTCTCTGGCCACACAACCAAACTAATGTCTGGTTTCCCTAGGCTACTTCCTACTACCCTTCTAAGTGTACCTCTGTCTCCTGGGGTTCCTTGGTCTTCCCAGAATACACGGCCAGCAGCACTCCCAGCAACTCCTCTGGGTACTTGTCAGTCAACAGTCCCGGCAGCTCCTTGGGGTCCTTGGTGCTGTAGAGCTGTGTCAGGTGCAAAGCTCGGCAGTGGGTGAGAGACGTTTACTCCTTTCCTCTGCTCTCCCCCAACTGAGCTGTAGGGCCTTCCATTTAAGCTTCCTCTCCTGCCCCTATGCTTCCGATGCGGGAGGGGACTGTGGCTGGTTTGGCTCCACCCACAGGGAGTGCGGTGTAGAACTTCCCTGAAACAGTTCCTAAGGCATATCTTTTAGAAAAACATCCAATTTGTATTAAAAATGGTCAGTAATAGAGAATCCACCACCACTCTTGATAAACTGTTCCAATGGTAGGGCTGTCAAGCAATTAAAAAATTAATCACGATTAATTGCATGATTAATTGCAATGTTAATAATAGAATACCATTTATGTAAATATTTTGGGTATTTTCTACATTTTCAAATATATTGATTTCAATTACAACACAGACTATGAAGTGTATAATGCTCACTTTATATTTATTTTTGATTACAAGTATTTGCACTGTAAAAAACATAAGTATTTTTCAATTCACCTCATACAAGTACTGTAGTGAAATCTCTTTATCATGAAAGTTGAACTTACGAATGTAGAATTATGTAAAAAAAAGCTGCATTCAAAAATAAAACAATGTAAAATTTTAGAGCCTGCAAGTCCAGTTAGCCCTACTTCTTGGCCGGCCAATTGCTCAGACAAACAAGTCTGTTTACATTTGCAGGAGATAATGCTGCCCGCTTCTTGCTTACAGTGTCACCTGAAAGAGAGAACACATATTCGCTGGCAGTGTTGTAGCTGGCGTCTCAAGATTTTTATGTGCCAGATGTGCTAAAGGTTCATATGTCTGTTCATGCTTCATCTACCATTCCAGGGGCCATGCATCCATGCTAATGACAGGTTCTGCTCGATAACAATCCAAAGCAGTGTGGACTGACCCATGTTTATTTTCATTATCTGAGTCAGATGCCACCAGCAGATGTTGATTTTCTTTTTTGGTGGTTAAGGTTCTGCAGTTTATGCATCGGAGTGTTGTTCTTTTAAGACTTCTGAAAGCATGCTCGACACCTCTTCCCTCTCAGATTTTGGAAGACACTTCAGATTCTTAAACCTTGGGTCAAGTGCTGTAGCTATCTTTAAAAATCTCACATTCTCACCTTCTTTGCGTTTTGTGAAATCTGCAGTGAAAGTGTTCTTAAAATGAACATAAGCTGGGTCATCATCTGAAACTGCTATAACATGAAATATATGGCAGAATGTGGGTAAAACAGAGCACAGGACATGTAATTCTCTGCCAAGGAGTTCAGTCACAAATTTAATTAACACATAATTTTTTTTTAACGAGCGTCATCAGCATGGAAGCATGTCCTCTGGAATGGTGGCCAAAGCATGAAAGGGCATACGAATGTTTAGTATATCTGGCATGTAAATACCTTGCAATGCCAGCTACAAAAGTGCCAGGCAAATGCCTGTTTTCACTTTCTGGTGACATTGTAAATAAGAAGTGGGCAGCATTATCTCCTGTAAATGTAAACAAACTTGTTTGTCTTAGCGATTTGCTGAACAAGAAGTAGGACTGAGTGGACGTGTAGATTCTGAAGTTTTACATTGTTTTGTTTTTGAGTGCAGTTATGTAACAAAAATAATCTACATTTGTAAGTTGTGCTTTCACAACAAAGAGATTGCACTACAGTACTGATATGAGGTGAACTGAAAAAAACTATTTCTTTTATCATTTTTACCGCGCAAATATTTGTAATAAAAATTATATACCCTTTGATTTCAATTACAACACAGAATACAATATATATGAAAATGTAAAAAAAATCCAAAATATTTAATAAATTTCAATTGGTATTCTATTGTTTAACAGTGCAATTAAAACTGCGATTAATCACAATTAATTTTTTAAATCACAATTAATTTTTTGAGTTAATTGCATGAGTTAACTGTGATTAATCGACAGCCCTATCCAATGGTTATTACTCTCATTGTTAAAAATTTACACCTTTATTTCTAGTTTGAATTTGTCTTACTTCAATTTCCAGCCTTTGGATTGTGTTATACCATTTTCTGCAAGATTGAAGAGCACATTATTAAATATTTCTTCCCCGTGTAGGTACTTATAGACTGTAATCAAGTCACCTCTTAACTTTCTCTTTGTTAACATAAATAGATTGAGCTCCTTGAGTCTGTCACTAGAAGACATGTTTTCTAATCCTTTAATCATTCTTGAGGATCTTGCTTTTGCACCAAAGAACAACAATACAGAGGAAAGAAAAGAACTATTCACAAAGCGCACCAGTTAGGACAAAGGCCACAACCTCAGCTGATGTAAAGCTACATTGCTCCATTAAAGTCAATGGAATTTTGCCAGTTTACACCACCCAAGAATCTGTCCCAAGAAGTGTAATGGGTGCAAGTAGAAAAAAGCATACAATTAGCCAGGATATAAGGAAAACATATGGAAGTCAAATCAAAGAGACAGCTTCGTACTTTATTCTGGGTGTTTCAAACCAGAGGGTTAGATCACTAAGCCATCCCCTGTGGTCAAACAATATGTTTTCTTTCACTTTAGCACTAAATTATTTTGTCAGAGCCATTCAAAGAAAATGTCAAAACCAGTTCTTGGTGTGAATTCTTCCTTTGGCTACTATTGTACTGTCTATAATCACAGGGTCATCAGTGTAATGTATGATTTGAAATGCTCATAACTCACAAGCATGGGCATTATTGATGTTTTCTTACAACCCACATGGTACACTGTTTCACTTCACACAATGTCCCTGATCCTAAGAGTGCATCTGCAATTACATAGATAGGGCTCAAATGATTTACGTTAAGTTTCATTATCTCATCATAATGACACATTCATACACAGACTTGTTACATGTTGGTTGTTATTTGTGCCAGTTCAAGTATCCTATAGTCTCTGTCTCCAGAGATTAGTGAGACTTTCAGTGGCTGCAAGTCATGTTAAATTGGCAGCACATGGATATTTAGAAATAAAAGTTTTCCAGAGATGGCAATCAATGAACAGCAGCAATGGTTCTGAAGTTCAATAGGATGCTGATTTTCGGATGATAATATTTTAGCAGGTTTCAGAGTAGCAGCCGTGTTAGTCTGTATTCGCAGAAAGAAAAGGAGGACTTGTGGCACCTTGGAGACTAACACATTTATTGAGCATAAGCTTTCGTGAGCTACAGCTCACTTCATCGGATGCATTCAGTGGACGAAAGCTTATGCTCATAAATATTTCTTAGTCTCTAAGGTGCCACAAGTACTCCTTTTCTTTTTGCGAATATTTTAGCAGCTGTCAATGACAGCTTGAAATATGCCGTGTTAACCATAAAACACATCCCACCAGCTAAACCACTCCCAAATGAATTAACATGTGGTTCAGCTTTTGCAAACTAAGAACTGCTTGAATACTGATCTAGTTAGTTGTGACATGAATGAGTATGAAGAATAGCCATCAGGCTCACAGATAGCCTGCTCTTCACATTCACATATGTAAAGTCCTTGACTTGCTAGAAAATAATAAATTATATGGTGTAACACACTGATAATATTCTGTAATGTCCTGAACAAACCGTATGGAATTAAGATAAACTTTATTGAATTAAATGTAACCGGATTGAATTAGTTTTAGTACCTTTGGGGTACTTTGTATTTAAAATGCAATTGTGTATGTGTGTTATTGTGTCATTGTATGCGCCTTCTTTAGGAGGAAGGTTATGTCCACACTGCTTTTGGGAGAAAGCCTCCCAGCATGGGTCCACAGAGTTGTGCTCGCAGGGCTCACTATAGCGCTCTGAAAGTGGCTGTGGAGATGATGATTTGGTGTCAGAGCCTGAGCTCCAGCCCAAGCTGCAATGTCCACACAGCTCTTTTTAGAGTATTAGAATGAATCCCGCCAGTGCAAGACTGTGAACCGGGGCTGGGAGGCTTGTTCCCAGATGCAGTGTAGACATATCCTCAACATTCAGATGTGAAGACTGTTGACAAAAATATCCCAGTTGATCTCTGCTGTTTGGGCAGATCATAAGGAGATAGCCAGGACCCATATATATTTTTAGTCCTCATTTTAAACTTGACATATTATGTGGGGCCAGATTTAGAGAGGGTATTATATCTGCTCTCCCATTTTGAACCAGTAATTTTGTAGGTGACAATGTTTCTGCTTAAAAGTAATTTTAGTAGTTTGTAAATTACATACAAGGGCCTACAGTTTTATGAGCTTACTCCACAGAGCAGACCAATGCCTCTGTATAGCTTATGGAGGAATCAGAATGACAGAGTACTTTCTGTTTAGAGAAGTCACTGAGACAAAGATTCAGTCATTGTGCAGTCTGTGACAAGAATTCCTAAGGTCTGTCTGCATGTACTCCATACCTGATCATATTGTGAGATATTGCTACGTGCCGTCCCACACATTTTCAAGAAACAGTTATGGGCACTGTGCAATGGAAGCAGATCATGTCCCAAAATGCCTTAAAGCAGCGCACAGAGTTTTTTCTGCATTCTGTTTTCTTTTCTTTCTTTCTTTTTTTTTTTAACTCCCATTGGAATTTGGTAAAATTTAACAAAATTATATAAATGGCAGCAAAAGGACCTACGGAGAATAAGAAGGACTTCTACAAATATATCAGGAGAAAAGGTAAACCAGAGAAAAATTTACAGGCTCATTAATAAATGGGAAGGGGATTGAAATTAATAATGACTCAAAAATGGTGGAGATACTGAATTTCTTTTTTAAAGTCCATCGGTAACAAGAAAAATAAAGAAAATAAGGCCCTGATCCTGTAAAACACTGCACATGTTGATAGAATCTATATAGACAGGAGTTTGCAAAGTAATATGGCAGCAAATAATGCCACTGAAGTTTTGTGCTGCATACAGAGATATAATATCACAGAAAAAGGAGACAACAATCCTTGTTTACACAGCTCCTGTGAAGCAGTACCTGGAATACGGTGTTGCATTCAACTCTGGCCAGCTTATTGCTAGAATGATAGAGATATAGTCTAGGGAGCTCAGAGAAAAATAAAAAAAAATGTTGGTTGGCATGGCGGGACTGTTTTATTAAGGAAGATTAAAACAGCTAAATACATACAGGTTAAACTATGATTAAGGGGAAATGACAGTATACACTTATACAAAGGCTGCAAACACCAAGGACTGAGAGGGTTTATTTAAGTGGAGCAAAGGGTATAACTAAGATTAATTGGATGAAATTAGAAAAGGGAAATTTAGGTTCACTAACAGGAAAAGTCCTTATAACAGTGAGATCTGTTGTGCATTGTGGAAAGTCTCTCAAGGGAAGTGATGGAAATACTATTGGCTGGGACTTTTAAAGTGATTCTAGAGAAAGTACTGGACATATGACCAGGGAAGAGTATAAAAATATTTATAAAATATTAATAAATAAAAATAAAATAATAATAAAATAAAAATATTGCTCGGGCATGTAGGAATGATATCAGGAGGGCCAAATCGCACCTGGAGCTGCAGCTAGCCAGAGATGTCAAGAGTAACAAGAAGGGTTTCTTCAGGTATGTTGGCAACAAGAAGAAAGCCAAGGAATGTGTGGGCCCCTTACTGAATGAGGGAGGCAACCTAGTGACAGAGGATGTGGAAAAAGCTAATGTACTCAATGCTTTTTTTGCCTCTGTTTTCACTAACAAGGTCAGCTCCCAGACTGCTGCGCTGGGCATCACAAAATGGGGAAGAGATGGCCAGCCCTCTGTGGAGATAGAGGTGGTTAGGGACTATTTAGAAAAGCTGGACGTGCACAAGTCCATGGGGCCGGACGAGTTGCATCCGAGAGTGCTGAAGGAATTGGCGGCTGTGATTGCAGAGCCATTGGCCATTATCTTTGAAAACTCGTGGCGAACCGGGGAAGTCCCGGATGACTGGAAAAAGGCTAATGTAGTGCCAATCTTTAAAAAAGGGAAGAAGGAGGATCCTGGGAACTACAGGCCAGTCAGCCTCACCTCAGTCCCTGGAAAAATCATGGAGCAGGTCCTCAAAGAATCAATCCTGAAGCACTTGCATGAGAGGAAAGTGATCAGGAACAGTCAGCATGGATTCACCAAGGGAAGGTCATGCCTGACTAATCTAATCGCCTTTTATGATGAGATTACTGGTTCTGTGGATGAAGGGAAAGCAGTGGATGTATTGTTTCTTGACTTTAGCAAAGCTTTTGACACGGTCTCCCACAGTCAGCAAGTTAAAGAAGTATGGGCTGGATGAATGCACTATAAGGTGGGTAGAAAGTTGGCTAGATTGTCGGGCTCAACGGGTAGTGATCAATGGCTCCATGTCTAGTTGGCAGCCGGTATCAAGTGGAGTGCCCCAAGGGTCGGTCCTTGGGCCGGTTTTGTTCAATATCTTCATAAATGATCTGGAGGATGGTGTGGATTGCACTCTCAGCAAATTTGCGGATGATACTAAACTGGGAGGAGTGGTAGATAACGCTGGAGGGGAAGGATAGGATACAGAAGGACCTAGACAAATTGGAGGATTGGGCCAAAAGAAATCTGATGAGGTTCAATAAGGATAAGTGCAGGGTCCTGCACTTAGGACGGAAGAACCCAATGCACAGCTACAGACTAGGGACCGAAAGGCTAGGCAGCAGTTCTGCGGAAAAGGACCTAGGGGTGACAGTGGACGAGAAGCTGGATATGAGTCAGCAGTGTGCCCTTGTTGCCAAGAAGGCCAATGGCATTTTGGGATGTATAAGTAGGGGCATAGCGAGCAGATCGAGGGACGTGATCGTTCCCCTCTATTCGACATTGGTGAGGCCTCATCTGGAGTACTGTGTCCAGTTTTGGGCCCCACACTTCAAGAAGGATGTGGATAAATTGGAGAGAGTCCAGCGAAGGGCAACAAAAATGATTAGGGGACTGGAACACATGAGTTATGAGGAGAGGCTGAGGGAGCTGGGATTGTTTAGCCTGCAGAAGAGAAGAATGAGGGGGGATTTGATAGCTGCTTTCAACTACCTGAAAGGGCGTTCCAAAGAGGATGGCTCTAGACTGTTCTCAATGGTAGCAGATGACAGAACGAGGAGTAATGGTCTCAAGTTGCAGTGGGGGAGGTTTAGATTGGATATTAGGAAAAACTTTTTCACTAGGAGGGTGGTGAAACACTGGAATGCGTTACCTAGGGAGGTGGTAGAATCTCCTTCCTTAGAGGTTTTTAAGGTCAGGCTTGACAAAGCCCTGGCTGGGATGATTTAACTGGGAATTGGTCCTGCTTTGAGCAGGGGGTTGGACTAGATGACCTACTGGGGTCCCTTCCAACCCTGATATTCTATGATTCTATGATTCTATACTGCAAAATATACTGTAAGGAATATTTTTGTATTAGCAGAGAGATGGATGGAAGGCCTAACTGGTCTTTTCCATTTCTAATTCCTGTAAACCTATGGATTTTTACTCAGCTTCTCTTCATTAATTATAGCTGCTGCTGTTTTGTCTGGTTTCAATAAGATGTTTGAAAAACACACTGTCTGTTTATCCTGTTTTGTAGCTCACGGGTCAAATAAAATGTCAAGTAGTCAAGCAGAGTTGGAATAGAAGTGGGTATAGAGAGAATATTAAGGATTTATTTATTTTTCTGGTCATCTATCATCTGATACAGAAATGTTTGTATGCTAGAAATTCAACAGTTGTAATGTAATGCAGATGAAGATACAGTGGTCACTGTTAATATATTTACTAAAAAAGAAAAGTAGTACTTGTGGCACCTTAGAGACTAACCAATTTATTTGAGCATAAGCTTTCGTGAGCTACAGCTCACTTCATCGGATGCATACTGTGGAAACTGCAGCAGACTTTATATATACACAGAGAATATGAAACAATACCTCCTCCCACCCCACTGTCCTGCTGGTAATAGCTTATCTAAAGTGATCATCAGGTGGGCCATTTCCAGCACAAATCCAGGTTTTCTCACCCTCCACCCCCCCACACAAATTCACTCTCCTGCTGGTGATAGCCCATCCAAAGTGACAACTCTTTACACAATGTGCATGACAATCAAGTTGGGCTATTTCCTGCACAAATCCAGGTTTTCTCACATACCCCCCACCCCCATACACACACAAACTCACTCTCCTGCTGGTAATAGCTCATCCAAACTGACCACTCTCCAAGTTTAAATCCAAGTTAAACCAGAACATCTGGGGGGGGGGTAGGTGTCCTCTTGTTTTTTCCTACCCCCCCCCCCCCAGATGTTCTGGTTTAACTTGGATTAAAAAGGGCCTAACTTTTTATAATGGCACCTGATTTTATATCCGCAATTAACTGAGGGCTCAGAATTGTGGTTATAACGAAAAGTAGGTACAAGTGCTTGCAGTTAAATCAACCTATGTACCTGCATTTATATGCACCTACAAAATGGGTTATGGTGTGGTGATGAATTTCTTTGCTTCTGGTGTTCTTGCAACAAATGTCACTGGCACACAGGCACTCATTATGAGTCAATGTGGTGGTCAGGTTTGAGCGTTCTGGAGAATATCTGCCCAGGAATAATCTTCTATGCTACCTTAAAACTTGGTTTCCCATTTTTCTCTTGTGTGCTGTGGCTTATGTATTCAAGTGCCTTTCCAAGCTGCATAGAGAATGCTAATTGTGCTTTAATATCTACCTGCTTTTCTGAGCTTGTGCAATTTGTGTCAAGCTTGGACCTGAGTTTCTGTACATCTGTCTGGTTTGCTCGGGTGTGGAAGTGTGACAGATATTGCAATCCCACACAGTATCTTTGGGATCCATTGTATTAAAGGAATGGTTTATGTATAATTGTTTATACTCTACAGAGGAGGGCTATCACACCTCCTCCAGGAACTGAAAACAGTGGGTGGTGTCTGAGGCAAATCAGCCAGGTTGATTGGATAAATCCACTTGGGTACTGACACCTCCAGAGAGATACCACCACCTGCAGAGGGTATCATATGCTAGTTGAAACTGAATTCTCCTGACACCATCAGACAATGAAAGGACTTTTGGATAAATAGCCCGAGTTTAAACTGACAAGGGTCCTTCTTTCTGACCCAGCAAATGGACAGGATCTTCTGTCTAAGGGGGAGGGGGCCGCAGTCCTTGTGGAAGTATTGGAAGGTCCTGGCCTACTAGGGCCCCATAAGGCTGATGGATGAACTCTGGTAAGCTTTAGCATATGTATAGGAACTTATGTTGTTTTTTTATACGTGTTCTCTGTAATGCTTTCACCTTCAGAATAAATGTGTTTGCTTAGAAAGAGCTGTGCGGCAGCTTATACTGCAGGCAATACACGGCTTATAGTCTTCAGCGAGAAAGCTAGAGGCAGGCCTGGCCTGTGTAGGAAGTTAGGCTTGCTGGGGCTATCACAGTGTAATCCAGGGAGCTGTGCAGCCTTCTAATCCCCAGTTAGGAGTGAGTGAGAGATGCAGGCCTGTGTCTAGGAGAGCTAACGACTGGGAGCCAAGAACCTAAAGTGGGTTGCCTTGCTGGAGGGGGAAGACTGGTGCAGTTGCCCTGAAACTGGCAGGAGGCAGTGCTGTAATTAGAGATATTTATAAAAAACCTGATCTTTGAACATTGTGTGATTTGGTGAGCTGTTCAAATGTTTTCAGGTGCAAAGATCTGAAATGGGACAGTTTATTTTGCTTTTGTCTAACTATGCTGTCATGGGAGAAGCTTGGAGTGAATTCTTAATTTAAATGGGACAGAAATCTGAGATGGGACAGCTTATTTTGCTTTTGTCTAACTATGCTGTCATGGGAGAAGCTTGGAGTGAATTCTTAACTTAAAAAACATAAAGGCAACAAGTTTAGGACTGTTCCCACAAATAGTTGCCCATGTGAGTAATTAGAATTCACGTGAATAGCTCTATAGTGAAGTATGTGTTCAATGGGACTGCTCGTGTGTACAGTTACACATGTGTATTTGTGGGACTGCGATCCTAATCATCCTAAGGGGTAGAACTCCACCTGAAGTGTGCTGACATGAACTGAACATAATTTGGACTACTGGGTATATATTTTATCTAATAAAAATATTGGGAGAAGCAGAGGAGATAGATTTTAACATCCCACTGGAACAATTTACCCTGGGCCATGGTAAATTCACCATAACTAGCAATTTTTAAATAAAAATTGGATGTTTTTCTAAAAGATCTGCTCTAGGAATTATTCTGGGGAAGTTCTATGGCCTGTGTTGTGAAGGAGGTCAGAATAGATTATCACAATTGTACCTTCTGGCCTAGGAATCTATGAATCAATGAAATACATGCAGGCATTTCATTCAAATGTCTGTGTGTGTGAGAGAGAAGTGTTTCCCATTGATAAAAACAAAATAAGCATATTTCAGACTTTCTTTTCTGCTCAAATAATTCAATTGGGTTTCTTTAAAGGTTTCCTGCAAATAAGTTTCGAAAAATGAGGTTTGTGTAATGGTATGTGCTGAATGCATCTCCTCCCCTTTAAGAGGGAACTGGCATGTATTAGAGAAACTGGCCTGCTTACGGGGGGCTTTTGGAGCTCTCTGGTGGGCAGAGGCAACTAGCCTAGTGCACCACTCTTCAGGCAGGTGAAGCACATGCTTTCTCCCTGTCCCCTTTGAAGGGGCTACTGCCTCAAGGGAGTACAAGGACAGCAAATGTGACTCACTCTAGTGTGTGTTAAAAAAGGACCTCAAAGGCTCTTTGCACATTCCTCATCTCCATGCATCCAGAGAGAGATCATTCACAATCTGGACCTCATCTTTGATCTCCTGTATTTTGTGTGGGCCATCAGGGTTAATCCAATAAATTTCAGAGTGGTAGCCGTGTTAGTCTGTATCAGAAAAAAGAATGAGGAGTACTTGTGGCACCTTAGAGACTAACAAATTTATTTGGGCATAAGCTTTCATGGGCTAAAACCCACTTCATCAGATGCATGGAGTGGACAATAGGAATATATATATATTGAATAGGAATATATATATGTTCTCTGTGTGTGTGTGTGTGTGTGTATATATATATATATATATTTACACACACTCACAGAGAACATGAGAAAATGGGTGTTGCCATACCAACTCTAATGAAACAAATCAATTAAAGTGGGCTATTATCAGCAGGAGGAAAAAAAACCTTTTGTAGTGATAATCAGGATGGCCCATTTCAAACAGTTGACAAGAAGGTGTGAGTAACAGTAGGGGGAAAATTAGCATGGGGAAATAGTTTTTACTTTGTGTAATGACCCATCCACTCCCAGTTCTTATTCAAGCCTAATTTAATGGTGTCCAGTTTACAAATTTATTCAAGCCTAATTTAATGGTGTAGTTTATGCCCAAATAAATTTGTTAATTCAACAAGTAAAGAAGAATTGTAAGTGTACATTTTTGCATATTATTCTGAGTCTTGAGTTTTGCTCTTCGACCTAAAGAGAATGGATCTGACAAAAAGAACTGGAGGAGCCAAAGGAGGTTTCAAAGAAGTTAGCTCCTTTTCTTTTTGAAAATTATTTTGTTAGCTATTAATTTTTTAATCATTTTAACATGTACAATGACATACATAATACATGGGCAGTGGGAAGCAATGGAACACACAAACCATAGATACACAGATTCAGCTTGGAAGGAAATTTTGAGACAAAATTGTTTCAAACCCAAATAGCAAAATGTTTCATTTAAAAATGGTCAAAGTAAAACAAAAAGAAAAGGAGTACTTGTGGCACCTTAGAGACTAACCAATTTATTTGAGCATGAGCTTTCGTGAGCTACAGCTCAAAGAAGCTCATGCTCAAATAAATTGGTTAGTCTCTAAGGTGCCACAAGTACTCCTTTTCTTTTTGCGAATACAGACTAACACGGCTGTTACTCTGAAACCTGTCAAAGTAAAACAGTTTGCCTTTTTTATTTGGGTTTTTTAGGCACTCACAATTCCGTGAAAAGAGCATAAGCTCACAAAATGTTTTGGTATTCCCAAATCTGCATTTTTTTCCTGAAAAAAAGTTCTGGATGAATAATTTTGCCCAGCTGTATTAGGCCCACCTTCGCCTTTCACTCATATAACCTCAAAGGGACACTATTAACCTACTGAAGAAATAAAAAATATTGGACTTAGCATAGGTGCCGACTCCATTGGTGCACTGGGTCTGCAGCACCCACAGGAAAAAATGGTTGGTGGTGAACACCCACTGGCGGCCCCCCATTAGCTCCCCGCCACCCCCCAGTGCCTCCCGCCCACCAGTGGGCCCCGCAGATCAGCGCCTCCCCGTGCCTCCGACCTGCAGTGATCAGCTGTTTCGTGGAGTGCAGGGAGGAAGGGGGGAGGAGCAAGGATGCGGCGTGCTGGGGGAGGGGGCGGAACTGGGCAGAAAGAGGCAAGGTGGGGGTGGAGCAGGGGTGGGGCCTTGGGGGAAGCGGTGGAGTGGGGGGTGGGGCCTGGCATAGAGCTGGGGGTTGAGCACCCCTTGGCAATTTGAAAAGTTGGCACCTGTGGGACTTAGGGTTTTTCTGCACTTGAAATGCTACAGTGGCTCAGCTGCAGAGCTGCACCTTCCCCTCTGTAATGCTTCAGTGTAGACACTTTGTACAGTGATGGGAGGGGTTCTTCCGTGACTGTAGTTAATCCACCTCCCCGAGCTCGGTAGTGAGGTTGACAGAAGAATTATTCCAGATCCCTGAGAGACATAGCTGTGCCAATGTAACTTTTCAGTGTTAACCAGCCCTTAAAGAAGGCAGATTGTATGCTACATCCTTGGAGGATGCTATACAGTACAGGGTACATAATTTTAAATATAAAATGTAATAGCTAAAATATGTTTTCAGGGCTCAGTATTGCAAATGTAACCGCTCTGTGGACACAAACATTTTATTTTGTAAAATATTATATTCTTTAAGCAGGAATTTTAATAGAAGGCATCCTTCACCCAGGAGGCATAAATTTATCAGCTGACACTGCCTTTAAACACAACTTCTTCAGCACTAGTGTTTGAAACGCTGTTACCTTGAACTGGAGAAGGAATCAGGTCATCTGTGTTTACGTACCGTATGGGACATCAGGTGCCTTGCCTTCTATTAAAAAGAGATTCAAAGTTGTCAGCGAGTCAATGACCCGTTAGCATGGAACTAATAAATGCCACTTCTAACAGCTGTGTGAAAGAGCCCAAAACAGGGAAGCAAGTGTGGGTGATTTTCCCCTGGGGTTACAATAGACATATATATCCGTCATGAGAGGAAATTGGTGAATTGAACACACAGTGTTGGTGGAGGTCTGAAAAGGTGGTTAAAATGAGAGGAAATGCAGTTATAGAATGCAGCAGAGGAGATTTAAACCAAAGAAAATAAGACATAAAAACAGCTCTTGGTGACCAGATCTGCTTCAAGGAGCTAAAGACAGAAATATTCTTCAGTTTTGCTTGATTCCTCAATCACAGTGAGAAAAAGAGAAACTGATTGTGTTGCTCTTGGCTTCTTCTTGGTGGACTTGGAAGTCATCCTAAATGTGGGCAACCATTTCTGTGAAATAAGATAAAAAATTCTTTTCAATAGATGGAGCTGTGTTCTTGAGGTGAGTGGAGGCAAAACCAATTTCTAGGCCAGAAGTTCTGCCAGGTATAACTTTGCTGTCTCTGTGGCAGAGGAGATGGAGGCTTTCTTTGCCTCCTTTTCAGCAGTTGAATAGAAATTCCTTATATCAGAACCTATTGTCAGTCACAGGTATCTATAGCAGGAGTCAAGGAGTGGATATAATGCCTCATTAATTCTTCTACTCTTTGGCTTCTTAGTTTGGTAGAGTTTTCTATAAGTAAATTATGAAGTTTGTCAGGGTGCAAGAGTTTTCAGGGGCAGAACATGATGGTGGTTTCTGTTCTTGCAGTAGTGAGAGCAGAGGTGAAAGTAAGCCGGTACGTCCTGGTATGGCGTACTGGCAAGAGCCGGTGCACCGTACTGTGGCAGCCCGGCTTCCCCAGGGGGCAATCTAAAGGGACTAGGGCTCCCAGCAGTGGCTGGAGCCCCAGGCCCTTTAAATTGCCTCCAGAGCCCGGCTGCAGGGCTCCGGCGGCTATTTAAAGGACCGGGGCAGCAGAAGCAGGGGAGCTGCAGGCCCTTTAAATAGCCCCCAGAGCCCTGGGGTAGCGGGGGCTCCGGGGGCTATTTAAAGGGCTGGGGCTCCAGCGGCCTCTGCTGCCCTGGTCCTTTAAATAGCTGCTGGAGCCCCGTCACTTCCCCAGGGCTCTGGCGGCTAATTAAAGGACCGGGGCAGTAGAAGCAGGTCCTTTAAATAGCCCCTGGAGCCCCGGGCTGCTACTGCTACCCCAGTGGGGGAGGGAAGGGGAGGGGCACTTACCTTACAGGGTGGACTGGGGCTGGCTCTGACCCCCTCAGTCCCCCCTTCTGCCCTAGGCCCTGCCCCTTCCAGGGGCTGGAACTGGCCTCAGTGTACCGGTAAATCACTCTATTTACTTTCACCCCTGAGAGAGTTATTTCCAGAGGAAAAGGGTTTTTCTTCTGTCCACATTCAGCCAGAGGATCCAGTCCATGGACAGGGTAGTAGAATATGTGAGTCTGGAGATTACTTGTGAGAAACACAAGGATAGGAGGTTTTGGACTATCATATTAAAGGCATCACAGGAGTGGATTTCGGAGTCGCCTAAAACAATGAGTTTTCTGAACTTCAAAACCATGTCTCTATCAGCTCCTCTAGGAGGTCTTTGGTGTCAAAAGGTTCACAAGATGCTCAAGTTAGCCTTGTCTTTGGATTCACAGAATAAGTGGATTCACTCAAAGGATTTTGATTTGAACGCAATTCTCTTATGTTTGCGGCTGAAAGGCAATAGAATGGCTACTCTACTTCCAGATTTTTCCTCTCTACGTTTGTGTTTGTGGTGAACTGAGTTTGGGGAGTAGTAGGAACAGGAGTGCTGGAACAATTTATATAGTGGGGGTGCTGAGAGCCATTGAACCAAACAGTAAACCTTGCATATCATGGAAACCACTTCAAGCCAGGAGGTGTTGCAGCACCCCTAGTTCCAGCACCTATGCGTAGGGGTGTGTGTGAGGTGAGCTAACGCCAACTTTGTAGTCGGGTGTCTGTGATGCTGACCAGTTCAATTAACTGATCAGTGATAAAGTCTCATGAGGCTGAAGCCCCGGTGTTTGTAGGGCTTATGAGGTAGGTGTTTGCACAAAATTAGATATAACTATTTATAGGAATCTATTTTCCAGACACTGTTATGATGGTAATGAAGAGGGAACAGGTGAATGGCCACTTTAATTGGCAGTGGTAGTGACCTGTTGGTGTGCCAAATATATAGAGAGTTGAAAGACTGTTCAACTCCCCAGTGGACTGACGTAGGTGAGAGGCTGGGGAAGATCTGAGGTCTTACATAAACACTGACAGCATGGAGGTTAGACTTTTATTCAACTTCTGTACAAGCCCATCTGATTGTGAGTGATATGGGGAAGTTGGTTTATTTATTTTGATCTAGGCACAAATGTCTTTGAAGTTATGGCCTTGGTACGATACTACTGGCAAAAACAAACCAAAAAACCCAACCTCAAACAGGACATTCACCACAGTACCAGCTGCTTGGTCAGAGATAGAGAAAATTCCTGCTCAACAAGTAAAATAAACAGCCAGTACTTGTTCTCTTCTGGGGATGTAAGGCAGCATTTCTGGCATATTGAGTGCTATTCTCTCTCAGGCATGCTGTAACCTTTCCCTGCCTTCTAACTGCACAGCTGCAGCATCTGTTCACTTTCCAAGAATTTTCCAAATCTGTCCGACTAGCTTGAAGGGAAAGTTCTACTGATATTTACCTTAAAGAAAACCCTTTCCTCTAAAAGAGATACATATTCCGTTTCCTGTTTCCTAGTGAACTATGAGTTAACAGAATAATTTATTACATCTCTATTACTATTAAAATGCTTTAATGTAACAATTGCACATGAATAACAATTATGTTTGTTTAATTTTGGGTGCCTCAGTTTTTGGGTGCCCAGTTTTAAAAATCAGGCTGCTTTAAATTGCTCTAAGTTGAATATCCAAACATTAAGGCCTGGTCTACACCAGAAAATTAGATTGGTTCAACTATGTTAATTGGGGTGTGAAAAATCCACACCTCCTGAGCAGCAGAGTTAAACTGACCTAAATCCTGGCATAGATAGTGCTAGGTCAATGGAAGAATTCTTCTGAAGAAAACCTAGCTACAGCCTCTTGGGGAGGTGGATTAACTACCATCCAGCAACCTAAGTAACATCTACACTGAAGTGCTACAGCAGCACAGCTGTGCCACTGTAGTAGTTTAAGTGTAGACAAGCCCTAAAGCATGCAAAATTAGTGAGCACTTTTGATGCTCTGGGATTTAATTGCTGCTTCAGACCCACTCTAGTTCTTAGACTGAAAAGCAGGTCCAACTCTGATTTAGCAGATAAATACCCTGCTTCAGCTTCCTCCCCCACCATGCCCCCATGACTGGAAAGGTGTTAACTAACCACTTCACTTTGAATGGTCCCTTGAGGCCATCAGCAGTTACCCTTTTCCTGAGCTGATTGTTTTCTTACAGCTTCCACGTAAGATAAATGGTTAATAACCTGTCTTTTGTAACAATTTTTGTTTTCTGCATCTCTTTAGCTTGCCTTAGTACACCCTCTATATGATGGACTATGATTGCCAACACAGTTACTACGTTTGACCTCTGTCCCTTCTGCACAATTTTCATAGGAATGCTCTCCCCCATATTTACTGTATTCCCCCCCCACTTTACAAACAGCTGCTTCATGCCCTTATAACACCTTAAAGAAGGGAGATGTATGTCTTGGTCCTGAATATCTGACTCTCTCAGGTAGACTCCCTCTCTTAAATGCAATCAGTACAACTGTTGTTGGCTTGTTTTCTCTTCCTCATTTACTAATTAATCACTCACTTTATCTTCTCCTGTGCTTTTAATAATCTGGTCATTGGTCAGTTCTAATGGCACACCATATATTACCTCCTTTAGTTCAGTCAAATACTTTGGCTATTGGCAACTTATATTAACTTCCCCAAGCATTTTAGTTTTTAGGACTTCATCAGCTTTTTCCTTGTTTTTACATTCACTAAAAGATCAGTATCTTGCAGCCTCCTGCCTCTTATAGTATTCCCTATGGGTTTATTAATCTACTCAACTACTTGAACAGGGTTAAGATTACCTAATCTTATTTCTTTAGCTAGGGATTTTACAATTACAACATTTTGGTTTATTTCCTTTCCTCAGCTTTGCTTTTTTGCTGATAACATCATTACCTGATTCTGTTTCTACTCTTTTCTTTTTTCCCTACTTTATATCCACTCTCCCTTTCTAATAGACTCTTCTTCAGTTTCTAGAGTGACTTCATTTGGGATAAAAAAAAATCCTCCATCTTGCACCAGCTTGGCCAGTCTCATTGCATGGTATGGAGTGTCTTTCTGCTCCAAACTTCCTCTGATTAAACTAATGGTTCAGCTCATTCCCAGCTGAGTTTCATCATTAATTAAGCCAGGCCTACCCTTCAGGAGCAGCCTTAATTGAGCTCTCCTGCTCCAGTTTACCCTTTTGTCACTGTTTGGGGAATACACCCAATCACAGGAACATAAATCCCACCAAAGAAGAACTGAAGGAGTGAAAAAACAGTTAAGAAGAGAACCAGGAGAAGACAGAGCCACAAAAGCCTAGGGGTGATAGGATTTCAAGAAGAGTATGTCTGACAGTGTCAAAAGCAGCCAATAGGCCAAGAAAGATGGATTTGGTTGCACTAGACCTTGGGTTAACCTAGAGTTTTGAAAAAGTAAAATTCAGTTAATCAGGACTGATTTGTATTCATTATACTTGAACTCAAGTAGTTTGTACTTACAAGCTCCAAGCTTCCATGGTTCTTAAATTCTGAATCAGTGCCTTTAATAACCCCCCATCCCCCCAAAACAGAATAAAACAAACCAGATTCAGATTCTCTAGCTGGAGCATTTATACTTGTATCCAGTGTTTAATTTGAAATGAAAGAGGTGCTAGGCTCAAACAATTTTTTTAATTTCATAACTGATGCAGCAGAGGTGCCAGGGCTATGAATTGCCAAGCCCAGAGGTGCCAGGGCTCAGTCCTGGCAAGCCCTGGCACAAATTAAGCACTGATTGTATCACAAACTTGTATTCAGTATAGAGGTATTGTCAACAGTTCACATTTGACTATAGTTCAACTCCTACAGGTGTAGTATCCCTACACTGGATATGATAGTCCTGTTGGGTGCTGGGAAGTGGAGCTGTATTCAGAAGACCATCAAAGGCTGTGTTTCTCAGAAGAAGGGATATTTAGAATTCACTGTGATGCTTTGTGGTCTTTAATTCCCCCAAAGGTTTCAAAGGTTAATGGATTGAATTTAGCAGATATTCAGGAGGCCATGTGCTCAGTTTTTCTGGATGGGGTTGTTTTGGTGAGGAATATCCAAGAGGATTAAAGTTGTTTGGAGTTTGTGTTTAGCTTGCTGCAGCAAGCTGGTTTGAATTTTAAATCATCCAAATGTAACTTGAAGTCCCAGGTGCAGTATTCAGACCATGTAATTTCTGCAGAGGGTGGGTCCACAAAGCCGAGATAGATGCCCCAACACAGATGGCCTAATCTCTGAAAATGGTAACAACAGGGAGAAACTTTTTGGTTTCTTGTCCCTTATCACAGGAGATTTATTTCTGGTTTTGCTTCAATAGCAGAGCCTATATGAGCCAGAAAGAAAAGGGAACATGGTATGAATTAATAGCAACTTGCCAGAAAGTTTTCAAATTATTTAAGACAAGGCTGTAATTTCACTTTTACTATCATAACCAGAGCTACAAAGTTTATGCAGAAATGTATTAGAAAAGAGATCCAAGGGTAGGTACAGAAGCACCTTTGGATGTTATGGGCCAGTTCACTGATAAACAGTTAGGTGTAATAGCCCAGGTATAGCTAACCTGCTATAAAGTTAATAAGAACATAATTATATAGTACCAAGTCTTAAGATCTGGAAGCTAGAAGGCAGAATTTGCCCCCTTCTCCAAGAGGAGTTAAAACCATAGCCTAATACAGATTCTATGGGGACGTAAGTTCAGGGAAAGCAGCCTGATCCAAGGTTCCCCCATGCAAATTAGTATCTGCTGCTTTACTGGGTGTAGATAATGTCCAACCACTGAGGAAAGTTAATCCTGTCCTTACACTCCCTCATTATTGCAGGCCATTGCTGTAGCCCTGTGACACAGTCACCTTACCCTTCTTAGCACCTGGTGTTCCATGCCTTATTTTCCTCTTGCTTGGTGCCAGCCCTTTCATCTGCTGCTCTCGGATGGGCAGATTCCTGTATGTTCAAATCATAAAGTCCAAACAAAACAAAAAGTTCCACAAAAATAAGTTTTTCCAGCAGCTTCAGGCTGGTCCTTGAGCCCAATTCCAAGATCAACAGTCCTCCTGCCTTTTGTGCTGGGGGTGTGTGTGGGTTTCATACCACCTTCCTCAGCACAGCAAGCTTGAAGGGGAACTCAGGCTCTCCATCTACTCCGGGTTCCAGTCTAGGGACCCTATCACAGCCTATTTCTCCAACAGTCCTTTCCTGACTGGTCTCCTTCCTGCTCCCTAAAGGTCTCTCTCTCCTCAGATTCAGCAGGCTACATCTTACAGTAAACCTGGCCCTCGAGCTTCTATCATGTAATTCTGGTACATGAGCCAACCACCACCCCAAACTCAAATCCATTGCCATGATAAGGCATTGGTGGGACTGAACCCAACTCCTTTAAAGAGTCATATAAAAAGCGCCTTTGTCTCCACTTTAGAAAATTGTATAGGAATGGAAAATTTGGGGATTGGAAAATCTAACTTGTTTGAAACAAAATAAAAATGATCAGTATTTTGCAGCTTGGCTGCTTTTTATCAGCCAGGCTGATTTGGATACCGAGACAGCTAAATCACCTAATAAAATGTTCCTTGTACCTTATTGTGAAAAATCAAATCTAACTTTGTTTTCCCTGGCTCTGCAACTTGCCTGTAACATTATTTCCATGGTTATATGATTGAAACAATACCTGGCTTATGTTCAGTGATTGTTTCTGTGCAGCTATACAATTTATTGCTTTACTTGTCTTTTTTTAAAGCTCTAAAATTTTTCTAAAGGATAATAATCTGACCTTTAGATTTCACTAAAATATACAGTATTCATTGCAAATTATGTGTAGGATCCAAAAGCTACAAGCCAAAATTCTGAGGCTAATTCGACCACCTGGAGAAACCTGTGCTGGTTCAAGGAGAGAATGTGAAAACGATTTTGGTTTCTCATTACCTTCTAAGGGAAGGAATTCACAACAGTAGATTGGTTTCAGAGTAGTAGCCGTGTTAGTCTATATCTGCAAAAAGAAAAGGAGTACTTGTGGCACCTTAGAGACTAACAAATTTATTATAGCATAAACTTTCGTGAGCTACAGCTCACTTCATCGGTATGCATCTGATGAAGTGAGCTGTAGCTCACGAAAGCTTATGCTATAATAAATTTGTTAGTCTCTAAGGTGCCACAAGTACTCCTTTTCTTTCAACAGTAGATTGTTTCCTATTCATGGAGAACAAGCATCACCCTCCTATCCTGTCAGTTCATGTTGTGAACTCAGCCTTTCCTCATATTTATACCTGCTACTTCTACTTCTCTTTGTTAGGGCTACCAGAATCCCAGGTCAGCCTCTCAAGATGCTGGATGATGAGCTGGAAATGAGATGGCTGATAAAGCAGCTAAACAGGCTCTAAGAAATGAGAAGGTGGATATTAAGATACTTGTAAGTATATAAGAATTTAAAAGTGTGGTCATGAAGGAGCTTGCAAGGTATGGCAAGAACTGTGTCCTAAGGAAACAAAAGGCAAAGGTTCTATGATGTATACCAGGGGTCGGCAACCTTTCAGAAGTGGTGTGCCGAGTCTTCATTTATTCACTCTAACTTAAGGTTTTGCGTGCCAGTAATACATTTTAATGTTTTTAAAAGGTCTCTTTCTAGAAGTCTATACTATATAACTAAACTATTGTTGTATGTAAAGTAAATAAGGTTTTTTAAATGTTTAAAATTAAATTAAAATGCAGATCTTATCAGTTTAGTGTGATCCTTGCCCTTGCTTTTCCTTGCTGAGTTTTCCAACGTCTGGCATGTATTTGGATATTTTAAGCTGCACACAAGCTTCTGAGTGATCAGTTGTTAACTGGCTCCAAGGGGGACAGAGGACAGATTTCATGTGTGAAAATACCTGTTCACACAGGTATGTGGATCTAAATGCTGAAAGCATTGCAAGCGCAATTTTCTTCAGACAGTTAAATTTCACTGGCAGGGACGTCCAGCAGGTCAGAATAGAGGCCCCATGATCTCTCTCGGTAGCTTCAAGTGCACTCCACAGATCTCCAAACTTTGATGCCCACAATTCTGAGCTTTTTAACTGAATGAGCTGTATTTCGAAATCTTCAACACCCATCCACTGAAATACAGACAAATTCAAGTCGGTTTCATTGAACTTTTCAGGTTTAATTAGAAAAGAAAGCATTGGGCCAAATCTCTGGAAATCTCGAAATCTGTCAGAAAATTCTGATTCCAGTTCTTGTATGTACAGTCTTTTCTCAACGTCAAATGCAGCGCGCTGTTCCACGTGGCGTGATAGTGATGTACGTAGCAAATCAGGACTTTAAAATATCCCAGTACAGTGGCGCTGGAACCATTTTTAAGGTGGGGGTGCTGAGCTGCACCCCCTCTTGCCCCTGTCTGCACCCCTCATTGCCCCAGGCAGGGGCCAGTGAGCCACAGCTTGGGGCAGCTGCAGAGCCCCGGGCCAGCAGCCAGGACCCCAGGCGAGGAGCAGAGCCCCCCCGACCAGTGGCCAGGACCTGGGCTGGCAGCGGGCTGAGTGGGGCTGGTGGACGGAACCCCAGCTGGCAGGGGGACGGTGGCCGGTACCCCAGACCAGCAGTGGAGCCCCTGGGACTGGTGGTCAGGACCCAGGCAGTGTGAGTATCACTGAAAATCCGCTTGCGTGCCGCCTTTGGCACGCGTGCCATCGGTTGCCTACCCCTGATGTATACTCACAGACTGAAGATAATACTGTATTATACTCCTTAGTCAGGATAGAAAAGTGAAGTAGTCATTGTTAGAGTGTTAACAGGTAATTGTGCCTTAAATTAAATTATTAAAAAGACATAAAGACAGGCTGTGTACAAAACCAGAGAAACCGCTGATCATGGTCAATGGCACTGTGGGCAATGTTCTATGGAAAGAAAGTTTCTTTGTGAAAAAACTGAGTCGACTTGGAATCAAAGATTTTTCCCTAAAGGGACTCATGAGAATGTCAAGAAAATGGAATAATGCAAAAAAAGCCTTGCTGTGTTTCCTAAAGGACAGTAGGCTGAGTGAAAGGATATATTTAAAAAAATGTAACTGAAAATGAATGAAGAAAGTGGCGGTCATAGCCTCATATGTTGAGGCTGCTGTGCCCAAAGACAAACGAGGGTAGTATATGCAGTCAGTGAAGGACTCTGTAGGCACTATCTGGCACTAGGGAGTGGAGACACCAGTAGGGTCAAGGAGGAAGCCCAGGGGAAGAGTTTGTCTTGGGATTCTCTTCTGAACAGAGAAGTCTGGGAGGAGGCCAAGAGAGAGGCAGCTACTGGAGTGGAGCAGGCTCTGGTGAGAATCTCTAACAAAAGGGCAGTAACTGAAACTCCAGGTAGAGACCCCTGAGCAGCATTCAATCAGGGAATAGAGTAGGGGAAAGTTGAGAGGGACGTAAAGTCAAGCCCAGGAAGGGTGGAAGTGGGTTTTTGTTTATATTTTATGGCTTGGGATACTGTCTGGAGACTCCACGGGAGCATCTGGAGAGTCCTGGCCCTGAAAGAAGGGTGAACCTAGAGAGGATGTTGGGGAGAAGGCCTGAGACAGGCTGGGTAGAAAGAAGTCCAGAGAGGTAGCAGCAAGGAGTCTGGTGTACAGAACCTTGACTGCCTGTCTTAGGGTACCTGAACTGCAACTCAGGGGAGTAGGATGGCCAAGGTTTCCCTATTAGTCACTGGTAAGGTGTATAAGGCCCTGAGAAGCCCCTTAACATAACAGGGATAATGGCAATTTAGAGCCTCGAGAGAGGCATGGGAAGACCCCTGGGCCCAAAGTTGGGGCTAAAGAGTTTTGTGAGGACATTAGACTGTTGGACTTTGTCTCTCTGGAAGGGGAGAGACTTTAAAGTGACCTGCCCTGGGGGGCTGAGTCATGAGAGGAGACAGACCACTGTCGGACTGGAGTGTTGTCATCAGGAGAGGAGAGAGAAGAGCCTGTTATATAACACCCAGCCATGAGAATACACTCTAGTGGTGAGTCCTCACCTCCCCTTCCCTCTTTCAGTGGGGGTCCCTCAAGGTGCCCTCTGGGGCAGAGGTGAGGGAACTCCTTTTCTGCCTCTACAGCCTGTCTCTGGGTGATGTCATCAGCATACATGGCTTTGACTACTATCTTAGCTGATATCTTGCAAATCTACTTCTCCTCCCAGGGCAGGTCCCATGCTGCCCATCACAAGCAGGAGCCGCCCCTCCCCACAGTCAAAATCAATGTAGCCATCACTTTATCCTCCTAGACCCACCCCAAAGTCTCACCTATCCAATGATTCATACAGGAAACCCCCACAACAGCTAGGCAGGTGGCAAGCTGAGATCAGTGCTACTAACTGGCTAAGAATTGTGCACAACTCACTATATCTTTGGCCCTGTCTCTTCATCCCACAGCCAGACCCACTTGTTTGTCTCATTCACCATGTCTTATCTTTTAGTCTGTTAGCTCTTTGGAGCAGGGACTTTGGATGTTGCAGTACAAATATTAAATAACTGTGTAATGTCTCCAACAGTGGCTCTGTAGTTCAGATTCAGGGAAAGTTGCTGGAAAGGAAGGGATCACAATGTGTATGTGGCTCAAGGGGTTAGAGCAGTGTCTGGTCACAGGTTGAAATCTCGTGTGTTCCGTGGTAGCTGTCTCAGATTCCGAATGTCCTCACTGGTGGCTGGTCTATCTTCCTCAGTGGCTCATCTCTCCTCAGTGTTAACCTACATCCTCCCTCTGCCAAGTAGACCTAGGCCCCACCTCCATAGCTCAGGGTGTTAGAGCAGTGGTGTATGGGTGGGGATAGACTGGGGCTCCTCCCACTTCTCGCCCTTATCTGCCCACAGGAAGAGAGCTGGTGAGTAATTGCTGCTTTCCTCATCACAGCCTGAATCACAAGCTGAGCAGGGGGAAATCCCCCTTACTCCCCTGTGTGGCTGAGAAAGAGCTGTGACAATCTAGTCCTTGGATAACATTGCCATGAATTAGTGCAAGTAGCACCTGGATGCTGGTTGGGTCTAGGGTAGGAACATAAAACAGAGTGATTGGAAGGTAATGGGTTCCGTCACATAGCTGCAGAAGTTCTTTCCCTAGCAGCAAAGACACATTTAAACAAGAAAACTAAAAACTTCAACATTTCTTGAAGAGTTTCAAGTCATAAGCTTTACAAAGTCACTACCTAAGGCCCTGAAACTTCCTTTGACTGCTGAAGGATATGATAGCTTTGCTGAGGCATATCACCTGCGTTTTTAAACTCAATGGCTGTTTCTGCTTTAGCTTATTTATCCCTAAAATATCCTACTGTTGCGAACACCAGTCCAGCAGTGGTAGCAGCCGTGGGAGTGTTAGGTCTAGATGACATAGTGGCTAGGGACATAGGAATTACCATACTGGATCAGACCAGTGGTCCATCTACTCTAGCATCTTTTATCTGACCACAGCCAACACCAGATGTTTCAGAGGAAAAGATTCTGCAATACGAAGGTTTCTATTGAAACCTCCCCCTGCCTCCTGGTGGTTAGAAGTTGGCTTATGACCCAAATCTTGGGGGTTTATATCTCTTCCAGAGTTCTTGGTTTTTTGTTTTATATTTACTATGATAAAGTGGATTTCCTTATCTATATAAATGTCCAATCCTTTCTGACTCCTGCTAAGCCCTTGTCAGTAGCTGCTGGCACTGCATCTGCACTGCTATGATAGCAACACTGCAAAATCTTAGGAAAATGAATCTAGTGTAGACAAGGCCAGAGAACTTGCTGCATTGCTCACTGCACCTCAGAGATCGGATTGGTCTAGTTTGTGGTGGCTCAGTGAGCCAGTTCTTTTGTGTGGTGACTCCAGAATCGGAACTGTCATTTAAAGAAAAAAAAAAGTTCTAGCTAGGACCAGATCCCTGGATCTGAATGAGCTGTGATCCATGCAGGGTAGGGAGAAAGGCGACTCTCAGATTAGGGACCTTTCTGGTAGCTGCAGATTGTTGGGACACTGAATTCCAGGTCTATCTCCTCCTGCCTTCAGTCCATTCAGAAATGTCAACTACACCTGGAGGGGGAAGCAGGACATGCCGAGGGCCTGTGTTAGCTTTATGCTACCTAAGATTTCCCTTTGTCAGAACAGCCCTCCAACCCTGAAAGTTTCTGTGATTAGAAATTTATTAGAATCGTAAAGTGAATGTCCTTTGGCTGCATTTGCATCATTTCTGCATTCACTTTCTGCACGAGTTCACTGCCAGCAATGTCACCCAAAATCAGCATGTCTGAAATGAATATAATTGAAGGATGTTTATGCAGAGTGAATTCTGAGCTCATAATCATGAGTGTTTATAGTGGAAGTTTGTTTCTATGAATTCTGTTAATCTACGCAGGGAACAGAAGCATACCACATGAGCTGTGTGTCCAAGCAAAACAGCTCGGATTTAGAATAAAGAACCCGGGCACCAAATTGCTTGCAAAAGATCTGATGGAAAGCCCAATGAAGTCAGAGAGTGTCTGTTTCAAAGACCACTGAGGTCAATGGAAAGATACAGGCAAGCTAAAAAGCAAAAACTACTCACAAACTATTTTTGCAAATAATTGTGATTAATGAATACATTTGAGGAAATTACAATAATCATTGTTTTATTATGGAGCCTAGAGACCCCAACATAGATTGGGTTCCCATTTTGCTAGGTGCTATACAAATACATGGCAAGAGACTCTCCCTGCCTTAACGATCTTAAAATCTAACTTTTCAGGACAAACAAAAGGTGGCAAGTGTTACGGAGTGTTAACTGCTCTTTGGAAGCACTAGACCTGAGAGCACTAAAAAATACATTTGCAGTACATGTTGGTGGGTGGACAACTTAATGAGCATTCACGTTTGGGCCTGGGAACTGGACATCTGCTTCTGACACCTTTATTTATGCCTATTCCCATCTATCTGGCTTCAATAAAAGCTGTTTGGCAGGTGTATATGTGAGTGTGGTGTGTGTGTGTGAGAGAGAGAGTGAACTTTTGACATGGATTATTTATTTATATAGCTCATCAAAGACTTAGTGCTTTTATTCAGAATGAGAGAGACTCATCATTAATCTTCTTTGAGACAGCCAGTGATTATCTTCTTCTTAACTTTTCCTTTTTTTTAATGGTCTTTTAGATAAAACTGAATGCTCAGATATTTCTAAAGTTTCCAATGAAAAGAAATTAAATGGAAAGCCCTAGTGCATTCTGGAAGGAATACCTACATTAGGATGCATAACTAAGATCCTTGTCAACTGTTTGCAACATTGCTATTCAACACTGAAATTCTTTGTTTGTCAAGTACTACAGTATTTTTTGCACTGCAAGGGCTTGGTCCTCCTCTTCAAGACCATTAACAGGCCAGGACACAGCTACATCAGTGAACCTATGTCCATCCTCCTTTGGAACAAGGTCTCACCAAGCTTTGGACCAGAGCTGGAAAATAAATGTTCCTCATTCCAGGGACTTGGCTGTGGAACAAAGGGAAATAAGAGTAATCCAGTCTGCCCACTTTCAGGGTGCAGGTAACCCTCCTTTTTAGCAGTCTTCATATAATAACCAGGTCAATGAAGTAGTATAAAAGGAAGGGGATTATATGTACAGACACACAAACAATTCATAGTCTTACCAGAGAAGGGAAGGAGCCTCAGGAAGTATACTAGGGACCTCACAATTCAGATCTAATTTACATGGGAAAATGCTTGCACAGCATGGTGACCGGATTTTCTATCACACCCAACATACCCAAGGGATTTTCAAAAGTAAAGCATACATTTGATTATTCACATTGGGCTGAAGCATGGGTCTGACCCAGTGCATCTTTTTCAGATAAGAGTGAGTTAATCACATATGCCAGTTCCATGTCTGCATCCAACCCTGTGTTCAACTGGTGGGAATGTTGGCTGCTTTGAGAATGTTTGTGCCTGCTCCTGGGTTGGTTGCTTCATTAGAGATGGTCCAGAAGGAGATGGCATATGGGAGCATATTGCCTTCCTCTTAAAGGCCCTTACAGCATGGTTTTACCAGATTTAAGTGCCAGCGGTCTTGGTCCCAGCCAAGCCTAGTTACTAGGGAGGCACACTATAGCAGGGATCAGCTGATTCCCTATAAAGAGCAGCAGGAAGAAGAAAAAGGGTACAAGAGGATACCTATTTGTTGGTCAGAATTCTTCCTCTATCCCAATGCTGAGTGCTCTTAGTGCCTCGTTAGTAGAACTGGTCGAGAATTGGAACTTCAATTCCATGGGAAATTCTGACATTTCCAATAAAAACCCCAAACAAAATAAAAATAAAAACCTAGTCCAAATCTGGAAAACCCCCCAAATTTTCCATGAAAAGAAAATTCTGTAAAATTTTGCTTTGGAACTGTTGAAATATTTTGTTTAGACTTTAATTCTTAATATTTAAATCAAATATGAAATATATACACAATTTAAAAATATAATATAAATGTTTAAATGAATCAACACAATAAAGTCAAAATGAAATGTTTCAACTTTTTCCCATAAGAAAGTTTTGCTGAAATTCACAAGCTTCCACAAAGTGTTTCTAGTTTGACAAAATTGCATTTTTTTGGACAGAAAACTGTTTTGTCAATTTTTTTTGACAAGCTCTACTCAGTCAGCAAGAGACAGCGCTCTAGCATGCTCTTCTGCAAATACACCAAACGAACTTGTAATGCTATCCACGCTGACACATTTCCATAGACTACAGAATGCAGTATTATCATTGAGATAAGATTATGTCCCCCCTGTAGGATGGAACAAAACATTTCACTCCATGTGCTTTGAACAAGAAGGTAACACTTGCAAATGGAATAAAGAGAGATTAATATCCTTAAACACACAATGGCTGATCCTCAGCTTGCAAAACTGTCAGAGCTCCAAAACAGTAATGAAAGATAAGATAGTTGTACGAATGCATACTATATATAGGCATTCATCTTTGAAAATCTTGGCATAAGTAAAATTCAGAAGTGACAACATGATAAAATACCACAGACATCACTTTTGAAATTTTCTTAGTCCTAGATTTTAAAAAATGAGTGCCTAAAGTGAGGTTCCTAAATAACTGACCTGGCATTCAATAGCACAGAGCATCCAAGTCCTCATTGACTTTTGAAAAAGAAAGAAAGAAATGGGGGTGGGGGGAAGAGACACACCTTTCAGTAGATTAGTAACATGAATTCTTTGAAAACCTTTTCTCGTCAGGGACACCTGTTGGGGTTGTTTGCTAATAAAGCTGGTTGCATTATTCTTTTTCCCTGTTCCTGAATTGCTCACAGATAATTTTTGATTTTTTTAAAAAAGTATTTATTTATAAATATTTGCTGAATGCTTTATGCAAACACATTTCAGGCTAGTTTTTTGTGTGTGAACTGTTCACTTCAACAATTCATTATTTGCTATTCATAATAGGTGATGACTGGTCACCTAAGTAACATGGTATTGTTTCTGTTTCCTGATTAGACGATTGAAATTTTTTAAATAGAAGAATAGTAATGATGATAGCAAAGAACTAAGAAGCCATTTTTATTGTGAATTTTCAGACAATAACTTCTGCTAAAAATCCAGATGCTCCTGCAGTTAATGAATACTTTCACGAGTAAACTGATGATCATTTGAATGCTTCTGAACAAGTAAATAGTAAGGCCCTATGATGAAGCAGAGAAACTGCCAGCCAGCACAGGAAGAGTTAAAGAGAGCCGTTGGACCCAGTTAACCCCATCTCTTTATATGTGCATCCAATGCCAGGCCTGGAGGGGGCAGACAAAGGAGGGAGCCTGGCTCCGGTCAGGGCTGAATGTTAGGGAGACAGCTAGCTCCTGTCTCTTCATCTGGTAGGAAGGGTCACTAGCCTGCCAGCTAAGGCAGCCACCAAGGAGTAAGTATTGTCTCCTCAGCCAAGAGAGACTAGGGAAGAGACTGGCAACAGGTAACTGGATGACTGAAGCACAGAGACATTGTGGGGTTCAGCCTCACCAAACTTACAGCTGTCCTGTCTGAAGGAGCCTGGGACTGTGGCAGGGTGCCACCCAAGTTCCAAGAGGGGGTGCTACTGGAGGCAAGCCATCCCAGTGAATTGGATTATGGGGCCATGTCCAAAACTGAAGAGAGAGTGGTAGGAAGTAGCACTGGGAAGTGGATTTAGATTCCCCGCTTGGAGGGCCCCCTGTTCAGGGGTTGACTCACACGGGTCCCTAGGCTGGGACTTAGTGGAGAGGGAAGCCCTGGGTTCCCATACTCCACCACCTAAAAGACTGAGGCACCTCAATCAGGGACGCAAAGGGCTGGAGATCGGGTGAGCCTACCACTGGCTGCCTGGCCCTACAAGCATTCTGTTAGACCATCTAAATAGTGGTGCAATTAATTTGCCACATTTGCAAACTATTAGTGGATCACTTTTGGAATTATTTGGGAAACTATTTGTCAATCTAACGCATTCCCTTTTGTGCTTGTATCTGTGCTAGAACAGAGCTCTGAAGCTGGACAATTGTGTTAAATGATTGCCATGTTCAAATGAGATTTTTCTCCCAAGGGAAATTAACTTCTGTTCATTTGCTTTCTATTCATAGCTTTTTCCAAATGTGAAATATAATTCAACTAAAATGTTGCTTTGATACACAGTGCTTCATTTTTATGCTGTTTGTTCAAAGGGAAATGAACAATAGGTGTCGATTGTTCTCCTTTTGTAATTAAAAAGAGTGCTGCTGATCACAAATTAGTGTACTGCATTGTAATTCAGCTTTCGTGACCTTGAATATCAATGACTCAGTTTTCCACAGACGCACACAAAAAAAAGTGTAAATCTTGTTTAGTCTTTTAGGGCTAGACATTCAAAAGGCAGTGCCACTTTTATGTAACTTTTGCCCCATATTTGCATACCTATATGTATTTGTAAGTTGTTGCACAAGGATGCTATTGAATGCTAATCAATTGCACAACATGGTCAAGATACTTCAAAACTGGACAGGGAGCTATAAATCTAAGCTTGCAAATAACATCTTTAAAGAGTGCATAGCTTCCTCTCAATCTTTCCATATGTACCCTACCTAACAGGTCTCTTTCTCTCTTCTGTCCTATCTGATTTTATGAGGAGAGTCAAAAAGAAGTCATGGAAAATCATATAAGTTATTTTTGCAGAAAGTGTGACTGACAGTTAAGTAGACCAGTAAAACAAATAAAATAAATAAATTCAATATTTAAAAGTGTGTATCAGTAAGACACAAGCACAAAAGTAACCATTTTATTACTCTTAAAAAAAAGTTTTTCAATTCCTATTTCGTGTGTCATCATGTCCTTTCTTTGTGCACACTGCACACCCAAACGCAATGGAAGCGAATTCGGGCCTGGAACATGCAGACCTTGCATGGCATAGATCCTAAAGATGTCAACATGATCTTTTCCCTGTGCAAGGACTAAAGTAATGAAATTTAAAGCTGGTGAATTCTTTTGGTGAAACCATTTTGCAGATTTGGTATCACCAGGGCTGGCTCTAGGATTTTTGCCCCCACTTTTTTTTGTGGCCCCCAACTCTGCTCCTTCCCAACCCCTTCCCCAAATCCCCGGCCCCACGTCCTCCCCAGGCATGCCGCATTTCCCCCCACATTGCTTTCTGCAACAGCTCACCTCCGCTCCGCCTGCTCCCCTGAACACACTGCTGCTTCGCTTCTCCCCCCTCCCTCTCAGGCGAGGGAGAGGCAGCGCGTTCAGGGGAGCAGGCGAAGGCGGAGCGGAGGCGAGCTGGGGCGGCGGGGGCACATTTCTAGAGGCACCATGGCCGGCGCCAGAATGCCACCCGTAGAAATGTGCTGCCCCGAGCACCTGCTTGTTTTGCTGGTGCCTAGAGCCGGCCCTGGGTATCACCAAAATGTTTCACAAATTTGTTTTGGTTTTGCCAGATTATTTGTGCGTGTGTGTTTTTGGGGGGAGGTCCAGAATCCAGAAAAGTCAATGTTTTGTTTTGATGTTTTCAGAATGAACCATTTTGATTTTTCAGTTTAAAATTACTTTTCAATTTGAAACGTCCTTAAATTTTATTTTTAAATATTCGTAAACATTAAGTGCTCCATCTAAACAAAACACTTTGTTCAACCCAAAACTACTCTTTTAAAATACATTTTGATACACAAAAAATTTGGAAAAAACCTGTTTTTGGTTCAACCCAAAACATTTTTTTAGAATTACCAGAGGAACAAAAAAGCTATTTGCACAACTCTAAAGGTGATGCATTGAGCAGTATAAGCAATCTTTCCCCAGATTTTTAAATCTTATTTCAAATTATTTTTTTTTTAAAATATGGGCATTGATTATTTCTCAACAAGCTTATCCTCTCTTCTGTTTGTTTATTATTCTATCAAATAATTGCACTTAATTAGAGTACTTTAGTTTTTGTTGTATGCCTATTAGCCCCTCAGAAAACAAGCGTAATAATAATATCTATAAATAGGACAAATGTTCTTCAGTTACATGTCATATATTTATCAGGCAGCTAAACTGCAGTCTATGGCTTTTAAGTAGAGGTGAAAGTAAGCCGGTCCAGTCCGGGCTGGCATACCGGCAAGAGCCAGGACTCCGTGCCAGACTGGACCGGCTTCCCTGGCTGTGATTTAAATGGCCCAGTGCTCCTGCCACTGCACGGAGCCCCAGGCCCTTTAAATCACCTCCGGAGCTCTGGCAGCGCATCTTGGGCAGTGCTTTAAAGGGCCCGGGGCTCCCCGCAGTGGCAGGACCCCCGGGCCTACTAAAGCACCACCGGAGCCCGGCTGCCGGAGCCGGGCTCAGGCTGGGATTTAAAGGTCCAGAGCCCCGGGGCCTTTAAATCGCCTCTTCTGGTTGAGGCCATGCTCCCACTCAAGACTCCGGCGTACCAGTAAATCCTTTAAGTTACTTTCACCCCTGCTTTTAAGCCGTGTAACACTTTAAGGAAAAAGTAAACCAATGAGGTTAAAGCTACTAATGGCTTAGCTGAGAGAGCAGCACTTTATCATCCATAGAATCCTTGAAGGGGGAAAAAAGCAGAAGTTAATCATCTTAAAAGTGTAAAATTATATCCATGGAAACTAATTACTTTTATTATCCCAGGAAGGGGAATTAATGATGAGGTGGAAATCAGATTTCTATAGCTTAAAGGGCAAAACAGAGACAAAAATGACCTTTATAGTTTTGAAAACTGAAGGTGAACAGTAATTTGCAGGTGAATGGTATTGCTGAGTCATACTGGGAACTTCTGCTCCAAATACTTGTTTGAATTTGAAATGCAATGGTGTCAGTGGGAGTTTTGCTTGAGTAAAGACTGAAGAAAGGTGGCAGGATTTTGCTGTAACTGAATGTGTGCCTTTACGATTATTTATATCTGATGCTAGAGAGCTTTTTAATCTAGCAGACAAAGGCATAACAAGATCCAATGGCTGGATGTTGAATTTAGGCTATGTCTACACTATAACCTTAAATTGACCTATGTTAGGTCGACTTACAGCCACCACATTAATTACTGTGGTGGCTGATGTCCACACTACCCTCCGTCTATTGGTGGTGCGGGTCCTCACCAGGAGCACTTCCACTGACTGAAGACGGGCAGTGTGGGGGACTGAGAGCCATAGCTCTCAGCTCTGCACACTCCTCACTGGGAGCCCAGCTGCTCCACAGGGCTTCTTGCCTTCATGCTCCCAGCTGAGACCAGGGGAGGGAAGCTGCCGCGGGCTTCTCGCCTCTGGCAGGGAGATCCATGCCCCGGAGTCCAATTGGCTGCTGTGCTCCCAGCAGGGAGCTGGGACCCCAGGCAGCAGCCCAAGCCAGGAGCCTGGGTGCCAGCCTGGCTTGGAGCAGAGACCTGGCAACAGCCTGGCTGGGGAGCCTGTAACTGGCTTTCTTGTTGGCAAGAATGACCACCAATAGCCAATGTAAGAAACACAGTGTCTACACAGACATAAGTCCTAGCACCTCTCATCGAGGTGGTTTTATTATGTCGGCGGGAGGAGCATTGCAGTGTGAATACCTCCACTGTTTTGTCAACAAAAGCTGCCTTTTGTTGACAAAACTGTGCAGTGTAGGCAAGGCCTTAGAAAAATTCAAAGTAGAAATAAGAGATGTATTTTCAAAAGTGACTATAGTTAACCATTAAACAGCATATGAAGAGATGTGCTAAATTCTCTGTGCCTTGGAGTTTTTAAAGCAAGATTGGGTATCTTTCTAAAAGATGTAGTCTAGTTCAAAGCAAGATATTGGGCTCAGTGTTGAAATCAGTTGGGTGAAATTCTATGGCCTGTGTTATACAGGAGGTCAGGCTAGATTATCAGCATGGTCCCTTTGGCTTTAAAGACCGATAAATGTATAAATATTACTGTGATGGGGTGTCTGCCCCACACTGGCCCATACAGAGAGTCAACAGTGTGCCCTTGTTGCCAAGAAGACCAATGGCATTTTGGGATGTATAAGTAGGGGCATTGCCAGCAGATCGAGGGACGTGATCGTTTCCCTCTATTCGACACTGGTGAGGCCTCATCTGGAGTACTGTGTCCAGTTTTGGGCCCCACACTACAAGAAGGATGTGGAAAAATTGGAAAACGTCCAGCGGAGGGCAACAAAAATGATGAGGGGACTGGAACACATGACTTATGAGGAGAGGCTGAGGGAACTGGGGATGTTTAGTCTTCAGAAGAGAAGAATGAGGGGGGATTTGATAGCTGCTTTCAACTACCTGAAAGGGGGTTCCAAAGAGGATGGCTCTAGACTGTTCTCAGTGGTAGCAGATGACAGAACGAGGAGTAATGGTCTCAAGTAAGTGGGGGAGATTTTGGTTGGATATTAGGAAAAACTTTTTCACTATGAGGGTGGTGAAACACTGGAATGCGTTACCTAGGGAGGTGGTGAAATGTCCTTCCCTAGAAGTTTTTAAGGTCAGGCTTGACAAAGCCCTGGCTGGGATGATTTAGTCGGGGATCGGCCCTGCTTTGAGCAGGGGGTTGGACTAGATGACCTCCTGAGGTCCCTTCCAACCCTGATATTCTGTGATTCTATACAGGGTAATAGAGCCCTACGGAGGTTGCACAGGAGGCAGCCAATTAGAGAGGGGCTGTCAGGAGCAGCCACTCAGGTCCGGGGAGACCCATATAAGAAGGACTGTAGGGCAGAGCAACTTCAGTTGCTCCCTGGAGCTTGAGGATGGAGGACTGGCTGCCTTGCAGGAGGAAGAAAGCTAGCACCTTGGACAGAGCAGTGCTGGGCAGGATCAGGGGAGTGAGGGTGTGCTCCTGGCTGGCTGCTAAGACCAGCATGCTGAGGCCCAGAGATAAGGGTGGAGAAGGAGCTGGTGCTGTGGGGAAGTGGCCGAGGGAAGTAGACTGAGAGGTTGGAGGGGATGAAGCATGTGGATGCCATTTGCAGGGTCCCTGGGCTGGGACCCGGAGTAGTGAGTGGGTCTGGGTTCCCTCCCTTCCCCCCACTCACTACTGAGGAAGTGGCTGGACCATCAGACCGCAGTACTGTGCTAGTGATGGCAGGTGAGACACCACCGGGAGTTGGTGTACTGACCTGTGGAGCTGATTCGCAAGAGGACCAGCAGGAGGTGCTAGCATGGTGAGTTGCACCCTGTCACAATTACAAATGCATATATTTTAAAAAACAAACTGAAGTTTCTTTTTTTACCTGCCAAAACCTGAGGTCAGAGTTCTTTTTTTCAGTCCTTGGACTCAGGCCCTGGCAGCTAAGAATGAAGAAACAAATCTCTAGTATTTAGTGTGCAAATGTATGTGTTGCGTCCTAGATCTTCAGCCATGGCTCTGTCCTCCCTCTCCCCTCCATTTGCTTATGGGTAGAGAGGGGAGCATCAGGCATAGAAGTCCTGTTCTCTCCAGCATGCTCAGAGGTGATGTCTGGAAGCCTGAATGCTGCCATTGATTGCGATGGGGCTGGCCCTTACTCCTTTCTACTCCATTTGGGCAAGGGACAAGCTATCCTAGTTACTTTATCAGAGGGATACTGGGACAGATTGTGACTATTAGGCACTGGCCTGTGCTGGGGTTGGTGCAGGGCAGCGCCTCCCCATGGTGTACCAAGGGATTACACCCACAGTTACACCCCTTAGGACTGAACATCATGCTACTTCCCTTGCATTCAGCCAATTATGTTGCCTGGTGCAGAGTGGGGAAAGGACATGGCCCCTACCTCCTTGCCCCATTTGGGGTGGCTAGTGCCTATGAGGATGTTGTCAGGGAGCAGTCTCTATCTTCAGTACCTGCAGCTGGATGCAACCCCTATGCCTAGAGGATGTGCAGGAGGAGGGATAATGATACTTCATTTCCCATGCACATTTGTGATGGCTGGTCTCTTGATTGACACACAAGGGACCTCCAGACATAAAATCACAAATTGTTACAGCTTAAGCTAAAGAGTCAAGGTGTGATGGGGCACCTGCCCCACTCTGTGCTCTAAAGGGTTATTAGAGCCCTAGGGAGGCTGCAGGAGGCAGCCAATCAGAGAATGGCTGAAGGGAGCAGCCAATCAGGGCCAAGCAGGCCCATATTAAAAAAGGAGCTGCAAGGCAGAAGAAGACAGTTTTCTGCTGGAAACCCAGGGAGGAAGGACTGTGTATCTGGAGGGCTGAGAGAACTGCCAGAACCCTGAGACGGAGCAGTGCTTCTAGCAGGGATGGGGGGAGCAATAGAAAGTTCCTGGCTGGCTGCTGGGGTTTGCAGGCTGAAGCCCTTAGGCAAGGGTAAAGAGGATGCTGGGGCCACGAGAAAGTGGCCAGACAATTTGCTGCAGTAACCACTAAAGGAAGTGACTGAACAGCGGATTGCAGGTCCCCCAGAAGGGAGGAGCACAGTGTGTGTCACGGCCAGTGGGCTGTGTCGCTGAAGAGGACGCCACGGTCCTTGGAGAGTTGTGGGTCCTAGAGCAGTAGTGACGGTGGCGAGGCACCACCCAAAGAGTGCACACTAACATGCAGAGCTAATTCCCATGACAACCGGCAGGAGGTGCCAGAGTGGTGAGTGAACCCCTTACACAAGGCTTTGTAGCTAGGGTCCGTAACAACTCATATCCTCTGTGGATCATCAGACATTCACCAGCGGGTTACACGTTCACTTGGGGCCTGGTCTGACCCAGAGTTAATAGATTTGAGCATTATTAGCAACTAATTAAGTCAGGGTAACTCCAAAAAGACACAGTGTAGGCAGATGCAACACAGCTCTGAGGGTGTGGCCTTAATCTTGACAATAGCACAAAGTGGAGTGGGAAAGTAGCCATCAAGGGATTACCTGTCAGCAGGTTACAATTTACTAAATATATCCTATAACAATTCAGTTTCTTGTTAGTGTAACCATCCCTTCATCTTAACAAGGAATTCTGGTTAGTTAGTTCTGAGTTAAAATGATTTTTTTCTTCTTAAAGCTGTTACTTCCTTTACTCCATTAATTAGCTTTTAATATGCAGAAACCCCAGCTTCTCACACTTGTTCAATTTATTACAGAGAAGATAGAGATCTTTATTAACTCAGGGTTGAGCATCAGTTAGGCTTATCTTCTTGTTATACTGGTTCCTTTGCCGTCAAAGACTGCCACCAGCATGGCTTGGGAAGCTGATGTTCAGGAAGTTTGGTTGTCCCAATGGATATGAAAGCTAAAGTCACCTTAACTACACTGAAATAATCTGTCCACAGAAAGATTGGTGCCTAAATTCAACTAAGGGTTTCAACAAAGACTCTTCACTAATGGTTAGGTTGAGCTTTTAGATTCAGCCCTGAATACAGGGCGATCTGTAGCTACACTACCCCAGTCGGAGCTCTGAGAAGGAAATATGCCCCTGAGAACCAGGATTCCTCCCCTCTTTCCTTTGTGCTGTAGGGGAAGGTAAGAGATTACACCACTTTTCATTATGTGGCTACTTTGTCTTCCAGTGCAGGCCAGCTCTGCCTTTCCCTGTCCCCTCTCCACCCACTCGGTTATGGGGGAAAGAGAGTATTTGGAACACAGGCTGAAAACAGAATCTGAGATGGTCCTACATGGCTGCACAAGTGGTGGGAGGCAGGGGCCTTATGTGTGTATTTGTACTGGGAAAAGCTGTGTATAAACGTCCAGGGAGAGGAGTTGGGTAACAGTTGGCATATAACTTAGTGGAGATGTTATTTCATTGTTGTCGAAAATATTTGTTCAAAAACTGCTAATGAAAACTCAGGCCAGTGCCAACCAGAGCTTTTGTTTTGCTACAAGTGTAGCTGTGTAATCTGTCACTTCCTCTGGAGTTTGACAGAGTCAAGGGACTTCATTTCAAAGCATGTGTCACACAACTATTATTGTGACATTTCACCTAATCAATGATTGCTTCTAGTTACTGCGTGGGCTGACTTACATCAACCCCCAAAAAATAGCCTTGAAAATGTGCTAAATTAAAGAAACATCATTTGTAACAGGAACCTCGGGGGGTGGGGAGACGGGGGAACCTTCAGGAATGATGCAACGCTCCTCCCTGACCCCCTCTTCTTAATATACCCTCTCACTATTCTGATTAAATTTAAGTACAGGTTACTTTCCATCAGATCATGTCCAAAAATACTTTACTACGTACTTTCCTTTGAGTTATTGGTTTTAACTCTCTTTCCTTGTAAAACATCATCTTAGAAGAAAGAGACACTTTACCGCATTACTAAAAAACCACTTGCTAGGATTTTAATGTTTCAGCCAGTCAGACAAGACAATCTATGGAGGTGATAGCTTTTTATGACTCCATTGAGACAATGAGGCAAATGCTTCAGCTGAATTACACCGGCGATTTTTGTCACACAGTGTTACACATATCAAGCAAGTCAACACAATCAGTTCCAGGTGCTGGTTCTCTCCTTCACTCTCTGAAGGGAGATGTAATGGGTAGGGTAAATGGCTCATTGTCCGGATCCTTGAGACGCGGGCCCCACCTTTGGTTCAGACTCAGTAGTGAGGCAGAGCATCAAGCAGATATTTGATCCCTGCCAGTTCTGTTTGAGGGTTGGCTGGGCGATAACATGCAGCCAAATCTTGAGTCCAGCACCCTTGCAAAGTAGCCAGGTCAAGTGCTAGGTATATGTGTACTGGGGACATAGAGAGGAATCCTCCATGTTATGTGACAATGGCAAAGCATCACAGATATTCTTGTTTGTTTGTTGAAAAAGGGGTCTTGTGAAAAATTTTCAAATACATTTAAAAAAAATATCAAAACCTTTTGAGGAGAAACACAGCAATGTTTGGTATTTTTGAAATTTTTAATTTTGAAATTGTGGCAAAATGCTCACCCCAGGGCCAGATTAAGACCTTCAGAGGCCCTAAGCACTGAAAAGATTATGGTGGTTCCCCCCCCCATATGTAATTCAAAATAAAAACAATACTATATTGTAAAATTTTTATTTTTTGAAATGACACAAAACTTACATGTATGCTGAAATTAAAATAGCTTCTTTCTAGATTTTCTGATTGCAAAATCTTATCGCAAAATTCGGGATAAGTTCATCGAAGGTGACTCGACGAAGCACGTCCGCTTCCATACACAATAGGGAATGTGAATCAAGTCTGTCCTGACACACTGTTGTTCTCTGAGGGTTTTTTATTCTTTTCAGCTGAGAAAAAGAGTGTTCTGCGGAGCAGTTAGTAATCATCAATGTTAGAAAAATACGTAGGGCCTTGTGAATATTGTTCGTCAGATAAGTCCATATCGTTTAGAAAAGAAAATCTACTTGATACTTCTTTGTACACTTCCTCTCCTTTTCATATGAGCTTCAAGTGTATAAATTATAGTGTAGTAAGTAGATACATGAAATTTGTCTCTAGGATTCAATGCTGTTTCTGTTGCACTGCTATCATTTGCTTGTTTTTTCCTGATTCGCTTGCAGGACTGGGCTGCTTTGTAGTTAGTATCAGGCAAGATATCTTTTGATATGTCTTCAGATCTTTCAAAATCATTCCTCAAAGTGTGTAAGTGGTCTGCCAATGACTGACATTGGTCTGCACATGTTTTCAAATCCAATCCTTTTTCTTGGAGAGCTTGACTTGTGTGGTAAAAGTGTTGTAAAATTTCGTTCCACATCGTCAACATGAATACAAACTCTAGTTCTTGCATCTTGTTTGCAGTGTTTCTGCCTCTTGTATAGTTTCTCCCTTTTCTGATTGGTCTTCAGCTATACTTTCTAATGCATCCACAATCTTTGAGTAGGACTCCAGAATTGCACTTGTTGCCACTGCATGTGCCTCCCAGTGAGTATTAGAAAGAGATTTCAACACATGATCATTGCCCAAATATGTTTTAAGAACTGCCCATCAGTGTGTTGAGGCAGAGAAAAAGGTATAAAGTAACTGGACTCTTGAGAAAAAAACTTACTGCCACCAGACAACAAACAGCACTGCGGCCAACAAGATTAAGAGTGTGCAGCACATGATATGAATATGGCATATTTGTTCTGTTCTAAAAGCTTCTTCTGAATTCCTTAATAATGCCCTGACATGATGGCAGCATTGTCATAAGATTGACCTCTGCACTTTGAGAAATCTATTTTGCAAACTTGGCACAGATAACACAGTACTTGATTTGCCATTTCTTCACTAATGTGGCTTTTCAAATTGAGGAATGTTATAAATTGCTCAACTGGTTTTCCATCTGTGGGAGACACATATCTTAGTACAATACTCAACTGATCAATATGTGAAAGATCAGGTTTAGAGTCGACAGATAAACTGAAGTCCCCAGCAGTATTTATTTCATCCACAATAGCTTAACGAACTTTGTCACTCTTTAGACCAATGAGTTCATCACATATTGTCTTGGATAAGTATGATGGGTTACCTTTGCCAGCATTCCCATATTTTGAGATATGGCCTGCTAAAAATGGGTCAAACTGAGCCACAAGCTCTAACAATCCCAAGAAATTTCCATTCTGCAATGATCCAAATGTGTCATTTGGTCCTTGGAAAGGCAGATCACATTCAGCTAATGTTTGAATAACAGCTATAACACACTGCAAGACATGTTGCCAGTATTCACGCTCCCCTTTAATTTGTTCTTCCAATTTTTGTGTCAATCCAAAGCCCTGTCTTTGATTTAAATATGTCAACATTGAATCTCTGTGAGTAGTGCTATTTTCATGTTGTTCAATTAAAACAGTATTCCACCAGTCATTAAATCCATCTGCAGCAAACTGGGAGGTTGAAGGTTTATATGCAAAAAGTTTGCAAACTAAACAGTACACAGACCCTGTTGATGGTGAATACAGTAGCCATTCTCGAGTGTATTTCTCACCATTCGCTTTCATGCCGAAAAATATTTTGTGGACAATATCTTGTTTGTTTTTTGTCATTGGTAAAAGTCTGACATGATTTCTCAAATGGCCCAGTGTGGTGTTGACCATCATTTGGTCCACGATCTATCCAGTAAGCTACATCATTGGTACTGAAATCAACCCACATACCAGGATCTTTTCTTCTATTATTTACAGCGTGAGCAGGTTCACTCTCTGACACATCCACACCTTCTAGAACAATGTCTGTTTTACTACCAGGAGTAGGATGATCAGTTACAGTCTCTGACACATCCACATGTTCTGGAATGGTGTTTGACCCTTCTTCTATTGGTGAAACAGTCTCTGAAACACCTACAGGTTTTGGAACTATGTCTGTGCTACTGAGAGAAGATGTTTCTGATGGATTCGCTTTGAAAAATTATGCCAGCTTTGGAAGATTTTGGAGAATTTCACTAGTTTTTTTGTTTCTTTTCTTCTGCCAGTTTACATTTCTGTGCTCCACTCAGTTGGTTACGTTTCATCCTGCCCCTTATCTCAGTTATCTGAACTTAAAAAAAAAAAAAAAATTACACAACGTATACTATTTTGTGTGTGTGTGTATATATATATGTCTGTGTGTGTGTGTGTGTGTGTATATATATATATATATATATATATATGAAAGGGGGAAAAAAACCGAATCAAGTATGTATAACTCAGAAGAATATATCAATAATAAAACAAATTTATTGCAATACATGACAGGATCTTATTTCCTTGCATTACTTCAATCTACGTTAGTAGGACGCCCCCCTGGTTTAGGTGGGGATAAGTAATAAAAAGAGAACAGAAAAACGGGGGAAGAGTGTGTCGTGGAGTGTAAGGAAGTCTAACAAAGTTCTGATTCATCCCATCCCTACTTTGATGCTTTTTTTTTTAAATATCAAATTTTTTCCAACCTCTCCCCCCCCTCTTTTTTTTTGTGTGCCCCCTGCTTTGCTGGTGCCCTAAGCAGGTGCTTAGTCTGCCTATTGGGTAATTCAGCCCTGCTCACCCCAGAAATGGATGGGAGCAACAATGTAGCAGCAGATCCTCCTACCACACCTGCATCCTGCTGCTGTGCAGGGTGTTCCCTATGGAACAGGGCATTGAATCCCCCCCCCTTAAATCCTGCTCTGCCCCCCATGCTTCTGTGTTTCTTTCTTCATTTCTTTCATGGTTCTTTCTCACTTGCTTCTTTCCCTGGACTCCCTTTTCCCCTTTTGATTTCTCCTTCTAGTCTCTCAGCCCCAGGCTCATTCTCCTTTACACTCATCCAAGATTACCTTGTTCTGTAGGATTTGGAATGCTCCTGTGCTCTTATTAATGCTACCTAGCTGGAGGGATCAGTCAGCAGCTCTTAGCACTTATACAGTGATGAATATTTTTCTATGAAAATTTTCATTTCCAAAAATGTAGTTTAGCCTCTCTTCCCTCCCCACCCCGCACTTTCTCTCACTTTTAATCCTTAATAATAACCCTCAATCTAGGGCTGGCAAGCCAGGGAGGAAGACATACCTTGGAAGCTCTCCGGGAGGACCAGAGCTAAACTTGCAGTGAGTTGGTGAGCCACAACACCAGTGGTTGGGACAAGGGCTTGAAGCCCAGAAGGTGACGTTCCCCAGAGATGCGCAGCGGCTGAACGGGATATGGACTGGAGTAGGAAGTGGCCCAGGGAAGCTGACTGGAGGCTGACACCATATGAAGACAGATGAACAGCCGAACCATCCTTACGAGGTCCTGAGTCAGAAGCTGGTGGAGTAGGGTGGGCCTAGGTTTCCCTACCCCAGCCAAACCGTAGCCACTGGGCAGGACAGGTGCCATATTGGACTGTGTCCACTAGACAGGAACCCCTGCACCGTCCTGATCACAAAGCTGTATTGTATGTTGGAGTTCTCAGAGGATGCAGGATGCATCCGCATATGAAATTTTCTGACTCTTGTAGTGTCACATCTACTGTGAATTCAGGATGGCTTGGCAAACCAACAGGGCAAGTTGTTCGTCTTGGATCAGGAGTGGTCTGTCAACACAACAATACTAAGGTCAATATTTCAATTAGGAGGAATCCCTTTTGTGGAATTATTTGCAACCTGTCAGAACAGGAAATGCTGCCTGCTCTGGGGCAGGCCACAGCCCCGAAAACATCTCACATGCATTTCTCTGTCCCAGGGACAAGGGCCTACTCTATGCTTCTCCTCTGGTTCTGCTGATTCCCAAGGTCATTTCCAAGCTGAAGCAAGAGCAAGGCAAAATGATATTCATTGTGTCAGCCTGAGCAAGGCAGCCAGACTTGCACAGATTGTCCATCAGGGAACTCTTACCTTGTCTTTAGGCAAGGGCTTGATATCCTAGAATCATGGGGCAGATGTTGCACCTGAATCTTCAGTTGTTACACCTCATGGTCTGGTTCTTCAGTGGCTAAACCTAGTGGAGGGACACTGTTTGTCCAGAAAGGCCTACTTAATAATAGGGAACTAATCCGCAAGGGCTACTTACCTTAGTGGAAGTATTTCTCTATCTGAGCAGCTAGCTATGGTATATTTCCTATGCAATCTATGATTCAAAAGATTTTGGACTATTACACTTAAGAGTCAGGTTTGGTGATCAGTTCTATCAAAGTGCACCTGGCTGCAATTTGTTTTGTTCTCATGTAATGGGTAGGATGGTATTCTCTAACCCTGTGTTCACCAGGTTTCTTAAAGGCCTAGAAAGACTGTTCACATCTATCAGAGGTCCTACTCCACAGTGGGATTTGAACTTCGTTTTGTCAGCCTTTATGGATCCCCCTTTCAAACCATTAGCCACCTGTTGGTTGCTTCACCTTTCAGGAAAGGTGGCCTTTCTAATAGCCATCTCTTCAGCAAGAGGAGTAGGGGAACTACATGCTCTAGTTACAGACCCTCCATACACTTTATATATATATAAAATTTTTTTTACAAGGACAAGGTGCAGCTTAGGCAGCATCCTAAGTTTCTCTTCAAAGTAGTATCTGACTTCCACCTCAGCCAATCTATCTGTATACTGGTCTTCTTTCCAAAATCACATGATCATAAAGATATCCAATAGCTCCATGCTTTGGATGTTCACTAAGCATTAGTTTTGTTTTTGTTTTTAATCTGGAAAGAACAAAGCCTTGTTGGATCTCTTCCCAGCTGTTGGTCTCCTGAATGGAACAAATGAGAGGACATTCTGTAACCACATACTTTCCAAGTAGATCACCAGCTGTATTGTCATGTACTACAAAATCACGGGTATTCAACAAGAGCACACTCAGCCTCTGTAGCATATGTGGGTCATGTCCCTATCATGGACATCCGAGGAGCAGCAACATGGTCTTCAGTCCACACCTATCATAGACATGAATGAGGATACTACAGTCTGTCCCTATATTAACTATTTACCTAACATTGTCTCCATTCATAGAATCACAAAAATGTAGGACTGGAAGGGACCTCAGTTGGTCATCTAGTCCAGTCCCCTGCACTGATGCAGGACTAAGTATTATCTAGACTAACCCTGACAGGTGTTTGTCTAATCTGCTCTTTAAAACCTCCAATGACAAAGATTCCATAACCTCCCTAGGTAATTTGTTCCAGTGTTTAACTACCCTGATAGTTAGGAAGTTTTCCTTAATGTCTAACCTCAAACTCCCTTGCTTCAATTTAAGCCTATTACTTCTTGTCCTGTCCTCAGGGGCTAGGGAGACAAATTTATTGCCCTACTCTTTATAACAAATGTTTATGTACTTAAAAGACTGTTATGTCCCCTCTCAGTGTTCTCTTCTCCAGACCAAAAAAAATGGGTTTGTTTACAACTTTTCCTGTAGGCCATGTTTTCTAGACCTATACTAATTTTTTGTTGCTCTCCTCTGGACTTTGTCCAATATGTCCACTTCTTTCCCAAAGTGTGGCGACCTGAACTGTACACAGTGCTCCAGTTGAGGCTTTATCAGTGCCGAGTAGAGTGGAAGAATTACTATTTGTATCTTGCTAATACATACCATAAAAGGAAAAATGCCAACATCATTTTGGGAACAGTTTTACATTGTTGACTCATTGAGTTTGTGATCCACTGTCACTCCCAAATTATTTTTCTGAAGTATTCCTTCCAAGGCAGTCATTTCCCATTTTGCACTTGTGCAACTGATTATTCCTTCCTAAGGGAGAACTTTGCATTTGTCCTTTATTGAATTTTATCCTGTTTATTTCAGACCATTTCTCTGGTTTGTCATGATCATTTTAAATTCTAATCCTGTCCTCCTAAGCACTTGCAACCCCTCCCAGCTTGGTATCACCCACAAAATTTATAAGTGTACACTCTATGCCATTATCCAACCCATTTATGAAAATATTGAATAGAACTAGACCCAGGACAGGTCCCTGTGGGACCCCACTTAATATGCTCTTCCAGCTTGATTGTGAACCATTGATAACTACTCGGAGTACGGTTTTCCAACTAGTTGTGCACCCCCCTTCTAGTTGGTTCATCTTGGCTATATTTCCCTAGTTTGTTTATGAGAAGATCATGTGAGACTGTATCAAAAACTTTACTAAAGTCAAGATATACCACATCTACTGCTTGTCCCAACCACAAGGCTTATTTACCACATTCTCTGTCTTCAGGATCATTTACATTGTTCTTGCTATCATCAGCATTTGAAAAGTGTATATAGAGTAGGAGGAAACCTGGCACATTTCTGACGTTGGATTGTCACAAGCCACTTCTAAAATTCTACATCCGTCTTTTTTAAGCTTAAAATAAGAGAGGGAAAAACAAAATAAGCTCACCCCAGTCACACAGTTTAAAGTATACAACATATATTCATATACTGATTTTTATTAATACAATGCCTATTTTTGTAAGAGCCACACTTTAAAAAAGACAGTTTATTCAACAACCATACATTTTCTATACATAACTTCCTTATAGACAGAAATTGTACATGAACAACGAGAAAGACTTTACAATACACACATATAATATACAAGCACAAAGTTACTATGCTCAGCTTTTTGTAGCCAGTCTGAACTCCCCCAGCTGAGTTGTGTTAGTATATCTTCATACTTGTGTGGATTTAGAACCTTAAATCAGGACATTTGAGGCAAAAAATGAAAATGGACATTTTGTGTGCATCACATTACATATACTGAACTAGGAGAAGGGTGGGGTTTTTTTTGTTTGTTTGTTTTTAAATTTTGCTGAAAAACAGGGCCTGTTCATAAATACAGGGACTTGGCATGTATGAGCAGTGACTTAAGGTCTGGTCCAGAAATCAGTGGGACTTTTTCCTTTGATGTCAATGGGCTTTGGATCCTGCCCTTGCTGAGAAGGGCATATGTGACACTGGAATTGCAAGTTACTATATTTTTATAATTTTCTAATATAAAAGAGTAATGGTTTCTTTAAATGACTTCTGCATTCACCTTTGGAGTGAAGTTCTTGAGGTTAATGCAAAAGATGTCTTAATAGGGGGTCACAATAATGCAAAATGTCTCCATCTTGTACACATTTCTGCCCCGCACACTACAGCTCTGAGTTGGCTTGTTTTGTGTGACCGAGTCAAGGCTCATTGTTGACTCATTTAGTTTGTGATCCACTATAACTCCCAAATTCTTTTTTCTGCAGTAGTCCTTCCAAGGCCATCATTTCCCATTTTGTATTCACGTTACCTAGTTTCTCGTCTGTCACAAAAGACTCTGGCTGGTGATGTGACAAAATGGGTCACAAATTCATGAAAGCAAACCTATATTGCAGTATGCACATTTTTATGCATCTTCAAATATGATTTCACTCAAACATTGTTGCCGCTCTGCCAAACAAAGCCATTTAAACATATTGAGATTTTTATAAAGTCAGCTCTCATATCCTAGACATTTTACAAAATTTTAATATTCATTGCACAAATTCTAACCATTGCCCTAAAATACCCCAAATCAATCTCCCATGTCCAGCTTTACCCACCCATAAGATCACCCTTTCCCCTAATGCCTGCAGAAAGAGAGAGGCATTGCAGTGTGCCTGGAAAGTTAATAAATGTCCAGAGCTGTGGCAATTCTAGGATTTGGTAAAAGATCTGTTTATAGAGCAACAGGAACTCTATCAGCAGGAATTGTTCATTTAAAGAGAGATTGTGAGAGAATTAGATGCATTTTAGAAATGAATTTTACTTTTTAAATCCTGAATTTCTAGTGTATATGAATACCTGGCAGAAGCTGAGCACATATCAAACATCTGTAGCATGTTTTGCTCCTAAAGAACCTCTGAGCCAGATTCTTATCTCAATTATTCCGGTTTAAATCCTGAATAACACCACTGCAATCAGTGTAGTTATCCTAGACCTCAGTGGAGTAACTGAGATCAGAATTTGGCCTTCTATTCTTAAGGGATAGTTTGGTGATGGGTTTTCTTCCGTTGCGGAAATTGTCACCTTTTTATCCTAGGAAAAATGGCACAAATATTTTTTTCATTGTTTTGTTTATCTGTTTTAGGTAACAGAAAACATTACAGCATGGCATAGTGACCTTTCTGCTTTGAATTTTTTCTTCTTTATTTGTGTATATTAGTTAAAAATCTCTAGGAGAAATCTTGACCCCACTGAAATCAATGCCAAAGCTTCCATTGACTTCCGTGGAGCCAGGACTTCTCCCTTAGCTAGCAGAACAGTGAGCTATAGTACATTCACCTAAGCTAATCCAAAAAATACACCTCAGAAAGATATTTGTTGTTACTGCCACATCTGAGATGACGATTCTGGTTAAACTCAGTAGCAATATTCTCATTTTAATGAAATATCATATAATGTATTCTATTAAGAAGCTGATGGTTCCATTATAATCTTTTTTAAAGACGTTTTCAGCTGTAGACTTTTCCTGACATTTACAATTTATCTTGTACAATTACACAATTGAAAACAAATAGTATTTTTTTAAAGTTACCAAACATACTTGTACAAATAAAAAATATATAAAGTACACCTATTCATGTTTATAAACAAACTCCAAAGTTTCCTGACGTGTAATATCCATTGTGTCCTTTCTCTGAATTATTGTATTCTGCTTCAGCATAAGATTTTATTTATTCTTAATCATACTTCTGTGTCACAAAACCCTTTAGTCTTTTATTAAAAAAACTTTTGGTCTTGCGTGATAGAAGTGCTGTATGATTAAAAATAGATACTATGTATATTATAGAAAAGATTCTGTATATTATAGAAAAGAACTGTATTTGTTCCAGTTCACCCCAGATGTGTATTAGGTGGATATGGATCTAAACTCTGTCACACACTAATACTTCTGGACTATACAACCATTCTTGTTAAAGAAAAATGGGAAAATTCTGATATTAAAACCATTAAGGGGTTATGTTGGTGGTTAAGTGTGTTGATAATGTGGCAGTTAGCCTGAACAGTGATAATACTGGATTCTCTAATGATTTCCTAACATGCTGTTGTCTCATTCACCTTGTCTAAGTATCAGAAGTTTTAGAAATTTCCCTTGCTGCCCAGTGACAATAGGAGTGCCACGTTAAAGATTCAGGATTGGCAAATTTATGGTCTGATCTCCAAGGTTCAGAGTGTCTCTTAAATGGTGCTGAGTGCCCTCAACCCCTGTTGGGCAAAATCCTGAAACTTTTACTCAGTTCTTATTCAAGCAATTAGACTTTGCAGTCTTCAGTGGCAGTTTGCCTGACTAAGGACAGGGTAAAAACTGGATACAGATTTCAAAATTTGGCCCAGTGACTTCAGTGGAAAATGAGGGTGAACAGAAGCTCTCAAGAGGTGCTCAGCTCCTTGGGCTTCTACCACAGTAGGTAATTATTAAAAAGAATACTTTTTAATCTAATATAAAATATAGGATGCTTAGATTTTTGTTTCATATTCACAAACAAGCTTCCAAAAATGTGATCACAAGATTTCTACATGCACCCATAAGAATGCACATTATTGAAGGAAATGTATATTTGGAAAACTATGGTCTATGAGGACAAATTTCAAAACACTGGGATCTTGTTTTTTGCCTCTACAATTTGCAGGTGCAAGTGGCTGGAGGCTCCCTGTACAAAATTTGTTAGTACAATCTAACTGGAGCTATCAGGTATTTAGACATTGAAATGATTTATTCTATTTTTTGGGTGCAGAAAGAGAGCCCCAATAAAGGCTGGATTCCAAAGTAAGCCCTTAGAGTTCAATGAACAGCACTGCAATTCTCTGAAGCACCATGGAGATCTTGATGATGGATATTTTTTTCATATGCCATAAACCTCACACACTCATCTCAAATGACTGTTGGAATCACGTTCCCAGTGTAAAGAGCCCTACCCAAATGGATTAGGATTAAGCTACCATTCATCCGTGACTCAGGCTTTAATCTGGAGTTCAAGTTTTGAGTTTGGAGTCAATTATGTCAAAATCCTGTGAACTGTTTTTAGGACAAAATGATGGAAAAAACTGGCAAGATGACATGATCTCAAAGGAGTTCTCTTTTATCTTGAATCAAAATATAATACGTTGGGTTAAAATCTTGCAAGAAAAAGCTGCTTGTGTGAGAGAATGGCCATATCTGAACCTGCACTGAAATACATCCTTTATAGTTTGGGATTCAACCCAAACCAAAACTGAGTTTGTATCTGGGGACAGAGCAAGCAAACTATTTATTACAATCACTGTTTTGCTTTTGCAGGAAAACAGATATCTGACCATAAGCTTCAGTTGTCTGAATTTAATTATGTATACTAGTTGGCCGACAGTCAAAATGAATACAAATGCAGTTATGTATTTTTATGTCTGTCTAGTAAGGCATTATTTTAGCAGTGCCTTACTGAGGAAGTGGCTCTTCCTACTTCAGCAGGTGAGCACTGATCCATGTTTAACAAAGATCTCTTGATACAGACTATGTTTTGTGACCTTCACTTTGAGGTTGCAGTCTGGTGTGGCTACTGAAAGACACTGCAACTGTGGGTCAAGTAAGTCCTACTTGCAGCACACAGGGTGGTTGGTATTCCTGCATGTGCAGGGGCCAGAACAAAGCCTATGAACCACTTAAGCCCTATTTGGGGTTTGAGTTAGTCTTAAGTGTATTTAAGTGGCGCACAGAGCTGAATCCCATCCACCTTGACTTCAATAGGATCACCCACATGAGTTTGTGTAACAGCAGACTGGATTTGGAACTTATCAGGACTTGATACAAAAGGAATTTTTAACCCAATCTTATGTAACTTTCCTCCTGTAGAATTCACAAATAATATAAAAATTCAGTACAGTTTGAACTATAGTTATTTTGAAGCTGCCTGGTTACATTTCAGTCAGTAAAACTTAAATATCAGCAAGTCAGCTATAGGTCTGCATTTGATCCTAATACAGGAGCAAGAGTTTTATGTTGTATTGTTTTAAATAATTCTTACAAACATTTCTATGTACAAGATGCCACTGTGTTTTTCCTACTCATGTAAACAGACGTCTTATAGTTCCTCTTTTTTTCCAAAGTACAAACGTAAGCAGGGCCAGTAAGTCGTATGGTATTTACAACCAGGTTCATCGACTGAATCTTGACTGCCATCCTGTAGCTTGGATATGGTTCTAAGATAGAATAGCATTGTCTCTTTCATGTACAATACTGCTCTTTTCACACTCATCACAAATTTACCCAGCGCCTTAAGAATACTCATCCACTGATGTATAGGGTGAGCTGATAAAACTCGAGGTTGTAGAGGTGGTTTTGGAATTCCTGCGTGAACAGCCATTAAAGCTTGTGTCCCGCGAAGCAGCTCTTTTCTTACGGGTGGACTTGGAATGATCTCCATCATTGGGGTCAAACACTACTGTTGTGCTAGACTCCATTCTGGATACCGTGTACAAGCTACTTTGTCTGGTGGGATGAAACCTGGCTGCCTTGAGCTCCAGCTCATCATAGCTGGACACCTCAATAAATGGGCACCAACGGAATGCTCTCTTGAAACCGGCTCGGAATCTGAAAGGAAAGATACTTCTTTGAAAGCATTCATAGGCAATGCGTAGGGGGTCATGCAGGGTGAAGTGCTCCTCCCCCACATATTTCTGCTCAGCCTTCCAGTGGAGAGGGAGAGGGGTTCTGTACTTCTACTGCACCTGCCCCCTGGCACCTGTTCCTGGCAGCCAGGTCTGGGCAGGGCGCAGAAGGGAAGGGACAGAGTCATGTCTCATGCTGGCTGAGTGTGGCCACTCCAGGTCACTGCCTCTGTGCAGCGCAGCAGCTGCCTGAGAGACAGCCTGGCTGGAAGGTGGCAGCTGCCTGCCTCCTCTGCTACCCACCCGGGTTTCTGGCTTGCTCAGCTCCTGTCCCTGGTAGCCTGACCTGGGCGGGAGTGGAGGGGGTAGGCTGCTGCCTCCCTAGCCAGGTTCTCTCTCAAGCTCTTGATGGCTTTAATTCAGTAATACTAATGGAATCACTGAAAAATTAGCAGGTATCAGCTGTGAAGAGGTGTAATGGCACATATTCTGAATAGTATTTATTTAGACCCTGATCCTGCAATCTGATCCAGGCAAGGTGACTCATGCCCATAAAGAGTCCCTTAAACAGTCGTGGCCTGATTTTTCAAAAGGGTAAGCACCCACAAATCCCAGGGAAGTCAACTGCAAATGCAGCCCCCTTGAAAATAATATCCTAGGAGTGTATGTGACTTTTTTCCCCCCAGTATCTCCAACTACATATGCTTCAGTACTGAGTAATAAGGCTATGAACATTCATTTTATCATCCGATTCAGACTGCAATGTATAATAAAAATATTGTGATGTGATCAATAATACTACAATAAAAGCTTTATTTTACATTGCATTCTGACCCCCACCTCGTAAAGTCATGCTATACATATCTTTGGAGTAATGATTAGTTAGTGGTGTATGCCGCAATCTATATGTTTGCTAACAGCAAAGCAACCTTAATTTACATTTGGTGTATTTTAAACAATTAGGGCCTGGTTCTGCAAGCCCTGACAAGTGCAACTTCCATTGATGTTCTTACGTGTTCTGCATGTGGAACGTGGCAGGCGGACTAAGCCCCCCCTCCACCTCAAGGCTAAATTTTGCTCTTACATTTGTCAATGCCACAAGTGTTTATTGGAAGAATAGTATTAGCATGGAACAGAAACCTGAAGGAGGCTTTTACCTCACATGAGATATATATATATTTTTTCTCTCATTGGGAATCTTTACTAATGAAGTGAAAATTACTCTGTCTCTTTCACATTCAAATCATTTATATTCTGGCTAAGCTCTCACACACCCAATAGTTTCATAATTCTCTCTTACCTCTTATTAAGGCAGCAGTAGATAATGGGATTGTACATTGTGGAGCTCATGGCTAGCCAAAAGCTGGCTAGGTAGATTTGCTGAATATATTTCCACCGATTTAAGTGTTGGTAGATCCCAGTAACTATGAAATAAATGTGGTAGGGCAACCAGCAGATTGCAAATGTCAGCACAACGACAATCATCATTTTTACCACCTGAAAGAAGGAAGCAATAAGGCCATTTTATAATATATGTTATCTTGCGTCGCACCTAGTACAAAGGTGTCCACATCACAAGCACCACTGTGGCTAGCACCAATTGGACCTCTTCTTGATCATCTCCCTATTAAAGTTAGTGAAGTTGTAGCAGGGATGAACATTTTTTAACACCATTTTTGTTTTTAATCTGAATTTCCTGTGTCTCCATTTTTCTCTGGAGAACAGCATCCTCCTCAATAATTGAACTTGGTACCAAAAATTGAAAAAAAATTAGTGACTGAAGCTTGGACTTGTTCAATATTATCATTTCCCTAGGTCATTAGCCATAGACTACGGTTATCCTATTTTCCATTTAGCTGCCCCTGCATGGCCTTTATTGCCCCAAAGTCCGTTGTAGAGAAGAGACTCCTCTCTAACTGCTAAACAACTATATCCCTAGGTCCTTGATGGGAGTTGAGTGATCAGTGACCCTCAGGGAATGCCCACCAGAAGCAATCTCCATTCTTAATTTAGTTTCAGATGGCGTACATCCAGAAGTATGACAGGCTGGTGATCTTCATCATCTTCCCTGGTTTTGTGTGGCATCACAGTCCCCAAATCACAATAAAAGACAAATGAAGAGAAGCTTTGGCCAGTGTGAAAGGCAAGGAGAGAAAGTCTTGCAAGACAGAGGAAGTAAGCATTAAACAAAAGTGTTTCTAGCTGCCATCTTGCCCGCTTCAGCTACAGATATTGCTAGACCAGTCATTCTCAACACACAATGTCAGAAATAAGCATGGTAGATTTTATTTTGTGTGTATAAAATGAAAACTAGCCTGATTAGACTTATACTGTACATCTGTTGGCCATGTATATGTATGCATGTTACAAGCAGAACTGGTATTACCACCTATATTTAGGGTTGCCTGTCACTTCCCATTATAAAAACCCTGTTTCCAGTTGCTTTCAACTTTTTGCCAAACTTTAAGCACAAGAGCTGAAATTTTCCATGTCAAGTATCTCTCTCATGCTGTTTTTTTTTTTTTTTTTTTTTTTAAAGCTTTAGCTAAACCTGTTCAACCTTAATCTGGCCCTGTGGTACATATGGATGATGGTACAGATTGTAATTACATGAATACATGCTCATGTTTTTCACACACAAATTACTTTTCATTAAATTTCTGCTACCAGATTCAGTGGGCTAATAGAAATACTGTGTTTGAAACAATCATAGTTCAGACTGGGTTATATTTCACTCTTTTTTTTTTTTGTGGACATACTTTCCAGCTGTTCATCGGTGATGAAACTACTCCTGCAACTATAAATTGTACTGCTAGAAGACTTGGTGCATACTTGCACCATATGTTAGCATTGAATCCCCTGATTTTCAGAAGGGCCTCCAGTTTTGCATCCACATTTTTGTGCAGGTTAGGAACTGTTATCATTTTGAACTTGCAGGCATATTTCATAGCACTTAAATGTTTAATTACTTGTAACCAAAATTAGTCAGCTGAAAACCGGATACAACAAATATTTTAATAAAATTACCCTGGAAAATACTTACCAGTGGAACAAAATAGGTGGAAAATAGGAGGCTGCTAATGAAAATCAGACCCCAATTCTTTATAGTCTAAAAAGTCAGTTTAGCATGTTATGCAAACAATCCATCTATACAGTGCTTGAGAAACTGAAGCAGCAGAGCCTTTCAGTAATGTATTTGGTTTAAACTGGCTGCACACTGATTCTCATACCCTGGAGCTGCAGGAATTGCTACAACAGTAACATTACAGGTTACCAATTCTGGCATCACTAAAATGTGTTAGCCCCACAATTTCCAGAGAAAGTAGCCTTTCTCTTTCTAACACCTAAGCTGTTACAAAAGCAGGTTAATGTGTAGACACTTAAAGGGCAAGTCAAGCCACTCTAGAGGAGTTGCTGATTTAAAAGATCGTCTGAAGGTCTCCCGAAGAAACACAAATAAGCCAGTGAATGCAGGGTCAGCTTAACCTGTTGCTGTCTCTGCCTTGAGTTTGGTATATGAAAATTTTGCACAAGCACTGTGGCAGGGGAGAAATTATTGAAGTGAATTGCTTAGATGGCTGTACTGGACTTGTACAAAATTGACTTGTTTAGATGGCTAACATTCTTTCTGTTTAGTCTGCTACAGTGAAGTTGCGCACCACAGGAAAGTCAGGCAATGAAGCACATCACAATGTGATTGTATGGAGCTTTCTTGGTGTAATGATTTCAGATGCACAAATTTGTTCTTAATGAAAAACAAAACTACTATGATAGAGGTCTATAAAATCATAACTGATGTGGAGAAAGTAAATAAGGAAGTGTTCTTTACTCCTTCTCATAACACAAGAACAAGGGGCCACCAAATGAAATTAATAGCAAGTTTAAAACAAACAAAAAAGGAAGTATTTTTTTTCGCACAGTCAACCTGTAGAACTCCTTGCCAGTGGATGTTGTGAAGGTCAAGACAATAACAGGATTAAAAAAAGAACTAGATAAATTCATGGAGGATAGGTCCATCAATAGCTATTAGCCAGGATGGGCAGGGATGGTGTTCTTAGCTTCTGTTTTCCAGAAGCTGGGAATGGGTGACAGGGGATGGATCACTTGATGATTACCTGTTCTGTTCATTCCCTCTGGGGCACCTGGCATTGGCCACTGTCAAAAGACAGGGTACTGGTCTAGATGGACCTTTGGTCTGACCCAGTAGGGCCATTCTTATGTTCTACTTGAATGTGATAAGGCATAGCTCAGTGGTTTGAAGCATTGGCCTGCTAAACCCAGGGTTTTGAGTTCAATCCTTGAGGGGGCCATTTAGGGATCTGGGGCAAAAATTGGGGATTGGTCCGGCTTTGGGCAAGGGGTGGGTTGGACTAGATGACCTTCTGAGGTCCCTTCCAACCCTGATATTCTATGATAAAAAAACAAATGTAATCCACTGTAACTCATTATGTGAATCCATTCAGTCCTCTTGCTCTATCCAAATACTATTAGATGTAAGTGTTTCTCTCCTTAACAGTAACTGGTAGCTAACAAATAGGATCTACATTCATTGTTTATAAATACAAAATTTTGTATCACTTTGACTCAGTTTAATGAAAAGTCCTGAAAAGAAGAAACTCTGGCACAAGCTCCAGCAAAGAGTTAAGCTACAGCACAAGAAGGAGATGAAACGGTACTTGTACCAAATTTCTCCCAATCTCCAGATTATACCTACACTAGAAATTTTAGCAAAAAAACCCCTTCTGGTGTTATTGCTCATTCAGCTCCGGAGAAGAAAGCATCTTAATAATTTTGTTATTTGAATTGTATAGAGTGCATCTAGCAATACAGAAATCAGTTTATTTTCTTTTTTTAATATGTATGTTTTGCTCTTTTTTCATATACTGCCATTTTCAGCTGCTTTTTTCCTTTGTTCCATGTTGTGTTACATTCATTAATGAACGATTGCCATTTGTGCAGATGGAAAAGATTTTTATGAAGCAAGCAAGCCAGGGAAGTACATGACTTTTCATTTCTACATAATCTCTTGACCAGACCCTCAACCCTATTCTAGCTGCTATGTGCTGTCCTGCCACCATAAATCACTAAGAAACCAGTGGGTCCAGCTACTGGTGGCTTCCACCACTGTAGACTCCTAGCTGTTGAAACAGTCCCTGGGCTGGAGGGCAGTCGGGTATGCTTTGAGCAATCATGAGGTTGTGAGTAGAGCTGGTAGGAAAATGTTTTTTGTTTTTTTTTTTCCTCATGAAAAATGTTGATTTTTTCCCCCCCATTTTTCTCAAAAATTTCTGCTGAAAAATTTCCACATTTTGGTGAAACATCAAAACCTGAAAACCTTTCAATTTTGGGGTGTTTGGTTGGTTTTTTTTTGGATGAAGTTTCCAATTTGTCTGCAGAAAGCAGACACTATCAGTGAAAAATTCTCTTTAGTTGAAAACCCAGTTTTACATTGAAAAACAGTTCAACCAGCCTTAGCTGCAAGCCATGTTTACTTTACCTCCCTCAGCTGCTCTGACTGTATCTCCACCACACCTGAGTATCTAACTCTTTAACTCTTGTGAGACATCTGCATAAAGACAATGTGAATAATGCAGGATTTCCTATAAAGAAATTTTCCACATTTGTTATATTATTTAGGGCTGATCTTGCAGATCCTCATGTAGGAACAGGATTTTATAATTGTACTATAAGAATAGAGGTACTACTGTATGTCTTGATTTCATTTTACCAGCCACCCCATTTGAATAGCAGAAAGGAATTACTCTCTGGGACATTGGTAGAAATGCATCTGACAGACTGCCAGTGTCTGTACTGATGTTAAGGCAGGGACAGACCAGAACAATCCTTATGACTGATTCTGGTCACCCTTTTGTTTTAGGATAAGTTATAATGTCTACTATGGTTTCCTATATGTATTATAAATTAAGCACTCTAATTAAATATACATTTCTTTGTTTTAAGGTTTAGTAAGTAAGAGACAGGATCTTGTATTGTGTCTATGTTAAGGAGATTCAAAATAAACTGACACTGTTTGTATTCTCAAAGGTCTCTGTAAAAGACTGTTTGTGTGAATGAGGAATATATGCATCAGGAAAAGATAAGGTGTGAAGGCCATTGTTATAGCCAGATGGTCAAGGAAGAAGGAGTGAAGAGACTTAAGGACACCAGAGAATCATCAACGCGCATCCATAATGAAGGAAGGGCAGATTGACAACCCTGAGGTGAAAGCTGGTACCCCTAAAGACAGGACAATTGATTAAATCAGAACCAGGACAGGATAACCCTCTTGGAGGTGTATTGGAATGCTTACGTCAAAAGATACACCAATTAAGAAGTAACTGGTCACAGACTGACACAGCAAAATCCATAGACTTCAACAGAGAAAAGACTATGAGAACAGGGTGCTTGGCTGTGGGACTTTGGGTTTGTCTTGCCACACTCCAGGAGTATCAGATCACAACCGACAGAGCCCTGCTCCCCTCTGCAACCAATCTGGCTGGCCACTAGATTGATCCAGACTCTGGACTGGTAACTATAAACATCAACTGGCAGGTGTGTGTGTGTGTGTGAGACTGAAAAGCATATGCTAACTGTTGTATTCTCAATAAATGCGGCGTGCTGCCTTCTCCTCTATAAAGATCCCGTGTGCTTCTTATAAGTATAACACTCAGTCAGGAGAGTAATCCTTACTCATGCAAGGAGTCCCGTTGGATTACTCTCATGAGTGCAGCCTTACAGGACCGTCCCTGTCTGATGAATCAAATAAAGATTTTATTTAAGGGCAATCCTCGACTATTTATACAGATTTCTCACTCAACATGGAGATTATATAAAAATGAGTTAGATTGTGTACTTTGCAGCCTTGCTTACTTCTTAAATCCTTTCCTCACACAAGTTGCAATTTCTCATTAATCAGCGGTGTGCAACACAGCAAAGGAAAGAGTCAGCTGAAATGTAGTATATCAAAAAGAACAAAATATGCTTATCTAGTGTGGGCAAGGGTACTTATGGGAGTGAGACTTTGCAGGATCCCCTGCCTTGTGAAATATTTGATGCTATTTTAAAAATGAATGGGAACTAAAGGATTCTGCTAAATTCACAAAGAACAGCAGCGATGTTTGGTTTGTTGTATTATTATTATTTATTATTTTTATTTTGCACACATGGGAAGGGTTAGCCCAGGATGGCTAGACAAATTAGTCTGGCTGATTCAGATGTAACATACGGCATGGCTACACTATAAACTTAAGTCGACCATATGTTAGGTCGACTTATAGCCAGTGCAGGAATTATGTGGTGGTTCATGTTCACACTGCCCTTCTGTCTGTGGTGCGCATCCTCACCAGGGAGAGCTTCCACCTATTTAAGAGAGACATTGTGAGGGGCTGAGAGCCAGGGCTGCTCTCAGTTCTTTTTTCAGCTCCCTGCTGGGAGCCCGGCTGGCCCCTGGCCTCCTCAGTTCTCCGTTGTGAATGGGGCAGCCACGTTTGGGCTTCTTGGTTCCCTGCTTCCCACCCAGAAAGGGACAGGTGCCTGGACACTGGGTGCGGATCTCCCTGCTGGGAACCCGGCTGCTACCCCAGGCTCTCGGCTCCCCATTCCCCACTGGGAGCTTGGCTACCACCCTGGGCTTCTCAGCTCTCTGCACTTTGCTGAGCTATTCAGTATACTTCGAACAAGATTCTTAGGCAGGTCAAAATCCTCCTCTCCAAACTGCACTGCATCATTTTATTGCCTTTTTGTTGCAAACCTGATCCTATTGTTTCTACGAGGTGAATGGGATGGGATTCTGATCTCATTTGCACCATACTGTGAAACTTCATCAGCTTCAGTGGAGTTACAAAGATGGAAGTAAGAATCAGGCCCAGTTATTAAAGACCATATCTCTGTAAGTATATCTTCATTTATCCATTCATGGATTGTTTAGCTAGAATAAAGTGATAAAATTGCAACATGCATCTTAAGGTTTGTAAGTAAGTGGATACTTTAAAGTAAAACTAAATCAAGTGTGGCTTTGCTTTTGATTTTTGCCTTGTTATAGCTATATATTAGAACCTTCTCATTGTTACTGATATTTTTCCCATGATGATTTTCTGAAAGATGAAACCTGTACCATTTAAGATATTAAGAGACTATAAATTTTGATGTCCTATCTCCCTATATAATAGACAGTTTTCGCTCTTGAAGTACTATAGTATACTTAGCAATCAACCTTTCTTTTGTTTCATCTTTACACTTAACAACCCAGAAGGAAAATTCTTTTGTAATCTGATAAAGTGTATTATTAATGAGATTTCTCATACCCAGAGAAGGTTAAAAAGAACCTCTGTTACAAAGTGATGAGACTTTTGTCTTTGGTTATGAAAACCAAAAGGTATGTGTCCTGCATGTTCCCTAAATCAAAGAATCATAGCACTTAGATGGAAAACACCTACTAGATCATCAAATCAATTCTCCTTGAAGGGAAGAAATTAATCCACTCTAGAAATGTTGCCACATTTTTAATTATGCTTGATTTTGCCATTTTAGTTTCTTTTACCATTGCAAACCCTACCCAAAGACAAATTGCTAACTGTACACAATAGCCTGCATTCTTTAATATTTCTCTCTCTCTCTCTCTCTCTCTCTCTCTCTCACACACACACACACACACACACACACACAGAGAGAGAGACAGGAGTACTTTTAGTGACAGCTGGTTGGTACCGATGACTATATTAAGTTCTTGGAGTATTATTAAGGCACCAGTAAGTATGTGTTTCTTCCCTTAACTATGTCTCGTTCCATCTTGCTGCCTATCTCTTTTTAGGGATAAGGAGAAGGGAAAATACAGCAGCAAATGCAGATTCTTTTCTCTGTCCTCCTACTGTTGTTCTCATTTCCTTTTTTCACTATCCCTTCCTCTCCTTCCACTTCCTTCCCCTGATTCCCAAGTCATTACCATCAGTGACTTACTCCCAGTGGTTGGTGCCTCTTCTCCCATTTCCCCATTGCTTGCTAACACTTGACTCTTCATACTCCGAACCCTTGGCTTGAACCTTCCATTCTCCTCACTAAGGCTAGATTGTGGCTTTGCCACAGCCCTCAGAAAGGGGCAGCAGTTAGTTGCATTGCTCCAGGGCAGACTGGAAGCCAGACGGTTACTCAGAGAGTCACAGTCTGGTTCCTGGTTCCTTCCTCCCTTCCCCCTCTTTAGGGGGAAATAATCTATCCGCCCTATACCAGGTTACTTCCACTCACATGCTGGCTGAGCTGCCTTGGCAGGCATGTTTGGGGAGTGAAGCCTAGGCTCTGCCCATTCCCCACCTGTGGCTACCATATGCTATGCTCTGGGTAGCAAGCCAAAGAAAAAAGGGGGTGTCATTACACCCCTTTCTGCCATGCACTTTGCAGGTAGGATGGACCACAATCTGACCCGTTTTAGATAATTAGCATTTGAGGCCATAATCATTACTGGTGTAACTCTACTGATGTCAATAGACTTATGCCACAGATGAGATGGTGCTTGAGAAGTCAAACACTGTTGGACATAATAAGGTTTACCATGACTTACTTTCAACACAATCATTCCTTTATTAGTCCACAGGCCACTTAGTGTCGGTTACATCCAAAATATCAATACAAGCCTATACATCCTTATATTCTGTACCCTAGCAACAATACAGTTATAAGTATTGGCTAAAATACCTACAACAGGTTCAGGCCTAGGTGACACCTTCCTATCATGGCGTACTCCAGAGTGGTAAGGAAAAGCTCTGCCGAAGAACCCCTAGAAAACTTTTCTTTTTATACTCTGTAACAAACAAGTGATAGCATTGCTGGTTATTGGGCCTACGCTAAAGTTAGCTGAAGCAGTTTAGGGCTGCATTCTGTTTTTCACCTTATTGAGCGTAGCCTATTTTTACCCAGCTACTGGACTAAGCATTTCTTTTCAAAACAAACTTATATACCTAATTATTTTACTGACCCTGGTACCTAATATACCATGTTTTCTGTATTTCTATTGCTCAGCGCAAACTTTAAATAACACTGGTATTTCCAGGACCACTACAAGTTTAACACAAACAATCCCTCTGTCTCATGATCGCATTCTTTTGGTCACATGGTTTGGGCTAATCAGTCATGCCAAAATCCAAACTCAGTTTAAAATGTATAATTCACTCAGTTAGTGTGGGCCTATATTCCTATAAACACTGAGACTTTTCACATAATTTTCACAAACCTAGTGATTTTGTTAACTTTTTAGTCTATATCAACAATGCTTTCAGGATAATAGTAATGTACTCAGGATGGGAACAGTAAAGAATCACAAGGTTTGAAAGCACAGATAGTCTTTCAATCAGATAAGACAGGTGCCAATTTCCGCACTTCATAAGTTGTTTTGTTCTTCTGATTTATAAGCCACTTTCTGCCAGTTTTTAAAATAGCTATCTCTACATTTTATTTGAATAACCCAAAAATAAAAGTTCGTGATCAATTTTTTTGTTATTTAAATAGGAAACTTAAAAAAGCTAGGATCTTCTTGTAGACTGGTTTCACCATCAGCTATGCAACACTTCTGTTACTTAGTTTCATAAATTTGCAATAATTCTTACAAACTGTGGTCTTTTTTACAAAATCAAAGCCATTTTGACATTTTTAGAAACAGATTTGGCTCCTGGCATTGTTATACTGCACTTCACTGATGTTGCTGGTCCTCTGGAATTAAAGCTGGTGATGTCTGAGTTTTGCCAAAAGAAAATTATCCAGTCTGACTCTTTATGAAATTCTGTTAAATAGAAAATGGACATAGAATTTCCTCCAGTCTTGATAATTTTCTGTTGGATTTAGCTTAAATGTCACAAACTTGGATTAATCCACAATATAAAGAGGGGGATGGGGGAACTCCAAATGGGCCTCCTGGAGTGGCATTGAGTAAGAAAAAAGCAGAAGGAATCATAGAATCATAGAATATCAGGGTTGGAAGGGACCTCAGGAGGTCATCTAGTTCACCCCCTGCTCAAAGCAGGACCAATCCCCAACTAAATCATCCCAGCCAGGGCTTTGTCAAGCAGGACCTTAAAAACTTCTAAGGAAGGAGATTCCACCACCTCCCTAGGTAACACATTCTAGTGTTTCACCACCCTCCTAGTGAAAGTTTTTCCTAATATCCAACCTAAATCTCCCCCACTGAAACTTGAGACCATTACTCCTTGTTCTGTCATCTGCTACCACTGAGAACAGTCTAGATCCATCCTCTTTCGAAGCCCCTTTCAGGTAGTTGAAAGCAGCTATCAAATCCCACCCCCAGCATTCTTCCCTTCCGCACACTAAACAATCCCAGTTCCCTCAGCCTCTCCTCATAAGTCATGTGTTCCAGTCCCCTAATCATTTTTGTTGCCCTCCGCTGGACGTTTTCCAATTTTTCCACATCCTTCTTATAGTGTGGGGCCCAAAACTGGATACAGTACTCCAGATGAGGCCTCACCAATGTCGAATAGAGGGGAATGATCACGTCCCTCGATCTGCTGGCAATGCCCCTACTTATACATCCCAAAATGCCATTGGCCTTCTTGGCAACAAGGGCACACTGTGGACTCATATCCAGCTTCTCATTCACTGTAACCCCTAAGTCCTTTTCTGCAGAACTGCTGCTGAGCCATTCGGTCCCTAGTCTGTAACGGTGCATGGGATTCTTCTGTCCTAAGTGCAGGACTCTGCACTTGTCCTTGTTGAACCTCATCAGAATTCTTTTGGCCCAATCCTCTAATTTGTCTAGGCCCCTCTGTATCCTAACCCTACCCTCCAGTGTATCTGCCTCTCCTCCCAGTTTAGTGTCATCTGCAAACTTGCTGAGGGTGCAATCCACACCATCCTCCAGATCATTTATGAAGATATTGAACAAAACCGGCCCAAGGACCGACCCTTGGGGCACTCCACTTGATACCGGCTGCCAATCAGATATGGAGCCATTGATCACTACCCATTGAGCCCAACAATCTAGCCAACTTTCTATGCACCTTATAGTCCATTCATCCAGCCCATACTTCTTTAACTTGCTGGCAAGAATACTGTGGGAGACCGTGTCAAAAGCTTTGCTAAAGTCAAGGAACAACATGTCCACTGCTTTCCCCTCATCCACAAAGCCAGTTATCTCATCATAGAAGGCAATTAGATTAGTCGGGCATGACTTGCCCTTGGTGAATCCATGCTGACTGTTCCTGATCACTTTCCCCTCCTCTAAGTGTTTCAGAATTGATTCCTTGAGGACCTGCTCCATGATTTTTGCAGGGACTGAGGTGAGGCTGACTGGCCTGTAGTTCCCAGGATCCTCCTCCTTCCCTTTTTTAAAGATGGGCACTACATTAGCCTTTTTCCAGTCGCCCAGGGCTTTCCCCGATCACCATGAGTTTTCAGAGATAATGGCCAATGGCTCTGCAATCACATCCACCAACTTCTTTAGCACTCTCGGATGCAGCGCATCTGGCCCCATGGACTTGTGCTCATCCAGCTTTTCTGAATAGTCCCGAACCACTTCTTTCTCCACAGAGGGCTGGTCACCTCCTCCCCATGCTATGCTGCTCAGTGCAGTAGTCTGGGAGCTGACCTTGTTCGTGAAGACAGAGGCAAAAAAAGCATTGAGTACATTAGCTTTTTCCACATTCTCTGTCACTAGGTTGCCTCCCTCATTCAGTAAGGGGCCCACTCTTTCCTTGACTTTCTTCTTGTTGCTAACATACCTGAAGAAACCCTTCTTGTTACTCTTAACATCTCTTGCTAGCTGCAACTCCAGGTGTGATTTGGCCTTCCTGATTTTACTCCTGCATGCCTAAGCAATATATTTATACTCTTCCCTGGTCATTTGTCCAATCTTCCACTTCTTGTAAGCTTGTAAGCTTCTTTTTTGTGTTTAAAATCAGCAAGGATTTCACTGTTAAGCCAAGCTGGTCGCCTGCCATATTTACTATTCTTTCTACACATCGGAATCAGAAGCTAGAGATGTGAAATATCTATTAGGAAATCTAGTCCATCCCCTGCCAATGCAGGATTGTAGTGTATTGAGGGCTTTTCCTGTTTTTAAATGACTTAAGTGGGAACTGTGCGATGCTCCGCTAAGGTGGCTGCTTCATGATTTAGATCCATTAGACTTGCCTGCCTTTTTACATTAAAAATTAAATAGTAATCTTCTACCACTAAACTTCATATTTAACCCCCGATTATGTGCCAAATGTGTGTCTCTGAGTCAATGAGGGTGCATGGTGTGAAAGTGAATGTAGGATTTGGCTTTGGATTATTATGTCCACCTTCAAGTACTTGAAATAGAAAGTTCAACAGATAAGTTAACTGGATGCAAGAGGCCAAAGCATTCTTCTGCATCACCAAAGAGGAAATCACTTTTACCCAGTTCACAGAATTTATACTTGCTATTTCACAGATGGCAAAAGGTTACTGTTCCTGAGGGGAAAAAGTTACACTTGAATAGGTGTTTCACTCCTTGGCTGAAATTAAATCAGAAATCATTAGAGCAGTGGAAGAAATGCAGAGGCTTTCAGTATAGCCATTTTGGAGGAAAGTGCAGGGTTCATGACCTGGAAGATGGACTTAATTCAACAAAATTGCTCAGATTAAGGAGACCAAGGAGCTCAAAGAGGAGGAATCAGCCTCCAGTTTTATGAGTTACCAGAGCAAATAGTGGGAGAAGACCTTATAGCATTTATCTAATCATACCTAAGTACTAAGTTTTGAATGGCTCAGCAGAGGTGTGCGGGGAGGGAAGAAGACACAAGTTAAGTCCATTTTTTCCCAGTGCACCCATCAAAGCATCATCCATAATTTTGCTACTAGGACAAGGGAGAACTGGAGGGTGAACTCTAGCATTGCTGATAGTGCTAATCAGGTCAGAGGGGTCATGTCTAAGAGTATGTCTACACTGCGATCACAGGCTGTGATCACAGTTTCTGTAGACATTCCCAAGCTAGATTTAATCTAGATCACTGAAGCTGTGACAGCACGGGCTTCAGCACAAGCTAGCCACTCAAGAGACTTGTACAGGCCACGCATAATTCTGTTCTGCCACAGCTTCACTACTTCAGTACCTGAGCCAGCTAGATTAAAGCTAGCTCGGGTGTGTCTAAGGTGTGTCTACACTACGAAATTAGGTCAATTTTATAGAAGTCGATTTTTAGAAACCAATTTTATACAGCTGATTGCGTATGTCCACACTAAGTGCATTAAGTTGGCGGAGTGCTTCCTCACAACCGTGGCTAGCCTCAACTTACAGAGTGGTGCACTGTGGGTAGCTATCCCACAGTTCCCACAGTCTCCACTGCCCATTGGAATTCTGGGTTAAGCTCCCAATGCCTGATGGGGCAAAAACATTGTCGCGGGTGGTTTTGAGTACATGTCATCAGGCCCGTTGCCTCCCACCCTCCGTGAAAGCAATGGCAGACAATGGTTTCATGCCTTCTTTCCCATGCAGACACCATACCACGGCAAGCATGGAGCCTGCTCAGCTCACCGTCACCGTACGTCTCCTGGGTGCTGCTGGGAGATACAGTACTGCATTGCTACACAGCAGCAGCTCCTTGCCTTCGCAGCAGACAGTGCAGTTTCTTGGGTGCTCCTGGCAGACCTCGGTGAGGTTGATCAGGGGCGCCTGGATAGACATGGCTATCCTCCTCTTAGAGCACCAAATGGGAGCCAGAGACTCCAGGTCATTCATAGAATATCAGGGTTGGAAGGGACCTCAGGAGGTCATCTAGTCCAACCCCCTGCTCAAAGCAGGACCAATCTCCAATTTTTCCCCCAGATCCCTAAATGGCCCTTCAGGGATTGAACTCACAACCCTGGGTTTAGCAGGCCAATGCTCAAACCACTGAGCTATCCCTCCCCCATTCTCTTCTTTAAGTTTTGTCTCATGGAGATTCAATCCTGCCTGGAATATCATGCGATCTGGAGGCTTCTGCCTCAGGCTGCTCTCCCAGCCAGCAGCACCATGCGGTCGCACCTACCTCAGCCTACCCCTAGCTCCCATGGCTCAAGAAGCCTGTACAGTAGTAAGGAGCAGTTCAACTATAGGCTGAGCAAATGCAGAATGGTGGTAGAATGTGCCTTTGGATGTTTAAAAGCTCGCTGGCGCTGTTTGCTGACTACATCAGACCTCAGCACAACCAACATTCTCATTGTTGCTGCTTGCTGTGTGCTCCATAATATCTGTGAGAGAAAGGGGGAGATGTTTATGGCAGGGTGGGAAGTTGAGGCAAATCACCTGGCATCCGATTTTGAGCAGCCAGATAGCAGGGTGATTAGAAGAGCACAGAAAGGCATGCTGCGCATCAGAGAGGCTTTGAAAACCAGTTTAATGACTGGCCTGGCTTCGGTGTGACTGTGTGTTTCTCCTTGATGCAAACCCACCCGCTTTGTTGATTTTAATTCCCTGTAAGCCAACCACCCTCCCCCCTTCGAAATAAAGTAACTATTGTTTTGAAACCATGCATTATTTCTTTATTAATTAAAAAAAAAGAGATAATGGACAAGGTAGCCCGGGTCGGGTGAGGGAGGAGGGAAGGACAAGGCCACATTGCTTATTATAGCCACACTAAAAATCAAACTCTTTGAATGACTGCCTTCTATTGCTTGGGCCATCCTCTGGAGTGGAGTGGCTGGGTGCCTGGAGCCTCCCACCCCCGCGTTCTCGGGCGTTTGGGTGAGAAGGCTATGGAATATGGGGAGGAGGGTAGGCAGTTATATAGTGGATGCAGCGGGGGTCTGTGCTCTTGTTGGTTATCCTGCAGCTCCAATAGATGCTTCATCATGTCCATTTGCTCCCCCATTAGCCTCGGCATCGTGTCCTGCCTCCGCTCTTCGTGCTCACTTTATTTTTTCCTGGCCTCTGCCACTGAATGCCTCCATGCATTAAGCTGTGCCCTATCAGTGCGGGAGGACTGCATGAGCTTGGAAAACATGTCATCATGAGAGTGTTTTTTTTCACCTTCTAATCTGCAATAACTTCAGGGACGGAGTTGATAGGGGGAGCATAGAAGCATTTTATGCTCTACGATTCTGGGGGGACTGCATGGTCACCTGTGCTGCTGAGTTCACCACGCTGTCCAAACAGGAAATGAAATTAAAAAGTTCCCAGGGCTTTTCCTGTGTACCTGGCTAGTGCATCGGAGTTCAAAGCGCTGTCCAGAGCGGTCACAGCGGAGCACTCTGGGATAGCTCCCGGAGGCCAATACCATTGATTTGCATCTGCACTAGCCCAAATTCGACCCAGCAAGGTCAATTTTAGCACTACTTCCCTCACCAGGGAGGAGTACAGAAGTCGATTTTAAGAGCCCTTTACATCAACGGAATGGGGTTGGTTGTGTGGACGCATTCATTTTAAAATTGACCTAATGCAGCTAAATTCGACCTAATCCTGTAATGGAGACCAGGGCTAAGTGACCTGCAATCCCATTGCCAAGCCCGGGCAAGAAAGCACAGCAAGAGGGGGAGAACAGCTTATTCACAGTTCAGTCAACTCCCAGTGTCCATTGTAGGCTCATAATAGCTCCTCCTATCATCCCGAGGGTGCATGAGGTGCTTTACTTCCTGCAATGATCCACCGCTATAAAAGCCATAATTTTGGTCTATACTGTTAAAATGACCTTGATCACACTGTTCTTTTCTTTTCTTTTTTTTACGTTTTTGATTTGTTGTTGTGATTCTAAATTTTGTACTCTACCTAGGTTGAAATTCATCCCTGTACAATGGGCTACCACAAGGCCTGTTCTCCACTTAAGCTCTCAGCATTGGACTTCAGTGGGACTTAAAAATGGTGCATGAGCCTTGGGCTGGCCCTTGGCACAGGCAGGCATTTTACCTCTAGAGAACTCTAATGGGCACAAATGGAAATTAAATATGAACGGATAGGTAAATCAATCAATCTAGGACATGCAGGTAAGCAGAAAGCACATTTCAGCTCTAGAAACAGGGCTCTCATCATGCGACCTCTAACAATGGGAAGTATTCCCTTAGAATGAAAAGTAGCCTGCATAGCTTGGTACTCCTGGAAACCTGCAGGCACCATGACTGGGGAGTGGTCATAAAGGCCTTCTTCATTTATTCACTAAATTGAATTAAGTGGCTGCTTTTATAAGAAAGCCCTTTTCCCAGTAAAGTTATACAGTAAGACACCACTTTAGATAATTACTGTGTTTCTTTATCATTTATTATATGAAAATGTCCAGGGGAAAAAAGTGCTAAACATTTAATAGAAGAGCTACTCTTTTTCTGTCCTGATGTGAACAAAACTGTGTTGCCTAGGATAAAGGCAGCACTTGTCTCTAACAGCACTTTTTCAGAATCCATGGCTTAATGCAGCTTGCAAAGTAGTTAGACCTCATCTTTTATTTCTCTCATAATTGTGCATTTGCAAAGGTAGTAACATCTTTTCTTCAAAAAGTTGAAGCAAAGGGGTTCATTACTGCAGAAACAAAACAAAAACACACCCATAAAGCATGTGTTCGGCGTTTCATTTAAATTGAGTTTGAAGTAAATTAATGTCAATGATGTTGGAGTTTTACTTATTGTATTTGAAGTGCTCGGCTTCTTATTCTGATTCAGTAAGGCAGTTGTCTTTTTGGCTCGCGCATCCCCAGGGTGAAGACCGGAAGACCTGCCGCAGGCGTGCTGCAGACAGAAGAAGACCGGAAGACTTACCACAGGTGGGCCCCCGGAGAGGAACACCAGCCGTGGATGTGCAGAGCTGCCGCCGAAGGAAAAAAATGGTGGAGTGCCATCTGACGGCACTCCTGGTGCCATGCACCGCCTGGGGTGTGCGCACCCCAGTTTGGAGACCAGCCAGGTGTCCCTATCTTAGTGGTAAGTAGAGTACTGCATCACACTGGTGCAAGAATCCCCAATGGAGTTGGCCCATCCACTAATGGCCAGATTTTGCCAACTTGCCAACATTAGTTTGAGTGATTAGTATTCCCATATGGTGACTTGTGGAGTATGGTACAACCCAACTTGAGGAAGGGTGGTAGGATCTAGCTCCAAGAGGGCCTGATCCAAAGCCTATAGAAGTCAGTGAGTCCTTTCATTGATTTCAGTGGGTATTGGATCTGTCCCAGAAAGCAAATACAACAGCATCTTGGATGGGTACAGAAAGTGCAACAAACTCAGTTGAGGGATCAGTCAAGGATTATGCCAGGACTGGAATTGTACTGGCTTCTGTGCCTGGCACATAGGAGAAAGTCTGCTTGTAATCTCTCCCTGCCTGTGCAGGGCCATGTTTGAGCACAATCTAGCTCAGAGATCGGCAACCTTTGGCATGCGGCATGCCAGGGTAAGCCCCCTGGTGGGCCAGGCTGGTTTGTTTACTGGCTGCGTCCGCAGGTTCAGCTGATCTCGGCTCCCACTGGCCGCGGTTCACTGCTCCAGGCCAATGGCGGCTGCAGGGAGCGGCGCGGGCTGAGGGATGTGCTGGCCGCAGCTTCCTGCAGCCCTGATTGGCCTGGAGCTGTGAACCGCGGTCAGTGGGAGCCGCGATCGACTGAACCTGTGGATGCAGCAGGTAAACAAACTGGCCCAGCCCGCCAGGGGGCTTACCCTGGTGGGCCACGTGCCAAAGGTTGTCGATCCCTGATCTAGCCCATACTGAGTTTCACTTCATATGGGATATGGGTTCCGTCTATAGCCCCACCACAGTTAGGGAATCCCATTGCAGCAAAGCCATCCACTATGACCTGCACATTTCCCAGGGTCACTACCCTTGATATCAGCAGATCTTTGATTGCGTGGGCTACTTGCATCACAGCAGCCCCCACAGTAGATTTGCCCACTCCAAATTGATTCCCAACTGACCGGTAGCTGTCTGGCGTTGCAAGCTTCCACAGGGCTATCGCCACTCACTTCTCAACTGTGAGGGCTGCTCTCATCTTGGTATTCATGCGCTTCAGGGCAGGGGAAAGCAAGTCACAAAGTTCCATGAAAGTGCCCTTACACATGCGAAAGTTTCGCAGCCACTGGGAATCGTCCCAGACCTGCAACACTATGCGGTCCCACCAGTCTGTGCTTGTTTCCCGAGCCCAGAATCGGCGTTCCACAGCATGAACCTGCCCCATTAGCACCATGATGCATGCATTGGCAGGGCCCATGCTTTCAGAGAAATCTGTGTCCATGTCCTGATCACTCACGGGACCGCGCTGATGTCGCCTCCTCGCCCGGTATCGCTTTGCCAGGTTCTGGTGCTGCATATACTGCTGGATAATGCGTGTGGTGGTTAATGTGCTCCTAATTGCCAAAATGAGCTCAGCGGCCTCCATGCTTGCCTTGGTATGGCGTCCGCACAGAAAAAAGGCGCGGAACGATTGTCTGCCGTTGCTCTGACGGAGGGAGGGGCGACTGACGACATGGCTTACAGGGTTGGCTTCAGGGAGCTAAAATCAACAAAGGGTGTGCCTGTACATCAAGGAGTATTTCAGGCAGGACTGCACGGAGGGTTCCAATAAGAAATGGTGCACCAAAGTTATCGTTGTTATTGGAACAAGGAGGTTAGCCTGGCCTCTGATTGATGCATGGCTAGATTTACCTCGCTGCACCTTCTCTGTGAGTGACTGCAGTGTGATCTAGACAGGGGAGGAGGCAAATGAGTACAAAACAAATCTGGTCTATTTCTTGTTCTGACCCACTCCATCTATCTTTTAGATATTTGGCTGGCAGCAGACGGTGCAGAAGGACTGCATGCCATCCACATCTCATGGCTGCTTGGCAGAAGATGGTACAGTACGACTGTTAGCCATCTTCATCTCTTGCCTGCCTGGCATAAGATGGTACAATACGACTGCTAGCAATCCTCATCTCTTGCCTGCCTGGCAGAAGATGGTACAGTACGACTGCTAGCAGTCCGTATCGCCTGCCCGCTCACCATAAGACGGTTCAATAGGACTGCAGGACTAAAGAGAATGACCTGGTCAAGTCACTCCAAATTTAGTCCCTGCGCCCATGTCTGCCCAGGCGCTCCCAGCCGACGTGGCCAGGAGCACCTCGGACACGACGAGGACGACTACCAATCGTATTGCACTGTCTGCTGCCAGAAGGCAATGGGTTGCTGTTACTGTGCAGCAAAGCCATACCGCGTCTGCCAGCACCCAGGAGACATAGGGTGACGGTTACCTGAGCTGGCTCCATGCTTGCTGTGGTATGGTGTCTGCACAGGTAACTCATGAAAAAAGGCGCGAAACGATTGTCTGCCCTTGCTTTCACGGAGGGAGGGAGGGAACGGGGGCCTGACGACACGTACCCAGAACCACCCGCGACAATGTTTTAGCCCCATCAGAGTGCTCCATTGTGAGTGCTCTGGACAGCACTCTCAGATGGCCGATTGTTTGCCATTGCTCTGACGCTGGGAGGGGCGCTTACAGGGTTGGCTTCAGGGAGCTAAAATCAACAAAGGGGGTGGCTTTACATCAAGGAGTATTTCAGGCAGGACTTCACGGAGGGTTGCAATAAGAAATGGTGCACCTAAGTTATTGTCCTTATTGGAACAAGGAGGTTAGCCTGGCCTCTGATTGATACATGGCTAGATTTACCTCGCTGCACCTTCTCTGTAAGTGACTGCAGTGTGATCTAGAAGAATGAGTCCCCTAGACAGGGGAGGGGGGGAAGCAAATGAGTACAAAACAAATCTGGTCTATTTCTTGTTTTGATCCACTCCATCTATCTTTTACATCTTTGGCTGGCAGCAGACGGTGCAGAAGGACTGCATGCCATCCACATCTCATGGCTGCTCGGCAGAAGATGGTACAGTACAACTGCTAGCAGTCTGTATCGCCTGCCCGCTCACCATAAGACGGTTCAATAGGACTGACTGCAGGACTAAAGAGAATGACCTGCTCAAGTCACTCCAAATTTAGTCCCTGCGCCCATGTCTGCCCAGGCGCTCCTGATCGACCTCACAGAGGCGACCAGGAGCACCTCAGACATGACGATGACGGCTACCAGTCGTACTGTACCGTCTGCTGCCACAAGGCAAGGGGTTGCTGCTACTGTGTAGCAATGCCGTACCGCGTCTGCCAGCACCCAGGAGACATAGGGTGACGGTTACCTGAGCGGGCTCCATGCTTGCCGTGGTATGGCGTCTGCACAGGTAACTCAGGAAAAAAGGCGCGAAATGATTGTCTGCCCTTGCTTTCACGGGGGGAGGGAGGGAACGGGGGCCTGACGATATGTACCCAGAACCACCCGCGACAATGTTTTAGCCCCATCAGGCATTGGGATCTCAACCCAGAATTCCAATGGGCAGCGGAGACTGCGGGAACTGTGGGATAGCTACCCACAGTGCAACGCTCCGGAAGTCGACGCTTGCCTCGGTACTGTGGAAGCGCTCTGCTGAGTTAATGCACTTAATGCACTTAGAGCATTTTCTGTGGGGACACACACACTCGAATATATAAAACCGATTTCTAAAAAACCGACTTCTATAAATTCGACCTAATTTTGTAGTGTAGACATACCCTTGGACTCTCTCTCTCTCTTTGTCCTACATCCAGGCTATGTTAAAATCTTACAGATTCTTTCTGTATTAACATATCTAAGATATCCTATCCATCCAAACAGTTAAACCTTGTCCAAGATCTCAGTTACTGCAGCATTCTTTTCTCTGGCCAGGTCACATGCAGTCTTGCCCTGCTTGTATCCATTCAGAATGCTGCTTGCAAATTTTCTTAGCCCATTGTTTTGATCATGTTGTCCCTCTCTTAGCATCCTCCTTCTTCTCTATTCATCAAACATAGGCTACTTGTCTTTACTTACAAGGCCCTTCAGGACCAGCACCATTCAATTTGTCATCTCTGATTCAGTAACAAGTGAGACTCCTGTCTCTAATAAGACCATGATGCCAGTCGCCATTGCTCACTTATTAAATCAAACAAGCACGTCTGTTTTTTCTCCCATGCTGCCCCTCAACATCTCCACAAGCTCCACCTAAACATCTACAAAACTAATACATTATCCTCCTTAAAACTCTCCAGTGCCATGATGTGTACAAAAAACTTGACAGTGGTTAGGCTGCTGCTGTGCTGAGACCCTTACTTGTCATGCTAATCAGTTTTGTTTCATAGGGTTTCCTTGTACTCCCCCATTTGTATGTGTCCATCTGTGTTGTCCCTCGTCTTGGACTGTAAGTGCTTTGGAGCAGGGACTACCACTTTGTTCTGTGTTTTTACAGCATCTAGCATGGTGGGATACTGGTCCATGGCAAGGGATCCTAAGTGCTACCATACTGGTGCTACTGCTAATTTAGCAGTCTCGACGGATAGGCTAAAGGCCCTGAAGAAAACCTGCAGCAGAGTTCTGTGCGGCTTGAAAGCATCTCTCTCTCTCACCAACAGAAATTGATCCAGTGAAAGAGATGACCTCACCCACCTTGTCTCTCTAATATCCTGAGGCCAGTATGGCTACAACAACACTGCACAGGCTAAAGGTGACAGTCACATCCTGCAGAGTTTGCTCAAAACTTCTGCAGCACAGGAGCACGTAGCTCCCCTCTTACTCATGGTGGTCCTTTCTGCTTAGGAAAACATAGAGGGCTATGTGGGGAAGCGTGTACTGCTGCTTACTATGCTGCACCTGTTCTGTGGATAAACAGCAGACTCCAGGTTTCCAGAAGTGTCAAGTGGTACATTTTAGGAGCAGAACATTCACACTGATATAGAAAGGATCAGCCAAGCCTGAGTTCATTTACTTCCTCTGCAGGAAGGCAATAGTTATGGATAAATTCTAAAATTCATTGCCAAAAAGGTCTGTCAGGTGCAAGGGACAGATATATTAGGAGAAGGCAAATGATGCCTGATAGCCTATGAAAACAAGAAAGGATTAATCCCATCCTTTGAAAAATCTAAACCTGTACAATCATCCTAAAATGTTTTGGTATGAGTATATTAATTTTGGTTTCTTTTAACAAATTCTAAGGAAATAATTTCCCATTCTCTCGTGTCTCATTTTTTTTCCTGGGCAATTACTGAGTACATGAAGAATGAAACAATAAAACCAACAGTATGATGCATAACAGTGAGCTGCCTTTACAGTGGGTATTAGGTCCATTTAAACTTTATATACAATATGATGGAAAGGATTTAATACGTTATTTTAAACACTTTAAAAGAACTTTCTCAGAGTAGGAACCATACAGCCTCATGTCATTTTAGGCTTGGGCCATTTTATCATTATGAGTAGTAAGGTTATTCATGGAACCTCAATAAAGTTCAAGTTAATGGTATTCAGGAACACCTGAATAGAGTTGTATATCTTGATACTGTATTTGTGTTTACAGTTCTCATGTTTTTAATGCCTTAAGGGAGCCAATTGTTGGGCAAAAATAACAGGATATCTGTTTTTATCATATCTTCACCATCTGGGAATTGTGCTCATGGTATTTTGGCCCTTAGTCATTAAAAAAGCTTGTGATGAACATAAAAAAAAATAAACACAAAGTTCCCTGGGCTGCAGTGTATACCACACACTGGTGCTGAAATGGTTAATTGGAGCTGGACCATTCAGTGAGGCCACCAGGTTGTACCTGGAGATTGGGCTCTGCTCAATGAAATATAAGTGCCAGCTGGTTGCTATAAAGAAAAGAAGCCCAGAGTAGAAGGAGGTGAAGTCAAGTGGGAGTTGCGGGGAGAGAGAGAGAGAGAGCACGGTGGAGGGAAAAAACTCTGAAGTCCCTCTCTTGGCAGTAGAGTCCTGCAGGGTTGAAAAGGAAGCCCAGGGGAAGAGTTAGCCTCGGGATCCTCTCCTGAGTGGAGATCTCTGGCAAGAGGCCAGGAGACAAACAGAGAAGGCATTGGGAGTCCCTGCCTTGAAAGGAGGGTAAACCCTGATTGGCTCTGGAGCATGAGGAGAATACAAGTACATAGTGGGCCTAGGATGGGGCTCTGTGAAAAGCCAATATACTGACTAAGGTAGGAAGAAGCCCAACGAAGAAGCAGGATTGGTCTGAATAGATGACATTGCTTGCTTATTATAGATTCCCTGGGCTGGAACCCAGTGGAGAGAGAGGGCCTGGGTTCTCCTACAGGCCCACTCAGAATGGTGGTGTGAAGACACCAGGGGCAAAAGGACTAGTAAGTTTGGAATTGGACTTGGTGTGAGGCTGTTGAACTCTATTACCTGGGGGAGTGACTATAAGTGACCTGGCTGGAAGGATGAGTCACAGAATCATAGAAATATAGGGCTGGAAGGGACCTCAAGAAGTCATTGAGACCAACCTTCTGTGCTGAGGCAGGACTAAGTAAACTTAGACCATCCCTGCCAGGTATTTGTCTAACCCATTCTTAAAGATCCTGCAATGATGGGGATTTCACAACCCCGCCTTTGGAAGCCTATTCCAGAACTTAAATACCCTTATAGTTTATGTATTAGGAAAAAGTTTCTAACTTAAATCTCCCTCTCTGTAGATGAAGCCCATTACTTCTGCTCCTTTCGATGGACATGGAAAACAATTGATCACCATCCTCTTTATAACAGCCATTACAATATTTGATGACTGATGAGGTCCCCCCTCAGTCATCTTTGCTCAAGATTAAACATGCCTCGTTGTTTAACCTTTCCTTATGCCAAGTTCTCTAAACTTTTTTTATAATTTTTGTTCTCTCTCTCCAACGTGTCCACATCTGTCCTAAAGTCTGGATCCTAAAATCGGATACAGTTCTCCAGCTGAGGCCTCACCAGTGGTGAGCAGAACAGGACAATTACCTCCCTGGTCCTACATATAACTGTCATTAATACATGCCAGACCTTTTTCACAAGGGCATTGTATTCACTCAAATTCAATTTGTCATCTGCTTTAAACCCCAACAGCTTTCCAGCAGTACTCCCACCTAGCCAGTTATTACCTATTTTGTAGTTGTGCATTTGACTTTTTCCTTCCTAAGTGAAATACTTTCACTTATCTTTGAATTTCATCTTGTAGAATTCAGACCAGTTCTCCAGATTGTAGAGGTTATTTTGAATTCTAAATCTGTCCTCCAAAGTGCTCACAAGCGCTCCCAGCGTGGTGTCACCTGCAAATTTTATAAGCATACTCTCCGTTCCATAATCCAAGTCACTAATGAAGATATTGAATAGTACTGGACCCATCACTGACCCCTGTGGAACCCCACTAGACATGCCCTCCCAGTTTGACAGTGAACCATTTACAATGCTCTTTGAGTATGGTCTTTCACTTAGTTATGCATCCACCTTACAGTAATTTCTTCTAGACCACATTTCTCTGGTTTGCTTATGAGACTGTCATGTGGGACTGTGTTAAAAGCCTTACCAAAATCCAGTTATATCACATCTATTTCTTCCCCCTTATCCACAGGCCAGTAACCCTTTGGCTCTGCACTAATTGTCTTCTTCTCTTTCAAAGTGTTTGTTGGCAGGGAGACCAAAATGCGGAGAGCCTGCTATGCCACAACGAGGCAAGCCAGCAGTGAGTATGCTCTTCAAAAATCCCTGTCCTGTAAACTTTTATTCATGTGAGCTTGCTAACCTGCATGAGAAATCCCATGGAAATTAATGGAGTGTTTGTAAGTCTGGACTGAACACTGGAAACACAGATGAGAAATACTTTATATTGGAAAGATTTTTTTGTTTTGTTTTAAATTTTGATAGAGTAGAACAGACTTACATGAAAGCCTGGGAAATAAGAGATTTGTGACAGGATTCCGAAGCATTCCCCTGTGCCTGAAAAATAAGGAGTTAAAAATTCCCCATGTGCTCCTGGGAGGGGCTGTAAAAGTAGCTGCTTTTCCAGACTCAACCCTCCTCACATCCCATTTGATACTTATAGATTCAGGATGTTTGTGGAAGCACTTTCATTGCTAGTCTAATCCCTATAAAGGATTTATGGATGTTGCACTGAACAGTAGAATTTTTATAGGCCTACAATAATCTAAAACATTTTTTCTACTTAAACTTCATGTGTTCATCCAAGTAACATTTTCTAATGTTAGACCAGAAATTGACAAAATGTTTGTAATTATTAATTATGGATCCAATAGAAGAAAATGTACAGTAGTTTGGCTGGGCTCTTTCATAGATCATGTACTGCAGTTAGTGAGGTGTAAATTATTTGAACCCATGGATTATAAAATTGCTTTAATCTAAAAAAGGCTGAAATTCATCCTTGGATGAAAAGAGTTTACTTACTAAATTGGTCCTGGAAGGAATATCCAGTTAGCATTGCCACTGCAGTGACATACCGAGACAGGGCAAAACTGAAACCAATCTGCACTTGAAAGAGCTTGGTTACTGTGAATATGTTATGTTATTGCCACCTACCATGGTGCTATCTCACCAATTTTATTACCTATGCCTCTCTAGTGTAGACAATGCTTTAAAAGGACAGTTCAAGAAGACTGAATTTGTTGACTTACTCCATGGCTTCTGTGTTCATCCATCCTTGGTACTAATTTCACATACCATAAGTCTGAAATTAATTTTCGTTAAGTCCAAAGTTCATTCATCTAGCTTCATTACCCAAGCCACCTGTTCTGCTTGTTCACATTTAGCAAACAAGGCATTGAAGTTTAATGGTCCAATTAATCCCATAATTAATTTTGATGGATGTAATAGGTGGCAGCATGAACTGCCATATAGCCTCAGGTTTTGAGGTATGGTCTCTGTCAACCCATCGGAACAAATTCTGTTGTCCACTTTATGCTATGTAGTAAAAATGTCCTTTTTGTAGTTTCTTGTCTTGTAGCTAGGTCTTCTGTTCTTACCAACTCTATTCTTAACAAGTTTTAATATATAGTCACTGACCCTGCTTTCCAGCATGTTGCCCATCTACCATTTAATACTCTTGCTTTATTTGACTGAGATGGTGAGAAGGTTTGAGAATAAGTCTGGCAAATCTTGATAAGGATAATAATACCATCTCATTAATTGCAGCTTTAACCCTTTGACTTTTTCCTTTTCACACCCTATAGGAAGCTGTTCACATAATGAATACTATTATCTTTCCCTGACACATTTTAATAGCAGGCACATCTATTTATCATCTTTTCTACAGATGGGAAGATTATCTTTTCATGTAAAGATTAGGTGTTACCTTACAGATGATGAAGCTTTTATTTAGAGAAAACATTTTTAATATATTTTTCAGAATAACAAAGGGCTTGTGTCAATGACATCTGTCTGAGATGCAGCATAGGAGGACAAAGCACCAAAAGTGATTTGACTTGAAGCATTGCTTTCCCAAGCAGTATGTTACTTTAGGATTAAAGAGATAGTGGAAAATGCGTAAGATCGTGGCATGTGTATGGCTTTGAAGCTTGTCTCTCTCACCAACAGGAGTTGGTCCAGTGAAAGATATAATCTCACCCACCTTCTGTCTCTAATATTCTGGGACCAACATGGCTACAACAACACTGCATACAACTTTTGAGGCTGAGAGTTCCGGAAATAACTTCTGGGTATGGTAGTAGCAGATAAAACAGGAATAGCACAGGTCAAGGCAGGTGACAATCACTTGGCTATAAAACTTTGTAATGATGTGCTAGAAATGCACAATTTAATGTACTTCCAAGAAGGAAATAATTTCTCTCCCCAGTCTACTTAGACAAACTTGAATGGCATATGGACTGGCTCTTAACTGGAGGCAGGATCTAAAGCTTTCAGAGGAAAAAAAATACTAAGAATGCCTGCCACCTAGTTTAAATAGTATGTAAATTATTCTGAAAACAGAAACAGTAGCTGAATGAAGGGAAAGGGTCCTCCTCTGATCAAAAATTGTGAGAGCATGAAAGAAAATGTTGTTTAAGGTTCCAGTGATGAGAATTCTAACCCTGAAGTAAAAAGTATGAGAATTCAAGCATGTGAAAACTCTTTAGACTGCTATCTAATGTCCGATAGTAGCACCCCTACTTCTCTTTACTATTTTGTGCAATTCATATAGGATAGAGTGAATGTGTATTACCAATGGATTCTCTGCAGTACTATACAATAGCATTGTATAATGTATATACACAAGCCTTGACACGGTGTCTGGACATGGCAACATGTCATTAGTCTGTGTGTGCTGATAACTTGGACAATCTGCTCTTCCTGTATGGGTTGTGTGGAATGCCAGAGAAAAGCCAAGAATATTTCCTGAGGATTCATTTGTTGAGCTACACTCATAAATACCTTCTCGTTTGTGAATTTGTTAAGGATCACTATCTTAATATTCTTGTTGTGATGGAGAGAGGGCTCAATTCTATACATAAGGTGAGGCTAACAGAATTCTGTCTGGTTACATGTGGAGAAGTGGCTATTTCTTGGTGTGCTTTATTGTCATTTTTAAAATTTATACTCAATATTGTTTTCAGCACATTACTGTAAAGTGTTTGCTTAGGGGTGTCTTAATCTGAGCTTCTAGAGGTTCACTTGAAAAAATATATATTTAAAATTTCTTGAACTTGTCACTCTTTTTTATTCTGGGTGAGTTTTCCAATTTTCACCTCAGTTATTTAACTCTGCCTCAGAAACAAGTAATTCTGTCTTCTTTTTATATTTGGCTTCCCCACAGCGTATGGCTTCTCAAATTCATGTCAAAGATAAGAATCTTGACTTTATTAAATCCAAACAATCAACAAACTATTTGGAGTATCTTTTTCTCTCTAGACAGCAATCTTAGATATCTATGTTCTTGTATTCTGGGCTTCCGTATCACACACACAGCATGTTAATTAATCAAATAGAGGGTTCTCATCTTAGTGGTTATGGCATCTTTCCTCTTGTAACCACTATTTCAATATCTACTTTCCAAATTTGTTCATGTAATTGACACTATTGCACCTGTGTGCTTACCGATTTACTTCCTGGGATACTATGACACAGTGGGAAATGTTATGTATACTTCCAGGCTCATAGGACCACAAACACTTAAACATTTTGGCACAGGCCAAGTCTGGCTTTTATTTATACTGCAACGAAGAAAGAAGTTGAGTTGAGGCTGCGTGTTGACAGCGTCAGGAGAAGAGAGAATGTGGACAGAGTCAAGTGTTGGGGTCATTAAAATTGTCAAAAAACACACGCACAGTGGCGTATCATTATCTTTACCTATTAATTTTATGCTAAAGTTAGAGAAAAGATGAAAAATGCAGAGGGTTGAAGAATAGAATTTCCTATTCTTGGTCTAATCATTGGCCCAAGACTCTTCATCTTATCAAAACAATTTTTGTCACAAAAATGTTGTACCAGAATTGTATTACTATCCTCTCTCACAGAATAGATAGAAGCAAGTTATTACTTTGACCTTTACAGTATATGTTGGCTATTCCCTTTTTATAGTCTCTGTAAAGTTAGAAGAGGAATTGGAATTGATGAACAAATAAAATAAAGAACACTGTAGTAGTTGAAAAGCTAGGGATGAATGTGCATTTTAATGCTCAGGTGATTTTGACACTAAACACTTAATAGTTCCCCATATTTATACACTTATTAAAAGTTTCTTATCTACAGATAATTGGGCCTGGAAATTATTTTCTCATGAAAATGATTATAGAATGAGAGCACAGCTGAGAAACATGAGTCATTCTCATGGCAAAGATTTTAATAAGAAGGAAAAATATCTCCCAAGTCTTGTTCTAAAGTTCAGATTGGGGTTGGGTAAACCTCAAAGGTTGGCCACTGAATTAGATTCAGGGAAGCATCCAAAAGTTCAAATGTGTATGTAGCGGTATCTTGTAGCCCTGTATGTGTTATTTAAAAAAAAACCATCTCACCCCATTTCCAGTAATTTCTGGTCTTGGCTTGGCCAGAAATAATGCGACAAAAGCCTCTGTTGAAATGTTTCTGTCCTTTCCTCCTAGCTCTGGCTGAAAGAGGAAGCTGAAAGATTCACAAATGGCGAGTGTGGGGAATCCAAGACAAAAGTCAATTCCTAATATCAGGGCAGGGCTTAGTTCAAGTTTTGAGCATAGACAGGACACGTGCTGCTGCAGCTGGTTGGGGGGGTGACGGTGGGGGCCAAGTCCACTGGTCTATAGGTTAATTTGGCCCTGGGATGGAGCATCATGTGGGTGGTGGGTCCTCTTCTGTCTCGGAAATGGATACTCTCTAAAATTCACCCATATTGTCCTGAACTTTTGAAATGCCGTAAAGCTGAGGCTCTCCAAAATACCAGGAATGGTTTTACTCATCTCTAGCTGTAAAGTGATCTTCCTTGATTTCCATGTAATTTGGAAGTTACTTTGAGAAGAATGTGGGTATGTGGTAGTGCTGCATAGAGTCAGACAATGGGAACATCTCCAAAGCTGTTGATAACACCTAAACAACGTATCAAGTTAACCATTTTCTTAGCAAACTTGTAATGACTTCTAAAGAAGTCTTGCAAGTGCTATTCATTAACTGCTAGCATTTTATATGCTTTGCCCACCATTCCCAATAATCAGTACCTCATTGCTTAATGTCAAACTCCCCTAGTGTTGTTGTAGATTTACTCTTCAAAATAAATTGCAATCAGCGCAAGCCCTCCATGTGTTTAGGTAACTAGCCAAGTTTCTCTTCATTTGAATAAAGGCAGAGCTGTAGCTTTTTTTTTAAATTGAGTTTTGCAGGAAGAACAAAAAAGAACCTACTTTGGAGCCTGATCTATTAATTTGCCTTTGAGTGACAATTACAAATTCATCTTTCCAAATACCAGTTGCCTCAGAAATCATACCTGACAACAGTGTAACTGAAGAGCTGTCTAAGGGCTCCACTGATAACACTGCCGATGCAGTTACTTTACGTCCCATACACTATTAATCCTCTCATTGTACATTTGCAAAGCATGAATTCCGGTACATGCCCATTGTAGGCAGAGAGATAATATGGAGAGGCATAATGAAAAGATGGGCTTGCCATCATGTTAAAAAGCCTTTAATTAATGAAAAAAGAAAAAGGAGTACTTGTGGCCCCTTAGAGACTAACAAATTTATTTAAGCATAAGCTTTTGTGAGCTACAGCTCACTTCATCGGATGCATTCAGTGGAAAATACAGTGGGGAGATTTATATACATAGAGAACATGAAACAATGGGTGTTACCATACACACTGTAACCAGAGTGATCACTTAAGGTGAGCTATTTCCAGCAGGAGAGTGGAAACCTTTTGTAGTGATAATCAAGGTGGGCCACATCCAGCAGTTGACAAGAACGTCTGAGGAACAGTGGGGGGTGGGGGGATAAACATGGGGAAATAGTTTTACTTTGTGTAATGACCCATCCACTCCCAGTCTCTATTCAAGACTAAGTTAATTGTATCCAGTTTGCAATTAATTCCAATTCAGCAGTCTCTCGTTGGAGTCTGTTTCTGAAGTTTTTTTGTTGAAGTATTGCCACTTTTAGGTCTGTAATCGAGTGACCAGAGAGATTGAAGTGTTCTCCAACTGGTTTTTGGATGTTATAATTCTTGACGTCTGATTTGTGTCCATTTATTCTTTCATGTAGAGACTGTCCAGTTTGACCAATGTACATGGCAGAGGGGCATTGCTGGCACATGATGGCATATATCACATTGGTAGATGTGCAGGTGAACGAGCCTCTGATGGTGTGGCTGATGTGATTAGGCCGTATGATGGTGTCCCCTGAATAGATATGTGGACACAGTTGGCCACGGGCTTTGTTGCAAGGATAGGTTCCTGGATTAGTGTTTTTGTTGTGTGGTGTGTGGCTGCTGGAGAGTATTTGCTTCAGGTTGGGGGGCTGTCTGTAAGCAAGGACTGGCCCATCTCCCAGGATCTGTGAGAGTGAGGGATCGTTCTTCAAGATAAGTTGTAGATCCTTGATCATGCACTGGAGAGGTTTTAGTTGGGTGAAGGTGATGGCTAGTGGCGTTCTGTTACTTTCTTTGTTGGGCCTGTCCTGTAGTACGTGACTTCTGGGAACTCTTCTGGCTCTGTCAATCTGTTTCTTCACTTCAGCAGGTGGGTATTGTAGTTGTAAGAATGCTTGATAGAGATCATGTAGGTGTTTGTCTCTGTCTGAGGGGTCGGAGCAAATGCGGTTGTATCATAGAGCTTGGCTGTAGACAATGGATCGTGTGGTGTGGTCAGGGTGAAAGCTGGAGGCATGTAGGTAGGAATAGCGGTCAGTAGGTTTCCGGTACAGGGTGGTGTTTGTGTGACCATTGCTTATTAGCACCGTAGTGTCCAGGAAGTGGATCTCTTGTGTGGACTGGTCCAGGCTGAGATTGATGGTGGGATGGAAATTGTTGAAATCATGGTGGAATTCCTCAAGGTCTTCTTTTCCATGGCTCCAGATGATGAAGATGTCATCAATATAGCCCACGTAGAGTAGGGGCATAAGGGGACGAGAGCTAGGAAGCGTTGTTCTAAGTCAGCCATAAAAATGTTGGCATACTGTGGGACCATGTGGGTACCCATAGCAGTGCCACTGATTTGAAGGTATACATTGTCCCCAAATGTGAAATAGTTATGAGTGAAGACAAAGTCACAAAGTTCAGCCACCAGGTTTGCCGTGACATTATTGGGGATACAGTTCCTGACTGCTTGTAATCCATCTTTGTGTAGAATGTTGGTGTAGAGGGCTTCTCCATCCATAGTGGCCAGGATGGTGTTTTTAGGAAGATCACCGATGGATTGTAGTTTCCTCAGAAAGTCAGTGGTGTCTCAAAGATAGCTGGGAGTGCTGGTAGCGTAGGGCCTGAGGAGGGAGTCTACATGCCAATGCCTCAGATGATGGGGCGTCCAGGATTACCAGGTTTATGGATCTTGGATAGCAGATAGAATACCTCAGGTCGGGGTTCCAGAGGTGTGTCTGTGTGGATTTGTTCTTGTGCTTTTTCAGGGAGTTTCTTGAGCAAATGCTGTAGTTTCTTTTGGTAACCCTCAGTGGGATCAGAGGGTAATGGCTTGTAGAAAGTGGTGTTGGAGAGCTGCCTAGCAGCCTCTTGTTCATATTCTGACCTATTCATGACGACGACAGCACCTCCTTTGTCAGCCTTTTAGATTATGATGTCCGAGTTGTTTCTGAGGCTGTGGATGGCATTGTGTTCTGCACGGCTGAGGTTGAGAGACCACACTACATGATCCATTGTCTACAAGTACTCCTTTTCTTTTTGCAAATACAGACTAGCACGGCTGCTACTCTGAAATCTTTAATTAATGAGGCATTTCATGTCTCTTGCATACTTTTAAAGTCCTAAATAGCCATAGTTTTAAAGGATCGAAGGGATGTAATTGGACTATTAGCAACACAAAGTAAATACCAGCTACTCTTTGTGATGAAAGCTAGAAGCTTTGAAAATTGTTCATTTCATTTAGCCACTACTATCAAATGTGCTGAATTTCTTTGATAAAGTGGGAAGGCTTGGCTCCCCGAGTTCAGGAGCTTGCCTTTAATATTTCCTTCCAAACTCCCTTTGGGAAACTCCATTTGTCACACACAGTCATCTCTCAGTTTATCTTCACTGTCAAACCCTTGGCACCGTTCATGGTTTCTTTTTATGACCTAATGAGGAGGTATAGGGAATAAGCCAGCTAATTGCCCAGTAGAGTTTCCACTGCTAGGGTTTTGTAATAAAGTTCATTTTGTAAACATACGAAACTTGTTTTTGGATGGGTGATATTGTGAATGGCAGATTCATTCCTGCTGCCATGGGAGATAAGGACCCTGTTAAAGATCTAAACAGAGCACTATGGAAATGCTTTTTATATTCCTTGAACTGAATCTAAAGCATTTAGCTTCAGGGGGATACAATTAAGTACATTTTCCAGATTTCCTTAATAATTATATTTCACTTGGTAATTTTAAACTATGCCCCCCCTACCCTCCTCCGTTCCCACAAGAATAGAGTTAAGGCAATAACTGGTAAGAGTCTGTTAAAAGATGGTTGCTTGAGCAGGGCCTAACAGTTGCTTCTTTAAGAGATGCTGGCACTTTGCCCTCCAAAAAGGAGCTGTTCAAAGTTCTTTTCAATATTTTCCACAGGGTGTTACTAGTTATTAAGGACATGGGTCCAACTTGCAGGTGGTAGCCTAAACTTCCTTAAGCATCCAGGACTTGGGTGAGTGAAACTGTTTGCAACATATACACAGAAGACATTGCATTCATCCCACTGTAGGGGGACCATATTTCCCAAAGGGAAAACAGGACACCACAGAGTTAGCCTGAGCCTTCCCCCATTCTCCCAGGTGGGACTAGCCCAAGCCACTTACCTGGGCCCTTCCCACTCCCAACCCTGAGTTGCATTGCTGCTTGTTCCCCCCTCACACCCCACTTTTTCACAAAAGTGGAAATTTGTTCTGTTTGCTCTTGCCAACTGATCAAGACTATATGATGTATTCTGGGCTCAGAAACACTCTTGGTAGCCCTGACATCTCCCTTTCTAGGCCCTCTATTCTAAGGGTGTGATCACTTGTACTGTCTGGGAGCACTTCCTTCTATGTTCCTTTGTATGTTTTTGAAAAAACTGAAGCACCCAAGAATCCATCCTATGGTTTAATGCATACTGCATCAGGACTTTGAGGGTCCCCCCCCATTATTGTGGAGTGGTAGCAAGCCAGAGTTTTATATGTAGATAGCCAGAAAGCCTGGATGGGTTTAATTAAGGCTAATAGTTATTTACATTAACATAATTTTTGTATTCCAAGGTCACAACTGTCTAAGACACAACACTAACACTAGTAGTGAGCAGAATTTGGTGGTGTCCTCCTATGTGAATTTTAATTGTGATGGAGAGCTTGTGGCAGAGTCGGAATAACTGATTCACGAGTATTTCACAAAGTGTTTTTTGTTCAGTTTGTTATGACTCATGGGATTATGTTCATTATTCACAAATGTTTGGATAACTTTGGGATGACCAGTCAGACTAATTGAGTATGTGCTCACCAAAGCAAGTTAGAGTTCCATCATTGGGCCCAATGTTTGCAAATCCATTTTAAAGAATTTTAGCACAAAAAATGAATAACAGAAGGGCTTATTTATTTGGTTACTATCCTACTTAGAATGTTCTGTCGTCCGCCTAAGAAGCGGAAACAATACAATCTGATCCATGTGACCAATTGCACAACTGAGTGAATTGTCAAAGTAAATGGTTCACTAACAACGTATAAACTGAAATATTGATTATACAAATAATTAAAACTAATGAAATACATTGAAAAAAATAATTGAAAGGATCAGTTGATTTTCACTGTAAAAGGTGCTAATTTCTAATGCATAGCATTCGTTACATGAATAGGTAAAGCAGCTCTTATCTGTGTACTGAAATAGGCCAGATCCAAAACCTATTAAGTCACAGAAAGATTCCCATTGACTTCTGCTGGATTTGGATCAGGTCAATAAACAGCTACTGTTCAGAGAATAAACAAAGCTGATCCCAAGAAGTTCCAGGATCATCACTTTAGTTCTGTTAATAAGGCAGGCCTTCTGTTTCTACATCTCAAGGACACAATTGTATGCTTGACTAAATGTTACTCAGAGCCTCCTAGAATTGGAGTAAAGAGTTAAAATCCAAACATTTACATCATTTGTTTGAACAGCCACCACATGGTGGTGGTGGTGGGGGGAACCCTGTCAAAATCAATTGCAATTTAAACAGAGTTCTTTTATAACAGTCTCAAATGCCATTCTGTTTGAAATAAAACACTTCCAATACTTTACAACGTAATTGCTAGTGATTTCAGCAGGAAAAAAAAAATCAATATAAATTTACTTAGCAAGGTTTAATGGAACAGTACCTTTCTCTTAGCTTTGAGCTGCTCGTGGTATTTGTCAGATGTGTCACCTGGAATCTCGCCTCCCCAAAGGGTAATTCCAACTATGGTATAAGTGATACCCATGACAAGCAGAGGAAAGCAATACACTAATACAATCACAATGACATGATACCTGCAATAAAAGAGCATTGAACTGATAAATGCTTTGAAAGGAACTATTCAGATAAAATTTTCTGAATGTTTGAGAAATAAGACATTTTCTCTACTACCTAAGGGGTCAGTCTCAGATGGAGTAAATGGTGACTGTTTACACCAGCTGGGGATTTGGCCCAGTATTTTGTTTTTTACTGTCCATCATGAAAGTCTTAAGTAAACTGCATTAAAAGCAGACGGAAAACTGTTTAAGATCTGAAGTCATTATTAAAACCTATAGTTCTGATTCTGAACGCATACTGGCTGCTATTTATCAGGAGTAACACAGTTACAACACTGTAAAATAGTGTCACTGAGACCAGTTTTCTGGGTAGACAAATATTGCACAATAAAGTACCCATAAACAACTTTTAAAATCCAAATATTTGAAAAACTGGCATCTTCAACTACTGAGATCAGTGTACAGACTTCCTCGTTTACCCTGCAATGCATGGGGTTGCCTCAAAAACCTATATAACATAAGTCCTAGTTTTGGTGGCAGTGTGGTGAACTGCTATTGAAGAGCAAACACAGAATTTTAACTTTGGTCCTGACAGGTAAATGAAAGAAGATCTCCTTCCATATAAATTTGTCACTCATAAGTAATGTACCATCCCAAACTCCTGCAGATTAAGGGCTAGATCCTTAGCTGGTGTAAATTGGTGTAGCTCCATTGTCTTCTGTAGAGCTACGTCAATTTACACCAGATGAGGATATGGCTGAAAATCTCTGTAACCCAGATTGTGAGCATGGGATAGGTATAGGGCTTGGTTTCTTGGCCTGCATGTTATTCTTGCGATTCCTCTGCAAAATTAAAATAAGCCTGCAGTTTAGATATAGCCATGCCCGAGTATAAAAGCCAAAAAGCTTACGTAAAGTGCTGTTTTGGACCACCTGGCCACGCTACATAGCAAAGAGTTCTTCCAGGCATCACTTTGGTTATGGAGTAGAGGCACTGGGGAAATGCAAGCAGGAAAGCCAAAATCCATATACTCCCAATGACCACCTTCGTTACAGTTGCAGACAGTCTGGGCTTCAGGGGATCGATAATGGCCATGTATCTGTACAAAAAACAAACAAAAATCCTTCATGTGAGAAATCGTCAGTGATTACTGTGTACCTATATCAAACCAGCCTGTCCAAAGGAGTGACAAGATGATAGTTATTTTCTTGTCTTGGGAAGGCCCAATGGTATTATATTCTTCAAATGATCAGTGAGGTGACCCAGCTCCCATTAAAATCAGTGGGAGGTGGGTTTTTTTTTTTCCTCTTTTCTTTTTTCATTTGCTTCAATGGAAGTTGATTCAGACTCTTACTGTACGTCTATACTGCAATTAAAAAATGCTGGCTGGTCTGTGCCAGCTGACTCAGGCTCACAGGGCTTGGGCTAAGGGGTTATTTAATTGCAGTGTAGACATTTGGGCTAGGGCTGGAGCCTGGGCTCTAGGACCCTGTGAGTTGGGAAGGTCCCAGATCTTGGGCTGTAGCCCAAGCCCCAAAGTCAACACAATTAAATAGCCCTGTAGCCCGAATCAGCAGGCATGGGCCAGTCATGTGTGTCTGATTGTGGTGTAGACATACTCTACAACACCACATGTTCTGTAACTAAGAATGAGGTTGGGGGAGAACCACAAACCTAAAACCATGGCAAAGAAGGTGTTTTTTTTTAATTTCCAGCTAAAGGGAATAAGGAATGTTTTTAAAATGAACATTTTATGTTCCAAGTACTTTAGCAGTTTCCCCTACTTTTCTGTGTCTAGTAAAAGGTTAAAAGGAGTTTTAACAGTGTGCCTGCCATGGTAATAAGGCTGAGGACTCTTGATGCCAAACCCTAAACCTTATTTTACACTGTTTAATGTTGGACAGTGATTGGGTTATGTTAAAACTTTGGCCTGTATATTCCATCTACGTTAATACAACAGTTGTCTCACAGAAATACCTGTAGTAATATAGCAAACCACATTTGGCTCGTGATCAAGATAGGATGCTTCAGTAATCTTTTGCTGCAGACAACAGATTTGTTGTTAAATTTAAAATTAACGACCAAATTCTAAAAGTCACAGTGGTGTCCAAGACAAGCATATGGCTAGAGTCTACTTTAAGAGCTGCGTTGTATCTAGAAAAACTGATACATACCCATGCATTTTATTAAGTAGGCATAAGTTTCCTTCAGTTTCACGCAATCAGCAATACAAACAAGGCCAGATTGTGACTGGCCCTGCAAGGTGGGAGGATGGTGAGAGAAACTTTATCTCCTTGTTGCACCCCTGCTGAAACACCACAAAAGATGAAGGCACGAGTAGAAATGTGGGTCTAAGATAGGGAAATTATTGCAACCTCTTGCAATTTTGTTAGTGATGTTTGAGACAGAATAGCATCTATCTGGCTCTCCTGTAACTGTGTTGGCTATACATTTAAGGTGGTACCTCATAGAAAACTATCAAATAGGAAAATACAGCCTTTCAGTCACTACAGTCTCTTCAGGAGGACACAGGATAAAGAACATTATGGAAGGAGCAGGGGGTCTGGGGAGAGGTGTACATTAAAAAGTGAAAATTAACGTAATCGTTCTGCCTTTTGATCTCTGAGTTGATGGAAAAAGCAAATCAGAACGAGACCACCAGTCCACACTTGTATATTTAATGTGCTTTTTACATATCTCTGCATAGCTCTGCTTTGATTTCTAAACTGAGTTCCAAATTAACACTTTCTCCACTAAATTCTCTGATCACCCTCCCCCCATTTCATTTACCAACACCTGATTAGAAGACTGATTCATGAAGGGTTGTCTTTCGTTACTAATTAGCATGTTGCAAGGCATGGGCCAACACCGTCTTTTAAAGAAGTATTTATTTTTTGTGAAAGGCAAAATAGCTCCCAGACTTACCGAGTACATTTATTTGATCTGATGCCCTAAAGTTTTCAAAGCCATGAAATGGGAAGCCTGGAACCATGGCGGCTCTCAGAGCTTCTGAACTCCCTGCCATGGAGCTGGGAGCCTGGAAGTCCTGGTGTGAGCATCGAGGTCTGTGGCTGTAGGGCAACCCTGCCCTGGTCCTGGAGACCCCAGGGCTATTAGGCTCCTGGGCCAGCTGGTTCCCTATGTTGTCTGACTCTTAAGCAGGCAGCCCTGGGATTTTGGAAGTCCTGGAGTCCCTGGCACAGGGCAGTCTGCATAGTAGGGCTGCCCCAGAGCTGGAGACCCTCAGAACCCCAGCAGCTGCTGCCTAAAATTGACATTCTTATCTATTTGAGTCAGCAGCTCCTATGATCCCAGGGAGCATATTTTGTTTTAGAAATACCATGTGTCAGTGTTCATGAAATGAAACTTTTTTGGGTTCATGGGAAATTTAAAATTTTTTTTGTTTCAGTCCAAATCAGAACAAAACCAAGTTTCCAAATTTCCCTGGAACTGAAAATCTGTAGTTTTGGCCAGCTCTGATCCCTAATTACTGATGATTTCTATTGGGTTTTGTAAACTATTGCTTTTTCCCCCACCAGCAACTGCAGTTGTTGTGTAAATTTCAAATCACAAGTAGACTAACAACATTAAAGGTGAAACTGTTACTCTCACTTCCACGTAGTATTGATCGGTTATGAAAATATTAACCATAGCCTCTAAAGGGGAAAAGAAAACCCAGGGGAATATGGCTCATTTATCATTAGCTGTTTTTGAACTCTTAAAAAGAAGATATGTCTTTTCAGGTTTCACTGGCTTATCAGTTGCAAAGTTAAATACTAAGTCAGCAGCAAATTTATGACTAGGGATTATTATGGTGTTCTCTTCTCTCTCCCCTCCAGTGAGCACACCTAGCATCTGCCAACTCATCAGTTTGTTCTTTCTTTCTCTTTCTACCCTCTGTATTATCCCAACCTAATTTTCAGATGTACTGATGTCAAGGTTCCTTCCCCACTCTGAACTCTAGAGTACAGATGTGGGGACCTGCATGAAAGACCCCCTAAGCTTATTCTTACCAGCTTAGGTTAAAACTTCCCCAAGGCACAAACTTTTACCTTTTGTCCTTGAACCTTTATGCTGCCCCCACCAAAGTGGGTAACAAAAATAACAGGGAAAGTGCCCACTTGAAAACATCTCCTCCCCAAAATATCCCCCCCAAGCACTACACCCCCTTTCCTGGGGAAGGCTTGATAAAAAGTCCTCACCAATTTGCATAGGTGAATACAGACCCAAACCCTTGGATCTTAAGAACAATGAAAAGCAATCAGGTTCTTAAAAGAAGAATTTTAATTAAAGAAAAAGTAAAATAATCACCTCCTGTAAAATCAGGATGGTAAATACCTTACAGGGTAATCTGATTCAAAACATAGAGAATCCCTCTAGGCAAAACCTTAAGTTACAAAAAAACAGGAATATACATTCCATTCAGCACAACTTATTTTGTCAGCCATTTAAACAAAACAGAATCTAATACATATCTAACTAGATTGCTTACTAACTCTTTATAGGAGTTCTGACCTGCATTCCTGCTCTGGTCCCGGCAAAAACATCACACAGACAGAGAGGATCCTTTGTCCCTCCCCTCCCCAGTTTTGAAAGTATCTTGTCTCCTCATTGGTCATTTTGGTCAGGTGCCAGCAAGGTTATCTTAGCTTCTTAACGCTTTACAGGTGAAAGGGTTTTTCCTCTGGCCAGGAGGGATTTAAAGGTGTTTACCCTTCCCTTTATATTATGACAACTGAGTACTAGCAAATCCCACTGAAGTCAGTGAGAGTAGCAGGTGCTCAGTACGTCTCAGAATGAGGTCACTAATAATTTTGCAGTAGTTTCTAGCACTACAAAATACATGAATTACACACCTGCAGAGCTGTAAAGAGCTCTGACATTTTGATTTAATGGAAAAGGTATGTTAGCTATCAGCAACAGAAGGATTCTTAGTGTATATCTAAGCTGCAGCCAGCCAACAGAGTGCATGTAGGCACGTAAGTAGTATAAGCCTTGATTCTTCAATTGGCTGTGCATGGATGGACTGCTGTGCCCATGCAGAGGTCAATTTACTTCAGCAGGGCTCCAAGCAACAGGCCTGTTGATATGCAGTGAATCGAGGATTAGAGCCAGAGAATGTCCAATCTTGCTCCTGCTAAAGTCAAGGGCAAAAAATTCTCACTGACGTCATTTGGTTCCAGATTGGACCTCAAAAGACTTTTGGCATCAGTGGGAACAAGCAGATATGCTGTGCTTCTGAAAAGTCATGCTGCAAATGACAAATTAAACAAAAATAAATGGGTGTGTGTGTGTGTGTTTGTGAATCAAAAATGCAAATCAACAGAAAAGATTTAGTGCAAAAAAATTAACTCGATGCTTGTTCATCATAACAGCCAGTTGAAAACTGTTGCTATCCCATCCAGCATAAACACCAAATCAACACTTGGAAAGTAATTACAAGATAAGATATACATATCTAGAAATGGATATATGTAAATACAGCTAAGAACTCATGACAAATAACCTAAAAAAAAAATTCAGTTAAGTCACCACCTGCAAGAATGACTTGTGAATTATTCATCCTCTGCAGTGAGTTCTGAATTTAGATTTCTGATTTTAAGAATCTTTCGGTGGCAGTTAATTCTTAACTTTCATCATTAAACTTTGCTATTTGGGTTGTTGTGACCATATTAGAGCAATCATATGCCTACTGAAAATTTTTCTAGGTATCAGTTTGGACTGACCGTACTCCTATTAAAGTTAATGGTAGTCTTTCCACTGATTTAATCAGAGTTGGAGCAGGCCCCAGAATACCAAAGCTGATGTGTAGTGGTTTTCAGAGACACTGGACTCCTCCTTCAGGACTGGTCTTATCTGCTGTGCTCAAAAGAGAGACAAATCTTGTTTCCTTCAGGTCCGCTCAGTTTGTCTGGCCAACCTCCAGGATTTACTGTATGGTACTTGCTTCTTAGTCTCCTAAATCAGGAAAATCTGTCTCACTCTCCAGGAATTATTAAAGGTCCAGTCCTCACTCAAATAACATTAATGAGAGGTTTTAGCCATTGAGTTCAGTGGGAGCAAAATCAGATATACTCTATATTTGTGAGAGAGTGTTGCACTCTGTTGGCTTGTTACTGCTCATCTATAACATAAAATCTTTCTATAGATGATCCATAATGTAAATTTTCTGTTGGTTCATGTGTTTAAAGGCCTGTATAGTATGTTTGAAACTATAGGACCAACAATTCAGTCCCAGCTCTGCAGGCATTATGTTCAGATAATAGGCTCTCACTAGCTCAGCCTTATTTAGATTTCATTTGGGTGAAAAGGAAAAACCAGTTTGCTTTCAAATGGTTAGTGCTAAGTCTCCTTAGCACATGTTTTTAAAATTGTGAAACTACTGAGTAAATACTTTTTTTCTCATATCCCACAACGTCAGGGAACCAGGAAATGTGTATGTCTAAAACAAGCTAAATGCCATCCCCCAATACAGAAGAAGCATCATTCAGTCCAGTGAAGAGTAATAGAACCTTCAGAGGATGGGGGGCAGGAAAAGGCAGCTAAGATGGATAGGGGACTGCAAACTGTGTGTTAGTAAATAGAGATCAATTTTCCTGCATTTAACGCATTATTTGGACAATTGCAGTAAAAATACATAGTCGTTTTAAAAACAATGCCAAGTTCCAAATTGAATTTTACAAACACCCATCTGCAGACACAGTTGGAATCCATTAAAAGTCCTAAATGATTTTTCTAGCTTATTTACAGTTTGCTTGTGAACTCATGCGGGAGCGAGGGGGAGAATTAACCTACTCGGCAGAAGTTGGAACAGGTGACTGGACGCTGATAGAGGAAAGCGATTAGAAGAAAATTATAAAGTTTGCATGAAAAGAGGTTCATCTGCAGCAGAGACCACTCCAGTTCTTCACAGTGCACAGACCCTTTCCCTCAAAGGTGTGATTGGTTACACAATATTGTCCCCTGCATTGGTATTTGGATTGACTGGTAATCAAGAAACTCAAGGATAGAGGGGCAAGAATCCTAACGGTGGATGGATCTAGTTAAAAACACTGCAGTAAAGAATCCTCCAGGAGATGCCTGGGAACAGCAATACAAGCTCGCAACCTGGAGGTATCTAAGACATTTTCTAAATGACCAAAATAACTCCTTAACCTTTGCATTGTTTTATGTCCACCTACAACAGACACATGCAACCCTCACCCTACAAACCCTTGCTCATGAGAATAATCCATACTCAAGCAATGTAGTGTGTTTGATTTCATGGGACTACTCTAGTGAGCAAGGGCTACCCACATGAGTAACAGTTTCCAGGACTGTGCCCTTGGATGTTGAACTAGTGTTGCTGCCTGGTTTTTATGGCCAAAATTATCAAAAGCATCTGATGATTTTGGGAGCCCAACTTGAAAGACTCTAAAATGGCTTCGAAATACACCTCAAAATCTTTCATCATATGAATGAGCTAGTATAAAAAGGGTCACACTTTATGTTAAGTGATCATTTATAAAGGGTTAATACATGATTAAAACATCATTGAATCATTTAACTGACAAATTACGTCAAGTCAATCAAAAGTATTTTATCTGGTTTTTAGCTATTTAGTGACTGGTTAGATTATAACTACTGAACAAACATCTATGAATTGCGATTAACCTTTCAAAATTATTTATAGATGTACCATTAGTATAAAGTGAGACCATAAAATGTAAACAAAAAACGAGCCTCCCTCCATGACAGTGGAATTCTCAGGATGATTCAAATTATTGTTAGTGTGTATAAGTGTACACATTTATGCAGTTGAGCTTGATGCCCTAGAGTAGGGTTAATGTATCAGACAAGTAACAAAGTACAAATTATAAGCAGCCTGGCTTTCAAAGATGATGAGCACCTGTAGTGGGAGGCCATAAACACAAAGAGTCAGCAACTAGAGGATGCCCTAGACTGGAATTTCTACATTTATTAAGCTCCCTGCCGCAACACATCCTGATCCTCTCTGGTAACTCTGGAGGACCAGAAACTTTATTAACACTCATGTCCCTTTATTTATAATAAATTCAAATATAATTATAAAGCCATGTATATACCCACAACAGTTCAAAATAAACTACAAATTCCTTAAAACTATTTCCACGATTATGTCCTCTTATCAATTGCATTTAAATAGTACTGAGCAGTATTCTAAAGATCAAGCCTTTGAGGAGGTTTGATCAGTCTTCCAGAGTGTGTTCTCACTTCTATTGAGTTTGTGCATGGTGTTCTCTGTGGAGGGGGCTCACTTCCTGACAAAATACTCACAAGACCCAGATCCTCTCTTTGTTGCATTGAAAAATGTTAAAGATGAACCTGATTTCACCAGAGAAGGCCTCTTTGGAGTCTCCACTAGGAAAGAATTATAACATTCAAAAACCAGTCAGAGAACACTTCAATCTCTTTGGTCACTCGATTACAGACCTAAAAGTGGCAATTCTTCAACAAAAAGACTTCAAAAACAGACTCCAATGAGAGACTGCTGAATTGGAATTAATTTGCAAACTGGATACAATTAACTTAGGCTTGAATAAAGACTGGGAGTGGATGTATCATTACACAAAGTAAAAAAAAAAAACTATTTCCCTGTGTTTATTTCCCCCCCTACTGTTCCTCAGACATTTTTGTCAACTGCTGGAAATAGCCCACCTTGATTATCCCCACAAAAAGTTTTTCCCCCTTCCCCCCCTGCTCTCCTGCTGGTAATAGCTCACCTTACCTGATCACTCTTGTTACAGTGTGTATGGTAACACCCATTGTTTCATGTTCTCTGTGTACATAAATCTCCCCACTGTATTTTCCACTGCATGCATCTGATGAAGCGAGCTGTAGCTCATGAAAGCTTATGTTCAAATAAATTTGTTAGTCTCTAAGGTGCCACAAGTCCTCCTTTTCTTTTTATTCAATATAATGTTACTAGCTGGTGACAGTTAGCAAGTGAGATTGCGCTCTGACACCAATTAGTTCTTCTGGAGAAGGCTGACTGGGGTAGTTGAAGTTAATTACCTAATTAATTGAGGAGGCTGGGTGAGTTAAAGAGCCAATTAGCCCATCAGCTCAAGACTGATAAAAAGGGCACGGAAGGAAGTGAGGGAGAAAAGACCTAGGCTTGCTGAGCCCAGTCTCACTGACATCTCGGGAAAGGGAGATCTCTGGTTCTCTCAGGCCCTGGGGCAAGGGCTGGAAACACAGGGGACGCTACACAGCATTACTGCACAGGACCATAAAGGTGTTAGTGGAGGAAACATAAATGAACAGCGTGGTGTGGGTACGCAGTCACCGGAGTTAGTCATTTATGTTGCTAGAAGACAAGAGCAGAGTGCACCTTACTACATAGCCCCACATAGAATCTTACTGGGCCTTTGCAGATATCCGTCCTGGAATCAATTATCTTTTTTGGAAATCCAGTTACTGCTGCCCCTGTATCAATTTTAAATTTACGGTTTCAACCATTTTTATTCATGCTTGTGCACCCAGGTGTTCTCTGTTCTATTAAGAATATAGTCCCTAGGAGTAAGCATTCACGGTTATCTGATAACACTCCCTCTTCTATCGTTTCCACTACTCTTGGTGATCTGCATGCTATTGCACAGTGTTCGATTTTGTGGCATCTCCTACCTTCTGCCTTGCTAGCTGGACGTAGTTGCAAGCTGTGTCTTGTCACATATTCTATAGCTTTTCTAAGCTTCCCTCCTATTAAGGTTCTTCGGTCTCCCACTCTCCAGTCGTGCATTGTTCTTATGGTGTACATTTGGGTCTTTCTCTCATTACTGTGTCAGTTTTGTCTGAAGCAGTTTCCCATATACTGTTAGTATGCAAGTCACAAAGCTGTTTCTTTACGGCTTCTTGGATTCTTACTTTTGCTAGTGTGAGATCTGAGTCTAACTGAAGCTGTACTGATCAACTGGTGTCTCTTATTAGTTCTGCTAGTTTATATTCGAATGTTCAGCAAGACTATGAACTGCAGTAATAAAAGTCTGAGACTTTTCCTTTGAGGCTGGCACCTCCTACTAAATTTGCCCTTTCATATGTAATATTCTGTCTGCCTATGAAATGGGTATCAAAAGCCTCTTTCACTTTGGAGTATTTTATCTTTTCCTCATAAAAAGATAACATCAGAATGGCCATACTGGGTCAGACCAATTGCCCATCTAGTCCAGAATCCTGTCTTCCGACAATGGCTGGTGCCAGATGCTTCTGAGGAAATGAACAGAACAGGGCAATTTATTGAGTGTCCAGTCCCAGTTTCTGGCAGTCAGAGGCTTAGGGACACCTAGAGCATGGGTTCATGAAGGATGGACCTATCCCCTGTCAACCCACTTATATTTTGACCTTTACAATGTGCCGTGGCAATGAGTTCCACAGGTTGATTGTGTATTGCCTGAAGAAATACTTTCTTATGTTTGTGTTAAAACCTGTTAATTTTATTGGATGACCAGTAGTTCTTGGGTTATGTGAATAGGGAAATAACACTTCCTATTTTATTTTCTCCAGGCCATTCATGATTTTATGGACATCTCTCATATCCCCCCCTTAGTTGTCTCTTTTCTAAGCTGAACAGTCCCAGTCTTTTTAAGCTCTCCTCAGATGGAAGTTGTTCCCTATTCCTAATGATTTTTGTTGCCCTTCTCTGTACCAGTTCCAACTCTAATATACCTTTTTTGAGATTGGGCAACCAGAACTGCATGCAGTTTTCTAGGTGTGGGCAAGCCATGGCTTTATATAGTGGCATTATGATCCTCCAATAGGGAGCAGCATGCACAGTATATCAGCAGCAGCATCACCCATGGCAAATATTACGGCATTACATGGAATTCTTGTGCTTTCTCTGTTAAAACAGAAGTCATCTAGAATTGCTCAAATCTATGGATCTCAGCTGTCTGAGTTGCCAAAATCAGACTTCTCTCACAGACCCATTTGTACTATGGGCTCCATTGCTGTGCTGAGACAAGGCTCTGCCTCCGTCCTGCTGTAGCTTTCACAAGTCTCTTCCCTGATTTTCCATTTTCACTGCTTTGGCAATGGAGTGTGTGGGGGGGTGTCTCATCTTTCCTTTACTCTGTCTTTAGAAAGAGGGATTCATTCACTTCTGACACCATGTAGTATAAGGACATAGACACAAAGATCCATGCTTTAAGCAGCACCTAGAGAACTCCCTAACCAGGAAGTTCCTATGTTTAAACTCCCTGATGCACCACATCTTGGTCCTCTCTGGTAACTGTGTAAGACCAGCAACTCTATTGCTACCCATAAATCCCACAGAGGTCCATGCCGGCTGTAGATGGTCAGCGCCTTTGAAATATAGGCTACTTCTCTTCTGGTGCTTAAATGTGGATTTAGGACCCACACTTTTGACACCAATTGGCTCAATCTCTGTCCAAAAGCAGAAGCGAGTTTAATACAAAACATCTACCATAAACTAGGAGATAAACACAGAGTGTTTGGCAGGTGAGTTACTTTACTTTTTCAGGAGGAGGACTGGAAACGTTCACATTTGAAATCATATTCTTTTCTTTAGGCAAAAATATTACACACATGTGCATTGTCAGTAGAAAATGGTATAGTGTCAGCTTCTAGCTGGCAGATCCTTGAGAAGCACATGGACCCCCCAAAATCATGAGCTTTTTTACAACAACAAAAATACATGTGATCTTTTGTGTTTTTTGCCTTTTGATATTTGGACTCACATTTGTTTTTCTCTGCAACTATTAGGGCTAGAAATTTTATTTTTAAATGAAACCTGAGATACTCATATAATCACAAGACGGGGCTATAAGAAAAGCACCAAATATCATGAGACTCATAATAAAATTGCTACACAGACAGGGAGAAGCTGTTTTTCATCTGAGCTCTCTGATCTAATTGGCAAATCAGGGAAAAAAGCCCACAAAGCCCCACAACATTTTATACCAGTGTCTGTCTCTGGCACGCAGTGACCTTGGCTAGCACAATATTATTAGTATTAATTCCATCAGTTAGTGCAAAGCAACAGTGTTTGTTTCATCAATGTAGAGATCAAGGCAATTATATATTTTTGTACAATTGTGTTACACTAGGGGCAAATAAAGTTAATTACCCATAAACTGCATCTTGAAAATAGCATGTTTTGGAAACAGCCGCTTCCCCCATCCATCTCTTTGGAATGTCACTTTAGAGGACTCTAAAAGAAAATGTCTTCTTGCAAAATCCCAGAAGAGATAAATCCACTATCATATTTCTTACAGTTTAACAACAAAATATCTCTGACTACAATGTCCCAGCCCCATAATGCCTCTACATACAACATATTTGAATAAAAGATATAATGGAAGTCACAGTACTGCTTCTATGTACTCATATATGAATGCAATTATGATGAAAGGTAACTAAAATTTGATTCCTAGCCCCTATCCACATTTATTGTTGCAAAAGATTTGTATATGGCTATTCTTTCTATACATAAACTTTGACTTCCCGTGGGCAGATGGGAGAAAGAGCATATGACATTTAGCTTAAAATAAACAAAAAGTGTGTTTTTACAATTTTTTGAACAGTGACAACATTTGCTACTTCCAAAACCTAGAGGGGACCTAGGCTCCCAATTTAATTTCTCTTCTCTGCTTTAGACATACATTTTGCATTGTTTAAAGCAGGGGTTCTCAAACTTCATTGCACTGTGCCCTCCTTCGGACAACAAAAATTACTACAGAAACCCAGGAGGAGGGACCGAAGCCTGAGCCCGCCCGAGCTCTGCCACCCCAGGCAGGCGGCGCAAAGCCTGAGCCCCACTGCTGCGGGTGGGAGGGCCAAAGCCCAAGGGCTTCAGGCCCAGGCTTCAGCCCCTTGGGCTTCAGCTTCAGCCCCGGGTGTTGGAGCGTGGGCTTGGGCCCCAGCAAGTCTAACGGCAGCCCTGGTGACTCCATTAAAACAGGGTCGCACTTTGGGGGTCCCAACTCACAGTATGAGAACTGCTGGTCTAAAGCAATAATAGGCAGTGCTATTTTGGCAGTGGGACGGGAACAGGTCCCAAGGATATATCTCTGTCCTCCTGAAAGAATGCTACAATAGGGTCAAATCCTATTTCCACATACCAAATCCAAATAAGTGGCACAGAGCACTAATGCCAGGGTGGACAGGAAAGAATCCTTCCTTCTCTTGTTGGTAGGCTGTGGAGCATCGGAACTGTTGCAACCTCCACGTTCACCCTACACAGGGATCTTGGCCAACAGATTTGTACAGTTGTAGACCTACTAGCCACATCTTGCTTTTTTCCCCTTGCTGCTCCTCAAACCTCCCTAGTTGCTATATAAAATGTTCTGTCTCTGATGCACACTGGTGCAAGTGGTGTGTTCTCTGTGCAATGGAACCATGATGGTTCTGCAACTTTGGAAGCCATCTGTGCTTGTGCAGAAAAAGCAACTCTGCCTCACATCTTTTATGGCCCTGACTTGCTACTCCACAGCCATCGCCTATTTCTTAAGCTCCCCCTACCAATGGCAGCAATGCTTAGACGATGTCATCATGTCCTGCACCAGCCTGACCCAATATCTTTCAGATCCAGCAGATGCAGTGGGTACATAGGTGACAAATACAAATGCATATCTTCACGGCACCTGCATACCACATCACTTCTGCAACCATGCAGGTGCCATGCAACCTTTGGCAACTCTACATGTCTGAGCATTTTTCGGTACATGCACATAGCTGTGATCCATAGACACTTCCATGGACCTCAGTTCACCGTATTGTGAAATAAAAGGACAAAGTGTCCATATGAAATAGGTGATGCTTTAGAATGTAGCTTCCAATTTCATGCAAAGTTATACTACTTGAAAGGTGCTGGAGGTGAGTTTGGCAGGAAGCAGCGATGGCTGGCAAGGGTTCATTGCACATACATGCCTCAAGTGGTTTGTCAGGAGTAGAATTCAAGCAGAGATAGATATCAACAGGGAGTCTATTAAAAATAAAAAGCTCTGTTCTATATGCAAAACTGCTTGTTTCAGAATTTCTAATGACTAATACCTTTTAAGGGGATTAAATGATAGTCTGTTATAACAACCGAAGTTTCAACACCATATGTTTAATAGCTTGATGGGTCGGATTTCAACCCATAAAATCAAGGTATAACTTAAGAGTTCAGGGACTGAGATTTAAAATGACAGCATCATAACTAGTACCACATGTCTGACATTTGCTTTGGTACTAAATCAACATGTAAGACGCGCCATATGTTCAGTACTTGGATGCAATGGGAGAAGTACAGGCTAATGTAAAACAGATCTTTAAGTGAAAATGGGTATTTGTGAGGTTTTGAAATGAGTGACTTTTTCTGTGAGCGGGACAAAGAAATCAGTAAGGGTGGGATTTTTGTGGATGGGATTTTCAAAAACACTTGCTAGGTTAGAGCTGGTCAAAATTTTTCAGTTGAAACTTTTTTTTTTGGAAAATGGCTTTTTGACAAAATCAGAAATTTGTGAATACATTTGTTTTGGTTTAAAAATTTGGGGTTTTGGGGTGGGAGGGTTTATCATAAACTAAAAACTGAATATTTTACACTTCTTGGCAACTGAAAAGTGAATATGTTCTGGATTATTTAATTTTATTTTATATAATTAGAAAAAATAGATTTTTTTTTCCTGGTGCAGGTAGGAAGAATCTTTTCCCAACCAGCTCTAAATTAAATCCCCAACTCCCATTGAAAGCCAGTGGGATTTGGGAATCCCTTTGATGCCTTTGAAAATCCCATCCTAAATGAACAATAACTTGTAAGTGAAGTGAAAACATTCCTAATTATATGGATGCAAACTTATAATTTGTCAGTTCGTATGGGCCATATGCCTTCTAGATTAGTGTGTGAATTCCCCTCTATGCACCGAACGCCTGGACACATGATAGGGATGTTTGTCACCTCTGTGAACAGCAAAGGAAGAGGCCAGAAGCTGGGCAGGACAGGGCCATCTTTCTTTATCACCAATGGTAAATTAGAAGAAAGGATAATGCTGTTTCAAACTGTGTGAACATTTCCATTGAGCCCCCACCACACTAGAGGCCACCCAATGCAAGAGAAGTTACAGTTGCAGCTTTGGGCAGACCCTGGTAACATGGATTCTGAATTTTCCAGCCCCAGGCCAAAGACTCTGGGCTGAATTCTCTGCGTATCTCCACTGACTTCAGTGGAGTTACACAAGGGATGAATTTTGTCCATGATTTCCCTTTTTAGAGAAACTCATCACTGGCTCCTTTAATTTCTCAATTGCATATTCTCTCCAGAAGTAGTTGGCTGGACAGTTCAATAACCAGTTACATTCACAAGGCAACCTGGTTCTTTGACTGTGAAAATGCGTGTCACAGTGTCAGTTTTTTATAGCAGCCCTTGTTTAGAGTTGTATTTGGGCACATGTGAGTGGCATTAATGAGCTCTCTAATACAAACATTTAATCTACTTAATATAACTCATAACTGTTACAAGGTATTTCATTGTAGGTCTGTAACATATGAAATTGATGTGTGAAAAACACTTTAAAGGAGAGTTTTTTCAATATTTCAGCTAAAAAGAGTGGGTCAGATCGTTAGCTGATGTACATGGGCACATGTCAACAGAGCTCTTCCATTTAAATCAGCTGAAAATCTGGCCCAATATTGTGAGGCTACTGCCCACTGGAGTCAACAGGAGTTCTTCCACTGCTTCAGTGGGATTTGGATCAGGCCCTTGGTCTCTTTGTCCAATTTAAAAATACAATCAAAAGTAAAGCCAGCAGCTACTCTCCATCCCCAAATCAAAAATAAACAAGCAAAATAAAAAGCCCAATAATATTCTCCTTCCTTACACACACACACCAGCCCCTATCATGTCTCTCCTTCCCCAAATGCCTGAGTAAATAGATGGGCCTGCCCTGAAGATCACTAAATCCTGGATATTCTGGACCAAGTGGGATAGCTAATGTTTAAGTTGAGGGCCCCTCATGGAACATTCTATTGGCAGCTCTTTCTTTTGTACTGAGGGGGCTCCCTCTGGAGTACCTCTGTGGGTTACAACAAATGTAATGCGGCATGGAGGGTAAGCCAGTTTCTAAAAGAGGCGGATCTTAAGCCTGGTTTAGACACATCACTTAATAAACAGGCTGCTGCAGTTCACCCCACCCACTCCTGGCTTCAGTTTCTGGGTTGTGTCTGTAAAGTTTCTAGAAATTTCCACAGTCCCCACCATGAAGGAAGGTTGGAATAATCAGACTATTCACTTCTTCAGACAAATCCATTGATCGAGACTTTGTGGATGTTACGGTGGAAGCAAAGAACTTATAAGGCCAGAAGAAATGAAGTAGGGAGGATGTCTAGTTCAAAGAATAACAAATGAGATAAGAGGAAGTTTCTAAAAGGAAGGCCTCTGCCTGAGAGGAAGAACTGCAGATGGTTTTAAATAAAACAAAGAGTATCTGTCTTAAAATGAGCCATCATAGCCCTTCCCAACACACACACGAGTGTTAAATCCTATGTGAATCCGGGTGCAATGGAAAAACTGTTGGCAATAAAAAGGAGGGGAAAAAAGGCCTTGGGAAGAAATGAGGTTTTAAATCTTGTCTGGATCAAGACTGGAAATAAGGGTGAACTATCTCAAGTTGGTTTTTAGTGAAAGTCAGTAATTGGCAATGACATCACTTGTTTATTAAAGAGTATAAAAAGGAAACTCTTAAAGGGTTCATTGCTAATACCTTTCTGATCACACCGGAGCGGACCAATATGGGTCTAAGCACTCCTGGGTTTAGCCTGTTGGTAAGTATCTTGGTCAAATGCTTATAAATGTTTTGTTACTGTATGGATGTAGTCAATTGCTTATTATTTAGGCTTTTTAGGCATGTTAGAGCAATTGTATAAGTACCATTTGGCCTTTGGATTTAATAAATAATTTTTTTAAATTAGTGTTTGGTTTCCATGTTAATATTAATAATTTTGAATATTATTAATAATTCCAAGGCAACCCAATTCCTGTTAAAGTTGATTGAATTTCCGTTGGCATCATTGGAAGTTGGACCAGAACCTTAAATATTGAATCCACATAAATCTTATTTAAATTATATAAAATTGTGAAAAATTTGATAGCTATAGGTGTTCATCAGCACCTCAGCCCTGCGGGGTCAAGGCTAGAACGTACAAAAATTATTTTGTGCGTATGTGAGAGAGACACAGAGCTAGAGTGTGTGTGTGTGTATGTATGTGTGAGAGACAGAGTGTGTGTGTGAAAGAGAGAGAGACAGACACAGAAACAGTGAGTGTGTGTGTTTGTGTGATACAGAGACAGTGTGTATGTGTGTGAGACAGAGACAGTGTGTGTGCGTGAGAAACTGTGTGTGTGTGTGTGAGAAAGAGACACAGAGACAGAATGTGTGTGTATGTGTGTGAGAGAGACAGTGTGTATGTGTGTTATGAGACAGAGTGGTGTGTGTATGTGTGAGAGAGAGTAACAGAGTGAGTGAGCGTGTGTGTGAGAGAGCTTGTGTGTGCTCTGGCTGCTATGTTGGCAGGAGAGCGTCTCCCGCTGACATAGTGCTGTCCACACTTCTGCTGGTGTCACCTATGTATTTTTTTCAAACCTCTTGTTGACAGAAGTTTTACCGACAAAAGTGCTAGTGTAGACATACTGTAAGACAACAATATGCCATGAAGTCAATTGGTGATGTAGAAGTACTGAAAATCAAACCCTGTGTGTCTCAGATTGGGCTCTCAAAAACTGACACAGTCAAAAGTAGAGGACATGTTTGAAAAAGAAGTCCTTGACTTCTCTATGCTTTACTGTCCCCATCTGGGAAATGGGGGAAAATGCTAATTGATCTCACTGGACGCTGGGAGGCCTAATCCATAAACTATTAATATTTGCAAAGTGGCTAGAGATATTCAGGTGGAATGGCACTATACAAGTAAATTTTTACAATGTGAATATTTTTGTTGCTGTGATAAAATCCGAGGAGGATAATATATTAAAATGATATTCAAAGCAAGAAACCTATCTTTGACCTAGCTGAAAGAATTAACTGTCTGGATACTCAGATATTCTCTGAATACAGACGTCAAAGTGCAGAGTATTTTAGCTCCTCAAAGGAATAAGTCCAACAGGCAGACATGACAGAAAGGGTAATTCACATGCACATGTAATGAGAGGAATGGGGCAAGGTATTGCTAACAGTCACAAAGAGAATTTGCATTCCAGATTTGTTAGCAGATCGCCTTCCTGAAAAAACCCCTCTGTACTGCAAATTTTGTTTTGGAGGATTGGTATGTTTCAGAATATATAACTATGTTGAGTAGATTCCATTTTGGGTCTGAACTTTTTGAAGCAGATGAAATGAAAAATAAAGATGGTTAGTAAAACATGGAAATATATGTGTGTGTAATATGCTATGATTAGACTTAAGATCAAACAAAGGTGAATCATGAACTGAATGCTTTGAAAATGCCAAAGTGGCAATGGGCTGGCCGTGTTACATATTGGGTCTATGGTATGAATCCAATGTTATCAATAAGGAAAAGGAAAATAAGGAATTGAGAGACCTTGAGAGACCCCCTTTACACATTACTGCTGTCTGTGCAGAGCGCACCTCACCACATACAAAACAGTCCTGATATGAAGAATTCCAATTTCAGTCGGGTAACTTGCTGAGGTAGGGATGTAGCTACCCCTTCATTTAAGTCTGGAGCCTGAGATGACTTTAGCATCTGCGGCTCCAGGATTAGGCGACTGATTTTTTTGATGCTGTTAGAGAGTCAATGACTCGGTTCAGCATGTGATGTGTTGGCCACGCTGGCCACGCTATGAGGATTATGATATCAGTATTTTTTAGCAAAAGAAATGAGGGTCCAAGTTATTGCACATAGGAAGAAGCATATTGAACCAAACTTCCATATAAAATCAATCATGTATTCACTTCCATCAAGACGATTAATCTTAAAGTATAAAAAACTATGAAATCAAGGATTTTTTGTGTGTGTTTTCCCCCAGAGCAACCAGTACTCTTGAATGCACTGTTTAGGAGGAAGATTTTTCAGCAACCAGGCCTGTTGGGATACCATCACACCACCAGGAAGAGCTCTGCATGGCTCGAAAACTAGTCTCTCTCAGCAACAGAAGCTGGTCCAATAGAAGTTATTACCTCACTCACCTTGTCTCTGTAACGAAGGCAATACTGGTTTTGCCTAAAAGAAGGCTGTGGGATGGGCCTGATTATGAAAGGAGTAGGGATTTATTGGAAAGAAACAAGCTTTCCAGTTTCCAAGAGAAACATCAAGCATAGACTATTTACATGGAGCAAACAAAGAGCTCGAACACTATGTAATTAGTTCACAAGCAAAGGCAGTGATGTATGGAACATTAATATGTTCAAATAGAGCGTTAGATAAATTTGCTCAGCAGGGGAAGGGTGACGCAATAGAGGAAAAAGAAAATATTGAGTAGAATACAAGAACACAAGACATGGGCACAGAGCTGCACTTTTAAGAGTTTCTTTTCTTAAAGTGAATGGAGTAGCTCACTGGTAGAACAAATTAGTCACTTTCTGTTTAAAACAGTAATTTTACATTGTAGAAAATGTATTGGATTAATTGTTTCCTCTTTGTTGAAGAAAGGAGTGGTAATTAGGGCAATGGGATCTTTACATATTTTGCTTTGCAAAGAGGTTCCTGGCATCTACTGAACCCTGCAGTTTGGTTCTTGTGGGTTGGAGACAAATCACTCTTGGAGGCTCATTTGAAGCTCTGACAAAATGCCCCTTCCTATTCTAGATTGAACCCTTGTGCCAAAAGGACCCCTTACTACTCCCCAACAAGCCCTATAATGCCTCATGAATGGCCTGAGCTAAACCTTTTGAAATCAGCCAAAAGATTCCCACTGTTTCTTTTTTTATTAAGCCCTAAGCCATCTAAAGGTCTAATGAAATACCTTATGGGAGTTGTAGGAGGGAGTGGTAGCTATGGAGCATAATTCAGGGAGGGAGGGTCACTGGCTTCTAACTTTTGTAGTTACAGGCTCTGGCTAGTTTGAGGATCAGTACAAGTATTTCACAGAGCTCAAGTCATAATTGCCTGCTTTCACATGAAATAGTATAGCCTTAGAGTGAGGGGATGTGCACCCCACACCAGCCCTGAGAGGCCAGTTAGGTTATCCTGCCTCACCTGAGAGGAGGGCCAGAGTTAACTGAGAATGAAGCCCAGCTGGAAAAAGGGGTGGACAATAGTATAAAAACAGGAAGCTGAAAAACAGAGGGGGCTGCAGTGGAGGGAGGCTCTAGTCACTTCCTGGGATGGGGGTGGCTCAGTGGCAAGAAGGAAGTCTAGAGGGAGTGTAAGGCCTGAGTGCCTATCCTCGAGTAAGCAGTCTGGTAAGAAGCTAGGAGGGGGTGAAATAGCCACTGGGAGCAGAGTAAGCTCCTGGGGCAAAATGAGGTAGGGAGGCTTGGCAGGAAGGAGCCTAGGGATGAGTACTGAGGACCTTGATTGCTAGTTATAGGTTCTCTAGGTTAGAACCCAGAGTAGTGGATGGGATGGGCTCCTTTGCTAGCTACTGATAGAGGCATTAACCCCTAAGCTAGGATTGAACACTATCCGGAGATGGCCAGACTCTTGTCCTATGGGATTTTGTAACTTGAAAAGGGGTGTATTAAATCATGTCTGGTCTGGAGGGCTGAATTTTGGGGAGAGAGACCACTGCGGTAATGGAACAACTGTCAGCAGGGGATGCCATATGGGGAGAGAGCTGCTATGCCACACCTGCCCATGAGGAAGTGCTCTTGTGGTGAGTGAACCTCTTCATATGTAGGCACGATGGTATGAGTTAAATACAAAATAGAAACCTGAATCTCCAGATGAGGAAATTCAGAATGTAAGTTAAGATACTTATGTCAAATTTTGTGCATTCATTTCTCTGGAGGTCTTGTTTTGCTTTATCAGAAATATGAATAAGGTAGGAAAAAAGTTTATATATATATATATATATATATATATACACACACACACACATACACCCTCTCTTTCCAATACCAGTGTCCTGCTTCTGATGCCAGTGTTGGCCCTCTGCTGAGTAGTAGCAAATTCTGGGACCTTGCATGTTGGTTTTCAAGTGAAGGAGAAATGAGTGATACAGAGTAAGTCTATATCCTAAATGTAACTTGCGGTGTGTGTGTATAGACACACACACACATATATATCCTGGAACAGAGGCATCACAAATAGCACACAAGCAAATCACTCTTCAGAAATCTTAGCCTATACTCCAGCACTTGGTTCCTGGAAAGCTACTCCAAATCCAGTGAGCACTCTCTATCTGCCACAGCTTCCTCCAAGGACTACTGCATATAAAAAGCTAATAACAATATGGCATTTCTTCAAAGAGCAAAAACTTCTTTGCAGACTAGGAAAAAGGACTTCTAATATGTGTAACATTGCTATCTGGTGACTCCTTACATACTAATGTGTTTATGAATCTTGGAAAAAGTGAGAGAATTATTATGGAAATGCTAACAGTATGTTAGTTGTGATTTTTTTTTTAGGGTGTGTTAATAGTATAAATACACACGAAAAGAAAGAAATTAAAACCGAGATGCTACCTTTCATTATGCACATAAAATACCCAAAGCTTTTTATCCTGGGAGTCTTCAACATCCATGCTGACAATGTCTGTGGTGCTATGTTCCAAAACCTACCCATTTTCACTAGTATTGTCACAGTTAATTTCAAGGCCTAAACACATAGTAGTTCATAGGGTAAGCCTGATTTTTCTAGACTGGAAATGAGTATAGGGAACACGCGTATTAAACTACCCAACCCTTCCAGCATGACCACACCACCATCTCCTCCTCTATGCTGAGATCAGTGTAGCTGGTGGAATGGGGCCATTGGTCATTAGACCCAAAGATTAGAATTATTATGATCATTCACTAGGCCTGGTACCAGAGCATCCCCTTACTGCTTTACTCTTGGAACCTCAGAGTTTTTCCTCCCCAACCGGAAAGAGGGCAAGTAGAAATGAAAACTGGTAGTAGGAAACAGCAAATAAAGTCAGATTTCAATACACAGCCTCCTTACAAGCCTACATGATGGCTGTGGGAGAAAACTAGATGTTTTACGTCTTCTCTGTTAGAGGCTGCTAAATTTACACTTTGGACTGTGAATAACTTCATTAACCCAAAATGTCTTCCTCCTCAACTTCTGAACTCGGCACCTCCTTGCTGCAATGAACTATCAGCTTCACTGAGGAGATCACCTTAGTCTGGGATGGCCTATGTGGGTTCCAGTGACTTCATACTGAACACAGTATTGATAAAGCACATCCATCCAAGAACTTGACTTAGTCACTCAACAGAGTCCTAGAAATACTGAAGGAAATCCACATCACTTGAGACTTTGATCAATGCCCTTCTTGGTAGTTAATGACACCTGGGACAGTGAAGAATATCCTGTGGATACTAATGCATACAATCAATAAAACTTAGTTACAGGTATGCATTTTTGAGTCTCAGAACCTTGATTTTAATAGCTTCTAGTCATATGGGACATATACACTTCTGCAAAAGAAGCTGTTGGTTTAATGTCAGTCCTTGGGTAGCATTTCCCCCCAGTGTTTTAAATTTGATGCATTGGCATATGGTTCTTAAATATTTTTTTAACATTGTTTTCTTGACATGCTAATTATATTGTATTTTATTTCAGTGCTGTTTCTTAAGTGCCCTGGCACACTACATGGAAGTGATTTATAAATAAAATAGCCATAAAGTAACATTTGCATTTCTATAGTGCCTTTCATGTGGCAAAATCAAGTATATAACATTCAGTAATGAACTAGCACAGCACCTCTGTGAGGTAGGCATGAGAAACAGATCACTTCACCCACTGCTGAAATGCATACGTGTCCAATGTGGAATGTGACACCTGTTTAACAGCACTTACACATCAATTTAAGACAGGAAGTGAAGAATATAACATATCCAATTGATGATGTTGGTGGTATTTAGATTGGCAGAATTTAATTGCTGGAGTTAAAACTTGACCAAGATACCAGAAGCAACATCCTGGCTCTGACAGTAAGTGTGAGATCTTTCATGAAAGCAAGCAGGAATCCAGCATTATATCTCTTCTCTAGGAAGTGACCTCTTTGAGAACAGTGTCCTGTGAAGGACATGCTACCTATCTGGGTTCTGTGAGGGGTTGGGTCTTGGATCCTCCTTGGGATTCCCAGCTAAACTGTTTCCTTATGAGTCTGCAGGGATGTGCTGTAGAAGCAGGTGGGGAAGGGTTAAAAGATATGAAGCATGTGCATTTGGGTGTCTGGCCCAGCTGTTTAGGTATAAAAGAAGGCAGCAGTGGCTGCGGCTCTCCTGCTTGAGCCTCAGAAGGAGGAGATTTTTGTCTTAAAAGACTTTTTTGATAAACCCTGCAGAGAGCTGAATATTTGTTTTTTACTGGGCAACAAAAGGACTCATTGAACAGTTGATTGCACGCCTCCTTCCACCAAGGGAAGACTGTGTGTTTTTTCTGGGTGCAGGTTCCTGTGGAGGAGGGAGATGTCTTCTGTTGACAGCCCCCATTCTGATCTCTGAGCCCAGTCACTTGTTCTCAGAAATAAGTTGGAGGAAAGAATGGCACCTAACGAATTTCTAACACTGTGTGCCTTTCAACCTGTTAAAACCAAGCCAAACATTTCAGATACGTTTTAGGTCCATCATGTATGCTTTAGGCAGTGTGGAGCAGGGAGCAGGACAGGTGTTTTTTTTCACTCATTCTAGAAATACACCTATCTCTCTTCCTTGGGGGCTTTGTAACACAGGACAACTTCATCTTTGATTCCAATCTCCTAGAATAATCAGCAATATTTGGTGTAATGCAATATCTCAATTTTTTTCTCACAAAAAATGCAGACAAGGCATCTGGATCAATATGAATAAAATCTTAGGGCCAGATCCTCAGTACCCACTAAAGACTCTTTGGAGTACTGAGGACATTAAATTAGCCCTAAATGGGCAGCTGGGGAATCCTCAGCCTTCATAAGGATGGCACACCTGGCTTTATTCCATCTGTTCTATGTCCCCTTCAGCAGAGGGGTGTGTGTTGGAGGTGAGGTAAAGTGAGTTGGTAGCAGGAGTGAAGTCAGAGCACAGTGTACTCTTACAATTTGGGGCTGGTAGAATGGCCCTCACTAGCCCCAGGAGCAGAGGAAGTGGAAAGGTGGCTTAGAATCACACTTCTGTCAGCCGTACCTAGCATGAGTTCTTGCAGCTGAGAATTCAGCCTTCAGACTTACAATTTAGTAGAACTCACAAAGAAGTATTATGATCTTCTGCTCTGTAGGAATGCTGCTGCTGTCTTTGCACTTGTTTTTAAAGCTTCATATGATTGAACCTTTTTAAAAATTCTCACCCCAAAGTTTCAGATTTTCTAGCAAGTTAAGTGAGCAAAACTACAGAACATGGTTTTAATAGCTTATGTACTCTCTTGCATTTAAAAAGTTATAAATGCACTGCAATAACAAACACGTAGTAAAGAGTCTTAGAAATAACTACACTACCTATTGCTGCAGATCTGCATCTTAAAGCTACCAATTTTTCTGAATGTAAACTAAATTGCTTAGGCTCATGAAGGAAGTGCTGAGTCTCCCTTTCAATATAGTGTATGTGAAAGTGATCAGGAAGAAGGGAGCACTTCCTAAGGGAGAGCCACAGACTGATCTTGCAAGAGTCAGGGAACAATCTAGTGAAACATTTTTGTGAGATTTGATGGTGTCGTCAATAGGAACCTCTGTATCATTCCTATCCCACTAGCATCAAGAACACCAGGATGAAGTTTTGTCCCTATTCTATTTTCTCTCATGATCACAGCCTTCCTTGCTCTGATTATTGAAAAGGAAATCATATACTTTATTAAAAACATAATACCTCCTGTAGCCACACGTACTGGCATACACAAATGACAATGTAAATATTTTCATTAGCTAAGATCAGGAGGGGCAAAGCTGAAAAAAGCTTCCTACTAGGGGAGTTACTGACAACAGTGTGAGGTTGCTGTCCCTCTGCTGAGGAAGTAAACTACAATTCATAGAATATCAGGGTTGGAAGGGACCTCAGAGGTAGATGCTTCTCTCGGATGTGTCCTCCTCAGTGGCTGCCAGCTGCAGAAATAAAGAGGGAAATTTGAAATGCTTCCTCTAATCACACCATTAGTATAGACTCTCCAGCAGCGGGGTGTAGCACAATGGCATGGACTGTATGGACGGAGCATCTTCCTTGGTCAAGAGCACACCCAGAGCAGGTGCTGGCATAGCACAATCATTATTGAAAGGATGGGAGCAAAGACAGCTGCTGAAGTCATCACACAGGAAAAGAATGTGAAAGAGACTAAGGGAGCAGAAATAAAAGATGACAAGGAGAGAGAGACTGAGAGGTAAATCAGACAGAGGGGAAAAAAAAGTTAAAATGAGCATTAGGGAAGGATCTTGAAAAGGCACAGTGGAGTGTCAGTGCTGATCTGTCTAACAGACACAAGGACTGCAGCAGGATTTCCACACAGAGCACTTTGGGTACAGTGTTCATCACTCAACCCCCTCACCTATTTGGCTTTCTCTCTCAGGGATTTTTCAGCAGAGAGATTCTGTCTCCACCCCATCATCTTCACCTGTCCCCACCCTTCTCTCACCTGTCCACGGCAATCGCCGTCATGGAGTAGATGCTGGCGAAGACCGCAGTGATGGGGAAGAAGTTGTGGAAGCGGCAGTAAGCCTCCCCAAAGTACCACTCGCTGTGCAGGGCATAGATAAAGTTGATGACGGTGTTGAAAGCAGCCATGGAGGCATCCGAGAAGGCCAGGTTCACCAGGAAATAGTTAGTCACTGTCCTCATACGCTTGTGAGCCAAGATGATCCAGATGACAATCAAGTTGCCAAAGACGGCCACGGCCACCACCCCACCATAAGCCAGAGACCACAGGGCAATGCGCCAGGAGGGCTGCACAAATTGATTGGAGAAGTTAGCTGTTGCAGGTGCTAACGGGGAGGAGATGTTACCAGCCTGAGCTCCCAGAGGCTGCCCCCAGTTGCCTCCTGATCCAGAGAAGCTTGTGTTCCAGCCGCTGCTCTCATTTGCACTCCAGCTGGATGCAGGTATAGAAGTCATCTTGAATGTCTCCCCTTGTCCCAGCAATATGAAAGTCTTCCCCCCACTTCCCCTCCCACCCCACCCAAAAATAAGACAGTTGATCAACAAAATGAGACTCACTCAGTGGAAGTGAGAGAGGGATCAGAGCAGGCTTGAGCAACACCACATGTGGTTATGCTGCTTGAACTATAGAAGGATGCTACACTCGCTGGACCAGGAGAGCTGCTGCTTGTGAGTAGTACACGCCGTCCCCTTCCCTCTCTGTGCAGCCAGCTCTCTCTCTCTGCTTTGCTGAAGGGGATCAGGAGCTGAGGCACCTTTTATAGGATTGTGTGTTCCCCGGCGTCCTAAAGGGAGTGGGGTGATGACACTTTTTTTTCTCTCTTCTCCCTCCTCCCCTCCCCAGCTTTCATTCACTCTGAGCAGCATCCACTTTCAGTAGCTGTGAAGGAAGGCACAAGGAGAATAAATCCTCTCTCTCCCCCGCCCCATTCCTTCCCTCTTCACTTCCCTCTTTACCTTTTCATGGTCATGCCTGGGTTTTTTTTTGTAATACTCCTTTCCCCAGCTTTGTAGGGATCTGTGTTATTGGAATCAGTTGAACATTCCAAGTCTCGGATGCTAATAAAAACCCACTGTATTGTCATTTCCATTCTGTGTTCTGTCAGAACATTCTCTGAGAAATGCTGGGCATTCTGCTAAGGGCAGCAGCTAGTCTGGCTGACAGTATTGGTGGACATCAGATACATCCCTGATTTGTATTAACACATTGTTTAGAACAATTTATTAGGATCCTCTTTTTATGCTCTTATCTCTTTCCCCTCCTCCCCCCTTCACCAAGTTTTCCTTTGATTGCATGCTACTTGTTCCTGCTGTTACAGATCTAAAGCAGGATTCAGAGTAGCAGCCGTGTTAGTCTGTATCCGCAAAAAGAAAAGGAGTACTTGTGGCCCCTTAGAGACTAACAAATTTATTTGAGCATAAGCTTTTGTGAGCTACAGCTCACTTCATTGGATGCATTCAGTGGAAAATACAGTGGAGAGATTTTATATACACAGAGAACATGAAACAATGGGTGTTACAAGAGTGATCAGGTAAGGTGACCTATTACCAGCGGGGGGGGGGACTTTTGTGGTGATTTTCAAGGTGGGCCATTTCCAGCAGTTGACAAGAACGTGTGAGGAACAGAGCGTGGGTGGGGGGGGGGTGGGAGGGGGAGGGGAAATAAACATGGGGAAATAGTTTTACTTTGTGTACTGACCCATCCACTCCCAGTCTTTATTCAAGCCTAATGTAATGCTGTCCAGTTTGTAAATTAATTCCAATTCAGCAGTCTCTCATTCAGACTCCAACTGCTGGAAATGGCCCATCTTGATTATCACTACAAAAGGTTTTTTTCTCTCCTGCTGGTAATAGCTCACCTTACCTGATCACTCTTGTTACAGTGTGTATGGTAATACCCATTGTTTCATGTTCTCTGTGTAGATAAAATCTCCCCACTATGTTTTCCATGGCATGCATCCGATGAAGTGAGCAGTAGCTCATGAAAGCTTATGCTCAAATAAATTGGTTAGTCTCTAAGGTGCCACAAGTACTCGTTTTCTTTTTGCAGATCTAAAGCAATGACATTTTTCATGAGATGAAATGAATGATAAATCTTGCTGCTTTCTACTGTCCTTTTTTACATGTAATAGCAATTCTGTCAGGAAACATTTATAAAGTTTAAACTAATAAATCTTTCCTCATAGAATAATCTTTGGATCTTATAAAGCTACCAGGTTATTCAGCAACTATTGACTTCAATTGATGACATGATATAGCCTTTTGTGTAGAATTGACAATCAGGTAAGATTTTCCTAAACATGGGGAAATCAGCAGGATTTATTTTCTTTGTACTGAAAAAAGATTCAGTAGTCCAAGTTTATTATTGTTTATATTGTAGAAACCCTACCTGCTCTGAATTCAGTGGGCAATTGTAAACATTTTTCATTTATCTGAACTTCTTGCACCTTTTATTATTTTGAGCAATCAGTATAGCTATCTTCATTGATTGACGTCAATTTCTAAACTGGATGAGGTGAAGCGGCTGGGTTTGTAACCTGGTGTAATGCCTAAACCCACGTATTTCTTAGCTCTTTAACTGCCGTTGGCATAGCGATTATGCTTCGTGCAGATGTTGATTAGAAGGCACTGTCAAATTGGTCAAACACCGACTATCTGAGGCATTGCACTCTGCAGGCAGTGAGTGCATTTCAGTGCCATTCTACTTAGGGTGACCAGATGTTCCAATTTTGTAGGGACAGAGCTGATATTTGGGACTTTATTTTATATAGGTGCCTATTACCCGCCACCCCCTGTCCCAAATTTTCACACTTGCTGTCTGGTCACTCTAATTCTACTCCATACTTCAACAATTTAGAACTAATACTTGGCATCAGAATATATTTTCTTTGGGATGTCAGAGATGAAGTATTACTTTGTGCTGTCTCTTGGCTGATGTATTTACTCAATGAATGAGGTATGTGTACTTGACTGTGGCCATGCCTTCACTGCAGAGTTAATCTGGGGGACTGGCATTTAGGTGCGAGCAGCCACACTTTAAAGCCATACTGGAGTTGTAGCATCCACACTGATACAGAACTCACTTGTGGGGTCATATCCAGTGGTTCTTAGCACTGCAGTTATTTGAGCAGTTCTGATTCATTGCCAGTGAATTAGGGGAGAACTTGTTTGATCTTCTGGGCACATGATGGGAATTGTGGGAAGGCATTGGAGGACAATCGACACTGGAGCAATTCAGCCTGAGTCCTCATTATAAGTGTGTGGGTTGCCTGTGTGTGACTATTAGTCAGGCTTAAGTCTCTACCCCAAGATGGATGGGCTACCTCAGGTTGCACTGATGGGTGAGAGTTATGTTTGTGGATGGGAGCCAGGCTAGTCCAAGTTAATGTTGCAGTGAAGACAAGCCCTATGAGAGTCTGAGTCTGTTGCAGGAGTGTTGAAATGCTGAGTTCAGTGAGTAAGGAGTGCAGGATTGGCCAGCCGTAACAATTATTGCAGTCTTCGCTGTATTGACAGATAATGGTGCAAATCCTTGGTAGAAAGACCTAATTCAAGTGCGCTGACTTTATTTTTTTAAGTCTGTTTTTGTGATTCTGTAGTATATCTGTAATTTGGACACCCTCATATTCTCTCCTTTTCAAGGCCTCTTGCACGCCACTTATTTATAACCGAATGATGTCACTCTTACACATGTTAATAATACTCTATAATGGACTCAGTGCTGGCTTTGCCACAAGCCCCAAATAAGGGGCAGCGGCACTGTTCCAGAAGCAAATCCAGAACCAGATTATGACTCAGAGCACCAATCTGGTTCCTGATTCCCTCTTTGCTCTCATAGGGAAGTAATCAACTCCATCCCTATACTGAGCAGATTACTTCCCCCCTCCACACTGGGTCAACTCTACAAGCTGGTGGTTGGGGAGGGGCGGAGCCAGACTCCATTAATTCCTGCCTGCTTGCTGCCTGGCCACCAGTGTGGAAGGGAGTGTAGTGGCCCTATGGATATTACTCTCCTCAACATGCTGCTACCCACAGACTTTCCTCTTACCCCACATCCCAGAACTGATATATTTGCTGTGTGTCAGCAGATGCCTGAAAGGGGAGATGAGTGTGAGAATGCCTGTCCAGTGAGGGAATTGGACCACTCTAAATCTGGACAACAGGGGTATGAGATTGGGGAGCCAGATCAAGTGTGCATGGATATGGGATTTAGGATCCCTTTGGGGATTTACTGAGAGAGTCTGGTTGAGATATTAGGGTACTATTTTGCATCTTTCTCTGCTTGGAGTTTCCCACACCCAGAGATTTAGAACCCTATGGGACTAGCAATGGAGTGGAGCAGAACCTAATGCTGTTACTTTCAATGGACTGAAGCAGACAGGTGAGTAAAGCTGTCTCCTAATAGCCACTTGGCCACCACGGGATCTAATCAGATTAATGAATAAGGACTGGGTTCTTGGCCCTTGACTAAGAGTTTGGGGTTAGCTGTATTCCTCATACACTCTTTATTTGTTACTTTTATTTTATGCAAACATTTGGTTATTGTGTCTTCCCCAAATTAAAAGCATTTGTGCTTTCATATTCCCAAGGATTCCTATGTATTTGTGAATGGTAAAGAAACACCAAGTGAATCAAGATTAAATTCTCTGCATATGCTGCTGGAACATCCTTCAGGGCTTCATTATAGCTGCCCTACACCCCTTGTAGCTACTTTTTAAAAGCTCCAGCCAGAAACCTTTCATAATGAGCATGCAGTGGAAACTTAAGTATTCATCCTGACTTCCATTTTGTGATAAAGTCTTATAAGTTATGCTGGTTCTTTGGGAGTTTGATTTCATCTTCCACAATTCCCTAGGCACCAAACGTCTTCAAATCTCTCACAAGTCACTGCTTCAGGGAGCTGCACCAGGAAAAGTGGGTTTATATACCTAGACTGCAACAGTATGGATGTATAGCGAAACTGCACCCAACACAGCATCGCTACATACTGTGGATAAACTGCACCATTGGTATTTACATTGGTGCTGTCCCACCTGATCAGTTGTCTGTGATTCCATTCTCTAATCTAGACACAGCCTTACAATCTCACTCCCTTCTTTCATCTAACTCCCTGGGTGGGGTGGAGTGGAGGGGGGTGGTGCTTCAAGGAATTAACCTTTCAGAAGATACTTTGATACTTCAAAAGTCTTCCTCAGTTGGGTTGCTTCTTGACTGTTTTGAAATTCACTGTCTTTCATTCAGATTTTTACAGTGGAAGAATTGCCATCACTCAGAAATGCTTAGCGCTGTCCTACTTGTCATGGCAGCTTGTTTGCACTACACTATTATCATGAGCCTGTCAGCCTACCTGGGTTATGAACAAATAGTTTTATTGCTTTTATTTATGGAGCTGTTCTTATCAAACAGCTGGAAATCTGTTGGGATGCCGATTCTTGGATGTTGTTCACGTATGTGAAAATCCTGTTCTCTGTGCCAAGCCTGAGTAAGTCCGCAGGATGCGGGGGGATCTCCACAAGGGAGTGTGTGGCAATGTGTACATGTGGGGATGCGGGGAGGGGAAGGTTCCAGGAATCATTCTGTCTAAGCCACAGAGCAACAGCGGAGCTTCTCTGCAGATGATACTTTACCTAATGGCTAGAATAGCCTCACCAGCCCCAGTACCCACGCTCCACAGTAGAGAGTGGACTAGGGGACTATGTAGTGACCAATCATCTGGTTCCTGCCCTGCCTTATCCCTAGCACCACTTCTTTGTCTCTCAGGGGTACAAGTTCCCTGTGTGCTCCCTCTCTCCCCCTCCCCTACTATTTCGCTCCTAGGTTATGCAGCAGCCCCCTAACTTCTCTGGAAGGGTTCCCACACACCGGTACAGGAGGAGGCAGGATTTGTGCCTCACTGCAGAATCAGAGAAACTACTGACTGTCAGACACCAGTTATGTTTGCTCAGTGCCCAGTAAGGAAGGGTATAGTGCTGTAAAGATGATTAGAAACCACACCCATTTCTGTTGGTTTTATAATATTTCTAAACAAATGAGATCAAAACTGTTAATTTTTGGATATGGCTAAAGTGGACAGTCTTAATATGATGCAGGAAATCCTAACATAGTGGGGTTTTCATATGAAAATATAAGATACTTTTGTATACTCTATAAATTTTTGTACTTGCCTTGTCTACAGCATTCTTCTGCCCTAACTCTTCATCATATATATATATATATATATATATTTAGACTGGTTCCAGATAAAGGAACAAATCCAACAAATAGTTTGAGAGAGCCGTTCCTTCTGTACGTCACAGTGCTATGTTTTGCTAAATCCACAGTGATAAAGGTGGACTTGAACAATGCTTTTGTTTTCTAGTTTAAGTATTTATTGAATGTAATACATTTCAAATGACTAGGATGTTCATTCAGAGTTCTCAAAAATAGATCAGCATGATGAGCTTAATCCAAAGCCAGTTGAAGTCTTTCCCTGTGGGAATCTTTCCCCTGACTTCAATGGACTTTGGATCAGGCCTTAAAAAAAGAGGGTATGTCTACACAGCAAATGGCAGCCCAGGGCTGTGAGTTTTGATGTTTCTAAACACTTTTTCCCCCCTATATTTTTTTGGCTGAAACTATTAACCAAATTTGACCTGAATTTGCAGAAAAAAATTATCCCAGTCTCCCCAGGAGCATTTGGCATTACAAGGAGTTTCTCAAAAGAAGCTTTCCCTGAAGACATTTCACTTCCCTTGCAAGGGTTTTGTCTGGAGAGAAACATTTACCAAAACCTTTCCTCTCTTTCCGTGTCTAGAGAGAGAGAGGTTTCCCCAGGCTTTGTTCCCTAGTACAGAGACTTATTTATGGGATAATATTTTTAATGGGTGACTTTTTTTTTGCATGAAATAATCTTCAGCACAGAATAGTCACAGCCTCGGGATTGTCTAATTTAACACGTGCCACAAGCTCATTGATTTCAATGTGATTTCCCAGAGTGTAATTGAGAGCAGCGATTGTCCCAGCATTTTTAATCTGCTCCAGTGTTTTTGATTTGACAAATAAAACCACAATAGCAAGAAGCTGCCACTGTCTGCTCCCCAAAACACAGAATATTAATACTTTTGATAAAAATAATGCAGAGAAATAAGACTTAATCTGGCAGTTGGCTGTATCTGCTTCAGAAGCTTAAGTTTTCTGCATGTCCTTATCAATGTAAAATATGTTATTTAATTCTGGGACCCTTGGTGTGGAGAGTTCAGGGGGATACCAGAAGAGGCTCTGTACAGAAAGATTCCTTTGTTCTTGGCACAATGAGGTCATTTTGGGGGCTTGATATCAGCTTTAATATATAATCTCATTTCAACAAATTCACCACTGTTCAATTTTCTGCTGCAGAGCTGTTTATTTTCAAAGCCTTTTCTCTATTTCAAAAGGTTCCCTTTTGGAAGCAGCATAAGGTGGAATGTATTTGAAGTGATTTCCTCACCACCATTTCCTTTGAGGGAGGTCTGGGTAAATGCCATTGTTGGAACTAGTTTCTTTAATATTGTGCAAAGAAATCATTTACCTACTGTTATGACCTTATCCTTCTTAATTGCTCTTTTAACTATATGGTCATCCAGCAGATCTCATGACTCTTTTGCAGGTTAAAGGGGCTCCACAAACTGATTGATCTCTGCTTCAAATCCTAGGATGTATAAGAACATGATTGTGATGGCTAAAAACCAAATAGCATGAAGTCTGCAAGCATTCACCTGGGATGTGCTTGTCCCAACACAGGTGGAGTTGTGCCCTAAGTTCATTCTTAAGGTGTGTGCATAAGCAGAGTTGCAACAGGTTGACAGAATTCAGAATCAACCTAGGTAGCTATTGTACGATTAAATAATTGTTGTTATCTGTATAGCATCAATCACAGCCACTGGCTGGTCAGCACTGATTTAGAATAACTCCATTCCTCCTTTAACATGTGTTTGCACCAGTGTGTGTAAGCTTCCTACAAGACAATTGGATTTACAAAACTGAAGAGTTGGCACAAATGCCAGATTTTAAAAAGGCATTTTGGCAGCTAAAGACACAGATGAGTGCTTAGTGAGGTGCCTGAAGCCAATGGGAGATACGCACATAGCTGCCTAGAGTGATTTTTAAAAAGCACCTATCTGCTTGTTGAGGTACATAAATACCTTTGAAAATCTTGCCTTAGGGCCTAATCCAATCCCTGCTGAAATCAGAAACCTTTTTAATTGACTTTCATTGGTCAACATATTCACTGACTACAGCTCTCATTGACTTCCTTATACCTGTTGCTGACTGCAGGATTGGTTATCTAATGCAAGAGTAATTACATGACTAAGACATGAGAGGAAGGAGGAATATGAACTCAGACACACTGTCCCAGAGAGGACATACTGTAAGGCTGAATATTTGCAATTAGAGCTGACCAGGAAATATCAAGTGCATTTTATGTCAATTTTTGGTCTTGTTCCAATGCAGAACAAAAACAACACTTTGAACACTTTTGTGAAAACCTAATGGTGTTTAAATCTGCACTAATGCATTTTAGTTCCTGCACACAGGACATAACTAAAGCAGCTTTCTTCCACTGTGCTAGTGGAATGCAGACCTAAAGCTGGTTTAAGCAGCTCCTTGAGGATTTCTCCTCCCTAGGTGGCCTTGGGGCTTTTCATGGAACTTTATACCATCCATACTGAGAAGCCCATCTGATGCAGATAATCTCAGTGAAGAAAGATACTAGTTCCTCACAGAGCATGATGCTGGACTCTGCTGCAGAGTGCAAGCATGTGGTGTAGTTAGTCATCCTAAATACCTCCTGGTGGGCATGATTTGGATTGTTCCTATGAAGGTGGAAAGGAATGATCCTTTGGCCTTTGTATAGGCCTATTGATATTTTTTGTGTGTTTCAGCCTTAGTTTCTGCCATCACCACTTGATTTTCTGTTCTGTTCTCTTCATCTGGTGTAGAGTTTCTAAGAACCAGTGGAATCTGTGTGAGAGATGAAGCAGAAGGGAATATTTTGGGTGCGGGTCAAAATGCTGATTGTCCAGTCTTGTGTATGATGATAATGCCTCACTAAGTCCAGAGCTTCTCATTCCGTTGGTGGGCCAGAGTTGTCCCTCATTGCTTGGAGTTGTGCTCTGTGTCAAAATATAGCCCTAAGACCTGGACTGAATAGCGGCTAGCTACATACATGGGTTGGTCCAGAAATTGCCTGCAAGAGTTCTAAAAAGGAGAGAAAGGAAATGAGGTTTTGTGGTTTTGTAGAACTTTTGTGAACATGGACGCTGACGTTCTCTTTGCCATTTCATAAAAGTGTTGATTACCCAGCAGCTTACTACCTTACCTTCTCTAATGTAAATACAGAGCCATGTGTATGTTTATGTGCACATATTGCAGAGAACCTGGTCCCAAATACTTAAATAATTTATGTATTGAAAATTAAAAGGGGATTTGCATGTTATGAAATATGGTATTATGTGCATATAGTAGTGATCTAATCCTGTCAGTTATAAGTCAATATAGTTTAGTAACCATTAAGAAAATAGTGCTTCCTCCTTAATGTTCCAGTACTTTTATGTTAAATAAAATACTGAGCCTGATTCTCTGCTACCTTGCACCTGGTGTAGTTATTTACATCTGGTTGTAGTGAGAGCAAAATGAGTGTAAATATGACCATTCTGTCTTGGGTAAAAAGAAGGCAGTGGAGAATCTGGCCTAATAGCTTTGAGTATTGCATTTTGTTTTGTTGCAAAATTGGTATAAATCATGGCCAAAAGGGACCATTGTGATCTGACTTTCTGTACAACACAGGCCATGGAACTTCTTCAAAAGTCTACCCGTAAAAGATGCTTGTCATTGTTTCTGCGTGCACTGATTGCTGTTACGATTCCTGCTAAGGAGCCTCATTTTACTGCCTCTTCATTTATATAACCGCTGATTCCTGTTGGAAGCCCCTGTGTGGAGCACTACAAACAGGTTCTTGGTAAAATTACTGGTCTTGCTCCAGCATTTTTAAGGACATTTCCCCACAAACAATGGTTTAAGTGAGGCCCCTCACTGTCCTTCTGTCTGTGGTGACAGCATTATCCACTGAATACATCCGATGAAGTGAGCTGTAGCTCACGAAAGCTTATGCTCAAATAAATTTGTTAGTCTCTAAGGTGCCACAAGTACTCCTTTTCCATTTGTAACTGATGTCCTTCCCTTCCCTTGTTTCTCATTTTGTGCTGTGTTTACATTTCTTGGTGCACTCTGCATTCATTTTTCTCTGATACAAAATAGTCTTCTGTTACTCAAGCTCAGATGTTTTCCTGCTCCCTCCAGAGCTCTCTTTACAGTCTAAAGAGGAGTCATCTGAAGCCATGTCTTTGTGGCTTATTTCCAGGCATCTTTTGCTTTTCCTTTTTCTCTGTTTGCATATCTATCTCCCTCTCTCTCCCCCCCCCCCATAATAAATAAGAGGAATTTTCTGTCCCATCCTCACCCCTTTTCTGTCAACTGCTTGTGCTAAGTCATCATTCTCGTAACATGCTTACAAAAATCCTGGAATTATAGAAGCCTAGAAATTAGAGATGAAAAAAAATAGGGCCTGGTCCTGCAGCACTGAAATCAATGGGAATTTTGCCACTGACTTAAGTAGGAGCATTCTTGCTCCCATAGGCCCTGATTCAAAGTCCAGTGAAGTCAATGGATAAGGCCCATAGTCAGTGCAGATTGTTTGCTGTGGAACTTTATCTTATTTTAAATCCCCTCTGATGGGGATTTCAATGGCAGTATATAATAAACAATGAGTCATCCAGTTGTATTGCACAATGGGATGAGAGAGTATTGTGGAGGTACCATGCCCTATCGAGGGAGATGGTTACATCACACACTGGTGATCTTATCCACTGGTCAGTGTACATAATACCATTGGCAGGATCTCGAGGGATTTGTCCAACATCTCCGATTCACCAGCGCTTGGTTGCCAGTGAGTGTTGTGAATCTGAACTTTGATCCTTGCTGTTAGAGTAATAGGTTCTAGGATGTTATTGTTATTTTTAAATGCCCATGGCACTTTGTTGTAGAACCTGATCCTGTAAATAATCTCAAACCCTTGCTATTTGCCTTAGAGCTATATACAATTCCATATTATATTTTGGGCCCCCTTTCTCTCCAGTGGGCTTGGTTGCCTGGAAAAATACATCTTCTATAATACAATTCTGATTCCCCCTAACCAAGTTCTTTGTGGTGCTTCATGGGAGATGTAGTTTGGCCTGGAAGCTCAGCACATATGAGAGAATGGGATATCAGGTTCCTGAACTAGAACTCCCATGAGGCAATATGCCACTGTAGGAAAAATTCAAAATTAACTGACTTGAAACAGGTCAGTTCCACAAACTGAAATGAAACATTTTGACTTAGGAGGGTTAAATGACTGACAGTAATTGAAAGTGTCAAAATGAAATGTGACATTTCCAGGAACAGCCAGCATGGATTCACCAAGGGAAGGTCATGCCTGACTAATCTAATCGCCTTTTATGATGAGATTACTGGTTCTGTGGATGAAGGGAAAGCAGTGGATGTATTGTTTCTTGACTTTAGCAAAGCTTTTGACACGGTCTCCCATAGTATTCTTGTCAGCAAGTTAAGGAAGTATGGGCTGGATGAATGCACTATAAGGTGGGTAGAAAGCTGGCTAAATTGTCGGGCTCAACGGGTAGTGATCAATGGCTCCATGTCTAGTTGGCAGCCGGTATCAAGTGGAGTGCCCCAAGGGTCGGTCCTGGGGCCGGTTTTATTCAATATCTTCATAAATGATCTGGAGGATGGTGTGGATTGCACTCTCAGCAAATTTGCGGACGATACTAAACTGGGAGAAGTGGTAGATACGCTGGAGGGGAGGGATAGGATACAGAAGGACCTAGACCAATTGGAAGATTGGGCCAAAAGGAATCTGATGAGGTTCAATAAGGATAAGTGCAGGGTCCTGCACTTAGGACGGAAGAACCCAATGCACAGCTACAGACTAGGGACCGAATGGCTAGGCAGCAGTTCTGCAGAAAAGGACCTAGGGGTGACAGTGGACGAGAAGCTGGATATGAGTCAGCAGTGTGCCCTTGTTGCCAAGAAGGCCAATGGCATTTTGGGATGTATAAGTAGGGGCATAGCGAGCAGATCGAGGGACGTGATCGTTCCCCTCTATTCGACATTGGTGAGGCCTCATCTGGAGTACTGTGTCCAGTTTTGGGCCCCACACTTCAAGAAGGATGTGGATAAATTGGAGAGAGTCCAGCGAAGGGCAACAAAAATGATTAGGGGACTGGAACACATGAGTTATGAGGAGAGGCTGAGGGAGCTGGGATTGTTTAGCCTGCAGAAGAGAAGAATGAGGGGGGATTTGATAGCTGCTTTCAACTACCTGAAAGGGGGTTCCAAAGAGGATGGCTCTAGACTGTTCTCAATGGTAGCAGATGACGGAACGAGGAGTAATGGTCTCAAGTTGCAGTGGGGGAGGTTTAGATTGGATATTAGGAAAAACTTTTTCACTAAGAGGGTGGTGAAACACTGGAATGCGTTACCTAGGGAGGTGGTAGAATCTCCTTCCTTAGAGGTTTTTAAGGTCAGGCTTGACAAAGCCCTGGCTGGGATGATTTAACTGGGAATTGGTCCTGCTTTGAGCAGGGGGTTGGACTAGATGACCTTCTGGGGTCCCTTCCAACCCTGATATTCTATGATTCTATGATTTTAAATGAGATTTTTTTCAGAATTTCCAATCTGATTATTTTATTTTAATTTCAGCTTCTTGCCCCGATTTGGAATGAAAACACTGAAATGTCAGAATTTATTATGGGATGGAAATTCTAAATTTCATTTGGCTCTGCTGTTTTCCTTCTAGGAGTATAGGAGCCAATGGTTCTTACCTCTGAGCATTCATCTCCAACTGCTACATGTGCTGATTTGCACAAAATCTGTATCGGAAAAGTGTTCTTTTATTAAGCCTTGAACACCAGTGAATAAAAATGGCAGCCAGCCACTTTCCTCATCCTGAATACAGCTGGCACTTCATTAAAATTGAATGTAGCACACTTTCAAGCAGTTGTAACATGCATCTTGGAGAAAGTGCATAAATGTTTTGACATTCTAAAAACTCCAAATCCATAGATTTTATTGAGAAGAAACTGGAATGGAATTCCCCAAGAATGAAAAGTGAATGGCAGAATATCAGATTGGAAAGTGCAGTGTCTGGGGTCTAATCCTAGAGATGAAAAGGAAAAATGAAATAAAATAGAGGCTTGTAGTTTTGACTCAGTATCGGAAGGTGCTCCAATATTATGGTTATGGAGCCATATAATTATTCAGATTGACAGAGAAACTCACTTGGAAAACATGCTACTAGAATAAGAAATTTAAGTATCATTAGTGAACCTGAGCAGTAGAGCTTGGTAAGCTGGCTAAATTATCCCTTAACTGGCTTTCAGATAACCTTCTTCTGATTAATTCTACCATAAGGATCCCTCTTATAAAGATACTTGTACCTTGAATCCCAGGACTGTCTTAGTCATGGGTAAACCAGGGACTGTGTTAAATGATAAAGAGAAACTGGAATTTAATAGACTGTGTATTGGCAGTTTTCCATAATACACTTCCAGCCCGACCACAAAAGACGTTTGTTCTGTTCAAAAAACAACTTGATGAACTTTATCTATCCGTCTCCCTTCAGGTCTTCTTTAAGGGCTAGGGCTAAGAATGGATACAAGTTACAGGTACATATTTTGAACACCTGAAGATGCAAAGGATTTTATTTTAGCAAAATAGGAGGAAGGGTCCTTCCAATAAGGAAGATTGTGGGGAAACCTGAAATGGAATGTAAGTGGCAGATGTTACTTTAATAGAGGCTTTCTAGCTATCTGTAGAGACCCTTGTGCTATGGGGCACTTGAGCTTGGCTCATTTGATTTGGTGGTTCTGAATACGTTTTATGAAAAAATAACTCACCAACGTTTTGTTGTGTAATAACAATATTAAGCATTGAATGAGTTTGTCTTGAATGAGTTTGTCTTGATTTAGGGGTTGTTTCTTGCTCTTAGCATTACAAAGCGTATAAGGAATAGCCAGATGATATCACATCTAGACGTAATGTTCCCATTATTGTCTTAATTCAACACTGGCAGCTGTTTCCTTTATTTAAAACATTTTCTATAATTTTTTTCTTCAGGTGGTTCCTGAAGTATCACGACAGATTAAATGTTTGCAGCAAAACAGGCATTTCATATAAAAAAGTATTTCTTAGAACATCCCATCTATAATCAAAATCATTTAGAGGCTAATACTCCTTATATTATGATACCTTGGCATTATAGCCATAGCCTGTCTTTGTCTACTTTATGTAAGAGTAAGTTTTCTGAAAAAACCACATTATTTTATATCCTGTTGTGAACTGAATTATTCCTGTATTCCTTATTATGCCTGCCTTCCTGACTTATGGGCATAATAAATCTGATACTATAATTAAACTTTTTTAAATATTTGGATGCTTACATAAAACTGATATAATTTGAAAATGAAAAAATGAAAGTTTGTTTTGGTACCAACTGTCTGACTGTAAGTGAGATTTCTACTCTACTCTCCTGGTTTCTGTCCATAGCATGAAGACGAAGCAATAGTACTAATTTTCCTACGAACTTCCAACAAACCCATAGTCCCTTTGATATAATTTAAAGTGGGGGATGAGCAAACTTTTCCTAGCGTGGACCTCTTCTTAATAGGAAACTTCCAACCTAGACTATGTGCCCTCCCATTCACACTTGCACAACATCATTGTATCAACTATAGTAGAGCAGACCAGAGGATGACTATTCAATTTCAGAACAACTTACAGAATTATTTATTTTCATTTCATTACAAAACCACATATTTCAGCTTTGAAACAGTATATTTTGTTGAAATTTCATATTGTCAAAAATGGTCCTACCACTTCTAAACTGTAGCAATTTCTTAGAGGTATGCTAAGAGATTTTATGTAGTTATTTTAACTATCTTCAGAATAATGTGACTTGTTAGTTTTGAAATAGACTGACAGATTAAACTAATCTACATATGTAGGTTCTTTTCTGCAAACAATTGGAAAACTGGGTTCTGTTTCCATGAATGTTGTTCATTTGATTTCCTATATTGATTGCCTAGACTGCATTTTAGGTACTTTCTCTCCAGAATGATGAGAATGTTAATATTGCTGCTCAGTTCAATGCCACTTTGGGGGAAGATTTCCCTATGTAATTGAGTGTGTAATTGCGCTACTTCCAGTTTGATATAACATCTGACACCATGTCATATTTGCCTTCAGAGGGCAAGTTGGTTGAAGAGAAGTTCAATGCTTGAAATGCATGAGCCCCCAGCTGTGACTGAGGCTGGGCCTTAACTAGAAATTTTCTTGTATTGCGGTGTCAGAGGTTACTTTTTTTTTTTTTTTTTTTGGCCACTATAAACTGTCTACTATAGGAAGCTTTTGGCAGTATAGGTATACTGACAAAACTTAAATGTAGACTAGGCCTGAGAATGCTTAGACTTCTGGAGACATAGTTTACATCAGGCATTCTCAGAGGCTTAGCAGAAGCTTCAGAATGCAAACAATACATGATCTAATTAGCATAATCACTTGGATTCTAGTAACGTTGCCTATTCTTACACTACTGTCTTTCTTTAATACAGAAGTATATAAAACAAAATGAAGCCAGGTATAAAGAGGCTATATCTATAACACACACACACACACACACACACACACACACACACACACACACACACACACACACACACACACACAACTCAGCAACTAGTATTAATTTTTCCAAACAGTATCATTTAAAGTTCAATCAGACACACTAAGGATCTACAAAGAGACCACGGGATACTTCCAAAATCAGATATCCCTGGGGAAAAACAGAAAATGAATCTCCTAGTGCCTCAAATCATCCTACCCCAGTGAGTCATGTCATAAAAAATGATGAAGCCAGAAATGGAAATATTACCAATATGGTGGACACCAAGCAATGGACAAATGAGGTAGAAGAACATTAATCAGTATTTGATTATCTTAACAATAACCTTTTTGAAAATGAGACTATAATTGTTGTTGTTGCTAATGAAAAGCTCGATACTATCATTAGTTGCAGCACATCTTGTTTTAGGTCTGTGGGTGAAGGAGGGGAAGAGCTGGCATAAGCCAAATAAGAGATCAAGAAGGCCGCAGATGTTCATAATGTGTTTTACATGAGTATTGTGTTTTGTGAAGGGAAATTTCAGTAAATAACTGAATTCATTTTTCCTTAAGGTAACTGCTCAGGATTTCTCAATGCGATGATAAATTTAACAAAATTGACAAAAGTGATACCATTATTGCTAATTCTTGCGCTATTAGTAGTTTGAAATACTATTTTCCTACAGTTTGTATTTGCTGGAGTTATGGTCCTGAGAAAAAGAGAATGAGAGAGGGATTTCAGTCAGGCATGCTGGGAGCTATAGAAGTAGGGAACAAAAAATATGTTGCCTTTATTTCCTTTGTGTAATGGCTGCCTGTTGTGGCCTAACAGTGCTTTCCCAGAGACAATGTATATTTTATTGGAAAATGCTGCAGTGGTACTCTCAGAAGAAATGCTTTCATGTGATCCAGAGTGATTTGAATTTGGGGTTCTTGGTGTGAAATTCTGGTCTCTTGATCACAGCCAAGTTTCCCCATAGGAAGCTGAAGAAGGAATAAAGTCAAACAGAATACATCCCATGGCATGGTGTAGGGCAACTGCACAGACTGGTGGAAGCTGCAAGTACCTTCCATACATCAGAGTAATGGCCATGATCCTTCTCCCCCAATACACACATTCACATAATTATGGCCAATGGTTCTGTCCATCATGCCCTATGGTAGGGAGAAGACCAGAAGCAAGTGGCAGAGTTGGGTAGGCTGGATTTAAATCACACAGGGATTCCCCTATGAAAAGGTATCCCCAGGTAACCAAAGCCTTTCAAAGATTAGGGGTGAGATTTTGGGCCACACTCCATCTGCTTTGTGCTGCTCTAGAGGCAGAAGGGTATGGAAAGCTGCCTTAAGAGGTCAGTTCCTGAAATTTTAATGTTACAAAAACCAGTTACAGTTCTGGGTACAATCTTGCCCTGGTATGCTAAGAAATTGATAAGTTTCTCAATTGTCTAAGGGCATAATTATGCAGATACTCTGTGGACCTGATCCAAAGACTGTGAAAAGATTCCCAGGGATCTGAATGGACATGAGATCAGGACCCACCTGTCTAACACTCACTGAACATGGAGTATTATGGAGTGTACTCTATTTGTGTAAACAATTAGGAAAATATCCATGCATTCTTCTTTTCTAAACTGTACTTGAATGAATAATTCCTCTGTCAATTCTGTTTGTATAAGAGATTACTTGGATTGGTTTAAAAAAATCCCTCTAAACTGTTTTTAATGAACAACTAGATTTTTGAGTAAATACAACTTTGTTTAAAAAAAAATCTGGAACATGTTGATTGACTGTCAAATCTCAAATCAAGAAGTTTCCAGTTTTTAAGCTAAAAATATTCTTGGCTTGTGGCTACCAACATTCAATTTTCAGTTTTTTCAATAAGAAATCAACTTTCCACAGAAGATATTAATGATTTTTTTCCCCTTGACTCTTTCCATGGTAAAACAAATTCTGATCAGTCTAACTGTTACTGCAAAAGTATTTTAAACAGGGTAAAACTACTGGAACTTGTTTGACCAAGTTATGCTCTCACCTATGCCACCGTCTTAAGTGAACATTTATCAGGCAAAATTTAGGAAAAAAGGGCCTTCTGTGTTGTAATTCATGATGGCCCCATCACTGTGCATGTTAGGGAGCTATTGGAGAATTTAATGGTGATTCAGTAAAATGATGATTACTGCTGTCCGTCTCAAATGAAAAGATGTTTCTCCATTCAGGAACACTTTAAAGGGGAAGCAATTTTATCACTAACTCGTGTCATGATTATTTTTTATCCATCGTTTTGAAGGTAGTAGAACATTAGTCGTCATATTCAAAAAACCTCTATTTCCTGTGTCGTCAAAGCAGTCTTTGTGAGCCTAAATTATTTTGAACTGAAATGCGATGAAGGAACATTTGTGGATTAATATTAAGAATAATTTTTTCCTACAGAACGCCTTCCATGTAGCTCCAAAATAATTTTCCAGATGTAGTTTCTTCTATATTAAGTGTCCTATATTTCTTTTCAAGCACAAGTACGGAAATATTCTTTCTTTGGCTCTGCTTTACTCTTTTCCCCCCACTTATTTGAAACAACAATCCACTGGCAAAATGGGTTGCCGGTGTTTCCTCTTGTCCCCACACTGCCTCTATATCAAGCTGAATTATTTGAGGGAAGTCAGATCACTAGCAGCAAATGCCTTTTCTGCCAAACAAGTCTCTCTGATATTTGGAAGGGGAGAAAAGAACATAGCTTTGCAATTAGGGATGCACATTCATAGAGAGAATGTGGTCTGAATTTTCAGTGTGTGTTACAAGGTGTGGCATAGATAGCATAGCTCATGCATGTATGTTACCTTATTGAAGCTGCTTAGATCCCACGATAATATCTCTCACAGGAAAATAACTTACAGAGGCGGAGAATATATCTGTGTCACTGTACCCCATATTCTTCTTAGTTGTATGACTATGATATAATTATGATGCATTTTGTACAAGATGTGGTACGTAAGATGTCATTGGAAAAGTTATGATTTGCTTGGGAATCATAGCTCCAGGGGCAGGGGCTGTTGCATTTCCTGTCCACATTGAGGGAGGGGTAAATTCTATGAGCTTACGCTGTACAGTTCCCTGTGCAGTGCAAGCTGGTATAATTTTGGGTTTATACTCAAGTGGTGGTGGGGGGTTCTGGGGGTTATCTGGCTGTGGGCTCTCTATTGTTGGTTCATACATGCAGGCTCTCTGACCAGCTGGGTGTGTCCCTGCCTGTGTGAATGCTGGAAGTGTAGGACCTGGAGTGGGTCCGAGGCTTGTCACTGTTGTACAGTGTGAGAGGGAGTCCAGGCTGGTGGTTCAGAGGACTCAGTGGTACTCCAGTTCCAGGTGGCACCCCGGGGGAACCTGTCACATATGTGATTGACCATTTTCTCTTTCTTGTCTGAGAAAAATGCTCTAATTTCTTAGAAAAGTTTCTCATGCAGCTGGAAACTTCTAGATTTTTGAGAAATCCCATGAACAAATATTTATTCTTGAGCGGAGAACATTTCAATATTTCCCATCTTTTGATCATATTGAAAATGTTTGCCCCAGTTAGTTTATTATCCAGATGAACAGCTAATATTGGGATCATCAGTGAAGACATTGGGTTGCAGCCTGTTGATTTCATAAAATAATCCAGTCTTGATTTACTTTTACACAATTATTTAATTCATTCAATAGTTAAGATACAAAATATCTGACAATCAGTAGCTGAAGTTTGTCGAAGGCAAATTGTGCTTCAAGGCTGAGATACCTCAGGCTCTCCTATTGGGGCAGATGTGTGCTAAGCAAACTGGAAGTCTGGCTAGTTCCCCTTGTTTGGGATGCTGAAACTACTAAGGGATGTCCCACAGCTGCTCCATTACTGTGAAGAGAGGGGACATGGGCGTAGGTAGGTAGAAGAGGTTGCAGGTGCCATTGGGTATTCATCTCTAGTGAGAAAGTGGGCTTAAAAGTTGGGCCAATAAAAGATACTACTTCACCCACCTTGTGTCTCTAGTATCCTGAGACCAACACAGCTACAACACTCCATACATTCCTCTCTACTAATAGATTGAACACCACAAACCTGGGTAATTTTCTTCAGCTGCTTTTATGCAGATTACTAGCCAATTCTTCCATGCTCAGAGTTTGCCCAATTCTTCCTTTGCTCCTTTCTGGGAAGGCATCTTAGGTCTTGGCTCCACTTACCAGGGGATTGACGTGCAGCAATCGATCCACCAGGGGTCAATTTAGTGCAGGGGTCCCCAATGCGGTGCCCAGGGGCACAATGGCGCCCGCTGGGGCAGTTGTGTGCGCCCGCAGGAATGCCACCACCGAGCACGGCTGCCGGAGAACCGCCCTCCAAAATGCCACCGAGTCATGTTGCCATTTCTCAGTGGCATTTCAGCGGTGGGGTGCCTGGCACCCACCAGTCTTCTGGGAATAGGAATATGCTATTTCCACAGAGAGGTTGGGGACCACTGATTTAGTGGGGTCTAGTGAAGACCTGCAAAATCGACTGCCGATCGCTCTCCCGTCAACTCCGGTACTCCACCTGAACAAGAAGCATACGGTAAGTCCACCCACCGTGATGTAGACACTGCAGTAGGTCGACCTACTATGTTATCATTTTCTAACATAGACACAAGGTACATTGACTCCAGCTACATTATTCATGTAGTTGGAGTTGCGTAACTTAGGTCGACTTAGCCCCATCATGTAGACCTGCCCTTAAATCACCACCGCTCCTTGGGATGCCTTCCTCTGGTTACCCACAGCTATACTGACTGCAAATCCCTTTGTCCTGCTTCTCTTGTCATTAATTAGTCTGGTGCCAAATATTTCCTCTGTGTGATCTTTTCCCAGGCACCCATTTTGTCTCTCTGCCTATCAGCAGTGCCCAGCTTAGAACCTCTTTTCTTCTCCTTCACACAGTACTGCAAGCTTCCCTTACTCTCACACCCATCCCCTCTCTACTCCAGCACCTCCTGTTATCTTTTCCTCCTAGTCCTCCTACCAAGCAGATACCTGCAGAACTCCCAGGCAGAAATGGTGCTGGGGTGGGGTGGTGGGGTAGGGGAAGCATGCAGAAAAACTTGCCATCACCTGTCTGTGGCTCTCCAAACTAGGTCAGCATGTGGAAACTGGGCTAAGAGCAGTTCTCTCTCTCAATCCTGGGTGTCTTAAAGAAGAAAGAGCCATGATGCCAACCTGCCCAGAGAGCAGCGCATGTCACAGGGTGATTGGGCCCTTTAAGAGGTAGTGAGTAGAGCCCCACCTGTGCTTCACTCAGCTTCCCTTCCTAGGTGGGGAAAGTTAGCACAATCCTATGACAGGTTGATCATCTGGCTAAAAGTCCCAAACATAGGGATAAAAGAGATGCTTCCAGAGATGCACAGGGAGAGAGACTGGTCAGCTAGAGAGGGACTGGCTCCAAGAAGCTGACCAAGGGGCACAGCCTTACTGAGTTGCTGACAGAGGCTCCAGAAGGAAGGTTGTGAGTCTCCCCGACACAAGGAGGGGAAAGTGATGCAAGTTACTGACAAAGGCCCCAAGAAGAAGGGTGGTGGGATTCCTGAACCAAGGAAGGGAGGACCTCTTCCTTATTCAGAGCACATCCCTCAAGAAAGGGGGTTATCAGACTCCTGGCTTAAAGGAGAACAAGGTCTGGAACTAAGGGGCTGCATTTTCATAGGACTTAATAAATAAGAACCCTCCCCCCCCCCAGGGAGGATCTTACTTAAGTGTTTTAATCTGTGAGCAAATCATTTCAAGAACCCTGCTGGAGCTGAGGGTGGGATACATGCAGAACCATGCCATGCTGCCAGGAGGTGTGATCTGGGATGGCTTCCAATCACAGGGGAATATGGGCCTTCAGTTAAAAAGTAGAAAGAACCAGAGGGGAGCACCTGCCCTACTTCTAGGATGTCAGGAGATGATCCTGTGGAAAGGGATCCCTTAGGGACTTTTATATACACTCCCATTTCCTATACTGTTACCATGCTGCTCTTCCAGTGGCTCCCTTTGTCTCCCTCATTCACCTTGTAACTTCATGTATTTCCTCATTCTTTACCTTGTGCTTGAAACAGCCAGTTAGATGCCAACCTCCCTTCTCTTCTTTCAGGAAAAAAATATCTGTAGATGCACCTCTAGCACAGAGCATTCCGGCTAGCAAGGCCATACACGACTTCATGCTTGTTTCCGATGACTTTGTCTTCATAGCAAAAAAGGGAGTTTTTACATCAAGTAACTATGCTGATGTAAAATCCTGCTGGAGTCATGTCACAGGCAATTTCTACCTCCATGTAGCTAGTCAAGGTACCCCCAGGTGAGGAAATGAGTGTAATTTAACCTCAGCTACTAATTGACATAAACCCTACTTGCGCCTTGTGTCCACTAGGATTTTACATTGAGCTAAGTTAGCTATCTGGAGGTAAAACTCACCTCTCCCTTCAGTAAGGACATATCCTAAATGCAATGTCTATGTTAGGCTTTTAGCCTCAAGTTAATTGATTGCCAGTTAACTTGAGACTATGTCTTGGTTTGCTTTTACACTGAGATAGATAACTTGACTATACTGGCAAAACTTTTCCGTGCAAACTAGGCCTTCGTACTTCAACAAGTATTTATATATGAATCCCATTCATCCTGTTCCTAATGGACACATAATTAAGAGACAGGAACCTGAATCTTTACTAATAAGAATAGTGTTTTTATTTTTCAGTAAAATATTCATCTCTTTACTTTTAAAAATCAGTACATGCATATAAAGCATAACAATAACACTATATCACTATGACCTATTACTGATAAGAATGCAAACTGTAATTACCAATATCCTTTCAATGGCCTTTTCTGTTCCAATCTGTTTTTTTTCTTTTTTACCTTGAACTTGTAACTGTTCCTGAATCCCAATCATGACACAATACAGCACTGTTTAAGGGAAGTTTCTAAAGGAAGAACTATGGTTATTATATCAATAGGCACAGTCTCGATCAGACTCTTTCTAGAGGGCAGAGGCCACTATATGTCATCATGCATTCCTATCTGAAAGCGTATCCCTCTCCCTGTCCCTTTATTTAGTTTTATCTAACAAGCTATTGCAAAACCTTTTCAGAAATAAATTCTACCAGGAGCCCAACTGTGGAGAAATGTATTTACCTTTGCAGCATTTCACTCGTTGACATACAAATTAGGAAATATATTTTATGCTTGCCCTTATTTTGCTATTATGACAGGCTTGTGGATTCAGTTAGATTTCCTGAAGCAGAAGTTAAATAATTTAAAAACAGCACAGGTAGAGCTAGGGTTGGGACCCAACAAATGATGCCCAAATGACCCACTGAAGTGGCTTGGCTTTGATGTGCTCCCCCATTTTTGGGAACGGGGGGGGGGGAGGACAGAAGCCTATTAACAGGCTCCTGACCCTGTGGTACCACCACTAGGGGTTGGAAAGCAGGAAGTCAGGACTGGGAGTTAGCACAACAATGTAGCTCTGGCCCAGTATGCTCCACTCTCACCCCAGGGTGAGCTACAGGGGTGAACACATTTAAAAGGAGCCCCACACCACTGATAGCCAGTAAAGGCAGGGCCAGCAACAGGATCAATCCCCAGTGAACGTATTAAAAGGAGTCTGCTGCTGGCAGCAACAGTAATTGGATCAGTACTGATGTGAGAGGAGAATGCTTATTTAAAATACGTTGGGTAACAATAAACTGGTTTCTCTCCAAATTGAATCTCTTCTTTTCCCGGCTGTTTGTTTTCTTTCCTCTGCAGAACACCCCCTTTCCCACAGGACGTTGCTCCCTTGCGGGGAGATGATAGCTATCATTCAAATCTAGACTCTTGTGGGAATAAAATCTTTTTTTCTAACATAGACACAAGCACTCCTGGCTCACTAGGGGATACCACACTAATGGTTATGTATGTCCAAAGTTGACTAAACACAAATGCCTTATCTCCACTCCCATTTTAGTCACTGGAGTAGCTGCACATGTGCAAATTATTCTCCACTAATGTGAACCGTCTACACTAGGCGTTTGCATTGTTAGCTAAGGCCTTTTCTATATGGGTTTGAAGTCTTTAAATCATGATTTGAGGACTTCAGTAACTCAGCCAGAGTTTAGGGGTCTACTGCAGGAGTGTCTGGGCTAGGTTCTGTGCCCTGCATTGTGCAGCAGGTCAGACTAGATGATCTGGATGTCTCTTCTGGCCTTAAAGTCTATGAGGATTGGGTCTCAGCCCTTTCTTTATGTAAGCAGGGGAATAGTCCCGCTATTGTGGGGAACTTTCCTGGCTTCTGCACTACCCCAGTGAAGTGGGCTAGCGAAAGGATCTGAGTCCTTGCTTCCACTTCCTTTAACCCAGTGGCCTCTCTGCCCTTGAGGACGCCCCTTCCACTCTCCTGTCTGGCAGAGTCCTCGTAACCCCACCAAGGCTGGGCCCAGGATTTCTGGGAGGCTCGACCCCCCAACCCTGCTGTGGTCACCTAGGACAGGGGCTAGAGTGTCCCCACTCTGGGGTACTCTCTCTGCACTGGGCACTTCTCTGACCCACTGATTATTACATACAATTTGAAGCAAATGCAAGTTATTTAATCAACAATTAATTTTAAAATGAATAAGGGGAAATGGGAAAGGTTAAAGGAAACACATCAACCCGCTCTGTGGCAGGGAACATCACAAACAGCGTCTCTGGAACATCAGGGCAGTTCACAGTCTGTTCCTTGTAAGTCCCAGGCCTCCTGCTCAGGCCCTGTTGCAGGGATGCTGTGGGTTGGACACTTGCTCTGGTGGTGGCCACAGGCTCTAGGTGGCAGGGCCCTTCTTCCCAGCGTTGCCCCCGCCCTGTTGGGGTTACCAATCCCCCTTTGAGTCTGGCCTGCAGAGCCTCCTGGCTGAGGCGTCCCCCTGTGCTGGGCCCACTGCCCAGGGTCCCCCCTCGCTCTCCCCAGCTGCTCATGACACCCAGCTCCGGACTGCTCCAGCCCCAGCTCCACTCTGCCTCAGCGCTGCTGCTGCTGCCCTGCCTCCAGCTCCCTGGGCTGCTTCTCCGGCCCCTCTGCCTCTGGGTGCTGCAGCTCTGCTCCCAGGACAGGTCTGCTCTGCAGGCTGCTTCTGTGACTCTGCTCCCAGCACTGACCTGCTTCCTGGGCTGCTTTTCTGGCCCCTCTGGCTCTGGCTCCTGCAGCTCTCCTCCCAGGGCAAGTCTGCTCTCTCTGGGCTGTGCCTCTGGCTTTGGGGCTGCAGCTCTGCTCCAAGGACAGGGTCTGCTCTCTCTGGGCTGCTTTTCTGGTCCCTCGGGATCTGGCACAGCTCTGCTCCCCAGCTTAGCTTGGGCCCCTGCTTTCTCCTTAGCTCGGCCCCACTCCGTCTGACCCAGGCAATTCCAGCTCACACGGAGGACGGGAGCTCCCTGGCCTCCTGACTCCCTGATTAGCTTGCCCGCCCTGTCATTCAGGCTGACCTTGAGCATTGGCCTCCCCATTGTTCCTGGGGGCTGTCAGTCTCAGGGTCCTGATTCCCCATCGACCCTTCCCCTTTGAGTACTGGGAGCCAGCAGCTAAACCGCCCCCACTGAATGTTAATAAGAGAACAACAGTCCCCCTACATTTACTTCGTCAGTAGTGGATATTCCCCATTTGAGGGAATCCACTTTGTGGGAGAGTTCTAATCCCCACCTTGGAGGAAGCCAGCAATATTTCCTCTCCTCCACGGTAGGCCAGTAAGTCCTTCCTGCCCTTACTGGGAGTCTGGGTATATGCACCCCATCACAGTACCAATTAGTGGACAAGTTACTTCTCTCTCCCTTCCTGGGTGCATTATTAACGGTAGTAAATATCTTTTATTATTGTTAGTGCCCAAAATCTGTATAGGGGTTGGGGCTCCTTTATGCTTGGTGCTGTAAGAACATAGAATAGGCAATCTCTGCTCCAGAGGGCTACACTTTGATATATTTTCACAACACAATGGTAGTTCTTATTCAACTGCCTATGGTCTATTCTCCCTTTTGGTTTTGAAACAGGTGAAAAAGGACAATCTCAAATCCATACTTATAGGTCTCCCTTACTGCTCTTAAAAGATCATTCTACCAACCAAATCTTAGAGTATTTGGTATTTCCTGAACAGACATGCAAGAGTCCCGTGGCATTCAGCAGTGCTGTACGAATGCAGATTTCTCTTTAGTCTCCACAAAACCAAGTCGAACAGTTCCAATATAGTAGCATATTTGGCAAAGGACACTTTAAAAGCAAAAGGGATTCTCAATAATGCTTGTAACATACATTCTTAAATATGAGTTGTAACATTCATTCTGATAGTAAACCAATCAGTAAACCTCGGTTTCAAGAACTATTGAGTCATCACTTTTACTGCCCTTTTTTTTTGAAGTGTCAGGGGTGACATTGCTGATAGTTTTAGCATATCATGCCAAACTGTCATCTATTTCTCTTTTAATTATCTCCTTTAACCAAAGAAGATAACCATCTTCTACTATGTACTGTCAAGTCTGATCACTTTCAAATGACCAGAGTAAATGAATAGAAATCAACCTGCTAGGAATATTTTGACACTTGTGTATAATTAACCACCTAAATTATGCCCCCTGGCAATTTTCCAAGAGTAGGAATAGCCGTAATATCTTAATGTGTTAGGCAGATTTGTTCAGTTAGAACACCCAACGGAATGTTAGCGACAGTGGGACTGCTTCTGGAGACGAATTTCAAAATGATACAGTTGATTATCAGTACTTCCCAGAAAGGAGGTTGTACAGTTTTTTAAACCTATGTCTACAAATGCTTTACTTACTCAAAAGAGAGCAAGTGTATAAATGACTTCCTATAATATTTGGATATTAATTTTGACAGCAAAATCAGTCACACTTCCTTGGCACAGTTTGTGTCATTTTATTAATTATGTGGCATGCCCATGGTGCAGATTGTCCTTAAACTACAGATGAGGGAGTGTGTTGAGTGGTTACAAGATCACTGCTGAGTAAATACTATAGAATGTTGTAAATCAAAGTGCAGTGGCATCTATTAATTGGACAGTGTCATCCAGTGCAGAGTAAAACATCTAAGATCAGAATTTCAGAACTGGTTAAGCCCTTTTATTTGGCGTAAAGTGGCAATAGTAGGGGTATGATCTCGATATTTGTATATAAAATATTTGAGGCGGAACACTTACTAACTCAGCAATGAGAGTGTGCTTCCAACCCACTAACTAAAGGCTTGGCACAGATGTAATTTATCAAGTGAGGTGTAAGGGGCTATAAGACCATGCCCATTTCACAAATAGAACTGCAAACAAGCATAATTACTCTGGGTGAATATGACCAGAGATAAGTGAATGTAAGTTTATAAATCTTGTTTTATAGTGGTATGACATATGAACCATGTTCGGGAACTCTTTGGCCTACGTATCTGCCAGGGTTAAAACTTGATCCTTTAACAATGTTATAACTCGCTCAATCTTCAGCTGCACACAGTAGGGAGAAAGGGGAGCTGTAAAGGAGTCATCTGGGGGTCCCTAGTCTTGTGCTGGTTCTATGCTATCCCTGACATAGTTTATGGCAGCTTCAGTGCTGTAAATTACGTACACTAGCAATGGTCCCAAGGTGGGATAGCCACTACTGCTACTGGCAGTATTAGCAGGTCTAGAGGGTGTGACTTGGGAGGGTGCTTTGTCCAGTCTAGTTTTAAATGTTGAAAGCAATGGCGCATCCACCGCTTTTTCTGCGGTTGTACTAATTTACCTGGCAGTCTCTAGTCTTCCTTCTGTGCTTTATTTTGCACTTGAAAGAGTGTTATACCAAGAAAATAAAAACCAGCAGGATCTTATTAAAGGGGATAAGGCAATATGCCGCATTTATTGTGAATACAGAAAGAATCATAGTAAGCAGTCAGTTATATCTATAACATTCCATTCAATTTCACATCCATTCACACATTCATTCATACACGCACAGGTTCTGCAAGGTTGTTATCATAGTTACCAGCCTTAGAGTTGCTCGTGCCAAGCCACTGGCCAGGTGGCCTGGACACGAGGAGGGAGCAGGGCCTTGTCAGATGCGTATCTGATGCTCCTGGAGGTTGGTTTGCAGAATCAGACCAAAAGTCCTCAGTCTTCAGGGTCTGTTCTTATAGGGATCAATCCTCATGTATTTGCCTCGTCATGCTGTTCTCAGGTTTGAAGTGATAATCAATGACTGTTCTCATGTTTGAAGTGATAGTCAATCATACAGATGGAACAGCAATGACGGAATGACAGTATGTTGTTATCTTGCTCTTCGGTTCTTTGGCCCTCCTGTCATTGGGGCAAGTATGCCCAAAGGGTTACTGGGCTATCTCGTCCTCTGTATTCTTCAGCCAAACAGTCTTATTTTAAGGCTGGCACATCAATCTTTAATTTTTCATTCTTTATTCATTCATACATACAATCACACTCCAATGTATATCCTGTCACATCTGCATTTTATCACCTACTCATCCTTTAACATAACCATTCTAAAATCAGTTGGACATGGCAGACTTCAATAAGTCTATTCATCCCACTCGTTACATCTAAAAGTAAACAAACAAGATAAGCATGCAAGAGTGCGGGGGTTCACAAATCTTATTCTGGAGTTCAAGAAAACAAAGTTGTATCAGCCATAAAGGACAGTTGTTATCTTGTTACTTTTAGAACAAACTCTTTTTTTCTGGATTTTTTTTTACAATTAGCACAGACCTTGCAAACTGGCAGGCCTGTTTCAATTAGCACAAACTCAACAGGTTGAGAGAGCACACTGAGAGACATATTTCTTTCTAATGGTCCTTCCCCAGATATACAGTGCTAGGCTTTGCCCTCAGTTACAGTCATGGAAACCTGCGGATTTCAGTGAATACAACTGGATGCAGAATCTGGCCCAACTCTTGGTAGTCTCTCTAACAGTGATTGACAAAGAGGAATAATCCTCATAAGAACTGTGAGCAAGGAATTCTGACACCTCTTTGGTATAGACTGCATGGTTAATTGAACTAACAAATAGCAAGAGATAACATACAACCCACACCAGCAAGGTGCAAAGTGCGTGAAGATGAGGCCACTCAATGCATTGTAGTATTGGGCCCAGACAGCAAGATTAACTGGTATGCTCCAGATATATTGTGCCACTCTGGTGGCGCACAGAAGCCATAAAGCTGGCTTTAGTGGCTGGCTAAAGCAGGTTTACAGCTGCTTTTCTCACCAGAGTGGCACAAAAAAGCCAAATCATACCAGTAAACCTGGTTCATAAGCTGCAGTATTGCTGTCAGAGTCTATACACACCATGTTGGCATGGCAACCAATGGGTTAACACAAAAACCAGTCTGTCTGTTCAGCCAGAGCTGATTGGCAGCCCTAGAGCAGGTGAGGATAAAAGTTCTGTAAGGCAGGTAGGTGGGGGTAGCTTCCAGAGAGATTGATGGACTTTGGAAAGAAGCTTCTGCTGAGAAACTGGTAAGAACCACTAGAGAAGCTAACATGAGAGACACAACAAGAGGTTGGAAAGCCCACAAAGGTAGGAAGTGGCTGAGGGAACAGCAAGGGACTTGAGAGAGGCTAATTCTGGCTGTACTGAACAAGGGCCTGAGCTGGAACCCAGTGGACAGATGAACCTGGGTTCTGCTACCTCTTCCCCAGATTAAGGAGGGAGAGGGAAAATAGTAAAGGACCGAGTGTTAGGCAGAGGCTGGAGGAGAGAGTCTGATGCTGTTGAAATGTGAGTTCCTTATTTTGGACTTTTCTGTGTACTATGAATGAGGATTTACTAAGAATGTAAGAATGGCCATACCTGATCAGACCAATCATCTGTCTGGCCCAGTATCCTGTTTTGTGATCGTGTCCTATGGCAGATGCTTCAAAGAGAATGAATAGAACAGGGCAAGTGATCCATCCCCAGTTGTCCATCTCAGCATCTAACAGTCAGGGCATAGGGTTGTATCCCTGATCATCTTGGCTAATAGCCATTGATGGACCTATCCAAGGACTTGTCTAATTCTTTTTTGAACCCAGTTATACTGTTGGCCTTCACAACATCCCCTAGCAATGAGTTCCACATATTGACTATGCATTGTGTGAAGAAGTACTTTCTCTTGTTTGTTTTAAGCCTACTGCCTATTAATTTCATTGGGTGACTGGTTGTTATGGTGTTATGCCAAGAGATAAATAACCTTTCATTATTTACTTTCTCCACAGCTTTCACAATTTTATAGACCTCTGTCATAGCCCCCCTTTGTCTCTTTTCCAAGCTGAACAGCCCAATTTTTTAAATCTCTGCTCAGATGGAAGTTGTTCCATACCCTTAATCATTTTTGTTGCCCTTCTCTGTACCTTTTCCAATTCTAAATATGTCTTTCTTTGAGATGGGGCAACCAGAACTGCATGAAGTATTCAAGTATTCATGGCATACCATGCATTTATATACTGGCATTATGATAATTACTGTCTTATTATCTATCCCTTTCCTAATGGCTCTTAAGAGCTTTTTTGACTGTTGCTGCACATTGAGTAGATGTTTTTGGAGAACTATCCACAACTCCCTGATCTCTTTCCTGAGTGATAATAGCTAAGTTTGACCCCATCATTCTGTATGTATATTTGGGATTATGTTTTCCAATGTACATTACTTTGCATTACTGAGCAGTGACTTAGCTGGAGAGTTAGCTCACGTAAGATGACAGATGGCCGTGAGGTCAGAAGAGCTGGAGGGGTTGTTAGAGTGAAAGGATATCTGTCATACTGTGTACATAGGGAGGCGCTCTAGAGGCAAGGGTGTGCTCTTACAATTGCCCAGTGTGTTTATATGGGAATTTCTTTCCATTAGAAAGCACCCTATAGCAGTCTAGGCAGCTGTCACCACATTGTGCATGTCTTAGGTCTTCTTCTTGAATTCTGTGCACACCCGCCAAGTATTAATTATTCCTTGGCTTCGTACAAGTATTTGTTTAAAAGGAATTAATAAAAAATAAATAAGCAAAAATGTCAGAGAAAGGTACAAAATAACTAGAGAAAGCAGCAAATATATGTAAGACCAGGGCAAAGAGAAGAAGAGGCAGACAAGCTAACGATGTAAGAGGACAAATAATACTTATAACACAGGATAGGAATTTAAAAAGAGCTCAAGGGAGTTAGGCATCCTGAAAATGAGTTGGATCCCTAACTCCCTTAAGTACTTTTGAAAATATTACTCACACTCTCTGGTATATTTTCAAAATAAAACAACAATATAAAAAACAGTTTAGCTCTCTGATATGTAGGGTGAAGTTTCCTTTGAACTGTAGATTATTTCTGCCTTTTGGTTGTTTGAGATATCTTAGAAATGGTGGTGTTGGGGGAAAATATGTACAAAATGCTCCAGTGAACAGAGATAGGAATTTTCCTGAATCACCCTTAAAAATAAATCTCTGCTATTCTTAGGACAAAGAGTTGCCGTTTGGAGTCCATTCACTTTTGAAGGAAAGTTTAATTTGCTTTGAGCTAAGACAAATCTTCCAACACTCCTCTACTCAGAAAGTACTTTTGAAATTTTCAAAATCTCTCCTTCCAAAGTTGGTCTTTTGTTCAATTTGCTGACACATTTGTTTGCTAATAAAAAAGCACAGCTAGACAGATCCATGCAGACTGTCTTTAAGTAACATTTCATCACTCAAGTGCAGTTTTATGGACTTGTTGGATTTATTAACTCTTAACCCTTTGCTTTGTAATAGATGAATAGAAGCTTACTGCCCCCCTTCAGCTCCACCCCTTTCCTCTCTTTTTAGGGAGCATGAGCTAACTTTTCCCCCTAATGTAGCTCCACTTTTTCTTATCTTTGGAGTTGTTGGTCCTCTCATCACAAGCGTGGCAATGAGGTCTGTGACAGAAAGAGCATAGGGTTGCATATAGCCAATGGCAACTGAAAAAACAAGCCTTTAAACATAACCAGTGTATTTAAAATAAAATAAATATTTTGGTTCATTTCCTTAGCTGGTATAAATTGGCCTAGCTCCATTTGCTTTCAGTGGAGATGCAACAGACAAGCTAGGTGAGACTGGACTTTTATTGGACTTACTTCTGTTGGTGGAAGGTGCATCCCTTAAAATTAGATATGAGCCTGAACCAAAACACAGCACCCGAACACCCCTAAACTTATCAAGTTTTGAATCAAGATCTGAATCTTTCATCCTGAGACAACTATTTAATATCTGGAGGACATTCTCCCAGAACTTCGTGAGGCTAAGTTAAATATGTAGCTTGAAGCGCTTAATACTGTCCCTTACTTTCCATGTGATTATACAGTGAGAATATGAATGCAATGCTTTTATTAACATACCTATTTTTATAGGTGGGACAGCAATTTAGAAACATCCAATGGGAGTTGGGTGCACCTATGTGGGTAGAATTTGTTTTAGAGTTAGTCATATAGTCATAGGACCTGACACAGCTACATCTGAGACCTTGAAATGTTTGAACCTTCAAAGCATTTTAGGCACGTTAGATCTGGATCCACAAGGAGACTTGTGTGAGAGAGGAAGGAAGGGAGAGCCTTCCTTAACTTTCAGCCCAGTGGTTAGGATACTCACACAGGATACGGGAGATATTAATTCACTTCCCCCCACTGCCTGTTAGGAGAAGGGATTTGAACAGGGGCTCTCCACCTCCTGGGTGAGTGCCTAACCTTGGACTAGAGTCACTTAAACTTACTCTGACCCAATTAATATTAATTATTCCATTATTTATAGTTGAACAACTTCAACAAGAGAGACAGACCCACATACGCCTATCCCACAGTCCAATTTTCAGATTTCTCTGGGAGTTCAGTACCTTTTGAGGCTCTGGACCCTAGGCACATCTGAAAATTCCACTAGGTGCCTATCTGCATCTTTAGGCATCTAATACCTTTAAAATCTGGTCTACTGAGATTGTGACTCTTGCTGAAGATCTGCTTTCTTCTCTTCACCTGTGTGATCAAGTTATTTTTAATTTTGTTTACTGAAATTGTCTGATCTGCATAGAAATGATGTAATTAAACTTTTAGAAAAGACATTTTCTTTTCTTAGGATACTCTTAAAATAACATAATATAACTTTAAAAATACAGACTAGCATTCTTAAAAAAACCCCAAAAAATCCAAAACAAAGCAAAACACCACCACCACCATAAAAAGAGCAATTCAGTGCACCTGAGAACAACAGGTTCTTCACCAAGGAGTCAAAGGAATTCAGAATGTTATCAAACATTACAGTGTGAACATATGCTAATATGAAAATTATTAGAGCTTCTAAAAGAACTATACTATTTTTTTAAGCTTGTAAAGTTATGCCATGCAGGCCGTCAGATGTTTTGTCTAGCTATGCCAAAAACAAAATCCAGGACAAGTGGGATATCAAAATGTCCCAGATCCTGCTATGCATAGTTTTATATGGCAATAAAATGAGGCTGCATTTCCTTCAAATGTGGTGATTTTGCCGCTATTAGTGTGTGCGCATTCTGTCATCTGATTGTTCAATCTTGAATAAAATATACAGCCAGTAGATGCATAAAAATACAATTTCTTTCATGGGAAAGATAATGCATTCCAGTTTATAGAATACAGTTTATATTATTTTACCGTTTTTATTTTTGCTGCCTCCCTTCTGTCAACTTTGGGGTGCAATCCAGACCAGTAAGGGGTTATCACCACCTGGGGTCTAGGAGCCATGTTAATTCTGTCTCTTGAGTTGAGACTCGAGACAACCCCCGCTTGTTTGCTTGATAGCTTTGTTTTTATGGCTAATATATAAATTGAGGTAAACCTACATTCCTTTGTCTAGTGAACAAACCTTCCTTTACCTAGGTTAAGCTGTCTTTGACTTAAATGTATTCTAGTAACATTATACAGAGGGAATTTATAACTTCACATATGAGGTTAGCACATCCATTTTACAATATTAGTGACCAGTGTGGTGTTAGTTTTTAAATACCTTACAAGGCATATTTTGTATGAACATCATTGCAGTGGTGAATACAGAGGTGCTTACCATCACAGCTTCCCTGGTTGAATTCAGGACTTCATTGGGTTTGACTATTGGCCTGACTCAGAAGCAGTCAGCCATTCGGTCAAAGCCAATGATATCATCACCAACTACTTCTTAAACTGGAAGAGCAGAGGACTTGGAAATCAGTAGTCAGAAGGACAGAGCTGGGGACAGGATTATCCCATTAAGAAATATGATCCAAGGATTTACATTTCTGTTGGTTTGAGACTAACTCTCAAACTTCTTGCTGCCTGCTCACCTGCCAGAGACTCTGTGTCTAGAGAGCTGTGTGTTTTTATGTCTTCACTTTAGGCTTGAGTCCCGCTCTGGAATTAATTCAGGCATATTGACCACTTAATGCAGATAATAATAATTATATTATTAGCTTCCTTTTATTAAGGGACTCAGAGATGGCTGAGTGGCAGTGCCTAGAGAGTGAATATGATGCCTTTGGGTGGAATAAAGTTAAAGTACGAGACAGATCTTCAGCAGGAGTAAAGCAGCATAACTATCTCCAGTTTACCCAACTTGAGAGTCTGGCCCCCTACTTACAGGCTGAGATCCTAGCTGCATTAAAGTCAAAGGGAGTTTTGCCATTGACCTGGGTTAAAGCCACACTTTCAGCCATATGAATATATTTGGTCAAAGAAAGATTCAGTTTTCAATAAGAGTACCTTGGCATTTACAAGGGCACTACTGTTTACTTGCACTGTGTGAACAGTTTTCTTTCATTTGAATGACAAGTTAGACAGGTGCTCTATTCATGATTTGTAAAATGATTTTTTTTACTTAATTTCCTTTTTCAAAAGCTATATTTTTGGGGTCAAATTACAGTGGAATTTTAAAAGGGGGTATGTTTCCATCTCATTACAAAATACTGCTGCTCTCTTATAGAGGAATCTCATTAATAAATAAAATATAAAATAAAGTAGAATGGTGTTATAACAAATGACTTTTGGGCAAACATCTGGTTGATCATTGCAGCTGGATCTTGACGTATCTGTCTTTTTTACAATCGAGACTTCTAACAAAACATTTCCTGAGAGAGAGAGAGAACAGTGCTCAGTTATGGCCAAGATTTAGAAAAGCAGACAGTGAACAGGAACAATTATAGAATATTAATCCATCTCTTAGTAGTGGAGAATGTCCTTTTTTCTTTTCTTTTCTTTTCTTTTCTTTTCTTTTCTTTTCTTTCCTCTAGGTGCACTAAACACAACAGATAGCCAGGCATACTTTGTTTCAAATGCTGGGTTGTGTATGCCATGTAAATTCTAAAGTTTTGTCAATTGGTAGTCACAGCAGCAGGTTACTTCTGTTCAACAGGCATGGAGAAACAAAACAGCTCAGGCTTTCGGGATTTCATGAGGTGACAGGTTGCTTAGGAGTTAAAAGTTGCAATGTCAATATCCCATTGTGGATCTAACCCCTAACTCCAACGCTTATGCACTTATAAAAGTTCCACTGGGCACCTAGATACCTTTGAATAACTGGCCCCTAAGGCCTTATCCAAGACCCACTGAAGCCTATAGGAATGTTTCCATTGACTTCAAAGGGCTTTTGATCAGGAATCTAAAGAGCTCTGGTTGAGCTCAGTTTTGGCGTGGGGGGAGTTTTCTCTGTCAAAATCATTGAGATCAGAAAGGGTGTGTGTGTGTGGGTGGTGGTGGTGGAGGAATAATATCCTCTCGACATGCTGAGGTCAAGCTTCTTATTGCATATCTTTCTGAACACAGTGTCGTTTTGGCTTTCCTGACTGTACAATCAAGTGCATGTGTTGCTGTTGCAAGATAGTTGGTCTCTGGTGAGTCACTTGGCTTGTAACAGTGTAAAACTCCATGCTGTGTCTAGAATAGGTCGCTTCATTTTCTTTAACTTTGAACAAAACTTTATTAGAATAAGGAAAATATTACGATCTCAAGCTCCCCTCCCATCACTGCATTATCTAGCTTCTGCCTGGAACTTTCCCTAGCTCCCTTCTTGCCTGGCTTACTGTGACAGAGTTGATGCAGCAGTACACATCCTCGCATCTTGTTCTTTTTTTCCTGTGTAAAGAATTTTGAACAGAAATAATATTTGTCAACCAATTACCGATCCAGGTACTGCACTGGTTTATCACTCATCCAGAACAGGCCATCTTCCATCCCTGAGAGAGACTGCCCTGGTGAATGTTCTTGGATTATCAAATTCTAAATGCATAGACTCCTGCAGAGCAGGGTAAAGACTCTTCCCAGCAGATTTATCTTTGCTAAGGCTGTGATGTGAGGACCAATGCAACTATGGTCACATGGCACTTCAGTTGGGATTGGAACCAACTGCTTACCTCTTCTGAACAGTATGACTTGAGCACTCTCAAACAGGTGCAAATGTATAGTGCAGCAATTTCCAGAGACAACAGCTACTGTTGTGCAATATTTTCCTTATCCATTTTTTTTAGGACTGGGGTTCATGTGGTAAACTTTGGGATGCAGTATGACGTTTAAAGAAGAAAGCCTGAGTCCTCTTAGATTTGGAATCTCTCAGCCTCACATCCGTTAAGCAGGGTCTGTTAGGGTGAAGACTTACATGTTCTGTTCTGATCTGATCCATAAGCAGTTGAGCTGATCTTACTCCAGGGGATGATGAAGTACAAGTTGCCCTAAAGCTAAGCATAGATAATTCTTCAACAGAGATCCCATATTATCTCAACAAACTTCACATATCATTCCAGCAGGCCACTTCCAAATGAGTGGTAGAGGTGGAAATAAGAAGGTTGAATTCATACTGTGTCTTCAAAAGCATAGAGTTCGGAGCTGACATACTGGCCCATTGTCATTACTGTGACACGGAGGCTTGTTGGTGCCAACTGGCAAAAGGTTCATTGTTCTTCACAAGCAACTCCTGTCTCAGACCTGGCAAACTCATTACACCCACTACACTACTTAAATAGTATTTATCCATAAAGGGTAGTATGTGAACTCTCTACTGAAAGTTTCTAATTTATTGATACTCATAATCATTGTGAGCTGTGTGCATGGGTAACATTTAAGGAATAATGTAACTATATTGAAAACTATGCCTCATGGTCTTGGAGTGAAAGCAAGTCACCAGTTTATGTAACATATTGCACTGTTGCAACAACCCAGAAAAGTCAATGGAAAATCACCAAACACAAACTATAAACATTGAAACCACACGGCAGTGAAAAGGAATGATAGGACTGCCATGGGATTACACTTTCTGTATATGAAGACCACTGATTTGGTATATCATAGGGTGGGGAAAGACACTCTGCAGCCATTCACTGAAAAAGCACCTTGAAGACTGGGGATGCTTCATGAAAGATTGGGTTCTGGATCCTAGGGGCCAGCAAGCACTGCAAAAGATTGAACTTTGGAGTGAGAATCTACTTTATTGGCTAGGAAAGGTAATTACTAAGTGTAGGCCCTAATTCATATCTTATGATTTTGTTTTATATGTCTGTCTCCATCGCTCACTTGTTTCTATTTCAGTTTCTAGTCTTAAGTAAACTTCCTTTTGTTTTACTATAACTGAACTCAGGTGCTGTGTGTGAAACAGAAGAAGTGGTCCAAGGTAAAACTGCTAAACTGTAATACGCTGTTCTTTTGGGAACAGAGGATCTGGGATTTCTGTGGGTATCCAGTGATCAGGGGCTGGATATCACATGGGACACTTTGAAGGGACCCGGGGGCTGGGGTTTATCTGCTGTCAACCAGGAGGGCTGGTATAACCCAGAGGAGAGTGCTTAAGTGGCTGATAGGCTGATTGTGTTGGGGAGCAACACCCAGCTGACACAGGCAAGATTCCCTCATGCTGGAGGCAGATGGGCGACAAAATGACTCTCGGCTTGCGGTACCCCAAAAACCGTCACAATTACAATTTCTTTTTTATTGATAAAATGAGATGAGATGCCTTTTAATTTTTTATGATCAGTTGACTTGAGAGGGGCAAAATTTCTACAAATCTAGAAAAACAATCAATGGCTGCAAGATACTTCTCTTTCAAAAGCCTTTCCTCTAGTTGCAGGTTGTATTAATTCAAGAACCCCCTGTCTGAATAATTTCAAATTTGGCAGAAAAATTCTAACTCAGTTTCATACCTAGTCCTGCCGTATGATGGCCAGGATCTCTTTGTCTAGTGAGTCTTAGGGTAGGAGGGAGGGGAATCAGCATTATAATGAAAACTCAATAGCAACCTTCATTATCAAGTGGCTACTTCAACTCCATAACTTACACTGTTAATTTAATGAAGCTCTGATCCCATGAGGCCAGCTCACATATGGAAAACAAACAAAGCACCATCACTTCTTTCCTGCTTCACAGATCCAGAGCCAGCACAGAGGAGTAAATTTATCTGAGTTTATAATCTAGTACTAGACTCAGATGGGTGACGGTTGGATTTCCTGGACAACTCACCAACCTGCAAAGACATATGGACTAAACAGCAACACCAACTTTATTTCCAAGGGACAAGTATTAATTTATAACTGGCTTCATTTAACACTTCCAAGAGCAGAAGCAGCCTTTACCTGCAGCTGAATTCCCCTTAATAGGGGACAAAATTATTTCATGTCTTTGAAAACCTCATCAGAAATGGCTTAGTCTGCTGATTCTTAAACTGAGAGCCTGCTGTAGATCATGATTTATGGGAAAACACACAAGTGGAAATGAAAACAGGGCTGTAGAAAGCAACTCAGAGTTGCATCATCACTATCACTAGTGACAAATAAAAATGAGTTACACAGCATTATGAACTTAACAAACCAAACCTTGCTGTAATATAGTAGAGGGAATGACTATGTTGTAGTATGGTTTACATAAAAGACATACCTTTAACCAAGTTTACAGAAGAGTGTTAGATGTTTGGGATTTTTTAATTGAAATGTGAGGCTTCCATAGGCTTTTTTCCTGCATCAGGTAATAGATCTTTTGATTAAATCTCTCAAATCCCCATTGTGTTGTTCTCTGAAAGTAAAGTCTTTATTTTCTTCTCGATGTAGCAAATACTTGCGATTAAAACTCTTATTAATCTTTGACTGTTGCCAAGTTGATCCAGATGTGATGTATTGATAAAATGTTTTTTGTCTACAAAATTGTTCTAACAATTTAATTTTGTCAAGGAGGACTCTGGGTGGCTATACCATACAGGGACATCACTTATGGACTGGAGAAACTCATTTCTTGTTCCATGTCTTCATGGATGTAGAATATTGTCTAAGAAGAAAAGGAGTACTTGTGGCACCTTAGAGACTAACCAATTTATTTGAGCATCAGCTTTCGTGAGCTACAGCTCACTTCATCGGATGCATCCGATGAAGTGAGCTGTAGCTCACGAAAGCTGATGCTCAAATAAATTGGTTAGTCTCTAAGGTACCACAAGTACTCCTTTTCTTTTTGCGAATACAGACTAACACGGCTGTTACTCTGAAACCTGTCAATATTGTCTAAGGAATTCTTTCCAAATTAATCTGGTGAAGAATGAGCCTTTTATCTCTCTGGCACAAGTATGCACACTTTCTTTTATTGGTGACAATGAGAAGGAAATCCTGAGCTGGCATATGTGCTTACCATGTATTCTAGCAATGCCCCTATGAATTATCACTATCTCAAGAAGACAAACTAGCATTCCTTAAGCAGTAGCTTTTCAAACTGCTCATTGGTTTACCATGCATATACACCCTAATATTGTTCATTTTGTTACAAGACTTCACACAGACCTTTTAAGGTAGTTAAAGGTGTAGGAAGTGGGTTGATGGCATTCTATAACTTCAGATGGAAGGGTGTTTTTAATAAAAAGTTGATATACCCTCTGACACAATACTAAGGATTAAGGAATCATGGTGGTGTTGGTTTTGTGTGTGTGTGTGTGTGTGTGTGTGTGTGCGCGTGTGCATGTGCAATAGGTTGTCTGTGGGCAGGCCTTTGGAAAATAAACCCATTCCCTCTAGTGATACCATGATATCTCTATGTGGTTTGTGGTCAAAGAGGGGCAGCTTTCAGCCACTATTGGTCAAATACTAATTGTTAAACAAGTTTTGTTTTCAAACACTTTCATGAGTAGAAGTGCCTGTGTGTGTGTGTGTGTGTGTGTGTAACAGCAGTAATAAAACTAAATTGGACTCATAAAGTTGTACTCTAATCTGTATAATCACGTTTTCATCGCTGTAATTCTAGTCCCCTCCCCTTTCACCCTCCCATTGTTTAAATCCACTCTTTATAACTTGACTTTTAAAATTACATTGTAAGCTTTCTGGGTCAGGGACAGTGTCATACAATGTACTTATACAGCACATGAAGAATTGAGCTCTGATCCTGTCTGGGGCCTGGGGGTGCTGCCATAATACAAACAATTTCATTATTGTTTAAGCTTATACTATTTGTGTCTATCATTAGTTTGTGGATACTGGAAAACAGGTGTATGTGTGGAAAAAGTACTTGAATTGTGATAGTTTCAAGAATTTTATCACAAATGAATATTCCTCCAAAGATTTGTATCAAGTGGATTATTCATTACACATTTATTTGTCATTATTTTTCTTTAATTTAAAAGATTTCAGTCTTCCAATTAGGAAGCCAAAGTAATACCATAAAATAGAGAGAACCATTCACACAACATGAATACCCAAAGTGGAGAGCTTGTAACTAGGGCTGTCAAGCGATTAAAAAAAAATTAATCGTGATTAATCACATGATTAAAAAATTAATCATAATTGCACTGTTAAACAATAATAGAATACCATTTATTTAAATATTTTTGGATGTTTTATACATTTTCAAATATACTGATTTCAATTACAAATCAGAATACAAAGTGTACTGTGCTCACTTTTACATTTATTTTTTGATGAAAAGTATTGGCACTGTAAAAAACCAGAAGAAATTGTATTTTTCAATTGCTACAAGTACTATAGTGCAATCTCTTGATCACAAAAGTTGAACTTACAAATGTAGAATTATGTACAAAAAAACTGCATTAAAAATTAAACAATGTAAAATTTTTGAGCCTGAAAGTCCACTCAGTCCTACCTCTTGTTCAGCCAATTGCTCAGACAAACAAGTTTGTTTACATTTTCAGGAGATAATGCTGCCCACTTCTTGTTTACAGTGTCACCTGAAAGTGAGAACAGGCGTTCTCATGGTACTGTTCTAGCTGGCGTTGCAAGATATTTATGTGCCAGATGCGTTAAAGATTCATGTCTCTTCATGCTTCAACCACCATTCCAGGGGACATGCATCCATGCTGATGATGGATTCTGCTCGATAACAATCCAAAGCAGTGCAGACTGACACATGTTTATTTTCATTACCTGAGTCAGATGCCACCAGCAGATGGTTGATTTTCCTTTTTGGTGGTTCAGGTTCTGTAGTTTCTGCATTGGAGTGTTGCTCTTTTAAGACTTCTGAAAGCATGCTCCACACCTCATCCCGCTCAGATTTTGGAAGGCACTCCAGATTCTTAAACCTTGGGTTGAGTGCTGTAGCTATCTTTAGAAATCTCACATTGATGCTTTCTCTGAGTTTTGTGAAATCTGCAGTGGAGTTCTTAAAATGAACAACGTGTGCTGAGTCATCATTCGAGACTGCTATAACATGAAATATATGGCGGAATGTGGGTAAAACAGATCAGGGGACATACAATTCTTGCCCAAGCTGTTCAGTCAGAAGTAACACGTCTTTACACGTTTTTAACGAGCATCATCAGCATGGAAGCATGTCCTCTGGAATGGTGGCCGAAGCATAAAGGGGCATACGAATGTTTAGCACATCTGGCACGTAAATACCTTGCAATGCCGGCTACAAAAGTGCCCTGCGAATGCCTGTTCTCACTTTCTGGTGACACTGTAAATAAGAAGAGGGCAGGATTATCTTCCATAAATGTAAACAAACTTATTTGTCTTAGCAATTGGCTGAACAAGAAGACTGAGTTGGACTTGTAGGCTCTGAAGTTTTACATTGTTTTGTTTTTGAGTTCAGTTATGTAGCAAAAAAAAATCTACATTTGTAAGTTGCACTTTCGCAACAAAGAGATTGCACGTTAGTGCTTGTTTGAGGTGAATTGAAAAATACTATTTATTTTATCAATTTTACAGTGCAAATATTTGTAATAAAAATAATATACACTTTGATTTCAGTTACAACACAGAATATAATTTATATGAAAATGTAGAAAACCAACCAAAATATTTAATACATTTCAATTGGTGTTCTGTTGTTTAACAGTGTGATTAAAATCGCGATTAATCACAGTTAACTCACACGATTAACTAAAAAAAATTAATAGTGATTAATCGACAACTCTACTTGTAACCCAATCATAATCTGAAAATTGTTCATCCAAGCTATTTAGCAAATGAATAATGAATACACTTGCAGAAATCAGGATCTGTTCGCAAACAAATATCAAAGAAAAAATTAAGTTTTATTTGAATATTATTGGCAATGAATAATTAGACCAACACTAATAGCAATCATGCAGAAGTGTATGGAACAGCTGGCAGCAGAATCCTTGTGTAATTCTCCTGCAAGATGTATGAGATGTGTACATTGTTGTATAGTCTTAATATTAGACATAGCAGAGAAAATATATAAAGTCTAATTTGAGTTGAACTAGATTGCTTGGGGGTGGCGGTAAGAGGGAATGCTGGCTAACTCTTTTGAGGAGAGTTATATTTGATCTTCCTATTAAGAGGCTAGTAATCCAGATAGACTGAAATACAGGTTGTGAATTTACCCAGAAGCCATACCAGAAAATTCCACTGTCTGTATAAAAGCCTATTAAACCTAAAACTACCAGGCACCGTCACACACATGTTCTGAATAGTTACATAGAGGACTTCTCCTGGACAGTTTGTAATACAGCACCAGCCTCCACAGGAAGCTGCTGTATGAGTGTTCACTCTTCTTGGATAAAGGGGGAATTATGGCAGTACAGGGGCTTAGGATCATAAATGTTGGAGATGAGATAAGAAAATCCTACTATACCATTGACTGCATCCCACTGCAAATGCAGGATGTAGGCTTGTCTCCCCCCACCCCCCAAACCCTGTCTTGGCAAAAGAGGGGACATAACAAACTTTAAAAGGACAGAACATCCCAGGCTACAGCTACACTGAGTGTTATTCCCAGCTTGCGTACACATACTCCTGAAGCTAGCATGAGCGTGCAGAGCGGTATAGTCACAGTAGCCCAGGCAGTGGCAGCAGAGGCATGGCTGAGCTGTGCCAAATACGGATCCCTCCGTTTCAGGTGGGTTTGTACTTTCTCTGGCTTAGCCATGCCTCCGCTGGTGTGACCTGTGTTACTGTGCCTACACTGCTGTTTATACTAGTAGTAGCATGAGTGTGCATACACAAGCTGGGAATAACACGCTTAGCTTGTAGCGTAGATGTAGCCTTAGGGGGAAATTCTGGCCCCACCGAAGTCAATGATAGAACTCCCCTGACTTCAAAGGTGAAATCGTGGCCCCATAGGTCTTAGGCAGTCTTCTCTTAGAAAAACTCCCCTCGGAACATATGGACAATTAGATGTTTGTTCCACTTAATAATTCTCAGCTGATAACTGTGACTGAATAGTTAAAATTCCTATGGACAGGAGTTACTGCGAATGCAGAGCGGCACCTTGAATTCTGCAGAGGAAAAAGCCATTGTCCCACTATTTAAAAATATAAAAGGGATCTGTCTATATTCTGAATTCCATTTTAAAGAACGAGGAAAAGTTACAATGATGCAAAAGTATACAAAATGGCTTTGTTGGTGCACCCTTTTTAGACACTTAAAATGTCCATATAGATATCTCTTAAATTTCCAGATAGTTTATCATCCATTTCCCCTCTAAATGTATTTCAACTGTCCCTGAGGACAATCCCTGTTTTTAAGCAAATAGATCAATTACACCATTCTCTAAAAATAATCTGACTCTAAGGCATTTCAAAGATGTTGACCTGACATTCCTATTTTTCTTTCCAACTCTGCCTATTTATACATTATCTTTCAAATTCTGACAAATATTCCTTTTCTCTTCAAAGATCCACCAGCCTTTATTGGCCTTTTCAGATAGTTATATAGGCCTTAAAGTCAATGGGACTACTCATGTGCTTCAAGTATCTAAGGCCTGGTCTACACTAGAAAATTGTCAACTGTGTTGCTCAGGGGTGTGAAAAATCCACACCTCTGAGCGGCATAGTTAAACTAACATAACTTCCAGGGTAAACAGCTGCTAGATTGAGAAGAATTCTTCTTTTGACCTAGCTACAGACTCTTAGGGAGGTGGATTACCTAGACAGATGGGACAAGGCCTCCCATTGGTACAAGTAGTATCTACAGTGAAGCTCTACAGCAGTGCAGCTGTGCCATTGTCGCATTTCAAGTGTAGACAAGCCCCAAGTTACTTATTTAGTCCCCAGTACCATAGTATTTGAGCATCTCACAATCTTAAATGTATGTGTTAGAGCGGATTGGGAACAAGAATTTCATTCCGTGGGAAAGTCCAACATTCTGGAAAAAAGTTTGTTCTGAAATGGAACAAAAAGCTGAAACTTTAAATTTCCCACGAAGTGAAAATTCCAAAAAAATCTGAATTGGGATGATCAAAACACATTGTTTAGATAACTTTAAATCATTCCATTTTGATAAAACCGTGTTGTTTTAATAAGGTAAGATGTTTCATTTTGGCTTTGTTGATTCATTTTGTTAATATTGTCATTATAAAAGCTAAAATGGAATTAACCAAAATGTTCCTCTTCCTGCGGTTTTTTTCTAGTTTGTATAAAAATGTGCAGTGAATCATTTAATGCTGGAATATTCTCTGCCCCTCTCCCCAATAAAATAGAAATGGTCTGTTTTAAAGTTTTGTCTGTGGCTTGCTTTCTCTGATCTACATCTTGTCTATGGAGGGTTTTCTCCCCTAAACTTAACAGTCCAACTCCCACTGAAAATCAATTAAACTGCCCTTTGTGCATTTGAAAATCTCCACTTAATCTATCACTGACTTTACTGAGAAATCAAGCCAATGGAAATGCTCAACAAAAAAAAAAAAAATCTACTGTGGTAACAACAACCTTTAAACCCATAGTTCCAAAAGTGTTAACTCAGAAGTATGCATAGGATATTTTCTGAGTAGCACAAGTATAATACAAAAGCTAGTGACGACATTCTTCAAAGTTGCAGAAGAATGTATGCTGTGAAGTTATGTGGAATAAATATTCTCCCCTCCCACAAACTTTACTAATGCCTCAATCATGTTTTTTTGTTGTTGTTGCAGTGAAATATTTTCTATTTAAGCATATGTTGTTTCATGCAAAGACAATGCTACATTTGGTCACAAGAATGAAACCATAATTGTTTCAGGTAAGAATGCAGATAGATTTTCAGTCTTTAGCAGCAGTAGATTGTTTTTAAGCTTCATTTTCAATGCCTATATTACAATACTAATGATCAGTGTTCCCCTACTTTTGTTTATCCTGTCCAATTGGATTTTCACCCTCTTTAAATGACTTTTAATGCTGTTTTTAGTTCCTTTCAGTCTTTATTTTTGAAGAGCATTTTTCTTTATAACAAAGAATAACCTGAAAACAGTATCTTCTCTGTGATAAATATCTGAAAACAGGTGGTGATTAGAGAACAAATCAGTCTCTCATTCTAGTACTGTAGTACTAGACCCATCATGGTGAGAGCCCCTGCTCTGTATGACATAATCTCTCCTGTGATGCTAAATTGTGGCAAGTACATTTTTCTCACTGCAGGGACACTACACTAGGAACTGGAGAGTCAATGGCAAAACTCCCATTGACTACAATAGGATCAGGACTGGACTGGATTCTGCAGGGGAGATTATCACCCCCACTTCAACTCCTTTACACTAGGGGGAGGGGGCAGAGCTGGAATGGTATAAGAGGGACCTAAGAGTATGTCTACATGGCAGCTTAGGGCATGCCACCCAGCCCAGGTACAAAAACTCATGCTGGCTCCACTCAAATTAGCATGCTAACATTAGTGGTGGATGGTGTGGCCCAGGTGGTGGTTCAGACTAGCTGCCCAATTCTGAGCTTGCCCAATCCCCCAGGTTGGAGCTTGGGTGACTAGCCTGTGCTGCTAGTTAGTGGTCTGAATATTGCAGCACAGCAATGCCTCGGGCTAGCCACCCAAGCTCCAACCCAATGGGCTGGTGGGCTTGGCCTCAGGTGGCTAGTTAGAACTGCCACAAGGTCCAGACATCTATAGGAGCTAGTGCAAATCTGTCCAGCTGTGCTGGGATGCATGTTCCCAGCTGCAGTGCAGACACCTTAAAAGTCCTGGGTCAGGCAGAGCAAATTTCCCAGCGCAGGAACTAAGTCAGACAGCAGTAGGCTGTCTTCAGAGGATCCACATGCAAGCCCTTGCCTAGGGAGCACACAAGGAGTGTGGGTGGGGCAGAAGTTGCCTGTTGGGGGTGGCTTATAGCATTGTGGAGTTCTGGGTTTTCCGGTTGCCATAGGAATACAGGAACAGGCTGTTGTAACTTAGTCCTTTGGTGCTGCATTAATTATACTGGGATGGCTCGGATCCCTCAAGCAGCCCAGAATTGTGGGGGTTGCAGAGGTAGCTTAAAGCCACCATATCCCTCACTCCCCTTGGACTTCTAATTCTGTGCCATGCATCTCACCCTGAATCCTTAATGCAACAGGGGTATATCCCATCTCCATATGGAAGGCCTCCGTTTGCAAAACTGATTATTCCACTGAGCAATGTGGAGTTCTTCGAAGATCTTATCTGGGGTCATTCAAGAGATGTGCATCACCTATTTCACTTGCTGAGTGTTAAAACTGTAATATCATAGTTATATGGCCTGCGCTGTACAGGAGCTCATAATAGATTATCATAATGGTCCACTTGAAATCTCTGAATATTTTAAAAATACTTATTTTTGGTTTTGATTGCCCTACTTTCAAGAGGTTTTTAAGGACTTCCAATTACATATATTTTGATAATCCATCATACACCTCAAAAGCAGTCTCTAATTATGTCTTCTGGTATTTAAAAAATAAAGCAGTTAATGAATGTTCCATATGAGCTCCCAGGCTCTTATAACTACTTTGAAAAACACCTTATTTATTCAATGCATTGACAATAGCAGAAGCTGGATTTCTTTTTAAAATATTGTAAACTACTCTTTTGTCACTAACGGCTTCTTGGTTTACTTAGAGTCTAACACATTATGATCTTACTTGTGACGCATTGTCAGTGATCCCATAACAGCTTGGAAGGTACCAATAGATTATATTGTATTGGATTGTATTGTAGCATTTCATTCCCCAGTGTTGTATGAATCAGGTCCTTTTGATCCAGGGGCTTATAAGTGCTCTCCATTTTTATTGCCCTACCTTGTCATCTCAGTGAGGCTCATATTTAGCCACTTTTAGAAGATTTTATTTCTCAAGTGATTTGGCACGCCACCATGGCTTTTGTTTAAATGTTAATATTTTCTGACTTCATTATTTGGAGTTCTAAGTTATGTGTATTTTATAGGAGACCAATAGAATGTCAGTGGTGGGTAGCTACCAGGGAAGGGGAGGAAGAAAAGAGCCAGAACTTTATTCCATTTGGAGTAAGGGCCAGGCTTGATCCCAGTGGAAAGGTTCTTCAGGGATATTCTGAATGCCAAGAACACCAACAGAGATGCCTCCCCACTGACTGCCAGACCTTCTGCTTTGGATCACAAGACTACCCATCCTTCTCTACCTACCACCTCCACCTGCTCCTGGAACCCTTTCCAGTGAGGGCATAGAGAAGTTTCTAAAGCATTTAGGCTGTGTGGTATTTTTAGCTGACTTATCATTGAAGAGGGGTGGGAGAAGGGATGATATGGATCCTTCTTACCCACTCTTTATCCTCAAATACAGACTCCTGTAGGGTCCTTTTCAGCTTGGGGTAGAAGGGGATGGCTCAGTGGAGGCAATAGCCCACCACGCCCTAGAACTAGAAAGTGGGAATCTGTGCATAATATTTCCCTTCTTGAGAAGATCGTGGGGAAATTATCTCATAATTTCAATGTCAATATTGCATCTATGTAGGTCCAATGGGATAAACATGTTAGCAGGGCTAGGGACAAGAGACCCAGTAGGTCTTTCATCTCCAAGGGACATGTTTTTTAGTGGAAAGATGGTCTGGTGGATAGGCCACTGGACTGGGTATCAAGAGGCTTGGGTGCAATTCCTGGCTCAGTCACAGTATGTAACCTTGGGTAAGTCCCTCAGTCTACTTTGTAGCTCAGTTTCTGATCCTGCAAAATAAGGCTAGTACTCCCTGCAGTCCCTGGGTAGATTGTTCAAAAATATTAACCCTGTTGCAAACTGAGTGAGAACAGATGATGTTTTCTCTTATAAAAACATCTATATTTATGTATTTGCATTCTGCTGTGCTTTGAACAGGAACTTAGACAGCTTCTTATTGTAAATTGATTCAACTTTACAATATGCAGATAGTTTTTCCTAGTAATGCAAGAGAAAGTTTATGAAAGGTAGGGGACACAGAAGAATTAGAGAGAGCTTCTGGAATTTTTTTCAATCACTTATGGAAAGATTTGGTGAACAGAAAGAGGAAAACATTTTTTCTATCACAGATGTTTTATTAAGTTGCTGGGAGACAACCAATAAGGCAAAAAGGAATCCAATACTATTTCATCCCACCTAGATTTTTCTCACTTTGAAAATTTATAATTGATTTTGATATTAAGGAAGGCACCTAACAATAAAAACTGAAGCTACAGTTGAATTATTTGAGACATCTTTTGATTTACAAATTTCCTGCACATCAAGTACAATTTCACCTACTTATAATCTTCCAACAAAATTATGTTTCTCTCAGCCAGGAAACATTGTTTGAATGAATAATGGCTTTCTTACTTTTAAATTAAATTTAGAATTACAATTATCTAGAAGTCAAGTGACACACTTATGTGGAAGTTTCAGACTGAAAAGATTCAAAAAGTCTATTGGTTCAAAAAGTCTTTAAAGTATATTTGTTTTTCAAAAGAAAGCAATGAATAATTTTTTTTACACTTTGCAGACTTTTAAGAAGTGTGCTTGTGGTTCTTAGAGGAGAACTAAACCTTGTTGCTTAGCAGAGTTAAAATACTTTGTAGGAGTTGTTTTTGGTCATTATTAAACACATATATAGTTCCACAAACAAGCTTGGCACTGTACAATCTGAGGCCAATACTAAACCAGTAATAACAGCTTTCCATGATGCAGGAATTCCACTGCAAGACCACAAGAGTGATCCTACGAATAGATCAGAGGTGGGCCTGCAGGACCGTCGAGCCTGGCCCCCGAGCTCCTGGCCAGTTGGATAAGGGGCAGGGAGTCCTGGGGGACAGTCAGGGGACAGGGAGCAGGGGATGTTTGGTTGGGGCAGAGGTTCGGAGTGGGGGGGGGCGGTCAGGGAGCAGGGAGTGTTGGATAAGCGTGGGAGTCCCAGGGGGCCTGTCAGGGGGTGGGGGTGTGGATAGGGGTTGGGGCAGCCAGGGGATAGGGGGGTTGGATGGGGATGGGGTCCTGGGGGGTCGTTAGGGGCGGGGGGTCCCAGGAGGGGGTGGTCAGGGAACAAGGAGCAGGGTGGGTTAGATGGGTCTGGGATTCTGACAGGGGCAGTCAGGAGGTGGGAAGTGGGAGGGGTCAGATAGGGGGCAGGGGCCGGGCTGTTTGGGGATGCACAGCCTTCTCTACCCGGCCCTCCATACAGTTTTGCAACCCTGATGTGGCTCTAAGGCCAAAAAGTTTGCCCACCCCTGGAATAGATGGAATAGGGCATGGTCTTTATATCCAGAATGTTCCATGGAATAGGTAGGTTTTTAGAAGCTTCTTGAATGACGTGGAAGAAGCTATTTGAGTGGAAAGAATAGGCTTGCTGGCTCACATTCCTGAATTCCTACACCCAGAGCACCAAAGACTAAATGAAACAAGAATATTCTATCCATTGTGCAAAATCCTTTGTGCTTCATTATGCATCAGACTTGAGTGCATATTTAAAGGCCAGGACAGTAAACATGTCCAGATAACTACTTGTGCACGTCCAATATCTTTTTAGCTAATCTAACTTAACTGTAAATTAACAAACCAAAGTTTTGAGCAGCATCTGGCCCATCTCAACTAGTCTTTTTGAAACTTCCACTCTTCCAGGGTCTCACATCTGTCACAGGTGGCACTAAGAATGGCCAAAGAGAGGTTATTCCAAAAATCAGGGCCAGCCATTTAATGCTCTTTATAAGAGTATATGTCGTGATGTCATGTGTTGCAGAAGGCAAATTGCTAATGGATCCTACAGATCCATGAAAAATGTGGTGATTATGCAAAAATATAGTGGAGCCCATTTCAAGAATAGCATGTACGATTTTCCACAAAAAAAACAAAAGGGCAAGGAAAGAATCTGGAAAAGTTAATGCTGCCTGCAGCATTAACCACCAGTTGGATGATCAGCAGCTGAAAAGAAAAGCACCTGTGCAGCAAAAATCTGATTGGGGACATACATACTACATGTTGTTGATCTGTATTGTCTATTCTTTTTCCAAGATCATCTGTGGGGCCACTAGCCTTTCCTGTCTGGATACTGTGGACGTAAGAATTGTAGAAAGCTCGCGGAGAGTCACTGTGTTAGGGCATGGCTACACTTGCAGATGTAGAGCGCTGTGAGTTAACCCAGCCCTCAAAGAGCGCAGTAGGGAAAGTGCAGTAGGGAAAGCGCTGCAGTGTGTCTACACTGTCAGATTCAAGCGCACTGGCATGGCCACATTAGCAGCTCTTGCAATGCCTCAGAGAGCAGTGCGTTGTGTTAGCTATCCCAGCATGCAAGTGGCTGCAACTTGCTTTTCAAATGGGGGGGCGGGGGTGGAGTGTGACAGGGAGTGTGTAGGTGGGGGGAGAGAGAGTGGGTTTTTGGGGGGCTGAGAGCATGTCAGCATGCTATCTTGTAAGTTCAGACAGCAGCAGACCTCCCTCCTCCCAGCCTTCTCTCTCGCACACTCACGACAGCAGCATTCCACAATAATGGCTTGCTTTGTCCCAGAGCAGATAAGCATGCCGGCTGCAAGAAAGGGAGCTTTGAAAGGGCATATCCGCATTCCTACAGCCAATTTCAAAACAATGACAAGAATGGCCACTTGACTTAAGGGGATTATGGGACGTTTCCGGAGGCCGATCAGAGCACAGTAATGCAACACCGCATTCACACTGACGCTGGGGCGTTTCAGCTGAGGCGGAGCAAGTGTTATGCTTCTCGTGGAGGTGGATTACCAGGAGCGCTCCAGCTGCAGAGTCCAGGCGCTCTAAGTGCCTTGTCAGTGTGGCCGGGTCATGAGTTAGGGCGCTGGGGCTGCTTTAATGCGCTCTAACTTGCAAGTGTAGCCAAGCCCTTAGCTTCTTTTTTTCAGCTCCACTGACTGTGCTCAGATTGTTTGGGAAAATCTTTTGCAATTCTCTTGATGTGCCTAGGTCATCAGGCTAATGGTTCCACAGGGGTGTGTTTTTCTGTTTGTTGTTGTTTTGTTTCCACTGATCAAATGGCATAATCTGGAATGGTTGTCTCACTTTTTACCTGTTGTAATTGTTAGGATTCCTTCCAAGACCTCTTCCACTCAGCTTTCCCAAGAACTCAGTTAGATCCTAAGTTTGTGTCTCCGGTATCTTTATTAGGCATACAGAGTTGATCATATGCAAACAGATCCAAAGCTGCACCTCAACCGTTTCCTTTATTTACACGTAGCATTATTAGACATTCAATTCTTTAGGGCTGGCTGGCTTATTTAACCAATCCTTGTACTGCATGCTCTGTTCCCACACTATACATACTTATCGACCCTCTCCCCACTACATTCCAGGTTTATCTCCTCCATTGTCAGTAGTACCAGGGTGTCTACCCTCATCTTGGCTAATTCAGCGTAGCAGAGTAATGATGTCTCCAAACAGATGATCCAGTTACCTCCCTAATCCTATCACCAAGAAACTAGGCGCCTTCCATATCCACTTACTCATGTCAAGCAAGGCCTACAATGTCAAAGAAACCCTGCAGTCTCTCACCCATATTTGTAACTTTCCTGTATGGGAAAGTCCTTGTAACAGGGTAGCAAGATTCTCCTGTTTCCCTATCCAGACAGCAGGATCTGGAATGCAGGTTAATTACTACTGACTCTTTGGGGTAGATTTAGAATGCAGTGTTGCCAACTATCAGGATTTTATCCCAAGTTTCAGTGTACGTGACACTCAAATCCCAGTTCCTGAAACCAAGTGATTATGTGAGAATCTCAGCTTGCATTATATAAAAAAAAAAATTTCTAACCATCACACTTCTAGAGAAAAGCTGGAAAATATGATCTGAGTACAACATATGGACCCGGAAACCAAAAGGCAAATTAAAAAAAATAAGAAATGGGGGTGAGCTTGTTGACTTAAAATAATGATCTTTTTAAAGTCTCATTATTTTTTCTGAGATCTGGCTTGTGAGTTTTGAACATCTGGGGGGAGGGGGCAGGGAGCCTTCTACAGTAGAGAGCTAGCGTCTGGAACAGACAGCCCCTCAGCAGCCAATCCCTCAGAGACGGCTTAGCCTGGAGTAAAGGAGCCCTAGGAGCTACCTGATATGGGGGAAATGGCTGATTAGCATTGGTTCATGTGTTGTTTTGAAGTTATCTTCTTGTCAATGAACCAGACTCTAGGAGCAGTTACTATTCATTGATATTTGGGCACCAACTCCAATTGATTTCAATGGGAGTTAGTTGCCTAAATGCTTCTGGAGGATCTGGGTCCTTCTGACTCTATATAATGAGTGGGTAGCTTTTATATGATGCAGCCAGGGCCTCTACCAGCTTAATCGTATAGAGTATAACAGAAAGTGATCTTGCCAATTTTATAAATTTAATATAGAACAATAGTAGAGAATACTCTGCTGTATAATTCTAATAGAACAGTTTTAGAAAAACTATAGAAAAATAGCATTCTCTATTAAATTCTATGGGTTTTTAGAAATCTAGGGGTTCATCCCTTTTTCCTTCTGGAAAAGTCTTATGGAATTTAGTTCATGATATATTTATTGTAGAAAATGCCTATAGAATGTAGTAGATTGAAACTAGTGTTATCCAGAAATGCAATAGGGTTCTATGGAAATTATAATCCTACAGAATTTAATAGAGAATTGCACCCCTGCTTTAGAATAAATCTTGTAGGTTTAAAGATTTACATAGGTAGACTCTTAGCCTGTGTTTCAGAGTAACAGCCGTGTTAGTCTGTATTTGCAAAAAGAAAAGGAGTACTTGTGGCACCTTAGAGACTTATGCTCAAATAAATTGGTTAGTCTCTAAGGTGCCTCAAGTACTCCTTTTCTTTTTAGCCTGTGTTAAATTTTATAGGCTTTTTCAAAAGGATGTTAGTTATGATGGAATGATCAGCAACATGGAAACAAATATTAGAAGCTACAGCTAGTATAATCAACACACTTTTCAGAGGGTTAGAATAAAGCGAACAAAAAATAGGTAGCATGATGAATTAGTAAAATTATAAATGTATCTGACAAAATTAGCTTCTGACAGCACATGTTTAATTCATCATTATCACAATCAAGCGGAGCTTGTTGATTAATTTGATCGTCTACGTTGCCTTGTGTCTGACAAACAAACTCTATGCCAAAAACACTTTGACTGCATAATTGAATACCATTTCTCTGAGGATCAAACAAAACAACAAGAAGGTTCATCAAAGTATTGTATTGTAATTAAAGAAAAAGAAAATGTGACTGGCAGGAAAGAAGGTATATTTGCCTCTGGGATGCAAGAGTCTGATACTTCTTCTTGTGCTAATCTGTTTCATTCCCAGGCAAGTTTCTCTTCTTGAAAATTCTAGATTGGAAAATCATTTCATTGATCCCCCAAGACCAGGGCTGGGCAAACTTTTTGGCCCGAGGGCCACATCGAGGTAGCAAAACTGTATGGAGGGCTGGGTAGGGAAGGCTGTGCCCCTCAAACAGCCTGGTCCCCGCCCCCTATCTGCCCCCTCCCACTTCCAGCCCCCTGACTGCCCCTGTCAGAATCCCGACCCATCCAACCCTCCCTGCTCCTTGTTCCCTGACTGCCCCCTCCTGGGACCCCCCGCCCCTAACGACCCCCCAGGACCCCATCCCCATCCAACCCCCCTATCCCCTGGCTGCCCCAACCCCTATCCACACCCCCACCCCCACCCCCTGACAGGCTGTTTCCCTTGTGCATTTTGCTCAGCTTGGCCAAAGAATGAACTGACAAATTTCATTTTGTTTATGCTCTAATTTATGCTGAGATTCTTGAACACAGCACAAGATTTGTCAAAAGTACTGCTTGAGTGCTTAAAAGAGAACAAATAATGTTTTCATATTTTGTTTTTTAAAAATAGGTTTAGCAAAGCCTTCCTTTATCTTTTCTTTCGCAAAACTAATTTTAGGGGTCTCCCATTCAAGTTCTGTTAAGATACTGGACAGCATATTAGAACTCTTTAAATAGATACATCTTTGGAGAAGAAAAATGTTTTCAAACTCCATTGAATAAAATCTGTTTTGAGGGTCTTATGGTGAAACAGAATGGAAAAATGGTTCTCCTTCCTGGACAGGGAGAACTGCAATGTAATGCTTAGTCTGGGAAGTCTGATTAGAACAAACCCAAGCTAAAAAAAACCCCTAAGCTCGGTTGTTGTTGTTTTTTTAAAATGTCATGTCTGTATGATGACTTGGTGAAATCTCTTTAGATTCAGATAATGAATTCTGTTTGAGATTGATCTCTGTATGTTTAAACCCCTATTATCTTTTAGTTCTTGTGTTAAGGAGATAGAGAGGGGCACCTAAGACCAGCACCTGAATAGATCTTGCCCAAACATGACAGTGGGATGGCTGCATCCTAAGTGAAACCAGTTTTCTCCAACTTATCTACAGAGAGCTAGGACTATAAGGAGTGGAAAATCCCAGAAGGGAATAAAGACAGCTGTCAAAGGAGGTGCCTAAAACACACACGGTGAGAAGCTGAGGAGAGACTCAGGGCTTGTCTACCCTTATAGTGTTGCACCAGTGCAGCTGCATCACTGTAGCATTTACTGAAGAGGGCCTCTCCTGTTGGCATAGGTACTCCACCTTCCAGAGAGGCGGTAGCTATGGCAATGGAAGAAGTCCTTCTATTGACATAGAACTGTCTACACCAGGAGTTTGGTCAGCATAAATGTGTTGCTCAAGGGTGAGCAACATAGTCATAATGACATAAGTTTGTAGTGCAGACCAGGGCTCACAGAGGACTAGAGAAGTACAGAAGGGAAGGTTTTAGGAGGGAGAAGGGACTGGTGATTTCAGGACCACCCAAAGCTGATGGAAGGCGACTTTACAAGTCAGAGTGACTATATATTTTGGAGGAAAAGCCTTAAGCTAGAGAAGTGGGTCCAGCAGAGGGGTCATGAACCCCTGAAAGGACACTGACCTAAATTCCAAAGCCTGCTTGAGTGGTGAGGTAACTGAGGCAGGAAATGACATGTAGGTGTGTGTTGTTTTATCTGGATCTGTCTCTTTCTTGTGCTGTCTAAAGAATGATATTTAGAAATTCTCCTGCAAAGCTTTTGTCCAAGGGTCCGTCAAGCATTAAACTTTAAATCAGACTGTCCACAAGGTGAAGTTCTGGTAAAGGGAGTGCTTAAGTGTCTCATCGTTGGGCTAGAATTGGTCCTGGGGGCCTAGGGAAGCTTGGCTGCAGGGCCACAGTTTTGGGGATGGTTATCAGAGAGTCTGTGCAAAATAAGTGGGCTAGTGAGGCTGAAGCCAGAGACTGTTGCTGGCTAAAATCTATCCAGTGACCAAGAGGAGCCTAAAAAGCAGATAGGCTAAGCAAGCATGTGGGTCCAAACACATGTTCAACCGGGGAGCTTAAGGCTCTGACAATATGTTTACACTCAAAAATAATACATATGCTCTCTTTGATGGCTTGGCAGCACTAACAAACCCTATTCTCAGGGTTGTATTCACTTCAGATTATTTCTGAGGTATAGTTCTCCACTTCCTAACACACAAGTCAGGGCTGAAAGTTGAGCCTTCAACTCTGTAGAGGGATGGTTTGAAATCAGACACAACAAACATGGTGCTGTTTGTTTTCAGCCCCATTAAGCAGAGAAGGAGGAACATAACTGTCCTCATTTGACAAATTGTCAGGAAAAGTATTTCTTACTCATTGAAAACGTACAGTGCCTTAGGAATGTGCAGCTTTGCTATGAAGTACTGTAACTTCCATGATGAAGCTGTATAGTCTCTAGCTAATAACATTGGCCAAACCGGACAGTCCCTACATAAAAGAATAAATGGACACAAATTGGACATCAGGAATGGTAACATACAAAAGCCAGTAGGAGAACACTTCCATCTTCCTGGACAGTCTATAGCAGATTTGAAAGTAGCTGTACTTGGACAAAAAGACTATAGAAACAGACATCAAAGAGAAACTGCAGAATTAAAATTCATTTGCAAATTTAACACCATTAATTTGGGCTTGAATAGGGAATGGGAGTGGCTGGCTTACTACAAAAGCAGCTTTGCCTCTCCTGGAATTGACACCTCCTCATCAATTATTGGGAGTGGACTACATCCATCCTGATCAAATTTTTACTCCATGCATCTGAAGAAGTGTTTTTTTACCCATGAAAGCTTATGACCAAATAAATCTGTTAGTTTTTAAGGTGCCACTGGACTCTTTGTTGTTTTTTGTAGCTAATAACTGGTCTTTCTAATGGGAACTTCATTGCTCAAGGTAAACAGAGCAGGCCCCAGGATATTCTCCCATGGAAAAACCAGTGAGTCAGGAAAATTAAACTAAAACCTGTAGCTTTCAAGTCATGGATGTCTGGAACTATGTGGGTTAGGGGGCTGTGGGCGGGTGTGGGGGGGGAAGCTACTGTCTTTAGGAAAGAGCTGTGACAGGACCCCCAAACCATGCAAAACCCCAGACATTAGGAAATAAGGGGCCATCCCTTCAGTTCTTGGACCTCTGCATTGAGGGTGTGACCTCCACTTCAGCCACATGTGTACAACAGGATTTTGAAGCAACTCTGCTCTCTTACACTAGTATAAACAGAACAGAAGGTGTCTCTTTATCATTTTAATCAAAACCATTATAGTTGTTATGATTTTGTTCAGTAACAGCCTCAAATTGAATAGCTCAGTGGGAAACAATATCTCTTCCTTTTCATTTCTGATTACCAAGCTATTTGCTGTACAAAAAGGAAACAATAAGGTAAGTGAAGAAGTAGAATGGGCACTTACAAATACCAGGTAATTGTACTACCTGTGAAATGAAAATAAAACCCAATTAATTATCCCTTCCCCACTTTCTCAGCAATCAGTCTCATTAGTACTTATAGTTCATTAAACTGTTGTTGGTGCTGTGATCACGCCAAGCAGTTATTCTGTGTTACTTGGTGTAACTTAAAGCATAGGATGAGATTGAGATACCCTTCTTCAACTTTACTCTATGAGTAAGTTGCCTTTTCCATTGACTTCAGAAGGACTTCTTGTAATGTAAGGTTCTATTTAATGTGTGGGTAAGGGTATCACAGTCTGGCATAGCACAGATAGTGCAACTAAATAGGTAAGAAAATAATAATGAAGGCTGATTTACTGCATGTTATTTCTTTTCTTTAAATTCTTGAAATAAAGCCTTTTAGTAGTGCAGCAATACAATGTCAGTTATGGCATGTGGCACACTGGGTGCTTTAGGCAATGTTATTTCTTTAATTAGATATACCTTTGTGAAAAAAGTCCTCTGGAATTTAACAGCTATGAGGCCAAGAAGATCCTGCAGAATTTGAATAGGATTTGATGGAAATTACTCTAAAAATCAGTGGAGAATGTTAGCCTTTCTACAGAATTTTTAAGCCTCTAAGGGAATACTATGTCCCTATTGTAGAAATTTCTGGGTCATTTAAAGAGTCTAAACATTCAATAGAAAGATTGATGCATCCGACAAAGTGGGAATTCACCCATGAAAGCTTATGCTCCAATACGTCTGTTAGCCTATAAGGTGCCACAGAACTCTTTGCCGCTTTTACAGATCCAGACTAACACAGCTACCCCTACTCTCTATCTAGAGAAAGATTGTTATTCCCAACTAACTCCTTTTGGGACTTCTCCATGAGGGATTTGACACAAATCTATGTTCATGGTGATCAGAAGGAAACAAGTGATCCAGTTCATTCTCCTGTTTATATTACCTGCCTTCCTAGAAGACAATCCTCTGGTCCTGCCTCCTGCTGCAGAGTCAAAGCACAGCAACACCTCAATATGAGAGTGAAGTGGAGAGGCTGTAAAGGAAACAGCTATAGGGCAGCTCTTTCCATGGGATCACAGGAATGGACTGGGGAATGATAGGGTCGTGGTCAGTGGCTCCATACCCTGCTAGAACTAACTGATTGATTAACTCTCATGTAAGGGGTTGGACGAGTGGGCTAGTGCTGTGATGCAGCTACTCAAGTACTCACCCTGCAGCTCATGCAATGGGAGAGAAGATTCCCCTAAACCTCAGTTTAATTTTTCCCATGCAAAGCTTCTGTATTGGAGCTCCGTGCAGGGAACGTGGACTTAATCTTAAGGACTTAATCCTGTAGTGTCTCAGGCAAACCTAATATAAACTTCCACAGGAGTCTGACCTGAATTAGAGCTCAGTAAGAGTTGTAGGATTTGACCCTCAGTGAACAGCTATTTAGCAAAAACTTTTGAGTAATAACTTCATATTAGTTAATATTGCTTTTAATGCACTTATTTGAAGCGGTTTCATTTTCCTGGACACAGCAGGAAGGAAGACAAGAGACCATAAATGCGATTTAACTGGATGACAGCTTTATTAAGTAACACATCTGGGAACTCTCCAGCAGTGTCCAGTGCTGGTCATCCTTCTCTCATCCATACCACTTGGAGGACTTCTCTTGTCCCTTCTTTGACATACACACACCCCTTTAACCAGTCCCAGCACCACTGCTTGGGCCCCAGTCACTGCTCACTGTATGAGGGTTGAGATAGAGGGAAGAAAGGGTTGTCTTCTCACTGTACCAAACATTAGGACCCCGAACAGCCATCCTCACCTTCTTTAGAGATACATTCTCATAATCAGCTTCCAATTCAAATTCTCCTCTATTGAACAGTTATCGGCACTGGATGTCTGTAAAACTTGTGTTGTTGCAACCTAACCTATCAAGCAGGTCCCTGGGACTTCTGAGAGGAAAGTGGAAAACCCCCAAATCCTGCCTATCGGAGCTGATAGGCTTCCACTACACCCTTTTTTCCAGCCCATCAGTCTTTCTCTTCAAGCCTATGAGGCAACTCAGTGCCCACATAGAGGAGAGAAAACAGGGGGTGGTCATTTTTCAAAGGGGGTCACAGGTTTACTTCCCCCCTGCTGAGCCAGGTCCCTACCTCTGAAGGGTACCTCTGCAGGGCAGAGGGAGCCTTTTGTATTAAATTTGCATTTATGTGAGAAAAGTGAAGAAATGTGCAGGTAAAATGAAAATTTCATATGAGAAAATTTCAGAATCTTCAGCCCACATGAGTTACAGTGGAAGATACAAATGCTCAGTACCTTTTAGGATTAGTCCCTACATGTACAAAACTGTAGGAGGTTTCCTCACTGAAGCTCTGTGTGCTAAATTAAGTATAATCTTAGTGGTGTGTGCTAATTTGATTGGAAATCTAAAGAGAAATGAGGAGGAATGCCCTGCTATCACTCCCGGTACTGACCTGACATTCAAGTCAAGTTCCTGTGCTCTTGTTGAAGTTGGGATGTTGTTGTTCTGTTTGTACAGCACCTAGCACAAAGAGGGTCTTTGTCCATGAGTGGGGTTCCTACACACTAAAATAATATAAATAATTGTACAAGCTAGTAAATGGTGTTATTGAGTTACTACAGAGAATTCTTTCCTGGGTATCTGGCTGGTGAATCTTGCCCACATGCTCAGGGTTCAGCTGATCGCCATATTTGGGGTCGGGAAGGAATTTTCCTCAGGGGCAGATTGGAAGAGGCCCTGGGGGTTTTTCACCTTCCTCTGCAGCATGGGGCACGGGTCATTTGCTGGAGGATTCTCTGCGCCTTGAAGTCTTTAAACCATGATTTGAGGACTTCAATAGCTCAGACACAGGTGAGAGTGGGTGGTTGAGATTCTGTGTCCTGCATTGTGCAGGAGGTCAGACTAGATGATCATAATGGTCCCTTCTGACCTTAATATCTATGAATCTATGAATTCTATTCTATGTCAGGGCCAAATTCTCTGCAGGTGCAAACTGACACAGCTCCATTGAAGCCAATCCATTGCATCCTAACCTACCAAAGTTAATTGGAGCTGCAACAATTTATATCAGCAGAGTATCTGGCTCATCACCATTGTTTCTAAGCACCTAAAACATAGTAGGCATGAGGCCCCTACTCAGAGAAAGCTTGAGATCATTAATTATTTACTGGAAATTCTCCCTCTGGATTAGAAACAAGTTATGTCTGTGGAGGTAACTGAATATCTTCCCAAGCGAGTTAATTTTTTTTTTAAATCCTTCTATTCCTGCTTATTTGTTTCCTTCTCGGTGAGAAGCTGCACAAAATACGATGACAGATACTCTTATCTACTAGATGTCAAACAGAAATATAACAACTCAGGCAGCAGCTAATCTACTCTCGCTCCATTGCCTGTACTGAGAGAACTATGTATCCCAGTTTCATAGCTAGGACAGCAACAGCACTGAGAAGTGAAAAGAGTGACTAACTTCCACAAGTCATCAGAGTGCTTGTTAGCTCAAATGCATTGAGAATGCAATGTCCTTGATTTATGATGGCACTCAAAGTACCTATACACACAAGAATAAAGGGACAGACTATTTTTAATTTCTATTAATTAATAATTTAATTCACTATTTCAATACACCTTTAAATAAAAGTAAATATAAGTAAAATAAATCTATAATTCAGTCATGAACAAAATGGTTTTCCAGCAGAGAGGCAATTTAGAAATCTGTGGAAATTGAAAGCATGAGATAAGGTTAAAGGGAAAATCTCTAGGTTGTATGCTATAGGCAATTACTTGATAATAACTTTCCTACCTAGCACGGCTGTTGTGATGATTAATTAACTAATGTTTGTACAGCTCTTTGAAAATATAAATAAGAGCTGTATAAATGCTCATTACTACTATTACTACTCATAAATCCTTCTATTAGGAACATTATGGACCAAGTAGCAGCCATCCCAGCTATGGGGCTAATCCAGCTCTCATTAAAGGCTCCCATTGTCTTCAACAAGAGTTGGACTAGCCTATATGTACATGATAAATTCCTTTTGGATTGTGAGTCGGGCTATGATTTGGCTTCCCTGTACAACCTAGGGAAAATTCTTTCCATTAATAAATTTTTTAAAATGTCCCATTTTCTACACATCTAAAAATGTTAATTCCTTTGAAAGGTTCCAGCTTGAAAGTAAGAATGTAAGTTTTCTTTCTAGTCACAGGATATGTGCAGCATGGGGAGTAACCACATAAACCTCCCCATCCTGTGCCACCACCATTGTTCAACCCTGCAAAAATCACTTCTAGTGATAAGAGGGAAATTTGTTTGCTATTCTTATTGCCTTGACCTCTCTACTTCGGCTACCATCCATGGTGCTGTTCCCAGCTATGGCGATGGATTCAGTCTTTGGAAGTGAATTGACTGCTGATTAATTTCAGATTGCCTATCGAATAGCCATTAAATACTAGAGGTTTTTGCCTACATTCTGGTGAATTTTAGGTTAATGTCTTCTCCAATATTTAACTATAAAATCCAGATTAGTCAGCAATATTACTCTAACATAAATAGCCAGTGGTAACAGATATAAAACCAGGAGTCTTGCTTTGATTTTTGAGGGTGATTTATAAATTGTCTTTGCTTCTAAATTTCATTTTCTGACTTTTCCTCCAATTATGCTATGGAATCCAGAATAACTAGGAATATTCAAATAACAGAAGTTTTTCAAATCACCATTCCACTCTTTCTCCCCATAGTTAGAGAGGCGGGGCATCTCTTTGAAGTACAATTAAAATAAAAGAGCACAAGTCAAATTCATGAACCTGATAGTTCTGTGTCTCTTGCTTCCTAAATCCCAAATTCCATTTCCTTTTTACCTTTTTGTGAATTGTTCTGTGACTTTATTACCTTCTTTCTCACTGCTTTTCAAAGAAAAAATAAATTCATTTTCTCTATTCTTTCTCTTTCATAGGGCCTGATTCTGTATTGTGTGATGCACCCTCAACTGCTGTTGACTTTATTGCAAATTGGAGGTGATCAGCATATGATAGGATTGGGTCCATATTACTCCATCCTCTGTCATCCTTGCTGTTCCCTATCTTCCCATTTGCACAACTTTTTTGTTCTCTGCTGCCTTGCTCTCTGAATTCATATCTTGCCCCCCTGGGACAGACAAGGAAATTCAAATGGGAGCAAAGTCCACCTACTCTTTTGTGATGCATGGCTAGAAAGGGTTAAACATCCTGCAAAATAAATGGCTCAAATTCAACCCTTGAAGACAAGTGGGGAGATAATGTTTGTGGTTTTGCATGTTTTTATATATGGATAATGGTCAACAATGTAATCAACAGTCCCTGTCTATGCTGTATTCTGATAATTCAGAGATCAAAAGAACATCCTAGCTTTTAAATGAATTGTAAACATGGGATATCTCTGTATTCATATCTCTTTGAAATGTATAGCAAATCATCTGTGAATGGTGGAGGACAAGCCAATTGCCTTATGTTAATTCGTATAGCTAAGTACCGGTGATGGACCTCCTTCAAAGTCATCCTAATTACCTTTTGTTCCCTGAGGAACTCCAGCTTGTCAAAGAGGACATGAAATTGTATAAAAGATCCTTGGGTCCCGATCCTGTTCATCTCACATCTGCTTGAGGCTTCATACAGGGGAAGCTTAGGCCACAAGGATTGAGATCCCAGTTCTAACTGGATCATCATTTCTGAAAGAACTCTTTGCAACTACAAAGCTCACCATCTCCGCTATGAATCTGAATCTTAAGAATTGAACTCATGTCTGTACGTATATTTATCCTTTAACCATACTCTCCCTTTTGTTTTTTAATACATTTTAGTTTAGTTAATACGAATTGTAGCATGTATTTTGGGTAAGATCTGAAACATTCATTAACCTGGGAGGTAATGTGTCTGATCCTTTGGGATTGGTAGAACCTTTTCTTTTATATGATGAAGTAAGATTTTTCAGAAATCATCATATTTGACTGAAGTACCTGGATGGAGGCCTGAGGCTGTTCACTTTAAGGGAACTGTGTTGTTTGGACTTTTGAGTAACCTGTAAGGTAATAAAGAAGCTGTTTTATGCTGTCTTGGTAAATCTAAGTATTGGAATATCCACCAGCTTTTTGGGGTTTGTCTGCCCCATTCTTTGCAGTTCAGCCTAATTGAGTGACCACAGCTGGCCCCCACTGGGACTCCGGTCACACCTTCTCTCTCTAGAATAATATGTAATGCTTCCTCCAAGGCATTCCTGTCTCTTTGGTTACTGATCTTGGCCTCCATCACTAGCGTGTCTGCCCCACAAACATTAATATATTTATACTACCCAATATAATGCTTTACAAATTATTCATCACATTACGCCTATAGGATAATTAACTCCATATTCTAGCTGGGGGAAAATCTTAAGTGAGTTGGCCATGGTCACAGAGGGAGTTGTTAGAGCTGGGATTAGAATGCAGGAGATATTTGTGCCATAATTATTCTACTAGACAACACTGCCTTTCATACACTGAGATACTTCTCTCTTTGTGGTCAGAGACTACTACTCAGCAGAGAAACCAACACAACTATCGACAGATTGCCATCAGCAGGGAGGAGGTGACGGGTGGTCCCAGGACTACTGGTTACAGCTCAAAGAGCAATCTACTTCCCCTACATGCACATGGGTTTCATTGGTTCCAAACATCAGTACTAAAGTCTTTAGGAGAAAATGCAAAAAGTAAAGTGATACCCTGTTCATCCTGAAATTACCATGCCAAACCTCTCGACCCTACCAGTTAGTTCATATTTTCAAGCTGTGGCCTGCATTTGTTAGTCATATTGTTCTCCCCCTGCTTGTGCTAGTCTGCCAGCTTCCCACTAGTATCTTTTAGGAAAGTGCCCTACGGGTACCTCACCTTTGCCTGTGTGAATGCTCAAAATCCTATGCTGACTTAACCTCCATGGAGGTCAGATGATGGGTTGTTTGTTTTTTTTTCCTCTTCAGGAGCATCCTAGAAATCTTGCCCTCAAATGGTTCCTATCAATACTTCCAGATAAGTAAGCATCGATTTACTTATGTTAGCATGGGAGTGACAATGAAGGGAAAATCACAAAATGATATAGCAGAATGAGACTTAGCTAGATTAACACTGTGGAAAGCATAGTGAGCTAGGTCAGAGCTCTTAATTACAGCTTATTAGTTAAACGAAGTCTTCCACCCCCGTAACTTTCTCTTTTAACAGCACGATGCATTTTATGATTCAAGGTCTCATCCTCTCTGTGGGATACTGAAAGACATGTCCCAGGTATGTCTTATTGCCTGCACAGTTGGAGATTCTGATAGCTGTTCTCTGAGACTGCTGAGCCAAAGGTGTTCATTATGACAATATAGATTACCTCCAGATTTTAGTACAACCTGCAGCACACAACTACATAGCATTTCCAAATTAAACTATTCTTAAATTCTCTAACCCTTTGTAGCTTCCTCTTTAAACTTCAATGGTCCATTTCCTATGTGGTGTGTCCATTTCAAAGAAGTCTTTAAATTGTGTAGGGGTCTTTGAAATTGAATTCCCAATTCTTGCACTCAAACCAATTAAGGAATCCATGACAGTTACCTTTGACACTTTGGAAATTTTCAAAGGTCCTCCAACCCTCCCCCTCCTTTGGTACATCTGAATGAACATTCTCCCCTAATTCACCTATTCCCAGCATATGTGAGATGCTTTTAGATATAATAAGCTCATTAAAGTTCAGAACACAAATACAGCTTGATTGGTCAGTCAAGATTCTGACTACTACAGGCAGAAGTTTTTATTTTGCTTGAAATTATAACTGAGGTTAGGCTTGATATTTATAATGTCCCAACAATCAGGATGTTGGGTGGGGGTAGGGAAGCAGTTTTAGTCTTTGTTAGCCCCCCAATATGAGCTCTGGCACTGAGACAATGTGGGAAGCTTACACAGAGGGTGTGCTTACTGTATGTAACACAGCCATGCTCTGCAGGTATTCCTGTTGTCCAGTGTGCTGTGTTTGAGGAGGACAAGGCTGTGGCTGATGGACTGACAACTGTGAGACTCCATTGGTCACACTCATCTCTTTGTGGGGTGAAGAGCAACTGTGGATTTCTTAGAATCATAGAATAACAGAGTTGGAAGGGACCTCTGGAGGCCGTCTAGTCCAACCCCCTGCCCAGAGCAGGACCAATCCCACTAAATCATCCCAGCCAGGGCTTTGTCAAGCCTGACCTTAAAAACTTCTAAGGAAGGGGATTCCACCACCTCCCTAGGTAACGCATTCCAGTGTTTCACCACCCTCCTAGTGAAAAATTTTTTCCTAATATCCAACCTAAACCTCCCCCACTGCAACTTGAGACCATTACTCCTTGCCCTGTCATCTGCTATCACTGAGAATAGTCTAGATCCATCCTCTTTGGATCCACCTTTCAGGTAGTTAAAAGCAGCTATCAAATCCCCCCTCATTCTTCTCTTCCGTAGACTAAACAATACCAGTTCCCTCAGCCTCTCTTCATAACTCATGTGTTCCAGTCCCCTAATCATTTTTGTTGCCCTTCGCTGAACTCTCTCCAATTTTTCCACATCCTTCTTGTAGTGTGGGGCCCAAAACTGGACACAGTACACCAGATGAGGCCTCACCAATGTTGAATAGAGAGGAACGATCACATCCCTCAATCTGCTGGCAATGCCCCTACTTATACACCCCAAAATGCCATTGGCCTTCTTGGCAACAAGGGCACACTGTCGACTCATATCCAGCTTCTCGTCCACTGTCACCCCTAGGTCCTTCTCTGCAGAACTGCTGCCTAGCCATTCGGTCCCTAGTCTGTAGCGGTGAATTGGATTCTTCCGTCCTAAGTGCAGGACTCTGCACTTGTCCTTGTTGAACCTCATCAGATTTCTTTTGGCCCAATCCTCCAATTTGTCTAGGTCCCTCTGTATCCTATCCCTACCCTCCAGCATATCTACCACTCCTCCCAGTTTAGTGTCACCCGCAAACTTGCTGAGGGTGCAATCCACACCATCCTCCAGATCATTAATGAAGATATTGAACAAAATCGGCCCCAGGACCGACCCTTGGGGCGCTCCGCTAGATACCGGCTGCCAGCTAGACATGGAGCCATTGATCACTACCCGTTGAGCCCGACAATCTAGCCAACTTTCTACCCACCTTGTAGTGCATCCATCCAGCCCATTCTTCTTTAACTTGCTGACAAGAATACTGTGGGAGACCGTGTCAAAAGCTTTGCTAAAGTCGAGGAATAACACGTCCACTGCTTTCCCTTCATCCACAGAACCAGTTATCTCATCATAGAAGGCAATTAGATTAGTCAGGCATGACTTTCCCTTGGTGAATCCATGCTGACTGTTCCTGATCACTTTCCTCTCGTCTAAGTGCTTCAGAATTGATTCCTTGAGGACATGCTCCATGATTTTTCCAGGGACTGAGGTGAGGCTGACCGGCCTGTAGTTCCCAGGATCATCCTTCTTCCCTTTTTTACATTAGCCTTTTTCCAATCTTCTGGGACTTCCCCCGATCACCATGAGTTTTCAAAGATAATGGCCAATGGCTCTGCAATCACAGCCGCCAATTCCTTTAGCACTCTCGGATGCGTTGCAAGTCCCATGGACTTGTGTACGTCCAGTTTTTCTAAATAGTCCCGAACCACTTCTTCCTTCACAGAGGGCTGGCCACCTCCTCCCCATGCTGTGCTGCCCAGTGCAGTAGTCTGGGAGCTGACCTTGTTCGTGAAGACAGAGGCAAAAAAAGCATTGAGTACATTAGCTTTTTCCACATCCTCTGTCACTAGGTGGCCTCCCTCATTTAGTAAGGGGCCCACACTTTCCTTGGCTTTCTTCTTATTGCCAACATACCTGAAGAAACCCTTCTTGTTACTCTTAACATCCCTCGCTAGCTGCAACTCCAGGTGTGATTTAGCCTTCGTGATTCCATTCCTACATGCCCGAACAATATTTATATACTTATCCCTGGTCATTTGTCCAATCTTCCACTTCTTGTAAGCCTCTTTTTTGTGTTTAAGATCAGCAAGGATTTCACTGTTAAGCCAAGCTGGTCGCCTGCCATATTTACTATTCTTTCTACAAATCGAGATGGTTTGTCCCTGTAACCTCAATAAGGATTCTTTAAAATACAGCCAGCTCTCCTGGACTTCTTTCCCCCTCATGTTATTCTCCCAGGGGATCCTGCCCATCAGTTCCCTGAGGGAGTCAAAGTCTGCTTTTCTGAAGTCCGGGGTCCGTATTCTGCTGCTTTCCTTTCTTCCTTGTGTCAGGATCCTGAACTCGACCATCTCATGGTCACTGCCTCCCAGGTTCCCATCCACTTTTGCTTCCCCTACTAATTCTTCCCGGTTTGTGAGCAGCAGGTCAAGAAGAGCTCCCCCCCTAGTTGGTTCCTCCAGCACTTGCACCAGGAAATTGTCCCCTACAGTTTCCAAAAACTTCCTGGATTGTCTGTGCGCCGCTGTATTGCTCTCCCAGCAGATATCAGGATGTGCAGCATGACTCTGCTCTGACTCCGTAGCCTTGGTGGGAGGATTTCCTTCTCGTGCTTTACAAACCCAGCAGGAAATACTTTGTACACTGCTTGAATACTTAGGCTTCAGGATTTGGTCCAAAATGATTAACTCCAAGACTTGCTCAAGAACCTTTTCATTCTGTACAATGATGGCTATAATGATAACATATCCCATGATTTTTCCTGTTTTGATAATGGTGGGGTCCATAAATGTGTATTACTCAGATGCTGCAGAATCTATTCCTAATCCAAGAATAAAGGACTACAGAGACTAGACAGGAATCCATTCCATTCATGAACTTTGCTGGCTGCTGTGTCATCACTGATTTGTTTGGTCCCCCCAGGGACTGCATGTTGAGTTGTATGCTGTGGATTGCACAGTCAGCTAGCGCAGCCTCTCTACTGACTAGAACTGTAGCTGTCCTGCCTAGGAATTCACTTCAAACAAGCTGTGTTTTCTTTGCCTCTACACCCAGACCCCATTTCCCTGGACTGCTGCAGAGCAAGGCAATGCAACTTCTTTATTGTTTCACCCTCTAATACGCCTGAAGAATCTAAGATGCTTAGCTCATTGGGTGTGAGTTGGAGACCTGACCATAGGTTTGTATGTGGAGGCTGTTGGTTGTTGCTCTCTTTGTTTTGCTACTGCTGGTTTTGTTCTGTTTGGACTCTGTATAAGTTTTCATAATATTGGCCCTGGGGAAAAGGGACAGCAAATGACTGGTGGATGCCGGACTTATTTTGTGGACTGGGAAATCCGTGTACCAGCCCCCCGTCACATTAAACTCTTCTGAAAATGTTGTACCTAGTGTTCCTGCAAGGAAGACTTAAGAGTATAACTGAAAGAGTAGAGGAAAAATATATATTTGAGTTAAATTTCAGCATTTGACAGCACCTCCATATAATTTGTTTAATTGCTTCCCTGAATAGTCAGTTTTTGCCTTTTAATTTGTGTGGGACTCTTCCGTGTATCAAAAGGGCAAATTCATTGTAGAAAATCACAATTGTAAAACCACAAATTGTCAGGTATATTCAGGGGTAGGTGTAGTACCTAAAACTACTTCGAACTCTCATTTCTAAGTGGTTAAAATTCAAATTTATTTCCTTTATATTGGAAATAAACCGTAATTAAAATAAACTTTTAAAAACTTTCTGATACATAAAAAGATATATTAATTTTAGGGTACATATTTCTGAATGTATTTCATCCACAGTAATTTACACTGTGAATTTTTAAAGTTACAAATAAAAATGACATCTTGTAATGAGTTGGAGTATTTATAATATGAAATAAAACACACATTATAACAGATGACAAAAATTGTCATGAAAATTTTTGCAGCTTCATTACAACCTAGCGCCTTTCAAAAACTTCCTGCAGCATCTTGCATCGCTTTCTCAGCCTATCTCATTGCCAGGTATTATAATGTTATCTGAACGTTTCTCCTAGTCTTTTTAGTATTTTTTGGCTACTTTTTGCATTAGTTTCATTAAAATGAGTCCAAATCACCTTTGCTCTTTGTATCTGAGTGCTTTGAAAGGAAGATCAGAGTCAAATCAAGGCTTGTCTGTGAGGTTTTTTCATATTTAATGCACAATTGTTTCAAAGCTACACTTGTTTTCAGAAGGCCTTTCTTCCCCAAGAACACTACTTCTGTATTGAAGTTGTGATCCTGTATGAGCCATATAAGGGGTGATATGGAGATCAAGCAGAAACTATGTACTTGCTGGTTGTCTCCACTAATGTGATCAGAGGAGAACAGATTGCCTCCTGGCCCAGCTATACTAAAGAAGTGGGGAGCAGTGGCTCTGTGACATACAAGTGTTGGCTGGTAGAAGGTTCGACAAATTGCTCCTGCTCAGAATGGTATGAAACATGCATGTTGCAGAACAATGAGGGAATTAGAATACTGTAATCATATATAAGAAATGTTAAGAACTTGTTCTGTGGGTATCCTAGCCATATGGTACTTCAGTGAAAATGCAAAATAACTCCACTGATTTTAAACAAAACAGGAGTACTTATGGCACCTTAGAGACTAACAAATTTATCTGAGCATAAGCTTTTGTGGGCTACAGCCCACTTCATCGGATGCATGCAGTGGAAAATACAGTAGGACGATTTTATATACACAGAGAACATGAAACAATGGGTGTTACCATACACACTATAACGAGAGTGATCAGTTAAGGTGAGCTATTACTAGCAGGAAAGAAAAAAAAAACCTTTTGTAGTGATGATCAAGATGGGCCATTTCCAGTAGTTGACAAGAACATGTGAGGAACAGTAGGGGGGAAAAATAAACATGGGGAAATAGTTTTACTTTGTGTAATGACACATCGACGCCCAGTCTTTATTCAAGCCTAATTTAATGGTCTCCAGTTTGCAAATTAATTCCAATTCAGCGGTCTCTCGTTAGAGTCTGCTTTTGAAGTTTTTTTGTTGTAATATTGCAACTTTTGGGTCTGTAATCTAGTGACCAGAGAGATTGAAGTGTTCTCTGACTGGTTTTTGAATGTTATAATTCTTGACGTCTGATTTGTGTCCATTTATTCTTTTACGTAGAGACTGTCCACTGACTTTAGGCCATCATAAATGTGAATGAGAAGTATGGCAAGAGCAAATGACTTGATTCTTTCATCATTAGTGAAAAGTAATCCTGTTCCCCCATCCTATTCATTATTGGCAGATCTGAAACAAATAATATAGTGACTTGTTTCTCCCCCTGGAGAGATTTCTTGCCATCAGCTTTTTCTGAATAATTCAGTTGTTTGAAATAAGCTCTGTAAATGCAGAATGACTTGAAACAGAGAACCAAAAGCACTGTTTAGAGCCAGCCAGTCGTCACCACTGAGAATTTAGCAAAGTACATCACTGAGATGATTCAGGAATGACCTTTTAGAGCTGCTTCTAGTCTCTTCCTCTGCCCATAACACCAATCAGCGCATTGCACACTATGGGGTGGTGAAGGGCTCTGAAGAGGAAAAAAAGCTGTCAGCAAGGTAGCTACTAAAGATAAAAGGAAAAAATAATTATTCCATCTTCCAAGTCCAGCATATCCTACTATACTCTGGAGCAGGGGCGGGCAAACTTTTTGGCCTGAGGGCCACATCGGGTTTCCAAAATTGTATGGAGGGCCGGTTAGGGGAGGCTGTATCTCCCCAAACAGCCAGGCATGGCCCGGCCCCTGCCTCCTATCTGACTCCCCCATTTCTTACCCCCTGACAGCCCCCACCTCCTATCCGACCCCCCCCCGACTTCTTGCCCTCTGATGGCTCCCCTGGGACTCCTGCCCCATTCAACCCCCCTGTCCTCTGATGGTCCCCGGGACTCCTGCCCCATCCTCCACCCCCTGTTTCCTGACCACCCCCAGACCCCCCACCCCTGACTGCCCCCTGCCGCCCTATCCAACCCCCCCTCTCATGCCTGACTGCCCCCCCCAGGACCTCTGCCCCATCCAACCCCCCTGCCCTGACCCCTATCCATGCCCCCGACCACTACCCCGAACTCCCATGACCTCTATCCAACCCCTGCCCCCTTACCGCGCTGCCTGGAGCACCGGTGGCTCGTGGTGCTGCAGCCGCGCCACCCAGAGCACTGGGTCAGACCGGGGATCCGCAACTGCGCGGCCCCGCCACCCCCAGCATTGCGCCGGTGGCGTGGCGTGCTGAGGCTGTGGCGGAGGGGGAACAGCAAGAGAGGGGCTGGGGACTAGCCAGGCCAATGAGGGCTGCAGGAAGGGCAGCCAGCACGTCCTTTGGCCTGCGCTGCTTCCCGCAGCCCTCATTGGCCTGGAGCAGCGAACCGCGGCCAGTGGGAGCCGCAATTGGCTGAACCTGCGGATGCGGCAGGTAAACAAACTGGGCTTTCCCTGAACAAGCGGCGGACTGGCTATCCGTATATCCAGTCATATCCGTATGACTCATATCTATCGTAATGAGATTTAGGAGATCTGGACTCCATTCCCAGCTCTGCCAGTGGCTTGTTGGTGACCTTGGGTAAGTCACTTTGCCTCTGTACTTCAGTTTCCCCATCTTTAAAATGGGCATAATGAAGCTGATATCCTTTGCAAAGTGCATTGAAATCTACTGCTGGAAATTGATATATAAGAGGTAGGTATTTTAACTCTCTTTCTTTTGAGTGAGCAAATGCAAAATTAACTCAGTTCCATAACTATAAATCTCTTTCTATGGTGCTAAATCATCCAGTAATCTCATCCTAAAACAGTCACCATTTTTTTTGCATAATTTGAGGAGTCAGAATTTTTGTTTACGTGAAGTGTCATGGTCCAAAGATATACAACATTTTTTATAAGATAAGCTTGTAAAATTCAGTTGATTCCTTCACCCAAGTCCCCTAAGCAGATGAAGCAGGTTTTGATCTCTGTCTCCTCCCCCAGGGCATTCCATTGGTCTATTTAGGATCGGTTTATTACTCAGACACCAAGACAACAGACATGCTATAAGAAGATGGAACTGAGTGCTTCTGGTGCTTTTGTACCTAATGGTATGAATTTTTTTTATAAGAAACCAGGGCAATGTTACATGAAGACACCACAGATCCTCCATGGGAATTAAACCCACAGATCTCCAGCTCTGAAAGGCATGCACCAGCCTGAATAGAAGCCATTGTTGCATTTCCAAAGCACAGTACAGATATTTAAATATGGGGGACTTCCTTTAGTAAGGTACTTTGTTACAAAATTTGTATTGGAGAAAATAATTATTTTAATTTGGATTCAAAGTGAGGAAAGACTCTCTTTGATGTGCTTTCTCTGCATCACATTCTCCTGTGTGTTTCCCATGCTGCTAAAATGTTATGCCGGGGTCTATGGAAATTTCTCTAGGACAAATGTATATATGACTTGCGACTGGAATAAGAAATGAGCCTGGATGATGCTGAATAATAGCCGAGAATGTTAAAATCCTGTACCAACATCCACAAGCTGGTGACGAATAATAAATCAGACGTTTTCATTGTCAGTTTAACAAGTTAAGTAAAATGAGCCCATAGCATGCAATTATCAATATTCTTGATAAAATAGCCTAGCCATCAGAGCCCCATTTTCCAGAAGGGGTTTTATTATCTCTTTAAATGGCTTTGTATATTACATTAAGGTCCAGGCTGTTCCTGGCCCTTGCACACAGTGAGAGAGCAAAGGAGCCTTCCCCACATTGCATACCCAGATACAGCCCCAGCCTCAGCACTTAGAGGCGTATTTATTGCCCTCTCCATCTGTCCATATCACTATAAGGAGTTGTCTCCCCAAACCACTGGCCTGCTGCTTTCACACCTTCCCTGAGCATCATATGGCACCCTGAGGAACAATCTCTCCTTGTACATGCTGAGAGGCCTGTGTCCAGTAGTAATCTGTCCCCAGTTTGCATGCCTGAGCTCCTGTTGACATACCATCCTAGGTCCATGATGAATTTCACTTATCCTTCTCTGCTTAAGGTATCTCCATTTTACTGGGAATGACTATAAGCCAGCTTCTTTTTATACAGGAACTCTTACAGATATTGTGTTACCTTCCTGATGCCATTGTTGGGTCCTGATCGGAGGCAAATGAAGATCTGTAATCTCTCTTTGGGGGGGTGAGGTGTGTGTACGCATGTTCAAGTCTGAAGTCCCTTATGATTTTCCCCAGTGGTCTGTCATGGACACCACCAAGGAGTAGGTAGAAACAATTCCCTTCATTGAACAGCAGCAACTTGAAACCTTAGGTTTTTGAGCCTGTAGCAGCAGCAGGGAGCTGAGCTAGAGCAGAGGTGAGCAAACTACGGCCCATGGGCCACATCTGGCCTGCGGGACCCTCCTGCTTGGCCCCTGAGCTCCTGGCCTGGGAGACTGTTCACCGTCCCCTGCAGCCTCAGTGCGCCCCGCTGCTGGCACAATGCTCTGGGCTCCTGGGCAGCGCAGTTGCAGATCCCCAGCCTGACCCGGTGCTCTGGACGGCACGGCTGTAGGGCCACCAGCCACCGGTGCTCCAGGCAGCACGGTAAGGGGGTGGGGGGGGGTGGATAGAGGGCAGGGGAGTTCGGGGTAGTGGTCAGGGGTCAGGAGTGTGGATAGGGGTTGGGGTGGTCAGAGGGCGGGGAACAGGGGGGTTGGATGGGGCAGGGGTCCTGGGGGGGCAGTCAGGAATGAGTGGGGGGGTTGGATGGGATGGCAGGGGGCAGTCAGAGGTGGGGGGTCTGGGGGTGGTCTGGGGACAGAGAGCAGAGATGGTGGATGGGGCAGGAGTCCCGGGGGAGCTGTCAGAGGGCAAGAAGCAGGGGGGTCGGATAGGAGGTGGGGGCCGGGCCATGCCTGGCTGTTTGGGGAGATACAGTCTCCCCTAACTAGCCCTCCATACTATTTTGGAAACCCGATGTGGCCCTCGGGCCAAAAAGTTTGCCCACCCCTAAGCTAGAGCCTGAAATTTAGGGGAAGAATTGTGGTCTTGGTTTTGTCCCTGCTCCACTTCTAATCTTGACACAATGCTGTTTATTTCTAAACCCAGGACAGACCCTTGTATTGTTATATTTGCTTTTTAAAATGCAGTGTGTATTTAATGAGTTGACTTATGTGAAAGTTAATGTGATAATTTGCAAGTGGCAGCTTTGGACCAGGTATGAGTGGGAGTTTCTATCATCTGGTATGGTTCAGGGAGGTGGAGGCAAGTCTTTCTAAGATGAGAAGTCACTACCTCAGCAAATCAGGTGATAATTCAAGAAGATTGATTTGCTGCAAGTGAGGAGGAACATGCACGCTCTCACAATTTGAGGCAAAAAAGTGAGCAGCAGCAGTTCTGTACCTAGATGAAGAATGATACAATGGATAGGGCTCTGGTCTAGTACAATTAATGAGACCTGGGTTCGGGCCTCTGATCTGCCACCAACTTCTGTGTGACCTTGGGCAAGTGACTTTTAGCTAGATCCACAAAGGGGATTTAGTCTCAGCATTGTAACATCTAACACTTAGGTGCCCAGCTGCCTAGTGCAATCCAGAGTCCTGAGTTAAGTACCCAGGCTCCCTAAATGCTGCATGGGGAGAGTTAGGTGCATGAGAATGGGATTCAGAAAACCCAGCCCAGTGAGCATGGAGCTACCTGTGCCAGCCAGTAGAAAATGCTGAGGAGAGGGGTGTGGACTAAGCCCTACTCCTTAAAGGTGCCTAGTTCTGGGAAAAGACTCCAGCCACTCAGCAGTCACAGCTGTGAACCCTCGCTTGCAGTTAGGGCTGAGGCACCTTTCTCACAAAAAATGAAGGAGGTGCCCATTTATACCAAATTGCTCAGGGGTTAGAGCACTCACCTGAAGTGTGGGTTCAAGCCCCAGCTCTGAATCAAGGTGACTGGGGATTTAAGCCTAGGTCTCCCACGTCCTAGGCTCTAGGTAGTGGGCATAAGGGAGCACCAGCACAGCACAGGAACAAATGACACTTTATACAGGAACAAATGACTCCACAAAGGGAAAGCTAGTGGAGAGTTAGGCCCACAAACACTATTGGCCACATCTGCAGAAGAATGAAACAGTGCATCACTCTTTTGACTTTATTGGCTTTCATTCCAATTATATTTTCCTGCTGGGAACAAAATAAGAATTGCATGAGAACTTAACATGCATTTGGGTATCCACAAAGCATTTTCATCCTCAACTGTAAGACACAAAGCTGGTCAAACATGGAGAAAATTACGAACACTGTGTCCACCTCTCTCTGCAGAGCATTACTATGAGTGCTGTGGTAATCACATCCCTTCAGATGCGGGCTCTGCATATCACAAGCTCAAAGGCAAATGCTGTAAATGCTATAATCACTTGGCTATACAGACTCCAGCCCTTGGTGGGTTCCCCTTAAACACTCAAGTGCTTCTAGTAAGTAAAAGAGGAGTTGGTGCTAGGTCTGGCAGAAAGTAACAGGTGAAAATACAGTGACTTGGACAATTAAGAAAAATTATGCATCTTATTTTAACTCTGACCCTGGGAGCAGTCCAATGGAATGGTAATCATGCCCCATAGGGCCTCTCAGGCCTACTGTATGGATTACCCCTTGTCCATTCCTCTATTGGAGAGCTCGTCTATAGATTGTACTGGCCACAGTTCAGCCGCATAGTTAGTAGTTTTGTTGGAGGCTCCTCTATGCTGCCTAAATTGCATTTTAATTAGTTTCCAAGTGGGACTGCCCCTCTAATCTGCTTCTAAATCCTGGCTGGGAATCACTCCCCAAACCTCAGGCTGTTCAGCTTCTTGAAATCTCATCCTATGGGCCACTGGGATGTGGTGTAATTAATTTTTGGAGTTCCCAGCAGAGTTCTGAAAGACCCTGTACTCATCATCATAGCCCCTGTAAGATCTTTTTTGAAAAAAAATCTTTCCATCCCTCACTAACTAACTGATAGTAACTTCTTCAGAGACAAACTGCTTTGTGAGATATTGAAGGGAGAACTGAAGAAACATATGCTTTTTTTTTCTCTTTATCTTTTGAGCCAGCTAAATCAGTGGCTGTGAATCAGCAAAGCTACACTGAAGTCCATGGAGTTCCACTGATTTACACTAACTGTGTTTTCTGGCCCAATATTCTAAGATGTTAATGTTTCCAGAAAGTAAAGATCTATAAGAGGGATATATATTCATCTGTATCTGCTTTCCTCTTATTTTCCCACAACAGTACAGATAAGTTTTTTCTCTGCTTCCGTTTTTCTAACTAGTAGCTTTTAACAGAATGTTTGAATGAATGCTCTAGGTCAATTTGTATGAACCTGGAACTCTCCAGTGGTTGCATCCTGCTCAGACACTCCTTTAAAAGATCAGTGATAAAAATACACATACTATTTTACTAAATTCCTTGCAATTTTGGAGTAGATTGTTACCATTCTTTACAATGCCTTGGAAGTGTAATATAAAATAAAGTTGTGGTTTTGTTGCATGAGGAAGATAAGAGCCTTGCACTATGCAGAAAATACAGTCACCTGCTTGTATTAAAGGTGGTACAGACTCCTGAGTTCACTTGTTCAGTCTTATTGCAACAGTTCTCCACAAAGTCTATGGCATAGCACATTTTTATTTGGTTAGAAAAATACTATTTTACTGTTCAGATCTTGACTGAGAAAAATCATTTTTCAAACTAGTTTCTAAGATTATTTTTCTCTTCAGGAATCTTCATGTCCCCCTACCTAGATACGGTACTTACATGACCCTAATATTGTCTACAACCTCACAATCACAAATGGACTTTTATTCTCATAACACCCCTATGAAGTTCTACTGCTAATTTAAACAGAGTCTTCACTGTACCTCAGTTTCCTAAGCAACTTACCCACAGTCACACAAAAAGCCTGTGGCTGATCTGGGAATTATACCCACGTCTCCTAAATCCCAGCCTAGTACTCTGTCCACTAGATAATCCTTTCTAGGTCATCGGCATATTTAGAGTGTAGCACTTGGAAAAGCAGATACTTAAAGGGCAGCAGGAGAAATTGCCTGATAGGCTAGACAAAAGGATAGTTTAGTGATTGCAAGATGTTTGTGTTGACAAATGTACCAAAATTAGGCTTCTTTGTGAGAAACCTGTGGCTCTAATAAACCGCAGCCTATTTGCTCTGCTAAACAGCTGGTGGTGGCATTTCAGCTGCCAGACAGAAATCCTGCCTATGCTTCCAACATGGCGGAGGGGAGGGAAAGATTGGAAACATCTTTGGCAATGCTCTCTCCAGCTTGACCTCCAATTTGGGGGTAGCAGGGTATAAAGAACTATGGCTTCTCCTCTTAGCATCTTTTCGGAAAGAATGGTTGTGACCCTAAGAATCCCTCAATGCTAACTGGCAAGGAGGTTACAAGAATATCCAGATCCTGATTCTGATTCATCAAAGAATATCATGTGAGGTCTTAAATGAAAGCTGGGGTCACACTGGTTATTAATATCATTGTAAAATGTGCATACATATACTATGTAAGGCATTATGTGACTATACTGAAAATATGGTCCTAAAGTCTGTATCAAGGCAGAGTTGATAAGCCAGTTTTCTGTCAGACAAAGGATGTTTATTCATCTGTTTGGCATATAAACTAACCATTGTAAGTTAATACAATGGAGAGTCATTGACCTAGGATGTCAATGGGGAGATGTGAAATCAACAGGGAGGCAGCACACCAGAGAATAAGCTACAGGGTCATCCTGTCTGATGCTGAGGTACAGACAATGAACTTTGGGGAATATAAGGAGAAGTCCGGGAAGACATCCCTTTATCCTGCACCCAGGAGGTATTCAGGCAGTGCGATTACATTCACAAAAACAGGATCACAACCTGCCCTGGTTGGAAACTCTGCAAAGGACATTTGGGTGAGACTAACTTCTTCAGACAGATGGTTATCCTGTTGAGTTAAATTTAGTTTCTACAAATAGGGTTATGATTTTGTTTTATATGTAACCCTTTTGTTTCCATTATCCTTTCTCACTGTCTCTTGACTCTTGAACCTTTAATAACAAGCTTACTGTTGTCACTATACATATATCTCAGTGTTGTGGTATTGTACAAGGTGATGATCCTGAGTTGAATTATGCAAGCTGGTGTGTACACTGTTCCCTTGGGGACAGTAGACTTGGTATTTCTGTGAGTGTCATGGAAAAGGGGTTGGATGCTACAGGGGAACTCTTTCGAAGGGGCTCAGGGACTGGGATATACCTATTATTAGGCAAAATAAGGCTGGCATAGCCCAGAGGAGATTGTTTGGGTAGCTAAGAGGCTGGTAATGTCAGGAAACTGACACCCAGTTAAGCACCAGCAATGATAATTTAGTGGGTGTTGGTCCTGCTTTGAGCAGGGGATTGGACTAGATGACCTCCTGAGGTCTCTTCCAACCCTAATATTCTGGGGGCAACAAGGGGACTCTCAGTCCTGGGTACCTGAGAACCATCACAATGGTGTAAGAATCTCCAGCTCCTATTAGCTCTTGGGCAGAAGTAGAAAAACCCTGTGACAGAGACTGGGGGAGAAGAAACTCTGAGAGTGCTATGCTTGAGTCCTAAAGAGAATCCCACCAGCTCCAGTCTCCAAGTCTCGTCCCTCTAGCTCCATGTGGGAGAATGAATGGCTAGGGGGAGCAAAGAATGATTGCTCAATAGCCCAATCTGCTACTGCCTGAGGCACCAAAACCACTTTCTGCAGATCCTTTGTTACTTTCCTGGCAGTCAAGTCTGACCAAGCCCACTTGTGATTGGGAAATCGAACAAGATCATACCTTGCCATGGAATAGCTGGGCACTTATATGTAATTTCAGCTGTGTGGTGAGATATACTGAGATAAATCTTCTCTGCTGGACACACAGGAGTACATAGATAATTACAGGTTTCAGAGTAACAGCCGTGTTAGTCTATTCGCAAAAAGAAAAGGAGTACTTGTGGCACCTTAGAGACTAACCAATTTATTTGAGCATGAGCTGTAGCTCACGAAAGCTCATGCTCAAATAAATTGGTTAGTCTCTAAGGTGCCACAAGTACTCCTTTTCTTTTTATAGATAATTACGAGATTAGTTGAAGAAAATTACTTATCTGGATATTAGAATATATATTGATGTTAACTAGAGTCTGTGAAGGAAATGGTGTGTCTGTGTGTGGGGTTCTCAACGTTTTTTTTGTTGAAAACCACCAAACCAAAATATTTTTGGGGTTTTGTGTTTTGATGAGAAGTTGAAATTTTCCATGGGAAGCAGTCTATTTTCATGAAACATTTAATTGAATAGCAAACCCAATTTTCCGATGAACAGGTATGTTTTTTTTCCCCAGTGGAAAGTTTTCAACCAGCCTTAATATTAATGTTATGATATAACTTGACTGTTTTCTCTGGCAAATTAATCTTAATTTAACCACATAGACTAAATGACTAAAGCCAGAATCATCTTTCCTGCTAGAGAGAAGAATCTAAGATTAATTTGTTTCCTGGGTCAATGTCTGCATTTATAAGCTTTCTCTACAACCTGAAGTTCCTATTTTTACTTGCATAAATATCTGGGAGCATAGATACCCATGTACACAAGTATCTGTTTCAAAAAGGGAGACACAGCCCAGTCAGTGATGTATACAGTGACATTCCCTTTAATATATGGCCTTTCTAGCATTGATTATGATAATCCAGTCAGGAAATAGACTGATAAATCTGTAATGCATGCTTGTTTTAAACAATATTCCTTTATCTGTTAGTGTGTTCCTTGCCCTTTGTCTTGAAATTCTATATGGACATTATAACAGTGTTTGTAAAATATCAGCAAGTCTACATTTGGAAGGATGCAAGGTTGGTTTAATGGTTAAGGGAGTAGCCTAGGACTTCAGAAACCTGTGTTTAAATGTCTGCTCCTCCACAGACTTCCTGTGTCAACTTGGGCAAGTCATTTAGCTGCTCTGTGCCTCAGTTTCCCATCTGTAAAATTCCTTTCTTACCTCACAAGGGTGTTGTGCAGATAAATTGTATTAAAAGATTGAGGGGAATATAAGTACCTTAGATAAATACAATGACACCTTCTCCTTTACAGCCAATGTGAGAAAATCCTAGAGTTGCTGGATAAAAATCATATGATAAGAACTAATAGGTTCAAATAAATGTAATTCTTGATTATTTCTACTTTTTTATATGTCCTGTATTGCTTTGAAGGAAAAAGATTATCCTTCCCCAACTTGTTGGCAAGATTGAAATGGGAGAACTGGTTGAATTATCTTCCCTAGAAATGTTTACACTTAAAACAAATCATAAAAAAAACCCTCAGATGGCAGTTGTTACAGATATTGGGCCAGATCATCAGCTCATGTAAATGAGTGTATCTCCACTGACGTCAATGGAACTATGCCAGTTTATAATAGATGAGAATCTAGCTCTGGTTTTCCAAAAACTTCTTTAGAGTGGGAATATTATTATTTTGAATCTTGTACAGCACCGTGGCTATTATCAACTCTTAATAAATAATATTAGTAATATCCCAACAATTTTTTTAAAATGTACCGAAGAAGCTATTGTGTTACTTTAACAAAAAAAGACTGTTAATATCTCTATATTTCAAGTAATATTTCTCTATAACCTGACCAGTAGGCAGATTTCCTTATAACAAGAGCTACATAAAGTCACTCTCGTAGCTTACTGCTTGAAGATAAACGCTACCACATTTTGAAAATACACTTTGCAATTCAAATGGTGATGGAGGGGGGGATATCTTTCTAGTGATGAGAAAAATGTACATATCAACATACAATTGGAAAAAAATACATATTTGGCTGCTTATCCTAGCATAAGCAATAGCATGTTTTGTTTTGTTTGTTTTTTTTAAAAAGCATGTGTGCCATATGGATCCCTTCATCCACATCCACCTACATTACCCCCTATTGCAAGTTGCATATGTCAGGTTGTAATGTGCAGCTAATTCCCAGACATCATGTTTTTGCTATAGTCTAATTAGCAAAGCAGGATTGAGCCAGTCATGCCAGGTTTCCATCAATAGTGAATACAAAGAGAAATGTAATCACATGCTGTATATTAATAAAATGGAGGGAATTGGAGTTTTTGCTTGCTACTCTCAATAGCAATTAAATTCTTGGGGCCCAATCTCATTCCCATTGCAATTTAATGGAAATCTTTCCACTGACTTCAGTGGGAGGTGCATTGAGCCCACAGCCAGTCTTATCTGTTTAGTATATAAAATCTTGTGCTATTTCCAGAAGGAAATAGACCACTTTGGACATAATTACATCCAGTATGATCCTCTGAAGAAGCAGTTGACTCTGCCAGCAGCCATTCACCCCCCATTGCTGACCTGTTGGCATGGGAAGAGCCTTGACCACCCAACATTACCTGCCATTAAAAGTTGTTTGTTGTTCCTTCAGATGCCTAAAAGTCAGCATCTACTAATCCTGGTATGTGAAGCAGCCACATCAACCAGGAATGGTCACTGGTGTGCTGAGTAAATTCCTCTGGCATCTGCCAACTTATCTAATATTACCTTAGTGTGTATCTAGCACTACAAGACAGGCACATAACTAAGCCACATCCTCCTCTAGCCTGACTGCAGATGGACAGGGGAACTCTACTCTAGGAACTAGGTTGTTCAGAAGCCCATGGACATGAAAGATAATGTGAAAGGCTTGGTTTAATTTTTGGCCTAGTTCTTGTTTCATTGAAACCCACCCACTCACAACACTGATGCACTGATGTTACATAAAGAAAATAGACATAACGATGGATCTTTATCCAGAACCTAACAGCCCATAATAATGTGTTGCATTAGGCTAGTTTTCATCACTCCAGTATTAAAGAAAGATCTTCCTTTTAGTTACTTTTCAAAGAGAGAAAAACTGAGGATGATATTTGATATTTAGGCCTGCTCTACACCCAGTGTTGCATTAGTTTAATTAAAGATTCAAGTAGCAAAAAATGAGCACAAGTGTCTAGTAATTGCATATTTTGATTTGTATCCAAAATGTGATCTATGTGCTTGACTTTTACGTTTGTAGGTTAGACCAAAAGGGGTCCTGTAAACTCCCTATATACTCAGTGCATTCAATAGCCTCGCTCAGAGTGGGGAGACAGCCATCAGGCAAGTTATGAAAACTCATTAAAACTTCATGAGTCTAAATAAAGGAGCAGCCATGATGGGGACATTTACCTAGATAGGCCCTAATGGATGCTCCTTCTGATCAGAAAAACCTAGTTTGAAGCACCAAGAGACTTCACATCAAGGAACAACAAAGAAACTATGGTAACTGGGCTCAGAACTCACATAGAAGATGGGGGATTTCTTTGAAGCAGTCAGAGGGAGACAGACAAGCATGGCTACATGGATGACCAAAATTCAGTCAGTCCTGCAGGGTGACAAGTGGTTGGTACCTGGGATAGGGTACCACGGTCTTGGTCTAAGAGTGGAAGAATCACAAGATTCAACCTTCAGACAGGTAACAGCAAGAGGCCCAAGACCTGAGCTGGGTGTCTCAGAAAGTAGACGAGGGGAGTCCAGCTAGCCCTATAACCATAACAGAATGATTTTGAGGTTTTTTTTGCAGACCTGAAAAAGAGCTCTGTGTAGCTCGAAAGCTTGTGTCTCTCACCAACAGAAGTTGGTCCAATAAAAGATATTACGTCACCCACACAGTGTGTTTTATAAACTGATTTAGTTAAACAGGTGCAAATCCATGTATGAGCACTCTTGTTTTGTTTTAAATTTGATTTACATTGGTAAAATTGCAGGTACAAGCTAAATGGATGTAACAAGTTTTAAACTGATATTTGATATAAGGGTATCTGTGATGGGCTGTATAAACTCCATGGTAGGACTGAAGGTGTTAAAGAGCAACTCAGAGCCTGGACACCCCACCCAGCTGCACCTGCAGAGCATGTGCTAGATGGAGGTGGAGCTTAAAAGGAAGCCAAACAGCTCAGAAACGGGCTGACAAGGCAGGGAGAAAGAACTGTCCTGGGAGCTGCTGAGAAGGGATGTGGCAAAAGCCTCTCTGGGAAAAGAGGAGCCTACCTGCTGAGCCCAGGCAGACTGAAGGTGCAATTAGTACCCTTTTTTGTCCTTACCTCCTTGCTAGAAAGTGTAAAACTTGGATGATAGAATGGGGCACAGGAAGTGGCCCAGGGAGGGCAAAAATAAGGTGCTCTTGGGTGCCAGACATTTGGTAACCCTCATGGGGCTCTGGACTGGAGCCTGGTGGAGTGGGGAGTGGGGGTAAGGTTCCCCTACCAATCCCCCTCTGCATTAAGAAAGGAACAACCCCCTCTAGCCACTAGGTGATGATTCCAGCAAGCACCAACTATCACAGTGTCAACACAGGAGTTTACAGTGGCTTAACTAAATCAGTTTTTAAACCATTTTTAGTTAAACCGGTGCAGTTTCTGTGGGCAGACAAGATCTTATTCTCTCTAGAAGGTAATGTCAGCATTGCTACTTATGACTTTCAATGGTACTGATCATCACAGTACCTGAACCTCTGACAAACGTTAATGATTTATCTCATAATACCATGGTGAGATCAGGAATAACCAGTACCTCGATTTTACAGATGGGGAACTGAGGAACAGCAAGATTCAGGTGTCTTGTCTAAGGTCACACAGATCCAGGAGCAGGACCCAGGTCTCTTGGGTGCAATCCAATGCGTTAACCATAAAGTTGAATAAAGTGTAATAAGGAACATGTCTTGCCAATCTTTTTTTTTTTAGTAGAAATACCAGAAGTAGAATAAGGGATTGGGATGGATATAAAATACTTGGAATTTAATGAAGTATTTTATATAGCACCTTATGAAATCTAATTGAAAATTAGTTCAAATTGGTTTGAACAGGAACACAGTCATGTAGGTTGAAAACTGACTAGAATACTGTACGTGAAGGGTAATAATAAATAGCATTCTGTCTGTTTGTTAGAAACAGTCATATTAAATGCCTTACTGAACAGGGAGAGGAAATAAACAATGCCTTAATGAAATTTGCAAATCATACTAAATTAAGAGGATGTGCGCATACACACCAGTCAGAAGAAAGAAATAATACAAAGGCAGTTATAGAGATTAGAAACATGACTAGAAAATAACAAAAGGAGATGCAGTGGAAAAAATGTAAGCTAATGCAGCTGGAAAAAACTAATTCAAAAAAGTAAACACTGTTCACTACACAAACTACATACGTACTCAAGGTGGGAGAGTAATCTGAGAAGTCAGGAATTTTGAAAGACACCTGCTGTGATAAGAAAAGGAGTACTTGTGGCCCCTTAGAGACTAACAAATTTATTTGAGCATAAGCTTTCGTGAGCTACAGCTCACTTCATCGGATGCATTCAGTGGAAAATACAGTGAGGAGATTTATATACACAGAGAACATGAAACAATGGGTGTTACCATACACACTATAACCAGAGTAATGACTTAAGGTGAGCTATTACCAGCAGGAGAGCGGGGGGTAGGGAAGAGGAACCTTTTGTAGTGATAATCAAGGTGGGCCATTTCCAGCAGTTGACAAGACCGTCTGAGGAACAGGGTGGGGGGGGGGGGGAATTAACCTGGGGAAATAGTTTTACTTTGTGTAATGACCCATCCACTCCCAGTCTCTATTCAAGCCTAAGTTAATTGTATCCAGTTTGCAAATTAATTCCAATTCAGCAGTCTCTCATTGGAGTCTGGTTTTGAAGTTTTTTTTATTGAAGAATTGCCACTTTTAGGTCTGTAATTGAGTGACCAGAGAGATTGAAGTGTTCTCCGACTGGTTTTTTAATGTTATAATTCCTGACATCTGATTTGTGTCCATTTATTCTTTTACGTAGAGACTGTCCAGTTTGACCAATGTACATAGCAGAGGGGCATTGCTGGCACATGATGGCATATATCACATTGGTAGATGTGCAGGTGAACAAGCCTCTGATAGTGTGGCTGATGTGATTAGGCCCTATGATGGTGTCCCCTGAACAGATGTGTGGACACAGTTGGCAACGGGCTTTGTTGAAAGGATAGGTTCCTGGGTTAGTGGTTCTGTTGTGTGGCGTGTGGTTGCTGGTGAGTATTTGCTTCAGGTTGGGGGGCTGTCTGTAAGCAAGGACTGGCCTGTCTCCCAAGATCTTTGAGAGTGATGGGTCATCCTTCAGGATAGGTTCTAGATCCTTGATGGTGCGTTGGAGAGGTTTTAATTGGGGGCTGAAGGTGATGGCTAGTGGCATTCTGTTATTTTCTTTGTTGGGCCTGTCCTGTAGTAGGTGACTACTGGGTACTCTCCTGGCTCTGTCAATCTGTTTCTTCACTTCAGCAGGTGGGTATTATAGTTGTAAGAATGCTTGATAGAGATCTTGTAGGTGTTTGTCTCTGTCTGAGGGGTTGGAGCAAATGCGTTTGTATCGTAGAGCTTAGCTGTAGACAATGGATCGTGTGGTGTGGTCTGGATGAAAGCTGGAGGCATATAGGTAGGAATAGCGGTCAGTAGGTTTCCGCTATAGGGTGATGTTTATGTGACCATCACTTATTAGCACCGTAGTGTCCAGGAAGTGAATCTCTTGTGTGGACTGGTCCAGGCTGAGGTTAATGGTGGGATGGAAATTGTTCAAATCATGGTGGAATTCCTCATGGGCTTCTTTTTCATGGGTCCAGATGATGAAGATGTCATCAATGTAGTACAAGTAGAGTAGGGGCATTCGGGGATGAGAGCTGAGGAAGCGTTGTTCTAAGTCAGCCATAAAAATGTTAGCATACTGTGGGGCCATGCGGGTATCCATAGCAGTGCCACTGATTTGAAGGTATACATTGTCCCCAAATGTGAAATAGTTATGAGTGAGGACAAAGTAACAAAGTTCAGCCACCAGGTTTGCTGTGACATTATCGGGGATACTGTTCCTGACAGCTTGTAGTCCATCTTTGTGTGGAATGTTGGTGTAGAGGGCTTCTACATCCATCGTGGCCAGGATGGTGTTTTCAGGAAGATCACCGATGGATTGTAGTTTCCTCAGAAAGTCAGTGGTGTCTCGAAGATAGTTGGGAGTGCTGGTAGCGTAGGGCCTGAGGAGGGAGTCTACATAGCCAGACAATCCTGTTGTCAGGGTGCTAATGCCCGAGATGATGGGGCGTCCAGGATTTCCAGGTTTATGGATCTTGGGTAGCAGATAGAATACCCCAGGTCGGGGTTCCAGGGGTGTGTCTGTGCGGATTTGTTCTTGTGCTTTTTCAGGGAGTTTCTTGAGCAGATGGTGTAGTTTCTTTTGGTAACCCTCAGTGGGATCAGAGGGTAATGGCTTGTAGAAAGTGGTGTTGGAGAGCTGCCTAGCAGCCTCTTGTTCATATTCCGACCTATTCATGATGACGACAGCACCTCCTTTGTCAGCCTTTTTGATTATGATGTCAGAGTTGTTTCTGAGGCTGTGGATGGCATTGTGTTCTGCATGCCTGAGGTTATGGGGCAAGTGATGCTGCTTTTCCACAATTTCAGCCCGTGCACGTCGGCGGAAGCACTCTGTGTAGAAGTCCAGTCTGTTGTTTCGACCTTCAGGAGGAGTCCACCCAGAATCCTTCTTTTTGTAGTCTTGGTAGGAAGGTCTCTGTGGGTTAGTTTGTTGTTCAGAGGTGTGTTGGAAATATTCCTTGAGTCGGAAATGTCGAAAATAGGATTCTAGGTCAACACAGAACTGTATCATGTTCGTGGGGGTGGAGGGGCAGAAGGAGAGGCCCCAAGATGGGACAGATTCTTCTGCTGGGCTAAGAGTATAGTTGGATAGATTAACAATATTGCTGGGTGGGTTAAGGGAACCACTGTTGTGGCCCCTTGTGGCATGTAGTAGTTTAGATAGTTAAGTGTCCTTTTTCTTTTGTAGAGAAGCAAAGTGTGTGTTGTAAATGGCTTGTCTAGTTTTTGTAAAGTCCAGCCATGAGGAAGCTTGTGTGGAAGGTTGGTTTTTTATGAGAGTATCCAGTTTTGAGAGCTCATTCTTAATCTTTCCCTGTTTGCTGTAGAGGATGTTGATCAGGTGGTTCTGCAGTTTCTTTGAGAGCGTGTGGCACAAGCTGTCAGCATAGTCTGTGCGGTATGTAGATTGTAATGGATTTTTTACCTTCAGTCCTTTTGGTACGATGTCCATCTGTTTGCATTTGGAAAGGAAGATGATGTCTGTCTGTATTTGTACGAGTTTTTTCATAAAGTTGATAGATTTCCACTCCATACAGCTAAATTCAGTGCTTTGCATAATGACAGGTTTCAGAGTAGCAGCTGTGTTAGTCTGTATTCGCAAAAAGAAAAGGAGGACTTGTGGCACCTTAGAGACTAACCAATTTATTTGAGCATAAGCTTTCATGAAGTGAGCTGTAGCTCTCTTGAGCCTACTTTATTTTTTGCATTTATTTATTCATTTTGTTTATTAAGGAGGGAGCAGTAGTTGTGTCAATGGGACTTTTTCATGAGAATTGAGTGCAGAATTTTGCCAATTATTATCTTAACTAAGAAATGTAAACTCAGTTGCTTATGCACAGCAATCACGCAAGCAGATCTTAAATACAAAAGTAAAACAATTCCTTGGGTCATATGCGCAAAAACGTCTTGTGAATTGTGATTAAAGAAACAAAAATTTCCAAACAGGTTTTAACAAGTTGCATTAAACACGGACCCAGAAGGGACCTCAGTGCCTCCATTTTGCGAGACAAATTCGCAAAAGTTAATAGTATTCATTAGAGGGGTGCTTTAACAGAGGTAAATAGCAGAAATTAAGTGAATTGCTCTAATTGCTGTAAGTAATTTTATCATTAGGACAACAACTGATTACCCTTCAATTTCAATTATCCAGATGTAATGGGGATATTGAATAGGTTAAGATAATTAAGTTATCTTGCATAGTTGAGGGAAATTTTCAAAGTAATTTATATATATTGGGGAATATAATCTTATTTCAGATAATCTATGATAATTGGATAACCGAGGTTCAAAGAAGCTAAAGTAAACTGTACAATGATTGATGGAGCATACAAAAAAGGAAATTTGAGGTTAAGGAATTTTGAAAACCTAGTTTTTAAAAAAAGCTGGCAAGACAGTGCTTTCTAGCTTCTGTCATCCAGAACCACCTAAACTGAGACTCTTTACTGCATTTTTTTAAACCTCAACTTGCTGTTTCCATAGCTGAAATCCTGGTTACCTCCATAATTTTTCAAATGTGTTGCTAATCATCTCTCATAACACCTTAGTCCCTAGAGACTAGTAAGAGGTGTTAATTAGTATCATAAACATGCACAGAGACAACATGATCTATAACAGTATAAACGATAAATGACAGCATTTTTTTCCAGTGATCAAACCATCAGAAGAGAAATGTATTTCTGTTAACTGAGGGAGTGATACTGCATGAGCCACTATTTACAGAGAATTTTAATTCAATATAGATTCATAGACTTTAGAGCCAGAAGAGACCATTGTGATCATCTAATCTGACCTCTTGCATGTTGCAGGGCACAGAACATCACCGACCCACTCCTATAATAGGCGCATAACCTCTGTCTGAGTTACTGAAGTCCTCGAATCATGATTTAAAGACTTCAGGTTACAGACAATCCCCTATCTAAACCACCAAGTGACCTATGCACTGTGTTTGGTGAAATGTTAGTCAGCTGAGTGCTCAGGGAAGAATTTACTGTCCTCTCATCCTGGTATGCATCCTCCATTTTCCTGTTCTCATTATTGTGGTCTTGAACTCTTATAACTTTCCACGTATCTATGAATTGGAATTGATTTCACAGATGAAAAAGTATGGTGTCCAGTGCCCAGATAACCAGACCTTCTGAATAGTATCACGCTTTTGTTCTGAAGAAAACAACATACATCTGAATTTATCTAGAAAATGGGATGTTCTTTGAATGAGTAGAGTCCTGTGTCCACATCAGAGGTATCTGTAATGGTCAAATTCCTGGTAAAATGAAATTCTTTTAGGTGCTAGAGCTGAACATAATTGTGGTTTAATCTCTGTCAGAAGTATTTCACATTCTTTGATCTATTGAACTTCATAGGCCTGTTTTTCATCAGCCCTATCAGTGCTGCTACAGTGCCCTGAGATTAGTGAGTTTATGGTATCACGTCTCCTGGTCATTTCAGAAAAAATGTCGTTTTAACTTTTTAACACCTTAGGCTTCTAACTGCAATTTCAGGAAACTTTTATTGGTATAGCAATTTCAGGCAACAGGTCTCTCTGCTTTATTAGTGCATGCATGTATTTATTAGTGTGATATAGAAGGGTGTTCCCCTCTCCCGCACCAAGGACTGAATTGTCAACCCTGAGTTCAGGCCTATGGTATGGACTAGAGGACCCGTTGAAGTCCCTTCCAGCCCTTTCTATGATTCTGGGAATGTGATTTAGGAGTTGGTTGGTCATTTTATTCTTGATGTATCTATCTGCATTGGTTAAATTAAATATTGTAAATTCTTTAAAGATTATTTTGGTGTGTTTTTAAATGCGACAACAACTTGCCTGGTCAGATTGTATCACTTCTGAGTAACTTTCTGTTCCAAATGAAGTGGAAATTTATAACCTTTTTAGCTGTTTAAAACTTGGGAAACTTCATTTGAAGTATGTAGGTTTCAGAAGTAAACCCAAGAAAGAGGGGACGGTGCAGGTGCGGGGCCTAAATCTGAAGAGGTTGGATGGAGTTTTGAAATCAGTAAAAAGAGGGTCATAGACAGATGCCACGTGATGTGAAAGAGTGACTAGTATTAGTACTGGAGATTATGGCTGTAGCTGCAAACTTGAAATGAATGCTGGTGAATCAGGCCCTGCAGCAGAAATGTCATCTGAGGGAGAGTTAACAATCATGACTGCTAATATAAATATTGAGACTGCTGGTAAACTCAGTGTGAGATCATGATGCAAATAACTATCCAATACCTGACCCTTCTGTGACATCACCTGTTGTAACACTGCCTGCAGTGACTCAAGAATATGAGTACCAACCTCAGGGCAAACTTTTAAGAACCCAGGCAAATTGGTTGAGAGTTCTATACTTAGATTTCACCAACCAATTATCAAGGGTAAACTCAGACACTATAACAGCCTTCACGTGGAGCCTCAGACAATTCCCTTGGGTACTCCAATCTATGTCATCACCCATGTGAGCATACCTTTGTGATAGATGGTCCCTTACACCATGAATCACAGCAATATTCAGGTTACTCCCAGTCCCAAAGGACCAGTTACTTACGCCGGGCCAGTTGCACTTTAGATCTCACCCCAAAGACCATGCTTGTAGCCAGACCTATAATAAACTATATAAAGATTTATTAAATAGGAAAAGGAAATGAGAGTTATTTACAAGTTTAATGCAGGCAATCATATATACACAAATGAGTTACAATCTTAAATTTCAAAAGGTAATTGAAGCTTCTATAATCAGCAAGCTCTATATGTCCCTTGGGGCTAACCCAGGCTAAGTAGCTAGGGCCTCATGTTTATGCCTAGAAACCCCTTGCCTCCACAGAGTCCAAGAAGCATAGAGATAATCAGTTCCTTCTTGGTAGGGGTTTTTATCCCCCTACTGCCATATGCTCAGAATCCACTTGCATGACTAATCTTCACGGGAATGGGGGAAGGAGAGCAGAACAACAAACATCTTTTGTCCTCCTTAACATCCCACAGTCGTCTGTCTGTCGATGGAGCTTTCCTGTTGGGAAGGACATCATACCTTCTGTTGCTGATCACCTTTACGCTAATTAATGTCTCTCTCCTGTCCAGTGAGTTACTCAGTCAGAGGCTTACAATGCAACCAGTCAAATATTGCCTTACTATATGGGATATGGATGTTACAAGTGAAATTAATGCACACATTAATTAGTGCCCAGTGATGCACAAGCATTCAATAAAGTCTAAACACTAAGCACATTCTTAGAATTTTAATGCCTGTTTTAACAATACTAATGCACAGGTAAGCCAGACTGATTCCAGCTATGTATTTGTCAGCACTCATCTGAGCCATGGGGACTTTGGTATGAGCTGCCACCTGATCTGCCAGCATCACACCTGTATCAGGTAAAGGAGTTAAATTAACAGATGAGGATGAGATATCCTGCATGATAAAACATGGTCACTCTGTCAGTTATTGAGATGGAAACAGGTAGCCCAGTTTGTGCTCTATTTACTTGAAAAAGTCCAGTATGTCTGTTAATGAGAGAGCCTTTGAATAATCAAGAGATGACAATAGTGTAAACCAAGCTGGTTTATCCTGTTACATTTCATAAGAATGTTATGGTGTTTGAAGTTGTGAATATTGGCATGATATTGCCACTGGAAAATCTCCACTTCTACATATTATATATTGTTTTATCATTGAGAACATGGGATCAACTGGAGCAGGGCAATCAATCGGTGGTAATCGGAGATGATTTTTCTCAGTGATTTGGAACATTTCCACTTGCTTGTACGGTAGATTCCATATTCAGATGTACTGCCTATTGGGCTAACATCTACTCTCTGTTACACTTGTGCAACCTCTTATCTTCTCTACTGAGTACTGAAGTGAATGTTGTACTCAGTGGGAGGTCCAGCAGGTCTGAATGTGGTCTGCTGCATTTGCATTGGTGAGAGTTCACACTGTGCATTTTCTGAATGTAAATGTATGACTGAACATACATTGACTGTCCCAATATAACTTTGGTTTAAAATGTAAGCTGTATTATCTCAGCATAAGCTTTTGTGGGCTAAAACCCACTTCATCGGATGTATGCAGTGGAAAATACAGTAGGAAGATATCCTGATATCTGCTGGGAGAGCAATACAGCGGTGCATAGACAATCCAGGAAGTTTTTGGAAAGCGTAGGGGACAATTTCCTGGCGCAAGTGCTGGAGGAGCCAACTAGTGGGGGAGCTTTTCTTGACCTGCTGCTCACAAACCAGGAATAATTAGTGGGGAAAGCAAAAGTGGATGGGAATCTGGGAGGCAGTGACCATGAGTTGGTTGAGTTCAGGATCCTGACACAAGGAAGAAAGGAAAGCAGCAGGATACGGACCCTGGACTTCAGGAAAGCAGACTTCGACTCCCTCAGGGAACAGATGGGTAGGATCCCCTGGGGGACTAACATGAGGGGGAAAGGAGTCCAGGAGAGCTGGCTGTATTTCAAGGAATCCCTGTTGAGGTTACAGGGACAAACCGTCCCGATGAGTCAAAAGAATAGTAAATATGGCAGGCGACCAGCTTGGCTTAACAGTGAAATCCTAGCGGATCTTAAACATAAAAAAGAAGCTTACAAGAAGTGGAAGGTTGGACATATGACCAGGGAAGAGTATAAAAATATTGCTCGGGCATGTAGGAATGAAATCAGGAGGGCCAAATCGCACCTGGAGCTGCAGCTAGCGAGAGATGTCAAGAGTAACAAGAAGGGTTTCTTCAGGTATGTTGGCAACAAGAAGAAAGCCAAGGAAAGTGTGGGCCCCTTAATGAATGAGGGAGGCAACCTAGTGACAGAGGATGTGGAGAAAGCTAATGTACTCAATGCTTTTTTTGCCTCTGTGTTCACGAACAAGGTCAGCTCCCAGACTGCTGCGCTGGGCATCACAACATGGGGAATAGATGGCAAGCCCTCTGTGGAGAAAGAGGTGGTTAGGGACTATTTAGAAAAGCTGGACGTGCACAAGTCCATGGGGCCGGACAAGTTGCATCCGAGAGTGCTAAAGGAATTGGCGGCTGTGATTGCAGAGCCATTGGCCATTATCTTTGAAAACTCGTGGCGAACGGGGGAAGTCCTCGATGACTGGAAAAAGGCTAATGTAGTGCCAATCTTTAAAAAAGGGAAGAAGGAGGATCCTGGGAACTACAGGCCAGTCAGCCTCACCTCAGTCCCCGGAAAAATCATGAAGCAGGTCCTCAAAGAATCAATCCTGAAGCACTTACATGAGAGGAAAGTGATCAGGAACAGTCAGCATGGATTCACCAAGGGAAGGTCATGCCTGACTAATCTAATCGCCTTCTATGATGAGATTACTGGTTCTGTGGATGAAGGGAAAGCAGTGGATGTATTGTTTCTTGACTTTAGCAAAGCTTTTGACACGGTCTCCCACAGTATTCTTGTCAGCAAGTTAAAGAAGTATGGGCTGGATGAATGCACTATAAAGTGGGTAGAAAGTTGGCTAGATTGTTGGGCTCAACGGGTAGTGATCAATGGCTCCATGTCTAGTTGGCAGCCGGTGTCAAGTGGAGTGCCCCAAGGGTCGGTCCTGGGGCTGGTTTTGTTCAATATCTTCATAAATGATCTGGAGGATGGTGTGGATTGCACTCTCAGCAAATTTGCGGATGATACTAAACTGGGAGGAGTGGTAGATATGCTGGAGGGTAGGGATAGGATACAGAGGGACCTAGACAAATTGGAGGATTGGGCCAAAAGAAATCTGGTGAGGTTCAATAAGGATAAGTGCAGGGTCCTGCGCTTAGGACGGAAGAACCCAATGCACAGCTACAGACTAGGGACCGAATGGCTAGGCAGCAGTTCTGTGGAAAAGACCTAGGGGTGACAGTGGACGAGAAGCTGGATATGAGTCAGCAGTGTGCCCTTGTTGCCAAGAAGGCCAATGGCATATTGGGATGTATAAGTAGGGGCATAGCGAGCAGATCGAGGGACGTGATTGTCCCCCTTTATTCGACATTGGTGAGGCCTCATCTGGTGTACTGTGTCCAGTTTTGGGCCCCACACTACGAGAAGGATGTGGATAAATTGGAGAGAGTCCAGCGAAGGGCAGCAAAAATTATTAGTGGTCTGGAACACATGACTTATGAGGAGAGGCTGAGGGAACTGGGATTGTTTAGTCTGCAGAAGAGAAGAATGAGGGGGGATTTGATAGCTGCTTTCAATTACCTGAGAGGTGGTTCCAGAGAGGATGATTCTAGACTATTCTCAGTGGTAGAAGAGGACAGGACAAGGAGTAATGGTCTCAAATTGCAGTGGGGGAGGTTTAGGTTGGATATTTGGAAAAAAATTTTCACTAGCAGGGTGGTGAAACACTGGAATGCGTTACCTAGGGAGGTGGTAGAATCTCCTTCCTTAGATGTTTTTAAGGTCAGGCTTGACAAAGCCCTGGCTGGGATGATTTAATTGGGGATTGGTCCTGCTTTGAACAGGGGGTTGGACTAGATGACCTCCTGAGGTCCCTTCCAACCCTGATATTCTATGATTCTATGATTCTAAGGTATATAGATATAGATATATATACACACAGAGAACATGAAACAATGGGTATTGCCGTACCCACTATAATGAGATGATGATCTATTTTTGTAGAATGTTCTTCAGTTGCCTAGACCATGTATATAATCATAACTGAAAACCTGGAATGAAGAAACTGGATGAAAAATGAGAGTGGATTTTTGAGGAAAAAGTTCCAGGCATATACTCTGTGGTCTTTTTATGTAAAGCTGTGAATGGGGTTCTGGTAGGAACTCAAAATTGCACAATATCAGCATAGGCTTTGGATGTAAACTAACTCAAGAATAGTCATCCAGGTCTATAGAAGTTCTCCAGTGGGAAGAGACCAGTTCCATTACTTTCTAGACCCTTTCATGTACCATTGTTGGGGGATCCCCTTTTGAACTATTGCTCTTTAAATTCTAGGTCCTTATGATCATGCTTGAGAGAGTGGATGCTGCAATATGGAATATGTTGTGTGAGCTGTATGGACTCACTCGGCAATGCTTGCACATTGATTCACAAAAGAATGGAGCAGAAGAAAGAGCTGAATGTACAAGGGGTCAGACTAAGAACTGCTCTGGTTGAAATTGACCTCCTTATATTTAAAAATAACAACATCCTCTGATCTTAAAGGTCAATGTCTACATATAGCAGGAAATCACAAAAAGTAAACAGATGTGATTAGGGCAGAAAGGTAAACGCAGATGTTCTTAAGCGTTAGTAATGTAGTGTTTAAAAAACCTATTATGTACACTGTTTGGAAGGTACAGAAGGTTACTGGGAGCATCGAGGCTCGCAGAAACAAGCCACCCAGTAAAAATTGCATGACGGGGTTGAAATACAATGCAACACATGAGGTGCACAGTTCACTCCCTCACAGTCTAGTAACAAACTAGCAGAAGGGTTTCCACTGGGACAAAGGGAAGCAATCAGTTCTGTGCCCTCCATGTCATTTCTAACAGATCTGGGTCCCCTCTAATCACAGTAAGAGAGGGAGTGATCTAACCTAATTTAAATCAGAGCAGCAGACATATCATATCTAGGGGTAAATAGAAAGGATAATAAGGTGAATTAGAAACCAGCTTGTTCCCAGCAACTTCGAATGACAAGGCAATCCACTAATATAGGTCTGAGAGAACCATTCAGTTCAGCACATTTCCTGCATTTATTTGTAGCCTCTGTTGTAAGAGAGGAGGATTAATATTCTGTATCACTTTCTCCAGGGTTTCTTTTGTTTAATTTCGCTGTGTGTTTGTTAATCTAGGTATATTACAAATCAAAAGAGTCAACAAGAAGCTGCCCTCAACAGAAGACATGATTTTCACATTCTTCCTTTTTTTTCTTCAGAAAATTTGGCCTCTGTGATCCAAATAGGACAATAAAGGTTGTTTTTTAGTGCAGTCTTTCTCCTCATATCTTTATGACATTCTTGATGAAGTATAGTGCTTGACTGATTTCCACTCAGTTTTGCAAAGTACAGGAAAAGGAAGAAAATATTTTCCACAATTTCTCTGGTACATTTCCTTTTGAGATGACACTTCCCAGATGCAGTGACAGTACTCACTGTCTTGCAACACATGCCTTGCATTGTGTATTACGGGGAAGCCCTTGTTCATGTTAGTAAGTAGTTACAAACAGGAGTTGCGCCAATGAAGTCAGTGAGACTCTTTCTGTAAGTGCTCCACCGTTTGGCCCTGTGTTTTTAGAATTATAAATTTACATTCATACAGTGCTATTTTCCTACTGTGAAATGTGCTTACTAGAGGCAATATTCCCCTGCAGAGAGGCAAACAGCCAGTGTAGACACCATGGCTTTTTTTTCAGTTTTATTGGCCTCCAGAAAGTGTCCCACAATTCCCATGCTGCTGCTCTGGTCAATAGTTTGAACTCCACTGCCCTGCAGCCGCCTCGCCCCTCCTCTTTGCAAGCCCCAGGAATTTTAAATCTCATTTCCTGCTTGCTGGCTTCCCAGATGAGCTTCCCAGGTGGCTTCCCAGGTGAGCATGGCTGGCTATCACACCAAACGCGCTCCCGCTTTGACCACTGCTGAGTTGTTGGATCTGATCAGCATATGGGGAGAGGAGTCTGTTCAGTCGCAGCTGCGACTGACCCATAGAAATCGGGACACATATGGGCAAATTTCTCGAGGCTTGTGTGAAAAGGGCTCTGATCGGGACATGCAGCAGTGCAGAGCGAAGATAAAGCAGTTGTGGCAGGCGTACCATAAGGCGCGGGAGGCAAATCGTTCCTCCGGTCGTGCACCTAAGACTTGCTGCTTCTATAAGGAGCTGAATGCTAACCTCAGTGGTGACCCCACCTCCATTGCTGATAGCCCTGTGGATACTTTGGCAGCAGCAGAAAGAGGGGGTAACCCGGAGGCTGAAATTCTGGATGAAGAAGTCGAGCTAGAAGAGGATATAGTGCTCCCAGTGGGGTCACCCGGTGGGGCAGGCAGCCAGGAACTTTTCTTCACTCTGGAAGTGCTCAACAGGGAGCAGGAAGTAGATGAGACTCTGGGTAAGTTGCTGTGGCTTGTGTAGGGAATCGAAAAATGGGAGACAGGTAGTGCTTTCTGTGAGCTGGATATTGCCCTGTGTAGCTAATCTGCACGGCCAAGCAAGATGGCAATGGACATCGAGACCTGCAGGGAATCCTCCAGAAAGAGGCTCTGGAAAGTTTCCAGGAGATACCTGTTAATCCTCTGCCACAGATTCCAAGGGATTGCAGCCTTGTTAGTTCCCCCATTGTAGGAAACTGTACCATGCCATTTAGCAATCACTGGAGCTGGGACCAAAGCGGCACATAGCTGAGCATATAGACTGGGGTGAAAGCCGCAAGCACAGTGTAGTTGGGCCCTAGTTTCCCTGGTTACCTGCAGCAGCAAGATGTCAGAAAGCAGGTTGGCTGACTGTGAAAAAGAGTGTGATAATTTTAGAACGAGTTCCCTGCAAAACTGTCCTGCAAGCTGTGATTGTTTTGTCCGTACGCACAACTGCCTTTCCCCCACTCCTGACACTTACCCTGATTGTGATGCTCGTGGAGCTGTGTGCCTGCCTACAGTCTCAGTGAGAAAGTTATTGCTACTAGCAAAAGGCCCTTGTTACTCAAATGTTTCAATCATTTGCTGGAATGTAACAATCCCTCTTCTGTGCAGCCCAGACCTTGAGGAACACACCACGCACCCCGGCCAAATGTCTTTGTCAGATAAAGAAGAACCCTAGATGCAGCAAAGGAGACATTTGCCGGGAGGTGCTGGTTTTCAATTTAGGAAACTGAATCTCAGAGAACTTAAGAGATGTGCTCAAGGTCATTCATGAACTCTGTGTCAATATCAGGATTTGAATCCTATTTTTCAGTCCATTCCTCCAGAGGATCACACACTTGCTAAGGTAAATCTCTTACAGTGAGAGTTTTCAAACATGCTTACAGGGCTCACCCCCCATAGGAAATCAGTGGGTGCTGGGTGCCTAATGCTCTTAGCCATTTTAGAAAATCATACTCCTTTGCACCTCACTTTTGCTTAAATTAGCTTTTTATTTCCTGTATCCAGGAGTATGTGTCTGACTATCTTGAGTTTAACAGAAGAAATTGTTGACAAACTTGAAAAAAAAACAAACTTTAGTTTAACATTCGTGTATACAATACATTTCAATAATAGTCTTCCTGGACACTGGCATCTAAGCAATACTGTAATATAAATGAATAATAATGAAATTACTAAGCAATTCTCCTTTATGTGCAGACATTTTGTCTATTTCCATTGCATTATTCTGCTCTCTTCTACTCAGATTCTTAGCTTATCGCTGTGCTATGAATGCCTGTGAGCTTATTGTTTAGAAATGAAGGGGTGCTCCTTTTTCTATGTGTTTCTACAGTATCCACTACAGTCTCTGGCTTCTCTGCTTGAATTCTGGAAGATAGTGTTTAGAAATAGATGGAACTAAAATGAGCATGAACTAGAGAAGAAACTGGGCCTGTTCTTCCACCATGTGACACAAGTAACTCCTGTTGGTTTCTGAATATGTTTTGTATCCCTGAATCATTTCAGTTAAATGATGTTGTGCAATAGTCCTTTAAATGTTATACATTTTAGTGGTCTCTAATATACTAAGCATAAAATTGTGACCCTCAGTCCCGAACTCATAGCATACATCCCACCTAATTAGTTTACTGAAAGAAAAAAGTGATTCCACAGACATACAAGGGACCGTGGAAACCCTTGATCTTCTCAACCTTGTCAGATTAATCAGACTAGGGTCGCAATCTAATGAACTTTAGGAAAGTCCATCGGACTCCTATTTATTTGACCCTGTGGCTAATAAAATATATTTATTTTATTTGTTGAAAAAAAAAATAAGTTAAAACAGTCTTTGTGCAGAAGGGAAGGTTCACAGAATTGAAGTTTTGTAGATGTTCTTCACTGATACAGAAACATGACTTTCCTTGATGAATCACAAAAGACATTTTGAATGAGATTTTTGAGTGCTGTGGAAGTTGTCAACTTGACATGACAACAAATTTACAAGATTATATCTCTGTGCAATGACAGGCTAATTTTAGATTTTAAAGATGCAATTAACTGACTGTGTAAAAGTAATCTCAGCTGGAACAACCAGAAACTGTCAACACTGCAATTTATGAAAAGCTATTCCACTACTTCTTTTAGCAGAAATGAAAAACAATTTCATCCAATTACTATGTCCCTAAATATTCAATATCTTGTTTTTCAGTTACCTGTACTATTATTTGAGCTATTGCAACACTGAAACAACAAAATTAGGCCTATAGTATGATCTACTTATTAAGGGCCAAATTCTACTGCACTTGGTCACATTTAATGGTAATTTCTTAGATTTTAACTCACTGAGTAAGGTACTACCTAATCTGGGTAAAGTGGCAAAGTGTTGCCCATTACATATGTTTACTCAAAATGTAAATGATATTTATAATTTTTAAAGAATAAAATGAAAATATGCTCACAGGATACTCTAGCTGTTGAAATATTTATTCATTTTAAATAAGATTAATACATAAAATATTCCTGTCTAGTCCCAGAAGAAAAATAAAATTTGCGAGCATACATTTTATTGGCAAGGATGTGGATTTCATAACTAATTTAAAATGTGTTAATGGGCAGTGTCTGAGAAAGATGCCTATAGAAAATATGAAAAATGCAATGGAAAATATGTCTGGCTCATTAAGGCCTAGGATGTTTAACTTTATTCACACCAGGAGCCTCACTGACTTCAGTTTATGTGAGCAAAATTAAGCAGGTTAGTAAATGTTTACAGGATGTAGGTATGATTGTTTTCCTTCCTTTAGGGTAGGGAACATCTCAGGTACAGCTCCCACTAAATTCTAAACCAGAGGCACCCACACTTTTCCTAATCAAGGGATACCTTGGCAGTGTGCCAGAGGGCAGAATGCCACACTGGAAGCCCAATCCCACTCAGTGGTTTTCAATGTATCCTGAAATCCAAAACACGGAGAATGTTTGTTTCTCTCTCTCATTTTTCGGAATAATTTGTATTAATAGTATAACAAAGATTTACATACACTACTCATAGTTCCCAATTGAAAATCTGGGGGATTAGGGGAAGCAATAAACTTCAGTCAATCAGCTCCCTCTGGTCAGTGAAGAATTAATTAAGTCAGTGGCTAGTCAAGCCTAAATCACATGACAGAGTCACTAGGCCTGTTTTAAGGACATTGCAGAACAAATATCAGATGACAGCTGCCTGAATTAGGACATTGTACACTATAATGTGATAAATGTTAAATGTGAAATGTTGCCAATTAGTGATCATCATAATCAGTTCCTAAAACTGTTTGATTGGAAAAGTGTGGCGGTTCAATACAAGACAGGACACGGCTTTAGGCAAGCAAGCAGGCTGGTTTGCTGACTGGATTTTTTTCTGTCAGCTTTTCCACCTCTCTTTTATTTCTCTCCCCCCTGCGCATTACATTCTCCGACCGCAAAAGGCATCAACAAAGGAAATAATATGACTTTGATTAATATTCTTATTTACCAGCCTCTATCTACTACAATCCTTATTCTCAGACCTTGAGCCCAGGCCAAGGAAGCTTCCCACGGTTGATGTCCTTTAATTGACTTCCCAATGGTCCATGTTCCCATGGTCCATGTCCTTGGACAGAGCAATGTGTGCATCGCTCCTACACAACAGTCAGGGTGTGCCCTGACTGTTTCCAGGTGCATGAATGCTACATGAACCCTTCAGGAAAAGTCATATTTTTTTAATATCTTACAGAACAACTGTTGGACCACATTTGGCTCTCACTGAAATCAACGAGAGTTTCCAATTGACTTCAAAGGGAGCAGATTTTGTCCCATAGCTGTCTGAATAATTAATATATAGTCCGAAAGAGAAAAAGTGCTGGGGTTTATTCCTGGTTTTGCTGCAGACTTGTGTGACAATGGGCAGATAATTCCAGTCTCGCTCTAACTTCAATGGAAATCAACTAAAGACTTGAATGGGAGCTGCATCATACATCCAATCTTCCCATGCTTCAGTTTATCTATGGTATGAAATGGGAATTATAATCACCTCCTGCACAGCTTAATGTCCACAGAAACTATGGAGTTGAAAAGTAATAGTATTAGTAATAATTACAGTATTAAATTATTAATTTTCAAAACTTTGGATATCCTGTTGTTAACCTCCTTCCTCTAACCTCTTTCTTCCTAGAACAATTACCAGTGATACCCATTCACTTTTTCTTGTTCTTAAATCCTCTTTTCTAACTAACTATTTTACTTTCTCTGTAGTGACTTACCTTAACCAATTTTATTCTGTGTAGGACTTCATCAAATGCCTATTGAAAATGTAAGGATCATAGAATCATAGAATCATAGAATATCAGGGTTGGAAGGGACCTCAGGAGGTCATCTAGTCCAACCCCCTGCTCAAAAGCAGGACCCATCCCCAATTAAATCATTCCAGCCAGGGCTTTGTCAAGCCTGACCTTAAAAACTTCTAAGGAAGGAGATTCCACCACCTCCCTAGGTAACGCATTCCAGTGTTTCACCACCCTCCTAGTGAAAAAGTTTTTCCTAATATCCAACCTAAACCTCCCCCACTGCAACTTGAGACCATTACTCCTTGTCCTATCCTCTTCCACCACTGAGAATACTCTAGAACCATCCTCTCTGGAACCACCTCTCAGGTAATTGAAAGCAGCTATCAAATCCCCCCTCATTCTTCTCTTCTGCAGACTAAACAATCCCAGTTCCCTCAGCCTCTCCTCATAAGTCATGTGTTCCAGACCCCTAATCATTTTTGTTGCCCTTCGCTGAACTCTTTCCAATTTATCCACATCCTTCTTGTAGTGTGGGGCCCAAAACTGGACACAGTACTCCGGATGAGGCCTCACCAATGTCGAATAGAAGGGGACGATCACGTCCCTCGATCTGCTCTCTGTGCCCCTACTTATACATCCCAAAATGCCATTGGCCTTCTTGGCAACAAGGGATTCACATTCTGTACATTTCCCTTTTCTATGATAGCAGTAATAGCTCCAGAAATGTCATGAAGTTTATTATACAATACCACTCTCTAATTAATATATTTCTAGTCAAATTCTAGTATTTATTTCTTTACTAAAGTTCTCAGCATTATTGCTGATATTTTTCACACCACCAATTTAAGGCGCAGTGGTTTGTAACTGCTTCTGCTATTGTGTCCCTATTTTAAATAATGGTATTTGCTACTTTCAATCCTCAGTAAACTGGTCTGCCATTCAGGAGTCTTTTAAAAAAATATTTGTATTCAAAATCTTCTAAAAATATTAGCCAGCGGGGTTCTAATCTCATAACTCTGTTATCTTGACTCCAGGAGTGTATTTATCTTTCAGAATCATTTCAGTTTATCTGCAAACTATTTAGCTTCTTTCCAACTACACTAGGGAATATGATCCCTATCAGCCCTCTATTCTCTGCATTCTATATAAAGAAAGAAGCATAATAACTGCTTGGCAAATAAGCTATCTTCTTACCTTCTGTTTCTAATACCCCACTATTATTTTTGTTGGACGATGTTCTCTTTATCATTGGTGACTGTATTTGACTAACACCTCTGGTGTTAATGGAAACAGCCACTGCAGTTTGGCATGGAAGTATTTTTGTTTGATGTATTTTATTCCTGCAATGCTCATATTAATTTGTTTCTGCTCTGTTTAGTAGATAACCTTGTTTCAAATTATGATGAAATGATGTAGATGAACTTGTTCTGCTTTTGGATAGAGCCACAAAATGAATTGCACCCAAACCCAGTCTGTAACATGAAGCGTTAATGTTTGAATCATGGTTTAAACATAATGAAATTTTAACTAGAGCTGGCCAATATGTGGAATTTCTGGGTTCGTGGGAAATTTCAACATGAGATTTGAAAAAAAAAATGTTTTGGGAACAATGAAACACAGTGTTTCCAAAATGCATTAGGTTCCCATGATCTCTGGCAGCTGCTCAGTGAAGATACACTGGTCAGTTTCACCATTGCTATTAGGTGGTGGGCACCAGTGAACCTTACATGAATCATGTCAGCAGCTGCTGGAGATTCCAGGGTATACAAGGTCCCAGGAGCTCAGCAATGTGGACTGCCCCAGGGCCAAACACCCCAGGGCTTCCAAACTTCTGGGCCAGCTTGCTCCCCAGGCTGCCTGATTCCTGCCGCCTGAAGAGCCAGCTACTCTGAGAGTCAGTCAGCCTGAGGAGCCCACCAGCCTGGGGTTCAGCTCAGGCAGGGAGCCTGGAAGTCCTGGGAGTCCTGATTAAAGTCAGAGCTTTCAGGGCTTCCAGGCTCCCTACTGCGGCTCTGGGAGCCTGGAAGCTCTAGGAGCCCAGGGGGAGCTGGAATTCTCAGGGTTTCCAGGCTGCCCAATGTGGAGCTGGGAGCTGAGGCCTGGTTATAGCCAAGACTCTCAGGACTTTACTTTATGTAGCCTGGGTCCCCGGCCCCAGGGCAGTCCAGGGAGTGGGGCTACTTTGGAGCTGTGCACCCTGCCTAGGATTCAGTGAAAATACATCAAACCTGACATGTTTTCATGAAACAATCTGGATTTGATGAATTGGCATTTTCTGACAAAACTCTGTTTTGTTAGAAAACTTCTAACCAGCTGTAACTGTAAAACTAGACCAGAAAAACCCAAGTTCTGAGAACCAATCACTAGATTTTACATAGCAGCATAGAGCCAACTCCTGTAGAGGTTTGGCCTTCTAAGAAGCAATGGAGATATCCTCATCACCAGTGGTCTGAGATAGCTCCTGGTGCGTGGCCATATTAAGTTCCTTATGGTTTGAGTTCCAGGTATGTAAAACACCACCTCTCTTTCCATGTTTTCTCTTCACAGCTGCGATTAACTGGTTACTCATGTTAATGATCCCTGATATCTGTCACTCAGTGGAGGGTCCCTCTCTGGAATTCACTTCTTCCCTGAGTCCAACAACCTGAGTTAATTGGTCCTCAGGACATGCTGCAGGACTCATATCTCTTGTATGTTCAGGCCTGTGTCAAAGTGGATGGCTGAATGAGGATGCTTTAATTTTTTTTGCATTTGGGTAGTGGTTTTGTTCGAGGAGATTCATTGTTCTTGTTGCTAAGTAGCATTTTAATTATTCCTTTACATATAGTAAACTATTGGAATGACTTTTCTTCAAAGGCTCAAATGTGCAAACTCAGCACGGAGTTTTCCAGCCACAGTGGTCACTGAGTTCCTTTTGAGAGCAGGAATGTGCTTCCCCGGTCAATGACAAGTTACATATTTAAGTGCTGTTTTTCTTTAGTAAATACGCTCTGTGTTTTAAACAATGGCCACCTAATTGAAGATTAATGAAGTTAATGGAAAGATTTCTATAATGATAGTGCTAAGAGCTGTCACCTTTCAGAAGGCTCTATAGTTCCCACTTATTTTTATTCTCCTGCATAATTTATATGCTGTAATGGATGCTTCTTAAGCAGGAGGTGCTTTTGCTGGAAAAACTAGAGGATGATCGAGATACTTGTTTGGTAATTTGATCATATTGTTACAATTTGTTTTGTTAAATAGCTGAGACATATCAATTGGTTTATGGAAATATTTGGCTGTATGATGGGTTGCATGATTGGTAATTTTATAAATAGTTAATATTTAATAAAGTGCAAATAAAAAAAAAGAGTTCATCCAATAGTGATGTCAGGCTGTCTGGAGTGGCTCATGAGTGACAATACCAACCTCAAAACACATTGTTAAGGAGCAGGGCAGAAATCCCAAACTGTTTGTGAGTGTTATACTTAGATTTCCCCGATGAAGTAACATGTGTAAACTATACAGCCTTAACATGGCATCACAGACAGTCCTCTGGGGCTTTCTGATCTAGCTTGCCATCGGCAAGCTTGACTCTGTGATAGATGGTCACGTTATATCAAAGATCACAAAATATTCAGGTTACTTCCAGTACCAAAGAACCAGTCACTAAATCCATGTAAGTTTGCACTTTAAATCTCACACCAAAGACCACACTTGCAGTCAGCCCTATAGGAAACTAACTAAGGGTTTGTTAAATGAGAAAAAGAAATAAGAGTTATTTATAAGGTTAAAACAGGTAAACATACACCCACACATGAGTTGCAGTCTTCGGTTTCAGATGGTGATAGAACCACTGAAATATGCCAGCTCTATAAATCCCTTTTGTCTAACCCAGGTTAACCCTGGGGATCTCTTGCTTATGTTTAGGAATCTTTTCCCCTTAGTGTCCAACCCACATAAAAAAAACCCTAATTCCTTCTGGTCAGGGATTTTTATCCCCATCTCCCTAGAGGCCAAGCTGAATGGACAAGCACTCTACAAAATATATAACTAGTTTGAATGTATGCTTAAGGTGTCTTAGCATACAAGTTGGCTTGAATGAGTGCTTAGTTCTTTTGGGAAGGAGGGGTTGGGTATTGGTGTGTTGTACATTTTGCTAAAATATTTAATTTATACGTTCTTCAAAAATTTATAAGAATTAAGAGTCCTCTACTATGCGTCAGCCAGTAAGTGCTTATTTTGAATAAATATAAAACATAAAGAAATATATTACCTTGAGTAAATGGAACATGGGAAATTGGAATGAAGTTTAGGCAAGTAATTCCATTAGGGTCTTTACCAGTTTTTAAAGACAAATGTTAAATAAGTTGTGTTCCTGGTCTAGAATAAATAAATAACCCTAATTGCTAAATTTACATCAATTTTGTAAAGAGTTTGTTAAAGAAATCTACATATATGCTCTTTTAGATTTGCTATTTTAGCTTTACTTTACATTTTAATGTGTTACAATTAATAATTCCATAAAAGGCCATGGGGATTACTAAAAGCTTCAGATTGGCTCAGAAAGACGTGACGCAATTTAATAGTCTATTATATATGATTCTGCAAAAGGATATGTAGCTAAAGAATTGCTTCTGGTTTGCTCTGCCAAGTCAATGAGGCACGGTTTGTCCCAAGCTTCCAGAACTATCATTTGGCTGGCAACAGTCTGTACATAACATAAGACTGGCATTACTAGGTCAGATCAATAGTCCATCTAACTCTTTAGCTGGTCTGTCAGGTGCTTCCAAGGGAATGAACAGCACAGGCAGTTTTCGAGTGATCCGTCCCCTGTCCTCCACTCCCATCTTCTGGCAGCCAGAGGCTAGGGACACTCAAAACATGGGGTTGCATCCCTGACCATCTTGGCTAATAACCATTGATTAACCTGTCCTCCATGAACTCTTTTAATTCTTTTTTGAATCCCATTATAGTTTTGGCCTTCACAGTATTCCCTGGCAATGAGTTCAACAGGTTGACTGTGCATTATATGAAGAAGTACTTCCTTTTCTTTGTTTGAAACCTGCTGCCCATTAATTTCATTGCATGACCCCTGGTTCGTGTGTTTTGTAAAAGAGTAAATAACACTTCCTTATTCACTTTCTCTACATCATTTATGATTTTATAGACCTCTGTCATATTCCCACTTAGTCATCTCTTTTCCAAGCTGAAAAGTCCCAGTCTTTTTAATCTTTCCTCATATGGAAGCTGTTCCATACCCTGAATCATTTTTGCTGCCCTTTTCTGTACCTTTTCCAATTCAGAACTGTGCACAGGATTCAAGGTGTGCGCATACCATGGATTTCTATTGTGGTACTATGATATTTTCTGTCTTATTATCTATCCCTTTCCTAATGGTTCCTAACATTCTGTTAGCTTTCTTGATTGTCACTGCACATTGAGCAGATATTTTCAGAGAAGTAGCCGCAATGACTCCACAATCTCTTTCTTGAGTGGTAACAGCTAATTTAGAGGCCATCATTTTGCATGTATAGTTGGGATTATATTTTCCAATGTGCATTACTTTGCACTTATCAACATTGAATTTCATCTGCCATTTTGTTCCCTAGTCACGCAGTTTTGTGAGATCCTCTTACAACTCGTTGCAGTCAGCTTTGGACTTAACTATCTTAAGTAATTTTGTATTATCTGCAAATGTTGCCACCTCAAAGTTTACCCCCTTTCCCAGATCATTTGTGAATATATTAAACAGCACTGGTCCCAGTACAGATGCCTGGGGGACACCACTATCTCCCTGTCTCCATTCTGAAAACTGCCATTTATTCTCACCCTTTGTTTCCTGTCTTTTAACCAGTTACTGATCCATGAGAAGTCCTTTCCTCTTATCACATAACTGCTTACTTTGTTTAAGAACCTTTGGTGAGGGACCTTGTCAAAGGCTTTCTGAAAGTCCACGTACACTATATTCACTGGATCACTCTTGTCCACATGCTTGTTGACCCCTCAAAGAATTCTGATAAATTTGTGAGGCATGATTTCCTTTTACAAAAACCATGTTGACTCTTCCCCAACAAATTGTGTTCATCTATGTGTCTGATAATTCTGTTCTTTACAGAATTTTACAGAATTTCTGTTCTTTCTTTGGGACAAGATGCTTTCCCCTCCCTTCCCCTCCCCCCCATATCTTTTTTCCCCTTTCTGTGCTGTTTTAAAATTTTCTTGGACATCTCTGAAAGATGTCTGTGTACAACTGAACCCTGTACAATGTAACTAACTCTAAGGTTATATTTTTTTCTGTATAGATTACGAATAATTTGTGGTCTTAGTGCATTTCTAAATACAATCTATTGTATAAAATGCATACAAATATTTTCTCTAAAAATGAAGAAAATGCATGTTTATATATATGCATATATGCAGGGGGGCAGGGGGAAGCATCTTGTGTATATATATAAATATATATGTTTTCCCTTATCTGGTTTGAATGTGACATTCTGAAACAAGTATCACTTGAGTATCGACTGCCTACTAGATACCAGCACCAGCAGGGGGAAAGCTACATTTAAAATCCTTCTGATTGCTATCTGTTGTTGAGATAAGCAGTGCATATACCAATGAAGAAATATACATATATATATTGTGTGTATTAACACTTTCCCTTTATTTCTGTCATGAAGACTTTGTTCAATTATTTAATGGTTTTTATTTAGAAATGTACTTGCTGCATAAAAGCATCTTTTCTTCCAAAAATGAGGAAAATGCATGAATAGATAAATGTTACACTTCTTTATTCCTCTTTCATTAAGATTTTGTACAATTGTTTTATAGTCTCTATTTAGAATTGTACTAACAGCATAAATCCCTCTTAAAATGAAGAAGAGCCATGGAATCTATATTTACTCATTTATTTTTAATGATTCCAGGAAGGATAAAGTAAATAATTAAACAAATCTTTTCAAAATGGCCAGCAGTACCAAAAAATGCCAGGAAAGGGTGGAAGGGTGTGGGATAAATGCATCAGAAATGCATGGAAACCTGTCAAAAATACATGAGTGGTAAAGGTATATAGAGTTGTTACTACTACTGTATCAAGCATAATGAAAATGATGACAAAAGGAAGGAGATATTTACTGATTAGTGGGGAAATGTCTTAAAATATGATATTTTAAACTGAAATTTTATATTGAAATTGCACTTTTGGAACATTGTCTGTGATAGTAGGTGCTGTATAAATGCTAGATATGGGATAAGATTGAATTATCAGTCCAAATGTCACTCTTAGTATTTATGCAAAAGCTACTATTTGCCACCTACAATGTACCTGATGTATGTTCACCATTGTTGCGGCTCATCTCCAGGAAAATAAGAGAGATACTTGATTTCAAAGAACCTGTCATTAACGTTGCTCAAGGTAGTTGCCGTTAGAGCTTAATGGCTATGCTGATGTCATTACCAGCTCAAAGCCAAACCACAGAACCCTGTGTTGTGTCCAAGAGTTAACTCCCAAGTCTCCCACATGAAAATGTAACATCATAGCAGACAAACCTCAGACACTTCAGACAAGCTTCACCAGGCAAGTGACATATGTCACCCATACTAGGAGAATGTGTCTTTGTCTTTGCTGGTCCACATAAGAGGTTCGGGAGTCTGCTCTTACTGCTGTACTAAACAGAGACACTCCATTAGCTCAAGTGCTAAAAGCTTTTAGAGCTGAATGTGCCAGATTCAAAACCTGCTATCAAATTAGTAAAGCCCATTATACGAGCATGGTATTTTCATTGCATGACAGCAAGTGAGTGAGATTTAGAGTTGAACAGATATCCATGGTATCCTGACGAGAAGAGAGAAAGTAAAGGAATATAAAATCCGTATCCCTATTATTGGGTAAATTGGAGTTAATGATAACAGAACTGTGGACGGTGTGTTGTGTTCTCAACATTTCATGTGTAGTAATGTACTCTTTGTTTTATCCTCATTGATGGCAGTGCTTTGACTTAGAAGTGTCTCTTAGCACTTTTGTTGGGCAAAGTTTTTGTCCACATTTGATGTGCAACACTTTGATCATTACTGCACTCTTGATATTGTGTCATTTCCAATTGACATTACTGCAACTGAATAAAACAATACATTTCAGTAACTTAAATAGCCACTGCTCTTTGTAAAACTTCCAAAGATGATTTCAGAATTATAATTGATAGTGACACTCTAATTTCCTTCCAGAGTCTAGCGTGGGCATCAGAGGTATAATCAAGAACTAGTAGATGTTAGAATTAATCCTTAGAGCCAGTCTATAACCAGGTAAGTGCTACCCAACATAGTATGTACAGGGGATAAATCTTGTCTCCGCATCATGCACTCAATACAAGCTTAGGTGAATGCCAATCTACCTATGAAACAGTAACATTGTAATGTAATTATGTTTTACTGCAATGGAACACAGCAGTTAAGGGGTTAATTACATTATCTTCTGACTAAAAACTTACTATCTAAAAAAATTTCTAGCTGGAAAAAGAATAAAATATAGTAAGAAGAATGTGTCATGGTATCTCGTAATCAGGCAAAACAAAGAAAGAAAAATTGATTTTTAGGAATGACATCTGCAAGAAGATAAGAAATAGGACACAGCAAGTTTGTGATGCTATTTCAACGTGTGTGTGTGTGTGTGTGTGTGAGAGAGAGAGAGAGAGAGAGATCTGTATTGCAGATTCTGCTTCCACACATCCCAAACACTGAAAAGATCTGTTTTCCCTTATCTGGTTTGAATGTGACATTCTGAAACAAACATCACTTGAGTATCGACTGCCTACTAGACACCAGCACAGCAGGGGGAAAGCTACATTTAAAATCCTTCTGATTGCTATCTGTTGTTGAGATAAGCAGTGCATATACCAATGAAGAAAACTCTCCAAAAACCCTCAGTGATTTCATTTCAGAAGTAATTCTTTAAAGGAATTCTCACAAGATAGTGAACTATTGCCCCCATACCCAGCCCAGCATCATGTATGTAAATTTAGTGCAGGTGAGAGGTGTCAGGTTGACAATCATTTTTGTGACTGAAGTGAGTTGTTCATAAACTATTTTGTTTAAATAAAAATCTGTCAACAGAATTTAGCAGGGTTACCCTCCTGCTATGCCAAAGTGCTTCTACCCTAATCTGGAGGCATCTCTGAAAGGAGTATTCTTCTTGCCTACTCGTTCCTTGGCTTTGCATGAGTCCCATGCTCTGTGTATGGATCAGTGGGGGAGGTACAGGATCATACAACACTTTCATTCGGCCTTTGCCAAACGAGTCCAAGTCTCTTTTTTGTAATTTCATGAACAATGCAACAGAGTCTGCTCCTAGTTACTTTGGTGTCAATCAACTGAAATTAATAATGGTAGTCCCTTAAGGGAATGGGGTTACTCCAGATTTTTATCACCATGTCTAAGAAGTGAATCTGGTCCCAGGTATTTTAATTACCAGTACTGTGAACTGGAACTATGGAGAACATGCACTTTCTTATATTTAGGAAGAATTTTTGGTTATTGCACATGGAAACCTCTGCATTTTTTGGTGAGGGAGGGAGAGCTTGTTTGTTTGTTTATTTGTTTCCCCAAACTGGTCAAAATTTACAGCTTGTTTCATACAACAGGGCTGAAATTTAATTAAAAATCTATTTTAGATGCAGTTGCGATGCACCTTTATTGTACTTTCATTATCTTTCCTAGCATTAAAACATTGATCAGCAGCTGATACACTTGGAAAACTTTGAAAGACATTCTACTTAGACAAATATTTTATTTCAATATCCAAAATTTTTTGCAGTTCTCCCTTGTTTTCATTGTTTCAGAGTAGCAGCCGTGTTAGTCTGTATTCGCAAAAAGAAAAGGAGGACTTGTGGCACCTTAGAGACTAACCCATTTATTTATAATTGGTTAGTCTCTAAGGTGCCACAAGTACTCCTTTTCTTGTTTGTATTGCTCAAGATATTTGGGTGAAGACAGTTTTGTTTCTTCAGATTTCATCTGCTTCTGCAGCTTAGTCTCTAACTATCCTGAGGCTACATTCTTGATGGCAAACCAGATTCATTTAAATGGGTTGCACTGGGGTGACAGCAGAAAATTAGTCCTACTCTCTTCAATGTATTTGTAGTATCAATAGTTTCCATGGTAACCAGATGTCATGTCACAGTTTGCTGGATTAATTTACTTCACATGGGGAATAAGCAAAAGAAACAGATTAACTTTTGGGCAAAAGACACAAAGATCCTTTTTCATGCAATATGCTTGTTTACTAAACGTTCGATGGACTAAATATAGATAATTAACAGGACATATTTGCAGCGTGGTTTATGAGGGTTGTTTTCTAGAACTGGATGAGTAGTAGAGTACCACCTGTTATGACAAGCTAGACTTAGAGCCCATAATCACCCACTCAATTTATTATCAGTTAATTCAATTACCAAGTCCGGTATCCTCTCTGGTGACCTTAAAGGAAGTACCCTTCCTGAAAGATTTGCCCCAAAACTCTTGCTGAACTTTAACAAAGAAACAGGACAGAGTTTCCAGCTTGTAGAAAACCGCAAAGGCCAGCCAAACAAACCTTGCACACACTAATTACTTACTCCTAGGAGCCAATAATTGTGGCCACTCCCAGAAGAGCCACTTTCAGGGCTGAGACTTTCTGTGCCTACATTACTGAAGAGGGAGCTGTGTTGCTATTCAGACGGTGTCAGACAGTCAAATGGCCCACCTTGATTATCACTACAAAAGGTTTCCCACACACCCCCCCCCCCACTCCCCGCTCTCCTGCTGGTATTAGCTCATCTTAAGTGATCACTCTCCTTACAGTGTGTCTGATAACACCCATTTTTTCATGTTCTGTGTGTATATAAATCTCCTCACTGTATTTTCTTACTGAATGCATCCGATGAAGTGAGCTGTAGCTCACGAAAGCTTATGCTCAAATAAATTGGTTAGTCTCTAAGGTGCCACAAGTCCTCCTTTTCTTTTTGCGAATACAGACTAACACGGCTGCTACTCTGAAAAAGTATGAGTGGTTTGCTGTTATGCATGTAGGTCTGTTTCTTTAATGACTGACTTTAGAATGTATAGGTGGCTTCTAAGTACAGCTGGCAGAAAATAAGATTTCTGTTTTGCAAAAAACAGTGAGGTTTCATTCCACATTGGAAGAAACAGAGTTCTTTCACATTTTTAATGAAAAAACAGAGAGGCTATGTCCATGTTGTTAGGACATTCACCTTGGATGTGGGAAACCCAGGCTCAATTCCTTGCTCTAGCAGGGACTTGAAGGTTGTTGTCCTCCATCCCAGGGGAGTGCCTTCAGCAGTGGGCTGCGGTGGGGCTGGATTGGTGTTTGTTTGTTTGTGTGTGTGTGTGTGTCTCTCTCTCTCTCTCTCTGTGTTTCTTTCTCTGTCTGGACCTGAGAAACCTCCCCAATGAAAATTTTGTCAAAATATACACGTTTCCATGAAAAGCTTTAGTTTCAATAAATTCATATTTTCTGACAGAAAACCCTTGTCAAAGGATTCCCGAACAGCTCTGCTTCTAATATATCTTCTGCTTAGTTATCTTGATGTAAATAGGTTGGATCCTGCTTCTGTTGAAATGAATGGAAGTTATGTAATGGGAGTAGGAGACATTCTTTAGTTTGTACAATAATTGAAATGCTGGGCTAGTTCATTCCCTGTCAGTTTAGTAATTTACTGAATGAAACCACTTCAGCCTAGGCTATTGTTGTGATTCTGAGAGGTAAGAGACAGAAACAAACATTCTGTGTACTGTATGTTCTGGAGGGGAAATATATATATTTTATTAGTTCTGAGCTACTGTGGTTTCAAAGCCTGGACATATCGACCAAAAGATGGATCTGGCCGTTCCTCAGGGTGTACTCCAGGTATGTGGCTTCATCCTTCCCTATTTTGCTGTTGCCTGAGTTTGCCATCAACCCAGCATATTCTATGGTCTGCAATAGTGGCTCTCAGGGGTACACATAGCCCTGGGGGTACACAGAGGTCTTCCGGGGGTACATCAACTCCTCTAGATATCTGCCTAGTTTTACAACAGGCTACATAAAAAGCACTAGCAAAGTCAGTACAAACTAAAATTTCATGCAGACAATGATTTGTTTATGCTGCTCTATTTACTATACACTGAAATGTAAGTACAATATTTATATTCCAATTGATTTATTTTATAATTATATGGTAAAATGAGAAAGTGAGCAATGTTTCAGTAATAGTGTGCTGGGACACTTGTATTTTTATGTTTGATTTTGTAAGCAAGTAGTTTTTAATTGAATGAAACTTGAGGGTATGCAAGACATATCAGACTCCTGAAAGGGGTACAGTAGTCTGGAAAGGCTGAGAGCCACTGGTCTGGAAGACCACCACCACTAGATTTAGGTGGGTCTCCCAGTCGCAGCTATCAAATGACCATGTCATCCAAGTAAGTTGTGGCAATTTGGACAGGTGGTGGGAGTATGCAGTCCATCAACGACTGAAAGATTGGGTCGGGGGCGGGGGGAAAGGAGGGGAGGTCCAGGAAAAAAATAAAGGCATAGCTTGGAACTGACAGAGCCCCTACGGAGTGGAGAAAGCATTCTCCTTGTGGGATTCAGGCATAAGATGGATCTGCCGGTACCTTTTTGTAAGATTGTATTTTGATTATGTATTTTGGCTTACCTAAATGATATAGCAGCTCATCCACTCTGGGCATGGGTACACATCAAATTTCAAAATTGTGTTAACATTTCTGAAATCAGTACAGACCAACCAGTGCCATCTAGTTTGGGTACCAACATGAAAGGACTTCTCCAGGCGCTGTGGGACTTCTTGATAATGCCCAGTTCCAGTGTGGCTTGGAGTTCACATTTCACAACTTTGCACATCTTCCTGGAAAGGGGCCAAGCTGATCTGCTGCTGTAGCATGGTTTGGATATGGTGGTAGGGTAAGTGGGTTAGCCCCACTAGAGGTAAAAATACTATGAAGTTTCTGCACTTGAACTTTTTGTGCTGGCTTAAGGTTCTCCCCTACATGTCTGGGTTCCGCTGCCTCTGTGGAGGGAACCTGAGGTCCTAAATCTGGCTCAGGCAGATAAGAATCTATGAAAAAATCCCTCCTGGGCCTTCCTAGGTTTCAAGAAGTTTAGATGGCACACTTGCATCCAATTCTGCTTATCCAATTGCCTAACATTCCAGTTCACTGGTCCCACCTGCTGTATTATTTCATATGGCCACTCCATTTAACTGAATTTGAACAGGGGAGATAAAAGGAGTACACAATCCCTGGATTTAAACATATGCATGTGAGCTCCTTTGTTATATACTTGTCTCGTTGTTTGTCGAGCTAATGTAAGAATAACAGTGGGAGAAACTGAGAAAATCTGTAGTGTACACAAGTCCTTACAGAGCTGTATACCATCACTCTCTGGAGTTACTCTGTCTTCCTTGCTAAAGCAGAGGAAATAATGAAAAGCATGTTTTACGAATAATCCATATGCAAAAGTAAAACATTTAAAATAAACAATTTGCAAATATCATTTGACCATCTCAATTTCTTTTGTTGATTTCTAACTGCCTTTCATAATTGGATGGGATTTGACTCAGAGATAGGTAAGATAATCAGAGCAGGGAAGTTTTCAATACTTTTCTAGTTAATTTTTTAAAAATAAACAACAAGTGACAATTAATACTATTTAACAGGCTGATTCAAACAATCCTATGAGATTAGGATTTTTTTGTTTCTATAGAATATCATTTCCTCTGTATGACATGCTGAAAAGTAATTCTTCATATATCTAAGGCTGAGTTTATCTGAAGTTTTGCTCATTCTTCTTTTTCGCCTGAAGCTGGACTGAAGATAGAGTGCTTATCTTGCATTCCATTCAGCAGTGCCAAATTGGCCTGGTACACTCAAGTGCATCAGTGATACTGTGAAAATTTGTGTCCAAAGATCCCAGTCATATCACACTTTCTCAGGCAGAGAGTGTACTTTATCATCAAAGAAAGAGCAAAGAAGAACACCACAGAGAAATTACTTGAAAAATGAGTCATGCCACTTTAACAAAGATAATCAGTGTTCTGCTGATAGACTATATACAGAAGTGAAATCTCTGTCAGAAAGTGCATGTTAAGTTAAAACTCCTGAATCATTAAATACTACTGAGGTGGAGATCAATTAATGATACAGAAAATTAATCTCACCGAAGGGAGAAAATTGGCACATATATCAGCACCCATCATTAGGACCAATTGGAAATTTTCTGCCAAAACAGATTTGTCAGAAAATGCTGGTTCATCAAACCCAAATTGTCTTGCAAAAACAGTTAGGGTTTGAGACACTTTTGTCAATTCATCATTGGTGTTCTAACAGAAACCTGCCAGCAGGCTTCTGGGGAGCCTGAGCTTCCAAGGTCCATGGGTCCAGGCAGCCCGTGGGCAGGGACTCCAGGACTTCCAGGGTCCCAGGCCAGCTGGGTCCCAGGATAGCTTGACTCCATAATGGGCAAACTGTGGGAGTCAGCTAGCTCACCAGTCCGGCAGCTGCTGACAAACTAACATTCTTCGAGAGAGAATGTGGGTGAGGTAATATCTTTTATTGGACCCACTTCTGTTGGTGAGAGAAACAAACTTTTGAGCATACACAGAACTCTTCTTCAGGTCCGAGAAAGGTACTCAGAGTGTCACCGCTAAATGCAAGGTAGTTGAAGTTGCATTACAGATACAATCAATGAAGAGGGGATGAGAGACTACAGAGAGAGTCAATGTAAAGCCAAGATTATTACATAGGTCTTGGATCTCATTCCTGTGCTCAGACCACTAAATCATGTCTCTCTATGCACAAAGAGGATCAAAAGATAACAGAGATATGAGTTCTCATGTAATTACTCAAGGTGTATAAAATATTCTATTAGTTTGCAGAACCAGCATTTCTGGGTGAAAATGTTTGCCCAGTTCACTTAGAATTTTTACATTCTGTCTGAGCCCGTTTCTAGTCTATTATGTTGACTGTCCACTTACATTACTGCCAGAGTAAAACATTTATTTTTCTAAGCTTAATGACTCTAATAAATTTGTGTTTAATATCATCTGCAAAATCAATTTGAATTTTATAGCATTTATGAGAATTAATTTTGCATTGGATTGGATTTCACAGGCTGCAAAACTCTGTTTCCTCAATAAACATTTTGCAGATTGCCAATATTCTGTTTCAAACCAATCTTATAATTACCATTGTTTTTCATTGTGCTATTGTTCAGTTATCATGAAATAACTGTGCTAATGGTAACTATGTGGTTAAACTGTATCATCTCTGTATCTGTGTCAGTTTTGACCTTGTTTGAGGCAATCATAGAATAACTGATATCATACAAACCATCATGCTGGTGTTTAGTACACTCCCAAATTCTCTCGTCATTAATCATTTGTATATCAACATGATGTCAGTATTATTGGGGAGAAATCTGAAAATAATTTGGTGTTTTATATATATACATTAATGTACAAATACAGGCTATATAATTTGGTGTATGTGTGCATGTGTGTGTGTATATGCAAAGTTTATACCTATATATATATGTGTGTGTGTAATGTATGTTCCCATGATATATATGCTCCAAGTTACATAGCCTGAATTTGTGAAGGAAGAAGGATGAAACTTTGCTACTTCTCAGTTTTCATAGTTTTCATAGGGTATGTCTACACTACGAAATTAGGTCGAATTTATAGAAGTCGGTTTTTTAGAAATCGGTTTTATATATTTGAGTGTGTGTGTCCCCACAGAAAATGCTCTAAGTGCATTAAGTGCATTAACTCGGCGGACTGCTTCCACAGTACCGAGGCAAGCGTCGACTTCCGGAGCGTTGCACTGTGGGTAGCTATCCCACAGTTCCCGCAGTCTCCGCTGCCCATTGGAATTCTGGGTTGAGATCCCAATGCCTGATGGGGCTAAAACATTGTCGCGGGTGGTTCTGGGTACATATCGTGAGGCCCCCGTTCCCTCCCTCCCCCCATGAAAGCAAGGGCAGACAATCATTTCGCGCCTTTTTTCCTGAGTTACCTGTGCAGACGCCATACCACGGCAAGCATGGAGCCCGCTCAGGTAACCGTCACCCTATGTCTCCTGGGTGCTGGCAGACGCGGTACGGCTTTGCTGCACAGTAGCAGCAACCCATTGCCTTCTGGCAGCAGACGGTGCAATACGACTGGTAGTCGTCCTCGTCATGTCCGAGGTGCTCCTGGCCACGTCGGCTGGGAGCGCCTGGGCAGACATGGGCGCAGGGACTAAATTTGGAGTGACTTGACCAGGTCATTCTCTTTAGTCCTGCAGTCCTATTGAACCGTCTTATGGTGAGCGGGCAGGCGATACGGACTGCTAGCAGTCGTACTGTACCATCTTCTGCCAGGCAGGCAAGAGATGAAGATGGCTAGCAGTCGTACTGTACCATCTTCTGCCAAGCAGCCATGAGATGTGGATGGCATGCAGTCCTTCTGCACCGTCTGCTGCCAGCCAAAGATCTAAAAGATAGATGGAGTGGGTCAGAACAAGAAATAGACCAGATTTGTTTTGTACTCATTTGCCTCCTCCCCTGTCTAGATCACACTGCAGTCACTCACAGAGAAGGTGCAGCGAGGTAAATCTAGCCATGTATCAATCAGAGGCCAGGCTAACCTCCTTGTTCCAATAACAACGATAACTTAGGTGCACCATTTCTTATTGGAACCCTCCGTGCAGTCCTGCCTGAAATACTCCTTGATGTACAGGCACACCCTTTGTTGATTTTAGCTCCCTGAAGCCAACCCTGTAAGCCGTGTCGTCAGTCGCCCCTCCCTCCGTCAGAGCAACGGCAGACAATCGTTCCGCGCCTTTTTTCTGTGCGGACGCCATACCAAGGCAAGCATGGAGGCCGCTGAGCTCATTTTGTCAATTAGGAGCACATTAAACACCACACGCATTATCCAGCAGTATATGCAGCACCAGAACATGGCAACGCGATACCGGGTGAGGAGGCGACGTCAGCGCGGTCCCGTGAGTGATCAGGACATGGACACAGATTTCTCTGAAAGCATGGGCCCTGCCAATGCATGCATCATGGTGCTAATGGGGCAGGTTCATGCTGTGGAACGCCGATTCTGGGCTCGGGAAACAAGCACAGACTGGTGGGACCGCATAGTGTTGCAGGTCTGGGACGATTCCCAGTGGCTGCGAAACTTTCGCATGCGTAAGGGCACTTTCATGGAACTTTGTGACTTGCTTTCCCCTGCCCTGAAGCGCATGAATACCAGGATGAGAGCAGCCCTCACAGTTGAGAAGCGAGTGGCGATAGCCCTGTGGAAGCTTGCAACGCCAGACAGCTACCGGTCAGTTGGGAATCAATTTGGAGTGGGCAAATCTACTGTGGGGGCTGCTGTGATGCAAGTAGCCCACGCAATCAAAGATCTGCTGATATCAAGGGTAGTGACCCTGGGAAATGTGCAGGTCCTAGTGGATGGTTTTGCTGCAATGGGATTCCCTAACTGTGGTGGGGCTATAGACGGAACCCATATCCCTATCTTGGCACCGGAGCACCAAGCCGCCGAGTACATAAACCGCAAGGGGTACTTTTCGATAGTGCTGCAAGCTCTGGTGGATCACAAGGGACGTTTCACCAACATCAACGTGGGATGGCCAGGAAAGGTCCATGATGCTCGCATCTTCAGGAACTCTGGTCTGTTTCAAAAGCTGCAGGAAGGGACTTTATTCCCAGACCAGAAAATAACTGTTGGGGATGTTGAAATGCCTATATGTATCCTTGGGGACCCAGCCTACCCCTTAATGCCATGGCTCATGAAGCCGTACACAGGCAGCCTGGACAGTAGTCAGGAGCTGTTCAACTACAGGCTGAGCAAGTGCAGAACGGTGGTAGAATGTGCATTTGGACGTTTAAAGGCGCGCTGGCGCAGTTTACTGACTCGCTTAGACCTCAGCGAAACCAGTATTCCCACTGTTATTACTGCTTGCTGTGTGCTCCACAATATCTGTGAGAGTAAGGGGGAGACGTTTATGGTGGGGTGGGAGGCTGAGGCAAATCGCCTAGCTGCTGGTTACGCGCAGCCAGACACCAGGGCGGTACACATCAGAGAAGCTTTGAAAACCAGTTTCATGACTGACCAGGCTACGGTGTGAAAGTTCTGTTTGTTTCTCCTTGATGAAACCCCCCGCCCCTTGGTTCACTCTACTTCCCTGTAAGCTAACCACCCTCCCCTCCTCCCTTTAATCACCGCTTGCAGAGGCAATAAAGTCATTGCTGCTTCACAGTCATGCATTCGTTATTCATTCATCACACAAATAGGGAGATGACTACCAAGGTATCCCAGGAGGGGTGGTGGAGGAGGGAAGGAAAATGCCACACAGCACTTTAAGCACAGCACTTTAAAAGTTTACAACTTTAAAATTTATTGAATGACAGCCTTCTTTTTTTTGGGCAATCCTCTGTGGTGGAGTGGCTGGTTGGCTGGAGGCCCCCCCACCGCGTTCTTGGGCGTCTGGGTGTGGAGGCTATGGAACTTGGGGAGGAGGGCGGTTGGTTACAGAGGGGCAGCAGTGGCAGTCTGTGCTCCAGCTGCCTTTGCTGCAGCTCAACCATACACTGGAGCATACTGGTTTGGTCCTGCAGCAGCCTCAGCATTGAATCCTGCCTCCTCTCATCACGCTGCCGCCACATTTGAGCTTCAGCCCTGTCTTCAGCCCGCCACTTACTCTCTTCAGCCTGCCACTTACTCTCTTCAGCCCTCCACCTCTCCTCCCGGTCATTTTGTGCTTTTCTGCACTCTGACATTATTTGCCTCCATGCATTCGTCTGTGCTCTGTCAGTGTGGGAGGACAGCATGAGCTCGGAGAACATTTAATCGCGAGTGCTTTTTTTTCTTTCTTTCTAAGCTTCACTAGCCTCTGGGAAGGAGAAGATCCTGTGATCATTGAAACACATGCAGCTGGTGGAGAAAAAAAAAGGGACAGCGGTATTTAAAAAGACACATTTTATAAAACAGTCGCTACACTCTTTCAGGGTAAACCTTGCTGTTAACATTACATATATAGCACATGTGCTTTCGTTACAAGGTCGCATTTTGCCTCCTCCCACCGCGTGACTACCCCCTCAACCTTCCCCCCTCCCTGTGGCTAACAGCGGGGAACATTTCTGTTTAGCCACAGGCAAACAGCCCAGCAGGAATGGGCTCCTCTGAGTGTCCCCTGAAGAAAAGCACTCTATTTCAACCAGGTGACCATGAATGATATCTCACTCTCCTGAGGATAACACAGAGAGATAAAGAACGGATTTTGGTTGAATGCCAGCAAACATACACTGCAATGCTTTGTTCTACAGTGATTCCCGAGTACGTGTTACTGGCCTGGAGTGGTAAAGTGTCCTACCATGAAGGACGAAATAAGGCTGCCCTCCCCAGAAACCTTTTGCAAAGGCTTTAGGACTACATCTAGGAGAACCGCAAATGCCAGGGCAAAGTAATCCTTTCACATGCTTGCTTTTAAACCATGTATAGCATTTTAAAAGGTACACTCACCAGAGGTCCCTTCTCCGCCTGCTGGGTCCAGGAGGCAGTCTTGGGTGGGTTCGGGGGGTACTGGCTCCAGGTCTAGGGTGAGAAACAGTTCCTGGCTGTCGGGAAAACCGGTTTCTCCTCTTGCTTGCTGTGAGCTATCTACAACCTCCTCCTCATCATCATCTTCTTCGTCCCCAAAACCTGCTTCCGTATTGCCTCCATCTCCATTGAAGGAGTCAAACAACACGGCTGGGGTAGTGGTGGCTGAACCCCCTAAAATGGCATGCAGCTCATCATAGAAGCGGCATGTTTGGGGCTCTGACCCAGAGCGGCTGTTCGCCTCTCTGGTTTTCTGGTAGGCTTGCCTCAGCTCCTTCAGTTTCACGCGGCACTGCTTCGGGTCCCTGTTATGGCCTCTGTCCTTCATGCCCTGGGAGATTTTCACAAAGGTTTTGGCATTTCGAAAACTGGAACGGAGTTCTGATAGCACGGATTCCTCTCCCCAAACAGCGATCAGATCCCGTACCTCCCGTTCGGTCCATGCTGGAGCTCTTTTGCGATTCTGGGACTCCATCATGGTCACCTTTGCTGATGAGCTCTGCATGGTCACCTGCAGCTTGCCACGCTGGCCAAACAGGAAATGAGATTCAAAAGTTTGCGGTTCTTTTCCTGTCTACCTGGCCAGTGCATCTGAGTTGAGAGTGCTGTCCAGAGCGGTCAGAATGGAGCACTCTGGGATAGCTCCCGGAGGCCAATACCATCGAATTGTGTCCACAGTACCCCAAATTCGAGCCGGGAACGTCGATTTAAGCGCTAATCCACTTGTCAGGGGTGGAGTAAGGAAATCGATTTTAAGAGCCCTTTAAGTCGAAATAAAGGGCTTCACTGTGTGGACGGGTGCAGGTTTAAATCGATTTAACGCTGCTAAATTCGACCTAAAGTCCTAGTGTAGACCAGGGCATAGTTAAGAGAAAGATCCACCTCCCACTGAAATCAACAGAAGCCTTCCCTTCACTTCAGTAGAAGCCGGATCAGGTTCCAAATGAATCGTTCTTTCACTTTGCCGCTTGTCCACCTGCACATGAACTGCCACCTGTGGGGCATAGCAGTAATTATTATAATCAGCTGTTACTGCAGCAACATTAAAGTCTTTTGATTCTGTCTCCTCTTATCTCTGCCATTAGCTCTTTGCTTGCTTAAAAATTATCTCATTGGTACTAGTTTCATATCATCCAAACATTACAAATGGGATAGCCCAAAAATGACTAGTTAAGTGACCTTAGCAATTAGCATCATAGATACAAGCAAAATATAAACAGCTAGAGAATCCGCTGTACAAATACCAGAAAGATGACACAATTTGATGTCAAATATGAGAGCTATACCAAAATCAGAATCATTTATCTGAACAACCTTGACTTCTAAATTCCTTGTGCCAGTCCCCTTTTAGACTGTGAGCACAGGGGAGCGTAGGTAGGGAAAGGTTGGAGAACGAACCAGAAGAAATTTAGAGATTCAAATGGGATATCTGGGAAGGGGAGAGACAAACCTGGAGCAAATGGGGCTGGAAAGATGGTTATTTGGGAACAGAAATGAGAAACAACTAGTGGAAACAAGGAGCAGAAGAAACCAAGAGCCAAGGGATGAGGCAACAATTGAAAGGTGAAGGGGAGAAACCAGGAGAATCTGAGACAGGAAAGAAATTAGACATTGGGAAGGGGAGGGGAGGTAAACCAGGAGCAACTGAGGCTTGTGAGAAAAATTAGGGAATTTGGGACACGAGCAACTGGAGGAGAGAAAGGGATTTTGTGGATAGGCTGAATGAGTAGCAGGGCAGGGAGTATGTTTGGAGGTATGGAGTAAGCAACATGCAAAAACTAGGTGATTTGGGGATAAGAGATGGGCAAATGGAAAGAAATACAGAAATAGGGAAAGGGTATTGGACAGGAGGGGATGTGTTTTTGGCAGAAGGATCTTAGATCCCTCACTTGACACCGGGATTTAAAGTGACTGTGATACCCAGTAGTAAAAATTATGTGGCACTTTTCCCAGAGGTATAAATATTTTTAGACTAGGTGGAAGCATACCAGTCTCGATACAGTACAGCTCATACTCAACCTGACATTTGACTGCATCTCTTCCCATCAAAATGTCAATGCAAAAAGTTACCTAAGTTCCTCAACAGACAAAAAAAAATAAAGTAAAAAATTTAACAAAATCTGAAGCTTTTACAGAGATGATTTGAAGAGAAACTTTCCCAATAAAAGGGAAATATAATTATAATGCTTTTTACTCAAGCAGTTATCAGCTTTGTCTCATAAATAACTATAATCAGCCTTTTTGGCATAACTGTTGTTTGAGGTTGACTTCTCAATGCAGCAATGTTGCAATGACAGTAGAAGCATCTAATACAAAAGGAGGCTATATATGAAGGTTGAATCAAAAATCTTTTCTGTTTCAGTTTATTGCTTTGCAAAAGGGCTACCCCCCCCCTTTTTTTTTAAAGAGTGGTCACAAAGAGCAGTGATCTTTGGCCTTCACTCACTCTCTCTCTCTCTCTCTCACACACACACACACACACCATATTCTGTTGAATTTGGCAAATGAGTTCAGCAAGTATTAGGCATCCCTTCAGGTGGTTCCTTTTCAATGGTGACAAAACTGGTTAATTTATCTTCTTGAGGTATTATAACTTAAGAGCTCTTCCTGAATGTAAGGATTTTGTTGTCCATGTCAATATTCCTGTTTATAAGAAACTAGTATTCAAGTGCTACAATACTGGAGAAATTGGATTGCTAACGTAAGATCACTTATAAGTAGAAACAAAATCCCACACTATATTGGTGCTTTAACTTAGATCTACAGCTAAACTGTATACATGCAGAAATAAAACATAAATATTGTGCTGTGCCAAGCATATACGGTAGCTAAGAGGCTATATATCTGTTATATAGTGGGTGCTGTTATGTCTTTTCCTCTGCAGATCAATTGTTGAAAAAAATCACGTTTATCCATCATGCACACTTATGCCTGTGTTACTAAATCAACCGAATGTTTATGAGGGGGTATATATTAGGCTGTTTTTCATACTCTTGCTAGTGAAGTGACTTTAATATGCATGTTTAAAATATATATACACATATGCTTTAGGAGCTTGTACAGTTCTTATGTTTCTTCCTGTTTACATGGTTGAGAATCATGCTACTGCAAACAACTGATCTGATCATTGTTCTATCTGCTGGAGGACTGAAGAAGTTTACATCATTAGCACTAGTAAAATTCAGTTAGTATACCATAAAAATCCACAGAAGGCTCAGCATCTGGTTTTACACATCCCTACAAGTACCAAGCTTAATGATTTCCTGTGTTTATCTTATTCAGAACAAATATAAAGCACACATGGAAGAGTACAGCTTCACAAATGTTGTACAGGAGCAAATTGAGAAAGAGGTTATAACAAGAAAACAATGGGTTGTTTATACTCAAACTATAGGGAACACTCAATGGAATTCCTCAATCCCCACAGCCACCAACTTCTGTTGTTGACACTCAAGCTTCTGCTCCAGCCATTGCAATTGCATTTCTTCTGCCATTGAGATCATGTTCCCATTGATCTTCCCGGCCTTGATCCGTAAAGATATTTAGGTGCCTAATCTCCACATTTAGGCAGCTAAATCTTGGGTTTAGGCACCACTGTGATCCACAAAACTCTTGCCGAACCCTGTAGGCACCTAAACTCACTTGCCACCTAAGTTTTAAGGGTAAAAGTTCCCTAGGCATCTATGTTCCTGCCTCTGGGCATGCACACTGCTGCCTCCCTCCAGGCGTCTGGATGCCTATCTCCCCTCTAATCCCCAGAGCAATTCACAGGCTAGGGGAAAATAAGAGGACAAATGCCTATCTCACATGATAGGTTTCAGAATAACAGCCATGTTAGTCTGTATTCGCAAAAAGAAAAGGAGTATTTGTGGCACCTTAGAGACTAACCAATTTATTTGAGCATAAGCTTTCGTGAGCTACATCTCACTTCATCGGATGCATACTGTGGAAAGTGTAGAAGATCTTTTTATACAAACAAAGCATGAAAAAATACCACCACCACCCCCACTCTCCTGCTGGTAATAGCTTATCTAAAGTGACCACTCTCCTTACAATGTGTATGATAATCAAGTTGGGCCATTTCCAGCACAAATCCAGGTTTTCTCTAGATCCAGTAGGCATGCTCAGATGCTGCCTATTGGATAGGGTCCTATTCAAAATCTGATGATAGGTGGTAGTTATGGTGCCCACCTTATAACTTTTAGCCCAGTGGTTAGAGCACTCACCTGGGATAAGGAAGACCCAGGTTCAAATACTTCCTCTGCCTGAGGAGAGAAAGGATTAGAATAGACATCTCCTACCACTCAGGCAAGAGCTCAAACCACTGAGCTATGGGATAATCTTATGTGGGGGGTCGTATCTCAGTCTCTCCTGTTGATGCTATTCAACTGTGGCTAAATAATTAAAGTTATTGGAACAGGGAGACTGGACCCTAGGTCTTCCACATGGATGCCTTAACCCCCAGGCTATATCTTTATTCCCACTCTCTCTTTGGCCAAAAAGAAAAGGAGTACTTGTGGCACCTTAGAGACGAACCAATTTATTTGAGCATGAGCTTTCGTGAGCTACAGCTCACTTCATCGGATCCGATGTAGCTGTAGCTCATGAAAGCTCATGCTCAAATAAATTGGTTAGTCTCTAAGGTGCCACAAGTCCTCCTTTTCTTTTTGCGAATACAAACTAACACGGCTGTTACTCTGAAACCTCTCTTTGGCCAAATGCCTCTTTATCTGCAATGGGACAGTGGGAGATCCCTGTTCAAATCCTCTCTCCCCATCAGGTGGAGGAGGGACTTGAACCTGGGTCTCCCACATCCCAGGTCAGTGCTTTAATCAGTGGGCTTCTCCTCTTTTGCCAGCTGTTTTTTTGTGGAGTGAGGCAGGTGCCCAGGGCCAGCTCCAGGCACCAGCTTTGCAAGCAGGTGCTCGGGGTGGCATTCAGAATGGGGCAGCAGTCTGTGTCCCACGGCAGCAATTCAGCAACAGCTCCACCGCTCTTCCCGCCACGGGGGCTTTGGGCGGCAGCTCCGCCGCTCTTCCGGGCGCGGCAGCAATTCGGCGGTAACTGCTTGGAGCGGCAAAATTGGTAGAGCTGCCCCATGCAGGTGCCTAAAGCATTCCTGAAAGAAACTAATCCGGCATCTGAGCTGCCTGACCTCCAAAAGAGGGGTTCCCTCCCGTGGATCACTCAGCAGAGATAGACACTTCCTTGTAGCCTCAATTTAGGCGCTTAACACCACAAGGACAGAGTTTAGCACAAACCCCTTTTGTTGACATCTCCTATTGGCTAGCCTTGGTAGCCCTTATCTCCTAGTGTGCTGGCTTTATTTTATCACATTCTGAGCTCCTCCCCCCCTTCATTGTGTAGGCACAATTAACTCAGGCTTTATGGATTGCAGTGTTGTTCCTCTGATTTTCAAGGTGCTTAAAAGTTAGGGGCTGCTATGCTCAGCATTGCAACACCTAGGGCCTTCAGTGGATCTGGACCTCCAAACCTGAGGTGATTGTCGGTAATATCCTTCTTTATGTGTGTATCTTTCAGCACCCACATATATATATGTGGGTGTGTGTATTCAGACTTCTTTGCAGATCTACCCATACCAGTTAGTGGTTTTCAGTATGAAATATAAGGGAAACTGGAGTCTGAGTGGCAAGAGCTGAGGGACTTTTTGCTTGTGTTTGTGTTTTTACATGTACTTTGTGTGAAACACCCTGGCTACAGTGCTTCTCTGGTTGTAGGGATACCTGCTATTAAAAAGTCAGTCAGCAGAGCCCTATCCGAGTTCAAATTTAAAAACAGGTTACAACACAAACTCATTCATCAAAAGGAAATATTCTATTTTTAAAGCTGCAGAGGAAGTCAAATAACAGAAAACAAGAGGAAACTATCCCTCCACAAAAGATTTCCTATTTTAGTTTGACCTGTAAAAATAATTTGAGATTCACTATTTGTGTCCACTCCAACAATAGGTTTCCCTGGCTCACACAGTCACTATCTGACATCATTTTACACAACCATCCACAAACTGGGTCTATTTCAGATTAGGATAATTTAGGACTTGATCCTGCAAACACTTACGGTATTGGTCAAATACTCAGATCTGTCCTCAAAACTTTGAGCTGTTAAGTTGGAATTTGGCACATTTTGAGCCTTATTGCAGCTTTAAAGAAACGTAATAGCTGAATACTCGCAATTCAAATGACAGGTTTCAGAGTAGCAGCCATGTTAGTCTGTATTCACGAAAAGAACAGGAGTACTTGTAGCACCTTAGAGACTAACCAATTTATTTGAGCATAAGCTTTCGTGAGCTACAGCTCACTACAGCTGTAGCTCATGAAAGCTTATCCTCAAATAAATTGGTTACTCTTTAAGGTGCCACAAGTCCTCCTTTTCTTTTTACAATTCAAATGATTTCAGCTTGGTTAATCTTTTGATGGCTGCATTAACAGCAGGGTAAGAAATTACAGCAAATGTGCCTGAGTGACCTCCTCTCACTGGATTTTTTTCACATTCTTTTTACAGCATTTTAACTTCATCTACTTTTAAAGAAGATTTTATTCAGAGGAGCTTTGATTCAAAAGGATTTAGGGTTTGTCTGCAATAACCAAATGTTTGCTTCAGTCAGGACTGAAAGATGTGTTAAACCTGCTGTCAGTTTGCTTAATTACTAGTAAAACCTGATCATGTGTGTAGGGATTTTCCCATGTGAAACTGATGAAAAAAATTGTTCTCCCTTTAAAAAGGTAAATTGCACCACACTGCTGGGAAAAGGTTAGCTTGGGCTGAGTGGAGGAATGGAGCTGGATGGGAGGAGGAAAAGGCAAAGGGGGGAGGAAAAAAGAAAACAATGTTTGGAGGTTTTAAACTAGCATGTTCAAAACAGTGTGATTTTATTCATTTATTCTGTACAGAGTAATATAAGAGAGTGTTTTAAAAGTAGGAATTTGTAACTAGGGACTATTCTCAGGGCTGAGGTTAAAGCTCACTAATATTTAGGAAGAAGAAAAGTCTCTCTGAGGAAACAGAGGGGCATCCTAAAGAGAATTCTGAGAAAAGAGTGACAGAGGGGACAGTGAATGACACTAGGTTTTATTCTTGCTGTATTGAATCTAAATGTTTAGTCTAGCTACTAAATGTGCTCAGCAGATAATTCAAGGAAATATGTAGATAAAAAAATTGTGAGGAAGTTGGCTAATTGGTTACAGTTTAAAAATTTGAAGAAAGCAGGAATCAAAGGACAAGGTGGAGCAGTTGTCTCTCATTCCCCTTCCCTCCGCCCCCAAAGTGACCATCACAGTCATTCCTTTAGGCGGACTTTTCACTTTTTATGTAGCAAGGAGACAAAACTGTGTCTAATAAGGTGCTGTGCATCAGTACGTACTGCCAAAGTATGAAGTCTTCCCAGCTAGGGAGGTAGGCTGGAGATCCTTCACTGGTCCTTTTGTGAGCTACCAGTATGGTATTCAAGAGTGCGTGTCAACCAGGCAGAGGAGGGGAGAGGCACTCACAGTTTTAACAGACATGTGCTAAGCATAGCCGGAGTAGTACAAGGAACTGTGATGTAGCCAGTGTGGTGAAAGAGAAAGAAAGTAGAGAAACCTGAAAGAGATACTTTGTCTGGGGTTTGTATAAGCAGCAGTGAAATTAGATGACTGCAATTTTATTAGAAAAATATTGCTTTCCTGAAAGAATCTCTGAATCAAGCACCAACCAGTCAACAGCACTACTTAGGGAAATCATTGAAGAAGCATTTTCCAAGTCTTGTTAGATGCCGAGGGAGTACCCACATAATGAATGTTTCAAATACAATGCCTCTGAAACAGCGTATGCTTTCACCTATTTCTTCCCTTTGTGCAGTTAATACAAGCATAACCGATTGTACAGCTCTAGACCTCTGATAAATAAGCAAACCCTTCTAAATGAAATGGGTCTGCAATTTTTTTTTTTAATCAAACCATTTCATAGCCTCTGACATCCAAAAAGGTGCAGGCTCAAATGAATCTTATTTTCTCATGATTCATCCTTACTGGGAACTTGTAGAACAGGTTTGGATTCAACAGGTTTGCTAGACCTGGTATTAGAGCAAGTACTGATCTTTACCATGTGATCAGATATGGCTGAACATTTTTAAAAAATGACTCTTTTTTCCCCAACCAGCTAATAGACTGGCTTAAAAACTTGATTTTAGATTTATTTGAATTAAAAAAACAAAAACAAAAAACCTTTCTGACCAGCTATAGAGGGGATCTATCTTGCAGAATGAGGTTCAAACACACAAAATGCACAGAGCATAGTAGCTTCCTAACAGTTGCAGATATCCAGACACAGCAAGGGAGTACACGGATAGCTTTGATGGAAATTCAGTAGATACAATCAAAACTCATATGAATCACTGCCGCTTCTTGAGCTTAAACAACGTCTGATTTCCTATGCATTGTGAGTCAAGTGTTTTTCTCAATTGTCTACTAGGACTACAAGTTAATCTTTCTGAGTTATCCATCAGTTCAGTTCCATCACCTGGGAAATTATAAGACAATGGCATCCGTAGTTAGTGACTGTGCTAATGATTAGACATAGCCTGGTGCTAGGCTAATGAGAGAGCGGCACACAAGACATTTTAAATCTAATGTATGCTAATGTACACAAATTTGAGGAATCTGGGATTCTGAATTTTGCCATGTCTTTTCCAGGTTAAATTTCCAGTCTTGCTCTGCAATCAGATGTACGAGTCGGAGAGTATTACGTCAGTTGAAGTTGTTGCTCAACTAAATCCCCTCCTCGCCATAGAAACACTTTTCATTGTGAGATCCCAAAACTTGCACAGGGCAATTGCTTGTCAAGTCAAAGAGCATTCTTATTTCCCATGTGTATAGGGGACCATTAAGGAAGCTAGTGAAGAGGTTTGGGCTGCATTGTTTTCAGTATGCAGATAACCCTCAGCTTCATGTTTCCACTTCTGGTGACTTAGTAGCTGAGAGAGGGAGGTTGGGTCATGGATGAGAGTAAACTGGCTGAGGCTCATTCTGGAGAAGACAGAGATGATATTGGGAGATATAACAGGAAGAGATGGCAGAGATTAAAGGCAAGGGCAGTGTGTCACCAAACGTATAATGTCTATGCCTGGCCAGACAAGGGTGGCTTTAGCTTTGATGGATGGCAGCTGGGGTGGTCTTCATGAACTTGTCACTTCAGGATTAGGTTATTGCAATGTGATCTGTTGGAGTTACATTTCAAATAGATTCAGAAGCTGGAAACGGTCCAGGAGTGGGTGTGAATCTCACTCATCCCTTTTTAATTTCACTGCCAACAAAAAACAAACTTATCCCATGTAAAAATTCCAAAACCTGTGTCTTTCTTTTAAAAGGCAGATTCTTCTGCATTTGAGTAAGGCAAAATGTAGGAAAATGTTATGTAAGTTTTCTTCATGTCACTCTGCTAACTGACCTCAATCCTGATCTCCAGCTAATACTTTCATACCTTTCATTATCTGCTATATTAGCCCTACATTTACCATTGTCTCACAAAAGTGGTAGAGTCTCTTTAATTTCATTTGTTCTGTAGTGTTAACAGGAATAGCTTCAAAGAGTCAGAAATGCTTACAAATTGGCCTAAGACATTTTGTGGTTTATCTGTACAACAGTGTTTCTGTGAATGACCATTCTCCTATGCTCCTGCTTCCACTGATTTCAGGGCGAGTTGGATTGGGCCCTCCAAAACAGTGCACAGTAGTTTGTACTGAAAATACATTGAGAATTAGAGAAACTGGAGCAGGCAGTCATGTTGTCAAGTATATAATTTGCGGTTTGTTTTTTAAAACCATTTTCTCATCAGCGTAAAGCAAGTCCAATTAAAATTAATGGAGACAATAATTAAAAATACAAAGTTTTCTTTTGGGATTGTTCACCCTCAGTCAAGAAATGATATATCCAGTATGTGGTGGTTATGAGATATTGTGTGCTCTAACAGCTCATTCTGTGCTGCCTCTCAGAAAACGGAAGGGTTTTGTTTTGGGGACTTCAATTTCTTTCTTTTGTTTCAAAAATTTCAGGATTTGTTGTTGTTTTGTTCTCAGCTCAAACAGGCAGAAAAGCTGAATTGTTCTTAACCTTCTCCTGGATATAAAATAGTATTGTTGGGTATCACTGCTCTGAGCGTTTAAAGAAAATGATTTGAGATTCCTTCTCTTTGTTTTCTTCACTATTATTTACATTGTACAAGAATGTCCAGTAAGGCAGTATGGGTGACTCTCCCACAGGGCCCTGGCTAAAATGTTGTGCATCTCATCAGGCCGCCCCAGCCAGAAACGTATCTATAATGAACTTGAGAGCATGAACTCCTCCGATTTTCAAATATTGATGTAGGCTATGTGTAGACTATGCGCCTTACAATGGCACATCTGTACTGCTGCTGTTGTGCCACTGTAAGGTCTCCTGTAGTCGCTCTACACCAGCAGGAGGGATCTCTCCTGCCGGCATAATTAAACAACCCCCAACGAGCGGTGGTAGCTACGTCGGCGGGAGACCATCTCCTACCGACATAGCGCTGTCCACACTGGCGCTTTCATCAGTGAAACCTTTGTTGGTCGGGGTGTGTTGTTTTTTTTCCCCACACCCCTGACCCGCAAGCTTTTGCTGACAAAAGTGCTAGTGTAGACAAAGCCTTCGTTTATTTCTGTATTCTCTGAAACCTTAAGCCACAGACTTTATTGTAAATACCTGCATTAACCATTTCTCTCTTTTTACAATGTTTTTAACACCCCCAGCTCTCAGGGTGGATTATTTTGTCAGGCCGGCTCTAGTTCCTACCTGCAATTTTGACACATATAGGGGATGCCAAATACTGTTCCTGGCTATGAAGGGGAGAATGTGGAGAAAAAGCAAGTGTGGAGTGCTACTTAAAATGTTTGTGAAGCAGGCTGTTTTTTCCACATACTTCTCCAACTCACTGTGTGTCAGTAAATCAAGGGCAAACAGTCAAAACTATAAAGATTTTCATGACAACCAGTGTACATCTGTAATCATCCTTCAGAGAGGAGGGTGGAGAACATCAATCACTTTTACTCTCCCTTGTCTAGATTCTTATACCAACTGTGCTCATCTGTGACCTTGCTCTACACTGCCCAAAGCACCCTCTTCCTGTCTGGCTCTTCCCCCGACCCCTTCCTCTGTGTGACTAGTTAAACGCCTGCCTGGTCACTTGGTATCTTTTGTTCCTCTCCTGGTACATTTCCTCTCCTGCTACATTCCCTCCTTCCCCAAAGGGTAAGATAAAACTAGTTTTCCAAGTATGCAGCTACTCTTTAGCATAAGTATTGTTGATCACAGCACAGTTGTTAAAGTTAAGATCCTTATCATTATATAAGTTCTTGGAGGATGTTACACAACCTTGCTAGTTCATGGTGTATACATAGGGTGACCATATTTCCCTATGCTGAATACGGGACATCTGGTAAAATTACTCGTATTCAAGTGAGTTCAATGGCAATCCATCAGAACTATGCAGTGCAAACATTCATAGATTCATAGATAGATTCATAGATATTTAGGTCAGAAGGGACCATTATGATCATCTAGTCTGACCTCCTGCACAATGCAGGCCACAGAATTTCACCCACCACTCCTGCAAAAAACCTCACACCTATATCTGTGCTATTGAAGTCCTCAAATCGTAGTTTAAAGACTTCAAGGAGCAGAGAATCCTCCAGCAAGTGACCCGTACCCCATGCTACAGAGGAAGGTGAAAAACCTCCAGGGCCTCTTCTAATCTGCCCTGGAGGAAAATTCCTTCCCGACCCCAAATATGGCGATCAGCTAAACCCTGAGCATATGGGCAAGATTCATCAGCCAGATACTACAGAAATTCTTTCCTGGGTAACTCGGATTCCACCCCATCTAATATCCCATCACAGGCCATTGGGCCTATTTACCATGAATATTTAATTACCAAAACCATGTTATCCCATCATACCATCTCCTCCATAAACTTATCGAGTTTAATCTTAAAGCCAGATAGATCTTTTGCCCCCACTGCTTCCCTTGGAAGGCTACTCCAAAACTTCACTCCTCTGATGGTTAGAAACCTTTGTCTAATTTCTAGTCTAAATTTCCTGGTGGCCAGTTTATATCCATTTGTTCTTGTGTCCGCATTGGTACTGAGCTTAAATAATTCCTCTCACTCTCCAGTATGTATCCCTCTGATATATTTATAGAGAGCAATCATATCTCCCCTCAACCTTCTTTTAGTTAGGCTAAACAAGCCAAGCTCCTTGAGTCTCCTTTCATAAGACACGTTTTCCATTCCTCGGATCATCCTAGTAGCCCTTTTCAGTACCTGTTCCAGTTTGAATTCATCCTTCTTAAACATGGGAGACTAGAACTGCACACAGTATTCCAGGTGAGGTCTCACCAGCGCCTTGTATAACGGTACTAAAACCTCCTTATCCCTACTGGAAATACCTCTCCTGATGCATCCCAAGACCACATTAGCTTTTTTCACGGCCATATCACATTGGCAGCTCATAGTCATCCTATGATCAACCAATACATTCAAATTAACATCAAGTTGGCTGAGCCCCTATTAAAAAGAAATACTATGTAGTTGGATACTTTTCATTTACCTTCTTATCTTTAAGGCTTTAGGGTTCACAGAGGGAGGGATGACACACACGCCCCTACCCCCTCTACACACACACACACACTCTCCAGTACACCTCTCTGGGGGTGGTGGGGGAGGTGACCGACCTACCTGACTCTCTCTGCCCAGTGCTCTCCACCCTCCATGATTGGCTGGGCACCCAGGACTGACCCGTCTCTCCTGGTACCTGGTGCCACGTCTTCTTGAGGCAATACATGTGGGGAGCACGCAGGGTCATATTCCCTTTCCCTCCCCCTCCCCAGATTTCTGCCAGGGTTCACACCAGAATCTGGCCAGCAGCAGCCTTTCGGCACTGTGCGGGAGGGAAGGGATGGGAGCTGCTTCCAGCTGCAGGGGAGGAGGAGAGGGGAAGAGATGACCTGGCCCACTTCTTTGCGGAGCTCATCTCTTCTTCCCCTGCCTGCCCACCTGCCGTGTGGCTGGAAGCAGCTTGTCCCTTCCTGCCCGCACAGTGTTGAAAGGCTCCTAACACCTTCAGGCTGCTGCTGCTGGCCACCAATGTAACCCAGCTGCCTCCAGCCACAGCACAGGCAGGAACAGATTCCCAAATCATCACACCATCATCAGTATAGATGTGTCTAGTCTGTAATCTGTGTGGGGGAACTCTATGCTTTCTCCATGACAGTCTGCAAAGCGGAGTATGACCTGGATCAAAATAAAATGAGGATGAAAATATAATTGAAACTCTTTTGATACTTCTGAAATTTACTGAAAAAATGGGGTTGTCTTTGCCTAGATACCTGAGACAGAAGGGACTGTACTGAGACATACCATATTTTGCATCAGTGATGTTGCTTGCATAGTTCAGCTAGTCAGCATTTTTTAGGATTAACTACGTGTAACTTTGAACAGAATTGACAATTGATTTATAATGGGAAAGACTTTTTTATTGAATTCAAGAAATGGGTTTTATAAGGAATCTGTAGAGTTGCTGTAAAGAATAAAAATACTGTATCATGACTTTTGTTGTGACTTTCTTAAAATAAATTGGATGGGCTCTACCACAGCTATTAAACCTAAGAAATGAGACAAGGACATAGATGGAACATATATTACAGTTTATATTGTACACAACATTTATTAATACAGAAGCAAATATTTGTTCCCTGCCTTGTTCCAAATCAAAAATGGGAACTGTATAGATTGTCATTGGCAGAAAAATAGAACAATCTCCTCCTAGGATGCATTTCCTGCTGACTGTACTTTTGAAGAGTTGCTGCTTTACTATTGTATACCAATAACATTTTATACTATAAATCCAGGAGGAATAGCCATTTTAATAAGGAAAAGATTCAGAGGAAATGATTTGGCAGCTTTGAACTTGAAGACACTGAGATTAACTGTTCTCTCCCCCCCCAGCATCATTAACATTTTTAAACATTTTTTCCAAACACAACAAATATACCAAAATATCAGATTCATCACAATACGCTAAGTAAGTAAAGAGGGTTAGGATGTGGGAAGGGGAAATGACAGATTGATTTTTAGGATCTACATTAATCATAGACCTCTAAAAAGTCAGAACAAATTGCCTTGAATTGTACCAGCGTTCTCCTGCTGCGGAATGCCAGTCGGTTGTTAGCTGTGAGGTCAGCCGTATCACTAAGCCAGGCAGCAACATTTGGCGGAGATGACTTTTCCATTTTTACAGGATTAATTTTTTAGCTACCAAAGCTGTGCATTGAAACCATGCTTCCTTATTACCAGGTAAGCTCTAGGTATCAGGAATATATCCAAGAACAAAACTTAAGGGAGAGGGCTCCAACTTTAGCATCCAATATCAAATTGGACCATTGACTCACCTCATACCAGAAATTCTTGATTCAGGGGTACTCCCAAAACATGAGCTAATGCAACATCAAGGACATTATATTTCCAACTGTGGGCAGCATTTATGGATACATCATTTTCCAAGTAAAAGTGGCGACAGACATTCAAGGAGACTGATTTTAGTAAAATATGGGAAATGTGACAAGAAAGGCATTGATCAAAATAGGTTCTTATGGACCAAATTCAGACTCCGAAGGCACTTCAAAACTCCTTTCTTAAATTAATGGATTTATCATTGGTCTATATCATGGCTAGGCAGTGATTAAAAAAAATGATGTGTAATTGAATTCTTGATAGTACTTAAACAGATCCTGTGAGGAAAAAAGTGACAATTTCTAAGTAAAATGAAAAATGTAGTAGATGCACCTGAAAAATGAGCTGTCATATATCCAGAGGACAAAGTTTCCTTTTCTATTCCAGCATGCTCTCCTGACCTAGACGGGACTGAGTTCTGTTACACAAAACTTTATATAGTTGTGATAATACAAAATAATATCAGTAAAGGTACCGGCGAACCATGTTTAAGATACAGATTCATAAAACTTCTGTTAAAGGGAAATATAAATTGCTATTTCGTTTTTCTTTTTGCTACAGCTTCCCTTTAAAGGAAGAGATTGTAATATTCTTTACAACAGAGAGTTTTTGAACTGTGGTCTACAGAGCCTGTTATGATTGTTCTCCATAAATCCACTAACCCTGCATCATCCCTCAAGTAGTACACTAAACCTCCAGCTGAATATGCAATGGTAGGATAATTATGCAGAAACCATCAGTGTACGCTGGTCTCTACAAAGACATAAATCATGGTCAACCTTCAGGCAACAGTGATGAAGTAGCTGACGGTTTCTGGACATGTAGCCTGCCAGCAGCCTTCCTTATTGGTGGATTGATCTGTGACTAGATGGAGTGTGGGGTGAAAAACTGGTTGCATGAGGGTGGTGTTACAGCAGCACTTGGAGGTTGGCTATGTATGCTACTGTCCTAGGCATAGTCTTTGTGGCAATCTGGCCCTAATTCTACCTTGATTTGCACCTTTATGCCAACTCATTGAAATCAGAGCAGAATTAGAATACAATGGAGGGCTGAAAACCTAGCAGACCTCTGTGAACTTTCCAGCCTTAGATGAGATCACACCATATACTCAACCTACCATCTCTCAATGACCTGTGTGAAAGATCTCAGACATGACTGTCATCAGCTGGACCCCTGCTCTGTGCCTGCAAACTTGACTTTTGTGTTTTGTCAAAATTTGTCTGTTTCCCCCATATTTCCATAAGTTACCACTAGCAGAGTGCAAATAGTTGGGAGGAGGGTTGCTGAGAGTCTTGACTCCATTAATACTTTTAGGGAATTAGTGTCATGAAAATGAGTTTCTGTAACCTCCTACTCCATATCTCACTTGCCTGTTAAGGGAGAATTTCAAACCACACTTTGTTGTTGTAAATGATCTCATTAAAGTCTGTAGGTCCAAGGAACAGAAGGAATGGTGTGCAGAGGACATTAACACAGTAGGAGTATAAATAACATTGAGGGTTTCATTTTACTGAACTACTTTAAAGCCACAGCAATGCTGGTGTCCTGGTGTTAATACACCTACTCTATAACCATTGAAAACCACATGCAACAAGAGAAGCAAGTTGCCTGAGCTCACTACTCCACTCAATCTATCTATAACCACAATAGTAATACTTAATTTCAGAATTAAGTCCCAATCCTTTCAATCACTCCTCATATGGAAGTTGCTTTTACTGGACCAACTTCTGCAGGTGAAAGAAATAAGTCTTTGAGCTACACAGAGCTCTTCTTCAGGTCCAGAAAAGGGACTCAGAATGTCAGAATTTGATAGTATAATCACAACAAGAGTAACGATCAAGTTGCTGTTGCCACCAAAGTATCCAAATAGCAAATTAACATGAGGGAAAAGCTGCCCACAGAGAAACTTTCCCTCTCCTTTCCTAGATAAGCAAAGAAATTGAAGCTCAGAGTCTCCTAGGACACTATTTCCCCCTCAGCCCGTCTTGTTTAACTCACTGGAAATAACTGGTATCCTAGGGAAGGAAGGGGAGAATAAGGCCCCTTGATTTCAACCCATTTTGGCCTTTTCAGAGTCTAACATAGAATAATTGTTCTCATAATATGTGGGCATGCTCAGTTCTAAAAGTAGAGGTGTTATGCGGTGTGGTGGGGGAAGCACACTGAAATCCTTCTTGAACTTAACTGGCCCTTCAGAACTCTGCCTCTCTGCACTTTTCCTCTCTGGTCTCTTATTGGTTCCCCAGCCCTCTTTCCTCTATTCAACCAATGCTGCCTTTATACCTGTATCCCACATGTCTTTCTGCTTTTTTCATGTCATGAGGTCCACATGGAACAACCTCTCTGAACAGGTCTGTAAAGCTGCTCTCCTCTTCATATCTTCCCCCAAGACCCATTTCTACTGTAATACCTACAAGAAATAAGTCAAGTTAGCAATAGATGGTAGATAAATTGATTTAGAGGTGTGGGAGAATGTTGCCTGCAGGTTTTAACCCTTCTTGCCAACCTTTATCTAGTTGTTGCTTGTTGTCTTAGACTGTGAGTTGTCTTTAGGACTATCCTGTGTCTGGACAGTGTCTAGCATACCGTCTAGGATACGACTATTGAACAAATAATAATGTATGTAAAATGAGTTTGGTGACCGTTAGGTCCCATCACCACACACACACACACACCCCAGCTTCCTGCTGTGGGAGAAGTGGTGCCTCACTGATTGTTGGGGCTTGTTGTTAGGTTTTATGCATCTTTTCCAACACTGACACTGGTGGGGTGGGTTGTTTCTGGGAGACATGGGTTGCTTTTTTGCAAAGGAAGAACTGTCCAAATAAACTGGGGGTTTGGCGACCCCTAAAATACCAGACTCTTGGAGGGTTTTGGGGAGATTCTGATGAGTTTTAGAATTTATAGCTTGTAAAAGCCACCACCTCTTTATAAGCCACCACCTCCTTATAGTCACAACCTCTCTGTATGGTAGATAAGGGTAATTCACATTTCACAAAAGTCAAGACTTGTGGTATAGAAAAATAAAGCCAAACATTTAAAAATGGGGGCTCCAAAAGTTAAACACCTTCTAAACCTGCACCTTTGGATTTAAGTTCCTAACTTTAGGCACATGAGTATGAACATTTTGTTCTGTGTGCCTTGACAAAGGCCACTGAGAGAATCAGTGCTGGAGTCAGGATTAATCTCTTGCTCGTGTTCGGTCTATAAGACAATGCTACCTGTCATGCTATTAAGATGCCTCTCCTTGTGGCCAAAGGTCATCCTGGATGCTTCGATGAGGACCCGGAAGCCAGCCAATAGAGAGCTTGCAGTTGCTCTACTGCTGTCAAAGACAGTCTGACACTCCCCTCCCCACCCCCCCCACCCCCACCCCCTGATCTGACTCTCCCAACTGTGAATCTGATTTGGGGTCTTCTCCAGCAAATCAGACTGGCTAAACAGGCCATCTTGGTTTTCTCCTTAGAGGCTATAAACAGTATAATTGCCCACAGGTAAAAGTTACCACATAGCCCTTTCCAAGCAAGCACAATTATTCTTAAGGTGAAAGCATTACAATGAAAATACAGTAACTCCTCACTTAAAGTCGTCCCGGTTAACGTTGTTTCGTGGTTACATTGCTGACCAATTAGGGAACATGCTCTTTTAAAGTTGCGCAATGCTCTCTCATAACGTTGTTTGGCAGCCGCCTGCTTTGTCCACTACTTGCAGGAAGAGCAGCCCGTTGGAGCTAGCTGGTGGGGGCTTGGAACCAGAGTGGACCGGCAGCCCCCCTATCAGCTCCCTGCTCCCCTACGTTCCCTGTGCAGCAGCTGCCCAGCAGGCTATCAATTGCCGGCACTTCAGCTGTCCCTCTCCCACAGCCGTGTGCTGCTCCTGCCCTCTGCCTTGGAACTGCTCCCCGAGCCTCCTGCTTGCTGGGGTGGGGGGGAAGAGAGGGGGGCTAATGTCAGGGTGTCGCCCTCCCCCCGCTCCTGCACCCTGCTTACCCCATCTCCATAGAGCAGGGGGGACATACGACAGGGCTCAGGACGGAGGGAGCTTCCTGGCAGCAGCTGCTGCAGTCTCAGCTTTCTGATTAACTTAACAAGGCGGTGTACTTAAGAGTGGGGTCAGCCTCCTTAAAGGGGAAATGCGCATCTCTCTCTCTCACACACACACAGGGGGGGTGTCTCTGTTTCTCTCTGCCATGCTGTCTCCCCTCCCTCCATTCGTGCTGCCTTGTAGAGTGTGAGGCCACATTAACAACAATGAGTTAACCCTTGAGGGCTCAGCCAGTTGCTAGTTCACCAGCTAGCAGTAAGGCATTCCCTGGGAAATATCCCACCCTCTGACTTCACCACCTCAACCAAGCTTCACAATCATCATCGCTGTGTACAGTATTAAATTGTTTGTTTAAAACTTGTACTGTGTGTGTCTGTGTCTGGGTGTGTGTGCAAGGCCAACTCTAGGCACCAGCAAAACAAGCCGGTGCTCGGGGCAGCACATTGCTAGGGGCAGCATGCCGGCGCCGGCCACGCCGCCCTGAGCAATGTGCCCCCGGCCCCCCCAGCTCGCCTCTGCTCCACCCACCGCCTGCTCCTCTGAGTACGCCACTGTCACGCCACTTCTCTTCCCCACCTCGGCTTGCCGCGCGTGAAACAGCTGTTTGGCTCGGCAAGCCTGGGAGGGAGGGAGGGAGGGAGGGAGGAGAAGCCGAGTGGTGGCGCACTCAGGGGAGCAGGTGGAGCTGAGGTGAGCTAGGGCGGGAGGTTGCTGGGGGGGAGCCGCAGGAAGCAATGGCGGGGGGGGAGAAATGCGGCATACTCAGGGGAGGAGGCGGGGCCGGGGATTTGAGGAAGGGGTCGGGAAGGGGCGGAGTTGGGGTGGAGCCGGGGGGGGCATGAAAAAAAGCGGGGGCGGCCAAAATTTTTTTTGCTTGGGGCGGCAAAAATCCTAGAGCTGGCCCTGTGTGTGTGTGTGTGTGTGTGTGTGTGTGTAGAGAGAGTCTTTTGTCTGGCAAAAAAAAAAATCCCTGGAACCTAACCCCACCTATTTCCATTAATTCTTAGGGGAAAATTGGATTTGCTTAACATCGTTTCGCTTAAAGTCGCATTTTTCAGGAACATAACTACAACGTTAAGTGAGGAGTTACTGTATATTAAAAACAATAAAAGAACCTTCACATATGCTAATAAACTTACCAGAGATCATCCCCCAATTCCAGCAAAGGCTCTGGCAGTCCTTCAGACCTCACCAAGAAGTTTGTCTGTGGTTTCAAGTTCATAACAGCTGTTAGCTCAGAACTTGACACCACAGACAAAATCTTTGGTGGGATTTGGTGGACTTCATTGGGGGTTGGGGCCTTGTTGCCATTTGAAACTTTAGCTTATTTTGGTGCAATGTTCAATACTTTAGGGTTAGCATGCCTGAGAAATTATTGTCCTGTCATTTTTGTAGGGCAAAACTACAAAACTATACAGAGATTTATAACACTTTAAACTATATTCAGTGAAAAACAACATTCCTGATCTGAAGAACTCTCAATCCAACTCACTCTCCCCTACCAAACTTTAGTTTCTATGTACTTTTTCCGACCAAGGCACATAGGTACTGAGGTGTGATTATATGACCTTGAATTAAAAAGGAAAAAAAAAAACAGGAAAAAAGAAAACCCCTAAATAGAACAAAAACTTTCTCAGTTCTGGCCTCAGGGTACAAAGCACTGAGGATCAGGAGTTAGCATCTAGAAATCTGGTCGTGTGCACTATATTTAAGGCAGTGAAACACTCCCTGGATTCCCGAGTGTATAACTAGGAATGCTAAGAACATACACACTGGACTCTTCTCCTGCCATAGTATACTAAACAGATAGCAGCGTATTTTAAAATACATCTCTCTTTCCTATTGTTTTAAACCCACTGCAGTTAAAATTCCAATCTATTTGTCAAACACTCCTATCATAAAACCATGTGTAATTTAGGAAAGCAGAACCTCTGCTAGTGATCTTTTGTAATCTTTTTGGTGATCTTTTGACGCTCCAGGGATGTTAAAACAGAAGATGGCAGAGAGTGTTTGAAGTGATTTTACATTTATCCCATAGAGAAGCAGCACCCTATAATCTTTGCCCAAATGGCTTGCATTTTAAGAGATTAACCAAACCAAAGAACAAGGGTAAGTCCTGGAGAGACTGTAACCTGCTCACATGACATACGCTGCAACTGAACATATTAATAGGAGCTATCTCTGCAGCAGGAAGAAATTCATTATTCTATTTAAAGGGGCAGTATGTAGAAAAAATATCATCATAGATACAAGTTACATACACTGCAAAGGGAAAATTTGATACCACAACTGAAACTCGTGCTGCTGGAAGGCCTGAAAAGTAAAAAGTTCCTCCTCACCCACTGCTTTTATGTGGCTGTTAGCCAACTGCTGTTTCGTATCAGCTACCCAAGTTCTTCTCGTCTCCCCCTCACCCCACACACACATACACACTCCTTGGACAGTGGAGCAAAACTGAAATCAGAGAGTGTTTAAGACTTTAAAGCCCTTAAAGCTTGAATGGGACTTTCCTCCTCTCCTTTTGAGGTGCATTGAAAGAGCACTGCGGACTGAGAAAGAAGCTGAACATGAGTCCCACAGGCTGTCCAAATGCAGGAGATGAGTGCACAGATCCTAGCATAGAAATGGGCCTCTCCAACAACATCTGAGATGCACTCATTCCATTGCTGAGAGATTTCCCTTCCTTCCTCTGTATGGTTTTTCAGTTTTCAGTGTACAGTAACCTTCTCTAGCATCCAAGCTCTCTTTTGGCATCAACAATATGATGGGGGCTAATTTAGCTACAACTAATCAGGAGAAAGATCTTGGAGTCATTGTGGATAGTTCTCTGAAGACGTCCACGCAGTGTGCAACAGTAGTCCAAAAAGCAAACGGGATATTAGGAATCATTAAAAAAGGGATAGAGAATACGATGGAGAATATCTTATTGCCTTTATATAAATCCATGGTACGCCCACATCTTGAATACTGCATACAGATGTGGTCCCCTCATCTCAAAAAAGATATACTGGCATTAGAAAAGGTTCAGAAAAGGGCAACTAAAATGATTAGGGGTTTGGAACGGGTCCCATATGAGGAGAGATTAAAGAGGCTAGGACTTTTCAGCTTGGAAGAGAGGAGACTAAGGGGGGATATGATAGAGGTACATAAAATCATGAGTGGTGTGGAGAAAGTGAATAAGGAAAAGTTATTTACTTGTTCCCATAATATAAGAACTAGGGGCCACCAAATGAAATTAATGGGCAGCAGGTTTAAAACAAATAAAAGGAAGTTCTTCTTCACACAGCGCACAGTCAACCTGTGGAACGCCTTGCCTGAGGAGATTGTGAAGGCTAGGACTACAACAGGGTTTAAAAGAGAACTGGATAAATTCATGGAGGTTACGTCCATTAATGGCTATTAGCCAGGATGGGTAAGGAATGGTGTTCCTAGCCTCTGTTTGTCAGAGGGTGGAGATGGATGGCAGGAGAGAAATCACTTGATCATTACCTGTTAGGTTCACTCCCTCTGGGGCACCTGGCATTGGCCACTGTCAGTAGACAGGATACTGGGCTGGATGGACCTTTGGTCTGACCCAGTGTGGCCATTGTTATGTTCTTATGTAATACCACTGTTTGCTAATGGACATAGAGCACATTCATATTCATCGCTGATCAGGAACATAGGCCCATTCACATGTTCAGTTGAGGATGAATTATGAGTGGTGGATGGACTAGCCCATCCCCTCATTATTTTGTCCACTGATTAGGTCTAATACCAACACATCAATTTTGATTCATTAACTTCCAGCTCCACATCATCTGTTTTTAACAAGCATAAATCCAGTAGTCCTTGGATTATATCAACATGGCCATTTTGGTTTAGACTTATCCAGTTTCTCTGTCTGGTTTTTCTTGCACCTCTTCCTATGAATCTACACTCACTTTTTACAGTAAAACTCAAAATTGGGATAAATTTGTAGGCCCAATTATCGCAACAGGGCTCAGAGCAGTGCAAAGTGTGGCATGGAAGAAAAGGTTAAGGTCTAGTAGCTTTATTATTTGAAAAAAATATTATATTATTAGTCTTATGTGTAACACCGCTCCATTTGCTAGATACCACATACATTTACATGGGAGAAAAATGTAGCAAATGGATTTAAATTTAAATCTAAGTAAAAAAAAAAATGGGTTTTAAAAAAAACCCATGTGTATATTGGATATCCTGAGGTTTTTAATAATAAAATGTAGCAGAATCAAGTAAACGTTCTTTTATACACTTAGCCTTCAGTAAGCTCTCTCTTTGGGGGTTTCCAGTAGTTTGGTTTGACCTTTAAAAGATCATTAGTACTTGACCACCCCTCTTTGCTAGTCCCTGAATATTATTTATGTCAGGTTTTCACTGTACTTCTGAATTATTATGGCCTGGGTTTTGGAAATGATTCCTTTTTAAGAAAATTCCAGTGTTTTCTGTATGGAGACTGAGTGCACTGGACAAGCTACTGCAAATGCAAATAATAATATTTTGTGTTTACATAAAGCCTTCCATCTAAGGATCTCAACCTGTTTCATAACAATTAATATATCAAGCCTCAAAACAAGTATTGTCCCTATCAGTATATTAAGGATAATGAAGCATCCAGAGGTTAATGGCACATCCACACTGCATTTTAAAATCTGCAGCAACGAGTTTACAGATTGGGTGTTGCTACTGTGCCCACTCCCTAGAGCCCGAGCCCAAATGTCTACACTGCTGTTTTTAGCACCTGAGTCTGTAGACCTATGCTCAGAGATTCATTACCATGGGCTTTAAAACACAGTGTAGACATACTTAGTCTAAGTGACTTCCCGAGGGCACAAAAGAAAACTGCGACAGCACTGGGAGTAGGATCTGGGACTGTCAGATCTATGCCTTAACCATAAGATCATTCCTCCTCCTCCTGCACACATGAAGTGCTCTGTTGTGTATTGTTTGTGCAAGCAATAGTTCACGAATACAAAAAATGCTCCCTAAGTTAACTAACTATATGGCGAGGCATGTATTAAGCTCCCTTGTGCATTTAGAGTAGAATGGGATCAATAGGAATGCAAATGAGGTGAAGTGTGCATAAATCAGGGTGTGGATATGGCCAGGAGTGTGCTCTGGAAACTGTAATTACGCACGTCTACATAAACTGAGCATAGCCGATAGCACTTCCCAGGTGACTTGAGCAGTTTATAATAGTTTTCCCCAACAGCAGCACAAGCACCGTCAGTATACTATCTTAGCAGGCCTTCTCAGCTCTGACTCACCTGTCAGCACCCAGCCAGGCTATGGTGTTCTGTAATTGTAAGTGGCTTGCACCATGCAGAGCCACTGATTTGCTTAAGAAAACACTTCTCCGGTGTCACTGGCACCCCAATAGCAGACCGTACTTGTTTTCCTCGCTGCCACAGACAGCAAACAGCAACAGCTGGAGGGCAGGCACAACTATGGAGATCTACCTTTGGAGATTTACCTTCCCCAAATATGTTTTCATCCAGAAGTACATTTGTTTGATGGAGTGCAGCATTCATAATCAGTAAGACAGCACAGAAACAGACAGAGAACATGACAAGACTGTAACATCTAACTGCCAGCCAGTCACTGATGAGAACAGGGTAGAAATAAGAGAAACTACCAATTGCTACCCAGAGAAGGTGTTACCCATTATAGGGTCTAGATCCTGCCCATGTACTCCTGCAGTCTGATTCCAAGAGGTGATCAGTTTCATGAATTCCCACTGACTCCAGTGAGAATAGTGCATGGCTGGCACCTCTATAGACCTGTTATAGATGTTTGCTTGCAGATTGGTATCAAATAGGCAACTTGAAAGATTTTGGCGATATAGGCATAGGATCGTTGGTGTTGGTCTGCATATTGTGCCTGCAGCATGTATTTTGAGTTCACTGACAGCATGCTAATTGTAAATTAAGGATCTGATTCGCCACTCTCTTATTCCAGTTGTATGCCACTTTAACTCCACACCTACAGCGGCGCTCTTAAATCCTGGCCGGGGTACTGGAACGATCTTTATAGTGGGGATGCTGATGATGGAAACCATGTATTTGGGGTTTGTTATTACTACTTCAAGCCAGTGGGTATGGCAGCACCACTGATCCTGGCTGTTAATCTCACCACCTTTCAGAACAGTTCCCCTCTTTTGTGGCTCAAGTGAATATCATTCTGATTTAGCTACTACAGCTCTTTATGTTTGGTGTTGTACAAAGTAAATGACAGTCCAAAGAGCTTGCAATCTAAAAGACAGACGGTCTTGTGGAATCATGATGATCTGAGCCTCAATTTTTTGTGTTTTCCACTGTAAACAGAATACATTGGAGATGGTCTGTGGCACAGCATGGAACAGGGGGCAGCATGGTTAGAAATTCATACCAAATGTGTACTTAGATATTCTTCTGTTGCAGTAACTGTTGAACATATTGTGACACAAAATATTGGCCTGTTCGTTTACATCTACCATACAGGTTTTTCCTTTGTCTGGGACAGCACAGAACAAGCAGTAAGCAGGGGTTTTTTAAAGAACTAATTTGTACACTTTGGGCAGTGTGAATAAATACCTCATAATAGGCAAACCTGTTTGTCTTTAAATAGGTGACAGCTGCTGCTCATTCCTCCTGTCCCTTCTAATACCTTCTCAAAACTCACAAGGACCTCGAGAAGTGTTATGTAATGAGGCACACAAACATGCACCCAGGTGCATAGGCAAAAGAACATTTTGGTCGTCTTAAGATATACCTCCATTGCGTGCACTAAACTGGTGGAGCCATGGTACTGAAGTGGAAAATATGCTAGATCACTGTTAGCACATATGTGCAACAAGACATTACCATGGACCTGAGGAAGAGAAGCCAAAAAGGGGAGAGAGATGAAGTGTGTGTGGGGGGAGGGGGCTTGCTGATGACTGGAGACATTTACACATCTAAAGGAGTAGATATTGCTACAAATGCATAGTCAGAGTCCATTCCCTGATGAGATGATAATCACAATAGGCAGCACAGACCCAAAAGGTGGGAGAGGAAACCGAAACACAGAGATAATGTGACTTACTCAACATACATAGCAGGTCGGTGACAAAACCAGACATGGACCCCAGGCTTCCTGACACTCTCTCAATCCATTGTCCTATCCACTGGACTGCTTTTGCCTTTCACTAAGTACCAGATATTTTTCAGGTTAGAGAAGACTGACGGGAACTACAGGAAGGCATAGGTAGGCAACTGGCAACAGTATAGTAGATAAGCTTCATTGTAAATAAATGGAAAGGAAAGGACAATTTGAACTACTGACACAATGGTGGGTTCTGAATTACCTGTAACCACAGAGAATAAATATCTAGGCATTACTGTTAACAGATCAATGAAAACAACTGCTCAATGCACAGTGGTAGTAAAAAACAACCTAAGATGTTAGGCTGTACTGAGATAAAAAATAATACTGAAAACAGGACAGTGCCTGTGTAAAAATCAATAGTACACCCTCACCTTGAACCCTATGCTTAACTCTGGTCAATTTCTTAAAGAATACACTTCCAGGGCACCAAAATGCAAAGACACATTAAAGGCCTGAATCTGAGGTGAATATGTTCACCAACAATATCACAACAGTGTACTCTTAAACAAACAGCCCTCTTGAATTATAAAAGTATACATTTATACAGCAATTTTCTTTCAGAAATGGAAGGCTTCTGTTTTGTATTTGGTAGGGTGGAGGCAATTATCAGAGGAGCAGTCTGTGGTGATGTCTACACGTTAGGACCACAACATTGCAAGAGTCTCTGTCAAATCTTTACCCTTTCAAAATGCAAATAAGACCAGAGATCAGAGAACCAAAGAAGAAGCATTTTAATAGTCTCTTCAGATGCTCTTTATGCAGACTGCTATATAAAGTGCTGAGTCACTATGGCACTCTAGATACTCTGATTCCCTCCAATGAGAGAGGCATGGTAACTCTCCATTTCCCATAAATATTCTTGCCAGTAAAGTCACTTGCTAGTATATTCAGATTCTACCATTTGGGGGGAGGGGCGGGGGCGGTGAACACAGTCAAAGTGAATTTCATTTAGTAATTGAGCAAATATTTGCAGATTTTTTTTCCTGAGGTGCGAGCTCAGTTCCATTAGCTATAGTGCTGCTTTGTACCAAAGCTTTCCCTGAGTAATAACAAATAAATATTTGTATTTCTATTTTAGCCTCCCTCTTAGAGAGAACATGAACCTTTCAAGTATTACAACCTGGTTTAGCTCGGTGCCTGTATCCCCAGTCAGATGACATACACTAGGAGCTTGGTTCAGCACTGTTTGGGAGATGTGAAGGAGTTTGCACAGGTGTTCAGCGTGATGCCAAGACTTTGTGGGAGCTACTGCAGCACTCATTGTATACATCTCTCACTTGCAGAGCATGCTACTCAAGGGGATTAACTGCATGGAAGTCTCGCCAATCCTCACTTCCGTTTGGTGATGGTATTTTAATAAGTGGTTCCCAGGTGCTCTCAAGACCCTCTCCACCAATCCACCCACATACTCTGAAGTATATAAGGACAATGGATGAACTTGCATCAACAATACTCATAATTCAGTTATTATAATTTAATAACAATAGTACTGCTGTAGAACTCAGAGGTCTTATTAGAAAAAGGGTTCCATTGTGCTCGGTGCTGTATAAACATATAAAGGCACATCCCTGCCCCAAACAGCTTACAGTCTAAGAAGACAATAGTTGATTAACTTTCCTTGACGATGCAGGTTTCACGAGGTTTGAAAAAAGAACAGGAGTACTTGTGGCACCTTAGAGACTAACAAATTTACAGCCCACTTCATCGGATGCATTGAATGGAACATATAGTAAGAAGATATATATATACATACAGAGAAGGTGGAATTTGCCATACAAACTGTAAGAGCCTAATTAATTAAGATGAACTATTATCAGCAGGAGAATAAAAAACTTTTGTAGTGATAATCAAGATGGCCTATTTAGACAGTTGACAAGAAGGTGTGAGGATACTTAACATAAACACCACCCTATACCGGAAACCTACTGACCTCTATACTTACCTACATGCCTCCAGCTTCCATCCAGGACACACCACACAATCCATTGTCTACAGCCAAGCTCTAAGATACAACTGCATTTGCTCCAATCCCTCTGACAGAGACAAACACCTACAAGATCTCTATCATGTTTTCTTACAACTACAATACCCACCTGCTGAAGTGGAAAAAACAGATTGACAGAGCCAGGAGAGTACCCAGAAGTCACCTACTACAAGACAGGCCCAACAAAGAAAATAACAGAAGGCCACTAGCTGTCACTAGTTGCAACCCCCAACTAAAACCTCTTCAGCACATCATCAAAGATCTACAACCTATCCTGAAAAATGATCCCTCACTCTCACAGATCTTGGGAGACAGGCCAGTCCTCGCTTACAGACAGCCCCCCAACCTGAAGCAAATATTCTTCAGCAACCACACACCACACAACAAAAACACTAACCCAGGAACCTATCCTTGCAACAAAACCCGATGCCAACTCTCTCCACATATTTATTCAAGTGACACCATCATAGGACTTAATCACATTAGCCACACCATCAGGGGTTTGTTCACCTGCACATCTACCAATGTGATATATGCCATCATGTGCCAGCAGTGCCCCTCTGCCATGTACATTGGCCAAACCGGACAGTCTCTATGCAAAAGAATAAATGGACACAAATCTGACATCAGGAATCATAACATTCAAAAACCAGTAGGAGAACACTTCAACCTCTCTGGCCACTCAGTAAAAGACTTAAGGGTGGCAATTCTGCAACAGAAAAGCTTCAAAAACAAACTCCAACGAGAAACTGCTGAGCTTGAATTAATATGCAAACTAGATACCATTAACTTGGGTTTGAATAGAGACTGGGAGTGGCTGGGTCATTACATATATTGAATCTATTTCCACATGTTAAGTATCCTCACACCTTCTTGTCAACTGTCTAAATGGGCCATCTTAATTATCGTTACAAAAGTTTTTTTTTCTCCCGCTGATAATACCTCATCTTAATTAATTAGCCTCTTACAGTTTGTATGACAAATTCCACCTTCTATCTATCTATCTATTCTTACTCTATGTTCCATTCAATGCATCCAATGAAGTGGGCTGTAGCCCACGAAAGCTTATGCTCTAATAAATTTGTTAGTCTCTAAGGTGCCACAAGTACTCCTGGTTTTTTGCGGATACAGATTAACACGGCTGCTACTCTGAAACCTGTCACTAGGTTTGAACTGTCAGTTACTGGTTCTAAGGCCATTCAGAAAGTTTGGCACTCAGCGTGAAGACCATTCTACAATGGTATAAAAGAGGAGATAGCATTCTATTGTGATTACACTCTCAAATTCCGGTGGAGTAAGTGGTTATTGATATTGGCTATGCATGAGACCACCTCAGGAATTGTGACTTCCACTTCTTCTGTCACAGGGGTTCTTTTACATACCTTATGGGACACCATCATCAAGACCAGGTAAAATAATCACAATTATTAACTATGGCTATTTCCACGTTTAAAACAGGGAAAAAAAACATTAGACAAAACAACACAAATGACAGAATACAAGTGATAAACGGGTTACTTCCATTACAATCTCTTCTGTATATTTTTCTGTGGAGAACTTTCAGCAGAGGTTATATCACTCGGAGCAAACCACTTTCGGGATGTTCTTCATTTGGTGAATTAAGACCAAATTATATTGTTTCTCAAATTTATTCTGAATCCAGGCTTAATATCTTATTGAATACTTTAAAATATTTATTCTGAATCCAGGCTTAATATCTTATTGAATACTTTAAAATATTTATTGTGGATCCAGTTGATTATTAATAAATAATCTGATAATTTATAACTGGGCAAAGTAAGAAACTTTTAATCCTCTGAAACTAAAGAGTATATTTAAATCAGTCACTTATAAGAAACCATTTAATGAATTGTCTTACAACAGGCTAATTACACATATTGAGAATCTTAAATCAAATTAAATCCCACTGTTTCTGTTTACCAAAGTTTCACCCCGTCTCCTCTCCAGGAAAACATGGTTTAACCATCTGGTGATTAACAGAAGAAACTGTCACATTTTAAGTTACAACAGCATTTCAATATCCCACTAAAATCATTATTATACAAGTTTAAATGTAATCCCTTGGCAGCATCTTAGTTAACTTTCTCTCATCAATCCATGTTGATGTTTTGGGGAGGTTTCCTTGGGTCCATTTCTTTTTAAGTCTTCTCTGTTTTTCTTAGCTGTCTGTGGCAGCTTGCTTGTAGAGGTGGACAGAATAAATTGATGAGTGTTTGCTGTTGTAAGTGGGATAGCACAGAGGTTGTGAGTGTGTGAGGAGTACTCACTTCAGTTTCAGACTCTTCTTCCTATGTCCATGAAATTGTAGGAAAACACACTTTCAAGCTTGTTTAGTTTCAAACTTAGTTGTTGTCACCCTTTCAATGGCTCCAAGCTGTTGGGGTTGGGTTAGGTGGCCCCTCTAGCTTCCTGAATATGCAGTCTGCTTAATGAATATGCAACATGTCTTTATAAACCAGTCGGAGAACACTTCAATCTCTCTGGTCACTTGATTACAGACCTAAAGGTCGCAATATTACAACAAAAAGACTTCAAAACCAGACACCAACGAGAAACTGCAGAACTGGAATTAATTTGCAAACTGGACACCATCAAATTAGGCCTGAATAGAGACTGGGAGTGGATGGGTCACTACAGAAACTAAATCAATTTGCTAGTGTCTAAGGTGCCACAAGTACTCCTCGTTGTTTTTACAAAAACTAATTTCCCCTTGCTAAATACTCACACCTTCTTGTCAACTGTTTGAAATGGGCCACCTTGTTTACATTGGCTTCATTAACACTACAAAAGTGATTTCCACTCCTTCTTGTCAACTGTTGAGAATTGCCGACTTCCAACTTAAATTGAATTGGCTCGTTGGCACTGACAACCCCCCCCCCCCCGCCCTTGGTAAGGCGACTCCCATCTTTTCATATGCTGTGTATTTTTACCTCCCTACCGTATGTTCAACTCTATGCATCTGATGAAGTGAGTGTTAGCCCATGAAAGCTTATGCCCAAATACATTTGTTAGTCTCTAAAGTGCCACAAGGACTCCTCGTTGTTTTTGCTGATACAGACTAACATGGCTACCACTCTGAAACTTCATTTTTTCTTGAGTATTACTCAGTTAGAAGAGGTTCAGATTGCCAGGTTCAGAGGTGCTTTTTTAAGAGAAAATCCTGCCAGGTTTCTATTTAAATGAAGAGAGCTTTATCAGGCAAGTATTAAACTTTATTTGTAGTCAGGTCCTTGATTAGGGCCTTGTTATGCAAGGTACTTTACATGCACATAATGAAAAGCCTGCATCTGCTCCAGAGAGCTTACAATCTAAGAGCTAACTATTTATTTGTTCTAAGTTCTCTTTACCTGATCTGATACTTTTGGTTGTGTATTTAAGTGATAAGAGCTTTTCTACTTGTTCATATACATATGTAACAAAAATGGAGTAATGATTTCGGAAAAATAGTTTGTATAAATTAATTATTTTGGTTGCTGCAGAGCAGGAAAGTAGCCCCACGTATGAAGCATGACCATGTTAGGACAGATCCAGAATGCATAACCATTTACCATTTTGATAGAGCCGTTTGATGGACCTGTTTATTCTGCTGAAGGAGGGTTGACAGGGCAATAACAATGACACACATTGCTAGTTCTGTACTATGTGTTAGTAACCCTGGAAGTACAAGGGACTGTATGATCTGATATGCTACAGGAGCCCTGACTAACATGTCTCTATCCTCTGTCTCCTGGTTTCATGAGGATTTTCTGGTGGCAATGATGCATCACACTGATAGGTTTAGAAAATTTCTATTGAGAGATCAGGATTTATAATCAGTGAAGGCAGCATTTATGTTAGTGGCATTTTAATTTAATAGACTGAAATTTAATAGACTGTATTGATTGCACACACACCCTAATTGCATCCTTTTGAAGATGAACTTAAGTATTGCAATGAGAAATATTTTCATTGTATCACGTGCCACATGATTTGTGATGCTAGCTATTTATGTGTTAGCCAAATACCCTAACAGTTGCCACGTGCATGGAGAGTTGAGGCATCAAATGCTAAAGAGTTATTAAATGAGTAGTTGTCTGACAGGAGATAGCTTGTGGGTGAGTAATCAAGTAACTGCCACTATCATTTTCTTTACATCCAGCATTGATGGCTCAGATTTTCACGGATCACTGCTAAGTTTGATTTTTTTTTCAGTAATGTTTGGGTGACAGAGCATTCCTCGGGTGTATCAGGATACATCTCTGAACACTATACCCTAATCCTATGGTGCCTGAAGAAAGAGACGGAAATTCTGAACTATACCTCTACCATTCCATTTCGGACTTATCTCTACTTCTAATCATTTAAATGTAAAGAGCTATGTTCACCACTGCAATAAGCAACTGCAACTCCAGATCTTAAAGTTTTTTAAGAAATCAAAGTACAAATGCAAAAATATATATTATACATTCAAATAAACCTAAAACCTGTGGAAAATGTATAAGATGAATAGAATGCCCCCCAAAACTTGAGTAAGGAACACACAGGGTATTACTCTTCTAGAAATTCCCCATAAATTAAACATTATTTCCACAGCTGATCGCTAATGATACGTATCTGTCTTGTTCTCACTCCCTTGATTACAGCCACCTGTGATACATATTCTGACGACACCAGTCGGAGCCAGGTCATTCTTATTAGGCCCTAAAAATAATTCAAACAAGCTGAAAAACCATTTTGAGAAGTTGGGGATCTTAATGGTGTATTCCTCAATGACTCAAAGTGGTAAAGATTTTAGATAGGATATGGAAATCATTAGGCTATGGAATTCACATATTCTAAGAAGGGAAAATCATTACAAATCTCAGTAATGGCTAAGTGATGAACTGTCTAAGGTGACTGCTCCAGATATTAGAAGTGAAAAATGTGTGTCCAGTATCTCTTTTTCTGGCCTGTTGCTGTTAGTTGGTATAAAATGTTTTGTTTTCCTTTCCTTCCTATTTAAAGAAGTTTGGGTTCTTCTAGACATGTTCCATCCCAACCCACTAGATCAGTGGTTCCCAAACTTGTTCTGCCACTTGTGCAGAGAAAGCCCCTGGCGGGCCAGGCCGGTTTGCTTACCTGCTGCGTTCGCAGGTTCGGCCGATTGCGGGTCCCAGTGGCCGCAGTTCGCTACTCCAGGCCAATGGGAGCTGCTGGAAGCGGCGTGGGCCAAGGGAACAAGTTTGGGAACCGCTGCACTAGAAGCTAAATACCTGTGGAAGGAATTTTGACCTCGATACAAACTGCCTACCTAGGCCTAATGGTATATTTATAATTGGCCAGATCAAAACCTTGGTTCTATAACCCCTGTGTTGTTGTTGTTGTGGTTGTTTGGTCGGGGGGGGGGGGGGCTATTTTGGTTCTGCAGATTTGCTGCTTAAAACACTTACTTTTCTTTATGGTTTTTATATTTTTCACCAATCGCTGGTTTCCCTTTCTCTGGTCATTGTTCTGCATACTTCGTATAACACACATTAGTAAATATTATCAATAAACATATACAACATTTTTTCCCAAAGTCCCCAAGCAGGATCGGGGTCACATTGTGCTGTGTGGTGCACAAATACAGATTAAAAAGAGATTATCCTCTAATTTTATAAAATGCAACACATAGAGATGTCAGGCAATCAAAGAGAATGGAGAGGACACTCTCCTCCTCTCCTTTCTCCCTTACACCACATAGTTTGTGCAGCTAATTTAAACTTTCCAGATTTACCTCTATGGGCTGGGCCTGACAGCGAATAACAGCATGATCTCCACTTCTACCCCACAAGCACACACACACCACCAGTTACTCCTGTACCTTATGTGCAGGAATGAACAGTGAGATGATCCATTTCCCAGAGAATTCTTTTTTAACAAAAGGAAAGTGTTTGGAATAGAAGATGAGTTAAATTCATTCTGCTAAAGTTCAACTCACTGTTTCACGTCATATAAATGAATCAACTGATGTTGCCTTTCATTACAGAATAATATAGAATAGTCAATTTTAGCCAATTAATCCCCCTCACCCCCCAAAGACATGTTCTATGTGTTATTCATAATGGTCCAGATCCAAAGAAGGAACTTGACAGCTAGAAAAATCACAAGAACAACACTGTAATCCAGAAAACTGGATTTAGGCACACAGGCGCCTATTGTCAAGACCTGGTCTTGGACCCAGGCCCATTGGTAGGGTTGCCAACCCTCCAGGATTCTCCTGGAGTCTCAGGGAATTAAAGATTAATCTTTAATTAAAGATTATGTCATGTGATGAAACCTCCAGGAATACATCCAACCAAAATTGGCAACCCTATCTACTGGATGCTTGGGAAGTAGCCTTGACTGTCGCACCATGCCAGCTCATCTATTTACCAGGGAATTTACAGATTTGGGCAGGCCTGGCTCCTGATTGGTCACATGATTTTGACCTTGATTTGTTGTGGACCATGTAAAAACTTGCTGCATCTTTCTGTCCTTGTCTGAGAAACAGACCATTGCTAATTGGACCTTGCCTTACTCCCTCATCTAATCCTGTCTTGCCGCCTCACCTGACTCCACCAGCTACCTCGCTGTATGTTCCCCTTGGATTGGATCTTTGGGCTATTGGACCTCTTGCATGAATTCTGACCACTGAGCTGGACTGCCTTTTGACCTGATTGACCCATTATACCATATACAGTGAATGGAGGGAGAAAGAGGCATCTTAGAATGTGGTCCACAAAACCAGCATGCTAGGTGAGGGGTTGCTTTAGCTAGCCAATGGGAGATGCTGATGAGAGGGGGTGTACCCTAAGCTCCACCCTCTCTCGGAGTTCAGTCTGGGCTGCCCAGAAGCACCTACCTCTGCTTTTGAGTTGCAAACCTGGGAAGATAGGAGTTTAGCCGTGTAAGTTGCTTGCAGGGCCCAATCTGCGGGGTGTGCTCAGAGGCTACCTATCACATCAGGACCTCAGAGGAGTTCACACAAAACATCTGTGGGGGGAGGAGGAGGACAGCCCTCATAACCTGTAGCCCAGTGGTTAGGGCAATTGCCCAGAATGCAGTGAAGCTTGGCATATGTGAGAACAATGCTGGGAGCCTGCCTCATTGTTAGCATAAGCACAAAAGCCTTTTAGAAATATATGATATTAGCTAGCAACAGGGATCTACCACCGTGCAGGTGAGTACCCTAACCACTGGGCTAGGGAATATATGATGTGAGTCTCCCTCAGTCTGTTCGGCTGCAATTGGTCCACTTTCAATCATTAAATATTAATTGAGCCAGAAGTAAAGTCAGAGTGACTGTATAGCCTACTGGTTAGAGCACTCACCTATGAGGTATAAGAGCCCTGTTCCAATCCCCCCTCACCAGGTGCTGGTCTCCCACATCCCAGGTCAGTACTCTAACCACTAGGCTAAAGGTTATAAAATAAAGACTTTTCTGCTCCCTCTCCCACTGGGCTATTTCATGTGAACTTGCCTGACAGGCCCAATCTGGTAGGCAGCCTCTGAGCATGCCTAGCAGATCAGGCCTTGCAGGTGATTTAGGTAGCCACACTCCTACATTCCCTGGTTCACGATCACTCTGGGGCTTAGGTGGGAGATGGGCACCAGAGGCCTAGAAGGAAAGCAGTGCGCATGCTCAGACGCAGAAATATAGGTGCTGAGGGGAACTTTTACTACAAAAACTTAGGAACTGTATGAATTTAGGCACCTACGGGGCTAGGCAGCAGCTCAGCAGGAATTTTGTGAATCACAGGGGCACCTGCAGATGGGATTAAGGCACCAAAGTAACTTTGACAATCCCACCTACTATAAATCACAACCTCTCAGCTCTTTAGACCTTCCTCCATGAGAATAGGAAGGTAGATTTCATTACAAATAATTGCCATCATGCCCTTAGAAAGAGATATTTATGTATTTTATATGTAATACTGTGACATTCTGTACCTCATGGGAACATCCCTATGTTCATCTTTATAAAATGATTGTGTGGTATCCAATGCAAAGTTTGTCATGTTGGGTGTCTTTGGAAGGCTCATGATGCACCGAACATTGTTGTTGTAGTGATGTTATAGGAATTGTTGTTACAACAATGTTATAGCAATGTTATAGGTTATAATTTCATGTGTATAGTTATGAGACTGAAAAATGTGTCTTCATGGCTTAAAATAGGCCCAGGCAAAAACTCTCTAAGAGCAGAGAGACAGTTCACACCTCATCAGGGCATGTATGGAACAAACCCAGCCCCGCCTCACAGGAACAAAGGACACTGGCCTAGGCAGCAACAAAAGGATCTGTTGAACTCTTGAGTAAGTCAGCCCCTGCTTCCTTTAGTCAGTTTGGAACTGCGATGAGGTGATGCTCCCCTGACTCTGAAGGGTGGGGGTGGGGAGTGCGAAGCCAAGAGGGAAGAAAGAACATGATAAAAGGGAGAGACGTTTGCCATGCTCTTCCTCTCTCTTCCACCTACATCTACAGACACCACACCAAGCGACTGAAGTGCTGATCAAAGGGGAGAGCCTGGCTGAAGAGCAACCAGTCGGCCTGTGGTGAGAAGCATCTAAGTTTGTAAGGCCACTGAACGTGTTAAGATCAGCTTAGAATGCATTTTGCTTTTATTTCATTTGACCAAATCTGACTTGTTATGTTTTGCTTATAATCACCTACAATCTATCTTTATAGTTAATAAACCTGTTTGTTTATTCTACCTGAAGCAGTGAGTTTGGTTTGAAGCATGTCAGAAACTCCCCTTGGAGTAACAAGCCTGGTACATATCAATTTCTTTGTTAAATTGACGAACTCATATAAGCTTGTAGCATCCAGCAGGCATAACTGGATACTGCAAGACAGAGGTTCCTAGGGTTGTGTCTGGGACTGGAGATATTGGCTAGTGTCATTTGGTTGCACAATTCAAGGATCATCTTACATGCATGAACAGCCCAGGAGTGGGGGGTTCTCACAGCAGAGCAGGATTGGATTGGATTGGAGGACCTGACAGATCACCAGTCTGGATAACACCAGAGGGGAACGTCACAAATATTTTAAATCCCTATCCAGGAACCTGAATAAATATTAAAAAATACAAGCCAACATCCTTAATATTCTTAATAAACTTTACTGCCAGTACTGCTTTACAGTTTTGTCCATTGAATATTACTTCTTAGCTCATTAACCATTGAGCACTGACCATAAAACCACATGTGAGATCAGATGGTCTAATCAACAAGTGAGGAAGATGTTTGTTTCAGCAGCTGCAGTTTGACAGAGTGCATGGAGTGATACAGGAATCAAAAAGGCCTGAAAAAATTAGGTTGTGAAAGGACATAGATGGCAAGTGTTTTGGCTGCTGGGATAGAATGAAAGGACCAGAAAAGGGCACAAGATATGATAACCACCTGGATTTGTCAGGAGAGGAGGGAAAAGGCAAAGGTTGCAGCCAGGTTACAAGCATCAGAGATGGGGAAGATGGTGGTGGTGTCAATAGCAAAGGTGAAAGGAAGAAGTATATTAGCACTTATTGTTTGGAACTATGTCAGCAAACACTTCTGAATAACAAACACACGTGCAGAAATCCAAATCAGTCTGTGAATGATTTGCTAATCGAAAGGGGGCTATATGAGTCATGAATACTATTCAAAATGACTAGTTTGACCAGCTCTGAATAGGAGGAAAATTGCTTCCTGTAAAGACAGGCCAATTTAAAAGAGAAAAGAAAAGGAAGCAATAAATAAAACAGAACCAATTAGAATAGCTATCAGGTTGTCAGGTGAACTCTTTCATTCTTCATCCTCCTCTTCCTGAGTATCTGTCTAGACAGCAGCTCTCCCAGGTGATGACAGGCAAACAGTCCTGTTAAATCTCCTGTCTTTTCCTGACATGCTTCTTTCCTAAGGAGCAATGCCTGACAATTCCAGCTGTGTATTTATTGTTTTTCTGAAACTCCAAACCTCACAACTGTTCAAAACTGGGACTAGAATTTCATGAGAACAAAGTTTTCCAGTGTGAGCCTCCAAGGCTTGCCATGAGCTCTATTGCACTTCCCAGTGCATTGTTGTCTGTACATGAAGAAATTTTTCATGGACAGTTCTCCAAATAAGCTGTAGTCCTGCATCCCACTGGAGGGTCATTTTTCATAATCCAGAGAACCTTAATTTATTAGTTTTTTAGCAGGGTGAAAGAATAAAGAAGAGTAAAATAATCTAAGATTCACAGAATGCAGCCCCCAGGCCTTTGGACCATTTGAAAGATGGTCTCTTCAGAAAAAGTTTTGCTTGGCTTTGTCCCCTTGCTCTGCTTATGTTCCATGGACCCTAATGCTCATATGGCTTTCACTATGTTCCCTGTGCCTTTCCATTCCTCCCACTATAGTTCCTTTCTGATCTGACCTGTCCTCAAAGACTTCTGTTGTCCACCTGGACTTTCCTCTCTGCCCTTCCCTCCTCACCCTGGCCCTTCTGCTTTTCAGGAACTGGTGTCTGTGTCCCCTGCAGACTCCTTTTTCCAGCATCTCAGCCATCTTCTGTCACACTTTCTGGTAGCTGCCCCTCCATCTTAGCAATAACTGTCTCCAGTTCTGCCTTCCAGCCTTGACAGCTGAAAAGTAGCTGCAGGTGGAAGGGACTGGGAATGTTACTGCTGAGAGATAGAAGTGGCAGCCCGGAGGTCCAGGGAAAGAAAGAGGCCACTGGGAGATGAGCAGCTCTTGTTAGAAAAGCCGCCACCTGCTGCTACATGGCCTTGGAATAGTGATCAGGACTCCTGTCACCTGGGATGGGTTTAGAAACCTTTGGACTATCCTGGTCAAACTGCAGACTGTTGGCAGTTATGTCAGCAGCAATTCCTGGAGACTGCGTGTCGCTGTCAGGCACAGCATCTCCCACAACTCCGAGGGAGTGCAGCCTCCTGCTATCCTTGACGAGCGATGCCAACTCTGACTTGCAGTTTGCTCGCTGCATCTCCCACAAGCATTTCTGTGGTACTTTTCCAATCATCACCCTTACACATGGCACGCCCCTCCTGAGCTGGCTGACAAATAGAACTGGTCAACATTTTCATTCAGAAACATTGATGGATGATGTAGGGCCTTCGCTTAAACAAAGATGTTCATGGAGAGTTTATTTCCTTTGAAATGTTCTGCTTTGGGAATATTGAAAATATTCTGGTTTTTTTTTTAATTTTATTTTGTCCCCCTTTTCAACACTGGAAAAGAGACGAAAAAGGAAATACGAGAAAGGGAGAAAAATTGAAAACTCGAAAACAAAAGCTTTCGTTTCTTCCAAACAAACCTGATTTTTTAAAAATTCTCTGTGAAAAACAATTACCACTTTTCAAGCAGCTCTATTGCAAGACCGCTCATTTCCTCACATTCAAGTACCTACTTAATGTTTTACAATGATGCCTGCAAGAAAACCAACTGGCTACTTGTAGTAAAGGTGCTTGGGGGTAATTTATTTATCTTTACATTAAATTAAAGTATAATATTTATGTAGCCAATCACCTTGTGACCACTTTTTATGTGGTGCACCTCCTTGTCAGTCTGTTTAGCCTTTTTTTTAGGGTTGTAAACTCTTCAGGATAGAAGTTGTGTGTTTGTACGGTGTTACTACACCTTGCGAGCTACCAAACTCAGTAGTATTTCAGCAAAGTCATATAACTGTAGCAGGAGGAAAAGCAGTGAAGCGTTTATACACCCACAGTGATTAATAATTATTAAGTGGCACATTCATTATGTTCCTAATGCAGCAAGAAATATGGTGGCAGGATGCCTAGACTGGTAGGAAGGGGAAATTTTTCACTATTTAAAAAAAATAAAAATAACAAAAACAATCAAACAGAAAAACCTCATTATTTTACTACTGTGCTGCCTGACATAATGCCCAAATAAAAGCTCCTTGTGCATGCTCTCTATCCCCGCTGGAAGATTAGCGATCAACTCTAAATAGGGAAAGCATTCTTCATATTAAAAATGAATTAACATGTAAGTGTTTTGTGGAAAGCCAATTTCCACACCCACAGCTCGGGATGCTTAGTGCATTTCAGCTTTTCTTTTCTTTCTTTTTTTTTATTGCCCTGAAATATTTCCAGAGAGCAGCTCTCTCTTTTTTCGTGTGCACTGTCTGTCACTAACCACCCACTGAGTCTTCACTTGTGAAATTGGCAAGAGCCTTCCAGCCCCGCTGCTGGAGACAGAGACAGTTGGGATGCTCAGCCTAGGCAGCCAACCAGGAAAGCTTTTGTCAATTTCACTGGCAGAAAGAATGATTTTCTGACCAAAAAACCCATCCTTTTTGCAAAACTGAACTTTTCTGTGGTGTTTGGCTTTTCCATTGGGAAAATTGAAATGATGCCCCCCACCTGCCCACCTGTTTGGCTACCCAGGCTGAGCACCCTGCCTCCCCCACTCCAGCTCTAGAGTCCCACAGATGGAGCACCCCAACTCTCTCTGTCTCCATTTTCCCAATGGAAAAGCCAAAAACCACAGAAAATTATGACGAAAATGTCTTGACCAGCTCTAGTGATATGTTGACCTGTGTGATATGTAGTATGGTTTCTTTTGACCAGCACCTGCTATTCAAAGCTTACTCCTTAACTATTGTCAGTGTTATCACAATGAGTAATGTTTCTCCTACTGGAATAGCTGATGAATCATCTTGTTAATATTTCTCTTTAATAAAACAGACAAATGGCAAGCTGTACCATTGAAAGGTAACAATAAATCAGGCGCAGTACTACGGAGGCAGTGCCCTGTTTTGGAAGAGCTTTTGTACCCCATATGCAGCAAAAGTGTTTTTACCATGAGAATCCTGCTTTCAAGAAGCTTGGTCAGCATACCACACTCCTTTATGACCATAAAAGTTCATTCCATGATGTATGGTTTTGATTAAAAAATTTCACACAAAAATGTCAAGAAAGCCACTTTTTTTTTCATTTTGGAAAACAGGTCTTTTTCAATTTTTGTTGTTGTTGTTCTTTTTTCTTGATGTTCAAGAAATGTAATCTGCTCTACTTAAGGCAAAGGAACTGGAAGTCAAAATACCTGGCATCTAATGTCAGATCTGCAACACAGGGCCTTACGCCAGTTATCTTCCTATGTGGAGAGTCACTTCAAGCGGTGGCTCAGTTTCCTCATCTATAAATGGATATGATTAAATTGTGGGGACAGATGAGTTCAGATCAGCCTCTATTTTTCAGGACTTATTGAAAAAAATCTTTTGAGTTTTGTCTATTAGTCTAAATATTCTAACAGTACAATGTATTGAAACAGTTGATAAAGATACAAGTAATTTAATTATTTCCACACCATTGCTACTTGGATTTAGTAAGATTTTGATTCACAGTTTACTGCAGCTTTAATAAATACTTGTGAAACTCAAAAGTTCCACTATTTATATACTATTTCCACAGCCTACACATTGACTTATCCCAGCTAATTTAGGGCTAAAACTATGCTTCAGTTAGCTGTTTCTTGAAAATATTAAACACAAATTATAATTGTTTATATTCTCTGTAAAAACTCCACCTTTCAATCATCTTCCCATTCTTTCATTATAAAGCTTTGCTTTCCAAAGGAAGGTTTTTAATGCATTTATAAGTATTGTAGACATTGGATGAAAATATTTGGTACAGTTTTGTATCAGTAACAACTGATCTGAACTACTTCAGAAGAAAAAATCTCTAGCTTACGTTTCTATGGGGATTTTTAAGTGCCTTTCTCTCTGTTTATTGTCCATTACTTCATAATTAGTAATACATTTCAAACTATTAAATTTGCTACAGGAAATATTCAGTGCTGGAATTTTAAGTATCTGCTAAATAACTTTGGATATGAGCTAATAATTTAGATTTAATTAATAAAAAAGATGAACCTTCTTGCATACTAATTCATTTTTAATAGCCATCACCCTAAATTGTTTCATAAGTGCAAAGACACCCAACATTAAAAAACAACAACAACAATGTTTGCCCTTCAATCATCACCACATACTCTTTGTGGTGGCAAAAGGGACAAGAAAAGAAGAGATACCTAGTTACATGCATGGGGGGAAGGGAGATGAAATATAGAATCTGCCTGAACAAGCATTTTTAGGAACTGATTTTCAGAGATGCTGACAAATTCTGATATCAGCTGGATTTATGGATCCATGTTCTCAGGCCTTCTGAAAATCAAAAAGGTGCGAAGTTATAACAAGGAATAAAGTTAAGGAGGTTAAAATATATTAAGAATCTAAGCTGACTATCAAGGAAAACTGACAGTGACTAAGATGAATTGTCCCCATAAGTCTTTTCCAATCAGTGCTCAGTTCAGTGATTTCTATAAAACTGACTACAAAAAGACCAATCTAGTTTCACTGTCTGAGCTGAGTAAAGTTAATGTAAACAAAGATGATGAAATGTGAAAATAGTATTTTAAATTTCAGCTTCAATCATTAGAATTGTTATACTAGTACTCTTGCCAACCTATTAGTTTAGAAGAATATTTAGAAGTTAGTTCCTTTTGTGGTTAGTAAATTGTTCACAAAGCAATCCCAATTTCTGCCCAAATGTGTTACTGCTATTTACCAGTTAATATTTCTGTTCTTTCGGTGTTGTTCATGACTTTGACTCATTGGTTTTCCTTATTCATGTCATTTGGTCACCTATATCACATGGTATTGTTTCTACTCAATATCTGGATAAACTTTTAAACCAGAATTATAATATATTAATCTCTAGTGTGAGTTTTTGGATGAATAAACATTTGTGTAATCATCAAGATGTTCACAAAGAGCAAATAACAATTCCATAAATTACAGTGCAATAACTGTTTTAGTCAGAAATCGGTTAGTTTTTTCTACTAATTCAATCAGTTTTAATTAGTCACTGTTGAAAAAATAGTTTATCTTAATTATGATATTTTATATATAAAGTGTATGGCATGTACATTAATTTGTATTATTTTCTGTAGCGTAAGTAATCAATACGATGTTTTCAAAATTCGTCACAAACCAAGAGCTAAAAAGCCACCTGAGAAGCCTCTTATGAACACAAGTTCATTTTTATCAGGTCCACAATCCATTTAAAAAGTTTTTGGTAAATTCATTGCTAGCTCCTATTTGCATACACAGTTCCAAAGCCCCTAGAGGGCAGCCAGAAACAAAGATTCAATTGATCTAAAACAGCCTTAGATAATGTGTCTTTATCCTCTTTACATGGCTAGACTCCTCTGAGCTAGCATTAGCACCTTCCTCCAAGCCTCCAAATCTTGTTTTGCCTTCTGACATGACCTTTGACAGAAAGAGAGAGGGCAAACACAAGACAGTGATTGCAGCCACATTAGTGCTTAATTATTCCCAAATACAGAATCAACCTTTGGTAGTTTGGGGCCGACCCATGAACAATTTTTGCCACCTTTCCTCTGTAAATGAAGTGTATATCTACACTAGAGCTGCAAGGTGTAAATTCCATCTTGCGAAGACATACCAGTGCTAGTTCTGTTCAAGCGAGTATACTAAAATTGGAAGTGTAGCAATGGCTACATGTGCTGTGCCAGGGGCTAGCTGCCTCAAACACGATCCTGTCCAAGACCATAGGTATATATTTGGGATGGCCAGCATCTCCCATCACTCGTTGCTGTAGCTACACTTTTCTTTTTTTAGCACATTAGCTTGCTCAGAGCTAGCACAGGTATGTCTACTCAAGCTGGAATTTACTCCTTCCAGGTTCAGTGTAGATATACCCATAACCAATTTCTGTGCACTGTTCTCACACCATTAGGCACAGACATGGCTGAAACCGTTTTGGGGAGCATTAGTGGGATGCTTCTTTGGCATGTTCTCCAAATTTAGCTGACTCATTTTATGTTAGAAGTGTAGTGTGTGCATGTGTGTAGGGCAGGGTGCAGGGGTGTGTATTTTTAGGTTCCCCCTGTTCAATGTACCACTAGCTGCGTGTCACAGTTTAGTCAGGGTTTGGTGGTGCAATGCAGACCAATGAAGGGTTATGTCACCACTTGCCCTGCAAATCTAGGCTGTTCACAATGCTTCCCTGTTGTAGATCCCAACCTGGGCTGCTCACAACCAGGCTACTAGCATGGAGATCACACATGGAGTGTCTACATGTAGCTGCAACCCTAGGCCAGCAGGTCTGACCTCAGCAGACTGCCAGCTACACACCAATTGAACTCTGGCTTCCACTAGCCTTGGTTACAACCAGCAATAAGACCCCAACACACTCCCAGTCCCAAAGTTTCCCCAAAGCACTGCTCTGAAGTGCCTGGCCCTCTCCTTGACAGCTCCAAAAAAATTTTTTTAAAAATGTTGCTTCTGTGAAGCAAAAACTACATCACAGCTTATTAACTTAACTTATTAACTACATCACAGCTAAAACTACATCACAGCTTATTAACTTAAGTAGTGGTAAATGCACCCTTCCCTTTAAACACTGCACTGAGTTGGTTTATGCTAAAAGATAATTAATTACTCTCACCAGTCACTCTTCTTCCAGTCATAGCTGACTTTCCCTGTCAGGATCTCCCACAAAAGTACAAGATGCTGGCTTCCCTTGTCGTATGAGGTGAGAGATCTTTGCCTGAGCAGGTTTCTCATCTATATTCAGCACCAGAGACTTCAAACCACACCACCCCGGCCCTTTAGTTGAAGGACCCATCCTTCTCAGCTTTCAAGAGCTTTGTTTCCTTATGTTTGCCTAGTGATGGATGCCGAAGGTGTTTTCTCCTTGTTTATATCTTCCAAAGTTCAATTAACTTGTTTCAAGAGGCTGGATGACCTCAAGGTGCTTTTCCCTTCCTGTGCTTCCCATCCCCCTGCTGATTTGTATGTAAATGGAACTTCCATTGTTTCTGGTCACACCATGCTTAATTTACATAAGAGACGGGTAGATAGCCATGACATTCCCTCCTGTCTGGGCAGAGTGTACAGTGTACTAATATCCATGAGAATCCAAAATTCCTTATATAGTGTTAAAACATATATTTAACAGTTATATTAATCATCACTGTGTCATTAGCTTTCAGAAAAGACCTCACTCTATGCACTCTTATAATACAGTATACAATCAATTGATTCAATTGCTTATCCCTTGAGTTTCAGGCCCATGTTTTTATAGACCAGTAAACTCTTGAAATGGATTCTTCTGTAAGCAGGGTCTGAATGAACACAATGAATTCTCCTCTGAGAGCTAGCTGGGAGGGGGAGAGACTTCAGGAGCAAACTGTATTTACATTAAAACACCTATTCTGCTCAGATATCCAGCAGATAGAGTGGTCTTACTCAAAGTAATTAACTTTGGCTGGTATTGGGTTACAAATCACTTTAGTACTGAATGCAGGGGTAGTGAAATGCTGTTATCAATGTGTTGTAATTATTGTATGAATGAAGGGGAGCAGAACTGTGCTTAACCTGTCCTAAATGACGGGTCACCCTCAGCTGAAAGGACCTTGTTAAGCCAGGGGCTTGAATGCCAGAGCCCTGTGAAAGTAAGAGGGGTGGGATCGGTTGTCCTAGCCAGGAGGTGTGGACTCTCCCTGAACTGGTTTAACCTGTTTCTCCCCACTGTTCAAAGAAAGAGCTAAATAGGCTTCATTAGGAGCATCTTTGTTATTTCAAATGCTCAATCAGAGCTGAAATCACTTGTGGTGCGACTGTGTTTCTGCCCAACCTGCTAAGAGATAAAAATCATTAAGAGACTGATCAGCAGAAGATGACTGATGGGCAGCTGGTGAGGCGGCCAGTGGAATGAGCGGCTGGTGGGCCAGCCAGCCAGAGCAAGTGCTCAGAGGGTGGAGCAAGCAAGGTGCCGTCTTCCCTGGGTGGGAGGTGAGCTCACACAGATGTGCCTCTGAACCTTACGTTCCCTCACTGAACAAGGACAGCCACTGTGAGTGGGGTATGGTGAGGGAGCAGAGGGGGGCACAATTGTCATAAATATAAAGGGAAATATAAATATAAAATCCGTCCTGGCCAGAGGAAAAACCCTTTCACCTGTAAATGGTTAAAAAGCTAGGATAACCTCGCTGGCACCTGGCCAAAATGACCAATGAGGAGACAAGATACTTTCAAAGCTGGAGGAGGGGAGTAACAAAGGTTCTCTCTGTCTATGTGTTGTTTTTGCCAGGAACAGAAAAGGAATGGAGTCTTAGAACTTAGTAAGTAATCTAGCTAGATATGCGTTAGATTCTGTTTTGTTTAAATGGCTGATAAAATAAGTTGTGCTGAATGGAATGGATATTCCTGTTTTTGTGTCTTTTTGTAACTTAAGGTTTTGCCTAGAGGGATTCTCTATGTTTTGAATCTGACTACCCTGTAAGGTATTTACCATCCTGATTTTACAGAGGTGATTCTTTTATTTTTTCTTCAATTAAAATTCTTCTTCTAAGAACCTGATTGCTTTTTCATTGTTCTTAAGATCCAAGGGTTTGGGTCTGTGTTCACCTATGCAAATTGGTGTGGATTTTTATCAAGCCTTCCCCAGGAAAGGGGGTGTAAGGTTTGGGAGGATTTTGGGGGGAAAGACGTTTCCAAGCGGGCTCCTTCCCTGTTATATATTTGTTAGATGCTTGGTGGTGGCAGCAATAAAGTCCAAAGGCAAAAGGTAAAATCGTTTGTACCTTGGAGAAGTTTTAACCTAAGCTGGTAAAAATAAGCTTAGGGGGGTTTTCATGCAGGTCCCCACATCTGTACCCTAGAGTTCAGAGTGGGGAAGGAACCTTGACAACAATAAAGGAAATTTTGGTTGTGGAACTCAAGAACATGAGGCAGAGGACATCACCCCACACACTCTAGGGTGGGTGTTCTCTTCACAGTTTTATGATTATGAACCCTGCTTGTGGCACTTTCCCTAATTAATGTTGGTTGACATCTCTCCTTTCATTAAAAGCTTCTTTTCTACACTCAGACTCTGTGCTTGCAAGTGGGAAAGTGTTGCCTCTCAGAGGCACCCAGGGGGGTGTGTAATTTTCCCAGGTTACTGGGTGGGGGCTCGAGCTGGTTATGTGTTGTATTGATGGAAAGGAACCCCAAGATATTGAATGAGGCTCTGGTTGCTGCTGACTCCACCTGGCAGAAGGGTTACACTTCTGAGGGTTACCCCTCAAAATAAAGTTTATTCAAGCTGTGATGAAGTAAACTTGGAGTCAGGTGATGAAGGAAGCTTTTTCTTCCCCCACTTGTGTTTGCTGAAATGCAAATTGTTCTGTTTCCTGCCACCTCCTCCCCCTGTTGTCTAGATGATTCTGTTTATGCTATGTGTAAATTGAGGTAAACACATATTCCTTTGTTTAGGATAGACGAGTTTAACAATTTCTCCTGATATAACTGGTTTACACACTCTTTAGTCACAATTCCAGCATAGGTTTCAGAGTAGCAGCCGTGTTAGTCTGTATTCGCAAAAAGAAAAGGAGTACTTGTGGCACCTTAGAGACTAACCAATTTATTTGAGCATAAGCTTTCATGAGCTACAGCTCACTTCATCACATGCATTCAGCATACATTCATAACTCTTAATACCCACATTGTACCTACATCACACAAGAATATTGATGACCAGTGAGTTATTAGTTTTCAAATGATTCTTCACAAGGAATATTTGTACAAAGATTATTACAATAGCATGTAGGACATGAGTGCAGGGGTGCTTAGTATCACATGGGATAATAACTTGAACGGATTCCATGCTTGTAAAACTAAACTGGGTTTTTATTGAACGGATTCCATGCTTGTAAAACTAAACTGGGTTTTTATTAAGAGAACTATTTACAGAGATGCTGAGAGCTGCAGATAGCATTCTAGCCGTGTGCACGCTGACTGACTTCCTTGTGCTTCTTCCAAACTCTTTCCTCCTGCAACCTCCAGCCTCTAACTTCCATGGAGATTATTATACCCCCCACCCCACCTCCTCCTGCAGAAGTGGAGGCCTTTTGCTTAATCCTTTTAAATTTTACAGTTCGTTTACTCTGCTTTATATTAGCAAATGTCTCTTTTTACCCCCGCTCTCTTCACCTACTTTTCCAACTATGGATCACTGATACACATTTCCAAGTTCAGCTAAGGCCCACTCATTTCTTCTGCTGGCTTACAGGCTCAGGCCCTGTCCACACTACAGGAACTACAGCAGCACAGCTACAGTGCTGCATCTCTGTGCCACGGTAGTATCTCAGTGCAGACACGTCTTACAGTGACAGAAGGGGTTTTTCCATGGTTGTAAGTAATCCACCTCTCTGAGTGGTGGTAGCTAGGTCAATGGAAGCATTATTCTATCACCGTAGCCATGTCTACACTGGGGATTAGGTTGGAGTAGCTAAGTGGAGTTCAGGGATGTTGAATTTTTCACATTTCTGAGTGCTGTAGCTATGTCAAGCTAACTTTTAAGCATAGGCTAGCCCTATAATTAGAAACACAACAAACTTACTTGAAGGGTTTATTCATGAAAATAAATATGTTCTGTCACATCATTATAAGCTATGCACTGAATGTAAGTGCCTCATTTCTAGCTAGGTTCCAGCAGTGAAGAACAGTCAGAGTTACAGTAGAGTGTCACAAAATTACATTCACAATAATTATGCATAATGTTCAGTCAGCTACAATTTGCCATTTTTAAACTATATACAGTTCTTGGCAGATAGAAAAATACAAGAGCCCAAATCTGACCTGACTTGCCATATGACATGGAAATGACTCAATCTCACAACTTCCTGACCTAAATAATAAGGAAGGGTCTGATTTACTAGACTCAAAATAATGTGTTTATTCAACAATGTTCAGCCCAATTTTTTTCCCCTTATGGAAATAGCACTTATTCTGCACAGGCCACTCTGAAAAATGTTATTCTGGCATGTACTTCAAAAGTGCTACTTCATAAGGGGGGCCATGAACAAAAATAAAATATTGATGAGTGCCTCCCAGACAAAATGCCTGGATTTTTATAGCACTTTCAGTATAGTCTGTGCAACGAGTATAATAGGATTCAGAAGCCAACATTAGTACTTCCATTAGCATTTCTGCAGCAGTGATCATTCCTACCCAATACTTAGCTTTGCAGACCAGGAACCTATGGCTTTTTATGATTCCCTGAACAAGGGATTTTGTTCTTAACACTGAAAGTATTTAACTATTTCACTACTTTTGCAGTTAGTATATTTTTGTGTATATCAAGAGAGATGGACAGCTGTTGAAGACATGACCTAACATTTCTAGAGATGAAGGTCAGCAATACGGTGTTTTCTACTTGAAGGTTTTCAAAGTCTATTGCAAAACCCAGTTGTTAAATTAAAAATTTACGATGTTGCACTCCCATTCTCGCATTTAGTTTCACCAGTGCCTGATGTCACCATTACAAATGATGTTGGTCTTACAAACTACCACACCACGGAGTTGCCTATTAATTACTTCTGTTAATTTTTTCCTTCATTTTGATTTTGCTTCCTTCCCATTGCATTTTTTGGCATTGTTAAGAGCTGATGGAAATAGTTGGACTGAGGAAGCCCATATGCTGTTAGCAACAAGAAGTTTTTTTAAATGCACACAAAATGACTTGGGGCCAGAAGCTGTGCTACATATTCTTGAGCATCATCTACTGACACTGTATCCATTTCCTAAATACAAAAGTCTTTTGTACCTGTATAGATGTAACAGGTCTCCCCCTCTCCTGGCAATACAAAATCTCTCAGCCTCTTGTACAATCAAAGAAACAACTTACTCTGCTATTATAGTAGATATGACCCAAATGTTGTCCTGATACACTCCTGTATACCAGAGCTGGGCAACAGCAGATTTTTTGGTTTGCTGACAATTTTGAAAAACAATTGTTTTGGGTTGAACCGAATTTTTTTCAGAAAAATTATTGGCAAATCAAAAAGTCAGAAAAACTGTGCATCAGACAAAATGGCTTTCAGTTTTGAGCATCGAAAATGTTTTCACTGGTATCTTAATAAGTAAAAGAAAATTTAAAACAAAATCATTTAAAAGAAAACCTCAAAATGTTTCATTTTGAAAATGTCAGAACAAAACAGTTCAATTTTTTTCCGATTTTTAAGTGAGTTTTTTGCCTTGTTTTTTTCCGCCAGAACAATTTGATAAAAATGACACAAATTCATGAAATGTTTCAGTGTCACTAAATCTGCAATTTTTGACAAAAAAAGTTTTGGTTGAAAAATTTTGCACAGCTCTGCTTTGTACTTCATGTATTTCCTCGGTGAATATTAAGGTACTATATGAAGATCAAGTATCAGAGGGGTAGCCGTGTTAGTCTGGATCTGTGAAAGTGGCAAAGAGTCCTGGGGCACCTCATAGACTAACAGACGTACTGGAGCGTATGCTTTCGTGGGTGAATATCCACTTCGTTGGATGCATGAAGATATTATTTCTATTTTACAGAGAGGGGAAAATTAGGCAGAAGTGTTAGCTATGCAGAATAGCCAAAGCCTGCAGCTGTGCCACACCTGTCAGATTCCAGCCCCCACTATCTCTCTTCCCCCATTCTGTTGGCCTCCCCATTTTGTCTCACTCCCAGTCTTCCTCTGCCCTACCTTAACTTGGGTGCTGAAATCAAGAACCTGGAATAGATTCCTTGTGGTGCTCCTACCATGCTAGTTCAGCTTCAGAGTAGGTTAACTGGTTCTCTAGTACTGCTGGGCCACAGGACTGGGCTACTGGGCATAGTAGAGATTTCCCTTGATGTCCCATTGCAATAGGGCTTCAAAGAAAAGTTGTCGTTTTCCCTGTAGTGTGGCTGCAGTTCCTGAGAAGCAGGAAAGGAGCAGCTGGCCTGCTTTGATGTTTCCTTGGGTAGAAAGCTCAGCTAGGAGCTGCACCACGGGTTGCAAGAACTGTCAGGCTATCACTACTGTCAAAGGGAAAAGGGAACAGAGGGTAGGGTCAGGGCTCCACTCCTGCATCTGCACTAGCAGCCTGTAAAGCCCACACCATAGGGGCGATGCACACTACTCTGCTGGAGGCAGGGCTCAATCAGAATTTTGCTAAGGAGTGGGCCAAGGCTGAATGTTCCTATGGGCTGCTGGACAACACAGTGGCTTCCCCCGCCCCTCCGGGTCCCATTCTTGCTTCTGCCCCCTGTGAATGTGTACAGTTCATAGGGAATGACAAACAGGTGTGGAAACAAAGCTCGCAACCCACAATATTTCCACTGTGGGGGCAGTAGCCCCCCAACCCTAGTTCCACCACCCCTGAAAGCAGTGACCCTTTGGCATGTCCAAGCCCAGTGTAGCTTAGCAAGTGGCCTCATCACTGGGGTGTGGAGCAAAGGGTCTCCCTCGAGCCTGGCTTCAGCCACTGTGGGGCCCACCAACCCATATCTAGGCAGCCAGGGCTCGAGCTGCCAAGCTCCAGGAATCACAGCCCTGGATCTGCCCCTCCCCTGGGGTGGGCCAAATTGGGGCCCGGGAGGCTCCTCTGTCTCATGCAGGTCAGGGGCTTCTGCTCTGCAATCTATGGCCAAGAGGAGAAGGGGCCTGGCTGGAGGGGATGAGGGAAAATCCAAAAGGAGACAAGGGCAGATAATTAAGTAATGAGAGGCAGAACTAAGCAAGAACTGGGATGCAAAGACAAGAAGCTTGCACCTGAAGCAGTGGAAGAAGCAGAGCAAGTATGGGGATTCCAAAAGGGTGGTGGCCTGAACAGATCAATGGGCAAGGAAGAAAAATGACTGATGTTAGTATTAGAAATCTCTACATCTGTTCCTAACCATTGTTTTTTTTCTCCCTAACTTCAGACAACCCCTCTCCTTCCACTAGCTCACACCAAAACTTCTTGTCTTGGGGACCGTGTTTTCTCCCTTCTCCTTATATCCTCCTCTTCTGAAATCTCCTAAACACCTGCCCTTGATGGCTTGTTACCCAGCACATGAGCACCTTTCTCTATTGCCTATTTCTATGCCAGTTGTCTCCATGTTGCCACCCCAGCAATCCGTGCTTATCAGCCATCTTGCCACTTATTACTCCTCCCCTCTCAATTGTAATTCCTTTCCTCTTCCTTCTCACCCCAATTCCCATTTTTCTTTCTGGCATCCCCTTCATTATTCCTTCCTCGCCTACAGCTAATGACAGAAGAATCCCCTCCCCCCCATCTCCAATCATTCTGCAAGATTTTGTTTTTGCCTATCCTTATTCCTTTCCATGCTTTACATGTCCTATCTGTGCACAAACACACCCCTTTCTCAGAATGCATATGGATCCCACAACATAAAAGAAAATTGGGGTGGGTGCAACGTCTTGGTGATCAAAGGTAGCAGAAGGAAGAGACATTTATCAGAAATACCACAGAACACCCCGCAAATACAGAAGTAGAATCACTGTTCACTGTGGTGCACCGTAGTTTAGGGCAGGATATGCAAGGTGAATTCCATTGCCTGGTTTCCTCATCAAACAAAGTCTGAATTTTATCTGAAAATGCACCGAGAAAGGGGGTAGGGGGTCATTGACTAAATCTTGAAAAGAGTTACCACTTTCTTAGTCTCTAAGGTGCCACAAGTACTCCTTTTCTTTTTGTGAATGCTGACTAACACGGCTGCTACTCTGAAACCATTCATTAGACTGCATTTCTGACAACATACAGGGGTAGCCAGAAGGCACCAAGAGCCTTCTTATGTAGCCTCACAATAGAAGAACAACCATTTAAACAAATAAGGTTGAAGATTTCTCAAAGTGAGTGATAGACGAGGAAGGGCGGGGTTATGGTTAAGGCACTGCATTGGGACTTAGGAGACCTGGTTCCATTCCTAGCTATGGCACAGACTTCCTATGTGACCATGGGAAAGTCAATTATTTAGTCACCTAAGTGGGAGAAGGAAGTGCTTTAAAAATCATTGTCCCTATCCAGACACAATCCCCCCAGCACCCATCTGGGTGCATTTGCTGCAGCCAGCCTGAATGGTGCCCCGTCTAAGTTTAACCCTTTGTTGACAGTTTCGTATAAAATACTAATGCTAATAATTCTTAGATACGTTTCACCAAACCTCTTCCATAGCAATATTTAAGACAAGAAATGCCCCAGGTAGGAAACATGATCAGAAATCAACATCTCTTCTCTGATCAGTCACAAAAAAGGGCATATTAGTCTCTAGTCTAACATTTACAAATCTAGTATTTACAAAAAGAGCCCTTTGCAATGGAAGATAAGAATCATTATTTTCATTTCACTTACACAAACTGAGGAATGGAGGGGTGAAGTGATTTGGCCAAGCTCACAAAGCGAGCCAGTAGCAAAGCTGGAATAAAATCAGCTAGAGATAGGACTGGGACAAAATCCTGGATCTGAATGCCCAAGAACTTTGTGAGATGGGTGAAATCCACATCCAGAGCTTGACTTTGCAAACAGCCTCTTGTCGCTCCAATGGGATGACTGAAAACATCAGAGCTGAATGCCCTCAAAACCTGGGCTGTTTGGAAGCCCAACTTCAGATCTAAATTCTGAAGCTTGTGCTTGTCTTTGAAATCAAGACATTTCACACACACACACACACACACACACACACTTACTTCTGAGAACAAATATGCTATAGAGATAATTAGCTCGCTCCAGAGAAATGTGGAAATCGACCACATTATAGTTCCTGCTTACTGATCAAGTTGTCTGAACAGTTCTCTGTAGGAGCACTCAAAAACTACAATGGCTTCATTCAAAGGGCCTATTGGATGTTCCCTGAATATTAGTTTTCTTCTGTCAGCTACACATGGCCTTATGTTTTCATATTCTCCTTTAATGGCAGATTGTCCCTCTGAGACATGGGCCCACACAGATCCCCAGGATAAGAGACGGGATGGTGTGGAGCTGCTCCATGCCAGGGTGAGCCCAGAAGTGTTGTGCTTCCCACGGCCCTCTGGCAGGGAGGGGGATACACCAGTCTTTAACCTATCCTGGAGGTCCTGGTGATGTCAAGGAACTATGACGTGATCGGAATAACAGAGACTTGGTGGGATAACTCATATGACTGGAGTACTGTCATGGATGGTTATAAACAGTTCAGGAAGGACAGGCAGGGCAGAAAAGGTGGGGGAGTAGCACTGTATGTAAGGGAGCAGTATGACTGCTCAGAGCTCCGGTACGAAACTGCAGAAAAACCTGAGTGTCTCTGGATTAAGTTTAGAAGTGTGTGCAACAAGAGTGATGTAGTGGTGGGAGTCTGCTATAGACCACCGGACGAGGGGGATGAGGTGGATGAGGCTTTCTTCCGGCAGCTCACGGAAGCTACTAGATCGCATGCCCTGATTCTCATGGGTGACTTTAATTTTCCTGATATCTGCTGGGAGAGCAATACAGCGGTGCATAGACAATCCAGGAAGTTTTTGGAAAGCGTAGGGGACAATTTCCTGGTGCAAGTGCTAGAGGAGCCAACTAGGGGGGGTGCTTTTCTTGACCTGCTGCTCACAAACCGGGTAGAATTAGTGGGGGAAGCAAAAGTGGATGGGAATCTGGGAGGCAGTGACCATGAGTTGGTTGAGTTCAGGATCCTGACGCAGGGAAGAAAGGTAAGCAGCAGGATACGGACCCTGGACTTCAGGAAAGCAGACTTCGACTCCCTCAGGGAACGGATGGCCAGGATCCCCTGGGGGACTAACTTGAAGGGGAAAGGAGTCCAGGAGAGCTGGCTGTATTTCAAGGAATCCCTGTTGAGGTTACAGGGACAAACCATCCCGATGAGTCGAAAGAATAGTAAATATGGCAGGCGACCAACTTGGCTTAATGGTGAAATCCTAGCGGATCTTAAACACAAAAAAGAAGCTTACAAGAAGTGGAAGGTTGGACATATGACCAGGGAAGAGTATAAAAATATTGCTCGGGCATGTAGGAATGTTATCAGGAGGGCCAAATCGCACCTGGAGCTGCAGCTAGCCAGAGATGTCAAGAGTAACAAGAAGGGTTTCTTCAGGTATGTTGGCAACAAGAAGAAAGCCAAGGAATGTGTGGGCCCCTTACTGAATGAGGGAGGCAACCTAGTGACAGAGGATGTGGAAAAAGCTAATGTACTCAATGCTTTTTTTGCCTCTGTTTTCACTAACAAGGTCAGCTCCCAGACTGCTGCGCTGGGCATCACAAAATGCGGAAGAGATGGCCAGCCCTCTGTGGAGATAGAGGCGGTTAGGGACTATTTAGAAAAGCTGGACGTGCACAAGTCCATGGGGCCGGACGAGTTGCATCCGAGAGTGCTGAAGGAATTGGCAGCTGTGATTGCAGAGCCACTGGCCATTATCTTTGAAAACTCGTGGCGAACCGGGGAAGTCCCGGATGACTGGAAAAAGGCTAATGTAGTGCCAATCTTTAAAAAAGGGAAGAAGGAAGATCCTGGGAACTACAGGCCAGTCAGCCTCACCTCAGTCCCTGGAAAAATCATGGAGCAGGTCCTCAAAGAATCAATCCTGAAGCACTTGCATGAGAGGAAAGTGATCAGGAACAGCCAGCATGGATTCACCAAGGGAAGGTCATGCCTGACTAATCTAATCGCCTTTTATGATGAGATTACTGGTTCTGTGGATGAAGGGAAAGCAGTGGATGTATTGTTTCTTGACTTTAGCAAAGCTTTTGACACGGTCTCCCATAGTATTCTTGTCAGCAAGTTAAGGAAGTATGGGCTGGATGAATGCACTATAAGGTGGGTAGAAAGCTGGCTAAATTGTCGGGCTCAACGGGTAGTGATCAATGGCTCCATGTCTAGTTGGCAGCCGGTATCAAGTGGAGTGCCCCAAGGGTCGGTCCTGGGGCCGGTTTTATTCAATATCTTCATAAATGATCTGGAGGATGGTGTGGATTGCACTCTCAGCAAATTTGCGGATGATACTAAACTGGGAGGAGTGGTAGATACGCTGGAGGGGAGGGATAGGATACAGAAGGACCTAGACCAATTGGAAGATTGGGCCAAAAGGAATCTGATGAGGTTCAATAAGGATAAGTGCAGGGTCCTGCACTTAGGACGGAAGAACCCAATGCACAGCTACAGACTAGGGACCGAATGGCTAGGCAGCAGTTCTGCAGAAAAGGACCTAGGGGTGACAGTGGACGAGAAGCTGGATATGAGTCAGCAGTGTGCCCTTGTTGCCAAGAAGGCCAATGGCATTTTGGGATGTATAGGTAGGGGCATAGCGAGCAGATCGAGGGACGTGATCGTTCCCCTCTATTCGACATTGGTGAGGCCTCATCTGGAGTACTGTGTCCAGTTTTGGGCCCCACACTTCAAGAAGGATGTGGATAAATTGGAGAGAGTCCAGCGAAGGGCAACAAAAATGATTAGGGGACTGGAACACATGAGTTATGAGGAGAGGCTGAGGGAGCTGGGATTGTTTAGCCTGCAGAAGAGAAGAATGAGGGGGGATTTGATAGCTGCTTTCAACTACCTGAAAGGGGGTTCCAAAGAGGATGGCTCTAGACTGTTCTCAATGGTAGCAGATGACAGAACGAGGAGTAATGGTCTCAAGTTGCAGTGGGGGAGGTTTAGATTGGATATTAGGAAAAACTTTTTCACTAAGAGGGTGGTGAAACACTGGAATGCATTACCTAGGGAGGTGGTAGAATCTCCTTCCTTAGAGGTTTTTAAGGTCAGGCTTGACAAAGCCCTGGCTGGGATGATTTAACTGGGAATTGGTCCTGCTTTGAGCAGGGGGTTGGACTAGATGACCTTCTGGGGTCCCTTCCAACCCTGATATTCTATGATTCTATGATTCTATGATTCTATCTGTGGGCTAGTGTTCAGGGGGTGAGGCCATGGCCCTGTCACTTTCCCACCCCGTTCCCTTTAGGCTGACCAGCACCTCCAGGCATCCCTGGAGGGAACAGTCCCTGCAGTGCTGGAGGTGCAGAGTGGAAAGACGAATGGTTCCTTGTTCACTTCCCCTAGGACAATCTGGCCTTTTGAATGGGCTTTGGGGTCATTTGTGGTATTTGATGCAGATAGGCCTAGACAGGGGACAGCCCCTGTGCAGGTGAGCAAGGGGAGGGTATGAGGAAGCCTCTATGGAGTGTTTTGCTACAACCACAATCCCCAGGCAGGAAAGACACAGGGTATGTCTACACTACGAAATTAGGTTGAATTTATAGAAGTCGGTTTTTTAGAAATCAGTTTTATATATTCGAGTGTGTGTGTCCCCACAGAAAATGCTCTAAGTGCATTAAGTGCATTAACTCGACAGAGTGCTTCCACAGTACCGAGGCAAGCGCCGACTTCCGGAGTGTTGCACTGTGGGTAGCTATCCCAGAGTTCTCGCAGTCTCCGCTGCCCATTGGAATTCTGGGTTGAGATCCCAATGCCTGATGGGGCTAAAACATTGTTGCGGGTGGTTCTGGGTACATACCGTTCCCTTCCTCCCTCTGTGAAAGCAGCAGCAGACAATCATTTCACGCCTTTTTTCTTGAGTTACCTGTGCAGACGCCATACCACGGCAAGCATGGAGCCTGCTCGGATAACCGTCACCGTATGTCTCCTGGGTGCTGGCAGACGTGGCACTGCATTGCTACACAGCAGCAGCAACCCCTTGCCTTGTGGCAGAGATTGTACAATAGGACTGGTAGCCGTCATCATCATGTCTGAGGTGCTCCTGGCCACGTCGGCCAGGAGCGCCTGGACAGACATGGGTGCAGGGACTACATTAGAAGTGACTTGACCAGGTCATTCTCTTTAGTCCTGCAGTCAGTCCTATTGAACCATCTTATGGTGAGCAGGCAGGTGATACGGATTGCTAGCAGTCCTATTGTACCATCTTCTGCCGGGCAGGCAAGAGATGAGGATGGCTAGCAGTCCTATTGTACCATCTTCTGCCAAGCAACCATGAGATGTGGATGGCTTGCAGTCCTTCTGCACCGTCTGCTGCCAGCCAAAGATGTAAAAGATAGATGGAGTGGATCAAAACAAGATATAGACCAGCTTTGTTTTGTACTCATTTGCTCTCCCCCCCACCCCTGTCTAGGGGACTCCTTCCTCTAGGTCACACTGCAGTCACTCACAGAGAAGGTGCAGCGAGGTAAATCGAGCCATGTATCAATCAGAGGCCAGACCAACCTGCTTGTTCCAATAAGAACAATTACTTAGGTGCACCATTTCTTATTGGAACCCTCTGTGAAGTCCTGCCTGAAATACTCCTTGATGTAAAGCCACCCCCTTTGTTGATTTTAATTCCCTGTAAGCCATGTCGTCAGTCACCCCTCCCTCCGTCAGAGCAATGGCAGACAATCATTCCGCGCCTTTTTTCTGTGCGGACGCCATACCAAGGCAAGCATGGAGGCCGCTCAGCTCACTTTGGCAATTAGGAGCACATTAAACACCACACGCATTATCCAGCAGTATATGCAGCACGAGAACCTGGCAGAGTGATACCGGGCGAGGCGGCGACGTCCGCGCGGTCACGTGAGTGATCAGGACATGGACACAGATTTCTCTGAAAGCATGGGCCCTGCCAGTGCATGCATCATGGTGCTAATGGGGCAGGTTCATGCTGTGGAACGCCGATTCTGGGCTCGGGAAACAAGCACAGACTGGTGGGACCGCATAGTGTTGCAGGTCTGGGACGATTCCCAGTGGCTGTGAAACTTTCGCATGCATAAGGGCACTTTCATAGAACTTTGTGACTTGCTTTCCCCTGCCCTGAAGCGCATGAATACCAAGATGAGAGCAGCCCTCACAGTTGAGAAGCAAGTGGCGATAGCCCTGTGGAAGCTTGCAACGCCAGACAGCTACCGGTCAGTTGGGAATCAATTTGGAGTGGGCAAATCTACTGTGGGGGCTGCTGTGATGCAAGTAGCCCACACAATCAAAGATCTGCTGATATCAAGGGTAGTGACCCTGGGAAATGTGCAGGTCCTAGTGGATGGCTTTGCTGCAATGGGATTCCCTAACTGTGGTGGGGCTATAGACGGAACCCATATCCCTATCTTGGCACCGGAGCACCAAGCCAGCGAGTACATAAACCTCAAGGGGTACTTTTCGATAGTGCTGCAAGCTCTGGTGGATCACAAGGGACGTTTCACCAACATCAACGTGGGATGGCCGGGAAAGGTACATGACGCTCGCATCTTCAGGAACTCTGGTCTGTTTCAAAAGCTGCAGGAAGGGACTTTATTCCCAGACCAGAAAATAACTGTTGGGGATGTTGAAATGCCTATAGTTATCCTTGGGACCCAGCCTACCCCTTAATGCCATGGCTCATGAAGCTGTACACAGGCAGCCTGGACAGTAGTCAGGAGCTGTTCAACTACAGGCTGAGCAAGTGCAGAATGGTGGTAGAATGTGCATTTGGACGTTTAAAGGCGCGCTGGCGCAGTTTACTGACTCGCTTAGACCTCAGTGAAACCAGTATTCCCACGGTTATTACTGCTTGCTGTGCGCTCCACAATATCTGTGAGAGTAAGGGGGAGACGTTTATGGTGGGGTGGGAGGTTGAGGCAAATCGCCTGGCTGCTGGCTACACGCAGCCAGACACCAGGGCAGTTAGAAGAGCACAGGAGGGCGCGGTATGCATCAGAGAAGCTTTGAAAACCAGTTTCATGACTGGCCAGGCTACGGTGTGAAAGTTCTCTTTGTTTCTCCTTGATGAAACCCCCCGCCCCCTGGTTCACTCTACTTCCCTGTAAGCTAACCACCCTCCCCTCCCCCCTTCGATCACCACTTGCAGAGGCAATAAAGTCATTGTTGCTTCACATTCATGCATTCTTTATTCATTCGTCACACAAATAGGGGGATGACTACCAAGGTAGCCCAGGAGGGGTGGTGGAGGAGGGAAGGAAGATGCCACATAGCACTTTAAAAGTTTACAACTTTAAAATTTATTGAATGCCAGCCTTCTGTTTTTGGAGCAATCCTCTGTGGCGGAGTGGCTGGTTGGCCGGAGGCCCCCTCACCACGTTCTTGGGTGTCTGGGTGTGGAGGCTATGGAACTTGGGGAGGAGGGTGGTTGGTTACACAGGGGCTGTAGTGGCAGTCTGTGCTGCAGCTCAACCATACACTGGAACATACTGGTTTGGTCCTCCAGCAGCCTCAGCATTGAATCCTGCCTCCTCTCATCACGCTGCCGCCACATTTGAGCTTCAGCCCTGTCTTCAACCCACCACTTACTCTCTTCAGCCCGCCACCTCCCTTCCTGGTCATTTTGTGCTTTCCTGCACTCTGACATTATTTGCCTCCATGCATTCGTCTGTGCTCTGTCAGTGTGGGAGGACAGCATGAGCTCAGAGAACATTTCATCATGAGTGCGTTTTTTTTCTTTCTAATCTTCAGTAGCCTCTGGGAAGGAGAAGATCCTGTGATCATTGAAACACATGCAGCTGGTGGAGGAAAAAAAAGGGACAGCGGTATTTAAAAAGACACATTTTATAAAATAGTGGCTACACTCTTTCAGGGTAAACCTTGCTGTTAACATTACATACATAGCACATGTGCTTTTGTTACAAGGTCGCATTTTGCCTCCCCGCACCGCGTGGCTACCCCCTCAACCCTCCCCCCTCCCCGTGGCTAACAGCGGGGAACATTTCTGTTCAGCCACAGGCAAACAGCCCAGCAGGAATGGGCTCCTCTGAGTGTCCCCTGAAGAAAAGCACCCTATTTCAACCAGGTGACCATGAATGATATCTCACTCTCCTGAGGATAACACAGAGAGATAAAGAACGGATGTTGTTTGAACACCAGCAAACATATACTACAATGATTTGTTGTACAATGATTCCCGAGTACGTGTTACTGGCCTGGAGTGGTAAAGTGTCCTACCATGGAGGATGCAATAAGGCTGCCCTCCCCAGAAACCTTTTGCAAAGGCTTTGGGAGTACATCCAGGAGAGCCGCGAATGCCAGGGCAAATTAATCCTTTCACATGCTTGCTTTTAAACCATGTATAGTATTTTAAAAGGTACACTCACCGGAGGTCCCTTCTCTGCCTGCCGGGTCCAGGAGGCAGCCTTGGGTGGGTTCGGGGGGTACTGGCTCCAGGTCCAGGGTGAGAAACAGTTCCTGGCTGTCGAGAAAACCGGTTTCTCCGCTTGCTTGCTGTGAGCTATCTACAACCTCATCTTCTTCTTCTTCTTCTTCATCATCATCCCCAAAACCTACTTCCATGTTGCCTCCAACTCCATTGAAGGAGTCAAACAACACGGCTGGGGTAGTGGTGGCTGAACCCCCTAAAATGGCATGCAGCTCATCATAGAAGCGGCATGTTTGGGGCTCTGACCCGGAGCGGCCGTTCGCCTCTCTGGTTTTCTGGTAGGCTTGCCTCAGCTCCTTAAGTTTCACGCGGCACTGCTTCGGGTCCCTGTTATGGCCTCTGTCCTTCATGCCCTGGGAGATTTTGACAAAGGTTTTGGCATTTCGAAAACTGGAACAGAGTTCTGATAGCACGGATTCCTCTCCCCATACAGCGATCAGATCCCGTACCTCCCGTTCAGTCCATGCTGGAGCTCTTTTACGATTCTGGGACTCCATCATGGTCACCTTTGCTGATGAGCTCTGCATGGTCACCTGCAGCTTGCCACGCTGGCCAAACAGGAAATGAGATTCAAAAGTTCGCGGTTCTTTTCCTGTCTACCTGGCCAGTGTATCTGAGTTGAGAGTGCTGTCCAGAGCGGTCACCATGGAGCGCTCTGGGATAGCTCCCGGAGGCCAATACTGTCGAATTGTGTCCACAGTACCCCAAATTCAACCCGCAAGGCCGATTTAAGCGCTAATCCACTTGTGAGGGGTGGAGTAAGGAAATCGATTTTAAGAGCCCTTTAAGTCGAAATAAAGGGCTTCATCGTGTGGACGGGTGCAGGTTTACATCGATTTAACGCTGCTAAATTCAACCTAAAGTCCTAGTGTAGACCAGGGCACATTCTTACTAGCACTCCTCCTGGCAGGGTGGGGTAAGGAAAAGGACGGGTGATGGCCCTTTTGTCATGCTTGCAGGTGGAGCTGGCCAGCAGTGAGGTGGAGACACTAATGTAAGTTGCAGCTAGAAAATTCCTTTTGCATATTGAGGAGCTCAGCAGATATTGTACCCATCTGATGCCTCCTAATGTTTCTATTGAGGCTTTGAGACTGCACCCCCCCCACAGTGCAAACCAGTGCCTTAAAACTGAGACAAATAATTGTCATTATTATTGCGTTGCCTCTCCTGCACTTTCCTTGTTTTAACGATTTTAGTGAATATCAAAAGAATGTTATCTTCTCTCACAGAAGTGCACACACAACTACCTTTGCATCTCTCTAATTTTGGCCTTGGCGGGAGGGGTGCGGAGGAGGTGTGGGGGGGTGTCTGCCGGCCTTTCAGCACAACTCATGAGAGAGCCAAGACTACGCTAATGATCTCCTATGGAACAGAAACAGCCAGAAAGCAGTGTACTCTGGCTGCACCCCCTGCCTCCCTCCATGAGCCAGCCCCCGAAATATGCTGGATGGCTCGGAATTAGCTAGGATAGAACCCTTGCACCAGCCCTCCACTGGCCAGGGAACCTCCTTATGATGGGTGAACTATCTGGGGGCCTCTAAGACCATTTTATTCTGCCAGAGCAGTGTAAAGGGGCCACATCTTGAGGCAGAATTGGGGACCATAAGATTTCAAACTTCTGATTTTTAAAAGATCTCAAAATTCAATTAAAAATGTAGATGGACTATGGGCCATATTGTGCAATGAATGGACAATTCTGCCTAATAATTGCTGGCACGTGTCCCTACATGCTAAGCACCTATAAAGATTGTAACCCCCACATTACGTTAACAATGGGATGTTAGCCTGTAATCTGCATCATAAATGCATCATGAAGAATCTGGGACAAAAGCCGCTGATACACAAAAGAAGCTATTTCTTTTGGTAGTTGAATAGATGCTGACAAATTTTAATAGCTAACACCAGATCTGAGGAAAACTCCAAAATATAATGCAGTATGTGCATTTACAGTTACCATATGTTGTTAAAACTGAATGAAAAAAATAAAAGAGCAAATTTCCAAAAAGGTGCAAGAACTGAAATGCCAGCAGTGCGTGCACGTGAAGTAAAAGTACACACAAGATAACACAAAGAGGGCTTGTGTGAACCAAACATATGCATGCCGAGCAGCCTGCAAGACAAAATATGGATATTTTGGGTTGATATCAGCATGCACTGTCTAGTTTCAGAGTTTCAGAGCAATTAGATATTTGCATTTACAGAATAAGTAAGGGAGGCTAGAAATGCTTTAAGCATAACCGTCAATTGGCTGGTAAGCCATCTGCTCAAATATAGAATGGCAACTCTACACACAGGGTGGAAGGACACAGCATTTGGGACTCGGAGGGTTAATAGACAAAGGCAAAAATTCTAGCAATGCTGAAACTCTTGCTACAAAAGCCAATGAGATAGAGGTTTGAGTGTTGCAGATGCAGTGCATCAGCATTCAGAGGAGCAAGCGTACCAGAGAGACAGGTTTGGCAAACAATCTATCAGCAATGAGAGGGGAGCTGAAACAAGAGAGCCCAGCAGCATAGTCATGTTAGATCAGTCATTGTCAAGGCCAAGATGGCATTAGGATACTTAGACATGAGATGTTTCCAGAAAACTCTTGGGGGCCCCTTACTAGTAGCCAGTAAGCCAACTTCTTATTTTCTAGATGCTCTTCCAGAGAGAACTAGTCCTTGCAACATACTGAGTGCCTCTTTAGAAATACAGGAGGCCTTCAACTCTCACTGGCTACACCAGTGGAACTCAAGCCCCCAGAGTCCAGGGAATTTTGGATCCAGAGCCAGGTTTTGCAGTTCAAACTTATCTCTTATTCAGAGCCTGAAGTATAAATGCCACATTTGAACACCCTAATTGACCATCTCCAAAATTTGATCAAACCAAAGATTAACTTTATTATCTATAATTTGTATGACGTTAGCACCAAGAGGCCCCAGTTGAGAGCAAGGCCCCATTGTGCTAGACACTGTACATAAGTGTAGTAAGGGACCATTTCTGCCTCAAAGAGTTTATTACTATAAACAGAGAGAATAGACAAAGGGTAGCAGGGGAAATAGAGGCACAGAGAGGTGAAGTGACTTGCCCAAGGCCAAACAGCAGGTCAGTGGCAGAGTTGCAAATAGAGCCAATGTCTCCTGACTCCCAGTTCTGTGTTCTATCTACTAGCCATACTACCTCCCTCAGCTTCATGATCAATATAATCATTGTATAACACTGACCCCATGTGGAATGAAGGGTGCAACAATAGCACCAAAAGCAAAACATAACGGAGTTTGCTAACATAATTCAGTACCCATCTGCCCTGTGTATAGCAGATTGCCTGCTTATCCCTACTCCCATGGAAAAGAAGCCAAGCAGCCTACGAGCGCAAGAAATCCACCTACTCTGTAAACATAATGGTCATGTGCAATGCCAAGCTGCAATTGCAAAATAGCTAGCATTGTGTCATTACTCCTATATATTTAGACAGTCTGGTCTGGCTGAGCTCTTTCAAATGGATGGGATCTAGGATTGGGATGAGTGGGTAAGTAGCAGCAGACATAAATTAACAATGAGCATTTGTAGTTGTGCCACGATTATATGACTCACAAAGTATAATCTTCTGTTCAGTTGGCAACAGAGACTTGCCCTTGGGGAGGTGTGGTGGCACTGAATTCACACCTATTATAGCGATAAGCCTGAGCTACAAAACATGGCCCTGGATCCAAATTTCTCTGGTTTTATGCACATGTGGGTGTTGGATCCACTGTTCCATTTCAGGCCCATCTTGAATACAAAGACATTTGGAGAGCAGCTGATAATGTGGACTGTGTGCCAGATCAATACAAAGTAATAAAGGCTGGCAGACTGTTAAGACAGCAGTAGAAATAAACACTGGGAATACCTCCATGCTTCAATGCCAGATGAGAGGAGCTTTCTCTTTATAGCTCTACTGATTGGTAATAATCTGCTTTAAATTAAAAGAATCTGCAATTGAATTGGTCTAAGTATATTGTGAATATCCATAACTCAGACCTCACTTAACTGCATATCTGAGTGGTTTAATGGTAAAGACATCCACTGGGCAAAATATTGTGGCATAGGAAGTAGAGTACAATTTGTATTCTTGGAGAAATGGTACATGATCACAAAGTTTAAAGGTACCAGTGTTGTCACAATAGATCAGAATTAAAGTTGTGCATTGAGCCATATCTTTAATATTTCCTAATTTTTCAGGGATTAATTGTGCAACCGTAATGATGGACTAAAGTGTTTGTCTTTTTTATTATTAATTTTTCAAGTTTTTATTAAAAGAGGAAAAAGACAAAGAAATGTTAGTCTCCCAGTCTTCTACACTCCTCTGTCCCAAAAACAAAAACTGCAAATCAAACTTGTAAATTGAATAATCTGAAACTATTAATCTTGCCTGCATAATTTAGGTCTCCAGAATTTGGCTACCCTTTACTGAGGCTACTAAGCACAGTAACCGTATAAGAGGACCTCCTGAATACTCAGGAAAGTATGCCCCTTAATCTTGATTTGGAACATGTGTATATTACATAGGTCTGAATTTGTAAACTCTGGACTTTTAATTCCTGGTAATTACTATTTTACTACTTGACACTGGCTAAATTCCACTCCACTGTGTAGAGATGATTTATGGTAATACAGGCTTGGCTAAGTTTTTGCTCTTCTTCATCATTGGGGTACATCAGTGACCCAGGAGACATCCCAGTAAAGAAGCTATCCTATCTTAATGTACTCCTGTGTAGTAGATTGTACAATATGTAAACTTTAATCCTAAAGTACTGCACATTATATAGGATAGATTTTAGACACAGGTCTCTATTTTTGTTGCCCTTAAGCCAAGTAGTACTTTTCTCTGTAATTAGTTCTATAGGTATTAATGGGGTACATTCTCTCTCTGGTGTAAGGTGAACCAATTCCATTGACTTCACTGTTCACAGCAGCAGAGAATTTGGCCCAATGTGACCAATCCTGGATTTAGGTAACTACATACTGTGAGTAAGTCTGGCAGAATTTGGGCCTTAATCAGATAGAGCAATACTTAGGGCTGAATTCTGCCATCCCTATATTGATTAGGGTATTAGAGTATGTAAGTACTGATATGGTTATCAATGGGACAATTCATACAGAGCCAAAATCTGACACCCTTACTCACATAATGAATAGCTCTTTACTCCACAGATGGTGCTACAAAGTGAAAGTGTTAGGATTTGGCACAAAATAAGGAGCTATTCAATGAGAGTTAGGGTGTCAGAATTGTATGCATGGTAAATATTTAGTTTATTGGTCTAAGAGATACTGTACATAAATGTACTAAGAGATTGTTAAAGGCTCTTTCACTCCCTTCAAGACTTCTACCATGTTGCTCCCTGTTTATTATGCCAGTTTATGAGGAACTCAGTGTTTTCCTCCTGTCCCCATACCACATTTTCTTGAAACTGATAACAATGGGACTGCTTGTGGAGTAAAGTTTTACTCTGAGAGTAAGGGTGACAGAATCAGGGCCTGAGCTATTAGCAATTCCACAATGGTGGATAATAGTCCCAGCAGGAGGACATGTTATAACTACAGCGCACACACACATAGACATACTGAAAATAACGTTCACAGCCAGTCTCATAACAGCAGCTCTCTGTTTTTCTCTTGCAAGTTGTCAGTCTAAAGCTGAACTAATGAGAATAGGAATGTATAAGGACATAAATATCAGCAACTTTTTAGTCAGCCAGCATGACTCTAATGACCTTAAAAATCAAAGGTTACAATGTCTGTGCAACAAGATCCTTGGCTTTCAACAAATACTATAGTTTTTATAAATGCAGAATGGAGCAGCACTTTTGGCAAGCGGTGAAATGCCTCACATGTACCTTGCCTCTAATGTTTCATCAAATCACCTCAGTTCTTTCCAAAGGAAGATGGATGTTTCCAGTGGGATGGCCATTCTGGCAGATAAAATGGCTGGCATGAAGGCAAAAGCAACACCATTCATCTGCTTGGCGATGCCAGAAGCAGTTCCTCCAGTCAGACACTCAGTATTCAGTGCAAAAGCGGCAGATCAGTGGAACAGATGGAAGGTGGTTTTCTTCAGAGGGAAACTGTCCCTCCAGTGCTATATGATCTTTTCCTTCATGACTTGGAGGACCAGGTAGGCTGGCTCTGAAGTGGGACAACTCTGCCTTATGTGCTGCATCTACGAATATTTCTCTCTCGTTCACTGACCATTGTAGCAATCCTTACTTAATTATAAGAACCTTGAGTTGTTTTGCCCTCTAAGCTGCTCTACAACACCTGGGAGCCAGGACTGGGGGTGGCCCACAGAATAAAGGAGCTATAATTGGCAGCAACCCCAATTCTCTTGCACTGAGCAGATGTTGGAAAGAATCTGGCCCAGTGTCTGAAAATGAGGCTACTCCTACATACTCACTGCTCAAGATTCTTTGAGTGATCCCATTGTTAGTGGTGCAAACCTGGCAGGCGACCCATGTTGGGTGAGGGGGGAGCCGTTATAGTTGTGCACGATGGCATTTCTTTGGGGTTTTTTTTTTCTTCAGTTTTCTTAAACAACCACCCACCATTCCATTGGGAAAAAAAAACAGTTAAAATAATGTCATTAAAGCTGCAAAATCAAGCATGCAGAAGTTAGGAAATACCAAAATCAAAGCTGCTCGTGCAACATGGATTCTGCCTTTTTGTTCATATGCTTTACGATACAGTCTATAATTACACAATCACATACTATTTTTCCCCAGAGGACCTCTGCCTCATTCACTGGACAGGATGGGTGGTGCTCAGTGTACGAGGCAAGCTGTACCTTTTCAGTATCTTTTCTTTTATGCTCATCATTCGATGTGTCACCCCCTTAATTTATTTACAGCACACCATCCACACACTGCACTGAATATGGAATTCGTTTTCTTCTCCTGATCAGATCAGGCCTGCTCTGAAGAAGAGTCCCTGTGTTCCCAGCTATAGCAGGAGCACTGACAAAGTTCTTCTTCAATCTCATGGGTGATCTGCTCTCCAGAGACCAGCCAACCCTGGAGGCATTATTATAATCCAGTATACCATGTTCTACCTATTTTTGCTTCATCTCTTCTGCAGAATAACAGTAAGGATGAGTATGCAGTTATTCAATAAGTCAAAGAATCTCCAAGTACTAGAATACCAAAGTTCCATTAAAAACAAAATGCAAAATACATTTTGAAGGGTGATTTCTTGTTTTCCGGGAGAAAAAACTATCAAGAAAGCTCTTATTTTTGTCAGAGAAGCTGATTCTGCTGTTCACTGAACTTCTCATTGCAGCATAAAATTTCATCTTCAACATGTGTAGCAAAGCAGGTTCAGGGCTGGTGCCTCTTATCTGGCTTGACTCCAATCAGTCACTCATAGGATTCCGACCATGGAATGGACCAGCCACTGCAGAGAAAATAGGGAGCAGCATATCTGAGACAGAAGCAGCCACCGCAATGAGGTGACTAATCATTGAACAATTTTATGGCAAAATCCTCCTCTGGGATCTGTAGTGCGGATCGGTGATAAGGAGCAGATTTTTAGCTGGGTTTCATACGTGAACGGTGTCTTCAAATACTTCTGTGCTCTTAAACAGATTTACACTGCCTGTGAATCACAGTTGGATGGCACCCAGCAGGTCCCCAAAAGGTGGTTTGATTTGGGCTAAAGTTTTTTAAGGCTACAGTACTCCCAGCACAGAACTGTGCAGTCTATGCCAAACAAATACCATAGCCATCCCTTTGTTCATGTAACTAATATGCTGCTGTCACTTCAGATACAGAGAACGCTAGTATATCTTAGGTACTTATCTTCACAAAGTCCCCATACAAAGGGGGGAAATGCTACTATCCACAATATACAGATGGACATTGAGAGATTAAGCAACTTGCCCAAAGTCACACAGGAAGCCGAGCAGGGAAGAGAACCTGGACTTTAGTCCCAGACTAGTGCCCTAACCACTGGCTCATCCTTCCTCTCACACTAACAAGGCAGATGGACTCTCAAATCTCACACATGCATGTATTTACTAATGTTACCTGTCACAAAGCAAATGTGAGCATCCCAGAACATAGGAACTAACCGGAGTTCCATCTAGTCCAGCAGCCTGTTGTCAGGGGCCAGTATCAAATGTTTCAGAGGAAGGTCTCATCCACTGGGCAAAGCTGGCTGGACACAAGGGTGGAGTTTGTTTCATCAGGTAGCAGCCCCGCCCAGACTACTCGTCCCAAAAAAGACTCTTCTTGAGGAATTAGGATAATGCTATGCTTTAACTCATGCACTGCAAAATTTTGTCTTCTTATTCCCTTCTAATGAACCACAGCTTTGTCTTCTATTCCCTCCCTCCCAACCTGGATTGCTCTGCTTCTAACCACCCTTCCCTCTTGTTGGGGGTTAAAAATTGGGAAACTGAGTCACAAATCCACCCAATTTAGGCTTAAACAATTTTTGCTTTTATACAATTTCAGACAGAATTATTGTCACTTCTAGTGTCTAGACATACATTTATGCCAGACAAATAATATAGACAAGACAGAACTGGTAAATGGACCCAAGTTATCACATTCTGGGGCACCAGGAATATCTTCCATCTTCCATGATAATCTTCACCTTCTCTGATCCCTTGATTTTGTGCTTCAGTCTTGTGCTTTGGATTTTAGGTAACCCGCATGCATAAGCTTCAATTACCCAGTTTCTGTATTTTTCCTGCTGGTTTTGCAGTGTCTGGATCATATTGTCTTTGTATCACACTGTCTTGAGTCTCCCCAGAAAAATGAGGTGTGGGGGGGTATTTCTCATTACTTGTTCGTGTAGCTTAGGCCTGGTCTACTCTAGAAAATTAGATCGGCATAACCACGTAGGTCAGAGGTGTGAAAAATCCCTGAGCTGCATAGTTACGCTGACCTAAGGCCCCATGTACACAGAGCTATGCTGATGGAAGAATTCTTCCATTGACCTAGCTACCTCCTCTGAGGTAGCTACCCACCGGTGTAGGTAGTGTCTACATTGAAGTAAAGCAAGAACATTTTAAGCAGGTTAGCAATTCTATGTAAATACAGATAATTACAAATCATTAAAAATATAGCTGTCAAAGCTCTTAATCTTACCATTAACAGTTCTTCATTTTATATTTCAATGTATAAATCAGCATATGTTATTCTGTGATGTACTTAATCTACTAGAAAGGGAAGCTTGGGGAGCACCCTGATTCTTTAACATCAACATTTTTTATCTTCTTTAAACATGGGTTTTTCATTCAATGTCTGGTTTTGGGAATCATTACAAAGAAACGTCATTAGAAATTTTCTTGTGGATGCATTTTAAGAGGTGTCTCAATTTTAAGGCCTTGATATTTAGTTGCTTTGGATAGTGCCCCCACACTCTAATCCCCTCAAATGTTCCTACAGATCAATAGTTGGACCAAATAGATCAACTTACTGCAGGACCAACATTGGTGGCTTATATGGCCCAGAGAACCACTAATAGGTTACTCTGAATCAGGCCCTTAGGGCCTGATTCTGAACCCCTCTCACACCAATGTAAACCAGAAGTAACATCCTTATTGTCAATGTAGTTACACCAGGGGAAAGCCAATGAAAGTGACCTCCGAACAAGCCCCCTTATTGTGTAATTGCAATATGGTTTTGTGTGTTTGGAAGTGCTCTCAAATCATCATCAAAACACATGAAGTGCTTGTGAGGTTAAGCTGCAGAAATTTCCCACCCCAACAGAATACAACTGTTCGAATTCATGCAGAGACTTCCAGTGTGAGTGCAGAAAAATATATTTATAACTTGAAGGCATTTGTTATTTAGTAGCTCATCATGTTCACATCTGCTATCCCATCTATTGCCATCTGTTGCAAATGGTATCCCATCACTTAGGAGTCAAAAATATCAGATTTTCATCTTGCATAAACGGAAACCAGATCATTTTGTTTTCTTTGCGATGTTAACTGTAACAATCCAGATGTGTCTAGAGCAAGGACATCACCAGTTTTTTATTGTTCCTGTAGAGCTATTAATTTTTGCAACATAGTGACCGAATATTTCTATATTTTGTTTTGTTTTACAGTGAGTTAATGCTTTTCTGCTGATCTATTGCTATGAAATGAAGAAATTCATATCTATGGAAAAATGATAAGCAATTTTGCACAGTGTAATGCTTTGGGGTTCAACCCAGAGCAGGGAAGGGTTGTGTCACCACCTAACCTGCAACTACAGGTGCCTTAAATGCTCCGCTGCTGTGGCTCACAGCCCTGAAACCAACAGCCAGCGGGCAAGCATGCAGGTCACTCCCTGGCTTCCCTTGCCCAGTTACTTTTGGCAGGGTGACCCCAACACCCACCAGTACTGAATTTCCCTGAAACCATCTGTGCTGTAGTGTCCAGCCCTCTCTTATGGAAGTTATTACATTTGCTGCTCCTTAAAGAGACAGTACCCAGCAACTTATTCTTTTAATGGGGAGTAACAAACACCCTATTTAATCAAAACACTGAAATCTATAGTAAAAGTAAAACAAGTTTACATGGATGGTGGGTGGAGTCCCCCTTTGGGGAGGCTAGCCCCTGGCTCTGCCCCTTCCACCCGCCAGAGCCCTCCTCCCCCGCTCTGTGGCTGGAGCCACAAACTCCACCTCCACCCAGAGAAGCCCTGAGCACCCCCCTCCTTGGCCGGAGGAGCCCCAGGTTGGCTGAAGCCCCGAGCCCCTCCCCACCACTTGCCCAGAGGAGTACTGGGCCAGCGGTAGCTGCGCCTCCCCTCCCCAGACCCAAACCACCTGGGGGAAAAGCGTCTCTTCCTGACATGTTTGATATGCCCCATGCAGGTTCCAGGGCATCTGGAGTCCAGGGAGATTACTTAGGAACCCAGGAAGCTGAGTAGCACATATCACCTCCTCAGCTACCCGGAACCTGCATGAGGCACCATAAAGCAAAAACTTTGCTGCCAAACCTCGCAAATGGGGGTCCAGCAGCCGTGGCAGCCCAAGGGAAGGCAGAGCCTCCCCATGCCTATTAAACCCCCCACCCATGCACGTTTATTAAACAAAACGTCATAGGTTTAAGTGATCCCAAGGCTAAGGAATAAAGATAGAAAGGGTTACAATAACCAAAAGTAAAAATACACCTCTAGGACTAAAACCTGATTTAACAAAGTAGTCTCTTGTTCAAAGACATATTTCTCATCAAATCTCTTTTCCAGCGTGGCTGACTAGACTCTCTGACCATGACCCTCCACAGAGCTCAGAGTGCTCGGTTCCTTTGGTGAAGGATGCCAGAATGGCTTTTTTCTCCCTCCTTATATCTCCCCAAAGTTCATTGACCCCACTTCAAAAGGCAAGAAGGCTTCCTAGGGGTGCAATCTCCATCCCCTGTCAAGTCTGTTAAGTAGTCATCTTTTCTCACTTGCTCTCCCGATGGTTTTGTTTTCCTTGCATGTAAATGTGCTTTTCCTGTGCCTTTGGCCACACCTTGGCAAGCAGAACCACATTCCTTTGTCTGGAACAGTGAGGCTTAGGTGCTGTTTGCCAAATACATTTTAAGAACATATTTCCAGCACATATCTCTGCAGTAATTTGTGGGTTTATTGTACATACGTTAGGCAAGAATACTAATGATCAGTGAGTTATTAGATTTCCAATGATATATTACATGCTGCCTTTTGGGTATATATTATGATAAAAGTGTGCCAGCTGGCATTAGGGTGCTCTGAGGGTCACACATGTACATACATCAGTTTATCAACAAAATTAAATTTCATTTCTAGGAAAAATATAAAAAAAGACAAAAAAAAATGTATAATATGCCACACATAACTTACCCTTCACCTAAGTAACTTAGAGTTATCATACACATTGACAAAAGGCATGGACTTTCCAAATAGAGGGTACAATGTGAGCCTTGAAGGTGATCTGCAAGAGGATTTTTTAAATTGACACTATGTCCTTGTTTGTTGCTTTATGATGAATAAAGTCCACCTAAGCAATGGATTTTTTTCCTAGCAATTTTTACATGTAAAATGTCAGGAATGTCATCTTTGATCTTTCCCCAGTTCTGCTGGAGGGACCACCTGAATATCTCTGAATACAGATATGCCATCTCTCACTTTTAATTGAAGGGATGATGTTGAATCTTTTAGAAAAAACATCCTTTCTCCACAATGTTAATTCTACATTGGAGTTAAATGTGTGTTTATAAAAAAGAGACTGAGAATTTCTTTCCCTCTGTTTTCACATTCCTAGCTCTTATGATGTCAGCCAGCCTCTTATCAAAATGTATTTGAACTTTATTCAATTTCAGCAAGATGCAATTTCAACAAGCATTTTTGTGGCGCTTACATTAAATCATTAGAAGAGAATGAGACCCTTTGAATAACATTTTTCAATCATACATATGCACTACAAATAAATGTAGATGATCATATGCAAATATGCAAGCCTTACCAGTTAAATCTTTAAAAGGTTGTCTTTGCCAATCCATAAAGTTAATGTAGTATCCATGTATTCCTGTGGTAATGGGAGTACATGTGAAGGTATTTCAATTGTGGCCACTGGACTGCATGCAAGTAGTAAATGCTCCAAAATGTACCGCCCAATCCACACTTCAATTATCTGTAAAATTTCGTTCCTAAACTTTTAACATGTTTCTTTGTTAAGGCCATTATTTATTGTTACTATTATTTTAGCTGCAAGTCCAGCTCCAGCAATTTTCTATAGTACATCAAACAATTAAGAAGGGAAACAAAAATCCTTATATCTATATATCACAGAAAATGAGTTCTCTGATCTATTTTAACCTTCAGTCTGTTGTGCCTCCCTGGAGGTATTTTCCTAATCCAGTCATTTGACTGGATAAGTGGGGAGGAAAAGTGGCAACAGTTTCAGGTTTAATATCACTAACAGAATTTAGCTGGTGACAGATATATGGAGACTTTCCCCTGAGCACCATAGTGGTAGCCAAACATTCCAAGAAAATACATATATTTTTGTTGTTAAATCTAGTTACCAGTTTCTCCTCTTTTTCAAAAGTAGACACAACTTCTGAAATGCAAAATTTTAACATCCATAGCACACTTCAGGGCTTTACTCATGGAAGGAATAAAATTACTCTGCTTCACAGTGAGCTCTGTCTGATTCTCTCTTGTTCCTTGGGGAACCATCACAGAAGACACTTAAAATTTCAGTTTTAAGACCTGGAAGTAATGAGCTCTTCTTAGCTGCATCATGCACATCCAAAAAGTTACTGTTGTTCATGAAATGTCACCATAGTTCACTTCTGACCTCTAGCTAGATGCTTTTTATCTTTTAATTCCATTGTTGCATTAGTAGGGAAAAAAAAACACTGATCACCTCTGGCTCTTTTCCTCAGTATATTTAGTACAAGAGTCTGTTAATAGACATTGGGCCAATTGGTTAAATGGTATCTTGTTGTTTTAATGGACTTTATTTTTGTACATGTGCTTAGATTCCAATGAGTGCATTTTATACATTTTAAATAAACTCTCCATATTAAACATTCTGTACAATAAAATAGCAGAGGTGACTTAGCTCCAGGTACAGAAGTCTTGCTAATTACTGGTTGTGCAATTCCAGTACACGCAAAATAAATTGTGTGTGATTTTGGGCTTGTAGAGTTGCAAGCCAAACCTTGCTGCCCCACAGAAGTAGATGCAAAGACGTCTTTAAGCTACCTTTGTCTCCTGATGCAGGGGGCCCCAGTGGCCCCAGGATCTGGCAGTCCTCTCTGAGCTACCCAGAGGTGATAGAGCATTCCAGAATCACTATAGAACTGTGCACTGCAGTTCTGGCTCCAATCACATCATGCCTCATGCTGCAGTTTATGGGGATAAGGTCTTGTAAGGAATCTTGTGGCTACCTTGCACAATGCCTGTGCCAGGGAAAGTTTCCCCTCACTGGCCTCTGGTGTTTTATAGCCCTCATAACCTGCTGCAACAGTTTACTGGTGCCAAAACAGGGCCTAAAATCATGCCCTGGTGACTAAGGCAATGAAACAATTAACACGTTAATAGGGAAGCTGTATAAAATGGCATGGGAAGGAGTGCTGGGGCTGGGGTCTGACAAAGGGGGTACCCTGAGTAGAGACACCTCCCCTCCGCCTTTGGAGAAGGAGTTAGAAAGCTGAGATTCAGTGTCAAGGTGTGGAGACACTGATATGTATTCGTGGAGAGATTAAAACACCTTCAATAAACTGCACAGTGATGTTTACAAGCTAGAAGGTCTCAGAGCAGTCAGTGTTCATGGAAGAGGCCAGGGTATGACCTGGTGTCCTGTCACAGCAAGGATGTGCAAAACAATTCAGATAAAACAGAAACTAAACTGACCTTTTACCCTGACCCAATCCAACCCATGCTCTGAGGTTAAAAAATTTTAACTTAAAAACATCTATTGTGGGCCTGTTGGTCCTACTTGTTTCCCCATCACCACCATCGGCACAAAAGTTACTCTTTACTTGCTTTTCCAACCTGACAGAAACTGGAAGGCAATGTTAATATCAGAGTCTGATTAAATGGATTTCCAATCTCTTCCAGACCAAAGAAATTTCAGGGATCCTTTGAATGCCTTTCGAACCCTTAAGCTTTCTGTAATTTGCTTTTTTGAGATCACAACTGGATGTTTGTAACAATTACAGGTAGACAAACAATTCATAACAATTATTTTATTAATAAATATTTTCCTTTGGTGAATTATCTTAAAAACAGATTATGACTACTGATTTGTTCACTATTTAGAATTGTTTGAGAAATATCTTATGTTAATAAATTTCATCCTAAAGATTGTCCACAGATTCCTGTATTCTTTCTAAGCATATGATACCTGTAGTTCCTTGTGTGAACAATCACTTAAGTCACACAGGGTGAAAAGTAAAAAGGGAGTTTTGCCATTGACTTCTGTGGGGCCAGGATTTCACCTACAGTAGTGTTCCTGTTCCTTGACTGAATAACCTTCTTACTCACCCCAACAGGGAGCTTTACCATGGACTGCAGTGGGAACAAAACCAAGCCCATGACAGCTAAATCACATGACAGAGAGCTGCTATCTTTGATTACTCTTCTTTTCAGTTGCTTATCAGCATCATTCAAGAATGAGGTTCAGAATACAGCAAGTAAGCTCCCTCTAGTGGAAATCTGCTGTTCAGCAAGCATTTGCCAGCTGTGAATACTATAACAGACTTGCATACTCTAGAGCAGTGGTTCTCAACCAGGGGTCCGGGGGCCACGAGCAGGTTTCAGGGGGTCTGTCAAGCAGGGCCAGCATCAGAGTCACTGTGGCCCACGGCAGAAAGCTGAAGCCCCACTGCATCGGGCTGAAGCCCGAGGCCCTGAGCCACCACCTGGGCTGAAGGTAAAGCCTGAGCAGCTTAGCTTCCTGTGGCTCCCTGTGACATGGGGCCCCAAGCAATTGCCCTGTTTGCTAATGCCAGCCCTGGCATTTTATATGCAGAAAATCAGTTGTTGTGACAAAGATGCACCATGAAGGTTTTATAGCATGCTGCGGGGGGGAGGGGGGGGGCTCATAAAGGAAAAGGTTGAGAGCCCCTTCCCTCGAGTAGCCAATCCTCAGAGCTTCTGACCCTGTAAATAGAATAAATACAGAAGGGTTGAGAAAGCTAAAGCAGAACAGGAGAGAGAAGTAATACAGTGAGGATAAGGCATTCATTAGCCGCCATACTTGTACTGTGTGTAGCACTGTTCCTGAACAGAGGTAGAATTTAAGTCAGTTGCGTATTTGACTAATCATTTATCAGGGATTGATCCCAAGAGATGCTGAGCCCTGCAACTTCCAGTCAAGTCAAGGAGGGTTATGGATGCAGCGCGCTTTCCAGGATCAGGCCCGTACTTTTCCTTTTTATCAACCCCCCTCCCCCTCCCCCGGCTGAACCAAAACTGGCCAGCATTTAAGCTATGTTGAGAAGGCAATTCCTGATACTTGTTAAGTGAGTACCATGGGGCCTAGCTATAGCTACAAGATTGGGGTAAAGAGAATATGCTGTACTTTTGCCTCTGGACAACATATATCTTGTCACCTACACTGTTCTGCTTTAGATCTCATGTAGTCTGGTTTTGACCTTTCCTTTCAAACAGCCTATGTCATATTAGGCTAATAAATCTAGACCTTTTTCTCTCTGCACACTAACTGCCCAGTGTTTGTGCTGTCACTTTGCTGATGTACAGCTGAAGCGGTGTGCAAAAAATAAAAAAAATAAAAACAAAAATTCCAGCAACAGCTGTAAATCAATGATTATATTCTTTACAAATTATCTGCTGCCATGTTGAAAAACAATTCAGAAGGAAATCTTACATTCACGCTCCTCATCATTAGGAAAGGACACAATCAAAAAGTTTCAGTTCACGACATTTAAAAAGATGAACTTCCACCATGCCAGTTCCTGCGTCATTACTCTCATATAAAACCAGTGTGAAAGATTAATCTATGTATTAAAGGCATGGCTATGGAATTAAATGTTTATGGATTGATGAACAATGCAAAAGCAAATAGTGAAACTTTTTTATTTATTTGAGAGGTCAGATTCTTCTGTTGCACTGGTATAAATTGGAAGAAATTCTATTAACTAGGCTGACGTGAGTGAGAGCAGAATCCGGATCAGAAAGTTCAGTAAATATGTTGCCATCTTAATGAACTAAAAAGAAAAAAATCTGTTAAAGGGTATAGTATGTATTTCATTCGAATGCCTTCTTAGCCCTTGGCTAAGTGGATGTAACATAAACCTAAAACTTAAAGCATGCTCAGTAACACTGCTGAAGCCAGCTGCCCTCGCTCTGTCCCCCTGCCCCCCACTGTCGGCAGGCAGGGGTCATCTCTGAAGATTAAGGACCAAACTTTTCTTCTCAGTTACATCAGTGTAAATCCAGAGTAACTCCACTGCAATCTGTGGAGTTAGTCTGGGTTTCCATTGCTAAAACTGAAATCAGAATTTGACACTCAATGTTCAATTTTCTTGTTTCTCTGCATTTTCTTCTGCTTTCATTTTCAACCACAAGTGATTAATACTGAAAGACAGGCAGGTCTCAAAGATCAGAAATCTTACAAGAAAAGCAGTTCTAATGCTGGGTCAGTGCAGGCCATGGAGTATGGTACTGTACTGGGAGCCTGGAGGCTTGGGTCCTATTTCTAACCCTGCCATGTGGCCTTGGGCATGTCAGTTCACTGTTCTGTGCCTTTGTTTCATTTCCTATCCTTTGTCTTCTGATTAGACTGCAAGCTTTTTGGGGCACAGAATGTCTTATGCATTTGGACAGTGACTGGTGCAATAGGGTTCTGGTCTTGGTTGAGGCCTCTAGGTGCTACTGTAGACCACTGATGAATTTATGTTATAGGTTCCCCTCTGAGCTGATCCACGGAGGATATGAGTTGGTACAGCCCCAACCTATAGAAACTTGGCTTCCTACCTCAAGCAGTAGAAGCTTATGCTTTTAGCCCTGGAGATTCCCAGTTCAATCCCTGGTGTGTCAGCCCTGGAGGCAGCTGTCACACTGCTGTAATATATTAATGATGATGTTCACCAAGTTTTGCAGAGTCAGGAGGATAGCGCTATTCGAATAACATTCAAATAAGCACTAGCATCTAAAGTTCTGAGTGCTTGGTTTGCTCCACCATTGGTATTCATTGCATCATAGCCTGTTGATGTGGAAATTATTCAAGAGTCACCCATTCAGCATTGTCATCACTAAAGATTGCCACGGGATGGCCTGTGTGCCTGAAAATCCTTTTTCAAGCACGACAAAATTTGTAAGAAAATTATTTTGTAAAGTATATTTCAAAATTATTTAGGCTTAAGAATTATAGGCTTTAAAATTGTCCTCTAGTATGATATGTGAGAACATTTCAATGGATTCAGTTAATAAAATTCCTCCTTAAAGTACAGTAATTGATCACTCTGAGATACTAGGCAATTTAATAGGAGCAAATTTACGTAAACCTTGGGTTTATATGTGATTATTGCTCAAGATTGTAGGTCATATAGAAAATAAAATGCTCTATACCTGGCATAAGTAAATGCAAGTGCCAATATCACGCATATGGTAATTTTTCCAGAGCTACAGGACACGATTGGATCATCAATTTCCTGCAGTGCTACAGGCCATAAACCTAGTGCATATTATGTTAAAATCATTCTCTGAGTAGAAAAAAAAAGTTGAAATTGCCCTTAAGAACCTTGTAGTTTCCTTTATTGCTTTTTGAAATGTTTCCTTAAGTAAAAGTTACATTACATCCAGGATTCAAAAGGTTAGAACGATGAATCAAGCTCCTGTATTAGAAAAAATAGAAAGAAAGCAAAAAATATCACTGGGAACACAAAAGGGAGATTTTCAACCTATTACTTCTAGCACCTGCAACACAACCTCAAAAGTTTAAATAAAGTTTATGATACTACAGATGAATGCTGTGCAAACTTGAAAAAACAATATTAATCGAAACTGGCTTTTTGTAACAGGACTGCATCTCTCTCTCTCTAGCCTTGTGTAAAACGACTATTTTCACCATCACAGAACGTTCTTAGGTGACCTGCTGTTGTTGCTTCTGTAAAATCATTGTCTCTCTCAGATCTATATTAATAAAGAAACTGTGAGTCTGTTGCCTGAAACATAAACACACGCGCAACCTCTGGATAGGTAGGGTTATATTTTACTAGAGATTTCTCCTGCTGTAGTCTGAAATAAAAAGTGACAAAAGAGGCTTCGGCAGCTGTCACTTTGGTTGCTAAGGGTTACACTTCCTTTTCGACTTCATTGACTCCAATCCCCCTTGACCATCTTTGCAAGAATACAGTGTAATGGCTGGTACAAAGCATAGTGACACGAGGTAAGGAATGAAAAGGTTATGCAGGGGGAAAAGGCGATAAAGGGGGAAGTTGAGATTTTAATTGGCTTCTTCCAAATCAGAAACGTCAGTTCTGATTTTTGTTGCCCCTGGACAGCAAAAGAAAAGTCTGTCCTTTCAGTTCTAACTAGTGCTGAACAAATAATTGATTTTTCAGTTCAGGAGCTAAACCCAAAAAATCAGGGGGAGGGAGAAGGAAAGGTTTGTTTTGAGCAAAAACTGAAATCAGCTTCTCACCTATATTAAAAAAATGAAAAAAATTCATTCAGGTCAAAATTAAACATTTCAAATGTCAATTCTAAACAGTTTCAAATTTTTTGTTTTCAGCTTTTTTTTGGCCGAAACTGTTCATGAAATTTTACCTGAACTGGCAAATAATTTTGGTGCCAGAAAAATGCATTTTTTGGCAAATTTACCGTTGACCAAAAAAAATTCACCCACTTCTAGCTCTAAAAACTCATTCTGTTTAGAGATGTGAAAGAACAGGTTTTGGGCTTGTGATGATTCAATTTTACCTTATTGATCAGCTAGGGTGTGTGTGGCGGGGGGGTGGGGTGGGGTGGGGTGGGGGAGGAGCCACAAGAAATTAAGAGAACATTTTGTAACAGACCTGCTTAAACCAACAAGCCAGTCCAGACCTTGGCAAGTGCTGTGCCCTACCTATCCACTCCTCCGCTAACATCTCCATTTTCAAACACCTTTTCTTCAGGGGCTTATAACAATTTTGCCACAACAATTCAGCAGGATGAAACATTACATATCCAGGAAAAGGACTTTCTACTTTTTCGTGGGGGAATGCAAAATTTAGAAAACTACATTTCAGAAGAATAAGGTTGCAAACAAAAACAAAAAAAGACTTTCCTGACAAGTATAATTGAGAAATGTCATTTTCTAAAACTGTGTGCAGAGTTATTGTAGCCGTGTTGGTCCCAGAATATTGGAGAGACAAGGTGGGTGGAGATAATGTCTTTTATTGGAACAACAGATATTACCAAAAGGTATTACCTTCCCCACCTTGCCTTTCTAAAACTGGTCCAGCAGCAGCTGCACCAGTGCCAATATAGAGGTAAAATAATCTGTCTGCTCCTACTAGGGAGTCCCTTGTTTACATCCCAGGATTGCATTAGCTCTTTTGGCCACAGCATCACACTGGGAGCTCATGTTCAGCTGATGATCCACCACAACTCTCAAATCTTTTTCAGTCACTGCTTCTCAGGATACAGCCCCCCATCCTGTACGTATGGCCCACGTTCTTTGTTTCCAGATGCATACATTTACATTTAGCCATATTAAAACGTATTGTTTGTATGTTCTCAGTTTACCAAGCGATTTGGATCACTCTGAATCACTGACCTGTCCTCTTCATTATTTACCATTCCACCAATTTTTGGGTCATCTGCAGACTTTATCAGGGATGATTTTATGTTTTCCTCCAGGTCATTGATAAATATATTAAATAGCATAAAGCCAAGAACCAATCCTTGAGGGACCCCACTGGAAACAGACCTGCTTGACAACAATTCCACATTTACACTTACATTTTAAGACCAATCAGTTAGCCAGTTTTTAATCCATTTAATGTGTGCCATGTTTATTTTATATTGTTCTCGTTTTTTAATCAAAATGTTGTGTGGTACCAAGTCCAGCTCCTTACAGTCTAAGGATATTACATCAACATTTTCAGCTTTCTCATCCACATTTGTAATCTCATCAAAAAATATATCCAGTTAATTTGAGAGGATCTGTTTTCCATATTGCTTTGCATTAATTACATTACTCTCCTTTAATTCTTTATTAATTGAGTCCTATATCAGCCACTCCATTATTTTCCTAGGGATTGATATCAGGCTGACAGGCCTATAATTACCCAGGTCATCCCATTTACCCTTTTACAAATTGACAGAATATTAGCTTTCTTCCAGTCTTCTGGAACTATCCCAGCACTCCAAGTCTTATTGAAAATCAGAATTAATGGTCCATCAAGCTCCTCCTTATTGCTGAATGATGATGTTGTGCTCAGCATTGTACAGACATACGGAATGGAACGTTCCTTTCCTTGGCTTTAAATCAAATACAGATAATCCAGTACAGATTAAATTAAACACTGAAATTCCTAATATGCGCCTAATTGTCCTTCCCATGTTTATTCCTGCTAAGGTTCCCTGGAAGAGATTCCTCCTGCCATGTTTTTCGTTTGGGGTGGTAGTATGGGAAGTCTTGCAAGAGGCCCTGGGAATCCTCTCCAAACCATAAAGATCCCCTTAGACCTGTGCCATCTCCACTTCGGCCACCCCACTTCTCCCTCCATCCCCTCTAACCAGGGTTTTATTTTGCATGTAAATATGGAGGCCATGGTTTGAAGGTTTTTTCTTTGTGCATGAGCAGTAAGCATTTTTCCAATAAAAATGTCCTGACAATGAGCCTGTAGATTTATTATGTATGCACGGCATGCAAATCAGAGACAGCCAAATGTAATAGCTCCAGAAGTATAATCCCCATATATTAGCGTCCCTAAGCAGTGACTCACATGATAAAACGCTACGGCTTCTAACAACCTATTATGGGGGCTATCAGATCAATAAATCATGTGTTTAAAATGTTCATGATTAAACACAATGAAGTGCAAAGGGTGAATCAACTGCATATATTAAAAAAATCACTCACATGTGATTTACAAGTGAGATCATGGGGACTCCTTTGACTGCGTTACTAATGAATGTTTCTAAAATACTCCAGTATGTGATCTGCATTTCACTATGTTACTCCTGTGCATAGTCCCCTTGAAGTTAGTGAAACAAAGGCAAATATTTTTAACATAGTGAAATAGCAATTGTAGCCACTCTGCACTGGTGGAACAGGATACCATGGAGTTGGATCCACAATAAATGTGGATCTGTGGCTTCTACTCTGGGTGCCTCTTGAACCAGCCAAACTGGCCTTCCGGGCCAACCCCCTTCTAGGCCATTGTGTACTCTATGTCCATAGACATCCACAGCAGTCAGTGCTCTCCCCAGAGGATGACTCCCCTTCTGCACCCAGGATGACTTTGCTCCTTCTCTTCTCTTTTTACTTCCCTGCACTGCATAGAAGTCCTTTCTCTAAAGCACAGACACACACACCAGTGATTGAAATTCAACTGTGTACATTTACTGTCTGAACATCTCGCAGGCATTCCTGAGACACAAAGAACAGTCACTTAACATTCAAAGAGTTCCACGCAGTTTAATTACAAACTTGCTCTACTAACAGGCGGACAAAATGAGGACTGAGCATCGCATAGAATTGCACCTGTTCACAACTCCTCTCTGGGCCTTAAAACGGGTGTGTCAAGGCATGTGTAATTATGCACAGACATAGATATAAACACATTACCTGTTTCTTTCTCATATTTTACCTTAATAAACATTACCATTCAAGGTAATACATTTTACACTATTTTTAACCATGGGACCCTTTTTGTCATAGGTAACCCTATGTTCTTTCAAATTCCAGAACAATAAATATATCAGCGTCTTTAGAAGGTTTTTATTAATAACCTTTTCTGTCCAATGAAAAGCACTAATTTTCTATTGTCTGTTTTCAGATAGGTATGTCTTTCAGGATATCCAAGTCCGCAATGTCTGATCCATACATAGATGATGAATGCAAATCAATTCTTCCCCACCCCACCCTCACCCCCCAAAAAAACCCAACTATGTATATCTATTAGGTTTTTGTTTTTGTTTTAATTAAATTTGTTTCATGTTATTCCACGGACCTTTTTTGTTCCCTTTCCATGAATATTCAAGTTACTCTGTGGAAAATATTTGAGAAGACTGAATTTCCAAGTTGCACCTGGAAGAAGAGTTTTAAGACAGGCCTTTGTTGAAAGCACTCAGCATTGGCCTACCTCTGCTGCCAAAAAAGTCAGTGGCTGTGGTGATTGGAGTTTTACTAAATGGAAGCAGAGTTAGGCCAGCACTCCACCAAGCAAGCGCTTTTGACAATCACCCCATATGTCCATACATAAGTATTTATCAGGAATGTTGACACTCTCATCCAATAGGACAAGAAAATCACCTGTGACTTATCTTGCCAATCACAACTAAACAGCACAGTGAACTGTAACTTTACTTTGCTCTTTCATTCCCAGCAAAAATCTTGAAGGAGAAAGCAGAAACATCTTCTGCCCTCCCATGGGATGATTTCCCCCATAGGCACATGAATACCTGCTGGCTCAGGGAGATGTTCTCTGTGCCAGCTTCAGTGAATTTAACTTTCTATTTCAAACTAAATTGTAAGAATGAATTTATCAACCAGAATCATCTTTATCATTGATAACAAACAAAAAGTTCTTTATAGATGTTCAAAGTACAGTGGGGTGAATAACAGGTAATTTTTCACCCAGTGTGCAGATGGTGGGATTGGCATTCACCTACCACAGTCTATTGATTCCTGCTATATCCAGTATGCATAGTTTAAATTAGCAGTAATTTAATTACATATAACTGAACATTCCATATCAACATCCTTAGCATGTATTTACCATACACTGTATGTGACCTGAAACTTCACTAGCCATCTAACCTGTGAGAGGCCCACTTGCATTTGGTTTTTTCCTCTGCCATTATTCTCCCAGCCGCTTTACACTTCTATCTATAAAGCCACATTACTCTCTAGGGATTTAATTATACCACCTCCATTAGAGTGAAAGGAGAAAGAACCTACTTCAGCAGAAGTAACAAACGAGAGTGGCTATTTGCCCAGGAGAGAGAAAAAATGAGCAGTACAAAACTGACTCTAAAAACTTTGCCTTACATGTAGGAAAATCACCCCAGTGCCGAAGACGAGCAGAGGCCAAAATAGAGGTGCAGTGGCAATGCGTAGCTTTTGTGCTGGCTGTATGCGGGGGGGAGGGGGGGTGAATTTTGCTCTTAGGTAATAGTTTCCCTCTGCTCTTTATGCTAAGGAACTCCATTTTTTTTCTCCCATTGGCACTGTATTTCTGGCCCTTTGCTCTCTTCACTTACCACGCTAACCAGTTTGCTTTTCCCTCTTTTGTTTCAGTTATTTCTCTGTCTTTTGTCTTTATCCCAGGCCATCTCCCACGATTACTGAGATTTAGATTTATCCCTCCCCTTTTCGAGCACTACAGTACTCTATTTCCTTTTTGGAGTTTAACATTTATTTAGTTTTCATTCTTTTTAAAAAGAATCTTACTCTCTTTTCCTGTTTACTTGATTTCTATAGACCTGATCTTTCAAGAGGATGAACTGCAAGGTACTGCCTTCCTTTTCCATTGTGTCTCTGCTCATTTCTCAGACCTCTCTGGTTTGTTTGACAGGTCTCTCTCTCTCTCTCTCTCGCTCTCTCTTCTTTTTTTTTTTTTTTTACTATTTTTCATCTCATCATCTTCACTTTCTTAGGACCTGGTCCAAAACCACAGAAGTTATTGTCAGGATTCCCACAGACTTGAATGTGCTTTGGATAAGACTCAGATGGGCACATAATTTAATCACATGTTTAAATCCATAATTTACAACAAAGCACATTAAGCACATGTGAAGTTCCACTGAAGTCAGTTAATTAAGAACACACTTAATGTTAGGCATGTGCTTAAATATCTTGCTGAATTGGACCTTAGCTTCTACCAAAATAACTTTTTTATTTTCATCCACATTCTTTATTCACTCATTTCTGTTCAGACTGTTAGTGTCTGAAATATTTCCTTAACATTGCTGCATAGATAACTGCATTTTCCTCAGCTATATCAGTTGCATATCAATGATTTGTCATGTGCGCTGATTCAGTGTAGTTTGCATGGTATCTCACATATGAAGATACTTTTATTTATAATCAGACAGCACCCTCTAGTGAAAAACAAAACCAACACAGCAAGCCTCCATCTTTTAAAGAAGATAGGCAGATTAAAAAAGACTGGAAATCTGAACTATTCTTTCCAATCAGTAGAAGAGATGCATCATTCAAGCTTTAGGATGAAATTCACCCTAGGGCAGAGGACCCACACAGGACTCTATGCCCCACATAAGCCCCACTTAATGCAATCCCCAGTGCCTTGCCTGAGTATCTCAGCTGGGTTTTAGGGCAAGGTAGAAAATACCCATTAAGGCAGCAGAGGCACTCTGTGGCCGGTTGGAGTAGCCTCCTAACTCCTGTGTGGGAGAGAAAGATTCTCCCCAACTCAAGCTGCCCATCCCCTGCAGCTACCACGAACAGCTGGCCTCCATGCTTCAGAGAGTTTGTGCAGCCCTTTCAAATCTTGCACTCCCCTCTTGCCAGTGGAACTATTATCAGGAAAAAGAAAAGGAGGACTTGTGGCACCTTAGAGTCTAACCAATTTATTTGAGCATAAGCTTTCGTGAGCTACAGCGCTTTGTACCTGCAGAGGTAAAGGTAGGATTTGCCTCTTAACATGAGCCTTACATGATGCATAGGACTTTGTGGCGGGGGGGCACTTTTCGTTGTGGCCAACTTACCTTGAAGCACCCAAAAAGTGGTTACGTGATGATCACCTTTTAGCTGACACCCTGGAGACAGAACCAGGAACCTCCAGAGCTAAAAATATGAGCTATTACAGTGTAAGCTAAACAGCAAGCCCCTGTGGCTGTGGGCTGTAACAACTCAGCTTCTGTGGATTGGCACAGAGAGGAACCTATGACACACACTCAGTAGTAGATTGCTCCTGTTCCTGGTCACATATCAATAGCAGTGCTTAATTTGTGCCAAGGCTTGCCAGGGTTGAGCCCCAACACCTCTAGGCTTGGCAGTTCGTAGCCCCAGCAACTCTACTGTTGCCAGGCATCCGGTTTTCGACCAAAATGCCCAGTCGAAAAAGGACCCTGGAAGCTCCAGTCAGCACTGCTGCCCGGGCTGTTAAAAGTTCAGTCATCAGTGCAGCGGGGCTCAGGCAGGCTCTTTGCCTGCCCTGGCTCCGTGCTGCTCCTGGAAGCTGCTAGCATGTCCGGCCTCTAGGCACAGGGGCAGCCAGAGAAGCTCCACGTACTGCTCCTGCCCCGAGTGCCACTCCACAGCTCCCATTCTCCAGGAACCACGGCCAATGAGGGCTGTGGGGCCAGTGCATGCAGGCAGCATGCACCGTGCACAGCCACCTGGCCGTGCCTCTGCCTAGGGGGCAGACATAGCGGCCACTTTCAGGAGAAACACAGAGCCAGGGCAGGCAGGAAGCCTGCCTTGGCCATGCTGCTTAGCCGACCAGGAGCCACCTGAGGTAAGCACCAGCCAGCCGGAGCCTGCACCCCGAACCTCCTGCCCCAAGTTGAAACTCCCTCCTGCATCCTAACTCCCTCCAAGACCCCGCACTCCCACCCACACCCCAGCCCTGAGCCCCCTCCTGAACTCTGAATTCCTTGGCACCAGCCCCAAGTCCCCAGCTGGAGCCTGCACCCCCTCCTGCACCCCAACCCCAATCCCTTGCCCCAGCCCTGAGCCCCCTCCCAAACTCCAAACCCCTTGCCCCCAGCCCGGAGCCCACTTCTGCACCCCAAACCCCTCACCCCCAACCTACCCCTGAACCTGCACCCCCCACTGGAGCCCTTACCCCTTCTCGCATCCTGAACCCCTCATTTCTGGTCCCTTCCCAGAGGCTGCACCCCCAGCTGGAGCCCTCCAATGCTGACTGGAGCTGCCAGGGTCCTTTTTGACTGGGCGTTCCAGCCCAGAGCGCCCTCCCGCACCCTGAAACCCTCATTTCTGGCCCCTTCCCAGAGCCTGCACCCTCAGCTGGAGCCCTCCAATGCTGACTGGAGCTGCCAGGGTCCTTTTTGACTAGGCGTTCCAGCCCAGAGCGCCCTCCCGCACCCTGAAACCCTCATTTCTGGCCCCTTCCCAGAGTCTGCATCCCCAGCTGCAGTCCTCCCACACCTCTGCCCTAGCCCGGTGGGGGGAGAGTGAGCGACGGAGGGATGGGGGCTGGAGTGAGTGAGGGGCGGGGCCTCGGGTAGGGGTGGGGCAGGGTTGTTTGGTCTTGTGCAATTAGAAAGTTGCCAACCCTAAGCACCTCTGGGCTTGCTGCGTCAATTGTGAAAGTAAAAAAATTGCTTGAACCCCAGAAACCTCTTTCATTACAAATTAAGCACTGATCAATAGTGCTGATAATAGTGAAATTCACCCATGTGCCAGGGCCAATACAAGGACTATAAACCCTTTGAGTCCTATTTTGAGGGCTAAAGCAGAACGTAAGCAGTGGCTAAGTCATCCGTTGGCCCTCTACTCACAGTTGAGTTTCACAAAAAATCCACATCAGCCACTGGGCTCCAGAGTCCGGCTCTGTTAGTACTCCCCGCACAGTGGAATGCAATGAAGGCCGGCAAATGCCTGTTTGTGTGGCGAGGTTGGGTAGTTCAGATTCAAAGTGGGCCACTGGAGCACATGAAAATACGACTGCCTGGATTCAGCACGAATGAAGTTTTTCAGGCGAGCTTTGAACTTTGCCTAAGAGGACACAATTCATCACATAGGGACTTTCCATTAATATTAAACGTCTGAAGATGAAGACCGAAGAGAAAAGCCAAGACTAGAAGGAAGGAAATGAACAATACACCCTGTAATTGTCTACATACAAATGCAAAGAGTATGGGAAATGAGCTTACGGTGATAGTACAGGAAAGAAATTACGACTTGGTGGATATTACAGAAATGTAATGAAATAAATCACAGCGCTGACATGTTAATATTGATGGATGCAACCTGTACAGAAGAAAAATGAGAAGAGGTTATATTGCACATCAAACGCTTACATGCAAGGAGTGCAGCCTAGGTGGATAATGAAAGAAGTGTTAATGCTATTTTATGGTACAAGATAAGAAAGAGATTGAGTGAAAGGAAATTTACATGTAGCATCTGAGAGAGTTCACCAGATGATAAAATGCTTCTAAAACAGATCTCAATTAAGACAGTCAAATATGACAGTGTCACAGAAAGGTGTTCAAGGGATATTAAAGCTACACTGACATCTGTTAACACACACAGAAAAACATGGCTCATCAATGGACCATGAAGAGAATTTCCATTTTCAGAGAACAGAAAAGCAAACTAGAGCTGAAGCCATTTTGGATCTGATATTACCCAGCCTAGACATAGACAAAATCTTGTCGTTCTTAGACTCTTTAATAGCTCCCAGACTCACTAAGCATTTGGGCTGCCAACTGTTACTTAATAGTTTTCCTTAGGTCTGACCTGGTCTACACACTGAAAACAACTACCACCTATAGTAGAGAGGAAAAAGGGTCCAGTGGTTAGGACACTAGCTTGGGGCTTGGTAGACCTAGTTTCAACTCTTTACCACACCTGAGACTTCATATGCCATACCACTTCATTTAGTCTCTCTGTGCCTCAGTTGCTCATCTGTAAAACATGGGAAAATCATATTTTTCTACCTTCCAGGGGTGTCATGAGGATAAATACATCAAAGATCATGAGGCGCTCAGATACTGTGGTAATAGGGGCCATATCACTACCTTAGATCAGTGGTTCTCAAAGCCGGTCCACCGCTTGTTCAGGGAAAGCCCCTGGCGCGCCGGACTCATTTGTTTACCTGCCGCGCCTGCAGGTTTGGCCAATTGTGGCTCCCACTGGCCGCGGTTCGCCGCTCCAGGCCAATGGGGGCTGTGGGAAAAGGCCAGTGGGAGCCGTGATCGGCTGAACCTGCGGACGTGGCAGGTAAACGAACGGGTCCGGCGCGCCAGGGGCTTTCCCTGAACAAGTGGTGGACCAGCTTTGAAAACCACTGCCTTAGACAGATGTGTTACAGCAATCAGTCACCAAAGTTAAATTGGTAAAAATAAATAAATAAATAGGTGGCCGCAACATAATGCACTAAGGATAGAGGACCCTAAATGATGTACTGTAGCTGCACAACAGAAGGTCATTCCACTACAAAGAAAGACAGGAAACGGCTATGACTGTAAGTCCTTTATACCGCATAGATGATTTTTATCTTTTGATCATTGAACACTACTACCGCCATGATCAGAAATGCCATAAAATGAGGGGTTCTATAATTGTACAGATGCTTTGAGATGATTTTAGCCCATGTATATTCTTTGGCCATGATTAAACTAGACACAGAGGGTCATATTTTAACACATGTTATCTAACACATTTTTAAGCACTCGTGGAAACAGAATTTGACACCTTTATACATTCACCTGATCACGGCCAACCCAATGCTCCCTCCTAGGGTTGACCATGACTAGCAAACACATTTTTATACTTTAGCTATAGTGGTGTTTAATAATGTGTTAGTTAAAGTTAGCTCTTTATCTTTTATTAACATGACCTATTTCCTTAACCTACACAAGATCTTTGAGATCATTATAATAAGAAAATGGGCAATTTCAGAAAGTAAAATGCTGGATGAATTTTCTGAATTGAAGGAAAGGGAAAACTTGAGTTCCATATGGATTCCCAAAATAATCTTATAAAGTGTTTAATATTAATTGCATCTCTTATTCTGAAGGTTTGTATATATGCATTGGTAAAGGCAAATCTGCCTGTGTCTTCAGGAAATAAAAAAATAGAACTTAATTTCATCTCGAACAAGAAAATCTATTGGGACCTAAATCTTATTATCCTATTTCCAACTGACTTTAAGATTATAGCTAAAATACAATACAGGCAAGGAGTCATAAAAATATTTGGCCAAATCCTGGTATCATCAAATTCAATGGTCAAAATCCCATTGAAGTCAATGAAAGCAAGATCACTCCCATTACTTCCTGCTTTAGAACCAGTTTAGGACTAGCCTGCGCATGGTGTGGGGGTTGGGCACAGTTACAGTCCTTGCACTCACAGCAGTGGTCATTAAATATTAAATTGAGATGTCTGGATTTATTTAATTCTTCATTTCTTAATGGTTGGGGTGTGAAAAAAATAACAGATGGAATTTTAATCATATCTTGCTTATAATTTATTAGTGTTATTATTTTATCATGCACTGCGGAGATATTAATTGATTGCCAGTATTGCAAGGAGCTCCAAGAATTTTAGAAAATAAGATGGTTTCATTCATTAAGCAACAATTTTCCAAATGTGTGATTTAATACTGTTGAATGATTCACGTTTTGTTTTTCTTTGAAAATTGGAGAGAAATGGAAGGAGGATTTAATTTACTCTGAAGATATTTTACTCAGAAGATCTCAATTCTGGCTGTTTTACACTGGTGCAACGCCACTGATTCCCCTTGAATAAATTCTGATTTACAACAACATAAAGGAGAAGCCTTAGAATTCACTTTCCAATCAGGTTAGGATGGTCTCTAATAATACAAGAAATAAAAATAAGTGCTTTGCTCAAGGAGAAGCCACTCAGCAAGTCAGTGACAGTCAGGAACGGAACCAGGTCTTCCTAACTCCCAACCCCAGGCTCAATCCATTAAACATAGACTCTCTATTTTGTTCCTCCTTCTCCTTGCTGGGCTTCAATGGACTTTGGATCAAGCACCTGAGGAACTAAAAAGGAATAAGCCAGCTGTGTTACAGCTCATGGCTAAAAAAATCACTAGTCCTATTGATGCTGATACTCCAGGAGCGGGAAAAGATTTTTCAGTCCAGGGCTACAGCCCTGGCGCTCCACAGAAGGAGAAAGAGGGAGAGAATGGGGATAAAGGGATGGGGAGAGAGCAAGAAAACCACGTTTAGGAATGGGACAAGAGAAGTGAATGAAGGACTAAAGCTGATTGTAGATTAACAGAACTCGTTGAATATTGAAGAGAAATATTAATTGAATACATTTGACAATATGAAGGGAAACATGCCAAACTATATATTCCATGAATAGCTTTCCACTAGTTATCAGTAATCCCAAAGAAGAAAGAGGGAACATACTGAAAGGGGAAAAAAAATGTGAGTAAAGGAAGCTGAAAAGAGGCCTAAGAGCTAGAATCACCAGTACTTTTTAGCTGCTTTGTTCTGGTCTAGCAAGGTAGAACAGCCTGAAATAAGGCTAAAATGATTAAGATGGGTTTACATTGCTTTGCACTGGCTGAGTGGCATAAAGAATCACACCGATGAAGCTGGCCCCATGTCTAAAAGGGGGAAAGGAGTGATGGTCTAGCAGCAAAGATTAAAACTGACATTTAAAAATGTATTTATGCAAACATTATTATGAGGGAAAATGCAAAGAGACTGATGGAAAGCCACACCAAACTAATCAAGGCATACAAAAAGCTGCAAAAAGGAAGAAAAAAATAATTAGGAACATATACACACCCACATAAATATATGTCAATTGTTTTTTGTTTGGTAGTAACATGAGACATTTTCAGCTGGCATTTTCTGGTATCTTTTACAATTAAATTTACAGATGGGAGAATAATGCAAAATATTTTCATTTGATATTAACTTGAATTCTTAAACTAATTCCCTTCGTCTGCATTTGCTCCTCATTTGTGTTTGCTTTCCTCTAATGTTTGTTTGATCAAGTTTTATTGACACAAACAATAACGGAAGAGATTTGAGTGTAAGTCGGGGTGGGAGAAGAGGGAAACATATATGATCAAGGCAAAAAAAAAAAAGCAGTTTAGACTGTAAATTTCATGTGGATTTTAACATGTTCATGTTTCCTTTGAAGCTATATATGAAAGGTCGTAAATCCATACACAAAAAAAGAGAAAGGAGACTAGAAAACAAGAGATTTATAGCACTGTGATGTGTATTGTATAGGCCAGGTGCCAGCATCCCAGCTTTCACACTTACAAGATGGATATGATGAATAAACCCAAGAAAAGTAAAATCACAGAAAATCAAGTTACATTCTGTTTTGGTTTTGTGCATTCATTTAGAATGTCTTTAGATAAGAACAGTCTGTCATGTTTAGCATACTAGCTAGGAGTCCGATCCTGCTAGGTGCTGAGAGACCTCAGTTCACATTCACTTATTGAGGTTTCTGCTAGTTGACTGCAAAGGGATTAAATAACGTAATGTATCATTACCACTGGGAGGGGGGAAGCTTCACTCGCGTATTATAGTTGTATAGTTTTCGAAACCTGAATATAAAAATCACATTTACTCCTGAAACAGAGAAGCAACACTTTTCCTGCTTCACAGCCTGCACGTGATGTTGGGAGGAGGATTTTAATACAACCTTTATAGAAAAAAAATCTAATTATTGATTCTTCATGTAATCATTAAGGGTCCAATCCTGCTGTCGTTAAAGTAAATGATACAACTCCCACTTGATGTCAATGGTGCAGGATCAAGCCTTCATTCAGCAGACAGGCTCTTGGTCATCCACAAAAGATATGGTGTATATCACGTGTGGAAGTTAATAAATGACAGGCAGAGAGAAACACACAGAGAGACACACACACGCTGCTCAGAAGCATATCCTTTTCTTTGCAAGGCTAGAATGCAGCTTCCTTATCTCTCAGGCCCACACATGCAGTAAAATGGCTGATCCACTGAAAGAATTCCTCATTTTGCAAAATAATGGTGAAACCTGTAGGCAATTATGTGGGATGTGGTGTGTAAAAGGAAAGCTTTCAGCTACACTTCATACCAACAGGGAAAAAATATTTATCGCCACATCTAAAATCTTGAAAAGGAAATTAAGAATGCATAATAATCTCCACTGGCCTCCACTGCCACATACTAGAGCTGCTTTTTCAAAATCACTGGAATTAATTACAGTACTGAGTAAGAAAACACAGATTTCTCTTTATAGCTTGAAGACGAAATTCAGTATGGATGAAGAGAAAAAAGCTGAGTAACACTTTAGCACTTTAAGATCAATTGACATACTGAGGATAGTACTAGTGTAACTTACACAATATATCACCTTTTCCCCTGGAAGAACTCAAACCAGTTTAAAAACTGTGGGCCAGATCCTCAGCGGGTGTAAATTAATGTCTCTCCATGGACTTCAAAGAAGCTATGTCCATTTAAACTAGCTCAAGATCTATCATTGCTAAAACTTTGGTTATGCCCTACTAATTTCCCTCCCTGACAACTTTAATTGCTTTCTCTTAATTGTTAGCCCTTCTTGTCTGTCCAAAACACTGTCCCCAAACTGATTTTTCTTTTGCCCATATCATACATATTACCCCTCTCCTCCCACCCCCACTTACCTTCAAATCTCTGCACTGGGTCCACTCTTCTGAATTCAACTCAATCTTCTCACCTTCACGTTTTAAAACACCCAGTGGGCCAGATTCTGATCTTAGCTGAATCAGTGCAATGTAAATCCATTTACTTCAGTGGCTTTACTCAAGATTTACACGGGCATGGCTTGAGATCAGCATCTAGCTGCGTAACTCTGGGCTCATCTTTCATTATTATTAATCATGTTTATTACAGTAGTGACTAAGGGCTCCATTGTGCTAAGCATTTACACACACAAAGGAGCAGGCCATCCCTGCCTGAAAGAGGCTAGAGTCTAAATAATCTTACACCCTTTTTCTCCTACTCCCTGTCTCATTCTCAATGCTTCATCAAAACTAATGTTTCTATCTTTCCTTCCTTTACGTTCACCTGATTGCCAAGTCCTTTCTGCCATAATCTATGACTGGGAAGCTGTTCCAATCAACATTCCCGGAGTGCCTACCTTCTTTTACTTCCAATCACTCACAAAATCATAAAATCTCATCATCAGATGTTCTTGCAAGATTTCACCCACATCCAAATTACAAACAGGAATTTAGGTCTCTTCTGTTCTTTGAACTGACCTAGAATCAAACCTCCTAAGAGCAGGTTCAAATCTGGGATTTTGAATCCTTCCCAAAGAAACGCAAAGAGGACCACATTTTAGGTCCTTCTCCAGTCCTATTAGTCATAACTTAATCCAAACCTTAAGCCACAAAACTGTACAATTTTAATAAGAGCACCACCAAAAAAAAATTGAAAATAAAAGGAAGGAGGCTGAGAATGGCATTCACAACTATTGTCATTCATGAGTAGCATATATCATATTAAGAAGAGAGTCAAAGGGCCTCATTCTCCTCTTCCCTAAACTGCTTTTACACTAGTGTGCCTCCACTGACTTCAATGGAGTTAATCCAAATTTATACTGTCTGAGTGAGAAAGAGATGCGGACTCCAAAAAAGTGGGACCAACAATAGCAAATACAATAAAGTTCAATTTCCTCCTCATTCTCTCATAGACAAAAGCTGCTTTGATTTCCTCCAGGGTTTTGTTGAGGCGGCAGCTCACTCATCCAGAAAAATAAAGATTTTCCATGAATTGGTACTTCCACTTTTTTTCCCCAGTCACTCTCAGTAAATTGAATGTGAGCACCTGCTGCCAGATCTACAAAATATAGGATCTGCCTAACCTGAAAGAGCTGCAGAATATTTTGATTCCACATTTTGCGAACAACAAGATGTAATGGTGCTACTATTGTGGACATGGTTGCTAATTAGTGGAAGTAATTCTCATTTACTTCCTTTGGAGTTAAGGATGAAGTTACAATCTTTCCAGTGTTCGTGTTTCATTTCCAGTAGAATTCCTTGGCCATACTCTGTAGTTTCCATTACAAAATGAAATGTCGTACATTCCTGAGGATCCAAAGGATGACACTGATGCAAGGTCAAAGGCAATAAACACTCAGCTGGTGTAAATCAGCATAAGTCAATTGTTTGAAGATATAGGCCTCAGTTCAGTAAGGTATTACCTTCTGGGTGCACTCTCGTGTTTGGTACTGTGCAAACTTTTCTGTTTTATGGTACATTTTCTCTTATGAGGGATCCCATTCATGCAAGATTTCTGGCACTGTTTTGCATACTGAAGAAGTTTGGATAAACATCTTTTACATACTTATTTGACTCAGTCTGAACCTTTCCCCATTTTGAAGTTTACTATTAAAACTTGGTTTGCCAATGAACAAATCAGATATGGCTCAGAAGACACATAGGAGGAGGCACATAAGGGATATGCAGTTAAAAGGCACTATGCCATATTCATCCCTGATGTCATACCCTTGAGGTCCCTGGATTTACAACAAGGATCAATTTGCCTGATATTTTCAGAGAGTTCCGTACATAACTTTAAGGCTTACAGAAAGGAGCAGAAAATGTTGAGGTATTTTCCATATTGATGTCAATAGATACACATAAGAACAGCAATCTAAATCCAATCACAAACCAGCAACTTTTCAGTCCAACTTGAGTCTGCAGCTTAGTTCTGGTAGGTACTGGAAGGAACACAATTCTCTGGGTTTGTAAACAGAGGTAAAACCTCCAAGCTTTCCTGACAACAGTAAAATCAGGAAGTTTTTCCTGAGTCAAGAAGACAAACTGATGTATTTGGTTTGCTGGGAAATAAACTAGATTCCCTAGCAGGAATTCAGCTTTTAAATTTGAAGTAGCTTGCCAATGTGGCTTTTAATATTTGTTATTAATATTAGCACTTAGCCAATATTGGCAACATTGCTAGGTTGTTTCCATTAGGAAGAGAAATTGATTATGAGAGTTGGGTATTTCTTTGGTGCAACTCTATTTATTTACAAAGAATGTACATAAAGTCCTGTTTCCCTGAACACAGTAGGAATAATCCAAGCCTGCTTTCCAGACAGTCCTGCACCCAAAAAAAGGTTGCTCTCTTGACTCCCTCCCAGATCATACTCACCAATACTTCTCTGGCTTTCTGGTCCTGTATGCTTCAAATACACACAGCTTCCCCAATCAATGCTCTAACTTGTGTTTGCAATCAGTCCAAGGGAAACTCCTCTGATTCTCCAAGCTAGTTCTTGCTCAGGCCTTCCCATATGGTCCATGAATTGACTGGTAGCTTCTAATTGTTTTAACTATCACTAAACCAAGGCCCTTGAACAATATAACTGCACCATAAAGATTTTCTTGTGTTTAATAGGTGAGGTAATGAATGTACTGCTCTCATTTGCATTAATCCCATGCATTTGTTTACAATAAACCCTCTTGAACCTCTCACTCTTTGACTTTCCTTGTGTTAGGTCATCAAATCATGCTCCTAACTAAAATATGTCCTTCCAATATGATTAAAACAATGTGCAAAGTATTACAGACACAGGCACATGTATACTCCACCCACTTTGTAGTCAATGCCCAAGTGCTGTTTGCATTGTGCCTGCATTATTTGGCCATGTCCCTTTTCATAAGCATTATGCCTGCATTTATATATATAGACCAAGCTGACCATCCTCAGATTATATAGATATATTTTTTGTCTGAGGATGGTCAGCTTGGTCTATGCTATTCCCCATTAATTGGCCTTTGAAAATCTAGCTCCATGGGCCTGATTCTCTCTGTTACTCCAATTCTACAACAGTATAATGACACTGAACACAGTCCATTACATCAGTGTCAAAATAGGATATTAAGAGGGGAGAATCAGACCCTTTGGCTTTCCCTCCTGTGAGTTCTTCCTTCTCTTTCCTTTTCCTCTTTGTTCATGCAGTTTTTCTTTTTCTGTTTCCCCTCAATCCATTTTTCTACAATGTTTATTCATTAAACCTGCATTTTCTTTCTCTTCAAGGCACTTCTCCGATTCCACCTTTCTCTGCCCATTATTACCTTATGAATGTCATTTACTGTTTCTATTACATTAATCGAGAGACTTCAACTGAGACTGGGGCCCCAATGTATGAGGCACTGTACAAGACAGAGCCAGTCCAGACCCTGACATATTTACAATCTAAACAGACAAATCAGACTCAGAATGAGAGAAAAGAAGGATTATTATCCCCATTTTGCAGATGAGGTACTCACCCTAATCCTAACCTTTCCTTTCAGCTTCAATTGGAGTTTGCAGGTGCTCAGGTCTTATCAAAGTCAAGCACTGAATGATTTGCTTCAGGCAGCCTGCAGCAGAGCTAGGAACTCAACCCTGATCTCCTGAATCCCATTCTCCTTTTGTCTCCTATTTATTACTGCCCCTTGTTATGGGTCTCTTCCTTTTTTCCTTCACCCGACTTTTATTCTTCCTTTCCTCTTCCTTCTCTCCTAAGCTGCACTCTCTTCCCTAGCCCCTGCTTCTTTAAGCCCTTCCTCTTTATTTTCCCTCCCTCTTTCTCACAGTCTCATGGGGGACCAGGGGTGGGGGTGAGGAGGATCAGACTCTTGGGGGACTCCTAGCATGTAGATGAAATTCCACCAGTTTTCTGCACATGAATTGTATCATTCCCCATACTTGTGAATTTCTTCACACTTGGAACACATTTGGGTTTCTTCTATAATTGCTGGGAGACTGAGCCGAGCAGTATTCAAAGAGCTGCCAGAGCCTTCTCCCTGCCTGCCAGACTCCAGGGAATTGCAATCAGTGATGTTCTGCCTGGGTTCAGACAAAGCACTAACCGCAGCCAGCTCTCTCTCTCCCCATCGGAGTGGTGAGCGGTGGACAGCCCCGGCCTTCTTCAAAGACAGGAGCGGGTGGTCCCAGATAGGCAAAGCTTGGAGCCTTCCCCCTGGCAAGCAAGGCAGGGAGAGCACTCATCGGTTTTTCACTCACCGCCACTCAGGTTGGAAACCCAACTTTGAAAGGGGTGATCACAAACCAGGGCTGGGAGCGGGGCTAGCTGGTGTCTCTCCAGATTGCTGGGGTAGAACGGGTGTTTCCCCAGAGGAGTTCACCTGCAACCCAGCCTCCCATCTCTACCCACCCCCGCCATGTGAAAAAACCCTGCCCCATGAGTTTTAAACTGCAAGTGGATTAATTTGTGCTGGGGGGAGGGCTCTGCCTTCTGATGATCAGTCACTTAGGGCAGTGGTTCTCAACCTATTTAACATTGTGGGCCGCACATGCAGCACTCTGTGTGTTATGTGGGCTGCATCCTCGCAATATATATACTACCTTTATGGCCCTGCGGATGTCACACGGGCCGCAGCTGTGTGCTGATTGGGCTGCAAGTGGCCTGCAGGCTGCGGATTGAGAACCACTGACTTAGGGCCTGAGGTTAGGTGCGCCATGCTCCATACAGGGAATAAGCCCTGGTACTAGGGGGTTAATAGTGAGCTTTGCTGCAGCCAGACTTGGTAACTTCAATGGAGCAAACACAGGGGGGAGATGCTTGATAATGTTCTCTGTGCAAGGCTTTAAGGCGTGCAGAGAGGGAACTGCATTCCGTACTTTGGGTCACTGCCAATATCTCAGTTAGCTACGTTGGGAAGATCCCTGGGTTTGCCTTAAAACAGAGCTAGTATTTTGGATGAAATTCCCCTCCCATTTCTTCTTGTTCAGAATGAAAGGGGCCTTAGCTGCTGCTCTGCCATTTCCCACTCGCTCTCTCCCATCGTGGGCCAAGGGGGAGGCGGCTGCTTGGCTTTTATGGTCTTTGATGTGCCTATAAATCATGCTGCTTCAGGCTCTGGACAGAAGGTTTTACGCTGTTGACAGTGGAGCTGATGGTTAACTACCACTCTGAACCCCAGGGGTGTCACTAGCTGGGGACAATTAATCCCCCGGGCAGGCCCGCTGCAAAGCTTGCCGCTCCACTGATGCTCACAGAGCTGCTAAGAGATCTGTGCTCCAGCTGCTGCCTGCGTGCAACTGCCGCGGCGCTAGTACATCCAGAAGGCTCCTGCCGCCCCCGCAGGGACCCATGTTCACAGCCTGCTTGCGTGTCTCTTTCCAGGTGCGGGTGGGCAGGGAGGAGCAAGTTCAGTGGCTGCGGAGCTCTGAGGACATGGGAGAGACACTGATAGAGGTGGAAGAGGGGCACTTTCCTTCTGGGTGGAAGGCGGGAAGTGATGTTGAAAGGAGGGGGACATGGATATGGTGTGGCGGGCTAAGAGCGATGCGAACAGGGGTAGCAGAGATGCAGCCTGTCATGGTGCAGGCTGTCAAGCTGGGCACAAGCGGGGCAGCTTTTCCCTTCGTGTGCATCCAGAAGGGTTTGTTCTGGGGCTCTGAATAAACTGCAGTTAGCTGTCTGATCCCAACTTCCAGAAACCATTCCCATTGCTTTCGTGTGACCCTCCAAACTGCACCACTTAGCATCTTCTTGGCACAACTTCCTCCTTAACTTTTTCCACCATTCTGCTGTCACAGGCTTACTGTGAGAGAGGCCTTAAATCTGACTGTCTAATGACAAGGAGATCTAAACTGGAATCCTTTACAAGCACAATGTCCCAGAAAATAAAGGTTTGATGCTACATTTGTACGCACCTCTCCTCTGACATATTCTGAAATGATACCCCTGCTTAATTTCTTTTGTGGCTCTTACCCCACCACACCCTCGTTTGTAATGTAATTTGCCTCTGAGAGTGGTGCCTGCTAATTGCTGATCCATTTAAATGTAGCCTGAAACAGGAGGTGACATTTAAACAGCGCTTTATTTGCTTACCAGGCGACTCCATGATCTGGCTCCAGTGGCCCATAGTGTTACCCTTACTACAGTGTTCAGCTAATGTACTCAGGGCACAACATAAAACCCCAAGCTGCACTCAGTAATACAGTAAGCCCAAAGTGTCTAGTGGATCACTTGAATCTTTGCCTTTATAACACTTGAAAATACATGATCATTTTAAAGTGCAGGTGTTTTTTAAAGAGGTTGTGAATTTTGTGTTGGTTAAAGGATCTGGCTTTGCCGCTCTACATATCTATCCCCCATCACCGGAGTATGTGTTAATTTATCCTTACAACACCCTCTTGAAATAAGGCAGTATTTATAGTTCAGTCTGACAGAGGGAGAATCTAGGCTCAGAGAAATTAAGACCTAGATTTTCAAAGGTCTTTAGGCACCTAAGGTGCAAATAGGCACTTAGTGAAATGTTCAGAAGTGTCTAGGTGTCCAACTTACATTGTATCAGTGTGGGAGTTAGGCCCCTTGATGCTTCTGAAAATCCTACTAGGCACCTATCTGCATCTTACGGCACCTAAAGACCTTTGAAAATCTGGCCTAATGTGACTTGCCCAAAATCACCCGGGAAGTCTGTGGCAGAGACAGGAACTGCACGCACATCTCCTGAGGCCCAGTTTAGTGCCTTAGACACAAACCTGACAGAAGTTCTTTACTAGTGCAAGAGTTTCAACATGAACCGCAGCAATGCACGGTTTTCCTATGCCACCATTGTTTAAACCTGACCTGGAGGGATATCTCTAAGGCTGGGAAGCTAGTTTACTCTCCAGGCCCATTCAGATCTTGGTCTCTCTGCTCAGCCTGCTAACAAGGTGGTTTTGTGTTGTGGACAGTATTATGTTGACTGACTGATAGTCCCCAACTCATTTCACCTTGGGCACCGAATAGCTCTTAAATGGTGAGAGTGGGTGTTTTCTGATAGTGTGTGTTTAACCAGTATTTTGACACCTACACGTCTGCAGTTTGCAATAATAATTAATATATTTTTCAACTGTATGAGCAAAGGTGACATTTAAGTACAGGACACTGGTAGTGCGGCCATGGCGGCTGGCATATGATATTAGAAAAGCCCGGTCATGAAGGTGTTAGAAGCAGCATCAGTAGGTCTGCTGCCTAGTGCCCTCTGCTACCATTCAGTAACAGGAAAACCTAATTGTGCTGAATGGAAATGTACACCTTCATCACTGATTATGACATGGAAGAAAATTACTATATGATTGGCATCATAATGGCCAATAGTGAAATGTGATGACACACCAATATGATGTACATTTCCATTAGGAATGATAAATCAAAGGTTATTCTTTTGGTTTTGATTTATGCCTGGAAAATGTTATCCGGGGAAATCTCAATTTAAATCTCTTGAACCATAAAAAGGACGTGAGTGCCCTCTTTTGGAGGCATATGAGAATTGTAGGCCTGACAATGCTTTTCCCACTGATTTGTTTCCCCCATATATTTTAACCTTTCAATTTTTAATTACAGGTACTTGTCCCCAGCAGCCTCTAGTATTTTCAGTAATATAATTCAGTGTCCTTTCCTGTATTTTATTCTCTGTTTCAGAAGTAGACTGGATAACATTTAATCCTGTAAAATCTCCTCACAACCAGAGGCCTTAAGCTTATTGGTAATCTTATTCCAGGAATAGAGTACAGAACTGTACACGGCCTGTACAGTTATTTCTAGAGCTGGGTGAAAAGGTTCATATTTTCTGAGCCAGACTAGGCAAGCACAAACCTATGGGTGCAGATGATCAAGATCTAGGCTGTGCAGGGAGAGATTATGTTTGGATTTCTCTCTGAATGGTTTGCTCAGGCTAGGGACTGCTCTACTTTACGTTTGATTTAACTCATGGTAGAACAGAAGAAGGCTGAACAGGAGATGGGGGAGGCAAATACCCGGGGGTCCTGATCCTGCTAAGCCTTCTCCTTGATCTACCCCTCCCCCCCGCCCCGCCCCACATATACACTTTTCTCAATCACTATAGACAACATCATTCGGCCTGTTACTCGGGCCTATAACCTGGGTGTCGTGTTCTGTTCAGACCTCTTTCTCGGTTCTCACATCCAAGATATGGCTAAATCTCATCTATTTTTTTCTGCATCACATCTCTAAGATGTGGCCTTGTCTATCCATCCACCCAGCTAAAGCTCTCATCATCTCATATCTCAGTTATTGCAATATTCTTTTCTTTGGCCATGACACATGCCATCTTGCCCTGCACAGAATGCTGCTGCAAAGTTCATTTCCTTACCTCATTACTTTGACCACGTAAGCTATTCTGAAACCACACTTACAAGGATCAAAAGGATCGTGCACTCAATTTTTGATAGGCAAAATCTAACTGAAGAATACATACTCAAGGAAGTTAGATGCATAGGAAGGTAAAGAAATAGGATTGAAAATGATGACTCTGAGTGGGGCTAGATACTTTGATACTGTTTAACTATAAAGCCTTATCACAGCATTTCTTATGATGTCACAATGGCCATTGGATGATGACATTCAATTCAGGAAATATATATACATGGCTCATTTGTCTGACTTGGATGTATTTTGAGAATTTTTGCAATCTTTATTACATGAGTTCTTGATACCAAAGGAGACACAATAGGTAGAAAGTAATGCAGGAGACAGAGCATGCCTGAGAATGTATTCGGTACATGATACACTATATAGAGCAGAATGGAAGGCACATATTAATTGTCTCTGTCAAATGCCAAGATACTCTTTCTCTTTTCCCCGTTATGTTGTTAATCCTGTAATACAGAGAACATTCCTCTCCCCGTTACACCTCCCAAACATGGACAAAATCCTTTAATATTTTGTAATAAATTAAACGTTGGGAATAAGGACAACACATGCTGATGAAAACAATCAAGAAGTATGCACACTTCTGTTGGATAATTTTTCTTTGGAGGTCCTATATTGATGAATCTAGGTGCTTGTATGGCCCTTCAAATAACCTCACAATCAGTAATGGATTTTAGGCGGGAAAGCACATCCCCATTTTATAGATGGGGAACTTGCTAAATTAATCAACTTGCACCAGGTCATGCAGGAAGTGTGAGGCTGAAGTAGGAATTAACCCTGGTCTCCTGCATCCCAGTCCAGTTCCCTATATGACCATACTTAGGATAGGGCTTCTCAACTCAGAAAATTCTGTTGTCTTTTTCTTGCTTGTGGCTGTCACTTTTCAAATAATAAAATTTTACTAGCCTAGATCTCCAAGATGAAAGAACTGGTGGATTGGTCTGATCCAAATTGTTGGTATACATCTCCTTGCTATGAATAAGACTAGGGAAATGCATTTTTTTAGTTGTTCATTATTGTATAGAACACATGTTGTATAGAAGACTAAGAGAGTTCTTGGTTTGTTTGCCCAATATTTCATAAAGCAGGGATTGGCAATCTTTGGCATGTGGCCCATCAGGGAAATCTGCTGGCGGGCCGGGACAGTTTGTTTACCTGCTGCGTCCGCAGGTTCGGCCATTCGCAGCTCTCACTGGCCACGGTTCGCTGTTCCAGGCCAATGCGGGCTGCGGGAAGCAGCAGCCAGCACATCCCTCAGCCTGCACCGCTTCCCGCAGCCCCATTGGCCTGGAACGGTGAACCGCAGCCAGTGGGAGCTGCAATCGCCCAAACCTGTGGACACTGTAGGTAAACAAACTGTCTGGCCCACCAGTGGATTTCCCTGATGGGCCGCATGCCAAAGGTTGCCAATTCCTGTCATAGAGAATTGTTTAATGTTTCCTAGACCACATGTTTTCAATCACAAGGTAAGACCTCCTAACAGTGTACAAGTTAGTAATTTGACACAGGCATTTAAGACTCTGTCTACACTACGAACCTTACAGCAGCTTCACTGCTCTAAGGTCTCCTGTGTAGCAGCTCTGCTCACAGGTCTCTCTGTGATAGCAGGAGAGATCTCTTCTGCCAGCATAATTAAACCACCCTCAATGAGCAGCAGTAGCTATGTTGGCAGGAGAGCATCTCCCACCGACACAGCACTGTTCACACCAGCACTTTTGTCTCTGAAACTTATGTTATGCACTTTGGTGCATATCATTGTAATTAGCAAAACATGAAACAAATGAGAAGTAAAGAAATAATCTAAGACCAAGATTTCAAAAATGGGTGTTTGATGTAAGGCTCCAAACCCATAGTTAGGCTTTATGCCCCCAATTGAGCAAGACATGGAAGCCAGTGCTAACTGAGTGCTTAATCAGTCCAAATCTTTTCCCAACAGGTTTCTTTTTTCAGTGAGAAGTTCGTCAAAACCGACCCATTCCCGCAAAGAGTTTGGATTACCATAAATCAACATGTTCTGCTAAAAACCCATTTCATCCAAAAATTCCCGACAAGCACAACTTTGGAGCTTCAGTGCCAATGCTCCTTGGCTCCCTGCTGTCTGCCAGGTGGGCTGTGCACGAGCTTAGCAAGCAAGCTGGCGGGAAACCAGGCAGGGTCTTGTCAGGAACTGGCCCAGCTTCCATTGCAATTTTGTTGAAATTGAACAGTCTCCATGAAAGGGTTCTATTTTGACAAAGCTGCATCCTCTGATGGGAAAAAAGTTCCATCAGAGAATTTATGAACAGTTCCACTCTATATGGATTTAGGAGCCTAATTTTAGCCCCCCCGTTTTTGAAAATCCAGCTCAAAACACTCCCAACTAGGCGAGGGGTGGGGAGAGGATGGTTTGGGAGCAAGACTGATACTCAAACATCAGTTTTGAATGGATTGTGATGCACATCATGCTCTTATCCCTTTCATGTCACTTAGGTAAAGAGGAATCTTAAAGCAGCAATGCTTAGGAAGAAAAAACACAGCAAGTGTATTTTCAAATGCCCTTAGCAGTTTCTTTTTATTTTGTTCTCCAAAGCCACTGCTATTCAAGTTCTCTCCTCCTTAGAGCAATAACAGCTAAATTGTTCTATGCATCACATGGAGAGGTATACACAGAGCTCCCATTAGCAAAAGGAGGAGTCAGGGACATTTTTCACCTGTACTGCTTTAACAGTACAGTCCTATAGGTCAGCAAGATGTGCTTCAGAGGAAGAGACTGCTGGAAAAATATTAATCACATAATGCTCTCTCATTAATAGTTCCTGTATTTGTCTACTGCAATCATATTTTTTAATCCTAAATCCATATTATTTTGCATTAGTCATATTTATATTAACAGTTTAAACCATTAGACATGCACTCAGTATAACAAATCTGTATTGGATGCATGGGGACTTGTTTGTTTTGGCGGGAGAGAAAAGGGACGTGACATTTGAATTTACAGTCAAACTTTGATAATCCACAAACCCTAATTTATTTGCAATGAATTCATATTCCTTAACTTATATTAATTGCATTGAAATTTCCGTCAATTATCCAAACTCTCAGTTGTCAGAACTCAGTCAATATCCCTTGCATCATAAAATGCATTTAGATTCATATGTGCAGAGAGAGCATGATGTCTTCAAATAGCAGAAAATTCTTTGAAATTCTAAGAAAACAGTGCAGTGGGATGATTTAAATCATGTTAAACTAACTCTGGCATGTGGAGAATTTCAATTTAATTGGTTGTATAGAGGCCAAGCCCAGAAGTTTAGACCATAAACATAGACAATTATATACTAGACAAATTACAATATACATTATATACATATCTTATAAATTACATAGTAATAGAGGAGACAGAAGGAGGGGGAAAGAGAGGTACTTAAGATACCCATAAGTGTAGAATGTAGGAATTGCCACGTGATATCGGACCAGTAGTCCCTCTATCTTGCATCCTGGCTCCGATGGTCATTTCAAGATTTTTCAGAGGGAGGTGTAAAAGTCCAAACAGACAGTTTTACAATACATGAATCTGGGGGGTGGGGAGGAATATTCTTCCAACCCCAGACAATTAGTGGTTGGTTTATATTTTGAAGTGCTTGAGTTGGTAACCCTTACAAATGTTATCCTAGGTAGGGTACCTGTGGATGGTTTCTTACCACTTGTATAAATGTCTGATCATTTTTGGAGTCTAGTAAGCTCTTCTCTTCAATAGTAGCTACGGCAGAGAGTTCCACAGGTTAATTGCCTATTGTGTAATAAAAACAAAAAAAATCCTTTTGTCAGATTATTTTTGCTTTTTTTATTTAATTGGTGAACCTCTTATTCTTTAGTGTGTGTGTGTGTATGTGTGTGTGTATACACACAGATACTTACGCATCTCTTTTTATGCCTAAAACCATCTATCTATATACCTATAGCTATATAGGAAAAATTGCAGCTCTTAAGAAGAGATATTAGGAAGATGTATTTAGTTTAATTACACACTGAAAAGGGGCACCTATTCATGTGCTCTAAGTGCCCTTGATATAACGTACAAATACCACAAAATTATTCCCCAAACGTACCTAGAATGCAGCAGTAGCATTCACTATACCCCAACATCAGCAATCCAAGCGATTCAAAAGTTCCAAGTAGCAGTTGTACATTTACTTACATTTTATATTATACAAAAATGCAGAACCCTTGTCTTTAGCTGAAGTCCAGAATGACTTGCATATTACTATTAATGACCTTAACTTTGACATTATCTGTTTCCAAGGTTGTGTTCCTCATCTTTTTTTTTTTAAGTTGTTACTTGAAACCATCTCTTTTCACATTCTTTTTACCAACAACCTGGAATTTACGAACAACCCAGCAATAATAAATTAGCAAACACCTGCAGCGAAGGAAAACCATATGGTAAGAGGAAAGATTTAGGTTTCAGTATTCCAAGAGGCTTATTATAAAATATCAATGCAAAAAGAAAAGTTAGAAAATAGAGGCAGAGTACTGCAAATGTAGAACTTAGTTATGCCACATATGCACAGCCCAGCGTAAAGACAGATACAGGACTGCACTGTCAACGCAGGAGTTCATGGGGGAATTCTTCCTTCTTAAATCACAGCCTTCCTCCCTGAGGCTGCAGGGAGAGAGTGCCTGCTTCTACACCCCTTTTTCAGGTGGAACATAATCCCTATTCTGCACCAGTTGCCCTCCATGAGCCAGACAGAAGGGAAGGAGATTTGACCATGGCCTGACTTCCTTCCCTCCACCTTTGGGGCATTGTACAGACCTCAGGAATAAGGATGGAGCAGTCTCCGTGCTTCCATGCACCCAGGGGCTAGAATTTTACTTTGCCCTGGCAGATCCCTGCAAGCACCCCACACCCCATAGCCTCCCCTCAGTGTCGGTGAGCAGGCAGGATCTGGCCATGAACTCGTTAATTTGTGTATGGTGCTTTTGAAAATGCAAATTCCTATTTGAATTATTTGTATAAACAGGCCAAATTCAGCATCAGTGTAAACAGGAGCAAATCCATTGCCTTCAATAAAGTTGCACTTGCTTTATGCCAGGGCTGAATTTGGCCACAATTCCAAAGCCAGGATTCTTTTGTTAAGTAGAATGGGCCAGAGTCTCTGCTGAGACAATAGAAGAGTGTAGGGGGATGGGAAGGGCAAATGGTTCTAAACCATCTCTCTGATCCCTAGATCCTGGACTTGCTGGTGGGGGGGAAGGGTCTCAATTGTCCCCCAGTGTAATCGACAACAGCCTATTTAAGTGTTTAAATGTTTGAAAAATTACACCCCTCATTCCTGTTGACTCCCAGCTCTACTTCCTTGACTCCAAATTAACCCTGCTCTGCAGAACCAGCCTATCTCAGCTGGGCTGCGGGGATATGTGCCAGGGATGCCATATGTGTGAGTGTCACATGAGATGCATGACACTTGGAAGCCCTGTGCAGGGATTGAGATTTTTGGTTGGTCCCTGTGCAGGGAGAGGAGGCTTCTTGCACCCTCCCCCTTCCATACACACCTGAAAAGAACTCCCAAAGAAGGCAGGAAAGTAAATACTAAGGAGAGACTCAGTGGGACTCCCCTGCAGTCCATCAGCGGTGATTTGGAAGCTGAATAACTGACGGATAACATCATGCAGAGCATTGGTGCATTCAGATAGCTGCTTTAGTGCTTTGATCATCCAGTGCCAGATTGTGTTTGCCCATTACATGGGTCAGTTGTTGTAGGAGGGTGCATGGACCATTTGCAGCCAGGGGAGTACAGGAACGGGTCCCTTCAGACTCCCCTCAGGGGGGCACAAAGCACCATTCCAAAATGGGTTGGGAGGGTGGGGCATGACCCTGACCCTACTCTATAGTGGCTTGTCAAACAGGAAAACACACAGTGAAAAATCCGCTATGCCCCATAAAGACATATAGCATGTATTGGGGACCTGGGGGTGGTATCATGCCAGTGCCTCCCCACGTTCCCCCTGTGGTGCGGTGGCTCCATAAAAGGCAGATTCTTGAAGACGTAATAAGATCACAACGTAGAATCCGCTGTCATTCATGAGAGTTGTCATAAATATAAAGGGAAGGGTAAACCCCTTTGAAATCCCTCCTGGCCAGGGGAAAGCTCCTCTCACCTGTAAAGGGTTAAGAAGCTAAAGGTAACCTCGCTGGCACCTGACCAAAATGACCAATGAGGAGACAAGATACTTTCAAAAGCTGGGAGGAGGGAGAGAAACAAAGGGTCTGTGTCTGTCTGTAGTCGTCTTGGCCGGGGACAGAACAGGAATGGAGTCTTAGAACTTTTAGTAAGTAATCTAGCTAGGTATGTGTTAGATTATGATTTCTTTAAATGGCTGAGAAAAGAATTGTGCTGAATAGAATAACTATTTCTGTCTGTGTATCTTTTTTGTAACTTAAGGTTTTGCCTAGAGGGGTTCTCTATGTTTTTGAATCTAATTACCCTGTAAGATATATACCATCCTGATTTTACAGGGGGAATTTCTTTATTTCTATTTACTTCTATTTTTTATTAAAAGTCTTCTTGTAAAACACTGAATGCTTTTTCATTGTTCTCAGATCCAAGGGTTTGGGTCTGTGGTCACCTATGCAAATTGGTGAGGCTTTTTATCCAACATTTCCCAGGAAAGGGGGAGTGCAAGTGTTGGGAGGATTGTTCATTGTTCTTAAGATCCAAGGGTCTGGGTCTGTAGTCACCTAGGCAAATTGGTGAGGCTTTTTACCAAACCTTGTCCAGGAAGTGGGGTGCAAGGTTTTGGGAAGTATTTTGGGGGGAAGGACGCGTCCAAACAGCTCTTCCCCAGTAACCAGTATTAGTTTGGTGGTGGTAGCGGCCATTCCAAGGATAACGGGGGTAAAATTTTGTACCTTGGGGAAGTTTTGACCTAAGCTGGTAAAGATAAGCTTAGGAGGTTTTTCATGCAGGTCCCCACATCTGTACCCTAGAGTTCAGAGTGGGGGAGGAACCTTGACATGGTGGCACAGTGGTGGGATTAACCTGAAATCATTTTGAGATCCAGTTGAGATTTTTTGAACTAGAAATACAGATTTTAAAAAGGAATTTTTAGGAAGTCCAGAAGGCAGCTTTGAAACTGAAAGCAGCTTGGTTTCTCTCTGCTTTGTGGCCAAGCAGAGACAAAAGGGGATTATCTTGTGAATTGCAGGTTTTCTTTGCCTGGAGGCAGGGTACTTAACTCCTGCAGGGAAATTCACAGTCTTCCAACCCAGAGGTTTTTTTTTTTTTTCTTTTCTTCCTAAAAGTAAATAGGGGGTGTGTGCTCTACCCATTTGCCTGGAGACAAAAGTGGCAGGGTTTTTTTTAGGATTTTGATTTTTTTTTTTGTTTTACAAGGAGCACAGGTTTGAAAAGAAATTTTTTTTTTCTTTGGGCTGGGTAAGCAGGTTTCCAAGTAGTTGGAGGTTTTTTGCTTTAATTTGGGCCCAGAGCAGAGACAAGGGAATTGTCTTTTTCTGTAGGCTGACAATCACTATCAGAGAATAGGTATTCTATTCCAGCACAGCAAAATTTTACAGCCAAGTTTTGTTTGTTTATTTCCAAACCTCGGGTGTAAAGTTAGTTAAAAACAGAGAGGTTAGAATGGCCAAATCCTCAGCTCGACTACAGCTGGAATTAGCCAAATTTCAGGCTGAGGAAAAACAAAGGGAACATGAAAGACAGATAGAACTCATGCGGCTGAAGGAGGAGGAGAAGGAAAAAGAGAGGAAGCATGTGGAGGAGATGGAGAGGATAAAGGCCCAGCAGAATATACCAACAAACCCTAGCAATCCTTCTCCAGGTACCACTTCCCATCCCAGAAAGTTCCCCACCTACAAGGCAGGTGATGATACTGAGGCCTTCTTAGAAAACTTCGAAAGGGCCTGCCTTGGGTACAACATCTCTACTGACCAATACATGGTAGAGCTGAGGCCGCAGCTCAGTGGACCCTTAGCTGAGGTGGCAGCTGAAATGCCTAAAGAACACATGAACAAGTATGAACTGTTTAAATCCAAGGCGAGAGTCAGAATGGGGATAACACCCGAGCAGTCTCGTCGGAGGTTCAGAGCCCTAAGGTGGAAACCAGACATGTCATTTACCCGACATGCCTACCACATTGTAAAACATTGGGATGCCTGGATATCAGGAGCAAGTGTTGAATCTCCAGTAAATTTGCCCTTCCTAATGCAAATGGAACAATTCTTAGAGGGTGTTCCTGAGGAAATAGAAAGATACATCCTAGATGGGAAACCCAAAACTGTAATTGAGGCAGGAGAGATTGGAGCCAGATGGGTGGAGGTGGCAGAGAAGAAGAAAACTGGTCGCAGTTGGAGCGGAGACCAGAAGGGACCACCCCAGACCACACCCTATTACCGGGGGCCGCCCAAAGCCCCACCTACCTCCCAAAGAACCCTCCAGACCCCTTATCGTCCCACCATCCCGTTCTCCAGCAACCCTCCTCGCCCCAGTGACCCGTCAGCTGGACGATGTTTTAAGTGTAACGAGCTGGGGCATGTAAAGGCCAACTGCCCCAAGAACCCCAACAGATTACAGTTCATTGCACCGGAATCACACCAGAGGTCCACAGGCCCAGATACCTCCCAGATACCCTTGGAGCGGAGGGAAACTGTGAGTGTGGGTGGGAAGAAGGTCACCGCGTGGAGGGACACCGGAGCACAAGTGTCAGCTATCCATGCTTCCTTAGTGGACCCCAATTTAATCAACCCAGAGATCCAAGTGACGATTCAACCCTTCAAGTCCAACTCTTTCAATTTGCCTACAGCCAAGTTGCCTGTCCAGTACAAGGGCTGGTCAGGAATGTGGACTTTTGCAGTCTATGATGATTATCCCATCCCCATGCTGTTGGGGGAAGACTTGGCCAATCATGTGAAGCAGGCCAAGAGGGTGGGAATGGTCACCCGCATCCAGGCTAAACAAGCCGTGAGGCCTAGCTCTGTTCCGGAAACTTCTATCAGGACCCAGTCAGAGGTGATGGACCTGGACCCCAGGCCAATGTCTGCAACAGCAGTAGTGGATCCAGTCCCAGAGACCCAGACGGAACCAGTCCCAGAACCGGAACCAGCCGAACAACCAACACCAGACCCCGTGTCAGCACTGAATCCAGTACTTGCAACCTCAACACCAGAGGGCCCCACCGAACCTGAACTGGCAGCAGCCGATAACCCTACACAAGAGGCTCAGCCGGAGCCTGAATCCCAACATAGTGCACCAGCGGAGAGCGGTTCACAGTCAACAGAAACAGCTCCATCCCCTATATCGCTTCCAGAGGGACCAAGCCTAGGTCCACAATCCCATGAGGAACTGATGTCTCCAGCATCAAGGGAACAGTTCCAGACCGAACAGGAAGCAGATGAAAGCCTCCAGAGAGCTTGGACGGCGGCACGGAGCAACCCACCGCCTCTCAGCTCTTCTAATCGATCCAGGTTTGTTGTAGAAAGAGGACTTTTATACAAGGAAACTCTTTCTGGGGGACACCAGGAAGACTGGCATCCTCAGAGACAGTTGGTAGTTCCAACTAAATACCGGGCCAAGCTCTTGAGCTTAGCCCATGATCACCCTAGTGGCCATGCTGGGGTGAACAGGACCAAAGACCGTTTGGGGGGGTCATTCCACTGGGAGGGAATGGGCAAGGATGTTTCTACCTATGTCCAGTCTTGTGAGGTGTGCCAAAGAGTGGGAAAACCCCACGACCAGGTCAAAGCTCCTCTCCAGCCACTCCCCATCATTGAAGTTCCATTTCAGCGAGTAGCTGTGGATATTCTGGGTCCTTTTCCGAAAAAGACACCCAGAGGAAAGCAGTACATACTGACTTTCATGGATTTTGCCACCCAATGGCCGGAAGCAGTAGCTCTAAGCAACACCAGGGCTAAAAGTGTGTGCCAGGCACTAGCAGACATTTTTGCCAGGGTAGGTTGGCCCTCCGACATCCTCACAGATGCAGGGACTAATTTCCTGGCAGGAACTATGAAAAACCTTTGGGAAGCTCATGGGGTAAATCACTTGGTTGCCACTCCTTACCATCATCAAACAAATGGCATGGTGGAGAAGTTTAATGGAACTTTGGGGGCCATGATACGTAAATTCGTAAATGAGCACTCCAATGATTGGGACCTAGTATTGCAGCAGTTGCTCTTTGCCTACAGAGCTGTACCACATCCCAGTTTAGGGTTTTCCCCATTTGAACTTGTATATGGCCGTGAGGTTAAGGGGCCATTGCAGTTGGTGAAGCAGCAATGGGAGGGATTTACACCTTCTCCAGGAACTAACATTCTGGACTTTGTAACCAACCTACAAAACACCCTCCGAACCTCTTTAGCCCTTGCTAGAGAAAACTTACAGGATGCTCAAAAAGAGCAAAAAGCCTGGTATGATAAACATGCCAGAGAGCGTTCCTTCAAAGTAGGAGACCAGGTCATGGTCTTAAAGGCGCTCCAGGCCCATAAAATGGAAGCATCGTGGGAAGGGCCATTCGTGGTCCAGGAGCGCCTGGGAGCTGTTAATTATCTCATAGCATTCCCCACCTCCAACCGAAAGCCTAAGGTGTATCATATTAATTCTCTAAAGCCCTTTTATTCCAGAGAATTAAAGGTTTGTCAGTTTACAGCCCAGGGAGGAGACGACGCTGAGTGGCCTGAAGGTGTCTACTACGAAGGGAAATGTGCTGGTGGTGTGGCAGAGGTGAACCTCTCCATGACCCTTGGGCGTATGCAGCGACAGCAGATCCAGGAGCTGTGCACTAGCTACGCGCCAACGTTCTCAGCCACCCCAGGACTGACTGAACGGGCATACCACTCCATTGACACAGGTAATGCTCACCCAATTAGGGTCCAACCTTACCGGGTGTCTCCTCAAGCTAAAACTGCTATAGAACGGGAGATCCAGGATATGTTACAGATGGGTGTAATCCGCCCCTCTGAAAGTGCATGGGCATCTCCAGTGGTTCTAGTTCCCAAACCAGATGGGGAAATACGTTTTTGCGTGGACTACCGTAAGCTAAATGCTGTAACTCGCCCAGACAACTATCCCATGCCACGCACAGATGAACTATTAGAGAAACTGGGAAGGGCCCAGTTCATCTCTACCTTGGACTTAACCAAGGGGTACTGGCAGGTACCGCTAGATGAATCTGCCAAGGAAAGGTCAGCCTTCATCACACATCTCGGGCTGTATGAATTTAATGTACTCCCTTTCGGGCTGCGAAATGCACCCGCCACTTTCCAAAGACTTGTAGATGGTCTCCTAGCGGGATTAGGAGAATATGCAGTCGCCTACCTTGACGATGTGGCCATATTTTCGGATTCCTGGGCAGACCACCTGGAACATCTACAAAAAGTCCTTGAGCGCATAAGGGAGGCAGGACTAACTGTTAAGGCTAAGAAGTGTCAAATAGGCCTAAACAGAGTGACTTACCTTGGACACCAGGTGGGTCAAGGAACTATCAGCCCCCTACAGGCCAAAGTGGATGCTATCCAAAAGTGGCCTGTCCCAAAGTCAAAGAAACAGGTTCAATCCTTCTTAGGCTTGGCCGGTTATTACAGACGATTTGTACCGCACTACAGCCAAATCGCTGCCCCACTGACAGACCTAACCAAAAAGAAACAGCCAAATGCTGTTCAGTGGACCGGAAAGTGTCAGAAGGCCTTTAACAAGCTTAAAGCGACACTCATGTCTGACCCTGTACTAAGGGCCCCAGACTTTGACAAACCGTTCCTAGTAACCACAGATGCATCCGAGCGTGGTGTGGGAGCAGTTTTAATGCAGAAAGGACCTGATCAAGAATTCCACCCTGTAGTGTTTCTCAGCAAAAAACTGTCTGAGAGGGAAAGCAACTGGTCAGTCACTGAAAAAGAATGTTATGCCATTGTCTACGCTCTGGAAAAGCTACGCCCATATGTTTGGGGACGGCGTTTCCACCTGCAAACCGACCATGCTGCACTAAAGTGGCTTCACACCGTCAAAGAAACTAACAAAAAACTTCTTCGGTGGAGTTTAGCTCTCCAAGATTTTGATTTCGACATCCAACACATCTCAGGAGCTTCTAACAAAGTGGCTGATGCACTCTCCCGTGAAAGTTTCCCAGAATCAACTGGTTAAAATCGTCCTTGAGATGTGGAAAATATTGTTAGTCTTTATGTACTTGGTAGTATATTTAGAGATGCATGTGTCTTATTAACTCTGTTTTCCTAGAGCTCCAGGAAGAAATCCCAGCCAGTGTTTCACCCTAGCTGAGATTTGGGGGGCGTGTCATAAATATAAAGGGAAGGGTAAACCCCTTTGAAATCCCTCCTGGCCAGGGGAAAGCTCCTCTCACCTGTAAAGGGTTAAGAAGCTAAAGGTAACTTCGCTGGCACCTGACCAAAATGACCAATGAGGAGACAAGATACTTTCAAAAGCTGGGAGGAGGGAGAGAAACAAAGGGTCTGTGTCTGTCTGTAGTCGTCTTGGCCGGGGACAGAACAGGAATGGAGTCTTAGAACTTTTAGTAAGTAATCTAGCTAGGTATGTGTTAGATTATGATTTCTTTAAATGGCTGAGAAAAGAATTGTGCTGAATAGAATAACTATTTCTGTCTGTGTATCTTTTTTGTAACTTAAGGTTTTGCCTAGAGGGGTTCTCTATGTTTTTGAATCTAATTACCCTGTAAGATATATACCATCCTGATTTTACAGGGGGAATTTCTTTATTTCTATTTACTTCTATTTTTTATTAAAAGTCTTCTTGTAAAACACTGAATGCTTTTTCATTGTTCTCAGATCCAAGGGTTTGGGTCTGTGGTCACCTATGCAAATTGGTGAGGCTTTTTATCCAACATTTCCCAGGAAAGGGGGAGTGCAAGTGTTGGGAGGATTGTTCATTGTTCTTAAGATCCAAGGGTCTGGGTCTGTAGTCACCTAGGCAAATTGGTGAGGCTTTTTACCAAACCTTGTCCAGGAAGTGGGGTGCAAGGTTTTGGGAAGTATTTTGGGGGGAAGGACGCGTCCAAACAGCTCTTCCCCAGTAACCAGTATTAGTTTGGTGGTGGTAGCGGCCATTCCAAGGATAACGGGGGTAAAATTTTGTACCTTGGGGAAGTTTTGACCTAAGCTGGTAAAGATAAGCTTAGGAGGTTTTTCATGCAGGTCCCCACATCTGTACCCTAGAGTTCAGAGTGGGGGAGGAACCTTGACAAGAGTGATGAGGGTTTGGGAATGTTCGAAATTGTGACTGGGGCTAATATTTTCATAGTTTTTCCCTTTGTAGTGTGAAAAATTGCAGATTGCTCTCCAGACATTGCTGAAGTTCTTTACTGATTTATATATATATTTGGCTTGCTACATTATTCAGGTTATACTGATCACCAGAGAAGAAGGAAACAAGACTCCACAGCAGATTGAATTACTATTTAATTGGGCATCCTGTGAAATAAACATTATAAGTTGGATAAGACTAAAACATGAGTCACAAGTCTGGCGAATTGTAAAGTGTTCAAGAAAGTGATGAGAACACTCAGGCTAGAATGGCACAGGAGGAGGGAGACAAGTTCAGGAGCAATGCTCATCAAAAGGATAATATATAGAGACAGTGACTTGTTTCTACAGTAGAAATCTGAGCTATGGTAAAGGCTCCTATGGCCACTGCTGGGAAAAACATGAAAAAACAAATCTCTACACATATTTTTTCTCATTTTGAAATAATTTTGTTTATATTTTATGCAGATTGTGATATTGCATCCATTGTGGTACCTGAACGCCTTCTAGTAATGCATGAAGGTCCAGTTCAGCAAAGCACTTGACTTAGGGCTGAATGCTCAAAAGGAGAGAGGCTACTGACTTCCATTGATTTCAGTGGGAGTTTGGAGCCAAAATAGAAGTTAGGAGCCTAATTCCTTTTGAGCATTCAGCCCTTAACCATTAAATTTAAGCACATGCTTAAGTGCTTTGCTGAAACAGACCATGCATTGACTAACACCTGCCATGTGTGCTCCTTTTGGGTCTGATATTCTGCAGCTATTCTGGTAACTAGAGCTACTGGCAGGCGTGTTTGCAGAAACAACAGATCTTGAGACAATACTGCAGAATATTCATGAAAAGTGAATTTCAAATGTGCAGGTTTGAGAATTTGCACCAGCTTTATTTTATGAAGTAGAAGATAATAATCAGAGTGAATCAAATACTAATAAAGGTGATGGATTGACAGACCTGAAGCTGAGGTCCTCTCTTTACTCACATAACAAGTAGCTGTAGCAATGTAAGCTTCTACTCCCTGTTCTGCCAGTTTGCCTCAACTCTGACCATCTCAAGGGCTTAAAGTCCTGCTCAGTTTCCAGTCACTCCTCTGCGTCTCTGCTGAGATTGCCAGCTGTAATGATGGATACCTTTCCAGCAGAAACTGGCCAGTCAAGAGCTCCATTTCACATAGACAACTAAAGAGCTACTGGATGTAACAATTCTTAGTTGCTGTTATACAGAGGTGGCTCCAAACCAGCCACTTTGAAATGAAGGGCTCTATAACCTATTATCATTTCCCTGAGCCATCCAGTCCTCAAAATAACCCAAACCTTCAGCATGTTTATTTCTGCTTGGAAATTGCAAAGGTTGCCAGTTTGCCACTTGCCACCAGATGGCCTAACTATTCCACCATTCACCAGGAACACTCCATTACAGAATAGCAGCTGTAACTTTTACGCTTTGACAGGTTTCAGAGTAACAGCCATGTTAGTCTGTATTCGCAAAAAGTAAAGGAGTACTTGTGGCACCTTAGAGACTAACCAATTAATCTGAGCATAAGCTTTCGTGAGCTACAGCTCACTTCATCGAATGCGTACTGTGGAAAGTGTAGAAGATCTTTTTATATACACACAAAGCATGAAACAATACCTCCTCCCACCCCACTCTCCTGCTGCTAATAGCTTATCTAAAGTGATCACTCTCTTTACAATGTGTATGATAATTAAGTTGGGCCATTTCCAGCACAAATCCAGGTTTTCTCACCCCTCCCCCCCCCACACACAAACCCACTCTCCTGCTGGTAATAGCTTATCTAAAGTGACCACTCTCCTTACAATGTGTATGATAATCAAGGTGGGCCATTTCCAGCACAAATCCAGGGTTTAACAAGAACGTCTGGAGGAGGGGGGGTTGGAAAAAACAAGGGGAAATAGGTTACCTTGCATAATGACTTAGCCACTCCTTAGTCTCTAAGGTGCCACAAGTACTCCTTTTCTTTTTACACTTTGCATACTTTTGTTACTGAACAACCCTCACACTAACATTTACTACTTATTCAACTGATTACAAATTATCAGAGTTTTTTAACTGATCCTTCCTCTGCACAATATGGAAAAGGTAGGCTTGCAGCAGGCCAGAGCTATCCACAGAGACTGAGTACTCGTTCCTCTATTTGCTTCTTGGTAAACATATACTCTTATTATAGTCACCCACATACCTTGACCTCTCCTCAGGCTTCAGCAGATGCAGATGCAATAAACTGTTCCCTGCCTCTTATCTATGCCCTAAAATAGGAGATTTCTTGGCCCTGTAAAAAGAATTCTCCACGGGCCAGTTAAACTGAGTTTAAATTTGCTTTATGTCTCCAGAGCAGTGCAAAGCAGATTTAATGGGCCAGAGAATCTGACTTGGGGAGTCTGAAATGTTGGTTTTGACTTCTAAAGCCCTAAGTGGCTTGGGATTTGAAAAATGCCGCCCATCCTTGTGTGATACTGTTGCAGTTGTGATCAATGGGCTTGCGTGAGCTAACAACTGCCTGGTTTAAAAAGGGAGGAGACTGGCACCAGGGCTTTGTCTATGAGGAGTTCTAGAGTATGTCTACACAGGGATAAAGAACCTGCAGCCGGGCTGGGTCAGCTGACTCAGGCTCTCAGGGCTCAGGCTCCATGGCTGAAAAATCGCCATGTAGACATTCAGGGTCTTGGCTGGACCTGAGAGGATGAAGGGTCCCAGAACCCATGCTCCAGCCTGAGCCTGAACTCTACCCAGTGATTTTTAGCCCTGTGAGCCCAAGTCAGCTGACTCAGGCCAGCCACAGCTCTTTTATCCCTGTGTAGACATACCCCTAGAGTCAGGAACTGACTTCCACTCTTGGTCTGAAAGAGGCCAGCTTTGGTGAACCTTTACAATACACTTCAGGGTTCTTCTTTGATTTTGCTTGGTGGACAGTTTGGGAAGGCTTGTGGGGGAAGAATGTTTTTCTGTTCAGGGTGGAGTAAATAGGTCTGATTCCAACTGAAGTTACAGTGGTGTAAATCAAGAGTAACTCTACTGAAGCCAATGGTGTTACACTCAATGTACATCCGTGTGAGTGAAATCAGAATCAGGCCCAGTGGGTGACTTACTGGGAGAAAGAGAAGTGTTTGGAGGAGAAGATGCAATATTTTATGTATTATGACACTGATTTCTTAGTGCATCTTTTAATGTTTTACAAATGCTAAGAGCCTTGGCTATGTGCTTTAAAAACAAATCTAAATGACCAAAACAGGTACATTAATTTACTCAAATATCACCATTTATTTTGTTACACATCTGTGTTCTTTTTATAATGATTTTTATTACTATTTTAATGTGAAGAAGCCTAAGGTGGGGAGAGAACACCAATGCTCAGTGGCAGAATGCATCTGCTCTAGATATGTTCAGGTCAGCTTCTATAAGGTATTGGAATTGTTGCATGATTATCCAAACCAAACCTCTGAACTTTCTGAGACTCCTTGTGTCATTATATCCAAAGCACAAATGATGAGACCCTGGAGCAAATTTTCCTAAAGCATGCAGTAGTTGAACTTGCTTAAACTTCAGTAACTGGGGGGGGGGAGGGGGAAATCTGAAGTCCTTAGTTATTCTGGTAAATTGATTAATTATTACTATAGGAAAATGGCAAATGCTTGGTAATTGGTAAATATTTCCAGTTTGGTCGTAAAAATGTCTTAGAGTAATATTGGAAATTTCATCCAATTTAATCCAACCTCAGGCCCTGCTCCGATAATGCAGGAGCGTCCAGGTCAGATTCTGATTTCAGTTACACTGAAATCAATTGTAGCACCATTCACATTACAGGAATTAAGTAAGATTTACACCACAGTGACTGAGATCAGTATCTAGCCCTCAGTAGTAGGTTATGTATCCTTGGAGAATAAAATTAATTTTGAATTCTTGTAAATTCTGCTTTCTTGTGCTCTTATTTACTAACTGTCTGACTGAGTGAGCTATTTTGGGTCAGCATGATTTAGACGTCCTTTATTACACAGTTTCCAATTCAGTACATTTTTTAATCAAGACTAAATTGAAGCAGGGTTCCAGGTGTCTGTGTATATATATATATATATATATATATATATATTATTTCCACTAAATAAATATTGTCTGTGTGTGTGTTTATTGTGATACAGCATGGCCAGAAGGCAGCAGGAGAGTGATGTAGGAGAGATATGTAAGCCCCAGGATGAGGAGAAGCCTTATTCCCTGAAGAGGGAAGAAAAGTTGCTAGAGAATAGATTAATTAAAAACACCTGAAGCCAATTAGAGCACCTGAAGCCAGTCACCTGATGAAACCCCCCTGCTTCAATCAGCTGGGGGAAGGAGTTGGAGCAGAGGAGAGTTTGGAGAAGTGCTGTGGCTGGCTAGAAGACTAAGACCCTAGGTAAAGAGACACCCAGCTTGTGCAGAGAGAGAGCGGGCAGGAAGCCCCACAAGCTGAAGAGCAGGAGAGGGAAGTAGCCCAGGGGAAGGAAGCACTAGTTCAAGTGGTTTACCACTATCCCTAGGGCCCCTGGGCTGGGACCTGGAGTAGAGGGCGGGCCCGGGTCCCTCTCCACTACCCTTCTCTGGGTTACTAGTGGGAGAATAGATACCCTAGTTCAGGGTCAGGAAACTGTGCCCTGAATCTCTTCCCTCCCTCTCCCCCCTCCCCCCGCAACACACACACAAGAAGAGGAAGTGTGGGATCCATCATAATTGTGCTGGCAATTTGCCACAGTATACACACACACAAAATATGTATTTAGTGGAAACACTGAAATTCCCTAACTCTACATTTGTAAATAGCAATAATAGAACCAGGGGTATGCAGGGTTTTATTATTATTATTTATTTATTATTATTTTGAAGTGGAGTGTTAAAAATATTGTCACCTTTTAAAGGCAAGTTAAGACTTATTTTAATATTTTTAAAATCATATTAACTCAAAGCTTGTTAAGGAATAAATAGTCTAGAGAGGATAATTGAGACTTAGCTGGCTTAAGCATTAATGCGTCAAAATCACATGCCAGATCATTAATTAATTCTACAAATCATAGTGTTGCCATTACTGGCAAATACTGAGACTAATACGAAGGAGCAAATTAAATTACATTTTTTTCTCTATATAGCTTTTGCCAAAAATAAAACCATGTGTATTTTTAGGTGATTAAATCCAGATATTTATATTTTTTAAACTTTTCAATGATTCTTAATTTTCTGAATCATTCTATTTATTTAACATTGTATTTATAGAATGTGTATATCATAGGCTATAAGCACATTTTCATCAGTTCTGAAACCTACATAAAGGAAAACATACCTAAACTGTCAGAAAAGTCAATTCAACAGACCTTAAATGCACAAAAATTCAGACCCCCTTCAAATCACTCTGCTTGGCAAAACACTGAACAAAGACAGGCTTTGCAAAATGACCTGAAGTGCAACAGTATCAAGCTCTGTCAGACCAATGGGGAGAAACAAATTAGAAGTGACATAATAGAGGCATAAAAGAATCTTTGGAATGTCCACAAGTGAAACTTTAAAGTACACAGGCAACTGCCCAGTAGCATCCTCTGGATCCTCCAAAGTACTTAAATGCCTCCCCACCTGCCTCTGCCTCATTAAAAATACTTCAGTGGAAAGCACAGCCCACATAATATATTCAAGTCTAAAACCCAATGGAACAGGCCCAAGCAGGGCTGAAAACTTTACAGCTATCTTACCACAAAGGTCACAGTGACCTTCTCTTAAAATAGAAGATTTAAAAACAGCACAATAATTGGTGAACTGCCTCAAAAACCGCTGTCTTGAGCATGGGTCCAATAGTAGCTCAAGTGAGAGTTTCTGGTAACATGGAAGAAAACAGGTAGTTTTTAAACCCTAGCACACAACTCACACACAAGGTAGACTCACTTAGATAAACCCAATTTTGATGTGTAAGACCCTCCTACATCTGAGGTCAGATATAGCCGACATGGCTATGCCCTTCTCTCCTGAATCCCTTTTTACTCATGCAGGCTTAGTACCCATCCTGAGACAATTGAGCTGACAGTAATCATCTGTTATAGTCCATACAGCTAGGTCTCAGTAATACATGAGAAGACAGCACAGGTAATCATAACCCTTTTATTCAGTAATTTTTCATTTAACAGCATGAACCACAGAGTAGGGTTCTTGTCAGTCAGTAACCTGGGAGCCAGAGATGAGACCAATAGGACTGATATTAACTGAGAGATAGTCCCTTCATAGCTAGTGTCTCCATGTCCTTCATAGCAGATCAAAACTCTAGTGACAACCCCTCATCAGCATCTCTCTGGCAGTCCTGCTGAACTCTTTAAGCCAGCATACAGTGGACACTGAAGAGTCTTGTCAACAAGGATGCCCGTCAATGTCAACTTGTAAAGGTGACTTTTGTGATTGGGACATGTCCATTAGAAACTGGACTAGGACACTTTCCCACCACCAGCTTATTTTACATAGGGCATGATTATCTGGTTTCAGTTACTGACAATCTCTGACTGGATTTGAACCTGTGACCCTACTGTGGACGGTCCCTTTATCAATCCCCTTTGATATAGCCAAAAAAGACAAGAGAGGAATTTTAAAATGGCCTAGTCTTGTTACAATTGTCACTAGCTGAGTATTCAATACATCATAAGCTAATGAGGAAATCAGTGGGGAGGAGGTGTGGACCGTGTGGTCATGCTGATTACTTCAGGCTAGAAGCATAGGGTTTCCTTTCCAAAACTGGAATGTGATGGAATGTGAGCTCTGGGATGGGATTAAGATGGGGCTGGACTCAAAGTACCGCTAACCCCGCTGCACTGCCGAGTTACTTCGTGAGCGAACTCAAATCCTCACTACACAGGCACTGGAAATGCTGAGGCTGATTGTTCTTGGTGATTGCATTCTGCATGTTGATGATGAATATTTTGAGCCCGTTTCGGATTTCCTGGCCACCATGATGATGATGGGCCTATTCCAGGTAATTACTGAAACAACTCATACTGCTGGTCCAATTTTGGATCTGATTTTTAGACTGGGATTATAAATCAGGCAACTGGATTGGCTGCTCTTTGACAATCATAGTACAGCAATGGCCCAGTCATCTTATTGCCATCTATTTCTGACTAGGAGATTGCAACCTTTCTTTTCAGAAGTGAATCTTGCTGCTGTTATCCCTGGTTTTGTTACCTCAAGATTAGACTACGGCAACATGCTGTTCCTGGGGCTACCGCTTAAAACCATTTGGAGATGGAATCAGAACACAGTGGCTTGCTTGCTTAGTGGGGCATCTCACTGGGTGCATATGACACCAGGAGCTGCACTGGCTGCCTGTTGGTTCCTGGGTGGAGTTTAAGGTGTTTATTATGAGCAACAAAGTCATAAATGGCCTGAGACCATCCTATCTAAGGGACCTCTCTCTCCATGTGCCATACTGCCACTGCTGTGGTCAGCTGGGTCCCTTGAGCGGGAGCCCCGTTGTTATAAAAGAGAGTGGGTGGCTGGTAGGGTGCTCTCTAGAAGGACGCCCAGACTTTGGAATTCATACGCACACATACACCCCATTGGTCTGAAATAGGCTGAATTTGGTGACCTTTCAGACATGCTGCAAAAGAAACCTCTTTGATAGGGTTTTTGGAGAGAGCAGAGGGTGTGCTTCCCACAACTGGAGTCACTGTAGGTGTCTAGCTGGATAAGTTCCTGTTGAAATTATGACTGTAATGCTGCTGGGATTTCATTGTGCCAATAATGATGTGCTAGGGCACCTAAAGCCTCAGATGAGTGTCTTTGTCATGATTATACAATTAAATAAATAAAATAATCCCCCAAATTATCTATTGAGACCAGATTTTTGCTCACATTTTTTGGCGCTGCAGCTCTAGCTCTAGGAGATGACAGCTTGGATGGTTTTAGAAGGCAAAGATTTTCACTTCTTTGCAATGTGAGGTTTACTCCATGTCGTACTTATTAATTCTACCAGTGTCCTTGGAAAAGACAAGCCCAAAATGAGAGCTATAAAGATACCTAGTGAATCAGGGAACAGTCAGCTACTGTGCGAGCATCCTCTGCATAAGAATGTCTAGCTCTCTTGCTTTCGGTTTCATTATTTTCCATTCATGGAAGTTAATTAATTACAGTAATTAAAAACGACACCAAATCTATGTGGGCCTAACAGAAACTTTGTTCCAGATGGGTTTCAGAGTAGCAGCCATGTTAATCTGTATCCATAAAAAGAAAAGGAGTACTTGTGGCACCTTAAGTGAGCTGTAGCTCACGAAAGCTTATGCTCTAATAAATTTGTTAGTCTCTAAGATGCCACAAGTCCTCCTTTCCTTTGTTCCAGATAGACTCTGCCACATAATGAGGGAGAGTTGAGAGGGATTCTTTCCTTTTCAAAGAAAGCCAGTCAGTGGGACTGCAGCTCTGGCAGTTTGGGGAGTTTGGGAAGCAAAACTCACCATCTTTCATCATTGCAGGTCAGAAGTTTGTTGACAAAGGAAGAGAGAGAGCAACTGGAATGGCACCAGTTAGGAACATGTTGTTTGTCCATTTAGAACTATCTGACTCATTTTTAAGGGGGGGAGAGAAGGTTAGGTCATTGTTATGTAGGTAATTTTTCTGTTTTTCAGACAGCCGACAAATACATGTGCAATACATGTGCACTCTTACCATGCATTGTGGTTATGTAACCTACATCCATGCAGGGCTTTTCTGCTTAGGCCTGGTTTACACTTAAAACTTAAATCGACATACCTATGGTGCTCAGGATTGTGATAAATCTACTCCCCTGAGCGCTGCAGCTATGCCAACCTAACAGTTGGTGTATACACAGCTAGGTCAATGGAAGAATGGGTTGGAGAGTTACTACAGTGACAGAAAAAAGCTCTTCATCACTGTAGCCTGTGTCTTAAGTTCAGTGGCAGCAGTAGCTATGCCATTATAGTGCCCATAGTTCAGACTTGGTGTGTAAGACGTTAATTTAAACAAGTATAGTAATACTGGTATAACTCTCCATGTGTGGACATGCTTATTCTGGAATAAGAGAACCAGTTTAGCTTGTGTCTCCTTGGAAGGGGTTTAAACTAACCAGAAAATAGCCACTCTTATTCCCAAATAAGAGTATCCCCAGGTAGTTATAGTGGTATAATTATATCAATTTAATTATACCTGTATAATTACACTGCTATGACTGGTAAAATGTTCCATGTAGACAAGCACTTGGTGTGATTCTCTGTCCCTCTTTACTCATGGCTGAATTGCATGTAGAGGTTGAGGACTTTGCTCCATCACTGGATAACAGAACTAACTCTTTTAGCTCAGGCAGTACAGGCTCATACTTTTAGATCTAGAGGTCCTTGTTTCAATCCCCATTGCTGATGCACAATGCTGATGGCATTGTGTTTCAGTTACACATTCATTCACGCTTAAAATTCCTCCGTGAACATATAAACCAGAAGGAGAGATCCCTGAACGTATGTTGTTTCCACTCGGTCATCTTTACTCTGTGTAAATGGCATTGAAAAAAGAGAGGTAATAATGCAAACACAAAAAGACTTTGGTAAGTAACCTGTGGAAGATTACAAATTACTGTAGAAGAAAACTATTTCTTCTGAAGCCATTACCCAGTGTATAATTGTGAGTTATTAGACACAATGGGTGAAATCCTGGCCTCATCAAAGTCAGTGGGATGTTTACCATTGACTTCAGTAGGGCCAGGATTTCACTGAATGTCTAAAACTACTTCTCCACCTTTTCCCCCAAGCAGAGACAGAAGACATTGGAATTACATACCAAAAGAAATGCACAGTACATCCATTCTCCAGGCGCCATTCCTAAGGAAGAAGACTGACTGCCTGACTTAATTCCTGGTCATTAGGTCAACTAATTGGCTGGGGTCATAAAAAATAAATACTTTATTGTCCCATTTAATTTTGAGATAGGCAAGGATAAAATAATTTTAATTCTCTCAATATGATTGATCTCATGGATAAAGGTTAAAAATATCTTTCAGTGCGAAATAATGGCTTGAATCACATCTGGAAAAAACTACTACTCAAAGTCACTGAAGTAAAACTTCATTGTGTTGCCAAATGCGAAGCCTCGTTCTGATCCAAGGAAAGGAATACAAGCAGTGTTAAATGTATTTTTAGCTGGTCTCTGGCACAGTGGTAGAGCTTCTAGCTACAGACTGTGTGGTTTAAAAAAAAAGCCTAGGAAAATTGAAAAATAGATTCTGTTCACTGATAATGGCAAACAAAAGATTTCTTTTGTGCCTACCATTTCCTTAAAATACATCAGAACCTCCCAAACTCACCTGATATTTTAGCCACAAAATATACGTACCCATATTACCTTTTAAATCATTTTCTAAGGCTCTGCTTTGCTCACAGAAATGAAGGCGATATAGAGAGGCAGTTGATCCTGCCTGGGGATATGAAAGGAAGCCACTTCTACAGCATCATTTCCTTCTTCTTACAATCACATAAAAATCTCATTAAAGGGGTTCTGTGGAGTTCAGGATCCATTGTCTTGGAGGGATTAAGGGTGGGGGGATTCAGTAGCATCCCCCTTGAAACTTGCTGGACTTTTGAGGGTAATATCCTGCTGACTTACTGTATGTGAGAGAGAGAAAAGGAAGAGAAAACAAGCAGAAAACCACTACAAAAAATGTTTTCCCCTTTCCCTTTGGTAAGTTTACAGAATTAGTTATTGCCTGGCTTGGTTGAGGTTACTGCCAGGCCAGTTGGCAGACACACACTGATTCAGCATATTTCAGTATAAATCGCCGTATTTGGGGTTGGGAAGGAATTTTCTCCCAGGTCAGATTGGCTGAGACCATAGGGGTTTTTCACCTTCCTCTGCAGCAATTTTTTCACACAACGCACAGTCAACCTGTGGAACTCCTTGCCAAGGGATGGTGTGAAGGCCAAGACTATAACAGGGTTCAAAAAAGAACTAGATAAGTTCATGGAGGATAGGTCCATCAATGGCTATTAGCCAAGATGGACAGGAATGGTGTCCCTAGCCTCTGTTTGCCAGAAGCTGGGAATGGGTGACAGGGGATGGATCACCTGGCATTGGCCACTGTGAGAAGATAGGATATTGGGTAGATGGACCTTTGGTCTGACCAGTATGGCTGTTCTTATGTGTAGGGTGACCAGATGTCCCGATTTTTATAGGGACAGTCCCGATTTTTGGGTCTTTTTCTTATGTAGGATCCTATTACCTCCCATCCTCTGTCCCAATTTTTCACACTTGCTGTCTGGTCACCCTACTAATGTGGCATAGGTGACTTGCGGGTTAAAACTAGTATAAATGGTGAATTCTCTATAACTTGAAGTCTTTAAACCATGATTTGAGGTCTTCAGTAACTCAGCCAGAGATTAAGCATCTATTTCAGGAGTTTGATTCTGTGGCCTGTAATGTGCAGGAGGTCAGTCTAGATGATCACAATGGTCTCTTCTGACTTTAAAGTTACAAGTCTATAAGCAACTTGGGAACACAACCTTTGCCAGAGGGTCTTCTATGGAGTGCCCTAAACTGTTACTGTCCACTCATATTCTTAACCCTTTGGGCCTTGTCTACATGTGGAAAAGATGTTTGGTATAACTTCAGATGTGACTTTAAAAACCAATATAGTTAGACCAGTATAAGCCCCATGTGGACACTCTTATTCCACTATAAGAGTGCCTTGTTTGGTTTAGCTTATGTCACTTAGAATGTAGTTTAAGGTAAATCAAAAAAAGACACTCAATACTGGAATGAAGTGTCCACACATGGGCGGGGGGGAGGGGGGAGGGGAGAGGGGAGGCTTACTTGTATAACTATACTGGTATAACTGGTAAACTTTCCCTTGCAGACACTAACATGCATGGAACAGCTCAGAGAGCAAATGAATGTAGTCCTCCTACCATTGTACAACCCTTTCTCTTCCAAGATCCAGCTCTCCTCAGTAAGCCTCTGCAGCTCCACTTCACTTTGACAGGCCACTTCTCCGCAGTGCATTTCTGGCAGCCGCAGCTCCCCCTCTAGCTACAGCTGATAAAACCATGCTGACCAGCCTGCCGCTCCTCACTCTAATCCTGCTCGCTGTGCTGTTAGTGCTCTCCCATCTGTCTGCCTGTTTTTCCTCTTTACATTGAGGTGCCCTAAGCCTAAGCCCTGTCCTCCTGTTGACTAACACAGCCCTGGTGAAATCATAGTCCTTAGTTTTTTCTTCTTTGTTTTAGCTCGGTCTTCCATAGACTTCTTTTATCCAGACCCTTTGCTTATGCCTTTAATGTGTGGCACCAGACCCCCAGCTAGTATAAATCAGCATAGATCCATTGAAATGGTCAAGGGGACCTTACTGATTTACTCCAGCAGAAGCTCTGACCCACCTTTTCTCCTTTGGTTCGTTAATCAATCCGATTTTTTCATTCCTTTTTCTTCTAACACTTCGGTCGTTTGAATTTTTATGCAGTCTGGTTTCATTTGCTGTTAAAAATGCAGCTCTAATAGCAGGCACACCATTTTCTGAGCCTCCGTCACGTCAGGAGACTTAGTAAAACGTCCGTTTTTCACTTCTGTTCCCAGCCCATATGTTTTCAAGCAGCACTAGGGAAATATTTTTTAAAGGACAGACTCTGGAGATGCCTTCTGATATCAGCAATAATCATCGTAAGCTGCTTCTGAAGAAGATCGTGGAATTTTCAGAGTCTCTTTACAGAAAAGTCAGCAGCGCTTCTTATTCTCTTATTCTTTAACCTTCCACACCAAGTTCAATTCCTTCTCCTTGCCTTCAACCCTGCATAATTCCATCCCCACCTGTGCCTCTGCTCTGAGTTTTAGGCAAGATGGTTTGGTAGTTGTGGCACTAGGCTAAGATTGAGGAGACTGGATTCTCTTCCTGGTTCTGCCCCAGACTTACTATGTGACCTGGACAGATCACTTAATCTTTCTGTGCCTCAGATTCCAATCTGTAAAATGGGACTAATAATATTCATTTTGGCTGTCTTGCTCATTTAGGTTGTGAAGTCTTTAAAACAGACAGTCTTTTAATATGTATAGGACCTAGCAAGGTGAGGCCCTGATTTCTGTCAGGGGTCTCTAGATGATAGTAGGGTTGCCAGGTGTCCAGTTTTCAACCGGAATGCCCGGTCGAAAAGGGACCCTGGCAACTCTGGTCAGCACTGCTGACCAGAGGCCGCTAAAAGTCCAGTCGGCAGCGCAGCGCGGCTAAGGTAGGCTACCGGCCTGCCCTAGCTCTGTGCAGCTCCCGGAAACAGCGGCATGTCCCTGCGGCCCCTGCAGGAACTGCAGCCAATGGGAGCTGCGGGCACAGCCAGAGTGCAGAGCCCTCTGGCCCCTCCGCCTAGGGGCTGCAGAGACATGCTGGCCACTTCCAGGAACCGCGTGGAGCCAGGGTAGACAGGGAGCCTGCCTTAGCCCTGCTCTGCCATGGACCGGGAACCGCCTGAGATAAGTGCTGCTGGGCCGAAGGCCAAACCCCAAATTCCCTCCTGCACCCCAACTCCCTGCCCCAGCCCTGAGTCCCCTCCTGCACCCAAACTCCGTCCCAGAGCCGGCACCCCCTCCTGCACTCCAACCCCCTACCCCAGCCCTGAGCCCCCTCCTGCACCTCAAACCCCTCATCCCTGGCCCCACCCCAGACTCCACACCCGCAGATGGAGCCCGCTCCCCCTCTTGCTTCCTAACCCTCTGCTCCAGCCCTGAGCACACTCCGAACCCCTCAGCCGCAGTACAGCACCCACTCCTGCACCCCAAACTCCTCATCCTCATCCTACCCCATAGCCTACACCCCCTCCCGCACCCAAACCCTCTGCTCCAGCACTGACACCCCCCCCACAAACTTCCTCCCAGAGCCTGCATCCCCTCGTGCACCCCAAACTCCTCATCCTTGGCCCCACCCTAGAGCCCATACCCGCAGCCAGAGCCCTCACCCCCTCATGCACCCCACCCCCTTGCCCCAGCCTGGTGAAAGTGAGTGAGGGTGGGGGAGAGCGAGTGATGGAGGGAGGGGGGATGGAGTGAGCATGGGGCATAGCCTCAGAAGGGGAAGGGACGGGAAGGGGGAGGGACAAGTGTGTTCGGTTTTGTGTGATTAGAAATTTGGCAACCCTAGATGATACCATAATATTGATACTAACAATAACTCATCATAGTCAATAATTTGTACAACAAATTTTGCTTTGTTTTTTGCGTTTTTTTGCCAAAATCTGTGAGCTAATCATGCTTTTGTCAAATTTATTCATTATTCCAAAACATTAGCTGAAAAATTTCAGCAAATAACCCTCAGTTTGTAGATGATTCAGAAGGAGTTCATTGTAAGTTTTCAAATTTCAGGTGGTGTTGGTGAGGTCTAGTTGGACTTACAAGTCACCTATTTGTTTCCATGCTGCGACTGGATGAGTGTAAGTCTTTAGAACCTTTCCTGGGTGCTGGGTGGCATTTCTAGTCTGTGATGTACAAGAGGGCAGACTAGATGGTCTGGTGATCCCTTCTGGCATTAAATGTTATGACTATGATTCTGCACAAATATTGATGATTTGGCATATTCATTTAATATGCACTGTTTCTGCAAGCATGCCTACCAGTGAACTCATTCACTGGAAAAGTAACAGAAGGCGAGCACAAGAGGGGTGGGAACAAAAGGTACAGAAAATGTGTTTTAAAACTTCAAAAAAAATATTCTCAGGAGTTGCTTTTATGCAGTATTTTCCCAGTTCTGCTCATTTCTCACCATTATTTACCTCATCCCTTTGTTCTGCCACTTCTCTCTCACCACTTTGTTCTCCTCACTTCTCCCTTCACCCAGCACTCATTTCATGCCATCTTCCAGATTTCCCCCTACATTTGGATCTCCATTCTTCACCCAGTGTACCAGGCACCCACCTTCTCTGCCTTCCACTTCTTCCTCAAAGCACTCTTCTTCCCAGAAGCCCATCAGCACAGGCAATCACAGGCCTTGCAAAGGAGACTGGGCATGAGGAGCCACTGTTCGTTTGTAACCGTTGGAACAACCACACCCAAAGGAGGGGGCTGGTGCAATCCATTGGCAAAATGTGGAACTAACAGGGTTTCCTTGGTTTCAACTTCAGGAGTTCAAGGCTGGAATAGAGTTGTGTTTTAAGCAACCAGGATATCCAGTCTGGTGAGGTCCCTAAAAGGAAGTGGTCCACATGTGGCTCTGAGTCTGTGTGAGGCCCTAGAGAGAGGGAGGGGCAGAGAATAGCTGCTTCCTGGAACCAGGACAGGGATTCCCCTTACCTTGAATTCCAGCAAAAGGGAGCTGCCTGTGTGCAGCTTGCTCCTATCCCTTTCCAGGTAAACATTTTAAAGTAAACAAGTTACACCAATACTTCACTCCCTCTCAACAATTTCTGCTCCACAGGAAACTATTCTGCAAGGCCCCAAATATCAGTCACTGCTTGATCAAGGGGGCAATAGTACCATAAAACATCTCTGTGCAGACTACTTGAAGTTTAAAATGAGTTCACTTTAGCCACGCTCCCATCTCTTTTGGGGTTGCTTTCTGCACTTTTCCAGCGATCGGCTTTTACTCACGCAGGTACTCCCAGAAAGCAAATGTGAAGCTTGGGTGTGCAGGAGTATTTGCATCGGGAGTGGTATGTTTTACATGGGATAGGACACTGTCTGACACAGCAGGGGAACATGCATCCGATGAAGTGAGCTGTAGCTCACGAAAGCTTAAGCTCAAATAAATTGGTTAGTCTGTATTCACAAAAAGAAAAGGAGTACTTCTGGCACCTTAGAGACTAACATGGCTGTTACTCTGAAGCAGGGGAACAGTATTCGCAAATCTCCTCACCTAGGCCAGCACAGAAGCAGTTAAACAAGCCAGGCTCAGCTCTGACCGCACTGTTAGGACCACGCACACATGTGCAATTACTCTGTGTGACTGTGACAAGAGAAAACGAAATGTAAATTCTGCACCCAGGCAATAGATTTCACGGCAGCCTAATTTTCCTAGGAATGATGCCTGTGTGGCCCAGGAAGGAGCAGGTTTAAATTTTCTAAGATTCCCTAATCCACTTTATCTGCAGCTTCTCACTAAACTGCTCCTGCTTCCTGAGAGATTTAAAGCCACAGTGGCTTCTTCTAGGCCTTTTCCTGATTATTATGTTTACGCTCATCCAGTCAAGAAACAGAAACATTGGTCATATTCTGTAAATCACATGATAATCGCAGCTACCGAGACAGCTTGAATTTCAAATATTGAGCTGTGGATACTTGCAGAGAATTGGCCATGATCGATCTTTAGATTAAAGAAATAGGACTGTTGTTTGTGAGTGTGATGGGGATTTAAATTAGTGGCCTGTCAGTCTTAAGAAAGGCCTTCTATAGCTGTATCCTGTACTGGGTGTCTGTCTACAATGGTGTTGTCTGAACACACACATCTGATTTTTAATTCTGTTTTTCATTCTGATTTTTGGCAGCCTCCCCCTTCTCCATCCATATTTCAAACTCTCTTTTTGTATGTGTACACTGCTGTAAATGCTGGAGGAACTGTCACGTCAAAGCATTAATTTACTTAATGAAATCATGCAAAGAAACTAAAGAAGTAAACCTGTGAATGAAAAATAAAAATTAAAAACAAAACAAATCCTGGGGTAAAACTCTGGAGGGGAAAGTATCTCCTTTCTACTAGAAATCCCTAAGGACCAGATGAGTGTCTTTCTTGCTTCCATGCTAGGTACTTGTTCCTTAATTGTACCCTAATTAGTTAAGAGAAAGGGCCCTATGTGGTTTGGTTTCAGTAGCATCGGGCAGAAGAGAGAGGCATGTGTATGTGGAAAAGTCAAGAAAATTAAAATAAAGTTTGAAGGCCTTTAATGCCCATGCAGAGTATTTACTTTTCAAAACTAAAATAAATCCATTGGTTTCAAATTCTTTCCCAGAGGCCTCATAGTTTGTATTATGAATGGCATTTTTTCTAGCCTGCAGAATTATTTCCATTTGAGAAAAGAGCAAAACCTTTTTCTGACGTTTGGGAGGACAAAGCATCTAAGCTAGAAACGGCAACAATTTGTGTACATGCTGCTGAATACTGTTTTGTGAACAGGTAAAGCAAACAATGCTCCTGGTCTGAGACTTTAATGTGGTGAATCTCACAGATGAGGTACTGCTTACAGCCTGTGGGGAAGAAGGGCTGTAAAAGAAAATGCATGCTTAGTTATGGTATAGCTGAGCGGAGCGAATCATGCTAAAATAGTAATTGAACTGAACAGGCCAATGTTTTAACCTTAGGAACACCTGTGTGAATCCAGAGTAACTTGGTTAACTTCTGTGAAGTCACTGCATTTAGGCCCTGATTCTGCAAAGCATGCTTATATGCATGCTTAATTTTAAGCACATTAGAGGTCACATTGACTTCTATGGGATTATTACTTTAAGCACAGGGTTAAGTGTTTTGATGAAGTGGGCCCTTAGACTCTGATCCTGGTTACAGCTGTCTGCCCCACCAAGTTTTCACTATCTGCCTGGATCCTTGCATATAGTATTCTAAATGTTTGCCACAGACTCTCTCTCCCTCTTTCTTTCTATTTAACATGAATATACTGTAACTGGAATGTCAAGATTCTCACTTAGGAAGGAAGGAGGGGAGGAGGAATTTACAGAGGAAATCCCTCTCTCCAATAATGAATGCATGCAGTTCAGTCCAGATTGGGCTGTTCAGATGTTTTATTCCTCCTTTGCATCTCATCACAGGGGCTGTAGCAGCAGCAAAGCACAGAGATGTCCTTATTTCAGCACCAGACCCATCAAAGATGCTCAGGGTCCATTTTTAAAATAGTTTCCAGGGGACTCTTTGATAAGAAAATCCCTTTTTGTAATCTTTATGCTGCTAATACTTGTCAGATCAGCTGTCATTATGGGTGGATTTGGCTGAGGCTTCATCAGGAGGACAGAGTAATGAGGTGCACAGGAACCCAAAACCCACCCACAATGACGCTTTTTTAAAATAGTTGAAATTATAAGCACTGCGTGACTTAGCCTTAAAGGAGATAACAAATCATTTGTTGTTGTTGCTAACAAATTAGGCACCAAAAATTGTGAGGTTTGAAAGTCTCTCTCTCAGCACCAGCAGCACCAACACCGCCTCAGGGAGGCAGAGCAAACACGTTGCTGTGAGCACACTTACTGGTTTCCAAAGTCACTAACCAATTATAGTGTCTACTATCTGGAGTTGGTGATGGGCAATAACCAGTCACCATAGGCAGCCAGCACTCCACACTGCCGCTGTGCTTTTCTCCTGGTCAAGGTCATAGCTGAGATCGGCAGCACACAGAGGCCTTGTCTACACAAGACGTTATTTGCCAGAAGTTTCCAACCACCGCTAACACTGGCTCCGCTCCAGTAGAGGTAGCTGGGGCAGGAGCGCTATTACAGACACAGCACCAGGGGTTTTACCACCTTGCTATCTCTACTTAATCTCAATAGGATTAAAGGACAAGGGGGTAAGGCTGCTAATGACCAAAGGAGACCACCTGCTAAATGCCACCACTGGAGGGGCAGAAGTGATGGTAACAACCATGAGAAATATTTGACAAAATTCCTAGTTTAGTCATAGTCTGACAATTCATCAGGGTTGCTATTGCCACGTGGTGGCCCCTCAGGCTCATTTGCATCAGTATGTGCCCAGTTGAAATCCTGCAACTTTCACCAGCAACGTCAAATGCAGATCAGGGAAGTGTGTGAGATCATGCACGAATGCTGCTCCTACTGACAAATGGTGCAACCCTGAGCTATTTGTGTGACTATTCTTGAAGTCATCAGGGGCCTGGTTGCAAAGATGTGCCGTAGTGGTCACACAGAAGAAGGCAGTTTCCAAGCTAGACAACTGGTTCACAATCTGACCCCAATACACAGTGTGTGATTATGGATAATCCCTTCTGTTTCTCTGAATTACTTTAGCACAACAGTGGTGCAGATTTTTTTTGAGGGTTGATGACTTAGTGTATTTAATTTTGTTTGCTTGCTTGCTGTCATGGTGGGTGGAAATCACCTTATTCCATTCATCTTAACTCTAAAAATCCACCCTTCGATACAGCAGTTGGTACCTTTGCAAGCCTACATTACTACTCTTCACACTATGAATAAGATCTAACCACAGACTCACAACAGGAGATCTTAATATTGTTTTGTTGCCTCCTTTACATAGATTTGAAAGTGAATAAATCACACTCATGTCCCACTGCTAAGGCTATCGATCAGATATGTAAAGATTGGACACTCACAGAGATCTAAAAAGCCCTGCATCTGTTTTCTAGAATTATACATTTAAAAAAAAATAAGATTCACAATCCCCATTCAGGAACCCATTTTGCTATGTCACATTTCTGAAATCCCAACTGCCAGCATTACCACTTGGAACCATAATGTGTTTTATATTGACCTCCTTCTTGCCCCTGTTCTGCTCAGCCCTTTAAAAGCTGGTGTTTATATCCTCCTGTCATTAGTGAGCTGGAATTCCCAATATCTATTTAAATTAAATCTGAGTTTTTAAAGACAATGGCCAAATTCAAGAGTAGAACTTGGTTTCATTGGGGAAATAGTCCAAGCCTAAATGCAAATGCATTTGACAAAATGCAAAAAAGCACATTCAGGCCTAGTTAAAATTGCATATAAAGATCAGAGCCCTTGGGAGATTTTTTTTAAACTGGACTGCACAACCAAATATGCCCAGAATTAGAAGAAATCATCTTGTACTAAATCATATTTATACACAGAGGCTCAAAATTGCTACTCTACATATCTTGTATTTATAATAGTATTGCCTATATAATAATACATATCCCCCATTCATTTGTTTATTTGTTTTAGCAAAGCTGTCCAGGAAACTATGAGAATTCATGTATTAAAGGTTACATTGTCCCCAGTACATAAAATAGCTTATTAAAGATAAATAGAATAAAAAAGTGCTTGATGGAAAAAGAATTAGCCTAGGGGTTTTTTGGTTGGTTTTTTTTTTTTCATCTACTAGAAATCATTCACTGCAAAGGATAAATTGGCTGATGTTATCAAGATTTTTTTTTGGAGAATATTACAATGCTAGTCAAATTTGTAAGTGGCCAGGTTTGGGTTTAAGCGTATGTCCAAGGTTATCAAATTCCAGGAGTAAAGGCCCGCCATCTTTTTCCTTGATTCCTGCAATCTTCAACATTGACACAGATAGCAGAAACATTTCTTCCAAGTGCAGTAGTCGTAGCAACCCTTGGGGGAGAGAGAGTCTGAGATACCTGGGGCCTGGACCATCTAGATTGTAACCTCTACCTTGAATTTTATCCAGAATAAATTGGCAGCCACCATGGAGCACAGATGTAATCTGGTCTGCCTTACCTATAAAGCTAACGTTCATATTTTATACAAGTGGCTTCGGGTAGAGACTATTGCAGCATTCTACATAGGAGGTATAGGTGAGCACTGATTTACCTTGGCATGGTCTGCATCTCAGAGGAATGTAAAAATCACTCAACTGCCCAAAGACAGAAGATGTTTCCGACCACTAGGGTGACCAGATAGCAAGTGTGAAAAATCGGGACTGGGGATTCGGGATAATAGGTGCCTATATAAAGCAAAGCCCCAAATATCACGACTGTCCCTATAAAATCAGGACATCTGGTCACCCTACCGACCACTGTTTGGAGAGTCCAGTCGCAGCAAGGTGCCTGATAGCCCACCATGACTGTATCACATTTTGACTATTAGTAGAGCAGTCATAGAGACTGTGCAAGTTCCTCAGAAGGATTCCTCCCAATAACCAGAATCACTTCCATCTTCTCTAGATTGCCCCCAAGATGTCCATCCAGCTGCCTTCTCCAATGGATCCCGGAAGAGGTAGGGAAATGTTTGTGGGTTGGTTTGATTTTTGCAGTTCTGCTAGGAGGGAGGTCGAGAATTGCTTATCATCAGCATATTGCTGGTATTGTAGCTCCTCGGCAGTTTCACATCTATCCTGAAAAAGGGAGTGAGAAGATTGAATGCAGGAGGCAGGCAGAGTCCTGTGTACAGCGCAGCACGCTCCCCTAAATTCTGTGGCCCCATGTTCATGTATTCTATTGCCCTTTATTCCCATCCCCCCATCCCTTCACCCAAACTCACAGCTGTGGCTGATATTTAAAATACTCATCAATGTTAAATTAATCAATGGTTATTTTGGGGGAGGGGGATGATTCTTTTCCAGGATGGTATTTTCTCTAGGCTGTGCAAGTGGCCTGGCTCTATACCCTGGGTCTTGGCTATTGTGATGTTGTCCAGAAGAGAGCAGAACCTCCTACCCCGAGATGTCACAGGGAAGTGGGGAGTTTACAGCTGGCTTCAGCAGTTTATATCTATCTGCCTTGACTGCTCAGGCAGCCCAGATCTCAGCCTATACTTCTGGCTCCCCCTGCTTCCTGGTTGCAAGCCAGATGCCAACTCTGACTCCTTGAACCATGATGTCTGACTCTGTTCAGCAGTGTAGGGGCGTACACTGAAATCCAATTAAGTCTGCCTTTTGGGGGAAGTTGGAGATCAAGAGGCCAGGCAAGGGACCAGAACACGAAATTCTGAATGCCTGACTACAGCAAAATGATCAGTTCTTTGACAAAATGGCTGAATTGTGTGCCACCTTCAAAACATGCCAAATTTCACCATCACAGAATCAGAATCCATAGGACCCTGACTGAGATGAAGGGGGCAGAGCCAGCACTTCAGAACTGTTGTTTCAGGCTTCCTGCAAATTCGAGATGACACTACTGTGTCCATTTATGCTCAGTTCCTGTTTTCAAGGTTATCGCTGTAACAGTTAGGGCTAGAAACATATTTTTATAAAAATGGAAGCTGAGATTCTGGAGCACTGTTCTGCAACCAGTGGGTGTGTCATATACAGCATCCTGGCTATAGGATACCACAGCTGTGAGAGACTTTGGAGATGCATTGCCCAGCACTTCCCTCACTAATCACTCTGGATGGAAAAAGCAGAGCTACTTTAGGGCAAGTCTATCCACCACTTCCAGGTCCCACAACTGAGTTATATATTGTATGGAACAAGCTGATGGCCACTGATAGAACTAGTTGCATCAACATGAACAGCTGACCTTTATTCATTGCCTCAATGAAGATTTTAAAGGTCTGATGGCTACAGGGTAGAATTTCATAAATCTGTGGTTCCTGCTGTAGTAAAGCAGAAAATGACTGCAGTATTGAAATCCATGGGAGGATGTTATTGTATTATCTTACCTGCCATCATGCCATACATTTTAAAAACAAAAATATCATGTAAAATGGCAATGGTATGGTACCAGTGCTTGTGGTTTCTTTCCATCTTGACTCCAGCTCTTCATCCTATCAGCTTTATCCATAGATGATAATGATGTCTTCAAGCTGCCACAGAAAAAAGAAATAATTTTCAGAAACAAAGATGACAGGAAGAATATTTCAGTGATATCTCTTGCTCATTATGGGCCTCCTCATTCTCAATTTCTCCAGGCTCTGAGCTTTATCCTCCCTGTTTATAAACCATGTTAAAGGGATCAAGGCCCCACGATCACTAAGACTCTTCTTGTTTCACCGCACACCAAAACACCTTCAATAAGGTGGAGTGAACCATCTTTAATCAATGCTGGGTAGAGCGGTCTGAAATCCATACACAGGCCAGATCAAAAGTTTGTACCAGTAGCGAAGGGCCTTATCAGGGGTCTCCTTAAGAAATTGTTAGTTAAATGTCATTATAATAATATTTATATATGGATGTCTACACTTATTTGCAAGGACCCTAACACTCTAGCCCAGCTGCAATTTGCTCTTCACCTATGATTTCTGCTGTTTGCTTTAATGAAGGCATTACAGAACAGAGAAGCTCCATGGTGCCTTCAAAAACTGCTGGGTGTGTAGCGAATCCTGAACAGATAATAGCAACTCATTTATTCAGCAAAACTTTAGTCCATTTCCCAAGGACAAATCCATGTTGATCTCTCTAGTCATGGCCATCTCTTCAGGGGACTCATTTGATTATCAGTTATGTTCTTCCTTTTTTAATGGCCACCAATGAAAATTCACCTTGGGTATTATATTGTCCTGTTTGTATGAGGAATCTTATGATCTCAATATTACTTTGTAAGGAGATCTAGAGGGTTGTCAAGGCATAGCTTTCACTGTCCAGTAGAGTTAGCCTCATTAAAATGGTTCTCGCCAACTCTGTATTCCTTCAGATGCTGTCAGCTTATCTCAGAATACCTGACATCTGTAAAATGGAAGGGCCTTTTCCTTACTTTACATGCTACTTAGGGAAAAAGAACTTAGATTAAAATTATTAAAGCTACAAGTAAAAAAAAGAAATAACTGAATGACTAACTTAGGAAAACATGCCTGTATAAGTCTCCCTTGTAAACGTAGGCAGAAGGTTTGTCCGGTTTCAAGCCAGAGGCCTTTTTCCTCTGATTTTGTCCCCTGTCCGGTACTGAGACAAAACAATACGGTTTGGTCCAGTATTATGGATGGAGGACAACACTGTGAAGAGCACGTAGCTTTGCCCCCACCAGGGTGAACTCACATGAAGTCTGCGAGGTCGCACCAGTAGGGGTGGAGTCCTGCAGCTGGGAGCGGGCCCACCCATTCCTGGAAATACCAGAATGTCTGGTATTCTGGGGATGCAGCAGTGGCCACCCACTAGAATGGCTATGTCCTAATAACAATAGTAATACTTTATAGAACTAATATATAGGGCTTGTGTAGCACTTTTCCTCCTTAGATCTCAAAGGATTTTACAAAGGCCTGGTAAACTAAGAATGATGTATAAACAGCAACACCCTTCCAAACGTTACTTTTTGTTCAGAAATCCTTCATTTTATACTCATATTATAAGCAGCCATCTCTTTTTCCCATAGTCCCAACCTGAAAAAGTTTACAGATATGCCTAACTTTGTGCACACAAGTCACCCCACTGAAATTAAACTCTCTGGCCCAGATCATCAGCTACAGCAAAGGAGGGCACAGTACATCTCAGGAGGTTGCCTTTGCACTCTTCTTATCATGAGCCTGATGTGTGTTAGGCCAATCCCCTTGCATAATTTAGAATACCCAGAAGACTGCTCTAAGTTACACCAAGCTGTAACCTCAAGATGCCAATCAGGCAGCCAAGAATCAGTAAATTATAGGGATCTCCTGGCCCTGGCCCCTTTTCCCCAGTCACATCCACTATACCAGCATACAGGGACAGGATTAGGAGCTGCTATGCTGATCTATGTCGCTGGAGGATTCCCCGACATTAGGGTGTTTATCATGTGGCTATCTACCAGCTCTAGGGCTGCTTTGCTCCAGCAGTGTAGCATAAAGCAGCCACAATAAAGAGAAGAATGTGGGTCTCTAACTTTGTATATCAAATATACTGGACTTTGTCATATTTTGACAAAACTATCTTTGTGTTTCCTAAAAATTAGGGTAGTTCACGGCCAGTCTTTTCTGCGAGCTATGAGAGCTATGAATTATAAAGGTCTACGTGCAATAGAAAATTACTCTCATTGAGATCATGACTTTGTCGGGTCATCTCAGCCAATACAAAAGTGCAAATCCCAGTCTGTGAGTCACATTTTAATGTTGAAGCGTTTCCGAGGTGGGGGAGAGAGATTGCATACAAGAGTGGAGTGGCAGATGCATGAAGAGGAAGAAAAATAAAATATCCAAGGAAGGGCATGTGGGAAAGCAGTAGACACATAGAAAATGAGTGAGAATAGTGAAAAAAGGAAGTTACTGAAAACGAACAACTGCGAATACTGCTCCTGAGATGATGGTGTAAAGCAGCTAGCCGGGGCTTGACCCTCTCCGGGGCAGCGGGGAGCCACACTGGCTCACGACACACAGATAATGTTCAGGGAAATTAGTCTGGCCGCAGGAGTCTCCCTTGGCGGCCCTTGCGGCAACTGAAACAAATACCGTAAGCCTGGGCCCTAGGTCAGGATGGGGCAACAATAAGTCAGGTGCTCAGGCCCTCCGGCAGGGGCTGAGCAGTAGCAAACAGTATATAGAAATAGGTCCAGGGCAACCAAGTCAGTAGCTCAGGCCCTCAGGCAGAGGCTGAGCAAACAGTTCAATAGTAGCAGGCCCAGGCCTCTAGAGGACCTGGAAGAGGGGGAGACGCAGGCCCTCCCACTCCACTGCGTCCCAGCCCGGGGCCCTAGCAGCTGGTAGAAGATCCGCTGCTGCGTCAGTGGGGATCCTGGCCACAACACACTGTCATAGGTTCTGGCAGTGCCTCAGCCAGACTACAGCTGGCTGCCCCTGGGCTACTTCCTGATTCCCCCTCTTGGGGTACCTGGGTCCAGGCGGTTTTCTCCAGGGCATCCAGCATCATGGGTTCCTCCAGGTAGCGGCCACAGGGCAGGTCCGGCAACTCCTCTGGGTAGTGACCACAGGACAAGTCGGGCCAGTCCTGGCATGCACCTTGGGCCATGGGGGCTTCCCGGTCGTGGGCCAGGCTGGAGGCATCTGGGCCCCCAGTGAGCTCTGAGGGCGAAACTTTATACTTCTAGGTTGCCGCCTGACCCTCTAAGGGGAGGGCTCAGAGCTCCCTAGCTCTGCCCACTCCGGCACCCGGATGGGCTCGACCCTCCCTGGGGCGGTGGGGGGTCACACCACCTCACTACAGATGAGAAAGTGGGAGGAAAGCCACAGGGAATTGAACCAGGTGACTGCTGGAACAAAAATTAGCATAAAGGAAAAGTGTGCGGGATTTGAGGATTTGGAAAGTTAAATTCTTTTGACCAGATTGTAATTAGCTACTGTCCTTCTCAAGAGAATAAGGGGACATATGAAGCCCTCTTACTCGCCATGCGCAGTTTACCTAGTAGCTATCCATATTACGGGTAATAGTGAAGGGAAGCGAGTAGCCTCTGTTTGTCTGTTACTTCCTTTTCTGCACATGCCAGTGGGTAGGAGGGTAGATTGGGAAGAATGTTGACTCTGTGTCCCCAAAGTGCCCGCAGTGTAGCTGAGCCTGCATGCCAGGAAATGTAATGTGTGCCAGGTATATGGCTAGTGTAGATTACTTTCCCCACAGAGGAAAGGCAGGGAACTAGGAACCCCTATCTGGTTCCTGGTCTGCTCCTGTAACAGTTCAATTTCAAGGTTTATAGCAAAGCCACACGTTACTCCTTTAAAGGGAGTTTGCCAACCCAGTAGGGTTTTGCAAAGCTCACTGCACATTCACAGCAATTTCATGGTCTGTGTTGTAGAATCATCGTAAGTCAATAAGAGAGTACACAACTTGTACCATAGGGAGTTAACCGGTCTGTTCAGGTGTGGGGAGATTCACAGTAAGTGTGTTTAAAATTGCTCTCTCCTTTGCCCAAGTTGAAAATTCCTCGAGAGGGGACATTCTCTGAGAGATTTAAATTCTCCTGTGGGTTTCTATGTGACAGCAGTAAATTCTTTTATTGCTCTTTAAGCTGAATTTTCCATGGTCAGTTCTCCTAGGAGACTACTTTTGCATGAATTTCCTGGTCGCCTGGACAAGACCAAGACAAATTTGAAGTCAGAATGTTACCATAATTCAGTTCAACAAAAAGCCAGACTCAGTAGCAAAGTAAACAGAGGTGCAAGCTGGTCAGAAAATAGATGTAAGTAGTAAAATAGAATAATTTATTCCAGTTTGGCATTCAGTGGGTTTTCAAAGTCACCGTGACAAAAATGGGGGAATGTAACAGGAAAACACTAATAAGAGGGATACTAATAAGAAGCAGCTCACCAGCGCACTTATAGAAATTTCTGAGCAGCTCGTGCTTGATGTGTAAAATACAGCAGCATTAAATTTGCCTCTAAGAATTCCACTGGAGCAACACCTGTTTCCCCAGGTATCAATCTGGTCCAGAGAGTTCAAGAAAACAATAATACCGGCACAGAAATAAAAAGTGCATATTTATATAAAGATTTATTGGGTAGCCTTCTAATTGAATCCACCAGGGGGCGTCTTCCCTGTGGGATTCTACTACTACTCACCAACAGCAGCCAGACTATTCAAAGTATTCTTCAGACAGAAACAGATGGAATCTGTCTGTGTTGATCCTCAGTCCAGCCTTTCGGAAATTCTGACAGAAACTTGTGCATGTATCAATGAAGCATCTAGATGGGGAGTTAAGGTGACTGATAGAGGGATTTAAATAGCAGGGGCCATAGGATGAGCACTGCATTGACAAAACACACAGGACAGGTAAGACAAAATGTATTGCGCCTCTGATGTTTCTGGGTTATATTTTTTTTCCTGAGTACAAATGACATCAATTAACAAACTAAAAGGGGAAGGATGGTGGAAATAAGGTTACATTGAAATTAAAGGGTAGTTATTAAAATTAGGGTGTTGGTTCTTCACATTTCAAGCATTAAAGACTTGGCTTGTGAATGATTCTGTCGTTGCTGGATATTCAACTGTGAAAATACAGCTAATAATTTGACAAAATGGAATAGAATAAAACTCTAAGAGAGTTTGGATTGTAGACTGTGTGTCCATTAGAAGAAATCAGAAAATCAAAACAAACACAGCATAATTTCCTATGTATTTGCATTAACAATACTCTAATACTCAGTGTGGTTCACTTTAGGATAGTAAACCACTATCCTATTATTCCACTCTGTTCCACCATTATTCCACTTTATCACAGCTAAGTGTCCTCATCAGATATAGCACTACAATGAATGGAACTCACTTTTCCATTAAGAAGATAGTGTACCTTGTTAAGAGTTATTTTAGTCCATGGTTGCAGCAACGTTTCAATTATCTTTCCTTTTTTAAGAGTTTATAACTTGATGTTAAAAGTCCCCTCCCAGCTGGCACAGTTGGCTTTACAGAGCAATGCTAGGTGACCACATTTGAGCAGAGAATCAGGCCCTTGGGGTTTTTATGATCTGGTTTTTTTATTAGATTGGGGGCTGCTAACAAGAGCACAAATTAATAGTAGTGAATTCTACTATTCAGATAAATGGTGCAGCAATTGTAAATAGCAATGCACTATTCTCAATTTGTATGTGTGTATTGGTGCTTATTGGCATTAGAACAATATACAGATAACCTTTTTGCTACAAACTAATGAAATTCCATTAGCAAGTAATGACAAACCCAGCTCTTCTTTCAGATCACTTTAAGCTGTGTTGAAAGCTTAAGAACCAGCTTGTTATTGCTGGATTTTTATTCTCACTAAGCTTTATTTTACTCTTTGGTTTCTCATTTTGGGGCAGGGAAGCGACAGGTTATTTATCCTGGAAACTGCACTGCTTTAAAATAATGATTGTGCTGGGGGAAATGGTATAACTCTGGCCTGGCTTCACTGCAAGCCACTGAGGTATAAAGCATGGATTACAAAGCTTCAAGAAATTTGAGACATGAAAAAAATAATGGCAAGTGTCAGACGGCAAATCATTCAAGAAGGCAGATGGCACCTATGAAAACCCTGCTTGGAAAAGCGAAAACCCTTAAGTCATTACAACAAACTTCTGAAAACATTTTAATGGACAAGTGCCTTATTCAACTACAACCACCTGTAATACAGATAGCTACTTCATTACCTCAGACAGACTTTGAGTGGTGTGACTGGGATGTCCGCTGTTTGTTGGTTGGTTCTTCATGAAGGTTATATGGCTGAGTCCCTTGGGTCTTTGAACAGACCCAGTGTTTGAAGTCTCTGGGAAGTTAATCCCTCCCTCGTACTGAGGGGGTAGAACTGAGCAGCAAGACTTAGTATATAAATCAGTTGCCAGGCAAACTCCTGAGCAGACCGTCAGGAGCAGCAAACAGGAATTTTGGAGAGAGTTTAGAAAGAGTGTAGTGCCTTCTGGTTTAGATATGACTGTACACCAGGTAGAAGATATGGACGATGAGAAAACAACTGCTCTGATCCGCCTTGTGTGTTTTCCTTTCTGCCAGAAAACAGAAAATATTTCTGGCACGTGAGGTGCAAGTGGGTGGCCATGCTGGAAGAGAAGATATGTGATTGGGAAGCATAAGTTTCAACACTGTGCAGCATCTGAGAATAAAGAGTTCTTGAACAACCACATTCAGAAGTTGTTGCCACAGCCACAGATGGCACAAGGGGAAGGATCAGTGATAAGGGAATGCAAGAGAGTAGAAACTGAAAAAGTGGACTAGTGATTTATGATCAAGAGGGGAAAATAGAGGCAAGAAACATGCAATATGGGTAGAAGTATCGAGTCATTACACTCAGCAAGTCGAACTGGTGAGAAATCTGTCTACTGAGAAACAGATCAGAAAGCTACAGGAGACATACCTGATGGGCATCCTTGCAGCAGGAAGCAAGCAGCTTCTAAAAGAGGCTATTCAACCATCATTGGTGACTCCATGTTAAGAAAAATGGACAGAGAATTCAGCAAGGAACACAAGGACAGAAAGATGGTGTACTGTCTCCCCAGAATGAAAATACAAGATATACCAGCAAGATTGGACAGAATCAAGTAGTTGTCTGGCAAATCTCCACTGTGATAATACATTTGGAACCAATGACTCAGCATCACATGGAACAACACAGAAGACTTCAAGGACCTTGGAAGGAGGTTGAAGAAAAGGAAAATCCAAATGATATTGTTGGCGATCCTTTCAGTCTCAAGCGAGAGATGGGTAAAGACAATCAATTAATGAGAAGCATTGGCTGAATGACTGTTGTGAAGCTGAAGGGTTTTGTTTTATGGAACATTGTGTGACATTTCAGTGGGCGGGAAAGCTGTTTGAACAGGATGACTACATCTCACAGGTACCGGGGCTAATCTTCCTTGGTGGAGACTAGCTGGAGTAGTGCCTTAAACTAGCAATTCAAAGGGTGGAAGCTAAGAAAACAAATGCTGTACAAACTCAAACTCAGCATGTCATGAACAAATTGAACCAATGTGACAAAGACCATGAAGAGGACACCTTTTCAGTTGCTTATATAGCAATGCTAGAAGTCTGGATAACAAAAAGAATTGGAAATTTTCACTGGTGGCAAGAAATTTGTTATAATTGACATTACTCAGTGGGAAGATTTTCATGATTGGAATGTCGATATCACTGGTTCTGATCTGTTTATGCAAAGTGTGTAAAAGAGGTGTGCATGGGGTGGCATTGTACATTAGAGGCACCATTACCTGTTTTAGGGTTATTGAGAATTCAGAACCACAAGTTCTTGAATGTATTTTGCTCAATAACAAAGTCCAGGAAGGGGTATTGCTTGGGGTCCGTTACAAACCACTGAATTAAACCAGAGAACAGGATGAGCCCTTAAACATCTGTCTGTAATGTATGGAAAGAAAATGTGTGTTGTTACATGGGACTTCAGTTTGGGAGATGTATGCTAGTTGTTTCATGCAGCCAGTAGTAAAACATCATTACAATTTCTAAAAATTATTGATAATGATTTTCTTACGAAAAGGAATTGCACACAAAATGAATTATTATATTAGTCCACATTTTGATGGATAAACATGAATTAATCACTGGACTGAAGCTGGTGATTGCTTAGGGACCAGTGTTCATGGTCTGTTTGCATTCAATATGGGCAAATAGAAGGCCATAGATATAATTGGTGCTTCAAAAGGACTAATTTTCCAAAGATGAGAAAAATTGTGAGCAAAATCAATTGGGAAGAAAACTTTTGACAGAAAAATTTCAATGAAAATTGGGAGTTCTTTAAGAAGCATTTATAGATGGCCAAAAAACCCATGATTCCACAGTCAGCAAAGAGGACAACTGTAGCTAAAAGCACATCCTGGTTCTGCGGTGAAGTGAAGGCAGTAATTAGAAATAAAAAGCAATATATAGAAAATGGAAAAAGGGAAAATAGCCATCTATATACATTAGAAGTTATGAAGAAAATTGATCAGAGAAGCTGAAGACATCAGGGGGAAATCCATGATTGGCAGGACTAAGGATAATAAGAAGGAGTTTTTAAGTATATTAAGAACAAAAGAAATCCTAGCAATGGGGTAAGCCAATTATTAGATGGAGATAGTATAATTGTTAATAATAGTGTAGAAAAGGCAGAAGTGTTTAATAAATATTTCTGTTCTGTATTTGGAAAGAAGCAGAATGATATAGTCACATCATATGAGGAGTTTATTAATTATTATTATTTTATTATTATTATTTTGTTTGTACTATTATAGTGCCTCGGTGTCCTGGGGACCAGGACCCCACTGTGAATGTTAGACAACACCTACTAGGGATAAACGTTTTTAAATCAGTAGGCCCTGATAGTTTGCACTTAAAAATCCTAAAAGAGTTGGCTGAGGAGATCTTTGGCCCCCTGACATTAATTTTTAATAAATCTCAGAATACCTGGGAAATTCCAGAAGACTGAAAGAGTGCTAATGTTGTGTCAATATTCTAAAAGGGCAAGTGGAATGATCTAGGTATAAGCCAGTGAGCCCAACATCAATTTCAGGAAAAATAATGGAAAACCTGATACTGGATTCAGCTGATAAAGAATTAAAGGGTAGGAATATAACAAAATGTGTTTTGTATGGACAATAGGTCTTGCCAAATTCCATTCTTTGATGAGATTACAAGTTTGGTTGATAAAGATAATTGTGCAGTTTAATATACTTAAACTTTTCCAAAGTGTTTGACTTAGTATCACACAAAATTCTGATTAAAAATAGCCCTGTACAATATCAATAAAGCACACATTCAATGGATTAAGAATTGGCTAACAGATCTCAAAAAGGAGTTATCAATGACGAATCATTATTGAATAGGGGTGTTACTGGTGGGGTTTCACAAGGATCAGAACTAGGCCCGATGCTGCTCCACATTTTTATCAGTGATCTGAAGCTAAATATAAAATCACTGCTGATAAAATTTGCAGATGACACAAAGTTCGGTGGAGTAGTAAATAATGATGAGGACAGGGCAGTCATACGGAATGATATAGATCTCTTGGTAAGCGGGCCCATTCCAACAAAATGTGTTTAATGTAACTAAATGCAAAGTTATACATCTAGGAACAAGGAATGCAGGCCAGACCTACTGAATGGGGGACTGTATCCTTGAAAGCAGTGACTCTGAAAAGGATTTTAGGCTTCTTCAAGACACTGAATATGCATTCCAAGTATGATACTGGAGCAAAAAGTGCGAATGCAGTCCTGGCTGTATAAACAGGGGAGTAGTGAGTAGGAGTATGGAGGGGATTTTATCTTTGAATATGGCACTGGGGAGACTGAGACTGGAATACCATAGTCAATCCTGGTGTTCAGATTTTAAAAAGGATGCTGAAAAATTTGAGACAGTGCAGAAAAAAGCCACAAAAATTATCTGAGGGTTGGAGAAAATGCCGTACAGTGACAGACTTAAAGAGCTCAGTCTGTTTGTCTTATCAGGAAGAAGATTAAGAGGTTACTTGATTACAGTGTATAAGTATCATCACTGGGGGAAAACATCAGCTACTAAGGAGCTATTTAATGTCGAAGAGAAAGGTATAACAAGAACCAATGGCTGGAAGCTGAAGCCAAACAAATTCAGATTAGAAATAAGGCACACATTTGTAAGTGTCAGTGATGAATCCCTGGAACAAACTACCAAGGGAAGTGGTAAATTCTCCATCAATTGGAGTCTTCAGATCAAAACTGGATGCCTGTCTAGAAGATATGTTTTAGCCAAAGACAAGTTATTAGGCTCAATACAGCGGTAACACAGTGAAAATTAGACATCTAGTCTGATCTCCTGTATATCACAGGCCATTAATGGTCCTTTCTAGCATTAAACTCTATGCATCCTTACAGATTTTTATAGATATCAGGGATTGCAAAATATTAAAAGTAAACAAAATGTGAGGCCAGATCCTCAGTCTTCATTTAAACTTGACCCAGATGGAAAATCTATATGGACACAAATATAGATTAAAATAGAAGAGTTAGGGGCTCTTCCCCAGAAAATGCACAGCACGTGAAAAGATGGGAGTTGCCTTACCTAGTGGGGGGTCAGTGCTAACGAGGCCAATTCAATTAGGGTGGTTAGCACTACAAAAGTAATTTTCCCTCTGTTGATATTCACCCCTTCTTCAGAGGTGAAAGTAAGTCGAGGGATTTACCGGTACGCTGGGGCCAGCTCTGGCCACCAGAAGGGGCGGGGCTGAGGGGGTCAGAGCCAGCCCCAGTGCACCCTGTAAGGTAAGTTCCCCTACTCCTTCTCCTCCTCTCCCCCACAGGGGTAGCAGCAGCAGCCCAGGGCTCCAGGGGCTATTTAAAGGACCGGGGCAGCAGAGGCAGCTGGAGCCCCGGCCCTTTAAACAGCCCCTGGAGCCCCCGCTACCCAAGGGGGGGTATTTAAAGGGCCCGTGGCTTCCCTGCTTCTACTTCCCCGGTCCTTTAAATAGCCCCCGGAACCCTGGAATAGCAGCAGCGGGGCTCTGGCGGCTATTTAAAGGGCCAGGGCGGTAGAAGCAGGGGAGCCCCGGGCCCTTTAAATAGCTACCGGAGCCCCACAGCTGCTACCCCAGGACTCCAGCAGCGGGGCTCTGGAGGCAATTTAAAAGGCCTGGGGCTGCAGCCACTGCTGAGAGCCCCACCCCCTTTAAATTGCCCCCTGGGGAAGCCAGGCTGCCCCAGTACAGTGCACCGGCTCTGCCGGTATGCCATACCGGGGCGTATTGGCTTACTTTCACCTCTGCCCTTCTTGTCAGCTGTTGGGAATGGGCCACAGCCACCCTAATTGAATTGGCCTTGTTAGCACTGACCCCCCACTAGGTAAGGCAACTCCCATCTTTTCACGTGCTGTGTATTTATACCTGCCTACTATATTTTCCACTCCATGCATCTGATGAAGTGGGTTATAGCCCACGAAAACTTACGCCCAAATAAATTTGTTAGTCTCTAAGGTGCCACAAGGACTCCTCATTGTTTATGTATATTTCAAAATTTTCTGGGGGAGAGCCCCTAAGTCTTCTATTTTAATCTATATTTGTATCCATGTAGATTTTCCATCTGGGTCAAGTTTAAATGAAGATGTTTATGGGAATAAGGGAGGGAGCATAATGGATCTTCCCCTATGCATTTACACATACCTCACAGGTTTGCTTGTTTAGCCATGGGCTTGCCCAAAGGAGGTCCTTTGATACAATTCTTTTCTTGTCCCCCTTCTCTTTTCTCTGGCCCATCACCCACGAAGATGCACCACCACATCACAACATAATTTCAAGACCTCTGATAACAGGCTCCAAAATTGACACGTTGCTTCTCTTATTTGGGCCTGCTTCAGCCACTAGAACCAGCGAAACTAGTGACACAGAAATGGTCAGGGGTTCCTGTCCAGGCAGCAATAAAATAAAATAAAAAATAAAAAAAAAAACCCAAACACACACAAAAGCAGCATGCTGAATAAGTTACAGGAAGACAGCTATGTGCCAAACTAGGCAACTGGCAGGAACAAAACTCTTAGGTGCCCTTGTTACTAATCAAATATCAACTATGTGTTGTTCAGGCAAAAACCATAGTTACAGCCAACTCTGGCCCTAATCCAAAGCCCACTGAAGTCAGTGGATAGACACCAGTACAGCACATACATATTTTATTCCCTTCTGGATAGTTGGGCCAGATCCTCAGCTGGTGTAAATTGGTGTAGTTCCCTTGACTTCATTGATATCTTGATTTAAACAAGCTGAGGATCTGGCCCCACATTTTGTTTACTTTTAATGTTTTGCAATCCCTGATAGCTATAAAAACCTGTACGGATGCATAGAGTTTAATGCTAGAAGGGACCATTAGACATCTAGTATGATCTCCTGTATATCACAGGCCACTAATTTTCACTGTGTTACCCCTGTATTGAGCCTAATAACTTGTGTTTGGCTAAAACATATCTCTAAGGTGCCACAAGGCCTCTTCATTGTTTTTGCTGATACAGACTAACACGGCTACCCCTTTGAAACTAGAAATATCCAGTCATTTTAAAAGACTGTGTACATTTTACAGAGATGCTTTTGCATTCAGCCATGTATTATGCATTACTTAATATTATTCCCCCCAGAAGGTGGGGCTCCTCCTTCCTTTCCCTACTTGGAGAAGTGCTGGCAACAGATCTGCCTTTAGCAGATCTTCCTGCTGTTCCAGCTATTAGTGGCAAAGGCTGGGAGCCCAGAAATTCCTCTGTCTGATGAGTTCCGTCTTCACCAACCAGTGAGGATGTGGGAGGAGGGGAGTCCAGGTGGCACTGCATAGAAAATGTCCTCAATTTACAAGTGTAACAATGGTTTTGCTAACTTCCAAACCTATAGACTTAGCCCAGGATCTGAGAGCCAAGCTGGATTCTTTCCTCCTCCGCAGCTTCACCAGCACTAAAAGTTCCACAAGGCAAATTTTGCTTTCATCTGCATTTGCCCCACTCTTCGAAATTGTACTGCTTCAGGCCTAGCAGCTGGAGCAGTCTCTAAAGCCTGGGATTCTCCAGCCCAGGGGCTGGAGTCTCTTGGGGGTACAGCCAGAGACACACACACACCCTGCCCCATATGTGTATACACATATAATTTATATCCACACACATCTAATGGTCTCAAGTTGCAGTGGGGGAGGTTTAGGTTGGATATTAGGAAAAACTTTTTCACTAGGAGGGTGGTGAAACATTGGAATGTGTTACCTAGGGAGGTGGTGGAATCTCTTTCCTTAGAAGTTTTTAAGGTCAGGCTTGACAAAGCCCTGGCTGGGATGATTTAGTTGGGGATTGGTCCTGCTTTGAGCAAGGGGTTGGACCAGATGACCTCCTGAGGTCCCTTCCAACCCTGATATTCTATGATTGTACAGGTGTAACTGAGGGCAAAATTTGACATTGAAGCTGGAATTGAGGCCAATATTTTCAAAATTGGGTACCTAAAGTTAGGTACATAAATCCATATTAAAGAACCTAGACAAAAGCTGTTTGATGTTCAAAAGTGTTGAACACCTGCATTACCTAGTAGCATAAGTGCAAATTGTGGGTGCTTGACTCCTCTGAAAATCACTTTTATTTAGGTGCCCAACAATAATTTTAAGTTCTGTGACAAAGCTCTGTCCTGGCCTCCGTGGGTCCCGCATTTCCTGGTGGATTTCACTAGCCTCAGAGGCTCACTGTGACCCTCCACGTAACCCTTCTCTCTCTAGGGACAAGGGTCACAGTCTAGTGAGCCATTTTCATCATAAGCCAGCAAGGGGGGTGAGGAGAAGTTATCCTTCCTTGCACAGTCTCTGTTGTCTCCCAGTCTCAGTGATTAATCAGGTGGCAAAGGTGTGGGGGAGAGGGGAGCCCGGGCCCACCCTCTACTCCAGGCTCCAGCCCAGGGACCCTAATAGTATCAGTTATGGTATCTGACCTTTTAGAAACATGACATGTACAATTCCCTGGGCTACTTCCCCCACAGCAGCCCTCACTTCCTCAAGCTCCACTTCACCCTTAACCTCAGGACCTCCTTCCTTGTGCCTGATATGGCATGTAATACTCAGCCTCTCCAACAGCGCAACTTCCTCCCACAGCTCCTGACATGCACCTCCACCTGACTGACTGGGAGGCTTTTCACTAGTTTCAGCCAGCCCCTGATTGGCTTCAGGTGTCCCAATCAACCTAGCCTTCTCCCTGCCTTCTGGAAGTTCTTAATTGGCCCCAGGTGTCTTAATTGACCTGAAGCAGCTTCCATTTCACTTAACCTGGTACCAGGGATTTGTTTAGCCTAGAGCTAATATATCTATCTCCCACTACTTTTCCATAGCCATCTGGCCTTGCCCCGTCACAGTGCTTAATCTGAGACACTAGAGTTTGAAAATTTTGCCCATAGGTCATATCAGTTTTCTATTTTAAAAAAACCCTAATATTGGTCACTAACCAATATTTTCCCATAGCCGCTTTATAGAATAGAATCAAACATAGAACCAAATTCAGAGGTGATGTGTAATATGATCTATATGTGTATTTGGGACCATAGTGCTTTGTGTTAGCATAGTACCTTGGTGGCAGGGGGGCGAACTATAACAGATCCAGCCGGGGGGGGGGGGTAATGCAGAAAGAGCGCATGCTGGCTCTATTACATACTAGTCTTTTTCCCCATGGAAGCCCCTTCATGGGGGCTCTATGTTATCAAACTTCATGACTTGGAATGGGGATGAGGCACATCCATTTTCCATAGCAGTCTCCCTTCTTCAGGCTGTTAGCCGACGGCCAAGGATGTTTGGTGAGGTGCCAGCTATGCCCGTTTTTTCCATCCGTGACTTTAACCGCTAGGACACACTGTCCCTTCGCGGCAGGCAGCCCGGGCTAGGCTGACGGATGCCCCAAGGTCCTAACCACCCGTGACTTTAACTGCTAGAGCTCAGAGCTCCTTCGCAGCGGGCAGTCAATACTGACTGACAGGTGCCCCAATGGCAGCACTAAGAGCCTCTCCACACCCGTGACTTTAACTGCTAGAGCTCAGAGCTCCTTCGCAGCGGGCAGCCAGGATTGACTGACAGGTGCCCCAAGAGTTTGCCCCGTGGAGGCGGCACAACTCAACGCTAGGCTCTTAGTACTCTCACCTAATGGCCAGGCTTTAGAGCCAAAACGGCTGAGGTTCTTTAATTGTGTTGGCTGCTTTACAGTAAACCAGAGAAAACAAGTCAGGCTTATGCATAAATGGTTACCAAAATTTATTAAGCTAGATTCTAATCATGTGGTTACAAAAATTGCTAGTGCCTACTTATTTAAATGTAGAGATGTTACACACACAAACAAGTTACAAAACTGAAGCCACAATCCCAAAGAAAGAAAACAAAGTATAGAGCTCTATTTCAAAATATGTGTACACTAAAGATAGGAGATCAGGTGTGGGTGCTTCTTACCCTCCTTGCATCTCTCGATTCCAGTGGTGCCAAGCCAGGATCGGTCACTCAATTCCGCGGAAAGACGAATAAGGGACAAGGCGTAGGGACCCTCTTAGCTGCAGAAGCCTTGGGAGGCTGTCACTTATCTGACCAGCAGATAGATAGTGAAAAGCACTCAAAAATCATGGTGCTGTAGGTCCCCTACTTATACCTCTGTACTCCTTTATTCTCTTTCTCCTTTCTTATGCCAAATTGAGGCTGGTCTGTCGGGGTGACGCCAGCTTTTGCAAGAGTAGTTTACACTTGCAAGGGAGAGAAACAATAAGTTTCGACTACTGGACATTTCTTTTATCAGGGTAAATATTTTCCCACCTAGGATGTTGGTGTGTGTGCATCACGCTATTTAGTAGGGGCTAACAGCCATGTCTGTCACAGGGCCTCTGCCTGCTGTGAGCTTAATCGTTGTATCTGTTCCCAGAGGCACATTGTAGCAGCACACCTGTGCTTTCACAGCTTCAAAGGCTGTGCTGGAATATATGTTAAGTGCCCTGTTCCTGCTTCCTCCTGTGTTTCCAGCAATGCTGGTCTGAGAGGGGGGGGGGCTGGCTGTCTGGCTACACAGGCCCATAAGATTTCCCCTCATGAATTACTATAGATTGTGTCAGTGTTACTTTACGCTGAATTTCCCCCACTGCAGTGTGAACGCTTCCCTCAGAGGGGTTCTGAGGAGTAGTGGCTGCTGGGGTAATCATAGGAGCTGCACTGCCATCGAGGCCAGGCCTCTGGAGATAGCCAGTGAAGAGTACCCCAGGGTAAGGAATTCTGTGCTGCTGAAAATCTCAGGAAGGTCTTTCCACTGCTTCCTGCTCCAGACCCTCCCCTTCACAGGGAGGAGGCAGGGCACAGACAGGCAAGGGAGGTTGACTGGAGCTCTACTACAACCTATTCTCTCCTGGTATAGCTTAGGGCCACTCCTGTGCCAGGACCTGACAGCTCTGAATCTTGGATCTACAACCTGATGCCCACGGCCCTTGCTCTCCACTCACTTTGAGTTTGGCTCAGATGGAGTGGCAAATCAAGCTCAAGGGTAGGCCAAGATGTGGTGTGGGTGCACAATCTCTCCTGCTCATTTTCTAAACCATGCATGAATCTTGATAGAGATCCTTAGTTTTCAGAGCCAAATCCATTTCCTGTTCTTCTGGGCACAATCCTGGTGTGTGTCCCCCGCATCCCCTACCCCCAAATCTCCATGAGTGTTCAAGTGGGAATTCCATGAGCACAGTTTCATGGACATCCTACTTTCCTATATGGGAGTAACCCAGGTAAGGTAGGACTTTTTACCCTGTGCGTAGTAAGCACTGCTTTCTAAAGGGTTTTCATTTCCCATTAGGATAGACACTGCCAACAACACAAATGCTCTGGAAAAATACTTCAGATCTGCAAGAAACATTATTTGTGAAAGTTAGACATTCAGTTCTCCCTGTCATTAATGAAAGTAAAAACATAGCTTAATAGACAACAAGGCTGCACCAGCTGGCTGTGCCGCACAAATCTGGCATTCTTGCTGCAGAGTTTATTAGACATTATATAGCCCTGGGAATGAAGGATAATGGATCCTGTTCCCATATGCGGCATCAACAAGAACTAGGACTCAGTTAAACCATTCAGATATGGTGCAGCAGCGGTTAAGTCCAGGACACAAATACTAAAATGAATCAGTCCCAAGCAGTTGAAGAGATACTTTTCTTTGAAACACTTTTCTTTGAGTTTTTGATTCTTTTCTAGTCTCCATTCTGAGTCATACCTTTTTAGAAGCTTTTCAATATAGCAGTTTGCTAAGGCATCTGGGCTCAGGTCAATGGGCATTACACCCATATACCCAAGCACATAATTGACACCTATGTCCTTTTCTCTTCAGACTTTGTCAGCTCCCCTATTCTGTTTTTTATGAAGTACAAATCTCTTGTGAATTCTTTGTTTTATTAACTGGCACCTGATTGTGTTCATACTGATTTCAATGCAGTAGCCGGTATAGGATTTGTGAAATTGTTCTTTCTCTTCAGGATAGATGACAACAGAACAAACCTAACATCGTGCACGAGGTCATTTAGCAAATGGCTATGTTGTGGACTTTTAAAATTTTTTGTGACACAATAATGGATTTTTGTTTTATTAAAGAGTAAGAATGTAGATATCTAAAGATCAGAGAATAGCCCCCAAAACATTTTAACAAAGCTAAGGTAGGTCATATTCTGAAGCTGAACAAGAATGAAAGCCATTAAAGTGCCAACATTTGCTACCCCACAGAGACAGTGGTATAGATAGCATGATTACTGCAGGTTCTCAAGATGGTCAATACTGAGTCTGCACCCAGTGTACTTCACATTGTCCTTTTAAAGATCCACCATACCCCAAATTGCATTTTATAGCAAAACAAACAAAAAGCTATAGACAAGGATCTGCATATATATATATATATATATATATATATATATATATATATATATATCTCGAAGAAAGCAATTGATTGACTAATGGATTGATTTTGCAAAGAAAAGCAGAGACAGCCTGTACTATATACAGTAGTGAACGTTTTGCTATGACATCTTCAGATGAAATAATCTGCAGCATCACTATCCAAGTGTGTAGTTACCAAAGGCAAAGGGGAAAAGTGCTTTCAACAACTATCTCCAAGAATTACCCAGACAGTCAACCTACTCATTTTGATTGTAGATTCAGAGTGACTCTAATGATGGCCTCAGACATTTCCGTGACATGTAGCTCAGAAATCACTTCAAGTGAAGTCCTACATTTAGCCCAGCTCTGCCCTTTTCGTCAAGAAATATACTTGCTTTATAAACAGGCACACTCCACCGCAAACTACTACTGTGTATTTTCAGTAATTAATGTCCTATAAATGCCTCTCAATGAACTGCTTGGAGAATGCAAAAAAAGTTAATGTATAATTTATTCAGCAGTTGGCTGAAAAAAAACACACAAGTTACTCTTCTGACAAATATTATTTTACTCTGGTCAGGTAATGAAAATAACGAATATCTTATATTTTTAACATACCTTTCAGCCTGAAGATTACAACTTGAACCATATCAGTCATTTCTGGGGTGGAACACCACACCTCTTTAACAGCATACTGCAATGCTAACCAACCATTTATGACAAGTCGTGAAGAAGAATGTAATTTCTTTTGAAACTACAGAATAATAATTCTAAATGGAATTTGGTTAGGATGCTGGGGTTAACAAACACCCTTACCATAATGGTGTGGGTTACTTAATGGCCACAGGTGATCAAAGCCTCAATTTTACATTTAATCTACAAGATGGCACCTTTAACAGCATAGTTGTGTCAAAACTACCTTGAATGTTGGTTTGGTAGTGACTCAGAGACAAGAGTACCACCTAATGAATTCTTAATCCCACTTCCTGTAATAGCTACATTTTCTTGGGAAGGTTTTCATCCAAATAATGACCACGCCCACTGAAGTTTAGTTTGTAAGATCACAACTCAAGATGGTGTGTGAGTCTATACATATAGTGGATCAACAGGGAACTGGAAAAATGAACTGACAATCTTGCAGTTTGGTGATTCTAACCTGAAAAATTCTGCATCTGCATAGATCCATTACATTCAGTGAAGCTCTCAAACACATGTATTATCCATTACTAGTACTGAAGACATTTTACCAAGACTGATCATAGCAAAAGTTATTTCAGTTTTAGCTAGCAAAGATGGCTTATGAAACTCTTTGGCAGATGTAAGTAGATGTTCATTCAGTTGGCCAGCCCCAGAAGAATACAAATAACATCAGGATGAACTAGAAGGGAAGCCTCAGCAACATGGATGTTATTGCAGAGGATATTTTAGCATTTAGAAGAAAAAATCCTCCAAAGAATCTATCACAGATCACAATTTGATAAAACTGTTCCAGAGAGCTGGGGTAAGCAGACCTCTAATTGAATAGGAAAGAGATGAGACTCTGCCTGTCAGCCGTGCCATATGCTGGATAACTTTTGATAGCAAAAAGCTTAAAGGGACATTGTCAAGGTGAAAAGGCCCCAACATGACTTAGCTTTTAAAGATAGTTTCTGCTATCTTAGGTATGCCTTATTGCTTGTTTCCTAGAGATTTCTTTTTTTACATAAAAAAAATTCCAAACAGTTTCCTTGTAAAACAAACAAAAAAGCCACGTCCCTTGAGTCCTGCGCAGCCCAGTAAAATCCAAAGCACACCCCATTCTCAGGTTCACACAGATGTGCTGTGTATCCAACAGCAGTGTGAATATTCATTAATGTTTAGTCTCATGACAGACGAATGTCTTCATAACAGGAGAGTGAAACTTGGGCTGGAGAGTGAGCATGGTGTAGGGGTTAGGGCTGGGAGTCAGGGCTGCTGAGTTTTATTCTTAGCTCTGTCATTGCTGTGTGACTTTGGACAAGTGCCTGAACCCTTTGGCCTCAGTTTTTAGTGTCTGTAAAGGACTTTGAGATCCGTGGATGAAAGATTCTCTAATAAAAAGTGGTGGTGTTATTCATTATTGCCATAGGCTGGATAGAAAGCAAGAGACAATCTGGACTTGGAGGAGAGCTTGGGGTCCAGAAGGGTGCACTGGGAGTAGGGTAACCAGATGTCCCAGTTTTATAGGGACAGTCCCAATTTTGGGGTCTTTTTTTAATATAGGCTCCTATTACCCCCCACCCCCTGTCCCAGTTTTTCACATTTGCTGTCTGGTCACCCTAACTGGGAGCAGGAAGGGACACTGGGCAGAGCTAAGGACTGGATGGGATGTGGCAAAGGAAGGAAGGGGGGTCAAGAAGGATCATGGGAAATTAGGAGTACCTAGTGAGTCTCAGGATTCAGTATTGAGCCTTGATTGTCCACCCTCCATTTCCAGCAGTCTCCAGTGGGCCAAGGCAAGGTTTCTGGGCAGACGCAATATTCCAGAGGGCAGTTTGGAAAGGCTGGGCTAGAGCCTTCTCAGAACGAAGATCATGGCTGGTGAGTAAGGGAGCATGATGTGCACAGAGCCTATTATTTTGATGGATCGGACAGATGGTGACGGAACCATGCTGTCCTGACTATCATGAGAGAAGTGGCTGGTGGGACTTATTGAATAGAGCTGGTTGAAATTTTTCACATGAAAAATTTCCTTCTTCTAAGTTTCAGAGTAGCAGCTGTGTTAGTCTATATTTGCAAAAAAAAAAAAGGAGTACTTGTGGCACCTTAGAGACTAACAAATTTATTTGAGCATAAGCTTTCGCGAGCTACATGAGCTGTAGCTCACAAAAGCTTATGCTCAAATAAATTTGTTAGTCTCTAAGGTGCCACAAGTACTCTTCTTCTAAGTATGGCCTTTTTTCTTAAAAAATTATCACCATTTTTGAAATTTGCCATTTCCATGATATTTTCTGTGACCTATTTTTATCAGCATGTCATCAAAATCATTATCAAACAATGTGCTTACCAAAAAAATTGCTTCCCAGTCTTCAGTAAGAAAATACTATTTTTCAAAACCAGAAGATCTTCAATAACGATGCTGATAAAAATGGCAAAAACATTTCTGTTCAAATGCTGGTAAAAGATGCCACCAGATGTTTCACTAACACCAGAAAATGTGTCCATTTTGGACCCCAGGAAATGGAAACATTTTTCAAAATTTTGAAACTTTTGGCAAAATTGTGTTTCTGGTTTTTTTTACTAATGCTGATACTAAGTTAGGGCCAAACTTGGTCTTTTATAAACAGTCCTATTTTCATTTTTCTGGGCTCCATACTGGAGCCTTCTGTAAATGTTAATTCTCCTTTTCATGCTTCTAGGAATTTGATCTTATCCCCTGGTTCTACTGCTGCAGTCTATGACTGCTCTCTTGGGGGAATCGCCCATCAGGATACAATTCACTCCAAAGGGTGGGTAGGGTTGACACAGGATTATCCCTCACCCCACATACAGGTCAGGTGCATCTGCGGAGTGGGAAAAACTAACTACCTTTAAGGATGGTGTAGCCTGCACACTTCACTTGTGCATCCGAAAGCTCAAGGAGAGCCTGGGGCAATGTGGCTCCACCCCACTACTAACTCAGAACTGTGCCTAAATGGTACAATTAAGTCCATACCAGTTACGTAGCTACACATACTGCAGTCACCACGCTGCAGTATGAAAACTGTGGATTGAACCCAGGATATAATTAAATGCCCTGCATTTTCACAGTTGCTAGCAGGAAAATAAACAGGACATATCAATGGAGAAAGAAAGTGATTTCAGGTTTAAGCTTCCAAAGGAGACGTGAAACTTGAAACAACAAACAGACAGTATTTCTTTAAAAAGAAAAACTCTGCTGCCCAGGAAAGCAGGATCCCAGTGACATTCAGGGCACTATGCAAGATGCATTTATTTGGTTTAGCATTTGATTAATTGCTTGTGTTTTGTGTTTTAATGTCCTGTAATTGAAGCACATTGCTGCCAAGGTGATAGGCACTATAGAAATGAGTAAAAATAAATAAATGAAAGTTCAGAACAGTTTTGACCGAGCCCACACTAATTAGAGTCTAAGACAAAAAGACAAATGTTTTCAGGGATTTGTGTCAACTGTATCCAAATTCCTCTTCTGCAAAACCATTTCTAGACATAAAAAAGGTGGCAGATGGTGCTGGGAATACCCACAATAAGATCTCTTAGAGCAGCAGTACCGCAAAATGACCTAGCGATGGGCCTGTCGAGCAGTCTGGGTTGAATCAAGAGCAAGAGTACCAACCTCAGGACAGGTTTCAGAGTAACAGCCGTGTTAGTCTGTATCTGCAAAAAGAAAAGGAGTACTTGTGGAACCTTAGAGACTAACCAATTTATTAGAGCATGGCATGCTAACTAGTTATGAGACCCATGCTCAAATAAATTTGTTAGTTTCTAAGGTGCCACAAGTATTCCTTTTCTTTTAACCTCAGGACAGACTGTTGAGAAGCAGGGCACGAACCCCAAATTGGTTGTGAGTTCTATAATTAGTTTTCACCAACCATTTATTGAATATAAACTCCAACAGCCTAACTGCGGAGCCACAGGCAGTCCCCTGGGATACTCTAATCTATCTTGCCACCCAGGTAAGCCTACCTTTGTGATAGATGATCCCTTACACCAAACATCACAACAATATTCCAGTTACTCCCAGTCCCAAAGGACTAGGCACTTACCCCAGGTCAATTGCTCCTTAGATCTTACATCAGAGACAACACTTGTAACCAATCCTATAATAAACTATCTAAAGATTTATTAACTCAGAAAAGGAAATAGTTATTTACAAGGTTAAAGCAGGTAACCGTATGCACCCACACATGAGTTGCAGTCTTAAGTTTCAAAAGGTAATAGAAACTCCTATAATAAGCAAGCGCTATATGCCCCATAGGGCTAAGCAGCTGGGGATCGCTTGTTTATGTCTAGACTTCTTGCCCCCGGAGAGTCTAAGCAGCAAAGAGACAGTTCCTTCTGGTTAGAGATTTTTATTCCTTCCCCTTTCTGCTTTGTGTTGCAAACTCAGCTGATGGAAGAAATTCACTTGCACATCCTCTCTTCATAAGAGTGTAAGAGGGAGAACAATCAATGAAGTCTTTTGTTCTCTGATGTTCCACAATAGTTCACCTAGTGTTGATGGGCCTTCTTTGTCGGGCAGGACATAATACCTGCTTTCCTAGTTATTGCTTCCCTCCTGTCTGGTTACAGACACTTACAATGCAAATGCTCAAATATTACCTTATAATATGGGATACAGATGTTATAAGTGAGATTAATGCAGGCAGCAACTCACAAGCATTTAATACAGCCTAAACATTAAGCACATTTTTATAACTGTAATACCTATTTTACCAAGGCTAACACTCAGGCTAACCAGACTGATTCCAGCTATGTGTTTGTCAAGAGAGGCCTGGGGACCTTGGCATAAGCTGGCACCTGGTTTGCCAGCTCACAGGGCCAACCACAAGCCATTCAGATTTTGAGTTTGAATAGCTGTCTAAATGTCTAGTGCTTATCTGAATCATCCAGACACTTGAGGCTCACTACCAGTGCATTTGACCTTCCATCTCCCACACACAGCCACAGCTCTCTTCTCCAGGAGGCACTGGACTCCTGTGCCTGCTGTCTTTGAGGGATGGCCAGTCATTCCCACTTTGCCATTCATTAGGGCATAGCTTTACTGCAGAGATATATAGCCTGGGCTCTCACCCCGGTGTTGCCTCTAACTCCCCTGTTGGACACACAGAAAAACCGCTAACCCGGGGTTGAGGATGCCTTAACCTGGGCTAGTGTCTATGCTTGAACCCAGGTTTTGTCTCAGCCAGGACTGCAAATGTGCCTACTTTGCAGTGAGGATGCCTGCTAATGAAGACCAAGTGCTGATAGTCCTCCAGAGCCTTCCCACAATTCCATCTGGGCTGTACTTTCTTGCTCTCTACTGCTCTGGCATAGGTATAGTTTAGCAGTGGGGACGTTCCATCATGGCTAGCCAAGGCTGGGCTTACTGTGCAGTGATGACATACCCTGATACCATCAGCTAGGGCAGCTCTCTCACCCATTCCGTTGTCTTAGGTTCTTCAGAGGGTTCCACTACTCTGCCCAAGAAGTGTGCTACCAGATTACTCCAGTGAACTGCAGAAACCCCAATTGTTTGGCCCCCTTTCCTTCATTCTGGTAAAACTCCCTGATGTGGCAGGAATAAAAGGAAGGAGGAATGCCTCCTGCAGCGTGATTGGGAGAGGGACAATCTGACATACTGAACTTTACTGAAACTCTGAAAAGGTTCATGTCAACAGTAAGATTTAGGGGCTCTTAATTTTTCCAGAACACTTTGCAGCATCAAAACAGACAGTTCAGTAACACTTGCCTCTGAAATATCTTCTCTAAGGAAGCAAGGTTTTATTATTGTTAATAATTATAATTTATATAGCACCCACATAAAAGTGTGCTAAGCACTTTACAAACATATAATAAAGATCATCTCTGGCCTAAATATAGATACTCTCTGACTATCTGACAATAGTAAAGAATCACATAAAAAGTATCTTTCTTCCAACACTGAACAAGGAACGTTATTATTTACTGTGGAACTTCTGCCTAGAACCTTCTCCAGCCTCTCCTGCCTGATTTCTCGTTACAGAAGTCAACACACATATCCTCAGACTGTTACTGTTATTGTCATTGCCTATACATTTTGGTTGTGATGCATGATTATATTCATCTGAACACAAATCACAAACAATTCACTTTATTCACAAAACTTCTGATAACAATGCAAAAATTAATCCTAATTGGAAACAGAAAATTCAATATACGCTGGACACATAATGCAAAATAGATTCTCAGATGGTTAGTTGTTTCTTCCAGAGCATCAGTGTCTTACAAACAGTAAGGCCTCCATTTAGGTTATAAATGTGAAGTTCATGAATAATACTAATACAGTGTCACTTGCATGTACCGTGCAATGCATATAGGACTAAATTCATCCCTTGATGTAAGCAACTACAATTAATTTGATATGTATAGACTGAAGTCCACTGTATATACTTATATGTCAAACATTGAGAGAAATTTCAGGGATTTCAGAAGTGAGTGCTTTATCTGCCATGGAATTCTTTTGCAGACAACTGATATACTACTCAGGACTTATGAAATAACAAGCATTTCTTGGAGTAGAGAGGCACATGTTTGTCTACCGTGGGCATTCACTAGTGCTTTGCTATGGCTGATGACCTCTACCACTCTGGAAATGGAACCTTTATAAGCAATACCAGCATCTGCTCGCCTAAAATATTGCAATGCCAACTTTGGCCATTCTGGAATTCTGTAATCACCAGAAATGGACTTCATTTTGCCAATGGGAAATTTGCAGTTTGCTGCATCATCAGAATTTGAATATGATACATCTTCTCCCCTTCACAGCCAGTTCAAAGGCAAGGACTGTAGGAGCAGCTGTCAATATTACAAGAAACTACTGACAAAGGCACAAAATGACAGCAGTAACCTATGGAAAGCAATAGTAAACTGGAGAAAAAGGTATTCACAGAAGACAATGGTCCACAGTCCTGCATGGTGTCTCACATCGTTTAGTACACAGACAGTGCTGCCTGCAGCAAACTAACTCTCAGGGCCAACAATATTTAAAGAGCATCCAGAACAAATTAGGCAGCTGTGGAAAAAAAATATGTTTCATTATGGTAGAAATGCTATCTATGAAAATAGACTAACCTGCAGATTGAACGACTCGCAAGCATCTAACTAACATCAGGTTATACATGAAAGGTGTCAATTTGGTATGGTACAATATATGTATGCAACAGCTAATAAGTGAGAAAAAGAGGTTAATTCTACCATTGCAGCTATGGAAAAGATTAGAATGGAATGGTTTATACCAATCTAGAAGGTAACTGAATTGGCAATCCAGAATGCTCAAGATACCATGGGGCAGTTTCTGAATTCCAAAGCCTAGCTGTAAATCTGCAGTAACTCCATTGGATTCAATGGAATTGGCTTCAAGGCAGTTTCATGACAGTGTTGCTGAGATCAAAATCTGGCTCTTTGACTTAAACGGAACCTTCCAATGATGAGTTGGTCAACACAAATTAACCTGCATATAGTCAACAAGAAAGTCACAGAAATCATCTACTTTCTGATAAGGCCCATAAGGACTGTTCCCTCCAGGATAATTTTGAATGCTTTGTCCATTTTAATTTTAAATGATTTGTGATATGAGGCTTGCACCACTTCCTTAAGGAGATTTTTCCACAGTTTAGGAGACCACACTGTTAGGACATTCTTTGCCGTGACAATAGTGATCTGTGTGTTTGTCGACAATCCATATGCTCATTCCACTTAATGGACTGGATTTCGTCTTGGCAATTCATGTATTGTTTGAATTAATAACAACTACTTTATCCAGAAAAGGGAATGCTGGGCTGGAGCCTCATCTGGTCTAAATAAGCATGGCTCCAGTGACTTAAATGGAAATATGCTGTGTTATATCAACTGTGGATCTGGCTCAAAAATGTAAATTCAGGGCAAGGCAAACACCAAAATCTCTACTATCACATACTGTGCCACCATTTGGCCATGGTTCACATCTTTTATATTTTATGGTGTACATTTTGGTCCTGATTATTAGCCATGCCTGAACCCAGCTCCAACACTGCTGCCACAATTTGGTGCCCATCCTTAAATATTGCAATTAATTGGGCCTACGATTTCACTCAGTTACATACTGAACTATTTGTATTGTGGGTGCATCCAGGTCATTAGGTTTCTTTATGGATGCAAATATGAGCGCACTTAATTCAGCCTGTAGTTAACTGAGAGTGCAGCATTACACCTGCAATATTGGAGGCTGTTTTTAAAAATGTAAGTTTGTACCTAATAAACAGTAATATATATATTAAGTTATGCACTTAACCAAAAGCACAGGAATGGAAATACTGCACAATGTAATGTGATCCTGTTAACATTGCTGTCGGAGACTTAACTTGGGGATTTCCTAATATTTTATGATTTTCCTCCTATTTCTGATAACGAGACCAGGTTTGGCAGAATTTTTTTTCTGAGTGTTCATGGCAATATGTATCATCTTTCTCCTGCAAATGATCACAGCAGCCACAGTCCCTGCCTATCCTCCTCGGTCAGGGGAGGCTGTGAAAATCATTCCAGGGCTTTGCAATTGTACAGCCATTTCTGTGTTCAAATCTGTGGCCAAAAATTCACTAAAAAAATCTTCACCACGTCTCTGTGAGGGCGGTAAGTAATAGTATCATTTGTTCTCATTCCCATGTCACAGTCAGCGCGAATGAGACACAGAAAAGAAATGACTTGCCCAAGGCCATGCCAGATTAGCACTTTGGGGGCAGTGAACATGTTTTTGCTGCATGTTTGTACAGCACCTAACACAGGGGAGCCCTGATCCATGACTGAAAAATGCATTCAGATCATAGTCACTTCCTAGCAGCGAAAGACAGGAAAGGGGCACGAACAACAGTGGATGCAAGAGAGGAATAGGCTGGGTAGGGGCCCAATGCAGGTTGCAAAAAGAGGATACTTTGGAACTCACGACTGAGCAAATAACTGGTAGCAAACAATTACTTAGCACAGTTAGCCTGAGTTTCTTCCTGCAGAAAATCCACAAGCAGGTTGCCATTTTCGGGGTTTGATTTGTTCTTCAAATGTTTTGGTGAAAGTCTTTTCAAATAAATAAACAAATTATATGGCTTGATCACAAGTATTCTAAATTTGAGCTGCATTACTTAGTTATAACTGGTTAGAAAAGTCACATGGTATAGCTTCCATTCTGCGATTGGATGAACATACAAACATTTGTGCAAAAATTTGCATAGATAATGTAGGAAGAGGGATGGAATGCAGTACCCTCTTTGTCTGTGTTGGGTGGGCCGAACCCACATTAGTAAAATACAGTTAGAAATTATTTTCAGGGCCTAAAATCAGAAGATATGACTCTGGATACACAGGGAAGAGATCTGCCATTGTTACCATAGTCACTTTTCAGAGTACAGACACATTTCATTCTTCAACATGATTTCTTTAGACTACATCGTTCACCAGTAATGCGCACTCTGCAACACAAGAGACAATGGAACCTCTGAATATATAAAGAGATGCTCTTTGGTATGGCAGATAAGTCCAGATTTTGAGGCCAATATGGATAAGCTTCTGCAAGTGAGCTTGCTGGAAAACTGGGGCCTTAGAACTATGTCATAGTGGTAATTGTTAGGAAGCAGATCACAGGACTAAGGAGACAAGATGATCTAAACAGATTATTTCTCTGGAGAATTTAAAGGACCTAATTATCTCATCAATTGCCTGGATATAATACCCCTGGAGATCAGTGGGAGTTGTGTGTGCACAACTAGTGGGCTGATCACGTACCAGGAATTATAATGTACAAAGGGAAGAGACAGGAAATACAAAGAGCAGAGAGAGAAAATCCAGATGTAGTGACAGAGGTGGGGCATATTGTGTACCTATGTATGTGTGGAGGGGGGCAGGTAGGCCAAATGGTCCAGGGTATGAGTTTTTAAAAAATGAGAGTTCAGGAAAAGCACTTAGAATTGAGTTGTGTTATTAAAATGAGCAGTGAAAATAGGAACTACTCACGTTTACATATGGCAGACATAGTTTACTTTGTACACCTGTATAATTAGATATAAGGCTCAAGGAAATAATTCTTAAATGAAACCAGTGTGTTTCATTATCTTGGAAAAAGTCATTAACCACTTTTTTTTAAAGAAAGTATCTGTATCACAAAGTAAATGAAAGACATAGGTAGGCAGTTTGTTGTGAGATCCTAATTAGGGAGTGAGTGAAGAAGTTGTTAGCCCAATAAAGGTCCAGAATTAACCCCAGAGAGGTCATCAACAGCCAGCCATTGAATCAGATTCAAGGAAACCTTCCAAAAGCCTGGTCATGAAGAGAAAACTGCCAAATACTTATGCGTCTAAGGGGAAACCTTCCGGACCCTATAATTCAAGGATGGTGGAATTCAAAAGAGGCATGGTTCAAGAAATGAAGGGTTTTTTGGGAGTAGGTCTCATGGATGAAAAACTTAAGAAAAGTATAGTAAATGGAAGCTTCTGAAGGACATAATATTAAAGCCACAGCAGAAAACAATCCCTATCAGTAAAATGGGAACAGAAGTAATTGAACAATTATGTTTGCCTTAGACAATTTGTGAAGTCCTGAAAAAGAATAGCACACAACATGAGGAAATAAGGAGAAATTATATAGTACATACAGGAAGTATCATTAGCAAAGTGTGTAAATAAGAACTAAACAAGTTTTATAATCACATAAAAGTAAACTTGGTGACAAGGGGAAGTGGAGTTCTGCTGCTTAGCAGAGAGGGAGCCAAATACCAGATTACAAGGAAAAATACCTGAAAGAGTATTTACTATAAATGATACTAGGGACAGGAAGCTTAATACAGTCTAACAGTTAATAAAGAAAGTGAAATGTCACATAGGAGAGTTAGGAAGGATCAGGTGAAAGATTATGGGCCAGTTTCTGCTCTGTTACTCCAGTGTAATCAGAGAAACTTCAGACAAGTCAGTGGATTTGCAGTAGATTTTCTCTGGTGAAGCTTGCAACAGAATCTGGCCCTCTGTCGATAACATGGGATATATTTTATAAAGAAGACTGAAAACGAGGACACATTTTTCATGAAAACGTTCATGAAAAATTTGTCCCCGTTTTACACTGAAAAATTTAGAATTTTGACATTTTTTACTAGATCTAGTATTTAAATAATCACAGTCCCATGGATAGTCACCCAAATTGTAAAAGGAGTTAGCAGAAGTGGTATCAGAGCTGCTACTAATGGATCAGATGGCTAGGTAAAGTACCTGGGAACTGGGAAATGGCTAACTTTTTAAACATTCTTTATGTATGTGAAGGGGAGAAAAAGATACCTAGAGAGTCTCAGGTCTGTGCATTTATTTTCTGTAGATGGTAAAATAGTACACTTCATAAAGGGATTCAGTCTATAAATATCTAGAGGGAACTAAGCTGATAAATACTAGAAAGCATGGTTTGATCCTAAACTGATTTAGGAGAATTCTTTAGAATAAACTTCGACCGGCTCTTATGTGGCTCTGCAGGGGATAGAGACTTAAGAGTGTGTCTACACTTGGAGCTAGGGGTATAATTCCCAGCTTGAGGAGACATAATTGAGCTAACATGCTAAAAGCAGAGTGTGGTGGCAGCAGGGCAAATGGTGGGAGTGGCTAGCCACCCCAAGTACAATCCTGTCCAAATCACTAGGCACATACTCAGGGCGGCTCGCCCTTGCCACTGTTCGCGCTGCCGCAATTACATTCCATTTTCAATGTGTCTCCTTGAGCTGGGAATTACACCTTCAGCCTAAAACGTAGATGTAACCAAGGAGCCTCTGCCCAAGCTTATGATGGCCAAAGAAGGGACATCAAGAACTGCAGCCCGTCCTATTATCGTTGATGCTACCCAACTTGTTCTCCCATACACCTTTGGCTACACCAGAAAGTTGTACTGCTTTAATTATACCGGTATAGTTCTAGCAGTACTACAATCCACTAGTGTGGGCACAGCTGTAATGGTAGAAAGGTTCTTTATACTGGTATTAGATGAAAGCCCATGCTGCCATATGGGTATAATTTATAAAGTGTAAAAAATCCAAAAATGGCTGAGAAATTAAAAATGGGATGACATCAGACCGTGAATCCCAGTGATGATTGAGCCTGGTGATATTCTAAGTAAAAAGAGCTCTCAACCCTGCAGGTACCCTGCTTCACATTGTCTCAACAGACATCCTCGGCTTCAGTGCAACACACAGACAGAGTGACAATCCTGGAAATCTTATTATACAGATGGCTAGTTCCATCCAGGAAGGGGAATAAATGTACCAGTATAAGCCAGCTAACTGTCTCCATTCTAGGGTTTTTATCATTATCACTACCTTGTAAAAAGATGATGCCCCCTCACCAACACATAGCTGTAAACTAGCTCTGACGAGTAACTCACTCAAAAGAGCACAGCCATGACTCTGCTGCCCCTATGCACCAGCCCGCAGAGTGGGCAAGCCCTGCAGAAGAAAGCATGAGTAGCAGTTTGCTTCCTCCTGCTGCCCCACTGGAGCTCTGGCAAGCCTTGTGCCTGCCTGAGCTAAAATGGCTCCTAGTGTGCACTCTGAGGAGGCCCAGCTCCAAACCACTACCAATGCGAGCCTGGGGCTAATTTCCACTATTTAGCACTTTGACAGGAAAACCAATTTATTGGATAAAGAAAACACATCGTGTGGGCTCACACATCAGTTTCACTAAAAGTGTATTTCTAAACTGATATCGTTATCTAAATTGATACAAACCACTCTTCACTGAAGTAAGATTGTCTACTCAAAAACTTCCACTGGTTTAAGCAATTCCTTACCATCTTAAGCTAAACTGTGATTTAAGCTACTCTTAAACTCATTTAAAAGTAAAAGGGTTTTGCGCTGGTTTAACTAATCTGGGTTTTAATCCAATTTAAGTTAAATCTGTGCAACTTCAGTGTGCAAGCGTTTGTAAGGCATTTGAAACACTTCGGCATGGCATTCACTCAGAAAAGCTAGAAAAATGTGTATTTTTATTATAAGAAAACGTTTATACTGCACTGCCAAGTCAAAAGAGATTTACAGACAAAGAGTAAGAAGAAATTCCTGCTTACAATCTTCGGGCCTGATTCTGTCACCCTTGCTCATGTGAAGTCAGTTTCATCACAGTGTAATGCAGCACGAGTAAGAGTAGCAGAATCTGGCCTGAAGTTGAAAGAAAGCTACTAGAAGTTAGATATAAAATAACTGTATTGAAACAATCAAATGTAGTGAGTAAATACAAATGATCTATGGTTAAGCTGAAAGGGGATGCTAAGCAGGGTTCTACAGGTGTCAATTTTGTGTCTAATTCTACTCAGCGTTTTTATTAACCGTTTAGAAGCAGAATCTGGTTTGTGGATGAGGCTAAGTGAGGAGGAAATGTAAATATCTGGAAGGACAAGGTTAAAATACAGCATGATGTATGGTCAATAAATTAAAGAAACAGACTGTAGCCAATACAATGAGATTCAGTAAAGACCAACGTAAAGTAGTTTGGGTAACAATAATTAAATGCACAAATGTAAAGCAGAGTGGGGAAATACTAGTTGCAGGTCATGATTTTATAGTATGGTTGGGGGCGGGGGTTGCAGTAGATGGTAAAATCAATGTGACCAACGCAACCCTTTTGTATTTGCTGTATTCAATAAATTGCTATGTTTTTGCTGGTCTGCACAGTCACTGCTATACTGCAGCACTCTGAAGTATTGACGTTCCACTGAAAAAGTCAGCATTTCAGAGCTGGCATGGCTGTCTTCAACTTGTTCCAACCACATCACCGTTACTAGTATCATTCCAATGAAACATCAGTACTTCAAAGAACACTGTAATGCAGGGACTGCAAAATCTGCGGTATCCGGGTGAAATCTCTGGGGTAAATTGTGATTTGGACTACATGTCCACCCAGAGGAGTAAGAACTTTGGCTTGTAGCAAATTATACTACCCCTTGGAGCAAGGATAATGCAGGGGAGGAATTGTGAGACAGGTTTCTCTGAGGCATAATGACCCCCAAGGCTATTCCTCAGGTGAGGCATCTTACACACCACCCCTTGTTCAGGTCTGTGCCATAGGGCACAATCTAGCACTCTGGTATAAATGTGTTGTCTCTGTTTTAAGGGTCTTGACAAAATAACACCCTGCAGAATATTAGCTAGTTCAAAGCCAATTTATTTTTTACGTTGGAGAGCACAGGACTTGTGTGCTACTTGAGGCAGGGTAGGCACCATAACGATGACACAGTAAGAGTGTTGTGGAGAAAACAGGCAAGATAATTATACTGTTCTAATCAGCAACAGAGGGAAAACCAGTGGAGTGCTTCATTCAGTTTGGAGCATTGCATTTAAAAAAAAAAAGACAGATTGGAGAGAGTTCGTAGTAGAGCAACCAAAGTGATAAAAGTTTTGGAAAATAAGACCTGTGAGGGAAGGCTAAGATAACTGGGCATGTTCAGGCTGGAGAAAAGAAGACTGAGGAGCTAGATAACTGTCTACAAATATATTAAGAGTTTTTATAAAGAGGATTGGGACCAATTTTCATTAATCAATGAGGACAGACCAAGAAGTAATTTGTTTAAACTGCAGCATGGAAAAATTGGATTAAAGATCAGGAAAAAACTTTATAAGCACAGTTAGGCAGTGGAGCAAGCTGTTAATCCAGACTGCCACAATGCAGGGAGATGGATTAGATGACCTGCTAGAGGTCTCTTCTGACCTAAATAGTTCTGTAACTATGATATCAGCGCTGCCCAAAGGGAATCAATCAGTGCAGGAATAGAAACAAGGAAACATATACTATACAACTCAGCTAAAATGTTCTTTGTGATGGGGTAGATTCTCTGCTACTGCCTTGATCCACTTGGGGCAGTAGAGATGGGAGTCATCAGGTTAATAACTTTCTGATTCTCTGCTTGGCTTCCCCCTAGTCCTAGTTTTGGCACAGGTAGGGGGAGCCTAAGAGCTGTTCTAAAATACACCAGCTAGAAACAGTCCTTAAAGGACCATTTGCCATCTGAGATATAGGTAGTTTACAGTCCTTTTATGTTGCTCTAGCAGTAGCACATAGAGAGCACACATGGGTAGTGAATCTGCCCTTTTAAGTTCTGACCAGTGAGTCCCATCACAATGCCAACTATTCTTTGGAAGTATGCATGGATACCTTGGACCTGGCTAAGCTGGCATCTGCTACTGGAACAGGGAGTCAGTCATGGAGGTGTCAAGCACAGTCAGGACAGAAGAAAGCTAACTCTTCTGCACCCAACACAGAGTACCATATTTTCCATTCTCAAGGTACAGAATTGGTCAAAATGAAGGCCTGTTTACTAAAATAATAAATTACTCATGAGATGCAGCTTATTTTCTGCGGGAAAAAATACCCCTGTGTTTTGCTGCCATTTGTAACGTTTTCATCCTCAAACACTAATATGTTAACTTAGACACAAAACTAACATATAGGGTACAGAATATAATAATAAGCTCCTCTCACTGTCATAGCACCATCCTATCCTGACATTCAGTTACCACCACCACCACCTCTACATATTGACTTTCATTGGTACTGTATGTGCCATCTAATTTAGGGAATGATATTGCAAAAAGAAAAGTATGCATGTGAGTAAGTTTACTCCCATGAGTAGTCTCACTGAAATCGATGAGTTATGCATGTGTTGAAATGTTTGTAGGGTTGGGCTCTACTACTGTTAGTTCCTTGGGGCAGAGAACCAGAGCCTGAGTCTGATCTCAAGATCTGATCTGTAAAGTAGGGGTAATTCCTTTTTAGCAAATGACTCCATTATTTTACATCACTAACATAAAGTGGCCCCAAAACCAAGTTACTGGCTATGGCAGGTGGGGATCCTTTGACGATGTGGACCTCTGTCCTACCTTCATTCTCTACAGGACAGCTCAGGAGGCATGGCTCAGGGAAAGGAATCATGGTTAGGTGGGCATCTGTGTATGCTGGCAATCTTCGATTCCTGTAATGGCCCCCTCCAAACATCATTCAAGCAGAATGAAGGCCTCAGACTAGTGTCCGGATGGTCCACAACCAACAAAGTGCAGCGGGCACCCTTGTGCCCCACCTCCTAAGATGCTTGATCATTCCACAGCTACAGCTGAGGTTAACCTCTAACTGAGGTTAAGACCCAGCGAAGCTACATCAGTGTTAAATGACTATAAGATAAGGTCCCTGGCCTTTTATTTATTGTAAAGCGCCATGCATACCTATGATCCAATGTAAATGGTAACCGATAATGGTTAATTAACAAATAACAGTTGAACAGCAGCAAACATGGTTTTCACTTCGTTTCTCAGTGGAAAAGTGGAATTAATTTACTTCCACACATTCTGAAATTATGTCATATTTTAAAGGAACTATTACAACCAAAGTAAGGTGATTTTAAACATGAATTTAAACTAAATCAAACAGGTAAAATGTGTTCTACTATTTCCTCAGTTAGCTGGTGTGGTTGGGCAAAAGACAGCTGCCCCATTTATTCAAGCAGTGTTGTTCTGAGGCTCGCTAAGATGTGGCTTAATCCAAATCCCATTGAAGTCAATGGGAGTCCTTCCGTTGACTTCAGTGGGCTTTGGATAAGGCTCTACAAGAATGTTCTTGCATTCAGCTGCAGCCAAATAATATGAGTGGCGGAGATTGCTAGGGGCAAGGCTGGCCCTAGACCAAATGGTGCCCCAGGTGAGGAGCATTTTCAGTGACCTCCCCTCCATTTGTTAAACTTTAGAATGCTTTATTTTTTATTGCATTTGTAGCCCATTTCATGACTTTGATGCATGATTTTCATGCACGATTTATCCCTGTCATATAAGATGATACATTTGCATGCTTGGGTCTGTAAATCTGTATTTATTCTTGCCTTATATAAGCAAATAAAAAAGTGTTTCCTCTAAGCATATAGAAACTTTTTTAATTTTAAGAATAACTGAAATGTACTAACATCAAGAAATAGAACTGCGCACCAACATTGGGTAGACCAGTGTTAAAGAGTGTTACAGTAGGTGACAGCCGTAGAATGTTAACCATAGTCCTTTAGTTCAGAAGATTGCTTTTCTTGCCTTCTCAGCTTCTTTGGGGGGCAACTTTTATTTACTACAGGGGAAAACAGACAGTATTAGGGACAGCAAAAGTTTATGTTCCGCAATCTTAGAAAGTGATCCAATATGACGTGTTAAGCATGGCAAAGAAGTAACAGTATTTCTTTTATATTGTTGAGTAGATAGCAGTTCGATAGCTATCTATGATGTCTCATTAAATGTATTAGTCACTACTTACACTCTTCAAGGTCTTAAAACACTAGTACACTTTCACAATTACACAATAAAACAAGGTTCACAATATTGTAGCTGGGCTCTCACTTCACTACATTCTTATATCTCACTGACTGACTGATGACACCCCACCCCTTATGTACTCACGAGGGCATGGCTAACAACATTCTAGGATGTTCGAGGAAAATATAGTTCTCAAAGTCTTGAAGGTTCCAGAAGATTCTACAAAGGTCCAGAATATTCTAGAAGTTTAATGTAAAATGAATTCACATATGGAATACCTGAAACATTTTACTTCAAACATTCTATTTTCCTTTTTGTTGTTAACAACAAAAACAGCACCCCGAGCACAGCGTCCCACCCCCAAAGCGGGTTGCGTGGGTTGCCTGCCCTTAAATATGGCCGTGGCTACGGGATTGGGGGCTACACAAAAAAATAGGCAGCCAGCACCCCCAGACCACTAAATTTCATCCCAGAATTTCTTATCATGCCATCTCTGGGCTCTGCACATTGAGAATTCAGGGACATAGGGTCTGGGTAGCACAGATGCTAGTGCAACATTTGTAAGCCATTTTTAACTAGGCCATGGCCATGTCTATGAGCAAGATCCAGAATTTGGCTCTCAAATCAGTGATTGAATCTCTGTGTAGATTGTTCAAAATTGCAAACATAATGCAAGCAGAGGTGATTGCAGAGTAAAACAAAGTACAGTAGAACCTCAGAGTTACAAACACCAGGGATACAAACTGGCCGCTCAACCACACACCTCATTTGGAACTGAAAATACTCAATCAGGCAGCAACAGAGACCAAAAAAAAAAAGGCAAATACAGTACAGTACTGTGTTAAATGTAAACTACTAAAAAAAAAAGAAAATTAACAAAAAACAAAAGTTGACAAGGTAAGGAAACTGTTTCTGTGCTTGTTTCATTTAAATTAAGATGGTTAAAGCATTTTTCTTCCACATAGTAAAGTTTCAAAGCTATATGAAGTCAATGTTCAGTTGTGAACTTTTGAAAGAACAACCATAACGCTTTGTTCAGAGTTACGAACAACCTCCATTCCCGAAGTGGTCATAACTCTGAGTTTCTACTCTAGTCTTTTGGGGGATGGTGCTACCTCAGATCACAGTTTCAAGCTTTTCTGCACAGCCTTGATAGTTAGAAACTTGTTTTAAAAAATAAAAGCTGAGATTCCCAGGAAATCACTTGACTCCTGGAGTTGGGGCTTTAATGAAAACACCAAATATCATGAGACTCTGATCAATGTGTGAGAGTTGGACAGATTGCAGTCACACTGAAGAGCTGTTCAATTTTTAGGACAACATAATTATCTCAGTTCACTCATTCGGATAGCTCCGATGCTACAGTATTTCCATTTTAAAGTAAAATATTTGAAAATCAGTGTCTCCTTTATGTATCTGCCAAAATCTCCATTTTCCTTGACATCTCATTGAGCAACTTAAGCAATGCACTTTCCTGCACTAGTTTAGTTGTGTCCATTGAAAATGGAATAGTCTGTTGTTACTGATTTGGGATCTTAAGCAGTTTTGTTTTTTTTTTTAAAGCTTTTCAGCTCACCTTTAAGAAAACATGCAGCGTTCCTTTCCCTGGAGTAGGCCCATGCTATTACTACAGCCACAGCCACATCATCAGAGTTACAGTGCTTGGAGTTGTAGATCATCAGTCTGCTGTCACGCTGGTGATGTATGATGGAAAAAGCCATCCATCTGAAGATGTGGAGCACAAAGAGCTGTTGCTGTAATGATGTAGCACAGTACAAGCAGAAAGTACACAGCACTGAGCATTTTTCCAAATAAAATAATCTTTGTAAATTGAGACTCATTAGAAGAGAAGGGGACTATGTTCACAGATTTTTCACTCATAGGTGTCCCCAAATCCTGAAATATAATTTGTTTCTGAATTTAAAAACATACACCTCTGGGTCCTATTGTATTTCTTCTTTCTTGCCAGTGTCTGGCTTTCCACAAAGGTGGAAAGGCTTGGGGAATTGCAAGAGGGTTGCTGACCAAGGGTATATGTGAACTAAGGGCTTGTATCTGAGGGATCTATTTAAAAAAATGGGTCAGTGGCAGGACAAAATGGGGAGAGCTGAGATAAATAGGGAGTAGACCTAGCCAGGGGCCTTAGAGACAGCTGAATGACAGACAAGTCAGAGGAGTGCTGGGTTTTGTTGTAGAATGAGAGGGCCTTTCAATTTCTGTTTGTTTAAAATCCTGTATTGTTGTCAAATTTGTTAAACAATTTTCTATTTAATATCAACTCAGGAGAACAAAAACTTTGAAGAAGAGTTCTTCCAGAAAGCCATTGCTTTTAGACATAACTGGCCCACTGTGACAGTTCGCAGTGCCAGCAGCAGCCAAGGTTCAGCCCCCAGTGACATCCACAGAGGGCCATAGAGTTGTCTGCATTAAAGTTGGGGCTGCATTTTGGCCTGACAACTTTCCCTATTTATCTGTATCTGAGTGTGTGATGACTTTAAGGAAGCCTGTCCCCGGAGAACTGTGATTTAATGGAAGCCTGGTGCACTAACACACTGAAACCTATAGCAGACCCTGCTGCAACCTCCTCCCCCTGTTTCTTTTTGCTCCTGTGTGAAAATGTTCCCAGTTTCATTGAACTGCAATATTGTTTAGCAAATTTTGCCATCACTTTGCAAAACGGTCAGCAGCTATTTAGAAATAAATTCCTAAAATGGATTGTCATCCTTGACAATGTCATGGGGAGAGCAGGTAATTGGCTCTTATTCTTAGGTGTTTAATAGCTCAGCAGTGAAAAGGGAAACCAGCAGAAATGTCTCTCAAAGATAAAAACAATTTTATGAATGAGCACTGTAGTACGTCAGGAGGCCAACAGGGTATCTCGCCTCTTTGATTTTATTACCACTGTATTATGCAACATTTTCACACGGCAATTTGTTTGTTTTTTCATTTGTGTAACTATAAGAACAGAGAAAAAGGGAAGATTGCCCAATTTTCACTAATTCCTTAATAATTTTGAATACTTCTATCAAGCCCCCTGTAAATCTTCTCCTTATCAGGCTAAATAATCCTATTTATAATCTATCATCCTGTGTAAATCCTACCATATCTCTAAATGTCTTGGTTGCCCATCTGTGGGTTTCTTCCAATTTCTGCTACGACTTCTTTTATATAATCTAACATTGGTACTTAAATGGCTCCTATCACCATAGTATCTGAGGGGCAGGTTGTTGTTTTTTTCCTTTAAGATGAAACAACTAGAACAAAACACAGAACTCCAAAAGCAACATATAACTGTAAAATACATTACATTCAGAATCTATCAGCTTCAGTTTACAGAAAAGTTTAGCTTATTTTTTGCCACAATGTTTTACCCTAGCATTTGTCCAAAATGAATTTCATCTATCCAAAACCATGTTGGACAATATGAATTTCACGTTATATAAATATTGATGATTTTAATAATTTCTGTTCCTGTCCTTAAGGATATGGTGCATACTGAATGCATGTGAAGGGCTTACTTCCATTTACACAGTAATGAATTAGTAGTAAAGGTGTTGCTTATCACTGTTAGCTATACCGTGGGACTGCTAATAGACATGAATGCAGGACTTTGGATAAATGAATACTGGCAGGCAATATCATATTCTCAAATAACCCTGCATATGTATAATAGAAAGAGAGATTATTGAACATAGGATGATATCAGAATGGAATTGAGTTTGATCTTTGATTCAGTGTTACTGGGTGGACACTGCATCAAAGAAACATCTTGGCCAAGATTATAAAAATTGAGGGCCTAAAGTTAGGCTCCTAAATGTGTAGACTGACTTTCAAAGTGCTGTACACCCAGAAGCTTGCACTGAATAAAGCTATGCAAATGGCTTTCCAGGTGAGCTGGTTGGGAATTTTCAATCAGAGTGATTTTCCAGTGGTTCGTTCATTCACTTTCCACAAAATCAGAATTTGCCTTGGAAAATTTAAATTTTGTCAGAAAAAAATTATTTTTCCAATGGAAAATCATTCCCAGCTCCTGGGCTCCCTGCTCCTCAGCAGCTCGGCTGGTGGGCTGCTGAGGAGCTCAAGCTTCCAGGCAGCTCAACTCTGAGGCATCCTGCCAGGCTAAGGCTCCAGGCTCACCAGCACACCAGGGATAGGTCTACACTGCAATTAGACTGGCCCATGCCAGCTGACTCAGGCTCGTGGGGGTTGGGCTAAGGGGCTGTTTGATTGTGGTGTAGTCGTTCCTGGCTCCCAAGTTCTCTGAGCTGCCCAGACCCCTGCCTAGCTAGCTGCTGGAGCAACGGTCAGCTCAGAGAGCCTTGGAAATGTTTTGAAAAGGTCAAAACAAAATATAGATTTTACTTTTTCAAAACAAAATTTTGGAATTTTTGTTCCACGTGAAATTTTGATTTTTTTTTTTCATTCTGTGGAACGATTTTTTCAGAATGGATTTTTTTTTTTTTAATTTCAGAATTTTCCACAGAAGGGGAATTCTCTTTTCTGGCCAGCTCTACCTTCCAGATTATAGAGCTCTTCACAGAGGTCCAGTAAAAAGCCATTACTAGCAACAGTCTGCTTTACCCACATGCCTACATTAGCATTTGCTGGCTCATCTATTGACATCCACTTTGTCCAAGTCTCTCTGATTGATCTCATATTTAACAGCTGCTTCCTTAATGGTTTTCCTTTTTTCATTACTTTGACATTTTGAGGCTGAGTTTTCTTTCTTTCTCTATTTAACATTTTGTTCACAACCAGCCTATTTCCAGCTGCCACTTTTTACAGGCAAGTCAGAGCTCTGTTTTCCTGTACAGAAAACAAGTTGGACAGAATATGATTTCTCACTTTATTTGTGGTGAGATGTTTTCTCTCCAGATGCTCTCTCTAATGGCCAGATCCCTTCACCCTTGCAGTGAGTTGTACCTTACTCTTTGAGAATGCCCACTGAAGACAACAGAACTACTTAAAGAGAAAGGTACAATTCTGTGTGACTAAGGGTGGCAGGATCTAACCTTAAATGGATGGAAATTTCTATTGAAAAATGAAACTACTACAAAGTAACTACTACAATGATTGACCCATACAAAAAGATATCATGTGACAGTAAGTTTAGTCACCCACAAAATCACAGGACCTCTGTTTTCATGCATTCCTAACACATAAAGCCAACCAAACATCTGAGAGTGGGTTGTTATTGGGTTGTTAAAATGGGGGGTATAGCAAAAAGGGTTGGGGCCCAGATTATCCTTTCTGGTGATGTGATCTCCTCAAGGATTACTTTACAGGGATTCACCCTCCTTGTGCAATCTAAAGGTGGAATTTTTCAGGCTAGGCTAATCTAGCCTGGAATCCACAAGGAATTAGCCAGGCTAATCTCCTGGACTCCACAAGAGGCCAGTGCCAACCATTCACAGGCTCTGAATCTCCAGTATAGTTCTGGACCTAGTGACCCCCTGTTTGCTTAGAAGAATGGTTCCAAAGAGGAGTACCCAAGCAGGAGTTCTCTACTCTGGGGAGAGAAGTTTCTGGGGACGTGGAGGCAGGAGGAATTAATTCACCCTAGGGCTATCTTCACATTTTTGAGAAAACACTGCTGGCCAGAGAGGAGAGCTGTGCCTCTCCCTACCCCAGGTCCAGAACTTCCTATCTCTTCCCTCCCTGACTCCAGCCCCTCCCTCCACGTGGAATCAAGACCACTTGGAGGACCGTGTGGAGAGTACTGAGGAGTGGAGACTAGGGGCAGTGCCGTGGAGACACCGAAGCCTTCTATCTGCAGGGAGAAGGGGCAATCTACATGTAGAGGGGTTGGCAGATGATGTGGGCCTATGTAACTTTTTGGAGAAACTTTCAAATATCCACAACTAGAAGCTTTTCCCAGTTCAAGTTCATTCTTATGAGTAGCCTGGTCCTTGTCTTATGCACTGCATTTAACAAGCTAAGAGGGGCTTGCTCAGCATCTTGTTAACCGCATTTGAGCTTTTTAACTGATTACATGCCAGCCAGGCCACATGAACTGATCGTCTCCTTGCACAGAGGCTTGAGAGCAGCTAGCTGCTATTTGTATTATAATGACTGGCAGGGTAGAACTGACCAACCAGAGCTGACAACTTTCCAGCTTTGAGTTAAGAAAAATAGCTGTCCACTTTTCTATCTCCATAAAGGTGTCACTTAAACAATTTTTGGTGCATTTACCTTATGTTTTTGATAAGAAAAAATAGTGTTCTCATTCTCCTATTAGAAACCATTATGTAGGGGGTTAATACATTTACAAGCAGTAAAATAAGTGCATCCGTTAATATTATATAGGACAAGACCTGAGATGGCAAGAGAAGAACAAAAATTGGATTTTTAAAAATACAGACGAAAACTAAAGCATTCCTCAGGTGTTTGACATTCTGCTAATGCTGGAAACACTAAACTACTCATAAGCCAGAAGGACTTTTCCTTTGCTGATTCTATTTTATTTACCATCAAGAAGCTCATATTCATTGCCTGTGGGGTGCAGGCTGAAAAGTGCCCTGCCTAGGTACTCTAGAAATATCCTCTTTGTAATAGATTGATTCTTAATTCAAAGAGTGTCTTCAAATCCTACATGAGTACCGTCCTCGTTTTCTTTTTTCCCCCTGTATCTCTTTATATCACTTGTTCCCTCGTTCCCTTTTGTTAATTAATGATGTAGGGTGCTAGCACACTGCAGACTGAAAATCATGAAAGTAAAACTAATTAAGATTCTGCATCCTTTGAATGGTATGTTAAAAAATATATAGAGTTCTTTTTCTGTGTGAAATGTCATGAAAGTAGATTTTGAAGCTTTGACAGATGTAAGAAAAGGAGAAATCTTTGCCATTTGTCTTAATGACGCTTATACATTTAGAGAGCCAGGGGGAAAGGGGGCCGGGAGGGAAATAAAATAGTCCTGGAGATATGTTTTCAGTTCTCAGAAGCAAAGGATTTTGAAATTCCTGTTCCTTTTACTGTCTACAAAATAGGGATGGGCAAGCTGGAGAAAATAAGTGGCAGTTTTCAAACATATCCCAGCTTTTCAAGTAAACCTTTGAGAAGGCTTGGCTAACTTTTCCTACCTGTCATTCAGGTGTTCCTGAATTCACCCAGGACTACAAATAGAAGTGCATAAATACCATGGGAAAAAACATTCATCTGGGATTGCTGACACAGCTCAAAACACAGTGCAGCAAATTCCATGAAGCCTCATATCATCAGCTCATTATCACTAATTCTAGAGCAAAAAGTTTGGGATAAGACCTGGACTTTTGGATATTGTATCTGAACAAAAACTTCTGGGGTAAAATCCTAACCCGACTGAAGTCAAAGGCAAAATGCCCATTGACTTCAACAGAGCCAAGATTTCACCTCTGGATTTTTGTTGAGCAACATTCAGCAATTGTCTCAATTCTTTCTTTGCCCTATTGTTAGTTACAGTTCTTAACTCTTGGATTTTGTGGGGCTCACACCCTGCAATGATATGGCACCATCTTTTCTCTCTCTCTCTCCTCTCATATCCATGTTTTCTTTCTCTCCCTGGCCTTCTCTCTCTGCCCCAGGCCCAGGGAATGGGTTGCTGAAAACATGAGGGAGAGGTTCATTATATTTTGGCCTGCTTTATCTATAGAGAATCTCAGAGCCCAACTGACGGAGGTTTTGTGAGTTTTCATGGGACAGCAAGAAAATATTAGAGGAAGGGATCTGACATGGGATTCATTTAGTCAACAAAAATAGTTTTCTGTAACCTCAGTTTCAAGATTACGTATTTATGACACCAGTAATTTCCAGTAATAAACCATGCAAAAGCATGGCAGGTACATTTGAGTCTAATTTGACAACTATGCAATACCTTTTTCTCAGGGACTAGTTCTTGGTGAGCTATTCACAGCAAAGAATGTATTGGTTAAATTTAGCCCTTTTCCTGTTGGTGAATTGTCCTCAGAGAGGTCACAATTTCCATGAATTTGTCCACTGCTCAAAATTATTTGACAAGTAATGCAAACATATTCCAGACTGAATTGCTGGTAAGCTGTTCACTGTGAATAATTGCTTAGCGTATTTGATATTCAAAAACTGAACTGTTTTGATTGGGCAAGTAGGTCACATGATATTTTTCTGCTCCCTGATTGGATGAGCATAACTCTTTCCCATGCAGATATTTACAACTACAGATAATTACTAGAACTTTTGATATGTTGTGTATTGTTCTGTGTCTCAATTTGTTTGGCTCCCTGTAAGCTCTCAAAGGCAGGGACTGTCTTCTCAATATTCATAATTGTCTAGCAGAAGGAGGACTTGTGCTCAGTTGTCCACTTGACATTACTGGGACATAGGTTTCCTGATTGACTCTGGGGAAAATCCATTAGCCTCTCTGTGCCTGAGTTTCCCCGCAGCAATAACACTCCACAGGGCTGGTGTGAAGCTTACATAATTAATACTGCAAAATGCTTCAAGGTCCTTGGAACACTTTTTGCTTTTTTTTCGTTTTGTTTTGTTTTCTTAATGGTCTGAGATCTGGAGTGAAGTGAGACGAAACTGCTTGCTGCAGTATTCATTGCCTTATTCGAAATGCCTATCAGCCTGTGTTATACCTCAAGCCATGCTAGAGATGGGCTCCCTGATGCAGGACGTTCCAAGAACTGGAGTGGAATTGATATACAGCAATAGTGATGTTCTCCCAGACACCTCTTGCAAACCAAATAGTACTCTAAACTCCACCTACTTGTGGCACCAAAATGAAATTTCAATCACAGTAGATTATGCAGATTTTCATAATATAATTGTCCCTCTTCTTAACATTTAAATTGTAGTAATTAAGCATCAAAGTAAACACTCAGATGAATGAGCACAGTTAACGCCTTCCAGAGCTTTTGTGCCAGGCTGCAGAACCTCTCTGCATGTGTTTAAATTTGTTTCATACTTTTATACACAACCATAACAGCTACAATTTTTTTTAATGAAAGCTTAAACTCTGGAGCACAAGATGGCAACCATCATACAAAAGGGCTGGCTCTAAAAGCCACTCTGAATAGAACAATCTGATTCCAAGTCCAGATACACTTATAACATAAGTACCAGAGAGAGTACATAGGCATATGTAGTCACACAAGATGCAGAGAGCTCTCTTCAGTTGGCTTGCTTCCCCCAGCATAACAATGTAACATATTTCTTAACAGAGCACCCAAAGATGTGCAATCTAAGCACATAAAAATGTGGCACAAGGAACTGGTAATGTATTTATTTATAATTTTATTTTGTTGCTGTTTTACAGATGGCATTTATGAAAGTCCTGTAGTTGTTGTGACAGACAAGAAAATACCCAGTCCTACAGTGGAACAGTGAGCCCTTTCATGTTAAGAAGCAGTCATATATGTGTGAAATGGTTCTGTTGTATGTACCCCGATAGCTCGCTTTTAGCTTTCCTATTCACAATTTCTAATCTTACAGTAAAGAACATGTTATTGGGAAGTATGTTCATTCATAATACACCAGAGTCTGGGCCTAGAGCATGATGTTTTGGTGCAGGGCTTGTTTAGTGTCACTGAAAGAAGTCTACGCTCTTGGAAATGGGATGCATAGGAAAGACTTTTTTTTTTCTTATAACGTTAATGACATGGAATTCTGTCATTCTGCTCGTGCAGTGATGTGAAAAATAGAAAGCCTGTACTGCCTGACCCCTTGGGTCTCCTTTACAATTGGAGGACGGAATGCAAATAAGACATGAGTGAAAATGAAAGCACATTTTGGTTGGGTTGGAAGAAGGTGGAATCATTATTGATGATTTTTGTTATTAAAAAGAAATGCTGGATTCCGAATGTGACAAAGGACGAGGACTAAATGCTAGAGGCCACATTTTGCCTAAGCCTTCCTGGGGTATGCAGCCCGGGGAGAGGGCGTAAATATTCCTCTCCCCATTGAGCAGCCCTCTGCAGAGCCAGACAGAACAATGGCCCACGTGCATGGTATTCAAATAGGCAAGGGAAATGGGTGAGAGGTAGAGACATAGCTTCTCCCCACCTTGTACTGGCCAGCCATGCAAGGTAAAATAAGTTCCACAAAGAGGCATGTTAGTAGGCACATAGCCTTTGTGCACACCAGGAGTTCTGGGAGGTATTCTTCCGCCTCATGCTTACCTAGGGGCAGTGCAGCTCTGAACCACTCCTTGTTCTGTTCCATGCCTAAATGGCCCTCCACAGTAAACTGTTAGAAACAGTGTCCTCCTTAGTACAGCACATTCCTTGATTGACTTCTTTGCCATACCCTTTTTGCTGTTTGATCAAGCTTCACCTCTGAGTAAATGTCAAAGTTCTTTTTTTCTCACTTGGAGAGGCATGAAACTGAGACAAGCAGGAGACATTAGCTACGCCATCAGGGGTTCGTTCACCTGCACATCTACCAATGTGATATATGCCATCATGTGCCAGCAATGCCCCTCTGCCATGTACATTGGCCAAACCAGAAGTCTCTATGCAAAAGAATAAATGGACACAAATTTGACATCAGGAATCATAACATTCAAAAACCGATAGGAGAACACTTCAACCTCTCTGGCCACTCAGTAACAGACTTAAAGGTGGCAATTTTGCAACAGAAAAGCTTCAAAAACAGACTCCAATGAGAAACTGCTGATCTTGAATTAATATGCAAACTAGATACCATTAACTTGGGTTTGAATAGAGACTGGGAGTGGCTGGGTCATTACACATATTGAATCTATTTCCACATGTTAAATATCCTCACACCTTCTTGTCAACTGTCTAAATGGGCCATCTTGATTATCACTACAAAAGTTTTTTACTCCTGCTGATAATAGCTCATCTTAATTAATTAGCCTCTTACAGCTGGTCTGGCAACTTCCACCTTTTCTTGTTCTCTGTATGTATATATATCTTCTCACTATATGTTCCATTCTATGCATCCGATGAAGTGGGCTGGAGCTCAAATAAATGTGTTAGTCTCTAAGGTGCCACAAGTCCTCCTGTTTTTTCTACAAGCAGGAGAGATTTTCAAAAATGGAATGCTGGTTCCATATAGAAACAAAATCAATAAAATGAGAGAAATTGGAAAAAAGGCTTGTGCTGAAGTTAAACTGCCCGGGAGAAACTCTAATGTGCTCTCTGGCATTTACACAGGAGGTTGTGCAACTATTTACCAAGTACTCAGCAAATATGGTTTTTAGCCATGGCAACCTCTGTATCACGTGGCCTGCATTTCACATGTGGCTGTTTCAAATAAATATACAGGAGACCTTGCCTATATCACCCACTCTACAATATTGTTTTACTACTGTTTTAATTGTCAGTTCACTGAACTTGTAACATTTGTGCATGCAAACAGCACTCACAGCCAAATAACTACAAACCATAACTGGTTCAGATGAAAAAGGAACTTGTTTACCCATCTCCTACTATAAAAAGTGTTGCAAAAATTGCTTCTTGAATGAAAAAAGTGTCCCAGTAAGCCCAAAATATATCAACCTGAGTACAGTATTAAAATCAAAGTGTGGCTGATGTGACAGGGACTGGAAAATACCTACCACCATATACAGTGATAGTCTTCCTTGGCTATTATACATGGTGTATATACACACACATTGCAGTGATAACTTTAACATACAGAGTACTGCATTAGCATAAAGCCCTGGTTCTGAGACGTGGCCTCTGATTCTGAACACAGTTTCCCACCCACAAATAATAGTGCCTGCTGCATTGAGCTTGCTCAACTGGGGCCTCAGTCAGGTAGCTAGATATCTAATTGTTATGTCCTGTCACTGCATTTAGTTGCAGGTGCAATTATTTGCTGGTACAAAATTGGGCCTGTAAAATCAGAACCTATGCATCTGCACTCCACTGTTCACGTCAGTCTGTGCTGCGCATCCCCCTCGGTGTTTGAGTCACAAAGCATATGAATCTGCTGCAGCTGACAGTCCTTTAGCTCAAGCTCTACAGGCTCATCCTTTCAGCTCCGGAGGTCCCAAGTTCAATTGGTGGTGGTGACAAAGATGATGCACCTGTCCTGTCCCATATGTTCAGCACCACCTCCTTCAAGATTAGAGTTTATCTCTGGATGTGTAATGAATGTTAATACCTTAGTTGCTATAGTGCACTCTGAGTGCTGAGCTATATGAAGTGCAGTTTCTGAGCTTGGTGCTTGTTTATTTCCTGCAGTCAAACCAGTGGCATCATATTTTCAGTGTTATTTTTAATGGCTAAAACTACCTGGTAACCACTGAAGCCTGGATGACTGAAGGCTGTTCTCCAGCCACAAATCTGTTTCTCCAGATGTGTTGTGAGTAGGTTAAAAGGATATGCATTAAAACAGGGTTGGGCATGGGGTTTCGTTGGTGGTGATTTTTTCATGTGCATGACAGGAGACCGTGATTGTAAAAGCAGGAAAGAGAGATAAAAGAGACAGACAGAACTTGTGTCTTTCCGTGTTTGAAGAGAGACCTGATTGTTTCCTGTACATTTCTCAAATGCTGGAAGACTTTCGGCTAAAACTTACATTTAATGAAAAAGCCATTTTTATTTAAAAACATCGTTTTGATTCAGAGTGTTTGAGCAGCTCTAGCAGGAAGTGTTTGTGACGTTAGAGGTGACCTTTAACAAGTCCAGAAACTAGTAGATCCTGCCTAAAGGTAGCCATCTAGTGGCAGGTTTTTAGGTGTAACGGTTTATTCTAGAGCGCCACTAATTTCTCCATAGTTAAATTTAAAGCTTTTGTGGCGTCTCCAATCTACTTGTCAGCAGCATGACTGTGAAAGAGCCCACCTCTCTGCCCACCAGAGCTCAGAGTGGTTGGAGAACTTGCAGGAAATCCCACCCCTGTTTTCCTGCAGCTAGCTCTCCTCCCATTGGATGCCACACTAGAAGAGACTGCACTACATGGGTAGGATGACCAGATGTCCCGATTTTATAGGGACAGTCCTGATATTTGGGGCTTTTTCTTATATAGGTGCCAATTACTCCCCACCCCCCGTCCCGATTTTTCACACTTGCTGGCTGGTCACCCTATACATGGGCATCAGGCAGGGGGTATGTGCCACTGCTATTAAACAAGTCCAGAGCATGAGCTCTCTGGGCAGGAAGACAGACCCAGAGTACAGCCTACACGGCTACTTCAAACTTGCCCTGCACGCAAGAATTGGCCACCACCCCGAAGGAAGGAGATGCCCTAGTGTGGGATGAAGAGGTTGAGGCTGGAGGAGAACGTTGGACTATTTGTTACTGATGGAGTAAGTATTCCTTTGTTAAACCTCTTGGATTTACTACACTGTACTCTCCTTTAGTGTTCCTTGTAATGACACTCTGGTTCTGTCCATGCAAATAAAGGTGTTGGCATATATTTATGCATTTGAGTATTCCTGGGCAAGGTCCTGCCTCCCCAAAGGTTATAGGAGAGTTCTCCATCCTAAGGCAAGGGACTGGGAATTTGGGACAATCTATCAAAGATTATTACCATTATTATTTAACATTTATACCATGGTAGCACTTAAATGCCACAACCAATCAAGTTCCCATTGTACACGCACATTATGAGCCACTGTCCTTTCGGGTATAACTTTGATTTCACCCTATCCCTTCCTCCTTGCCCTCCATTTTTCTTATATGTATAGTCCACCTTAAACATTATGAGATTGCAGCAGCATTTTGAAGTCTGTCTCAGCAGAAAGGCACTACAATAAAATAGGATTTTATTGCCAGGTTATCCAGGTGTGCCTTTTTTATTTGCAAATAAATTTACATTCCAAATTGAACAATGAAGGACTCTGCCATGACACCACCAAGGGGTGTGGTGGGGAGGGGTGGGAGACAACCACTGGAATATTCAACAGTTACAGAGAGAAGGAAAATAAGCTACAGTGTAAAGACCCAATTTTCTAGCTGCAAAAAGGTCTGGTATGTGGAACCATTTTTTACTGTTTAACTGTGTGTGTTTCCAAGGCCTCCTGGAGTGAATGAAAGAAGCTCCCTGGAGGGAAAACAAAGTTCCCAATGGGGAAGGGAGTGTGGTACCCATGAGAATGAAAGTGTGTGTGTGTGTCTACTTAGTCATGATTAGGAAAAAAGAGCAGTGCAACCAGTATAAGGCTCTTCAGATATCAATAGCAGAAGTTATTAAGGTTAGCATTTGCCAGTAATTACTACACACTACCCACAACTCTATTCTAGTCTAACCATAGGGATAAACAGGGAATCTCAGAACCCCCTGTGTGCTAACTCTTGACAAACAGAGATTTTTTTAATGGCCGCCACCATATCAAATATCATGTCTGATGGCTTGTTGGATGAGTAGGAAATCCAGCAAATCCATTTTTTTTCTTGAAGACTAATCACGTGAAATATTTTATATAACCAAAACCCCTATTTCTCAGGGAGGGGCACACAATTGTTTTGGTTTTACTTATGTAAGTATAACCTGAGAAAGGCCACTGATAAAATTGGCCCCAGATAAGGCTATTCACCCAGCTCCATGTGGGTTCCCCAGATCCCATACAACAGTGAATCCCTGGGTGACATGATGCCAGATAGCCCGCCCTTGGAGAAACCTCTCTTGGAACTGGTGTAGAGGGGTTGTTGATGTCATATCAGAAGGGAAAGCCTTTGCCTAAAACACTACTGTGTTCTCACATTCTTGGCTGTGAAATAGCCCCTTGGGGATCCAATCCAGCCAGGCCTAATTTAGCGCAGCCTTGAAGCTGCTCTGAATTATGGCAAGGCTGATTTGGCTCCTTGCAGCGCTAATGATAGGGGAGTTAAAAAGTGGCTTAAAGTCACATTTGTCCTGAACCTTTGATTCTTTTGTAATGCTGCCTTCTAGGACTTCATTGTAATTTGCATGATGGAGTTCATATTTTCCCTCTTTCCCTTTACTAGGCCTCTTTGTAAAGAAGTTTCCTTAGTTTCAGTTTTTACAAAATTATTTTAAAAATTGAAGACAGGGCTCCATTTAAATAGAAAGACCATTATAGGTTGTGTTCACTAATGTCTGAGGGTTTGGACAGCAGCAGTTGCAGGAAGTCACCTATTCACTAAGCTTCTTAGAGCTGATCAAATTACTTGCTGCAAATAATTTATCTGCCAAGTTTACCCCTTTTTCTGCTCATGAATTATCTGCAAAAATGTGATGATTGTTTTGAATTTTTTCACTTTTTGCAATTCTTAGACAAATATTTTTGTACAAGGAAATGTTAACACGTGTACCATTCTTAAATTGGTTGCTATGAGTATTCACTACTTGGGATTCTGTATTTGTGCTGAGAGACTGGCATGTGGTGTTGTTTCCAGTCCCTGATTAGATGACCTATAGTTTTAAACAGGAGAAAGGGCTGAACAAAATTGCTGGAACTTTGTTTTTCTAAAGAAGTAAGTATATTAGGGAGGTAGCATATTTGTGGGAGAGAGACAGCAGGAGATAAGCAGCCTATGATACATTTGGATATTTGAAACTTTTGCTTTTCTTTTTTGTACATGAAAGGATATTATATTTGACAGAGTAAGTGGGCCTAAAATGTAAAAGTACCTCAATTCTTTCCTCTGTCTGAGGGAGAGAAAAAAAAAAGATATAAGCCACGTATGTTGGCTGTTTAGCAGAGTTTACGTTCCTTTTTTTCTTGTCACAGTGACACAAATTATTTGTACTTGTGTCTGCATTGCCATTTGCAAAGCATGTACTCATTACTTTTAGCGTCTCTCTGTTTGATTAACTGTCTCAGTGCCAAGGCTCTGGTAGGAGCTTGGAGATTTTTCTTATCATAAACAGTATTTCTCTTCCATCTGCCATCAACAAGATCCAGTGGTCTCCATATTTTGTCACACCATCAAGATATCACCATTGTCATTAATCACATGAATGGGCTGTGTCCTAGTTCTGAGGGGTGCTCTCAGTCACACCCTTTCCTGTCCCAGTGGATTAATTGGGTTAGTGCCAGGTCACTGGCCCTGGATTTTGGGAACACTGTCTTATTGTGTTCAGCATACTATAATGAACACAACTGTATTTCAGTTGTCTACCAAGTGTGTTTATTGAATTCACCTGTGTCCATTTTCTGCCCCCTACTTCAACAGAATCACGGTAAGTCACAAATTAGCAGTGGTGTGCATGCTCAGGCCCAGTTGATAGTAGGCCTTCATTCATATCATTACCAAGCCATTTTTCCCCTAAAACAGACTGTGCAAGACCTTTGGTGAGCACTGATAGCTGCAGCATGGCCTGCCCTTGGGATCTGCAAGGATGAAAGAGTTCACCTGATCATGGCCCACTGGCCAAACCACTGATTTCATGTCTGTGAACATACAATACAGTGCTTCAGATAAGGCAAAACGGGAATACCATGTATAGTGACCATTTCCCACATGAATCCTATAGCACATATTGCCAGTGCCACAGTTTCAGGGTAACTGCACCATTAGCCCTCCTTCCCTCTTCATGGTCCACGTCAGGACTTCCCACTCAGGTCTCAAGTCATCACCTATCTCTGAGTAGAGACCCTTGTCCCACTTTCTTCTGACCAGGGCTTTAGGGCTACACTTTCTCTCCAAGCATTATGAACAGTGTATTGCCAGCAGTTACAAGTTACCACACAGCTCTTTCTAGGAAGCACCCTTATTCTTAACATACGAGAAAATGTAATAAAAACAATAAACAAATTAAACATACAAGGAGTCACTGTTTTATGGGGCCCGACTAGGTCAAAGTCTTTTCAACCCCTCTGCAAGGGCTGAGGTCTGCACTGGACAGAAGGACCTGTCGGAAAGAAGGCCCTGAGTTGGTTTGAATGCAGCCTTTTTATGCCAAAAAATCTTCTTTGTCTGTTGGTCTTTGAAAAATGCAGTTTGAATCAGTACACGCAAGCCTCCTCAGGGAGTGGTACCTCTCTGGTGGTGTTCATAACCTGAGTGATTCATCTTAATCACACACACACACACATTATTTTTGTTTTGTGGAGGAGCTGTGGCAACACCCCCTACCCACTCCAGAACTGCATACAATCCATGGCACACAGTGTTACATATCCTTAATATGATTGGGTCCCCAAAGATATTGCATCAGATTGAAATATCTGTCACAGCCACAACCTTGTTGCCGGCACCCAGTGCCGAGAGGCTGAACAACAGCTTGAGTGGTTCGTTACCCGGTGTGCTACACCCAATAATCACAACGGGGTGGAGAAGCAGAAAAGTTTATTTGCAGCTGCAAAAAGGTACAGGGAGAATAAAATCTCAAATCCTGCACAACAGAGCAGGAAGTTACACAGGCTTTTATACATCCTTTTTCCCAGCATACTTATCCAATAGCAAGCTGCCCCAAGTATCCATATAGCCAGCCAATCCAGTTCCCAGCTAGTTCCCTGATTCTCTGTATCATTTGTTAAACTATACATAAAGCTGCTTTATTCAGCATTGTTCTTCCATATCTCCCCTGTTTGGCCTTGCTTAGTTTCAGGCAGTCTGACTCTGCAACATACTGTTGCAGATTCTCAGCATAACTGCTGCGAGTGCCTCCAGGCGGGGGGGCCAAGGACACTTGGGCCTAGTGCGAGGGGGCTTCGTCGACACTCGTGGTCTTCCATCCCCTCGAGTTACCTAGTGGCCATGCCCCAGTGTTCCCAACAACCTCATCGTGAAGAAATTACTCAATGAAAATAAAAAAATGGCCAGGGCCCTCGTTTCAGTCTGAAAGATCTGTGGCTGCTTCAGCTGGTTTTACGCTGTGCACGTTAAAATACCCACGTGTCCCTCCAACTGAAATGCAGCTGAAGCAGGAGCTGGTGATGCAGTGGAATTCCACATATCGGACCAGTTCTACAGGCAGTTTTAATGTATGGACCTTAGTTTACTTTACAAAATTTCCCTTTGTGTGGTGTTGCTTGTGTGTCAGCCTGGAGAGTGATGACTGATGGTTCAGCTGCTGCTGCTGTCAGAGATCTCTCATTTAATTAATGGGCTTCAGCATGTGTGTAACATAATTCCTCTAGCACCTACACACCCAGGAAGAGTGCACAGACAACAGTATGGCTGACACCTGTGAGGAGGCATCAAAGGGTGGGACGATGTGTGCATGTACACAGGAGCCAGCCGCAATCTGGCACTCAAATTCTTTATGCTGCATGTCTACATTATCCTTCACAAGGCCTCTGAAGAAGGTAGAGGGGGCTGCATATGTGGGGGCCTGACCAATGGGACAGGAAGTTTGCTGATGTGACTTTCCCCCTCTTCTGCATTAGGTGTATGGAATCAGCCATTCAGCTACTGCAGATCTGCACTCCATTTGATTATCCTCAGGATGTCCAGCTGGGATGCATTTCCCTGATGTGGGAATCAGGCCCCTGCACATCTCTTACTCCTGCATGACACGGGGCAAGGATTTGGGCTACAGGGCAGCGTTGTTATTTTTAAAGCTGAGAGTTCAGAACTTGCAACAAGAGGATTCCAAAAGGGTTAATGGTGTCTGTTCAGTCCAGATACCAAACTGATATGTACGAAAAGCTTATTGCATATGAATTTATCCAAACCTCTCTGCTTGTGACATTTAAGCTGGAAAACTCCAGGGATTTCACAATGTATTTCAGCTTCCAAGATGTGGTTGACTCAGAAATAGCAGTAAAGAACTTTTCTACTTTCTGTATCACACTGGTTCTTGTCCTCGTCAAAACCAGGCAGCGCAGAGGTGCAAAGCAGTGCAAATAAAAACTCACCAGGAAGATAACCACATTGTTTTCTCAATAAAGATTCAGCCTGAGTTCAGTGTGGGTTATAGGCAAAGGGTAAGGCTGTGGCCTTTTCCCTGGACTCGGTGCAGACATCCCTAAGAGGCAGGGAGTTACTGAAATGACTAAAGGAAATTAGGACATCCAATAATTATAATAATTAATAATTAATGAATGTTACATAGAAATGGGAATAAAGTGATTTGTAGAATCCTGCCCTCAAGTGTCCCCAAATCTGGCAATATATTATTTAAGAACTGTTTTCCTGCACTAAGCAGCATTGCTCCAGGAAGGTATTTAACAATGCTGTATTACTTTTGCACAGGGAAATAGAATTTTTATATGCCCGTTTCTCATGTGTTAAATTAATGCACCAGACACACCCTCAGGTGTGATTTGGGTAAGTTGATTCTATAACCCAGTGGTTCAGGAGCTAAATTAGCAATCAGTATTACCCAAAAGAGCCACAGTTGTGTGAATTCATTATTTCATTTACTATTTATACGTGTGTGTGTGTGTATGTGTATATATATATATATATATATTCTCACAGCAAAATGACTAACCACGTATTATTATTTTATCAGTTAGTTAATAACATAGTAAAAGCATCCTGATTGGTTAATAACTTAGATTGGTTAATAATTAAATAACAGTGTTTTAATATCATGTGCTGCAAAGAGCCACAGGAGACACATTAAAGAGCCACTTGCGGCTCCCAAGCCTCTATCTGAGTATCACTGCTATAACCTACCCAGGGTGATCTTTGCAAAAGTTCCAGTAAAGTGAACAAAGTACAGGATGCTTCTGGCTAAGAGCCAGTGTAATGTCAGTTTAGTATCTGGTACATCCTCTGTATTATCTGGGAAGTATATCTCACCCTGAGATGGAAATAGATTTGATGGGCTAATAGCTCTTTTACAACTCTAACCATTTTCACCTAAGGACCCTATCCAGTTCTCATTGAAGTCAAATAGTTTTGCTATGGAATTCAGTGTGAACAGGGTTGGTCTCTGAGGGCCTGATATTTGAAAGTGCTGAGCACCCACAACTCTGAGTGTTTGGGACTTTTGCTCAGTATCTATGAAAATCAGGCCCCAGATCTTTCTTTTTCACGTTAACCAGAAGACTTAGTGAGCTCTGTGACATCAAGTTGTATCATTCCTGAACAGAAGTATTGTTGAAAAGTTCATTTGACCTTTGCCCATCATCATTTTTGTGATGCTCATTCAGTCAAAATATTTACTGTTGATAGAAATATATATCTCTGGCTTACTCCCCTGCTTTCTGAATATATAACACATGGACACTGCCACTCAATGTGCCAGAAAAAAATATTTGTCCCTCTTCCCATGTCTGTCCCTTTTGGAACTATTTTTTAAACAGCTGAATTCCACCCTTCCAATTTGTTTCTTTACTTACCTATTTCATTTTCATTTTCATGACCAAGGTAAAAAATCTACACATTTCTTCTTCTGTTTTGATTTTTGGCTACACCAAATACTTCTGCTTAAAAAAAGCCTGGTTCTTCTCCCAAAGGCCAGTCTTCACTTTGTTACGCTTTGTTGCCTTGCTTCCATATATGAGAGAAAACCCCCAGCAATATCTAGTGTCCCCTGTGGTCTAAAAAAAACAGGTAATGATGCATAGATGTGCAGTGAAATTTCAAAAATGTGCACTGACTTTTTAGAAATATGTCCACTGTTTGTCCATTTGCTTTTATCAGCCCACCTAGAGAATATTAAACCAGTGAAGTTCTCAATGCTGTTGACTAGGAACTACATTCTCTATTGTAGTACAGTGACTTTTTTTAAATTTTTTAAGGTCCCACTCTGCCCCCAAAATATGATCTGCTGCTTGACCTGAAAGTCTGTCAGCTTATCAGTCTGCTTTCTGGTGATCTACAGTTCAGCAGCTCTATAAGGTGTGTAAAAGCATTAAAATTGTAAAATTTTGCATATATGTATATATTTGCATTTATGTGTGTATATATGGGTATCTAGCTGTATGAGGCGTGCCTATTTATCTCTCAGTTGATCTTGCTATCTATATTTATTTGTACAGGGAAACAAAATACAAACTGGATTTTATGATGGATATGCCAGTACATGTTCCCTGACTTTGGACCCTGGTATTCATGTGTGGGTCTGGGAACATGTACTGGCATATCCATCATGAAATCCGTTTTGTATTTTGTTTCCCTGTACAAATAAATATAGATAGCAAGATCAACTGAGAGATCAATAGGCACGCCTCATACAGCTAGATACCCATATATACACACATAAATGCAAATATATACATATGTGCAATATATGTACATAGTTTACATATACAGTATCATATTATTTTACATGTTCACATACATACACACATACAGATTTATAAATATATGTGTGTAAATATATAATAGTGCCAGCATTGTTGAAGCCATATATGTTTGTGTATAATCAGCATACATAAATGTGTTTATGTGTGTATATATAGATGAGCGTGTGACAACAGCGCATTGTGTATATATAAAGTGTGCAATATAACACCCAGTTGTCAGATGCTCACCTACATCTACACATTTTATATATACTGTATGTACACAAACATCTGTGTGTGTGCATGTGATTATACAGCATTTTTGTATATATATGAATGTGTAGATGTAGGTGAGCTTGTGAAAACAGGATATGATCAAGTATACATATAAACTACTGTGTATATAAATGCTGAATACTGCACAGTCCTGATCGCATGCTGTTCAGACAGCAATACTGCTCAACAAGCAACAGTGCACCAGGGAGGGCTTGAAGGAATGAACGAATGAGAAGAGGCAGTCGTGGCGAATACAGGCGGATGAGAGAATGAGGCACTATTGTTGCATGGGCTTGCTCAGCTTCTAAGATATGCTGCTGAGATGCAAGTGAAAACAAACAGGGTATAGTTCATTAAAAAAAGGGCTTGGATAAAAGCAGGGCTGTGATTGGCTGATGAGGTTTCCACTGAGCTGTGTCTCTGTACACCCACACAAGTCAGGACTTGTTAGCCCCCCTGTTCTCATTCATACCCACATGCCAATAAAAGGCAGAGAAGAAATGGATGGGGAAACTCATTTCAGGTGTTTTAATCTACAATTTTAGTTCTAGTTTTAAAACACAGCACTACAGGATCCTAGTATGTGTATCTGCTGTCAGGTATTGGCAGCTTGCTCTCAGGCAGGTGTGATTCTGCTAACAACCTTTTAGGATGACATTCTGAAGCTGTCTGCTCTTACCCAAGGCATGCAAGTAGGTGCCCTGTACATGACCACACCCTGTACCTTTCCATATGTTATTTTATTGCTTACTTTAACCCCTTTATCAAAATGCAACATTCTCTCAACATTTTGCTCACCAGCCTCAAATCACATTCGGACAAAGCAACTTTGAAATGTATTTTATTGATTAGGGAGAAAACTGACATCCCTTGATGCCTCATGGAACCATATGAAAAATATTCTCTTCAGAAACAACATTTATTATATCAGATATTTTCTGAATTTTTCTTTTTTTTTTTCCTTAATGGAAGGTTTGGATTTATTAAAGATCATGGGCCAGATCCTCAGCCCCAGTCCAGTCCATTTGCACACCCCCAGCAGTGCAAAGCCAGTGTAACCAGCTGCCAAGGGATTCTCCTGACATGGGGCAATCTCTGAGTAGCATAGAACTGATTTTGCCAGCTCAATGCCACTTGCATTTGCAGCCCCTGGCGTACTGGGGGTATGACCAAGTGAAAGAACATGGTCAGAGTACCAGTGCATTGCAGCCATTTCTGTTTGGCATCAAAGCCTCCAGGGGGTGGTTACCATCTGGTGCTAACTAGAGCAGCCCCCTGACACTGCCCTAACTTGTGCCAGAGGAATGTAAAGGTGGCAGAAAACGAGCTTTGTCCCCGTCACGTTGAGTCATGCACTGAGCTTGACCTGAGGTCTAGGATCCAAATTCTGATTTCAGTTACATTCATGTAATCAGGAATAACTACATAATAACCAGGTGAATTCCTCCAGATTTATACGGGAAAATCGCCTCTTTGGAGCACTGCTGTTGGTTGCTGTGAAAATTATTATAATATACAGAAGATGAAAGCCCAGATTCATCCCAGGTGTAACACCATTGACATTAATGTGTTTACGTCAGGGATGTATTTGGTCCAAAGGCTTTATCTGATGAACAAGTGATAAGAAGAGACAAACAGTTAAGAAGAGATCCTTTTTTCCTGCAGATTTCCTTTTTCATTAGCAGAAAATATAGAGAACATCTAATGTAAAGTAGCAATTGGATTGTTTTCAAAAAAATATTTTTCAAAGTTTTCTCTGAGCATCAACTGGGCTTTCAGAAGGAAACATTTTCTTGTTTTAGTGTATTATTTAGTGTTGTTTTGGAAATACTTTAGGGATTAAAAATAATACCTACTATACGGACACAGTATATTTTCTCTCTTTCTGTCTTTCTTTTTATATTGCTGTAAAAATCCAAATATTTTATATGTCTTATTCAAATCTAAAAACTATCATTACAGAAAATTGGTACTTTTATTATTCAAGCTGAACATTTTATGAACAGCTATTTTATTAGATTTACACAGGGGCTTTTTACATTAGAAATGATACTGTAAAGCGTAGGAAATGATCGGGCCTGTCTCATCATTTTAAAGGATATTTTACAAAAGCATTTCTGTTAACAAATGTATTATTTTACCATTTCCCAATTTTAGCCTTTTTACCAATATGCAGTATAAAGTATATAATTAATGCAAATGAAGTGACACCAGCAATAAGGACACATTTTAAGTGAACAGTTTAAAGGATTTCCAAGGGTTCCTATTCATGTTTTCATGTAGGACAGGTCCATCAATGGCTATTAGCCAAGATGGTCAGGGATGCAACCTCTGCTCTGGGTGGCCCTAAACAGAACTGGAAGTAAATGACAGGGGATGGATCACTCAGTGATTGCCTGCTCTGCTCATTCCCTCTGAATCACCTGGCATTGGCCACTGTTGGAAGGCAGGGTACTGGGCAGATGGACCATTGGTCTGACCCAATATGGCTGCTCTTATGTTTTGCTTCATTTCTAACTAAAGACTTCTTCTACTAGCCACTTCTACTAGGTAGCTGACTTTTGCTGGCCATTAAGGCTTGATTCTAAAAAGTGCTAAGCACCCACAGCTCTCATCAAACACAGCCCCAAATATTTGTAAATGGAAGTTGCAATTATGCAGCATTCCCAGGATCAGAGTCTTGGATCATATTTTAAGATGACTGTCACTTGTCATTGTCGATTATCATTTATATTTGTGTATTTATACAAATCTGCATGTGTACATATACATGCATATCCTCTTCTTGTCCCCTCCCACTACTCCAGCCTTATAGATTGCTTTTGTTTATTCTTCTAAATACATTTTTTGTTGAGAATGACCTAGAATTGCCAATTCCAAAAGTCTATCCACTGGGATGTAATGATTGTCATAACATCATAGTGTTGCATCATTGTGGCACAAAATAGTGGCAACATATCGCAGTGCAACATTCATTGAATCATGTTCACAAATTATTTTACAACACATGGCCGTGATGTGATGATGTAGCAGCAGCCACAAAACACTTAAATATCCTTCATCTATAGCTTGCAAGATATAGGTTCTCTCCTTTAAAATCAGAATTATGACAGGAAATTCAAGGCCAGTGACTACTCTAGAGATGGGCAAATCTTGAAAGGTTTAGGTTTGGGTTTAAGTCTCTCTTTGGAGGGGTTAGGAGAGGTGTCATGGGGAATAAATTATCAGGTCTACCTGCTGCAGGGATTGTTGTACTCAGAAGCATCCAGTGCTGTCCACTGTCAGAGCCAGGATCCTAGACTACATGGACCACTCGTCTGATCAAGTCTGACAGTTCCTCCATTCCTAATTTCTTCTTCAAAATATTACCAAAGGCTTTGGATGTGTAGACCTGTGAATGAAAACCATGACCCTATAAAGAGCATTTCAGGGAGCCTTCGCTTACCAAATGGCTTTACCTGATTGATCCTGTGATTCAGTGGACCCTTCTGTCCTGGTCAGCCCTTGACACTTCCAGCACTCTTAGGGACAATTCAAGTGTCATGTGCCTTTGGCACCTAAAAATATCTCCAGCATTTGTCAAGATTCACCCCTAAAAGATTAAGAAACAAACAGTTACATTGATACATTAGTGGGTGGAAACAAAAAACTTTCTTTATATGGCTAATGATACTGTTCTTCTTTGAAGAGAAAGCAGGTAACAAAATATTTATACTGGAGTTTTGGGTTCATGGTGGAAAATTCCCATTAAGTTTAAAAGAAGTAATGACTGGGCTGTAATGCTCACAGGCTACAACTTCAGGCATCCTATTCTAGTTCCTGTCACTTTTATATATACATATCTATAAAGTGTTAAAGCCTATCACTTCTTATATATATCAACTTTTATAGTGGACACCAGTAGTGACCACTGTATTTTAGGTTACAAATTTCCATGAGAACAGTTTCCATGAGAACAACAGCCTGTTTTCACACTCGTACAGCTTTTCCAAACATTCACCTTTTGGACTGAACATGTTGATGCTGTGCCTGAAGGTTAATTTTTCTGAAACTTTGAGGAAAAAATCTAGCTGTTTTGGGGTTATGGAAGAATAAGGGAGAAAAAAAACCACTTTTCCCACTTAAAAAAAAAGCAACAATGTCTAAAATTTGAAATTTGCAATGGAGGTAATCGTTAATAGGGAAGGTTGTGTTTTGCTAGATTTGGGAGGGGAATGGCTTTGATTGGATAAGGATACGACTAGTTGGAATTGTGTACTGCTGGTGGGCAACAGCAAATTTTCCCAAATCTACAGGTGTCCATTTAAACAGAAACACACTGTGCAGCCACGTGAACCTAGTTATTTTCAAGGAACGGTTTGGTTCAAGAAATTCAGGCCCAGATTCTCAATGGTATTTATACCACTGAGGAGCTGGGCCTCAAGATTTACTGGAAAAGTCAGAGCAGTTACTAAGCTCCGGAAGCTGAAAATCTGTGGAGCAAAGAGTTTCCAACTCTGCTGGTCAAATAGTTATAGATTTTGTTTTTCATTATTTTGTTTTATTAAAAACCCTAGGATTAATAAAGGTTTTAGTAGAAAGCCTATGAGACAAAGGATGATCTAGTTGTTAAGAACTGGACAGGGGATCAGCAGATCTGAATTCAGTTCAGTTCCCTCCTCTGTATCCTGTGTATAATAGAATCATAGAAGGGTCCCTGGGCAAGTTAGTCAGTCTCTCTCTTTGCCTTAATTATCCCTCTGTAAAACGTGGGAAGTAAGACCTCCTTTCTCCCACTTTTTGTTTGACATGTCTATATAGGCCCTTATATTGCCAAAACTTATGCACATATTTATGTCAATGGAACTGTTCACATGGTTACGGTTAAGCCTGTGCATAAGTGATTGCAAGATAGGGGCTGTAGATTGTAAGCTATAATAGGGCATCTGGGCAGGCATTTTTTCTTACCAAATGTACAACACAGTGGAGCCGTGATTTCAGTTGAAACTTCTAGATGCTACTGTAATATGAATAACTTAATAACAATAATAGGATATTAGATTCAAAAAATTAGGCTACATTGTTAAAATGATCAGAAGTCAGAAAGTGCAGCATCTAAGGTTTCAACAGCAACATTAGCTCTTCCCTCTTGACGAAGCAGGAGCATTAGCGTAATGCTCTTTGGATGGGTATTAAGGTAAACCGCCTGAAGGCGCTCTTAGTGTGCAGTAAGAGTGTCCATATAGGAAGTTAGTGCGGAGTAGCTAGTGTGCTTTCAATTCACACACTCACTCACTCCACACTAACTTTCTCATGTAGACAAGCTCTAAATATTGAAGATAGCATAGAAAGCAGGTGTTAAGCAAAATCAGAGGAACTGTAAGTCCATTCAGTTTTGCCTCCAACAGGATGTTAAACCCTTACAAGCAAAGCTGTCTTGGCTGCACTGCAGACCTGGCCTGAAAACATGTGATAAACAGGTGTAATAGAAGAGGATTTAAAATCTGAGCCATAATGACACATTCAAGAAGTTGAAAGAAAAGGAGATAGACAGCTAGTGTTAAACTGACAGTCAATGAGTTCCATGATGGTTTGTTTGCAATAGGAACTACTGTACCAAATGTACTTGAAATTGCATGGAAACTTCCCAGTGGACAGTGAAGAGTTCACAATAATAGCCCTTACCCAAAAGAGAAGAAAAGAGCCCCAGAAAGAAAGCAGATCAGGGCACAAATATCATTTCAGAAATGCTAGCCAATTTAGCACAGCATAACACATAGCATCCTATAGAGCATAGTAACGCACTGTATAAGGGGCAGACAAGAAGCAGACCATCACACAGGCTGAAATGGACTACAAAGACCTATCAGCACTTCTACTCACATTGAATCTTCACATAGAATCATAGAATATCAGGGTTGGAAGGGACCTCAGGAGGTCATCTAGTACAACCCCCTGCTCAAAGCAGGACCAATCCCCAATTTTTGCCCCAGATCCCTAAATGGCCTCCTCAAGGATTGAACTCACAACCCTGGGTTTAGCAGGCCAATGAGCTATCCCTCCCCCCATCCATATAGGAACCACTTCAGAGTCCCAAGCAACTCCTTCCAGCTGAGATAGCTTACATGGCTCCTTGAAGCCATCAGCGGAGCACGGGTGACAAAGCAGAGAAGAAGATTTGCATTGCTTCCTCAGATTCCCCCAGTTTCCAAGACAGCGCAGATAGAGCAGAGAAGAGACGAATAGCCCCCTGCCAATAGTACTAGTCCATTAGAGTTATCCAGACCTCAAGACACACTGCTTCATTACAGTGCTATTTTCTGTTATATCTTGGCCATGTTTTTACATTGTGACTCCTCCTTTTCAGCTGCAGTGATGCACAGTCCCAATTCTTTACATTTATTAACTGACCCCTGAGAGTCTGCTGAATTTTCTGAGAGAGTAAATACCATGTTGTTAGCATTGGGGTAATTATACAGATAGTATCTTCTTCTGGCATATGGTTTCTGACAGCACAAAAAATGAATTAGATGCTGGATAAGTAATGTAGCTACTCTATCATGGCAATACCAATCGGAGACACCAAGTACATCCAATCACCGTCAAGATGATAAAGAGGACAGTCCATAATCAGATGGCATGCAGGGGCAGGATGGGGTGCTCAAGTGGCCCCAACAGGAAAGATGTAAGTTAAACCTTCTGTGACCACAACGTATCCTGTCGCATTGAAGAAGGATCTTTCAGCTCATAGGGTTGTTCTGAAGGGTATGCAAAAGCTGATCCAGAGAGACTAGGGGATGCAGATCTGAGTTGCTGATCTGATGAGAAACTTACAATTGATCCAAAACATAGTCCCACACCACCTGCCGCCATTGTTCCAAAGAAAGATTGTGTCTGATGTACTGTCTGGGAGGTTCAACTATTTCAGAAAGGAGTGTCTTCACTTTAATCGGCTTTGAGATGAAATTGTGACGTAAACTGTCTTGATAGTTGGCTGTGTGCAGTAATGCAGCCAGGGTCCTGCCATCACATCTAATCAACCATGAGAGCAATGCCAGCCAGCACTGAAAGGTGGGAAACTGGAGTTGTCCTGGTCGCACAAGTGATGATAGGAAGGGCAGAGTTAACCACTCAGTCCAACTTGGCACAATGATGGCTGGAGCCCTAAGCTACCATACTGTATTCAGCAGGTACAATAATTGGGGCATTGGTAGATGTTACTGCAGCATTAGCTCCCCATAAACCAGCAAACCTGCAGAGGATGGCAACTCTTGACAGATAAGATGATTTAATGTTAATATTGGTATGACTATGGAATACCTGTGTATGCCCATATAAGCAAGCCTGCTCTTTGTGAACCAGATGTGTCCAGATGCCAGACAGATTCAGAATGAGCACTTTTACCATTTAAAAATTGCTATCTCTTCTCTCCAGCCAAATTGGGCTTTATTCAGTGTTACACAGGTTTTTGATTCTGGAATTCATTGTTCCAGGATTCATCGCAGCCCAGATGTGTTGACCTCTAGCTTACACTGTTTAGCTCGTCTATTTTCTTGGTCGGTTGCCAAGGTGATGTGATGAAGCACATAGGACAGTCCAGAGTGAGGAGTTATTATTAATGTTGAACAAGTATTCTTTTTAGTTGGGTGGTTTTGTGTTTTCAGAATTTTATCTTTGTTTCTATATATTTAAAGTATATACAGAAGCACTCAGAGCCATTAAGGATAGGCTCAAAGCATTTAGCTAAAGGTATAGGAAATCCAAATACACTATATTAAAAATAAATGCAGATGTTGGAGCTAACAGTCACTAGATTTTTATGCCTGCATGTGGGATGAGTGGAGGACACTCCATTCTGGAATTCATCTTGCTCCTTGGTGCAATGGACCTCCAGGGTATGCTGTAAGGCCTACCAATTTATTCCGGCTTTTCCCTAATGGGATGGATTGGGAAGAAGCTAGTTCTGGAATGATATGTGGAGTTTTTCAGTTTGACACTGTGTCATTTTAGAATTTAACTGCAAGTGATTTTACATTTTGTGCCTAGAGGTGGCAATAGGCACATTTAAAATACATGGGCAAATACAGATTCTTAAAAACCTTTTTATTTAAAAATTGGGGGAGGTTCAGCTTAAAAAATGGGGGTGGGGTAGTTTCTTTGCTTGTTTTGGGTGGATGTATGTTTGTTTGGGGTTTTTTGTTATTATTATTTTGGCTTTTTAAAAATTTGTGTTCCAAGTACTGTTATAAGAATTCTTATGTTACTATACAACGTACTATTTCGGTGAACACGTATTTGAACCCTAGAACATCACAGGATTCATATCATGGGCAAACTACATATAGCAGGATTGATGTGGGAAATATGGCCATTCGTTAGAATTATGCAAAACTTTCAAGCTCCAACAGCAGGGCGTGTAAATTCGCAAATTGGAGCAACTGGCTTACAGAGTTCTGACAATTTTGTCACTGGAGCTTGAAAGTGCTTCAGACTGTAGCAGAGCTTCAGTCCTGCAGAGGCGCCTTGAAAAATGGTCTGCAGTTCCAGGACAGGTCAAAGCCACAGGACTATGTAGTGTTTGGAGCTAACAAATGTAGCTTTAACTCATCCATCAATAAACCAGATACATTTCCATTCTAATTCTTCATGGGTCAAATCCTGCAGTTATTATACAGTCAGAGCTCAGGCAAATCTCTTGTTGGCTTGGCCTCAGTTTGTAGATGTAAAATTGCCAAATTTAGATGTTCATAGCTTTAAAACTACTGAACTGATTATTTTCAAACTTGACTTGTTTTTGAGGCTCAACAAGTACTATTAAACAAACCGAGTTGGAAGATTCTTGCTTCAGCCAGGGAAGCCAAGCAAACAAAAGGTGACTAATTGAGAGGGAAGTGATTATTATTCCACCTGTTTAAAACACTTGGAAGTTTTTCTTTGTTGTTTTTATTAACAGCTATTTAACTCAGATATCCGGGAGAAAAGCTTTTTTTTATTAAACATTCAGTATCCATGTCCCTTTGGATGAGGACTTGTAAAAATTTCCAGTCCACACCAAAGAGTTCTCATGGAAAAAGAGAAAAGATAAGATTTGATGTTCCTGATATTTTTAAGATCAAAAACAGGCAGGAATCAAACAAAGAAAGAAAGAACATAATCTTTCTGGCCTTCTCTATATGTCATAGTGGGGCGGGGGGAAGGGCAAAAAGTCAATATATGTGTCCTTGCAGGATACTTTTTACCTTGTACCTTTGTCATTCTATATGTGAGACTGCAGCTGTTCTTGGAGCTCATCAGGTGGGGTCTAACAGGATATAGCAGTGCTTAATATTATATGGCATAGGTATTAATGTCATAATGATACCATGATGCCAATATGCATATAAAGGAACCTATATGCACTGGAATGTTGGATTTCTGATGTTCAGGAATAACCAAAGCCTTGTGTCCATTACAGATCAGGCTGTACGCCTCATTTATCTGTTATGGATATGATCCTAGTTCATTTTATTGTGATGCTGAGTATTTGGATTGTTGCAGGTAACCATACAATATCTGCATCATTAAGAAAAGCTCCATTTCAAAGCTGATAGGCAAACTTGGGTATAGCAAGTTGGATATTCTATGTGCAGCACTGTTATATGTAGACAGAGCAATGGTGTCTGTGTACATTCAGACCAGAGTTAGCTGAGCATTTCTTTTCAAACATCTCTGATTTATTACAGTTGCATGGGTTGTTATCTTCCCTGGGCCTTCATTCCCATGATCTTCCCACTCATCTTTCACACTTCTCCTGTTCACCAACTTCAGCCAATGCCATCAGCTCTACCACTGCCTCTGTGTGATGCTTAATAGAGATTTCAGGGGGTTCCTCTAGTTACAGACAATTTGTAGTGGTAAGTAAAGACACCGGAGGGGTGGCTTGATCCAATAGATAGGGCTCTGGACTGGCAGCCAGGAGATCTGGGTTCTGTTGTACCTGTTCTACCACCAATCTGCTGCGTGACCTTCGTCAAGTCACTCCATTGGTCCCTAAGCTTTCTTCTATATAAAATAGAGAGAGACATTTAATCTCCTTTGTAAAACACTTGGGAATCTGAGTATTATTGTTATTTTTCAGCATTAATGTTGCCTTTTTATATGGAAAAGTCGGCCTCTTTGAGATGGAAAAGTCGGCCTCTTTGAAACCACTGGTTGCTGCTCATGTTACAAATTTACATAACTGTGATGGGATGATAATGTGCAGTTTCCTGTTTGTAGTATTTAAGAAGCATCTTCTTCCACTGCACACATTCTACTCCTAAAGAGACCCTTGAGCCCAGGGTGTTTCTGGAAAGTTGCAAAAGGGCAGGACATTGGGCTCAGAAGTACCATGAGGAAAGGGGACAGGGCACAAAATGCATCATGTTATTTATTATAAAATCTTTGTAAAACAGCAGCAAAAGAGAGACAATGGCAGCATTCATATGTAAGGCTGAATGTGGCTTTGTGTTGTGTGAGTAATTAAAGGAAGAAGACTGCTGCTGAGTCTGGGTGGGCTGAGTAAGACCTATAAGGAAGGGAAGAGCACAAGCCAATTTCTTAGTGACAGAAGCATCCTCTAAGAAGTTAATTTTTAGCCCTGGTATATACTCATAGGCAGGGTATAAAATGACCTTCCCCATTATATTATCATCCTTAACAACCAAACGTTCTGAGCCAAATTCATCCCTGGTGAGGTCAGTGAATTTGGCCCCTAAAGTATAATGGGGAATGTTATTTTTACAACAGACAGTTTTAGTGTGGAGGAAATCTCATACCCAGTAACCTTATGTTAGAGAGCAAGAGGGAGGTCATGTGGGTACCATAACTGAGCGCTTTATAATGAGGGTGGAGTCGTGAGTGTGTGTGTGAAAGAGAGCACAAAACAGCTCTGGAGAAAGATGAAGGAAGAGCATTTAAATCTTGTGTGTATGTTAGAGACAGAGAGAGACATCTACTGGTCCATTTATTACCTCTTCTAAGAGCCCCTCCCCCAGTAATTAACATAATGCTTTCTCTCTTTTCAAGTTGACAGCCAAGAGCATAATTAGAGTCTAATAAAACATTGAAAAGTCACAAATGTAAAATGGAATAAACAATAAACAAAGGGGGGAAGAGAGGAGCAGGACTGTGATGGCTGGGTAATGCCTTAAATAAACTGTGCGCACATTGACACTGTCACGCTCTTGGCAGCCCCAAGTGTGCTGGTAGCTTGGTGCAGACAGACAGCTCGAATTAATCCCAAGAGGAGCGCATGACAGGCGAGTGAAGCAGACAATTAGAATGAAGGAGGAAATTGGAAATGGCAAAGGTGTGAACATATGTCAAATTACAACTAAATGATAAATTACAATTCTGTCATTGAAATAAGCGGTAATTAAGAAAGATTTCAGCTACCCCTCTTGGAAAGAAAGGAAGGAAGGTTTTTTTTCTTTCCTTTTTTATATGTATATAAAATGTATATATGTAGTTTGGATTTCTTTGGTTAATTGTTTCCATTCATCTCACACATTGGGGCTGGTTCATCCTGGCTCTTTAGGACTGAATTAGTTGTGTACATTAAAGATAATACCTTTCTTTCCTTTTCCCCTCTCCCTCCCCATTCCCCAGACTGGCAGAAAGATGGTGTCAGAAATGAACAGAAGATTATAGTAACTGATAAAAACCTGTACTGATGGGGTGTGTGCGTGTATAAATAAATAAACCTGGTCTGTTGTAGCTGCTGCACTCTAATTATTTTAAATGAGCACAGCCCAGTCCAACTGACAATTAGGAAATTCTACTTTATGGCTTGGGGGATTTATATGAAACCTCATAATCATTGTATACACATCCTTTCCATTTAGACAGTACTGAATGTGGGTGGGGTTTCTTGGCAATTTTAGACCACTTAACTACAATTTAAAACAGCTGTGTAATTACCATGACTTTTGCATTCAACAGCCAATCCTAATTTAGAGTGTGCAACACCTGTGCTTTGTTAACACCCTCTAATATCAAAACAGTCAGAGACCAACCAAAATCAAATGTGGGCAGATTATGCTGTTCAGTCTTCAGATGCCCACACATATCTGAGCAAAAAGGGGATGGTGGGCATATCTGAAATATTCAGTGTGGTCTCTGGAACCAAGATTTCTCTGGTACATGATAATATCAGAAATTTTAGAAAAACCTAAGAGTTCTTCCCAAAGCAATATTATCTTAATCATTAATAACATCTATTCTCCAGAGAAGAGAAAAACAAATGATGTTAATGTTAATGCTGAGTTTTACGGCAGCATAGATACAATATAAAATAATTACAATAATATTGTACATTTATATAGCACCTTTCACTCAAAGATCTCAAAGCACTGTAGAAAGATGAGTATGTCTATAAAGGCAGATAAATAAAATATAATACAATTTTGATAACCAAAATCCATTTGTGTTACCTCATCATACAAACTGATATCATGTCTACATACAGTGATTGCTTTTCCTTGTGCTTTATTATGGCTTTCAGCTTTCATTCTTCTGAGAATGACTAATGGAGTAGGGATTTCAAAAATATAAGCAAGACACGTCAATGTGAAATGCATTATAATTTCTATCCATTTATATATTTATTTATAAAGAGAGGTGGGGCGGGAGAGAGAGAGAGATGTCCTCTATATAAATATGATAATTCAAAGCTAAAATAAAAAACTAAGTTTCCACTACAAAACTTGTACAAATGTCTAAATGAATGGTGAACGAATAAAATAAGCCAAACAGTTAAATAAGTAAATGCTTTTCTCTGACACTGAGGTTGGCAGCGCTATCACCACAGGATAAATCACTTTGCAGTGGCTGTGGCCAGATAGTGAAGTTCAGGGTCTGACTAGCTTAATTAGGAAGCATGTTAAAAGTTAAAGGGCAAAGAGTCGTGTTAATTACAGGAGGTTTCCCTTGGAGCAAGCCCAGGCAGTAACTGCATTGCGAGGCTAAGGTAGCATTATGCCATCCTATTCATTAATCAACCCTGTTGCAGTGTTGGCTGGTTTGATGCACTTCTTTATACAGAAAATTCATCTAAATCCAATGGTATGTTGCAGGTAGAATGTTTAGATTTAATTTCACTTGATTACTGTAACCCTAAATTTCCTGGGCTGCATTCGCACATACACTTCAGCTGCATTTCACTGCTTAGTCTGTCTTCATTGATCCCATAGGTTCTCAGCCTGGGGTTTATAACCAGGTGATAGGGGATTGGTGACCTCCCTCTGTTTATGGCTAGACTTGATGAGGTTCCCGACATTTTTGTTTTGTTGTAACATGGGGTTTCTGTATGGAAAAGGTAGAGAATAATGTCTTTGGGCTTTACTGTCATATGCCATGCCCCCAGGTGCCAAGTTGCCCCTCTCCTTCTGGGGATTTATGATAGGAGTTTGTGCCAGCTGATATTTCCAGAGAAGACTCGTCTGTCTTTCTCCCTATTTGTTTTTATTTCAGCTTCTCTCCTTGCAACCAGAAACAAACTTGCCTGGAGTAATTAGATACTTATAGACATCATCAAGAATTGCAAGAATAGTGACTATTGTCACATCCCCATATGGGAATTAAACAAGCAAAGCCCTGTCTGTGTTGCTCCAAATTCCCTTCTGAATGTCTTTTCTCAAAACAATCAGACATCCCATATATCTACATCTTAGGAGGAGAGATCTCTTGTCACTTACATGACCTTCCTCTGATGGTTTTCCAAAACACCAAGGGTCACCAAAAGTAGATAAGTCTTTCCTTTCAGCAGTGGCTAGTCCATCAGCAGGGATACCAAATCTATTACCTCATTGCTTACCAATTGCTTCTCCTAATTTTGGAGTACAAGACCAATGCAGACTGCTATATCCAAGAGTTTTTAATAATTTCCCATTGATGGTTTCAATGGCCTGGAGTGTTGTTTCCCCTGTACCCAAGAGGAAATTCAGAGGGTGCTCATAGGTTCAAAGCCAACTTGAGCATCCTATCCCCCCAAAGTGATTGGGGTGAATTGGTAAGCTGGGACTGCACAAATACAAAATGGGAGATAACTGGCTTGGCAGCAGCCCTGCTGAGAAGGATCTGGGAGTTGTGGTGGATCACAACCTCAATATGAGTCAACAATGCAATGCTGTTACAAAAAAAGCACATGCAATTTTGGGTTGCATTAGCACAGGTATTGCATACACGTCATAGGAGGTTATAGTATCACTTTACTCAGTGCTGGTTAAGCCTCAGATGGAGAAATGTGTCCATTTTTGGTCACCAATGTATAGAAAGGATGTAGAGAAACTGGAAAGGAACCAGAGGCGAGCAACAAAGATGATCAAGGGGATGGAATGCAAGTCATATGAGCAAAGGCTGAAGGAACTGGGTATGTTTAGTTTTGAAAAGAGGAGATTAAGGGGAGACATGAGAGTGGTGTTTAAATACTTGAATGGCTGCCAAAAAAAAAGATGGAGAAAATTTGTTCTCTCTTGCAAGAGAGCGCAGGACAAGAGGCAGTGGGTTCAAACTACAGAATAGCAGTTTTAGATTAAAACTCAGGAAAAAATTCCTAACTGTAAGAGCAGTCGGACAATGGAACAGATGCCTAGGGAAGTTATGGAAGCTCCTTCCCTGGAGGTTTTCAAAAAGAAGCTGGACAGCCATCCATCTCAGATGGTTTAGACACAACAAATGCCGGCTACAACAGTGCCATGCGAACACCTGTTCTCACTTTCAGGTGACGTAAACAAGAAGCAGGCAGCAAATGGAAATGTAAACAAACTTCTTTGTCTGAGTGACTGGCTGAACAAGAACTAGGACTGAGTGGACTTGCAGGCTCTAACATTTTACATTGAATTCAAAAATAAAACAGTTATGTTTTGTACATAACTCTACATTTGTAAGTTCAACTTTCATGATAAAGAGATTGCACTACAGTGCTTGTATGAGGTGAATTGAAAAATACTATTTCTTTTATTTTTACAATGCAAATATTTATAATAAAAATAAATATAAAGTGATCCCTGTACACTTTGTATTCTGTGTCACAATTGAAATCAATATATTTGAAAATGTAGAAAACATCCAAAAATATTTATATAAATGGTATTCTATTATTCTTTAACAGCACACTTAATCACGATTAATTTTTTTTAATTGCACAACTGATCGCAATTAATTTTGTTAATCGCTTGACAGCCCTATTTTGCACATGTGGGCAGTGTTTGAACTGGTGTGGATCCTATAGTGCAGACCCCCACATGTTGTTTCCAGGGCCTCTGTGCTATGTACTTGCAAGTGAATATGCTTTGCATGTCTCTTCCCTCTTCTGCTTCATTCCCCTTTTTGGTCAAACTTACCTGATTCAAGAAGGGAAAACTTTCTGTTTTTCTCTGTTATCTAGGTATGCTCCTCCAGACCCCTGTCGTATTCGTAAACTTCCACAATTTTCACTCACAGTTGACATAGTGCAAGACCCATTGTCTTGGAACTGCATTGGTAAATGAAATCCAAACAGTTTAATATCCAGTGAACTTGGTGCAGATACTGTGTAGATCACAGCTTCTTTATCATCAGTAAATTGATGTGTAGTATATTATTGTGTGGTATTATTCAAAAATTTTCAGAGGCCACTTTTTCAATAAATGATACTGTGAAGACCTGAGACTCAACCTTCGATATCAAGTTTTACAAAGCAAGAACAACACTTTGTAAATACCATGTTTCATGGGTTCTCATCATTGGGGTCTAAACCACCCCGTCCTTCCCATATTGCTCAATGGAAATGTGGTCCCAGCTAGATAGGCGGACATTACAGGAGCGTGAAGTCCCTTTCTAAAAAAAGTTGAGATCACTGACATATTGCCTTGTTACATAACCATACTTCCGCATGCTCTCTCTCTCTTTCGTACTGCTATAATATCTATCAGTAAGCACAAGATACATAGATTCAAAAAATATAATTCTGTCTTATGACTGATGATAATTTTTCTCCCATCACATTTAAACTATTCCCCAAATGGAAACAATCCCAGTGTTTGTCTTCCCTAAGGAATCTTGCCAAGCGTCTCTTCCAGATTGTACTCTCAAGGTGGCTAGATCCAAGCCCATCTTGGGTCCTCAGACAAGGATCCTCCGCCCACTGAAAATGCCTTCCCCAGAACACCAAAATCACTAGTTTTTAGTAGAACTGATTTTTCACAGTTGGCTTCTGTTATACTGCAAAAATGTATTCATGTCACCAACTTTAGGGCACAAATCCATAGCTGCTGTTCCATTCCTGAAAAATGACCAGTTGTGGTTTTGTGTGTGTGGTCATGCTAGAATTATTAAAATGCATCACCAGCAGGCAGCAGCTATAACCAAACACTGAGTTATGGCAAGGAAAGCATAGTTTATATGCACAGCAATGAGTAGAAAACAGCAGTTGAAGCCAAATATATATTTGGCACCAAAATTATTCTGAAAGCATTTGACATAAAAGGACCATGCTTTAGATGGGTGTATGCAGCATGTTGTTCAACTCTGCAACACACCCATGACTGCAAAAGAGTGTGGTTATATGTTTACAGAAATGCACATTTCAAAAAAGAGTTGCTTTATCAGATCACAACGAACTGCTTGTGGCTAATCCTTGCAGTTTCAAAAGAAAAAAAATTCAGGCTATTCAGAGAATCTATGACAAACATTCAAAGACAAACTGAATCAAATTTAATGATGCAGAGAAGACTACAATAAGAGGAAAGGCAGGTATAGTTTATTCTGCATTTCCACTCTTACGGAAAGGGTATACCAGGTTTTGAGAGCACTTAAAAAGTTTGTCTCACTGGGACACTATTAATAAAGATTTTCTATGCTGTAGGAACCCTACACTACTGCCATCAAGAATCTTAGATAACAACTGGTTTTAGCATTTTGGGAGACCAGTTTCACCCTCCATCCAAGATTAAAAGAACATAAAACTATTGTTGCCAATCACATTAAATTATGTTCTAATAAGAGGAAGCAGTTGACTGTGACAGACAAACTGGATTTGGACAACTTCAGCATACTGCAATCTGCGTCATTTTTATAAATAGGAAATAGGAGGAAGCAAATCAAATCAGCAGATATCAGGAGCTGGACATATCCTTGGATTAGCAAAGATGACATGATGCATTCTGAAGCTTGGAATGCTGTGTTATGGGTTTTCTCCCTGCATCCCATCCCCAAAAAATCCATTTGTGTACTCAGCATGACTCTGGCCTTTTAACTTTTAACATGTTTCTCCAATTAAGCTGTTCTGGCCCTGGACTCAAATAGCTGTCTGCAGCTGCTACAAATTGATATATCCCCAGATAATGGTTGCAGCTGATGACCAAGATGTCAAAGGGAAACTCTTTTAGTAATTTAGGATTTGTCTGGTCTAAATCTTAACTGATTTTTTTCCTTTTGTTTTGCATTTTCACACCTGCACAAATTTGGAAGGCTACCTTTCCCCTTGCACCCTCAAAATCCTTTGTACTTGATTTTTATAATGGTAGTTCTATTGCTGGGAGAAGATATCTGAGACTTTACAGAGCCAAAATATGTCCCAGAGTACAGACAAAGTGTAATAGTCAACAAACAATTGTAGTAAAGCCAGGAGACAGTTAAATACTGTTTCTGATTCAGCAAATATTTAACCAGCACAGCCTTCTTCCTCAGTTGATTATATTTTCATACACCCTGCAAGCCCAATGAGAAATGGGATGAAAAAAAAGCTGAGGGGATAAGCAAAGGATTGTACTCTTTCAGTAGCAAATATGAATAGCTTCTATCATACTTCTGAGAGAGAGAGACAGAGCACAACCAGTAATGTATCTGTTTTATTTTCATAAATTATAGTGTCTACATTATTCACAATGGCAGTACCTTCAGCTCAGCACTTGTATCATAGTCAGTTATTAACAAGAGAGCCAAGAACAATGGAGGCTTTGCTAAAATACACACTCACACTTAGCCACTGTCCATGCTGAAGCCCCTTTCCTGCAACAGGATTGAAGGATTGACATTGAAGTCAATGGAATTCCATGTAAAAATAGAAGGATCTGCACCCTGTGGTTCAAACCATGCTGATTATACAAAATAATTGCTTAGCATAGTTTCCCTGACCAGTGAACACAGATACTTTTATCTCCAAACTATATTATAACTGCACTAAAATCATGCTTTAGGCCCTGTCCTCACTATGGGCTGAATCTTATTTCTTGAAGTGGTTTTAAACACAGTTTACAACCACTATTTGCTAAAAGTGGTTTTCATGCAGGTTTAGCTGACTGTGCATGGGACTCCCCACACATCATCTATTACTCATGTTTATGACATCAGTGGTCAGTGAGGTATAGGAACCAACCTGAGCTTCCTTCTGTGGATCCCCCACCTGTGTAGCTCATAGTGATAAGTATAAGAGAGAGGCCCACAGCTAGGTTTCTCTTTAGAGAAATCCTGATAGTGAAGTTATTCTTGAATTAATTAGAATCTGTTTTGTTTTGGGGTTTTGGGGAAATAACAGAGTGAAGGAAATTAAACAACAGTGAAAAAAGGCTGGAGGAATATGTCCTACTTAAAACTAGGACTGGACTGAAGGGGTGGAGCCTATTGTTAGGTTAGTCTTATGTCTAAAGATCTCCATACACTTATTACTGATTATTATTTATTAATTAAATGTATTCATGCAGTGCGTATGGTCCAACCCAAAACGGGGTCCCACTGCGCTACAAACACAGAGTAGTGGATAGTCCCTCCTCAGAAAGGTCTTACAATCTAAATAGATGAGACTGACACAGGGTGAGGAAGGGGTAGAACACACAAAGCAGAGTGAACCACTGTGGGTATGTCTACACTGCAATTAGGCACCAGCAGCTGGCCCATGCCAGCTGACTCAGGCTAAGGGGCTGTTTAATTGTGGTACAGGAGTTTGGGTTCACGCTGCAGCCCAAGCGCTGGAACCCTCCCACCTCACAGGGTCCTAGAGCCCAAGCTCCAGCCCGAGCCCGAACATCTACACCACAATTAAACAGCCCATTAGCCTAGGCCCCAGAAGCCTGAGTCAGCTGGCATGGGCCAGCTGCAGGATTTTAATTACAGTGTAGACATACCCTTAGAGGCAGATCTAATACCCATTGAAGTTAATGGAAGTCCGTGGGCAATGGATCAGGCCATTACGTCAAACACCTCATGGTATCCTAAGTATTTTACATCAACAATATTACCTTTCTCAAACAAACTTGTAATCTCATCAAAAAAAGGTATCAACTTCATTTGACAGGATCTATTTTCCCACAAACCCATGTTGATTTGCATTAACTACATTACTCTCCTTTCATTCTTCATTAATTGAGTCCTGTATCAGCCCTCCATTATCTTGCTTGGGATCAATGTCAGGCTGACAGGCTTATAATTACCTGGATCATCTCATTAACCCTTTTTAAATACTGGCACAACATTAGCTTCCTTCCAGTTTTATGGAACTTCCCCAGTGCTCCAAAACTTATTGAAAATCAAGATTAACAGTCCGGAGAGCTTCTGAGCCAGCTCTTTAAAATTTTTGTATGAAAGTTATCTGGGACCTGTTTACTTTAAAATGTCTAATTTTAGAAGCTACTGTTTAACATCCTCCAGAGATACTAGTGGAATACAAAAAGTGTTATTGCCATAGGATGAGACTATATCATCTGTTTCCTCCCTCCCAATACAGAACAGAAATATTTATTGAACATTTCTGCCTTTTCTGTATTATTATTGATGATTCTACCGTTTCCATCTAGTAATGGATCGATATCATTGTCAGGATTCTTTTTGTTCCTAATGTATTGTAACAAACTCCTTCTTGCCCTTAACTCTACTGGCAGTAGATTTCGCCTTGTGTCCCTTGGCTTCCCTTATCAGTTTTCTACAATTCCTAACTTCTGATTTATATTCATTCCCATCAACTTCCCCTTTCTTCTATTTGATATATATTATTATTTACAGCTGTCTTCACTTCCTTTCTAAATCAGTTTGTTTTTTTAACCAGCACAGCCTTCTTCCTCAATTATGGGATTGTGCCTTTTGCAGCAACTAGTAAGGTGTTCCTAAATGATTCCCTATTATCAGTCACATTTTTCTGATTAAATTCTTCCTCCCAGCTGACTGGGCTCAAATGTTTTCAGCTTTATGAAATTGGCCCTATTAAAGACCCAAGTATATATATTACTGGTCTGGACTTCATTTTGCTTGCACATTTTAAATGTGATCAAGTCATGGTCACTTGTACCTACAGTACCATTACCTTTTACTTTGGTGATCAGTTCCTCTTCATCTGTTAGGACAAGGTCCAAAATAGAATTCCACCATATTGGCTGCAACACTTTTTGAATTAGGAAATGGTTTTCTATTATGTTTAGAAATACCACTGATGTTTTGGTACTGACAGCATGAGCATCTGTCACTCAGACTGACGTCCCCCATGATCACACATTTTTTCCCCTACACAGATTATATATAGGTGCATAACAAAGTGGTCATCCTGTTCCCTAGTTTGATTTGGTGGTCTGTAGCAGACACCAACTAGTACCCCATTTTGTGCTTCTGTTCGGACATTGATCCATAAGCATTCAAGATCATTTTCTTCTGAGTTAATGACTCGGAAACAGGTCTTGCCGTGTTTGAATACCTTCCCCCACCCCTTTTGCCCACTTGAGCCTTCCTAAACAGGTTATAGCTATTGATTTTAACATTCCAATCATGCGAATCATCCCACCAGGTTTCAGTAATACCAAGTAGATCGAATTTATGCTCATAAATTAGCAATTCTAATTTCTCTTGTTTGTTGTCCAGGCTCCTAGTGTTAGTGTATAAGCAATTCAAGAATTTCTTCTTGTAGGCATAGATCTTGCTGGACATGAGTAAACTTGCCTATAGCTTGATTTGCATGCAAGGTTAAATTGTACACAAAGGTGTGACAGGCAGCCTGATTTGAGTGCAAGGTTAATGTAAACAGGGCTGTGAGCAGCTGTGTGCTGGCATGTTTTGGGGCTAGCTAAGATAAGTGGGAGCACCCTGAACTGACAAGCTTGAAATGTAGATAAGGTGAGGACATAAGCAATTGGTCCTTACACAATCTATAAAGCAAATGGTCTTTACGTGATCCACACGATGTTCAAACCAATTAGATTCAAGAAATATAAACATTAATAGTAAGGAAAAATGTACATAAATTGTGTAGTGTGTAACATGATTTGGAATTGTATCCAAGGTATTACCCTGCAGTGTCAGAGCCTGGCCAGCGTAGGGCTGTTACATGCCTAATACAGTAACCTGAGTGACAAGCAGCAATCAGACTGAGTTTTGGATCCCAGAGAACAGGATGAAGTGTTCTCCCAGAACTGCGTGAGGTGTTCCGGATAAGCCAAGTGGAAACAGCCTTGGCAGGAATCTTCCCTTCGTGTCATTTGGTTTCTTGATTGATTTTGTTCTCGGCATCTCGATTTTATGCTGAGTGCTCAGATCTTCCCTCTTTTTACTCTGCCTTATTACTAATAGTTTAACAAGTGTAGGTGAGATTATTAAAATTACTCAAGAGCTGCTAAAACCATACTATTGCAAGTCCATTGGGCACTTGACTGGGAATGAGGAGCCCTGTGTTCTATTCCCAGCTCTGACACTCACCTGCTGTATGACCTGGAGCAAGTCACTCCATTTCTCTACCTGTTTCCCTTTGTTTCTTGTCCATTTAGATTGTAACCTCTTCAGGGCAGGGATTATCTCTTATTGTGTGCATGCAAAGTTCTAATACACAGGGATTCCAATCTCAGTAGAGGCTCTAAATGCTAGAATAAAACAAATAAATGACAGTGATAATAATAGCTTCCAAAATATCAGGTCTCCATTAAGGACAGATCTATTATCCAAATCTAAAATGTCAAGACAAAAGTTGTCTTATATTATCAATTTTAATTTCATTTTTAATGAGGAGACAATTGTTCTTTGAGCGGCATACTACTGACTATAAATTAGTGACCTATGCTTATTTATATTAGCTGAAGGTATAACCCAAAATATTTATTTCCCAATGTAAACGCTGATACTTCAGGTCTCTCTAATGGCTTCTAATTTTTCTTGGCTGACACATTTTAAAATATAGTCTGAATTCAACCATATTTCAATATTGAATTAGTTCCTTCTGAAATGATTTCCTTTAAAATTGCTGCTGTGGTATGACAAAAGTACAAAATGTGTTGGGCTGGGTTTTTTTTTTTTTTTTTTTTTTTTTGTGAGAATGGAGGAGAGCTAATCAGACAACATATACTGGATAAATTAAAAGAGTAGTTATATAACATCAGTAGACTTCTTAATTAATTCAATTCCATTCAGAGTTTACAATCCTCTTTAGAATCCAACTCATATTTAGACAGAGGAAAATAAATTATTTTCCAGTAGAAAAAAATGCATCAATTTCCTAATTTGCTCATGGTGAATTTCTAACAAGGCAGAAAAAATAATTCCCGGGTTTGGTATATTTTTCTTTAATATGTTTTAAAAACCACTTTTAACTGTAGCTTCTGAATATATTAATGAACAGAAAGGTATAAAAGGCAAGATTTTTTTAAAAAGCAAAATAGCATCTACAGTGATAGATGCAGAGAATAAAGAAAATAGGTCTGTAAAGGGAAATATGTATAATGAATTATTTGATGCCATATGTATAAAAAACGAATGTTTTAATGAAAAATTATTTTAAAATGAAAGTTCAGATATAAATCATTAGCCTTGTAACCAAGACTAATACGTGTTATAATGCTAGAATTGATATTATTACACATGAATAATAATGGTCTATAATTGACAAATAGCCTATTCAGAGGGAAATGCAGGGGAAAGGAAATCAACAAACATATAGAAAAGGACATTTCCTGAGTTTATATGGTACCTTTTTGGGTTTCCTGAGTTGTCTTTGCAGAGGCAGTTTCTAAAACAAAGAAGCTTCTATGCAAAACAGACTGTATTTCAAAGTATTGAGAAATATGATCAAGAAATTTGGGAAATTAACTGAATTTCCACCGGTAATATGAAAATCTTTTAGCAACATTTTCTGAAGGGAGTTGGTCCAGCTGATGCACAGCATAACAGTGCTGTGAGCATGTTGGCAGATTGAGTGGGGTGTGTTCTTTATGCATAATAATAATGACAAAAAAACTTTCCCATTTAGAACTGGAAACTCAGCTAAGAATGAGAGGATCTGGGAGCCCTAAACCTCATAGATCTCTCTTATTTAATTTTATTTTAACAACATGGGGAGAGAAGGGAAGTAAAGCTTTTTCTTCTTTGTGAAGAAATTTGTATGTTAAGCTCTCTGAGTATTATTTAAGTGGAATCATAATTACAGAAAGAGGAAGTAAGGATGTTACATTATAAAAGGAAACAAAACAATTGCCCTAGTGCTTGCTTTAAAAATATTAAGGACTGTCAATTGTTCAAGGAAAGAATATATTGGCAAACCTTGGCTACTACAGGTCCTGACCTCTTTAATGTATTTGATCATTGATTTACCTGCTCTATGAATTAGCAAAGATTAGATAGGATAGATTCCGCTGCTGTTTATTGTACATCTAATTCATGCAACATAACCAATTCTATCGTTAAACTAGCTCTGTTTCTCTTTGTCCTTCCGTGTGTGCTCCCTTAGTACCAAACATATATGCACCTGTGTAGCATCACCTTAAAAGACTGACAGGATCTGATATGTGTCTTCTTGTAGAATGGAGTCTTCATGGTCATGAGAGAATGGATGTGTAATGCTGTGCTGATACCAGCCAAGTAATATAATGTGGTGCTGTTAGGAACATTATTCATAGTTGATGAACACATACCTTTTCTAGTGAAACACATACATTCCAGAAAGAAATGCATAGATCATTTGCTGAAGCACATTTATTATAGCGAAATGTGTACCTCAACTAATGAAACACATAGATCATATAGCAAAATGATTATGCGTATACTGGGCAGACTTAACCATTTATAGAGTTATTTTTTAACCAACTATTTTGTTCGCCCCCTTCCCTCAATTCAAGAACTGTTGTTATGTCAAAGTATAATGACAGTTAATGCCCACATAATAGCAAATGGATTAACCATTCCCTCACCTATTCAATATAAATACCAGGACACCAACTCTTATTAAAGAGGTTGAATATATGTTGAAACCAATTATTTGCCTGGGTTAGATTAATTTTGCTGTAACATGTTAGTGGGCACTGCATCTGGTTTACTTGCTAGTTGAAAATTAAGCCTTTGTAGTCTGATACATTTGTGACACTTTCCCTAATATGTTACTTCTGCAGCCCCACTTGAGACCATCTGTTGTATCCTTATCCTTAGCAACTCCAACAAGAACTAGGATGGGAGTCAGTACTCCTCCAGGGTCAGCAACAAACTATCAATTCCCACTATGTAAATTCTGTTAGCTCTGGCGTTCTATTGCCCTGAGAAATAGAATGGGTCAAACACTTTGTTTATGACTAAGTAATCCCTTAGTACACCAAGCCCCAACCATAACCCTAACTCAACAATGTTGGGAATGAATGTGAAATCCAGGCTCATGTTTTAGCACTAACATAGTTCATACATAACAGACATTCATACTGAAAATAACTTCATGAGGAAGTCACCTGGCTTGTCCCATTACACAGAGTACTTGCATCAGCCTTAGAAAGGTTGGAGCCTTTCATGACTGCATACGTTGGATTAACAATAACAAAGATGTATTTTGAAAAATTACTATGAATTTGCATTTTACTGGATTGATTTCTGTTCTGTTGTGCAGTGTATCTCATTGTATTGAAAAAACTGGGAGAAAGAGTTAAAAAAGCCAATCAGTGTTGAGAGAGTAATGAATAAAAAATAGGTCAACAAAAAAAAGTATGAAGACTGCAGCGTAAAAATGATTGTACTTAAGATCCTGTTCCCCTTTTTCATGAACTCCATTGGCTTCCAATTGTACAGAGTATTGATTCGAATTTTTTTCATTTTAACTTCTAATTACTTAGCTTCATCTGCAATCCAGAATTTTGCTGATTTCATTTCAAGATAACATCCTGAATGTTGTACCAGCAGCAGCACCCCTGTGCATTCTGTCCAGGGGAAATCAAGCAGCTGTTCACAGAATAAGCCTTCCTATTCTTGGCACTTAGCAGTGAGGCCTTTTCAGCTTCCTTGCATGTCACCCAGTTTTGGAGCACCTTTTCTGTCCAACACAAACTGCATCAGCCCTGCTGGAGATTTTTTATCTTACTTACAAACTTATCTTTTTGAACAAGTTTTTAATCTGCAATTACTGTTGTTTGAGACTGCAGGGGAGCTTTTTTGGTGCTTATTGTGCTTAACTGTCCCCATTCTTGTGATCCTTTTTGATGGAAGATGCTGCTAAAATACACATGGTTTGGACTGGGTATTAATGTGTGTATTTTACTGAGATAAAGCGCTTTTGTTTAAGTTTATAGAGGCTCACTTCATTATTTGATGAACCTTTCAGTGAACCTAGGATTTCACTATATAATTTATGTTTCCGGACACAATTCAACAGCATAATCTTATGATTTATGTGCTTCATTTATAATTTGATCATTTCAATATAATGCATGTTTTTCTACATGATTTATGTACTGTCCCTCATGATGTATGTGTTTCACTCAATGATATATGTATTCATCAGTGATGTATTATACTCCTGATGGAACCTTCCCAGAAAGGAAGGTGGGACACCCAAGCCTGAGGCCAAGTCCTGAGGTTAATTGCAATCAATTCACCTTCCATACAATTACACTTTCATCTGCATACGCCTGTGAAGTGAGCTGCTTAACATGATATCAGCAGGGAAGCAAATGTGCCTCTTTCCCCCTTAGAAGCAATAAAGCAAGCTGTGGCATTAGAGGAAGGTCTTGTCTCTCCCCTTTTTAACATTTTCATTGAAAAGGGGGTGAGAATAATTAACTGTATCCCCACTGGGCTGCTTAGCACAGGTCTGATTATAATGTGTTCTTAGAACATTTCCCCAAATGTTGGTAAAGACAATGACAAAGCAATCGATGCATTTAGATTTGAAATGAACATCCTTTACATAATAAATGCATGAACGTCCAGCTGATACTTTATGGAAATCTTTGCAAAAAACTTTCTCTTTAGAGCTAACTCCCTTTGTATATATTCTTTGCCATTACTCTCCCTCTTTTTTTATTTAATTGCTGATGGCATTGACATTAAAAGAGAACCCTGAGTTCATCTGATCTTTCAACCTACCATTTCCCCACCTGCAATCATAATCCTTTTTGGTGACATCATAATTAGTTATTGCTGAGAGGATTGTGATGTCAGATTCAGATTTCAGATAAATTCCACATCCTGGTAAAAGAGGGGTCCTATTTCTTCTGTGCCTTGGAATAAAGAGCAGCTGTGTTATAGATAAGGCTCAGGTGGAAATGGAGCAAGCTGTATATGGAAAGTGTGTGTGTCAGGGCTCAAATCCACTTTCTTTGCATGCTGAACATGCTAAATAGCTGTGTTTTGCTTCTCCAGAAATAATTCGAGGACTTGGAATTTGGGGTCATTGCCACTACCTAATTACAATGAAAATTTAGGAATTATATAGATACATACACACACACAAGAACATTACAGGTACATTGGCAAATCCAAAAGTCCTCAGTTCTTATGCAGGCAAATCTCTATTGAAGTCAGAACTAGGTAAGAATATCAGGATATGACCCCTAAAATATTGGATAGGATCTTCTAAATGTCCCTATGGCATAAGGTGTGAGTAAATGTACACAAACATTTTTCTGGTTTCAGAGTAGCAGCTGTGTTAATCTGTATTCGCAAAAAGAAAAGGAGTACTTGTGGCACCTTAGAAACTAACAAATTTATTTGAGCATAAGCTTTCATGAGCTACAGCTCACTTCATCGGATGCATTCCGTGGACTCCTTTTCTTTTTGCAAACATTTTTCTGCATTTGTTCATCTCCAGTACTACCATCCCTGAACCTGGGCAGCAAAGGCCCAGATCTTGGTCATGTGACTGATGCAAAGCACATATGCAGGATAATGTGTCAGAGGAAGGTGGAAGAACCTCTATCAACCTCTATCAGCCCTCTGCTGCTCTCTCACATCCCTTTCTGCAAATGTACATCTCATTTTTTAATTACAGGATGGGAAATACCAGGATTTTGTTCTGCACACAGAAAGAGCTGGTCATTTCTGAAACATGCAGGATTGAGCTCTAATATGCCAAAAATAAAAAACAAAACCTCACCTTTTTCAACTACAAGCTTGATATTTAAAAAAAAAAATGTACAAAGGAACAGGATGTTTCAGGGGTTTGGTGTTGGGATACAGATCCTTTGAACTGTAGGCCAAGATGTGAATCTGGCCAAGGTTCATGGTGACTCAAAGTTACCATCTGATGGCTGTGACTTACAGTATCATCATATCTTTGACACTGTGTGCTCCAGTTGCTCATGCAGGACCCTGGAGACTCAAGTTAGTTTCAGCACACTGCTCCTAGCCACCATTTTGGATTTGCTCCTTATTAGCAGGGACTCTTTTGAGGCCTTAAAAGCTTCAGTTTTGTTTAAAAAGCAGATTAATGGCTTTTTCAGCTTTAGAAATGGCTGCCAGGGACTCGCTCGTCAAAGGAGCAAATCCAAAGTGCTGACTGTGAGTGAGTCCCTATTCCTCCTTTCAAAGGTTTAGAAGCTTTGTTTTGGTGGGAAAGGCACAGCAATGCTCATATCTGCATTGCTAAGCAAGCTCAAAGCTTTTCAACATGGCAGTGCAGGCTGACAGCCACCATATTGTATTTGTTCCTGAGTACACCCATGGATGTTTTTAAAGGTTTTAAAGCATGTCAGGGATTCGAGGAACACATCCAAGATGGCAAGAATTTTCAGAGCCTTGGAAAGCCGTCCTGTTTACCCAGAGAGTCTGTTACCATTGGAAAAAATTATGGCTTGGGATGTGAAATGAATGTGTGATCTTGGTTTAGATGCTAAGATACGTTTGTCCATATTATAAAAAACATCACCATTTGTTACTTATTTAAATGTATCTAAGAAAGAAGCAATTCAGTTCTCAGGGCCACTTTTACAATAAAATATACCTACACAAACACACAGTAAGATGCTTTGCCACCACACACACACAAAAAAACTAATACATAACAAAAAAAATTAAACCATTAAAAAATAGATTTCGGTTGGACTGGATTTTTGCTGGAACACGTGGTGTGTATTTCACAAAGGAATGGATAACTGTGGCTAGATATGCACCTGAAATAAAGAGTCACAATCATCTTGCTATGCAATGAAGTGTTCTTGGCCACAGCTGCTATTGGTACATCCAGCAGCAGTTTAGGATTTAACAAGTCACATAAATTGCAAATTTGTGTTACAGATGGGAGCCACACTTCTTCACTCTAGTGTGTAATATAATCCTTGTCACTTCTCCCAGTTGCTTCCTGCGTTCTACCAACATTACCTCAGACTTGTCTGGATTGTGCCAGCTCAACCATCGCCCTCAGACCAGCCTCCATTTCATAGGCTTTGTTCACACTACAGAATTGAACCACTGGCAATTGAACTAGTGGGAGAGCTCTGGTATAATACCTGTGTGCCTCTATCCATGCTATTTTGGTTTCAGTTTTTCTCTGTGTTCACACTAACACTGCACTACACTGTTGAAGTTGCACTGCCTCTAGGTACCGGTGCCACAGTTCCAAGCATACCTCTCTGAATCAGTGATTTCTGGGAAATTATGAAAAGGCCTTGCAGCAAGTGGTTATAGGAATTGTGAAAGAAGAGATAAGGCTGCCATAATCCACTAGGAACTCTTATAATGGCCCCTGCTCCTCCCCCTCTCACTCCTCCCCTTCCCCCCGGAAAATTCTCATAAATCTCCTTGAACTGGTGCCAATTCTCCACCTCTGAAACAACTATGGTGAGGAGGTGGAGGATATGTTGGCATCACCTGCAGACAGCCAGAGACCAGGATGAGCTATTCATAGACCACCAAGCAATGGTCATGCACTCACTGATTCTCAAGTAGATGGGTGCATGCTGTGTTGGTGAATGATCTGCAGGGGGGGAAGTGCTGCTTTTAAGACCAGACAACAGCCACAAAGTAGTGGAACCAAGTTGTTCTCAAGGCCTGGGACAAGCAGCAATTGTATCATTTCAGGATTAGAAAAAAGACTTCTCTGGACTTCTGGGGTGAATTAGCCCTGCAGCACCAGACCATGAAGATCGGACAGTGGCTAGCCTTGTGCAAGCTGTATAGGTACTGGTCAACTGGGCACCAGTTTGAGGCAAGGAAATCAATTGTGGGTGCTGTTGTTGTCAGGGTTTGCAGGGCAATACATAGTGTAGTGCAGAAGTGTTAGATCAAGATGCCCAATGTGCCAATGAACACTGAGGGAACTCAACAGTTGGAGTCCTGAAGTGTAATGGAACCAATGTGCCCATGCTGTGTCCCTCAAACCCGGCATACCCTGGAAGACATTAACAAACAGGGACACAACAGCAGTGGTGCAGGCTTCACTGGATTATCATGGAAGGTTCATGGACATGGAGCAGGGTAACTAGCCAAAGGCATGATGCTAAGGTTTAAAAAACTCTGAACTTTCTGAGAATAAGAAAATTGGAGCACTATTCCCACCCAAAACCATTGACGTTGATGGTGTTCCTGGTCCTGTCCTTGTTTTGGCTGAGAAATCCTTTTCCTGACTGCACAAACCTAGAGAGATGCAGATTCATTTATACGCTCAGCAAGGGCAGGATGTTAAAGGAGTGTGTATTGGGGAGACTAAAGCCAAGATGGAGATGCCTTTTGGGAGCCCACAATGATGGCTACTAATTAACACAGCAATTGTCATATATGCCTGCTGCATTTTTTAAAGGTGAAGTTTTCAATGATCAGTGGAGTGCAGCTGGACTGCAGATGACACTAAACTGAGAGGAGAAGTAGATACACTGGAGGGTAGGGATAGGATACAGAGGGCCCTAGACAAATTAGAGGATTGGGATAAAAGAAATCTGATGAGGTTCAACAAGGAAAGGTGCAGAATCCTGCACTTAGGACGGAAGAATTCCATGCACCACTACAGACTAAGGACCGAATGCCTCGGCAGCAGTTCTGCAGAAAAGGACCTAGGGGTTACAGTGGACGAGAAGCTGGATATAAGTCAACAGTGTGCCCTTGTTGCCAAGAAGGCCAATGGCATTTTGGGATGTATAAGTAGGGGCACTGCCAGCAGATCGAGGGACATGATCGTTCCCCTCTGTTCGACATTGGTGAGGCCTCATCTGGAGTAGTGTGTCCAGTTTTGGGCCCCACACTACAAGAAGGATGTGGAAAAATTGGAAAACATCCAGCAGAGGGCAACAAAAATGATTAGGGGACTGGAACACATGACTTATGAGGAGAGGCTGAGGGAACTGGGATTGTTTAGTCTGCGGAAGAATGAAGGGGGATTTGATAGCTGCTTTCAACTACCTGAAAGGGGGTTCCAAAGAGGATGGATCTAGAGTGTTCTCAGTGATAGCGGATGACAGAACGAGGAGTAATGGTCTCAAGTTGCAGTGGGGGAGGTTTAGGTTGGATATTAGGAAAAACTTTTTCACTAGGAGGGTGGTAAAACACTGGAATGCGTTACCTAGGGAGGTGGTGGAATCTCCTTCCTTAGAGGTTTTTAAGGTCAGGCTTGACAAAGCCCTGGCTGGGATGATTTAGTTGGGGATTGGTCCTGCTTTGAGCAGGGGGTTGGACTAGATGACCTCCTGAGGTCCCTTCCAACCCTGATAGTCTATGATTCTATGATTCTATGACTGGCATCAGCCTACACATAAGCGGCCAGACCCAGAGCTGCACATGAGGCTGTTAGCACAATTTACAGTTCAAACTAGGACTCCTCTGTGCATAAACTTTCTAACTGATGGTAGGAAACTGGTTGTAGAACAGCAAAATGAATATAATTTGTAATCTGTAGAATATGTTGTTTAATTCTGAGTTTCTTTTTATGTGTTATTTATTCATTTCTCTTTCTTGCTGTGCTGAGCAAGTTTATGGAATACTATTGTGGTACTGAACTTTCCAGGTGGTAGGATTATATTTGGGATGGATTAATGTTCTTATGGAGAAGAGAAACTATGTTACTTTGATGTTTAAAATGATATTATTCATGTGGAAAATGATATTATTCATGTGGAAAGTACAGAGCCTTTGTTTTCAAGAATAAATTTTGTTACACCCAAAGAAGCTGCAGGCCAGCTGTAACATAAAAAAATGTAACATCTCAGAGCAGTGCCAACATGGACAGTCTCTGACAACTGCAGCAAGTGCACCTTGCTAGGTCCACATTTTCCTCTCCATGTTCTTATACAGGGAGAGAAATTGTGAGGGGGAGGTAATGACTGGAGTATTACAAGAGAGCTAATCCAGGAATATTAGAGATGGGCTTAGCAGCTTGTGTCACAGAGCCAGAGCAAAGGGAATAGCAAAGGCCAGTGGGGATCAACAGAGCATGGGGAGACACTGATACTTTCATATGTGGATCTATCTACTCTTTTATAAACCCTTACAGTGGCATTTGTAAGTCCCTGGGCCTGCAAAATCAGCCCCTTAAGTATATTTTACAATAAAAAGTGGCATAGCTGCTATAGATGACCTTTCATCCTTTGATTATCCTTCCCCTCCACCCCCACCCGCGCCTCCTACTGCCATACCAACTTGGCTAATGTCTCTGCAACTATGCTAAAATCCTGGGTCCCCCAAAAGAGACCCTGACAATAGACCGGTCATCTTTGGTCTGGCTCCTCATGCCCAGAATCTTTCTACTTCATGGAACCATTGTTTTTCTTCCCTCCACATCCCTCATGATTGAGCTGCAAGGCACTTATTTGCTCTCTAATTGCAAATCAGGCTGGCTGGAGCAGCACTGAATCCAGCTCACCGTAAAATGGGCAAGTTTTTCACATGGACTAATTGCTGTCCCAGGCCTTTAATAAGCTCTCAGTCCTTTTATCTTCTCACAGCATTTCTTGCTGATTCCAGAGATGTCAGCCCCTGCCACTTGATCAGGTACTATACTGATTTGTTTGATTCTGGTTCAGTGTGAGTTTGAATAAAGGTTATTGGCCAAGACTTTCAAAAATGGGTGTCTCAAGTTAGGCTTCTAAATCCACATTTGAGCACCTAAATAAATGAACTGATTTTCAAAAGTGCTGACCACCACTGAGGAGTAAGTGGAGAAGGAAAGTATGTGTGAAATCTCAGGTATGTCTACACTACGGTGTCTATGCCAACATAGCTAAGTTGCGGAGTTTTTCTGTCAGAACACCACCTCCCAATATAAGATTAGCTACATCAACAGAAACACACTTCCATCAACATACCTGTGTCTACACTGGGGTTTCTGTCAACATAGCTATGTCAGTCAAGCGTGTGTTTTTCACACCCCTGACTGATGCAGCTGTACTGATGTAACTTTTAAGTGCAGACCATCCCTCAGTGTCAGTGACAGCAGAAATGGAAGAGGGAGGAAGTGTGGGAGGCACGGGGAAATGGCAAGGAGGGTGAAGGTGTGATGGTCATATCAGATATTGTCAATGTTCTTTCTAGACAACACCCCGTGTGGAGAGGAAGGAGAGTGCTGGGGATTTAAGGAGGGAGTCAAAGACGGCATATTGGTGGATGGGATTGTCATTGTAGGATTTAACGAGGGAGGAGAAATAGAACTGTTCAGCTAAAAAATGGCAAAACTGAAGAAAGAATGAATTTGTAGTGGAGGAAGTCTGTGTGGTCACTGGATTTTCCTCAGCAGTGCTCAGTAATGCAGGATCAGGTGGCGAGGAAGTCGTCTTTAATAGGCGTTACTACTTACTCCTGCCAAGCATCCTATATAACCAGGTAGTATAATTAATACATCACATAACAATTTGTAAATAAAAAATTGCATGCATGCAGTAGATCTCCTCTCGAGATATTCTAACAAGCCTCGCAGACGAGTTACCTGAACATCACTGAAATGTGACTTGCTCTGAAATGTAGGGTAGCGACCAAACAACTGACAGCATAAATAAGCAGTGAGGGAAGATTTTGGCCAAGAACCGTGCAGTCAACAGCTTCTCTTAGGAAAGGTGCCATGCCCGGGTCCTTTAAAGTCCTTGCAGAGCTTCTTTTGTAAAGCCAAGTCCCGAAGGCCCTCCAACAGCATATTGCATTATATCCACTCTGTTCCCCCTGGAAGGATGGGCCAAGCAGGTCCTTCCACATTCCAAATGGGAAAGGGTCAGCCTCAAAGCAGCTTGCCTAGCTTTAGGCCCTGTTCCCTAGCCCCAAAGAGCTCAACCTTATCAGGAGCATGGGGTTGGGGTGGGGGGGAGGAGTAAAAGGAAATTTGAGAGAGGAAGAGGGGAAGGCCCATGTTTGTTAGGGCTTCCCACTTTACTTGGAGCGACCCGTAATAGCCCAGGCAGCTGGTCGGCAGGAGAGGGTTATGACGCGAGCCCCGGGAGCGCGGCAATTTCCCATCAGCTAACCACATTAGCAAACGGACACAAGGTGTCGCCCGTTATTTTGCACATTTTGCAACCAGTGCCACTGAGCGCTGGGCTGCCAGGGGCTCCTTTTCCCAGGGGGCGGGTGGCGCGGGGCAGGGGTGGGGAAGGTAATCCTCCCCGCCCCCACGGCTGCCAGACGGCCCGGCGGCGGCGGCTCCCGCCGCAGCCGCCGAGCGGGGGGAAGGCTCCGTCCTCAGCACCCCCCGCCCCCTACGGGAGCTTTGTCTCCAGCTGACACCGGCCCGCCCTTCCCCCTCCTCTCCTGCACAGTCAATCCGGCCTCCAGACCAGACGCACGCAGCCGCCCCTGCAGCCGGCGGAGCGGCGTGAAGACACGGCCCTGGGCCGGAGGATTGTTTCGCGGGCTTAAACGCCCCGCCCCGGCTGCGGGACCTCGCACGCTGATGCCGGGGAGCCCGAGCGCTTCACCCCCCCCCCCCCGCCCCAGCATTCGGCGCCGCTGGCTCGGGTTCGCCCCCCTTCGCCTGCCGCGGGCGGGCTCCATGCCCAGCCCAGCGTGAGGCCGGCCCGGGGGCAGGGGCAGGCTCCGCCCGGGAGCGAGCCAACCCCCAGCGCGAGCGGGTCTCCGCCGCGCCGCGCCGCGCTCTTTACCCGGGGCTTGGGAGGTATTTTGCTGCACGGCCTGGCAGAGAGCCGTGTCAAGCGCCGGGGTTGAGGGAGCCGGCACAGCCCTGTTAACGCTCCCCGGCGCGGGCTCGCTCCGCTCCAGCCCGCCCCACCCCCAGCCCGCTCTAATGAGAACACATTAAGCCTCTCTCAGCGCCCTGGTGTGCTCTTACATGGCAGAATCCCTGCGTTGCAATGCACAATGCAGCCCGAGGATTTCTAGCGTTCTAGAGATAGCTAGCTGAACGCAAATGCTTGCCCGCCCCCTCCCCACCGTGCAGCAGGGATTTAAGTGTGTCTACTTCTAGTGAAAGTAAATGCCTGGTTTCGCTTCCCCCCCCCTCCAATTCAAAGGACTCCCCCTCCCCTATTCCCTCTCACAAAGGCATCTGTATATTCTCTGGGCATCTGACACTTCTGCACACTGTGGACACTGTCCGCGGTTGGAATTGGGGACCACACACATACATCGTTTATGCTCGGGGTTTATAAAGCTTTCACATTTTATTCCTACACACACACTGCCCGTTATTTTAAGCTTCTCGGGCAGATAAAAGAAATATGCAATACGGGAAGGAAGGCTGACAGCCCAAATGGTTTTAAAAAACGATTCCATGGAAATTAAACCATTTTATTTACCTACTTACTTGGCTGCATAGGGATTATGTATTAAATTGGCGTAATGGATTGGGGAGAAAGAAACCACTTCTCTTCACTGAGCTGGAGATTTAATGTGACTCATTAAGCGCGGGGGGGGGACGACTATTTCTTCCTTATATTCACAAAGGATATTCAAGGTTACAGTGAGTGCCTAGCTCAAACTTTGGTGCCCATGAGGAAATAAACCACGCAAATTCCTGTTCTGTTGCATTGGGCGGCGTGAGTGCAAATGCCCGCTAAAGTGCTGATCTCCCATGCTGGCAATAAGGGGGCCAAGGTGGAAACATGGAAGATTGACTGAGCTGGACTGAGCTTTCTCAGTTCCCCAAAGGAGATATTGTTTAACTCACCACCAGTATGGCTGACACTGAGTACCCCAGGATGCAACTAGCAGAGGATGGGAACTCAAGAGCCATTAATGCACTGAAAACCAAATCCTATCCTGCCTCTGGCCAATTTTAAGAAGCAAAGGGCATTCTATAAAATAATTTTTCCCCCCTTTGGCGAGTGTAAGTGGTTTTCCGTGGCTTCTTTTCCTCTATATGGTTTTTCTTTTGCAGCCCTTTTTCAGAGGCTGGCAACAGAGTCCTTCCTGCATTGCATTTCGGAGGGTGCATCGCTAAAAGAGCATACTCTAGTCAGGGGTCTGTAGGCCACAGAGTGCTGAGAAAGGAAGGAGGAAACTAATGGTTAACTGAGCAATGGTCATCCAAACCGAAATGGTGCAAGAGGTCAGCGCTCCATCCTCTTTTCTTCCTCCACTGCAATGATCAAATGTTACCTCACCTCTAAAGAATTGCCTCTGCATTAATAAACAAAATAACTATACAGCCCCTAAAATAGCATATAATTCTTGGAATCTTGCATGAAATGATGCAGGGGAGCAATTCACTGCTGGGACCAGAAGGCTGCTCCCCCTTCCCCGCCCCCATTGTTATGGAAGAATGGTTCTCCTGTCTTTTTCTCTCTTTTTTTTTTTTTTTTTTTTTGGTGTGATCCCTGATAGTTCTTTTTCCTCCTGCCCAGCTCCGCGTGTGGGGGGTACGGGTGGGATGCTGTGTGATACCCACTTGTGGCAGAAGCAGAATTGCCAGTGAAATAGTTGTTTCCGGCTCCAGTGGCCAGAGCCGCTACAAAATAATTCATTGCCATCCAGCTCCCTCTAAAATAGATTTTTCCTGCCACGTTGTCTTCTGTGTTGAGTTCCTCCAACTTGCTCCAGACACAGTAGTTTCAGTGGGATATAAACGGCAGTGCTTTAGACATAGTGAAAATCAATATACCAGCCCCCTAGACTTTTCAAACCCTCCTCTTTCTTCCCACAGCACCACCTGCACGGTGCTTTCTCCTGTGAATTGAATGGGATCTCATTATCTGTCCCATCTTTGGAGATGCATTCTGGTATCTTTTGCACAGAAGCTAATATCTAAATAGAACTTCTATTTAGCAGTATCTGCTGCTTTTCTTAACGTAGCATTGCAATATATTCCCGACATTGTTAGTAGGTGACTTTTAAAAGGAGTGCTGTTCCCTTTAATTTCCCAAAGTAAATCTAAATACATTTTTTATAAATAAAAAGCTTTTTCTTCCTTTCAGAACTTCCTCCCTCTTAGTGTCTGCAAAATTGGAAATTTTGGCAACTGAGATGCTAACATGTCTTAGGGAACAAACCTTTGGGAGTAACCTGAATGTTTGACATCTTTCAGCTAAATATGCAGGCAAGCAAAATCTCCAGGTCCTAACTGGTTATTTTAATTGTTCCAAAATGATAACGCAAACTAGGACTCCTGACAAAATCTCCTTGTTCTACATCTTTAAAAGTGACATAAATATATAGAACCTGCAAATCTGTGTGGGGACTCATTTGATTACATTTCATTTTTAATTGCTTGGTATATTGAATTCAATGTGTATTTATCAGAAGGGATTTCAGAGATGGAGGGATATTTACTGATTATCAATAATAATAGGGTACTTTTTATGGCCCCAACAAAATGTATATAGCCCATAAGAAAATAATAAGCCTTTGTGTCTGTTTAGTTGAAACCTCCTGGTTTTCTTTGTTGTCTGAATGTATTTCACTCTTGTGTCAAAGTGTGTCAACTCTAACCTTTCCTTTTGCACTGCTGGCATCTCTCCAGTTTCCAAAATGCCTGTTTGACTCCCATCTGACACCTTTATCTGATACAGTCACAAAACCTCTCTGCATAAAAAGCAGGCATTTTCTACATATCAGCATACTCAAAAAAGGTAATTAAAAACATTTAGATTTGTTGCTTTCCCAGAATCAACAGCACAAATGCAACTTCTGCTCAATTAAACTCTAGGATTAAAAAAAATGAAAATAAATAAATAAAAGCGGTCTTAAAGCCAGTTAATTATTTCTGTGCATTAAAACTGTAGCCTTACACTTGTGTATCCCCCCACCTCCCGGGAAGCAAATCTTTAAATAAAAATGTCTTTATTTGACTTGACCACCATTTATAAAACAAACAAACTAATGAACAAACACCCAAATCTGTTTGTGCCTCTTCCTGCTTATGCTGAAGGTACATTCCTCCCCATTACAACAGCGTGTTCCCATTTTATAGGAGGAATAAAGGGGGGGAAAAAAGATCCATGCTACATGTTGAGGCCCCTTCCTTCTGCCATTCAGAGAAAGAAGAACTAAAAGGATTATAAAAGTTCAGATGAAAATGATATAAAATCTAGCATTTGGCTCCAACACTAGTGCCTTGGTCCTCTGTAGCTAATCTGTATGCACTCTGTGACCTCCTCGCAGCGAACCCTGCTAAATATATTATTCCCACGGGGGCTTTCACTGCTGCTTGGTGTCAGAAATCAATATGTATGAGGCGCGTGGATGGGAATTTCTAATAGATCTGCCTGGCCCTGTGCTGCTTTTCAATATCTGCCTTGGACTATTAGTGCCGGCTCGGTGCCTGTGAAATAACCGAGATAATCTTTTAAGGTGCACTGTTAAGGTGGAACCTAAATGTTGCTGTTTCAATTAAAACTATATATATATATATATATATATATATATATATATTCATATATATATGAATGACAGTGCTGTGTGTAGCCTGGTTATAAACAACGGGGATTAAAGTATTAAGGGGAGGATTCTAACATTTAGATTTCTGAGAAAGGGTTTAATTTTTGTAAAAGGAAAACTGTATGCTGAGCACCAAAAAGCGTGAGGAGGAGGGGGGGAAAGAGGGGGTTCACACACTGTCTCTCTAAAATCGTGTTTGTTCCGATTGTGGGTGAAAGAACAAGATTGGCACATTATTCTGAATAATGCACCCATTTTACCTACAGGAGATGAGATTACAATTCGGCGGGGCTCTCCATTTTAGTATAATTTATGCACATGAACATTATTGCACGAGTGACTGGGGGAGTGGGAGGGCAGGGAGGAGGCGGATAACCGCACAAAAATGTTGTTTTAAATCATTATTGCACAGTTATGTCATGTCATTATTTATCCTTCTATCTGCCTGGCTTCCTCGGGTGATAGCAGTGGGGCTGAGAGAGCAGGTTCATTAGCGTGCCATTCCCCCCCCCCCCACACACACACACATTGATGACTACAGCTCCTTTCTTCAGCCGCCCCCAGCACGTCGTGGGGTGAGGCTCAGGTCTGAGAGCTGTGGACAGGGAAAGCTGCATCGTGCTCTTTTATTCTCCTTTGCACACTTTGTTTTCAGTTCACTGCACAGAGGAAGCTGTTTCAGTTCAATGCACAGAGGTGCGGTGTATAAAAGCAATAACTTGCAAAAGGACCTTTCTCTCTCTGGCTTGCTCTCGCTCTCTCTCTTTTTATTAGGGAGAAAGGTAATCACTAATCCATGCATACATTCATCTGGCTTTATACCTAGCAAGGCTGAGTTCAAATCCCTGCTAGAAATGACATGTAGAAAGCCATCACCCGAGAGCATCCTGTTTAGCCACATTTGGCTCTGTTGGTTGTCACCCTCCCAGAGGCTGAAGAACTGGCATAAAGCCCTGTATATTTTTTTCTCTCCTCCCACCACACTTCACTTACCACAGCACAATCCACCTGACAACTCTCCGAAATCCCCTTGACTGCTTGTCTGGCCTTATCTGGAGTTAGTATGTGTGAGGCAGCAGCCTACAATTAAGGATGTGGGGTCTGGAGAGAAATATGAGGCAAAATACCTACCGTTATAAGTAAGTATTCCGACAATATAGATTCAGCCATGTCCGAGTAAAAGTTAGAGCCTCCAAAGGGATGTTTAACCCATTAGAATTTCAGCACAATCGGTTGAAATTAAAATAGGCACCAGCTGATTTCCTTGTTTATTTGTGGTGGTTGTTGTTGTTTTTCAACACACCCTAATTTATTTGCTGGTGTCACAGCCCAAGTAAGCAGTGTGGTAGCCCGCTTCCAGAAATAAAATAAATGTTGGTGTTATCTGAAAAATAGAAAGGGGCTGCTCAGACACTTGGTTAGGACCAAATTCTGCTACCCTCAGTGGGGCTGAGTGTTACCTCACTCCGCCAGGGGCCATTTGAGAACAAACAATGATCTCGTCAGAGTTTTCCTCGGACCCATTCTCCAAATGAAGACCATAAATCCTTTCTATTTATGGCAATCTGGCTGAAATATACATTTGCCCCATACCTACTCTATATATGTACACCAGAGCTGCACATTTTAGGTCCAGATTTTAAAAAGCACCCTCAAGATTCTGGGAATTTACATCTGGGGATTTGGCTTAGCCTGGTAGGGACGGGGGATGAATTTTGGATGCAGACCCACGTTCCGATTCCAAACCTACTCAGAGTTGAGGGGTGTTTGGCTCTGAGCAGTCTGACTGAGTGCAAGCCCTGCTTAGAACCCTGCCCCAGCAGAAAAGCAAAGTACATCATCTTCAGCTGAAGTGGAATTCCAGGCATACAGTTTGTATTAAATATCCCCCGCACACTGAAAAATGCAAATGTTTATAAAGGGCTCTACACTGTAGGCAGTTTTATCCTGGATGTAGTGAACCAGCCAGCCAGTTAGTTTGCTAGCTATTTGAGCTCCTAGCAGTATCCATAATGCAGGCAGTTTTAGTTGAACACATGCAATTCGCAAGAGTTGAATAGATCTGAAGTTCCCTCCCCGACCCGTCAATTAGGTAGGTATATGTGAAAACAACCAACCTGTGTGTTTTCAGCATGTCCTAAGGAGGTGTAACGGTGTGACTGTAAGTATTCACTGACGGCAAAAGAGGAGCTGAATGAGGCTTTGTAAACTATAGACTTTATTTTTCACAAATGCTGAAAAACAGCAATGTAAAAAGGGTACACTGACAACTGTGGTTCAGCCTGTACTACAAAATCAATTGTCCTGAGACCCATTGACAACCCATTTGTCAACCAATATGGTTAACAGATTATTCTGTTTTGCAGTATAGATGAGACCTACCGATATTGTAACCTGATTCCCTAGCACAGCTGATTTTGTAGAGTGAACAAAGACCTCTGATTTTTTTAGCAGCTCCAATGGTGGTCTTCTCAAGATTATACAGAGCTATGTTATGTTTGTGAAGGGCGTAAACCAATAGCACTCAGCTGAAAACCTTTCACAGTACAGTACTGGAATACCGGTTTGGATGGGGAAACCTTTTACATAGCATCAGAAAAAGCTGAGTTTTAGATGCTGATACTTTTTCCGTGAACTTTTACAAAAATAAGAATATTGTTGTTGGCAATGATAGAGGTAGGGACCCAAAATCTTCTGTACTGTGTATGAGAACACACTTCATAGTATGTGCCAATATGACTTAAGTTACTTTTCTATGCGTGACTGTGAAAGTTCTCTATCTTCTATCACATTTTCCAATCAACTTAATCAATTGCCTTTAACACAGAGAGCCCATCAAAATCCATTTGCTTGTGATACACCATTGTCTTGCCAGCATATATGGAATGGCAAGTCTCATGATAGAGTACTTTGCTTCAAAAGATGGAACAGCCTGTTTCCTTGGTCTGTTTTTCAAATAGATCATACTTGTGTAAATAGAAGCACGTCTTAGGGTATGTCTATACAGCAAAGAAAAACCCACAGCTGGCCAGTGCTAGCTCGCTAAGGATGAGGGGCTGTTTCACTGAAGACAAAATTCTGCAACTGTTTAAAGATGAATGTCTCTGACCTTTTTCCAGGGCCCCCGCTTTATATCATCATACTCTAAATGTTCATAGATGGGATTAGACAAAGGATGTCACCTTCCCTTTCATTGTAATGGCAACAGAGTATTTCTTACTTTCATGGGCTTTTCACCCACACCACCTCCACAACTCATTGCTGTCTTCTGAGGGATATGCTACTACAGACTTAAGTTACTCCTGTTCCATTTTTAATAGAATCTGAAATACAGTTGATTTGTATATGTTGGGATTATGAAGGTAAAACTGTTAGGTGGGAACCAGAAATGGTAAAAGCCTGGTTATCTTGTGGTCCACGTTACCTCTATTGTGTGCCTGAAGCTGCAGTAAAAGCTCATAGTAGATAAAGTTTGAAGCTGAATGGAAATTTTACAGCTTCTACTGCAATAAAGGTTATTTATTTATTTATTTTTCAATAAGAAAAATAGTGTTACAAAGAGACACTGTTGTGAGACTGGTTAAAATGGGTTCCATGGAACTCCACCAGTAGCAGCCACCAATATTTTAACCCTAGTCACATGACACAGAAGTTAAAACACCAGTGGCTGCTGGCACCTTGTCTATGCTCGCACTACCATCAGTGTAACTCCACTGGCTACAAGTGCAGACATCTAGTCCTCCAACCACTATCCTACAATGTATCAATCACTTAACAGGTGGCCTCTGTGGTCAAATTTCTACTCTATTGGCCCAGGTCAGGTTTCCTCAAATGTTCAAATGGGCTGCATACATCTTAGATCTCACTGTGTGGTATTTCTTGCCAGCATCCACTTCTTTGCTATTACTGTATCACTGTGACAGTCTGGAAAATCTGTTGATGTAAAACGTATGAGTTTTGATTGATATTATGAACTCTCTGTATTGTTATGCCTCAAAGTATTTTGACTCAGCCATTTGCTAACAGGGACTGTGTCTTATACAGGATGGACCCTATCTAGACAGTTCTTACAGGAACATCAAAACTCATGAATGTTTCAATAGGTTTACCTTACCCATACACTGAGTTGGCTAAAAGGGGAGTTTAGCTGCAAGAAATCAGATTTTCCAGTCTGGATTTCAGGTGGGTAATAATCAAACAACGGATAACCTGACAGGATAACTTGATCAGTTCATGGCTTACCAGGATGGTCAAATGACAGAGAGGACGGAACCATGATCAGAGGACATGGTCCAGTTTTAGTAGCTCTCTCTCTCTTCAACCAAAACAAGAAGCTGGGAGAAGCAAGAGGAGAGAACGGGTAGACTAGGTAGGTAGACCCCTAGTCCTTACTAGACTGACCAAAACTCACAGGCTCTCAAAGTGGTGAACATGCCAGAGGGAGGGTTTTGGCGCAGAAGATACCATCATGCGAACGTGCTGCTGGGTTGCCTGTGGCAAACATCAGGCAAACATGTGGGGTGGCCAGGAGATAGTCATACGTCTGTAATTCCAATGCAACGAACCCCAAGGTGCCAACCGCTGCTCCAAGGCAGGGAGGAAAATTTGCCCCTTTTATTGGGCATCTGTGGCTGCTGAGTTCATTCTAGACTGCCCTCAGGGATTTGCAGCATGCTGTTGAGATACTAGGATGAGCAGGCGGGGGACATGACCGCGGGGGTTCCATCACAGCATCAGAGTCTGCGCTCTACTGGGCTCCCAAGACCTCTTTTCAGAGTCAGAAGCTTTGAAGGTCTGGAGGTGATAGTTAGAAAGCAGAACTCAGATGCGGGCACCTCTGAACAGGGTGTGTTACTGTTTGTTATTTTACTGCTGGACATTTTGTCTGCATGCTCTGAGGCTGGGGAGAGTGACTTTCTGGGCTCACATGAATGCTTCCATTATTTTTGTGAAGTGGGTGGATGCACCTTCATGTGCAGGTGGAAATCCTCTCTCCCACACTGCTCCATTGCCACAGATGAAGCAATAGCTCTGTCCTCCATCCCCCACCAACACAATGGAAGGGACAAAGCTGGTTCATTTATTGCAGTAAACCCCATGGCCCCATTATGTACATTATATTGTATCACTTAGCCCACATGCCACTGCTGAGGGCCACACCAGAGTACCTATGTAGTGCCAGTGGCTTTCATTCTGCCTTTCTATGAAATGCAGGAAACACGGGCATAATCATGGTGTCAGACAGTGTTCTTGTCTAAAACAACCACAGATAGAGGCCGAGGCCATCACCTTGTCCAATTGCCTGCAGGCTGAAGCAGCAATCTAGTTTATTTTAGCCCTAATTTTTGCCCCAAATCCTCAGGAATAATCTCAGAAAATCTCCAGCAAAGACGGTGCTGCAACTTGGAAATTATATTACAAGACAATGCTAATTCTCTTACCCTCTCTGCACCTCTCCAGCTCTGTGGCATGTTTGTGTTATCACCTGAAAAAAATAACTCAAAAGTGAACTCTTCAGACAGGCACTTCATTTCCCTTGCAGGAAACCTCAACAGAGAGATTCTGTCCAGGCACCTTCCAGTCTGCAATAACTCAATGTAACTCCTTTGTTCTGCACAAAACACACCCCCATCCCCTCCACTGCACTCACACATCCCATGTTCTCAATATACCCTTCTCAAACAACATTAGGGGGAGAAAGTCAATTAAACATAAGGGAGCCCATGGTAGTTTATGTGCTCACCATCTTGAATCCCAGAACAGAGTGTCTTCAGAGATCAAGAGTGAACTGGAAATCTTACTTTTTTGGTATTTGGGGATAGCAGTCCATATACCTGTTTAGCCCGCTCCTTATTTCCTACATCAGACACCACTGCTGCACCAAAGCCAGAATCTGGAAATGGAGACACACCAGGCATCTGGCATTGGGGTCATAGTGCTCCATTCCACGAGGTGGAGACCAAGAGATGAACTGTTTCTTGCCCCTCAGAAGATCAGAAAAAGGAACAGTGACAGAACTTATGAGAGGGAGGTCAAGAAACAGAAGCTGAAGGAGAACAAACTAAACTGCTCTGTCGAGCATCAAGACAAAATATATGGAAGAAGTGAGAGACTCTCTGGTGAGGTATATATATACAGTACCAGGACAGGGAAAGGAGGTTACAGGAGATAGCATTTCAGAACAGCACAGGCAGGGCTCAAAGCACTGTTTTTATCAACAGAAGCCTCTGAATGTGTGTCAACGCAAAGAGCACAGGACCCAAGCAGCACTTATTGTACTCTGTCATTCTCTTCTGTTTCCTTTTGGTCATTCCCATCCCATGGCACTTCAAACTTACCTATGTTAGGGGAAAAGAGGACAGGAACCATAGAAAATGCAGTTCCTGTCCCTGTGAACCACATTTTGTGTCGTTTTTCTTTAGCAGTGGTTACTCAGGGAAGCTGGCTTGAATGTTTTGTGTGAAGTGACGTTATATTTCACCACTTATCTCTTTGCTAAGCGCTCACCACAGAAAAGTCTCCTTCCTTCTGAGACTATATTTTGGAACACCATTCAAACCCTTCTCCCACAATTCTCTTTGCTTCCAGAAGGTCTTTCCAAATCTCCTGCAGGTCACTGCTTTAGGGAGCAATGGCAGGTACTGTGGGATCAGCAACCCGGCAAAGCTTGCGCAGAGTATTGAGCGTGAAGAGGGAGCAGAATTACACCCAAACGAGATGGCTAATGTGAGTAAAATGCACCCTTGCTGTTTACACTGGTGCAGTCCCACTGGTTCAGTAATTGCTGCTATCATTGACTGTGGAGTTAGCAATAATGTATGTGTTAGAGCAGACAGTCCTCAGAAGCATGGGATGGGAGTAAAAAAATATCAGAGCCCTTTCTACATTAGCCCTTGCTCACACTAGAAAAGAGGTACATAGGTAGGCCTGGCACTATGGAATTCCTCCGTAGGGAGTTCACAGTGTTCTTTTGGAATAGCAACAAAGGATTAACCCTTTGCCCTGGACCCCCTCTAGTTTTCCATATAAGGGCGAGTAGATATTAACCAGGTGCTCTCCCACGCCATCATTTATACCCAGGGGGAAACAAAGACAGAACATTTATTAAGTCATGTATGTTTTAAGTAGTAGGAAAAAGAAAAATAATGAATAATAAAACGGGCCCACTCTCCAACCCAGCACTTTATTTTAATGATAGCACTTTCCGTGCATAAAGACAAACACAGAATTGCCGTGGGCATAGGTATCATCCATTAGTTCAGCAGTGGTGAAGAGTGCAAGAGCTCATGCCACTGCGCTTATGAGCTGCTTAGGATACTGGCACAGAAAACAGCAAACAGAAAAACTTCAAGTCTATATCCAAAGACACTGGATAGAATACAAGTAAGCCATCAGACAGCTTCCCAGTGGGACATAAACACACTCACGAGCCAAATCAAAATGGAAAATGGAAACAAAATTATGAAACCTCATGTGTGCACCCTTTTACTACCACTCGTCTGGCTGCATGGTATTGCCTTGGACTTTGGCTTTTCTGGTTCAGGGTTAAATATGGCAATTGCTAGCAGGGTTTTAAGAGAAAAAAAAACTCTCTTCCCACCTGTGCTCCAAGTTTGGCAGCAGCCACAGAGTTGGAAAACAGTTGCCCAGCATGGATCTAATAAACCTGAGCTTGGTAACCACTTAATGTGGTCATTGTCAGCATACAGGTCCAAATTCTGCACTCCATTACTTCTGGGCAAATCTGGGGTCATTCTATTTAATCAGTGCATAAGCTGGACCATTATTTAAACAAAGCCTCACAGTCTGAACTAGCTGTTTGTTTCCCAGTTTCCTTGCTATTCCTGCAGGAGAGGGTGAGGACAGTTAGATCAGCTCAATCAGGTTACAGCCTTTGGCAAATAGAGCGGTTGATCGATGGGAAATGTGAGCTCAGAGAAAGAAAAAGTATTGCACATCAGTTCCCCTCTAAGACTGAATTTAGGTGGAAACAAGCTGAGGCAAGTTTAACAGAGCTCCCTTGAAGAGTTGTTGTATGGAATACCATGCACAACATACATCCATTAAGTGGTTAAGAGTCTGATCTAAAAACTGGAAGGCATTAGCTGACAGACAACAGGGAAAGATCCAGGAAATCAAACATACACGGGGTGTGTAGAGGGTGCCTGCCTTACGTATGATGGAGAACACAGTCTAAAATAAACCCTTTCCCCCGTAATAACCTGCTTGCATTAAAAAAGATGTTGTTGAAGAGCCTCTGAAATGGGTAGAGTATTGGGATGAGACAAGATAATACCTTGCATGAGACACTACCCAGAGACAAGATAATATATTGCATTATAGAGGACATGGACAAATTCCATAGTGAATCAAGAGGCTCTGTTACAGATGAAGATACCTGTACCTCCATTCTCTCCTTTAGTCCCTCCTCTTTCAAAAAAAGAACCCATTCAGTACTGTGGGCTTAGTGATAACAGAAAACTGGCCGTGGTTCTAAGAAGTACGTGAAAATACAGTGGGCTCCCTTGATTGTCATGCCCACTGATAAATAATTCAGTATTTGGGAGATGGGTCATTCTTTTTCATTGGTCATCACTGTGTAGGTATGATTATGCATGTTTCTCCCTTGTCGAACTTGCCCACTGCTCCTTGAATTGATACAAAGCATTTCGGCCATATTATTGTGTGATGCTGATCCTCACGTTAATTTAACTAATGAATAAAGTATGTGAAAAATATTTAAAATAAAACTGAGTTGAAACTCAAACACTAAATTAAGGGAATCTAAAAAAATATTTCATTTTCCCTCCATAATCCCCTTCTGTGACCAGGTACAGCCGTACGTATGATCATGCCCCTTCTTTTGAAATGCCTTGGCACAATGGGCACCTGACAAGTTGAAATGAGCTGAACCAGTATGATATATTCTAGGGGCCAAATTCAGAGATGAGTCTAACTTGGTGTAACTTGCATCTTAATCTGGCCCTCTCAGCCTGTAAATTACACCAGTTTAGATGCAATGAGGCTCTTTTAAACTCCCTTAGATCACATCCATTTATCCATATTTAACTAATGACAGCTTACACATCACCTTTGAATGTGGTGTAGTAAGGGGATCTAAGAGGGTGTAATTTACATACCAAGAGAGCAGAAGAGGAACAAGCAGCAGCAAAAGCAATAGGAGACTATAGGTAGAAGCAAGTTAAAGTAGAAAATGCATCTATATCCTGGGTTAAAATCATGAGTTTGCTCAGACAGAAATTCAGCATTTTCCTTTTAAAAGGACATTTTTCTGTCTGTGGAAACTGTTTTTTGTTTCTGCAAAATATATTAGGTGAAAGCAAACGATATGTTACATTCCCACTAACCCAAGAACAAACTGAGCTGTCACTGCTGGTGAGATTGTTTTTGAACAGCTCTCTATTTCAGGCCACACGTTGGTGCTTTGAGGCTGCACTAAGGAGTACTGAGGCTTGGCACAGCCCAGTGCATTTTCAAATCCCTTCAGCATGGGCTGAATAGAAACACTTAAAAAGTAGGAAGAATGCCGCAGGGTGGGTCAAGTGATGTGACAAATGGGCTAATTCTGCAGCCCTGAAATCAGTGGGAATTTGCCATTGATTTCTATGGGAGCAGAAGCAGGCCCATTATTCCACAATTTATAAGAAGACAGTAGAACGTACTCACAGATACATATTTGTGGGGAAAATCACCCCTTGGGCACATGATGACATTGAATATTTCAATCCCACCCTCCTTACAGTGTGAGCTTTTTGGATGAATAGTGACAATCTGTAGAATTAAGAAGCAGTTTATACACAATGCAGCACGTTAACCCCTCCTCACCGTAATTTGCACAGGCTGCAATGAAGTCTGTGGAAGCCAAAATACACAGTGAGGAAAAAAATCCATTAAAATAATAATACGTGAATTATTACTGATAATGAGAAAAAAATCCCAGTAATTTATACAAATAGCTACCGTAAACACCTAAATATATTGCTCGTTTTAACATAAAGCTAAAGAAAAGAGTAATAACTACAGAGGCTACCATTATGTGTCAGAATAACAGTGAAAGACCACATCAAAACATAGCAGCATGTCACGTCTGAGTAGAGGGCCTGTGATGTGCTACAATGCAATTCACACTGCAGTGTGACTATCAGTTGCAGGAGGTTTCTTCAAACAACCATCTTGGATGTAATCTGCCTCTGTATATATAGCACAAGGGAGAGAAAGTGAAGGGATGAAGCACCGTGCCATTTAAAATGAGCAAGACGTAGACAATAGTAAAAGAACAGTTAGCATATCTGCAGTGTGAACATCCCACCCCACATGTTTGGTGGTGTTTGATTAAACAGTTATCAGTAGCTATTTAGCTGCCACAAGGGTAAAAAGAGGTTCTGCTCTATTCTATACAGGTTCAATTACTGCCCTCATCACTGTGGTATCTGAGTGCCTTCCAGTAGCACAATAAGCAATGTGACCAACATCTGTTGTGTGTGGTTGGTTTGTTCATTCTGTCTGGTCCTTTCTTCGAGGGGTGAAGGGAGCATTGTGTGTGCAGTGTAGCGTTACAGAGGTAAGAATGTTTAGAACTTTTAGTGCCAAGTAATAATAATTTTAATTTTATTTAAAAAAAACCCCACCTACCACAATCTCTTACACTAAAGGTTCTCTTAAAGTTATCACTTTCATTTTTATTCCTTTCTTTTATTGATAGCAAACTTAATAAGTGGTGGAGTTGGTGGTGACACCTGTAGTAAAAGTTGCCTAACATGGTCCATTACAAGACCCTGTTTTCATTTGTTTATAACTTAGCAAAACCGTCTCTCTTTGTGCTGAAGTTTTCCATGACAGTTGTTTGACTCAAGCTGAATGTGTTTTCAAAGTTTCAGTGAACGCAGTTAGTTCCAAGAATGAGATTGGGGAAAAACAGATAATTTTGCCAATGTTAATTTTGTACAATGTTAATTTTTCCAGAATTCTAACGCTTCCAGGGTTGACGTTTGGCAGGGGGCAGTCCTCTGCTCAGACATATTCCTTATGTTGTCTGGATGAAAATTCACGCAGGTTTGGCTAAGTTATTAGCCACAGAACAGTGCCATTTTCACACGCTTGGTGCTTAGTAGAGCCAGCCTGGTAAAACCTCTGAGCAGTACATCTGCATTGCACAGCCTCAGAGAGCTTGCTACATACCAATCATTCTGGGTATGCTGCAGCTCCACAGAGCTCCCCAACCTGTGAGCCACACTGAGCATGTGCCAGCAGCTGGAGGTCCAGATGGGAGCACAACTAGCAGCCATGGCTGCTGCCTCTTCAGCCTAAGGAAGGTAGTAGTTAAAGTGAGGAGGGGATGACACAAAAGAAAGGCTCCCTTTCCATTCCCTAGTGTGGGGGAGCAGCACGCTTCCACAGCTTCCTCCACTTGGCCTGGTGTAGGGAGCGCACCCTCTCTTGTGTAAATATACTGGAGGAAGGTGTACTGGGTCACCAGATGGAGACCATGAATTCTGGCCGTAGCTCTTCCACTCGCAGGTGTTAATAATTCTATGCCCTCCACAACCTTTATTATCAAGCCAGACCTGACATGATACCTTAGTATCATTCCCAGTTTAGAAACAGAGTGAGTGAAAGCTTTTGCCAGGTCACTTCTGGCAACTCTAGGAATAGACTCCAGGGCCCAGAAAAGACAGAGCATGTCAGCCACTGCCCACTCTGCCCCTAACATGCCCACACCCACCCTCAGTATGTTGCTATGGCAAGGGCTGGGAGTAGGAGGATAATGTTATATAGCCACATACACCAGACCTATGCTGCTTCTGAGCTGGCAGAATCCCCCTGGGGGCCCTCTGCCTACTTTAAGGCTAATGTATAATTCTGGAGCAGAAAAAAAGGGGCCAAAATCTGGTCCCAGGACTCTAATATGGCACTCACTTAGACACCTTGCCTTGCAGAATGAATGTGCCAAATCTATGCGGTTACCTTTGTTGTCTATAACTACTGGATCACATTCTCCTCCAGATCAGGGACCAAAATCCAGGAATACTGATTCCCAATATTCCTGTGCTGTCTAGCATGAGGAGTTGTGTAAACCACTGGCAAAGTGTGTATTGCATTCTCCTGTAGTGGCTGGATGGCATACAAAGGACAACATATTGCTGCTATCAATTACTCTTTGAAGCTCAAGTGATAGAGCTCCTGTACTGTGCATCTAAAGGTCCTGGATTCAAATCTGGTGGTAGCCCATGCCATGAGTGGGGAGGGGATAACAAAGTTTCACACACTGGAATTTCTGGGGTTTTTTGTTTGCTTTTTAAAAGACCTAAGAAATCAAAAATAAAACCTGTTGCTAGAACATTAACATAGTAAAATCTAATATTCTAAAGTTGGAAAAGGCCAGAATTAAGGCTACTTGTGTAGTCCTAATACTGCTCCCTTGTTCATGTGCATTATGATACTATCTTTAATCAGTGTGTTCTACAGGACCCTGCCTCCTACAGTGCACTGCATGAACATTGGAAGAGGAAGATCACTCAAGAAGAGAAAGGTCATTCTCTTGCATTTAAGGCACTGGACTGGGATCCAGGAGAACCAAGTTCTGGTTCTGCACAAGTTTCCTATGTGATGTTGGGCAAGACTGTTATTGTGCATTGTCTCAGTGGGCCCAAATTAAGGTTGCCTGGGCATTTCCTAACTTTTGAGTGGTTGACTTTTCAATCTTAACATTCCTTTAAGTTTTTCATATGTGGTATTTATAAAACCGCCAGCTTGACAGATATAGAGAATGAAGATATCTATTTATCCACTGAATTGGTACAGTAAATACAGCATAATTGGTGTCAGGCCATATTTCCCCATATCTGCCTTGCCAACTTTGTCCTAGAGGCACTACCTCTAAGGAGGAGAAAGTTGTTTAATCTCTATGAACAGTCAACCATAGCCTCTCTGATTAGTTATTCCCAGATGTAGTAATCATTATCTGTTAAGATACTTGTCTAGTAAGAAATGCTCTGAGCACTGAACAGCCTTTATATGGTAATTAATTTTGGTTACTACAAAGGTGACTGAGTTTGAACCAGCTCTTTAGGAGAGGTTTCAGAGTAACAGCCATGTTAGTCTGTATTCGCAAAAAGAAAAGGAGTACTTGTGGCACCTTAGAGACTAACCAATTTATCTGAGCATAAGCTTTCGTGAGCTACAGCTCACTTCATCGGATGAAGTGAGCTGTAGCTCATGAAAGCTTATGCTCAAATAAATTAATTAGTCTCTAAGGTGCCACAAGTACTCCTTTTCTCTTTAGGAGAGAAAAGCTACACCTGCCAAAACTGGCTGGTTGAGCTGTCCAGTCCTCCTGCAGTTATTTTTTTACTATAGTTTTACAGTACAACAATTTTACTTGACTTTACGAAGTCCTGCTGACTTCAGAGGTGCAGGAGGGGTGCGCTAATTTGTGCCTTTGCCTTCTGAAAATGAGGCCCTCTTGTGTGTGTCTTCTACATTACAGCGATACTTGAACCAGAACTCTTGTAGTCCAGCTCTACGAGCTGAACCAAAATATATGATAGGCAAATGCTGTGCTAAATTTGTCTAAGCTGGAAGTTGCTCTTTGCATGTTATAGCATTTAAAAAAGAAGATCTATGAAACAGGTGTGAGGCTAGCCTATTAAAAACAAACTCCAATCTTGTTTTCTCAGCCCTGCAATCTGAAAGTTCAAAAAAAGGTAAGAAACACTCCTTGTCCTGAACAAAGTGTGAAATGAATTTGAAAGTAAGGTTTTCAATTATGGTTGGTATTTCTGAGTTTACCACTGGTAGCAGCTGTGGGGACAATTACAGAAATCTGGTTAAATTGAGTTGAAGTCTGCACCAGATTTATGTCCTTTATGTTTGTGGGGTTTTAAAATCAAGAAAGAATTGACACACACACACACTTTTAATCCAGATCAAGTCCAAGTTTATTAACCTGTAAAGCTCTTCTTCCACAAGCTAATCATAAGAAATGAATGAATGATTATCGAGTCTAACATAAAAATATACCAATTTAGCCATAGGCTGGAATTTATGATTGCTCACAAAAATCAATCAGCAGATCACATGACACAGCATCAAAAAAGGCAAATCAGTTCAAGCAATGCCAACAATCAGCATAAAAGGCTAAACAAGTAAGAGCAGAATATCAGCTAGCAATAATTCAAATCACAGTGATAACTTTCTTTAAATCCACTATTTACTTAGTAATCCTTCAGTGCAGTTGGAAACTAGATGCATGGAACCATTTCTCCTAATTTAGTTAGATGTTGAACAATACATTCTCATATAGTATTTCAGCTGGTCAGATTAACTATTAATTAAATTCTGGGTGTGGGTGGCAAAATGTAGGCACATGAAAGACCAAGTATACTTATAATCCAAGGTGTTTCTCATACAGCCTGTTTGGCTCAGAGGTGCAGAAGTCGGATGTGGGGGTTATGCAAAAGATGTTGAATGGGATAATGCCCTAGGTCATTAACTTGCTTTACTTTATGAATCAATGCAATGTATATTCTTTCCAGATCAAGGTCATCTAGTGTTCTACATGGGTCATCAGGTTTTGGGAGGTTTTCCTGCATCTTGTGAATTGCAGACCTGATCCATAACTCTTTCTTCCAGGTTTCCAGAATAAAGTGTGTGTGTGTGAGAGGGGGTTGAGGATGTCTATCACTGGTGTCAAGGATAAATGTGTATGAATGTGTATCAGTCAGGAGGATGGAGGTAGGAATGTGTGTTGGCTCCTTTCCACTTCAGTGCTGGTCTTTTTCAGTATACAGTCTCTGAATCCTCTGGCTAAGGCTTCACTTACATGTTACATCTGTTGCAGAGGGAATTCATGTCAGGAGGTTTAGACAAATAACAGAAGTTCCCAACCTGGGTTAATTTCTCTCTCTCTCTTTCTCCCCAACATAAATTGTCTCCCTTACTGGTAAATAAGAGTTATATTTCTCCCAATTGTGCTCTCTGGGAGAGGTGTAGACAGTTAGTGTAATCAGCTGTTATTAACTTTGTTAAGAGGGAAGAGTTAAAGGAATAAGGAAATAAGGGTGTATAGGTTAAAGTTGGATGAACTTTTTATGCCTTGTGAGGCAGAACCACACAGAATAATTAATTCAGGTTCTGTTTTACATCACGGTATCTGCACACTTTTACACTGGAATTGTTTTGAATTCCTTTCTAGCAAAGACAATCCTTGACTTTACAAACTAAAGGAGGTTTATAGAAACCATGGGCTCCAATTATGGGATATCTTTCGCTCACCCTTGACAGAAAAATTCTTATGTTAGGTCAGGATGTATATTCAAGTTTTATTGGGAAATTAACCCCTTAGGGAAATGCTCCAACACAACCATTTTCCTGAAAAGAAAAAAGTATCACAGGCCACATATAGCCCTCAAATTATGAAACTGAAAAAGAATATCCATCCTGCTTTAATGTTGTTTTAACAATTAGAAAAATAATTGGAATGTTTGACTTTTGAACATTAAAGCTCATTTAGAATTGTTAAATCAGCCCTGCAAATGGTTACAGTTTGCTAACAGGTTTCCCACAGTGATAGTATCTCAGGTAATATTACTTTTCAGAAGGACCTAGCTAGCCAGTTGCCTTTGTTTATCATGCTCGTTATCACCATAGTATCTGCATAGCCAATAGGCTGAAAACTAATTTAGGGCCTAAGTCTGCCACCTTTCTCATGCTGGATACTACCTTCCCCCCTCAAGTAGTTCCACTGATCTCAATCTTTATTATCTATTGTGCAGTTTATTGACCGTGAGAAGTATTTCTTACCTTGTTAGTTTTTAGGACCACATACAACTCTCACTGGCATGAATGGGAGCTCTACTTCACATTGGTGACAGTGTGTGTCCTTAGAGTTAGTATGAGTAAAATATGTATCATTTTCTTTTAAGTGAAAGTGATCTGTAATTACGACCTGATCATGCAACCTATCTAGTGAAGTCATTGGGAGTTTGAGAATGATTAGAACCTCACAGCAGGCACTTGCATGATCAGGCTCTGAATAATTACTAGAATTGTTCCTTGGAGAAATATGTGAGACGCTGAACTGGCTAGTGGTTAAAGCAAATTATGGTCAACTCTTACTATAAGAATGGAGCTTTCATACAACAGGATATTACTGGGATCATGAATGAGTTTATATTTTACTTTGAAACATTACTCTTTCTTTGTTAAAAAAGCAAGCAAACAAACAAACACACTACAAAAAGTAGACACAGTTCTGAACAGCAAAGCTCAACATTTCCCCGGAGTTCAGGGATGTTTTTGATTATGTCCATCTCTGCCATAAACATTTTTTTAAAATTCAAACAAACAGCATTAAGGGGATAGGAACAGAGGGACCTTTTCCCAGTTCCAAATCAACCATCTCACCAAATGAGTATCCTTCCCGACCAGAATCCTAGATTTAATCTAGAGAGACCACTGCCTATTGCAAGTAACCTGCAGCCCTTTCTGTATTCAAATCGTATTCAAGATTCACTCTCTGTATTGTTTAATGAGAGTTATAAATCTCACAAGAGCATATATCCTTAAAGATTTCAGTGAATGAAAGCTGGCTCAGTGAAAAATCTGCTTCTATTCCTTTCATTTTTGTTGCTTACTTAAAAAACCAACAAGTACACTGACATCTAGCTGCAAAATTGCTGGGTATTCAGAGAATCCCAGAGACCAAATTATCCAATTCTTCTTTCTGCACCTTTAACAATCAGTTTTTGATGCCGTAGCCTAGGCATAATGTTTATCAGAATATATTATCAAAACAATATGATTCCAAACTTCATAAAAACCTGGTTATATGTTGTCATTGAATTCTGCAGTCAAGAACATTTTAAAATGTTTGAAGTTGTTCCAATGTCTGTAACCACAATAAGGATTTACAATGTGCAGGAAACTGTTTCTTCTACTTCTTGTAGTTTATGAGGCAACTGAAGAGCAGAACTTTGTACTGAGAAGTAGTAAAATGAGGGTAAAGTGCTATTGCCACTCTAAGAAACCATAGTCCAAAATATTCCAGCAACAAAATGGTATATTTTAATCTCAGGGATTACTGATGGATTTAATGACTATGGATGAAATTTCACTGGTGCATACTTTCTCCTATGTAGATAATTCTGTCAAGTATCAACCTCATTACTTTCCTCCATCATACAAACATGTTTCAGTAATGAGTTATTTTTCCTTGATCCATTTTGCTTCTATTTCAGTATTTTTTTTCATATTCTCAAAAGTCTAATATAACATTTCCAATCTTTCAAATTAAAAAATGTATTTTTTGCTGTCATAAAAAATGAATTGTACCATGTCATCTCCATGTATGCAACTTTTCCATCAACTGCCAATTGAGAACAAAAACTTTATGCCGATATTGTACTGAAGCTTTGTGGCGTTCATTCAGCTACAGCATTTGCATCTTCTTGATTATTTTGAAGATTAGTTTTCTAAGGATAATGTTTTCAGTGTTTAAGATCCCACAAACAAAAATCTGTCTATGGAAAAAGAGAGAGATTTTTGAATACTAAAGTCCTTTATTCAACAACACAGAAATATCACAAAAACAACTTTACTGGGCAAACTGAATGTTTTTATACAGTTTTGTACATGCCCCTTAAGTGACTTTTTTTTTTAATAAATACACTGTTTTCCAAAACTGCTTTTTTCATAATTGCACAAGCATACATACACCTTACACAAATATCTTTTAGAAAATTTAATAGATAACTGCACAGTTCAGAAATAGGAGAACACTGTGAAAGGAGTACATTTTTTGTGGCCCATGTTTCTGAAAAATCTCCTAGTTCCCTGCAGTTGTGAAAATGGAATACTTTCTAACATAGGAGCTGTCTTTTATTCACTAAGAATAGAGTAGATCTCTGTGTGAAACTGCCAAATTTAATAAAAACAAAAATCTGAAACATTTAGCTGCTACATGAGAACCAACTGTTTGATATCACTATGCATCTAACCATGATCAAAGACCCACTACAGCTTTTTGCTGAATATATTCGACCCTGAATGGTATGTTCACTTCACTACTTTCTTTCTTCATTATTTGATTACAGATATAGCTAGTTTAGAGACCTTATATTATTTAGCATTAATTGTATGAGTTACATACCAGGGGTTCTGGACAAAAGGGAATACTTCCTTTCTCTTAGGGAGTGTCTATTATTAAGTCACATAATGGGTATGTGTGCCTCCCTCACAGCCTTATTATTTAATAGGTTTATCTGGGGTATGAGAGAGAGAATTTTTTCTATTAGGCATGCTTAGTGCTCACACCTAGAAGACTTCAAAGTTATTTTATGCGGTTTTTGCACTGTGAAAATGAAGAACACGAAAAGGGATAAAAAATTTCATATTGTAAAGTATTTTAGGATCTCGTGAAAAGCATAAATTCAGTAATCAGAACATGACAACAATCTGATTTATAAATATGTGTATACCGTGTACAGGAGAGAGAAAGAGAGAGGCCAGAAAAGGGATTTCCTTCTTCAAACATAAAAAACCAAAATGCTGTCTATGCACAACATCATATAAATATTGTTTTACCAAAATGGAAAAAACTTGATGATATAAAGAAACAATGTCCAAAATAAAAAAATTAAAAAAAATATGTGGGAATCAAAGAAAATCAATCCTTGTTCATTTCTAATAATTAACAGGTTTGTTTGCTTTTCTTAACAATTTTGAATTGACATGTAAAACATCACAATTACAATATACAGATCCATCAGTTCTTGAAAACAAAACAACAAAACAAAAAAAGAAACCACATCAAGACATGCAACATTAGGGTATTAGACAGTAAGTACATTGCAATGAATATCTTTGTACACCTAATGTAGCCTGAACTGAATTTTGTCTCTACTTCTGTCAGAGCAATCACAATTTTCCAGAAAGCAACGCAAACTCACCAGCCAGATGAGCAAATAAGGCTTCAGTCAGTTTTTAAATCAATTAACAATTTGGTAAAGAAGACCTTACGTAGCTCTCATTGGTCCAGCAGTAAATAACCGAGGCCCTAACCAGAAAGTCTTAAATTAAATAAAATCAGATACAAAGCTGCCAAGTAAATGAATGTAAAGCTTATTTGATGATTATTTAATTAATGATCTTTTATAAAATATAAGAGGGGGCATATGTTGGGAGCACGTTAAAGATGGCATTTATTTTCTGAAATTACATGTAAGATGTCATGCTACACAGAACCTGGGACATGTGTGTCAGCCCTAATGTTTAGAATGCAGTCTCCTCCAGCTCAACACACCAGTCCTCTGATGCTCTTCTACTGTGTCCCAGCTCTTCTACATGCTACTGACCCTTGCTGCTACACAGCCAGTTCTAGGATGCGTCTCCTCCCATCCGCTGCTCTTAGGTTGCTTGACCATTGCCGTGGTTCATCAATCCTCACGCTTTCCCAGAACTCTGATCCTCCACAGATAGCTGATGACACACTCTGCTGCTCACCTAACCCTCCAATATTTGTCAAGCAAGTGAGTGTGGCCATGTGCCAACAGTATGAAACAATTAGCAGATAATGGAGAAAGTGCTGAAATAGTATGCTACTGGCACACTCTCTGCATCATTAGCCTGTTATTTCCATGCTTTTCTGTGACGCTACTAGCATTTATCAGCCTATCTTGTAAAAAATACTAAACATATATAGTACGTGGCATAACAGCATTCTCTTACTTTCGTGGGGTGGCCTTTTCACATGAGCAAAAACAAAGCCAAGCTATAAATAGGTGAAGAGGTCATCTGTATGAAGTGTACGTAAACTCAGTATCCTCCACATCCTTGTATTACCTCTGAATTATATAACTCCATGCTCTGCCTTTATGAGGAGTAAATGTTCTGTATACATAGCTAGTACAGGAGAAAGAATGGTGAAGCATTCCACTATGGGCCCACAGGACCAATGATTCAGCAAGCCCAAAATCAGTGGACAAAGAAACATGTGTGGGGACAAATAGTCACTGGTTGACAAAAATGTGGGGTTTTCTTATATACTTTAAAAATACGCAGGCTCTCTTGGCCTGCACAACTGCAGGAGAGATCCAAGCCTGTCTAAATTTATGAGCTAGTCTAATCTCTAAATGTTGCACATGGAGCGAAAATATTTTCCATATATTTTATAAAATTTTTATTCCATCTATTGAAAAAACCTACAGAGCAACTCTTAGTGGGAAGGTAAATACATTGAGTCATAGACTTTTCTGAGATATGGTACTCTTTTCATTTTGTGTGCTAGAACATGCTAAATATAAATGGCTGATTCCGCATGTCCATCTATGCTGTGCATTTCACCTTACAGCACAGTCAGAAGCAAGTCAGCTATGGTGTGTTACTTTGGAGGGATACCCTTCTGTAAAGCTCTTTTGGAACCAATGCAAGTGCACAACCACTACTTTAAAATAGTCCTCAAAAAGATTAATTTTAGATTTGATGTCTTCCCCTCTTGCAACAATACAGCTGAAGGTAATTCCTAGGGGCATCCTAATCTTTTAATCTTGTAAAACTTAGCATCAAGTCTCTATGGAAGGATGCATGGTAAAACAGTGCTGCTGCTAAACAACCAGCAAAATAATATTTAAAGCTAGAATTTATTGCTCCAGATTTAACTTGCAGAACCACACTGTTGTGTACAAACCGTTAATCTCCATAGATGCTCAGACATGATTGTCTCCTTGTGTCTAAACACACAAAATACAAGCTGCTATCTGTACAGTTTACAGTACTGAAACACATATATTTGAAAATGAAGTATAGATATGTTACTTTTCAAAGATACATGATTTTATAGCAGGGGTTTACCCAAACTCTTTTTTTTTTTACAGCCACTTTAAAAATAGACAACAACTTCACTAGTATAGCTAAGTTACATCAAATAAAGATTCAGTGTACTGAATGTGAATAAACTGGCCAATTCCCAGGCTCCCAGATTGTTTACATTTTGTTTTTGAGGAAACCCCTATACATAAATGAAAATAGTATCTGAGTATATTCTTCAATGGTGGACTAAGCAGTTTCTTAAAACAAGACTTTAGCTTGCCATTCACTTCGGACTGCCTTGAAAATAAGATATACTACTGCTTAAAAGAACCATCGGAATGCTTCAGCGCTGGGAACAGGTGTTCTCTATAAAAAAAAAGCAAGAAAACAAGTTAAGCTTTCTTTCTGTGGCATTATAAAATAAGATTTCCTCTTCTTGTTTTTCCTTTATATTTCAGCCATATTTTTTAGTATCTAGATATAACATGATGCCTCACAAAACTCAACAATTAATAGAAACCTCCTGCTTCTAAAAATGTGCCATTTCAGGATTTTATACCTACATACAGACACTATGTACTATCTATTTCCTCTTTAATTAAACAATAAAGTCATGGAAATGAAAACATAATTATAAAAATCTAGGATGTATACGCAGGAAAATGGAATAACCATACCATTTTGAAAATGTTTCTGACTATCCACTGACTTATTGGGTGTATGTTTATAGTTGAGTGGGTTTGCAGACACATACTTCGGCAAGACATTTTTTTAATGTAAGAATAATGAAGACATTGATCTAATGATCACAATGTGCACTGTGAACTGATACACCTGGGTTAATGTCTTGGGAGAATAGGGCAACATTTTCAAACCTAGAGTTGGCTTATCTCATTCTACATTTTGGCACTTAGGCTCTGATCCAGCAAAGCGCTAGAGCTTGACCTTTAAGCATGTGAATGGTCCAACTGACTTCGACAAGAATAGCGACTTGCTTAACGTTGAACACATGAATAAATGCTTTCCTGGATCTGGGCCTTAAATAAAAATGGCTTATTTTCCTGAGGTGTTGAGCACCCACAACTCCCACTGCAGGCAACACTCAGTACTTCTGAAAAGTGCACCACTCTCTTTTAAGTGCCCTAATCAGCCTTTGGATACCCCGCTTTTGGCACCCATGTTTGAACATACAGGGAAGGACTTAAACCATGATCTTGCAAGGTACTGAGTGCCCTCAATTCCCTCTACATTCAGTGTGGGTTGATGGTGCTCAGCATCCCAAAATATTAGACCACGGGGTCTATTTCTGCTCCTACTATAGCTAATGACTTTACACTGACTACAGTGAGAGCGAGATCAGACCCTTAAATCACTACATGCCAATTCACATCAGTTATCCCATCCTGCTGTATTTGGTTCATTAAGAAATATCCACATAAGCAAATATCATATCTGAAGAAGTTTAACTAAAAAACCTAATATAGGGTCTTAAGGAAATTGAGATAAATATGTTTGTGTGGAAATAGTTCTTGTAGATTATGTTGGAGCTTTAATTAAAGAATGCCACTGAAAAGAAGCAGTTCTTAAGCTATATTTTTATGGAGGTCTTTTAAATGTTTCCATTCCAAAATACGGCTAATAAATCAGAAACCCAGAAATTTTTATGGACGCAGTGCTAGATGCTTAGAGGCATCGCTAATCAAGTATATCAGTTAAAACATCTTTTCAGAGTTCTATAAAACTGATAATTACTATGGCAAACATTTTATACCATAAAAGTAATCAGTTGTAATAACCAGGCTCAAACAGTATGCAGGTCCTCTTGCAGAAATACTTAAAATTAATCAATTTAATAAATATAGCAAGGGAATGAAAAGGAAGCAGAATTCCTCTTGTTTTATCTTTATCATTCATTCCCACAGAAATATCAGAGAAGAAAGAATTTCTGCTGTGTAATCAGAATTCTAAACTATTCAATATCCTACTTCTATCTATGAATGTTGAAGTTTAATAAATCATCTGAAAATTAGCTCCCAAAAATGAGTTTGGTTGTTGTATAAATATGCTCTGAATATATGAGTGTTCTTTGTTAGTATGTGCCAAAATAGGTATTGATTATGTCCCCTTTAACAATTCCTATTCTATTCTGTCACACATGTACATACAGGACATGTACCTGTAATGACAAAGCAAAGCTTCCTTCAAAGGTATACCGAACAGAGCCGATATGCTTGCTACACCATCCACAGAGTTCTGTGTAGGTTGTAAGATGGCTGCTGATAATATAATTTATAAAGATGTTGACTATAAAAGAAGCTTGAGTTTAGAATAATAGCAAGCAACCATATGTCTCATCAACCTCAGAAGAATGGTTAATCACGTATAAGTATTACACTTACATATTATCTTTGAAAGCGATATTTAAATATTCTACTATGAATACTTTTTTATATATCTGGGGTTGAGCTGGCCTTTATTTACTTTCTTGCAGCATCAAGTTGAGTTACTCTGTCAGACATTGTCGTATCAACTGGAAGTAAAGATGAAGTGTCTGATTAAAAGGTCAATCAGACCTTTAAATGCACAGAATAATATTTCTGAAGGGCAAAGCTGCTGTTTAATATCTGAGCTTCTGAAAAACTACAAGATAAGGTCTTTTGCATCAGTATAGGAAATTATAATTAAACATATATCATATAATTAAATATCTATTGCACTAGCCACTGACCTGGGAATCAGCTGTGACTATTTTAAATCATTAAACCACGCAAAAAAAACAAAAAACAAAAAATGAGGATTGAATAGATGGATCAAATTAGCTCAAACCCAATTTATGGGATGAAATGCTTTGATTCTTACTCTCAAAACAGACAAGACTATATCCAGGAGAAAAGAGATCTTTCAGCCAGTTTGGTGGCTCAGCACACCAAATCATAAGCTTAAGTGCAATGACCAGCTACCTTCTGGTTATATAAATTCAAGAGTCCCAGCTGGGGAATCAAACTCTTGATGAGATTACAGTGAGTTTCTGAATCTCGGTTATGCTTGCAGGGAATCATTATCCTGAGTGACAGGAAAGACAGATTCCCCCTGGAAGTTAGGGGGAGGGGAAGGTAAGGAATAGAATTGGAGTTGATCAGCATTGTTTAAGGCAGCCTTCACTGCTCATGCAGGTGCAAATACTGACAAACAGAAGCCTTGTTCCCAGGAGGGAACTCAAAAACCTGCAGCCCCAGCTTCTCCTAACAGGTAATGCTATAAAGCATGGTGTTCCAGATAATTTATTTCTAAACAGACCTGATATGAAATGACCTTCAAGCTTAAAACTTTCAATTCTGTTTCTCTTTTGGTCAGCTTTAACTAAGGTATTTTCTACATAAGTAAAAGAAGTAGCTCAAACATTTGAAATATTATATTTTAATTGCATTTTTAAAGTCAGTTTCACATAAACGGCCTAGAGAATTACATTTTTGGCCTTAAGATAAGAGAAACACAATCAAATCCCTTTAAATAAACACACACCAAAAAATAACATTTTAAAAATTATATATATTGGGCCTGTATCTGTTCCTGTGGGCAAAAATGCCCATTAACTTTAGCGGGACCAGGTCCTTTGTACAAATACACACATACACACGCTTCCAATACAGCAAAACAGCAAAATATACTGAAATTACAGACTCTTTAAATTCTTCACCACAGAGCCTATTTTAACTTGAACTCAGCTACTTTTTTGGTGTAAGAATTCAGACATTTTAAAAATGTATTCTGTATACACTGTTGCTGGGGCTGTAGCTCTAATACAGTGTTGCTATACAAGTCCTTGCAGATGCTAGATTACATATTTTTATTATTATTTTATATAGAGAATTAGGGAAACAGTTTTGTAGTAGCATATGGAAATAAAAAAAAAATGTACTTGAGAAGGGTACATAGTTATGACCTGAGTATTTGTAAATTTTAAAGGAAAACCCTTTAAACACAGTAGCAAATTAAAATCTTGGCTTTTACACACACCCAGACACTTGCAGGCCAGATTTGGAACCCCTTATTCATGCTGAATAGTACATACTGACATGACTAGTACCACTGAAGTAAACACGCCAGGCCATGAGAGGCCCTTATGGGGTGCACAGAGTTTTGGGTGCACACAAGAAGCTGTTTCCCTCCCTGGCATGGCCTGTGCAAAGGTCTATCACAGTTAGAGTCCCTGAACTTGGAGGAGTGCATGGACTATTCCCTCAATATGCCGCAAAGGCACAAGTATCATAAATGGAACATGGAGGCCCTTGAGTCCTCTCCTGACCCCAAACAAACTGGTGCAGTGGGCCACCTGCATAGAAAAAGCAGGCTGGATCATTCTGCACAGTGCCCTGTGTACTGGGGAGCTCGGGAAAGGAGTGTCTCTCCATGAGGGACATTCCCTCCCGGAAATCCCCAAGTCACTGGTGCAGTTCTGTACTTGAGCCACTGGAGAACTGGCCCAGTGAGACGTATGTAATTACTACCAGACATTAGCACAAGCTGGAGAGTCTGCTGCCGTGTGATGTGTGACTGGAGGGATAAAGAGAAACTGGTCTTCAAGGCCAAGGACAGATGCTCATAATTCCTGCATGTAATGCATTTTGCATCCAATACCAGCCCAAGATGTGGGGCTGACTGCCAGTTACTATTGCCTGAGTAACTAGCTGAGTAGGTTTCTTGTGTAAATGAACAGCACAACATTAGTTCGTTAAAGGACTAATAAACTCTACAGAATCCACAAAACAGCCAGAAAACAGCAGAACGTTGGAGGAGGCCAGGGAGCTCTGTCCAGCCATGTGGCGTCCCCCTTTCCTATTTCACTAAGTCAGACCTATTACCTGCAGTGCTGCGAGCTGATGGAGGCTTCATTTTACCTGAGGTTCCTCTTTTAAGGCTAATAAAAGATGGCTGCTACTCACCAGGAATGGGTGTAAGTCCATATCCTCCAAAACAAACCCACTCTCCCACAGACTAGACCTCCTCCCCATGCTACTCTCCTTGGAGCAGATCCAAGAAGAGTACGGACAACATAGGGATGAATACATGGAGTGAAATTCCTTCTCTCCCTCACACAAAGCCAGAATAAATTACCTTTGTGCAGGAAACTATGCAAGGATTGGGAAGAAGAAACCCTTTCCCAGCCCATCGTGAGGTGCAGGGCAGGTATATAAAGCCATAACCCTTGTGATGCTTTCTGCAAGGATTTGTGGCTCACACCCTCCTAATCTATACACCTCAATGTCCCCTTCAAAGTGGCTAGGTGAAGCTGACATAGAGTTAAGCTGTGCTGTGCACATGTTGTGTGAAGTCCCTATCTGCACCTTCTCTGCAGCCAGTTTGTTCCTCACACGAATATACTTATACATATAGGAGTGGCTTTGGGGTACCTAATAAATGCCAGATTCAACTCACAGAGTTTCTCTGAAATTCTCCCTCAGGCTAGAGAGGTTGGAGAACCATAGAGGAGTGTGTGAACTCCTAACCTTCCATGCCCTGGAAATCTGCACAGAAGAGAAACTACAGTCCAGTGGACAAGCTACTTTTCAAGCTACTTCTCTGCCCTGCTCCCAACCCCTCCTGATGGATCGTGCTGAGCTCTGCTGCCATTGAACAGGCTAGATGTGCTGGCACAGAGACAAGTTCTTGTGTCTCAGGTAGGCATGAATACAATTTAGCCATGAATATCCACTGACTAACAGAGGGAGGGGAGGGGAGGGGGGTTGGTTCCAGAGGGAGCTGCTCCTCCCCCTCCAACCCTGGCATCTCTAGACAAAATCCTGCGGAGCCCTAACCCCATAAAAGAGCTTCCATAGGACCTGGACAAAGATGGAAACATGCCATGGAGCTGTCATTCTCCATTTCTGCCAGGATGTGCTTGGTTCTGCTACCTTCCACCCACAGACCCCCTGTCTTTCTATTTATTATAAATTATACCATACTGTAACAGACGTCCTCTAACAACCAACTTATGATTGGACTTGTCAGTTAAGTGGGACAAGTACTTCAGGTCAGAAACTCAGATGTGAGCTTGTTTTAACTATCTGAGTTAAAATATCTCTTACCATACCTGAGCCACATTCCTGTCTTCCTTCATACCAGGGATGAGATTTAACATTTATGTTAAAAGTCAATTTTATTTACTTTGAGAGGACGTGAATCTTTTTACTGGCAGTTATTTTTCCACTTGCACTGCATATCTTCCAAGCTGTATTTGACACAAACCAGATTTAGAACAGACCAGATTAGGAAACTCATTTGACTTTCTCTGCCACCAAGTTCGTACAGCAGAACGTAAACCACTACACTGGATACTACATAGAAACAAAAGCTGAATCATTGATTCAGGACCAGGTTCTAATACCCTAACTCACTTTCAGTATCTTACGCAGTGAGCAGTCCCACAGATTTCAAAGGGGCTATTTGAGGAGTGAAGTACAACTCAAGGCATCAGAATTGGCTGGTGGTAATTACAGAACTAAAGACCTGTCTGTACAGGGCAGATTTCTCCACTTGTACTCACTGTCAGTAGTAGCCAGTAGCAAGTAGCCCCAATTGAAATAAATGGATCTACTCATGGAGTAAGGTACTTCTCGATGGGAATACGGATAACAGGATGTGGTCTTTATTTATATTCAGTATTTGACATTATTTGTTTCATATATTCATTTTCTTTTACTTGAATTTACTTGGAAACATCTTTTAAAAGCATGAGATTAAATTTTGGGAAATGTGTAAAGAATTTTAACATTTTAAAAATATCAGTGAATAGTATCACTGTGGAAAACAGTTAGTAAATACAGATCAGTAACTGCATGGAACCAGAACTCGTGGTGAGAAAAATATCAGCTGTGAAATATTAAGGTCCAGGTCGTGGAGTCCCTAATCATGTTGGTGAGCACCTACTACTATGAGTAGTCTCACTGGCTTTCAAGGAGACTACTCACATAAGTAAGATCTCCCCAACATCAATAGGTGCTCCACCATCTGGTCTGAAATCCCTAAGGGCTAGATTGCACCATTAAGCAGAGTCTTCTTTGAAGACTGGCATGTATATGTGTCACTCCAGGAAGCAGGAAGAGCTTTGAAAAGGAACAGTTTTGCCCTTCTTCTTCTGGACTGGGGAATAATTTGCTACAGTCCCTTTCTAGCACACTCGCTCCCTTCTGCCAATTCAGCTCTGCTGGCCAAAAAACTGAGAGTTGGAGCCAAGTCTCTGCGTCTCCCCACCCATCTGCTCATGAGGGGGAGTAGCAGGCTTGTAGATCCTGCTTTCCCCACTGCCCTGCACCCAGAACAGTGATCTGGAAAGGCTGTGCAAGATGGTGGTGGGGATCTTGCTTCCCTTTATGTTACTGAGCAGCCATGATCTGTCCTTAATTAACAGCTTTCTGTCAAAGGTGAATCAGAAGAAATCAACATCAGAGGAATGTCATTCAAATTTTTTTAATTCCTATGGATTTTCATCTATACCTGAAGTTGAGGACAAAGCTGATCAGCTGCTGAAGACAGCTTCCAAGCTGCTTATGATGACATTATTACTATATATTTATTATTTAATAAATAGAGCTCAAAGGCCTCAATCAGGATCAGGGATTGTTTCTTGTTTGTTCTGACTGGCCTCTGACACTCTATTTACTTTTTTTTCAGGGAAGCAGAAGGGACATATAGAAGCCCTGTAGTAAAGAGAGCTAGGAAAAATGTTAACCTGACTAGAGGAGATATGAATTAGTACCTTCAGGATCACAGTTCAAATTAAAATATGGTAGCATCCAATTTATTTACTTTAGCTCATTTGATATTAAGAACAGTTTAAAATGTAATCATAAAGACTGCATTTGGCTATTTCACATCAACTTAATATAAATATCAAGAAGTTATATTACAAAAAATACTAAAAATCAAAACCACTCATCACCCATTTCCAGCTCTGTCCCTGTTCCCTTCTAAAATATCTTGCTATTTCTTCTCATTCTACTCTGCTATGAATTAACAGCTATAAACTCCCTTCTCCCTCCACACACACAGTCTGTCACTATAGTAATTTAATCCCTAGGAACACCATCCATCAGTCCCTATTACTTAGCCCCCCCCCACAGGCATTCTGGTTAACATTCAATCCATTAATAAGAAATCCCCGTTGGTACATCATCCTCTGGAACACGACTTAGCACTCAAGCTTTGACATCTCTTTAATGTCCTCTAGGTTACCTTTTTTCTAAGAAACCTCTATCTCAAGGCATAGATGAGGTATGGTTGTCATCACCAAATCTAAATATATATCTCCTTTCTCTCGACCTGGAACTACACTGCCTTTGAGCAACCCTTGCTCCTCCTTCCCACTCTGCTGAACCTAAAATGATCTAATCAATAGGACTATCATGACCAATTAATCCATTAGGATTTCTCACACTGTGTAAGTAGCAGAGTTAGTCAAAAAATGGTCACAAAACGGCTTCCTTGTTTGCGGCAAAACTGTCAAAAAATGTCAACCAGCTCTAATTAGTTGTGACATCTTCAATTTACGGGAGAAAGGGATTGTTTTTAATCAATGTAGTGATTGTTAAAGGTGCCAGACTGACAGTCCAGAAGCCTGGTGAACTCAACATATCCACAGATCAGGTCCAGCAAGAAGAACAGCAGCACAATCTTCCCGACAGTATTTAACCCAAATTCCTCAACTGGAAGGATCACCTCTAGAGATTAGAAGGTTGTATATCATTTCCAAGGCCATTCAGTCCTTGGCCTCCCTTCTGAGTCCCCTTACAATGACAGTTAACACTCAACTGGGCATGGTTTTGTGAGGTGGCCACCCTCACGGGACTTAGACTTCCAATTCATTTTACAATAGGCCACCAAACAATCATTGGCATGTTACAGTTTATAGGCATCATCATCCTGGGCTGGGCTGAACTGGTGATTTACAGGGGACAAGTTTCATATGTCATTACCAATCCCTTCTGTCATCTAGTCCCCCACCCCCCAATCACTGGTGAGTTCACTATTCATATTAATGACCTCTCCAAACATCTTCTTGCCTCTGACTTTTTCCCTCCCTAATACATTTTGTCTTTGTTTTGTCACTGTCATCCACTCAGGAGATCACACCTTCAACATCATCCACTTCCAGCTCCCCTTTTTCATCTCTAGCTCTCTGATGCTGCATCAGGATGATCACTCCTTCCACAAATTCAAAATTGCTCTCCTTGAGCCTATACTCTCCTCTAGGAACCTAAAACACACAGGCCAAGCAATGCCCACTCAATGAATCATATCAGTCCTCTGTTTGCTAGCATCATCTTCCTTCCTCCCATTTATCAGCTTGTCAGTACTAACAACTTCATCATCTCCTTAGCTCCTGATCAGCTTGTCTTCCTCTGACCTTATATAGCTTCCCATGCCACGTGCTCACCCTGGTACCCAGATCATCTCCACTGGAAAAAGAAGTTGAATAAATTGGAGTTCACTCTCCACGGGGACATGTGGAAGCCCAGTTCCCAACCTTTAAAATCAGCTTCTGGAGTGTGTGAAGACTGACTGTCTCTTGTCAATCATCATCCAGGGTCTTGGGAATTCAGTGTCAATCCAAATCCCTTTTCCATTCTGACACTTCTCCCTGCAAACCTTCTCCACTGAGGTGGTGTTTGCTACCATCTGTCTTTTGAAAATCTAAGGCCATGTCTACACTAGCGAGCTTACAGTGGCACAGCTGTACCGATGCAGTCATGCCGCTGTAAGATGGCTCGTGCAGCAACATAATTAAACCACCTAAAAAGTGACATAATTACACCACCCCTGAGCAACAGAAGTTTTTCCCACATAAGGGGTAGTGTAGACGTGGCCTAAATGTTGTATCACTTCATCACTACTTTTAGCTCAACCACCTTTTCGTCTCTCCACCCTACAACTTGGTACCCCTTCCACAGCACTTTTAATAGCCACTGCTGTCCCAGTTATAACCATCACTGGTCTATGAACAAAATCACCTCCGCAGTAGATCCCCCCCCCCAAAAAAAAAGGATGTCACATTTGCATTTATTAGCATAATTTACCCTTGACTCCACTGGAGATTTTATTCTGGCTCTGAAAGCTGCAGACTACCCCACCACCACACACCAGAAAAGGTCTCGTTTGACTCTTCCTTATTCACTCCCTCCCTTTCTCTCAGCAAAGTCATGGAGAAAGCAGGAACCTCTGAGCTCTTTCAGCATCTTTCCCAGCACACACTCTTTGACTGCTTTCAGTCTGGTTTTTAACCTTTTCACCATCTCTAAGAATGTGCCTCTTTGGGCAGTTTACAATAAACGCTCTGCCCCTAACCACAAATTCCTCTTTCTTTTTACACTATTTGATCTCAATGCAGCTTTCAGTATTATCAATAATTTTGCCCTTCTTTAAACCATGATCATCTCCAGCACTGTCCTCCCCTGGTTGAACTGCCTCTGGGCTGTCAGACTACCACTTTCCCCATCAAGACCTTGCAGATCAACTCTCCATCTCACTTAATTCACTGGCCTATCTTGACTCTGTCAGCCCCTGGCTTCACCATAATGTTCTGCTGCAGAATACATCAACTACTGCATTGCTCCTCCTGGATGAAAAGTCCCGTTTGTCTCATGTTTTTAATTTTGCTCTTATTTTCCTTAAATCAGATCTGTTCTTTGGCCCACAACCAGAGACCTCAAGCATCATACTAGGTACTGATAATATTTTCTGATATTTTGATTGTGTGTATATTTTTCTAATATCAGCTACGAAACATTGCAAGAATTCATCCTTACCTTGATGCAGCTTCTGCTGAAATTTTTATTCAAATTTTTGTCACTTCCTGTCCAGACTACAGTAGTTCTCTCCTTTATGGTCCGAATGCAATAGGCTATAATTTTTCTATAAAAAGTAAGCTTGTATCATTCCTATCTTTTGTGAGCTTCTAATGGCTCTGAATCCAGATCAAACTGTGGATTGTGAGAACTCTCTGTAACTGTGTTCTACCCTACCTATCTGTCCTCATCTCCACTCTTTTGACTCCAGCCTATTTTGAACTCCCTTGTGTCCACTCCCTACAAAATTCACTGTAATTGTCTTGAGTTCATTGTGTTGCCCCCTCCATCTGGAATTCTCTCTCTCTTCCCCACTCTTTAAGCCACTGAATAATTTCCTCCCTCTAAAACCTCTCCGTTCTCCTTACCTTACAAATGGCTCTTTTAATAAGTGTTTTATGATATTGAGTATTAAAGATGCTACATAAAATAAACTGTAACTCACTACAAATCAGTATGGAGCTGAAACATGCATTGTCCAGAGACAATAAACAAGGAAGGTTTCTGAAATATTCAGAATTCAGTAATCTCAGTAAAAACACTCAGTAACAGCAGAAAAAAGAAACACTAACGTAGCTAAATAAGCAAGTATTTGACAAGTTTGTTACCCTTTAAGAACAAGGCACAAAGTATGACCTAGATTTGAGCTACTGTAGGTTTTTATAATATTGCACTCATCACTGTAGTATCTGAGCACCTGGTTAAATATTAAGTAACAGTGAAACTTTAGAAAACTGCAAAAATCCAGTAGGCTTAATACATACCTGGCTATGGATTTTTATAGTTTTAAAATAAATTAAGAGGAAGCCTAGGAGTTCCAGGTAGGAGAAAATATTTCCCATAATGTTTGAGAGTAGAAGTTAACAAGCCTGCTGGGATCTTTTTAGCCCCTGCAGAGCTAAGGCTTCAACATTATTAAATGGCTGTCGCATCTGAAGTATGGTGCAACATAACTCAATAAACAACAGAACACATCTGATACAGAATAGGGGGAGGCTTTAGATTACCCTACAGAATAATGCAATTTTAGGACAGGTGTTTGCATGTGATGGAACAAGATATGACTTGTGAAAAATACAAATGAACCCAAAAAAAGAAAAAATAAGCCACTGTGGCTTGAGTTTCCAAATAGCGGAATAGCGTCAAATGAAACTGTATGTTTCAAAACGTTATTGTTCGGTGTGAGCACTCAAAGGAGAGATTTAAGTGGACAAGAACAAGTGGATAAATTTAATTTTCCCCAAAATATATAGATTACAACAACAGAGAATGCTTTTTGAGGACAAAACTATTCCTCAAAAATAATTGTGCCTATAGGAAAAAATGTCAAAAGCATGTAAGTGACTTAGGAGCCCCATTTTCAATAGCGCTTAAGTCCCATTGAGTCACTTATGAGACTTAGGAACATTTTCAAAAAGTGACTTGGGCATTAGGAGCCTAAGTCACTTAGATACTTTTGAAAATTTTAACCTAACCCTTTAACAACATGTCCTACACAAAGACTATTTAAAATTTAAACCAGTGATTGAACAGATTCTGTAATATTTTATTAGACTTAAAGTTGTGAGTTCTAGATTTACCTGCATAGGGATATTTTATTCAGCAAACTTTAAAACCTACGCATTCAGAGTACCAACTTTCCTTTCATTGATACTTTTTTTAGTATAGTTTGACATGGTTTGTTCCTAGTTTTACCGCACTATCAGTATCGTAACAGTCACTATACAACAAATACATTAATGGTAGTACAGAAATTAGTAACTGTCTTTTATCAACTGGGATTATCAAAGTCTCTGAAGCAGACTTTTAAAATATAAATATATATATTTTAAAAGCATTTCCACATACTTGCTATTCATAGTGTGCCAACAGTGAAGTCCTCACTCATTCCTTACTAAAGCAAAACTCCCACTGACCTCAGAAAGAGTTTTGGAAGACTAAGTAATAAATATAAACTGAGTGGGAACTTCAGGATCTGGCCGATGAAAATAAAATATTAATGCTTTGTATAAATGCAAATATTTAGACCCTAACTCTGCAACTCTTACACTGAATAAACAGTATGGTGACATACTCAGACAAGGAGTCCTATTGACTTAAATGAAACTGCTTGGCAAGCAGGTCACAGCCTACACAATTTAGTTATTTGTATGATCCAAGCATTGGACAAATACATCACTAGATCAAATTTTCAAAAGCACCTAAGTGACTTAGGAGCATACTCCAATTGACTTCTTTAAGTGCCTAGGTCACTTTAGAAAATGGGGTTTAGGTTCCTAAGACACTTACGCGCTTTTCAAAATTTTACTTACTACGCTTATTTCTGCCAAACAAATATTTGGTCTTATTTACCATATAAATTGTGAACCAATCAGTTCAACCCCACCAAATCAATATGCATTGATTTCAGGGGAGTTACACCAGTGTAAAACTGGAAAAATGAAGTGATGAATCAGTCACAATACTAGATTAAATCCTGGCCCCACTGAAGTCAATGGCAAAACTCCCATTGACTTCAATTGGGCCAAAATGTCACCCATTGTATTTATGTAAGATCGCTGAACCAAATTAAATCTTGACTTAAACAATGTGCAACCTTATTAAAATAAATGGGGTTTCCAAGACTGTAATTTGGGGCTGAATCTGATCCATAATCCTGACTCATCAGTTGATTAATCTACAATATTTTTAAAAGGTATGCAAAGAAATATTCCATGCACTGAAAATTAAAAAATTGTCATGACTTGTTAATCTCTGATCATTCAGACATTTTACTGATGAACAATACTAGACTAGTTAATACAAAAGATTTTTGAGTAAAAAGTAGAGTTTTTTGGGGGAAAAAAAAAGTTTAACCAGGTCTGTCTGTCTGTCTGATTCCCTAAAATTAGGTTCAATTTAGTACCCAATTTTGGTGGTGCTAGATTTCGTTAGTGGTGGTCCATTTCATTTTAAAAAGTATTCAACTATATCCTTCCTGTCTCACACAACACAAAATTCTAGTGCATTTCATCAACAGTAGTCTGTGAATGTCTCCCATCAAAGGTGAACTAAAAATTTGGGGATTTTATTATATTAATAGGTTGAATTGTACACTGATATTTTGTGTGGTTTTTGTTTGGTTTGTATTTCTAAAAATTACATAAAGACAGTAAGAAAATATGAAATTTAATAAAAAGATTAAATACCATCTCTGTTTAAGAAGGTACCAATTCCTCTGCAGTTTTAAAGATCAAGAATCCCTTAGAATTGTTGATCAGTAAAGGGACAGTAAATTGTCTGATCTGGAAAGGTGCTGAATGCTTTCTCCAAGATCCTCAGTTCACTGGACTCCCATGACTTAACTGAAAGATGAAGACACTTCACACCTTGCAGAACCCCATCCCATATGTAGAACTGCAAATGGCTTCAATGAGATTTCTGAGCAGCTGCAAGATTAAGCCATGTGTCAGCCAAAGTGAGTGAAGATGCCTGCAGCTCTTCCAGACTATACCTTGGAGCAGCAGCAGGCGTCATTGTGATGCACACTGCTTCAATGGGACCTCAGCTGGCCAAAAGGAACTAATTATTTAATTCATGTCTATCACACCCATCATTGTAATATCCGGGTGAATGCTACAAAAATTAATTAAAAAAGCTATTGCAAAGTTTCAGCAAAACTGCCTCTGTCTCCTCCACCCACTGACAAGATAAATACCTCTTTGGCTACATGCTCAATTTAAGAAGCAGCAGCAGAAAACAAGAAAACACAGAGAAACAAATGCATCTTGCCCTGTTTCTAAAAAACAAAGAAACAATCAAATAAAATCACCAGATTCCGATTCTAGTACACTGCAAGAAGAAGTGAATTCCAGAGGCAAGAACCCTTCCCTAAGAATGTTCTACCACTTCTCCTAAGAGTTCAGTCATGGAGGTGGAAAAACAAGAGCATTGTGGCAGAATGCAACTGCACAACAAGGAAGAAACTGCAAACTCCCAGACTGGTGAGGGCTTTATGGCTGACAACCAAATTCTTGAAATGAGCCCATAAGAGACTGATGCAATTACTTAGATTGTAAGCTCTTTGGGGCAGCAACTGTCTTTTTGTTCTGTGTTTGTACAGAGCCTAGCACAGTGGAGTCCTGGTCCATGACTAGGGCTGCTAGGCACTATGCTAACACAAATAGTAACTAATAGTAATAATTAATAATTAATCCAGTACACAACAGCGAACACAGTGAGCTGATCACTAAACACAGACAGTAGTTTGTGCTTCCTTCTGACTTTCCAGTTAGTCATCCTGACATTCACATTAGCTGCCTGTTCCCTCTCAATTTTCCAGTTTTCCTTTACACTATTGATTCCCATCACAATATGTAACTTAAAGCTAGAAAGACATGAGTAAAAATGCCTCCTCTGAGGCGCCACTAATTGACCCCTACCCACCGAGCTCCATAGTGTTACCTTAAAAATATTCACATTTGCTACCAAAACAAGGAGCAAAAGTGCTGAGGTTGCTCACTGGTCCCCTTTTTCCCTAGTGGCAATGCCATATGCTGCTACATTTTCAGGGTCAAATGCTGCTTCCATTGAAATCAGTGGACCCAATCCTTTTCCCAGTTAACTCAATCTCAAAACCCCCACTGAGTTCAAAGGGAACAGGATTAGGCCCTTAATATTTAAATTTTAATATTAAAAACTTATTTTGAATGGAACATAAGTATGCTTATTTTTTTCAATAGTAACTCAATTAATTAACATGTATCTTTTACAAATAAAGTATGTTACACTGAATATTGTAACACTATGCCCAAGTAGGAAAGGTACTTAATGTTGGGCTCAAATCCCACTCTTACTCAGTTGAGTGACTCTGTGCTTGATTTTGATATTCCACTGGTTGAAATCAGCAGTGGTGCAACTGAAATCAACAATGGAGTTACACCAGCATAAAGCTGAGATTAGTGAAATCATAATCAGGCCTATTGACCTCAAAGAGTGAGAAAGGCGCAAAGTAAAATTTGGCTCTTAGTCTTTATAATTTACAGTAAGATTTATATAAATGTGTACTAATGGGAGGAAAATAAGTAATCTCTCTGGACTAAAAATGGTTATGCCGCTTTAACTGTGAATGTAAATGAACACAGTGCATACATACACAAGTATGCAGAGCGATACATGGCATCAATCTTATTTTCATACATTTATTAATACTATACATAAAATCACTTAGTAATAATAAAATTCTGTTAAAAATACTAGAGCACAGGAATGCTTTTAAGGTAATATAAGAAAAATATGGAAAAATAAAATCAGTTTGAAAAAAAGGCTGGAAGGGAAGCATTTAATTAAAAATGTAAGGGTCAGGTAATCTGAAAGCATTAATGAGAATCCGTTTTAAAATCAGTGTACTAACCTTGAGAGTTATATCATATGCCTTCATTGCACCAGGACAAGAACAGATTTAAGGGGAAAAAAGAAAGTGGTTTCAGTGGTTTCAACCAATTTACTGACTTTTTTGCATAGTTTTACTTCCAATCTTTAGTCATTTCCATATTTTGGAGACAACATCCTTTATATTTTGTATGTAACTGAAAACCACGATTTCCATATGTATATAATGGAACTTGAACCCTTGATTCTTATTATATTGTCTCAGTAAGATGCCTACCTAGGCCATAGTGTATCCCCTAAGGAGATCTGTTGATTTACAAAGACCACAAGACAAGCCAGCTTGAGAAGCCAGTTCAGCAAGCAGACTATTCTCACCCACCTGCAACCACTACTGCTGTTTCAGTTCAGTCATGTAGGCCCTGTCACTCTCTGACATGCTTCCAGCTGGTTGCCTTACAACCAGAACAGTGTTGCTGCACATGTGCTTGAGGCAGTCATGCTGTCATTCTTTATTATTTAATTAAAAAAAGAAGAAGAAGAAAGAAGAAAAATGACGAAAAATAGAGAGTTATCCAATTTGGGAACTTTTCCTTTCCTACTGACAAATAACATGCCTGTAAGGGTATTAGCCACACGCCGTGACATGCTTTGTGACTGGATATGACCTACGGAGAATGAACATCTAGTGATATCTCTACAGCTGGAGAGAGAAATCTGCTTCCTTCCAGTCATAATATAGGAGCAGAGGTGTGTGTGACAACAAGAGAGAACAAAAAAGGAGAAAAGCAGTGAAGGCAGGTGGTTATGAAAGTACACAAGTGGCTAATAAAACCATGGTTTTTTTACTAGCCACAGCAGTTAAACAATTTTAATGGGTAGCATTCCATAACATGCCTGAACAGTTTTGAAGGCTGTAGAACACCTTTGTCAGGAGCAAGGAAATTCATGAAATGTGTTTAGAAATGCACACAAATTCATACAAAGGTCTGATAACATATAAACTAGTCTCCTCTAGAAATATCTCACTTTCTGAACAAGTCAATAATCCATCGGGATCTATCATTTATCATAAATAATAAATCACAGAGGCATCTTGGTTTACAAGCCTAATGAAAAAGAACTTTTTGCCTAAGTAGTATAACAAAGTTCAACATCGCTGAATGAACAAAGTGCCACTGAAAAAAAGTAATCTCTCTTTAAATTGTGGATCGATATTCAAATTCAGCGTTATCTGTTTATTGCAGAGCGGGTGATTATAAACATTCTTTGAAAACTTTCTACAAATATAACAGAAGTATATTGTTGACCAAAAACAGTAAGTGAAATCAAAAGTTAACAGCTGATGTCTAGCACCAGAAAAAATCCATATAATTTGCTGTATTTCTGTGATTCTGGATTACTTACAAAAAAGCAGCTGAAGAAAATGTAATAAAAAAGGGCTAGTAACCAAACTTTCAACAAGGATAGTTCACTCTTGCAAGGAGGAATGAACATGATATTTTGATGGGACTCAATATAGTACAATAAATCATGATGGCAAAATTTTAATATAAAAAAACAAAATTTCCTTCAGTTCAATGGCAATATTAATATCCGTAAGGCTGTATCCATTTATTTGGTGTCAAAGAAACTGAAGGGTTGTTTTTCTTTAAACCAAGATCCCACCCCTTGTTGGAGAAAACTCCTGCAACCAATGATTTAGAAAATAACCACAAAACACATGCAAACTGGAAAGTTGCAGTTTCTCACTTTGTTGCTATTTTCTGTGACTGCAAATCTTAATCTGTCACCCAATATACACAGTACTCCTCTGTACTAAATCTACCATTCCCCCCCGACACCTTCAGACATGTCTGATATGTGCATCTAACCAGCAACGCTATAATTTTAATAATGACAAGGGATTACATATGATTACTAGTCTTTCCTCTGTCTTGTTTTCCTTTGTCTAAAAATATCACCTAATAGCCATTTTACATATATTTTTGTATTTTTATCATTGTCTCTTGTACTCAATACATGAACTGAAATTTCCACAACATCATATCTGTCTGTCTTTTGTATGTCTAGCAAACTTGAAAACCTGTCTTTACAGCTTTGTGATATTCAATACATTGTCAGTTCTGAGGACACATTGTAAAAATAAATGTATATACAGTTCCATCAGACATAATTTCAGTCAGACCTGTGCTTATTTTTACATCACATTTTAACACACCATAAAAGGATTATGTTGTAAAATGCATTGCCAAAAAGGATTTGTAGCACATTTCACCAAACTATTTAACTCTGTGACTAATTGTCTTTCTTGAATCAAATTGCCATCAGTCACCCTGAAAATAACTAGCTATTACTTTGTTCTGAACTGCTGACCACTAAGAAGTCAGGTGTTCAGCTGCATTCTTTCCCTGTTCTCTCTTCCCCCTCCTCTCCACCAAAAATCACAGATAATTACCAGTCAGATAGAAAACCCAGTAGATAAAGCACAGAGATCTCATAATAGCAACAATTAAGTTAGAAAAAATAAATAAACACCCCATTTGCTTTCAGGTTTAAAAGTGTTGCCCCTCCACCATTGGTTTCATATAAGTAAAAATCTGTTCCATGTCACCAGACAGAACTCTTTAAAATAACAGACAAACACACAGAGATTGTTCACATCAATGTGGATGTGCCCAGCTTGTGCAGAGGTGTTAAAGGAACCTCTTAAAGAAGATTTTAATTCATCATCTGTGAGGTTAGTTACTATATGAAACTATAGTGATTTTTCCAGGGACCAAACTAAGAATGTCAAAAGCAGCCTCCCCCCACTTCCTTCACACTCTTATTTCAGAGCATCCCCCACCCTCTACTTTCAGGGTGGGTTCATACCAGGTGTCAGTGAGGGAAGCCAGTGTCACATGTGCAGGAACCCTTACAACCTGAATGAGGCTTCAGAAAAGGGATGCTGCATCTTGAAGCTAGACAAGAAGCACTGAAGGGGTGGGGGGAGGGGGTTGAGCAGGGACGGAGGGAGGCTGGGGAAAAAGAAATCATCTCCTCTGACCTCTAGCGAAGTGCCAGGTTTTTTCTTTAGCTCTTCACATTTCCTAAATTTGCAGATCTGGTGTCCCGTTTTGCGGTTCCTGCAGCTGCTGCAGACGCCACAGTTGATGAGCCGCTTGCAGGGCACGCAGACCCCACACCTTTTCCTCTTCTTCTTGGCAGGGTTGCCTGCCCCTCCTCCCCCGCCTCCTCCCCCGCCTCCCGCCCCCCCTCCTCCGGCGGCTCCCAGGGAGGAGGAGGACGAGGAGGAGGAGGAATGGCTCTGCGGGCAGTCTGCCAGATTGGCAATTTGAAACGCGCTGTCTGTGACGGCTGCCGAGGCTGCTGCGGGGGAGTGAAGGGCTGTCATGACGATGACCCCTGGAGGTAATGAGATGCCCCCTAAAGCCGGGATAGCGGAAAAAGTCCCCACGCGCTCGGGGAGATTCATTATCTCCGCTTCAGCAGCGCCGCATTTGAGCTTGTTCATGCATTCCCCCGCCAAAGGTCTGCAGTGCTCGGGGGATAAGGTGGAGAGGAAATTATTGTTTGCCATTTGCAACGCGGGCGGCTCGGCGGGCGCGCAGCCGGGCTTGCCCAGCCGGGGGGACTCGTTCCGATGGTGCAGGCTGCTCCGGCCGGCGTGCAGCGAGGCGGCGGCGGCGGCGGCGGCGGAGGAGGGGGAGGATTTCCTTGCACCCCCCGCGCCGCCCGTGACCGTGTTGCCGCCGCCGCCGCCGCCGCTGCCCCAGAGCATGGCGGTGGCGGCGGCGGCCGTGGCGCTGTCGCAGTTCCAGGGGGACATGCCGATGCGGGCGGCGGCGGCGGCGGCGGCGCTGGGGAAGATGGGGGTGGTGATGCGGGCGATCTTGGCCGCCTGCGGGAAGGCGCCCCCGTTGGTCTTGTAGAAGGTGGCGAAGGAGCGGTAGCGCTCCATCTCCGAGTTGTAATCCACAAGGCTGTTCAGGGCCCCCTCGGGCAGGTGGTTATCCTTGGGCAGCCCCGGGGCCTCGGGGTTGGGGCCGCTCTCCACGCACACGTTGGTGTTCATGGTGGCAATGGGATGCTGGGGTGGCAGGGGGAGAAAGGGTGGAGGGGGGGGGACACCAGTGAGGGGCAGGGTAGGGCAGGGCGGAGGGCCACAGGAGCCGTCGTCTGGATGGGGTCGGGTGCTGGATGGATGGATGGATGGGGGGCGGGTGTTAATCCTCTTTGGGGTACATTTCTGCAGACGGCAAATTGTCAGGCAGCCTCTTCGCTTGCATTCTCCCGGGAACTGTGACAACTAAAATAAAGAAAGTCATTTCCAAAAAGATGTCAAGGCACATGACAACAGTTCACACAGACACACTCCGCAGAGCGTTTGCACCAGAACCAATAAAGCCACCAGCCCACCGCCACTCTCCCGGTCTATCCTGCCTCACCTCCCCCTGAGTAAATGGATTAATAGCTGGGCAGGCCTGGGGAGGAACTGCTGACAAATGCCAAGGGAAAGGGGCCAGTTGGAGTGCTAAAGACAGGCAAACGATGGGTGGAAGGGCTCTAATACCTATAACCAGAGGGCATCTGAACATTATGAAATGTGTGAACAAGTGTTGCCAGGGCATGCAAATGTGAAGTAAAGCAGAAAGCAGCGATGGTCTGAAGAAGCAAATGAACAGGAAATTAGGCTATGAAGTACTGAGAAAGTCCACAATGTATTAGAGAATAAATTGTAAGCAAACACAATACTAAGAGCCTGCCCACATACAAGCTGAACTAAAGAGGCAGGAAAAAATGGGGAGGGGGGAAGAACTACCAGCTGCCACAGTGTCCTTCTGTGTCTGAGGGTCATTAGTTTGAATCCCAGCACAGCTGGTTCTGTTAGGGTCTTAATTCAATGTACCAAGGACAGATCTCAATTGTACAAGCCATTTGGTGGTGGTGCTGCTTGTGGGGTAGAAAGGGTGGTGTTCGGCTTGTTTTTAAAAAATGAAAAAGGAGAGGAGAGAAAAATATTTAAGCCAGGTAATTTTACAGTTTTTGACCTCAGAGCCTGCAGCTGGGCTGAACATCCCCAGTTCCCCTGGAGGCTCTTTTCCATCTCCAAGCCATGGGGGCTGTACAAGACTGTTTAAAAAAAAAAAAGAAAAAAAAAAGCACCTCCTGCAGGCATTACAGAAACATACATTGGTTTATAAAAAAGACTCCATCAGGTATATGGTTACCTGCTGAATTAACCATTAGTGGGATTGACAGACTTATTATTATGATTATTATTTAATTTTTAAAAAGTTTAATGCAGGAATAAGGATTTTTGTGCCTTTTATTTCTCATAGGCCAGTCTTATGATGTGGAGCGGGATATTTTAGTTTATAATAGAGAAAAAGCTACTTTCTAAAGACAGAAATAGTGCAATGAAAAACATAACTAAAAACATAATTCTATTATCAGTCTATATTTTCCAGATTCTTCTCCTGGATACTTATTTTAGACTTATTTCTAACGTTTTTTTAGATTTTTATATATATATTGATCAGAAACCTTGAGGGACACCAAATGTGGCCCACTACTGTTTCAGGCTAAAATATGTATAGTTCAAATGGTTATCAATTATAGTAATTAGGATCATAATTACTGAACTTTTTATAGCCCAACTTACCAAGTGCAAAAACTTCATCAGCTACTGATGTTATATTCTAAAAACCAGGGTTTAGGTAAACAAATCCAGATCATGGTCGAATCAATCTAGATAAAGAACCTCACCCTTGGCTGGATTAGGAACTAGCAGGCATCTTTCAATCCCAGAAAGACCCTAATCACACATGAATCACCTCTATTTTCACATCAGGAAAAACTGAGACTATTGCTCCCTTCAGGAGTCTGATGGCAATAAAAAAGGGTGCCCCCGAAAGCTCCAGGCTAAACATAGACTTGGAAGAGAAGGCTAAGAATCTGCACATAGCCAAAACCTCTAGTTTCAATAAATGAGACTGTAACCGCATGTCCATAATAACAACTACTCAATAAAACTAGTTTTGCCAACCATGTGTAGGAAATCCACACAACTGGTGAGGGGAATTTGTTAATATTTTAGCCTTTAATTCGAGATATTAAATAATACATGCATTTATGCTTTATTTTCATAGTATTAAAGTGGCTTTTCTGCATAAAATCTTTCTTTTCTTGCTACCTCTCCGATCCCCCACCCCATCCCCGTTCAAGGTTTATTGCCACTAGAAAGGAGAAAATGATGGTGCCCACCAGCCAGGTCATTATTGTTTAATCGATGCATCTCTGGAGCATGAAAAGGGTACCTAAGACGCAGCTACTGATTTTTTCTTAACTATAGTCCACATTTTAAAATAATCATAAAAATAGCTCTCCAGACTGCATGATTTGGTTCCTGCTTAAGCCAATGTGCCTGTACATGTTCAATATTGCATGTCTGGTCTGCCAGAGACATAGAGATCAAAGGTCATATTTAACATTCAGGAGGAGGGGCCGGTGCAGATTAATTAATAAATTAATACAGCGGCGCCTTTTATTGCCCAAGTCTCGCATTAATCTACTTTTACGATCCTAGAGGACAGGAACAAAACCAATTCCCTCTCCCCAAAACCCACCGAGAGAAACCCAAAAATAATAATAATAATAATAATAATAAAAATTAAAAAACCCAGAAGGGAAAAGCAAAAAGAGGGAGCAAGGGAACCAAACAATCACTTACCAGTCTCTTTATTTGGGGGGCTGGAAATTGCAGACGCTACCAGCCTGTCTGCCTTTAATTAGTTGCACATCACTCCCTACCACAAAGAAGAAGAAATATCCAGATGTGTCTTGGCAGCTCCTCAATTACAACTTTGATACTTGTAAACAAACTGTGAAGGGGGGTGGGTGGGGAAAAAATAAAAACGCCGATCCACTAAACAAATACCTGTAAGTGGCGTCCCCCCCTTGTTGCAGAGAGAAAAGGAGGAGGAGGAAGGGGGGGAGGAAAGAGCAGGCACTGGGTGAGTATGTGTGTGCGTGAGAGCGCCTGGCTGTGTGCTCGGTGGTCTCCTCTCGCTGCGCGTTGCTCTCCGCCCGTCTCCAGTCGCTGTGTGCAAGGGAGGGAGGGAGGCAGGCAGGGAGTCTCTCTCTCTCCCTCTGTTTGTGTGTGTGTGTGCGGGTGTGTGGTGGCTGGGGGAGGGGAGAGAAAAGGAGGGGAGGGGGTGATTGGCTCCGAGGTGAGGAGGATGCAGGGATGTGGACACCTACTGATGATTGGCTGCAAATTACACCGGGAACGGGAGGCGCACACGGGCCACTGCTTCTCTGCACAAATCCCCTGCTCAGCGCAGGGAGCCAGCCACGTTCGCCTCCCATCCCCGCTGAACAGGAGGGCTCGCACGGTGGGTGGGTGTGCTGGAGGGCGGGGGGGCTCCTGGAGCATCATTTGTAAGGAGCAGGCACTTGGCAGAGGCTTCCAGCCCCTTGATTCCCCAGCAAACTTGCCGCCGTGTGGGGCTGTGCTGTCTGCTGGAGGCAGGCAGAGCCGCGCCGCAGGATGAAGTGGGAAGGTCCTTGCTTCTTATAAGGATGCTTTTCATGCGCACCCAACCTCACCCCCTGCTTAACCATTTTCAGGCGGCCGCCTGGAAGGAGCAGTTTTCTCTTGAGAAGCTTTAGAGGAGGAGATAAACAGCTGCACTGAAGTCTGCTTTTTCATACCTGCATTGAAATGAACATAGCCTGAATTTCTGAACTCAAGAGATGGGAGAGACCTCTCATATCATCCAGTTCAGCTCCCTGCCAGCGCAAATGAATCTAAACCTCCTTAATACTATTAGACTGGGGTCTAAAATGAATATTGTAATGTTTTGCCTCTCCTGCTCTTTACTGACTTTTAACATATTATGTCTATCTCTGTAGGTAGGTAGAGAATTTGCCTGTGATATGCAAGGACTGTAAGTGCAAGTAGGCACTAAGTCTCTGCTTTGCATTTGTTAGGCAGTGGCTTGAAGTAAAACTATTTAAAAACTTTGATACTTTGAACATGCATCCACTAATGTATCAGCATGTAGTTTATATTTAACAAAAAGAAAAGGAGTACTTGTGGCACCTTAGAGACTAACAATGCATCCAATGAAGTGAGCTGTAGCTCACGAAAGCTTATGCTCAAATAAATGTGTTAGTCTCTAAGGTGCCACAAGTCCTCCTTTTCTTTTTGTGGATACAGACTAACACGGCTGCTACTCTGAAACCTGTCTTTATATTTAACGTACAGCACTTTTTAACATTTTTACCATACATGAATCTAATATATGTCATCATAAGAATGGCCACACTGGGTCAGACCAAAGGTCCATCCAGCGCAGTGTCCTGTCTCCCGACAGGAGCCAATGCCAGGTGCCCCAGAGGGAGTGCAATTAACAGATAATGATCTAGTGATCTCTCTCCTGCCATCCATCTCCTCCCTCTGACAAACAGAGGCTAGGGACACCATTCCTTACCCATCCTGGCTAATAGCCATTAATGGACTTAACCTCCATGAATTTATCCAGTTCTCTTTTAAACCCTGTTATAGTCCTAGCCTTCACAACCTCCTCAGGCAAGGAGTTCCACAGGTTGACTGTGTGCTGTGTGAAGAACGTCCTTTCATTTGTTTTAAATCCTGCTGCCCATTAATTTCATTTGGTGGCCCCTAGTTCTTATATTATGGGAACAAGTAAATAACTTTTCCTCATTTACTTTCTCCAAACCACTCATGATTTTATATACCTCTATCATATCCCCCCTTAGTCTCCTCTTTTCCAAGCTGAAAAGTCCTAGCCTCTTTAATCTCTCCTCATATGGGACCCATTCCAAACCCCTAATCATTTTAGTTGCCCTTTTCTGAACCTTTTCTAATGCCAGTATATCTTTTGAGATGAGGGGACCACATCTGTACGCAGTATTAAAGATGTGGGCGTACCATGGATTTATATAAGGGCAATAAGATACTCTGTCTTAGAATCATAGAATATCAGGGTTGGAAGGGACCTCAGGAAGTCATCTATTCCAACCCCCTGCTCAAAGCAGGACCAATCCCCAATTAAATCATCCCAGCCAGGGCTTTGTCAAGCCTGACCTTAAAAACTTCTAAGGAAGGAGATTCTACCACCTCCCTAGGTAACGCATTCCAGTGTTTCACCACCCTCCTAGTGAAAAAGTTTTTCCTAATATCCAACCTAAACCTCCCCCACTGCAACTTGAGACTATTACTCCTTGTCCTGTCCTCTTCTACCACTAAGAATAGTCTAGAACCATCCTCTCTGGAACCACCTCTCAGGTAGTTGAAAGCAGCTATCAAATCCCCCCTCATTCTTCTCTTCTGCAGACTAAACAATCCCAGTTCCCTCAGCCTCTCCTCATAAGTCATGTGTTCCAGACCCCTAATCATTTTTGTTGCCCTTCGCTGGACTCTCTCCAATTTATCCACATCCTTCTTGTAGTGTGGGGCCCAAAACTGGACACCGTACTCCAGATGAGGCCTCACCAATGTCGAATAGAGGGGGACGATCACGGCCCTCGATCTGCTCGCTATGCTCCTACTTATACATCCCAAAATGCCATTGGCCTTCTTGGCAACAAGGGCACACTGCTGACTCATATCCAGCTTCTCGTCCACTGTCACCCCTAGGTCCTTTTCCGCAGAACTGCTGCCTAGCCATTCGGTCCCTAGTCTGTAGCTGTGCATTGGGTTCTTCCATCCTAAGTGCAGGACCCTGCACTTATCCTTATTGAACCTCATCAGATTTCCTTTGGCCCAATCCTCCAATTTGTCTAGGTCCCTCTGTATCCTATCCCTGCCCTCCAGCGTATCTACCACTCCTCCCACTTTAGTATCATCTGCAAATTTGCTGAGAGTGCAATCCACACCATCCTCCAGATCATTTATGAAGATATTGAACAAAACCGGCCCCAGGACCGACCCCTGGGGCACTCCACTTGACACCGGCTGCCAACTAGACATGGAGCCATTGATCACTACCAGTTGAGCCCGACAATCTAGCCAACTTTCTACCCACCTTATAGTGCATTCATCCAGCCCATACTTCTTTAACTTGCTGACAAGAATACTGTGGGAGACCGTGTCAAAAGCTTTGCTAAAGTCAAGAAACAATACATCCACTGCTTTCCCTTCATCCACAGAACCAGTAATCTCATCATAGAAGGCGATTAGATTAGTCAGGCATGACCTTCCCTTGGTGAATCCTTGCTGACTGTTCCTGATCACTTTCCTCTCATGTAAGTGCTTCAGGATTGATTCTTTGAGGACCTGCTCCATGATTTTTCCGGGGACTGAGGTGAGGCTGACTGGCCTGTAGTTCCCAGGATCCTCCTTCTTCCCTTTTTTAAAGATTGGCACTACATTAGCCTTTGTCCAGTCGTCCGGGACTTCCCCCGTTCGCCACGAGTTTTCAAAGATAATGGCCAATGGCTCTGCAATCACAGCCGCCAATTCCTTTAGCACTCTCGGATGCAACTCGTCCGGCCCCATGGACTTGTGCACGTCCAGCTTTTCTAAATAGTCCCTAACCACCTCTATCTCCACAGAGGGCTGGACATCTCTTCCCCATGTTGTGATGCCCAGCGCAGCAGTCTGGGAGCTGACCTTGTTAGTGAAGACAGAGGCAAAAAAAGCATTGAGTACATTAGCTTTTTCCACATCCTCTGTCAATAGGTTGCCTCCCTCATTCATTAAGTGGCCCACACTTTCCTTGGCTTTTTTCTTGTTGCCAACATACCTGAAGAAACCCTTCTTGTTACTCTTGACATCTCTCGCTAGCTGCAGCTCCAGGTGCGATTTGGCCCTCCTGATTTTATTCCTACATGCCCGAGCAATATTTTTATACTCTTCCCTTGTCATATGTCCAACCTTCCACTTTTTGTAAGCTTCTTTTTTATGTTTAAGATCTGCTAGGATTTCACCGTTAAGCCAAGCTGGTCGCCTGCCATATTTACTATTCTTTCGACACATCGGGATGGTTTGTCCCTGTAACCTCAACAGGGATTCCTTGAAATACAGCCAGCTCTCCTGGACTCCTTTCCCCTTCACGTTAGTCCCCCAGGGGATCCTACCCATCCGTTCCCTAAGGGAGTCGAAGTCTGCTTTCCTGAAGTCCAGGGTCCGTATCCTGCTGCTTACCTTTCTTCCCTGTGTCAGGATCCTGAACTCAACCAACTCATGGTCACTGCCTCCCAGATTCCCATCCACTTTTGCTTCCCCCACTAATTCTTCCCGGTTTGTGAGCAGCAGGTCAAGAAAAGCTCCCCCCCAGTTGGCTCCTCCAGCACTTGCACCCGGAAATTGTCCCCTACGCTTTCCAAAAACTTCCTGGATTGTCTATGCACCGCTGTATTGCTCTCCCAGCAGATATCAGGAAAATTAAAGTCACCCATGAGAACCAGGGCGTGCGATCTAGTAGCTTCTGCGAGCTGCCGGAAGAAAGCCTATTATTATTCTCTATCCCTTATTCTCTATCCCTTTTTTAATGATTCCTAACATCCCGTTTCCTTTTTTGACTGCGGCTGCACACTGCATCACCGTCTTCAGAGAACTAGCCACAATGACTCCAAGATCTTTCTCCTGATTAGTTGTAGCTAAATTAGCCCCCATCATATTGCATGTGTAGTTTTGGTTATTTTTTCCAATGTGCATTACTTTACATTTATCCACATTATATTGCATTTGCCATTTTGTTGCCCAATCACTTAGTTTTGTGAGATCTTTTTGAAGTTCTTCACAGTCTGCTTTGGTCTTAACTATATTGAGTATCACCTGAAAACTTTGCCACCTCACTGTTTACCCTTTTTTTCAGATCATTTATGAATAAGTTGAATAGGATTGGTCCTAGGACTGAACCTTGGGGAACACCACAAGTTACCCTTCTCCATTCTGAAAATTTACCATTTATTCCTACCCTTTGTTCCCTGTCTTTTAACCAGTTCTCAATCCATGAAAGGATCTTCCCTCTTATCCCATGACAACTTCATTTATGTATGAAGGACCTTGTCACAGGCTTTCTAGAAATCTAAGTACAGTATGTCCACGGGATCCCCCTTGTCCACATGTTTGTTGACCCCTTCAAAAAAACTCTAATAGATTAGTAAGACACGATCTCCCTTTACAGAAACCATGTTGACTTTTGCATAACCATTTATGTTCTTCTATGTGTCTGACAATTTTATCCTTTACTATTGTCTCAACTAATTTGCCTGGTACTGACGTTAGACTTACTTGTCTGTAATTGCCAGGATCACCTCTAGAGCCCTTCTTAAATATTGGCGTTACATTGGCTATCTTCCAGTCACTGGGCACAGTAGCTGATTTAAAGGACAGGTTACAAACCATAGTTAATAGTTCCGCAATTTCACATTTCAGAACTCTTGGGTGAATGCCATCTGGTCCTGGTGACATGTTACTGTTAAGTTTCTCAGTTAATTCCAAAACCTCCTCTAGTGACACTTCAATCTGTGACAATTCCTCAGATTTGTCACCTACAAAAAACGCTCGGGTTTGGGAATCTCCCTAACATCCTCAGCCGTGAAGACTGAAGCAAAGAATTCGTTTAGTTTCTCCACGATGACTTTATCGTCTTTAAGTGCTCCTTTTGTATCTCGATCGTCCAGGAGCCCCACTGGTTGTTTAGCAGGCTTCCTGCTTCTGATGTACTTAAAAAACATTTTGTTATTACCTTCTGAGTTTTTGGCTAGCTGTTCTTCAAACTCCTTTTTGGCTTTTCTTATTACATTTTTAGTTTAATTTGGCAGTGTTTTATGCTCCTTTCTATTTACCTCACTAGGATTTGACTTCCGCTTTTTAAAAGATGCCTGTTTATCTCTCACTGCTTCTTTTACATGGTTGTTAAGCCACGGTGGCTTTTTTTTTTAGTTCTTTTACTGTGTTTTTTAATTTGGGGTATACATTTAAATTGAGCCTCTATTATGGTGTCTTTGAAAAGTGTCCCTGCAGCTTGCAGGGGTTTCATTCTAGTCACTGTACTTTTTAATTTCTGTTTAACTAACCTCCTCATTTTTGCATAGTTCCCCTTTCTGAAATTAAATGCCACAGTGTTGGGCTGTTGAGGTGTTCTGCCCACCACAGGAATGTTAAATGTTGTTATATTATGGTCACTATTTCCAAACGGTCCTGTTATAGTTACCTCTTGGACCAGATCCTGCGCTCCACTTAGGACTAGATCGAGAGTTGCCTCTCCCCTTGTGGGTTCCTATTCCAGCTGTTCCAAGAAGCAGTCATTTAAAGTATTGAGAAATTTTGTCTCTGCATTTCATTCTGAGGTGACATGTACCCAGTCAGTATGGGGATAATTGAAATCCGCCACTATTATTGAGTTTTTTATTTTGATAGCCTCTCTAATCTCCCTTAGCATTTCATTGTCACTATCACTGTCCTGGTCAGGTGGTCGATAATAGATCCCTACTGTTATATTCTTATTAGAGCATGGAATTACTACCCATAGAGATTCTATGGAACATGTGGATTCATTTAAGATTGTTATTTCATTTGATTCCACATTTTCTTTCACATATAGTGCCTCCCTCCCTGCACGACCTGTTCTGTCCTTCCGATATATTTTATACCCCGGAATGATTGTGTCCCATTGATTGTCCTCACTCCACCAGGTTTCTGTGATGCCTATTATATCAATATCCTCCTTTAACACGAGGCACTCTAGTTCACCCATCTTATTATTTAGACTGCTAGCATTTGTGTACAAGCACTTTAAAAATTTGTCACTGTTTATTTGTCTGCTCTTTTCTGATGTGTCAGATTCTTTATGTGAATGTTTCTCATCTGATTTGGCCCATACTTTATCCTCTTTCATCCCCTCCTCCTGACTAAAACCTAGAGAATCTCTATCAATAGACTCTCCTCTAAGAGAAGTCTCTGTCCGATCCATGTGCGCCTCTGCAGCAATCGGCTTCCCCCCTCCCCCATCTCTTAGTTTAAAAACTGCTCTACAACCTTTTTAAGTACCAGCAGTCTGGATCCACTTTGGTTTAGATGGAGCCCATCCTTCCTGTATAGGCTTCCCTGTCCCAAAAGTTTCCCAAGTTCCTAATAAATCTAAACCCCTCCTCTCTACACCATCGTCTCATCCACGCATTGAGACTCTGAAGCTCTGCTGGCCTATCTGGCCCTGCGCGTGGAACTAGAAGCATTTCTGAGAATGCCACCACAGAGGTCCTGGATTTCAGTCTCTTTCCTAGCAGCCTAAATTTGGCCTCCAGGACGTCTCTCCTACCCTTCCCTACGTCATTGGTGCCTACCTGTACCACGACCACCAGCTCTTCCCCAGCACTACACATAAGTCTATCTAGATGCCTCAAGAGAGCCGCAACCTTTGCACCAGGCAGGCAAGTCACCATACAGTTCTCCTGGTCATCACAAACCCAGCTATCTCTGTTTCTAATGATCGAATCTCCCATTACTAACACCTGCCTTTTCCTAATGACTGGAGTTCCCTCCGCCGAAGAGGTAACCTCAGTACAAGAGGATACCCTGTCATCATCTGGAAGGAGGATCCCAACTATGGGAAGGTTTCCCTCTGTTCCCATTGACTGCTCTCCTTCTCTGGGTCTTTCATCCTCCTTAACAGCACAGGGGGTGTCTGACCAGAGGTGGGACAAATCTACAGTGTCCTGGAAAGCCTCATCAACATACCTCTCTGCCTCCCTTAGCTCCTCCTGTTCCGTCACCCTGGCCTCCAAAGCCCGTACACAGTCTCTGAGGACCAGTAGCTCCTTCCACCGAATGCACACATACACCAACAGGGCAGGTAATCATACATACTACACTGAGTGTAATAAACAGGATAGCCCCCACTCTGCTGCTGGGCTTCTGCCTGCATTTTCTCCTACAGTTACCTAGGTTAATGATAGGATTTTTGTTTAAATCAAGAAGTTTTGATTATAGTTTAGTTTAAAGGTTTTAAAGAATAGCAAGTGTACCTCGCCCCCTTCCCACTCCCCTTAGAAACTCCCTGTTAGCAGTCCTATTCACAAGGCTCCCTCTTTGGTTACTCACTGCTTTATAAAGCCCTGGCCTTCTTGATAGCCCCACCCCCTGACTAAAGCTCAGCCAATGAACAGAGGCTTCTAGATTTCAAACCTTGTTTAGAAGCTCACAGCTTCCAGCTGCCGGCCACAGCACATGGTCCTTCAAACAAACAAACAGACAGACAAACACAAGCTCAGCACGCAGCAAGTAACCCCCAAACACAAACACACAGCCACTTACCCCAAGGGTCCCGTATTTGCTTCTCCTTCACCTGGAGAACTCTCTCTCGGAACTCCCTGTTAGCGGTCCCTGTTCGCAAAAGAATCATCATATAACTGATGATCATGGAATTTGTATCTAGCCTCCTCAGCATGCATGCTTAGAGAAAGAACATTGACAGGTCCCTATCCCAAGAAGTTTACATGCTTAGGGCCCAATCCTGCACAGGGAATCTATGCAAGTGATTCTTACACTCCAGTAGGTATCTCAGGGCCTAAATTAGACAGAGCACAGAAAGGAATGACCAAGAATGTGGGAGGTGGGATGAGGTTTCCAACAGTGAAAGTGTGAGATATGCTTATTAGGTAAGTATCTTTTTAGGGAACCATAGCACTGGTTGTGTCAGTGTTTGGGTTATTAACCAGTTTTATTTTTCTCTGGGGTTTACAGCATGGCTATTTTTTATTTGGATCTGAAATTTAACCACATCAGTGATACCTAATGTTCCAGTTGTGGGGTATAGAACAAATCTAAGACCAATCCTGCAGTCTTTACTCAGCCTTTACTTAGGAAAAAGCCCCTTCACTTCAGACTTTGTCTAAATACTGCAGGAGATTGCTCCATGAGTGCTACCCCATGTATCTGGTATTCGACACTCAGATACTTTGGTTAACAGTGCAGTATAAAAACTAGGGCTGTCAAGTAATTTTAAAAAATCACGATTAATCGTGTGATTAAAAAAATTAATCGTGATTAATCGTGCTGTTAAACAATAGTAGAATACCATTTATTTAAATATGTTTGGATTTTTTCTACATTTTCAAGTATATTGATTTCAATTACAACAGAATACAAAGTGTATATGCTCACTTTATATTTATTTTTATTACAAATATTTGCACTGTAAAAACAAAGAAATAGTATTTTTCAATTCACCTAATACAAGTATTGTAGTGCAATCTCTTTATTATGAAAGTTCAATTTACAAATATAGAATTACGTGTAAAAAAACATTCATGCAAAAATAAAATAAAGTAAAACTTTAGAGCCTACAAGTCCATCAGTCCTACTTCAGCCAATCACTCAGAAAAACAAGTTTGGTTACAATTTGCAGGCGATAATGCTGCCAGTTCTTGTTTACGATGTCACCTGAAAGTGAGAACAGGCATTTGCATGGCAGTGTTGTAGCCAGCGTCACAGGATATTTACATGCCAGATGCGCTAAAGATTCATATGTCCCTTCATGCTTCAACCACCATTCTAGAGGCCATGCGTCCATGCTGACGACGGTTCTCCTCGATAACAATCCAAAGCAGAGTGGACCGACTCATGTTCATTTTCATTATCTGAGTCAAATGCCACCAACAGAAGGTTGATTTTCCTTTTTGGTGGTTCAGGTTCTGTAGTTTCCGCATCTGAGTGTTGCTCTTTTAAGACTTCTGAAAGCATGCTCCTCACCTTGTTCCTCTCAGATTTTGGATGGCACTTCAGATTCTTAAACCTTGAGTTGAGTGCTGTAGCTATTTTTAGAAATCTCACATTGGTACTTTCTTTGCATTTTGTCAAATCAGCAGTGAAAGTGTACTTAAAACAAATGTGCTGAGTCATCATCCAAGGCTGCTATAACATGAAATATATGGCAGAATGCAGGTAAAACAGAAAGGAGACATACAATTCTCACCCAAGAAGTTCAATCACAAATTTAATTAACACATTATTTTTTTAACGAGTATCATCAGCATGGAAGCATGTCCTCTAGAATGGTGGCCAAAGCATGAAGGGGCATATGAATGTTTAGCATATCTGGCATGTAAATACCTTGCAATGCTGGCTGCAAAAGTGCCATGCAAATGCCTGTTCTTACTTTCAGGTGACATTGTAAATAGGAAGCTGGCAGCATTATCTCCCGTAAATGTAAACAAACTTGTTTGTCTTAGTGATTGGCTGAACAAGAAGTAGGACTGAGTGGACTTGTAGGATCTAAAGTTTTACATTGTTTTGTTTTTGAGTGCAGTTATGTAACAAAAAAAATCTACATTTTTAAGTTACACTTTCACGATAAAGAGATTGCTCTACAGTACTATGAGGTGAATTGAAAAATACTATTTCTTTTGTTCATTGTTTTTACAGTGCAAATATTTGTAATCAATTATAAAGTTGAGCACTATACACTTTGTATTCTGTGTTGTAACAGAAATCAATATATTTGAAAATGTAGAAAAACATCCAAAAATATTTAATAAATTTCAATATCTTATGTCATGAATATCTGGTTCAAATTTTAAACCAATTTGTTTCAACTGGGTTCCTACCACTTTAATGTTTGCTTTTCATGACTATTTTAGGGAAAGTTTTCTGGTTGAAATAGTCAGCAAAATAGAGGGCTTTAAGCAAATGTTTCAGCAGTCATGGAAAATGAATTACTTAAAATTTAATTTTGTAATCATGAGTATTTCCACCAGAAACCTGATTCTGAGTCAGTCATCCAAACAGGCCACGGACATAGACCATTTGATCTATGTGTCCAATCAAAATAGCTTGGATAGTGAATTGGAATATGGAAAATGCAAAAATAATAGTCTCAACACACTATTCAAGAGGAATCCACAGGCTGAAATACATCTGAACAAATCATAATAATTTTGAAAACTAACATATCTGTAAAAACACAGCCTGTTTGTATATTTTTTTGCAAACACAAAAGAGGGCTAAGTTAATTGAATACATTATGCATCACAAGTTTCAGCCATATTGAATTTCTTAACATTCTAACAGAACATTGGCACTTAAAGGAACCTTGCCCAGTTTAATGCAGAGGAACATAGAAACTAAACAGTTAATTCATAAATGGGGATGGAGCATGATTATTTTTAAAATTTTTCAGAAAAACATCTTAGCCATTTGTACATCGTGGGAAAGGAAGGAAAAGAAATAATTTCATTTGCTTTATTGTGCTCATATAAGAAAATGAAGGCTTTATTATCAAACTGAAATCTTTTAGTCTTTTCAGCTTTAATATGAACTAATGCTCTGGGATACTTAATGGGAAAAACTACATTTAGAAAAGTTGTACGTGCACAGTAACTTTTTTCCAACAAAAAATTCATGAGGAATGATAGCACATGGATTTTGTATGTGTGAGCAGTGGCTTTGTCAATGTTACTTTTTGGGGGGAAAGGAATATAAATGAAAACAATTTATATTGATATTTAAATATTGACATGAACAGACAAACTCGGGCATTTTGTGTTAAGATTTTGTGTTAAGATTCATTCTCAGTCCTTGTCACTTTGTTTCTAGGTATTACAAGGATCTCAAGCCAAAGTTATGTGCCATATCTGATCAGTATTCAGCATATGTTTCAGGCACAGTATCATCCTTAATTTTGAATGTACTTGCTTTTGTCACTTTGTGGCATCACAACATGGATCTCACTTAAACATAAATTTGTGTGTTAAATTAGTACTTTGAATGAGTTACACTTTTTAATAACCTCAAATAGGAAAAGTGAAAAACTCAGCTAACCTTTTTTCATGCATAAAAAGGAACATTTCATTTACCTTTAATTGTCATATGAAGTAGATTACAACAGAGTATGTAACTTTTTTGTTTCTTTTGTGAAAGATTTTCAATATTTTTGGAACGGTTCAGCTCTTAAGGATTCTCTGTAAAACCCTGTTTCAGTGTTTGTTTCTTTTGTTTTGTTTTCATATTTGAGTATATCATATCTTACCTATCTCTGCACAGTTAGAGTAAGAATATAGGAGGAGTAGAATACTGGAAAATTCTTAATAACTCTGAGTTAACCAGTCAACATTAGGACTGCCGTTTTTTCATGACAATTGTGATTGGGTGTTTACCCCACACTAGGGGGAAAGGGGCTAATGGAGGCCCCATGGGCCTGCCTAAGCCCATCTCAGAAAGGAGCAGTGGAGGTGAGTCCTCCAAGCAGCCTAGACAGGCTGCTCAGGAAGCAACCAATTGGAGAGAGGAGGCATGAAGCAGCCAATCAGGGCCCAGCAGGCTAGTACAAAAGGAGCTGCAGGGCAGAGCAGAGTTAGTTACTGCAGGGAGCCCAAGGGGTGAGGACTGTGTTCCTAGCAGGCTACAGCAAGGGTAGCACCTTGGACAGAGCTGTTGCTGTCAGAGACTGGGGAAGCAATAGGAGGCTCCTAGCAAGCTTCTGGGCCTGGGTAGCTGAATACCCTGCAGTAAGGGCGAAGAATATGCTGGAGCTGTAGGGAAGTGGTCCAGGGAATTAAAGCAACATTGAACAAAGTTAGAGATGTATCTGGAGACTGCTAAATACAAAGTTTGTGAATTGGGACCTGGAGCAGTGGGTAGGCGTAGGGTTCCCTCCTCTCCCATTTGCTACTGGGAAAGTAGCTTGACTGGTCTTATTGGAAAACAACACCTATCCCTGAAAGGGGGAAATGCAGATGGTGACAGGGCCAGTGGGCCAAGTCAAAGAGGATGCTGTGGTACTTGCACTGAGGTGGTTTGCAGGTGGACAAGATGATGGGAGCGGCACCACCAGAAGAGAGTGTGCTGGCTGGCAGAGCTAATTCCCATGATGGCCAACAGGAGGTGCCACTGTGGTGAGTGGGCCCTGTCACAGCGACTTCAGAGGAAAAATCCAGATTAAGTGGAAAAGGACAAACACTTTGATGGAAAAGCAAAAGATTAAAAATCACAGGTATCTTTTTCATCCAGAAAACTACATTATGTCTTGTGCAAATAAAAAGAGTACTTCAATAACAATGAATGTGTAAGATGCCCTACCTTTGTAAATACTAGGGCTGGTCAAAAACAAATTTGCAAAAAACACTTGTGTAATTTCATTTCTGTTCTTCGTTAAAATTTTATTTTTGTGGACACTTTTTGGGGCTACTAACTTCCATTGATTTCAAAGTAGGAGTCCAGCTTGGTCCTTTTTCCTATCCATGTTGTAGCTAAGTTCCTGCTCTCCTCGCTTCCCATGCAGCACTTGTGCCAAAATGTGCAAGTCTAATATCTATCACAACGTGAGACTATTTGATTATACCATTCCTATGACAGCCTTGACAAAAATAAAATATTTTAATCATATCTACCTTTAATCTGGACACAAGTCAGTGACAATGCTGATGTTAGCATTATGTTTTTAGTTGTCAGACTCCCATCAAAAAAGATGACTTATGTGCTCCAGCCACATTCCATCTTGTGTATAATCTGGGTTTGTAGTATGATGATGACACACGTTATGGCACAATCTGTGCTGTATCCCCTCTCTGTGACTAAATTAGTGAGGATAACTGCCTGCGACTACTTCCTGATAATGGGTTGAGTCCTATAGATCTAGTAGTAAAAAAAAAAAATCTATGCTGAAGGCCTAGGATTTAAACTGGACTATGGGGGCAGAGGGTGATTACAACTGCATACTGTGACCAACTGGACATAAATATAGATGGTTGACTAGTCCAGTTTAGTGAGGTGTTCAGCTACTCCCCTGTTCCACCAGTTAGTATTAACAACAAAAAAAGACTTAAGGCTATCAAGCAAAGAGAAATTTGAGCTCCAGTTGCTCTGAGACAACACAACTGGGATTTAGCAAAACTTTAAATAAATCACATCAGAAGGTCCCCAAACATACACAAAGCTGTGTAAATTTAGGAGAGTTTGAGCTCTACAATAAACATTACATGGATATTCTTGACCCAAAAGTTGGGGTCCTCTCAGTGGTCCAGGTGAGAGTAGAAATTGGTGGTAGTCAGGTATTTTTCTTTGTTGTAATTTTATTTATAATAAATGTTGTGGCAAGGCACCTTCTTGGTCTCGCCAGCCTCAGCTGTTTTTAGCCTTAGTGAGATGGGCTTGGGTAAAACAGTCCTAAGATGCATAGGGGCAGTCCACTTCTTCTCTCAGCCAGTCTTTTGGGCTTGTTTTTCTTCCCTTATGGGAGGAAATGCAGCCTCCCCTCCTGGTGAGGCTTGCTGTCTTGCTGCTCCTAGCCTACTGGCAGCTTGACTCCTCCTCTCTCTCATCCTTCCCTCTCCTCCCAACAGGGAGGGTTTAAAAAGGTCTCAGGCAGCCCTTAGTTGGAACCAGCTGATCCTAATTGACCTCAGGTAACTCCCTGTCAGCTGATCCTAACTGATTCTCTGGTAACTCCTTCTCAGTGGAACCTGATTGACCTGTAGTTATCCCTCCTCAGTTGATAGGGAGGAGGGCCTTTTAACCTTCTGGGACTGTTTTCCAACCCTCCCCACCTTGCAGCTGTCTGTCCTGACTTTATCACAATGTACAAAGTCCTGTGTCTGAGCACAGAAGGAACCAAAGAGCAGAAAATAGCTTCTCTGGCTCACAGCACCAAGAACACTCTTCCCAGTCTGAATCGCTGGCCCAAAAATTCTTCCCCGGTTTCTTCCAGGGTCAGCCACACCCTTTTAGCTGCTCCTTGAGGCTGTCCCTCACTCCATCTGTTCTTGTCTGCCGTTAGTTTCTGCGAGATCTCAAACATGCATAAATGCCCCTCTACCCAAAACACTTTTCAGCCAAAAGCTTCTGCGTGAGTTCACACCCACCTTTTGCCTTAGGTGGAGCGTATGCCTATAGTTCTGTTAACTGAAGAGTGAGTTCACACTTACCAATCTTACTGGGGTTTGAACTCAAACCTATACCAAGGTTTCATCTACCTCAGAACAATGTTTATAATTATCTTGTGCTCGATTAATAGAGCTAAAAGAAACCACAGTAAAGTGAACTAGACAATACACAAATGTAAAACTAAGAATTTGGGGGGCTCTTTTTTTTTTTTTTTAACAGAGCTGATTGTGAGTTTAGAACATATCAAAAACAAAATATTACTTCTAAATAGCTTTTCATAGAAAATTGCAATTAAATTACTCTCCTTGCTTTTGTTTGGAAGGAAAATGCAGTAATTATCTCTACTACTCGCGGCATCTACAGATAATATTTACTAAAATAATATATTAAAAATGAATCCAACAATTTTCAGAAAAGGTGACTGCTTAAATACCTTCATAATTTTAATGATTCTGGTTTCAGAAGACAGCCACTTCCTAGGCAAAAGTCTAGTTTGCTGACAAAATTGGAGATCATTATTAAGGGAGCCAGATCCTCAACTAGTGTAAATCAGCATAGTCCTACTGACCTCAGTGGAGCTATGCCAATTTATACAAGCTGTTGATCTGGCCCTTTTACTAACAGTGGGATAGGTGTATGCAGAGTTTTTCCATCCGTGTAACTCTCACATGGCACATTTTAAATTTAAAAATATTGAAATCCTCATTACAAAATCTGACAATGAGAGGGTTCTGGGATAGAGGTGGGTAGGTTTAAACTAAGAATTTCAAGATTGCTTTGGTGTATGGTCCATCGTTCGCCAGACACTAGCCCTAGACAAAGTTCCATCTCTTGTTCCTGTTCATAAATTCTAAAAAATTGTCTCTTATTCTATGGCTGGAATGGATTTTACTTTGAACACGAAATGAATCTTTCTTACATGTCAGTGGTGTCGTGCAAGGAAAAGCAACTACTAACGATAAAGCATTGGACACAGGAGGTGAAATCTTGTTTACTGTATATGCTCACCAAAGCAACTTCATGCTCTCCAGTGCTTAGTGGGGTTCAGTTTTCTTCCTGGGCCTTTGCATCAGACCACTCTTTCTCCGGGACAGGCTGACTTGCTGCTTAAATAGCATGCTTGTATTTAGAATCATAGAATATCAGGGTTGGAAGGGACCTCAGGAGGTCATCTAGTCCAACCCCCTGCTCAAAGCAGGACCAATCCCCAACTAAATCATCCCAGCCAGGGCTTTGTAAAGCAGGGCCTTAAAAACCTCTAAGGAAGGAGATTCCACCACCTCCCTAGGTAACGCATTCCTGTGTTTCACCATCCTCTTAGTGAAAATTTTTTTCCTAATATCCAACCTAAACCTCCCCCACTGCAACTTGAGACCATTACTCCTTGTTCTGTCATCTGCTACCACTGAGAACAGTCTAGATCCATCCTCTTTGGAACCCCCTTTCAGGTAGCTGAAAGCAGCTATCAAATCCCCCCTCATTCTTCTCTTCCGCACACTAAACAATCCCAGTTCCCTCAGCCTCTCCTCATAAGTCATGTGTTCCAGTTCCCTAATCATTTTTGTTGCCCTCTGCTGGATGTTTTCCAATTTTTCCACATCCTTCTTGTAGTGTGGGGCCCAAAACTGGACACAATACTCCAGATGAGGCCTCACCGATGTCGAATAGAGGGGAACGATCACATCCCTCGATCTGCTGGCAATGCCCCTACTTATACATCCCAAAATGCCATTGGCCTTCTTGGCAACAAGGGCACACTGTTGACTCATATCCAGCTTTTTGTCCACTGTAACCTCTAGGTCCTTTTCTGCAGAACTGCTGCTGAGCCATTCGGTCCCTAGTCTGTAGCGGTGCATGGGATTCTTCTGTCCTAAGTGCAGGACTCTGCACTTGTCCTTATTGAACCTCATCAGATTTCTTTTGGCCCAATCCTCTAATTTGTCTAGGGCCCTCTGTATCCTATCCCTAACCTCCATCGTATCTACCTCTCCTCCCAGTTTAGTATCATCTGCAAACTTGCTGAGCGTGCAATCCACACCATCCTCCAGATCATTTATGAAGATATTGAACAAAACTGGCCCGAGGACCGACCCTTGGGGTACTCCGCTTGATACCGGCTGCAACTAGACATGGAGCCATTGATCTCTACTCGCTGAGCCTGACAATCTAGCCAACTTTCTATCCACCTTATAGTCCATTCATCCAGCCCATACTTCTTTAACTTGCTGGCAAGAATACTGTGGGAGACCATGTCAAAAGCTTTGCTAAAGTCAAGGAACAACACGTCCACTGCTTTCCCCTCATCCACAGACCCAGTTATCTCTTCATAGAAGGCAATTAGATTAGTCAGGCATGACTTGCCCTTGGTGAATCCGTGCTGACTGTTCCTGATCACTTTCCTCTCCTCTAAGTGCTTCAGAATCGATTCCTTGAGGACCTGCTCCATGATTTTTCCAGGGACTGAGGTGAGGCTGACTGGCCTGTAGTTCCCCGGATCCTCCTTCTTCCCTTTTTTAAAGATGGGCACTACATTAGCCTTTTTCCAGTCGTCCGGGACTTCCCCCGATCATCATGAGTTTTCAAAGATAATGGCCAATGGCTCTGCAATCAATTTCGCCAACTCCTTTAGCACTCTCGGATGCAGCACATCCGGCCCCATGGACTTGTGCTCGTCCAGCTTTTCTAAATAGTCCCGAACCACTTCTTTCTCCACAGAGGGCTGGTCACCTCCTCCCCATGCTGTGCTGCCCAATACAGCAGTCTGGGAGCTGACCTTGTTCATGAAGACAGAGGCAAAAAAAGCATTGAATACATTAGCTTTTTCCACATCCTCTGTCACTAGGTTGCCTCCCTCATTCAGTAAGGGGCCCACACTTTCCTTGACTTTCTTCTTGTTGCTAACATACCTGAAGAAACCCTTCTTGTGACTTTGTGTGGCTTGTTTGCCTCACAAGGCTGTATTAAAGGTTGAACTGGTACCATCATCTGTAATTAAGGTTGTTCAACACATCCTATTATAAGACCCTGTTTTCAGCTGTTTATAATTTTCCCAGACTAACCGTTTGGCCTGAAATTTTCCATGTTCAATGTCTGCTAAAGGCAGAATTTTATTTATTTATTTATTTATTTAAAGTTTCAGCTAAAATGGGTCACCTGTTTCTCACAACAAGGTGAAGCAAAAATACATTGTTTTACCCATATTAAAAAAAATTACAGCCATTTTGTTGAGAAGCCCTACTCCTCCCAAGCACTGAAACAGGGACTTGAAATTTGGTCAGGGGGTTGCCATGGTGTCAGGGGTGTGTCCGATGCCAGACCGGTGAAATTCACCCAAATTTGGAAAATTATGAGTCTCTGAAAAATCTCAACTCACATGTAATCAGTAGAGACTTGTTGGAATTTAGCAGCTAAAATCTCTGAAGATTCCATCTGTACTAGGCATGCTCTACCATGGGGATGCAAGGACTGAGCAGGACTTAAATTTACAAGGAATTTCCTATCAGTTAGGGAAACTGGCTTTCACGCACCAGAACTGAAAGCAGAGAGTCCGTCACTCCTGGGCTCTCAATGTCTTCCTGCTGGAGCCCAGGCAGTGGAGAAGGGGGAAGCTGACTGACTGGAATGCAGAGCAGCCAGGGTTTGGACAGGTGCACTGGAATTTGCAGGCGCCAAAGGGTGGATAGCAGCTGACTGGTCAGGGAGGGAATGGAAGCAGAGGGAGACAGGGTGTGGTGCAGCAGGGCAACAATGGGGGAAGAGGACAGGAGCTGAGTCATGAAGGGCTTGTAAAGGAGCAGAGGGTAATCAGGGAACGAGCTGGAGGATAGGAGAGTTGGATTGGAGAGAGGGCAGTAGTAGGACAGGAGCTGGGGCATTGGGGGTGTGCATAGGAGCACAGAAGGCAGACTCAGAAGCTGGTGTGAATAGGAGAAGCCGGGGAGGAGGCAGGAGCCAAGTTGTGGAGTGCAAGAAGGATAGTGAAACAGGAAAAGTCAGACAAGAGTATAGAGGGGAAGAGAGAGGCTGAGGAGGGGGCAATAATCACTAGAGCATACTCCTCTCCAGACAATGGAATCTGGCTCAGAGATTTCCATGGCAGCTGGACCATAAAAGCCTTTGTAAGTATACTACTGAAATCTAGAGTAGCAAGTAAAGACAATGTGCAAATGCCTCATAAAACAATGAAAGAAAAATATCTGCTTCAGTTAAATCCCAGAGAAAGACAATATGGATGAGTTTTTTCGCTAGAGAAATATATTTTCTCTGTAGCTGTGAGGCCACATAGCATTTCTTACGGAAACAGAGATTTTGTTCAAATCTTACCAATTTTCATAAGCATTGTGACAAAGGTATACACATTTTACTATCCAACTTAGCAAAAGTCTTGTCCCTTCTTTTGTTGCTACCTTTTTACAGTTCAAGACGTGGTTTAGGCTGGAATAAACTTCTGGTTTTCAAAAAGTTAATTCCACACAGTAGTATGATTTATGGATAAGGCTTTACTGGGAAGAATTACAATTATTCTCACAATTTAAATATCTTCTTGGTGCCAGAACTACTTGTATCCTTTTAAAGGCCATCTTTCTGACTGGCAGCTAGCACGAGAACAGAGGATGGTCATTTCCCTTTCCGTTCCCTGAAGCCACGTTAATCAGCCTTTGGCATTGCTATCGGAAGGCATAAAAACGGGACTCCACATACTGCATATGCAGGCCTGGCTGAGGATCAGCTGGAAATACTGGAGCCTATGTACTCAGACATACAGATCTCATTTCTGTAGCAATATAAGAGGTCAGACAAGGGCTTCAGCAGGCTAATGATGGTGTGGAAACCATTTGCATCCTCAACTTGTGGTTTAAAAGGCGTTCCGTTCGGATAGATGCTGAGACTGCGATGCCTAACAGGTGTGTGGTTAAGTCTTCAAGGGAGCCGCTCCTGTGTAAGATGGGACACCCAAATGCTGGCATTCATCCCATGAAAAAGTCTGTAACCACTACATCTGAGATAAAGCTAAGCCCCGTCATGTCTAAATGTGGCGCAGCAATTCCTTGAATGCCGTCCGCATGGCCACAATCGGGGCACCCACACAGCAAATGTCCAATGAAGAGTTGATTCAGAAGGTAAATAACACAGTCATAATAAAGTCCACTAGATCCTGAGGGATGGTAGGCAGGACACATAAAGTGCCCGGAATTCAGCCACAGGGGAGGTGCTGCGGTAGAGAAGGAGGTCAGAAAAGTAAGTATTTGGAGGAGCTGGGAAGAGCAGGGGAGGAGGTATAAGCACACTACACCATGAAGAATTTTAAGAACATGGATATCAGAGCAAACATACAAATGTATAACAAAATGTGATTCAGAAAATAAGTGAACTTTATTTTTCATCAAGATATCCCCCCCTCCCCTTCACAGAGTCGCACACCTCATAATGCTAATTGTCTCAGATGTATGGTCACCCAAATAATTTTACCTGCTCTACTACTATTCTTCCACTCCCCGCCATGCTGGTTAATGCCAACGCCGTTGTTCCAGTATCCATTGCTACACCATTAAGAGGTGCCCCCCATAGGATGTCCTCTTACACGTCGCTCACTAACTCGCATGCTGTGCAGTTCCCTTTGCTATACATGCTGACTGAAGACTGAATTCCAGGTTGCACTCAAACCCTTTCTTGGTGTAACTTTACCTATGTACAACAAATATACACCTACTTTACACTACATCTGCAGAATGCAGGAAACCATGTCTGAACTACAGGGATCCTGTTAAAACATGCTATTGGCAGACGAGGAGATGGTATCAATTTTAAAGAAATAACGTGTCCTGTAGTTGTCCATGTTATGTTGGAGCCACTTGATTCAAGTCTGCAGTAGTGTCATCTTACACAGGGTTACACAAGTGTACACGGTTAATTAATGGACTTAGAAACGTTTTAAAGTGTTAGCCTAAATGCTCTGTAGTCCGCAAGTTTTCAGCTGACAACTAACAAAGTAATAAGCAGTAAATTCTGCTGCTGCTTTATATGCGAAAGTACTTTCAGGTTCCTCAGCATGTATCGCTGCAGTTTGTCATTTCACAAGGGCAGTACCCCTCCAATAAAAGATTGCCCTAATGGAAAAAAAAACCTCGTGTTTTAAATAATTAAGATATCAAAATATTTAGAAAAAATTAGTATATGTTATGTGGTAGCAAGGATGGGTTTCTTGAGAGGATACTGCCAGTAAGTGATTACTATAACATACACTCAATTTTGGAAAAGTTTTGTGTTAATGATTGATTTTGTTTTGTGGCCATGCCTGGGTTTATTTGGGTTTTATTGTTGTGGGTTTTTTTTTTGTTTTTGTTTTTGTTTTTTTTTACCAGTTGTAATAAGGTTGTAACATGTAAGAGACTTGGCCCTGCTCACAAGACCTGGTTTAGACTTACAAAAGGTCTGATCTATTTGATATACTGAGGGCCACAACTGGGCATGGCTAGAGGGCAGATCCCCAGCTCTGGAAGGTTGTTGCAGCCAGATGTAATTTGGAGCAACCTTGAAGCTGCTCTGAATTATACTGGGGATTGAGCCAGTCTCCAACAGCCCCAGGATTGCAGCAGCACAAATATGTCTTAAATTTACCATCTCTCTATGCCCCACGCATAGCTGCACTGAACTGAGCTCTGGCATACCTGAAGATCTGGGCCCTGGTGTCTGCATTTAAAATACTGTCCCTGTTTTTCAGCAACCAAAATATGGATAACGTATGGGTGTACAAGGAATTTGGTAGCAATTTTCTGAAATGATTATAGTAAACTGTAGTCTGTTATGTTGTTTTGCTGCTGGCTGCTGGTAATAATTTGCTCTGTGTTTTTTAAAGAATAGACCCCAAAAGAAATTTGCCAGCATCTGTCTCAATCAAAATGCAGAAAGTCATAATAAGGAAACAGTATTTGAAAGAAGTGAGAACTATGTTCTCTGCATGCAGATTTTTTTTAAATTACTTTGAATTTTGCAGACTGTAGTCATTATACAGCTATTTATGAGGGAATTGTTGTTGTCTACAAAAAAAACCCTGAGAAAATTGTCTACCTAAAAGTTAGTACTCCCATCAAATGTTACCACTTAATATTTTCTTAGAGAACATTTTCAGAGGATCCTTAGAAAACATGAACCCCATTTTTAGTGCAAATTAATATTGATTAACAGTGCAGCCTGTGAAAGGATTTTGTTACAGTTTTCAAGGGCCTCAGACATTTACAATTTTGTTTAAGAATGTTATTTTAGTTAATACTTTTAGACAAATTACAAATTTTACCTAATTATTGTTTAGTGTCTGTTTTACTGTTAGACACCTATAATTGTGTGTATAAACAGTTGCTTAAAATATGTCTATTGATTATACATCAACCAAGGAAGAAAGAACAAAATATGCCTCAAAAATATAAATGTGTCCTTCCGCCATTCAATTCATGCCACAAAATTATTCAGAATTTCACTGTAATTGCCAGTCAATAGGCACTTAAAATATTTAAAAATACAGGTGGAGCTGAGCAAAATTAGAAAATGTCCTTATCCAAATGAAATGTTGAACATTTTTTCTCAAAAATTGGACAATTTTAGAGCCATTTTTATTGCACATTAGAGAGAGAGAAACAGCAAGTGTTGCGCATTTTCTGTGAAATCAAACTATTTTCATGTAACTGAAGTCAGCGGCAGCTTTTGGTCTTCTATCTGTCTCAAGTTAGGCCTTTAAATATTAAGGCGCAAACAACTGGGGAAAATATATTTCTTTGCAAGGGGCCCGCCCAAGGCCTGTGTTCCACTCAAGTCCTACTTAAGACCATAGGTTTAGTGATGCATTGGCCTCGTTCTGGCCCAGGTGTAAAATTCATCTTTAGGGAACACTTCTGAACATTTGAACTTTAATTACTGGAGCATTTTCAGACTTCATCACTGAGGAGGCATCTTCATCATTCTGAGTTGGACTCTGACGGCTTCCCTAGTTGTCCTTGTTCAGCATTGCTCTACCAGTGAATCTTATCTGCTGAGACTCACCAGAGTCCAGTTACTGTCAGATTAAGTCAGACCGCTATAGAGAGCAATGTTGAAAGAAGAAAGTTTGATTGGGGGAAAAAAAAAATAGACAAACTTCCTTTTCCTGCCATGCGGTAACAATAAAACATCTAGATTCATCTTAGATCTGTAAAAAACATAACAGAAGTGGAACTGTAAGGGCATGTCTACACAGGAACACCCAGGAAAGTTAACGTGAATCAGCTAAAGGTGTGAGTCAACGCACATAAATTAAAGTGCATTAAATCCCCATGTGGATGTACTCACTGAGGAGTAAAGTGGTCTTAGTTCATTCTTGAACATACTAGAACATATGAGCACTGACTTCATACCTTTAGTTAATTCTCCTAAAAACTTTCCTGGGTGTTCCTTGTGTAGGCATGCCCTTAGAGTTCCTCCACTTTTATGTAGGCCTAGTCTACCCTAGAAAATTAGGTCAATTTAACAACATCAGTTGGGATGTGAAAAATTCGCACACCGGAATAGTGTTGTTAAAATGACTTTAGTCCCCTTCTAGACCATGCTAGGTCAATGGAAGATTTCTTCCAATCTACTGCTTCTCAGGGAGAAAGATTACCTATGCTGACTGGAAAACCCCCTGCATTGGTGGAGGTAGTGTCTACACTGAAGCACTACTGCTGTGCCACTGTAGCTTTTTGAGTGTAGATGTATATTTTCAGAAATATTAAACCGTAGGAAGCAAGTTTACATGTCATTTCATACCACGTAAGATTCATCATCTCCACTACTTCCACCTAAAATTAATATCAGTCCTCTTGATTTCCTGCTGCATCCCATATAAAGGGGTTTTGGGGGCGGATCTTTTTGGAGAATAGCAACTCATTTTAAATGCCTGTTATCAACTCTGTACCTTAACATGCGTTTGCTCCCTCCAGTCTCAAACATGGGGCTATTGTACTTTATTCAACGATCCTCTTCTTGTAATGCCTCCAGAATCCTGGTCCAGCCCCATTAGTAGCTTTGCTTGCAGCGCCTCCTTCCTCTTCAACCTCAGTTTACACCAATCAATCTTCAGAATCCTCATTCAGTAACAAGGCAGTCAGTTCTTCCCCTTATTCAGGACAAAGTGATCAGACACTTTTTTGTTTTTCTTAAATTATCAGTAGTCTCACAATCAACCTTTGCTTCCCAGAGCACGAGTGAAGATGCACACATGCTTGAATAGGGTGTGTGGCTATTCTAGTAGTTGTGTGTTAGTAGTAGTAATAGTGTAGTAGTGTCCAAAGGCACCGATTGGGATTGGGAAGGCATTGCGTTAGGTGCTGTACAAACACAGGAAGACGCAGTCCCTGCTTCAAAAAACTTACAGTTTAAGCCCCAATTCTGCAAAACTTAGGGCTTGTCTACATAGGAGCATTGACTAGAATAGCAGTGGTCTAATTTAAGACACGGTGCAATGTAATGAGCAATAATAGGGAAGGTGGGGAATAAATATGGGTAATAGCAGTAAGATCTTGTGGTTACATAGGTTGCTTAGTGGTTCTGAATCAAACAAAATGTTTTTTGTTATTTTGTATCTATTTTATATTTTCTCTTTTATAAATAAAGTCAGCTGTCCTGGACTGCTGTTCAACCCAGGCATCATCAGTTGGTTGCTTTCTTGTAGGCATCATAGTAGAAGGTTTTCAAAACTGAAAGAAAGAGTCTTGGAATACATGGGGTGCTGTAGCATCTTTTGAATTTGCATATATATCTATGTCTTCAATACCACTTAATTCTTCCAGAGCTTTAAGCCAATAGGATTGATCTTGTAAGCCTGCTGGCTCCATAATAGCTATAAAAGTCAGGCATCCTAATACTACCATTTCAGTATGAAGATATCATGTCTTTCTGGTCATCCTTGGTTGTTTATGACCCAAGAAAAAGTATGTGTATATAATATTTCCTTGGGTCATAAACAACCAAGGATGATCAGAAAGACATGATATCTTCATACTGAAATATATAGGAAAGGAGAGGACATTTTTAAAGGAGTTGAATTTCATAGGATAAGTTGGACTAGAATAGAAAACATAGCTGTATATTTATTTTAATGAATTATTTCTACCCAGAGAGGATAGAGGGTTATTCCATTCTTTAAGTTCTTCTTGTATGTTGTTCAGTTGGGGTGGGAGGCATAATTCAGTTAATGAAACTCATCAAATATCTAAGAAATACTCATCACTAAGTATTTGAAAGAAGAGATGACCATTTTAATTTGTGTTTTCCTTTCAGTTCTGTTACCCTCTCAATTAAAGCTTCTTGTTCCATATTTTCCTCTATTGACTATGATCATCTTTCTGTTCATTCAGAACCCATCAGTATGGCACTCCTGTATCAGGATGCCTGAGGTTTCCCTACGTGCTGTGTTCTCAATCTGCATGTAACAACCGCCGTGGGATTTACAAACAGATTTTAAGTTTTCTTAATAGCTAGATGGGAGGCAGGGCGTCCCAAAACATGTTTCTGTTGAAACATGGATTATGGTATGGAAAAGGTGCAGAACCCTTGGCCTAAATCGTTCTGCAGGGGACAGAGTTACCCCCATGTTTTGGGCAGGAGGTTTGGTCTACAGACATCTCAGATCTCCTAAGATCCAGTAGAAGCAAGGGCCACTGGGGTGGAGGCCTTCTGTCTCTGTGCTGCATCCCAGTCCCATGTAGCTCTCAACTGGCTCCCATACCAGCAGGTTTCCATCTGTCTATCTCAAACTTTTTAACATCAAACCCCACTCTTATTCAAACGAACCTGGCCGTCACCTTGCTGTGTACTAGAGGCGACATTAATCTATCACAGCTGTTAATGGATTATGAAAATACTAGAGTATTGGCAGCTGTAACCTCTTCTCTGACATGTTTCAGTGAGATGGACGGACCATCTTTTTGTACTGTGCTTGTACAGTGTCTAGAACAATGATCCTAGATCCTGATGCGTGGCTTGGGCTCCTAGGCACTATGGTAATACACAGAGGCCACCTCATCCATTCTTACTCTTATTAGCAGTGCTGAGAGGCCCCCAACAAGATTCTGCTACATTTATGCTCTTGGGTTGCCCATAGGGGCATGTTTAAGAATTGTTGATCTTTTATTATAACAGTGTGTGAGAAGTTGTGGTCAGTGATGAGCTGCCAAAATCTGAACAACCGGTTCCCTATAAAAAGTTCTGGTTTAAGGGATGTGCCACAGTGTGTATTTTTTGTACCTTTCCCCATAAGAAGTGGCACTGCATGGAGTCACTGGGAGTCAGACTTACCAACAAAAAAAATAAAAAACATTTTTACATGTTTATTACAATAGAAACAAAATATTGCTTTATTAATTGCATATCAACATAATGAACGAGGCAAGTGCGACCCCTGTTAATAAAATAATAAACTAGACTGAGGTGGGCAAACTTTTTGGCCCGAGGGCCACATCGGGGTTGCAAAATTGTATCAGGGGCCGGGTAGGGAAGGCTGTCTCCCCCCCCCCCCAAACAGCCTGTCCCTGCCCCCATCTGACCCCCACCCACTTCCTGCCCCCGACTGCCCCCCTCACAACCCATCAACCCACCCTGCTCCTTGTCCCCTGACCGCCCACTCCTGACAGACCCCCGGAACTCCCACGCCTACCCAACCCCCCCCCGTCCCCTGACCGCCCCCCCAGAACCTCTGCCCTCTCCAACCACTCCCTGCCCCTTATCCAACCCCTCCTCCTAGCCCCGGCTCAGCCCCCTTCCCATGCTGCTCAGGACAGTGAGTATGGATGCCGCGCAGCCCGCAGGAGCTCGCAGCCCCACCCCCTTACTAAGCCGCTCAAAGCGGCAGGAGCTGCAGAGCTGCCCAGGAGCGGTCCAGGCGCTGGCGGTGTGGCAGGCTGAGGCTCTGCGAGAGGGGGGGAAAGCGGGGGAGGGGCAGGGGGAGCCTCCCCGTCTGGAAGCTCAGGGAGTGGTAACAATTTTAACAACCGGTTCTAAAACTGCTTCAAAATGTAACAACCGGTTTGCGCGAACCGGCTCCAGCTCACCACTGGTTATTGTGCTTAGGCCCTTGCCCATTTTAGCTTCTGGCAGCCCTAGTAAAGTAATCCTCTGTTACTCAAAATATGTGGGTGTTCATGAACTAGAGCCCGTAGAGGGCAGAAGCCTAAAGAGTCTAGAACATTGAGCACAGACAGACCTTGCCTCTGAGTTTGCAGTGCACAGAGCATGGGGCCACACTGCCAGAGGGGCCTGGTATTTCACAACACTCATTATGGCATCTTGCAGTGGGGGCCGTTACAACACTATTTATGTTTGGTACTCATGTTATCCAAGAGAAAATGGTCTATTTAATTAATCCTACTGATTTTCTTTTGCACCATAATGTAATGCCCATTTATTATAAACTTTTTGCCCTCAACAGTACATTGACCATCTCACTTTTTTCTTTTTCACTTTTCTGGATTCCAAATCCTTCACGAAGCTTGATTTTCTGTTTCTGCTAGGCCACCGAAACTATGCCATGTGTATTATACCTCTGGGTAGATCATTAATTCCTACCTCTTTGATTTAGCTGCAGCCTCATTCAGTTCCCTGTATCAGTTTATATCCCTCGTTTTTTTGTTGTTTTTTTTTTCCTCCTGCCAGTTTGAAACTCCACTTTGGCTCTGCTTCCTTAAACATTAGAAGAAAGTACATTTCTTTTACTTTGACCTCGTTTCTTCAGCTGACAACATTTTATTGATGTCTCCCCAAATCATGGTTTTGCCACTTAATACAAAGGACAGTGTTCCCATGTTTCAGCTAAGCTATTCAGGTAACTATCATTTCCAGATTCAGTCCACACTTCTGCCTTTGCAATACTGAGTTCAATGTTACTGCCAAAATCATTAGGGGAATTTAGTGGGGACAAACATTCTTTTTCCTACATTGAGTATCACAGTATTAATAGAAGTCACTCCAGTTCTTCGTTCATTAGTATGTTTCTGTGTCTTCCAGCCTGGATCACCATTTGTCATTAGTTTCTAATTAAAGATGTCCACATATAAAGGTATGTTAATCAAATAGCTAGCTCTGTATTTTATTGTAATATCCAAAAATTCAGATGTTTAACTTTTGAGATAGACCTGAACTTACAAAGCTTATCCACCTAGAAGTCATACCCGCTATTCTACAATCCTAATGATCTGTTTGGAAAAATTAGTGTGATGATCCTGTTTTCATTAAATACTACCTCCAAAGCTTAAATCCTAATGCACCTCAGGGTCAGTTTAGATTTTCTGTGCTGGAATCCAGTTTTACTTCAATGTAATGCTCAACAACCCTCCATGTCTGTTACAAAAGATTTGTCAGAAAAGCTTCTCTTTTAAATGAAATAAAGTGGAATGGGGCTGGATTGAGGAGGTGGAAGTCAGGTGCAGCCTAGTCAGCAACAGTACAAGCTTCCACCATATTTATCTGTGTAATGTGCCCCAACTCTGACGCTTCTTTTTAAATCATTATGCAGAAGAAAGTTTTAGCCAAAATCAGTCATTACTGTATCTACTATATAACTCAAAGCCTCGTTATTAGGATAATTCATAGATTCATAGATATTTAGGTCAGAAGGGACCACTATGATCATCCAGTCTGACCCCCTGCACAACGCAGGCCACAGAACTTCACCCACCACTCCTAAAAAAGACCTCACACCTATATCTGTGCTATTGAAGTCCTCAAATTGTAGTTTGAAGACCTCAAGGAGCAGAGAATCCTCCAGCAAGTGACCCGTGCCCCATGCTACAGAGGAAGGCGAAAAACCTCCAGGGCCTTCCAATCTGCCCTGGAGGAAAATTCCTTCCCGACCCCAAATATGGCGATCAGCTAAACCCTGAGCATATGGGCAAGATTCATCAGCCAGATACTACAGAAAATTCTTTCCCGGGTAACTTGGATCTTACCCCATCTAAAAACCCATCACAGGCCATTGGGCCTATTTACCATGAATATTTAATTACCAAAACCATGTTATCCCATCATACCATCTCCTCCATAAACTTATCGAGTTTAATCTTAAAGCAAGATAGATCTTTTGCCCCCACTACTTCCCTCGGAAGGCTATTCCAAAACTTCACTCCTCTGATGGTTAGAAACCTTCGTCTAATTTCTAATCTAAATTTCCTAGTGGCCAGTTTATATCCATTTGTTCTTGTGTCCACATTGGTATTGAGTTTAAATAATTCCTCTCCCTCTCTGGTATTTATCCCTCTGATATATTTATAGAGAGCAATCATATCTCCCCTCAACCTTCTTTTAGTTAGGCTAAACAAGCCAAGCTCCCTGAGTCTCCTTTCATAAGACAAGTTTTCCATTCCTCGGATCATCCTAGTAGCCCTTCTCTGTACCTGTTCCAGTTTGAATTCATCCTTCTTAAACATGGGAGACCAGAACTGCACACAGTATTCCAGGTGAGGTCTCACCAGTGCCTTATATAACGGTACTAAAACCTCCTTATCCCTACTGGAAATACCTCTCCTGATGCATCCCAAGACGACATTAGCTTTTTTCACAGCCATATCACATTGGCAGCTCATAGTCAACCTATGATCAACCAATACTCCAAGGTCCTTTTCCTCCTCCGTTACTTCTAGTTGATGCGTCCCTAGCTTATAACTAAAATTCTTGTTATTAATCCCTAAATGCATGACCTTACACTTCTCACTATTAAATTTCATCCTATTCCTATTACTCCAGTTTACAAGGTCATCCAGATCCTCCACCCTAGTCATTGTGCTAGGTGCTGTACATACATGTAACAGAAAACATGGCCCTTCCCTTAGAGGGTTTACAATCTAGGTGTCAGCAGGTGGGCAAAACAAACAAACGGGGAGGACTGGAGAGCAGTTTAGCTTAAAAGCATAGGACTCAGCTTGTCACTTGCCTAAGCAATGCCAGGTGGCAGTAATTTGTAGGCATCACGGCACAGGTAGGTTTGTTAGGAGAGATTTCAAGGAAGATAAGGTGCTGTTTTATAATTTTGATAGGGTGCTGTTCCCATGCATAGTGTACAGCACAGGAAAAAGTGAGGAGGTGCTTGAAGAAGTAGGTAGGTGATCAAGGCTGCCATCCCTGGCAGAGTGAAGGTGGGAGTTGGTGGCTTGAGAAGATAGTAGATCCGATAAACAGGGTGATTATAAATGGTAAAGTGCTTTAAAGGCAAATGTGTCTGATGTGCTGGAGGAGAGGCAGCCAATGGGGAGTCATAAAAATGGGTCAAACACACTCTGGCTGGTTTCAGAGTAGCCGTGTTAGTCTGTATTCGCAAAAAGAAAAGGAGTACTAGTGGCACCTTAGAGACTAACCAATTTATTTGAGCATAAGCTTTCGTGAGCTGCAGCTCACTTCATCAGATGTAACTCTCTGGCTGTCAACAGAACATTCAGTGACTTATATTTATTGAATTATGTGGTTTATTTCATAGCTTTGTGTGTTCAGTTCCTTCACTCTGCTCCGGCATACATATGGGGTAAAATTTGTAAAAGCACCTAAGTGCCACTGAAAGGGGACTTAGGCTCCTAAGCAACTTAGGCATTTTTTTAACATTTTACCCCGATCTCTACAAAGCCCTTCCTATTCTGCTTTCTTTTCCATTCCTGAAACTTCTCTTTCACAGCCTTTAGTTGTGCATTGGAAGTTATCATTCAGTACCCTAGTCAGAACAGATTGAATCTCAAGAGAATGGCAATTGTATTTTCTTAAATTCTGCATTAGTGTAATGTAATGTTGTGACAGAATGCACCCTGGAATGTCATAAATGCTTAAGGGCTTCCCCCCCCCCCCCCCAGGTTGTGGGTTAGGCATAGGTTAGGCCTGGGAATAGTACTGTTTTATCCCAAGGTTTGTCATCTCTAGCTTTACAATTCAGCTATGGGAACAATGGTGGGGTTTTTTTCTTCTTCTTTTATGTAGTACCCTGAACCCTGGGGTATGATGCTAACAGGCAGTGGCTGGAATTTACAGAAGGGCTCAGCATCCATAGCTGGGTCTAAATTTTCCAAAGAGCTCAACTCCCATTTAGGCAGCGGAACAATGGCCAGATTTTCAAAGAGCTCAGCATATTGGCTGCTGAGCTAAGTGTGAAAAGAGGTGCTGCTGGATGCTGAGCTTTCTTGAAAATCAGGCTCCAAATATGAATGCTGAGCACTTGAAAATAAGGCACCGAGTTCTTATGGAAATCTGGCCCTGTGATTGGGGCATGATGCTATTTGCTGTGACTGATGTGTCTTCAGATGAGATTTAAAATATCCTGACCATTTGTAGTTATTAATGATCCCACTGAAAATAATCTAACTTGAATAACAACATTCTGCCTGCCTAAATCTCTCTTGTGGTTCTTCATGGAGAATATAAGTCTTCATTTTTCCTATAAATGTATGGCCCAATCATTTGAAGTGCTGAGTGTCCTCAGTTCTTAATTGACTTCAGTGGGGACAGAGGGCACCCAAAACCTCACAGGAAGCACTCGGGAGGACTGGCTCCATAGTGAATAGCTAGCCCAGAATGGGCATTGCATTCCACCCTAGTGGTGGCTGCATTTCAGTGGCTGGCAAAGTGCTTTGGGATCCTTCTGATGAAAAGCACTATATATGCACAAGTTATTGTTATGTTATTGTTCAATTTGGTTCAAATAAATTCTACTTTCTAGAGGAGTTGACCCAAACTCCTAAATTGCTACATAAATTATTAAGTAATCTTCATTCTAGCTTTTTAAAGTATAACTGGTTTATAATTTGGTGGGAAAGATTTTATGAGATAGAAATGCCACATTAATTTTACATACAACAGTGATATTTCATTCTTCTAAAACGTCTCACGTGATCTCATTTCTTGTAGCCGCTCCCAAGTCATGTTTTTATCTGCCAAGATGACAAGTTCAAAGGTCTTTGGCAAAGTATGCACAGAACTTGTATGAAAAATAAGAAGCTAGAGTAGCACTATCCAAATGTGATAGCAACAAAGCAGAATGTTTTAAAGGCCAAACAGAGAATAATTTCTGCAAATTGTGGCCATAATTAATGAGTAATGTGCAGTGTTTGGAAACCGAGTGCAGATATTGAGTAGAGTTTTGTGACTGAAATACAAGAAAACGTTATTGTATCCATGTATTTTTAATGGGTATTAACAGACACCCTAGTTAATGATATCTCTCTGTGCTTATCAACTTAAAGAATAGTTCAACTCTGAAAAGTGACCACATAAAAGATGGCATCCTCATACTCAATGCACTGCTCCCTGTGTGCATTCAGTCATATTTACTGGCTTAAGAGACAAAAGTCCTGCTGCACAGGCTGAGAAACAGATTGTGCATGATATGCAATGGCTCTTGTAGGGGGGTGGGGTTCCTTGGTGTACATGTAGGTGTGAAGGCTGCATGGTCCATTTGGCTGGTTCAGCTTGTTCCCCCATTTCATGTGACCCATGCTGCATGTTAATATGGTGGGTTGTTTGGTGCTTTCTCTCCTACCTCAGCCTCCCACACCCTGTTGGGCTTTGTGCATCCCTAAGAGCACACAGAAGGAGCAGTCCCTGAACAACCTTGAGTGCAGGGACTGCAATTGTGAGTAGCTGCTTTATGTGGGCCCTGACACTAGGGGGATGAGATGTGCCTTCCATGTAAGTGCCAGCTTCAATCTGGCCCTGAGTAAGCTGCAGATTCTATTCCATCTGGTGCCTTATCAACAGAATTATTTGTTAAACTGTTGAGCTATAGCAGCAAAATATACTGAAGGCACAAGGTGTCACTGAGAGCCCATAATTTGCCCTGTAGAACCTTATTACCACCTGCGCACTGCTTTTTGTCTGTCTTCTCCTTTTAGACTGTGAACTCTTTGGGACTGTCTCTTACTCTGTGTTTGTACAGTGCCTAGCACAACAGGGCCCCAATCTCAGTTGAGGTCGCTTGGCATGACCATAATGCAAATTAATGAACAATAACAGCAATAATGATGATGATCCATGAGATGGAAAGAACCTAGGCTTGAGATTCAGAGCTCTTAGTGAGCTTGCAGGACTGAAATTGGGGAAATCATCTTTTTCCTTGTAAATGGAGCACAAATGATCTGTAGATCATTGTGAGGCAATAAACACGGGACCCCAGGATGGTATTTTTACACATAGTACAACTACACTTTAAAATTCAGATTTCTATATTTGTTTCAGGGTTACAGTTCATACTTCCCCAAAGAGAGTCATTTTATTGAAATATGTTAGTACAATGGATCTACTCACATGAGTAAGGGATGGAGGATTGAACTGTTGCATGCAATTAATATTCTTGTATGTTTACTTGTTGCCCAGTAATGTTTGTATGCATTATAAAAATAATGACTGGGGATATTAGATTCTTAGAATAATAGAAATGTAAGACTGGAAGGGACCTCGAAAGATTATCAAATCTAGCCCTCTGTGCTGAGGTAGGACCAAGTAAAAGTAGACCATCCCTAACAGTTGTTTGTCCAACTTGTTCTTAAAAACCTTCAGTGATGGGGATTCTATAACCTTTCTTGGAAGCCGATTCCAGAACTTAACTACACTTTTATAGAAAGTTTTGAATAATATCTAACCTAAATCTCCAGTGCTGCAGATTAAGTCCATTATTTCTTATGTTGACACAAAAAATGGCTGTGCTGGGTCAGATCAATGATCCTTCTAGCCCAGGCCATGGCCAGAGGCTTCAGAGGGAATGAACAGAACAGAGCAATTATTGAGAGATCCATCCCCAGTTGTCCACACCCAGTTTCTGGCAGTCGGAGGTTTAGGGACACCCAGAGAATGGGCTTGCTTCCCTGACTATCTTGGCTAATAGCTAGTGATAGACCTATCTCCATGAACTTATCTAATTCTTTTTTAAACCCATTATAATTGTGGCCTTCACAACATTCCATGGCAATGTTCCACAGGTTGACTCTGTATCGTGTGAAGAAGTACTTTCTGATGTTTGTTTTAAACTTGCTGCCTATTAATTTAATTGTGTGACCCCCTGGTTCTCCTATTACATGAAGGGGTAAATAACACTACCCTATCCATGTTCTCCACACCATTCATGATTTTATAGTCCTTTATTATATTGCCCCTTGTCATCTCTTTTCTAAGATGAACAGTCCCAGTCTTGTTAATCTCTCCTTGTATGGAAGCTGATCCAAACCCCTAATTATTTTTGTTGCCCTTCTCTGCACCTTTTCCAATTCTGTGAGATGGGATGACCAAAACTGTATGCAGAATTCAAGTCTTATCATCAACCCTCCTGTTCCCTGACCGCCCCGTCCTGGGACCCCCCACCCCTGACCATCCCACCCCCTATCAAACCCCTCTTGCTTCCTGTCCCTGGACTGCCCCGACCCCCTATCCACACTCCCGCCCCCTAACAGGCCCCCTGGGACTCCCACGCCTATTCAACCCGCCCTGTTCCCCATCCCCTGACCACCACCTCCTAAACCTCCATCCCATCTAACTGTCCTCTGCTCCCCATTCTCTGACCACCCCATCCAACTGCTCTCTGTCCCCTGACTGCCCCCCCTCGGGAACTCCTGCCCTTTATCCAACCTCCCCGCCCCCTTACCATGCCGCTCAGAGTGGCAGGACTGGCTTATTGAAAAGTCTGGGAGGTGGGTGGGCACAAGCCATGCTGCCCATGTGGCAGCGTAGATACAGGGGAGGGGCCAGGGGACAACCTCCCCAGCCAGGAGCTCAAGGGCTGGGCAGGATGGTCCCGTGGGCTGTAGTTTGCCCACCTCTGATCTATCCCTTTCTTAATGGTTCCTAACATTTTGTTAGCTTTTTTGGACTGCCAGCGCACATTGAGCAAATGTTTGTCTAGACCTATCTATGATGATGCCAAGATCTCTTTCTTGGCTGGTAACAACTAATTTAGAAACCATCATTTTGTATGTATGTGATGGGGTGTCCACCCCATACAAGGCTTGAAGGGGTTAAGGTGGCCAGGTAGGCCATTTAACTCCCCAGGCTGCACCTGGAGGAGGAGTCGGGGAGCAGGGATTGATTAGACATGAGGCACAGCTGGACAGGAACAGGAGGGGCCTGTATAAAGCCCAGAGGTTGAGAGCAGAAAGGGGTTGTAGTGAAATAGTCTACACTGCAGTCACTTCCTGGGATAAGGTGGTGTGTTTGGGGCTATAGAGAGGAGCCTACAGTTATTACCTGGGAGTTTGGGAGAGCCAGAAAGATAAAGGCTCAGGGGAAAAGCAGCAAGGAATAAGAGTGCTGACCTTGGCTGCTGATTAGGGGGCCCTTGAGCTGAAACCCAGAATAGACAGCAGGTTCCCCTACCAGCCACTAGGGAAGTAGCACCAGCTGGGCAGTGAGCAGGAAGACTACTTGAGCCCATTTGTCAAGAAACTCTTTATTACCCTGAAAGGGGGAAACATGCATAGGGAGCTGGCTAGAGGCCAAGTCACAAAGAGGGAACACCCTGCATTGCAGAAGTTGTGAGAAGATGATGGGAGAGACACTGCTAGAGGGAGGCACAATGCTGGGCTAAAGCTAATCTCCAGAGTGACCAGGAGGTGGTGCCACTAGCAGTGAGTAGGTCCTATCACACTGTAGTTGGGATTATTTTTTCTGGTGTACTTTATTTTAATTTCATCTGCCTTTTTGTACCTTTTGACCAGTTTAGTGAGATCCCTTTGTAAACCTTCAGTCAGCTTTGTATTTAACGTCAAGAACACTTGATCACTGCCCTCTTTTTAACAGCCTGTGACCTATTGGGAAAACTATCATGTCTCCCCCTCCCCTCCTCCTTTTCTCAAGACTAAACTTGCCCAGTTTTTTAACTTTTCCTCACAGGTTAGGTTTTTTTCTAAACTTTGTATCATTTTTGTTCTCCTGTGGACTCTCTTTCCAGTTTATCCACATACCTCCTAAAGTGTGGTGCCCAGAATTGGACACACTGCTCTAGCTGATGCCTCACCAGTGCTAAGTAGAGCAGGACATTCACCTCCTGTATCTTATGTGTCACACTCCTGTTATTACACCTGTGATGGGGTGTTCCCTTCACTCTTGCCCTGAAAGTGCTAATGTAGGATAGAAAGGGGGCCAATTAACCAGATAGGTGGCTTGAATAAATCCTCTGATTGATTGAGGGACCCCAGCTGAAGAGGAAAAAGCTGGGCTGGGTTTATAAAGTCAGGAAGCTGATAGGAGAGGGAGGCTGTAGGGAAGCAGTTTCTCCCTGGGAGAGGGAAGGTATGTTTGGAGCCTACAGAGGCAGATAGTCAGAGCTACTCCCTGGGAGAAGGCTGGCAAACCCAGTGGGGAGCTAACCAGATAGCTAGGGAAAGCCTTGGAAAAGTAGCAGCAAGGTCCGGACAGAAACAGACCTTGATTGCTGGCTAGAGAGTCCCTGAGCTGGAACCCTGGAATAGAGGGTGGGCCTAGATGCCCCTGCCAGTCACTGGGGGAGTGGCATTATGAGGCAGTGAATTGGAAGACTGCCTAAGATTCTTGAGGAAAGATTTTGAAGGGCTACCTTGGAAGAGGAAAATGTGTGTAGTGACCTGGCTGGAGGGCTGAGTCACAAAGAGCAGGCCGCAGCTTGTGAAGAGAGAAAGAGGCAGAGATGACATCAACCTTACCAAGCTAGTCCCCAGGAGGAGGTACTATCCCGGAGGTGAGTAGAGCACCCCATCACAGCACCCCACAATATGACCCTTCTTCACTGATTCATATTCAATTTGTGATCCTCTATGAACCCCAGATACTTTTCAGCAGTGCCAGTTATTCCCCATTTTGTAGCTATACATTTGTTTTTCTTCCTAGATGAAATACTTTACACTTGTCCTTAATGCATTTCATCTTGTTGATTTCAGACCAATTCTCCTATTTATTTTGAATTTTAAGCCTGTCCTCCAAAGTGGAAACCCCTCCCATCTTGATGCCATCTACAAATTTTATAAGCATACTCTTCATTGCATTATCCAAGTCATTAATAAAAATATAGTACTGGACCCAAGATTAACCCCTGTGTGACCTCACTAGATACACCCTCCTAGTTTGACAGCAAATCACTGATAACTACTCTCAGAATACAGCTTTTCAACCAGTTCTGCATCTGCCTTATAGTAATTTCACCTAGACCACATTTCCCTACTTTGTTTATGAGAGTGTCACTGGGACTGTCAAGTCTTACTAAAATCAATATATATGATATCTACTGCTTCCTCCCATCCACTAGGCCAGTAACACTGTTAAAGAAGGTTTTCTCTATACCTGTCACTCCTCTTGGTCATTGGCTTTCCAGTGGCAGTGGCATTATTGACTGCATCCAGAGTCTGGGAAGCATTTTTTAGGTCTTTGGCTCAACAGAGTGTTCTAGGATAGATAGCATGTTCTCCCTAATTGCCTTTCATAAGAGGTCAGAAGATTGTTCTCCTATCAAGGATATACCACAGCAACTTTGCCAGAAAATAATCTAAGGTATAGATGGTCTCATTAAAAACAATTATTTCTTAAGAATAAGTAGAGGGACTCAGATTAAAACAAAATAAACAGTATGCAAAATATATCTAGTCTTAACTCTGCAAAAGCTACTTAAATAGGTGCATAAACACCATAATTGTCTCCTGCCTTCAGGATTAGCATCTTATTTCCAAATAATCATTCCTCACTCCAAGGGCATCTATACTTAGGAAAGAACAAATGATTATGGGCCAACATTTTCAAAATTGGGTGCCTAAAGTTAGGCAGTTAAATCTACATTCTCAAGTGGCTGGGCACCCACAATTTCTACTGCAATCAGTAAGAAAAGAGGGTGCTTTGCTGCTCTGAAAGTCAGGCCATTTCTATGTAGATATCTAAAAACTTACACCATAATGAGGGATGTCTAATAAGTACGTTATTTAAAATATGTACTAGAAGACCTGCAGTGATTTAAGCACCCAGATTTGAAAATGTTGGTCCATATTTTTGCATATTGATAGTCCTGACTGGATGTGTCCACCTCAGTCTAAATCCTGGTCTGTCTTTAAAGACATGATCTCCCCTTTCCTTGTGATTCCATCTTAACTTATCAATTATGAATTATTGGCAGGCTCTTTCACAATGGCATTAAGGATTTATTATTTATTGCTGAAAAAGACCAACTTTGAGTAGATGCTTAAAATGCTTCTATTTTATAAAAAAGAAACAACCAACCAAAAAAAAAATTGTAGCAACCAGGAGATTGTATTTCTTTTCCTCTTCCTTAAGGCAAGGATAGTGTTAAACTACTATCTAGTATAAGCAGAGATTTTATGCTGAGGTCTCCAACTCAGTGAATTTACATTTCGTAAGAACACCCTGAGGGGCTTTCAGCTACTTTGCTTAAAAGGTAGACAGATACATTTACAGCAGTGCATGCAGAGCTGTGTGTGCTAACATGGTCACATAACCACAGCTTCTCTTTTTCGCATGTGTGTTAAGGGTGACTTAGTTTTAAGTGGATAATGGGTAAGGACACTTTTATGTGTTGGCTGGGAATATAGTTCAGTAAAGAATGTGACTGTAATTACCAGTAATAAGGATCAGAAATTTCTGATCCTTGTTTTGGCTGAATTTTGCTAGTGTTTTTAAGCATTTACATTGTATAATTGCTTTTATTTATAGCCTGAAATTTGGTACACTAGATTTTAAGGGATGTGAAATTCTTTTATTCTATTTTCTAGTGGCGTGTTAGCCTTGAAAACTCTTCTTTTAAAAAAAAATTAAACATATGAGTTGAAAACATTTTTAATAATTGGAGATTTTAACTGGATTAAATCGCCTGATATTTTTCATATTTCTGAAGAGGTAAAACCTTGGATCATTGTGTTCAAGTCCACAATGACTCTAGTGAGAAATTACTAATGTAAATAAATGTTCTCTCTTGAGTAAATGAGTAAATAAATGAGTGCTGGTGCCACTCATCTAGCGCACTTATGGCTGACCCCTCTATAGGTGCACAAGGAATCATGGGGTGGGAGAGCTCCTTGCACCCACTTCTCCCTCCTTTCTGCCCCTACACAGGACCAGCTATGATTTGGCCCTATGCTCTTTAGTGACCACTGAGTTTTGTTGCTCGTTAAGAAGAAAGAGGCAGGAATATGGTGAAAGACGCATAGCCACATCTGTAAAGGAAAATTTGAAGTTTCTTGAAAAATGAAGCCTGGGATCATCTAGCATGTAGCACAGGCAGTATGGATTATATACAGATTGAGACTGTATTGACAGGACTATGTTCACAGATATATAGATTCCAAAGCCAGAAGGGACCATTGTGATCCTCTAGTCTGACCTCCTGTAGAGCACAGGCCATAGAACTTCCCCAGAATAAGTCCTAGAGCATATGTTACATGCAGCTTGGCCAGAAAAGAGCTATGAAATATTGCACAAAGGGGGGGAAAAGGCAGGAAAAAGGCCAGAGTGGTAATAGTGGGAGTTTTTAATTACCTAGGCATAGGAGTGGATTACATTAAGTGGAGGAAATGAAGCTTGATTTGGCACAGGACTGCTTTCTTAATTTAATGGGTACGTAAATGGACAATGAGGGGAAGAATACCAGATTCAGTATTAAGCAACATACTATAGTATGATTTAGGGCACTAAGGTAGAAGGAGGTATAGGGAGTAGTGATTGCAAGCTTGCTGGGTTGTGATTTAAGCAAAAACAGAAGCTAGGGATGAGATTCTCTACTGTACCCCTAAGACCTGGAGGGCAGAATTCAGTCTGTGGGAGAGGTGAGCTAAGGTGGCTTTAAGCGTCTCGATCCTAGACTATTCTGGGGGCTGGAAAGGCAGCTACATAACACATACAGCTCTGGGCCCCCATCTAAGTTACATCTGCCTCCCAGGCTTGCCCTATGGGCCAAAGTGCTGCCCAGAATCTCCACAGCATTGAATGCTGCAGCCTTGCACCTGACGTCCTCCTCAGTCCCAATCCCATTCCTCATATGGCCCCTGTGCCAGCACTTGTGAGTGGGTCATTGGATGACCACTTTATAGCGCTGTTCCACAATGCCTGGGCCAAGGGGAGCTTCCCATAGACAGAACTAGGACTTTTAGGGCTTCTTTATGCCACTCTGGACCTCTTACCCCTTGTAAAGCATCTGGAGCAGGGACAAGGCTCTCCCCTAGAGGTGCTAAGACACAGCAGTGCCATTTAAAATGACAAGGACAAAATGCAGGGCCTGATTCTCCTCTCCATTGACTCCACTGGACTTACTCCTGCCTTATTCCAGAGTAAATCAGTGGAGAATCAGGCCCACAGGGTGTAATAATTAAAGTGAAAAGAGGGTGATATAGAAATTAAAGGTGACTGCAAATCAAATGTGAAACGTAGTTAAACAGAAATATACAGTTGTGCCATTTTAAGAACCTAGACAGATCTGTAGAAATATGAATGTTTCCATGAAGGAAAGGCCTTCAGTTCCTCACAAATTCTGAAGCAACCCTCTTATCTCCCAAGAGGTTTTCTGGTGAGTTTCAGGTTTTGCTTCTGAATGCTCTAGAAAATTTCCTTCTTGGGGTGTTAATGCTGGGCTGGGCAGCACTGCTGTTGCATTGTGCTTGCCCATAAAGCCCCAGATCATGTGTGGGCTATTCCCTACATAGGGACACAGTCTGATCACACTCACTCCCTTGGTAAAACGGGAGTAACTCCACTGAAGTAAATAGAATTTCTCCAGTTTTATACTGGTGCAAGGTTTGGCTCCTACATGGTTTTCAGTTTCCTTTATTGTGTTGTCACATTACTTAGCAGGTCTGATAATAACATTCCATCCAAAACTGAACAATTATAAACACTGGCAGGAAACTCTACAGTAGCAAATGCTTTTAAAAAAAGCAAGGAAATGAAGAAAATCAAGTGAGAACTTTCATTCAATATATTAAAAGTGTACAGCCAGCCGAGGAATCAGTGGGGCCATTAAGGGGTATGAGTGGGAAGTCAGTGACAGATGAGGATGAGATGCTGAGAGCCTGCATGAATTCTTTGCCTGAGAATTTACGAAAGAAGCTGAAGGTCACATCTCGGAAACCGGGATACATTTTCTTGAGGGGGAAAAGTGAAATGTTAAAAGGTTTTATGATCACACCAGAGCAGATAGTTAGGCAATTAGAACTATTAAAAGTTGACAAGGCACAAGACTCAGATTAACTGCATCTCAGAATTCTGAAGGAACTAGCAAGGGAAATGGGAAAGCTTTAGTAGTGATGCTTAAGGAGGAAGGTATATGACTAGGTGCCTGGAAGGTAGCTACTCCAGTTCAGCTGTATATTAAAAAAAAAAAAGAGAGTCAAAGGAGGATTTAGGAATCTACTCACCAGTAATCCTAACTGCAGTTGCTGAACAGATATTGGAAACATTAATAAGGGACAGGATTATGCAATATGTGGAAATATATAATCTGGTGCAGGGGAATCAGCACAGATTCAGATCACCGCTTGCAAATGTGCTTGATTTCTTTCAGTACATTACTAAATTAGTAGGCAGAAGTAAATTATGTCCACCACTTCATCTGGATTTGAGAAATTAATTTGGTACCGTACCCCACAAAATATTGATCCACAAAGTCAGTAACATGGAATGGGAAGAGAGCAACAGCACATGGATTCAAAATTATCTGAGGGACAAGAAACAGGATGTCAGCAAAATGAAATGGTTCAGGGTGAATAGAGGGACAGTAACAAGACAGTTCTCCCAAATTTCAGCATGATGCCCACTTTTTTGTTAAACTTCTATATAAATGGCCTACAGGGGATATATTTTTTTTAAAGTGGAATTTTTTGCTGATGGCAGATAAAGTGGAGAATGGTGCACACAGAAAGCAAATTTAAAATGATTTGAATAAATTGGGCTTACAGACAGCTAAAGTCACATGCAGTTCAGTCCAGCAAAGTGAAAGGTAATGACTGCTAAGGAGCAAATATAATCATAGCCAGGGAAAGGAAGCACAGGATGGAATACTGACAGGGCAAATTACATAACATATCTGTGGCTAAACATTAAAACTGTGGGAATAACGGTAGGCAGAAATAAACAGACAAGTTCTTGGGGTATGTTCTGTATATTACGTGCTGGATTATCTCCTTTTAGAAAAGCTAAATTGACAAACCTTTTTGGGGATCTAAAAATATTATTGGAATTAAAAAACACTGTCCCAGTTTGAAAGGAAGGGAAAGTATTTTAATAAAGGGCTGACAACATGAGGGGCTCTGCAAACGTATTTTTCTTCTCTCCACAAAAAACAAAACAAATATACAATTCTCCCTTCATACACTTCTCCCTAAAACATTTTTAGCGGTTTTCTGTTTAAAGAGAGACACAGACCATACACCCCTTGAAAGGCAGTTCCCCCCCAAGTGTGTGTGTGTGGGGGGGAGCCATTTTACTCCAAAGGCTGTGACAGTCACCCAGGCACAAATTCAGGAATATTCAAGTTCACAATTATTATTTATTATTAAATATTAATCATAAAGTTAAACATCTGGATTAAGGGGCCAAGTAAAACTCTTCCAGCCAACTAAATGCTGACTCCGTGATCCACCATTATTATTGAAGTACAAATCCCAGGAATTCATCGTGGTGCTGCACTCCATGGACCAAATTCCTGCAGGTGTTGCCCATACATGTGCCTGTGGAAAAGAAAGTGTAGGAAGAGCAGCAATGAGGAATGCATTGCAGAGGGATGCTTCAAAAACATACCAGTAAAATAAAAGCTGTCAAAACATTTGCTCAGGTGATCTATTTTTGAGGCAATGTATCACCAAAAGGTGAAAGTACATGTAAAAATAAACTGACTCTTAGGGTTACTCCCAAAAACTGTATCCCAAGCTGTCCAGTCTTCATGCATGCATGAGTGTGGATAAGTAGGGAGAGGCCTTCAGAAAGGAGAAAGGAATGGGAAGCTTGAAAGTGGAGGAGGCAGAAGAGGATCAGCACCATGGTAGACAGTGAAAGCCCTAAGCTGGTAGATAGAGATAAATAAAAGGAGGTTGTAAGAGAAAAAATTCTGTGACAAACAGCATGCTAGCGGCAGGAGTAAGACCCCTACCCATAAAGCACATAATGGGTACTCGCAAACAACTGAGAGCAAAGGGCACAGACCATAAGTGCACAACCAGAAGAAAGGGTGCAATAGCGCTTGATTTATTTCTAAGATGATGCATGTGAAAAAGAAGCACCAGGACAGAAGGTAGTTTGAGAGAGAATCCATACAAATGCAGGGAACATAAGCCACATATATAGATTGTGGGGCTAGAAACTCTATATCATTATGAATATGTGACCACAAATATATAAAGGCCTCTAAAATATTAGTGGAGGTTCAGCAATCTGCATACATACTCACTCAGTCTTCACCCTTCTCCAGAGAATAAAAAACAGATTGAAATACCCACAACAGCTGAGAGCACAGTCAACCATTTCCTAACAGCTGACAAGCCCTATCAACAGCTGTTTCCCAAGTCATTCTCACTGTTGCCCTATCTAAAGAATACTCTTATGTTCATTTTGACCAATGTATAACACACAGAGCAAGGAAAACAGGACAAGGATAACAAAACAGTGCGGGCATCTGCAGGAAGAATAATTGCACTCTGCAGAAACTGTGGCAAGGACAACCAGTCATCCACACAATGAGCAATAAGATGAGATGTCGCAATCCCCAGTCCTTGTTTCTTAGAAATGAGGAAATATGCCAGGTTCTGGATGTATGAACCCTGTTACATGAACTTGCAGTCTGTTTATTGGTGAGTTAGGCTCAACCCGAGGAAAAATATCATAAGGCACAAGTTCATTAAACAGAAGACTATAGTTGAGATTCTGCAGTGTGGCTATAAGAGGAGCTGTACAGAACTCTCAGCCCAGAATGAGAGGGGACTATAGTGGCTGTAAGCCACTTTTGTGCCCTCTCAGTTCTTGGTTTCTCTATGGTTCCTGAGAAATGTAGACAGCCCTGGGGACCTGTCTAAGTTATGGCAGTCTGTCTCTGGCTGCCCTATGGGCCCCATTGCTGCCTAGAATCTTCACAACACTATGAGCTGCAGTATGGGCAACAATCACCCCTCCCAGCCCCAGCCTTGGCATACCTTCAGCATTAAAGCTTTTAAAGGAGTCAAAAATGTCTGCACAGCCCTTGAAGGCACAGTTCCCAACACCACTGAGGTAATTTCCCCCCCCCCATCCCATCACAGGACAAGGGCTTTGAGAGCCCCTTTATGCCACTCTGCTCCTTTTACTGGGCATATAGCAGCTAGTGAGGATCTCCCTGTATCTGTTTATTGCTAGAAATGAGGACATAGCTTACCTCCTGATGCTGGTGCTGCTGTTAGTCGCATCTTCTCTTTGGAAAAAGCCGTATAAAGGGAGGCACCCTAGATTTCCTGTCAGAACCACTTGCTGGGTCAGGGATCCTTGCCAGATGGAAGGAGCCAAACAGGGATCTGTCTCGGTGTGTACAAGAAATTCTCACTCACCCAGCCAGCACAATAAATACTCAAATAAATTTGTTAGTCTCTAAGGTGCCACAAGTCCTCCTTTTCTTTTTGCGAATACAGACTAACACGGCTGCTACTCTGACACCTGTCACAATAACTCTGTTCATCACCATCCTAGCTCACACTCAGGCCTTTTAATGGTGCAGCAGGAGGTAGCAGTTAAGAGTAGCAGGTTGCTGTTTAGGAGTTCAGTGGCCTGACCTTGCTCCTTATGAGGAGAAAAGGCTCCAGCACCAATGATTTGTGAGGGATGGTGACAAAGCAGTCACTCCAGGCATGTGACCCATACTGATATCACTTACCATGGTGCTACTGACCTGCATAGACTGAGGCATCTGCGTGGTGTCCCCAGGACTCAGTCGTGGAGGACTGTGGTGTTTGCACTGATAGTGCCACATGATATGGATGGAATAAGGCCTGGTATGGCTGAGATTGTCTATGTTCCATCTCCCAGCAGGTAGGTGTGGTCTGCATCTGTGCACATGCACTGTCTTCACTGATTATGACCACCACACAGGTGGCGTGCGCAAGCCCAACCATTCCTGGCTCAGAGAAAACAATACAAGTGTAAAAGTGATAGGAACTGGTATACAGCAGTCTTGTGTGTGTGCAGTGGGCAGTATAGCCCGGGGTAGTCCTGTGCAGTTATTAATGAGGTGTCTACTCCAAGCACAGTTATGTAGATGCCTGTCCCAGCTTACATCATATATATGATGTATTTGCTTTGAAGCGTGATGGCCGCTTGATGTTGACTTACATGGCACATGTAAATCATGCCACTCTGGGAGTTTTGTCAGGTATCAATGTCTATGAGGCTGCAAATATGCTTAGATGGACATTATCATGATGAGCAGGTCAAGTTCTGGGATGTGTCACAGATCACTCAAATGAGCATGTAATCAGGCTTGCTGGCTGGGTTTCTTTTTTAAAAAGCACACACAAGTGTGTGTATGGTTGTGAGTTTCCTGGACTTTATTTTATTTGATTGATTGATTGATTGTGTCCAGGTTCTGGTGTTCCAGCATAGCCTGGAGACCTAAGTAAGTGGCTGAAACCAGACAAATTCAAATTTGAAATCAGGCACAAATTTTTAATAATTATAGTGATTAGCACTTGGAACAAATACCAAGAGAAGTGATGGATTCTCCATCTCTTGAAGTCTTCAAATCAAGAATGGATGCTCAATACAGGGCTGAAATTTAATGGTGTGTTATATACAGGAGGTCAAATTAGATGTCTAGGGGTCCCTTCCAGCCTAAAACTCTTTGAAGCTATGACATGGACTTGCGCCTCAGTAGAACTTGGTCATCTCACAGGCACGGATGTTTGTGTCCTTAGCCTGGATAGCCATACTTCTTTTCGCTGCTGAGTCATAAGGTTCACTGATTTTCCTCCGCTAGAGGCCCTGACTACAGGCTAGATCAGGGATCGGCAACCTTTGGCACGTGGCCCATCAGGGAAATCCACTGGCGGGCCAGGCCGGTTTGTTTACCTGCAGCGTCTGCAGGTTCGGCCGATCACAGCTCCCACTGGCCGTAGTTCGCCGTTCCAGGCAAATGGGAGCTGCAGGAAGCGGCGCAGGCTGAGGGATGTGCTGGCCACCGCTTCCCACGCCCCCATTGGCCTGGAACAGCGAACCACAGTCAGTGAGAGCTGCGATTGGCCAAACGTGTGGATGCTGCAGGTAAACAAACCATCCCAGCCAGGCAGCGAATTTCCCTGACGGGCTGCGTGCTGAAGGTTGCTGATCCCTGGGCTAGATTCACAAAGGAATTTAGGCATGGCAAAGTTGAGTGTCACTTAACTTTTAGGCACCTAGAAAATCACTGGGATTCCCAGAGCCTGAGTTAGGTACCCAGGCGCTCTTCCCATTCAGTGTACAGAGAGAGGCACGTCCTTATGGAATGGGATTCACAAAAGTCAGCACACTAGGTGGCTCCTCACCTAAGCTAGCCAAGGTGAGGGGTGTGTCATAAGCCACATCCCTCTCAGGGAATTTAGCACCTAATACTGGGCTGGAGGGAGGTGCCTCAGCTGCAAACCCTCTCTTGATGTTACGTGGCTACATAGTTTTTGTGAGGATGAGGGCCTCCCTCATAATTTCTAGCCCAGTGGTTAGGGTACTCACATGGAATGTGGGAAACCTCTGGTTAAAGTTTCTGCTCCACCTTAGGGTGAGAAGGAATTTGAGGAGGGATCTGCAGCCTCTCACATGAGTACTCTAACCACTGAGCCACAGGATATTCTGATGTGGGGCTTCATCAGTCTCTCTGGTTGAAGCTTTTCCACTGGGCCAGAGAGACACACTGACTCTGTAGCCTTGGAGGTGGGAAATGCAGGCTCCAGTCCCCTTACTCCACTTACTTCTTAAATTATTTATCTGCCATGGAACAGCTTCAACAGGAGAGATTGAGAGCACCCTACCCAGAATATCCTATAGTCCAGCAGTTAGGGCTGTCTCCTAAGAGGTAGCACTTCCTCCTCATCTACCCTCAGGTAGGGTTGCCACCCATCTGGGTTCTATCCAGACAGTCTAGTTTTTGGCTTCTGTGTCCAGGTGCCATTTAGGATTGCCAGGTACACAGTTTTCAACCAGAAAGTCCGGTTGAAAAGAGGACCTGGCAACCCTAAATGGCACCTGAACCAAAAGTCTGGTTACCGCAGGAGGCATCGGGTTATTAACCCATGCCAGCCCCTGCTCAGCAAGGGCCACCTCCTACCTGTAGGCAGGCTCCTTGAGATAATTCAGCAAGCGATGGGGGCTAGGGAGAGAGGAGCAAGTGATGCGGGTGGAGCCTCGAGGGAAGAGGCGGGAGCAGAGCCTTGGGTGTTACTAGCAATTAGATGGTAACTCTACCCTCGAGTGAAGGGCAGACTTGAACCAGGGATCTCCCACGTCCCAGGTGAGTACCCTAACTACAAGGCTAAATGTTATGAGATTACCACCATCACTTTGTGTGTTTCCCTACACAGGCCCAATCCAGTAGCGGAGCTCTGAACAGGCTTTACCAGATCAGGCCCTGCAGGTGAGTTGGGTGACTTTAGCAACCTACATGGTTCGGCGGCTGAGTGGGAGTCTTGTGAATCGTCGTGGGGCCTGATTCTGGGATTGAGGGATCTGAACTGGTAGTTAGGTGCCTAATCCTTTTGTGAATCTAGGCCTTCATGCCTAAAGACTTGTTCGTTGCATCTGGTTTAATGATCAGCTTTGTTGGGGATTTAGCTGCTTAATTTGTGGGCAAAGATTTTGTATTTTACTGTTGGAACTATTTGATTGTCACACAGACATAGCGTTTGTCTCTGCTTACTAGGGGATTGACATGCAGTGATCAATCCACTGGGGGTCGATTTAGCGGGTCTAGCAAAGACCCGCTAAATCGATCGCCAGTCGCTCTCCTGCCAACTCCGGTACTCCACCGGAATGAGAAGCATAAGGTAAGTCGATGGGAGAGTTTCTCCTATCGACCCAGCACAGTGTAGACACCACAATAAGTCGACCTAAGGTATGTCAACTCCAGCTATGTTGCGTCTCACATAGCTAGTGTTGCGTAACTTAGGTTGACTTAGCCCCATAGTGTAGACCTGCCCATAGAATTGTACAAACTAGAAGTGAAGAACACTTAATAGCTCACTAGTCCATGTTCCTGATAAAGAGGATTGTCTTTGTTTTCTAGTCTACTTTTGAAAGACCTGGGCAATGAGGATTCTGTTACTTCCCGTGGGAGACCATTCCACAGTGTAATAGACTTCACCATGAGGAAGTTTTTCCTGATGTTCATCTACACTTTTCCTTTATTAACTTCACCCCACTATTATCTAGTTATCTTGCTATCATGCTAGATAATCAGTGATGTTTATGTTGCACACTTCATGTACTTGTCGGCTTTTATTATGTCTCTCTACCTCTTACTCCCATAATTTTATACATATTTAGGCCAAAATGTTCAAACTTTGAAGGGTGTGTGCTTCGGTTTTCTCACTGAAAGAACAGTTTTAGCTGTAAACACTCTGTAAGATGAAAAACATGCTCTTCAGGGCAGGCACTTGTCTGTCTGTGTGTTTGTACAGTGCCTAGCAAAATGAGATCCCAGTTGTGATTGGAGGTTTGGGCACTACTGTAATGCAAATAATAAAGAATAATAATGATAAAGAGATTTTGATTTTTTTTTTCTGTGCTGTAGTCACAACCACAGCTATTGAAAGACAGAAGCTGAGTGGTCCCTCTGCATTAACATTTGCATTATTGCTTCTCTGTAATTTAGATCCCTACTTAGCTCTGTACTCTTTGACCATTTTCAGACCTTCAGCGTTTGAGTCAACAGGCTCCTTTCTTTAGAAATTATATTAAGATTTGAAAGCACGTTTCCTAATTTGTTTTAACAAGCTGCAATGATTTCTTTTCATGTCCATATCGTGGCATCACTTTTTTCTCAGCATACAATGCAAAAAAAAAAAGTTTCTCTATTGGTTTTATAGTAATTCTGTCTAAAGCCAAGTTAATTTGAATCAAAAATATTGCTAAAATATCCATAAGGCTATGAAAAAATGAGATCTTGCTTCCTCCCTCAGTCAGTCAGGAACAAATTCAGAGGTAAGTCTAAGGCCTTGTCTGTACTGGCAAGTTTCTGTGCAGTAAAGCAGCTTCCTGCACTGTAACTCCCGAGGTGCACACGCTGCCAAGCCACTTAGCGCATAGAAACGGTGCTCTGTGAAAAAAAAAAAAACACCCAGATGAGAGGCATATGACTTTCTGTGCCGGGGCTAAAGCGCCGCTGTGCCAGTGTAGACACCCTGGGCGATTCCAGCGCTGCGATTGGCCCCCGGAAGGTGTCCCACAATGTCTGTTCTTGCCTCTTTGGTCATCGGTTTGAACTCTACTGCCCTGCCCTCAGGTGACCAACCGTGAGCCCCAGCCGGTACATGCCTTGGGAATTTTGAAAGTCCCCTTCCTGTTTGCTCGGTGACGCGTGCAGTGGTCTCAGCGCATCTTCCCAGGTGGCCATGCCTGCTCCATGCACCAGGCGATCCCCCGCTTGGAGCAATGCCGAGCTGCTGGACCTCCTCAGCATTTGGGGAGAGGAGGCTGTCCAGTCCCAGCTGTGCTCCAGCCATAGGAATTAGGATGCCTACGGACAGATTTAACAATGCATGACAGAAAGGGGCCATGACTGGAACACACTGCAGTGCAGGGTCAAAATGAAGGAGCTGCGGAACGCCTACTAGGAGGTGCTGGAGGCAAACCGCCGCTACAGTGCTGCGTCCACGAGCTGCCGGTTCTACAAAGAGCTGGACACAATACTCAGTGGTGATCCCACCTCGACTGCAAAGTCCACTGTGGATATTTCAGTGGCTTGCATGCCAGTCGAGAGTGGACCGAGTCAGGAGGAGGAAAGCTTGGATGAGAATGTGGAGGGGGAGAGGGACCCAGAGGCAGAGGACAACTCTGAGGTCAGAGATGCATGCAGCCAGGAGCTCTTCTCTATCCTGGAGGAGGATAGCCAGTCACAGCTGTCAGGGCTTGGTGAAGCGCAAACAGAAAAGGAGGCCCCTGGTAAGTGGCCAGGGTTGGTGCAAGGATGTTTCACGCCCGAGGCCCCGGGGAGCCGCGTGCGGCAGCTCCCCGCCCCAGCTCACTTCTGCTCCGCCTCTTCCCTGAGCACGCCGCTGTTTCGCCCGCCTCCCAGGCTTGCGGCGCCAATCAACTGTTTGGCGCGCAAGCCTGGGAGGGAGAGAAGTGGAGTGGGGTGGCGTGCTCAGGGGAGGAGGCAGAGCAGAGGTGAGCTAGGGCAGGGAGCGGTTCTCCTGTGCACCACCGCCTCCCCCATTTCTTGCTGCAGGAGGCCCTTCCCACACCCCCCTGCCCCAGCTCACCTCTGCTCCACCACCTCCCCAGAGCGCGCTTTTGGCTGCCCCCAACCACTTGGTGCCCTAGGCGACTGCCTAGTTTGCCTAATGGTTGCACCGGCTCTGTAAGTGGCTTTGAATTTGAGAATCCCTGAAGCAAGTTGTTGGGGGCAGCAGGGTTGCAGAAAGCAGGCTTTGTTTTGTATGGTGCACGTACCACCACATGCCTAGTCTGAGTGGTGGAACAGGGTGTTGTTTGGCTCCCTCACTTCATGGGAATCTGCCTCAGAGATCTCCAGGAAACTCTCATGGAGATACTGGGCAATCCACTGCCACAGATTCTTTGGCAGAACTGCTTTGTTTCTTGCCCCCCCACCACTCAGCTGTCACTAGGTGGGGGACCATTGCTGCACACAGGCAAGCTGCATAAGGGCCCGGGCGGAAGCCGCAGTCTTGGAGAAGACCTGCCCTTGATTCCCTGATCACCCTCAGCAGCGAGATATCTTCCATAATGAACACCGTCTGTGGAAAATGTGGGGACAGTAATGATTATAAGGCTACAGTGTTGGCTCTGCCCAAGAGCCACATGCCCAGTCTACAGTATGGTCCTGGAACACTGATTTCCCCTGCCCCTGTGGTTACTCACCATTCTGGGGGGTCTTGTGGCTCATGTGTGCTTGCCTGGGGTCAGCCAGTTAGTGACAAGTATGTGAATAGTGGCTGTGATTTAAATCACTGAATTAGTGGTCTCTGTGTTGCATTTTGGCTTCACAGATATGACCTTGGGAGCCCAGCCTCCCTCTTTATTATCGCCGGCTGAATGACTGCACAAAATTAGAAAGTGGCTATGAAAAACTAAGGAGGACTTTCTGCGTGATGTCATGACGCACTCCGCGGCCGAAAAACAAGAATTGAAGGAGTGGTGGGACAGCGAGAAGAGGGAGCGAAAGGAGAAAGCGGTGCGCCAGAACGAAGCCACAGAGCATCTCTTAAACGTTACGGAGCGGCAAGCGGACATGCTCCAGGCACTACTAGTACTGCAAACTGATCAGCTCCTTGCCCGCCCTCCCCTGCAGCCACTGTCGCAAAACTCTTTCCCACGCGTGCCCCAGAAACCGCTAAAACACTCTTATCAACCTCCTGGCTCCAGTCTGTACCCGCTACATTCCACTCCTCCCCCATGAAAGTCCAGCACTGCAGCCTCCCAGTACCCACTGCTCTCAACACCCATTCCTCTGCAGTTAGCCCTGCTGAAGAACAGTACCTGCTGCACTGTACTCCAAGGGACAAGGCTGCATACCATACCATACCTAGACATGCACAAATCTTTAGTCATCCTGGGACCCCACCTCCTCCTGGGACCCTCCCTTCTCCTATCCCCCACAGTGCTGATGTGTGTGTTTGTTTTGTGTCCCTCTCCTCCAGTTGTTGTTGTTTGTTGTTTTTTAATAAAAGAATTGTTTTGGTTTGAAAGCAAACAGAGCCCTATAAAGCAACAGGCAATTTTTTTTTAAACCTTCACAGTGCATTGTCTGCACCAATCACAGTCCCTTCCTAGCATTACAAGCACTGCATTTCCAAGCATAGCTACAAATATTAGTGGCTTTCAGCTTCAAATTACTGCCTCAAGGCATCCCTGATCCTTATGGCCCTGCACTAAGCCCCTCTAATAGCCCTGTTCTCTGGCTGTTCAAATTCAGCCTTCAGCCATCCAGCCCTGAGTGAAGCTTTCACCCTTCCCTTCGCAAATATTATGGAACGTACAGCATACAGCTATAAGCATAGGAATGTTATCTTCTGCTAGGTCCAGCCTCCCACATAGGCAGCGCCAGCAGGCCTTTAAATGGCCAAAAGCACACTCAGCCTGTTGTTGAACCACTCCTTGCTGCTGTCAAGGTTCCCTGTGTATGGCTTCATAAGACACAGCATTAAGGAGTAGGCAGGGTCTCCCAGGATCACAATGGGCATTTTGACTCCCCCTACAGTGATCTTCTGGGCCGGGAAGAAAGTGCTTGCTTGCAGCTTCCTGAACAGGCCAGTGTTCCGAAAGATGTGTGCGTCATGCACCTTTCTGGACTAGCCTGCATTAATGTCTGTGAAACGCCCTCGGTGATCCACAAGCGCCTGGAGAACCATAGAGAAACACCCCTTCTAATTAATGTACTTGGTGGTTGGGTGGTCTGGTGCCAGAATTGGAATATGTGTGCCATCTGTCTCCCTTCCACAGTTAGGGATGTCCATTTGTGCAAAGCCATCCACAATGTCACGCACGTTGCCCAGAGTCATTGTCTTTCAGAGCAGGATGCGATTAATGCACACTACCATCAACATGAGTTCAGTGGTCAACTTTCCCACTCTGAACTGGTTAGCAACTGATCGGTAGAAATCTGGAGTAGCTGGCTTCCACAGTGCAATCGCCATGCGCTTCTCCAGCTACTGTTCGTCATCCCAGACATGCATGACTATTTGATCTCACCACTCAGTGCGCATTTCCTGAGCCCAAAAGCGGCATTCCACCGTGGTCAGCATCTCTGTGAATGCCACAAGCCATCTCGTGTCGTAGCTACTATGCATGGCGAGATCATTGTAGAACTACTCTTGCCTTTGTATTGTAAGGAAGATTCCACTGCCACTCGTGACGTGTTAGTGAGAGTGAGCAGCATACTGGTCAACAGTTCGGGATCCATTCCTACAGACCGAAGAGGCAGAGCACACGCTACACAAACCGTTGAAAGATGGTGCCAAATGCGGACAGAAGCACAGGGATTGCTGGGATGCGAAGCAATGCATCATGGGCCACTGGGATAAGATCCAGGATGCTCCGCGACCCCCTCCACCTTCCCACAACTCTTAGCGGCAGAAGAGGAAGAGATGGTCTGTGGGATAGCGGCCCAGAGTGCACCGCTCCGAATACCGCTGCAAGTGCCACAAGTGTGAACGTGCTATTGCGCAGGCAGCTGACAGTGTGAACACACAACAGCGGTTTCCCTTCAGCGCTGTCTGAGTGGTCCTTAACTGCCGGTGCTGTAACTCTGCTGGTGCAGACGTACCCTAAGGCCTTGTCTATTCTTATGGTGGCATGTAAAGTATGAGCACTATCCATGTAGCAACACATTGTAGAGAAAGGTAGCTGCACCCACACTTGTCACTGCAGGGGGGGAGGCAGCGGCAGCAGCAGCAGGGAAAGGCTCTGGCAGCTCGCTTCTGCCAGAGTCTATTCCCAGTGCCAGAGTCTTTCACTGCAGCGAGGAAAGGCTCTGGCAGGGAGGAGACATTGGGACTCTATGCTGCTAAAAGTAGCAGTGTAGATGTGGGAGGCACTGCTTGGGCATGTAGAGAGCAGTTTAGGGTACATGCCCTGGGGGTTCAGGTATGAAGAGCACTATAGTCTACTCTACTCTCTATTCACCTAAGTTGTGTCCCACCATCATATCTATGCTAGCTGGGCTTGCAGTGTCTGGACTCTACACGCGGCCGTAAGTGTCGACATCTCTTAAGTGACTGTGAAGGGGTCTAAAGTGTGCCACCTACAGCAGACCATATGGTATAAAATAGACTACCCTTTAATGTATACCTCCTTATATTCTTTTGGTGGTTTTCCTTCTTGTTGCATCTCTTTTCTAACCCTGCATTGTGTAAATTATTCTAGGTTTGAGTCCTTCAGGTTCATTGAGACTTGTCAAGGGCAGGGTGTAAAAGGTCACCCATCGGCATGGCATATGATGTAAACGCCCATGCAACCGACACCTCACCCGGGTTGCCAACCTTCCAGGATTGTCCTGGAGGCTCCAGGGATTAAAGAGTAATCTTTTTTCATTAAATATTATGTCACCTTATGAAACCTCCAGGAATATGTCCAGCCAGAATTAGCAACCCTACATCTCACACATGAATAACTCGGGTATGGCATGGTGATTCACTGCTGAATTTAAAGACAAATAAGAATTGCTATCCTTGAGTAGATCTAGTACTTAGCTCATTTTTGCAATCCTGAATTCCAATCTCAAATTAGACTGTATTTAAAAAATATCCCCCGACAGATCATTTATCTGTAACTCACTTGTGTTGTATAAACGTCATACTTTTATAGCCAGTTAGAAACGCCCAGGTCCTTCTCCAGTGTTAATGTGCTGTAATCTATTCCTGATGCACTTAAATTTTTTCCTGTTCCTGTGCTAGTCAGAGTTCTCATTGTTCTTTCTGCACTAGATGCATATAATCCTTGTCTCCTTCGTCAAACGCTAAAAGCACAATCACTAGAATGAGCTATGTTCCCTCTCAAGGTTTAGAGCCTCCTAAGTCCATATTGTATACAATATTTCAAGATGGGTTAAGAATCCAAAAGAATCTGACATTAGATAAGTGTCTGAAAAATAAGACTGCATTAAACAAACATCTACTAGACCTTAGTGCAGTTATTACTAAAAACCATTTGTGGAATAATCGTAGTTGCAAAAAAAAAATCTATTTTCAATATAACCACGCAAATAACACCAATAAAATATATAATAATATAGTACTTTTATATAGCATTCTTAATTTAATTAGCACTTAAACTATATATTAGCTAGCATTTGCTGGTAAATATTTATTTAGTCCCCTATCCTGCAAACACAAATGCATGTATCTAATTTAGGCATGTGAGTAGATGTCCCATTAATTTCATTGGAACCACTCACATATTGAACTGTAAATGGTTGCAGAATCATAGCCTTAATTTGGAAAATTCTTATTTTTCTTAATGTGAAATGAATTCTGTCTTGGAAGTCCCATTGACTCCAGTGTGAATCATGTATGCATATAGGAGGGTAAAATTAGGCCCAACATTCTGATCTACATGTGCCTGGTTTCCCATCAGTTTAGTTTCATAGTAGGAGTCAGCATGTGTGATGGTTTTAGGATAAGTGACATGAGGAATATTAGAGAAACTTGGTGGGAGATTTTCAAAGGCCGCTAGGTGACTTTCAGTGGGAGACTTTCAAATGTGCCTTTGGAAAAAATCTCCTGAGCTTTTAGATTGAACAGTTATGTGCTGAAAAATAACCTTTTCGGGTGGGGGAGGGGAGAGGTCCTATCAATGCCTATACAGTAAAGGCACGTGTGTCACAAAGTAATGCAAAATCTTTCCAATCGTATTTTAATATATTAATTAACAGTGTTTTTATGGAATAATTTTATATAGTGTCACACATCACTGGTCATATTTTAAACATTTAATTAAGTTGACATGTCCATTGCATTCCCTCTATAGGGCAATTGCAGCCCAAGCTTTCTCACTACCATTACCTTTCACTCTGACCTGGAGGGACTACCTTTAACAACAAGCAGTTTATTCTTTACATCAAGTTACTCTTTATCTTCTCTCTCTTTTTTTGGTAGAGTGTCTCTACCAAAAAAGAGTGACAATATGATTGTGTTTCTTCTGATGAAACTGGGCTGAGACCACCAAATCATTACATATAGCCCACAGCAGAGCCATCCCATGCAGGTGGCGATTATTTTGATAGTACTCGCCACCAATCTAGGCTGAATTTCAGTTGATGACATGAGGCCAATTCCTGTTTGTCTTACAAAAACATAATTAGCCCCTCAGAACTCAGCAAGCACAGTTCAGACCTCTGTAACAGCATTGACTGCAAGGGAGCTTACTGAAGCTAAAGGAGTTACACTGGAGTGACTTTGGCCCATTGGGACTACCTGTGGGCCAGATTCGGGCCTTACTCAGGGTGAGTGGGATCTTACTCCATGTACAGTCTCATTTATAGTGCTACTCGCCATGAGAGAGACTATCTGAATCTAGCCCATAAAGTGAACAGGATTTTATCTGGAGTTGTTTCATTTTCCAGTCCTGAGTGCCATGCAATCCCTCAGCAGTGGTTTCTTCAGGTCACCAGAATGCAAAAGTATATATGCCATTGTCATTCAGTCGTCTGCTCTCATGGAGAGTGTAACTACAACTGTGATGAATGGAGATGTCATTTGTGAATATTTTTTTAATTGCACAATTTGCAATCCAAACAGGTGCTCCTGATGTAAAATGTTCAGTACGACAACAATATAAATGATCAGGTTACTGGCTGAAATTTTTAAGAAGAGCTTTGCAGCTACTTCAATTTTATGTATTTACTATTATCTTACTTTCAATGTGGTGCTTATCAAATCAGTTGAAATCCTGAATGTTAAAACCTTTTTAATATTCATTTTTACATTTGAAATTGAGTTTTAAAAATTAATAGTTGTATGAAAAAGTTGTATAAAATCCACAATGAACTTTAGACTATGAGGAGAGCTGGTTAGGTTGAGAAGAAGTAAGTTAAAATAGGAAATAATGGAGATATTGCCAAAAGAACAGAAAATTGACAGTGAAAAGGGACTTCTTGATGGGTAAAGATTGTCAAAATATTTATTAGAAGAAAAAGCAAACCTAGGCCTAGCTAGAATATTTTAGCCAAATTCTCAGCTGGTGCAATCACCATAGCTCCATTGATTTCACCCTAAACCAGCTGAGATGATGGACCTTTGTTCTTAAAGATGAAATATTAATCCTGTAACAATATTATATCATATAAAGAGTAATGTATGGCTGTAATTCTACTAAGATTTTTTTTGTTTTTGTTTTGAATAGTTACAACAGTGAGGACAGTAGACACATGGACCAAGATTTTAAAATGTGTGCCAAAAATTATATTCCAAAATCCATATTTTGGCATGTAAATATATGGCCTGATTTTTCACAACTGCTTAGCATCCAACAGGTCCTACTAAAGTCATTGACTCACTTTTGAAAGTCTTGGCTATGATCAGTACTTCAGCCTGTCCTCTCCCACCAATATCCCCTCCTTTCTCTACCCTGAGATCCACGGTCTTTTCTTTTCCAGCCTCATGACAAAACAGACTCCCTCCCACCTTCCAAATTATTGCTCAATCCCTGAGAAAGCAACCCAACCTGACCCCCTCCAACTTCACAGCAAATTCCCTCCCTCTGATTGCCAACCTCTCCCGTGCTGTGTGCTCTGGCAGTCGGTTCTCTCACTTTCAAAAGGTTTATTGTCAATCCAACTTCCCATTTTAGTATCTGGCCCAACAGTCAGGTTGTGAATCCACTCCCTTCCTTCCTTCCTCCCTCTTTTTTAGTTTTCTTGCTTCATTCTTCTCTCCCTGGAATCCCCTGATCATTCCTATATTTCCTCTCTGGTTCACTCTGCCTTATCCCCCGCTTTTTCTCTCTCGGGTTACAACACTGCAGGTAGGACCAAACCTCCTAAGGTAGGGCTCTCGAGTGATGTCTTTCTATAGGAAAAAATGTTGGTGCACCATCTGGACTGTTCAAGCCCTGCTACACCCTTGAGTGTCACAACTTGCTCTACATAGAGGGATACAGCAGAAAAGTAATGCTTTATAGTGACAGTCCTATCCACTGAAAGGGGAAAAGTCTATAGTGGTGAAGTAGAAGGGGAAAGGAGGGGAAAGAGCTGAAATTTACAAACAACAATCACATCGGTAGATATTTTGCAGATTAGTTACAGGCAGGGAAGATTGTATTTAAGGATGAATGAGCCAGAATCCCCAGTGCTGATGACAGAGCCAGCAATTCCAAATTCTTCCAGTGCATTACCCAATTACCTCCGTACTAATAATCTCTCACCCTGAACCTACTTAGCCCTCATTAGAATTAATTACTATTTTGCAGCCTGATCCTGTGGAGGGTTGAATGTCTCCCGGGAGGTGCTGAGATTTTGGGCACTTTACAGGATCAGGCCCCTAAAATTAAGAGCTGTGACTTTTGAAGAAAACTAAATGGGCAAACTCTGCTTTCAGCTACCTTCCCCCTACTCAATTGATCTCAGAGAAGCACTGGTATTAGTGAGAGCAGAACCTGGAACTGTGTTGTTTTTTTTTTACCACTGCTAAGATTTATACAAAATACAGGCCATGCAGCACTTCAAATCCTGCCTACCTCCTCCATGTAAGTAGTGAGAGAAATTGAGTCAGTTCAGACAAATGTGGGGCCCCCATGAAGGCTTTCAGAATGGGCTAGCCACATGAGTAATTACTTGGGTTCAGGCAGGTTTGTACAGTCTACATTAACGGGCCCACTGCTGCCAGTACCCAAGGCAGCTAAATAAAAGCTAGCTTGAGCATGTCTACCAAAGCTGCAATCACACTCCATAATTGCAGTGTAGACATCAGAGGCACTGGTGCTGGGGGTGCTGCTGCACCCCTTGGCTTGCACTAGTAATAACCCAAATACATGGTTTCTGCCCTCAGCATCCCCACTGCAAAAATTGTTCCAGCACCCCTTGTGGACGTAACGTGAGACAACCTACTTAGGCCACTACACATATAGACCACTACACAGTTATCAGATTACAATGTCTTTTGGTAATCGCTGACAAAGTACCTGAAATACTTAGGAGCCTAAATCCCATTGAAGTCAACAGGGCTTAGGCTCCTAAGTCACTTAGGTGCATCTGAAAATTTTACCCACTGCCTGAATTCAAAGTAGTAACCTAGCTATGAAAGGCCCCTTTAACTCATTACTAGTCCACCAAACCATCCAGTCCCTTTTCACCTACGTTTGAAAAAAAAGTTATTAAACCGCCAGAGTTAACAACTTAGTCCAATTATGATGACCCAGAAACATGTTTTATTGGTACCATAACATATGTAACATTAAACTTCATAGTCATATATACCATGTAGCACAAGTACTTCACCATGGATAACAAATAATCATATGAAATCTCAGTCCCAATGAGTTCTGGCTGTTAGCTGTAGCAGCGATTTCCCTCATAAGGCATATCTCTTTTTTTGCCTTAGCCCAAAGTAATTGAATACCTATCAGAACAATTGATTGTAGATATAAGTATTAGCTGTAGCATCTTCATTTCTTTGTTGGACTCCCATAACTTCAGCGTTTCTCTATATAGTGAGCCTTTAAATTATTGATCATATGCACAGTCCAGAAAACACATCCATAACATACAACATAAAATATAGAGAAAATAAACGATACCCAAGTGTAAGATTTTTTTTCTGGTTACAATATAAACCATGAGAGCAAAGTCTGAGTTGTTTGTAACTATCCCCAGAACTCATAAGTAAAATAATATTCCCTTATACTGTAGATTGAGAAGGTTTTATATAATTAAGGCTTTTTAAAATAACTCATGGATAGCAACAAAAAACATAAAAAGCTGATCATTCTAATTTAACATTTTACATCACCTACTGCCTTTCATACTGTTTGTTTCATCAGCTGCACACTTTTTCTCTCGTCTCCTAAAAGCTAGTAAATCTGAGTACTTTCCAAGATCTGCTGCTGCAATATATAACTGAAATTCCTTAAAATATTTTGGGTTCTATGCTGACCTCATCTGTAACAATAAATTGTTATGGAGTCATGGCAGCACCACTACAGTCATGGCTGAGAAAGCACTATCCTTCTACCTCATCTTTTCAGTTGCTTCTGATTTTCTCATAATATGGCTGTTTCTGGTGAAACTTCTGGTGCTTGGTATTGATCCAGAATTGATACCTTTGGAAAGTGCTTTATAACCAGTTATTGAGGGTAGGGTTGTTGGGGTTTTTTGCACCTGGATAACTCAAAATAAGCTTTGTTTTAAAACTTTAAGTTTGGCATAAGAATGGCTACACTGGGTCAGACCAATGGTCCATTTAGCCCAGTATCCTGTCTTCTGACAGTGGCCAATGCCAGATGCTTCAAAGGGAATGAACAGGGCGATCAAGTGATCCATTCCCTGTTGTTCAGTCCCAGCATCTGGCATTCAGAGGCCTAGAGACACTGGATCTCCCTTGTCCACATGTTGGTTGATTAGAATGCTAATTGTTGAAGCATGATTTTTCCTTTACAAAAGCTGGTTTGCCTGTTCCCCAACAAATTGTGTTCATCTATATCTCCAATAATTCTGTTCTTTACTATAGTTTCAATCAATTTGCCTGATACCAAAGTTAGGCTTACTGGCCTGTAATTGCCAGGATTGCCTCTGGAGACTGTTTTAAAAAATTGGCCTTACATTAACTATCCTTCAGTCATCTGGTACAGACGCTGACTTAAGTGATAGGTTACATACCACAGTTGGTAGTTCTGCATTTTCATATTTGAGTTCCTTTAGAACTCTTGGGTTCTGGTGACTTATTATTGTTTAATTTATCAATTTGTTCCAAAACCTCCTCTATTCACTCCTCAATCTGGTCCAGTTACTTACATTTGTCACCTAAAAAGAATGGCTCAGATGTAGGAATCTCCCTCACATCCTCTGCAGTGAAGACTGACGCACAGAATTCATTTAACTTTTCCACAATTGCCTTTCTTCCTGGAATGCTCCTTCAGCACCTTGAACTTCCAGTGGCCCAACGGATTGTTTGGCAGACTTCCTGCTTCAGATGTACTTAAAACATATTTTGGTGTTAGTCTTTTGCTAGTTGCTTTTCAGTTTCTTTTTTGGCCTGCCTAATTATATTTTTATACTTGACTTGCAGGAGTTTATGCTCCTTTCTACTTGCCTCAGTAGGATGTACCTTATGGTTGTTTTAAGAACCTGAAGACTGAAATATCCAAGGTTAACATGATAAAATCTGTGTAGATGGAGAACATTGGCCCCAAATCGTGGGCCTTAAAAATTAACCTGCTATAAGTCCCAATACAGCAAAGAATTTATGCACATGCTTGACTTTGAATACTGTAAAAGTCCCACTGAAATCAATCCAGCTGCTTGGAGTTGAGCGTATTCTTACATGCTTTGCTGGATCAGAGCCAGTGTGTTCAGCACTTTGCAGGACCAAACCCCTACTGGACAGACTTATTCAGCTACCACGGTCAGAGCTAGGATTGGGCTAGCACAAAACACACCAGCAACTCTTTCATACTGCCTTCTAGTTCTATAAAATCAAAGTGTTCATGTTTTAAAGAAAATACCTGGCTGTTAAGGTCCTGGATGCTCTCAGTTCATGTGTCTGAGGCTAACATGGAGTGACCTCAACCTGTACTTACAAATCGTAAAACAAAAGTTCTCATTGACTTGCAATGAACTTCGACTTCTAAGTCACTTAGGTGCATTTGAAAATTTTACCTGTTACCTTTTACCCATTGTTTTCCATCTTTTGTTCTTAAAGTAGCTTCAGTCTAGATTTTTCTTATACAATAAATACTGTCACAGGATTTGTGAATTGTAGGTCTGTCTGAGCTTCCCAAAGGTAGTCCCCGGGCAATTCCTCCCATCCCCACTGCACTTTGCCTTTTTTATTGTTCATTTTAGAGGATTATCACATAGGCCCCAATCCTTCAAGGGGGATCCAAGTGGGTGCAGCAGCCTCCACCCTGCAAGAAGTTCCAGGATTGAGGCCATATTATTTTTTTACTTACACACACACACAATCACACAACTATTATCTATATTACAGAGAGGCTAAAATTCTTGTTTGGCATCAATCTTTACCAAAGAGAATGTTGTAGAGACACCTATTATTTTCAGATAGTAAAGATGAGGTATTGTTAGAGGTGTCAAAAGAGAAAGTGATGGAACAAACTAACAAACAAATCACCAGGACTGAATGGTTTAACATCAGAGTTCTGAAGAATGAAGAAGCTGGGCTGCTAACAAAAATATGTGATCTCTCATTAAAAACAGCTATATGAGAGGACTAGAGAGTGGCAATACTTGCCTGTCTTTTTAAAAGATGCTCAAGGTTATTCTGGGAATTACAGAGCAGTAAGCTTTACTTCAGTACCAGGAAGATTGATAAATCAATTTCGAATTATCATTTCAACCAAACACCTAGATGAATGAGATGATTAGGACAAAGCAGCCTTGCTTCTGTAAAGGAAAATCATGTCTGTCTAATCTACTAGAATTCTTTAAGCCTTTCAGCAAAAGAATAGATCATGGAAAACCAGCTGATGTACTTTACCAGACTTCAAAAAGCTTTTGACAAATTCCCCCACAAGAGGTTATTAAGGAAACTGTATAGCATGGGGAGAGACGCAAAGTACTAGCATGGATCAGAAACTAGCTAAGAGATAGAAAACAACGAGCAGGAATATGGCAAAAGGTTAGCTCAGGTTGTCCCTAAGATCTGTACTAAGATTTGTCTTGTGTAATATATTTGTTAAAGGTATGGAAAAGGGAGGAAACAAGGAAGTGGCAAAATTTGCAGATGACACAACGTTGTTTAGCTTAGTCAACACTAAAAAACACTGACGAACTTCAAAGGGACCCAACAAAGCTAAGTGAATGTGCAGCACAGTGGCAGGTTAAATTCAGTGAAGGCAAGTCCAAGATAATAAAGATTGGAAGAAATTATCTGAGCTGCTCATATATTTTACTGAGTTCTAAATTAACTGTAACCACTCAGGAAAAAGAAATAGGTACCATTGTGGATGGCTCAGTGAAAACCACTGCTCAATATGCAGCAACCTTCAAACCCTCAAACAAAATATATAAAGAAGGGAATATAAAATAACACTAATAATATTGTCATGCATTTACATAAATTAATGGTATGCCCTCACCCGGAATACTGCTGCCGTAAATAGGAAAACTTCCTTTAAAGTCAATGAGGATCTAGTTCGCTGTGTTCCATTCTGGTCACCCTGTCTGAAAAAGGTATAGCAGAAATAGACCACAATGATTAGAGGCATAGAGAGACTTCTATATAAGGAAAGATTGAAAAGAGTGGGACTATTTTAGTTCAGAGAGAAGATGACAGTAGACATGACAGAGGTATACAAAATAATAAATGAGATAGACAAGGTAAATTGGGCACTCCTATTGACTCTCTGTCATAATATAAATACAAGGGAAAGGTGACGTTTAAAACTGTTAAAGGGAAATCCTTCTGTACATAATGCATAGCTAACCTGCGGAACTCATTGCTACAGAATACAATTGAGGCTAAGATCTTAGGATTCAAAAAAGGATGAGATATTTGAGGGTAATAAGAGCGTCCGCTGTTAGGATAAAAATGTAGAAAGGATATAAACTCTCATGCTTCAGGGCATAAAACAACCACTATCTCACAGGCGCTAGGACAAAATTTACATTATGGGCCGGGTGTTCCATAATTGGCCACTATGGGGTTTCTTGCATCTCTGAAGCATCTGGTGCTGGCAACTGTCGGAGACAGGATACTGGACTAGAGGGATCACCATTCTGATTCAGTACGCTAAATCCTACCATATTGCTGCTATTAAGGGCAGATGGGATGTTCTGTTGTCATTTCCTGGGACTGTTCAGCATTTGGTAGAGGCATAAAAAGGTAGGAAAAGGAGAAGAACAAGTAGGTAATTTTCTCAGTAGAGGGCCACCATGAATTTGCTTTCATTTATTCCCAGTGATCTGTAAAAAGCTGCAGTAGATCCAATATGCAGCCTGTATGTACGGTAGAAGGTATATTCTTTGCTGCTTACAAATAAATAAGATAGATAACTTACTGCGCTGGCAGGAGGAGTAGGGACAGGAAGAACATACAAGAATTCTATGTCAAATGTGAACTTCCAACATTCCTCACCTGATGATTATGAGCCACTGATTCAATATGACCAGGGTCCTATATCTTGCATAGTATCTCAAATAGAGAAGAGGGTTTCTGTCAAAGCATGTAGGAAGACAACAATAAAGGTTATTGTTTCAAGTAGTCTTGAGAAAAGGGCCTGAGTCAAAAACTATTTAAGCTTTTTGTTAACTTCAGTGGGCTCTGGACCTAAGGGTACGGGACCTAGAATAGGGGACTTGTGAGTCAGGACTCATAGCTTTTAGCTCTCATTTTACCACTGAAATGCTGTATTTAGTTGGGCGAATCATTCAACTAGTCTGATCCTCAGTTTACCCATCTGTAAAATGGGGATGATGATACTTACCTATCCCATAAGGATTTTTAAAGGTTTTTTAATTAATGCTTGCAAAGTTCTTTAAGATCTGTAAATGAAAGGTCCTGTCAGAGCAAATAATACACTCCTAGAAATTCAGTGCCTAAACATTAGTTGGCCATTGTTGTTTTATATAGTTTGAAAATGTTATAAAAATAATCTCTTTGAAGAAACATACTCTTATATACCTGTAATCTATCTATGATGAGTTACCCACCCATAAATGAACATATGTATTTCTTTACAAGTCCAAATATGGTCAAAGGACAACACACTTAAGATTTCTTTATTCTATGAACCTATGATACGCCTCAGGATACTTAACAGTACCATGACAACCACTTTCCTTGAAGATATTTTAATTACAGCATTCTTTGGAATTGTTGGTTTATTGAGACAAAACATTCATGAAAGAAGATTCATTTATAAATGTGCTTCAGACTAGGTTCGAGAGGAAGCAGCTTTATACTGGTATTTTATTTCTTTTACCCAAGGAAAACATATGGTGGATAGATTGGAAACAAATGAAAATGTAAGATGTCGTTTATAGGGTATCACTCTCCAGAAAGTGACCATGCTGAGCGGGATATAATTCCGTGGAGTTTACGAATTTGGAAGAAAAAGTGAGTTTTATACAAATATAAAAAAGGAGTTCCGAAAGTTTCTTATTAACATTGGGCCAGATTCTCATATCCTTGATCATGTTGAGCACTAATTTCAGTGGCACTGATTACAGATTAAAGTATTATTTATTGTGAGTAAAAGTGTCAAATCCAGCCCAACGTAATGCAGTATAAAAGGAGCTAATTGAGGGTGTTAGCAGGGTGCAGAGTAGAACATATATTGAAAAAACTAAGCAGTTGAGGATGAGAAACTGAAAAATATAAACCAGCTGAGGTCATTTAAACCAATTAGAAAGGAATATGAAAAAGAAAAGGTCTACTAATTTTAAAGGGGTAAACATATGTCAATAGCGGGGAAAATATCTCATCTAAATCCCACAACAGATGACAAATCCAGCAACTTCCTCTGAAACAGAGGGGCCCATTTTCCACTCTGTGTACAGGGGATTTATGAAGGAACTCCCATTAACTTTAATGGGACTTGATATGTGCTAATTCCCCATGGACAGATTGGAGATTGTTTAACTCCATAAAGAACAAGTCACAATGGTAACAGGAACATATGGCCCCAGAAGACGTTCAAGCTGGCACACACAAGATTCTAGAGAATGAATATATGTTTTGCAGATAGTATGTATTTTTCAGAATTTGAGGCCAGCACTTCAACTGGTATAAATCAGTTTACACCAGCTATCCCCCATACAAGAGTTGAGATCATGGAGAAAAAAGATAGAGAGGAGTGCCCTAGAGGCCCAGTCTCTTTTCAGAAGATATAACAGCCATTTCACACAAAGGGTACAGGCATGTTAAAACCATGCAGCTACCCATTATTCCACCCATGTCCTATCTTGTCAATATTAGAACTGCTGTGACAAGATAGTATGTTAGTGGCCACTTTGCAATTAAGAAAAAATTGACTACAGATCTTTATGATGTCAACAGAGAATATCAGCTCCCAGTTTAAGAAACCTAAGAATAGAACAGGAAAGACGTCAGACAATGGAGAAGGCAAATTACAGAAGAAATCCTGAGGCAGAGGTACTGACCTGTGGGAGAAAAAAACACTCTGATCTTGGATCAGTTTGTACTATTTACCCTCCTACCTAAAGAAAATGAAGAGGGTCATGTGTTAGCAGTTTATTTGAAGGAACAGAGAAGCAAGGAGTGAAAGGAAGATCCAAGTGCCTTTGCTTAGACTCTGGGTGATGGTGAAATCACATGCACTAGATGATAGGTGCAGGGACTCTCTCTCTATTATATGCGTATACAGTGCCTTGTGGAGTCCCAGAGCCTGGGCTCCAGCCTCAGTCCTAACATCTACACCAAGGCCTCCGAGCCCAAATTAGCTGATGCAGGTCACCCACTGGTGTCTAACTGCAGTGTAGACATACCCTTTATGTCCTGCTCCACTTCATGATTTTGCTGAACTCATTAAACTATTTAATCTTCTTTTCTTGCTTGGGAGCAGCTGAAACGTTATAGTTACATTTCAAGTCCTGTTTGACTTTTAATATTTCAGCAAAATATCGCTTGTTTCAGGCCTGACAGTATTGCTTAGGACTAGCAGACACTTTGGAACATGTTTCAGAGGAGCCGCCGTGTCAGTCTGTATTCGCAAAAAGAACAGGAGGACTTGTGGCGCCTTAGAGACTAACCAATTTATTTGAGCATGAGCTTTCGTGAGCCACAGCTCACTTCATCGGCTGCATGTTTTCTGTGCACAGCGGGTTTAAGGTAGCTTGGAAATAAATAATGTAGGGAGGAAATTCCCATTTTTATGCTTTCTTCTGTCACCATTAGAAAACAAATGTCAGCTGCCTTGCCTGGTGCTTTGTGTCAGTGTTAATTCTGCCGCTGGTGCAAGATAATTTTGATGTGCTCCCTTCCCATCTGCATAGAGGGTGGGATGTTCTAAACCACCCAACTCCCACTCAAAGTCACTTAGAGCGGAGCTCTTACCTGTTGTAGGCACTTCAAAAATCCCATCCTTTATCCTACCTCATGGCTTCATCACAGCCCAGTAGATACTGTGTTTCCTTTCTTTGCCTGCTAAGGGCCAAATTCAGCCATCCTTACTCACAGTGGGGTGAATACTCTTCCTCACCTTCAGTAGCATTTAATTCTCAGTCAGTCCCACTGAAATCAATAGGATTATTTGAGTGGTAAAATACTATTCAGGGTGGTTAAGGATAAATCTGACCAACTGAGGAGTACCTTACCCATCATACAGTCCCCATGAAAGCAATAGGACTACTTGTGCAGGAAGTTTCTACTCTGTGTAAGTCAAAGTATTCGAATGTGGACCTTTGATAGCTGTCAGTATTGTCTAATCCTGGTGAGCACCTCTGAATCCTTGTTAAAGGAGCCTCCTGGTTCATCAGAAATAAATCTAGTGGGCTTTTGAATCTGTAAGTATTGGGGATTTTCTTTGTAATCAGACAATTGCCTCTGATGGATAAAGTTTTACAATGGGGAGAAGAGGGTAATTAGGTAAAGTCAATCAACCTAATATCTCCCTTCCCATTGTGTTTTTAACTTTAAATAAAACCAGACCTCATGCAGCTGTGCAGGCCATGGGAGTCTAAGCCTATTAAAGAAATCTCTTAATGACTGTAAAACTACCACTAATTGAAATAAAAATATTTTCACACTATTTTCACTTTGTGTAAGTGTCTCCAAAATAATCTTAATGCAATACATGGTGTACAAACTGTTAAGGCTGACAAGTGCAAGATGTAATTTGTGCTAATTAGCCCAAAGTAGGGGCAATGTGAAATTAACATGATGCATTAATTTTGTGGTTTATGTTTGACACAGTTTGTTTCACAAATTCTTTGGTTCTCCCCAATCCTGAATGCTTCAGTCAGCTGCCTCCTGTAGAAACTTCTGAGGAGAGTGAGCATCATTCTGGGCGCTCATAGAAATCATTCTGTATATGCAGCCTCTTTTTTAGTTTGGCCAAATCTTGATCTCTACAGCTCTATTGGACATTGAATCTTCCCCATGGTTCAGGTCATTCTGAGACAAGTGTGTACAGAATGGTAGGTGTGAATGATCTCCTTCAGGGAGTACTTTCCAACCTATTTTATCTTCTAGAAGTCTTCCCAATCAGCTAAATGTGAATCTTTTTTGATGCTGTTCTAAGATACCAAGAGATATTAATTCAAGGTCTGATCCAAATCCCACTGAACTAAATGGAAAGATCCGCATTGACTTCAATGGGCCTAACTAAGCTGGTTTATATTTATTATATTGAATATAGGAATCCAAGGATCACAGTAACAATGCTGTTTTCATGAGATTACTTTGAAGAATAATTTACATAGTGCTGAAGAGTATTTTGAAAGTATTTTTCATTTGTAATCAGTTTTTCCATTTGGCCAAATTAATCTCTGGTACATTAGTAGCTACAGTGAGTGTGACTTTGTACTGACATTTTGGAAATATACCTGAGTGACTGGCCCAGTAATGCCACAAACAGATTTGTCAATTTTTAGATGAAAAGCATAACTGCCTGTAGACCATATCATTTTATGGGGTTATCAGAAAATATTTTTACTGTAATCAATATTATTTAATTAAGTACTGATTATGTGCTTGGCACTCTACTGAACACCAAATGAGACAGTTCCTGCCTCAAAGAACTTACTATATAAAAATCATAGTGACTATTTCAAACCTATCTGCCTAAAGTTTTAATCTGGAAGACAAAAGGAGCTGGTAAGGGAATACAACATGCAAGTAAAGGGATCAAAATGATGATAGGTATGCGGCTCATCAGTTACACGCTTGTTAGTGGTTTGTTTTTAGTTTACACATACTAGATTTCCCTCTCCCCATCTTCTCTTCACCTTTCACCACATAGCAATCCCCAGCAGTTTGTGTCCTTATACCTGTCCCTCTCAACATACCACCCCTCCCATTCATATAAATTAGCAGCTAACTCATGAGATAAAATACAATTACATATAAAAATTAAGTTAAAATTATACTAAAGTTGCAAAGTCAAGCACTCAAAATACAGGAAATGCCAAATTTATGGTAGCCCATATAACCTTAATTATGCCCCCTTGTGTATCTTTTCTGTACAGCATATGAGGCAGGGATTCTGTGAAAAGAATAGTATGTGATTGTGTAAGACTATATAATAATGCATATATGCAAAAGAGCAGAATTGAAGTTGCATGGACAATCGTAAACCTTATGATTCCTAACTTTTGAGTGCTTGACTTTGCAACCTTAATACAGATCTTTTTCTTTTAACGTCTTTTTTTTTTTTTTTAAAGAGGAAAAATGGTAAAAACATATTATCTGGGGAGGAAATCAAGACAGATCATGAGTCCCTTGATGAAAGTTTTAGAGCATAAACAGAGAGAAAAACACTGAATCTGAGAAAGATTGTATAGGAAGAAGTGTCAGTCAAGGTTGGGATACCACCTAGATATCTAAGGCAAGGGAGAGGGAGAAATTGAAGGTGATCGCATTATAGGTTTGAGCGACTAGGATGAGGGTGGTGTGTTCAACAGCAACAGAGACTGGTACGGGAAGTAGTGGGGGTAGGGTTCTAGAGGAAAGATAAGAAATGCAATTTTGGCCATTCTAAATTTGAGTTAACAGTGAGACATCCCGATAAACGGGCTAAGATGTGGCATTCGATGGAAGGAGACATGTCAGGATACAGAGATGTCAGCGGAAGCTTTGTGAGCAGTTAAGGTCTCAGAGTTAGTGAGATAAGAGGAGGAGATCTAGGGAGAGAGCTCTTACACATCTCCAGAGAAAATGGGAGAGACGAGGGAGAGAAATCATCAAAAGAGAGGCTAATGGAGCAGCAACAGGAGAGAAAAACTGGATGAGCTCAAGTCCATTGGGCCGGATGCACTGCATCCAAGGGTGCTAAAGGAGTTGGCAGATGTGATTGCAGAGCCATTGGCCATGATCTGTGAAAACTCATGGTGATCGGGGGAGGTCCTGGATGACTGGAAAAAGGCTAATGTAGTGCCCATATTTAAAAAAGGGAAGAAGGAGAATCCAGGGAACCAGTCAGAATCCAGTCAGAATCCAGTCAGCCTCACCTCAGTCCCTGGAAAAATCATGGAGCAGGTCCTCAAGGAATCAATTCTGAAGCACTTAGAGGAGAGGAAAGTGATCAGGAACAGTCAGCATAGATTCACCAAGGGCAAGTCATGCCTGACTAACCTAATTGCCTTCTATGACGAGATAACTGGCTCTGTGGATGAGGGGAAAGCAGTAGCTGTGTTATTCCTTGACTTTAGCAAAGCTTTTGGTATGGTCTCCCACAGTATTCTTGCCAACAAGCTACAGAAGTATGGGCTGGATGAATGAACTGTAAGGTGGATAGAAAGCTGGCTAGATTGTTGGGCTCAATGGGTACTGATCAATGGCTCCATGTCTAGTTGGCAGCCGGTATCGGTCAGTCCTGGGGCCGGTTTTGTTCAATATCTTCATTAATGATCTGGATGATGGCATAGACTGCACCCTCAGCAAGTTGCAGATGACACTAAACTGGGAGTAGTGGTAGATACACTGGATGGTAGGGATAGGATACAGAGGGACCTAGACAAATTAGAGGATTGGGTCAAACGAAATCTGATGACGTTCAACAAGGACAAGTGCAGAGTCCTGCACTTAGGATGGAAGAATCCCATGCACTGCTACAGACTAGGGACTGAATGGCTAGGCAGCAGTTCTGCAGAAAAGGATCTAGGGGTTACGGTGGATGAGAAGCTGGATATGAGTCAACAGTGGGCCCTTGTTGCCAAGAAGGCTAATGGTATTTTGGGCTGTATTAGTAGGGGCATTGCCAGCAGATCGAGGAATGTCATCATTCCCCTCTATTCGACATTGGTGAGGCCTCATCTGGAGTACTGGGTCCAGTTTTGAGCCCCGCACTACAAGAAGGACGTGGAAAAATTGGAAAGAGTCCAGCAGAGGGCAACAAAAATGATTAGGGGGCTGGAGCACATGACTTATGAGGAGAGGCTGAGGGAACTGGGATTGTTTAGTCTGCAGAAGAGAAGAATGAGGGAGGATTTGATAGCTGCTTTCAACTACCTGAAAGGGGGTTCCAAAGAGGATGGATCTAGACTGTTCTCAGTGGTAGCAGATGACAGAACGAGGAGTAATGGTCTCAAGTTGCAGTGGGGGAGGTTTAGGTTGGATGTTAGGAAAAACTTTTTCACTAGGAGGGTGGTGAAGCACTGAAATGGGTCGCTTTGGGAGGTGGTGGAATCTTCTTCCTTGGAGGTTTTCAAGGTCAGGCTTGACAAAGCCCTGGCTGGGATGATTTAGTTGGGGATTGGTCCTGCTTTGAGCAGGGGGTAGGACTAGATGACCTCCTGAGGTCCCTTCCAACCCTGATATTCTATGATTCTCTGAACTGGGAGAACACAATTTTGTGAAAGTCAAAGGAGGACTAGTGTCAAGAAAGAGATTGTGATCTACATACTCCAAAGTGGTAGAATGGTCAGGGAGAATGTTGGCAAGAACCTGAGCAGAGAGGCTGAAAGATGCAGGAGGTGGGAAAGGTTTTAGGAGGAACTGAAGGGCTTTAATTTATGGAAATTAAACAAACTGATCAAAACAATGGCCTGTGGGGTGTTTAAGTTCTGTATATCTGTTCATTTCTATTCTAATATAACCAATTTGGCTTTTGGAGGTGCTCCTTTGATTAGCAATTGGAGACAAGAAAGCCGTCAGGCTCTGATGCCTAAAGAATATTGTCTCTATTAGTCAATTGAAACTTACTATAATTTATTGACATGTGATTCAAATCATGTGCTATATCACTTACCTAATTGCAAATGATAAATGATGGGGAAATAGATCACCAGTCCAAACCTGCATATACGACTTTGTTCATAAGTGCCCCATTAAACCAACAAAACAAAGCTGCACCATTAATAGTTTGGGAGAGAGATCTGTTCACCCAATACTGCCTATTAAGCCAGCTGTCCCAGTTAACCACATACCTTTAAATGGCTTTGACTGTTAATATACTTCAATAAATATACGTGGCATAGGAACTTCCTCAGGAAGTGCTATTTGGTTGTGGTACAGCAGTTTGGGTTGTGTTTAGAAAAATAAAAGATCACAGCATATGGCAACATACTTTATATTACACCCTCTATGCCACTTGGCAACTAGTAGGCTAAAAGGAACACTATAACCTTGAAAACACCTAACTAAAATAAGTGGTGTGTGTAGAACAGTAAAACCTTTGCCTGTTTGTTTAGTGAACTATCTAGTTCCGAAACCCTGGCCAATTTACCCTCTCAATGTAAAGGGTTGTAATATTCAGGGTTGTGCCTGAGCTGTTACTGCAGATATAATGGATGCTGCATTTTCAGTGGCTTCCGAATTGTTTTTGGATAGTTGGAGTATGAAAGGCACTATATAAAACCAAATTCTATGCTATTCCATGTATAGAAACCGAACTCCTGCTGCATTGTTTTTAAAGTGACAGCCCAGCAGGTGTCCCTATAGGTTGATAGTATGGTATTGAGAAATTCAGAAACTTACTAGGAAATAAGCAAAATTGGATGAACATGTTAAAATAAATGTTGTTGGATTATGAGGCAGGCAACCCTGCCTGATATAAGTGACTAAGTTAATTCCTTCTCTGTTATTAAGAAAAGGTTCTACAGGATGATTCACTGTTTTTAAATGAGATCTTTTCCATTTATAATGCACTTTGACATAAACATCACTTAAAAGCAAAATATTTTAAAAACTTCATGAGATGACAACTGTCAGCTCTGTGTGTGAGAGTTTACACATCTATAAGTGTGTGTGTTATATCTGTATAAGTATATGTAAGAGAGAGGGTAGAAGCAATTATTTCATTTTTCCAAAATATTTCAGACTTTTGCAGTAATATAAAGCTTGGTCCAGAAATTACTCTCAGCCTTACTGACACAAGTGGTCACACTGATTTCACTGTGACTGTTCATATGGGTAAGGTCAGCAGAGCCGGCCCATAGCCATCAAACAGGAAATAACATAATAAAGAAGAATGTGTAGCTTGAAAGCTTGTACCTTCCGCCAACAGAAGTTGGTCCAATAGAATATATTACCTCACTGATCTTGTTTTTCTTTCTCATAATGCATTAGAAGTCAAAATGATCCAAAGACAATAAGTGCCTGTTTATTTTTAATATAGGCAAATGTAAGAAGTGTGAGCATGATCCTTGTTCCATTGAAGTCAATGGCAAAATTTACCACTGACTTGAATAGAAGTAAGAGAGAGTATCTGCACTTAGTCTGCTTGAATTTTTCTTAAAGTACGCTTTCTAATCTGAAAAATGACTATTAGAAATGGCACCTTCTTACTCATCAGATCTGTGTACTGTATATGTTCAGAGCTACATCTGTTAATTTACTGACAAAAAGATATTTTTACTATGCTTTGCTTCTGTTACCCTAAACTGAGCCCTCAGGTACAGGGCTAACGCACTAATATTTGTATCTATAGCAATGGGGCGTGGCTTCCCTCTGCGACTGATGGGGAGGGACCCCTGCCAACCCCCTGGTGGGCAGAGACAGGACATCATGCCCATCCCGCCGGAAGCAAAGGGGCAGGACAGGAAGTATAAAAGGCAGGCCCTGTAGCTCAGCTGGGAGACAGACACCGCCTGCCTGCTGCTGGGGCTGGAGCCTGAAGAGGAACTTGCCAGAGCTGCCTGCCACCAAAGATACTGAGGAATTGCTGGGACTTCCATTAGCCATGTACCCTGGGGAGACAGAGGACAACCCTGAGACACAGATACACCATGAGGGGAGTGTAGGAAGCAGCCCAAGGACACCAGACTGTAGTCTGGTTGTATTATTGCCTGAATCCAGGTCATCATATTTCAGCTGGATCCCTGCTGACCCAGTGGCAGAACCCTCCGCCGCTGCTAGGGCCCTGGGCTGGGACCCAGTGGAGTAGGGTGGGCCCGGGTTTCCCTACCCTCTGCTACCAACCCCACCCCTTGGGTGCCAGCCTACCCCTTAGACAAATGCAGACCTCTTTTGGTCTGCCAGAGCCAGGATGTCAGGGTCTTTGTTTGTCGCTCTGCCTGACCTAGAGCCAGAGCTCTGGACTACTTGCTGCTCGACCCTGCCTAGAGGGCCAGAGACTTAGAAAGTGCTAATTCCCCAATAACCGTTGCCTTGTGAGGGACCCAAGAGTGAGGGGGCGTGGCCTCCCTCCAAGACTGGCAGGGAGGGATGGCCATGCATTCCTACAGTGTCCTGGAATAAATGCATATGGAGTGTCTAAATTAGCATTTGCCAAGGTGTTAGCTAACTGAATTTAATTGGCAATTCAAAGAGGAACAAAATCTATAGTCTAGCTATACCTAGACAGGCCTGCCATTTATGTGTGTGTCTGTTTTGCACAGACCGTAGCCTAGTATAGCAATTCCTTCTGAAAACCTGTGTTGACATGCAAAAATGTGTTTGAATGCTTGCAAAACTGTAAGAAACTATGCACAATATGGAGCAAACGCTGTCTAAGAGCTTGAAAGGAGACTCTCATACAAAAAAACAGGTTTTTTCAATCCACTTTTTTTAACTTCAGGGTTTTTAAATCCACATGATCTGTTTCTAATGGGGAAAATTCTCAGATCTGTTTTAAACCACATGGAAAAGGATTTTGCACAGCTTTAATGCAAATGCTGGTCAGAAAGATGGATGGATGTAGAGGGTAACATGACCTGCCTCAGTATAAGTTATGTTACTAAATCAACATATTGATCTGGGAAAACAGTGTCCTGGAATCCTGAAAGTGTCAGGCTCAGTCTAAATGCTTCATTTCTTTTAAATTAATTTAATTTTGCCAGCTACTGTTGCTGATGAAATTATGATATCAGAAAAATGAAAACAGCAGGGCATCAGAAGCTCATCAAATCCAGTTGAATTTGCCTATTTTGAAAGTCATGGACCACACATAAAATACCTGTGTTGCTATCTAATTCCTTATTAAGGGAAACAACAACAACTTCAAATGTAATTTGCATATTTGTATATGCAAATAAGGCATCCCAAATTCTGGTGATTCTTTGTGGATCTTCTGGGATTCCATTCCTGAAACTCTGGCAAAGGAGTTGAGAGGTAAGATTATATGATTATGTGGTGACACTAATCCATCACACACACACACACACACACACTCATATCATCCAGTACATGCCCTTATACTGCGCATCTCCAAATTCTGTATTCTTTATTTAATGTATTAATGCACTAATATATGGCCAGACTCTGAAACCTTGACATTGATGAGGCTTTTTAATGAGTGAGAACTACTCAACGTAAGTAAAGATTGTAGAATACGTCGCAAAATATTCAATTGGTAGAGGAAGTGAGATAAAATGTCACATGAACTTTTTCTGAGAAATAAGAGGACAGATTTCCAAAACATACCAGGGAACTAACTCTCTTCATTCTTATCCCTCTCAAACAAACAAAGCAAGAAAATTCCAAAGTCAGTATAGTAAAAGAAAATTGTGAGGAATTCAAAAATAGCTGTAGAGAGAGGTACTATTCTGACCTTACAGATGAAATGGTAGCAGGGATTTTCCCAGACCTTACATAGCATATGTCCTTGAAGACATCCATATTGTGGACCTGCACCCATCTTGACTTTATAGATGAGTGCAGGCTGAAATGGGGCTCTTTGCTCAGGGCACTGCTCAGCATGTCCAGCTTCTTGTAAAATGGGCAGCTCATTGTGGTATGCCAGACTTGGAATGGTTTCCCTTGGCCCTCCAGCTGCTTACCTTGAACCCCTTTATCTTCTCCTTGCATTGCTACCCAGTCTGGTCAATCCTATGATAAACCAGTTTCTGAGCTATATTGTCATTCTGCTGAAAATTCCTCTTCTGGATCCCAAAGTCATGGGTTTTGCTCATGTTAGCTCAAAGGTCAACCAGGGCTTTGGTGTCAGCCTCTGGCTGCATGCTGATACATGAGCTTAATACCAGGCATTCTTTTTACAGCTGTATTAGAGACCAGAAATTATTGAAGCTTAGGTTGCTGAACGCAGTGTGGGACTGAGGAAGATGAGCAGAGGCACATGAAGGAAGGTGGCTTCCAGTCAGGAGACAGAGCACAGATAGATGATATGACGGGGTGCTCTACTCACTGCAGGTATGATGCTGCCTCCTGGCCTTTCTGAGGAATAGCTCACCAGGTCAGCGCCTCTCCCCGTGGCTGCAAGCCATCCCTCCACCTCTGTTTCTTTGTCTGCTGCCACTCTCTCACTCCAGGAGCTTCTGCGACCTCTTTGTGACTTAGTCCTCTGGATAGGTCACTATTGTGGTTTCCCTTTCCAGGGCAAAGGGAATCTCTTCACCCAGTCAGGCTCAGGCAGTCTTCCTATGCACTGCCCTGCCATTGTCACTTCAGCAGTGGCTGGTTGGGGAACCCAGGCCCTCCCTCTACTCCAGGTTCTAGCTCAGGGATGCTCTAGACAGCAGTCAAGGTCTGTTGCACCATACCTTTATGCATTTCCCTGAGCCCTTTCCTAACCTTCTGGCTCTCCTTCCTTCCTCATCTGGGTCTGCCAGTTTCACTGCTCCCTCCTCCTAGGGAGCAACTGCAGGCTACATGTCTCTGCAGTCTCCAAACACTCCTCCCTCTTCCCAGGGAGTGACTGCCCCCTTTCCCAGCAGCCCCTTCTGTTGCCAGCTTCCTGGCTTATATAGACTTGTACCCAGGTGAGCTTCTTCTAATGAAGGTTTTCCTTTCAACCGAGTAAGTTAATTAGCCCATCCTGGCCCCATTAACCCCTTCAGGGTGAGTGTGGGGTGGACACCCCTCACAGATGGCAAGATAGAACACAGAACTGGGTGCCCTGGAGGCTTGTGGGAAGAGATTGGCATACTATCTCCCATCAAAGGGTTGTGGCTGTGCATTTCCATTACAGACACCTCAAGTTAGCAAAAACCCCAAAAAGCTACCCTGTACCTCAGAGCTAATTTGTGGTCCCATACAATAATGGTACAACTGAGGAGGTTAGTTTCTGAATGCAAAGCATATTAACAAGCAAACTCATGATTCACAATGAGTTAAATCTTTCGTGAAGACAGAGCGACATATACAGTTCACAGATTTGTAATGAAAGTTGCATGAGGGTTCAACCATATACTGCTGTTCTGAGGATCCAACCACAAGATGATTAATCTCAAATTCCCTTGCTCCCCCAAGCCTGGGATGGAGGGGGGCATGTTTTGAATTGCTCTTGAGTGACCCCGTCTGGTTCCTAATTGTGGTGTTGACAGACTCTGCAGCTAGTCCTTCTCGCTGTGGAGGAGTATGGGTGTGATGCAGAACCTCTGAGGGGGAAAAAAGGAGGATGCCAGTAGGCCCTGCAACACTCCGTCAAAATAGTAAAATGAAAAATGATGATACTTCCTTTGGAAAAGTTTTCACATACCAGAAATGTTTTTGGCAGTTACAAAACAGAGCCAGAGGGAATGCACACCAGTAAAATATTAGTTTCAAGCAAAAAAGGTAGTAATGGGTAATAAAGAGCAATGCAACACATAATAAAAGTCTCTTGTGTACATTGAAGTTAACTGGTTAGCTCTCACTTTTGCAATGTCACTTACACCAGATGTTCCTATTCACTACTCATGCAGCCTCTGAGAACACCACTGTGTTCTCTCAACACAGTGCAAGGCAGGCATGTTATTCCCTCTAACATGTAGCCTAAAATTCATCATTATGCTGCCCAAATTAAATAATATGTAGAATAATATTACATGGCATCATCCTTGAACCTCAACTTTCCTTCTCCTGTGTCTACAAGCATGCCTGTCTCTGCCTCTGCAACAAAACCCGGGCACACCACAGCCTTAGCTTGCATGGTGGTGACATCTTCCCACATGCTTTTCTCACCCTGGCCACTACGTTTCCCTTCTCAGTGGCCTGTTCCAAATGCTGCCACCTCCTCAGATGTAGAAAGAAGGTCAACAAATATCACCCTCCTTCTAAGCCAATCAGTTCATTCCCCATTCATTTCAATATAGAGTCCAAAATTGTTCTCTTCCTTTTTAAAACTGTCCATAGATTTAGCTTAATCTATTTCACACACTTTCTTCACCTTCTCTCTCCCCTCCATTCGTCTAGTACTGATTCTTATTTGTCATTTCTCAGCATCTCCTGGAGCAGCTTTCTTGTATAACCCTACCTCATCTCACCATCGATTTTCTCTTTTCTCCTTTGCCTTTGCGTCTTCATTTTTCTCTCCTTGAAAAAGTGTGGTGCATGACAGCACAGCTGCCTCTCTCAAGGCAGAGAGCAGGGTGAGCATGCAGACGTCACAGGACTGTCTTACCAAGAGAACGTATAATTTACAAGAGATGTTGAGACGCCACAATAGAATCATCCTATTTTTAAGGCTTACGTGGAACTTACATGGTACTTAGGCCTTGTGCTGGGCCCTCTCCATAGGACTGAATTTCACACATAATGAGTTTGTTAGTTTGGGAGTACACTGCTTAAATATCACACTAAATACGATCCATGGGAAATGCAGTCACGTTCCTTGTTCCTGATCTATTTTCTCCTGGATTGCATAAAATAAGATGGCACTGTCATCATAAAAAATAGAATCCCCAGGATCATACATAAATTCTCCTCTTTTCCATGCTCACAACAAACCTACTGCTACCTTAGTAGGCAGTCATAGAAATCTATGATCTGAATATCCGAGCGCTATGCACCCATACAGGAGTGTAGAAGACTCATTGGAAGAGCCTACAAGATGAAGAAAGGGTCCAAAATGTATACTGTGTGTCAGAAGAATGGATGTACATGGAAAATGAAGTTTTGCTGACTGCAATGAAAATTTACTCCATGACAACAACTGTGCATTTTTCCATGGCTATCACAGACTTCAGGGATTCAGGGAAATCCAGCCACTTTTAGAAATCCCATGAAATTTACTTTTTCACCTGAATTCACATGAAATCAGATTTTTTCCTTAGGAGACTCCATAAAATTGGCACATTTCCTTAGAAGACCCCATGAAATGATAAAGGATATTGCCATTACTTTTAACCTAGCCTCTTACTGCAATCTCAAAGTGATAGCTTAGGTTATAGACTCCTTGCATTAGTTGGTGGTGTAATTTAACTAGAAGATCATATTTATAACAGCATTGTGCAGAAAAATAACAGCAATTAAAATGGATCATCTATGGAAAATAAAATAACAAAAGGCCCCTGTAAATACAATATATTAGCAGCAGCATGGAGGGTTTTAATTTATGTACAATATATTGCTCCCAAATTCAATAGTGATAAGACAGAACATTTGATGATGGTTAAAAGACTTTGAAGCAACTTTGTTGTGAATGAAAAGGTACCTATCTTGTAACTGGGCTCTTCAATTAACTTTTCTAAGGTCCCAGAGAAGTATGAAAAAATATAAAATATGATGCTGAAGTCCAAACTATGATACGGAACCAGAACAAAAAGAAGCACCAAAGGTGATCAACAAAAGAAAACAAGATTCACGTAATTTATTCTTTAAACTGATCGTTTATTTTTATCAAATAATCAGATCCAGCCCAGAGGAATAAATTTTGTGGCACAAGAATTCATTAATCCCCATGAAGTGATAGCTCAGCAATCTGTTTAGTCTGTAAAAATCAATACACTGAGTCAAAACTGGCCTGCCTTACTCACACGAGCTACTGAGACTGTTTACTAAAATACAGTGAGCCAGATTGGATCCCAAATCCCAATGGGCTATGGGTCAGATATTGACATCCTTTATTTCATGCATAACTCCTATTTTTGACTCCAGCCTGACTTGTGCCTGAACAAGGATAGCAGATTCAGATTTCTGCTGTGGCTTTCAGTTAGGACTTGATCTAGCAGCATGGAAATCAATGGGAGTTTTGTCATTGACTTCGGTGGCACTTAGGGTGACCATTTTGCAAGTGTGAAAAATCAGGACAGGGACCTATATAAGACAAAGCCCCAAATACTGGGACTGTCCCTATAGAATCAGGACATCTTGTCACCCTAGTGGGACTGGATCAGGTCCAAAACAAGCAGCCCTATTGTGCAAGGTGCTGTGAGTGCCTTCAAATGTTAGAAGACCAATATAAGGCTCCAAACCAGCAAAGCATGTAAACATGAAAGTAATCCCTTTGACTTCAAATGGACTATGCATGTGGTTAAATTTCAGCATGTCCCTGTGCACCGTGCCAAATTAGGGTATAAATGCCTAGTGAGAACTGTCTTCCACTGAAATTTATGGAAGCACCTTGCAGGATCAGGCTACATTTGCCTGGCCTGTGACAACAATGCTACAGTATATTTAAAATAGATTTCCTGAATTTCATCTGCTGTCTTGTTGGTAGGAGGAAGGACTGAATATTAGTCTCCTGCTCCTCCATGGTAAGTGAGAATCGATTAGCACAAATTCTAAAATCTTTCTGAGCTAATGGGATTTTGAAATTAGTGGAACGTGGATTTATTTCAAATAGCACAAGCTAATCTTAATATCAAATCTACATTCTGCTTTTTAAAACTGTTGAATTTAGGGCATAAACAAGATGACAAATATACAATTGAAATCTATTGACTGATTTCTTTTACACAGAGCAGATGGTTTAAAAAGAGGTAAAAAAAGTCAAAGGGGAAAAAATTTAGAGAATTACCATCTTTTTATTTAACATACCATCAGCTTTTCACCCTGTTCAAATCTAGACTATAAATATGTACAAAAAATTCAAAACTGTAATTCTCTCTCCCAATTCTTTACATATGTTATCACTGATTGTTTTGTCTGAATGCTAATTTCTAATAGAAGCCACTAGAACTAAAGTGGGTTTTGGAGACACATCAATAGATTACATTAAACTATTTTGGTAATAAAAACCACAGAGATGTGGAAATACTTCTACATTTTGCTGTTTCATCTTTGTAGCGAGGAGGCATGGCCTTCCTCAGAGACTGATGGGGAGAAATCCTCGCCCACCCCCTGGTGGGCAGAACCAGGACACCCACGCCCGCCGGCCGGAAGCAGAGGGGCGGGACAGGAAGTATAAAAGGTGGAGCCCAAAGAGGATCCCTCCAGTGCTGAGGACTTGCCAAAGCTGCCGGCCAACCAAGGTGCCAAGGAGTTGCTGGGACTGTTGCTGGCTGTTTGCCCTGGGGAAACAGAGGACACCCACAGAACCGAGGTACCAAATGAAGGGGTTCTGGGAAGTAGCCCAGGGACACTAGACTATAGTCCAGTTGTATTGTTGCCTGAATCTAGGCCAGTGTGTTTTGGCTGGATCCCCACTGACCCAGTGGTGGAACCTGTGACTCTGCACCCCATATTCTTCATAGAGATATTATATGCATATGACATCATAATGTATCTTATGCAAGCCAGGTCATGTGAGATCATTGGAAAGGTTATGATTTATTGAATATGATTATCTTATTTGTATGCATGTATCTTTTTTGGATCTGAAGTTAAGAATATTCACTTTTGTAATACAGATATATAGTCTTTACACCTGGCAAAAGACTGTCAGTCTAGATGGTTGGCTGGGAAGGACACATTCAGGTTAACGGGCCATTAGGAGAAAACAATAGGCTTTAAAAGCAGCTAATTTCCCACTGGGAAACCTTCCTGAGGATGCGGTAAACAGGCTCTGACTCATGACTGCTATGACACTACCAGGTCACCTGGTACTGGACTCCATCTTGGAATACTAGTGTTTTTTCACTGACAGAGAATGGGAACCAAGCTTTGAGACAAAAGGTTCCTGACATATGCAAAAGCTATTTAAGCCAGGGGAGTGACATCGTTGAGGTTCTTCACTAACTCCCTGCCCAAAGAGATTCCTGGAAACACCTGAGGAATAAAGACTGAACTGGGGAAAGTGCTGGACCCAGGCTAAAGGGATTTTTAGCCTGGGGTTTCTACACAGCTTGCCCATTAAGAACTTGCGGCCTACTTGGATCATCATTTAGGGTGAGGATTTGCTATTCATATCCAATCTCTTTAGTATATTATGCTTAGTTTGTGTGTTTTGTTTATTTGCTAAGTAATCTGCTTTGATCTGTTTGATATCCCTTATATTCACTTAGAGTCTATCTTTTGTAGTTAATAAACTTGTTTTTGCTTTGTCTAAAACTGGTGTGTCTAAAACTGGTGTGCCCCATAACTTGGGGCAGAAAGCTGTGTATATTCCTCCCCACATTGAGGGAGGGGGTGAAATACATGAGCTTATGATGTACAGTTCCCTGTGCAGTGCAAGATGGTATAATTTTGGGTTTATACTCCAGAGGGGGTGCGTGCCTGAGCAGCTGGAAAGTTCCTTAGCTCACAACAGGGACTGCAAAGGTGGCTTTGAGACACATTGGTACTCCTCTGATCCTGAGGAACTGTGCCAGCCCCATCCCTCAGTGCAAATTATAGCAGACCAAAGGCTGCTTTAACTTATGCATGCTTTGAAAGACCCCAAGAAGGAAGCAAGGCACAACAGAACCTCAGACACACTCTCTTTTCACATCTACGCTCTTTATGCTGGCTACAGGATAGGGAGCTGTCATGCCAGGATTTGACTCACTATTTACTCATTGATTTATAACATGAGCCCTTCTATAGACCTCAGGGCACATGTATAAAATGAAATAAGCACCCCTAATTATATGCAAATAGGAAGCCACTGCAGTTCTGAAGTACTGATGTCATGTTTCCATTGGCTAACCCCAGCTTAACAGGTGGGCAGTTGCATTTGTCCTCTTTCTGAATCATAGACTATGTCTACACTAAACACGTGACTGCAGCACAGCTAGAGCATTGCAGCTGCGTTGGTGTAGTACCATAGCATAGAGCAGTGGTTCCCAAACTAGGGACTCCACTTGTTCAGGGAAAGCCCCTGGTGGGCCAGGCCGGTTTGTTTACCTGGTGCGTCCGCAGGTTCGGCTGATTGCGGTTCCGCTGGCCCACGGTTCACCGTTGCAGGCCAATGGGGGCTGCGGGAAGCTGGCCAGCATGTCCCTTGGCACGCGCTGCTTCCCGCAGCCCCCATTGGCTGAGAACGGCATACCGCGGCCACTGGGAGCTGTGATTGGCCGAACTTGCAGAGCATGGCAGATAAACAAACCATCCTGTCCCGTCAGGGGCTTTCCCTGAACAAGCAGTGCTCCTAGTTTGGGAACCACTGGCATAGAGGCTCCCCCGGCAGTGGTAGGTAAATTGATGGAAGAATTCTTCTGTCAGTCTGTTTGCATCTACATTGAGGATTAGCTCATCTTAATTTTTTCACACCCCTGAGTGGCACAGCTAAGTCGATCTAAATCTTAAGTGTATGTGAGATCTTACAGGAATGTCATTGGGCCAAACTCTGAGCTGGCATTGACTGCAGTGCAGTTACACCGGAAATTTTACTGTAAAGATAAATATGTGGCATCACATTAATTTCTCTGGCAACAGAGGATTGTATCAAAAACAGAAGATCATGACTTCCCCACAGGTTCAGGAGAAGCTGGATGAAGACGAACAGTCTGATTCAGACATAAACATCTGAATTAATAGTAAAGAGAATAGAGAAAATGAATTGCTGAGTATTACTGTTTGTAAAAAATGTCCTCTTGATTTAGGTTTGCATGAAAATGAGCTATTTAATGGAGCTATTGACTACTTGAATGGGGCATTGCTTTGAGCTCATTGTCTGATTGAAGAATTTTTGTTTCTACAAATGATTATTTATAACAACAAATTTATAAATAACAAACCTTATTCCTTCATTTTGGATCACTGTACCTTTAACTAACATTTTCCTTAGTGTCTAGATGCAGAAACGAGCATGTTGTAAAATCATCATTTAAATCCTCTGATACTTCACATTTCACACAGCAAATACAGTCCCTTGACCCAAACAGTGTTCAAAAGCTTGAGTGACAAGTAACAAGAGGATCCCTGTTCAGGGTTGCTTTATCACAGAGAGTCCCTGTATAAATCACAATATCATAGGAGTCAAAAAACCTGTGACATTTGGTGTCAGCTGTGAAAATACTCCATTTGGTTTGTGTTTTTGCATGAAAATGTTTTAAATCCATCTAGGCATAGGATGGCTGGTGGTTTTTGCCTCCATCAGCACTACAGAAATAGTCTCAGAGCCTGACAGGGGCACTGGAACCATTTGTATAGTTGGGGTGAGGAGAGCCACTGAACCAAACTGTAAACCCTGTATATGATGGAAACCCCTTCAAGCCAGGGGGTGCGGTAGCACCCCTAGTTCCAGCATCAGTGGAGCCTCAATCATTGGACCTTCTGGTGCTCTCTACATTTCCAAAAAGGATACTTTAAGTCCCATCCAGACACTGAAATAGGCTATTATTTAGTGACTATTATTTGGCCTATATTACATGTTGATCAGCCAGCCAAGGAAATGTATTTCTTTCCTTTTGAGTATGCAATCAAAACAATAACCGACACCACGACATTAATTACCGTGAGGCCACTTTGAAAACTTGAGTCAATTATTTTTTAAGAATGGATGTCTAAAATTCGGTTCCTGGGTGCACACGTGGTGCCTGGTTGCTCACCACTTTTGAAAACCAATCTGCATATTTAGGCACCTAAGTGTGGATTTACGAGCCAGTATTTGGGTACCTATTTTTGAAAAGCTGGGCCTTGGCTCTTTTTATGCATCTCTCAACTGGAATGGATTTAATATTCCATTTTTCTTCAAAGTATATTTTTCTTTAATTTGTTCGTTTAATGGACAACTGCATAGGAGAGCAAAGATAAAAAGAAAAATGAGAACAATCTGACCGCCCTCCTAAAGGGAAGGATGGTTTTCAAATGACTCTGAATCCATTGTAGAGGGACAACATGTTGCTTGCAGTAGCTGTGGACCAGCTCCCACCTTTTCCTGGTCCCACTCCCCACTTGTGCTCTGATGACTATTTGAATATTTTGCAGAGGGTAAAGTGACAGGTACGTTTTGCAGGAGCGAGCATCTGGTATTGTTACCTTTCCTCTCTCAATTTTCTTCCTTCCACACTGCTCTATGAGGGGGAGCATATAGGCCTTTAAAAAGTAGGAGTGTGCTGCCATGATATGATTTAAAGACTGAGCATGCAATTGCTATTTTTGATTGTGTTAACCCAGGCGTAATTATGTAATTATCCACAAAAATTTAGTCAGAGCTTTGCATATCTAAATCATTAACTTTAACAATTGACAGGCTGCTTTGATTAGTATTTTCACAGTGTAGCATAGCATACATTTGTCAGCTTTCCTATGATTAGTTATAATTTGGCATTTGTTTATGCAAAAACGTTTTTATTGCTTATTTGTGGGGGGCGGAAGGGAAAGGAGGGCAGAGAAGACATTTTTATCCTGTCAGTATAATTCTGTAAAATTTGTTAATAAGGCTATACATATATTTTTGCTATATTATATTTTATTGCACATATTGTATCTGTTGAATTATGTTTTGAAATATATGTTAAGACTGACCTGAACTCAGGGGTGCTGGAACAATTTGTATAGATTCATAGATATTTAGGTCAGAAGGGACCATTATGATCATCTAGTCTGACCTCCTGCACAATGCAGGCCACAGAATTTCACCCACCACTCCTACAAAAAACCTCACGCCTATATCTGTGCTACTGAAGTCCTCAAATCGTAGTTTAAAGACTTCAAGGAGCAGAGAATCCTCCCGCAAGTGACCCGTGCCCCATGCTACAGAGGAAGGTGAAAAACCTCCAGGGCCTCTTCCAATCTGCCCTGGAGGAAAATTCCTTCCCGACCCCAAATATGGCGATCAGCTAAACCCTGAGCATATGGGCAAGATTCATCAGCCAGATACTACAGAAAATTCTTTCCTGGGTAACTCGGATCCCACCCCATCTAATATCCCATCACAGGCCATTGGGCCTATTTACCATGAATATTTAATTACCAAAACCATGTTTTCCCATCATACCATCTCCTCCATAAACTTACTGAGTTTAATCTTAAAGCCAGGTAGATCTTTTGCCCCCACTGCTTCCCTTGGAAGGCTATTCCAAAACTTCACTCCTCTGATGGTTAGAAACCTTCATCTAATTTCTAGTCTAAATTTCCTGGTGGCCAGTTTATATCCATTTGTTCTTGTGTCCACGTTGGTACTGAGCTTAAATAATTCCTCTCCCTCTCCAGTATTTATCCCTCTGATATATTTATAGAGAGCAATCCTATCTCCCCTCAACCTTCTTTTAGTTAGGCTAAAAACAAGCCAAGCTCCTAGAGTCTCCTTTCATAAGACAAGTTTTCCATTCCTCGGATCATCCTAGTAGCCCTTCTCTGTACCTGTTCCAGTTTGAATTCATCCTTCTTAAACATGGGAGACCAGAACTGCACACAGTATTCCAGGTGAGGTCTCACCAGTGCCTTGTATAACGGTACTAAAACCTCCTTATCCCTACTGGAAATACCTCTCCTGATGCATCCCAAGACCGCATTAGCTTTTCTCACGGCCATATCACATTGGCGGCTCATAGTCATCCTATGATCAACCAATACTCCAAGGTCCTTTTCCTCCTCCGTTACTTCTAATTGATATGTTCCTAGCTTATAACTAAAATTCTTGTTATTAATCCCTAAATGCATGACCTTACACTTCTCACTATTAAATTTCATCTTATTACTATTACTCCAGTTTACAAGGTCATCCAGATCCTCCTGTAGTATATCCCTGTCCTTCTCTAAATTGGCAATACCTCCCAGCTTTGTATCATCCGCAAACTTTATTAGCACACTCCCACTTTTTGTGCCAAGGACCTCCCAAGGTCAGTAATAAAAAGATTAAATAAGATTGGTCCCAAAACCGATCCTTGAGGAACTCCACTGGTAACCTCCCTCCAGCGTGACAGTTTACCTTTCAGTAGGACCCGTTGTAGTCTCCCCCTTAACCAATTCCTTATCCACCTTTCAATTTTCCTATTGATCCCCATCTTATCCAATTTAACTAATAATTCCCTATGTGGCACGGTATCAAACGCCTTACTAATATCTAGGTAAATTAGATCCACTGCATTTCCTTTGTCTAAAAAATCTGTTACTTTCTCAAAGAAGGAGATCAGGTTGGTTTGGCACGATCTACCTTTTGTAAAACCATGTATAGTGGGGGTGCTGACAGCCATTGAATCAAACTGTAAACCCTGTATATAATGGAAACCACTTCAAGCCAGGGGTGCTGTCCCTACTTCCAGCACCTGTGAGAACTCCAAAAACCCTTTTGTGCGGAGTGTCTTTGATTTTTAGCTCAAAATCTAAGTAAGTAAAGTGCCAGGGTGTTTCTGAAATTAACAATGTATTTAATGTTGTTCTAAAATAACCAGTATGACATATTGTGTAATCAGTGTAAAAATGTCACAATACTGTCTAAATGCCAAATACAATAATGGCTAGAGCCGGTTGAAAATATCCTGATGGAAGGCTTTTTCATCAGAAAAGACGGTTTCATCAAAATCTGTTTTGATCTCACTAGAACTAAATGTTACTGTTTTTTTGTTTTGAAGTGACTTTGTTTAGAAACTTATTTTTTAAAAAGTCAAAATCAAAATTATTTTTTGTTTAGTTTTGTGGAAAAATAAAAAAAATTGTTCAGATTCAGAACAAAAACATCACAGAATTTCCTGTGGAATGGAAATTCTGGTTTCTGCACAGATTTATAATGCCCACTTAGCCTTTCCATTCAACATTGCAACTGGCATCATAATTTAAGATGAAGGTTATTCAGCTAAGCAATAATGAATGATACCATTCTTCACCTGATAGTACAGTTCCTGCTGTAAGCTCTCGGAGAAAATCGGAAAGATCGGAATTGCATTCTTCAGATAGCAAACCTATATTTTGCTGAAATTTGTTGACGCAAGATTACTTTAAAGTGCTGCACCAGGTGGGCATGTTAGCCTGGTGATTCTATAAACATGCAATGTGCCGATCAGGAGGGAACTGAAAGGCAGGGGGTCACTGCAGCATTTCACCTTAATAGGAAGCTTGGGAAGACAAATCCCCCCGGATAAAATGCATGGCACAATACAAACCGTTCTTGGTGCCTGTCATCAAATCCAGTCTTCCTGACCTGTTTAGAGTCACACACTTCCACCAGCAGCTGGTAGATAACACGTTCACATTGCTTCCATTAGGGTTGATACCAGTTCGGGTGATACACATTTTTGCTGGGCTTTAGTAGCAGCTTGTTGAGACTCCAGTAACTTCAAAGTCTTGTAGCACGGACTGGCCTTTGTTCCTTCATGTTTTATCAAATTTATGATTCACAAGCAGCTGGGCTTTATGTAAAAATCCAGTCACACTTACTCACCAGAGTAGCTCATTAACATTAATTAAACTACTAAGGAGAATGAGGGAAGAATGCTCAGGCTTAGCAAATAATAATGGTTTAGATTATAGGACTTCCCAAGCCCTGCGGTGACTGCAGTTACAACTCTCCCACTTATTACTGCCTCCTCAAGTGCTCCGGTATCACAGTATAAAGGTTGGGCTGGACAAACCCCATCGAGGTCTAATAATCTTGCCTAGTTAGGTTTCAGTCTTCTCCTCCAGAAGGGGAGTTCTGCCAAAGGAATGACTATGACAGACATGCCGGATCAGGAAAATCTTTTCATCATAACATGCAATTTTTAAAAATCTGTGAACAGTGCTCCCGTTAATAGATCATTTGAATGGCATTAGCTTGGAAGCACACCCGACAGCAGTCAGCTGCTTGTGCTCAAAGACCTCATGCTCAGTTCCAAACCTCACTTCCAATGTTTAGCTGACTGCTGGCTCTCAAAAGGTTGGCTCGCTGCTTGGAATTCAGGGGGAACAATCTCATCTCTCTTTGTAGAAATTTTGGCTGCATGACTGAGTACATCAAAATCAGGGAAACCAGAAAAAAAGAATAATCTGTTACCTGAGTTTCTCTCACCATTTGAAATCCAGCAAAAGAGCTTTGTAGTGCTAGCTGCTGGCAACTTCTCTCTCCAGAGCATATCATCAGTCCCAAGCTTTCAGCCTTTTATTCTTTTAATTTTAATTGGTAGCACCTGCCTGGAAACCGGTTGGGAATTGAATTACCTCTATGTTCCCCGTGCTCCAGAGCAATTGCCTGTGTATTCCTCATGCCTCAGAGCAGTTGCCAACCTGTTCATCCTGCTTTCTGGTAAGTACTAGTAAATATGCGTGCTGGAGTGTAAAACTTAACAGAATATGGTTACGTCAGGAAAAAGAACAGTGCAAAATACACCCTATGCTGCTATTTCCCGTTAGTAGTACATGTATACAAAGTACCCCTCATCTACATCTCCAGCCAAAGAATGCTGAGAGCAACTCAAAACAGGTGTGTGCAAAGGTGGTCCAATATTAGAGCCCCTGGATTTGCACCAACATGCAAATGGCCTCAAGGGATGCTCTGGCCATTTTCCCTTTCCTAGGCCAGGAAAAAAGTTTTTGGTATTTGTGGGTTTTGTTTAAGTTTTATACTGTACAAATGATCATTCTGGGCTGGGCTGGGCTCGGCTGGACTGTAACTTTACAATCAGCCCCGAGGAAGGGGCAGTGCATATCTGCCAAGCCCTAGGAGCGGAGCACAGTGAATTGTGACTCCAAGTCACAAAACCTCCTTCCTTTTTCTGGTTGGGGAATTAGTAGTTCACCTCTTTTTATGGAGCAGCTTGCTCCCCAGCATACTAAACTAGGGAAATACAACCTAGATGGAGCTACTATAAAGTGGGTGCATAACTGGTTGGAAAATTGTTCCCAGAAATAGTTATCAGTGGTTCACAGTCACGAGGAAGGGCATAATGAATGAGGTCCCGCAGGGATTGGTTCTGGGTCCGGATCTGTTCAATATGTTCATCAATGATTTAGATAAAGGCATAGAGAGTATACTTATAAAGTTTGCAGATGTTACCAAGCTGTGAGGAGTTGCAAGTGCTTTGGCGGATAGGATTAAATTTCAAAATGATCTGGACAAACTGGAAAAATGGTCTGACGTAAATAGGATGAAATTCAATAAGAACAAATGCAAAGTACTCCACTTAGGAAGGAACAGTCAGTTGCACACATACAAAATAGGAAATGACTGCCTACAAAGGAGTACTGTGGAAAGGGATCTGGGGATCATAGTGGATCACAAGCTAAATATGAGTCAACTGTGTAACGCTGTTGCAAAAGCAAACATCATTCTGGAATGTATTAGCAGGAGTATTGTAAGCAAGACACGAGAAGTAATTCTTCCGCTCTACTCCACGCTGATTAGGCCTCAACTGGAGTATTGTGTCCAGTTCTGGGTGCCACATTTCAGGAAAGATGTGGACAAATTGGAGAAAGTCCAGAGAAGAGCAACAAAAATGATTAAAGGTCTAGAAAACATGACCTATGAGGGAAGATAAAAAAAACTGGGTTTGTTTAGTCTGGAGAAGAGAAGGCTGAGAGGGGACAGGATAACAGTTTCAAATACATAAAAGGTTGTTACAAGGAGGAGGGAGAAAAATTGTTCTTCTTAACCTCTGAGAATAGGACAAGAAGCAATGGGCTTAAATTGCTGCAAGGGCAGTTGAGGTTGAACATTAGGAAAAAATTCCTAACTGTCAAGAGTGGTTGAGCACTGAAATAAATTGCCTAGGAAGGTTGTGGAATCTCCATCATTGGGGATTTTTAAGAGCAGGTTGGACAAACACCTGTCAAGGATGGTCTAGATCATACTTAGTTCTGCCTTGAGTGCAGGGGACTGGACTCGATGACCTCTTGAGGTCCCTTCCAGTTCTATGATTCTATGCACCAGGCCAGGGCTCCTCCCACCAGGGCCGGCCCACAACATTTTGGCACCTGAGGCAGGGAGCTCAAATGATCCCCCCAGGCCCCTTAGCTTGGGCCAAAACTTCGAAAGGTCTCAATTCTGCCTTCTTCCTGTTCTACTCCTCTCATGGTACTGCTTGCTACCTACCCAAATAAAGGAGAACGAACAACTTAAAATGCCTTGTTCAAAAATTTTAAGTTAACACTTACATTTGCTGTTCAGGCATTTGAAAGTTAACTTTTCTTGTCTTCATAGTAAACACTGGCATTTTTATCTGTTTGAATAATCAGGTGCTTTCCGTGCCTTCTTGGTTGCAAAGATTTGAACTGCTTTCTGAAGGTCCACAATCTGGGCCAGCTCATGCTCTATTGAGATGGTTGCAAGGCTGACCAGCCCCTCCTGTGTCATTGTGGAGCATAGATGTGTTTTTATTAACTTCAGCTTGGAGAAGCTGTGTTCTCCACTGGCAACTGTTACAGGAAGTGTTAGAAGTATACACAGAGCAACAAAAGCATTTGGAAAGAGGGTGGTCATCTTATTTGTGCACATATATTCCAGGACAGCCTTTGGAATTGATCCTGCTGAAATGTATCTTGAAAGGGCTTTCAGTTCATCACCTAAATCACTCGCATCAATATCGCGCATGTCATCATGTGTCAACACTGTCTCTAGTGCCCTGCATTGCTGGTGTAGGTCTTCTTCAGGTATAGTGAGGAGTTTTGGAATATCATACAACATCCCAAATATACTGCTGTGGTCCTTGAACTGCATGAAATGTTCTTCAACTGACTGTATTGCACAATCTAGCACCTGGTTAAAGAATTCAACTTTGAATTGTTGTTTGAGGTCTCTTATGGGATTATCCTGTGCCTCGTAATCAAAATGTTGTCTTCTTCGGTGAACTCTTGTATTCTTGAATAGGTGGGAAAATAGCTTCAGTCTGAAGTTCCTCTGCCAACTTCTGTGCACTCTTCAGAACGTTTTGAAATCCCTCATCTGACCAGTAAGACTGTAGGTATGACTTTGCTTTGGCCAGTTGTTCCATTGCTCCAGATATATCAAGGTCAACACCTTGGAGTCTCTTGCTTACAACATTTATTTCAAACAATATGTCAAGCCACCATACTAAGCCCACAGAAATTTGAAGTTATGTATGTTTCTGGTGATTCCATTTCCCTCTGCCACTGTTCTCCCACAAACAATTCCTCTGATAGCATTATCCTCCATAATGGCAACTGTGGCATCATCTATCTTCCCAATTTGGTGTGTGTTAGGCTTTATTGCCTCCAGTCAACTTTCCCATCGTGTGGCACTCAGTGGTTTCAGTGTCAGAGAGGATGTTCCCAGATGTTGCTGCAAAATTTGCCATTGATAAGTTGATGCAGAGAAAAATACATAGATGCTTTGAAATACATTAAAAAATTCAGCAGCCTCACTAGAAGCTTGATGCTGCATCACTGACCACCAAGTTCAATGAATGAGAACTGCATGGGACAAAAAAAGCTCAAGGGTTTAACTCTCGGATCCATGTCTGCACTCCTCTGCTCTTTCCTCTCATGTTGGCACCATTATTGCAGCCCTGACCTCTCATGTCAGCTATCGCAATTCACGTATCTTCCAGCTTTTTAAGAAGCACATTTGTCATACCAGCTCCTGTAGTATCAATGTCAATAAATTCTAGAAAATGTTCTCTGACAGTCACCACTGCAGGGACATTTTCACTAGGTTCTGTTGTTGTTACAAAACACACCATTAAAGTCATTTGTTCCGTATGCCTGATGTCAGGTGTGCAGTCCAGAATAACAGAGTAATATCTTGCTGACTCCAGATCTGCCACAATCTTTTGTTTGACTTTTGTTACCAGGAACTGTATGATCTCATTTTGAATTGTTTTTCCAAGGTAGTGGTGTGTGTACATTTCTTGGGTGGTGACTCTTCTTAGATGCTCCTAGAGTACAGCATCAAATTCAGCCATCAGCTCCACAATTTTAAGGAAGTTTCCATTGTTTGGCACATACAGCTGATCTGAAGTTCCACACAGTGCTAGGTTTTGGGTAGCAAGCATTCTCACAATGGCAATGAGCCTTTTCAGAACATTTTGCCAGTAAAGAGACTCCGATGCAATCTTCTCTTGATGCTGATCATCTATGCTGGCCTTTAACCTTAGTCTCATCGCAAGCTCTTTCCACCTATGGAATGCTGTCTGGTGATTTGCTGCCTTCTCATGACATGCCAGATTTCTAGCCAGATTTTTCCAGTTGTTTGTTCCTGTAGAACCCAATGTGGCTGGAACATTAGACTGGAAGAGTTTGCAACAAAAACAGTATGCAGCATTCTGGGGTTTTGAGTACATAAGCCATGACTTCTCTACATTGTCACCATTGGGGATTTCATGTTAGTAATGTGTGGGATGGAAACTTCTATTTTCATTGTCTTTGGGGAACAAGAAGTTTTTCACTTGTTGTGGCCCATGCACTACAAGGAAATCCCTCAGTGGATCCACAGTCCTGGATCATCTGGACGTAAGGAACTAAACTCAGCAGCAGCTGTTTCTTGCGCCTCCACCACACTCTTCTCTGATCTATACTTTTCTTCAGGAATGTGCATGGTTACATCCATTTGAGATGGAGATATGGATGCTGCAGTAGCTGCCAGGTCACCTGCACTCTGACTAACTGGAAGATCAGGCATCTTCTCACCACTCACATCCTCACTGGGGCCAGAAGGTTCACCGTGAACATTTGTGTCTATGTATCTCAGGAGAGCTCCTTCCTGCTTAGATAGAAAAGCTTCCTTTGCTTGCTTTCTTTTTTCTGAATGCTGCCCCAGAGGGGCATTTTCTTCATTCACTCATGACTGCTGTTCTGTGCCAGCCATAGTGGCTCTCAACACTCAATTGAAGGGGACAAATAAGCAGGCTGGTAGCAGGGCCTGAGTGAGGGAAGATATCTGTGTCTTAAGGGCCTAACTGGCTCCTGCTACTTCAGTTGACTGCCTGTTCTCCTTAAGTGGATTCAGGGAAGCAGCAGGAAACAGGAAGCTCCCTGAGAAGCTGGTATTAATCAGTCCAGGCTCCTGGGGGTGCTAGAGAGATACATAAGAGGCTCCTCCTCCTCTCTCTCCCTACAGCTGCTGCTACTTTCTGTTATTCCCTCTCACCCTTTTTCCTGCCTGCCTGTTATGTTTCTTGTGCCCTCCTTCCTCCAGCACAGCACTCCACCATCTCTGTGAATCTAGAGCAGCGAGACTACATATGCACCAGCAGCCGACAATTTTCTACACTCTGGGTCCTAGTGATGTCCCCATACAGTTTGGAACTTGAGGCGGCCACCTCAGTTCACCTCATGGTAAGACCAGCCCTGTCTCCCACTCCAATTGTTCATGGCAGGGGCAGTATTAAGCAAGTAGTCCCCGCTCTCTTCCCTATGGCTGGAATAGAATGTGAGCAGGGGAGTGAAGGGTGGCAGAGGGTTGGGACAGAGAGGTCTTACTCCATTGTACCCACCCCTCTGTAAGCCTAAGTAAGGGTTGTGGCAATCGCTCTCTCTCTCTATCTTTCATTTTTAGCAATTTGCTGCAACTGTCGGTAATAATAATTTAAAACTCTAACATTTCTTTTCCTTGCAGAGTGTTTTCTTCATAATAGACATTAAAATCATACAAACCAATTTATCCCTGTTTAGCAGGCACAGGCTCTCTGGTTTAAAGCAAAATGTTTGTCACTTTCCAACTCTCATTCTCCAGAAAGTTCGCCTACTTTAATGTCTTTCAGTGGAGATAAGATACATACCTAGGTACCTCCTTGAGTCCCCTCATATGTACAGTTGCTTTCAAATGTTGACCGGTATATTCAAAAACCTGCAGAAATACTATTCTATTGCAGTCCTGCAGCTCCCATTGCCATCAAGAGAGGGTGCATGGATAAATGTGAAGAGATAATTTGCCCTAGTATTTTCTCTAAAAGGGTCCTTTGCCTATTAGGGTCTGGAGCTACAATTTGTGTGAACGACAGCGAGATCAGTGAACTTTAGGTGAGCAGCAACTGGAATTTCCTAAACAGGTGAGTGATTTACCTTTATAATTCCAGAAAGACACAGGCTAGGAAGCTCTTATCCATATTAAGTACTGAATAGATATGTCCTTTAGAAGTGTGTGTGTTTTTCATAACTGACAAGGAGAAAAGAAAAAGAGAATTTCACTTGCCCCTCAACACCCCTTTCTCAGTACTATCCTGTTGAGTCTGGTGATCTCTCCAGCTATGAGAGGAAGCAGCATCAGTCGCCACATTACAAAGAGAAGCACTCAACCTTGAACCCTTTCTCATCAGAACAGATGAAACTCTACCCCAATTGCTAGTACCGAATGCACTTATGGGTCCAACAAACTGTTCTCCTTTCTTTCCTGAACTGTTACAAGTTTCAAGGGGAAAGGATGGCATATTCTCTCTCTCGCTCTCTCTCACAAGATTCAGGACAGCAGCAGCACTTTTCTTCTGTCATCTCTTGCTAGCAGAAAGAGTGAGAGCACGTCTACAGACAAAAGGTGTCCCACATTAACTGTACTGGCATAGTTAAAGTGGTACAACCCTCCCCTAGTGTGGATGCAGTTATACCACTATAAAAGGACCTATACTGGTATAGCTGTTCTCATATGGGAAGGGAAATAATCTATACCAGTATCACTGCACTTACCATAGGGGTTGTACCTACTGAACTATATCAGTAAAAGATCACAACGTGAACTGACACAGTTATAAGAATTGTATATAGACCATACCTAAGTCTGGGTCAGATTCTCCCACCAGTATTCGTATTGAATAGTACCTTACTCCCCAAGCAGCCCTGTCTGTGTACAAGGCACTGCTTGTTGAGTTATGCAATTCTTATTTTGAGTAAGAGCGGTAGGCTGCGCTCTTTGGCATTGATATAGCATCACTCTCCACAAGATTTCGGCAGCATCGTTTTGTGGGATAGTCCATGATGTTCAAATGTTCCTCGTGACAGTGCCTCTGATTTGTAACTAAAGATCATTTGACATCCTCTTCTCTGATTGTATCATCTAATTGCACAAAAATTTCATCATGTGCCTCTCACTAAAATCCACCTACTCTTATCTGAGGAGACATGTGCATTGAGGCTTCAACCAGCAGCTGAATCATAGGGCTTTAGCAGGAGATTTTCAGAAGTGCTTAAGTTATTTAGAAGCACAAGTCTCTCTGAAAGTCCAATTGAATTGTGTTCCTAAATCCCTTAGATGCAAGTGAAAATCTCCCTTACAGACTTGGAATTCCAAATAACTTGGAAGCCCGTGAAGGTTAAGTGTCTTAGAACTTGGATGGCTGTGCATATTCTAGAGGTGAGATTTTTAAAAGCACCATTTTTGGCTCAATTCCTAATGGCTTCAGTGGGAACAGAGTTAAGTGGATGCTGAGCACTTCTGAAAATCCCATTGTAGGTGTGACATCTACATTTGAATATGAATGATTTGTCAACTGTTTACAATGCCTTTGAATTCCTGAGTATGAGATACTTCAAAAGTTTTTTCCAATTTTTTAATGAAATGAGAACTATTTCAGACTGTAGTACACCTACCATCACAAAAAATGTTGTCCACTAAATCCATGAAATTACTAATGTTTGTTTTTTTCATTTATTTACTATTATTTTTTATTATTTGTATTGTGATAACACTTTAGAGCCCCAGTCATGCATAAGGCCTCATTGTGCCAGGCACTGTATGCATGCTATTAAATTATTTGTATAATACATAGATATAGTTTCATATATCATATTAACAATCGGACCCTGGAGTTTCCCAATAATTGTATTTTGGATCCTGAATAGATGTAATTATGCAGCAGCTACAGCTGCTTTCACACAGGAAGACATTTCTGTAGATGGAGGTTTCCTTTCACTTCCCTAATTGATTGTGTAGCGTAAGGATTGATCCTACTTTAATATCTTGGAACGAAGCTCTTAGAATGTTGGTGTGCCCTTTGCTATGATTTGGCAGGATGTGACTGAGCACTTTATAATACAAAAACATAAGCTTTTGGGAACGTACTGTAATTTCTATTGGTTAGTACAGTACCTAGCACACTGGGATCTGACTTTGACCTCTGGGAACTACTGCAATAGAAGTATTAAACAATAATAATAATAGAAAATAGTTGTCCAGGTACTGATTTCATTTACCTTGGTGTAAATAAATACAGAATATGGCTCCATGTTTCAAACTGGGTTCCTTGGTACAACAAATAGCCATATGAAAACCACAAGCTAGCAATCAAACAACTTTCCTTTGTCCCTATCAAAAGTATAATAGTAAAACCCAGGTTAAATTAGTGAAAATGGTTTCTAGGGAAGAGGAATACAATATTTTAATATATGCTAATTAAAGAATACTATTAAAAAGGCGTTTAAAACTATGAAAATAAATATTAATGAAATGAAAATGCCTAATTGTGCATCTAATTCAAATAGTGAACCCTTTAAGTCATTGGAATAAAATTTACAATGCATACAGATATATATTGTGACTTCAAATTAGGACCATGCAAAATACCTACAGTAAAACTTGAACATTTAAATTTTTATATTTCAGTGTGGTTTGGCAAAAACAGTCACATTCCACAAAAACCCTGCAAAATGTCCTTTTTTCCACTCAAAAACTAGTTGGTTTTTATAGTAAAATTATCTACAATTTCAAAACTGTTGAGATTAATATATGGGATGTTTTTCATGTGAAAACTTCCATTTTCCACCACCCCCTTCCAAAAAAAAGAAAAAGAAAAAGGCCCCAGAAATTTTGGGAATGCAAAGTGACCTGGAATGAAATTAAAGAATACTTTTTGTGAATTTTTATGGAAAAAATATTCACGGGGGGCGGGTGTGTGTGAAATTCACCCCTGTGCAGAAGGCCAGCACAAGGGGTTCTGTTGGAAAAAATAGTATGTGCTCTTGTAGTTAAAGGCTGCATCAGAATGCACATGCACATGATTAGGGTGGTATGGTTCACCTCAATCTGGCATAACTTTTGAGTGCTTGACTTTGCCACCTGAAGGTTCTTTTAATGTAGATTTTTTATGTAATTCTAGATATAGGGCCAACTCCTTGACACCAGCTTATATAACAAATAGAGATTTCCCTTCTATGGATGAAACTCCAGGTGGCCTAATCACCTGCATGCTTCCTTGTGACCCCTGGGCATGGTAGGTGTATCTATCAATAAAACTATAACTATGACCTGAAAAATATTTGCAATCCCAGCCAGACTGGTATCATCTGCACAACTAATTAATGAACTCTCAATTCCACCTCCAAAATCATTAATGAAAATAGAGCACATTAACTGGTATTGGACCCAGAATTGATTCCTGAAAGACAATTCCCTTCTCATTTGAAATTGAACCATCAATATGGGTAGACACCAACGTGACATGTGCCTCAGATATACTTCAGACACACATATTTAAGACTTATATTTAAAGGGTAACCATTTTATAGAAGTTATGTCTAATTCACATTTTTAATTTCCCTATGAGAGCCCTGTATGGAACTGTATCAAAAGTCTTACAAAAGTTGAGATGTATTACTTCCAGTGCATTTCCCATCTCCTCTAAGCTTTTTATCCTATCAGAGATAGAAATCATGAGTTTGGACTTTTAACACAGCCCTGTTGCTGGCTATTTATCACTTTATTTTTCTGTAGGTGCTTCCACATTGATCATTTTCTTAACAGTGCCAACAACTTACTGGGTACTATGTTAAACTTGAACTTACTGGTCTGTAATTGCCTGGCTGTCCCATTTCTGTCCTCTTCAAAATAATTGCTGTTTGCACCAACAAACACTTAGCAATCCCAATAATATGAACATAATATTTTACATTGATCAAAATCTAAAGGTTCTTAAACACCATATTGGGGTGGGCATGGAATTTCTGACTAATGGTAAATTTTCAATGCAGAGTTAACTCCAGTTGCCTACTTTTGCATTAACTTGCCTTGAGTTAGCCTAGCTAGAATGAGAGCAATCACACTTTGAAATAACATTTGAGCTATATAGAGTGGTTGTATTGGCCACTGCCAGGTTGTGCTAGCTAGACCTAGGTGGGAAATGGTTTTCTGCCCCACAAAAATTTTGGAGCTTTCCAATTTTTTTCCTGTCCTGCATCAGGATGAAATCAAGACCTTTTCAAGTTGTTTTTTTGTTGAAAAAGGAAAGAGACCCATCAACCCCGGAATAACCTGTGCACTAGGGGACACTTACCTGGGATATAGGAGACCATTAACTCGAGTGTTGACCCTAATTTGTGCGCCATCCACACAAAACCCTTGAGTATGATGGTGCCTTCAACTTAAGTTGGCTGGCCTGTCAGGGGGTATAGGCTACAGCTGGAGTTATCACTAGCTGACTGGGAATTTTTTGACAACAATTTTTTGGTCAGAAAATGCCCAAACTGAAACTTTTGGTGAGAACATACCAGTTTCTGTGAAATTTTCATTGGGTAAGGGCCTTAGATCCTGAATAGAATTTCTGGTCAAATGAGTGTGTCCCATCTTAGCATAGGTAATAGGCTAGTGGCTTGGGCACTCATGTAGCTGAAGGAGACTGGTCTACCTGACTCAGACCAGGAATCCATTCTACAAAAAAGACATGTCCAAAGACATCAAATCTCTGCAGTTACAAAAGAGGCATGGTATCTTCATGATATATAGTATGGAACTCAGTTTGTGACTATCAGAAGGATGAGCAATTGAATTGACCCTTCCAAGGCTTTAATCTGTGGCTCCAGAGAGTCTATATATCTCGGATGTGGGAAATGATCTTAAGATGTTGATGAGCAGCCTCAACTCTCAGTGAAGTCAAACGTGAGTTGAGGGGTGTCAATATTTTGAAGAGGGTTCTCAGTATTCCATCCCCACCAGAAAAGTAATGAAACAAATATACATTTCTATGGAAAATAACAATGTATATGCATTGTCAGTTAAACATAGAAATATTTTACAAAAGCTTTATTTAAAAATAAAACATTAATCCCTTTTTCTGTAAACTGTCTCTACTCAGCATTAAACTACTGTTAAGAGGCACGAAGATATCAGTAGCTAGTAATGCAAACTAGATTGCAGTTAATTGTCAGCATCTCCTGGGCTGTGCTGTCTACGTCCCTTCACAAATCATGAATAAAATTATTTATCTATTCAAGTAATGAGTTATGCATTTTGATATCTACATATACTGTAGCTCAGGCATCCTTTGAGACCCCTACCTGTAATTAGGAACAGATGTAGAATCTTGTTCTTGAATAGATAAAAACAAATGCCATCCCTCATATGGCATGTGGCTTCCTGGTGAAGCTGTAGGTAAGAATATGTCTCTAGAAGGATCCTTCTCCACGTACCTGACAATCACTTAGCTCTGCATAAGAATCCTATAAAGGGCTGTTTTGAACACCATTTCTCAGTTTGCTAGAAGAGATGAAACAAGGGGAAGAGGAAATCACCTATTTTCTCCCTGCCAGGCCTATTATAGACTGTTTCATCTCACAGGCAGCCAATCCCATTGCCTGTTACAGATTATGCAAATCATCCAATGAGGAGTCCCCTTCTAAGCAGGGGAGGGGAGTAGGTGGAGAGGTCCACATTCACCAGCCATGTGCACAATCAAGGGTGTGGCCTCTTCTATCCCCAAAAGCTCCAGCCCCGCAGTGTGCCCTGACTGTAAGGGCAAAGGCATCTTTGCTCTTAAAATTGGTAAAGAACTGACCTTTGGGGGTCTAGTGAACTAGGTTCTCCACCTGGCCCAGTCCATAGGAAGCACTGGTCCTACAAACATTCCAAGGAAGTACAAGGATTGCTTTCATGACATGTGCATATACGCCCACAAACCCCCTTTCCTCACCATTTTCCTGGGCTCATTTAGTCCCTGCCCTCTGTGGTTCTTTCTGGACCTGCAGAGTTTATTAATACCTGGAATGGGTGACTCATTTATTCTATAAAATTATAAATCCTGCAGAGCTGAAGAGAGCCATCTGGGCCTCTGTTCTGTGAAAAAGACAGAAAAGTTAATGCTTGTTGAGGCTTCGTCACACGAGAAAGTTGCACTGGTTTAACTTAAATTGATTTTAACCGATTGCAAGTTAAACTGGTGCGTACCCCTGTGTGGACACTCTTATTTTGGTTTATGAGGGGCTTAGTTCAGTTTAGCTTAAACCAATTCCCAATCAACTTGAACAAAATTGAAATAAGCCTATTTGATGTAAGGAGAGTGTTCACACAGCCAGTTGCACCAGTTTACTAAATTGACTTAAAAATCACACCGTTAGTAACATTGGTGCAACTTCCTCCTGTAGAAAAGGTCTGAAAGCACATTCACTTTTTCATGGTAGGAGTCATCATAAGAACAGCCATAGTGGGTCAGACCAATGGTTCCTTCTAACCCTGTATTCTGTCTCTGTCATCCATCCCCTGTTATCTGGTCCCAATTTCTGGCAGTCAGAGTCACTGGCTGGAGTTTTCCCAGCAGCGTTGCTACAATAGATTCACATTGCCTGGAAGCAGGATGGTCCAAAGGAGAACAAGAGCTGGCTCGTTCACAGGACCTTCCTGGGTCTTGCCCTGTCTGACAGGCCTACACCATGGTTTCACAGTGCTGTGGCCCCCTGTGCGTTCCAGTGCAGAACTGGGGACAATCCCAACCCTGAAACAATTCCAGGATCTTTCTCACCCCAGACTCCTCTTATGGGTATATCTGTAGGAGGGCACAATCAAGCCCACATATTTTTAATCTGAAAAAGGGAACCTTTATTATACCTGTCATTTTATCCTTTGCATGGTATTAAAATTAGTGGTCTTTGATCAAGAAAGTACGTGCTTACAAATGTGACTGTTCCCTTTGATTAGTGTAATCAATAGAAGGGGAATGCCTCTATGCTTCTGAGTAGTTATAAAATGTCCCTTTTTTAGTAACATTTATAATGTCCCACGATAGGTTTAAAATAATAAATGCTGTGCGGGGAGATATTTTATGACTCTCCATTTAACACTGAGATGACAGCTGCAGTTACAACCCAGTCTCGAGGCCACAGCAGTCTTGCTAAATCTGAGGAGGAGGGGACAACTGACCAGAGGAGCTTCCAGCCAGTCCATCAAAGTGCCTTAAAGGGTGAGTAAAGATGTTGGCCCTGTATTATTAATGTGTAGTCCCACAGAAGACCTCCAACCAGGGGTTCCCTAATCATATGCAGATAGTGAGAATGGACAGAGTACCCAGCGGGATAGGTTTCAGAGTAACAGCCGTGTTAGTCTTCCAGCGAGATAATGACCTAGCTATGGTTCTTCTGCTGTGAACTCCAAATAAAGGGCCAGATACGGTCTGATCCATGTATTCTAAACAGGGAGAAAAGGACATAAAGAGTATTTGTGAATTATCTTATACCCCAGCACGTGGGTTGGCCCATTAGTGCTTGCTCTTTGCTAACACCCCAAGGCATCCTAACTGTCTGAAAGAGGATGAGATAAAGCTATGGACCTGTCTGACAACCTATCTGCACCAGAACTGGCCAGGCAGGGAGTGATGAGCAATCTGGGCTGAAGTCAATGGAAGTTAGGAGCCTAAATACCTTTACGGATCTGAGTCCTGAACCCTTCAGTAGGTCAACAGAGTGCTCCAGAGTGCTGCTCCAGAGTGCTGCCCTGGGAAATCCTGTAAAATATTCTGGCTGATTTAGATGAAACTTTTGGGAGCCCCAGCTGCTGCGCATCCCATCCCAGGCCTCCTGCATGTAGAACAGGGTCCTGCTCAATGTCTGGGGAAGGTGGAGGTCAGTTTGTCAAATTGATGTGCAGGGTGACTAGAAGATGTCTCCATTAACAGCCCCCCTCCCCCCGTTACTAAGTGAAAACTGAGGGAGTAGAAAACCCTTGTTAGATTGCATGTTCCAACCAGGTCTAAAGTACCGTTGACATGTATTTACTGTGTCCTTTCAGTAATCTAAAACACTGCCTTCACTCTTGTGCATGAAAAGTGCCCACGACTCACTGTTATTAATGCGCATGCTTATGAGTTTTGTTAACCGCTGGGGTACTGTCTCAGGCAGCCCGCTGCTGTTTCTAGGCATCTATTCACTGCACAGTGTAAGCATTGTTTCACTCAGTGGGATTTGCACCCCGTTGAAGGCTAGTCAGGCAATAAGTGAAACCAATTGGAGCTGGGAGTAACACCCTGTATTTTTGCTACATTATCAGCCCCAAATGCAAGGGAATAACCTCTCTAATTCCATTAAAACCCCACAAGATGATGATGTCTGTTAGAAGAAAGCAAGAGGTTGTCACTCTTTCAGCAGGGCAGAAGATATTACTGGTTTATTACACCTGTTTATTAAAGAACCTACTTTTACCTTTTATTTCCCACCCAATTGCTTTTTATATGAAAAGCTAACAGTCGTCTTCCTCCTCCCCTTTCTGCTATTGCACAACATTTGGTGACAAAAAGGTTTATTGAACTATTATTATACATTATTTCCAATTATGGGTACTCACCTGCAGGTCAGCTAGGCTTAGAAGGAATAATTTTAATAGGTTATGAAAGCAAGATTTGGTTTTTAGACTTGGGCCAGAGTTAGGCTGACATTTTAACCACATGCATGATGTATCCAATTATAGCCAAATACAGTTTGACATCTATGGCTCATATACTGCTCTCTCTATTTTGCACAAAGACTATTGATTTCTCAATTGCATCTCAAGAATGGGGGTCATTTTCTCATGTTATGATTTCACCTTTAATTCAGTGTTTCTGGGCCCAGATTACAACTTTTCTTTGGTTGAACTCTGTGTTTGGTCCCATATTAGTCATGTTTGGGGTTAACATTTATATAAAACTGTCTGGGAACGTCCTTTTATTTTTTAGAACTTTATTACTATTGATTTGGCCTGGGTTTCCAAAGCTGGTTCACGCTATGGGCCACCTCTTCACAGAGATATTGTCTTGTGGACCATCTTCCATTCCATTCACAACTGTATAGTCTACCTCCCACCATGCTGGCAGTCAAATAACATCCCTGTGGTAAGGAGAGCAATTGCTTACAGGGGAAAGTAATATTAGGGAAGAATGTAATATAATTTTGCTGTCTGCTGTTTAATGCAATTTAGCAGGTGGCTAGCCAGTTCTCCAGGGGCAAACACTTTGGGCACCACTGGGGTAGGAAATGGCGTAAAGAAATAGAGAAGGTACAATTTGTAAAGTAGTCTGGAGGCTGCATAGATTTGTTCAGTAGAGGGAGCTACAACTTATTATCCTTGCTAGTAAATTGTGGAGCTACATCCAGCTGTTTTGTTGGTGGTGTTGTCAGTTAATAAAGCAATTACAGGCCCCAAACAGAGTTACTTGACTGCAAATCCTCTGTTTGGAACATATATTTTGAGTTGCACCAACTCAGTGACAATCGTAAAACATGAGTTATGAGATCCTCAGTTCTGGACTGTCAGATTATGGTACTTTGCCAATGGCTGGTTTGCGGAAATGTTAAAATTATATAATTCACAGGTTAAGAAAAGAGAGTGTCCATACATCTGAGTGTAGTGCTTAGATAATCCAAAAACACACAGGTTTTTTAAAAGTCATAAAATACATATAGTACATAAATTTATTAATCTTATTGTTTTTTTTTTCAGATTAAACAATACAGTTTAGATGTTAGCATCCAAATATTTGGGTACATCACTCATGAAAAGTTATACAGAGAGAGTTGGTTGTAAAAAGCAAATATGGCAATGAGTGAAGATTGTCCCTCAGTATGTGAGAAATTAGGATAGGTTGTCCCTTAGAAAATACAAACCATCAGGGAAGTATTTCAGTTACTTTCCTGACTTTGCTTCTTATCGGCACTCCAGCTTATCTCTCCTGGTATTGCCGATGTTCAGTGATGTGTTCTATGTAGATGTCCCTCGACCACCTGATGGCATCTAACACCATGAGTTGCCACATCAGCCGAGCATAGCATTGACCAATTCCTCATTCTCTCAACATTCGCTCGTTGCTGGGGTCCCATGTGCCCAGGGCTGCAACGATCAGCACGTGAGTTTGAACCTCATAGCCTCTAGCGCTCAAGGTGTCGGCCAGAGGTGTGTATTTCTCCAGCTTTTGAGATCAGGCATCACGGAAGGCCAGGGTCCTGTTTTCAAAGGAAACTGTGACATCTACCATGATTATCTTCTTCTGTTCCTCGTTGGTGATAATGATGTCCGGTTGCAGTTGACTATCTGTTCCAGGGATGGCAGAGTTCATAGAAACCTTGCCCATGGGTGGTGGGATGGTTATTTTTATTATTGATACACTCTTCAATTTTAGAGCATGGTTTTTCCATCCATATCTCTTTGGCCACCTTCATTCCTTTCTTGATCTTTCTGCCAGTTGCTCTGTATTTATCAGCTCCCTCAGTGTTGTTCTTGTCTCTCTTAAGTTCTCTTCTAATGTCACACATTTGTAGTATTTCATTTGTGACCCATGGTTTTGTCTTCTTATGATGATTCCTAAGGCTGTCCATTGCAGCTTCATTCATTACAGCATTGAAATTGTTGGTCATTGTTTCTACGTCTTCCTCTAGAGCAAGCAGCAGGGCAAATTTTCCACCGATCGTTGCTTGGAATGACTCTGCAATGTTCCAGTCTCTGAGTCTAAGTCAACTTGGTTATGGTGAACTTTGGCCTGATGATTTTCCTTAGTCGCAGCCAAATATTTAGCATCACAAGATCATAATAACTTCCAATATCAGCACCAGGGAAGCGCCTCGTTTTAGCTCTGTTAATCCCAGAATGAAATCTGATTTGCACCATGAACTAGTCAATCTGGCTGTGATGTAGACCAATATGGCATGCACCTAATGATCGTCTGGATGCTTTATGTGCTCCTAATGTGTTTGCAAGAACCGGATTGTTATAGCTGGCAAACTCCAAAAGTCTCAATCCTCTCTCATTGGTTACCGCATTACAGAAAGGGCACCATAATCTCACCAATCTCCCTGTGCATCAGTACCTACTTCAGCATTCCAATCTCCCTGTACAATCAGGATATCTTTCTTGTGTACCTTATCAATGATGTCTTGGAGTTGATCGTAAAAATCTTCAGTTTGCTCATTGTCATAGTCTGTTGTAAGGGTGTAGACTTGTACAAATGTGATATTAAATGGTACTGCCTTTAGATGGATGAAAATAAGCCTGCTGGACATTGGGTGGTGTCCTAATACTGAATCCTTGATATCTTTATGCACAAGAAATCGTACACCATTGACATGTTTGTCCTCTCCACTGTAATAGAGTACATACAGTCTTCCATTAGTACCTCTCCAAAGTTCTTCCATCTGACCTCAGAGATTCCTAGGAGGTGCCAGGTGTATTGTTCCACTTTGTACGTGAGTTCTTTCAACTTCTCTATTTGTCTCAATGTCTTTACATTCCATGTGGCTTTGGTGATCTCTTCCATGGATCCTCTTTGTTGGGGTTGCACCAGTAGTATACTTGTCAAATCCACCCTGGTGGGAGACGGATGGCGCAGTCATTATTAGCCCGGGCTGCAATCAATCCGGTATGGACATGGTTGACTTGCTCATCATATGGTGGGTCTTGGGCAAATTTCTTACCTGGCGGAGCCCATCCCTCTGCAGGCAGCCCCCTTTTAGTTGCCCCTTACGACATGCAGGAGGAGCAGTGGGCCTATTCTGTCCCTGGACCCACAGGGAATAATATAATACATTACAATATGCAGGCAGTAATGTAATACAAATAAATAAAAATAATACCTCATTTGTGGCAGACTGTTGTTTATGCTTGCAGGGATAAAAATACTGTCCCATTTTGCTCTTAAAGCACATAATGTGAAAATGCAGATCATTTCTGAACAGCAACTCTAGTTTAGAAAATGCCATGTTAGGCCTCCATATTTGTTGTTTCTCTGTGATTTCAAAAATAAATATGTTTACCATGAGTAAAATTCCGGTTATTTTCCTAATTTGAACCTCCCGACTCTAACACCAAATTTAAACTTAAAACGTGAAGCAAAACAATTTTAGAATCCAAAAATGTAGTTCTCTTGTCATATTTTAATATTGTTGTGTATTCTGTGCGCATCTGGGTTCCATCTGTACTGGAAGCTGATTTGCCAAAACTGAGAGAGGTTGTTCTTTCAATATTTCTGCATCTGTAAGCAGAAAGAAATGAAAGTCTTGCAAGAAAATCAATTCTTATGAGAATTCCATCTCACTTCTATGCAAACTTAAGAAACAGTTTCTTTAGCTGCTTCTATATATGTTCATGGGAATTTCAATAATTTGGAACAACTCTAAAATCAGTAAGAATACTGATTTCTTCTAGTAGTCACCTTGTACCCTATATCTCCAAATGCAGTGGGAATGTCAGTTCTTTATCAATGTGAGCTGATGGAAACAGATCTGCTGAAATGTACAACTCTTCTAAGATATACTTAAAACCGGTAAACCTGTGTGCGCTACAACAGATTTAAATATAAAACTATGCAGAAGAAATAAACAACTATTTGGGGTGATAGTCATTTTAGCTGTTTACATCATAGACTGCATTTAGAAAGCCTCCAGTGTTACTATGGTAACTGGTTTTGCTTAAATGTAGTTATGGACATACTTTAAGTATGATTTAAATTAGCTGAAGATGGAGGAGCCACACTGGGAAAAAACAGCTGAAGGAACAATTTAATGTTCGCTATCAATCTTACCTATCTACTGTGTGCTTTGGTAGGGGAAGAGCAGCAAATAGGGTACAAACCAGTGAGAACCTGAAACAGTGGACAGACTGCGCCATTTTGGTTAGATAATAAACAGACATAGAACTGTTTGTCATCCACCTACTGTTTATCATCCACCCACCACCCCAAATCCTCTCACACTCCCCCCCACTCCCCGCCACAGTTGCCCGACATGTCCATTGACCAAAAGGGATGATGGAATAGATGCCCTGTGGGTCTTGTAGCATTCCCTGCACTATCCTTTGGGTTCTCTCCAGGACAACGAACAGAGCTGCTGTTGTGAGCCTGTCCAACCCAGCCAAGACCTGCAAGTGAGAATTGACAAAAACCAAAACTTGAGAGATCTAAAAAAAGCCAGCATGGACGCTTGACCATTCATCACCAACATTAACCCTCCACTACAGAGGTAGGCACAGTCTCCATGCCACACCCAGGTCAAAAGCTAAATTCATAGGCTCATAGATATTAAAGCCAGAAGGGACCATTGTGATCCCCTACAGTCTTGACAGGGATCAAAGAAATCTGTGGTCTCCAGATGACAACAGAGCTAACTTGTAACCCAAAATAGGAAGATGGAGATTGTGGAGGAGCAGGCTGAAGGAGCAGCCCAAGATTCAAGGGGAGATGGCTACAGAGGTAAATATTTTTTTCATGTCAATTACCAACCAAGTGATTATAAGTAAAGGAGGGCTAGAGCCATTAGAGAACTAAGGGCTAAGGATAAGAACATAAGAATGGCTATACTGGGTCAGACCAAGGTCCATCTAGCCCAGTATCCTCTCTTCAAACAGTAGCCAATGCCAGGTGCCCCAGAGGAAATGAACAGAACAGGTAATCAAGTGATCCATCCCTTGTCGCCCATTCCCAGCTTCTGGCAAACAGAGGCTAGGGACACCATCCCTGCCGATCCTGGCTAATAGCCATTGATGGACCTATCCTCCATGAATTTGTCTAGTTTTTTTTTAACCTTGTTATAGTCTTGGGCTTCACAACATCCTCTGGCAAGGAGTTCCACAGTTTGACTGTGCATTTTATGAAAAGAATACTTCCTTTTGTTTGTTTTAAACCTGCTGCTTATTAATTTCATTTGGTGGCCCCTGATTCTTGTGTTATAAGAAGGAGTAAATAACACTTCTTTATTTACTTTCTCCACACCAGTCATGATTTTATAGACCTCTATCATAATTCTCCTTAGTCATCTCTTTTCCAAGCTGAAAAGTCCCAATCTTATTATTCTCTCCTCAAATGGCAGCCATTCCATACCCCTAATCATTTTTGTTGCCCTTTTCTGAACCTTCTCAAAGTCCAATAAATCTCTTTTGAGATGGGGCGGCCACATCTGCACGCAGTATTCAAGATGTGGGCGTACCATGGATTTATATAGAGTCAATATGATATTTCTATCTTATTATCTATCCCTTTCTTAACGATTCCCACCATTCTGTTCGCTTTTTTGACTGCCGTTGCACATTGAATGGATGTTTTCAGAGAACTATCCACAAGGACTCCAAGATCTCTTTCTTGAGAGGTAACAGCTAATTTAGATCCCATCACTTTATATGTATAGCTGGGATTATGTTTTCCAATGTGCATTACTTTGGATTTATCAACATTGAATTTCATCTGTCATTTTGTTGCCCAGTCACCCAGTTTTGAGAGATCCTTTTGTAGCTCTTCGTAGTCTGCTTGGGACTGAACTATCTTAAGTAGTTTTGTATCGTCTGCAAATTTTGGCACTTCACTTTTTACCCCTTTTTCCAGATTATTTATGAATGTGTTAAATAGGCCTGGGCCCAGTACAGACCCTCTGGGGGACACCACTATTTACCTCTCTCCATTCTAAAAACTGACCATTTATTCCTACCCTTTGTTTCCTATCTTTCAACCAGTTACCAGTCCATGAGAGAACCTTCCCGCTTATCCCATGACTGCTTACTTTGCTTAAGAACAAAGATACTCAAAGAGTGGGGATTCCAGGGACAATATAAGGTCCTGAACTTGTAAACTTAATGGGGGAGTGGGAAAATCCTGATTCAACTGAGATAAGACAAAAGGTTTTTTAAACATTTTTTTCTATTCACATTTTTTGCATGATTACATTAAATAATGACATACACCTCCCAAAAGATTGTGCAATTAGCAGAGGAAGATAGGACACACATCATTAATTATACACAGGTCTGTGAAATATGGAGTCTAGGATAACTCATTCTAAAAATAGCAGGAAGGCCTGCCTTGTATAGGTCAAGTTTTGTTTTCATTTCTGTACTAAAATATTTGTTTTGTTTTCAATTCAGCAAAAGGCACAGCACTGTTTAGATGCAGAGTGTGCCAGAAAGCTCTGCTGTGTCCTAAGATGCATAGTGACATGCCAAGGAAGGAATTTAAGATTTTATTATACACACACACACACACACACAAGAATACTTTATATGTATGTAGCACCTTAATCCCAAAGGATCCCAAAGTGCTTTATATACTCACTAAGCCACTGAAATGCTGCCATGTGTATTATATATACAGATAATTTTAATCTATGGCCCAGAGGCCACAACTCAGATCAAGAGCCCACTGTGCTAGACACTGTACATACATACAGAGACAGTCTCAGTCTCAAAGTGTGGCCATTCCAAATAGAATAGACAGGCAATGGTGGGAGAGAGGAAGTTTCAGTACTCCTGTTTTACAGATGGAATTGTGAAAGCAAGGTCAGACAGGAAATTTGTCCTAGAGCTAGAAAGTGAACCCAGGTCTCCTGAACCTAAGTCGAGTGCTTTTTCCACAGGATCCTTCTTCCTCTTCCAACTCTTGAGTGGAAAGTTGTTGTCAGCTTGCAAACTGGACGTGTGAGGGGTAAGAGAAAGAAAATGTTTGAGTAAAGGTATCAGAGTGAACCTCTACTCTCATGCAACGTATGATGGGATGTTCAGTATTCAGCCAGAACAGACAGGATAGTGATTTTGAAGGTCTCATACAAAATCATGAAAGATGATCCTCTCAGTACTGATTGCTGCTACTGAATTCCAAACCAGGAGAAGCCAGGCCGGAAGGCCAGCACACCCACTATCAGTGCCTCTGTCAGATATGAGAAACAAAGCCAGAGAAAATGATTTTCAAAAGTACCTAAGCAACTTCAAAGTCTCACTGAAAGCCAAAGGGTCTTTTGTTCCTAAGTGATTTAGGTGCTTTTGAAAATACCACCCACAGTTCTCACAGCAGTCTTGGGACTTTTTAGCATTTTGCAGTAGGGGTGGGGGGAAATGTAGAGATGGGGGGGAAAGAAAAATACCCAGCATCTGCCTACTCTCTGATTACCAATCATAACAGCAGATGAGTCTAGCAACTTCAAAGGGAGAACTAATGAGAGTTAATTCACCATTCTCTCCCTGCCAATCAAGTCCAAGTTATTCCCCTATGTGCCTCTTAAGGTTTGATACCCCATCACACAGCTGTATCAAAGGTATGTAAACACCAAATTAGAATCTCCGCCCCTTCTGTCCCTGCAGAGCTTGCTGTAGCTGGAGGAAGGAGCTTAAAAGGAAGCCAGACAGCTCAGTAGGGGGCAGAGAGGGGAGGAAAAGGGTCTATGCTGAGATGTCTGAACAAAGCAGCCACAGAAGCCCCTGGTGTGAGGAAGGGCTTATTAGCTGAGCCTAACTAGGCAGAACATCGTTACCTCCTCTTTTTTAATTATTTTTCTTTCTTGCATTGGACTTTGAGACGAGGAGGTGAGTGAATGGTAGGAACTGGCCCTAGGGTTGCCAACTTTCTCATGGCAGAAAACCATACACCCTTGCTGAGGCCCTGCCCCTTCTCTGAGGCTCTGTCCCCTGCTCACTCCATCCCGCCTCCCTTTGTCACTCACTCTCCCCACACTTGCTCATTTACACTGGCCTGGAGATTGGGGTGGGGCTATGGATGAGATGTTTGGGCTGCAGGAGGGGGCTTGGAGGTGGGGCAGAGGGGTTCAGGGTGTAGGAGGGCAGGCTCTGGTGGGGGGTGGGTTCTGGGGTGGGGCCAGGGATGAGGGGTTCAGAGTGCAGGAGGGGGCTCAGAGCTGAGGCAGAGGTTTGGGACGGGGTGTGGGCTCTGGGAACGGGTTTGGGTGAGGACTCCAGGTGGCGCTTTCCTTGGGTTGCTCCCAGAAGTGCCTGGCATGTCCCTCTGACTCCTAGGTGCACGGACAACCAGGGGGCTCTGCGCGCTGCCCCTGTGTGCACGCACTGCTCCTACAGCTCCCATTGGCCACAGTTCTCAGCCAATGGGAGCTGCAGAGCTGGAGCTCAGGGTGGCGCCTGCATTGTGGGCAGAGGCAGTGCACGGAGCTCCCCCTGGTCACACCTAGGAGCCAGAGGGACACAGGCCGGCCACTTCCAGGAACCACGCAGAGTTGGCCGCTGTGGCCAAACGGATTTTTAGTGGCCTGGTCAGTTGTGCTGACCAGAGCCACAGGGTCCCTTTTTGACTGAGCATTCCAGTCAAAAATTTGACAGCCAGCAAGCCAACTGGCCCAGGAAGCCAGTCTGGAGGCACTCCAGGTGCTTGACTTTGTTGCCTTTCATAGGACCCTGGGTTGGAGCCAGGTGGAGTGGAAGGCCTGGGCTCCATTACCTAACACCCTGACTGTAGATGGGTATAAGCCTTACTTCCACACACACTCAGAAACAAAAAGAGGGTAGGGATACTGAAAACCCTGTGGCAAGGACAACCCCCCTACAGGGGCCAAGAGAGAGACTGAAGGTCCTTCCCTGTCCGGAGGATGCCCCTCTACAGTTCTCTGAACACTGCTACTCTGGAAGTGGGTGAGCTAAACCTCTGACCCGACTAGGAGGGTTGAGTCACCACCCACCACAAGGCAGGCTGTCCCGGTGTTGGTGGAGTGGTGTGTGAGGGGCAGCAGCCTAACCTCTAGGGAATGCTGCTGGTAAGCCCAGCCCCTGTCGCAAGCTATTTATTTTTGCAAGTTCTCTCGAGGTTAGCCATGACTCCCACCTCTGGAAGTGGAGGAATCCTGCATGTCAGTTAGGCGAAGAGATACCATAATCGCTCCATGCTGCTTCAAAGCCTCATTTGTCAGGAGGGAGAGGTTTTAAAAAAATTCAATAGCAGAATAAGATATTTCTCCAAAATCAGATACCTTTTGATTCTTCAAGCAGTTGCTAGTTTGAGAGAATGTTACATGCTTGGCCTATATTAAATGAATTGGTAATCTCAGTCTGGTGGCTAACACACACTAGACTGAATGATTTGACTGGTAATGGGCTGCAGAGCCCTTCACCCCCTGGTCTGGCATTCTAGTCCAGAACAGGTCAGTAGTTACTAAAAGTTGCTGTCAACTGAGGGCAGTCGGGTGGTTGTCATGCAATGAGTCAGCCTTTTTCCTTGTGGAAAAGGGTCCATATTACAGAAAAATCATAATTATTGGCAATAATTAGCACCCTTCTTGGTAGTCTTAATAGAAACACCTATGGAAAATGACCTTCATGCTCACCTGTAAGAGTTAGTCCTTCCAAGTCCAGGTTGAATCACATGCGAGTGGCAGCATGGAGAACATTGCATTGCCATTTCCCTTGCTCTGTGATTTGTGGATAAACAGAGGACTTCAATCTTTTGAACTGTCAATCTCCCACTTTTATTAGCACTAAATTACTTTTGTTTAAATGCTAGAGGCAGCTTTGAATGCTGGATCTAATAAGATTGTAATTGTTGGAAGAGCTGAGCAACTGTGACAATGTTGGATGTAGAAACTGTGAGCATGTAAACGTGTACATGCAGATTTTACGAGCACAAAACTCATAGTGGTGTATGACGATGGGCATTTGCATGGACTGCAGGTAACTGAATGTGTATTTGTACCTGAAAAAATCTGTGTGCAAGTGAAACTGATTTGCCATAAGTGCAAGTTTGAAATTTTTATTTTGGCAGGTCAAGTAGCTTTCATAAGTCTCAAATGCGTTGGCACAAATAAAGTGGTGCATTTAATTGTAAAAGATTCTACAGAAAGAGTATTGTATGGGGGAGGAAGGGGGACTGCCCCACTGTTACCCGTCCTTATTGTGGATTTTGTTTCTCAGAGGGAAAGTTGCCTAAAATAATGTTAGTAGCATAGTCTGTCTGCCTGCCTACTTGTTTTCTATAAAAAGAAAAGGAGGACTTGTGGCACCTTAGAGACTAACCAATTTATTAGAGCATAAGCTTTCGTGAGCTACAGCTCACTTCCTCAGATGCATATCGTGGAAACTGCAGCAGGCTTTATATATACACAGAGAATATGAAACAATATCTATTCCCACCCCACTGTCCTGCTGGTAATAGCTTATCTAAAGTGATTTCCAGCACAAATCCAGGCCACTGAGAGTTACCAAAAGCAACTACAGCATTTGCTCAAGAAACTTCCTGAAAAAGCACAAGATCAAATCCGCACAGACACACCCCTGGAACCCCGACCTGGGATATTCTATCTACTACCCAAGATCCATAAACCTGGAAATCCTGGGCGCCCCATCATCTCAGGCATTGGCACCCTGACAGCAGGATTGTCTGGCTATGTAGACTCCCTCCTCAGGCCCTACGCTACCAGCACTCCCAGCTACCTTCGAGACACCACTGACTTCCTGAGGAAACTACAATCCATCGGTGATCTTCCTGATAACACCATCCTGGCCACTATGGATGTAGAAGCCCTCTACACCAACATTCCACACAAAGATGGACTACAAGCCGTCAAGAACACTATCCCCGATAATGTCACGGCTAACCTGGTGGCTGAACTTTGTGACTTTGTCCTTACCCATAACTACTTCACATTTGGGGACAATGTATACCTTCAGATCAGCGGCACTGCTATGGGTACCCGCATGGCCCCACAGTATGCCAACATTTTTATGGCTGATTTAGAACAACGCTTCCTCAGCTCTCGTCCCCTAAAGCCCCTACTCTACTTGCGCTATATTGATGACATCTTCATCATCTGGACCCATGGAAAAGAAGCCCTTGAGGAATTCCACCATGATTTCAACAATTTCCATCCCACCACCAACCTCAGCCTGGTCCAGTCCACACAAGAGATCCACTTCCTGGACACTACAGTGCTAATAAACAATGGTCACATAAACACCACCCTATACCGGAAACCTACTGACCGCTATTCCTACCTGCATGCCTCCAGCTTTCACCCTGACCACACCACACGATCCATCGTCTACAGCCAAGCTCTGCGATACAACCGCATTTGCTCCAACCCCTCAGACAGAGACAAACACCTACAAGATCTCTGTCAAGCTTTCTTACAACTACAATACCCACCTGCAGAAGTAAAGAAACAGATTGATAGAGCCAGAAGATTTCCCAGAAGTTACCTACTACAGGACAGGCCTAACAAAGAAAATAACAGAACGCCACTAGCCGTCACCTTCAGCCCCCAACTAAAACCCCTCCAACGCATTATTAAGGATCTACAACCTATCCTAAAGGATGACCCAACACTCTCACAAATCTTGGGAGACAGGCCAGTCCTTGCCTACAGACAGCCCCGCAACCTGAAGCAAATACTCACCAACAACCACATACCACACAACAGAACCACTAACCCAGGAACTTATCCTTGCAACAAAGCCCGTTGCCAACTGTGCCCACATATCTATTCAGGGGACACCATCACAGGGCCTAATAACATCAGCCACACTATCAGAGGCTCATTCACCTGCACATCCACCAATGTGATATATGCCATCATGTGCCAGCAATGCCCCTCTGCCATGTACATTGGTCAAACTGGACAGTCTCTACGTAAAAGAATAAATGGACACAAATCAGATGTCAAGAATTGTAACATTCATAAACCAGTCGGAGAACACTTCAATCTCTCTGGTCACGCGATCACAGACATGAAGGTCGCTATCTTAAAACAAAAAAACTTCAAATCCAGACTCCAGCGAGAAACTGCTGAATTGGAATTCATTTGCAAATTGGATACTATTAATTTAGGCTTAAATAGAGACTTGGAGTGGCTAAGTCATTATGCAAGGTAGCCTGTTTCCTCTTGTTTTTTCCTACCCCCCCCCCCCAGATGTTCTGGTTTAACTTGGATTTTAACTTGAAGAGTGGTCAGTTTGGATGAGCTATTACCAGCAGGAGAGTGAGTTTGTGTGTGTATGGGGGTGGGGGGGATGTGAGAACCTGGATTTATGCAGGAAATAGCCCAGCTTGATTGTCATGCACATTGTGTAAAGAGTTGTCACTTTGGATGGGCTATCACCAGCAGGAGAGTGAATTTGTGTGGGGGGGTGGAGGGTGAGAAAACCTGGATTTGTGCTGGAAATCACTTTAGATAAGCTATTACCAGCAGGACAGTGGGGTGGGAATAGGTATTGTTTCATATTCTCTGTGTATATATAAAGCCTGCTGCAGTTTCCACGATATGCATCTGAGGAAGTGAGCTGTAGCTCACGAAAGCTTATGCTCTAATAAATTGGTTAGTCTCTAAGGTGCCACAAGTCCTCCTTTTCTTTTTGCGAATACAGACTAACACGGCTGCTACTCTGAAACTTGTTTTCTATAGTTTCCATTAAAATATCAAAACACTTTCTCAGTACTTTAGCTTTGCATGATGAGGTTCTTAGTGAAGGGCTTCAAGGACTCTATTGCTTTTCTCTATTCCTTAGTCCAAGGGTTATTTGTGGGACAGATATTTATAGGCTATTCTCCATTCTGGGTTAAGGTGGGAATGCTTTCTCAAAGAGGAGAGTATTGCTGTGTGTCCTAAAGAAGATCCAATTCTAAATTAAGCTGGCCTGCTCAGGAAGTTTGTTTCACAGCTGAGCTTTGTGACTTACACTATTGCAGGGGAGTGCAACTGTCTTGACCTTTCCTAACTTTGTCAGTTCATGGCCTTGGTCCTAGTCTAGAATTGAAGCAGGTAGGGAGCAAGTGGAGAGCTTGGCATACAGGGGTGATGTGCTCACAATTACTGCCTCTGGAAAACTATGTACAACCTGTGTGTGCTAAAGGCATGCAAGCCTGTTCTTCCTGCAAGCTGAGCCTCAGGAAGTGAGCTTAGGTTACAAAACATTCACAGAAGGATGGGTCATATCCAGGATGATACTCAGTATGTCTGGCATCTGGAAATGAGTGTCAAATATGGGAAACTAAAAACGAAGCCTTGCACAATGGCCTATGCCAGATGTAAGAATCCAGCCCTAAGTCAGGTATAGCCTTTTATTTTATTTCAAGTGAATTTTCTAATGTGGTGGTATACCACTGTGGGTTCAGCTCTGGTGGCTACAGTTTAAAGCTTTAACAAAGTGAAAGTCACCTCAACTACTTTCTTTAGAGTCTCTAGGAACACACAGACCAAGAGTAGTGGCCACACATACATTTACCAGTACAAAGTCTAGTCTGTTTTATTAAAGTTACAATTAAAATTACACAAGCATATAGAAATTCTATGCAGACCTATGCACAAATTACAAATATAGTTATACTCACATCTTTAACAATAGTGTTGGTCTGATGAGTCTCATGGCTTGATCATCAGTAGAGGGATGGTTCCTGAAGGAGTCTCCCAGAGGGAGCTCAATTTTCCCATTTTGGGCATCCCCTTTTTATAATGTGATTCTGTCTATACATACATTCTGCGCGTGTCCATAAGTGTCAACTCTTCTCTTATTGGTCTCTGTCCCCTGGAAACTTAAGGGACCCCAATTTTCTATAGGCTGTGTACGTTCCCTTTGTTCTCATAAGCCATGGGATACAAGTTATGCATAATGCTAAAGATGTATGTCTGAGACAGATGCTCCTTTACAGTATTTTTAGGCTCTAATATTAATCTGGGTAATTTTGCACACCACCACTTGGTACCTCTTTTCCCATAATTTTAGGGCATTGGATTATTTCTCAGTCATTGACTTAAGTCATCATTTCTTGTCTCCAAGGCCTAAAATAGCTAAGCTAAAGTCTTGCAGAGCTCAATATATGGGTTCTTGCCTTTCAGCTTGTCTTACTCTTGTCTAATGCTTGATTCCTCTAAATACTGATCTTATACTTTTATAATCCTACAAATTAACTCTAACATACAATGAATATATGTAATATAACTAGGGCTGTTAATTTACACAATTAACTCAGTGATTAATTGCAGTTTTAAATCACACTGTTAATAGAATACCAACTGACTTATTAACTATTTTGGATGTTTTTTTATATTATTCTGTGTTGTAATTTATTTCAAAGTATATATTTGATTAATATATGCAGTATACAATGATAAACAAAATAGCATCTTTCAATTTACTTCAGACAAGTACTGTAGTGTAATCTTTGTCTTGAAAGTGCAATTTACAAATGTAGATTTGTTACATAACTGCACTCAAACAAAACAATGTAAAAGTTCAGAGCCTGTAAGTCCACTCAGTCCTTCCTCTTGTTCAGCTAAGTGCAAAGACAAACCAGTTTGTTTGCATTTACAGGAGATAATGCTGCCCTCTTATTTACAAGATCACCAGAAAGTGAGACCAGACATTTGCATGCACTTTTGTGGCTGGCAATGCAAGGTATTTATCTGCCAGATATGCTGAACATTCATATGGCCCTTCATGCAAGAACTGCAGGTTGGTCACCCAATGGTGATAGGGAAGACACTGCTGTATAAGAGGAAGCTAAACTTATTAACACGATTAGAAGAGAGCTTACACCCGTCCAAACTGTAGTGCTTTGAAAGCAGAACTGGAAGAGAGATCTTTCATGGCTTGCAATCAACAGTATCTGGAATATATTTCTGCAAAAGGAGAGGCTAAAGAGTGAGGCTGTGAAGAGACAACTGTCAGCCAACTCAAAGCAGCTGGAAGACACCATGACAAAGCAGAATCATGACTTCAAACGGCTGCAGAGTGAAAAGGAAGAGACTGAAAAAACTCTAGAAGACACAGGAAAAACTTGATGGATTTCCAAAAGAGAATTGCTAAACAGGTGTTAAAACATTCAGGGGCTCAGAGTGCAAGTGAAATTCCAATAGTAAACAGACACAAAAAAATAAAACTGTTGGGGGTGGGAATGCTGGATGTGCATTGACAGTATAACAGCAAAGATAAACATATACATCCTGCCTTCCATATCAGGTGATTCTGGCACACCAGAGAAGAAACAAAGAGGCTTCGTATGGGGCTAAGTCATGCAAAGTCCGGGAAGGCTGTTGAAATACAACAGTGTAACGATGTGTGACTCACCCCTTCAGCACCTCCTGCTGGCTGTCTGGGAATTAACTAGTTTTCCAGCCCCAGAGCGCCCTCTGCAGGCCAGTGTCATTGCCACCTCTGGCGCCTGTGTCCCTTCCGGACCCTGGTGCCCTTTTGTCTGGGGGTTCTGCCCCAGCAGTATCCCCTCAGTCTCTGGGTCTCCACTCCCCAGAGGGCCCCCAACCCCCTAATCCCACCTTGCCTCACTGCCTACTGCCAATCATCATTTAGCCCCCATTCACTGGGGCTGACTGCAGCCTGTAAATGCCACTCATCATTGGCAAGGGAGAGGTAGGACCTGCTGCCTCTACCTAGCCCCAGACTGCCCCAGCACCTGATTTAGGCCCCACACAAGGCCCTGCAGCCTGGGGGGTTGTCAGGCGGGAGCTGCCTCGTCCCCACCCTACCTCAGGTCCCTGCTCAGCTCCCAGGCAGCCAAGTCCTTCCCTAGCAAAAGCTCGCTGACCTTTTATAGGGCCAGGTGTGGTCTGATTGGGGCGTGGCCCAGCTGGGGCTGCTTCCCCAATCAGCGAGCCTTTAGCTTGGAGCCCTGGCCCTCTCCCAGGGCTGGCTTTAACCCTTTCCAGGCCGGAGCAGGGTGACTGCCCCACTACAAGCAGGTAGCTAGAAACTTCTGAAGAGCAGACATCTGTAATGCTGTTTCAGATGGGAGTGGAAAAAGCAGTAAGTCAAAGCTCAGTCGGACTTTGAGAATGGCAGTGGTCTTATGGGCTAGAGTCTGCCTGTTCCCTTATGAAAATACAACGAGATAAGGAGAGGGCAAGTCTTCCCCTGCCACCCTCCTCTTATGGCCCATGTAGGGGCCAAGAATTGTCATCTCTGGCATGCCACCTGAGCACAGGGAGCAATACAAAGGGGAAGAACAGGAAGAGGCAGAAAGTATGTGTAGAGGACCATGCCTCTACACACCCCATTCATGCATGTGCACACAGGCCAACAGAGCGGCTAGCCATGCAGTGGGGAGTAGGCTATGTGCCTTAAAGGTAAAGTGTATGTGCTCCACCTGAGAGATGGAGAATGCTTTCAGTGCTCCCCTCAAGCCCTAAAGTGGCATGCCTCAATGGCACAATTTCACCCTGAGAGAACAAAGCTAGAGAGTGCTGTTTTATTGGCCTTTAGTTAGGCTATAAAGCATTGGTTCTCAATCAGGGGTCTGGGGCCCACTGGGGGGCGGGGCGCAAGCAGGTTTTAGGGGGTCTGCCAAAATAAACCAGAGAGCAGGGCTGGTGTCAGACTCACTGGGGCCTGGGGATGAAGCTGAAGCACAAACCCCACCAGCCTGGACTGACGCCGAAGCTCGAGCAACTTAGCTTTGCTGGCCCCCTGTGGCATGGGGCTCCAAACAGTTGCCCTGCTTACTCCCCCCTAATGCCAGCCTGGGCTTTTAATCCACTGGATATGCAGAAAAAGAGGTGTTGTGGAACAGGCAGGCCATGGAGTTTTTATAGCATGTTAGCGGGGGCCTCGGAAAGGAAAAGGTTGAGAGCCCCTGCTGTAAAGCATTGTGGGAGGTATGTAACAATGGGTCTCTTTAAGACCACTGTATTGTTACACTGCTGGAGCTCTGAGCTTGAACCACAGATTACTGCTGGGGCTCTGCTTATAAAAAAAAAAGTGTTAAAACTTGTAGAATCCTGTGGAATGAATCCAGATACAAGTGGCTACCCAGACCCTTTTATGGAACCAGGGAAAGGACTTCAGAAGACCTTGGTGTTTCCATGGGTTCATGGGAGTCCGTCTGGGGTGCCTGGCTAGGGAGCTTATCACACTAGGAAGGAGGAAGCTGACCAATTTCTCAGATCTCCTGCTTACAGGTTAAGGGAGGCACCCCAAGTGTACATTATTTTTAATTTGTATAGCTCCAAAAGTCAGTTGAGTGCTTTTGCAGATAAGCATTCTGATTCTCATCTGGCTTACAAGGGTTTTATACCAGGGAACTCCATTCATTTCAATGGCATTTATTCTGGATTTACATTGACGTAAATGAGATCAGAATCAGGCTCAAGATCTCAGCCCTGAAGAGTTTACTAACAAATGCAAGTGTCTTAGAAAATCCACCCTTGTTGGTGCAAATCTGTTGAAGCATGCATGTATGTACTTCAAGGTCTAGATTGGGCCTTGGACTCGGACTACATGCCCATGCAAAGGAGTAGGAATCCTCTTTAAACGTCTGCATTGGCACACTGACGTAAGAGGGTTCTCTTCAAAGGCTAGTCCACAGGTAGCCAATAGGCAGATTGCGGGCCAAATTTGGACCACCAGATGCTTTTGAACAGACCCTGGAATCTTTTTATTTATTATCGTTGTTGGGTGGGATTTTTTTTTTATTATTTTCTCTGGAGCCTGGACCTTGACTATACCTTGACTAAGAAGTTTGGACCTTGATCAAAAAAAAAAAAGTAATTGACTACCCCTGGGCTAGTCCTTCCCAGGAGCAAGTGCTGGAGCCTTGGATCTGCCCTCCCCTATACTGGCCTATGCACCTGTGCTGGCATGGTGAAGAGGTGTTGTACAGGCCAGCAGTAAATTACTACACCTCCTTTCCTGGAGCAAGGGGGAAGCAGAGAATGAATTGTTGTTTAGAGAGGGCATCTCTAAGGCACACTGCCTCTCACAACTCTCCTGCAGTGGTGCAGTTTACACACCTCTCCCTTGCTTAGACCTAAAGGTGTGATCTGGTCCGGTGTGAGAAAAAGTTCAAGCCCCATATCTCTGAGATGTGGCCCACACTGATAAAGTTTGGAACCCCTGGTCTAAGCTGAGCAAAGGGTGCAAAGTAAACAAACATAAACAAGATGTTTAAAATACAGTTTTAATCATTTACATTATTGTTAGGAGCAGAGTCCAGAATAGGGATTTTTTGCATATGAATTGAACAAGTTCTAATCTATATCCATTGTTTGTTTGTTTTTTCTTTCCAAGAACTAAATTACTTTTCTTCATAACTAGGGCCATGTTTGCAGTGTGAAACTGACAATGCCCTAAAAAAGTAAGGTTTCAAGTAACAATATTGTTAAACTCGTGTTGAATGGGTCATGGCTTTTTTTAAAAATGGTTGTTCCCATCCATGCTGGCCAGGATAATTGTCACGAAACTGACACCATTACAGTTGTTGTTTTTTAAAGATGTCCTTTTACAATGCAAAACATTTCTTTGTTGACAGGACCTAAAAGAGATGTCCCCCACCCAGCCCGCCCGCCCGCCCGGTCTGAGGTAAACCATGGAAGAGAGATGTGAAACATATCAGCAAGTAACCTTGGGCTGGATTTTCAAAGGTATTTAGGCCCCTAAAGATGCAGATAGCTGAGTCTGAAAATGCCACCCAACTCCTACTGAAATCAGTGGGAAATAGGTGTCGAGTGGGATTTTTGAAAAGCACCTAAGTACTTGTTTCACATTGATTTCAATAGTGCTGAGCTTCTTTTGAAAATACTACTAGGTGCCTAAATACCGTTAAAAATCTGGCCCTTCCTGCTTAACCCTCTTTGCATCTGCCTTTCACCATGTCCATATAAATGGGGCAGCTTCCATTCGGTTTGTTGCTCCTCATACCAGGCATGTTCAGCAGCACACAAGCTGTTAAATATCCCTGAATATATTCACTTGGGTTGGATTCTATTTAGAAAACCCCACCAGCTTTCTAGAACTGGATTTCTGAAAATCTTTTTTGTTTTTCTGTCCCGAATGAAGGGGAAAAGATTCCTGTGCCCCACCAGGGCTTGGCTCAGTGCAAACAGCAAATACATTTAGCAAGGTTCAGATTTTTCCTCTGAGCCTAGAGGGTTGGGTTTTATCACTGGGTTTGGAATCTGTCTCAAGCAGCTACCATACTCTTTAATATTTATTCAAACAATGCCAATGTTTGCACACAACAGCCAAGCTAGCCAGTATTCCAATAAAAAAAACCTTTTACCTTAATTACTTACCCTTTGGGTGCTGTAGATCTAGATGGAAAGAGATACTTGCTGTACATACGCCTGGTCAGTCATTTGTCTGGAAAATACTGGCATTGACATAATTTTTTTAAAAAGAACCGTTTTGGAACAATACAACTATTATTTATCAGAGCGTAACTCAGCTGTTTATCTGTCCACTTGTATGTATGTATGAAGGAAAGAGTGTTTTGTAAGACACAGTTAGTATAGAATACTAGTATTGTGGCTCAATAATTAGGAGGAGTGCCCTTCTGTGGGTTAGAAAAACCTGTAAGAAGGATCCTTCCGTTAAGCTAGCATACATCAAAAATAATTGACAATGGTTAGGCTTCATTGTAGAAAAGTCTGCACTGGCATTGCAGCAACCAGCCCACCACCCACCTAAGAATTATTATTTGAAAAGGATGTCAGAGGATTATAGAAGATCCTTGTGTCTGCTCCAATTAGGATCAACACTTTTTGCTTCTTTCTCGCTGAGCTTTTGGCTTGTAATGATGAAAACATATTGACCCCTGCTGGAACTGTAAAGTATTGCAGACTTTTCTGAAACCTGACCAAAAAGGAAAATCATTTAGCAGCCAAAAAATTATTTAAACTTTTTTTTGTGTCCAAAGCTATGCTAGAATCTGAACAAAAACTAATCTTTTTTTTTAAATATATCTGAACAAATATAACTTTAATAAAACATTTACCGTCTCAGACGTTTCCCTACAAAATGATTGTGGAGCCTTATTTTTTAATCTACAGAGGAACTGGATTCCAAATAATATTATTTGAGATGTAAATTAACTGAGGTAGCTAGTCACATTGATAATGAAATATGGAGCTACGGATATCTGTCAGGTCATGGGTTTGAAACTTGCTACTGTGAGGCAGCTGTAAAATAAGATGAGCGTCTACATGTAGACCATAGTAGACAGATGCTCACATCACCAAGGTTACCATCAGAACGGGCATCCATATGGGCAGCTTCAGTAGAGAAACCAAGAACTGAAGGGGCATAGAGACTGAGATGTACACTCATTCCTACAGGAAGCTACCTGGAACCGAGTTGGCGCATATTAATAACAAAATAATATTATGGGGAAATAAAGGGAGTGTGAAATGAAACACTGGCTACTTTTGAGGCCATTTTCTGGTACTGCTGCTTTTGTCACTGCAAGTGATTTCTTCTCCTCTGGTGTGGCATTGATTGCCCTGTCACCTCTGCCCACAATAACCAAAAGCTATTATTTTCCGTAGGAAAACTGGTGAGCAGAAATGACTATTTTTGCTGCTAGATAAGTGGGTACAGGCAGCTCGTCCCCTCTCAAAGTAATCCTAAAGGTTTCACATGATGCCACTGTAGTTATTGATAGTAGCAATACGGTTGCCTTGCCTTTTCTATCAATGACGCAAGTATAATTTACACACACAAAAAGGTGTCTGGTGGCAAAAGTGCATGTGCTGTAAGCAAGTTCCAGGTCCACCGCCCTCTGCAATGGTTACTTTAGAGCAGTATCAAGACCTTTGTGTGTCATGATACACTTTGTAAAACATTAAATTGTGGCTGCAAAACCCTTCCGAAAAGGGGGTCTCCTAGCAGCCTAGATGAGGCACGGCTTCAGTTGCAGTTACACAGCCCCAAAATGCACAGCACAGAACAACTCTTATTTTTAAGTAAGAAGCACCTCCAGTTCTTGTTAAAGGAAACAGCCCAGTCCAGCTAGCTCTTACCAGCATTGGTATTCACTTCTCACCAGCCGACTACATCTGAGGAATATTTTTCCCTAAAAAATTACTCACCAAATAATGAGCAGGAGCAATGGCTGCTGCAGCAATATAAATTCACAGAAAAGGTTTTTCCTCCCCCTTTTTTAGATGACATCTCAGAACGATGGAGGCCATGTCATTGACCCGGCTATTAAAATAGTTTATGAGGTAATCACTTATTTTTAACCACTAGCTACATACAATTTATAATGGGAGGAGACTGATTAATTTTATAATTATCATATTTTTAAAAACTATTTAACAAATCAAATTTTCATAGAATCGTAGGAGTAGAAGATACCTCAAGAGGTCATCTAGTCCAGTCCCCTGCACTCATGGCAGGACTAAGTCTTTTGCAACCCATCCCCTCAAAAATACATCAAAAAACTCTGAGGATGAGACTAAGTGTAAGGGTAATTTCTTTGCTTTAATGCTGTTTCATCTCTCCTACATAGATCGGAACAGGGAACCTCCCTATTTCCTCGCAGCCAGAACCCCCTTCCCAAACATCCGGTGCCCCTTTTACTGGGACTGGGAAGTGACGACCTTACACAGAAGTATTCTCTGTCCCCTTGTCTATCCACGGAATAAAGCTTTTTTGGTGACTGACTTTGCTGAAGCCCAGAGAGGAGGAGTCTGGGCAGACCAGGAAAGTGACAGGTACAGGATTACTAGGAAGAGCCAAGTAATAGTGATGGAAGATTTGATCGTTCAGAAATATAGATAGTCACATCTGTGGTGATGGGGAGAACCACATGATAAATTGCCTGCTGGGTACAAAAGTTGCAGATCTCATGAGACATCTAGACAGATCTATGTGCAGTGCTGGGAAGGAGCTGGTGGTCCTGGTACATGAAAATACCTGTGACATAGGGAAAGGTAGAAAAGAGGTCCTGGATGCCACATGTAGGCTGCTAAGTAAGAGATTAAAGTCTAAGCCTACCATGATAGCTTCTCTGACATGCTTCCAGTTTCATGCACAGGGCCAAAAGGACAGACAGAACTGCAGGGTCTCAATGCATGGATGAGATGAGGGTGTAAGGAGGATGGTTTTAGGTTTATTAGGAACTGGGAAAACTTTTGGGTAAGGAAAAGCCTATATTGGAAAGATGTTGGTAAACTACAGGTAGGAGCTGGTGAGGAAGAGTCAAACAGAAGAGTCTTATTTAAATATGACACATGAAGACAAGCAACTGAATATTGACAAAATGTACAGGTACTTGTATACAAATGCTCAAAATCGAAATACTGAAATAGGTGAACTAGAGTGCCTGGCATTAAATGAGGGTATTCATATAATAGGTATCCTCGAAACTTGGTGGAATGAGGATAATCAATGGGACACAGTAAAACCAGAGTACACAATATCTATATATAACAGAGTAGGTTGCCCTGGTGGGGGGATATGACATTGCTGGGTGCAATCCAGACTAGTGATGGGCTCTGTCACCACCTACACTGCAAACTGGAGTGCCTCACAATGCTTTGCTTCTGTATCTCCGAACCTGAGCCCTTCACAAACACCACACAGGTCATACCCTGAGTGTCTGTGGACAGCCACAGCCCTGGTCCAGAGACTCTGACCCCTGCAGCCTGTCAGCAAACACCAGCCACACTCTGGCTTCCAGCAATCTTGGTTACTACTTGCAGAGTGACCTCAACACACTCCCAGTCCTGGATTCCCGTCCTCCCTCTTCCCCCCCCCAAAAAATGTGTGTTGGACTCTCCTGGACAGTCCATATATATTAGGTCCATTGCCCCTCTAAGGGGATCAATATAGAACAGTCTGCTACCTTAAATGGAGTTACCCAAACTGTTCACAGCACTGGATTAGTTTTAATTAAAAAAACCAAGAAGTTTATTTAACTATAAAGAGAGATATTTTACATGAGTATAAGTGAAGCCATTTAAGTCAGGGATGGTTACAAGAGAAATAAAGATAAAATGCTTCCTAAACTTAACAAACTAGACTTGGTTCAAGGTGAGATTTTTACTACAGGTTCCCAGTAACGTTGCGGATCAAGCTGAGGTCCAAATCCATCCCTGAAGTCCACAGGGTGGTTCTTTTGTTTTCTTTGATGAGATGAATAAGGAGAGAGAACTTGGGGTGTTTTTGCTCCTTACTTTTATATTTCAGTCACCTTTTGAAATGCATTTTCCTGAGGGGTACACCAAGATCATGTTCCTTCCCCCCATAAGAACGGAGACATGGAGTCTCCTTGTGAAAGAAGTTCCATGTGGTTGTGTGCTAAAATGAGATCAATCTGTTCCTGCCCCTCTTTGCTGTCAAAGAATGACCACTTGACCGGTGATTGCCCATCAACGTTGATGACATTGGCTAGAGGCATCAGTTTGTCTTTTGTCTTTGAGGAACAGATAGTCATAATTCCAGCCTCTGTTCATAATTCTTAGTATGCATTTTGTACAAACATTTCACCATGATATTATTGACCCGGGAATAGTTAATTTTCAAATGATACCTCACAAGGCATATTTTGTACAAAGATTGTGGGGTGTGAATACAGGGATACATTGGGTCACACCTGGATATGTGAGCAGGCACAATTAGAGAAGGGAAGTAGAGGGAAAATCAACAGATTTACCAGCAAAAGAGTATCAAGGGAAAAAACCTGGAAGGTGGTGAAAAAAGGAATTGATCAAAAAACTGTTGGATTAAAACAGATCCTGAAAATGGTAAATGAGAAGCCCACCCACAAAGGTCCTGAAGCATATGAACAGAGAGAATGACTGTTTGAACAACTGTTGACCGAATACAATGCAAAGGTGCCTACTGGAGAAGGGAGCGCCCACTAGGAGAAGAAACCCTGCTTGTGGATAAACTCAGTGAAAAGAGATGCAGCCACAGGAACCTCCAATCGAAGGAGCTCTTTAAGCCAAAAGAAGCAAAGAACAGGACAGCAAGAGTGGAGCTGGACTTACAGCCAATGAGTGGAAAAGCTGATTCTTCTAAGTGACACAGTATAATGTTAAGGAAACTTTTTTCTTCTTGTTAATAACAAAGCATTTGGAGCAAACTGCACTGCATGGACAGGCTCCCAAAGGTAAAGGAGCTGGTAACCTACAGTTTATTAGTATAATTAGTAAGTCCTTTGTAATGTTCTGTATTGATTATGCTCCTGGGACTATTTTAGAGTTTTCCCTTATAAAGTTCTCAGCATTTAAGATGATCCCTTTTTGTCTCAGCCTCTTCTCACAGTTAGCACAGCCTAGTCAGGTCACTATAGATGCCTTGATCCTATCTCTGCTAGCATGCAGAGCAAACACTCTACTATTTACACTAATCTCCTGACTGGCATCTGTCCCTGACCCACCTATGTCACACGAGAAGCTGTGAGGTCCCTGCGGTGGCCTGTTGCTCCTTTCTGAAGTGGCTATGGGAGGTGTTCTTCTTGTGGGTTAACTAGCTCAGTTGGTTAGTGGGTGGTGCTATTATTACCATGGTTGTGGGTTTGAGCCTCTTGATGGACACAGACCTTAGGAGGTGACATTTGTTCTTTTGCCTCACTGCTCTGAGCAGAGGCCAAAAAATAGGGAAGGAGGCAGGCTCGATGCCTCACATGGAGCTGGCGAGAGGCCTCACCCCAGTGCCTGGAGAACACTATGTTTTGAGCTAATCCCCACCTTCAGCTGACTTGTCTCATGCCAGTGATACAAAGAGATGGCTCCAGGGTCTTGAGCAAAGTAGCAAGAAAGGCATGGCTCCCCCTGCCTCAGCAGAGCAGGCTGGAGAATTCAGGCATCAATCCCATTATCATTCGTATGCAAAAGGAGCCCTCTACCATTTCAGCTAATCCACCTGACAGAAAAACAGGGCCCCACTCTGATGTCATCCCATTGTAGCCTGATTCTTGTATCTTAAATAGCTTTTGTGGGACTAGCTCAGTTGGTAGGAATAGGGTATTACTAACATCAACATGGTATGATTGAGTCTCTATACTGGTCATTAGCTCCCTGTAGCTAGGCCTTGCTGTGGATTTTGCCCTTTTCCCTGATTGTTATAGGCAAAGGGCCAAAAGATAGGGAGGTGGGCAAACTGCCTCCCACCCCCGCCACCAGGGAGCAGGTCAGAGCTGTTTCCCCAGCACCTGGAGAATACAGGCGTCAATCCTAGTATTTCCTGCATATGAAGTGAGCCCTAATCTCCCTAACCAGAAACTGTCTATTTTGGCCTCATTGACCCTGCCATGACTGTGACTGTCTCCAAGTTTTTTCTCATGGACCAATATGTGACCCTGCCATTACCTCCAGAATTGCTCTCCATGAGCCATATGACCCTCACTGCCTTTAGACTTGCTCTCATTAACCCCTCTGTGACCCTGATTTCCTCCAAGTTTTTCCTGAATGACCCCTGCAGCACCTCATTACCTCCAGCCTTCCACTCCATGTCCCTATACCTACAGGCTTGCTCTCATTGACCCCTCTGTGAGCCTATTTACCTCCAAATTTATCCTGATTGACACCTGCATGACCCCACTACTTCTAATCTTCCACTTAATGACCTCGTCTGACCCATTGTTTCATAGCCCCCCCCCCCCTCATTGACCACTCTGTGATACTGATTGCCTCCAAGTTTTTCCTGAGTGAACCCTCCAGGACCCCACAGCCTCCAGCCTTTATCTAACTGACTCATGTGACCCCCCACTGCCTGCAGAGTTTCTGAGGCTTGCGTTCCATGACCTTCTTTGACTTGGCTGCCTTCATATACACCCTCATTGACTCCACTGTGACACTGATTGCCTCCAAATCTCTCCTCATTGATATGTGCATGACCCCACGCACTCCAGCCTTGCTCTCCATGACATCATATGACCCCATTGCCTTCAGGCATGCTCTCATTGACCCCTTGGTCACCCCAAATACCTCAAAATTCAGCCACATTTATTCTTTATGACCCCATATGACCTCATTGCCAGCACAGTTGCTCCCATTGACCCCTCTGTGACCCTGATTGCCTTCATTATATATGGCCATTGACACATGCATACCCCCACACATCCCTGCCTTGATCTCCATGACCTCATATGACCCCCATTGCTTTCAGACTTGCTCTCGTTGACTCCTTCGTGACCCCAATTACCTTCAAATGTATCCACATTTATTCGTTATGACCCCAATTGACCCTTCTACTGGTAGAGTTGGTCCAATTGACTCTTTTGTAACTCTGACTGCTTCCGAGTGTTTCCTCATTGACACTTGGGTGACCCCCGCCACCTCAAGACTCCATGACCTCATTTGACCCCACTGCTTTGCTATGAACCCTCTTGTGACACTCAGTGCCTCCAAATCGCTCCTCATTGACCCTTGCATGACCCCATACACTCCAGCCTTGCTCCTCATGACCTCCTGTGACCCCATTGTCTTCAGATGTGCTCTCATTGACCCCTTGGTCACCCCAATTACCACCAAAGCTATCCGCATTGATTCTTCATGACCCCTTGTGACCCCACGAATTGCAGACTTGCGCTCACTGAACCCTGTGGGTCCCTGATTGCCTCCAAGTATATGGTCACTACATAACCCCCACACACTCCAGCCTTGCTCTTCATGACCCCATGTGACCCCCCTGCCTGCAGAGTTGGTCTAATTGACCCATTTGTAATGCTGACTACTGCCAAGCTTTTCCTGATTAACCCCTGCATGACCCCACACACTCCAGCCTTGTGCTCCATGACCTCATTTGACCCCCACTTCCTTCCTATGCACCTTCATTGACTGCATTGTGACACTAATTGCCTCCAATTTTCTCCTCAATGACCCCACACACTCCAGCCTTGGTCTCCATGACCCCAGTGCTTGCAGAGTTCCTCTAGTTGACTCCTTTGTAATTGTCACTGTAATTCCTATGATACATTTGGCAGCAATCAGGGTCACAGAGGGTTCAATGAGAGCATGTCTGATGCCAATGCAGTCAAAAGAGGTCATGTAGCCCCATGCTGGGAGTAGTGGGGTTAGGCAGGCGTCAATTAGGATACAATTGGAGGCAATCAGGGTCATAGAGTGGTCAATGAGAGGGAGTCTGAAGCCAGTGGGGTCACACAGGGTCCGGGAAAGCAAGACTGGAGGCTGCAGGGTCAACTAGAATTAATTTGGAGGCAATCAGGTTCAAAGAGAGTTCAATGACAGTTAGTCTAAAGGCAGTGGGGTCACATCGGGTCATGAATTGCAAGGCTGGTAGTAATGGGGTCATGCCGGGGTCAATGAGAACTAATTTGTAGATAATCATGGTCACAGAGGGTCAATGAGAGCAAGTCTTATGCCAGTGGGGGGTCATGTAGAGAAAGGCTCAAATCTGTGGGGTCATATCAGGGTGAATTATTATACATTTGCAGGAAATCAGGGTTACAGAGGGGGCACATCAAGAAAATGGGGTCAAAGGCAGTCATGACCAGCAAGTCTGGAATCTATGGGGTCATGCAGGGGTCAATCGGGAGAAACTTGGCTGCAGTTAGAGTTACAAAGGAGTCAATTAGACCAATTTTGAAGGCTGTGGGGTCACAGATAGCAAGGCTAGATGCTCTGGAGTAATGAAGGGGTCAATGAGACTAAACGTGGAGACAATCAGGGTCAGAGAGGCGTCAATGTGAGCAGGGCTAAAGTCTGTGGGGGTCACATGGGGGCATGAATTGCAAGGCCAGAGGTAATGGGGTTATGCAGGGGTCAATGAGAATAAATGTGTAGGTACAGTCAGCGAGAGGTCACTGAGTGCACCTCTGCTGTAGTGGGGTGACATGAGATCATGAGGAGGAAGCCTGGAGCCTGTGGGGGTCACGCAAGGGTCAATAAGGCTACTTTGGAGGCAATAAGGGTCACAGTTGTCCATTAGAGCACCTCTGTATACAGTGGCATCACATGGGGTTATGGAGAGCAAGGCTGGATGCTATGGGCTCATGCAGGGTTCAATGAGGATAAATTTTGATGTGCTCAGGGTCACATAGGGTTCAAAGAGAGCAAGTCCAAAAGCACTGGGGGGTCACATGGGGTAATGGAGAGGAAAGCTGCAGCTAGTGGGGTCAAGCAGGAAAAACTTGGAGGAAGGCAGGGTCATAGAGTGGTCACTGAGAGAAACTCTGCAAGCAGTGAAGTCATATGGGGTCAGGAAGAGCAAGGCTGGAGCATGGCTGCACTCCATGACCTCCTTTGACTCCACTGCCTTGGAATCCCCCCTCTGTGACCCTGATTGCCTCCAAATTTAGCCTCATTGGCCCTTGCATGACCTTGCTCTTTATGATGCCATGTTACCCCACTGCCTGCAGAGTTGCTCTCAGTGACCCTTATTTTCTCGAAGTTTTTCCTGCTTGACCACCCCCCACCCCGCACCTCTAGCTTTGTGCTCTGTGACAGCACTGGTTCAAGCCTCACCTTTGTTGACCTCCCCTGTGACCTCCTACACCCACCAGTCTTATCAACAGAGATCCCTCCGTGACCACCCCCATTCCCTCTTGACGTGCCTTCATTGATCCCTGGGTGACCCTGGCTGCCTCCAAATTTCCCCTGCCTAACCAAACTAGTTCCATATTCACCCTCACTGATCCTTTTATGGCTCCCTATTGCCTCCAGTCTTGCCATAGTGACCCATGTGCACTTACCCAAAACAGGGGAGTGAGTCACCCAAGCCCTTGAGAATGTGGGTTCAAATTTTGGCAGCTAATTTGAACCCTTGCCTGACTGCCACAGGCAGGGGGCAAATAAAGAAGGAGGGAGACAAGATGACCATGCCACATGTCCTGACAGAGGGCATCATTTGTGCTATTTTTGCATGCAAAGCAAGTGCTTTATCATTTGAGCTAATACCCCTGAGAGGAGACTAGTCCCATCCCACCCATGTCATGCCAGAGGCCACAAAGTTCCCTCAGCAGCTTGTTGCTCCTTTCCAAAACAGCCATGAGAGGCCACTTTTTTTTTGTGAATTGCCTAGCTCAGCTGGTGGTGCTATTATTGCCAAGGTTGTGGGTTAGATACCGTATTGGTAGGGCGGTTCTTGCTCTTTTGTCTGACTGCCACAGGCTGGGGTGCAAGGCAAAAACAAGGGAAGGAGGCACGCCAGCCCCCTCTCAAGTGAGAACTGGCACAGCAGGCATTAATCCTACCATGGCTCATGTATCCAGTGTGGGCTCTATCACTTTGGCTAACCTACTGGGTGCCAGTAAGGCAAAGAGAGGACCCCAAGGTCTTGAGCAAAGCAACAAGAATGTGCCTATTCCCCCCACCTCAGCAGAGCAGGGTGGAGAACGCAGGCATCAATCCCCTCACATGCAACGCAAGACTCTGCCACTTGCGGTAATGCCCCAGGCCCTCAGCCACAGCTCACTGTGTTGCTGCTTCAAGGTGGATGCGGGCCAGGGCCATGCAGCTTTCCACCCTGCCATGGCTCATTTCTTGGGAGGCCAGGTGGTAGAATGGGGAAGGGGACACTAGAGGCACTTGGCCCCCTGGCAGGCAATGCCTTCAAAAAAGCAAAAGGGAGGGATTGGTGCTCCCCGCCTTTGGAAAATGTGGGCTTCAATTCCACTCTTTCTTGCACACTAAGCAAGGGCTCTACCATTGAACTAATGCCCCTGACAAAAGACTGGCACACCCATGTGCCAGAGGCTTCAACATCCCCCTGGCAGCTTGTTACTCCTTCTCAAAATAGCTTTGGGAGGCATGTTTCTTGGGGCTTAGCTTGAGTGTGATGTTAATAATTCCAAGGCTGTGGGCTTGATTGCCCTTGGTGGCTGCAGGCCTTTGGAGAGTGGTTGTTGCCTTTTTATCTGACTGCTAAGGGGACAGGGGCCTCAAAGAGGGAAAGATATGGGCTGGCTGCCTGACAAGGAATGGGGGAGAGTCCTTGCCTCAGTGTTTGGAGGGCACAGATATTAATCCCCTTACTTCTCATCTGCAAAGTAAGCGCTCTACTGTGTGAGCTAATTCCCCACCTTTGGCTGATCTGCCCTGTGCCAGGATGGCAGAGAGAGGGTTCCAGCGTCTTGAGCAAAGCTGAACACAGCAACATGGAAGGACTGGCTCCCCCTGTTGCAACAGAGCATTGATCCCACTACTGCTCAACTCACTACGTTGGCTGCTGCAAGGCAGATGAGGGCCGGGCTGTGCAGCATTCCGCCCCACCGTAGCTCACTTCTTAGGAGGCCAAGTGAAGAAAAGGGTCAGTGGAGATGCTCAGCCCTGGCTGACAAAACCTTCTAAACAAAGAGCAAAGACCCGGCCCTGCCACCCTGACAACCTTCTTCTGGAGAATACAGGCATTCATCTCATTACTGCTTGTACAGCTAAACAAGCACTCTACCAGCTGAGCTAATAACCTACCCCTAGGAGTGTGGAAAGGGATATGGGAATTATAGGGGATGACAAACAGAACATGAATCAACAACATGAGGCAGTTGCTAAAAAGGCTAATATTGTTCTGGGGTGCATTAACAGGAGTGGTGAATGTAAGACACGGGAGGTAATTGTCCTGCTCCACTCAACACTGGCGAGGTCTCTGCTGGGTGCAGAATCCAGTTCAGAGCACCATACTTTAGGATAGATGTGGACCAACTGGAAAAAGTCCAAAGAGAACAACAAAAATGATAAAAGCTTTAGACCTAGGAGGAAATGTTAAAAGAACTGGGGATGTTTAGTCTTGACAAAAAAAGAGAGAGGGGGAACCTGGTAACAGTTTTCAAATTTGTTCAGGACTGCTATAAAAAGGCCAGTGATCAATTGTTCTCCGTGTCTGCACATAGTAAGACAAAAAGTAATAGGGTTAATGTGCAGGAAGGGAGAGTTGGTTAGATATTAGGGAAACCTTTCTAATTATAAGGATACTTAAACACTGGAATAAGTTTCCAATGGAGGTTGTGGAATCCTTGTCATTGGAGGTATTTAAGAACAGGTTAGACAAACACCTGTCAAGGATGGTCAAGGTTTACTTGGTCCTGCCTCGGCTTCAGGGCTGGACTAGATGACCTCTTGAGGTCCCTTCCAGCCCTACATTTCTATGACTATGTATCTATAAACAGTTATTTCTGAAATATAGTGGGATGACACACTGACCAATGGAATCCTATCATAATCTATACAAGACAGACAGATGAAGTCACAGAGCTGGGGGATGAGGGATTACATCTGAAACTAGAGACATATCGCACTCCAAATTCCAAGACAGAATAGTAGCATTATGTCAACAGGCAAGAGGACTGGGTGCTCCTTCTGAGCAGACTGTCAGCCTACAGTAGCGTTGGTACATAAGCAAGCTGTCAGTAAATCCTCCCAGTTTCTAGATGGTTTCTCAGCAGGGAGATATGCTGAGGGGAGAGCAGACAGCAGCATACTGATCAATATGCTGAGAATTTCTCCTATTACAGTAATCCATATTCATGATATCCCCACGGGTTAAGGAGGTGCAAACACAAAGTTTGAATTAGTTAACTTTATTTTTGATCCTAACACATTTACACAACATTTGCAGTAGAGATCACAAGAGAACATGCAAAGGAAGAAGCAATTATAAAACTAGTTTTCATACATTTAATTAAACATTACATTAACAGAAGGTCAAAATGTGAAACCCATGCTAACAAAAGTGTTACTGAGGGAGGTTCCAATTGAGCTATTGTAATTACTTGATAAAATGGCTAATTTAGTTTAATTCTGAATAACTTGGAAGCAGACCCATCTCCAGGATAACCTCCTTCCTACATGCTCTGCTCTCTTTCACACACCTAAAAGCTATAGACACATGTTTGAATTCTTAGTTCCAAACCAAAATGGCTCCTAAATCTATTCAGATGTTTCCAAGTTTAGACTTATACATCTCTAGAAGCAAAGATTAGTCAAATTTTTTATTAGTAGGTTGATTTTACAATGAGAAGGAGTCAGGCAGGTGATTCTGAAGGAGAAGCGTTGTGATGCTTACACCTCATTCGTCATTGCTCAGGAGCTTAAAACAACAGAATGCTGTGAATACTGAAACAGAAAATGGAAGCATTAACATGTTTGTCAAACAATACTCCTCGCACATCAAGATGGACTTCATACACATAAATCATGCCATATATACAAGAGAGAACAATTGTCTGTGCGCTGACATTGGATATCTATTACAACAAGCCCATTCTCCTTCTTCAATTATTTTCACAATTCCACTCTGTTAGCTATGCAACACAAACTGGCCACTGAGGCAGAGAAGTAAACCTTTTCCAGAGAATAAAGATAATTTCTCCTAAATTTTCATGTAGGCTGTATTGCCAAAATTTCAGACTTAAGTGCCTAATTCTAGGCACCTAAATTAAGTATTTAGGCTCCTAAATAAGTTGCCTGATTTTCAGTTATCAAATGACACCTTACAAGGCATATTTTGTACAAAGATTACAAGGGTGTGCAGGGTGTGAATACAGGGGTGCATTCAGTCACAGAAGAATGGCTCTATAGGCAAAAGAAAGCAATTTCATCAAAGCTGGATCATTTCACAGAGAGGTATCTGTTTCAATAAAAGTTTTTCCAGGAATGCAAGAGAGGGACTCGCTCATGCTCAATAGGCTGCAGGTTAGGGTACAGGCCCAGGAGGTGGGAAAGCCAGATTCAAGCCCGTGGTCTGTCTGATTCATAGCTGAGTTTTATTCCATCCCAGATCACTCCAAATCCTACAGAGCAGACACTTGACCCTGGGTCTCGCACATCCCATGCAAGTACTGTAACCACCCAGCGACAGCGTGACTCACACACACCATGAAAATGAATGTTCTGTAAGGGTTTGTGTTCATTCCAATGTGGAACAAAAACAAATTGTGAAACCTCAAAAGTTGCCAAAGAACAGAATTATTGTCCTCCAGTCAGCTCTGTTAGCAAGTTCATGCACAGCACTGATATGTTAGAGAGGAAGATTCAGCCACTACTCTGCTCTCTCACCTGCAGTAAAAATAATACTTAGCACCTATGTAGCACTTGGCATTGATAATATCCATTCAGTGCTTTTACATAAGTACTTCATACAGAGTTAAGGACTATTAGTTTCATTTTACAAATGGGAAAAATGAAGGCAGAAAGTGGTGAAGTATGCAAGGTCACACAGGAAATTTTTTTTGTATGTACATGTTGCAAAATAGTTTGCTTAAAAACTAATCAAATCAGGAATTCTATTTTATTTTATGACTTATTATAGACTAGTATCTTTTTTACTGATCATCTTTATACGGTCAATCCAGGCATCCTATGTATCAATAAGAAATTCACAAACATTGAGCCATTCCCTGACACCTAGTGAACACCTGACATGCCACATACCAGATTATGCTTTTAAATTAAAAGGAAAGAGAATCCACTAGTCTCTGGCTCTTTAAATAAACTATTTAGATTGCTAGCCTTCACACACTCTGTTTTTTAATGTTGTTTTCAGTGTCAAGGTGAAGGCTATTTGAGCATTTGCCGATATTTTTTAAAGAAATCAGTCCTTTACCATCTATCCAGATCCATTTCCACTTAACCTATGAATTTTATGTTCTTTCTGAATTTCATGTCTATATATTTAATATATGGGGGTCTAGTTTGTGTGTTACGTTGTTATCAAAGTAGTTGGGAGATGGGAGTGCTAGCTTCCATTCCCAAGTCTGCTACTGAATCCATTTTGTGATCGGGGCAAGTCATTTAACCTTTCTGTGCCTCCATTTACAAATGAGTATAATAATATTTAACTGAGTGTTGTAAAGCTGTAATAACTGAAGTGCTCTAAGATCTTTGAATGAAAGCCTCACTATGGGCCTGAGCCAAAGCCCATTCAAGCCAATGGGATCTTTCTATTGATTTCCAGATCAGGCCCTACGAACAAAGTGTTATTTTATTATTAATGAAAGCAAATTATTTCATTGTTGGGGAGTCTACTCCAGCAAAAACAACAACAATAGAATAACTCATTCTATTCCATTGCTGAAATGTGTTTGTGCAGGCAGAAGATCTAGCAAGATTATTTCACGTAGCTTTGGTGACAGATGACCAGAGAAAATGTTGAATCCCTGGAAGAGGAAAACTTAGCAATGCAGCTGTACAAGTCTTAGGGAGAACTGCACAATGACTCATTATTTATGAACAAATAACAATTATTTATTAACAAATAAAAATGCCTTGAGCAGGATGTAGTGGTCTGGGATGGATTGATGTCTCACTAAGGAGAGGAAAACCTGCAAGACAACTAAAATATTATGACTGTCTTTAACTACACAATACAATTGGGCAATTTATTACAGCTATTAAGTCACAGCAGTTCTCTAATTCCATGTGCACCATTCTGAAGTTGCATAGGTCTGTGAAAGGTTTACATGGTCAATAATGAATTTGGAAGATTTTTCTTAAACATTCCTGCTCATTTCATTTTTAAAGAAATAATTAAACTGGGCAAAGTGGCTTTGAGAAACAAGCACCAAAACCATTTATTGAAGAAAACAGACTTGACAATGCCAAGTGTTCAAAACTCAAGTCAGGGGCCCCCAAAATAATGAGATTGACTTAAAAATAATGATATTCTAAAAAATAATGTATTGTGTTTAAATCAGTAGGAGTTAGGCACCTAAATTCTTTTCAGGATCTGGGCCAAACAGTGCTGTATAAGAGCTAAGTATTATTATATATCTTATTAGGTAGCCCCCTGACTTAAGAGATCACCCTAAATGTCTCAGACATACTGAATATGATTCTGCTCCACTTTTAACAGCGGATCACTGGTCCCTTGAGTAGTCAGTTAAGAAAAGTTTCACTGTAACTGGTTTTACAGGCATATTTGTGAGCACTAAGGATATGGAAGTTTTAGATTTTGCCACACCTCCTCAGTTGTGGCTTGTTTTTGTGAAATCAGGTTTGAATAGGATGCAGGCTCCAGTTCACAGTTCAGGGGAAAGACTGGTTCAGATAAAAGATTCTGGCTTTGGACTTTGCTGAGAGTCCATTTCTTCTGAAAAAAACTTTGAACAATCATTCCCCTGAAGATGACTGAACCACTTCAAGACAGACTCTCAGCTGGTGTATGGTGCATGCACATTGCCAGGAAATTTGGTAGGGCCCTCTTCTGGCACGCTTATGCCAAGAGAGGCTTTACTCCATGAGGAGTCCCACTGATGTCCAGATGCTGCACTAACTCCAGAGTAGCCCTGTAAGGCACTGTAACTCAGAGACTCAACTGTGAGTCAGAATCCCTCCCCTTCTTCCTCCTTGCTTCTGGGGGAGTTGGGATTAGTTATTTAGGCCCAGATCCACAGAGGTATTTAAGCTCCTAACTTCCACTGAAATCAAAGGGAGTTAGGTGCCTAAATACCTTTGAGGGTCTGGATGTTACTGCTGATCTATGAGAGCTACAAATTACTACCCCCAAACCAAGTGCTTTGTCGAGTCCCTGACCAGCAAGTAGGGATGTTGGCAGGAGCCAATGCTCCAAATATTCCCCGTTCATTTGATCTGGGGCAGAAGCAAGCAGGTGAATAGGTTTTAGTAGCCTGAGTATGGCTGTAAGGGGTGGAGGGGAGTTCTTATTCCCTGCAGTCGTGAGTCTGAGTCAAAGTCTAGCCCACTCTTTGGGCCAGACAGAGCCCAATGCCATTGTTCAATAAGAACAGTCATCACAAGGCCACAGACTGCTGTCTAATTCCAATGTGTCTGGTTTTGGTGGGATTGACTCTGACTTACAGTTTTTATTTCATCAGCTCGGTATTTCTCTGCATCTCCTCCTCATTTATGATGGTTGGTTATCTAAGTCTTCAGGCTGTCTTTTAAACCCATCCTTCCCAGAAAGGCTTCCTTTCATTCCATCTATAAAATGATGAGCCAAACTGAACTATGCTGGTGTAAATCAGGACAGAATTTGGCCCTGCGTCTCAGATTCCTCATTCTCAGCCAGCCATTTGTTCTGGAAACCCTCCTTGCAAGTTCCAGCCCAGACCACTTCCCCTGGCATTTGCCCAGGACTGAGTCAAAGGGCAGGAATCGTCAGGGACAGAATCTTTACCTGTGCCAGTTCTGGAGTACACTTGGCCAGAGTCAAATAGATGTATGTCCTCATTCATGATAAAACTGCAATTAAATATTTTGCTGCCATTCAACAGCCACCTACCTTTCCTGTGTGTTAGAGCCAGCACTTGTTTTTAAACAGTTCCCAGTAGTTACCATTGATCCTATACTCATCAGCAATTCCATTCATTGCTAGTTCAATTCTGAGAAGTGCTGCTCGGATCAGTCAGTGGCTGCTACTTAAGACAAATTGTAATGAGCTCCTGTTGGCTCTGATTGTCTTGATCTGCTGGATTCCTGTGGGCAGGTCATTGCCACCAGAAAATATTCCTTTTTTTTTTTTTTTTAATTAAATTAAATCTGTGTTGGAGGATTCCACCATGGGCATCCCCAGCATTCCTAGGGGCTAAAGTCAGCTGTTGAGCAAGGAGGCAACGCTCTTACCAAAACGTGTGAGGCAAAGGGACTTTAAAAAGTAGAAAAGGGCAAAGGTAGAAGTTTATAAACAAAAACAGATAAAGGCAGAGGCTGCCGGGAGGTGTGGGGGCGGGGGGGGGGAAGAAGAGGGATGTGGAAGTTAGCAATGTGTAACGAATAAAATAGAAGAGGGAAATAGTATGTAAATAGATGGGAATGAAACTGGATTCTGGCCTCTCCAACCATGTCATGTCGTGCAGTGCCCAGTGGCCAAAGGAAGGATGGGGGCAGACAAGAGCAGTCATCACGTGTGTGCAGGTGGTCAGGTACCTGGCAAGTCACTCTGCATCAGAGGCAGTCCAGGGTGCTGGTCAAAGTTCTCGCAGGGGTCACTAGCCAGAAGATCCAATTCAACGGACTGGGTCAGTGCACTGGGGAAGTAAGGTCAGACAAGGCAGCAAGGTAGGGTCAGGCAAAGCAGCAAAGCATGGCAGTCAAGGGAGCTGCCACAGGCAATGGTTTGTTGCTCAGATAGTTTCTTTTTCCTTTTGGAGCCTATATATAGTCCAAGTACCCAGTGAGAGTGCTGCAATCAGGCACCTGGGGTGTGGTTGCTATGGACTTGTAGGCCTTTAGCACTAGGTCTATTCGTCAGAGGTGCTAATTCAATGCATCGCTGTGGTGCAATGGTTATATCTTATTAAAGTCATATATTGAAGCACAGGTAATGCACTTCAAAAATGAGAAAAATAATCAGTGCGGTCTACACCAGTACAGGACAAAAACTTCCACACAACTAAGTTTGATCCAATTATATACATGTAGCAGCAACAATGATATAAATCAAATTCTGCCATAATGCTAAATAGTGAAAACAAACAAGGAGTTACAATATATAATGAAACAAATATCGTATTTCCCTATGTCCTCTCATTTTGTGTTTTTTGAACAAGTGACATATACAATTCATTCAATCTCAGAAGGATGTGAAAATATAGTTTTCCTAAATTCTGACCTCCCAAAAATATTTTTGCATACCTGCACACTCTGTAGTCCATATCTGCTCTGGGTTATGCCCTTGCAATGTCACTAAAGTCAGTGGGGCTGTACAGTGCACCCGAAGTCAGAATTTGGCCCCATTTTTGTATGCATAAAGTTTGCAACAAGGAACGAGTTATACAGCAAGAGAGAGAATCCATAATAAGGAAGAGAGGAGTAGACAGTTTCTTTCTCTTGCTGATGGCTACAGCACTCTGACAGTGGAGTGGAGTAGCACTAGGGTCTACCAAAAAGTCTTGGTTATGATCGGAGGTTATTCGTTTAGCAGTAGCAGTAGCTGCAGCAATGTGCTGCCAGGTAATAAATCCAAAATCAGATCAAATAGTTTCTCGCTCTGGGTTCAGACAATAATTTTCTAGGGTCAGTCTGCCCTTGCTCCAGTCTGGAGCACTGGGTGAGGGGAGGTGTGTCCATTGGTGCATGTGTATGTGGAGCTTGTGGAGGAGGTCTGCCTGTGCAGGATGGAGCATAATGTGCTCCCCCAGCAAACTGAGGCCAGACACAAACACAGCCAGACAGAGTGGGGCTCAACTCAAACTGGGTGGAGCCTTGGAGTGCTGTAGCACACATACTAGCCAGTGGTCCTCTCCCTGAAGCACTGTCTGTATTCTACATGGGTCCTGTGTGGTTGGACTGGGGATGGAAGGGGCTCTGTACACCCTCATAAGAACATAAGAATGGTCATGCTGGGTTGGACCAATGGTCCATCTAGCCCAGTTATCCTGTCTTCCGACAGTGGTCAGCGCCAGGTCCTTCAGAGGGAATGAACAGAACAGGGTAATTAATGTGTGATCCATCCCCTGTCGTTTAGTCCCAGCTTCTGGCAGGCAGAGGTTTATGGACATCCAGAGCATGGGGTTTCATCCCTGAACATCTCAGCTAATAGCCATTGATGGACCTATCCTCCATGAACTTATCTAATTCTTTTTTGCACACAGTTATAATTTTGGACTTCACAACACACTTTGGCAATGAGTTCCACAGGTTGACTGTGTGTTGTGTGACTAATTACTTCCTACATTTGTTTTACACCTTCTGCCTATTAATTTCATTGGCCTACCCCTAATTCTTGTGTTATGTGAAGAGATAAATGACACTTCTCTCTTCACTTTCTCCACACTATTCATTATTTTATAGCCCTCTATCACATCCCCCTCTCCCTTATGTTTATGATTTATCTCTTTTCTCAGCTGAACAGTCCCAGTCTTTTTAATCTCTCCTCCTATGGAAGCTGTTCCATACCCCTAATCATTTTTGTTGCTCTTCTCTGTACCGGTTCCAATTCTAATACATCTTTTTTGAGATGGGGTGACCAGAATTGCACACTGTATTCAAGCATGAATGCACCATGGATTTATATAGTGGCATTGTGATATTTTCTGTCTTATTATTTATCCCTTTTAATGGTTCTTTTCCTCTTTTCTGCCTTCCCTTCAGTCAGTGGTTCTCAACGCTGGTCCACTGCTTGTTCAGGGAAAGCCCCTGAAGGGCCGGGCCGGTTTGTTTACCTGCCGCGTCCGCAGGTTCGGCCTATCGCGGCTCCCACTGGCCGCAGTTTGCTGCTCCAGCCCAATGGGGACTGCAGAAAGCGGCGTGGGCTGAGGGATGTGCTGGCCACCCTTCCCGCAGCCCCCATTGGCCTGGACCAGCGAATCGCGGCGAGTGGGAGCCGTGATCGGCCAAACCTGCGGACATGGCAGATAAACAAACTGGCCCAGCGTGCCAGGGGCTTTCCCTGAACAAGCGGTGGACCAGAGCTGAGAACCCCTGCCTTCAGTGAACCCAAAGAGGATAAGCAACTTTCACACTTACTAAGGAGAACTCCCTCTTCCACTTCCTCCTGTCCCTACAGATTGTTAACGAATTTGTTTCTTTAAATATTTTAGGTGGGAGAAGCACATTCCCTCCCCGAAATGTGAGATCTGGTTGCTCTTGCTTGTGTATCATACTCTTACCACATAAGTGCTGGTTTTATGACTGCTTGGAGATTTTTGGGAATGGAAGTTTATTATTAAAAACACAGGAGTGACAGTGGGTTTCTTTGGGTTTCCTTTTTTCTTCCTTTGGTTCTATTTTTAAAGTTTGGGAATGGATTCAAGCAGGATGACAAAATCAGTTGCCTTTAGCTATATTTATAAGATGAAGTAAGTGTTCTTTTATTTGAATTACCTACTGTTTTATTTTTGTATTTGTTGTAGGTTTTTTTTACTTTGGTAGCAGCAGTTAAGATGATACAAGCACTGTGGCCAACAATTAGCACGTTAGCTATGAGATGAAACCAGAAGCAGTGGTGTAATTTTGGATTCTGCATATAAAAAAAGCAGAACTGTTCCCAGTTTTGGTTGGCACAGAGTTTGCAAATAATTGCTTGTTTATGATACACTGAGGTCTAGTCAGCTGAACAGAGACCTGAGAGCCAGCAACTCTTGAATTTTAAGTCCAGTTGACTTGCTGTGTGGTTATGGGCGGATCACTTAAGCACTCTGTCTTAGGTCTCTGGATCTGTTATACAGGGCTGATCATATCTAAATACACACAGGGGTATTGTGAAGACTGATTAATGAGTTAATGTTTATGTAGCACTGAGATCATGTAAAGTGCTATATAAGGACTAAGTATTATGATGATACCTTTCCCACGTATTATAGACACACCAGGCCTGGTTCTGTTTTTCTTTGGTACAGAGAACTCCCACTAACTTTCGTGTGAGTTTCAGGTAGAGGGAAAATAATGTTTTGCTGCTTCTGTGCCAGCAATGTCATACCTGAAAGTCTTGCGATATTTCTTTATATACCTCCACCAACCCCAAACCTCCCCAGATCTCCTTATTCACTTCTTACTAAAGCAAAACTATCAGTGACTTTGGAAGTGCTGAACTGGGCCCGTAGCTCAGCTATTCAATCAGATTTACTTCCAGCTAAAGGGGTCCATCATTTTTAATGTGTTGTAATCTACAACCTTTATGCACATTTGCAGATAATGATTGCCTTTTTAAGCAAATACAATTTTGTAGGTTAGTAGTCCATAATTTGGACTAATGACTCCGCTGAACAACTGCAGTCTAACGCGTTGCTTAGATTAACATAGTCTTCAAAACACAGTTTGAGTTTCTTTTAAATATTTTAAAGTTGCTATCAATCCGTCTGTTTTAGCTATTTCTAGAGTGCCCATCTCCATAGTATCAAAGCACTGGATAATTTACTCCTTCCTACTGATAACAGAATGTGTCAGAAGACTAAACAAAAGGCATTAGGCCAGCTTGAGCTCTGGTGAAGCTTGATGAAACTCCACTGAAGTCAATGGAGTTCATGGGCTTGCAATAGGGTGGCATTTGGTCTATTGCCAGATCTACTGCCAACTTGATAAGGTCATTACTGATAACTTTAGAATGAACTAGCCTTTTGGGCTGCTTGACAACCTATCAATGAAAACTAAAAAAATGGCATTCTAAACCTGTACAGGAGAGTCAAAATGTGAGATGAAGTTTGATACCAGCTCCTTTTATCACTCCAGACTGGAAACTTCTTTATTCTTTTCAACAGCTGATTTGTATCTGCTTGCCATTACTTTATTTGTAAGAGTTTACTGAGAAAAATGGCCAAGAGAAAGATCCTATAACGGAAACCCATATACTAGTCTCTAAACACACACTAACCGTCGTCCTAAGGATGGGAAAGCAGAATAACAACAACAAACTATTAGTTTTTAAAACTATGTTATAACTATTTCAAAGACACCGTTTTTATCATTATTTGGAGCACAAATTTAAAAAAGAGGAAACTGTTTAAAGTCAGCTACATAAAGGTAAGATTCAGTTCAGGTAAGTGTAAATGTGACTACAGAGCATTCTTTGTTTTTCTGTCTATTGAATCTAAAAAAATATTTTAATTGATTCTTGAAGAACTTTTTGAAGTTCAATAAATGCTTCAGAAATCAGTTGGGAGTCCACAAATGTTAATAGTATTTATCTAATTTCAATAAAAATGGTCTCATTAACACGCCAGCTGCTAAAATGTGTGATACCAACAGCAGCCTTCTGCCAGCCTGCAGGGAAGCATTCCTACTCACTACCCAGTTTTGTTTTAAAAGAAGTCCTTTAAAATATATATATATCTATTAACAGGGGCCCATGGCAAAATCAATCAGACCTGCAAAATTCTACTTAACCAGGGTGGGTATGTTTTTGTTTCATTTTTGAAAGATAACTAAAATCTCATTCACATTTTCATCATCATCAACAGCATGGAAAAGCACAGGTCAGAGGATTTTGTCATTATAAGTTTGGGAGACTAAAACAAATAAAGATTTTGCTTAACTCTTGAATTGTCAAGTCTTAATCAGCACCCACAGCTCCCACTGATTTCAGTGGAGTTGCAGATGCTCAGCACCGATGAAAATCAGGCTTCTGTCTAAATTTTGATTTAGATGCCTAACTTTAGGCATCAAAGTTTGAGAGTCAGATCTTCAGCTGGTGTAAACCAACAAACCTCCACTGACTTCAAAAGAACTGTGCTAATTTACAGCACGTGAGGATCTGGCCCGGAAAAGGTTGGCTATAATACCAATGCATCTCAAAGGAATGTCATGAGTCCTATCAATTAATATCTGCAATGTATTCTGAGATCCTCGCTTAAATAAATTGTATACTGTGACTTCTAGGGGAAAGGCCTATTCCTATTTTTGTGTTGTACAATACCTAGCCCATTGTGGGTGCTTCCAGAAACAGAGAATCATTAATATACACCAAACTCAATGTACAGCTTTTCTCTGCTATTTCCACAGTCTTAAGCAAAACCCATGTCTTATGTGGCACAATGGATCTACATTATGTGGCAGGGATCCCATGCAAAGTAATGGTGCGTCATACTTGTTTATTTAATAGTAATAATTCTGAAGTACCAGATTCTTTTTGAGTACCCATATTCATTTTGAGTATTAACTTAAGTACTTTCATTGAAAACAACAGGACTATTTTCAGAATAAGGTACTGATCCAGGTAAACAAAGGTGATTCGATCTGGCTCATAATAATAATAAGTGATAACACAAACTATTTTTGTTATCTCTAGTGGAAGGCTGCGTTGAAAATGGCACCTTCCTTTTGTATGTAACCTCAGTTCAGAGAAGTTGGGGTGCTCTTAGACAGGCCTCTGTCCCTCACTAGTCATTCTGGATCTCTCTCCTCCTGGCTGCTTACATTTGTGACCATGTGTTCAGCTGGCAGTATACCTACTTACAAGCTGTTCAGGCAGTGAGGCTTAGCTGTATGTGCCAAGCAATGATAGTTGTATGTGAGCAGCCTAAATAATGATGCATGCCAGCCTTTTTGAAAATCCCGTATGCCCTCTTTGCTGCAGAGTGGTGGCACCATAGAACCAGCTCAGTCACAAATGTTCCATGACTCAGGTTCTGACTCAGAAGAGAAGTCAGCAGCCACTAAGGCACATCATTTGTTACTACTGGACAGTGCAGTGGTATTTCACAAGCAATAATCAGACCCTGTAGGAGGCAGCATCTGGAGCTGCTGAGACTTGGCAAGTGTTTGTTCCATTTGAGTAACACTTCAGTTATATAGGGAATCATGGATGGACTTAAATTCACTAAACACTTAATAGCTGGCTTCCTGTATCCCGTTCAGTTCTGGAAAGAAGCAGAGCAACTGTCCTGGGTGCGACCATCAGGGAACAGAGCCAGATCCTAGTAATGGGAGTTGGCAGGACTGTGATACACACAAACAAAATGCAATCAAGGTAATCAGCTGCCAGGGGTAGTGATGCTCAGCCTCTTTAAACTGGCCTTTCTGTCTTGTGCTTAGTTCAGGAAGTCCATTGTACTGTTCATCATTGATATGGAATCACTTTGATTGATAGACAAGAAGAGTTTATGACATCCTGCTCTGCATTCACTCTTAGGTCCCTAAAGGTGAGAGTCTGAGGGCCAGATCCTGGGCCTGCTCCAGATGCTTTGGAACTCCCTGAAACGAACCTTTGAAATGTTTGAGGTCTACATACCCTTGCTCTAGGATCTTGACCTCAGATCAGCTGAACCTGCAGGCGCCATGCAGAGAGGCTGTAGACAAGCCTCAGAATTTTGTTAATTTAGAACCCCTGTGAGTCTAGACCAAGAAGTACCAGGGAAGTTTGAGGGAGAACACCCTCACGTCCTCTCCACACTAGACAGCTGAACCATTTCAATGTTAAACATCACAGCTGAGTGTTTATGTGCTCCTGAAACAGTTTACTGTGCCCATACTATCCAGCCTGGTTTATTCACTGTCTCATTTTCAGATTTCACACAGTAAGATTTAAAATGTAATATTCTGAAGTGGGGTTTTTTTGTGACTTGTATTACTCCTCTAGGAACTGGGATATTAGGAACATACTGGACAGAGCCAAGAGCATCTCATTATTGCTTCAGCTACTCTCAGATCTTCCAGAATGAGAAAAGTTGGAGCACACCAGGCAGAAAGTATACTGGGCAACTACGACTTGGATGCTGTCAGATGGAGGGAAGGGTAAGAGAGTCAGTGCTGCCATTGAAGTTTGGGCCAGCAGAGAATCACATGGATAAAATTAGGGGGACCTTGAGTGAAAATGCACAAGGCCTGAAACTGCAATGAAAGAGACATCAGTAGATTTGGAAAAAATTTGGGGTGACATGACTCCTTATTCCTCCAAGTGACTGCTCTTATGGGTTAGGCAGCGGCGTTCTAGCATTGCACTGGGAGAACTTACTGACCGGGTGCAGTTGCAACACCTACTTCACCTGTTTACACTAGCATTGCAACAATCAAACTGAACTAGTGAAGGTGGAGACTTGCTCAGAACTCGGACAATCCTGCCTTTATTGGGAATGCATGTAAAATGTTCTCAGTGTGTGTACAAAAATAATTTCATGTATGATCTAGGTGTTCAGATCAATGGTGTCAATACCAAAATTCTCCAGGGTAGCTGGAGTGATGGCTACTTCTCATTTCATTTACATAAAGATAATGGAAAGGTAACCACAAGAAATGATTATCCTGATTCTCCTCTCAGACCAGTTTTGCACCGGCGTTACTCCATGGATCTTACTCCAGTTTTGCCTCTGTAAGTGAGAGGCAAATCACACCCATTAACTGTAACTTAGAGTGTAGAGAAGCCCAGAGCTTGGCTGAAGCCCATGAAGGTTTCTAGAGAAAAAAAAAACAACAACAAAAACCCTGGACTTTTTTCCCTCCTACCAGGAGCATTTAAGAGATGTTTATCTTTCTGTTTTATTCTCAAACTTCACTTCTCTGAAGTGATAGCTGCCAGAGGTGTCTGAATTTCTGGCACATTTGCACAGAGAGCTGTGATTACTGGATCATTATCAGCTAGCTTCAGGCCCAGTACAGTTCAGTATGCCAGAATACTTTCACTTTCCTCCCCTCCCCCAATCCCATTTGTTAATTATTAGTTGTCTGAAAAAGGGAGAGAGTTGAAAGGGAAATATTTAGTAATGAGAGAGCATGGCTGAAGTGATTACATTCTCCTGCTATATAGAATCATTCTCCAGAGCTCTGTAGTCCTTAGCCAAACAAACACTATATGCAAGGCACTAAGCCTTGGACAGAAGGGTTCCTGGCCCTCTGCACCCCACTTCAGCAACCTTCTCTGATAATATTTTGGGAGGGGCACTGATAGGCTCTGGAGTAAGCTGTGTCTGGCCCTCCCTGGGTTCAAGAATAGCCACCATAGGTGGGATTTTTAAATGTGATCAGGGTTGGCCTAATTCTGCTCCCCTTGGTAATATTTCCATTGGCTGCAAGGGGACCAGAAGTTAGGCCAATGGCGAACACTTTTGGAAATCCCACCTTATGAAGCAAGAATCTTTCGGGTGAGGATAGAAGCAAAGTTAATGGGAGGAGAGTGGATCTGAGGAGGGCCCTGCCGTGAGGGGAAGGAGATGAGCAGATAGATGATAAGACAAACTATTTAGAGAGAAAGCAGCTGGCATTGCCTGGTTAGGTAAAATACACCTTCTATTTCAAGACTGATAAAGAGGAATCAAATAAAACTAAATGCTTTTCTTTCCACTTTCCCCACAAAGTAATCTCCCTTCCTTTCTTTGGCTGAGCTGTAGCCAACTAGACCCTCCAGTTATGTCATGCGTCCTTTAGATAGGGCAAAGGACAAAAGAAAAAGAAAAGACAAACAGAGACGGTTTCATTTCTGCCTTATGGAAGGCTAGAAAAGACAGAAAAATGCAGTTACATAGGCCATGTCTACACTACACAGTTTGGTCCACACAAGTTACATTGGCATACCATCACCAAAGTCCGTGTCCCGCTCAGGGGCATGCACACTTAACAGGTTGCACTGGGCACTGCACGTACTCCTCAGGCGTGCTTGCTGTAATATTCATGTGCAGAGCGGTGCACCGCAGATAGGTATTAAAGTGTGCCCTGCACCACCATTTGGCACAATGTCTTTTGGGACATTTTTGCTGTGTTTTGTACGTTATGTACATCTATAAATATGGTTGGGTCTTTGCCTCATATGCATTCTGTAACGTTTGCTGTGAACGAATATATTCTAGCTTTCCAGAAATAGAACTTGATTGTGTGCAAAACAGCAGTTGACAAAAGTAAATTGCAAACCAACATATGCAAGGTTTAAAAAAAACCTTTTGCCAACAAACCCAAGTGAAAACGGAAGTAAACTACAAACATTTATGTCTATATATGTTGTTCCATGCCATCTGTTGTGATTACATACACACCACCCTGTGGTTGTCACAAGACGGTTTATATGTAGTTATGGTTCTCTTTGTTGTCCCCTAGCTTGGAGTGGTAGTGGTAAGGATGTACCCTGCAGTGCCATGAGGAATGTTTGGGAGTGTGGGGAGCATAGAGTTCTACAAGGACTGCAAAAGCAGCTGAGTAGAGCCCTGCAAATCTGCGGATATCCTCTTTATATCCACAGACCATGTTTGTGGATCGCAGATTGGATGCAGATGTAAATTTTGTATCTGCACAGGGCTGTACTGCTGAGTGCAGGATTTTGGGGACTGAAGGTCAACCATGCTCTGCAACCTATTATGTCCTGGTGTCTTTCATCTTTTGGCCTGTCCTGCAGCAAGCACTCTCTCTGTTCTCGGTCTTTCTCCTTGTTCACGTTCTGAAGGGCCACAAATTCTAGCTGAAATTAAACTTGTGCAACTCCAGTCTCGGTTACACGAACTTCCACAGGGGCCAGGATTGCACCCAAACCCTTCACCATCTGATGCAAGTCAGTGAACACTGGGACATGAGATAGTCTAGTTCCTATTACCAGTGGACATATGTCCACATAACAGTTGGCACTAACTGACACTTTTATTGACAGACTCAGCAAAGGTTAAAGACTGAACAGGCCTGGAGAATGAACTCCTTTCTCCCACTGGTTTCTACAACTGAGACCAGAAACATCATGATGAAGTTTACACTGCTGCTATTCCTGTTCTATAGATAGATGGAGGATTCCAGTCCCCAAGGATACCTTTCACCAACTCTACCAATATTTTGCTTAATAGTTATCTTTTAAAGTATCTGTTCACAGTATTGTACATAAAGGCCAGTCCATAACTGAAGTCCCTTCAAATTTTTCAATAAAACATGTCTCAGAAAGTATCATTATAAAAGCCTTTGTCTCTTCAAAACTGCTCTGAAAGTGCATATAGTAGGTTAACGCTCTCCAGATGTACAAATTAGCGGCCTTTTATTTATAACATGCAACCACTGCCTCCATGCTCAGGCAGACACGTTTCCTTGTGAATTAACAGCAGGCCTGTCATGTATCACTGAATTTTACTCTGTTTCCTCACAGGGGTTAAGATTTTTGAGCTTTTTTTTTTTTCCAGGTCAAACATATTTCACCGGAAAGGTCGGCGTGTGGCAGTACAACTATAATCTGGGCCTTCCCAAAGGGAGGAAGTCACACACAGCACTTTTGAAGTGCTGATAAGGAGAGAAAACTACAATTAGCTTTTGCAGTTTCTCTGATGAATTTGCATTTTAAATTACTTTTCAGTATAATTTTGTTTCATCTTTCTTTTCACTCTGACTTCTGCAGTTTCGAAAGCTGGTTATAAATAGTGTACAGGAGCACATTTGTTATTAAAACTACATCAACATGATTTTTGTTCTCAAATATTCCTTTGAGATTGCTCATTAGAAAAAAGTGGGCTGATGAGGAGATGAAGAGAAGGATGCAAGAGGGTTTCATAGGAGTTTTATCTTTAGATGGGAAGGTACATTCTCGCTTATCAGCCCCCAGTCTTGTGTAAGAAATGCAGGAATTCAACTACCCTACTTGCTCTGTGGACAAATCTTGCCCTAAACCAGCAGCATTTTTAGGCCCAGATCCTATTCTCTCTGAAGTCAGTGGGAGTGTTTCCATTGACTTTAATGGGAGCCACTGGGTCATGCCTTTACGGCATGTACAGTGGAGGTATTCACGTGGGGAACTGTTGACTAATATATGCACGAAGTATCCCATGACCAATTGCATTCACAGAAGTAAGTTTTGGTTTAGAGCAAATAGGGAAGCTGTCAAGATTAGGACAGATGAGTGCTTTACCATACCAACAGAAAGGGAGTTACTCTCACAGGCCTGTACTGATACGACCCAAGGAAGAGGACAAGATTGTTTTACCCTGGCACAGAGCTAGGAGGACCTTTCACATGCTTGGTACCTGGAAAGGATGTGTTCAGAACAAAGAGATAAGGGATACATCATGGTACCAGAAAAACAAGGTAGAAAGCTTATTGGTTACATCTACTTTCAGATAATACGCACAGTACCTTTTACTTGTAAAAAGGTAGGGCATGAAAAGATGACTTCGGGGAGCAATTTTGGTAACACACCTTCTGTGTAAGGTGAATGTAACAATGCTGCTTTAAATGGCTTCCCAGAGATGGGAAGTACCTTTTACTTGTACTGTATTATTATTTGCTTATAGCAATAAACCTGACAAATATTGGTTATTTAGTCTCTTTAATATATTTCATAAACTAATGTATTGTCAAGCAACTGACTATTCAATTTATCACCCTGCTGCCCATACAAAGCAATGCCCCACACAGCTCTCTCCACCAGAGTATGGATGAGCAGGGGAATAGCTAAGAGATGCATCTCTGCACAGACACACTAGCCAAATCCCTATGTAGAGAAGAGGGCAGAAGGTATGGACACAGTTGCAACCCATGGGCTGCAGTAGCTGCTGCATTGGTGCTCTGTAGGTAGATTCACTCCATCTTCATCTATACCTGTGGAGAATCCCTGGGCATGGCCCATTTACAACAGGCTTTGCACAGGGGTCCAGAATTTGGCTCCAAGGGGGTAAACCTAATTTTCTCTTTACTCCATTAAGTTAAGGTTCTCTTGACAGCTTTCCTAGATAGATTAACCCATTGCCTGATTGACTTCACTGAAAAGTTTGTTTGCCTCTTATTCCTGGGGCTACAATATTTGTAAAACAAATAACAAAATGATCAAAAATGTAATGTGACTTCATTTTTCATTTCCCAAAAATGGCCACTTCCCACTCAGAGAATAATCAACATTCTATTTTAAACCAGAAATGTTTGGTCAGCTAGTAGCTTTGGCCCTGGTTTTCAGGGGTGCTGAGTACCCACAGCCCCAACTGAAGATAATGGGAGCAGCTGGTGCTCTGCAAATCAGTCCCTAAATGTCTCAATAAAGCACAACACACACCTGGAGCTCTCTAGTCTGTTCTGAACAGGAGAGAAAAAAACTAATCACATTTCATAGAGGGGGAAAAAATACTTTGCTTTATAATAAAAAAATGTATCTGCAGTTGTCAAGCACTTGAATAGAGATCTGAAGGTTAGATGCATATGAATTATACTTAATTCTGTCAAACATTATTTGAATACAAAATGTGATTTCATTATTGCTTTACTCCTTTTTTTATTTATTTATTGATAGAATGTTGCTCTACAATCTAAAGAATCATAAGCCCGTAATAGGCTAATTTGTGTAATTGCAGAATTTGAGTCAAGAAAATGATGGAGACTTTGTATTTGAATGTCACTACTGAGATGCAGTGTTAATTTTCTCTTTTAATACGTTCATCTGGATGCTAATGTCAGCTGATTATGGTAGTATGTAAAAGGGAATGCGCACAGCTCTAAGTAAAGGGCATCCATTTACATCACATTAGGATCTTGGTCTACGGATTTATTGGAACGTACTTCTTCGGACTTATGCTGGTGTCAATGAAAAGTAACTCCATTAACGTCAATAGGCCAGATCTCAGCTGGTATAAACTGCCATTGCTCCACTGAAGTCAGTGGAGCAGCTGAGGATCTGGCCCGGAGGAGTTATGGCAGTGTAAAACCAGCATTAGTAAGAACCAGACCCAGAGTCCACATAAGAAGTTTCAGTGTCCCAAAATTAAAAACAATTAAAAATTATGGAAAGACAGAATGAAATACAATTCAATAACACATCATTTCATTTACACTATTAGCAGTATGAGGCTTCTAACAAAATCCTTCATATTTTATTAGCTGATGATCCAGCCCACATAGCTACTCTGCCATAGGATAAAATTCAGCAGAATAGTGGAGCTCCAGATGGACAAGATCTTCTCTGATAGAGAAGACTTTATGTGTACTGGGCCCCTGTCACTCAAGTTTTACTGCATATCATATAATCGGTCAGCTATAATGTGAATAATGGCTAAAAAATTACCCTAAAAACAAACTTTTTCTTTTAAAATTACCTCACATCAGATACTCAGGATCCACCTCTACCAATTTGGATGAAGAAAGACTATGTTTGTTTAAAACAAAACAAAAAATAAAAATAATAATAAAAAAAAAAGATCAGTGCCCCCATGAAAAACAGGACTGCCACGGACAAATTGCAGCCAGGGCCAATTTCAAATACTTCCTATTAAAAGTTTATTATGAGAAACCAAACAAAACCTACACAGAAAATTCAATGAGCACAGCAAATAGCCCTGTGTGAAATTTCAAATTGACTATCTACTTTTACAGAAAACAGGAATTTATGCACCATTTTAGAATGCAATCCTGATTATGGAGTCACTGTCCAGTGCTCACCTAATAACTACTAGTACTAATCAATAATAATAATAATAATATATGATAAAAGGAATAAAACTTACCTTACAGTGCTTTTTTAAGGTTGCCAGTTCAGACACTAATTGTTCGAGCATCTAAAAAGCTTCTTGAGCCAGACAATTAACTGTGAAGTCATTACAAAAGAGTTATTCTCCAGCAAACTAAAACAGAAGAAAGATGACAAAAATGCAGAAAGAGAATTTAAGATTCTAAACAAAAAGCAGCTGGCAACTGACCATTGTAAAACCTACACCATTCAGACCAAGTTGATATGTCATAACCAATGCGAAGGGTCATCCCTCTAGGAGGAACAGAAGACTTCTAAATGCATTCAAGGAGTGCACTGGCTCTCGCTTTCCTGAAGACACCCAAATCCTACTGACAGTTATTGATAGTGAAAAACATCAGGCACCGCAGACTCCAGATGATTAAATCACCTCAGCACTTGAACAGGCCATTGCAGAAGGAACTGTTTTGAGGACAAGAAGTGATCAGGTCATGTGATCAGAACATCACTGAGATCCAAAGGGAGAAGTTACTGACAGATGTCAAATAATATCCTGTCACCGGTCTTCAGATTACCTACACTAACCTCCAAAGTAGAAATGTTTTGTTTGTATTCATTTCTGGTGATGGTTGTTTTTAGTTAAAATTTTGATTCATTACTATTATTTTGTAATGAATAGACAAAATGTAATAGAAGCCACTAAAGTCAGTGAATTCTGACCCTTGCCATGTGGCAGGAGTGTTGGAACTGACCCCACTGTAGGATGTCACTGCAAACATTGTGGTAGAAGTCCCTCTAGATCAGTGGCTCTCAACCTTTCTATTTTGTGTTGTAATTGATATCAAAGTGCATATTATTTTTGAGTACAAATATTTGCACTGTAAAAATGATAAAAGAAATAGTATTTTTCAATTCACTTCATACAAGTACTGTAGTGCAATCTCTTTATCATGAAAGAGCAATTTACAAATGTGGATTTTTTTGTTACATAACTGCACTCAAAAATAAAATAACAATGGAAAACTTCAGAGCCTACAAGTCCACTCAGTCCTACTTCTTATTCAGCCAATCTCTAAAACAAAACAAGTTTATTTACATTTACAGGAGATAATGCTGCCCTCTTCTTATTTACAATGTCACCAGAAAGTGAGAACGGGCATTTTCATGGCACTTTTGTAGCCAGCATTGCAAGGTATTTATGGGCTAGATATGCTAAACATTCATATGCCCCTTCATGCTTCAGCTGCCATTCCAGAGGACATGCTTGCATGCTGGTGACACTCGTTAAAAAAATAATGCATTAATTAAATTTGTGACTGAACTCCTTGGGGGAGAATTGTGTGTCCCCTGCTCTGTTTTACCCACATTCTGCCATATATTTCATATTATAGCAGTCTTGGATGATGACCCAGCACATGTTGTTCATTTTAAGAACACTTTCACTGCAGATTTCACAAAACGCAAAGAAGGTACCAATGTGAAATTTCTAAAGATAGCTACAGCACACGACCCAAGGTTTAAGAATCTGAATTGCCTTCCAAAATCTGAGAAGGACGAGGTATGGAGCATGCTTTCAAAAATCTTAAAAGAGCAACACGCCAATGCGGAAACTACAGAACCCAAACCACCAAAAAAGAAAATCAACCTTCTGCTGGTGGCATCTGACTCAGATAATGAAAATGAACATGCGGTGGTCCACACTGCTTTGGATTGTTATCGAGAAGAACTCATCATCAGCAAGGAATGTCCCCTGGAATGGTGGTTGAAGCATGAAAGGACATATGAATCTTTAGCACACCTGGCATGTAAGTATCTTGCGACACCGGCTACAATGAGAACACCTATTCTCACTTTCAAGTGACATTGTAAACAAGAAGCGGGGAGCATTATCTCCTGAAAATATAAACAAACTTATCTGTCTGAGCGATTGGCTGAACAAAAATTAGGATTGAGTGGACTTGCAAGCTCTAAAATTTTACATTGTTTTATTTTTTAATGCATTTTTGTACATAATTCTACATTTGTAAGTTCAACTTTCAAGATAAAGATATTGCACTACAGTACTTGTATTAGAGGAATTGAAAAATACTATTTCTTTTGTTTTTTTACAGTGCAAATACTTGTAATCAAAAATAAATATAAAGCGAGCACTGTACACTTTGTATTCTGTTGTAATTGAAATCAATACATTTGAAAATGTAGAAAACATCCAAAAACATTTAAATAAATGGTATTCTATTATTAACAGTGCAATTAATTGTGATACATTTTTTGATCGCTTGACAGCCCTAGAATATAAATATTGTACTTACATTTCATTGTATTATATATATTGCAGTATAAACAAGTCATCGGTATGAAATTTTACTTTGTACTGACTTCGCTAGTGCTTTTTATCTAGCCTATTGTAAAACTAGGCAAATATCTAGAGGACTTAATGTACCCCCTGGAAGATCTCTAAGTACCACCAGGGGTACACGTACCCATGGTTGAGAACCAGTGCTTTTCTAGATGTGTGGTAGCATGCTCTATACCTCAAGCTCAGAGTGAGCACGTTCTGTCAAGTTTTTAGGCTCTAGTACTCAGTGGGTTACCATGAACACTCACTGAGCAAGCTGAGGAATCATTTTGCTAGGCTGCCAGAAATAAAAGGTGCAAACACCCTAGGCACAATTACTTTAACAGTTACAAGACCAAAACAACAGTTCTTAACTCAGGCTTTTGGGCAGTCCCGTACAGGGGTCAAAAGAGTCATGTTGAGACTTCTTTTCACTGCCCTGTGTTCCCTATCTGTGCCCCCCCCTTGCTAGCAACATAGTGTGTCTCTGCCTGAACCTGAGCCTTTCAGTCCCAGCTCCCCAGCTACCAGCTGCTTGGCCTTCCCTCCTAAGCCAGCTACCAGGAGGCAGTCTCAAGTCCGCCACTCCTGCTCTTAGCCAGCAGCCCTTCCAAGCCTGGTGCTCTCTAACTTCAGATTGTACTTCCTTTTCTAGTATCAAAAGGATTATGAAGCTCTCCAGTGGCTGAGTGTTAACTGACTAGTACATTAATAAGCCAGTTGGTCCATTACAGTATTAACCTGTTGTAACATTGATCCATTTTACATGACTAGACCAAGAAATAAAGATTAGTCTCTTGCCAGAAAACAAAGACCAGTATATCACGTGGGGTACTGTAATGTTTATAAAAACCAGCTTAAGCCTAACAGACTAAATTAGTATTGCTTGCCCTCTTGAGGGAAGTTTTAATCTTCAGTGGTAGTTCCCATTTAGTTCAATAGCTCTAAGAAAAGATAGGATTCATCTAACTATTGAACCCCTTGGTATAGTCCCAAATAATAGGAGAATCATATATTAACCATGGTATGAACTTAACTGTTTTATGATGTTTTCACAACCTGTTGACCATTAAAGTTCAAAAAAATCCAACACCCTTATTCAGGTTTGCAATTTTGAGCTCCTCCCATGGGCTCTTAGCATTTCTGCCTCTTAGCATTGTTGTCAACTATGATTTAAACTGTTTCCTCATAGTTATATAATTTCTTCAATTACTGCAAGGGTCTTTTTTTAACTAGTCAAGATAATGTATTTAATTCTGCCTTCTTAAATCTGCATTCAACATCATATCATGGGTTAGAGAGTCTTGTAGGATTAAAATGAAGACACTTCTTCACTGGGCCCATTCAAACCTCTGTAATCTGAACCTGTGGTTTTTGATAAGAAAAGGGGATACTACTTACATCACCAGAGTTGATTATCTTTAAACACTCCTCTTCCATATTCATGGAGAAGAGAATAATTCAAATTTTACATTTTAAAGGCTGATCCCACTTGAGTCCCCTTCTATATCAGATAGTGAAGTTATCATCATTGTCTAATTAATGAGGGGATAGATTAAATGATAGATTTATATTACCTACATTGCAAATTATGATCATCATTATTAAGAATAATAATTTAGGTTCACAGAGAACCTCATATCCTGTAAGTTCCAAAAGTACTTAACAGACTAGAGACCAAATTCTGTTCTCAATTACCCATTCACAATTGCAGTGACATCTAGGGCTTGTATATATCAGGTCAGGATTTATAGTGTGTATAATAAATATATAGAGGGCCCCAGTTCAGCAAGGTGATGAAGCATGTGCATAACTTTAAGCAAGTGCCTAACTTTAAACAGGTGAGTAGTCACACTGACTTCATAAGAGTATTCTCATTGACCTCAATGGGATTATTCATGTGCTTAAAAGTTAAGTATGTACTTAAATGCCTTGCTGAATCAGGGACTGAGAAAGGGCAATTTCCAGAGGTTAAACAATAAACCATAGAAAGGTCAGATTTTCAGAGGGCAGGTACTCAGCACATTCCGAAAATCAGACCCCCTTTAAGATGTCTCAGGTTTGGCATCCAAAAATGGAGGTGTGCAAAATCACTAAACACTTCTGAAAATCTTTGTGTATATTCAATAGATATGCGTTGAAAAGGAAAGGAAAAGCTTTGTGTTGTCTTTGATTAACATAACTCAACTGAGTGGGAGAATCTTAGGTAGCTTTTGTATAGAGAATCATATGTTAAGATTGTAAGCTCCTTGAGGCTGGGGGCATAGTCTCAGATGGTGTATATTGCCATAGTTACATAGCTCCATATTAATTGCTATGGAAATTTACATCAGCTGAGGATCTGCCCCAGGAAATGAATTTATTACATGTGTACAGTGCCTAGCACATGAGGGTCCTAACCTCAATTAGGGCCCTTAGGTGCTATCACAATAATAATAATTAATAATAAAGATAAAACGATAAAAACTATAAGCCTCCTGTGTTACAGTCTTGAATAACCAAGGCCTTTAACTTCATTGCACACAAATGTGACTAATGCATAGGATCACTGATTAAACTCATCTTTGTTTTTCAGGTACCGTTACAAGATGATCTTTGTCTATTTATAGCACTGGGAGAAAATGAATGTTTTACTCATGTTTTGGTGCCAAATTGCTAGGATTTTTTAAAAGCAACACATAAAATAAAATAATCGGTGCTTTGGGGGCTATTACATTCAGCTGTATTGCTCAAGGATAAGACTACGCCAGCACAGGAAAAAAAAAATTAACTCAATTCCTAGAGACATGATCTGTTAATTGTATTCAACTTGATAAGATGTTTTAAAGCAAAAAGTAGTTTAGTGGGTGGGGTTGGAAGCAGCCTACATGTTCTGTCTTTTTAAAAAATTATTCCTACAAACTTTTCCTTATCATCTATTAAATCTTTCCTCTAATAATGTTAACATATTCATGGTAGTATTGTTAAAAAAAATAAGCTTACAAATTTAGGACTAGACTCACACAGGGGCCAGAGGGACAGTAAGAATGACTCTATAGACTCCTGGTTAATACACCCACCTGGAAGACCCAGGTTGCAGCCCATGTACCTATGAATATTTAAGTATTTGATACAGAGTGGAACAACTTCAACAGGAGAGACTGAGAGATCCACCCCAGAATACCCTAAAGCCTGGGGATGTAGGAAACATGAGTTCAAGTCCTTGCTGTACATCAGACATAGGGGGTATTTGAACCTAGGTCTCCTACATCCTGGATGAGTGCTCTAACCACTGGGTTAATTGAACATAAGGGGGGGCACTACCACTACCTCCTCTGGCTCTGTTTTGTGCAGGACCCACTCCAGTAGACAAGCTCTTAGGTGGCCTTTGAGCACATCAACCGGTTTGGAGCCCAGATAGGGAGGAGAACACCTACTTTGTGAATCCCACTGTGGCTTAGATATGAGGTAGGCACAGAGGTGCTGGGACTGATTGCAGGTCTTAGGCAGAGGTCTGCATGCCTACTGGTACAAATTTAGGTGCCATGGGGACCTTGCCAGTGGAAACAGGCACCTAGGACTTTAGGTGCCTACAAGGTTAGGCAACAGCTGAGTGGTGGTTCTGTGAATGCCCGTGGCACCTAAATGTTTATGTGGTCTCCCACGTTATGTGGGAGATGTGTACCCTCCCATGTAGTTCTCACACCTCAGCCCCTGCCCTCACAGTCTATATAATGGAAATACACAAATTCCACTTCCTGGAGACCCTCGTACCCCAGGGAGGTGAGAACTGGACTTTGGCCTTTGTAAATATATCCTAATGCTATCATGATATGACATTATGGCTGTGTCTAGTAGCTTGTCTATCTGTAACTAAGGACATAAGATTCCATTTATAGCCTGTATTTTGCTCCTGCTGCTAAGCATATTGTTTAGCTGCATTTTATTTTGGCCTAATTTATTGTGTGATATAAATACACTATATATGAACAAGCCATGACAGCAAAATTTATAATAAGCTTATTAATAGCAAGATGCTTGCCTAAGCGGTTCATTTCCCACACCCAATACATAATTACACTTTCCCTGCTTTAGCTTCACCTTTCTTCGAACAGTTTCAACATGTGACAGGCTGTGAGCGAATGGGAACAGGAAGCACAAAAAAAAAAAAAGATTAATAGTATTTATTTAAGCAGTACAGGTTGACTCAGTGAAGCAGAATTCATCAGATTCAACAAGGTTCGGTAGCTAAGCTGAAGACCTCTCAGAGAAATCTTGCCTGCTCTCTGGCAGCAGAATCAATGTAGTTCAGTACCCCCATTGCCACAGGATTTGGGACAGTAGAGAGAGGGTCTGCACACAGCATGGTGCACTGCCCTGCTGCAGGGGGCTCTCTGCACAATACACTGGTCAAAAGCAGTCAGAGGTGAGGCAAGACAGAGACAGAGGATCTATCACTTGTCCATGCTCCTTTCTGTCAAGCACTATTCCAGCCATTAGGCTGAGGTAGCCTCAACATAGGGACTCCACAGCCACACTGCATCCTAGGGAAAGCATTCCTTTCCTTCAACTCTTCTGCACGCATCAGCTAGTTGGGCTAGGAGTGTGCTGAGGATTTGACCAATATGACTTGGACGTCATTGGGAGTAGGAGCAGGCCCCAAAGGACTAGCCAGTCCTGATCTGACTGACAAATGACTAAGGAAATTATGTCATCAGTACTGGCTCCTAAAGGCATCCAAGAATATCACCAGAGGCAATTTCCATACTACTCAACCATGCCAAAACTAGAAAGTACTGGAAGTTATGCAAGAGCACCTTTGTTTGTTCAAAAACAATGAGGAGTCCTTGTGGCACCTTAGAGACTAACAAATTTATTTGAGCATAAGCTTTCGTGGGCTAAAACCTACTTCATCAGATGCATGCAGTGGAAAATACAGTAGGAAGATTGTATATATGTGTGTGTGTGTGTGTGTGTATATACACACACACACCGAGAACGTGAAAAAAAATGGGTGTTGTCATACCCACTATAACGAGAGTGATCAGCTAAGGTGAGCTATTAACAGCAAGAGAAAAAAAACCTTGTGTATTGATAATCAGGATGGCCCATTTCCAACAGTTGACCAGAAGGTGTGAGTAACAGTAGAGGGAAAAAAATAAGCATGGGGAAATAGTTTTACTTTGTGTAATGATGCATCCACTCCCAGTCTTTATTCAAGCCTAATTTAATGGTGTCCAGTTTGCAAATTAATTCCAATTCAGCAGTCTCTCGTTGGAGTCTGTTTCTGAAGTTCTTTTGTTGTAGTATTGCCACTTTTGGGTCTGTAATCGAGTGACCAGGGAGGTTGAAGTGTTCTCCGACTGGTTTTTGAATGTTATAATTCTTGATGTCTGATTTGTGTCCATTTATTCTTTTATGTAGAGACTGTCCAGTCTGGCCAATGTACATGGCAGAGGGGCTTTGCTGGCACATGATGGCATATATCACATTGGTAGATGTGCAGGTGAACGAGGCTCTGATAGTGTGGCTGATGTGATTAGGTCCTATGATGGTGTCCCCTGAATAGATATGTGGACACAATTGGCAACGGGCTTTGTTGCAAGGATAGGTTCCTGGATTAGTGTTTTTGTTGTGTGGTGTGTGGCTGCTGGAGAGTATTTGCTTCAGGTTGGGGGGCTGTCTGTAAGAAAGGACTGGCCCGTCTCCCAAGATCTGTGAGAGTGAGGGATCGTTCTTCAGGATAAGTTGTAGATCCTTGATCATGCACTGGAGAGGTTTTAGTTGGGTGAAGGTGACGGCTAGTGGCATTCTGTTACTTTCTTTGTTGGGCCTGTCCTGTAGTAGGTGACTTCTGGGTACTCTTCTGGCTCTGTCAATCTGTTTCTTCACTTCAGCAGGTGGGTATTGTAGTTGTAAGAATGCTTGATAGAGATCTTGTAGGTGTTTGTCTGTCTGAGGGCAAATGCAAATGCAGTTGTATCGTACAGCTTGGCTGTAGACAATGGATTGTGTGGTGTGGTCTGGATGAAAGCTGGAGGCATGTAGGTAAGTATAGCGGTCAGTAGGTTTCCGGTATAGGGTGGTGTTTACGTGAACATCACTTATTAGCACTGTAGTGTCCAGGAAGTGGATCTCTTGTGTGGACTGGTCCAGGCTGAGGTTGATGGTGGGATGGAAATTGTTGAAATCATTGTGGAATTCCTCAAGGACTTCTTTTCCATGGGTCCAAATGATGAAGATGTCATCAATGTAGTGCAAGTAGAGTAGGGGCATTAGGGGATGAGAGCTGAAGAAGCGTTGTTCTAAGTCAGCCATAAAAATGTTGGCATACTATGAGGCCATGTGGGTACCCATAGCAGTGCCATTGACTTGAAGGTATACATTGTCCCCAAATGTGAAATAGTTATGGGTGAGGACAAAGTCACAAAGTTCAGCCACCGGGTTTGCTGTGACATTATTGGGCATTATTGGTTCCTGTTTGTTCCGTTGCTCAGTGTCCCTCCCTCCCCCACACACCAACACACTTCTTAATGGAATAAATAACCATTTTGAAATGGAACCAAAAAATCTTGTCAGGGATAACTTAGCCCTTCAACCTAGTTAACCTGAGAACTACCAAGGGAGGAAGGGAGAAGAGCCAGGTGCAATGTTGACCTTCAATATATATGTCCTGACTGCTCTGCATAGACCTTTAAGTTCCCATATTTGTCTGTTTTGGTTTTTTGTAAGAGTCGTGGCTTTCTCTGGTGTCCTTGGCAAAAAATTCCCTTCCCACAATTTGTGCAGTGCTTGCCACTTTTTTTTTTTATTTGCATGGTTGCAACCTTCCCACTTCAAAGGTGGCTGTATTTCAGTGATGCCACATGATAAAGTTTGTAAAGTGCTTTGGGATTCTCCAGGATGAAAAATACTGTATGAGTGTAAGATTATTATTCAGTACAATTTCTAGTTCCAGACTGATCTCCAGGCCAAAGTGATTAAATAACAACATAGACTCTGGAGTGCTTATTTGACCAGAACCTCTGGACCATAAGATTTGAACCACCACTATAAAAGGTTAGCCTGAAGTTTGGAGTATGTCATGAAAGAGCAATTGCTATCAGTATTAATAAACCTTTCATCTGTAGCATCCACCATAACTCATTGACATGCTTTTGTTTGTTTTCATCAACTAAGTGCCTTCCATACTGACGGACAGAACTTCCACAATCCAGGTACCTCCAAAATTACACGTACTGTACCTGACCATATGTCAGTGTCAGGCTTTATAAAATTTAAATATTTTTCAGTAGCGCTCTGAACATTCAACTGGACTACTTTTGAGGTTACTAATTCAAAAATGTGGATGTTACATGAGCATCAGACATTTTGTTTTCTTAAGCCTTTTATTTAAGAAAACTGAGGAAGTATGTTATGGAGGTTAAAAGCAAAGAAACTGGGACTCAAGAAATTTGTTTTGTGGTCACCACTGTGCTACAGACTTGTTGTATGGCTTTGCTCAAGTCATTTAACATCCTTATGCCTCAGATTCCTTATTTGTAAAATTAACCTAAAAATACATATTTCAGAGGGGTTTTGTGAGACTTGATTCCTTCAACATTTGTACAGTGTTTTGAGTTCCTCTGAAGAAAGGTGTTATGTGACCTTGGGCAAGTCACTTAGGTGGGATCTACAAAGGGACTTACGTGTTGCAATGCTGAGTGTCATGTTCCATTGTGAATAAAAACTTAACTAGTCACTGAGCCAGAAGAGAGACCAAGAATGAGAGAATGACTTTGCAGCCCAGGGTTTAGGGCATCCACATGGGAGATGGGAGACCCTGGGTCCAGTCCCCTCGCTCCAACCACTTTTTAATCATTGTCCAAAGTTGAACAACTTCAACAGAAGATACTGAGGGAACCCCACATCAGAATATCCCATAACTCAGTAATTAGAGCACTCTCCTGAGAGGTGGGAAACAGCTGTTCAAATCCTTTCTCCCCTCCAGCAGAGAGGGGGGAATTGAACCTGCAACCCTCAAATTCCAGTGAGTGCTCTAACCACTGGGATAATGATTACAAGGTAGGCATCTCCTCCATGCATTTTGTGTGGACCAAGGAAGTATTTAAATCATTCCTCAAAAAGTGGCATAAGCACCTAAGCTGCCTGATTGAAGGTGGCTGGTTCCCATTCATAGATCGCTAAGTTGATAGAGGCATTTCCCTGCAGCCTGGACTTAGACACCTATCTCTGAGATGGGGCGGAGCTTAGTACACACCCCTCTGGGTCAGCATCTCCCATTGACTAGCTTAGGCAGGAAGCTGCTTACCGTCCCGGCTTTGTGGATCACATTCTTAGGCACCTATCTCTCCTCATGTATTTTAGAGGAAGCCTGGGTGCCTAACACAGCTTTGTGGATCACAGTGTTATTCCTGTGATTTTGCAGGCACCTAAAAGTCAGTCACTGTGATGCTCAGTGTTGTAACTCCTAAGTTCCTGCATGGATCCCACCCTTTGTACCTTAGTTCCCCCTCTGTAAAATGGGGACAATAGAACTTCCCTATCTCCTCGGGGTGCTGTGAATATGAATATATTAAAGACTAGGATGCTCTCAACTACTACAGTGATGGGGGCCAAATAGTACCTTAGATGATAAGACAAATTATAGCTGAAAAAATAATTCAAAGTAAATAAATTACCTCATGAATGTGCAGCCTGTATTTCTACTTCTGGTGCTGCCATTTTTCTCAAGTGTATTTGTTATTCAGATTTACTCAGTGATTTTTTTTGAGGTTCTTTTATTCAATAGTCAAAATTTGACCTCTGTTGTTTAGTTGTGATCAATCACATAAGTCTTATGGTATTGTTTTTTCCCTGACTGGAAGATCAGAACTCTTTTTAGGCCCTGATGCACCAAATTACTTAAGCACATGCATAACTGTAACCATATGAGTAGTCCCATTGAAATAAACTGAACTATTCATGGACTTAAAGTAATATACATGATTAAGAACCTTACTGATTCAGGGCTATAATGAGAAGGAAAGTGTGGATATCCATCAGGGGCATTGAAGCTTTCAGGGACAAGTACCAAATAAATAGGAGAAGGGAATTTTGAAAAGTTTGAAGCCTTTTCCTTTCCACGTCACACAAGTCTTATCTGGGGTTCTATTCCTAGAAAACATAGTGTAATAGGTTTTGGCTGAATGTAGTTTATTGATTTTCTCTTACCATGTTCCCACAAAGTAACTGTGTGAATTGCAATGCTAATTTAGAAGAGTCATGATCTCTTCAGGTTCAGCTAACTGTCTCAGTGCCAGGACACTAGCAAGGGGTAATTGGGAATACTGTTCCCTGGCTGCATCGAGCAGCATTCCCATCCCATATAAAATATGCCAATTCTGGTGCACATATTTGCATATGCGGATTTAAAATGTTGTTTGCAAGCATGTGGGCACAAGATTTGCTTTCCACAAGTATTTGTGTGAGTAAAACTTGATCACATTAATCTTCACTGGGAGTCAAATTCACCTCTGTGCAAACTGTCAACACAAGACCGAAGCACTGCTTAAGACCCACAAGTGAGAGTTACGTGTCTCAAAGGCCTTTTACTAGCTCTCCACACTGGGGTGAATTTTACCCACATAGCAAACATCAAAGGACTGTGAGAATGGCCAAAGTAAGTTCATTTGTAAACTAGAAAGAATATTGATGGGAAATGTTTTGTGATATTCAACCAGTCATTGCGTTAATTTCCACTTGGGTTTATCTCACTGTAATGAACTATTTTACGTTGCAGCTTATGTAACATTTGGATGGAATTTTCAAAATCGCTTAAGGGAGTGGGACAGCTAGCTCCCATTCATTTTCAATGGAAATTGAGTGCCTCCCTTCCTTAAGCATTTCTGACAATTCCACCACTTATACCCATTATGACAGAACAAACCATCCTATGGACAATATTAGAAATATTTTAGGTTTAAGACTTTTGACTTAAAAAAAAATCCAAATGAGTCTATCCACCCATCAGAGTATATTAGGGAAGAGTCTCCTTTCACTTAAACTGAGGCTATTCTGAATTTAATCCACTAAACTCACTCGAGTCCTACCAGTGTAAAACTGGTGTAAAGGAGATCAGAATCAGGCCCTAAAAGTTACAGAGTCCACATTTTTTGAACATGATAGCAACTAATCAAAATGATGTTTGGAATATGAATACTTCTTTTATTAATCTAATATAAACTTTTGTAATCTGTCTGAAATCCACTGTCCAAACCATACTGGTATAAATGTTTATATTTAATTTTGCTGAAGTGTATAATTTGTTCTTTTAATTGTCCTGTCCTGAATGGAAATTAATTAAAAATGTTGAACCAGATACCAATGAATCGAGCTACAACTATTTACACCCACTGAGGATCTGGCCCAGTGAATCTGAATGGGTTTAGTAAGAATGATTAGCATTAGAAATAATAACAGGTACAAATGACAGCCTTTTTTTACTGCACTATAATACACTGCCACAGAAGAATTGAAGACATACCAGTTCACAGAAGCAGCAGATCCATCAGGTTTGTACATGTCTGACAATTTATAATCTGTGGCACTGGGTGTGCTTTTGGATTAGCATGCTGCAGATGTTTTCAAGATTTTCTCTCCTGGGTTGGCGGGGGCGGGGAGTGCAACATGATTCTCCCTGGAACCATATGACTTCACTTTTGACCTGTTTTTTCAGGTTTATCCTTTAAGTACCATCTTAGTAAAATGCTAACAGTAAGGATAAAGGTAGCTATTAAGCTACACAGGCCTTTGATCTTGTCTATTATATTTTATAAGGCTCTATAGATGGCACAAGTTATGTCTGTATGTCTCATATTTAGCTGGTACATATATTGCTACTTTGCAAGGGAATAAAATCAGCAGACTGATATACACACCCCATTGGGGGGAATAATTATTAATGGTGTTGCACTAATATATCCAGTTATGCTCTCAGTTATGCAACATTCAGTTAGCAATGCAACCCACTATGACTAACGCTATAGTTACAGTTGAAAAGACATTGCCATTATAAACCCCTAATTTCAGGTAGGAAAGACTGCATCTCTTGCAGTAACTGTGGAAGCAATCAAGTGCTGGCACAAAATAAAAGCTTGTCTCCTCCACCCTCCAAAACATCCTCACTCCCTCCATATCCCCCCAACAGCATGGGAGAAGTTGGGTGCCATCCCTGCCCAGATCCATCCATCCAGGCCCCCCCTTGCAGTGTTCCCTTCTCCTATTTATGCTTCCCTGGATCTAGGAAACTTGCTGGGTAATTAACCGCTGGAACAACTTACCAAGAGTTGTGATGGATTCTCCATCACTGGAAATGTTTACATCACAATTGGTTGTTTTTCTAAAAGATGAGCTCTATTCCAACTACAGTTATTGGACTTGCAGCAGGAATTAATTCAGAGAAATCCTACGTAAGTCAGACAAGAGGATCACAATGGTCCCTTCTGGCCTCAATATGTATGAATCTATTGGCAGCGCTAGTCTGCTCTGCCTCCTTTGGCTCGTCAGACCAGGTCTCACTGCCAGCAGACCAGAGGTGGTTTGCCACCAAGGGAAATTGACTGACGAGCAGGACTGGTACTTCAGTATCAACCCACTCATCCTACTCTTTGTGTTCTCTGCTATATTGTACATTGTTATACACAGAGAAAAAGAGAAACTGATGCATATAATGCAAATATCTGGAGTGAAAGGTTTTCAAAACAGTTTGAGACAGATGAATTTGGGTGTGCAGTGTGTTTCTGTATCTGCTAGATGGGGTAGGGGATTCCCTGAGGAAGAGCAGAGTCTGTGCTGGTTGGATGTTTAAGGCATGGCAAAGAGGTCTCCCTTCACTTGTCATTTCCTTGCTTTTAAGGGGTTTGTGTGAGTGAGTTTTGCTCTTAAATGGTTTTTATGGAAGCTATCTTTGTGGGAATAGATCTGGACACCACAAACTGAAATGCATGGAGTTGCTTTCCTTTGAGTGAGTACACATTTCAATAAAAACAAAGAGGTGCTATGTTTCCTTGAATGTGTGATAAGTGTTCCTTTCAAATACATGTCAAATATACATATATCTTCTTTGTAAAAATCTACCATATACTAATGCAATATTGTTAATATTTTTAACACATCCAGTGTCAGGAAAATTAGCTCTACAGGTAAACCAATATTTCTCTCTTTGAAATATCCCCTGCTATCTCAATAACCTTGTGATTGCTCCACTACGTGACTCAACCATGTTTAGATGAATGGAGCCTCTTTGATAAACACATTTGAACATTGAGGCCAATTTTTTTTTTTAAAGGCTTCTAATTTTGTATGCTGCAATTTCTGGGTTCCCAACCTGAGACCTGATGGGCCTGATTTCAGAGGTGCTGAACATTCAGAACTCCAGTGGAATCTAAGAGTGCTCAGCAACTTTGAAAACAAATCACAAAGGTTCTGAATCTGAGAACCCAAAATGAAAGTACTGAAAATTAGAAGCCACTTTTGAAAATGCTGGCCCAATATATGACAAGCCAAATGAAAAAGCGTAGGTTAGAGCCATGAACAAGGAATGATAATAATATGCCACAGTATTTAGGGATTCAAAATCTCATTGATTTCAATTGTGTTTGGATCGGCCTCTATTACACTGAATTGGACCTTTTTTTTTTTTAAAAAAAAAAAGGCCTTTTCCCTGCACCATACTAGCAATCCAAATTCTACCTGCTCCTGGAAAGAGGTAGCACAGAGAAAATTCAGGTTTAAGTGTAGACTACTTGTATGGATGTTTAGAATTTTGTAAAATGCTCAGCTACCCCAGTGTTGGTGTGGTATAAATACCTAAACAGACAGATTGAGTGATTGCACATTTGCACAACAGCAGCTAGGTTAATTTTAGAACAATTAATTGACTACACCACTCCCACTAATGGAGACATTGGTGACACTATACTGTGAATAAAACATGCCTTGATGATAATTAGTAATACCCCTGAACTGTCTCCCTTCCACACACAGGTTCTCTACTAGCAGTGGGTTTTAGTTAGTGGCATCTATCATCCACCTCAGTACACATAAAATGACAAGGAGACCATCTTAAAAAGAACTGAGCTTCTTTTCATTTGACAGTCCCATGTTAACATTAATGAGAATGAGGTTCTTGACTCAAAGATCATTAAACAAGGCAATATGCTGTTAAACTTAACTATTGGCAATGGCAACATAAGTCACCACAAGTTGCAAATGATAAAAATCACAATTATCCAGCAATTAAATTTACAGCTATAAAAACCCTTTCAGTCATTAAGGATGTTAATTCTCCTGCTCCTCTCTCTGAAGCACTTAGCATTCAGTCCATCCTTCAGAAATAGGAATCAATTGATTCCAGGTGAAAAGGCAAACAAGCACCTAATAAGGCAGAAAGGAAAATGACATAACCCCCTGAAATGAGGGATCATCCATAAATTTCCTTACACAACCATAAGTATTAGGAATAGGCAAGTCCATTTGGATAAAATAGGAAATGAGTTTTAAATGTCACCATCCTTCATACCAAACACAAATTAAACCTGCTTGGAGGGTCAAAGAATCTAACCTAAAAAGGAAAATGTTCCTGCCTTTTGCACTCATTTATAAATTCCCACTTTAGCCAACCTATGTGACAAAGAAATCCTAACAATATTTATGAACTGACTGGCACCAGAAAGAAGTAGCCTGTTCCAGCCTAAATTCCAGCTGTGTTTGTGCTCGTCACTGTTAAGTCACTCCTTGCAATTGCACCCCATATTCTTGCCAAAAGAAACATATTTTCTTACCTTAGGTGTATATTAATCAGAGAATATTCAAAGATGATTTTTAAGGCCAGCCTTACACATGTGCAAAGGAGTAAAGTAGCAAAGAAAAGGAAGAGGAGAGGGGCATAAGCACTCTTCTCCCCTCTTCCTCTTCTTAGGATGGAGTTGGAGATGGATTTTGAGCCCAGGTAGCTAGTCAGGGTCAATGGAGAGTTCTACTTTGTACTCCGCTGGCTCCGTTCATTCTATTACTAGAGCTTGCAGAGCCAAAAGAGAGCAGATCTAAGCGCATGCTTAGCTCCTTTCAAGGGCCAGCACAGTGGGTGAAAATTCCCAAAATGTTCAGCAATCTAGCTGTCCTGGGTCTGTATCAAACAATTTATACTTTAAAGTATGACTTCCAGCTACCGTAGTTACCTTTACCTTATTGAGGAAAATTACAAAGCTTTTCTTCCCACATTAAACATTTATTCTCCGGGTGGAGAGTCAACTATTTAAAAACAGCATTATTACATCCTAGGAAGGAAACTAAGCTCTATAATCTTGCTGTTTGTCAGCTCTAACCACCACCTGAATTCCATTCTACAGACGAGGTTCAACTGCAGAGGAGGGAGTGTAAGAGATGCACTTTTCATTGTTCCTACTGGCTTGGTAAGAGATCTCATATAAGAGAATTTTTGCCTATAGATCACAAGAGTCTTTGCTCAAATCTAAGCAGCAAGATGTACCCATGATTAGTCCGTTCACTAAACAGGTGAATCAGCTAAATGTTTCCATCTGCTCTAGTGTCTGGCCACCAATTTATCCTATAAATTCCTAAGTGGCCATGCCTTTCTAACATAAAAACAGCATGGGATGGATGGTGGGAATACTCATCTTGCATTCCTGTCCATTAAAAAAATATGTACAGTGGCATGCAATGTAAAGGCTTGCACAGCCCATTTAGTGAGAACATTTCAGGAATGCTTATAAACTGTTTCTGAAATGGCCTTTTATGCATACTGACATCACCCAGATGTCTTTAATTACAATGACTCTGGGACTTATTTCTTTGCTTATCTATCACTGCCCTCCAGCACTGGTTCCTGTTGATTAAATCTGCCTCGGTAACATTATACAGCTCTCCTTCTAGATATGAAATGGCTGTAGGTCTTCTGTTTCCTGGCTATTGTGTTTTAATGCATCATTGCATTTTCAAATAAGCTAACAATATGGTGTGACAGCTATAAGGGAGATCAAAGGCATAACACATTACCTCTGTTTCCCTGCATTAACTTCATAATTTGTTTGTGTCTCTTTTAGTACCTGAAATACCCCACTACTTTTTAAGTTCATTTACTTTTAAACTTAAAGGCTACAAAGGCCTGATATTCAGAGGTGTCCAGTACTCACAGCTCCAATTAAAAAGTCAACGGCAGCTCAACATAACCAAAAATCAAATTCCATATCTTTAGCTATGGACCTAAACCTCTTTATATGGGATATATATTTATATAGACTGAAAATTTCCTTGGTAGAAAGTTCACAGCAATATATTAGATTCCATCATTAGTGACCTTGGGGAAATTCAATGACTTCAATGGAGCCAGGATTTCAGAGCTAATTTAAAAAAAAAAGAGAGAATCAAGTTACATACATATTTTTGTGTGCACACGTCTGTGCAAAGTATGTGTGATTGTACCTGCAAGTGGGGTATCTGCAGGTGTCAACAGCACATTAAACTACCTGATTTGTGTGTGCAATGGCAATGACTGCATGAGCAAATGTAGACCCCAAAAATGTGTATGTAAATAAGCCTTTTTCAGTTTGATCTTGATTGTTTTTCATTTTCCCATATATGAGAAATCCCATTCCAAGGCTCTACATCACGTTAGCAGTCCGCTTGGTAAGAAATTCTGTGATGGGTAGGAAAGGATTTCAAGTGCAGTCTATGAAGCCCTATTGTAGACATTATTCCTTCTCTAAAAAGTCTGTTTCCAGTATTGGCAGCAGTGCAATAGTTTTTCTAACCAAAGGAGCTATGAACTGGAACGTATCGCAAAGGAGTTAGAGCTGCACATTGGTGTAGCTGCATTACACAGAAGCAATGTCTGGGAGTGATAGTAGTAGCATCCACAGAGTGGCTTCATGACCTGTGGAAAAGTGTTCTGTCCCCAAAGCCTTCCCTGAGTCACAGAGCACTGAACCTGCCTATTTTGGTTTGGTGCAGGGAGCAGAATCTGGACCTTATTCATTAGCTAGTGTGTATTTTTATAAATCCCTAGGGAAAAGCCACATCAAGAAGAACCTGACCCTGACGTGTTCTGAGAGCACAACTCTCACTGGCTTCAGAAGCATTTTATATGGGCTACCATAAAAAGCAACTGGAAAAAATAAACCACAGTCTGACTTGCAGTGGATGCCGCAAAAGCTCACCACCTCTGAAACTAGGCTATTTTAATTAGATACCCAAGTTTAGTCACCCATTTAGAAGATTGTGGCCTATATCTCCTCCTTTTACCACATGAATTTCTTTTGCATAATAACATTATTAGTTCCTATAGACTTCATTTTACGTATCAAAAGTGACTGCAGTTCCATTAATGACTATAATTGTTTCAGACACCCATTAATTTTGATTTATTAACTTATTTAATTTCCCTTATTGTAATCTTGCCTACTCTATAAGTAATTTACTGTTTTAATGTTCTGGGTCAATACTAATTCTATCATCTCTAAATTGTTTGATTAATAACAATTAGTACCTCCCATCAAGAGTTCATTTTCCTGTTCGAACTTTGTTCATGTGATTTCAATATAAATTTACCCTCTTTTCCCCCACAACTATTTAGACAATTTGATGCAATACAAATAGATATTTTCAAAAATCACAGTATCAGTGTTGTGACATTTCTTGTTTTTCACAAAGCCTCAGCTCTTGGAGTCAGGTGATAATGAAAGCCAAGAATCTCATATTATTACAAAAGCAAGTTTCTAGCCCTTGTGGCTTCAGAGAAAAGCTCAAAAACACGAACACTAAAGTCTCAAAAGCCAGAATATAAATGAAAAGAACTAAAGGTATTTTTTTAAAATCTCATAATTTTCAGGGCCCGATATGATTTTAGACTATTTGAGGTTGGCGTTACTGCAATATCCACTGGGGAATGCACTAATATTAATATTTTAAAGTACCTTCCATGAAGGCACCTCAAATTCATCTACAATACAACAGCTCAAACTTTACCACCAGCATAAAACTAAACAATAGAAACAAAATATTAAAGTGGCATATAATGAATAATGGACCAGATCTTCATCTTGTGTAAATCAGGAGCTTTAGGATCTAGCCTCATCTCATTACCAGGAAGGTATTTAAATCTAGCTTCTAAAATTACTCTAGCTTTGATGGACCTTAAGATAGACACGGAGCAACTCTCCATGTCTCTCCAAATTTTGTACCAGTAGTAATGTAATGGTGTGTCCCTTTAAGACCATAAGAGAAGTCTTAAATAGTGTTGTGGCCTTGAAAGTACACACCGTTGCATTTGGTTTCCATAAATTAGTTCTCTAAAACTGGGCTGAAGAATCAAAATCAAACAAGATGAAATGACAGGAATGCTAGAATTTATGCACAACCTAAATTGCACGAGAAAGAAAAAGCCTTACTAGAAAGATAAGCAAAAACAGTTATTAAGCTCTGTTGGCCAATATAGATTTTACACACACATTAATAGGTATGATGTGCACAACATTAACATATTGTTATTGTGATATTATATATGTAGGTGTTCGAAAGTTACATCAAGTGAATGTATTAAGCTCTCCCCACAGTTCTGTTTACAGATGTCAAGTATCCGACACCACTTTGCAAAGCTGAAATCAGCTTTGGCATTAGAAAACAGGAACCTTGTCAAAGACAAGATATATGAAAATCTGCCCTGGTACATGTTTAGGAGATGGTTTCACTCCTATTGGTACCTGGAATGTACTGAAAACAAGAAATAAGGAAAAGTACAAAACTTGCAAGGACTAGTGTCAGAGTAGCAGCAGTGTTAGTTTGTATCCGCAAAAAAGAACAGGAGTACTTGTGGCACTTTAGAGGCTAACCAGTCTTAATTAATTAGCCTCTTACAGTTTGTATGGCAACTTCCACCTTCTCTGTATGTGTATGTGTGTGTGTATATATACACACACACATATACATACACACACACATACAGATCTTCTTACTATATGTTCCATTCTATGCATCCGATGAAGTGGGCTGTAGCCCACAAAAACTTATGCTCTAATAAATTTGTTAGTCTCTGAGGTGCCAAAAGTACTCCTGTTCTTTTTAAGAACTAGTGTGTTAGAACACAGTGATGAATGGAAAGCTCTCCTAACTTGAAAACAAGTCTGGTATAAATAGAGGTAGTTTTGGGATCACACCTTCTGTGTAAGGTGAACTGACCAGACTGGGAGAAACTGTTTCCTAGAAAGACTGTAACATATTAGCTTTCTTTCCTGTACTGTCTTTAGACAATAAATTGGCTGTGCTTCGTTATTCGGTCTCTTGAACATTTTTAATATTGAATGGGAATAGTCAAAGTATTGGCTATAAATAGATCCTATAATCAAACTAGTGGAAAATAGAAAATTTGAATATCCAGTTTACCCATACTGATTATAAGTATGGCTTCTGTTTTTCTGAGTTTATTAATTTCATTTTGGGGGAGTTATTATTTTTTAGCAATTTTTGAGTTTTATTTAGATGTCCAAAAAGCTCTTTCTTTTTATATACTGTAATATACTGTATGTATACTGTATATACATATACACACACACACACTGTAATGAGTAATTTCTTTGTAATGTTCCCTAGTGTACTTTAACATACTACTACTTTGAACAGCACTACATTAAAGCACAGTAGGGAACATTTCGTGCACACCGAGAGGATCTACGCAGACCAATTAAAGCACAACACATTAGTGCACTTTAGAAATCACACATTACTGCTCTGTGTAGACAAGTCCTTAGACATTAGTAACCATTTCCAGTGTTTATTGGATAAAAAACAAATTTCATTTTTTTAATCAGGGGTGTTTGATCAGTGTTTATTGATTAAAACTGAAAATCAGAAGCCTAATTATAAGTGAGGCAACTGTTCCTCATCCAAACACCCACTTGTATTTCACTATCAGAATGATACGTGATAGAAGAAATCAACTTGGTTAAGTTTGGCAATAACCACAGATACAATCTTTATCCATATTCAGAATATAAACAAGCACTTTCCACATGGTCAGTGATAAGAGATTGTACACCAAGGTGTTCATTATCCATTCCGGTAGTTTAAATAAGACAAACACTAACTCACTTAATAATTAACTATCATCATGCCACAGTAAGAGCAAGTCCCAGCCCCAATGAGTTTACATGACAGATAAATTATAGGAGAAAGGAAGGAATATTATCCCCATTTTTTTACAGATGGGAAACTGAGGCACAGAGAAATGAAGTAACTTGGCTGTGGTAACCAAGGAAGTCTACAGCAGAGTTAGGAACTGAACACAGATCTCTTGAGTTCCAGCCCAGTGCCTCAATCTCAAGACCATCCTTCCTCTTATTGATTTCCCCACATGTGATCTGGTGTCATCTTAATGTTGTTACCATATCCTGAAGCTTTCTTTACATAAATAAGATCTATTGTCCCCGCTAAGGTCCATATCCAGTTTTATTCTTTTCCAGGGAAATATATTATGAGTCACACTTTGTAAAGTCAGTCATGAAATACTTTCAGACAGAGTCCAAAACTAGAAGTCAACATTAACTACTTCCAGTTAGCTTTTAACTCTGTTAAAAATGTGTTTACTTCAAAGGAAAAGGAAAAGGATAATCGTTGGCAGTTGATTTATCTTAATCTTCCGTGTTGAAAAAAATAATTAAAGGGTTGTAGTAATATGTCAGCTTTGCTTAATAGTACTCTTTTATCAAGTTGATATGATGGTAGCTAATTACTAAGTGAGTTAATGTATGTCTTGTTATTTAATCTTCCAGAACTGATAATGAACTGTGTCAAATACTTATTAGTCACTCATTCTCTATACACCTAGTTGACATTAACATGGCCCACAGTTAAACATCAGTGTTGCTTCACTTCCAGACACAATTATGCTGCCAAACATTATTCTGCTAACTATTCTTTGGTCCAGACACATGTTATATTATCCTCAATTTGTCTAGACCAAGAGAATATCCACAAAAAGCATGGAGGACAAAAAGAGCAAAGGGAAAGTCTAGTAAGGGTTAGTCAGAATGGGTTAGGTAGCCCGAGAGCAGGACCGAGAGCATCCGTGAAAGTTAGAGGAGAACAAGAATGTGCGAGAAGAGCCTGGGAGCTACTCTCAACATGATACTAAATCCAAATTTTCAGATATTCTGGGCATTTCATATCCTGATGTAAATTGTCGTAGCTCACTTGATTTCGGTGAAGCCACAAGGATTTACACCAGCTGAAAATCTGACCCACTGCTATCTTACATCAGTAGTCATTTCTCCTAGTTAGTGTAATTTCTGTTCTGTATGACAACAGACTTACACATTCAAGCACCAAGATTTTCCTCTCTCATTGGCAAGAGACAAAGGACCACGGTCATCTCTAGTGGAACACCACTGAAGTCACTGGTGTTGCATCAAGGATTAATTTGGTGCAATATGTGTAAAGCATCATTGGCCTTTGGCCAGGTAGTGGATGGTTTCCATTACTGGAGGGACACACACATCATGAAATCAGGATGGTGTAACTTGCTAATCTATACTATGCAAACTAGTCCTGCTGTTTTTAAACCAGATAGACCCAACCGTACACAGCCAGTTCCTGAAACCCTGATTCCACCTCCCAGAGCTGCCATAGGAACAGCTGCCTTCATCACTGCCCTCCCACTCACAAGTCTCCAACTGCCCTCCCAGATGCCATGGAACATTCCCCCCTCTTGGCTGAGCTGTAAGCCTCCAATCAGGAGCAGGGAGAGTCACCATAATAGATTCATCACACTGCCCTCCTCCGCTGACCTATCTCTGCTCAGCCAATTCATCACCATATTTTACTTTAAGATGAGTGGCGCCATCCAAGACATAATTCAGGTAGCTAGGGATCTACAGTATTCACTGGACTAAAATCTATTTGAAAATTCATTGCAAGAATAGCTAACTGAAATATAATTGCATAGACTTTTTATGCATGTGGCAACATGCCTCTCAGCCATAGCATTGCCAAGTTCATGGGGAGGCTATTATCACAGGCAGCATCTTTTGGGGGTACCATCAAAGTCAGGCCAAAAAGATTAAAACTAGCCCCAAGGAAGGCTATTATTTAGGAGTAACATCACAGCTTCAATAGCCAACTGGAATGTACTTTACAGGAAGGAAAGAGATCCAAAACTCCAATAACCAATTACAATTGTTTGTTTCCTATACACACTTTTACTAGGTGCCTATGTTACAGACTGAACAGTTGTCCAATCAATATTAAACCAACAATTTTCCAGTTCCAATTATTTAGCCAGGCAGCCTCCTTTCTCAGAGCTCAGAGTGTATTAAAGAATTCTTACATATTGCTAACACGATTCTCTTAAATTTCTTATAGTTGCTTGGAAACAAGAACAGAGCAGATATACATGTGGCAGGAACAGTTGTCCATCAATGACCATACCTGTACCGACCATCAACACACATGTAGGCTACATTTTTGGCTTATCAACCTGGACCAAGATTTTGGCGTTGTTTCTTGCTCAACACTTCTGAAAAATCAGGTGCCTAATTATGGACCTAGGTGCCCAGTATAAGTATAGGCACCCTCGTTTGAAAATGTTGGCCCTTTGGAACATCTCTTCTAGTTGTCTTAATACTGACTGTGGTCAGTGTGCTTATTTTCAGGTACATGTTGAAGGAGGGTGTACGTGGTGAATGGTAACTGATGGAGTACCATCATCCCTGAACACACCTTTTCTGGAAGTTGCATTATCAGGGCTTTTTTGGAGGATCTGAGATGAACCAAGTGAGACGCATGGGGTATGCTAGGCTCAGAGGTTCCAGTTATTTACACCACTGGTGGTTCTTTTCAGAAGGAGAATTTGCATAGCTCCCAGCACAATGAAACCCCTATCCTGAGAGGGTTTTAAAACTCTGTGGTAACAAACACTTGCAATATGTTGGATCATTGTGAAAGTCTTCAGTACTACAGTGTGTTACTAAGTAAAGGACAAGGGATAGTTAATTTATCTGGGGGATATAAAGCATAAAATTAGAGCTATACGTATACAACTCTGTTGAGTTATGCTAAATCTGAGAGAAAAAGGTCATAAAAATGTGGGACAGGAAGCCTATTTATTTGCTAGCAAAGGAGTGCATTGAAAAAAAAAATACCGCCTGGCAAACCGTCTCTTCCAACCTGCTTGTGAGCACATAAGGGTAATTACCTGAAAACTCAGAAATTATTATACAGATCAAACAAAAGTACTTAACTATAACTACTGGAGTATCTGTCTCAGGACAAGCAGTAACAACACCGCACCCCTAGGAATAAGCTAAGGTGGTATGATTTTACTTCTGCTCTTCTAGCTTTTCCACCAAGATCACATGGCCAGGATCCAGTTTATAGAGTTAAATAGTTTCTCTATGTTTTCTAAAATAAAGGAAGAGTGAAAAGACACAGCAAGAAAGGGCTTTTACCAGATACATGAAGGAGAGAGAGTAAGGTAGATAGTCAAATGCTTTGAATTAAAGGAAATTATTCATTTTAATAACTTTACAGCTGGACTTGCTAATATCTCAAAGGGTCTGGAAGACTCCTGAGAAGCTCCAAACATTTCTGTATCATCCTCACTCTCATTCTACCTATTTAGTAAGTAATGATCAAAAGTTTTAAGCATTCACAGAAGAAACTTCCTGTTGCTAAAACTGGATGGGGTCCTGCCAACTTGACAAGCCAACATTGCATTGCTGACACATCAAAGCTAAAGGATAATTAGCTGGTTTATAAAACACTAGAGGAAGTAGGTGTTCCTGCTAGTTTGTTACCATTTGTCATTGGCCAGTGGCCATGAAGACTTATCTCAGTGGTACGCTCTCAAGTTAATGGCTTTCTTCTGAAATGCTGCACACTAGCAGCTCCCATTGACAGAGAAGAAACAGAAGTGTCCACTCTGTTATTTTCATAGAGTTATGTAAACAATTTTGGAACAAATATAACTGCGTATGCCATCTCCGTCATCTTCAGTAAACTGGCAATTGTGACACTATCTCAAAGTGGACCATGAAGGTCAATGCTATTACTACATCCACACAACTGACTTCCTCTTCTGCTGCCCATGCAATGCTCTCCACCACAAGCCTGTTTGCACATTCCTTATGTGACTAATTATAAATACAGACTACAAGCACAAGATTTTATAACTGCTTAGAAAAGAGAACCAATTCACTCATCAGTTATGTGGGAACTTTGCTAGATCACCATCATCAACAAACATCATGTTCTCAGTCCCTTTTGCATGAAATGACACGAGAAGGACCATTTCTGAGAAACACAGAAGAAATGAAATTCCTGGTGATATCCACTGTCTGTCTCTACAGAGGTAAGAGAGGAAATGGAAAGTAGGCTGAATACACTTCTGTTCAGCACCTTATTCCAGATCCTGTGAATCTCAGTGCCCTCAACTTCCACTAACTTCAGTAAGGTGCATAATTGCCCACAGGAGGGAGACAGGGTAGAGAGCAACAGAGCTGAAATGAGAGAGAAGAAGAAAATCAATGCCAGCATAGAACAGGATAGGCATCACCTATGCTTGAATGCTTATGAGGGAAGTCACCTTATAGGGAAACAATCATTTTAACTTTTATTATATTTTTTTTCTCTGAAGGACAGTTTGCTCACATGTCAGGTAAAAACTAGTGCTTTCAAGGACTCATCAGAAGTCCCCAGAATTTATTTTTTTTCTACGGTGATGCGCTGCTAATCATGTTTGAAACATTGTCCTAAGGCTCTTTTCAGTGGTTAAGCTATGTTTAATATGGTTGACAGCACAACAGTTAATCTTTGTTATTCATATGAAAATGATACGTTCATTATATTAGTGCCCAAAGATTCCAGCTGAGATCTGGGCTTCATTGTGCTAGGTACTGTACAAACATGTAGTATTAGATGGGCCCTATCCTGAATCTAAATAGAATTGACAAACTGAGGGGTAGGACAGAAAACAGAAATATGAAGAGGTGAAGTGCCTTGCAAAAGGTCACAGAGTAGGTCAATAGAAGAGACAGGAACAGAAATCAGGTTTCCTGACTCCCATTCCAGTATCCTATTGGACCACGTATTATCTTAAAAATCTGTCACTGTTAACCATACTTGCAGTTTAATATTTGTTATTTATATAGTAACAATAATGTGGAAAGACAGACAGTGGTCAGGCCTGATTCATAAAGCTAGACATGCCTGAAATAACCACAGACTGTAACCACACTTCAGCCAGGAGTAACTATGACTTAACCATGACAAACAAGATTTGGTGTCTGAACAAGGTCTGAGGCAGAAGCCATGCAGGGTTTCATTTAAATTAAAAATAAAGAAGGCGTAATATAGTTCTAACATTTAAATTACATAGTAATCCATGAACATGATTGGGAATCCACTAGGGAAGAAGAATGTGGAGAGGGTGGGAGTTGTGGGTTATAAATTCTACAGGGGCTAGATGCTGTGTGGAAACAGAGGTAGAATTGATCCAAAAAAGCAAATAATACAAGTGTATAAACTAAAGCTGCTCCTAGCAAGTTTTAAATTATGAGACCATCATTTAAGAGCATACATAATTGCTAGAGGAATTATGCAGTTAATTACCAAGGAACAGATAGAATAAAAAAACCTCTATGCCAAGCGATGTAAAGCCCCAGAAAATCAATTATAAGCAATGGTCTTCCGACTACTGGGGATTGATATTGACTTAACTGGTTATTTTTAATTTAATACAAATCACATTAAGCATGTTGAAGAGGAGTGGAAAGGGAACACTCACCCACTCTGTTCCCTGAAGTTGGTCTGAAGTCTGTGAATGGATTAAACACTCAATGAATCCCAAATCAGCACCGCTGATATATATTTCCTGACCCTGAAATGTAATGGTTACATTTTTAGGACTAAATTGTGCCTTTAGGCACATCACAGAGCAAGTTTCACCACCCTCCAAGTAGACCCTAGGAAGCACTGTGACTATAGCAATGTCTCTGAAGTACAATTCCCTCCCTGCGTCTCCTTTGTTCCCAGGGATGAGAGATGGCATTATACTGCTTGCCTATACCAACAGTAAATTATGACACACTCCATGGGAAAAAGCCAAGGCACACTCTCCACCCACTGGTTTTTAGGGGATGAGGAATAAGCAGAAGGGTTTGGAATGCCTGCTTACACCTATGTGCCCAGACTTGGGCTGTTCAAAAAATTTCCATCAAAACTGCTTTTCGACAGAAATTGGGTTTTCAACTATTTTATTAAAGTGTCTGCTTTTCATGGAAAATGTTGATTCTTTGTAAATAAACAAACAAATAAACAAACAAACACCCAAACACCAAAATACTTTGTCCAAAAAATAAGTATTTTGGCTGAAAAAAATATTTTGATTTGATATCCTGCCACTATGCCTCAGGAGTGTAGTTTGCTTTCCTCAGGTCCTCATTGTCCTTTATAGGCTTGGCTCCCCAGCTAGACTACAACTCCCCTCGCCAGAAGGGAGACCACAGTGCATCAGGGAGATGTAGTCCAAACAGCGAGCCCAGCTTATTAAGGAGAATGGAAGCATGAGGAACCTGAACTGCAATTCCCAGCGGCACCATAGCAGCATTTCCAAATCAAAATATTTTGGTTTTCTGACAAAATATATCAGGGTTTTTTTTATTTTCTACCTAACGGTTGAACTTTTCCATGGAAAATTTCTATTAAAATTATTTTGTCTGGTCAAAATTTTTTCAGGAATAGAAGCCCATTTTCCAACCAGCTCTTGCCCACTGAAACGGAGTAGCCCGAGCAGTGGAGCGAGAGCTTACTTCCTCTTATTTCCCTTCGAGGGCACATAGTCCAGTCCAGCACCTAGTGAGATAATGTACTATTATTCAAAATATAGGTGTTTGTTGTCTTAATGCTATGCAGGCTGCTTTATTTCATTAAGGTATAAAATCAGGAATGGTTTAGCATAGTGATAGGACTGTGAAAAGCATTAATGTTTCTGCATCATTTTATTTATATGCTTTATATTACTATTGAGCAAGGAAATTGGTGATTTTTTTTTTTTGCTTACGTTTCTGGCTTCTATAACCACCCACTCTATAAGGGAAAAGCATATTAAATAGTATGCCAGTTTAATATTTGTTCTGTTTCATAGTTGATTACATCCTTCAGCACTCATCAATGACACCATCCCAGAAGTCACTGCCAAAGAAACATTTGTTTCAACCTTCTCACAAACAGCTGACTACATTGCTTCTGCAGCCTTCAACAGGACCAGGTAACAAGAGTCTACACATCTAAGAATCCAATCTGTGAACCTTTTCCCTGTATGGTAGCCACAAGTTGACTCCGAATAGATTTTTCTGTTCAAAGTTTCACATCACATACAATTTTAAGCAAATTAAATGTGGTAAAAGTTTCCAGTTTGTCAGCCCTGGAGGTTGAAGTATTCTATATGTCCAGCAACCTCCTACAGTTCAACAAGAGCATCAATAATGCTTCTTCATTACCCTCAAATCTCAACTGGAAGATCCACCTTTATGGGAAGAAAAATTAGTTCAATCTCAGCATCCACATAATTCTTACCCTCTCTTTTGAGATTGCCAATCAGAGTCCCAATTATTGACAGCTATAGAAGTGGCAAGGACTGTCCACTCATTTCCCATTCAACAGTCCATCAGCTGGAAATGACCCTTCGTTTCTTGCATGCCCAACTAGCGGCCAGATCACCAGATCAGCAGGTGAGATACTTCATTGACAAAGATGAGCCAGACCAGCAGAATGGGTGATCAAACGGCAAAAAAAAGAAAAAGAATGAAGCAGATGGAGTCAGTTTGCTAGATTGGGCAGAGAATGTATGGCAGTAGGAGGGACAGAAGCAATGGAGAGTGGAATAGAGGGAGGCTCACAGAATGGAGGGAGTTGGAAGTAGCCTATAGTGGACTTGACAATCGATCCATTGTATAACTTTAGTTGTACATTTTTAAATTATGTGGGACCAAGTGCACTTTGGAGGTCTGTTGTTTATACAGTCATTTGAGCTTTAGTCTTCTGATTTATGCACTGCCAGAACTATGATAAAATAATCACCATATAATTCACAGATATCTGTTGTTCTGTCCATGTTGTGTTTGCTATTTAGGCCTGTAGACTTTGCTTCCACTGCAGTTTCTGTTTGCCAGTATTGAACATACTGTACTTCTGAATTTTCATCTCCTCTGATAGTCACATCCCCAGCAGTGGCCAGTTTCCTCTTTTCTCCCTCTACAAACTCCTTCTTTCACTTCTGGATGTCTCTGATAATACTGTCTGATAAACTCAAATTCCAAGTGCTTATGGATGCAGTATAGCTCATCCCACAGGATGTTGTGGCTCCAGGTAATGTTGTTATGCACTATCTCTATGCTACTGTGGGCAGCAGCCTTTCCCATCCTGTTTTCACCAATCCTGATGGGTTGTTTAATGAATAATCAACTATCCTCTCTTTGCTCTTGTGGGAGGGTTTTTCATAAAGTATGTGCATGAAGCTATGTGAGAATAGTAAAATCAGGAAGGCAAGAAAATTCTGGTTCTGACCCATCTGCGTGCTCCCCACACATGCATGTAACAACAGAGGTATTTCTACAGGTTTGCTAACTCTATGCAGCACATGTGCCTGTTATGTGAGCCCAGTTCTGCCAGCCTTACTTACATCAAGATTTACCTTATTCCGCAAGTTTCCCCAATGGTTTCAATAGTTCATTCTGCAACCTTGTCTCTCTGCATTGCCTACTTTCAATGGGACTTTCTGCACTGGACTAATACTGGATGAATAGAATCACAGCACTGGTGTGATGTCCTTTCTATATGGCTACTGTACAGTGTGCTGGCTGATGTAAATATTTTCTCTTTTGAAGATGGGTTATATTTGAAGTGGCCTATTTTTCTTAACTATGTCTGGTTTTTGCTCTTTTTGTTTCTTTCATATATGATAGGAAGTATTTTTGGAAGGGTTTTATTTTCACGCCTTTTTTATCTTAACTAATCTTTTCTTAAAGTGCTAAGTACATGCATGCTCAAACATGTATTTGAATGCATAATTGATTATCCAATTTTCATATAATTAAAGATTTTGCATGTGCATTTCTTGCTCATTTGACCACGTAATAATTAATTAGCATTAATTATAATAGATTACACCTTACTACTTTGCACACACATTCAGTTAGAAACAGAGTTGCAGAGGGGTTTTTTTGCAGTACTCTTGTTTTTAGACAGAAAGGAAGCAGAGAAAGAGTATCCAAAAGAACTCATTTCACATCTGCTAGAAAAAGGTATTTTTAGTAATGAAGTGTTACAATATTTTGGATGTATTTATTTGGTGAGGTGCTCAGTAAAATGAATCTTTTCTAAATGAAATGTGTATATATCACTGACTAAAATATAAGTTGTCTCCTAAATTAAGAGGCCTAAAAGGGCTGAAGAAAAGATAGAACATCCTAAAAAGATAAATTAAGGAAAGCGTATGCCAGATCAAAAACAGACGAAGCATGTTCTACCACTTACCCAGATGGTTGAAAGTTTAACCTGATATCAGACTAGTATGGCTGCTATCTCTCATTACAGAAGGTGTTTCCATTCCTGACATATTGCTCTGTAACAGACAACCAGACAGAATGGGAACGTTAGATAGATATGTATCATTTTACAGAATATATACATATACAGTATAAAAATATGACACAAAGAGGTCTCTACTTTTATTGCCACCAATTGTATCCACGGGGTTACCTACCAATACAAGACACCAGTAATTATGCATGTCTTCCCAGAAAATGAAATCTGGACACATGAAAATGTCAGGGAATGGCTTAGGAACAAGACTTTTCTTCCTCATTTTTTCCTTGAGGAGAGACCCCTCTTTCATCCAGTCTCGCCTCCTGAATAAGGGTGGGGTGAAGGCCAGGCTTCACACATTTCCCACACCTCCCTGCTGGGGAGGGAGTAAGCAGTGGCCTGGACCCAGGATCTGAATAACCACATAGGGATTGGCTCCCCACTGTGACCATGCAGTCCAAGTCACAATCTAACCCTGTGTGAGAGAACATGTATCAGAGTTACAAAAGGCCAAGACTATCTCCTTTATCAGAAGACTGTGGGCAGCATAAGAGAAGAGCAACTAGATTAGAGAGTGAGCAGTTAGAATCACCTATCTGGAGACCGCAGAAGACAATGGTTCTGAGATGGAAGCCTCTGACAGAAGTGTCAATTTACTCAGATGAATCATCCAGAGATGAAAAAATAGTAAGACATCTAACCTGAGGATCCATAAATGAAAGTCAGAATGACTCTGGTGATGAGTCATCTGGCACCTGCTTCAACAGCAAGCAAAGCAGAACAGAGAATATACCAGTGGTTAGTTTTTTGTAGTATTGCTGTAGCCATGTTGGACCCAGGATACGAGAGAGACAAAGCAATGTAAGAGTGACAGGGTAGGTGAGGTAATATCTAGACCAAATTCTGTTGGTGGAAGGTGCAGGTTTTTGAGCAACACGGTGTTCTTCTGTCTCTCATTGATTAGTTTCACAGAAACTTCTGACACAAGACAATGCAAACTTGTCTACTGAGGGACACTCAGGAAAGATAAGACCAACCAATTAGAGCTGTGAAAATTACTTCATTTCTGAGTGAGTCCATCCACACCAGGGTTTAATGTTTTAAATTATGCACATTAATTTCATAGCTTTAGTTGATTTGTCTCGACTTGCCTGAGTGTCCCTGGGTACACAAGCCCTTTGACAGAATCAGGGCAAAAGCTGTTGAGAGATGGAACTGGGTGGTTCATAGGAATGGTCAGAGGATGTAGAGCATTTCACCTGCAGGCCGCTGGTTCAGACTTAGATCAGATTGGTAGTGACTGGCTGCGTTCAGTTGTGTATGTTAAATGAACTGATGGTTTCAATCCAGTTCACAGTGGACATGTATCCAGTCATCAGAGCTGGCATTGCTGGCACCCTAATTAGCAGCCTTAGAGAGGCCTAGTACTGAATGGGCATCAATCGAGATTGACTCGATTCTTAGGGGGCCCCTCCAGAATAGGAAAAAAGCAGATAGGTGGGGAAGCTTGCACTTCCACAGTCCACGCTGTATCGGTCTTGTGGATAAACAGAACTTTTTAGGCTCCAGAGCTGTCAAATCAGAACTTCTTATTAGCAGAAATATCTCTTTAAAAAACACTCTTTTAAGAGCTGCATATAAAAAAAATGCTTATGAATTCAGTAATGAGGCACACATTTTAGGAACTAATGCAAAAGTTATTGAGGTTCCTAGATTTGTTAGTACAGTAGCATATAAATACCAAAATATGTGTAATTGACATATTACAGCTTGTTTGTACCTTGTAGAAAAATTTAACATCCTCATGTTTTATACCATATGACGATCACCTGCAAGGTGAAGGAAGGAAATTTGTCTTTCACATAAAAGTCCAACTAAACCAATGGCTTTATCCTGCTGTCCTAACACAGGCAAAAAAAATATCCACCACACATTAGTGGGAGCTTAGCTTGAATAACCACTGCAAAAGTGAGTCCAAAGTGCATGTGATGGTTGGTAGGGTGTCATCTTTCCATGAAGTATTAGGTAAAAGTCACTGCTGTAGGCAAGAAAAGGGAGTTTTAAATGTTAAAATTTCAATTTGCTGAGAAAATACACAGCTTTGCCCAGAAAGTGGATTTCTGCTGCAAAAATATGTATAAAAGTTCACCTTTGATTAACATAATATAAGCCAGGGTCCCTTGTGTGGGCCTGGAGCGCCTCAGGGCCAGCTTTTAACTTGATGTAGTCCCTGATAGCATGCCAGTTGTTCGATGGCTCAGACTAGTGTTGTGGCCATGTCAGGGCTAATGCTCTATGAGGCCTTAACAACTAATGGATCCCTGTGCACTCTTTGTCAACTGCCTTCAGCAGTTCCTCACAGTGCCCCCAGCAAACCTGCTTCTGTGCATCACTCCTCCCAGCTGTCCCTGAATTGCCATCAATTTTTCTTCTGCTGGTAACCCTATCACCAAGGCTGGATTACCCAATAGGCAGACCAAGCACGTGCTTAGGGCACCAGCAAAGCAGGGGCCACCAAAAAAAATAGATTTTTTTTTTTAAATTTGATATTTGATATTTCAAAAAAAGCATCAAAGTAGTCATCATGGGAAAAATCAGAACTTATGACAACACTGCCAACATGTCAGGGCATTATCAAGGAATGCAGAAGAATCTTTTAGAACAGAACAAATATGCCATATTCATGCCATGTGCTGCGCACTCTCAATCTTGTTGGCAACAGTGCTGTTAATTGTTGTCCGGTGGCAGTAAGTTTTTTCTCAACAGTCCAGTTACTTTATACATTTTTCTCTGTCTCAACACACCGATGGGCAGTTCTTAAAACATATTTGGGCAATGATCGTGTGTTGAAATCTCTTTCTAATACTCACTGGGAGGCACATGCAGTGGCAACAAGTGCAATTCTGGAGTCCTACTCAAAGATTGTGGATGCATTAGAAAGTATAGCTGAAGACCAATCAGAAAAGGGAGAAACTATACGAGAGGCAGAAACACTGCAAACAAGATGCAAGAACTAGAGTTTGTATTCATATTGACCATGTGGAATGAAATTTTACAACACTTTTACCATACAAGTCAAGCTCTCCAAGAAAAAGGATTGATTTGAAAACATGTGCAGACCTCTGTGAATCATTAGCAGACCACTTACACACTTTGAGGAATGATTTTGAAAGATTTGAAGACATACCAAAAGATATCTTGCCTGATACTAACGACAAAGAAGCCCAGTCCCGCAAGCAAATCAGGAAAAAACAAGCAAATGATAGCAGTGCAACAGACACAGCACTGAATCCTAGAGACAAATTTCGCGTATCTACTAATTACGCTATACTTGATACACTTGAAGCTCATATGAAGAGGAGAGGTGAAGTGTACAAAGAAGTATCAAGTAGATTTTCTTTTCTAAACGATATGGACTTATCTGACGAACAATATTCACAAGGTTCCCAAAAGCTAGTTGACTCATACCCTGTTGACTTGAACATGAATCTCTGTGGAGAAGTACGGCAGTTCCACTGTTATATGTGCGCAAAGTTTAATGAAACAGGAAAAATGAAATTCAGTCACATTGATCTTCATGACACAATACTGAAATATGGAATACAATATGTATTTCCAAATGTAGAGATCGCACTATGTATTTTTCTAACATTGATGATTACTAACTGCTCCACAGAACACTCTTTTTCTCAGCTGAAAAGAATAAAAAACCCTCAGAGAACAACATGTCAGGACAGACTTGATTCACTTTCCCTATTGTGTATGGAAGCAGACATGCTTCATCAAGTCACCTTCGATGAACTTATCCAGAATTTTGCAATCAGAAAATCTAGAAAGAAGCTATTTTAATTTCAGCATACATGTAAGTTGTATCATTTCGAAAAATAAAATTTTACGGTATAGTATTGTTTTTATTTTGAATTACATATGATGGGACACCATAATCTTTTCAGTGTTTAGGGCCTCTAAAGATCTTAATTCAGCCCTGCCTATCACCATCCTGAGCAGGGGGGAAAAGTAGCAGCAGAATTAGCCCTGGTCTACACTAGGACTTTAGGTCGAATTTAGCAGCGTTAAATCAATGTAAACTTGCACCCGTCCACACGATGAAGCCCTTTATTTCAACTTAAAGGGCTCTTAAAATCGATTTCCTTACTCCACCCCTGACAAGTGGATTAGTGCTTAAATCGGCCTTGCTGGGTCGAATTTGGGGTACTATGGACACAATTCGACGGTATTGGCCTCCGGGAGCTATCCCAGAGTGCTCCATTGTGACCGCTCTGGACAGCACTCTCAACTCAAATGCACTGGCCAGGTAGACAGGAAAAGAACTGCGAACTTTTGAATCTCATTTCCTATTTGGCCAGCGTGGCAAGCTGCAGGTGACCATGCAAAGCTCATCAGCAGAGGTGACCATGATGGAGTCCCAGAATCGCAAAAGAGCTCCAGCATGGACTGAGCGGGAGGTATGGGATCTGATCGCTGTATGGGGAGAGGAATCTGTGCTATCAGAACTCCATTCCAGTTTTCGAAATGCCAAAACCTTTGTCAAAATCTCCCAGGGCATGAAGGACAGAGGCCATAACAGGGACCTGAAGCAGTGCCGCATGAAACTTAAGGAGCTGAGGCAAGCCTACCTGAAAACCAGAGAGGCGAACGGCCGCTTCGGGTCAGAGCCCTAAACATGCCACTTCTATGATGAGCTGCATGCCATTTTAGGGGGTTCAGCCACCACTACCCCAGCCATGTTGTTCGACTCCTTCAATGGAGATGGACGCAACATGGAAGCAGGTTTTGGGGATGAAGAAGATGATGAAGAAACTTTTGACACGGTCTCCCACAGTATTCTTGTCAGCAAGTTAAGGAAGTATGGGCTGGATGAATGCACTATAAGGTGGGTAGAAAGCTGGCTAGATTGTCGGGCTCAACGGGTAGTGATCAATGGCTCCATGTCTAGTTGGCAGCCGGTATCAAGTGGAGTGCCCCAAGGGTCGGTCCTGGGGCCAGTTTTGTTCAATATCTTCATAAATGATCTGGAGGATGGTGTGGATTGCACTCTCAGCAAATTTGCGGATGATACTAAACTGGGAGGAGTGGTAGATACGCTGGAGGGGAGGAATAGGATACAGAAGGACCTAGACAAATTGGAGGATTGGGCCAAAAGAAATCTGATGAGGTTCAATAAGGATAAGTGCAGGGTCCTGCACTTAGGACGGAAGAACCCAATGCACAGCTACAGACTAGGGACCGAATGGCTAGGCAGCAGTTCTGCGGAAAAGGACCTAGGGGTGACAGTGGACGAGAAGCTGGATATGAGTCAGCAGTGTGCCCTTGTTGCCAAGAAGGCCAATGGCATTTTGGGATGTATAAGTATGGGCATAGCGAGCAGATCGAGGGACGTGATCATTCCCCTCTATTCGACATTGGTGAGGCCTCATCTGGAGTACTGTGTCCAGTTTTGGGTCCCACACTTCAAGAAGGATGTGGATAAATTGGAGAGAGTCCAGCGAAGGGCAACAAAAATGATTAGGGGTCTGGAACACATGAGTTATGAGGAGAGGCTGAGGGAGCTGGGATTGTTTAGCCTGCAGAAGAGAAGAATGAGGGGGGATTTGATAGCTGCTTTCAACTACCTGAAAGGGGTTCCAAAGAGGATGGCTCTAGACTGTTCTCAATGGTAGCAGATGACAGAACGAGGAGTAATGGTCTCAAGTTGCAGTGGGGAAGGTTTAGATTGGATATTCGGAAAAACTTTTTCACTAAGAGGGTGGTGAAACACTGGAATGCGTTACGTAGGGAGGTGGTAGAATCTCCTTCCTTAGAGGTTTTTAAGGTCAGGCTTGACAAAGCCCTGGCTGGGATGATTTAACTGGGAATTGGTCCTGCTTCGAGCAGGGGGTTGGACTAGATGACCCTCTGGGGTCCCTTCCAACCCTGATATTCTATGATTCTATGATGATGATGATGATGAGGTTGTAGATAGCTCACAGCAAGCAAGCGGAGAAACCAGTTTTCCCGACAGCCAGGAACTGGACCTGGAGCCAGTACTCCCTGAACCCACCCAAGGCTGCCTCCTGGACCCGGCAGGCAGAGAAGGGACCTCCGGTGAGCGTACCTTTTAAAATACTATACATGGTTTAAAAGCAAGCATGTGAAAGGATTAATTTGCCCTGGCATTCGCGGCTCTCCTGGATGTACTCCCAAAGCCTTTGCAAAAGGTTTCTGTGGAGGGCAGCCTTATTGCGTCCTCCATGGTAGGGCACTTTACCACTCCAGGCCAGTAACATGTACTCGGGAATCACTGTACAACAAAGCATTGCAGTGTATGTTTGCTGGCGTTCAAACAACATCCGTTCTTTATCTCTCTGTGTTATCCTCAGGAGAGGGAGATATCATTCATGGTCACCTGGTTGAAATAGGGTGCTTTTCTTCAGGGGACACTCAGAGGAGCCCGTTCCTGCTGGGCTGTTTGCCTGCGGCTGAACAGAAATGTTCCCCGCTGTTAGCCACGGGGAGGGTTGAGGGGGTAGCCACGCGGTGGGGGGAGGCAAAATGCAACCTTGTAATGAAAGCACATGTGCTATGTATGTAATGTTAACAGCAAGGTTTACCCTGAAAGAGTGTAGCCACTGTTTTATAAAATGTGTCTTTTTAAATACCGCTGTCCCTTTTTTTTTCTCCACCAGCTGCATGTGTTTCAATGATCACAGGATCTTCTCCTTCCCAGAGGCTAGTGAAGATTAGAGAAAAAAAAACACACTCGTGATGAAATGTTCTCTGAGCTCATGCTGTCCTCCCACACTGACAGAGCACAGACGAATGCATGGAGGCAAATAATGTCAGAGTGCAGGAAAGCACAAAATGACCGGAGGAGAGGTGGTGGGCTGAAGAGAGTAAGTGGCGGGCTGAAGACAGGGCTGAAGCTCAAATGTGGCTGCAGCGTGATGAGAGGAGGCAGGATTCAATGCTGAGGCTGCTGGAGGATCAAACCAGTATGCTCCAGTGTATGGTTGAGCTGCAGCAAAGGCAGCTGGAGCACAGACTGCCACTACAGCCCCTGTGTAACCAACCGCCTTCCTCCCCAAGTTCCATAGCCTCCACACCCAGACGCCCAAGAACGCGGTGGGGGGGCCTCCGGCCAACCAGCCACTCCGCCACAGAGGATTGCCCCAAAAAAAGAAGGCTGGCAGTCAATAAATTTTAAAGTTGTAAACTTTTAAAGTGCTGTGTGGCATTTTCCTTCCCTCCTCCACCACCCCTCCTGGGCTACCTTGGTAGTCATGCCCCTATTTGTGTGATGAATGAATAAAGAATGCATGAATGTGAAGCAACAATGACTTTATTGCCTCTGCAAGCGGTGATTGAAGGGAGGAAGGGAGGGTGGTTAGCTTACAGGGAAGTAGAGTGAACCAAGGGGCGGGGGGTTTAATCAAGGAGAAACAAAGCGAACTTTCACACTGTAGCCTGGCCAGTCATGAAACTGGTTTTCAAAGCTTCTCTGATGCGTACCGTGCCCTCCTGTGCTCTTCTAACCGCCCTGGTGTCTGGCTGCGTGTAACCAGCAGCCAGGAGATTTGTCTCAACCTCCCACCCCCCCATAAACGTCTCCCCCTTACTCTCACAGATATTGTGGAGCACACAGCAAGCGGTAATAACAGTGGGAATACTGGTTTCACTGAGGTCTAAGTGAGTCAGTAAACTGCGCCAGCGCGCCTTCAAACGTCCAAAAGCACATTCTACCACCATTCTGCACTTGCTCAGCCTGTAGTTGAACAGCTCCTGACTACTGTCCAGGCTGCCTGTGTACGGCTTCATGAGCTATGGCATTAAGGGGTAGGCTGGGTCCCCAAGGATACATATAGGCATTTCAACATCCCCAACAGTTATTTTCTGGTCTGGGAATAAAGTCCCTTCCTGCAGCTTTTGAAACAGACCAGAGTTCCTGAAGATGCGAGCGTCATGTACCTTTCCTGGCCATCCCACGTTGATGTTGGTGAAACGTCCCTTGTGATCCACCAGAGCTTGTAGCACTGTTGAAAAGTACCCCTTGTGGTTTATGTACTCGCAGGCTTGGTGCTCTGTTGTCAAGATAGGGATATGGGTTCCGTCTATGGCCCCACCACAGTTAGGGAATCCCATTGCAGCAAAGCCATCCACTCTGACCTGCACATTTCCCAGGGTCACTACCCTTGATATCAGCAGATCTTTGATTGCATGGGCTACTTGCATCACAGCAGCCCCCACAGTAGATTTGCCCACTCCAAATTGATTCCCAACTGACCGGTAGCTGTCTGGCATTGCAAGCTTCTACAGAGCTATCGCCACTCACTTCTCAACTGTGAGAGCTGCTCTCATCTTGGTATTCATGAGCATCAGGGCAGGGGAAAGCAAGTCAAAGTTCCATGAAAGTGCCCTTACGCATGCGAAAGTTTCGCAGCCACTGGGAAACATCCCAGACCTGCAACACTATGCGGTCCCACCAGTCTGTGCTTGTTTCCCAAGCCCAGAATCGGCGTTCCACAGCATGAACCTGCCCCATTAGCACCATGATGCATGCATTGGCAGGGCCCATGCTTTCAGAGAAATCTGTGTCCATGTCCTGATCACTCACGTGACCGAGCTGACGTCACCTACTTGCCCAGTATCGCTCTGCCAGGTTCTGGTGCTGCATATACTGCTGGATAATGCGTGTGGTGTTTAATGTGCTCGTAATTGCCAAAGTGAGCTGAGCGGCCTCCATGCTTGCCTTGGTATGGCGTCCGCACAGAAAAAAGGCGCGGAACGATTGTCTGCCGTTGCTCTGACAGAGGGAGGGGCGACTGACGACATGGCTTACAGGGTTGGCTTCAGGGAGCTAAAATCAACAAAGGGGGTGGCTTTACATCAAGGAGTATTTCAGGCAGGACTTCACGGAGGGTTCCAATAAGAAATGGTGCACCTGAGTTATTGTTCTTATTGGAACAAGGAGGTTAGTCTGACCTCTGATTGATACATGGCTAGATTTACCTCGCTGCACCTTCTCTGTGAGTGACTGCAGTGCGATCTAGAGGAATGAGTCCCCTAGACAGGGAAGGGGGGGGAAGCAAATGAGTACAAAACAAAGCTGGTCTATTTCTTGTTTTGATACACTCCATCTATCTTTTACATCTTTGGCTGGCAGCAGACGGTGCAGAAGGACTGCATGCCATCCACATCTCAGGGCTGCTCGGCAGAAGATGGTACAATACGACTGCTAACAATCCATACCGCCTGCCTGCTCACCATAAGATGGTTCAATAGGACCGATTGCAGGACTAAAGAGAATGACTTGATCAAGTCACTCCAAATTTAGTCCCTGCGCCCATGTCTGCCCAGGCACTCCTGGCCAACGTGGCCAAGAGCACCTCGGACATGACGATGATGGCTACCAGTCCTATTGTACCATCTGCTGCCACAAGGCAATGGGTTGCTGCTACTGTGTAGCAATGCAGTACCGCGTCTGCCAGCACCCAGGAGACATACGGTGACAGTGAGCTGAGCAGGCTCCATGCTTGCCGTGGTATGGCGTCTGCACAGGTAACTCAGGAAAAAAGGCGCAAAACGATTGTCTGCCCTTGCTTTCACGGAGGGAGGGAGGGAACGGGGGCCTGACGATATGTACCCAGAACCACCCGTGACAATGTTTTAGCCCCATCAGGCATTGGGATCTCAACCCAGAATTCCAATGGGCAGCAGAGACTGCGGGAACTGTGGGATAGCTACCCACAGTGCAATATTCCGGAAGTCGACTCTAGCCTCGGTACTGTGGAAGCACTCCGCCGAGTTAATGCACTTAGAGCATTTTCTGTGGGGACACACACACTCGAATATATAAAACCGATTTCTAAAAAAATGACTTCTATAAATTCGACCTAATTTTGTAGTGTAGACATACCCTTACACATATACAGCCCCTCCCTTCCCTGCAGATTTACCACACTGCCCTCTGCTGACCTATCACTGCTCAGCCACTTCATCACATCACCAACTGTTTGTCAAACTGTCCCACCGAAACCACAGAGATCCCAAATTCTGAGCAAAAGAGCTAGTAGAAAAATGGGAACATTGTCACAATTTTTTTTTGCAGGAATATGTCTCTTCTTAATTAAAAAATGTGATTTCCCCCCAACCAGCTGTAACGAAGAACAAGGTTTACCCCTAGGTTTACAAACACTATCTCAAGCCTTCTCCACGGGGCTCACAGCCAGAGATAGCTGCAGAGGTAAAATGATGAAGACGACACTAGGGGAATCTTTTTCAGCAAAGGCAAAGGCAAAGGGATAAGGGTCTAAGGAAGATCAATGCAGTTAGGTGGGGAGCAGTGTTAAGCCAGGCCAGTTCTGTCCATAACAGAAGAGGAAAAGAAAGGAACGCAGGAGGTGGTGAGTATGGTTTGGAGAACAGAGGTGGTGACACCCACGGTCTGGGTAGCCTAAATAGGGCATGCAAGGGATTAGGATGATTAAATGACCATAGTCCAGGTTGGCAGACCCCAAATTTGATGCCCTCACTTACAAATATTCTTTTCCATGCTTCCCTCAAGTTCCTCATGATTATTGAAGGAGTCCTTCCTTGCCCAAGCTCTACCTGGCATAAGGATTCCCTTTCACAAAGGGAAACACTGATTGCAATTTAAACCAACTTACTATCCCCTCTGTGCATCTGCAGTGGCACAGATGGGATGGAACAGGAAAGAGGATCAGGACCTTTTGACTTTTCAAAACTTGCCATTATTTTACTCTTCTTGCTTGTGAGAATTTTCTGTTCCTGCTGACAACTTCAAAGAAAGGGGGAAAGGTACAGGGCTCAGGGGAGCTGAGCAAGGACCTGGAACAGTTTTCTTTGGAAGTGCAAAAGTGTCTGTCTGTGACTGCACTTTTTATAGCTGAGCCATTCTTTCTTGTACTCCTCATTTATGACAGCTAAGGGATTTTCACTGCTTCTTTCAGGATGTTGTTGCACCTTGTTACTTTCCTAGAGAAAAGAGTCATGAAATTCTGCAGCTTTTCCTTTCCTTTCCAGTTTCCCCGCTCAGTTTTGGATAACAATTTTTCCAGCAAGGCCCCTAACATGGTCACTGTAAATATCTGTAATTTCTTCCTAGCTATCATTAACGACAAGGTTTATTGGCTAGGTTATGTGTGAGATCGCTGAGTCTTTAGGTCCTCTGTTTTTTTTAAAAGAGTGAGCATTACTAGCAAAACAAATGAGAGTTGGCAGGCAACCTTGCTTAAATCCAACCTTGGAACTTCCCATTTTGTATTAGCTGAGTCATGTTTTTCCTGTAGTCAACTGGAGTGCCATCTGTTATTGATGTATGATAGGGCTATCTCTCTGGTGAACTGCAAAATCTGTCCTGTTTCCATGCACTGGTTTGCCTTACTGAATGTCACCCTGGCTCTTAACCAATTACAAGATGTGCACTGGCCAAAGGAGATAAGACATTTTATTAATCACAGATACTACACTGCATGCACTTCTTCCAGATACACTCCTTCTAATTTAACAGAAAGTGCCTGCTTGGGTAGAAGTCTTTTGGAAACAGAATGATATATTTTAGTCTTGGTATCTGTTCTGTCGACACTGCTTTTAAACCACAGATTTCTCTTGATTGGTTGGCAAATGCTGAAAACAGGAAATCAAAGGACTCATTCAGTTGCAAAGTTATAGTAGAAAGTGAAGTAGTCTGTTCAAATATCAGGATTAGGGGCTGTGGGAAGAATTGCAAATGTTGCTTTTTTCGTTATAACAAACGAAATAGAAACAATATTTCTAATAAGAGGATTTTACCCCAGGACAGTTCTGTTCCCAGTTTGACTATCTAGTTTAACTTGAAAAAGGAGGGGGGCAGCGTCTCACGGTTCAAGCACAGAACTGAATTTTACACTGGCACTGCCACTGCCTCACTTTGTGACCTTGAGCAAGTCACTTCACTCCTCAGGGCTGCAGTTTTCCACATCTGTAAAATGAGCATAATAATATTTGCCTCACGGAAGTAGTGTGAAGCTTAAGGTTGTCAAGTACTTTGAGCCCCTAGTCTGAAAAGTGTAATACAAGTAGTAGTAGTGTAAGGAAATGTACACCATTTCCTGTAAATCTTAACCTATTGTACATGGTTACTATGCACAATCAAATTTTGCAATTACACCTGATTGAAAGATTTCATATAAAAAATGATGAGACAAAAGATGGCCTTTCAAATTGAACGTTTGTTGATTCTTTATACTTTTTCTGGTTTTTGGTTTTCAAAAACTAAATATTTTTCATATGTTTGTCATTTTGGGGGGAAAAAAGAAAGAAAGAAAATTCAATTCTTTCTAAATTTGCCACAGAAATTACCATTTTCCAAGCAGCTCTACTTGTAACTCATTGGAGAGGGCAGTGTTGATTTTCAAGATCATTTCAAACAAAGAAAGATTCATAGAGCATTTGAGGGGAACTGACCTGGAAATAGCTCACTTGAGACTACTCTAGAGGAAAGCTGAGAGAGGTGTGAAGGAAGGGAAGGAAAGGAAAGGAGAGGAACAGGAATACAAGAGGGGAGTGTAAGAAAAGGTGGAAGGAGATGAGAGAAGGAGAGGTGTAAAGGAGAAGCAAAAATCAGAGCATACAAGAAAGAGGCAGAATGGAAAATGTAGATGGAAAATAGAATGAAAAGAGGAAATGATTTTTTTTTTAATTTGGATTTTATAACAAGTATCACATCACAATCCAAGTGAGCTCAGTTCTTGCGACTGATAGCCCTGTCCAAACATCTGTCAGGGACGACGGCCAATGCAAGTGCAAAATCTTTAAGACTCTCTTTTAAAATTTGATGATGCACACTTTGAAAAAGTTTGAGAGCCCAAGCCACATTCTCTACTGTTGATGATCTGACTACAGTTTGGGGATATTTAGATTGTAATCACTGGATGACAGGGATTGTCTTTAAACTTTTGTACAACATCGTAAGCTCAGGTTTTTGTGCTATAATAATATCATTTGGTATCCATACACACTCAGGAGCTAGCTTGTACAAATCTAAAGAGAATGTCAGAAGACTGTGTGTAACAAATACCTGAAGCACATAACAGGGTTAGGCAGACCTGGATCATGCAATATACTGGCAGTCATATCTAAAAGTTATCTAGGAACATAAACTATTGCATAATGAATACTGCTTGGGTAAGTTAATACACCCATATACAATTAATAACATAATCAAAATTATTTTTCAGAACGTAGTTGCATATGAACCTGACACTGCTCCCATTGAAGCCAATAACAAAATTGCTATTCATCTGAACAGCAGTGGGCTCGAGGTCTTTTTTTCTGAAATGAAAGTTTGGAGGAAGAATAGATTCAGTTCGAAAAGTTTTGGAATGGTCTCCAAGAGCTCCACCACTCTCCTAGTTGAACAACTGGCCTTCACTGTTACTGTCAGCACCTCCCACCTGTTCTCTGTGCCACTTCTGTCCCACAGTGCTCCTGAGGATTTCCCAGCTGTACTCTGAGCCCTCTCTGATACTCGCTCATCTTTCTTGGCTCCTTCTCAAGAATGAGATATGCACGATGAAACATGAGCCACAACATTTGTCCAAATGCCAATTGTCTGGCATATCAGCATTCAGACATGTAAAAGGGACAATTGTCTGCAACTATAACTAGGGGAACTTTTAATGTCTACTGGTTATACAGGGAATGAAGGATTTAAAAGTGATTAACAAAATTGTGATCAGTTCTGACAGACTGAACAAGACATACATTCGTTTAACAGTTAGTTACTGGTCTATCAGCAGAAAGAAAAGTTCTGACATTTATTCTTTCAGACTTTGCTTTTTCTTGAAACACAGCTTTTGACATGGCAGATTAAGACAGAACAATATCCAAAGGCTCTTCATACTCTCCTTCATATCCTGTATGTTGAAGTAAACATTTGGGACTAAATCCAGCCCTCAATTACAGCTACACCCACTGCACAGATTTAAGAAAGGGCATAATTTTTTGACAATTGGCCATAGCAAATGGTGACTCCTGGTTTTGGAGCTGTCTAAAAGTATTAGCATAGTAATACTAATCCAAAAGTCTATTATGACTGACAGTGTTGCTCTCACATATCCCATACTGAGAGAAACAAAATGGGGTTATCAGCATGCACAGAGTAACAAGGTGTTGAAAAAGAAAGGAGGAAAAGAAAGCAGAAGAACCTAATTCCAAATGAGTTGGCTATACTGACTGTAGGCCAAATAGTGAGCTTGTTCAAGTGGTTTTTATCATGACTTCAGTGGAAATAGGACTTGGTACACAGTTGCTGGGTTAGACTGCCCTCTGGCAGGGCTGCTGATGAGAAAAATTCAGTAGGGTTCCCTCCAGAGAATTCTATCAGTTTTGTAAAGGGACCACTCAATGCACAAAAACTACACACTATACTTACAGTACTGCAGGCGGGGAACATGCTTCTTTATTTAACTACATGACAAACAGAGTAGAGAAGGAAACAGTCACTAGCTGAACAGGAAGTAAGGAAGGGTAGAGCTTGGCTCCAACTCGTTATACTCCGAGTAAGCCAGTTAACCCCTTAACCATTTTACTACAGTCAGCACAACAGGACAGGATCCTGCCCCACCCCAGCACTCCACAGGATGACTGGTGGATCCGAGCAGATCCACCAGTACAAAGCCATCTGTGTGAATGTGCAGTACTACAAGACTGGTTGTGGGGACTCCAGTTCTCTCTCCACCGCCACAACAGGGTGATTCCAGCAGACCCAAGCTCCTGATTACTGCAGCCTGTAGGAACTCCTTCCCAATCCCCACTCCCATGGGTAGAGTTAATGTGAGTATAATTTGCATCTCCCCAGTCCTACCCCAGCCCACCTACTCCTTACCCAACCCCAGTAAAGGCCCTCTTTGGATGCAGAGAAAGGGAGAGGGTGCTCCAAAGGCAACTGAAACACACAGGTAAAAAAGAAACCACCTGAGCATCATAATGCAGTGCACTATTAGACTGATCTTAAAAGGAATCTCTGCAAATGCAATAGAGTGACCAGATGTCCCAGTTTTATAGGGACAGTCCCAATTTTTGGGTCTTTTTCTTATATAGGCTCCTATTCCCCCCCACACACACCCAATTTTTCATATTTGCTGTCTGGTCACCCTAAAATGCAAGAACCCAGAGCAATCACTGTAAAAATGAGCACCTCTTTGGTTGATAAGATTTAACTGAAGAAATATTAACTGTGGTTAGTAGAGTTGGTGTTACTAGTTCTAAAGGGTCCATTAGACTTACCCTGCATCCTGGACGGGTCTCAATCCGTCTAAGGAGTCAGCACAACAATAGGACATTCTTGGTTGTTATCGGCTTTGTTTGGTTTATGTCAAGTGGATCATCAGAATGAAGTAAGGAATTAAAGACTGTTTGTATAGTTAGGAACCCTCCATACATATTAAAACTACCTATTCCTTCAATTACTTTTTCACCCGATACTGGATTTGTCTACAAGCAAGGACCGAAATCTTCACTGCATGGAAGCTTGAACCTCTCTTTCTCTAGAACTCTCAAACCCTGATTGAGAGTTGCCTCTACATGGCCACACACAGGCAGAAAGGTAAGAAAGCAGCTTCCTTCTCTCCCTGACCCCCTCCCTTGAATGGCTGCACTGGGGGGCCACTTGCAATAACAGTATGTTCTTGAGGGAGCACGGGAACTACTCACTCCTGCTTCTCCTTATTTGGGACTGTCTCACACCACTCCATGCAGACCTGGTGAGCAGCCACACGGAACAATCTGCTCCATTTTAATGAATAGAGCAAATAGCACTCCACCATGAAAAAAAGAGAGTCATCCTCTCTCCCAGGCTGTTCTAGGAGGCTATTCATTCATAATAGCTAATGGCCTGATCCTGTGAGATGTTGTCTTCAGTTGAGGGTACTCAGCACCTTACAGAAATGGACCCTTCTCTTTAATGCCCTGCATCAATCATTGATTTCAGTGACTCATCCTTTTGAGAGCAAAAGGTGAGTGCTTTTGCATTTTTCTGAATAAGAATTTAAATGGCTGCCACCCTATCAGCCAATAACACAAAACAGATTGTAAATGTAACAGGATGCAATCAAGTCAAACAATTCCAGGGAGAGCACCAGAAGGCTTAATATTAGGACTACCAGCGTTCAGTCTTTGCTAATGACTTAACAATTGTTTGTGTTGATTTGTGCTGGCATTGATATGCAGAGAGCAACACTTTCTATTTAAAACTGGGGGAAACTGTTAATGAATTTGCTGTATCTGCAAAGACTGCTTTTCAAAAAAATACATATTTCACTACCTGCTTTACCTTTAAAAAAATGGAAAGAAAAATATGAGTCCCTACATTGTACACACAAAATAGGACCAATTTTCTGTGTAGGATGATTCTCAGAAATCTTTATCTTTTCTATCATAGTGCATTGTTCTGGAAGGTGAAATAAACCTTGATGATTTGTTAAGATTTAGTGCAGACTAAATATTGCTAAAAATAGCAAAATGAGAGTGACAAAATGTTTCTGTTCAGCTGCTCTATGGAAACTCAGACTTAGCAAACAGTTGCTGAGCATTATAAAAAATACAAGTGTGCTTTTACTGAGCACTGTCTGAGCACGAAAGGTGCACATTACCAGTGTCTGCACTGCAGATGCAGCAGCTGTATCCTATTCTGGGAGCTCACCATTAGGTCTGTGGCTTGGGTCCATAGAGCATTGTTTATACTAGGACAACTGATTATTTTAAGGGACTGGGGTAAGCAGTGGTTTCAGAAGAAGACCCCCCCCTCCAAAAAAAAAAAAAAGAGATGGTGCACAAAAGGATTGTGCACTAGGCATATTCAGGAAGGAACTGTATTTTTCCCAGGGGAAATCCCTCCCTCCTCAAGTTCCCCCTATTGCAATGTGACTCCACACTCCCCCCCCCCAGTAATGGGTTGTGCCTGAATGGCACAGCTTAGTCCTCAGTAGAGCTGGTTGGTTGGGAAATGTTTTTTGGTCATATGAACAAATTTCAATGACAATGAAAACATTTTCAATGTCCTTGAAATATTGCCTTCAAAAGAAAATGGAGAGAAAGAATCATGGCAACTGAAAACCAATAATTTCAGCCCAAAAACACTGAAAAATGTTGACTCCTGGCAACTGAAAAATGGAAGGTTTGAGTGGAAATGTTTTGGCTTTTGGTTGCTGAAAACCAACATTTCCTATTTTTGTTTTTAGCAAAAACCACAACAAAGTCTCTTTATCTTCTCCATGAGCCCTCTCCTCTCTCCCAGTTCTATCACTCCAGACCTGTTACACAAAGATTTGCTTCTGGGTCTACCTTTCTACACCCCAGACGGGCAGAGGCTGGGCGCACAAGCTGCAAGCTGAGCCCTGGTGCGGTGGCATGTGCCTATAGTAACTCCATTTGATTGATCTGCAGGGCTTCAAACGGAACTTCATCTTCAGCTGGAAGACAGTTGATTGAAGCAGAAGTTCTTTGAGGGATGATGGGTATAAAACAAGATCAGAAACATCACATATTTAACACAAACACCCACATTGATGTTATAAATTAAAGCATATTCTTGTACAGACTGAGAAAAAGTATCAATCCTGCATACAGCTTAGCCAACTGCTCTGTTTGGTAGAGGTATTTATTAAGAACAATGAGCCACATTCTCAGCTGCCATAAATCAGGGTACAATTGACAGCAGCTGAGGATCTGTTATGGATTTATCTCCTGTTCCTCTGATGGGCTAAACACCCACAATGCCAGCTGAAGTCAAACAAACTGTACCTACAGCCATTGTGCCTGGCTGGCTGGTTCAGCACTCCTCTTTCCTCCATTCTCCTGTCCCACCCCCATCCCCTGAAGAGATGAACTTACTCTGTATGTGTGTTGTGTGCTGCGGAATGTAATTAGAGCACACAAGGTAAATAATGACAGATCAGCCTCTATTGTCTGTTGCTTAACAGCAGCAAAAGTGTCAATGCTTTCTTCAGGAGCTCAAATATAGAATAATTGTTAATTCCAAGTTAGCACTTCCTTCGGGAGGAGACCTTGTGAGAATATTTTCAAAATACACTGGCAGAAAGACAGCCCCAAAATTAAGGGGGGTGAGGAGGTGTAAACCACAAAAACAATAACAAATAGTAATAAATGTATCAGAACTGACAGCTCCTGTGTCTCAAGAGTTAGTACTGAATTGTCCTTCCAGAATGCCAGTGCTGTCCCTGGTGCTTTCCTTGGGTTGCCTAGGGCCTGAAGCTAGGCATTGTCTTTGGCTGTAAATCTAAATTAGCATCAGCTGCTATGCTCTGAGTAACAAAAATCTTTGGCTATGTGCTGTATGATGAACAATGACTGGTCTAGAACTTAGTCTGACTTAGTTGCATTAGCCAAGGCTGCTCCTCTATGTGTTTTATACTTCATTCATAGAAATTAGACGTGGCAGAGACTTATCTGATCCTCTGTTCCGGTCTCTTGCCATAGAGCTGGTCAGCTCATTTTCAGTGACATTTCACTTTGTTGAAATATGCCGTTTCATCAAAGAAAACGTTTTGTAGAAACATATCAGTTTCTATGAAGTTTTCATTGGGGTATAGTGCAGGAGAGCAAGTGATGCTCTCACACTCTAACTTTGCACCAGGGTACGGACCTGGGATGGGGGGGTCCCTTCTCTGGCTGATTGAGAATGATCTGGAAAGAAAATTTTTACTCTGAATCAGGGAGAAGAGGGACTTGAATCTGTGCCTCCCATTTCCCTAGCCAGTACCTTGGCCACCTGGCTACATATGCCTTCCCAAATTGCAAAGCTAAGGTTTTGATCCAAAAATGGAAATGGAGACAATTCAATTTCTGCAAAATCATTAAAATGGTTTTGTTTTTGTTCCAGTGCAGAAAGAAACCAAATTTCAAAACCTCGGAAGCTGCCATGAAGTGGAATTGTCTTCTTCCTTGTAAAAATAAAATATTTAGTGCTGCTGGAGCACTTTTTACTGGTAAAAAATCAGGGCACTTAAAGCTAGTGTTATATTATCCCCTATTACAAATGGGGAAACAGAGCACAGAGAACTTGAGTGAATTGCTCCCAAGATCATATAGAATGTCAAGTACAGGATCAGAAATAGAACCCAGCAGCTTGATTCTCCATTATCCAGAACCTTCTGCAGTCACCCATGCAGAGTGAGTGGAAAACACATGAAAATTATCTACCATTCTGATCTGGTAGCATTTTACACCCACTTTGCACTTTAAATGACTGCACAAGGTGCAGAGCAACAGAGAATTGGGCCCCTGGTTTCCTGACTCATGTTCCCAAGTTCTGCAGCAGTCTGCTTTTCAATCTGCCTTTGTAAGCTTCTTGCCTAAAAACATACCACTTTTGCTATCAAACTCACTTTCTACTTACCCACAGGATAATGACCTGTAAAATCCACACTAGTTACACTACTTTGACAAAGAACAAATACTCTTTGCAATGCATAATTTCATAAAGGTTAGCTTGTCTGGAGACTGCCACTTAGCACAAACACTGAATCATAGAAATGTAGGGCTGGAAGGGACCTCGAGAGTTCAAGTCCAATCCCCTGCACTGAGGCAAGACCAACTAAACCTAGACCATCCCCGACAGCTGTTTATGTAGTCTGTTCTTAAAAACATGGCCCCTCCTCAGACCATCCGTAGCCAATGGAGGGGCTGTGGGGGGCCCCAGGCCTCTGTGGGGGTGGGGAGGTTGGGCAGAAACTGCCCCCCAGCGCGAGCCGGTGGAGCAGAGCAGAGCAGACTGGGGCTGGGTTGCTCCATTTCCTGCCACCCTGTGACTGCAGGGCAGCCAGGCCCGACCCCACACTCATGGGACGGCCGGGAAGTGGAGCGACCCGGCCCCAGCCCACTCCATTCTGCTCCCCTGGCTCCCAGCTTTGGTGGGTAGGGGAGAACTGCCCCCCAGCTCTCACTGGCGGCATGGCTGGGAGCCAGCAGAGCAGAGCAGGCTGGGGTTGGGTCACTCCCCTTACCGCCACCGGTGAGTGCAGGCCTGATCCCTGCTGCAGTCCTCAGGGCAGTGGGAGGGGCTGAGGCGGAGCAGGGGCAGGAAGAGGCGGGGTGGGGCAGAGCAGGGGCTTTGGGGAAGGGGTAGAGCGGGGGCGAGGCTGGGGCAGAGCAAGGGCAGGGGCCATGGGGAAGAGGTGGAGTAGGAGCTGGAACAGCATGCATCTGCATAGGGCACCAGTAAATTTGGGTGCCTCAAATTTCCTGGTGCCCTACTCAGCTGTGTACTTTGCGTATGGGTAAGGACAGCCCTGCTGCTCCTCTCTGCTTTGTTACTGAGTCCTTCATCCTCTCTCTCTGAAAAGTTACCCCCGTCACCACCCTCCTGAGGAATTATTCAGGTTCTCTTAAAGTGTAGTAAAATATTTTAATAAAAAATGAAACATAATAATCCCATCATTAAAATTCCAAACAAACTTGAGGGAATATACAAGGGAGGAGAAAAGAGGTGGGGAAGGTCAAACAGTGATCTTATTAAAAACACCTTTTGGGGGAAATGAAGGTGCTCTAAAAGAGTCAGGTGAAGGTGTCTGAGATAAGTGTCCAAAGGGAGAGGGCACACTGCTGCAAAGGCAAATAACAAGGCACCTTGAATGACGGGTGGATATTGTGTCTTTTGCTCTTTACACAACAAAAAACAATATAAGGAAACCACAGGAACATAGTTTGATCCTGTGATGGGGTGGATTGGCCCTGCACTGGTATGGAGGGAGTTAAATCCTTCCCTTGTAGTAGAGGAAGCCCCACCCCTGAGGCACTGCTGCCCATGCTCCACCTCGAATTCAGGTATAAAAGCCTGCAGAGCTGCTCAGTCAGGGCAGACTGCTGAGGAGGAAGGACAGTTGGCAGGGGCTCCAGCCCAGGAGCCATTACAGCCTTTACCCATAAGAGCTGAAGAGCCAGAAACCTAGTCTAGAGGCCTGCCATTATCGGAACCCCAGGGAGTGTCTGGTGCTGAGGAGCCTGGAGACCCCAATACCGTATGGACCACTGCTGCAGGAGAGCCAGTAGGAAGCGACCCAGGGAGGGGTACCTCCCATCCTTATAAAGGTCAGTGTGTTTTGGTAGGATTCCCTGCTGACCCCATGGTGGACTGCTCCGACGCTGGCAGGGCCCTGGGTCGGGGCCCAGTGGAGTTGGATGGGCCCAGGCTCCCCTACTGGGGGCTGCCACCCCCTTGTGATGGCCCCTAGGCACCAGCCACTAGGCCCACTATTTTGCCTCCAAAGGTGGTAGTATTGACTCTGGCTGCTAGGCTGCCCTAGCCCACTTGGAGGGGGAATTAGGAGGACTCTGGCCATTGGGCCCCACTGTGCTGACTACTGGGGCAGGAGGGTTAGCAAATGGACATAGGCAGAGGTGGGGTTACCTCCCTCCCCCATGACTTAAGGGGTTGACTAGGTACAAAGCCCACCACAGGTCCCAAATAACCATGTTTACTAAACATACACAAACATGCCAGACCTAGTTTTGGAAAGGACCGCTCAGTGCAAAAGATAGATAATAAAGCCTACTCACAGGACTGAAGACTGGTAACTTGCTGCTTTATTCAGCTGCATCACAAACAGTGTGGGGGCACCTCCCACTGAATCAAACAGGAAGTAAGAGTGGGGTGTGCGGACCTTGCATGAACAATGCACAAAGTAGTAAGGAAGAGAATATGGGAAACAGGTTAACAAGAGAAAGCATAAAGTCGTAAGTGGCCTTGTAAATAACATGTAGCTAGTAGATCTAGAAATAGTAAGATGAGTAACTCGTAATAAGCTTGCAGCTGCAGCTTTACTTACTACCATACTTTGCAGCTCAGATAGTTCATGGGATTGATTACAAAAAATAGGCAAGTCATAAAGTGTGTGATAAATATTAACCAATAGTATTAAGTGTAAGGGTATACATAAACTGATTTATGTACATTGGATGTGTATTATACCTTATATCCACCCTTTACTCTTGATCAACTCAAGCTTAGTATGATTGTATGCCAATCACTAATCTTCAGTGAGTCTGGAGTTGAACTGATTTCTTGGATTTCAGAAAACTAGATAAAGTGTTCTCTCAGAACTGGATGAGATGTTCTGGGTAAGCCAAGTGGAAAAGGTCTCAGAGGGAATCCCAACAGGAAGGAGCATTGCTTCATCCCATAATACTCTACCACATCTCACTATATACATGAGGTTGCTCTGATGGGTTTCTGGCAGCTACTGAAGCACAGAACATAGTGAGCACCACAGCTGGGCTCCTAAACTATTTAAAGGAATTAAAAAAATTATTAAAGCTAATGTTAAAGTACACAAGTTTAAGAAAGGAGTGTCCATACAGCTCATCCCTCATGGTATTGCTGATGTCCGGTGATATGATCTATGTAGATTTCCCTCTACTACCTGATGGCATCTGACACCATGAGTTGCCACATCAGCCGAGCGTAGCGCTGACTGATTCTGCATTCTTTCAACACTGGTTCATTATTGGTGTCCCATGTGCCCTGGGCTCTGATCAGCACATCTGTCTGAACCTGGTAACCCTTAGCTCTCTAGGTGTTGGCCAGAGGGGTGTATTTCTCCACCTTTCAAGCTTGGGCATCACAGAAGGCCTGGGTCCTGTTCTCAAATGGTACTGTGACGTCCACCAGGATGATCTTCTTCCGGTCCTCATTGGTGATGATCATGTCCGGTCCCAGTTAGCTGTCGGTTCTGGGGATGGTGACAATTTGGCAAGATGGGCACTGGCCAGCTAGAGTGATCAAAGAAGAGTCATCTCACTCAGTCAGTAATCACTGATAAAAGCAAAATCTTATGAAGGAGTCATAAGCATCTACTCAAGACTAAGGAGTTGGTAGAGACAAGTGAAGTGAGAGCAGACACACAAATTAAAAATAATTCACAAATTGATTCTTATTGACTGAGACTGAACAGTCTGTTACAGACAAGGACTTGCCTAAGGAGGATTTGCAATTTTGCAGTTCAGGAGGATTGCTGAAACGCTCTAAAAGACTGATCAAGACATCTTAAGGTTGTGTTAAAGCAACCTGAGGAATTCTTAAGTACTATATTTGTTTTAGTTCGGACAGGATTTTAGAAAGGAATCTAAAAAGATGCTTATAAAGAAATATAACAGAACTTTTATTTTTTCTATCCAAGTCATATATGGATACTGTCCGCATTAAACCCATAGGCTGTACTTGATTCTTCAGTGAGATAACACAGTGTAAGAGAACTGTACCCTTCTATTAGCCACCTGAGAGTATAGGCAGCTGCTCTCCCTCTGAGCACCTTGCACAGGGAATTCCTTCCCTTTTATCTTCAGATAAAATCCTATCAGCCTGGGTTTTAGAGAAATTGTACCATCTCAGTCACATTGCCCTTGCATCTGTTGCTCATCTGTACAGAGCAGCTTTAATTCAGCAGGGAGTTTCAAGCTGTCACCTGCCTGTAATGAGAATTTTTCCCCCCCAATGCTAAGTTTCTCATTTGACTGTGCAGTTTTTCCCTAAACAAATGTAGACTCAGAAGATGAAGAGACGCTCTTCTTCCTTCCCCCTTTCTCTGGGAACTCATTCTCTAGTCAGGGTTGTTTTTTTTATTTTCTCCTACTTCCAGTCTCACAAGCCTTTTGTGTTTGAATCTCTTTTCTCTAGAGATTTTACTAGAGACCTGTCTGTACCATTAGTCTCAGGTATGTTTCAGAGTTGCTTTCCCCACTGCCCCTTCTCAACAAATTATCTCTTTAAATTCATTTTCATTTCCCTAACTTTTTGTAATCCATTGACTAGGAAAACATTTCCACAATACAGAAGGTCACCTCAGGCCATCAATTTTTAAGCACAGTCCTCTTGTTTTCAGTGAGAAACTCCACTTTAGCTCCCTGAGGCAGAAACGTAAGTTAGGCAGTTATCCTTATACATGAAAGGCCAAATTGTGGCATTTAGCCACTGGCCCGAGTAGGAGGTTCGGAGCCATATATTCCCCATGGGAAATTCAAGAATGACTGTGCCACAGCAATAGTATCCAAACATTTTAGCCTCCCCTCATAACAAATCCTGCGTACACTGACTAGAGTTGAGGCTTGTTTCACTGTGAGCTCCTCCTAAGCCTTTTTCCCCTGCAGTGTGGTTCTATTCATTCATATATAGCAACAAAGCCCCAACCTTGTCTCAGTGGGTCCTGTGCTTCCTGGCAGATTACGCTAGCCTCAGAGACTCACTGTGACTCTTCACATTGCCCTTCTCTCTCTAGAGAGAAGGGTCACAGCCTACTGAGCCATTTTCATCATAAGCCAGCAAGGGAGGTGAGGAGAAGCTATCCTCCCTCGCACAGTCTCTATTGTCTCCCAGTCCTAGTGATTAGTTGGGGAAGGGAGTGGGGAGCCCGGGCCCACCTTCTACTCCGTGCTCTAGCCCAGGGACCCTGATAGTAGCAGCTCTTGGTAACTGACTTTTTGGAAACAGGACAAGTAAGATTCCCTGGGCTACTTCCCCACAGCAGCCCCCACTTCCTCAATATCTAAGTCACCCTTACCTCAGGGCCTCCTTTCTCGTGCCTGATGGAGTTTGTACTGCTCAGTTTCTCCAGCAGCTCCTGACACACGCAGCCCCACCTGACTAAGTGGGAGGCATTTAACTAGTTTCAGCCAGCCCCTATTTGCTTCAGATGTCCCAATCAACTTAGCTGTCTCCACTCCTTTCTGGAAGGATCTTAATTGGCCCCAGGTGTCTTGATTAACCTGGAGCAACTGCCATTTGGTTATCATGGTAACAGGGATTTGTTTAGCCTGGGGCTAACATACCTGTTTCTCACTACTTTCCTATAGCCATCTGGCCTTGCCCCATCACAATATATATATACTTTCAATCTTAATATGTATTTGTTGCTACCAGACTTATTATATTGGCTAGGTCTAAAATGTGCTTTTGTCACTCACTGGATCTGCCACCTGTCTCTACTAGCTCCACCTATCTTAGATCATGTTCCCCTGTTCATCTTTCATTTAACTGGAAAAATGTTAGCATTGTGCTGTTGCTGTTCTCCTTCAAACGGGTTGTAAATATTAAAAAGAAGAACGCAGTCCCTGCGTGGTATCCAATGGTAAACTTTCACCGCTCTAGCAGCTACTACATATCTTTGGGTTTTCTCGCCAACAAGCTCTTTTATCATGACCTATAGCAGTCACTTTAAATGTAGCAAATAAGGCAAGTTAAATAATGTAAATTTATATTGTGCAGAGGTCACGGATAAATAATTCAGCTTAAATATTAATTATTTTATAAGGGAAATTCTCTTTATGAAAGAGAATCTCCATTGTTAAATATATCTATTTTATTCTCTCTCCCAGTGGGCTTGTGCACAGTTCAAACTATTACTATATTTGAACAAAGCTGTGAAGAATCAATTAACCACTGTCTCCTCTAAGGGAAGTAGTCATTTCTAAGGGCAAAATTCAGCAATGATTAGTGGCCTTCAATCTACCAAAAGCACATTCAGTTGTCATGCTGCACTGGCTGAATCTTTCCTTAGTGCTGTCAAGGAACTCTCACCTTATTGCATTTGAGGTTGCCACTCTATGGCTTCATGAACGAAGGAAGTAAGGGGTAGGCTGGGTCCCCAGGATCACTATTGGTATTTCAACATGCCTAATGATAATTTGCCAGTCAAGAAAGAAAGTCCCTGCTTGCAGCTTTCTGAACATTCCTGTGTTCTTAAAGATGTGAGTATCATGCACCTTCCCTGACTGGCCAACGTTGATAAAGCATCCCCACTGAGCCACCAATGCTTGCATAACCATAGAAAAGTAGCCATTTCTCTTGCTGTACTCTGGCAAGGTGGTCTGGTGCCAAAATAGGGATGTGCAGGCCACTGCACACTGCTCCACTGCAGTTCGACTCCATTGCTGCAAATCCATCCACTATGTCCTGCACATTGCTGAGAGTCACAATTCTGCATAGCAGGAGATGATCAATAGCCCAGCGCACTTGCATAACAGTAGCCCCCAGAGTGGATTTTCCATCTCCAAAATGATTTGCTACTGACCAGTAGCAATCTGGCATTGCAAGTTTCCACAATGTGATTGCCACTTGCTTCTCCACTGTCAGTGCAGCTCTCATTTTGGTGTCCCTACACTGGAGAGCTGGGCACAGAGATCCAAGAATGTGGCCTTGAGCATCCGAAAATTCTGCAGCCACTGTTTGTCATCCCAAGCCTGCATTAAGATGCAGTCCCAGAATCAGTGCTTGTTTCTGAGGCCCAGATGTGGCACTCCACCATCTGCAGTTGCTCCATGAATGCCACCAACAACCTTGAATTGGTCTTGCTATGTCCCACAGCAATCTGTCCTTCAAGAAAACTTCTTGTTCCCTGCTGATTTGGTTCTTCATACAGTTCTGCAGATACCAGAGGACTGTGCATCCTGTGTTTGCAATGCTTAAGAAAACAGTGCAGAGCTGTTCAGGCTCTATGCGTCTGTTAGAGACCATGGACAGTGAGGAGGGCTCCATGAGTTCGTGGGATTTTTGAAAAGATGCGAAAATTATGGCATATAGATACCATTACGGGAGGGAGACAGTTGCACACAGGGAAGTTGACCCCTTGCTCCCAGTTACCCACTGTGTGACTCGTTTCTGCCCCACCATGCATTGCTAAAATTTCCCAAAAGACTGCGCTGGACGGTGGTGGGTTGCGCTGGACAGTGGTGGGTTGCACACTGGGATACCTACCCATGGTGCACCCCAGTGTGCATCAACACAAGCACGCCTCTTGAGTACATGCAGCACCAACACAAGGAGCAAAGTTTGCACACATATAAGCAATATACTAACTGCAATGGCTATACGTAACTTGTATAGACCAAAGTTTGTAGCGTAGGCATAACCTATAAGTACTTGCATAGGTCTGATAGTAGAGGGCTCTTTGATCTAGCAGACAAAGGCAGAAAAAGATCCAGTGGGTGGAAGCTGAAGCCAGACTAATTCAGATCAGAAAGGCACAGATATCTATTTTTTTTTTTTTTTTTTTTTAAACAGTAGGAGTCATTAATCAATGGAACAACTTGCCTGGGAAGGCAGTAGGTTCTTGGTCACTTGAAATCTTTACATCAAGATTGGAAGCCTCTTTCTAAAAGACAAGTTATGGGCTTGATGCAGAAATTGTTAGGTAATAGTCTAAGGCAGGGGTGGGCAAACTACAGCCCGTGGGCAGGATCCAGCCCCTCAGGGCTTTGGATCCGGCCCACGGGATTGCCACCCCTGTGCCTCCCCCAAAGTTCCCATTGGCTGGGAACGGGGAACCGTGGCAAATGGGAGCATTGGAAGAGGTACCCACAGGCAACAGCAACACGCAGAGCCCTCTGCCCCTCCTCCCTCAGGGGCCACAGGGATGTGGTGCCAGCCGCTTCCCGGAGCAGAGTGGGGCCAGGGCCAGGGCAGGCAGGGAGCCTGCCCTGGCCTTGGTGCGCACCACTGCCACCCCGGAGCCACTCCAGGGAAGCTGCACCGGGCCGGAGCCTGCACCCTGAACCACTCCAGCACCCCAACTTCCTGCCCTGAGCCCCTTGCTGTACCTCACACCCCTCCTGCATCCCAACCCCTTGCCCTGTGCCCCCCTGCACTCCACACCCCTCCCTGCACCACTGCTCTGAGCCCACTCCCACACTGTGCACCCCTCCTGCACCCCAATGCCCTTCCCTGTACCTCGCACCCCTCCTGCACCCCAATTCCCTTCCTTAGTAGGCTGGACTCGTACACCCCTCCTCTGCCCCAGCCCCTTGCCCTGAGCCCCTTCCTGCACACCACACCCCCTCCCACACCCACACGCCCTCCCAAAACTGAACCCCCTGCCCTGGCCCTACATTCATGGCCCTGCATGCAATTTCCCCCCCAGATGTAGCCCTTGGGCCAAAAAGTTTGCCCACCCCTGGTCTAAGGCCTTTGTTTCACAGGTCAGACAAGATGATCATAATGGTCCCTTCTGGCCTTAACATCTATGAATCAAAGGCATATGGTCTGTTACTTTGATTAAAGTACTATAAGAGTGGTGTAACAAGAATTTTTATTCATAACTTGGTTTTGGAGTGCCTATCAAATCATTAGAATTTGGGAGACATAGAATGAATAAGTCTAAGTGAGGCATGGCAAAGGAAAGATATCATACTAACTATGTTCTTTAAAGTATTCACTCAGGCTGGCATTTCCAAAGGCTCCTAACTCTCTCTTATGCTCTACTACTACTTCATTTCTTTTTAAATATATTTAAATTTTTGTTGGCTAATAGGATTGTTCCTGCAACCCTGGCCATTTTATTTGAAGGTTCCTTTGGTTTTCAAGCTCTTCTTAATTTTAAATTGACTGGAATGAATTAAAAACCAGTGACTAGATCTGAAGGAGGCCAGTGTGATTAAGAAGTTTATAAAAGGGCAGGACTGATGGAATAAACCAGTCAGGCTGGGTCAGAAATGGTTAACCACATTAGCTTTTCAGCTTTATTCGCCCATTTTAATCCATTCTCATTAAATTAAAGGGAATAAACAAGCACCATACCTCTGGTATTTCTGAAACTGACTTTCACTTTCAAGCCAAGGTGTCTGCCAAAAGATGTCCTTGGTCCAGCCACAGCTTGCACCGAATAGTCTCCTAACTGAAGAGAGAACCTAGCATTTTAAAAATAAAATAAATATACATACATCTTTTTATACTAATCAGGAGATGGGTTTTTCTAAATACCATTATAGTTAATGATATTCATAATAGTCATGTTATTTCAGACTACAAGGTTTAAATAAGACACCCTATTTCTATGTTAAAAGTAAAACCATTATTTTATCTGTATTACATTTTGCAAATATTACTTTAAAATGTAACATTTTCCTGCTTTGATTGCAAAAGAACTCTGCAGGAGAACCTGTGACACTGGGAGGCAATGGAACCCGTGTACAGTAAAATCATGTCTTTTCAGAGTAATTCAATGAAGGGCTGATCCTACAACTTTTACTCAAGGGGGACTTTGATTTAGTAAGGAATGTAGGATTTCACCCTAGAAGTGAAAATTCTTCAGAATTCGAATTTCTATTTGTACTTTGCAGTCCACTGAAATGACATGAGACTTTCTTTCTATTTCACTATCAGTGGTTTTACTATATCTGAGACCAATATATGGGTAGGCAGGACTCACTGTACTTCTTTCAAGCAACTGTCACCACTGCCCTAAAGCAAAGCAATTAACATGTAGTGTATATTGTAGTTGAGTTGAGAAGGAAGGATGATTAGGATGAATAGATGCATTAGGGAGACAGCATGGTCTATGGATAGAGCAGATGCATGATAGTCAGTAAACCTGGGACTTATCCCCAACTGCACTAAGGATTTACAATTTGACCATAGCCACCCCCATGCTTCAGTTTCCCTCCCAGTAAACATAATACATATTCATCACTATAAAACATTTTACTCGGATGCAAGCTGCTATGTAACTGCAAATACAAAATATCATTACAGTATTGCAACCCCCAAGCATTCAAAATTCAAAGGTCAGCCTCAAAAAAATCAGATTAGCTTAAAAATCATGAAGTTTTTTCAAAGAGTAATACATGTTGGCATGACACTGGCTGGCCACGTACCAGCTCATGTCAAGGTCCACATGTCTGAACTGGACACTTACAGATACTAGATACTTAGACCTAGCTGGAATCTGTCTGGCTCACTTGTGGGTTAATATTGATAAAAGATATATTAGAATTCTAAGCATGTGTTTAGTGTTTGGACTGTATCTAATGCTTCTGAGTTGCTGCATGCATTAATCTTATTTCTAATATCTGTGCTCCATACTATAATGTAATATTTGAGCAGTTTGTAGTGTGAGCCTCTGTGACTATGTGAATCGTCATACAGGAGAGCGACATTAAAAAAGCAGCTCTTCATGCTAATTAATAAATTGTTATGCCCCTCCTGAAAGAGACCTATCAATACTAGACACGCTCCGACTGAACCTTGCAACTGAAAACTCTCCACATCTGGATTAAGGAATCATCAACACAAGAACTAAAGATTCATATTGTTGCTCTGCTCTTCTCCCTGTGAAGATGAGTCATGCAAATGGATTCCTCCCATCATCTATGTTTGCAGCTCAGAGCACGTGGCAAGAGGGGGATAAAAACCCCAAATCAAAGGAGCTATGGATCTCTATGCTTCTTGGGCTCCTGATGTGGGCAAGGTGTTTCTATGCATAAGCAAGAGATCCCCAGATGCTTAGCCTGGATTAGCCCTAAAGGACAAATACAGCTTGCTGATTATAGAAGCCTATATTAGCTTTTAAAAGGTAAGATGGTAACTCATTTGTGTGTGTGTGTATATTTGCCTTCTTTACCCTTATAAATAACTCTCTAATTTCCTTTTCCTATTTAATCAATCTTCATATAGTTTATTACTGGATTGGCTACAAGTGTTCTCCTTCATGTGAGATCAAAGGTGCAATTGACCTGGGGTAAGTGACTGGTCCTTTGAGATTAGGAATAACCTGAATATTACTGTGATTCTTCGTGCAAAGGGCTATCTATCACAGAGATACACTCACCTGGGTAGACATCTGGCAAGACAGACTGGAGTGTACCTTAGGGACCTGTCTGTGACTCCATGTTAGGTCTACTAAAGTTCCTGAGGAGTCTACACACATGGTGCTGTTGGTTGGTCAAATCTAAATTTCAAACTCACAACCAATTTGGAGTTTGTGCCCTGATTCTTAGCAGTCTGCCTGAGGTTTATACTCACTCTTGCATCACCATTGGGAGCATCACAGTTGGGTTATTCCTATTTATCTTCTGGCTTCTGATCCTTTTAATATCAGGTAACATTTTCAGTCTTTTCTCTGCAATCAACACTTGACATTTAAAAGAAAAACTTTTTTACATAATCACTTGGGGTTGGGGTTTTAAGAAAAACACCAAATAACATGCAATTTGTGATTAAAAATCATGAACTGACAACGTTATGTTGTTTAAATGCTTGTGAGAATGTCCGATTATAATTTGACACATACTGGCCCAAATTTTTCCAAGGTGACCAATGATTTTTTGGTTCCCTAACTTGATTTTCTGACCCTGATTTTCAGGAAGTGCTGAGTATCCCCTTCTGAAAATCAGGCCTCTTTAAGGTGTCTCAAGTTGAGTACACAAACTAAGGCATACAGAATTCATAGTCGCTGGAAAATTTAGGACACTTGTTATCTGATGGGGAGGAAAGAATAACACGCACAGCTTTTCCATAGAGAACTAAAATATAGTCTACTGCTGAGAGCCACTAAATCAAATTGTAAACCCTGTATATGAAGCAAACCACTTCAAGCCAGGGGATGCAGCAGCACCCCTAGTTCCAGTACCTGTAGCTACTGGTCTCAAGAATCCACTGCCACACCTATTCTCCTTTTCTCATGGCTTCTGCTCCCCCCCCCCCCCCCAATTCTCAAAATGTTTTCTAGTTTTTTCCACAGACTGTTTAGGATGAAATTAACTACACACGGATCATCCCGGCAGCTACAAGTTTTTGGTTCCTGTCACCTTCACAACAATTTTTTGCCTTGGTCTTTCAACATTCTATTAAATGGAGGAGGAAACAGAGCAGGCTGTCATGAAGTGAGCTGTAGCTCACGAAAACTTATGCTCAAATAAATTGGTTAGTCTCTAAAGTGCCACAAGTACTCCTTTTTCTTTTTGCAAATACCATCACTGCTATTTTTCAGTCTGACAGCCAGCAGCATATTGCAGTTAAGGCACTACCTATGTGGAAATGTGCCAAGACACAGGTTCAAGGCTTACCACCGCTCACTTTTTCACTGTCAAGATATCAACCATCCTTTGACATATCTGCTGAGTTATAAAGAGAAAGTGATTCACATCCGATGTTGAATTTGAGGGCTTTTGTCCCCACCAATGAAGGAAAAAAAGGACAGTGCACTCTCATGCTATGCTGAATAGCACTTCAGTGTTTGTTTCTATCCTGCTACTGTTTTCATGCTGTCCTATTCTTTGGCCGGGCAGCTCTGCTCCTCCGTGATAGAAGAAAAGGGACACAGGAATGGCAGAGGCAGTGGTTTCAGACAGAATTTTCCAGGACATATTTCACATTTAAACTAGTAACTTTGCCAATATTGCCACTAGACACAGAAGACAAATATTTTTCCACTCTTTTTAAAAAATAATTTAAAGAATAAATGGACACAAATCAGACGTCAAGAATTATAACATTCAAAAACCAGTCGGAGAACACTTCAATCTCCCTGGTCACTTGATTACAGACCTAAAAGTGGCAATTCTTCAAATTCAAACAAAAAAACTTCAAAAACAGTCTCCAACAAGAAACTGCTGAATCGGAATTAATTTGCAAACTGGACACCATTAAATTAGGCTTGAATAAAGACTGGGCGTAGATGGGTTATTACACAAAGTAAAACTATTTCCCTGTGCTTATTTTTTCCCCTTACTGTTACTTACACCTTCTTGTCAACTGTTGGAAATGGGCCATCCTGATGATCACTACAAAAGGTTTTTTTTCACTTGCTGATAATAGCTCACCTTAACTGATCACTCTCATTATAGTGAGTATAGCAACACCCATTTTTTCATGTTCTGTGTGTGTGTGTATATATCTTCCTCCTGTATTTTTCACTGCATGCACCCGATGAAGTAGGTTTTAGCCCACAAAAGCTTATGCTCAAATAAATAAATGTGTTAGTCTCTAAGGTGCCACAAGTACTCCTCGTTCTTTTTGCTGATACCAACTAACACGGCTACCACTCTGAAACCTGTTCTTATTTCAGTGACTCCTCTCTGTCCTTTGGAACCAGTATAGCTGTAATCAATTCTAAACACACAAACAGAAAAGGATCAGGGAAAGAGAGCGATAGGAAGAGAAAAAAGGCACTCTAAATTTTGGATAAAAGCTACCAACTAATCAGTAATCAAAGGGTAAGTAGCACTGAGCCAAGCACCTGAAGTAGTCTGATAAAAGAAATTGTGCAGTGATATATGAAATACTGAACTAACACATCTCAGCCTGACCACATTTGCTTGTATGTGTGTTATTCCTTTTCCCCATCACTTTGTTATTTGTCTCTTTAGGTTGTAGGCAGGAAACGTGTCTTCCTGGATATCTATAAAGTGCATAGGAATACCCAGTTCTGCTATCATACAGATAATAAATTATTAGAACAATAATATTATTTCCACTGTCTTGTCCTTGAGAAGGGAAAACATAGCTCAGGTCCTTACACTGTCAGCTAGTGCCATTTGTGATGTGAATACCTCTATAATTGGAACTAGTCGTAAATCACCAATTCCTTTCATGTGGGCCATCAAACCGCTTACAGGTGATAACAACTTCCAAACTCTGCTGACCTGGAGACCTAGCAGTGAAAGGCTATAGAGCCCATTGCCAATTTCTGGAGCCATCTTTTTCTATTTATTTTATGCTGCTATAGAATTTGCTTGCTGTGAGGTCTAGGGCTAAGATGCCACTGTATGAAAGAGAGTGAAAAGACTGGGGTTGCTTATCTTAGAAAGGAGACAAATAAGAGGGGGATAAAATTATATAAAATAATGAATGCTCTAGAGAAGATAGATTGGGAACTTCTGTTCTGCCTGTTCATAACACAAGGACAAGGGAACATTCAATTAAATTGAATGTTTGGAATTCAAAACTGATAAAAGGAAATTCTGTTTCACACAATGTGCAATTGAGCCATGGAACTCATTGCCACATGAAGGCCAAGAATTTAAACAGGATTCAAAAAAAGATTCCATATTTATATGGATAATGAGAATATCCAGAATTACAATTAATGGCAATACAATTTTTTGAAAGGGCTATTAAACCTCATGCTTAGGGATTGGTTTGAGATCTAATTACCAGAGACCAAGATGAGAACTAATGTAGGAGGGCAGATTATTTCACATCACCCTACTGCACAGCTTTTAGGCCCTCCTCTGAAACATATGATTCCGACCACTGCTGGAAACAGGATACTGAACTGGATGGATGTGAGCCAGTCTGACAATTCATACAACGGCACAGAATGCAGAGGGCGCTCTAGACCTGAGGTTATTAATAGCTGAATGAAAAAAAAGGTGGGAGGGTTTTAGATAATAATATGCTCTATCTCCCTCCTGTCCAGCCATTGAGAGCATTCTGTACATATTGGTGGCTATTGGAGTTTGATCATTTGCTTTTGCATGTTTAATTGCTCACCATTACCCATAAATCTCCATCAGTTTTGTCTTATTATTCCTATGGTGCTGATAAATTGTTTCTGTTTTCATGAAAGGAAGCATAACATTTCTGTGCAACTCTAGTGTGATAAGCTGCCTAACTGACTCTGGTATGGTTGTTATCACAGTATTTGTGGGTATAACATCTGCTTTATTGGCTGTGGCCTATTTTCTCTATAGTGATTTTCATTTTTCATTAAATAAAAGACCTGAATCACTGATTCAAAACAAGACAGTTTTTCTTTCTTTATCCTTTCTGTGGTCAGATATGTTAAAACTAGAGGATACAACCTCAGATCCAACTTCCCCCGTCCCCTGAACTCTGGAGAAGTTTGAACTCAGATCCAGTTCCAGACCTCATAGCTAGCCGAGCTAAGTCACTATCTCAGATCCCCAACACCCTGAGCTTTGAGGAAGTTCAGATCCAAATCAAGATATGAATGTTTTGGCTAATGTCCATTTTTAATTAAAACAAAGTAAAGATCTTGAGAGGGAGAAAAGTCATTTAAATACACAGTATATTTTAGATTTTGATGACTTTGTTCTCTATCATATTAAACTAAAATGGCTTTCACTCTCTCAGATGCTTTTCAGGGGGACAATAACTAAGAACTGTTTTACTTATATTTCCTTATCTGCTCTCTAACTGCCCAGGAGGGATATGGCAACACCCAAGAATCACCTAATTACCTGTTATTCAAGCTGTCTCTCCTATTTGAGCTAAAAATCCCAATAACATTCTTCCCTGGTAATAGAGTCACCTCTTGCTAAACTTCCCCCCCCCCCCGCCCCTCTGTCCTTTTGTTAAACTACAATTAAACTCCCTCACCTCTCAGTCATTTTTCTCAGCTCAATGAGCTTCCTATTAATTTAATATTTTCACATGTGCTCTTGAAAATCTTGAATTCACCAGTCTCCTTACATGCCCTCTTATGTTTCCTATACAAGAGTTTGAGCTGCTCCTAGGCAGCCTTTCATGTACCTGCTGGAAATGAACACTTTCTTCAGGCAGGGTTTTTTCTTGTAAACAATCTATTAGAACAAATTATTAAACAAAAGCTCCCATTGAAACTCAAGGCAAAGCTTCCAATGACTTCAATGGAAGTAAAATTGGGTCCAAAGTTTGTTCTTTCCTGCCATAAAAATCATAAACAAAAACAATCTCCCACTAAAAATCATTATCAACAATAGAGAGGGATTGGAGGGGTTGTTCTGACAGACTAACCACCTTTGCTTTAAAAAAAATTCATGTATAGCCACAACTTACGCTAAATATAATTTTCACATTGACTTGGGAGTATGAGTGAGATTAATATCAGCTTAGAAAGCAGCCATGCTGGAGGGAGTAAGTAGTCTCCTTGGCTAACTATGGTTTCATTCTAGAAGAGCATGATACTACAAGCACACAGCTTAGACATGCTTAGTCTTACTTTCAGAGGGGCCTAATGGCACATAATTCTCCACTCTGCTGCACGAGTTTGACACTGAGGTAACTCCATTGACTACAACAGTTACAACTCTCTAAAAATGGTGTGAATAAGCGGTGGATCAGTCCCAAAGTCTGGACATGGGCAAACTCTCCCAAGTTCTGGTATGTTTTGGATTTCGTCTTGACACATTATTAGAGATAGGAGCCAAAAACAATGTTTAGTTCCACCTGGAGCTGGTGTATGCAAAAAGAAAGTTTGAAATAGAAATGCTCTATTATAGAATGGAATATTGATGCTATGTCATAATGAGGTAATGCTTATTGCATGAAGCTAAATTAGTTTAAGCAGAATACAAACAGGTTTAATTTTGTCTATATTAGGATTTTGAGCCGAATGAAATAAGTGCTTTTAGTTCTGGCAGTGCAAGATTTCTAATGTAGACAAAGCCCAGAGATCAAGAGGGAAAGGGGGAGAGGTGCTACCAACTCCTCTTCTCAGGTTTTTAATTCTGATTGCACAGGGAGAAAGGGAAAACAACCAACAAAATCCCCAGTAGTTTGTTAAAGAAATTATATTTGCATTTGAATTGATAATCTCGAGGTGAGAGGCAAAGCCCCTTACCAATCCCTAGAGCCAATCAGAGCTCCTTTTTTCAGAGCTCCTATGTCTCTGGGCTCTACTCCCAAGACACCCTAGAAGAAACAAACAATAAAACTAACAGGAGGGCTTACAAAGTCCCCACAGACTTATAGACATTCAGATTCAGAGAACAGAATGACACTTTAAAGTCCCACCCTCACCACCACCACATACACACACACACACAATTTGATTTAAATTAGTATAGCTACAGTATATATAGGGGCTAACAGACATAAATGTCATACTGAAGTTCATATTCAAAACCCAGGTGCCACAGATCTCCCATTTAAATGCACCCTACTTCTCATGTATTTTCCCATCTGTTTCTCACTGAGTTTGTTTATACAGCCACAGAGAACAAATATGCAATGTATTATTTATTTTGTACAGGCAGGAGAGTGGAGTGCAAAAAGCAAAGATAGCATCCTGAATCAAACATCCACGTCTCATCAAGACTTCATTAGTACATCTAATCATGGAAAAAGCCACACCCACACAACCGTCATAAAAAAGGTAATGACTGCTAATAAAGAGATCCGTGGAAAACAATGCTGAGTTCTAAAGAAAGTAGGAGCACCCATCCTAAAATACAGCAACCTCATCTTCTGGCAAACACACAAGTGCTTCATTCAGGTAAGACCAGACTGTCAATCTCTCTTCACAATGCATATGAGTCTGCTGGTTGATAATGTTAAATTGAAGACGTGATGGCTTTAAGCCATGATGAGAGCTGTCAGTTTCTCATGGCAAATTATGGAGAAGTCACAGTGACAATGTCACAGTTCATGGAAATAATGGCAACATTCTGACAAGTCAGACATGTATTATAGTACCTGAACTGTCTTTGCGGAACCAGAGTGCTATACTTGCCCCTTACATAGGAGCATGGCTATCATTTCTTGCCCTGTATTTGACTGAGTTGCTGGGAAACTTCCATGCGAGTACACCAATTCGGTCCCTTATTTTCCTGCAACATTGTCACCGATCCCTGCTCTCTAAAAGCCTCCTGAATATTATTCCAAGATTACAGGATGGTGTACAGACATGGATCCAGGAGCAATCAAGACAGAAGCTAGGTTGGGCATAGTGCAAAGAGTAGGAGAGAACAGAGGAGGAGATGAGGACGAAGATGAAGGCAGTAGCCGAGTTATGGAGAGCTTTGAAGTTGAGGAGAAAGAGCCTGAATTTTAAAGAAGGTTCCTAGTACAGATTCAGAAAAGTAGGAGACATGGTGAAAGTGGCACTAAAGGAAGAATATCTTGGATATTGTTTTGAACTACAGGTTACATTCTTAACGCTGTGAATACAGTTGCTTACCTACTCATTTCCCCCAGGCACCTGCTTCCTCACCCACACATCCATCAGAAAAATCTCCAGATGTCAAAAATCATGGGCAGACTTTTAAATAATCTAAAAATAATGGAATTCATGACTGACAAAACAAATCAGCCCAATATCAGAGCCATTCAGTAGTAGTCACACACTAAGTTTCTCTCAAAGAACCCTACAGACAAAATACTACTTACATCCAATGTACATCAAGGAGAAGATAGGCCAGATCTGACATAAATCTATCCATGTGACACTTGCACTAGTTACATCATGGGGCACTGATAACATGGGTTCTGTAAAATGTTCTTTAGAAGATCTGGAATTGTCAGTGATTGATGATTAATGTCTAAATGAACTGAACTGAAGGTGATATATGCCATTAACTTTTACTGCAGCAAGCTGTTGAGGATAGGCCATCATTAGGCCTCTTCAGCAGGGACAGAGCTTCTCATGGAACCACCATTAGCGCCCACTTCATCCTCTGGGAGCAGATATTGAGGCAGCCTGCTCCACCCTTCTTTCATTAACTGCTTGCTCCCTGCTCAGACAGCAGAGATCTTTGCAAGATTCTAGGAGGTTCATGGAAAATGTAGTTCTCAGAAAGTCTGGAAGGTTCCATGAGATTCTACAAAGGTCCAGAACATTCTAGGAGGTTAGTGAAAAATGAATCCACATACGGAATACCTGAAACATTTTACTCCAAACATTCTGTTTTCCCTTTTGTCACTAACAACGACCGCACCCCAAGCCCGGCACCGCCCAAGCCCAGCACCCCCTAACTCAGGCCTTGAGCATGGGTAGTCACCTTCAGCTGCAGTGTAGATATACCCGCTGAGTAAAAGAGAAAGCTAAAAGGGAGTGTGAGAATGTAAAGGCCTGCTGATTTGTATTTGCTAATTTTCTAGATTATAGGGAATAAAATGATTAGGTGACATAAGTGCTGGAACTCAGGGTGCTGGGTTGCTGCCACACGCACTGGTTTAAAGTGGTTTCCATCATATACGGGATTTACAGTTTGGTTCAATGGCTTTCAGCACCCCCACTATACAAATTACTCCAGCACCCCTGTTAGGTGAGATAGAATATGAGTATTTTCTGGTTAATGTACTCCTCTTCCCCCCTTCCCCCGCAACTCTTTATTATTCTAAATAACACATTAATGGACTCATGAACACAACAATGACCATAGGCTGAATAAGGGTATAAATATAATGAATAAAATTCTGTTTTGACATAAATCGTGTGCAACTTTAATGGAGTCAAAGGGGTTTGCACTGAAATTTAAAAAGGGCAGAATTTGGTCTTGCATTCTGTATACAGTTAAAATAAGCCATGTTTTACATTAACATAGGGTACAGTGTGACAAAGAATTCACATCATATAACTCATTATCTTCTCCTACATAAGTAACAAACAGATTCACTAGGACCCACCTGGAGCACCCTCCTGCTGCAGTCCACAGCATGACAAGCCTGTCTGTCTCAGTTTCCTTTTTCAGGTAACCCCAGGATTCTACACAGACTCTCTTGCTTGAATAATACCCCTCCTGGGAGCCACTTTACTACAAAACATATGCAAATCAACCCATAACAAGAGTCCCAAAAGATAGTCCCTATTACCTCCAGGGCACGTAGTCCTTAAAACCTCACTCTTCCCAGTGGGAAACACCCCATCTTCTCTGCTGGGAGTACATTCCCACCGGCTTCCCCCACCCCTAGTCTCCTTGTCCATCCCCTTCCATCCTTTTGCCAGGACAGCCACCCCAGACTTTCCAGCTGCAGTGAAATTCTGCTCTTCACAGCCTCTCTGCTGAGAGATCATCTTTACAGGGGGAACATCCGTTGCGCCCCATGGCCCTGGTACTGTTCCTCAGGATTCAGCTTCTCACCTCTAGAGATGTCTGTGGGTAAGACCCTTATTTGCTCGCAGGCCTTCAGCCCTCTCCAAACCTGGAGTCCAGTTCTCCAGCTCAGAGCCAGCAGGTAACACCTTCTGCTGCTGTTGCCACTGCCACCTTCAACCCGGGCTCTTCATCTCTTGTTGCTTTTCTTGCTTTCATCCTTCCCCCAGGAAATGCTTTCTGCCTCCTTCCAGAACTTCCTCCTGTTCTCAGGCAGCTTGTACTTGCCCCTGACCGAACCAGTCTGCTTTGACTCACTAGACTCCCTTTGCCTAGGTCTCTCCACGATCCTTTATAACTTCATCCTCTTAACTGAAGACATGGGAGCATCTCTCCTGGGCACTGGATCTAATTCATTTACTGGTGCCAACCTCCCTGTGATAGCATCCCTTCAATGAATTTGAGCCTAGTTTGCTCACTGATGCTTTGGAAGTGCCCTGGAAACTTTGGGCTATGACTCGCAATTTGGATCTCTGTCAAACGGCTTTGACATCCTTCACAAACTTTGCCATTCATAAAATGATAGAAATGAGAAGGGAACTGAGGGCTGGATCAGAGATTTATAAATAATACTATCTAGCACTTATAGAACACCTTTCATCAGTAAATCTCAAAGCAGGGCAATATCATTACCGCCATTTTACTGATGGGAAAACTGAGCCACAAAAAGAGAGACTTTCCCAAGTTCAGCCAGCAGCAGAGCTGAGAATAGAAGACAGGCATCTCACATCCCTGTTTAGTGCACTATTTACTAGGTCACACTTATTCACCTACTATGTACCTGTGATTACTTCAATTGTAAAGGCAAATGTCATAATCAGATATGCAAATGGTCAGTAATGCTTCTAATTGATCTTCTGTGCATGCGGTTATCCAGTTTGCACATATAACTATGGTAGCAGCTTGTCCAAACTATGCAAACACACTCACAATTCAGCACACAGTTTTAAAATGCAACCCTAAAATTACTTGCCCAAGGCCACAGAATTATTAAATCTCAGTGCCACAATAGGCCGCAGAACTTTCTAGTTTCCAGTCCTGTGCTCTGGCTGTGAGACCACATTTTTTTCTGAAAAGTCACATTGTCCAATTCATTATGTCCTAAAATAAGCAGAAGATGTTCCTAACCACTACAACAGTGTATGCATAGATACTGCTTTTTCTGTAGGATTCACAAGAAGCCATATATTTAATCATTTGCATTTCTCACAACTGCAAGGATCAATTGATTAGAAGAAAAAGATGGATCAAAAGATAGGCCTAAAGAAAGGCGGAACAAACAACTTTTGAGCTAAGTAAATTTCAAGACCTAGTAAAGTTGGGTGTCCTTTTTTAAAAAAAAAATATGCCCTGTTTGAAAAATATTCATGACAATTTTTTTTTATAAGTTCAGGCTAGAACTTTAAGCCCAAACTGTAAAAGTTTAATGAGGAGGGATTGTTTTCTTTAAAAATAACTTTTCCGAGACCTCCAGCATTCCTGCTGAGTTTAACATGCTCTTTAACTCTGCAAGCACTGCTGCCATCAGACAAAAGAAACAAGCAGGTCTGGCATCCTTCACAACAATTACTGATGTACTGTACAGAGGTCACTTTTCCCACAAATATGTGGCATATGTTTTAGTCTCTTGTTTTTCAGGAATCAGCATTTGGAAGCTAGGAATGAATGCAAATACATTGCATCATGATTTCAATTTTAATTTTCAAGTCTAGGAACTGGCTACCAGTTGTGACTTTGTTTTGTTTTTCCTTCCTATCTAGTTAGGTTTTCAAAAGGTCAACCATCACCATGGTATCTGAGCATTTTAATTGAAGCATTTTCCCCATTTTATAAGCGGAGATAGGTCGAGGCACATGGGTCAGATTTTCTGATTGTGTAAATCCATTGAAGTCAATGGAACTACTCCAGGAGAGAATTTTGGCTCTATGTGCCTCCTATTAGGCTGCTAATAGAAGTCAGGAGATTTGCATTGTAAAGCAAGCTGCACTTGACAGCTGCATGTGTAATGGACAGCAGTAGATCTGAAAGCCAAAAGATAGCTGCTATCAATATGTGACAGGGGCACTGGGTCAGCCAGGAGGCCTGCAGCTAAGGTAGTTTAGAACAGCAGAACTGAGCAGAGGATACTGTTGTAAGTGTGGGTTACATTTTGTGGAGAAAGAAAGTGCTGCTGTTTCATCAGAAGTGTTGATCCTGGCTTTATCAAGTCTGTGAGGAACTTGATTATAACAGACTGTTGTTACAGCAGTAAATTATCTTTTACACACACACACACAAATTAAAAAAAAGAGCAAAAGCAGTTAACCACACCTATAAGAGGAAGCATTTTAAGAATGTACCCATTTAGTGCAACTAACTTTGGGAGTCCTGTCTGCCTTGTCTTTTGCTTTTCTTTTGCCCTAACTGCGTAGACAGAAAAATAAATCCAAATTCGTTATACAGAACCTGCTGTTTTCTTTGTAAACCTCAAGTTATCCATGTTTGCAGTGGCTTGCTAGTGTGGAGAAAAAGAGGGGGTGTGTTCTCCTTTTTTAAATCAACAAATGTCATAGTGGAAGTAAGGGGTGGGAGAGTTGGCAAGAAAGGCCAGGCTTGTTTCCAAGCTGGGTGCAAGCCAGAGAAGATTTCAGGCTGACAAGAACCACCTGTTACAACAGAGAAGGATGTAGAAGGAGGTGGGGAGAGATTTCAAAGATGAAATGAAAAAGGGGTGACCTTAAGGATCACTTTACCAAACACAATGCAAACACCAAAGAACAATGCAGATAGAAATGCCTGAAGAAGAGCTCTATGTAAGCTCAAAAGCTTGTCTCTCTCACCAACAGAAGTTGGTCCAACAAAAGATATTACCTCACCCATCTTGCCTCCCTAATTTAAACATGTAAATGTTGTATCTTCATTAGGCAAACTGAGGAGATACAAAAGATATAGGCCTAGAACCTCAGCTGGTATAAAATCAGCTTAGCTCCATTGAATTCAATGCAGTGACACCAGTGTTCACCAGCTAGCCTGTAGCCTGTCAGATAGTTCTCTTCTTTATATCATTTGTCTCATAAAGATAACAGGAAGGGGGAAATCTCTTTGTTTTATTAAATGTGTAGAATTTAAACAGCTTGAAATACTGGTGAAAGCCTGGTAGATGCTAGGCAACTGCAGCCTGAAGCAAAAGGACAAAAACTGCTGGCAAACAAAATGAAAAACTTCTTATCTTCAGATAAACTAGTCTGCAGAGAGCCTCATTCTGATATCACAAACATCAGTTTAAACTGTGTGAAACTCGACTGAAGTTAATTATCTCACACCACTATAAAATCAGTGTGAGAGGAGAATTGGGTCCAGGCTTTGAAAACAAGAAGATCTCACTGTACAGAAAATTTTCTTTTCATACCACACAGAACTAAGAATTCCTAGCTTTTTCTTTTCTTTTCTTTTTTTCTGGTTCTGGTTTTAAAAAAGAACTTTTAAAATGAGACTGACATGCTGTTCTGACATTGTTTAAACAAACCATTTCAGTATGATTTCTATCATCATCATACTGCTTGGAAGCCCCAGTCATGGACCAGGGTCCCATGATGCTAGGTGCTGTATAAACACAGAACAAAAATGGTGATACATTGGACCACGTCCCTCCTTGTTGTTAAGAAGAAATCTATCTTCATTATTCTTTTCTTTTTTCTTCTTTTTTTAAGTAAGGGAAACCTTTCACTACATAGATTTTCACATTGCAGAAATGTTTTTAAAAATCCGTCAAAGTACCAAGCAATGAGCTCGTGGCAAGGGCTGGCTTTCAACAGATCACAGTGAGGTAGCTGCTCTGCTACATATGAAACCCTGATCCAGAATCACGTTGTCTATGAATGATTTGGCACCAGGTTCCCCATGAACATGTGGTGCACTATGGGTGAGAGGCAACCCCCTTTTGTGCATGTTCCGGTCCCCAGAGAACATGCAATAAAATGGTTTGTGATGTAATAATTTATTGCCAAAATAACCTCTAAATTGCTCTTCACTGAAATTACTGAGCCAGATCTTCTGTCCTGATACATTTCCTTTGTATTTTTCCATGTTCATAGCCTAGCAGGACAGATAAGGGCTTACTGTCTACCATAGCTGGCTCTAAGCCACCCCTTTCTGTTCTCACCAGTGTAGTAAGCACCTCTGGATATGAGAGGGCTTGGCCAAGAATACTGCTTCACTCCAGCAATCCTTAGGGACCATGATTAGCCAGGATGGGTTAGAGCAACCCTGAGGCCCCAAGATAAAGGGTGCAAAGGTGGCTTTCCTTTCCTTTCCTTTGAGTCCTGCACTGGATATTGAGTAGCCAACCTGAGGATCTAGATCTCTATTTGAAAGCTGGGCCTTTATAGTATGAACACTAAGGGCCTGACTGCAATCATCACGTACAAATATAAGTAACTACTCACATGGAGTCCAAGTTTTGTTTGTGGCATGAGCTCAGTGGGATTGCTCATGTGAGTAAAGTTGCTTACACACATATGTGTTTGCAGGATTGAGCCCTGAAGTAATCAATGACTTACTATTTAAAAAATAAAATACTCAAGGGCCAAATTCCATTTTTGATTACTCATATAGAAGCCCATTGATGTAAGTGGGATTGCACAAGTATAACCAAAAGCAGAATTTGGCTCCAAGACTCAAGCTGTCAGTGCACATGGAATCATTTCCTCTAGCAAAGACAAATAAAGTTATTGTTTCAGAGTGCTATAGTGAGTCTCACTCACAAAACAACCAAAGTCACTTGTGTAACCCAGTTACACATTTTAGAGATGCGTGAAAGTGGCTGTTTATCTAGCCCATGTTGCTGGATGTCTAGTGTTCTCTGTTTTTTAATTATCTCCAGATCCATTGCTTCAGCACATGGACTGAAATGCTGAGAACACAGGATGTTTTGTTGAAGAGGCTAGGTACCATATTATCCATTATTATGGTCATAAAATGTTTAAGGAAAAAGTCAGAGAAAGAAGTTAAAGTTCTGTTTTGTGGAAGGTGACTGTTATGCTCTCCCTGCAGCTCACATAGCCAGATAAACAGTAGGTGGGCATTGGATAGTGTGTGGGGGGGAAATGATGACTCAATGACTTTTAAAGGTTGAGAACCAACCACATCAACATTCATAAGGCACTTTGACGTCTGTTTTCATCTGGCAATATTTTGGGGGCTGTACAATGGACGAGCAGGACTAGGGCAGGGCTGCCCTAAAGACAAGGGCCTGGATAGTTCGCCATGGGGTAGGTTTTTTTTGGTGGTGGTGGTAGTGTTTAATGTTTTGTTCACTCTGCTGCACTGCAGCTTCACTGTGGCAATGACTGGAGAAAGTCCTGTGTCAGCTCCCTTCTGGCACTCAAAAAGGGCACATCACTTGCCCCAGAAAAATTTTCTTCTATTGGCATTCTAGATCAGGCTATATACTCACGCTTTAATTAGGATTATCCCACTTTCACAACTCCTTGCCATCCTCAGCTCAGCTCAGCAAGAGATCCCTCCCCCAAATTTCCACAAGCAATTCTCTTCCAGCACCCATTGGTCACAAGCATGGGCAGAGTGCTTGGTTTTAATAGATAGCAAAAGGTCCTGCCACTTGGGACACAAGGGTGAGGAAATGAAAAGTGTGGAGCATGAGCGTGTACAAATGTGTCCTTGGTGCAGTCTGGAAGTGAATCAGCTACAAATTGCATAGCCGGCTCGGGTTAAAGGGAGGAGGAGGCTGAGAGAGAGGGGGACTCGTAGGGCAGGGGCCCAATAAAAAGGTCCGGAGGGCCATGGGTGCAGGCCAGGCAGGGAACACCCTCCCACAGATCCACTAAACAAAAGCCAGAGAGGCAGACGGTAAGGCTGCCCTCACCTCCTGGAGTACACGCTGGTGAGTATGAGGGATGTAGTGCCCCATCCACCAACCAAGTGCCAGGAGGTCTCTGATTCTGGTGGCTCCTGCCAGGGACGAACCTATGGCGCACCAAGGGGGACTCCACCACCTGCACACGAAGCAGAGGGTTGTGTGGCGGGGCTCTATGAGGATATCTACCCCCTCGGTGACCACCATGGAGCTGATCGCTGAGACCAGCTTCCAGGTCTGGAGGAGGTCCTGGTAGAAGACCAGCAGCTTGGAGAGGTATCATGGAAAACCGTTTGGATGAAGTAAAAGAGAGCTGCCGGTTATATTGGAGCCCTTGGAGGGGGCAGAGGAAGGCATATGCCAACATGCTTCACGTTGGACCACCTGTACTGTAAAGTAGTCTCTGCAGGGCCTGGACACGGAAGACATGGACCTGACTGTGAAGGCAGCCCAGGCCCTGTCCTTCCTCGTCCAGGGGAAGACTCAGTGTTCAGAGTATACAGCTGGCCTGACTGCACTCAGCCTTGATGCACCGCCTCGCCTGAAGCTGACAGGTTTGGTCAGGGTCCAGTTGAGCTTGACCAGACACTCCACGGAAGCATATAGCACCTGTAGAAAACCCACAAATTGGGGTGTGAAGCCAAATGCCCACAGAGTGCCCAGGAGATATCCGTGGTTCACTCTTCTCCTTGTCCAAGGACAGGAAGGCAAATGACAGACAATCCCTATTACCGAGATCCCGGACCAGATAAAGGTTATCAAAGATGGTACAGCCTAGGACAGTGTAGGTCTGGTCAGAGTGAACCCCTCCACCAGCATGGATCCCAGCGCTGCAAGATGGCCTTTGCTACGACCTTGTAGTCCGTACTGAGGAGTGAGATTGGATACCATTTCCTAAGGCCACGGAGGTCTCCCTTGTTTGGTAGCAAGGCAAGCACAGCTCGCCCATATGACAGGGGAAGCACTCCTCTCCCTAAGGATTCGGTCACCATGCCCGGTGACTTATTAGTTGATGAACATTAGAAGAACTGCTGGCTGAGGGAGGTTAGCCCCCGGCTGGCTCCCCCACACCCAAGGACCCGCTCTCTTCCCCCCGCCGGAGCCCCCCTCCCCGTGGCTGCCAGCTCCCTCGTCCTATGAGCCCAGAGCAGGCAGGCGGTCCCCACTGGTCCCCCCCAAAGCACAGGGTAAGCAGCCCCAGAGCTTCCAGCTCCCCCGCCTAGAGCGCTGGGCAGTGCAGCCCCACCCCAGGGCCCAGGGCCTCCCAGTGCTGGGTGGCCCCAGACACCCCAAGTCCCGGCCACCCTAGCCCTAGACCCAGCCCCAGCACACTGCTTCCCTGAAGAGGAGCAGTTGCCTGGGCTGGGGCCAAGGGGAAAAGGCAAGCAGGGCTTCAGGGAGGAGCGGGGGCAGGGCCATGCCAGACTGTTTGGGGAGGCACAGCCTTCCCCAGCCTATACGATAAGCCACCCATGTTACTGGGCATGAGATGCAGCGCTGCTGAGAACGTGACCAGAGTGAGAGCCAAGCTGGTCCTGTTTTCCTGAGCTGATCATTGGGAATCTGTACCAGAGCACCCTGTAGGCATCGGCGTCGGTCGGATCCAGGGAGGAAAGGCTGGTGTAGAAGGCCCTGGCTCTTCCATGCATCTCCACTGGATCCAGGAGAGGGGTGCGGTCCTCTACCAAAAAGCAGGTGACATGCTTCTTAGCCCCTCTCTTTTTCTCTAGGGCATAGAAGAAGCGGGAGCCGCAATCCATCTCCCGAAGGAGACAGATGCAGGATTGAACAAAAGCACCCCAAGCCCAATGGTCCTCAAGAGCCCGGAGCTCCTCCTGCTTCTCCTGGCATGCTCCGCAGAGGGATAGATTTCCAGGGCTGACAGCCAGATGCCTCTCCATCTCTAAGACCTCCTGCTACAGCTGCTCTATAACCACATCCCTCTGCAAGCTGGCCCCCGGGCTGTAGTCACGACAGAAGAACCGGGAGCGGATCTTCCCCACATCCCGCCACGACTGTGCCAAGGGAAAGGCACACCTCTGCCCTCACCAGGCCAGCCAGAACTCCTGGAAGGATGTGGCACAGCCCACGTCCTCCAGCAAGCTGTTATTAAAATGCCAGTAGGCCAGCCCCGGCTTCTCCATGGTGAGAGAGGCTGTCACAGTCACGAAATGGTGGTCTGAAAATGGGGATGGCTGGATGCTGTGGGGATGGCTGGATGCTGTGGAGTTGGCCCGCAAAAGGTGGAAATGAGATAAATAAATGCTGTCCAACAAGGAGTAGTGCGACCAATCAACCTCCACCCGGATATCAGTGAAGGTGGATTCAACATCCAGGTGGTGGTCACACCAGGAGTTCACCAGGGAGTGATGGTCAACAATTTCCCTGAGGATGTCTGCAGTGGCCAGACAATGGGCTTGGTGGCCTCAGGTGGGGTGCCGTCTGCGGCCAGGCAGGTGGAGGAGACCTGGGGCACCCCACAGGCAACAGTGGGGGCAGCAGCCTGGGAAAGGGGAGAGAGAGGGTAGGACAGGGCAGCACGATAAAATCATTGCCCAAACTCAGGCCCACTGGCAGATGGTCATCCTCTCCATGGGTGACTGGGATCAGACCCAGCGCCTCAATCTCCTCAGAGATGGAGCTAAAGTCCCCATCCTCTGCCACAGAGTCCACCCTGTCAGCAACCAAGGCAACATCTACCGTGGCACCGATGGGGGGCACAGATGACAAAGGGGTGGGGGGCTCACTTTGAGGTCTCCTCAGGGAAGGACTCTGACAGGATGGCGTTACTGCCATGGTCCGATCAGCTGGCTCCACCCACTGGGCTCGCTCAGGGGGCATGGCTGAAGGCTCAGCGGCGGCGGCACCCTTCATGGTCTTACGGGGGGCCTCCTCCCCTTCCATACCAAGTGGGAGGTGCTGAGCCTGCACTTCCCACTTGTCGCACTTCCCTTGGACAAGCGCCCCGCTCCCCAACGTGGTAGTGGAGGTTTGACCAGTGTGGATGGGTCCAGGGGGCAAAGTCTGGGAGGCAAGGGCGGGACAACAAGGGGAAGGGGAATCTCCCCCAGGGGCGGGCCCTCTCCCGAGCATGGTGACAGCTCTGCTGCCTTCTCTTCCACAGGCCCTACCCAACTATGCACAGTGGTGATGGGCCCAACTGCTCATCTGAGTGCAATAGGGGGGCTATCCCCGGGGCCCGAGTGGAAGCGGCAATGGGCGAAGGAGGAGGAGGGGTGGTTAAGGAGATCAGGCAGTCAGGGTTGCAGGCGGTAATGGGGCCGGTGCCCTCCCAGATCTTGGGGGTCCCCAGAACCCCTCCATGGTGGGCTCCAGACGTGCCCCGTTGCCTGGCAGAGGAAACCTCGGGCTCCCCTGAGGAATAATGTACCAGGTACTGGGCCCCCTGATGGGGCACCAGGAAGGATCCCTCGAGTTCCTCTCAGTCACACACCGCTGGCGGCAGCTGGATTTGCACCTGCTGGCGGAATGAGAGAATGTGGAGGAGGGCGGGATCCTTGCAGCCCAACGGGAGAGGGCTGATGACAGATAAAGACTTCCCCAAGGTAGAGAGGACGGGCAATAGGGCAGCACTAAGGGGTGAAAACCACCCAGATGCTTAGGTCCTTCAGGGGCTCAAGAGGAACACAGATGCCCTCCATCGCAAGGCCCTTCTCCACAGCCTCCTGGGCAGTGCCTTCCAATGACAGGAAGAAGACAACCTTCCTGTACATCTTGGAGGTTGCCACAATGGCCGTGGGCCCCACCACCCACGCCAATGTCCACATGTAGGTCTCCACGTGGGACAAGGCGGACATCTGGAGGCAACAGACACCATGCTGCCTGGTCAGGGTGGGAAAAGGGCTCTGGCCACCAGAGATGGAACTAGGGGAGGTGGCAGGCGCAGATGACAGGGCGGTGGGCGGAAGGACTGGCCACCTCGGCGTACACTCTGGGGGGTGGGGGTTAGGTGCCCCCAGAGCTGGTGGAGGGAATAGCAGGGGGAAGGGAAGCCGTGGCCGATAGCAGGGCCGTGGTGGGGGAAGCGGTCCCTGCCATGGGGGGCTTCACCTTCCAGGCAGGGCTCTTGCCTTTCTTCTTCCCCTGGCCCTTTCTTCTGGCTGAGGAGCTCCCTTGAGTGTGGTAGAGGTGGAAGCCATGGCAGCAGTGGAGTCCCTACCCGTGACCGCTGTTGCTGTTTCCTGGTGGGGGCTCTGGCAATGGCCCAGCCGCGGCAGTCAAAGTAGTAGCCACAGGGATGGATGGGGGAGTAAGCTGGGGCGGCCACCTCCTGTCATCCAGGGAGAAGGGACAGGAGCTAACACCGGAGATGGGGGAGCAGCTAAGCACTCCCCCCACCTAGGCTGCAGGCAGTGGAGGAGGGTGACAACGGGGGGGGGGTGTCATAAGGGTGCCAAATAAGGCCTGGGGAGCAGGGCGGGATCCCTAGCACAGGGCAGGAGTGCCGGCTCCTCCGGCTGCACTGGGTTGGAAAGGGACTGTCAATGCACAGGGGAATCAACAACAACAAAAAACACACACGCACACCCATAAGGCAAACCATCCAGGCCCTTCTCTTTTTGGATTCCACTCCATAGCTTTAGGGCAGCCCTGTCCTGCCCTGCTCGTCCATGTACAGCCCCCAAAACATTGCCAGGCTTTGTGTGGGAAGCCTCAGGAGGGATTTATAGCGCCCGAGCAAGCCCGGAGGTGTAGTGCCGCAGCAGCACCCACGGCGCGGTGGAGCCAGTTCACATGCGAGTCACGCCCGCTGCCGGGAGCCGGAGAACAGCCACACTGGGGCTTCACCAAGTGATGAGAACAGACGTCAAAGGGGCCTTATGAATATTGATGTGGAGGCTCGGGTTGCTTTCGTAAAGGAGCAGAAGGAAGCAAGATGGCTGCCCTTTAGGATTTGTTAGCAAGGGGAGCAGGCTGCATTTGCTGGATTGCTGCAAGGCTGAGGGACATAAAGAGGTCAGAGCGGTTATCTTAATGCCACGAAACTCTCCCTTTCCTTCAGCGGGGCTTGGCTAGCGTGCTGCTGGGGGCTGGGATGCCGGGCTCCGCTGCCTGATCTACAAGTAGAAAGAGGGGAACGAAATTTTGTTCTGAAGCTTCTCCAACATGGCTGACAAATATAGTTTTAAAAATGTTTAAAAACTAGTGAGCTGGTGGCTTTCCTCCGGTGGGTTGGGCTGCTGCTCTCACCCCAAACTTTGCTTTTCAGCTCCTCTCAGCATCTCGGGCTGGCTGGTGTATTTATTTATTTTTGTAATGCAGGGAAGTGTGCTCATCATTTTTTTTTAAAAAGACTTCATGATTCTTATGAACAGTTGTTGCTGTTGTCCCACTTTCCTCCCTTTTGGTGGGTTTCCTTCTTTTCCTGCGCCGTGTCTGTCACTGTATTTTATTGTGTTCTTTAAAGAGCCCCAAGAGGTGTTTTAAAACTGCGGTGGATGCCTGTTTTCTTTTTCCACTTCAGGAGGATTTTTCCGATTGAATGTGATAGCTGGTGGGATTTTCTGCATCTAGCTTTCATTTATTGTTGGTTTATTGAATGCAAAGGGGGTGCCTGGTGCTATGGGGGAGAACGGGGGGAGGAGGAGAGGAATAGTTTCTTTGGACAAAAAAACCGTCTTTTCTTTCTGATAAAGATAGATCCGGTGCCCACAGCCTGGGCGTTCTGGCTAGTTTGAGGAAATATCTGTGAGAGAATTTGTACGTGGAAAGTGTGTTTTTCTGGCTTTGTGCTTCTCATGAATCAGCTTTCATTTGGTTTGCTGGTGAGTGACAGACAGACACAAAGGCAGGCGCAGTCAAATGGGGAGAAGGTGGTGGTGGGGGAGAAGAGGATTGTGGAGTTTGAGGACTACAAGGTCAGGGGCGCTGAAGGAAATAAAACCCAATCCTAGAGGAGAAAGAGAGAAATGGAGAAGAGATTTGTAACAAGGCCTTCCTTTTTCTTTATGATTTTTGTCATCCTTGTTAAATCCTGTGATCTAGGCAACTTACACAATGTGACTAAGAAAAAATGCTTTCTACTGTACATTAGATTAAAAATGTCTTTAGCCAGGTAAGGCATGCACCTACAGTCTGATAGGAAAAAATCCAAAACATATGATTTTCAGATCTGACATCACTGTATCCTGATGTTGTGTTTTTATTAGCATTAAACCATTCTTCCAGCTGTTGCAGTCATTTTCATACCCTTGGTAAAAATGAGGCTTTTTTGTTTGCTCTTTGATTCTTGGAAATTCAGCTAGTCCTTGTTCTGCTTAGCTGTTTTCCTTTTCAAAGTGTGAAGTGGGGGAGAAAAGTGATGTGGTATAGTAGGCTTCCACTGAAATGTTTCAACCAAAGGTCTCATTATGAGATTTTTTTCCATGATGGAGAGTATGCAAATGAACACTGTGATAGAACTACATGATAAGCAACTGAGAAAAGGAACAGTGAATAGCAGTGTGGTTGTATAATTTATCTTTAAAACCAGAAATGTAGGAATTTCAGAATTGAGGAGTCATTAGCCTCAGTAAAAGCAGGTAAGTGGGTGTTTTTTACTGGCTAATGAGGCCATTATATTTGCATTATAATGGCAGGTTGACTTACTGCAGTGGAAGGGATAACATGTATATTCATTTGTGTATTTGCATGTGTATTCCATGATGACACTTGTATTGGAGGCTGTGAATTGCAAAATAGGGCATGTTTGTAAAAGAAATTCAGCAGAGAGGTGTTAACTGTCAAGAGTCATGAATAAGTTTCAGTTAGAAGGTGATGTGGATTATCAAAAGGTGAAGAAACCCACACCACAAAGCATACACAACCTTTTTAAATTGCACCCCAAAAACTATTTGTTGAACATTTCACTTGTAAATCATTCTTCTACTTATCTTTTGAGGAGTTAGGCAAATTTGCTTTAAACATTGAGTGTCCATCAGATGAGCTGCTTTTGCAGATTAAAGGAACACTTTACTCATGTCTCCAGAAGATAAGCACAGTTCATTGGCCAGTCCTTATGGCTGCTTATAATGATGATTTTATTTTTTAGTGGGTATTTCCCCACTTACATAACACATTCCACCCAATAAACAAACAAACAAACAGGTTACAACCCATTTAGTTGTTTATACATTACTATTTGTAAATCACATTGTATGTATAACCCATCTAATGTCATAAAGAAACACTTCCTTTCAGCTCTTCATTTCTCAGACTTGTAATATTTTAATGTGTTCTCTTCTCTCCTTGAAAGCTTTCTACTCCGTTGTGGATCATTTCCCTTCACTTCTCTATTACTAAAGTATCTAATTTTCAAAGGATTGAACAAAATTAAACATTAATATCCATAGAGTCTTGATAAATCTGAGTTGAGACAGTTGGATTTATTCCTACTCCGTCAAGCAAATAAAGCTTTTCCCATTATTTTGTGTAGTCCACTATATACGCATAAGCTACATACAGGTACTATTTATGTGTATCATACAGTTTATGCTGTTGTTTGCACTGTTGCTTTCCTGTAGAACAAGTAAAAGGTAAGAATTTGGAGCCAAATAGTTCTCTAATGGGCAATACATTGACACACTTCCTTAGTTGCTCAGGAAAAATTGGTTAGTCTCAAAGGTGCCACAAGTACTTTTCTTTTTGCGAATACAGACTAACACGGCTGCTACTCTGAAACCAGGAAATATAGTGTAGTACCAAAGAAATCCTGTCAGAGAAATCCATACAAAAGTTTAAATCCAGCAGCTAGGCTGGGGGAAATGTAGTGACTAGTTTGTTGAATTAGTTCTCTATTTTCTTGTTCTTTGTTGTATGTGAACAATCTTTCAGTGGAAAACAATTTGGTTGGAGAAGAGTTCCTCAGAATTAGCTCAATGGTTCCAAGGACCTCTGAGATTAGTTGTGTGTGTTTCCCATTTTAGAAGCTTTCACATACTGAACTAACCATTAATAAATATTGGCAAGAAGAGGTGGGAGGGAAGGGAGGCATTTTTGTTACATAGATTAATAAATCTGCCAAATTGTTGTTAGTAGTAAGATTTTTGAACTAGGACTTTGGCATTTTATTGGTTCTTGGCCAAGAGCCAGGGGAACTGATATTGTTTTGATATAGTGCGCATGGTCCTAGACTTTGGCATGTCAACATTGTTTAAAGAACAAGGAACGTGTGCCTTCCGAGGCACTGTTATGACAGACAGATTTCCAAGATCTCTCGTTGTCACTGGTACTGCATTAGGTAACAGAAATAGGTGGTCATAAATGTCTGGTTTCAGTGTGATGACTCAGGGCACTTTCAGAATTACTCTCCTACCTGCAGAGCTGGAATTTTTAGCTGCCACAACTAGAAGGGGCCATTTTCACTTAATCTGAGCAGTCATCGTAAGACATACTACAACTCCTTGCACTCCTGGGACTTATCCCCCTACCTGATCATTTACAAATATTAGTGACATCTAAGTGGTCCTAAAAACAAAGCATGTTTCAAAATAAACGTGCTCAGATTTTCAATGCATGTTTTACTGGTAGTGCTAACATTACCAAAACGTTCTGGGAGCTATGAGGAAAGTTTCATGTTTGATTTCTTCTAAATTATTTTTGTTTAAAAGGCAGTGCAGTGGTTTTCTAATAGAGTGCCTAAATAGTCACTTTAAATAATTTGTTCAGTTAAACGCTAAGTGGTATACTTTTTTGTTTTTCCAAAAGCAAAGAGGATCTCTCAGTAAAACACATATTTTTTCAAGCTGAAACTTTGGATGAGCTCAAATTCTGGCTTATCAAACTAACCCTCTTCCGCTCTTATTTGACTGCCACACAGTAGCTTTAAGTGTGGTAGTACAGTAAAGCCAGCAGCAGCGAAACTTCTTGCAAGCCAGATTTACAATTGGAACCCACAAGTGGTAGAATAAAGTTGCCAAGTTTCAAGTAAAGTTGGTGGTTATCTTGGAAACTGTGCTGCAGAACACAACCACAAGCGATTTCGCCAAATAATATACAGTATTTACGTAGTCCAGCTCTCCAATTTGTTGTCAAGGCACTCTGCCAACAATCAGTGTTGTGACATCATTTAGAAAGGCTGTGTGCTTGATCCGCTGATTCTGAGATGGAGTGGGATGTACTATGATTCAAAAGGGAAAGGGAAATAAAAGACTGTAGTCTGAACCAGAGATAAAGCATATGACTGCATCATGGCTGTCAGCCAAATAGGAATTATGTGCATCAATCATTTTCAGCATTATTCTGATCCTGAACTCAGCAAACACCCATCTATCCATTTAACTTGCTTCTGGAAGACATGTATTTTTATATACTGAATGTTTGGTGAGAACTGAACAAACTATTGTGGCTTGATTTAGTATGTTTTTCAGATTATCAGTGAGTGCATATTTAACTTGCCCAGTATACTGCACACACATAGAACTAGAAAGTACCACGAGTAATGGTCTTCTCAGTGCCCATGTGGATGGAGATGGGGAAAGAGATTGGATATCAGAAAAATGACTTTAAGTCAGTTACCATAGTCCCAGGGAATTGCTCAATGCATACAGACATCTGAGGTCAAGTAATGAGAATATGAACTTGAAATATCAACTGGGCTAATCCCAAGGGTAATCAATGACCCGCTGACTGGAAATAAAGGGTTGTTCAGTTTCAAAAGATTAGACATGTGTCTTGTGGTGTGAGGGTAGGCAAGTGAAGGAGGGGAGAGGAAATAAAAGTTTCTTAAAGTTTTGATTTGTTTCAAGACCTTCCAAATAACCTGAACTCAGTTTTTAAAGGTGGAAGAGAAGAGATGCTTAGTTTGGCTCACATTTTAAAAAACTGCACTGATTTAAAAGACGAAGAAAACCTAACCAATCACTCGTAATGAAAAATTTTAAACTTTAAACTGGTAAAATGCACTTAAGTGTGATGCTTTAAAGCCCCCTTTAACATACAATTCTTTAACATAGACTTGGCTCTTAAGAGGCAACATCTAGATTTGTTCCTTTCAGAGTCTGGCACATACTGCTTTCCATGCATTTTCCAAAAACTTATCAATCCAAGCAAACTTCAGGGCCTTTTTGAAAAGTGTTCTAGAGGGATGTGAATTCGGAGTTAAAGATTCAGATGCTGTGTTGTAGCGGTTTGTGGCAAGGCCCAATCCTGCCCACCTTCCCTAATGCGATAGTTTTTACTCATGCCAGAAGTCCCAGCAAAGTCCAGACACGAGTAATGGTTTGCAGGATTGGGCCTTCAGCTTGATCTTACATATAAAGAAAAATGATTTAATTTCCATTGCCGTGTGCAATGTAGCAGGCCTGTCATATGCTCAGGTTTAGCAGGAAATTAAAATTAAGTACCTTAAATGGTATTTCAAAGTTTTCAGAAGTGTATTAGTATGTGCTTTAAGAAGGCACCTCCATATACTGATACCGTAGAAATGTAATGCATGGAAGGTGTATTTACTTTGTAGACCTTGGTTTAAGAGCAAAGCGATGAGTAAAATTTCCATGATGAGATATAAATCAATGCTTTCCCAGTTCTCAACTGCAGTGTCTTACACCTCTACTTACTGGAAAATCGTTCTGGATTTTTACTATCAAAGCATATTTTGCACATTAGGGCAGTGAGTACAGCACTTCGGGTTTGGGTGGGCACTTCAAAGGTGCCTAGCTAAAAGAGTGAGCTAGTGAGGCTGAGTTTACAAAAAGTCTACTGTGCATGGGAAGAGTATTCTGTGCTCTTCTTGTGTGAGGTAAAAAAAAAAGTGAGGAGATGAGTGTGTTAGATAACTTTACAAAGTGGGCTTTAATAAGGAGCTCAACAAGACAGTTTTCCCACACATGCAGGTCAGCCATCTTCAAGTTTTCTAAATAACTAAGTTGATGTAATCTAATTGTAAGAAAAAGTATCTTTCTTGTATAATATCACTACTAAGCTTGCATCATTGTAGAAACTAGCATGAGACTTTGAAAACTTGTGCTTCACCAGAGAAACATCCCAGAGGACTCTTCAAGTTTAAACATGAATTTTTCATTGGCATGTAAGAGTAGGATAATTACCACAACCTTGCCTATGTATTCTTTACTATGAACATGAAACACACTATACTTATTATTACATTTTGGTTCTTAAGATTAAAATGACTTGTCCCCTTATAATGCTTAAGAACTCAGAGTTCTGTCCGTCTTCCAAATGGTTTGGCATGAGACACCATAAGTAGAATAATGGATACTGATTTGGCTTCAGTGCAGTAACACTGATGCAACGACTTACCAGGTGGGTACATGTTTAAGATCAGGATGACGACTCTCCATGCGGTTGCATGCACATGGTTATAGTGTTTGTAAACACTATCCCAGAATTCCTAGTAACTGCCTTGGCATAGTCAGTGAGTACAGACCAGAGGGAATGTCCTTGCTCCTCACAGGGAAATAATGATTGTGAACTTTGGGATCTCGGGGGGGTTGAGGGGGAATGCAATAGGTTGGTTTTGGCTGAACTTTCTGCATTTTCTTTTACATTAGAGACTTTGTCAAATAATGCTTCCTGCCCCCTTGTCCTGATGGCATTCATGCTTTACAAGCACACTTGCTTGGGGTTGACTGATCTTTAGATTCAAGAGGGTTTGTTGTAAAGGTGTTTGATTTGAGGCTACCTTTTCCCCCCTCTTCTTTGAAGATTCCATCACCAAAAGCTTTCACCACAAGCTGCTTTTAACAATACAGCGATCCCACAGTAAATTATATTTTCTTCCTTAATTTGGAATGACTCATTGCCTCTGAATACTGGAACAATCCCATCTTTACCGAACAAAAATGAAATCCTCAATCATACCAACTTTATAAATAAAATCAGTTTTTTGGAAGGAGTTATTACTTAATGAGACATGTTGACACACACACAGGCGTTATTGTTGCGAAAGCAAATACCACTGTAAGGCAAGTTTCAGTTCTCAATAAAGCATAAGAAGCTCTGTAGACATCTCCCTGTTTGCTCAACCAAAGGAACAATGCCTTCAATCTGTGTCAAATGGATGGTCATTATTTTGTTGATTTGCCAGGCTGGTTACCGGAAGAGCAGATGAAAATAAATCTGTTGGAAGCACCCCAATTGATAATTTAGTTCATACTTCATTGTGAATTTGACAAAAAGTTGCCAAACAGGTTATGGTATAAGGAAGAGTAGAGAGAGGCCTTTTGGCTACACCATGCATATTGTTAGACCTTTTTGGCTGAGGTTCCCAAAGTATTATTCATCCTGAAAACATTACCTCCAGCTTAAAGCAGGGTTTTAGTCTTTGCTGTTTGATAAAATTCTAAAGCCCTTACAACCACTTTCCACAGGCAAGTACTTGGGGAGCGGCAATGCATATCACATGCTTTGGGAAATGAATCCGGGGTACGTGCTTATTTTCTTGTGAACAGGAAAGCAATTGATGCTTGAACCTACAGCAGGATCCTTCTGCATATTTTGATTTCATCCAGATGAGTCTGGGTATTGCTATCATAAAACAGACTCTGTATAATAATCCATGTGCCGTGTTATATGCATTTCTGCTGCTATTTAGTGACATGTCCTCATTTGTTTCATGTTGCTTCCATCTTGCATTAATTTAATTACAGTGGTTGTGCTTTACCATTGCATACCGACAGGTTCTTTTTGATCTATCATCTTCATTTCCTTGGTGCAGTTGTCTATATAGCATCCAACTTCTGGTTCTGTTTCATTCAGACTCTTCACAATGTATGAAGAGGGACTTGTCTTGTTTTCTTTTTGGAGTTTTTTCCTTGAGCCAAGATTAGTTTCACAGCAGCTGAGTATAAAAGTAAGGAAGACAGGAGTAAAGGTTATGGAGAAGGGAAGATGTTAGAAAATGGCTCTTCTGAGACTGCATTGCCTTTTTATTCTTCCTCTTGGGCCACCGGTGCAGAGAGAGGCAAAAAAAAGAGTACACCGTGTTAATACTGGGCCTGATCTTGATATTAGAGGGCATTGCCCTTGACTTTAAGGCCTTATCCAGTTCCATTATTACTGGTGTTCTTTCTCTAGTTAGCACTAGAGGTAGCGACTACTCCTGGATCACACCCCACTTTCTTGCTCCTGCTACCTTTTTTTTTTTTTTTTTAAATCTTTGTTTAATCTGTGTGTTCTTTCGGTACCCTTTCATTTTTGTTTGAAGTCTCATACTTTGAAGTTATACCATTTTTATACTTGCCAGAGCACACACCACTCTTTCAGCTGTTATGTAAGCAAAAATAAAAGAATGACTGCATATTTCTTCTTGTGTAAAAATTGCTTTACTTCCCTTTGTGTGGCAACGACTACTGTGAGGAAAATGTTCTGTTGTTGCACTAAAACCAGAAGTTGCTCCCCCACCCCCGAAAGTCACAGAATTGTGACAGCCTGGAAGTTTTAAAATACATGCAGAATTTAGAGCAAACGCACTGCCACTCTTGAAACGGAACCTGCAAAAGATAAAAATAAATTGGACTTTGCCTTTCCCTTGGTCCTTATTAGTATATTAAAGAAGACCTGAAAAATGTTGCTTTAAATTAACTAAGTTTTTTGTTTTGTTTTTTCTTGCGTTTTTTAAAAACATCAGAAATTCAGATCTTTTCTGTCCAGAAAGCTAATGGAGTTATTGAAATGACAACATCATGAAAGTCAAGAAAGTGAAAGCTGAGTAATTGAGAGGGAAAGGGATTATAAATTAGGCTGTTTTTTAACACCTATTTAACTTGTATGACTAAGACATTTTGGGAAAAGGACGTCTTTGTTAAATGTTCAGCACTCTGCCCATTAAGTTGATGTGTGCAACTTCCTCTGAGACTTCCAGGAGGTCAGCCACCAAAAATAGGAAAGATCAGACTTGCATTTCTCCTCTTTAGGAATATCAATGAGAGTGAATAAAATAAAACTCTTTGCAGGCCACCATACATCCTTAAAAAGTTTAAAAAAAAAAAAAAAAGTTGTGCCCTTCTTATTTGCATATCACCTTGGTCATAGTAAGGAAGATTTTGGAGGGGGGGAGGGAATGAGAAAGAAGAGCAAATCATCAACAGCCCCAGTGATGCCCATATAATGGGAAGGGACACCTTCAACTTAACCACACTTCTTTCTGAATCTTGTCTGCCTGTTATTGCTACAAGTCACATCTGAGAACTGTAACTGAAAGAGATTAGAGGAAAAAAGTGTATTTTTGTATTTGACAGCACTCTTTGGCAGTTCTGCTGTCTCCTCTGTATAGTCAGGCTGTGATCCTGAAAATTACTCTGTGCTCACAAACCATGCTGCTTACATAGAACCCCATTGGCTTCAGAGAGGCTCCACAGGGACAAAAGAGCCTGTGCGCACACAGCAACTTGGAGAATTGAGGCATTATTTAGTCAGCTTCTTACATTCTTCCGAAATGGGGGCAGGGTGGGAGAAAAAAATGTTATTTTGTTTTTGGTTAAAAAAGGGGGGAAATGTAGCTGTTAAACCATAAAAAATGGGCAGAAGGACTCAGGGGCAGGTGTAGTAGCTGAAACTACTTGTAATACTTCTAAAAATTTGACTAGATTTCAGGTTAATGATTTCCCTTTAAAAATAAACCCTGTAGCTAATGGGGATTGGGAAGAAACTTTCCCTGTGGACAGGTTGGTCTATAACTATCTACTGCAATTGTTTTTCAGATTTTTTTTTTTTAACCTCCCTCTGGAGCATCTGGTATGGAATACTAAACGGTCAGACACCAGATATTGGACTAGATGGATCACTGGTTTAATTTGGTAGTGGCAGTCCTGATGTTCTTAAATAGAAGCAGAATGGATAGCGAATGACTATTATTTGTATTCTAGTAGCACCTTGGGCTCCGATCAAGACCAGGGTCCCCTTGTGCCCAGAGCTTTACAAACATAAAATAAGGCAGCCCCTGTCCCACTTACTGCAGCAAAGTAGATTGTCAAAAAGTAAGACAGTGAAAAATGATAAGAGTAGAAGTAGCTTGCTTTCAGAACTCAACAACAGAAGCATTGCTACAGGGGGAGACTCAGACAATCCCTTTCTTGAATAATTTTCAAAACAAACTAAAATTACTTGATGTTTGTAATACAGAAGGCATAGAAATCCCAACCAACATTACAAAAGAAAGTTTCTGCCTTAAAATGCTAACACTATGAATCGACAAGACAGACAAAAGGTGGGAGGAAGAGATACAATTTATAGGCAATGGTTGGGACCCAAGGTACAGATATATTAAGGTGCTGATGCAAAGCAGCATTGAAGCCAGTGGGAGTCTTTCCATTCACTTCAGTAATCTTTGGATCAAACCCTAAATGGCTTACCCAAGTACACACAGGAAGTTTGTGGCAGAGGCGGAACAGAACCCTGAGTCCCAGAGCCTTAACCCTCTTTCCTGTCCAAGCAGACTTTAACAGATAACTGGCTGCTCTTACTGAGATAACAGAAGTAGCAATGTTAGGAAATGGAAACTAGAAGCAGAAGCAAATGGCTTTTCACTTATTTCTAAGGCAAATTTTTATTCATGTTTTCTGTCCATGAACGAGTACAACCTCCTTTGGTGGAGTTGTTCTGTGGTTTTAAGCTGGCACCACTCAAACAAAATGATGCAAGTTGTATTTTAATATAGTTTTTCATTTGGAGGAGGGGTTGCTGATCACTATTACTTTGATAGCAAAATAGGTAAAACAACCCCTTCAGGTGAAATGGGGATAATGTTGGGGGGGGGGGTGGAGAGGAAAGGAAACTATCACAATTTCACTGCCAATGCCAGTACTTCTGCACACCTCTAACAAAAAAAGCTCTCACTATGAGCTCATTTGAGTTTAAAATAGCATGTTGTGTCAGCTAATTGCAGTGTATGGAAGAGGGGTGTATAGTGTCAGCTTAATGAGCAAGGTACTCCGATAATTCCCATTAACCTTTAGTGCCCTAAATCCTCCCATAAAGATGAGATCTCCCACAGTCTGCAAACTGTTCCCATGAATTTGCTCAAAGCTACCATGTGCATGTCATTATAACTTGGCTTATCAATTTTAAGGCCAAGTGGAACTCATGAACCCTCACATAAATGTCATACGTAGCAGTTGAGCTCATCAAAAGAGCAAGTTCCATTTGTTGTCAAAAATACTCCCTGTTGCAGGAGGTAGCGTACACAGATGTGGTTAGCAGTGAGAGGAGGGGTCTGTAACATAATCCTAAAAGCACTAATGGCCTTTAAATGTCATCTGTTATTTCTGAAACCTGAATCACACAGGGTAAATTTCTCTCTCTTCATTCACTGATCTTTCACATTGATACTCAGCTCTTTCTTTAGTTTTTATTTGGGAATATCCCTGCTCTGTGAAATCTTGGCTAATCTAATCTGTAAACTTCATTTTGCAGTGCATTTATGCAAGGCTGTACCAGGAATTATGGTATATTATAATTAATCTTGAAATGTATTCTAAAGCAAAATAAAAATGGATCCTGTTTCTTTAGGATTTAAACAATTTTCATATAGAGACTGAGTTTCATATAGCTATTCCTACAAATGCTGTCCAAGGAAATGGTCACTAGAGTATAAGGAATTTTTTTTTTTTTTGGTCATATTTAGGGATCCAGTGCTGCTATCGACACCTTTGGAAAGAGATTGAGAGAAACACACTTAGACTTTTCTCTCCCTTGCTTCCACACCATTTCTTCTCATTAAGAGTTTTCAGATCCAGTGAGACTCGCGTCACCACGTGGGTTGCGCGCACATGGCTGCACTGTTTACAAACATGGTCCCAGAATTCCCAGGGCTGTTATGTAACAGTCCAGAGGGTGCAATATTTCAAGCGTCAGCTGTGTTAGCGGAGATTCCCAAAATCCATATTTCCAGTGCAGGTTTCCAATTACTAATAGCCACCATTGCAAATTACAGGGCTGACTGGTCAGGGTAGTTCACGAACAAATTCTGTTTCAATCTCCCTTGTGTTACGATTAAGCAATATTCAGCACTAGAGCTTAGAAGGAGGTTGTATGTGGTGAACTAAAGATAGAAGCTTTCTTGCTTGACAAAGAACTGGAGCTGGACAACGCTAGTTGAACTTGCGTAAGACAGAAAGTAAATTTGTTTTCTGCTTGCCACAAAGGCTACTAGGAATTCCAGGAACATTTATGATTTGGCAAGATTTCAAAAACATTCTAAAACCAGTGGATACTTTTTCTCATTTCAATTTAAGTAGCAAACTGGGGAGCGTTTTCTATTCAGGTTCAAGTGATGAGCCTCAGCAAAATGTAAATAGTTTGGAGCCACTAACATTTGATGCCACATTCCCATTATTGCTAGGAGAGAAATGCCATCATCTTGGTTTATTTTAGCAGGCCATTGGAATATAGCACACAAGAGGTTTAAATAGCTGTGTGTCACTGGATTAAATTGCCTCCTGTAGCCTAAGCAGAAAAGACACAGCACTCTTATTCCCAGTCACTCAGCTAAAATTGTATTGACTTTTTGCAGCTCTCCTTAGGAGTTCACAGTTCAAGCACTCATTTATCTACTGTACCTTGCATTAAGATAACAAGATATAACTACTCAGGAAAATAAAAAAAAAAATCACATTTTGTATCCTTTTTTCCCCCTTGTTTTGGTTTGGGGTGTGATTTATTTGTCTTTCTTCCTTCCCCTCCCATCCACAGAAGCTTAAATGGCCTGAGAAGTACGAACTCAGCAGGGATTGGTAACAGTTTAACTCTTTGTCCTATTCTCAACAGAAAATGAGATTACAGCTACACTTGAAACAGAATCACTATAGATGGGCAGGGACACTGCTTATTCCCTCTCCCCCCGCCCCCCTTTTCCTGTGGTATTTATTGGAACACATAGAACACATGGTCAGGTCCCAAGAAACTTTCTTTGGGTGGCTGTAATTGCTAATCCTGTGTTAAGAGGAAATGAAAGACTTGTGACTTTTATTTGTACTGGCCATATCTATAGCTTCTTGCAACTTCTGCTGATAAACAGAAATAATTTAGAGGCTACTTCCTCAAACTCCTGAACTGTGGTCTTAATTTCAACAGCATAGATCCAGCAATATACTACAGACTTGGTATCTGTGTTATCTGTGTCCAAAGTTGAATTGGAAACTTTGGCTACACGCCCTTTGAAAATCATGAATGTTGGGGGATTTGGGGTAGTGTATGTGGGGAGGGTATTTTGTTTTTTCAAAGGGCTGTGTTACAGGGACCGACAAGCTCAAAGTTGCATTCTCTTTCTCGGAGCAGAAATAAGTATTTCTTAGGTTTTCAAGGAAAATAATGAAATACTCGGCACTGTTAATTTGTTTACATCTGAGGAGGGGGCCTGTCCTGATGCAAACAAATGTAACATACATTCATGTATGCTGTATGCAAGCAAATAATTCACTTTCCCCTTCAGATGACCTCCTGCTCTGCTTCACGCGCCTGCAATGGGAGTACACTGAAGAGAGAGTTAAAGAGAGTTAGTTGGCTTAGTTACATTAGTATTGGCGCCAGGGTTTACCTCTCAAGTAGGAGTTCCAGGTCATTCTGATGACTCGCCACGTGGCCACGCGCACATGGTTACAGTGTTTACAAACATGATCCCAGAATTCATAAGGTCTGTTATGAAACAGCCGGCAAGTGTCGTATCTCGCAAGCTATGGTGACCTGCATTGTGAGTGCTGTAGAGAATATTGAGACGCTTGTACAAAACATAAACTAGAAAACACTTTGGATGTTCAAGCAGATAATTTTACTTCTGAGTTGTTTGGAAACATCACTGCCATCAGAAGAGAATTTTCCACTGCAGATATAAAATAGCAGTAAGTGTTTTAGCAATGCAGGGATAAAGGTGACTGTGTTCTTAAGCATCGTAATTTTGTTTCTTAACCAAACTAACTCAGAAAATATTTTTAAAAGACACAAAGCAATGTAAAGCTACTGTCACACTCTCACTGCATTAAAAAAAATGAACACTGTGATCTTGTGACCCCAGTCTCCCAGTCCCTTTTTATTCCTTATTAAAACATTTCCTCAGACATTTTGTGCATGTTTTGTAGAAAACTTCCTGCTTTAAAATTCAGTTGTGGAAAGATGAAAAGACTCAGTATTCTGAAGTAACGTACCTGGGTGTGCAGAATAGGAATACTGCTTAAAGACTCAATTGTAAGTTCACCAAGAAGCTTGGAAAAAGGGTGCTGCATAGTCATGTTGCCCCAGGAACAAACCAAGAATCAGAATTAATGTACTGCATGCTCCATATTCTGTTGCAATGAAAGTTCACTGATATTTTGGTACGTTAAATATGCCAAACTTTTTAAAAAACTGTTTAAGTTCCATGAAGGCAATAGTCTTGCTAGAAATTAGCAGTTCACTAGAAACGGCAAGCAACCCATCAGAAAATTAACTTTTGACATAGATTTCACTGATGGGTTGGAGGATCTAGGAAAAAAAATATTATTTAAGAGAAGATGCTATTTTGTATCTTGAAAAGAGAACCATAAATGTGACTGGTTGCCAGAGATGGACAGGCCTTTCTTGAAAATGCTGCTAAATTAACTGAAAACAATCCAGGCCCTTTAATAAACCACTTCCTGTTTTCAGTTTTGGAATGAAACAATTTATAAAAACCAATTATTTGATGAAGGACTTTCTTCCCCCAAAGTAGCAAAGATTACTTGTTTCCTCTTCTGCTTAGTCATAAAAATATATCAAATATAGAATGGCTCACACGTTTTTACATGGTTCCTACACTACATGACTCAAGTTAATGTCATTATGGTATTTAATAATAATTCTCCTTCTCCATTTTGAATTTACATAGTCCAGAGTGGTTGGGTGTTACTATCATCTAGAATAACAAACTGTATGATTATTGTAAGGGTTTGATTAGGCATAAATCATTCTACAAGTGTAGATTAATATGTACGTATTTTAAAAATAAATTGAGGATCTAGGAGGAAGTTATAACTAAATCTGTTTACTTTAAGAGTTACATGGTATGCTGTATATATTTTATTAACCCTTTATCTCTAAAAGGAGATTAATATTTACAAAGGTGCCAGACTGAAAGCCCTAGAGAATAAATTCCTGAACATTCAGTACAATCTTTCCCACATCACGCTGTCAATATACCTCGAACTCACTACTGGAGGAACCATTTATAAGTATGGTGGTAGTTCATTTTCCATATGTTTTCCCCATTCATTTTCAATACCTCACTTCCATGCATGTTCTCTGCTGGGTCTGCCAGTATCTGTATCAGCTATGTTTCAGAGTAGCAGCCGTGTTAGTCTGTATCCACAAAAAGAAAAGGAGGACTTGTGGCACCTTGGAGACTAAAATTTATTTGAGCTCACAAAAGCTTATCCTGTATCAGCTATGGTAATTTTTTATGTAGACACATGCCAGTTCTGAACTAACCACGAATTCATTTCATATGGGCTACCAAATAGTTATCAGATAACTACAGCAGGAGGAGAAATGCTCTGTATCCTAGGCCCTGACTTGACACTGGATGCACACAGCCTCCTCATTTGGCTAATTTTAAATTGTATTCAGCATGTGAGAACAAAGGCATTTGCATTGATTACTGATAGGGCCCTACCAAATTCACTGTCCGTTTTGGTCAGTTTCATTGCCATAGGATTTTAAAAATGGTAAATTCCATGGTTTCAGATATTTAAATCTGAACTTTCATAGTACTGTAAACATGGGGGTCCCCATCAAAAAGGGGGTTCTCGGGGAAGGGGGGTCGCAAGGCTATTGTAGGGGGGCTCGCAGTATTGCCACCCTTAGTTCTGCGCTGCTGCTGGTGACGGCACTGTCTTCAGAGCAGGGCTCCCAACCAGCAGCTGCCGAGCTACCTGCAGCCAGGGGAGGTCCCTTGAGATGGGTCAGATCCAGCCCAGGAGCAGGAAGTCCTTTCCTTCCCCAGCCCAGCTGGGACTAGCATCTGGAGACAGGTGCACAGTAAGAATCCCCAGCCCTGCCCCTCCCCTACACTAGCCAGATTTTACAGGTAAGACCAGGTTTCACGGTGGAGATCAGAATTCATGGTCCATGACCTGTTTTTCACAACTGTGAATTTGGTAGGGCCCTAATTATTGATGTCTTCTTACTGATGGGTGTTGTAAGTGTTCTTTACACTGTATATAGGAGACCTAGAAATTAGTAGCTCTTTTTAAAAACAGCACTATTGAAAATGGATAACTCCTATCTACCCATTTAAAGAACTCCTCATGGTCACTCTGCATGTCGAACCAATTGCACAGCACTTAAACTTTATTGTGAATCTCTGCAGTAATAGTCAAAAAGGATGGAAGGCAAAGTAGGGTGCTGGTATTAAAAACCTCTCTTAAATATAACAGTAGGTTTTTACTGTGCACATCCTGCACTAGAATTCTCATCAAGAGTAATACTGGAACATTTTTCAAGAAAAGCTGAAAGCATTTTGAAAATGCTCAGAAACCAAAAGACTCAAGGCTTGTTTATATGAAACAAAAAGTTGCCTTTTACTCATTATTAGTGTTAATGACACCCACAGTATTTTGTTTGCAGTGGAAGTTCACACTTAACTTATAAGATCCACATAGGTGGAGGTGAGGTGAACATGCAGACTGTAATTAACACATCTGTAGTGCATATTTAACTTAGTGTTTTTTAAAAACAGATTCTGATGACACCAGAAACCTATCTGGTGACATTTTTCTCATAGTAATTTTCATTGTAAAAGAATATCTTTAAGTTGCTCCATAAAGCAGGTGTAATCAAAGAGCTGTTACTGCTGATGAAAATGAACTTCTTTGCACTGGAGGTGAGAGGGGTGGGGGAGAGAGTGCTGTGAGATTAGTTTTGCGTGGTAAAAAGTAAGTAATGATATTGTGTCAGTTTAGATGAATATCTCAAAATGCAGACTCTGTCATGGGTTTGTCATCTAGATAAAAAGGGTAAAGGAAATCCTGTCTAACAAGTTTAGCAAAAGTCACACCTGAAGTCCAATTATGTCCTCAGATACATTGGCACAGTTCCTGCTGAAGTGAATGAGTTGCACCCAGGTATCTGAGAGAAGACTTGGAACCCTCCTCTAATTTCTGTTAGTGTAGAAAATCTGCTGGTTGATAGTCACATGACTTGGAGAAAGCATTTCTTAACACAATAAATAATTACATCTAGGAACAGTTGATTTTTGGAGCATGCCAGTAGAGGGGACACATATATCATAACCTCCCAGAAGATCAGATTAAAATCCCACAGAGAGGTGAATCAGACTTGAGAGAGAGACTTATTTATCTTATGGATTTTCCACTGAATTCTACCCTTGAGGGACAGGAGTTATGGCCTTGTGGATGTGGTATGAGGTATGTCCACTAAAACCTGTGGATCTTAGTGATTCACAAAAAGAAGCCCTCCATGAATCTGGTGGAGAGCATCTACTTCTCCATGTTGCTCTTGGGTCTCCTTTACCTATTGTTCCCTAAACGGAACATGGTTCCCTACCACATATACAACCTATTTCCTCTTTCAGTGGACAGAACAAAGGAGAAATTATGCAATGAGCCTGACGGAGAGCCAATTTAAATATATGGAAAAATACTTCTATAGATGTCAGACAGCTGTACATCAGGCCCAATGTTTTGAGCAACACTAAATTTTTGATGGGTTTTTCTTGTAGTAGTTTGACTCTCACTGAAGAGAAGGATGCCACAATCCTGCAAATCCCGCAAGAATCTATACAAAAGTGTACCAACCAACCCAACCTGAACATTGCCTATGTATTTGCATGAAGATTTGACTATGGGAAAACAGGGTTTGATTAAACCAGGATCTTTTTGAACTTCAAGGCCTGTGACCTAAGAAACTACAAATTTGATTAGAACCTAACTTGGAAGAGTTCCCACAGGAAGATGTGAATAGTAAGTATTCCCCATGTATCAGTGCTAGAACCAATAACAAGGAAGATGGTGTGATTACTGAGTGAGGTGGCAAGATCTGCTGATGAGACACAATATTTAGGTTAGGAGTACAAGAAACTCCCAGAAGCACCTAAGAAAACATCAGATTGCATGAGAACAGATTAAGTCAATGTTGACAAGTACAAAGAAGCGTATATTGGATGAAACTTTGAAGTATGAGAAATGCTGAGTTCTGAGTTTGTTGTAATCTTTTTTTTGTCTGAAAATAAAACTAGACTGGAACTTTTCACGGGGGAGATCCGAATTCATGGTCCATGACCTGTTTTTCACAGCTGTGAATTTGGTAGGGCCCTAATTATTGATGTCTTCTTACTAATGGGTGTTGTAAGTGTTCTTTACACTGTATATAGGAGACCTAGAAATTAGTAGCTCTTTTTAAAAACAGCACTATTGAAAAGGGATAACTCCTATCTACCCATTTAAAGAACTCCTCATGGTCACTCTGCATGTCGAACCAATTGCACAGCACTTAAACTTTATTGTGAATCTCTGCAGTAATAGTCAAAAAGGATGCATGATCCGATGAAGTGAGCTGTAGCTCACGAAAGCTTATGCTCAAATAAATTGGTTAGTCTCTAAGGTGCCACAAGTCCTCCTGTTCTTTAGCTCAAGTGACACAGGCCTGTCCTGCTGCAGTAGGAGGATCTGAATTCTATCCCCCTTGTTACCATGGAGTTCTGAGCAACCTAGAAGGCCATGTACATCATCACTTTGCATACAGTATACAAGTTTGGGTCACATCATTTCACAAAGGTGAGAGCAGAAATAGAAAAGATCAAGTAAAGGGCAATGAAAGAAACGAGGGAAGGAATGATGTAGAAGAACAAGAGTAGATATAGTATGATAGAAGTATGTATGGTATGGCCAGCCAGGCATTTGCATTTACTCATTCCCATAGTATGGTATGAGAAAAAGAGAGGGCATTTGGTAAAATTAAAAGGCATACACTTCAACTGGATAAAAGGAAATCAATACAAACTAGTGCAATCACACAAGGAACTTGCTGTCACGGGATATTACTGAGGCAAGTCATTTAGTATGCAAGTAGTGACAGTAGCGGACAGTTGTATGAAATAAGAACTGTCCCTGCCATTACACTAACTAGGATAAAAGTTATAGGGGTTTTCAGTTTTCATGCTTCAGGATATAAACTGAACTCTAGAAGTAATCAGAAAGAAAACAATATTGCTCACTTGATAGGTACATTACTGTGGGACCGTGTACCTTTCACTGAAGCATGTGTGATGTAGCAGACCAGAACTAAATGGACAATTGTTCTGCTTCAATATGGCACTTCACGTGTACATGAGAAGTGTATCCCTGTGTGTGCAGCCCCCAAAACATTCTCCACTTCAGTATTCAGAAGACTACTACTATGAAAACATGGTACATAAAATTGACTATTACAAATAAATATATGCAAATGGATGACTCATTTAACTGAATTCTTCGTTCATTTGGTGAGCATCTAAAAATTCAGCTTAAGCTTTAGAGACGTGACCTAGCATGGTTATCTAAACCATTCTTTGGAACAAAGTCTAAAATTGTTTAACTTTGAAAGGCAACAAACAGCTTTTTTTACAGAGGAAATTCAAGGAACAGGAAAGCTCTTTCTTCTAGCCCTTTGTTTCTAGTTTTAATATTTAATGAACATGTGATATTGTTTTAAAACCAGTCCTGATGGTCTTGTGAAGTTAATATTTAAAGCAGATGGCTGCTGTGCTTTAATAAGATGGTTACTATAGAAACACAGCACTATGAAAGCAATACTTTTTGCAGTGTATGGTCTCCTCACTAAACAACTTAAATGCCCTTGATTTATGTGAAGTGAGTGCATTCAGGACTAACATAGAAGGGAAAAGAAAGGTAGTATGCCTGTGCAGACTATTTATTTAACCTGGGACCCACTTACACTGAATTGGATAGTTAACATTTTTGTGGCTTACTGAGGAGCTGCTTGAAACTACACCAAAAGTGAAAGGAGATAAGCAAAGATAGTTTAGAAAAGAAATCCACAAGAACCTTAGTTCTGTTAGGAAGTTTTCCTGAAAAATCCACAGGAAACATGGACAACTTTAAATGATCTTATATTAGAGATGGGTTGGAACCTAAATAAATGAATAATCCAGACACCATGAGCTTTTAGAGTTTTCAAATCCAACATTTAGATGTGTAGCTATGAAACTGTGGTGCCTGTGTCCTTTTATTGCACCTTTGCATATCTAAAGAAAAAAAACAACACAAAACACAGAGTGCAACCACCATATTCTCCAAGTAGGTGCAGCCTGTTACATGGGGATATACACTGCTCTCTCAAGGAGACTTTGGTTTCATTTTTTCTTGTTTTTCTTCATCTAGAATAAAAGCAAATTCAGAATGAACGCACCTGCCTTCCTCTATGTGTAGAAAAATACCCGCACTCTTGGTGCTTTATTCCATTTTTCATATTAATATGTTGTGCTTACTGGTTTGACTTCCCTTTTGGAGAATTTAAAAAAATTGTAGCTGAGTTTTTACAGCTGTCTCACTCTCTTTAAGTGTCCCAGTAAATAAAAAATGAAGAAAAGTACTAATGACTTAGTACTGCAGTAGAAACAGCAGGTCTTTTTTGGGTGGATGGGGAAACTCTCTTGTGCAAAACCACACAGAAAAGTTACATCCTCATCTGGATGTGAGCAAACTTTTCTGGCTGTCTAGCGGATTGAAAAGTTGGGTGTCAGTCGCACTACAGTTGTAGCGCAGGAAATGAGGGTTCTATGAAAGATCCTTGGAAAGAATGATGAGAGGAAGGGAAGAAAGAATCAGAAGTCCATTGTAAGTGTGTGTGTGTATGTATGTATGTATGTGTATGTATGTATGTATATATATATATATATATATAAAGAGGTACTTTAATTTTAAGATCCCAAAAGAAATACATGAATCTGACTCACAAAGTTCCAGCAACAACAATTAAAAGAAATAGATACCCTTTCATAAAATCTAGGCATCTTGTTAAAACTCATGAGCTGAGGTCTAATCTGCAAAAAGTCCTGACCTACACTAAATAAAGGTTCCTAGAGGCTTGCAGACCAGTTTTGCTCCACCCTTTATAAGTTTTAACCAGTGGGTCCCTTCGACGCCTACCTCACCCATTTGCCCTATTTGTATTTATTTTCTTTTTTCCCCATTAAAAACATTTTCTCTTGCTTTACTTAAAGTCTTCAGAGTATGGATTGGCTGTAGTCTGTCTCATACAGTGTTGAGCACATTGTCACTTATGAGATACCTGATTAATATGACAATTTCCTCATCTTCAAATTCACTCATTTAATTAGTTATTTCTGTAAGACAATATCTGATTCTTTTATAAATTCCTGTTACAACATAAAAAAAAGTTAGGAAGAAGAAAAACATGTGTGACCCAAAATGCCTCTTCTTTTTGAGCCTGATCTGAATCCCACCTTCCCGTTTTATCATTATCCTCAACTTCTGATTCCAGAGACAAATCAGAGTGTTTCTTGGCCATACTTATATTCCTTGCTTTAATCACTTTACTTGGTAGCTTTATTTCATACACACTATTACGGACTCCTGACTCCATTGTCTATTTATAATAGTGTTTTAGATTAAATATCTTTAATTTATGTATCCCTCATCAGTTCACTAAGATTCTTTCTGTGGTACAGGGAGCAATGCTGCACACAGTTTTGCAGATGACGTTTAACAAGTGCCACATGAAGTAATGACATCAACTTTCTTGTTTCTACTTTATCCCTCTGCTAAGACAACCAAATAAATAAATAAGAAGCAAACCAGAGAGTTGTTTATACTTCAGAAATGCAGCTGATATGGAAAAATCATTGAAACTAACTCCAAATCCTTATAGTGCTCAGTGTGTTCAGTAGAACATGCACATTTTCTGGACTAGTTAACTTGCCATGAGACTGACATAATTTTGTCTCTTCTTTCCCTCAGCCCAATATAACATGCCTGTTTTTGTAACAGGAATATTTTTATCCATGACTGATAGCATGAAGGAACTTTTCCCAGCTGTGCTCAGAGTAGATGTATTATAGGCTATTTTAGGTAATTACATGGCAGCTCTCAAGAAAGAAGACTTCATACAGGGCAAAGCTCAACAGGAATAATCGGTCCCTAGTATCCTGTCATAAGGAGTCCTGGGAGACCATGTGGTCCAGTGGATAGCCCACTGGGTTCTATTTCAGACTGTGCCACTGAACTACTGTGATCATGAGCAAGTGGTCACATCTCTGTGCCTGTGATTCCTCACCTGGCCTCTGTCTGTTTGTCAATTTAGACTTGTAGCCCCTACTCTGAAGAACTTATCTCTCAATATACATTTGTTCAGTGCCTAGCACAATGAGGCCCTATCTCAGCCGGTGCTCAGTTATGCTAGGTATTGTGCGACCATGTAGTAAAAAACCAATTCCTGCCCCCAAAGAGTTTAAAATAGGTTTTATGGAAAAATACAACAGGTAGATGAATCAAACACATGGCAGGATCATGAGATTAAAAAAAAACAAATTTGACATGGTATGCAATAGTGACATGCTGCCTGTTGTAATATAGATGGTCATTCACAATAGCGTAAGCAGTATTGTAAATGTGCAGTGATGACTACTGGCAAATACTGTCTTTGATGATCTCCCATAGGTAGCCGAGATATCAGTGTTCCTTTCACGGGGCTATACTATGAATGTCTAACCACATATGCTCCCACTGCAGTCAATGGAACCATGTATGGGATTAACTGATCGCCGATGTGAACAAGGAACACACAATCCGACCCATAGTTATTATAGGAAATAACTGGGATTTCCGGTACCTGCTCATGATAAGTGAAAACAGTTGTCCAGCAGGCACAAATTATAGCTGTTGGGAAATACTGATATTTAAATGGCAATCACAATATCTTAAGAACATGGCGACATGAATGTTCTCTTCTGCTAACATTTTCTGGCATCTGATAGTTCTGATACATTGATTTATCTGAACAAATTTCTCAACTTTCAGGGGGTACATCCATGGCTTTAATAAGGCTGGGGGTGTAGGTAAGAATTTACAGCCTATTTAACTTTCTACTTAATCTATTATGGTGTGTCCCATATGCACATCTGATTGAAATAAAGTGAAAGCAGAATGAATAGCCTCATTTATTTTCCAGGCTACCATTGAATAACTAGCATGTGGGTTATTTTGTTTTTATTGTGTGTATAGAAGTTGCAGAGTAAATTTTTAATAGACACAATTCTAGTGTCCAGAATTCTTATCGATGGATGCATAGGGTGGTAAAAGCAATAACTCTTGTAGGGTTCCACATCTAACCAGCACTGATTCAACACAAGTAAAATAAACACCGCAAAATTAACAAAAATAGCTCTCAACAACCCTAGTCTATGGGAGTCTTTTGTGAGTAAGGACTACATGATTGGTTCCAAAAGTGCCTGATATCGTTACTGGCATTCTATACTCCATCTTTATAATAAGCAATATAAATCCAATGCAGTTTTCAAAGTAAGTTGATAGTGAGTGACATTCAACCCAGTTCAGAGGACTAACCATAAGGCCTATCCAATACTTAAGTCTCATTAAGCTATCATAGTGATACTTAAGTGCATAATCTTGTGCTGACATCTGAATAGGGGTATATTTCATCCTTTGTGAACATTTCTGGTATAAAAATAGATTTATTTTAAAAAAATCTAATTTTTAGAACTGTGAGTAGCCTAAATGAAATTACATAGCAAGGCAGGCAGGATTTAGCCTTATATTTATTGCTTGAAAAAAGTGTGAATATCAAGTCCTTAAACATGAACTGACATTGAACACACAGTCCTTGATATGTTTACTAAAGCTGGTAGCCGCTAGAGGCTGTGAGACAGAGGTCCTCTTGCAAATTTAAAAGAATGACTTTTGTGAGGGTTCACAAAGATCTGTATTCCAGAAAAGGATTCCCCTTTGTGTCAAAAACAATGGCCTGCAGTGATAGCTGGGAAGTTATGACATCATAAGGACTGTATCACAACACATTTTTTGACATCTTTGAGGAGCATGAGTGTATCTCCTGTGAGCAATGTTCTAAATTACAGGTGTTGCATTTTAATAGTGTGTGTTGACATGTATACATTTCTCACAAAGGATGAAACTGCATGAAAGGACACGCTCTTTCTCGCGTGCTCTCTCTCTCTCTCTCTCCTTTTTTAATATTGAGAAAAGCAATCCTCTTAAAACACTAAGAAAATATGTGGTGCTTTCTTGGGCCCGACCCAAAGCCCATTGAAATTAATGGGACGACTCATTGACTTCAGCAGGCTTCAGATTAAGCCCTTAGATTCTGATTCAGCAAGCATGTGAATAGTCCCATCGGGTTTGGGTTTTTTTAAGTTAGATATTCATATGCTTATAGTAAAGCATGTGTTTTAGGTATCTTGCTGACTTGAAGCCTTATTAAGTAAAGAGTTACGCACGGAACCAAGCATGCTACTCAGTGAATCAAGGCTTCTGGTAATGCATATCTAAAGAGATAAAAATCCTTTAATGCCAAAACCAGTTTATTTCTCCCAGCCCTCTCAAATTTTGCCTGTGTTCTTATTCTGGCAACGTGCGCTGTCATATTACCATTTATCTGATAGAGCCAAATAGCAAGATGTATCTGTATGACTCTTGTGAGCCAAAATTTAAAAGTTGCTTCTCTTCCCCACCTCCCCCTGATCCGCATCCCTTCAGGGAACCAGTGATATGAACAAGAATACTCAACAGTCTCCCAAGAATACAGTTTTTGTTCTGAGTGGAAAGTTGGCTCGTGCACATCAATTACATGTTACAAAGAATAACATTCACCTAAGTTTAACTTTTGAAAGGAATAGAAAAATAAAATGACCATTTGCAATCTGCTATTTACCCAAGTAGCAATTGTCAGGGTAAACTTTTTAAAGCGAAATTAGAGAAAGTTGCCTGAGTAGGATGATGGGAGAGTAGTTTCAAGAGAGAGAAGGATAGGAAGTCTTACTATTAAAGATAAAGTTGACTTGCTGCTATGATGTGCAGTATGTCGGGGTGAGGACTGTGTTCAGCACAATTTTTTGCCATATAGTTAGTCATGGACCAAATCCAGACTTAAGCAGGCCAAATTGCTCCTCTTACACTAAGGCTGAATTCAGTCCCTTGTGAATGTGTTAACAACGCACTGAATTTTTTAGTCTTCAGAATACATGCTATTTTTTATATATTTAAGTAAACTTGAATCATGTTTTAAAATGTGCTATTGCTTTTGGCACTGAAGCAATCATCTTGCGTCATTTGATGTCAGACACTATATTGATAAGCAAGGCAAGTGGCTGAAATAGCACTTGATTTAAAGTAAATAAATAAGGTTGTTTTTATTTTTTTATCTTGCCCTTCATTCGGCATTGTCCTAATAGTATTATCTTTAGGAAAAGATTAGATTGGCCTTTTGCTGTGGTGCTCTAGAGTCATAACTCTTCCACTCATCCTAATTAGACATGATTAGAATGGTCAGTAAATTATTAGCATAAACCTCTAGAAGAGAACAGTGGGGAAAGTAGAAGTAGAAACACCATAAGGAACTGAAAGGTACAGGACCATAATTATTCAGAGCTGTACAAAAAGTAAAACTTGTCTCCCACAGATGTTTTAAATTAAGCACCCAAATAAAAGCAGCCTCTAATATGGATTTGGATACCTAGCTTTAGGCACCCAGGTTTTGTCTGAATTCTTAGAGAAACTGGGTCTGTCTCTGGAATTACACCACTAGAAATCTGAGAACAGAGACTTCACTGGAGTCACTCCTAACCAACACTGGAGTTGGTGACTTTCAGAATCAGACCCACCATCTTTGCACACTGTACAATGCAGCTTTTTGCAAACATGGTGAAACCAAAAACGCCAGTTATACCCTACCCAAAATGTATACCTCAGAATATACTATAGGCTGAAAATGAACCTAGTCCTACCATCCTGAGGGTTTTTTGCATGCTCGATAGTAAATACTATCCATAGTTTGTTCAAGATCTCTCTCTTTATTTACATATTTTAAATATGAGTGAATGCTCAAGCTTATGAAAGTAACTAATAGAATTCGTCTCTCTACCTACAATTCATGTCAATCAGGCAGCTGCCCTGTGAAGTTGCTTATGCTTTTGCTGGTCTTGACCTGGAGATATCTGCTTCTTTAGGGATGAGAGTTAGTTAATGTTCATGACTGAGTTGGTGTGAGAATTGCCTGAGCAGAGACAGATTTACATGCAAAATTACATATAGTGGTAGTTTAGTGATGGGAACTGAGCTAGGATTACCAAATTCATTTAATTTAGGACTTTACATTACACTTGATTTCTGGTCCTAGGGTGAAAGGAGAATGCTTTATCCGCTAATCCAGCCAGACCTACTCTTGGAGGATATCGGAATTGTGATAAGCCCTTCCTGGTTATGTTTGGGGTGGAAGGTGTTAAAATAAGTGCATTTCCTTCTTCAGGAAAAGGGTGCTTGAAACAGAAAGTTACTTTTAGTCTCTGTACACTATAAGAGTTGATATATGCAGCCTCTGACCTGCCTGCTGATAACGCATTACCTCATTTGCCGCGCCAGTGATGGTGTGCATGGCTCTGTCCTTGCTTGAACCTGACAGGCAGAGCCACATACAGTTGTCATGGTATTGTTTAGAGGATTGAACTACAGCCAAGATCATTTTTATTTATGGTAACCCACTAACAAAATCTGAGCACCAAGTATTAGCATTAAACAACAGTGTGGTAATTACACCATTGTATTCCCAGCATAACGCTTTTGAAAAACCATGAGTTACTCCAGTTTTCAGACAGGTATAAAAGAGATCAGATTCTGGTACAATCGTACAGGAAAGCTGGGCCAGATCTTAGCTGGTGTCAATCTGTTAATTGATGGAGCTATCCTGACTTACACCAGCTGAAGATCTGGCTGATTATCTTCATTTCTCACAAAATTACCAGAAACTCCTAGCCAAGGCAAACAGGATGTTCACTGTGAGCAATCTCAGACTTCCTAGGAATCTAGATATGAATTGGCACCTGACTATTGACTAGTCTTTTTCTCTGTTATATAGAACTTTAACCATGGCCAGGACAGCTATGCATCCATCCGCGTGGTCAGACAAGCAACCATCTTCAGAGATGGCACAATTGCCTCTCTATGAATTAGCTAATTATACAGGCACTGTATAAAACTGATTAGCTCTTTTGATGGATAAGTTCCAGCCAATGCGTCATTTCTGTGACTTGCTCCACATCCACTGGCTGAAAGCCCTAGTCAGCTCTTCAGCTAGGTTTGTCAGCCAACTGACAGTGCAGTGACCTTACATTGACACAGATTCGGTTCCACTGGTGATGGAGGAGAATTGTATTTGCTTGTTGATCATTTTGAATAAGAAAGTCACGTGTCCACTACACAACTAACCTGTTTTATAAATTCTCCTAAACTGTCTTCATTAGGTTTGGAAATTTTATTGTCTTCAGTTATTATAGGCATTTGTATCTTGCCCATTATGGTAAAGTATCTGGTCACTCGGCACTTGGCTTACAATGAGGCGAGAACTACCACCAAGTACAGAGAGTGAATAATTCACAGCTCCCTTAGTGCCACAGCTTTAAAAGGATAGAGACAAGGAGGTCTTTAATATCTTTATGGTCTCCTTTCTTACTGCAAACTTGGTTTCACCTTTTCCTTGCTCTGCTCGCATCCTACAGAGTGAAAAGGATCACTGCTTTATTTCAAAACCAGCCTTCATAGGCTTTTTCCTCTACTGTATCTGTAACCTCTTTTCTTTTAAATCTAACCTTCCTTGTTTCACATTCTCATTCATCCATTTCGCTCCCTTTCAGGTCCCTTCTTTTGATCTTTCTTTTTTCTATGCCCAAAGAAGGCCTCACATCTGATTTCTCTAATCTAATTAAGACCTGCATTTATATCGGGAAATGTACAACTCCCTTCCCCTGCTTAATTCATTGCAGTCCGTTTGCTGTTATAGCACTAGGTTTGATTGTGGATTCCCCCACCCCCAGTCTTCTACTCTATGGTTTGTGCTCCAGTATCTACCCTGTTCCCCATCACAGCCTTCATTTTTTCTCTTTAATTCCTATCATCAAACTTTGCAACCAACTTTTTTCCAAAGGTGGTCAAATTAGAATAATGCCTTTGTAGATTGTTAACATACTCCCAACTTCCTTTCCCTTTTTGGCTTTGAGAACCTCGTGTCTTTCACTTTAAAGCTTTTTAAATGTTTCTGTGAGATAACCCATGATCACAATAATAAAATTCATACAAAACCAGCTGTGTGAATGAAACCACATGAGTTCAGGAGATATTTCTAAAATGCACTACTCTGGGTCACTGCATTGTTCCTGTCAGCAGTGCTGCCATTTTACGACCAAACCATTCTGTTCTTTGGTTCCCACAAAACACTAGAGTTGCTAATGCTAATAAAAGAAGGACTTGTGGCACCTTAGAGACTAACAAATTTATTTGAGCGTAAGCTTTCATGAGCTACAGCTCACTTCATGGGATGCATCTGCGATGCATAATGCTAATGCGAGTGTAGACATACCCTAAAAAGTTTCTCTCTTTACAACAACAGGAAAACAGTCGACGCAAATTACCACCTCTGTCACAAAGCAACCTATTGGTTTTCATTCCTTAGATCTGTCAGTCACAAAGGATAAGTTGTCCCTGGCTCAGAAAGTTTTGTTTGTTTGTATGTGTTGTCTTCCCCACCCCCATCTCACTGTACCCAAAGATTAGGGCCCTCCATTGCATTGCTACCATTGTGACATTTGCAGCAGCAGCAGCTATGAAGTTACACTGCCTTTAACAAACCTACTTACTTAATCCCCCTCTGTTTCACAAAGTCAAGAAGTCTCTGGAAGTACTAGCTAGCTTTGCACGAGTTACAACTTTCTCTGTGTTTCTCTCCCCTCCCTCCAAACTCTCCCTCCAAATATTGTTCCCATATTTTGTCTTGTCTGGTCTCCTCTCCTTTTCTAGTGTTTGAAGAAAAAAATCACAATTGTGGCTTTGCCTCTTGGATAGTTTTCTACTCTTGGTATGTCTCTTAACCCTTTAATTCCAATAAGACTAGTGGTCTCTGACTTTATCATTCATACCACTACCAAGGAATGTTACTGCCATTTTTCTGTGACTCACCTTGTTTTAACTAGAAAACCATTTTTAAAGGACATCAATTGTTGGTTGCTTATTTAAGTTATCAGTTGCATTTTAAAAAAATTAAAACAATTAAATTATTTATTAATGAAATTATTATAGTTATTATAAGTAGCTCCTGTGCATCCACAGTATGGGGTTTTTTTAACATTTTTAGCAGTCAGATTACTTATGCATGTTCAGTACCCATATTAATTCACTGCATTGCATTGGCTTTGAGAGAGTTGGTGATTGGGTTAGTGATGCAAGAGCGAATAAGTTCTCCAAGTGATCTTTGATGCTATAGACTTGTGGCAGCTCTGAAGGGAACCATCAACGTCTACTGGTTTATTGATCCACTGACTCTCTAAATGGACAGTGATACGAATACAATACACGGTAATGGCTCCATTCTTTTGAAGAGCTGATTTTTACAATAACCCACTAATTGCAGAATTACCTGATTCAGGGTATAGAGCTGCTACCTCAAAAAAAAATGTAAAAATCTTGATTAGGGTATTTATCCAGTAGAAACTGCAAAACAACTGGGCAATTGAGGAAGTCTCAAAACATGCCATTTTCATAGAGTATTGTATCACCATAACAAGCGGTAACATTTCATTCTAAATAACAATGACATGATTTAAAACTACTATAGCAAGAAACAAAACAAAATCCATTGTGACTGAAAAATCCAGGGCAATAGTCTCACTAATAAAACTTCACATATTATTAGCCCCATTTATCCTGAAGAATTTCAGGGTGTTTTACACACTTTGTATAAATATAGAAAACTCACACACAATCTGGGGGTTACTTTCTCCCAGGACAGAAATTCAGTCACTTCTGAATTGGAACATGACCATGGTTTTGTGCAGAGTGGAAGTGAACAGTAAAATTCATTATGCTGACCTTACTGTGGTGTGGGCCCAGTACTGGCACCAAGAGAAGATAACCACACTTTGAACAAAATATTAGACCCACTTCCTGCTGCACCTGGCTTTTTTTCTCCTGAATTAGTCTGACCATGCTCAGCCTGCAAAAACTGATCTCACAGCTCAAAGTGGTATGGCTGCTGCCTTTTTCTTTTTAACAGTTTGACCTAAGTTTAGAGTTGGTTGACCTTTTTCATCTAAAATATTTTTTCACTGGAAAATGCAGATTTGGGCTTCCTGAAACACTTTGTGACTGTGTGTCTATTTAGGTTAATTGTTTCGGTTAAAGGAAAAAAATGAAACTGTTGAAATAATTTCATGGTGGCTGTCCTAAATGAGTGTTTGAAGGGAGAAAAAAAGGCTACCTGCAGTCCAGGGTCAAGTCATGGGAGTTCAGCACAGGCCTATTACAGCTACTGTTCCAGATCATAGGCTGGAATAAAGGCTGCTGCCTCTCCATACCCCACATGCAGGGGTTCCTGACTACAGGGTTGGCATAAGAATGGCTCCAGTGGTCCTTTTCTCAGCATATTTCTCTCTGGTCACCTGTTCAGACCACCTCTCTGGCATGTGGAAGTGCACACGCCTTCCTCTGAAAAGTGCATCTACCCACGCTCCTCTCCAGCCCTGCCTATTGAGGCTTCCACAAGGAGCAAATTCATCTTCTCTGCACAGCATGCTAGTTAGTGTGTACTTGTTAAAAGATTTCAATTTAATGGGATACAGAGCAGGCACAGGGCCTGATCTCACATATAACAGTTCTACATCCCATGTGACTATGGAGTTACTCCTGATTCACACCAGAGTGAAATCATAATCAGTTCTGTAGCTCTTTATTGTACGGGACAAATATACCCACTATTGTACGTATATATTTATCTGAAGAGCCTCTCTGTTGCCCCATGATCTCAGATTAATGAGGAAATTCTTGTTTTTCCTCATTAATCAGTGACCATCTCAGGGTTGCTTTCTTCTGCATGTGATGGTTTTCCCCATTACACAATCTAGTTATTTTTCATGCATTAAAATTCCCATTACTTACATGTTTCTGTGATTGCAGTATGATTATCTACAATGCAATTAAGAAGTATGTCCATTTGGCACTATTCATGCTTCTCAGGGGAATCATAATATGCAGCATACTTTCCACGCCCCTTCTGCAATGCATTCTAATTTCTAAAAACAGTGATATGAGGCACAAACCCTTACTATGTTGAACAAGAGAGTTCTAGGTGGCATTGGGGTAGATTCTCAGAATTCTCCTGTGACTTACAGAAAGAGTCACTTTCTTCTAACATTGAAAAAGAAAGTTTTTATTATTCTAATTAACAGTTATTATCCTGGATTTCCTTTGTCTTTCTCACCTTCTGGGTAAAACTTCTGTCTAGAACCCACCCACATTCCCTTGTTGCCTGGCTTCCTGTCCCAGTTTTAAAGAACCAGAACAAATCTTCACAGCAATGTTAGCTAAAACGACTACAGTTGGGAAGTAACATTTTGTTTTTAATTCAGCTGCAACTGTTCCTTAAGGGGTCCCTTCTTCACCCCTGTTCTTTCCTTTTGTTCACAAAGTAAACAAAGGAAAAATCTCTGTGTTCACAGCACTATGTTTCCTGAAGAGGTATTGAAAGATATTTGCTTTTTACCCCGCTATATACTGTTTGGTCATTTTGTGGGCATTTGTGTAAGAACAGTCTCTGCTGGCAAGCAGCATTCTCAATTAACATTTCCCCGTGGGCAGACCTAGGTCAGCCAGGATCTCTGGCTTGCAAAGGGATTTTTTTTTTTCCTTGCTAGGGAGGGAGGGGAGGGGTTATGTGCTGTGGGTGTATCTAAGCGAGGCCAGTGACCAGCTGTTCAGTAAACTCTGGCTTGGCTTCTTTAGGACTGGAGTGGGATTTCACCGTAGCTGTATGGAGCAGGAGCAGTGGCCGCCTGGGAACACTGATTAGAAGGAGCTTCCTGCTCAGAGCTCATGTTGAAACAGGATGAGTTATGGACAAATAGGAATAGGAGGGAGGAAGGAAGGATTCAAGCCAAAACAGTGTGAATGTATCCCAGCACAATGAGCTGAAATAGTTGGGTAGCTTTTGTCAGTGACTGAAACTTCTTTGCAAAAGCTAATGCATCCACCAGGCCTCGGAGAGTTTTTCTCTCTCTTTTTAAAGATTTCTTGAAAAAGATGATGTGACTGCTTCTTACAACAGAGTCGATGCTTCCAGGCTTCAAAACACAGGTTACTTTACTGTTAACGGGTTCCAGCTTTGTGTCTCACAATGAAATGATGTTTTGTGTCACTGAAACTCCCAGAAGACACCAGTGGCATTTTTTTCAGCATGTTAATTGTAAGATAATGCAGAAGGTAGATTCTGTGTGTGACAGCTGTTGGTTTTTAAAAAAAAAAAGAAAAAAAGTGTGATCATGATTCAATCAGGGACACAGGGAAATCTGCCTGTCCCTGGTGACCAACTTTCCAAAGAATCGGACTTTCTGAGATGATTATGCTGGAAGAGCTTTAACTGATATTAACAGGGCAGAGGAGGCACCTCAATGTGAAGTTTTCATTGTTTTTCAGTTCTTTGAACATACCCTCTTCCTCTCAGTTATGGCTCAGGTTTGCACCAGCATCATTCCTTGCCTCAACTCCATCATCAAAAAAAAAAAAAAAGTCATCTGTGTGATAGTGGGACATCATCATAGTCTACTTTTGAAAACTTTTATAGAAATGCAAATGATCTCAAAGTAACTAACAAACATGTTTTTCCCAGCACCCCGATGAAATACTTTGTATCCCAATTTTATAGATGGTAAAACTGAGGACCAGACAGATTAATTTGTGGACTACGCTATGAGGGCTATCCGTTGCTGTGTGTCAGTAACAGGTGCTAAATACAGTTAAACTACAAGTTTTGCAAATGTGAACAGACAAATCATGTTCAGCACCATTTCCAGCTGCCCCCGTTGCTGACAGCAGTGGTCAACAATGGGTTATTTTCCTAGTATAGGCAAGTTTTATTATGTGACCTGCAGAAGTCACTTAAGTTAGTGGAAGAAGCAGGAACAGAGTGAACCCAGGAGGATCTCATTGTAGCCTGACTTTGAGAGCCTTGTTCTAGCCAAAAGCCTATCATAGTTTTCACTTCAGGAGCCAACAGAGCTGCTACAGTTTCCATCTGCATAGGATAGCCCATGGTTGTGTGACTTTATTCGGTGCTACAGGTGGTCTGAAGTCAGGGGGTCTGGGCCTCCAGCTGGTCTTAGGACATGTGAGCTTTTGGAGCTGATCCATTGCCAGTCCTGCAGGGGTGGAAGCAAGCTTTTGCCTTCTCCAGTGGAACAATCTGGAAAAATTCTGCCAGGGGACTATAAAAGGGACTATCACTATCCCCTCTCCCCTCACTTGGCACAAGGGAAAAATGTTTCTGTGTGTAGCTCTTCACGTAGCAATTAGGCCACCACTCTGATCACCTGCTCTCATTGCCTTCTTCTTCTTCCCCTCAATTTAATAGACCCTGAGGTAGGAGATAGGCTTGGCACAAAGCCATATGCAAGAGGGAGTTTGAGAGATTGGTGCAGAACTGTGAAATAGATGGCAAGTTAAGGGTGTGCACCCTGAGGAAATACAGTGTGTTAGTGAAAAGAGAACATCAGCCTGAGGACTGCTCTGTGCCAAAGACTGAAACTGTCATTACTGTGCAGATCACAAAGCAAAAATAAATAAAACTTTGACTGTCCTGTCCACTTTCCTATTTATGCAACTTCCTGATGTTAATGACTGATGTACTGTTACAAGTACATAATTAGGCTTGGAAGGATTAGATTTTTATTGGTAAATTTCAATTTCACTGTATATACACCAACTGACAAAAATATTAATAATCAATAGTCAAAATATCAATAATAACCATCAATAATTAAAATTTCCAGGTAGGCAAAGGGGAAAATATGCTGCTAGAGAACTTAGGGTTTGATTTAAGGATATTTACTCTGTATGTTTTGACATCTGATGTTGACAAATAGTATTTTAACAGCTATAAAGCTTTAACTTTTTGAATCTGTCTGTCATTAAATAATTAGTGTCTGACCCCCATCCATAATTTCCCACAATTATGAACATTTTAATGGATAAAAATCCTAAAAAGCATATAAAAATAAAAATTAAATTCTGCAAACCCTACGCATAATGTACATGTAATAGACCAAATTAATCCCTAGTGTAACTATTGATGTCAAAGGAGTTAGTCAAGAGTTCAATTTGTGCCCTTCTTTCTATGGTAAACTGAACAGCAGAGGACCTAAATCGGGGGTGGCCAACGTGTGGCTCTGGAGCCACATGCGGCTCTTCAGAACTTAATATGCGGCTCCTTGTATAGGCACCGACTCTGGAAAGTTGGCACCCGTAGCTCCAGCCCCAATGTGCCAGGGGGTTCTCACTGCTCAACCCCTGGCTCTGCCACAGGCCTTGCCCCCACTCCACTGCTGAGCATGCCAGGCCCTCACTCCTCTCCCTCCCCCTCCCAGGGCCTCCGGAATGCCACAAAACAGCTGATCGGGAGGTGCAGGGAGGGAGGGGAAGGCGCTGATCAGTGCGGCTGCTGGTGGGTGGGAGTAGGCTGACCAGATAGCAAGAGTCAAAAATCGGGACAGGAGGTGGGGGGTAAAAGGTGCCTATGTGAGAAAAAGACCCAAAAATCAGGACTGTCCCTATAAAATTGGGACATCTGGTCACCCTAGGGGGAGGCTCTGGGAGCTTGGGTGGTGGTGATAGTGGGCTACTGACATATTACTGTGGCTCTTCGGAAAGTGTACATTGGTAAATTCTGGCTCCTTCTCAGGCTCAGGTTGGCCACCCCTGACCTAAACAGTCCACTTAAGTGGCAGTACCTTTAAAATAGTCATTTAATCTGAGAAATTAGGTGTATTCTTGACTACCATGATTACTAAAAACAAAACTGACCTGATGGAGGAGCAGGAGGAGGAGTATGATATTGATTGCGAAGGTGATGAAGTTTAAAAAAACATGTTAGGCAGAACAATTACTTGTATCATGTAGTCATGCTGATACACCAATGGGGTTACACAGGGCATACGTCAAAGTAGATTTGAATGTTCATTACATTCCTTGATTTCAAACCATCCTGAAATCAGTGACTTGCTGTACACATATTTGGCAAGGCATTCCTTGCCATTTTGCTTCATTTCTTGTTAATATTTGGAGCTAAAATGTAGATTCAAAGCAAATGAGATGTTTCTATAATAAACAGGAAATGCACAGCAACTGAGAAGGCTGCACCAAAAATGGAAATAATACAATACTCAAAATCTGTTCTCTTAAATAGACCACAAAAATTATCTATTGGGTGAAGACCTGAATGAATTTATTATCCTCAGAGCTCTTGGGAAATGCTGAAAAAGCCCTCTGGGTGACAGCAGGGTTGAGTGTGGTGCTGCCATTACAAAAGAAGCAAGATGACCTCAATTCAGAAATCCCCTGGATTTTATTTTACATCTGAATAGGGGAGAAAACAAAAGCCAGTGAAAGAGAAAACAACTTAAATGGTTGATAGTGCAATAGCAGTGCAGTCTAACCTGTCTTTTAGTGAGGCAGTGCAGTGACGTGGTCCTCTTAGATTAGAGGTTTGAGAGTGCAGACAGCTGCTCTTGCTCTGAACATCTCTCCTAAACTGACTTTGTGCACAGAATCCCTCCCCTTTTATCCTCAGATAAACTCCCATCATCTGTCGTTTTGGAGAAACTGTACCATTTCACAGTCACATTGTAGGATCTGTCATGCATCAGTGTAAATCAGCTTTGTTTTTAGCAGGGAATTGCAAGTCATGCCTGCCTTTAACAGGTAGAGGCTTACAGGAATTACTTAGTTCCTGTAGCCAGCAAACAGGAAAATTTTCCTTCCATTTTACCTTCCGTTCCCTCCTCCAAAGAAACATTACATCAGATGATAAAAGGAAGTTCTTCCTCTTTCTCTCTGAAAGCTCAATTAAATTTTCTAGCTGAATGCTAATCTTTGGTTTCCAGATAATTTTACATGGATAAAATTCCCTTCTTCCAACTTTTGGGTTGTTTTTTTGTTTGTTTTAATTTTCATCTACTTTTCATAGAATCATAGAATATCAGGGTTGGAAGGGACCTCAGGAGGTCATCTAGTCCAACCCCCTGCTCAAAGCAGGACCGATCCCCAATTAAATCATCCCAGTCAGAGCTTTGTCAAGCCTGACCTTAAAAACTTCTAAGGAAGGAGATTCTACCACCTCCCTAGATAACGCATTCCAGTGTTTCACCACCCTCCTAGTGAAAAAGTTTTTCCTAATATCCAACCTAAACCTCCCCCACTGCAACTTTGCTAGAGTCCTACCAGTATCACTGATAATTTGCTCAGGGAAAGAGGAAATTTTGTCATTTTGGGATGCATCAGGAGAGGTATTTCCAGTAGGGATAAGGAGGTTTTAGTACCGTTATATAAGGCACTGGTGAGACCTCACCTGGAATACTGTGTGCAGTTCTGGTCTCCCATGTTTAAGAAGGATGAATTCAAACTGGAACAGGTACAGAGAAGGGCTACTAGGGTGATCCAAGGAATGGAAAACTTGTCTTATGAAAGGAGACTCAGGGAGCTTGGCTTGTTTAGCCTAACTAAAAGAAGGTTGAGGGGAGATATGATTGCTCTCTATAAATATATCAGAGGGATAAATACCAGAGAGGGAGAGGAATTATTTAAACTCAGTACCAATGTGGACACAAGAACAAATGGATATAAACTGGCCACTAGGAAATTTAGATTAGAAATTAGACGAAGGTTTCTAACCATCAGAGGAGTGAAGTTTTGGAATAGCCTTCCGAGGGAAGTAGTGGGGGCAAAAGATCTATCTTGCTTTAAGATTAAACTCGATAAGTTTATGGAGGAGATGGTATGATGGGATAACATGGTTTTGGTAATTAAACATTCATGGTAAATAGGCCCAATGGCCTGTGATGGGTTTTTAGATGGGGTAAGATCCAAGTTACCCGGGAAAGAATTTTCTGTAGTATCTGGCTGATGAATCTTGCCCATATGCTCAGGGTTTAGCTGATCGCCATATTTGGGGTCGGGAAGGAATTTTCCTCCAGGGCAGATTGGAAGGCCCTGGAGGTTTTTCGCCTTCCTCTGTAGCATGGGGCACGGGTCACTTGCTGGAGGATTCTCTGCTCCTTGAGGTCTTCAAACTATAATTTGAGGACTTCAATAGCACAGATATAGGTGTGAGGTCTTTTTTAGGAGTGGTGGGTGAAATTCTGTGGCCTGCATTGTGCAGGAGGTCAGACTAGATGATCATAATGGTCCCTTCTGACCTAAATATCTATGAATCTATGAATCTATGAAAGCGTATAGTATCTCCCCGAACCAGTTTGTTCTTTCCCTTCCCCTTTAAATAGCAACCTATTTATTTGGGAGACGCTCCCCCTAATACACAGTTTTTATCTTGCCCCTGCATAGCATGAGCCAGCAGATTCTCTACTACTTGGAAAAACACCCCAAAAAATGGAAGGAGAAACAATGTCAAAATGGTGACAAAGATTACTTGTTCCTTTAACTCCTATTCCCTAATCCAAAGAGATTCTTATTCTGTGCCTAAACTCCAGCAAGAGAGTTCGTCCCTGAAACATTAATAAACCACACCCCTGAGCGAGAAAGTTGCAGCGCTGTAAAGTGCCAGTGTAGACAAGCCCTACGTTATTCCTGAGGGCATGCTGCACCGAAAATTTAAAATTCTGTGCACAGTATTTTAAAATTCTGCACATTTTATTTGTCCAATAAATGTGGAGGCTCCAGCAGGGCATTGAGAGGCACAGGCCACTGGCTTCACAGAGGTGGGAGATCACTGTGCAGCTTCCCCTGGGACACGGACTCAGCAGTGAGGCTGCACCCAACCCTGACACAGCGCAAGGATCGGGCCTGCCCCAGAAACACCCCAGGACCCTGCCCTTCTGTTCCAGGTGCACCAGGTGTGGTCAGGCAGGCTCAGCAAGGCAGAATCCAAGGGGCTTAGTGGGGGGATCCAGGTGTGGGTTGAAAGGTTTCTATGTGGGACAATCTGGGTGCGGGCAACTCAGTGGAGGATCTGGATGCACAGGGCTTGTTGGGGGATTCTGGGTGCAACAGTAATGGGACTCTGCAGTCGGGTCCAAGTGAAGGTATTTGGGGATCAGCGGGGGGGTCTGGGTGTGGAAGACTCAGTGGGGGGTCTAGATGCTGGGGGAGTGCAGCTCAGTGGGATGGGGTTCCAGGTGCAGCTGGTTGGGGCTCAGTGGGGTGGGGATCCAGGTGTGGGTGGCTTGTCGGAGTGGTCCAGGTGCAGGAAGAGTGGGGCTCTTGGGGGCGGGGTTCTGAGTACGGAGGGGTGAGGCTTGCTGGGAGGGTCTGGGTATGAGGGGTTCTGGATGCATGGGGTTGGGTGGGTGGGGGAGCAGCTTCCTCTACAGGCATCCCTTGCCCTGCAACTGAGGAGCAATGGGTGCAGGAAGCTGGGGGGTGGTGAGGGGGAAGAAAGAGTTTTCAGAGCTTTCTGCAGCTGGGGGAGAAATCTGGGGGTGGGTCTGACCCAGCCCCGGATGCCGTGCAGGGGAAGAGGAAGTCCCATCCTTCGCATCTGGGACTAGCAGCTGAGCCTAGCACAAGGTAGGAGCCACCAGCCGGGTCTTCAGCAGTCCCGCCTCCTGCCTCACAGTGAATTACCTCTCTGCCGGCTGCCTGGGGCACCTGAACCATACTGCTAGGGAGGGTCGCACTTTGTGGCTTCCCTTTGCTTCCCCATCAGAAAGTCATTTTTCTGACATAAATTCTGCACATCCGCAGTAGCGCAGAATTCCCCCAGGAGTATTAAGTGCTTTGTTGAAGTAGGACCAGCTTTTTCAGTGCCTTTCAGGATAGAGTCCCAACTAATCGTTTCATGTAAACTTCCAACTGAAAATATATCTTTTCACCCTTCCCTTTTGTTATGAACACACTAATTGTGTTTAAACTGTAAAGTGTCTTGGGATTCTGTTGGAATAAAGATGTTATATGAAAATAAAGTTGTATGTATACTAGAAATGTCTGGCCCGTGGATATTGCTCTTAAGTGGCATTATAGCTGGTCGCTTTTATCATCTGTCCTTTGTAAGGACATGGGGCCTTTCTTTGATTTCATTAAGGTTTGGATTAGGCTCTCGATCTTAAATTGAGTATGCACATGTGATGCAATAAGACGGTAATGAAGACTGATGGGATTTTGAGATTTATGTTCCGAAGTACCAGGTCAGGGAGCACGAGACTGTGATTGGAACACTGCACATATACTAAGTCATCAAGGTTCTTCAAGTAGAAGAAAATTACGAAGTCTCATATCAAATACATCTTATGATTTAATTTTTATTCTAAATTGTATCAAACCTGAAAGTTAATTACAAATGATAGAATGTTGTATTAAATTTTCTAATATGTGATCTATTTGATAGCTTACGTCTATCAAACTTATTTTCTAGATATCATACATAGGTGGTATGGGGGAAGGAGATCCATCTGTACTCTTAGTAAACTTCTGTCCTTTTTCAATTTGACAGTCATTTTTTCTTTATTCATGCCTGGTGGATTCAGTCTACATTTTACTTTCTACTCTTTCTAGATCAAAAAAGTACAGTATAACCCTAACTTTATTTTTATTTTTTTATTTAAAAAAAAACCGAAAACCCTCACGAATTTATATTCTTCCTAGGAAGGGAAATTTTTGTGTAAAGAATGCAAATAAAAATGGCCAAAGAATGAAAATACTCAGTGTTGCTAAATTATAACTGCATGACAGACACACCACAAATATAAAACGACGGTACTTTTGCCTGATCTTTGCTGGGAAGAGGAGTTAACCTACTATTGTTACAGCAGACACCTCCGGTAACTATAACGATAGTCTCTGGGTGAAATCCTGGCTCTGTTGAAGTCAATGGGAGTTTTGCTAATGATTTCAGCGGGGCCAGGATTTCACCCTCTATCTTTCCAGTTTGTTCCATTAGCACATTTGATAGCACTTTGTTTATGGTCAGTTTCACTGCACAAACCACAAACCACAAATGAGTAGGGAGTTTCAGGAAGAGGTATAGCACCTGAAACTATTTTCAATCCACTTCTAGAAATTAAATAGATTTCAAGTGAATAGCTTTCATTTAAGATTTAGCTACACAGAAAAGTTGCCATTCCATTCACGAGGCCCATTATAATTGCTCTGTTTCATCTCTGAAATTCTGGACATAGATGGCTGTGGTTGGAACCATTGTCTTTAGTTTTGCCCCACAAAAATATGCCTGTTTGTGTGGGTGGAATGTGCCGTTTCACACATGACAAATAGCGGAGTTAGATGTACAGTTATCAGTGTTTCATGCTAGCACAATTCAATGTGCATGTTCAAATGCAGATATTGTGCATATAAATGATTATACATGCAAAATATGTGTGTGCTAGCCTACAAGCTGGCTGATTGCAAAATGCCACATCCTACTTTAAGTTTTCTAACTGGACTGTAAACAGGGATCGGGGTGGTGATACGGTTTCCTAGCCTTATAGGTCTGGGAGCTGTCTAACCAGCATGAGTCCTTGAAACAGACTCTTACTATTTAGCATGCAGTAGTCACAATCCCAGTTTCCTGGTGTGAAATGCAAACGTTTGTCAAAGGAATTGGCTAAATTTTACATTATGCTTTGCTGATTATCAACAATATCCAATTTATATATATAAATTCTAATCATAAAGGGACAACAGTTTGTAACGAATACTTCCAAAATTAGTATTACCTGAACTTTGTACTGTATTTGCCTGTAAACGAATAACAATATCAATTTGTATTAACTTCTGTAACCTATAAGAAAAATAATTCTCCAAAGTTGACTATTTGATGTCCTGTTTTAGTTGGAACATGACTTGCTGACCATGTGTTGGGGCATGCTGTTAATCCACAGAGCCATTCAGTAACCCCAGCGTACTGCAGGATGGAGGAAGGTTTTCCAGATATAGTTAGAGCCAGTGTTATGGCCTTATACATCCTGCAGTTGGTGATTCAGGAAAGAAGTAATTCAAGTTAGGCCATCTTCAAAAGTAATGAAGTAGATTAGATGGGAGGAAAATATTCTGGTGCAAGTACGAAAGATAAGGCTTATCAATACTGAGATGTGTAATGCTACTCTGATATAGGCCTCTTTTACTCAAAAGTAAGGAAATTGAACAAAAAAACCAGAACCAACCCTGTTTGAATCAGAAGCTTATTCAGTACAGTAAACGTTGGAGTTCTCCAACCCAAGTAGCCATGGAACATTTCAGTGTTTGTTTTTTTCAAATAGTTAGCTATTCCTGTTAGTCTGACTTTGCAGTGTGGTGATCTGCCATGACAAACAGCAGATAGGGAACAAGGCACTACATTGCACCAATTAAAATAAAAAGTATCTTCCTCCTCAGAAAGAACAACAGTCAGCAAATGAGGTTCCCTGGGTCAGAGTAAGATAAGCAGTTTTGGGGAAGGGGCTGTGGCAAGGGCTAAAGATAGCAGAATTTAAAGACTAGGACCCTGATTAGTAAAAACATTTAAGCATGTTTAGGTTGAAGTAAATGAGATTTAAGACCCATGTTTAAGTGCTTTGCTGAAGGGGGGCCCAAATCTAGGTATCTTTAATGATCATTTCACCTATATGAAGTCAGTTGGCATCCTATGTGAGTACTACAGAATTTGGCCTTAACTGTGACTGCTGAATAGGACACAACACAGGAACCAGTCTAGTGAAGTCTGGTATTTTAATTAGTTACCTGTTTCTCTTCTGAATGTATTGTATTCAGCACACATGCGATATGCAGCCCACGAAGTATTTATCAGTAAAATTAATGTATTTTGCATATCTGTATTCTTGATAAGGGTAAGGAGAAAAATGAGGCCATTATTGTAAAAAACCTGAATCATCTCCATACTTTTTAAATTATTATTATTATTTATGTTTTTTGAGATAGACTACACATGCTAACGGATACAGGCCTCATGCCTCTAACTGTTATATAGTCAGCACACGCCTTTGGACTCTAACAGATTGCCATGAAAGAAAGTCGGATGACCATATTGGTTTAAAATCCACAGTGCAAGATTTTCTCCCTGCTATCCTCAATCCTGCTATGCACAATCAGTATAGCTTATTTTTTAAAATACAAGTGGACTTCATTATGTAAAATAACTTTTATGATAAGTTTTTATAAACAAACACAATTAACCAAACCAATAAATGCAGGACCATCATGATTCATACACCACAAACCAAAGCAAGAACGTGATCTTTTTGCAGGATAGATTTAAGCTTGTTTGGGCAGGTAGTGGGCCTGTGTCATTGATCTCTCTGTGAAGTGCCATGCACACCTGTAGGGATGTGTTAAATGTACATTCCCTTATAAGTATACTAATGTGCTCAACAGTAATGGTTCCAAGCAATGTAATTTACAGCTGCGCTGCTGCAGTGTTTCTGATCATTTCCTGTATTTTTGTATAGGTCAAGAAAACCTGATCCTGAATACTGATTATACTTTAATGCAAATACATGATTCTTTTGTACAGCTGGTCTACAGAACTCTGCTGCACACACACTTTTTCACAGAAATAGATATCTCTCTTATTTTGAGCCTCCTAGACAACCATTGGACTACCACTATGTAAATATTCATTAAGAACCCAAATAATTTGAGCATGTCATTAAAAGTTAAAAAGAAGCTCTGGATAATGGACCAAGAAGTTCTGAAGAGAAATAATTGACAATGGCACGTAGGTATTTGCTTTTCATTGAAACGTCTCCTTTCTTTTTCATTGTCTTTTTGAATGGCATTGTCCTTTAGATAAGTTCATGGAGGATATGTCCATCAATAGCTATTAGCCAAGATGGTCAGGAACACAGTGCAATACTCTGGGTGTCCATAAACCTTTGATTGCCAGAAGCTGGGACTGGACAACAGGATGGATCACTGATCAGCTGTGGCCACTGTCAGAAGACGGGATACTTGGCTAGATAAACCAATACGGTTCATTCTTATGTTCTTAAGCACCCTCCATTTAAGGCCAGCAAATAGAGATCTCAGAGTCAGATCTAATTTAAAGCTCTAAATGTAGAGGGTTTGGCCTGCAGGTTGCTAAGCACTCCAGAAAGCAGCTCACCATTCTCACTCCCATTGACTTTCATGGGAGTTGAGGAGATTCCGCACTTTTTAGGGCCACTCTCTCACAGTAGTATAGAGCCTAGCTCAACAGGTCCGAGCTGTTCTAGGCCTCCAGGTACTACCACAATACAAATGAGTAATAACTTCTATGAAGAACTTTGCGGAATTGTGCCCTTTAAAGTGCACAGTGAACCAGATTATCTTTCCTATTAAAATTTTGATGTTGGTCTGATTTGCTTTGGTTCCCCATGTACTACTTTATTGCAAGTTAATTGCATGTAGCCCAGGGCAGATCTCTCATTTTCAGTCTTCCACATTTAGCATAGCTAGCTTTCCAGAACATTTTTTAGTCATCCATACCTATCATGAATTTTTAAGATATTGGTTGAAATACATTTTGGATTTATTACATATATATACACACAAACATATGTGAGCTAGATGGGGTTTTTATGATGGGTGGTCTGCTAGATTGCATAATGAGCAGATAGCTCTTGCTGGCAATTTCCCCTTCCCCCACAGTGAAATTATTCGCTCATTTTGTCATAATCATCCTGGCTAGCCATCATATTTTTAGGAAACCCAAAATCTAATGTCTCTTTATGCGTTTGACAGCAGTGTGCATTTCAATTTAAATGGCTACACTGAACATTTAGTATCCTCATGACTGTCTCTCCCCTCCCCCGTCTTTCCATTTTTTTAAGAAAAAGCAGCTGCTCATTTTCCCAAAGGCTCTATAGAAGTTATATTACCAAATGCAGATTTTTTTTTTCTTTTGAGCTAAACCAGTTGTATGTGTTGGAGCTTAAAACCTGACTACCCTCCTCCCTGCCCCTACCTGCCTTTTAAAAAAGAAAGAAAAAACCTCTCACAAACCTGAAGATTGCTGCTGGCATAATAAGGAACAGCTGTGGTATGAAACGGCATACAATTACAGTTCTTTCAGGACTGCAGCCCAACAGCTTTCGGCACACACGCGCTTACACACACACTTCTCTCTGGAATTTGACTTATACACGCAAGACATTCCTTTAACTTCTTACTTTAGCTGAAGACCATATTTATCAGACTTCAAGCTGGAAGTCCAGCCCTGCAAACACTTACTATAGTGCTTACAACCATGAGGAGTTCCACTCGGCCTTGCTGGTGGGATTTGTATATTAAAATAAGAAAAAACAAAGTTCATCTGCTGCCCTTTCTTGGAAGAGCAAAGAGGGAGGGATGGATGAAGTAGTTTAATTATTATTTAGTTGCTTTTTTCTTTTGACTTATAATTACTTGATAAACTCCAAGATATTTCTCCAAACTCAGACTTTTCAGCTAGGAGAATCCTAAGTTTAATTCAAACCCAGCACAACACTCAAGTCTCTGCCAAAGAGAGGTGTGTGTGTGTATACAAAGCTCATCATTTTTAAGCAGTAGTGATACTTTTTTCAGGACACCGAGGTCAGTGTGTGTGTGTGTGTGTATATATACACATACATTGACCTCAGTGTCCTGAAAAAAGTATCACTACTGCTTAAAAATGATGAGCTTTGTAATTCACACTGCTTCTTTGTGCGCCAGAAGTATGTCCACATCCCGGACAGAGAATAATCAATTAGTGAAATAGCATTTTGTGAAGAATATGGCAGAATATGAAGCTAACTTTGTAGAAAACTAACAAAAGTTTGTGTAGCTATGTTTTGTTTTAATTTAAAATTTGATATATGTTTTTTTTTTTAATACCCCAAAATGTCTTAGTACTTCAGCCATTTAAAATTCTCTTAAATCCACGTGGGCTATTGGAGGCCTTGGAAGATTATGAGCTGAATTGAGTTGGCAGTGAATGGCAGCCTGCCAGAATGAAGAAAGACTGACTGTTTTCAAAGCTTTGGAAGTATTTTAAAAGGAGTGCCAGAGAGGAGTACTGAAATTCCCTGTAGAACTGTATAAATATCACTGTTACGAGGATCTACTGTTGGAGCCTAAAAGCCTTACTTAGAGTTAAAACACAATCTGCCATTTTTCTCCTCTTTTAGTTAGTTCTCTAGCTCTTACTGCTGCATCTTGCCATAAAGAGTACATTTTACCATGGGAAAGAATGTGCTTTGAAACATAGGAAATTGAAGGAAGGCTGAAATGTCAGCTCATTCTGGGATTCCAACCCATAACCTTTGTCAACACAGTAGTGCTGAATTTTTATGCTGTTCTAGAAATCGGTGGCTCCAGTGAAGCTTAACTTTAAGACAGTACCTTTAAATAGACTTCCTGTCTATAAAGACTACTCTTTTTCCTGGTTCACCACTAAGGCAGTTTCCAAAAAAAGGCCAGCCACCTGTCTTCCTCCAACTTTTTTCCTAAAACCTTTCTAACCAAATGTTTCATGCCATGAAATACATCAATTTGGCGTCTCAGTGTCAGTTTCTTACTAAACTGTTGCAGAGTTTTGAAAGGCAGTGAAAATAAAACAAGTTGTGTGTACTGGAGTAAGCTGAGTATAAGGGAGAACTCAAAAATTTGTCAGAATGCTGTTGGAGCATTCTGGTGTCTGTGGCTTTAACTCCAAACTTGGCTTAGTACAATGTCTTAGTTAATGGCCTTCCAGAAAAATAAAAATAAAATGGGGCTCCAGCTCCTAGAGGAAAAAAAAAATACTATGGCCAGAATGTTAACCTCAGAAAACAAGGTTTCCATATTCCTACAGTCTTAAGGGAGTCACACTGTGGCTTCTTGTTAAATATTGATGTAACTTGAAAATTGCTTCTTTTGACTTATAATTAGTGCACAATTTGGGATTTATGCTGTTTTCTTTGAGATTAGTTGATGCCTAAGATCTTCTTAAAATAATGTATTGGCTAGTCCAAAAATAAGATCAAGACTTGGGACCAAATTCTCTTTTCTAATCCAGTCTCCAGAAGCTGAAAATGTCATCATGTATTTGAAGGGATGACAATATCCATACCAAATATTTGCTCCTAAGGTGCTTTGCTGTCCTCCAAAAAAAAATGCCATTCCTCAATTCCACCTGTCCTCTGCGTTTCTGATGGCAGAGCTTCACCAGAGGGTTTATTTTCCTAAGCTGTTCGTATGTTACTGTTTGAAAAAGGTGGATCTAGAAACAATTTAGCAAGCATCAATTACAATTGACTTGGGAAGGGATAAATTATTCTTTAGTGCTTCCTTAGATGTATAGTTACTATAGAACTTTCTGCTAAATAAGTGGTGCAAATACAAAATCTAAAACAAGGCAATTGGATGAATTTTGAGAGTCCATAAGGGATTTGGGGCCCAGAAATCCATGGATCGAATACACTGAACCACGTGTTTATGTATGTATATTCATTCTGTTGCATCTCTGAGAGAGATAAATATTGGTATTTTAATTATTTTGGGTTCCAAAGCCCATTGGAGTCAATGAAAACCTCAGAGATTCTGCAGGCTTCTTTTCTAAGACTGCTGAGGATAGCAAGATGATTTTCACTGTGATGCCATCAATATATGGGTGACATGAGGCTTATAACTAATCCAGATGATGTGATTTATCTGTTTTTCCAAGTGCTTGACTGAGATGGGAACTTGGATGAAAATGTTGCTCAATCCAGAGAAGTCAAGGGTGATGCTAGTAGATTGGGGTATGTTGGTGGCATCTTGAGGGTGTGGAGGCACTGGACCCTGCCCACATTTCTTTTGGGGAAGTTGTCAAAGAGCTTTATTGCTTGGTGAGTTTGGCTCTGACTGCTTTTGGATTCTCAGTGGGTGCTGGTGGTCAAAAGCACCCCTTTTTCATCTGTTAAGGCAACTGTGGTCGTTTCCTCAGATATAGAATTTATCCATGCCATTATTGCTTATAGATTACAATAATCCATTGTGATGTACATAGGACTACTCTTGAGGACCACACAGAAGTTCAAACTGTGGCTGCTTGACTGCTTGGCAGTACTACCTTCAGGGATAAACTTGCATCAAGACTCTGAAAATTTCATTAGCTTATCTACCATGTGCAATTCAGGAAAAAACTCCCATTGGCTTCAGGAGCTTTTCACCCAAGTAAAGACTTCAGGATTTAGCCCATGGTTTGTAATGGTTTATGATGTTACAGAGAAGGGCTGTTTTGAGCTTTTTCCCTTTCTTTGCTGAAATTCGTAAATTGTTACTTCTGTAGCTTCTTTCAACCAGAAGACTGTCAAAGTGCTTTACAAACTAGATAGAGGCATGAGGTTGCCCATCACTGAAATTCAGCCACTGCTGGGGTAGGATAGGCTACTGTTTAATTGTGCACAGTAACGCTAAACAAGTTAAGTCCCGAAGTGAGCCTACTATTGTATTCAGTTGATATTAGAAGAGGAATTAAAGGAGGCAGAATTTAACGACCCAAACTGGAATTTGGCCAGGGCACCTAGATAAACACTCTTCTCTTGCAGAAACTGCCATGGGAATTTAATGACTGCAAATGATTTAGACCTCTGTTTCATCCAAAAGTGTCTAGCAGTATAGTGACCCAAGCGTCATGCTGGGGCAGGGCAGCAGTTTAGTATTGACATAGAAAAGACTGTCACACCATTGCTATTATCTGTACTTCCTTGACTTTTACTTTGTGTTCTCCCATCCAACTACTGACCAAGTCCAACCCCATTTATGTTTGAGATCACAGCCCAAGGAGGTCTGGTTGCATAAATACCCTGTGAATGGCTGGGCTATCAGCAAGTCACCTTGGAGAAGATGCAGTGTGTTCTCTGCTCTGTTTCTAGTTGATACGGAGGGGCTATAGTACCACCCATCTTGATTCTGTCAGCCAGCAAGTGTTCATGGACATCCTAACAGAGAACAGTCACTGCTCTTCCTAATGGGATTCTGGCCTGCCCTTGTGGACGAGCCGGAGGAGGGGGGAACTCACCCCAATTTTCTTCCTACGCCTCCTGCACTAGATGTATGTACAAGGGCTGGTTAGAATCTGATCATGGATGTTTACTCAGCCAAACTTCTTTGCATTCACAAAGTCCCTAGCTAGCAAATCAGCACAATACAAATAGTTAATAAAATATGAACCTCAGGAATTGGCTCAAAATAGATAAGTTATCAAAAGAAAGCAAATCAACATAACCAAGGTTACTTTTGACCAAAAAAAAATGTTTTTCCTGTCATCTAATTGTACATGAGTCACTCTCTTACATATTCTGTGCTCATGAAGATTGCAGGAGCACTCCAAAGAGGCACTTACACATCTTTTTAAAAAAACAAAACCAACAATAATCTACTTCTAACTCCTTATCTCTCGTTTGTGCCCAGTATATGGCAAGAATTACATGTATGTTCCTGGATACTTCAAGAAGTCAAATAGTGATGGGCAGAATTACAACTTGGTGGGATGTGAGATGCTGATCCATTTCCACAGTAATGTGTTATTTTTAAGTCATGCATCATGGCATCTTCAAAGAGACCAGTCATAATTCTGATGGATTAGACTGCAGAGTCAGTCCTAGATGCAGTAATTGTTTCACAGATGCTGCTGATGTGACTTGAATTCCTAATAAATTATGGCTGGGGAAAAATATGTTAGAGCTCCTAAGTGTATTGGCTCAAACACCTGTTACTGGAGGAGAAAAAATAAACTACTATCCTTTAATAAATGTAAGTTTTCTTTAAAAGAAATGTAGTTCACCCCACCACAAATGTAAAAAGACCATAGAGTCCAGATTTTGCAGTCCTAAACAATTCAACAGTAGCATCTAAAGCACATGCATGGTGTACTAGCTGAAATAAATACCAGAGGTATACCATTGCTTGGTTTTTTCTAACTTTAAATTGCATTACTGTGGTTTGTCTGAGCACCTTTTATGGTCTGTAATAAGACGAGACTCAGGAGGATTGTGAATAGAATCATAACTGAGTTTATACATGGGGAATCAAGAGTAATGCAAAGTAACCCCAATCCAACAGTTATTCTGAAGAAAGAAAGTGTGAGGCTTTTTAAACCAATGAGTTCATATGAGGCTTTGAAGAGTCAAATGGTTTAATCCTGCTTTGGAATGCCTTCCACCACCTCCTTTTATGCTGGAGCCAATCAGAATCCAAGGGATTGGTTGATTTGTAGTGTGAGGCTTTTGAGAAGCCTGTGAAGAGTGCATGTATTTTTTGTCACATAATAAGGAAGGAAATACGTGGCTTTCAAGGATCATGAGTTTCCCTCCTGAGAAGCAGGCACACTTTGCACAGAGGTTTGCATGCTGAGCTTAGATACAGGCCACACATTCCTCAAGTAGTAAGGCTCTTTTATCCATCAACAAAACACAGAGCAAAAGGAGCTTTTGAAAACTTTTAATGAGAGTTAAACTTTACCCTCTCTGATAAAGTAGAGTTCAACCACCAGTGTTAAAATACTGATATGCTTTGAGGACCATGGAGAGGATTCCCATGGCTCAGTCACACAGACTAATACCTTGTTTTGATAGAAATAAAAAATAATCTGATAGGGTAGTGTTAATTACTGTTCCTTTGTACTTTGCTCAGAATACTGTGTCATTTAGCAGCTTACACACTCATCTTTCACCTCTGGGAGTTGTTGGGCTGCAAGCTCAGGTATCAAAAGACAGCAGGTAGGGAATGAAAGGGAAGCAATTTCAGGTTAGGGTGAATGTCTGTTTCTTGAACCCCGTTGGGAGGGAATGTAATTCTGCAGCATCCCTTACTTTTCCTTTTTACTTAAAAGAACTATATGGAATGAGGGGAACTTGGAAAGTTTTCCTGATGTGCCAGTCTAACAGTGATGTCTATTATGCTATGGAATAGTCTCCCCAGGGAAGTTGGGAATGCCTTATCACCTGGGACTCTTAAAGCTAGCCAAGCCAAGATGCTGGAATATATATTGTACACAGAAGAATCCTGCTTTATTAGGGGAGCAGACTAGATGACATAACTGATCTTCTCCATCTCTAGTTTCTGTTTTCCAAATTACTTTATAAACTCACTTTGTTAGTGGTGGGGTTTGGGAAGCAATGTGACCATAGCATATTTTCATTGTATAAAGAATAATTCGAGCACATGGAGAAAAGAGTTTTAAGGGTTAAAAGCACATTTAAGAACAAATGAGGGGGTGCGGTTAGCGTGTCTAGTTGTCCAGTTTTGCTTAGCATGCACCTGTGATGCTTTGATTGTCCCTATTTTGAAGTTAGCGCCCTGAACAGAAAGGGAATCCCAGTAATCTTATATAATGCTATCAATTCTGCTTATAATAATTTTACATGGCCCAAGAGCAATTCTTATGTAAAGAGTGTTTCTGAATTCTATTATTCACTTGAGTTTAGTAAGGTAATAATACCCTGGAATTCAGTGCACATTGTATAAATTAGGTGTAATTTGATATTGTAAAAAAATTAGAGAAGGATAAATAATCCTGTTCTGTGCTCTTGGAGGCAAATCTACTGTGATAAGAGAAATTTTCAAATGTAATAGTCCTCTCTGTGGAGTGGTAATATCAGCCACTTGTGAGGCTCTTAGCAGTCCAAGCAAATATGAATTAATAATAGAGAGCCCTTCATATTCCCTTTCTGTGCAAACTAGAAGTAATGTCTTCATTGCAAAAATTTGCGTGAGTCAAAATTTTTACGTTAGACTCATTTGTACCTTTTAGTACATTATGTATTTATTATTTGACACATTTTCCTAACTTTCCCAATCTGAAATCCTTCTAACATCTGCAGGGTGCTCTGTCGGTCTCTCTTCTGTCATTTGGGCTGTTGGTGGTGAACGATAAAACTCACAAAGAACAAATTATGGAGAGAGTGCAACAACAGCTTTCTCTACTTTTTCTGTCATTCTGAACCTTCAGCTGATCTGCCTAACCAGAATTGGACAGTTGTTGGGTGGAATTTGTTCACTACACCCTGGCAGCACGTTTATCCAATGTGAAACCTTTTTTATATAAATAAAAGGTAAATATTTTATTGAATATTAAGATATTTATTGAAGAGAAGAATTTCCAAACGACCCAACTCATATCCAAGACACACAGATTTTAGGCTTTGCTGCAGAACAACAACAAAAATACAATTCTAAAGACATGCTCACAGGCTTCGTTCCTAATATCAAGCAAATACAGTCTGTTGCATATGAATATGTACCATGATTTTAATTTTTTTCCTTAAATAAATGCATAATGGTAATGTTAGTATTGTAACAATAATGAATAAGTATAGGGATTCCAGTGGAGAGTAGTCAGTTTTTGTTTTGTTTTCTCATGCGTGTATTTTGTTAAGGGTGAGATCTTTGGAAAACCAACTTTAAATGACCTTGTCAAACAGCTGATGAATAGAGGTGCAGGGGTGCCTCTCTAACCAGCCAGCTTGGTGGCAATAATCCTTCAAATCAGACAAAAGAGGCTTGGCATACTATAATCAAGTAACAGGATTAGCTCTAAGTCTGGGAACTACAGTTTCTGCATGATTTTCCACCTTACTTGGAATAAAAATCATTACAGAAAAGTTCAGGCGAAGCAGTAAATACTTATATTTTCATTAAAAAATTATCATTAATCATGCAAGAGATTTAGCCTTAAGATAAGTATATTTCTGTTAGAAGAGCATTTTCTCATCCCCAGTTTATTTTTGCATGCCCTTTTCTATACTAATCTGAGTTTCTCACCTATGCATCCATTGTTAGGAACTTAGTGCTGAAAATGTTCTTATCAAGTTTGAAAACACACTTGAACTAATCATGTGCTGAACTTCAGAAAGCGTGTCAAATTAAAATATGAACTAAGACAGTATGTTGCTATAAGGCATAATGGTTTCAAGTTAACAAACCAAGCATTTTTTCTGCACCATTTTAAAAGCGGGTCTGTCTGGTTCAGTTTCACGCTGCTTGCATACCACCATCAGCTTCACATGTTCATGCCCAATCTGATATTGTTTCAGTTCAGGCTTCACCTTTAATTTATTAAAAATACATCAGACTGCAGCATGAAAAAATGACACTTTATAATACCAAATGACACTTTATAAGTCCAATGCTATTGAAAACACCCTGAGAAAACATTGGTTTGATTAAGAGACCAATCAAACGGGAGAGACCACTGTAACTTGGGATGCTGTGCATAGATAGGAGGGCAATGCTCAAATATTGTGTCTGGTCAGTGATTTGATGTGTATCAACTAAAACTAAACATAGACCCTTTTCCCTCCCTTTTTCTCTTTCAGATACGTTAAAAGGGCAGCCTTGTGGATGGCCCTGGAGCAGGCCAGATGGAACAGGATAGAACCAACCATGTTGATGGCAATAGATTGAGCCCATTTTTAATACCACATCCTTCTCATGTTTCCCAGGTGGAGCCTTTGTCAGTGAAGCTGCAGAATGGAAGTCCATTAACAGAGAGAACCCATGCTGAAGTAAATGGTGACCATAAGTGGCTACTTTTTAAGAACAGCTATGGAATACCTCACGTGAGGGGAAACCCAAATAACCGTACCAGCCCTGACCTCCTACAGGAAAAGAGAGTGTATTCCAAGTATATGCAAAATGGTGGGATAAAACGCACTTTTAGTGAGCCTTCTCTCTATGGCCTTCATCAGAACAAGAAAATTAAACGAGATGAAGAGGGAAATGGTGAAAAAGATGAGCCAGGGGAAAACAATGAAAAACCAACTGTCTCCAATTCATGCAATGAGAAGGAATCTGAGAGTTTTACTGGACAAGAAAATGCAGCTTCTGATTTTATACAGTCTTCAAGATACAACTGTGATGGTTCAGAAAATCCTGAAGATCTCCAGATTCAGAATGAGCAAGAGAGGGAAAACATTAATTGCCACAACAAGAACATTGTCTTACTACTTAAGAACAAGGCAGTGCCAATGCCTAATGGTGCTACAGTTTCTGCCTCTTCCATGGAAAACATGCATGGTGAACTCCTAGAAAAAACACTGTCTCAATATTATCCAGACCATGTTTCCATTGCAATGCAGAAAAACACATCTCACATAAATGCCATTAACAGTCAGGCTACTAATGTGTTGTCCTATGAGACAACACATTCATCCCATACCTCAGGGCAGATCATTTCCCCACAGACCTCAAACTCTGAGCTGCCTCAAGTGCCAGCTGTAGTGGCTACTGAGGTCTACAATACGGAAGACTCCAGTAAACCACCTGGATTACCAGGTAGCTGTTCACTTCAGAAATCGGAACTACAGCCTCAGCAACAAAACCCAGGCTATGCTACACATCCGTTACCCACAGGAAACAGTAGTGTTCATAGAAATATGGGGCGGGCACCCAACCAAGATCTCTCTCTAAGTTCCGGCAGTAATCTGCAATCTCACAACAATAGCCTGGAGGGGATTTCAGAGCAAGCAGAAAAAAATGGTGCTTTGTTTAAACACAACTCAGTGTCCAATAAGGATTCCTTCACTCCTCCTCCTGCTTCTGTTCCTCCCCCAGCTCCAGAAATGAACAGCACTCTGTCCCTTGGGGTTACAGAAGGACATCACCCCTATGACAACAGAAATGTTGAAACTCTTCCTAAAGAAGTGAAGAATGAAGGGCAGCAGGAAGAACTGATGTCCAGGAGTCCTGGCCTTGCCCAGCAACAGCCTAACTCTCAACAGAAGCTTCCACGGAAGCCTGAGGTGTCACAACAGGATGGCAGTGAAAGTGATCTGCCAGCTACCATGATGACCTCCATTCAGCAACGCACAGAAGAAATAAAGCCAACATCAGAACCACACATCCAAGAGCTGCAGGTAGTTGGGAACAACGGAGAGTTGCAGCAACACTTTCAGCAGCACTTGGGACAAAAAGAACACGAGATGCCTCCTGAGAAAGGAAAAGACCAAGTGAAACAGCAGCCACAACATTATCCAAAACCAGGTTGGATAGAATTGATTTCCACTCATTTTCACCATAGAGCTTCCCCACAGAAGCCCAATGAGGCTTTATTGAGGTCAATTCTCCAGTTCCAGCCAAATCCAATGGAACAGATGCATTTAAACCAGTATACTGGGAATCCCGATGCATTAAAAGAGCCTTCAGGACAGCCCCATAGCCAGAAAATAATACAACAGGAACAAATGCCTCAACTGTACAAAAGCGAGGCAGCACAACTGCAAGTCCATCCTATAGCTGACCAGCAGCGGCAGTTCCAAAAGCACTCTCCCCAGCCACAGCTCACAAAGGGGAATTCTCTGGTGAAGTCCTATGTGCACCATACACAGCAGCTTCATTTCCAAGTAAGACAAGAACAACAAACTGAGCAGCCTTTGGGGGCCCTGTTAAAACAGCAGCACTTGACTCCCCAGACAACAGAGAATGAACCATTCTTACATTCAAACATTTTGCAACAGATGTTGCAAAAACAGGCTCAGCAAACACAACTGTCGCGCAGTCCACAGTTAACCCCAAACCACCACCACCAGCAAACCCTGCAAAGGAAAAGCGAAGAACTGTCTCAGACCTTTTCCCATTCCCAAAGTAACAATGAACAGCAAATAGATGGGGCATCCTACAGTCAGCTTAAACTAGAAGAATGTTTTCAAACCGAAAATAAGTATATAAAACCAACTGAGTTCCCGCATAACCCTCAGCTTGGACCAGAGCAGGAGCAAAGCAGCAACAGTAAAACTTCCCTTTACAATCAGATTCTGAAAACAAATACTAATCTGCAGCATCCTGGCCGAATGCACTTGGTTTCTGAGAAGAAGGAAAACACCATAAATGCCGAACTCTTCAGAATAAACAAAATGCAGGACTTGCAACATATGCAATATTATCCAAATAGCATGACCCCAAAGCAAGAGGTGCATCATTGCTTTCAAGAACAAGAGCAACAATCTCAACAAGCTTCAGTTATACAGCGACCACTCCAACAACCAGAGGGATGTGGTGGGAATTTGAAACAAGGTATGTCCAGCCAGCAAGCTCCACCGATTCAGCAAAGGTACTTACCACACAGCCAACAAACTCTCCCACAAGACCAGAGAGGGTGTTACCTTCAGGCTCAACCCCACAAGGATTTTCAAAATCATGCTGCTCTCAGGTGGCATCTCTTACAAAAGCAAGAGCAGCAAATACAACAACAACCCAAACCTGAAATTTGTCCCAGTGTGACGCACAAGCCTATAAAAGTTGAGGCTGGCTCAAAGTCTAATATCTGCATGCATCTATCAACTGGACATCTGGAAAACAAAACATGGAAAAAAACAATTAAACAAGAGAATCAGCACTTCAGTTGTGAGAACATGCAGCAAAAGAGTATCATTGAGACAATGGAACAGCAGCTGAAACAAATTCAGGTCAAATCACTGTTTGATCACAAAGCTCTTACTATCAAATCACCTAAGCATGTGAAGGTCGAAACCGCAGGTCCTCTCACTATCCTATCAAGAAATTCTATTGCTGCAGAATTTGACAGCCACACTTCCACCTTAGATCAACAAGCAATTCCTTCTGCTGAAAAAACCCCAACTAAAAGACCAGCTGGATCTGTCCTAAATAATTTTTTAGAGTCCCCTTCAAAGTTATTGGATACTCCTGTAAAAAATTTATTGGACACACCTGTCAAAACCCAATATGATTTCCCATCATGCAGTTGTGTTGGTAAGTGGCAAGAAATGTACTAAAAATACATTGTTAATTCACAATTAGGAAGGTAGCTTTCAGAGTGGTTGGGGGTTTTGTTTGGTTTGGTTTTTTGTTTGGTTTTATTTTGGGTTGATTTTTGAGAATGCCAGCCATTAGCAAGGGAGAGTTTCAGTTTCTTTCCAGCAACACTAGTTTTTACATTAAAAATAGAACTCCACCGTATGTTTGTAACAAAGCTGTCTGGTTTGTGTGCTAGCACATGAATGTATGGCATACAAATCTAATATAAAGTAGATTCTTCAGTCTGTTTATCTCTTTGTATCCAGTCTCCTTCAGAAGCAGGCATATATTATGCAAACACATCTGATAAAAAGATCAGATTCACAATTTAATTTGATGCAGTATTATTTAAGTCAAGGTTGGAGATACTGTTTGTATGAAAGATGTCTTGGGACCAAAACCTGAGATCCTTACTCCATTTTTACTCAGATACACAGTCAAATTACTAGAGTTTGACTGAGTAAGGGCTGATTTAAAAACAGAGGGTTGGATTTTGCATGACCCTTTACATAGGTGCCTTCTTCCTTTCTTCCCTTCCACTCCCCTGGTAATGACCAGTGTCAGGGCCAAGCAGAACTTCAGTCACTGTGCTTTAGGAAGCACAGTGACTGCTCCTTCTCTGCTCTCCTCCAAGAGGCAGCAAAGGGGCAAGACCATGGCTCACCTCCCACTCTGCACAGAGCAGGACTGGAACTGTAGGGAAAGCATAAGTGTAATAGCTGGCATGCTCCTCTTTTTCATTCTGCCACACACTGTTTTGTTTGGCGAAATGAGTCTCCACTCTGCCTCTTACTATGGGCACATTTTGAAGTCATTTTTCTGGAGAAATGATTCTCTGCTGTGTTGGATTGAGACAAAATGTACAGTTCTTCATTGTGAAGACAAATAGCTTTGTTGTGACCTCCCTGATTTTATATACACACACACACACACACACACAGAGCCTGCCCCAGGGTATACAGTTGAAAATATAGTTCTCTACAAAAGCAAAGTTGATCTTTTCCCCCTTCTAAAATGTTTTGAGTTGAATCTCAGGAAAATTAACATGGGGACGAAGGGAAAAAGTAGTGCATTACCATACTGCAAGGAGAAATACAAAACTGGAAGTTGGTTTCTTGTTTCTCCTTGCCACACTTTGAGAAACCTTGTAGAAATGAAATGGGGAAATCAAAACTCTCTGCATTTGTAGTTTTAACTTGTCCCTGATACTTACAGAGATGGTCACCCTGCATTTTCACATAATGGATATATTAAGACAATTTCTTCAATGTATTTGGCACAAAGAGGCTTTTCTTCAACATCTAGCATTCATCTCATCTTTGCCCCAGTCTTCCCCACCCCTTTTTCAGCTAATACAGCAATTGTGAACTCAACAAGAAGAGTCCACTCTCCATTCAAGCTGTGTTTAACTTTAGGGGCCACATTTTCAAGCCTTAGGTATATAAGTTATACATACATGCAAAAAACAGATACGTGATAGCCCCCGAAGTGATGTTTGCCAATGTGACCACAAAAATCCTCCCTTCTAAATACGGGGGTGAGAAATCACTGTTCAGTAACTACTGGGAAATGCTAATTTTTAATTTCACTGTAACTGAAAATATAAAACAAGCATTTGTGCTTGCAAAAGGGACAATGGGGTGCAATATCTACTTGCATACACTGTCACCCATTATATATGTGTAAATTCATGGTTTGCAAATACACTTGGGCATAATTTGTGGGCCTACTTTAGACAAGTATATGTGAAAGTTTGGCCCCCAAAAATTCATAACAGGGTCCTACCTGGCCAGCTGTGGGCAAGCTTTGCAACGCAATTTCTTATATTAAATAATTACACTTTAAGGCAATAACCTTTATTTTATTTTAAACAGAGCAAATTATTGAAAAAGATGAAGGTCCTTTCTATACCCATCTAGGAGCCGGTCCTAACGTGGCAGCTATTAGAGAAATCATGGAAGAAAGGTAATTAGCGCAAAGGAACAGGACAGATTAACATTTATCCTTTTGTGTATGTCAGAATTTTTCCAGCCTTTGCACATAAAGAAGTAAACAATTGCAAATGGAGTAATTATTTGTAGGCTTAGCTACTCCAGTGTTGCCAGCTTTACGTACTGTGCTATTCACCAGAGAGTCACAATATTTGACAGGGCTAATAGTCTGCTGGCTGGCACAGGCTGCCCACTTTGAGACAGATGCCAGCAAACCCAAGCGGGGACAAGTATTCATAAGCCTGCCAAGCAAGAGTGTTGGCTATGGTATTCACAGTGGGGGATAGGAAGAAGATGGAGGCATGAGAGCACCGAAAAGCAAATTCAAGCAAAATGTTATCTACAAAAAGACTTCAAATGGCTTAATCCTACTCACTTTCCTCCTGCAATGTGTTCAATTACAATAATGGGAGCAAAGTAAGATTTGGTCCTGAAACTCAATAAGCAATTCTTTAGCAAAACATCCCCCCTTCCATTATATGAAGACAGTATTGTTCAGATTGATGGAATAAATTATATGTCACAAGATACTACATTACTAGCATTCTCCAGATTACCAGCAAAACAAATGCTTAGGATATGCATATAATAGTCATATAGATATGTGGATCATTTACATATTATATAAATATAAAACACTGCTAACATTAATAAGGTGTTAAATCGGAGAACTCCAGCAAACAGTAAGGTTCTCCTGCTACTTGAAAACTGCCATATTGCACAGCCCATATATTATATGGCATGCATAGACACTATGTGCCAAATCCTGAGGTCCTCACTCTGCTGTGTCTGTGTTTTTACTTACTCCATACCCAGGCTATTTGGAGTTTGCTTGAGTAAGAACTGCAGGATTTGGACCTGATCTATTGGGGCCAGATTGAAGCTAGCAGGTGCACAGGGGAGTGGTACAGTATAAGGAGCTTCTTTCCCCTGCGACTCCCGTGCAGGGCTGGCCTCAGCTGCAGACCTTGCACTAGCCCAAGTACTTCTGGCTACATGGTAAGCAGCATTAGCAACTCTAACAGGGGAGTGTGATGCTGGCTGGCCAAGTGCCAGCTCATGGCACAGTCCCAGGCCTCACTTGAAAACTGGCAAATACATAGCTGACATCAGTTTGGCTCACCGGTGTGTTAATATTGTTAAAATAGGTATTAGAATTATAAAAATGTGATTACTGTTTAGACTATATTGAATGCTTATAAGTTTCTGCATGCATTAATCATCATTAATTATAACATCAGGGTCCCATATTGTAAGGTAATATTTGAACGTTGTATTATAAGCCTCTGTGATTGTGTATATCACCGGACAGGAGAGAGACGTTAACTAATGTAAAGTGCTGATCTCCAACAGAAGGTGTTATGTCCTGGCACAAAGGAAGGCCTCTCAACACCAGACAAACTATTGTGGAACATTTAAAGAGGACAAAAACTTTGTTGTCTGTTCCTCCCAATGAAGATGAGACATCCAGGTGGATGCCTCCCATCAGTTGAGTTTGCCGCTGAAAGGGGAAGGGGGGAAGAGAATAAAAACCCCTTACAAGAAGGAACTGTGTCTTTATTATGCTTGGATTCTGGAGGACAAGGATTACTGGGAATAAGAAAAAGATCCCCCGTGCTTAGTCTGGGTTAGCCTTAGAAGACATCTAGAGTTTGTTTATTATAGAAGCTTCTATTATTTTTTGAAAGTTAAGATTGGAACTTATTTGTGTCTATATATGTTTATGTGCTTTAACCTTGTAAATAGCTTTCTTGTTTCCTTTCCTATTTAATAAATTTTTAGACAGTTTACTGTAGGATTGGCTACAAGCGTTGTCTTTGGTGTAAGATCTAAATTGACATTGATCTGGGGTAAGTTACTGGTCATTTGGGACTAGGAATAACGTGGACTTTACAAAAACTAGACAAGCCATTTACAACACACACTTTGCTTCTCTACAAAAGAAAAAGGTCACTAAACTATCTAACAAGGGGCCACAAGGGGCCACAACAGTGGTTCCCTTAACCCACCCAGCAATATTGTTAATCTATCCAACTATACTCTTAGCCCAGCAGAAGAATCTGTCCTATCTCGGGGCCTCTCCTTCTGCCCCTCCACCCCCACGAACATGATACAGTTCTGTGGTGACCTAGAATCCTATTTTCGACGTCTCCAACTCAAGGAATATTTCCAACACACTTCTGAACAACATACTAACCCACAGAGACCTTCCTACCAAGACTACAAAAAGAAGGATTCTGGGTGGACTCCCCCTGAAGGTCGAAACAACAGACTGGACTTCTACATAGAGTGCTTCCTCTGACGTGCACGGGCTGAAATTGTGGAAAAGCACATCACTTGCCCCGTAACCTCAGCCGTGCAGAACACAATGCCATCCACAGCCTCAGAAACAACTCTGACATCATAATCTAAAAGGCTGACAAAGGAGGTGCTGTCGTCGTCATGAATAGGTCGGAATATGAACAAGAGGCTGCTAGGCAGCTCTCCAACACCACTTTCTACAAGCCATTACCTTCTGTTCCCACTGAGGGTTACCAAAAGAAACTAAAACATTTGCTCAAGAAATTCCCTGAAAAAGCACAGGAAAAAATCCACACAGACACACCCCTGGAACCCCGACCCAGGGTATTCTGTCTGCTACCCAAGATCCATAAACCTGGAAATCCTGGACGCCCCATCGTCTCAGGCATTGGCACCCTGTCAGCAGGATTGTCTGGCTATGTAGACTCCCTCCTCAGGCCCTACGCTACCAGCACTCCCAGCTATCTTCGAGACACCACTGACTTCCTGAGGAAACTACAGTCCATCGGTGATCTTCCTGAAAACACCATCCTAGCCACTATAGATGTAGAAGCCCTCTACACCAACATTCCGCACAAAGATGGACTACAAGCCGTCAGGAATGGTATCCCCAATAATGTCACAGAAACCCTGGTGGCTGAACTTTGTGACTTTGTCCTCACCCATAACTATTTCACATTTGGGGACAATGTATACCTTCAAATCAGCGGCACTGCTATAGGTACCCGCATGGCCCCACAGTATGCCGACATTTTTATGGCTGACTTAGAACAAGGCTTCCTAGCTCTCATCCCCTTATGCCCCTACTCTACCTGCGCTACATTGATGAAATCTTCATCATCTGGACCCATGAAAAAACGCCCTTGAGGAATTCCGCCATGATTTCAACAATTTCCATCCCACCATCAACCTCATCCTGGACCAGTCCACACAAGAGATCCACTTTCTGGACACTACGGTGCTAATAAGCAATGGTCACATAAACACCACCCTACGCCGGAAACCTACTGACCACTATGCCTACCTACATGCCTCCAGCTTTCATCCAGACCACATCACACGATCCATTGTCTGCAGCCAAGCTCTACGATACACCATGCAAGGGAATGGGAGAAAGTCCACCCAACTTATAAAGAAACTGACTGTACAGAAGAGTTCCTGTCCACCTTTGAGGGACTATGTGGGATGCACTATATCCCAGTAGAGAAACAGATGTCTTTCCTCTTGTCTGGCTTTCCCAGTTAATCTAGTTAAGTTTTTAATGATATGAAGGAGGGTGATGCCATGGGGTATCTGAAATAGAAAGAAAATGTATTGAAAAGATTTAAGATTACCCCTGAGACCTATCAGTTGAAGTATAGAAACTTCAGAATGTTTGACAGTGTCAGTCATGAACTATATTAGGACTGAACCTTAGGAAGGTTGTGAAGAATTTATTTAAAATGCTAAAGGGCAATGGCTTAGATTGTAAGGGCTGGAGGGACACACAGCCCTCACTTTGGTCAAGGAAAGTTTGGTAAGGGAGGAAGACAGACTTCCCGATAAGAGTTTAAATATATTCGCTTTGGCTGAATATTCTGTACCTTTGGCCAAGGTTACCTCAAATTTGAGGATTTTAAAGGAGATATTATTGTGGGCATTCAGAATCTACTTCCCACTGATGTTGTAATAGGTAGTGATACCTTAGCCATGTCTAAGCAGGTTAATGTCAGAACTTGCAGCGAGAAAGAGTATAGCTGTACGTCACCTGGCTTGTCTATGGTGGGCTGCAAGTGGGAGGGAAATACAGCTTATAAAGGACTGAGGGTAACAGTCTGTCCCCAGAGAAAGGGTTTGGAGATTCCATGGCTTTGCCAGAGTCTGCTCTTAACTTAAGTGAAACACAAAAGGAATTTATTGAGGCTCAACATGTTGATCTTTCCCTGCACCAGGAGAGGAGTGCAGCTCAGAATAATACTCTGACTGGGGAAGGAAAGGGTAGATTTTTTCTAGAAGAAGGTTTGTTGTATAGGGAGGCTTCTATAAGGAAAAAAAGGCACCGTGGTGAAGCTTGCAAGCAGGTGTTTGATAAGTACAGGACAGTGTGGCTGCAGGTAGTTCCTGATTGCCCCTTTGCTGGACACTTAGGGGTGAAGAGAACCTGTGATAGGCTCCAACAGAATTTTTATTGGCCCTCACATGTGTGAGAAAGTTTTAAAAAAAAAAAAAAAGTACTGTAAGAGTTGTGTCCTATGTCAGAAGCATAAGAGATTAAATAAACTCTCCAGGAATGGAAAGAAATATATACTGGCTATGGTGGATTCTGCCACCAGGTACCCTGAAGTGAGAGCTCTATCTAATGTACAAGCGGAAACTGTGGCTACTGCCCTAATGACCAATTATAGCAGGGTAGGTTTTCTGAGGGAACATTTTCTTCGCCTTTAATGGATTTGGTCAAGGAGAGAAGGAAGAGACTACTCTGGAGAGCACTGAGATTTGAGAGGGTTTGAACCCAGCCAAAAGCAGGAGATATTGGCTCTCTTGAAATACCACAGGCAGGGGCATTCATTTTCCAACCTCCCAGGTTTAATTTAAAAAATAATGCATTCTATTGTAATTACAGCACCCTGCCCTGCTCCTAGCAGAGCCTATGCTAACAGTGAAATGCAAAGACAAATTCAGGAGGAATTGTAGAGCATTGTAGACGTGGGAGTGATCACTAAATCAAAAAGCCCCTGGGTCTCCTATTGTGATGGTACCTAAAAGGTATAAATCATGAGATTTTGTTTGGATTTTAGAAATGTACACACCATCACCCAACCTGATTCCTACCCCAACCTTGGAGAGAGGACCAGTAAGGACATCCAAGTTTATTCTTCCCATCAGCTGAGTTTGCAACTCAAAGCACAAGTGGGGAAAGAAACAAAAACCCCTAACAAGAAGGAACCGTATCTTTATGCTGCTTGGACTGTGCATAAGAAAAAAGATCTCCAGTGCTTAGCCTGGGTTAGCTCTAAAGGACATCTAGAGATTGTTTATTACAGAAGCTTCTATTACTTTTTGAAACTTAAGATTCAAACTCATTTGTGTGTATATATGTTTACCTGCTTTAACCTTGTAAACAACTCGGTTTCCTTTTCCTTGTTAATAAATCTGTAGATAGTTTATTATAAGATTGGCTACAAGCATTTTCTTTGGTGTGAGATATAAAGTGCAACTGATCTGGGATAAGTGACCGGTCTTTTAGGACAGGGGGTAACCTGAATATTGCTGTGATCTTTGATGTACGGGTTCATCTGTCACAAAGGCAGGCTTACCTGGGTGGCAAGACAGATCGGAGTACCCCACTGGACTGTCTGTGACTCCATGTTAAGGCTGTTATAGTGCCCGAGGAGTTCACACTTGATAATTAGTTGGTGAAATCTGAGTAAGGAGCTCACAACCAATTTGGGGTTTGTGCCCTGTTCCCTGACAGTCTGCCCTGTAGTTAGTACTCACGCTCTTGAGCCACTGCAGGGCAGCTTGAGAGGGTGGGTGGACCATATCCCACACTCCTCACTGTGCAAGGGAGCACGCACATTTAGAAGGTGGTACAGGCCACACCTGGGATGCAGTATGTTTGTAACTGCACAGCATTCCCAGCTCAGGGCTTTAGTTCTTCCATTTAGGCCTTAATATTTATATTTAATCAGTAAAACAGAAAATCCTCCGTATGAGACTTTGGCAGTGTTATAGAAGAAACCTTAATTTTTCAAACTTTTTGACTTTTGAGGGCTTGATTTCACAGCTTATTGTGTTCACTTGTTTGCATTTAATTTCTGCTGTTTTGGCATAAGGAGAAGATATAGAGGTATTTTGGTTGACAGCCTTCATACTCTCAGCTGGCTTCACCAGAAAAGCTCAAAAATTACTTGAACAGGCTGGGAGTCTTTTATATTGTAAGAGCTGTGTGGTTCAAGATGGCTGAGGAACTACAAAGCTATTTGGCTCTCTAAGCTAATACTACATCCCTAAGTCAACCTTCCTTTAAAACACACCCTGAAATACCTATACAAATATTCTAAAACACATGTATGCAATTACTGAGTTTAAATAAATATAGCGTTGACATTACTGAACTGGCTTTCAACACACTTGGCTTTAGTTTTAAGTGTTTAGATCTACAAAACAAGCTAGGTCTGGAATTTCTAGTTATGCGACAACAAATGTGTTGCATGAATCCATGGGAATGTGTGTTTATCTTTTCCCTCATCCACCCTCTACAGTGCTCACATAACTCAAAACTATCAGCTCCTATTTTGCAACTTAAGGAAAGATGTCAGAAGAGTGAGAATAATATTATAGAAACAAATTTCAGTGCAACCTGATTAGCTAATTGATAGGAAAAACGGTTTTATAAAGAATTACAACTTTTGCACATGGTTAATTTTTAAAAAAAAACAGCTGTACATTCACATCTCAGCCTTTAACTAGGAAAAAGGTGATCTAGTAATTGCCTTTAGCACACGTGTAGTCCAACATGATTGGGAATTCTTCCTTTTCCCCCTTCCTTTACTGATGAAGAAAATTAAATACAAACATTTGTATTTAATTTAAATACACAAATAAGAAAAGCCAAACTGAACGTTCCAGAAGCAGTTAACTTGGCCACACGACATGTGTAATGCTTTCTATTACTGGTTAGACTATTACATATATAGTAGTCTGTGATCTGAGCCAAATGCTACCTTCATTTATGTCCCTACAACACAACGGAGTTGCACAAGTGCACCTGAAAACAGAATTTTGCCCAGTTGTGAAATGTGGCTAAGTTAATGTTGCTGTTGGAACCATGATGTTGCATTTACTGAGAACTGTTCAAATTTGCAACTAAGTGGGCTGTTTCAACTTTGGTACACTATTGTGTTGTGCAGAAGGGCACCACAACAGCAGCAATGGCCTTCGGTAAATGCCTCTGGGGGACACAGAAGGGGGAGTGTGTTTAGAAATGACAACAGATCTCATAATTCTTTTATAGATGCAGTAATTGTTCTGCCTAGCACAGGCCTCAAACTGCCAGCTAGTGCATGGGAGTGGGGGGGGGGGGCATGGAGAGCTGACTATGTCCCCTTTGGGGTGTATGCTACTGCCTTTGGTTCATACACACTCACAGCTTTGGACCAGATTCCACTCCAAAATGTAATTACTCCTGATTTACACCAAGATAAGTGAGAATCAAACCAGATCTCCAAATCTGCAAAGGTTTACAGACACATTATCAAAGGTATTATTTTAGTACTTCCTATAACCCTGCTTAGGTATAGAAGGCAGGCATAATTCTTATCCATACTTATTAACTAAATGCAACAGGTAACTCAGAATGGATGATAATCGACAAGTATGTCTTAAAATAAATGATTCATGTCTTTTTGCTGACTTACGCTGTGTCTAAGGCAGTAATCAGTATAGAAAGTGAGTTGAATGTAACTATTACATCCCAACTATTCCATGACAACGATAAACTTAAAAAATGACCAACTACCTACAGTTAAAATACCTGTCAAATGTGTGTTTCCAAATGATCAAATACAGCAAATTCACTATAGAAAGGAGCTATCTGGTTTTAAAAATTTAGCACAGATTAGGGTGACCAGATAGCAAGTGTGAAAAATCGGGACGGGATGGGGGGTAATAGGCGCCTGTATAAGACAAAGTCCCAAATATCAGGACTGTCCCTATAAAATCAGGACACCTGGGCAGCCTAGCACAGATGGACAATTTTTACACTTTTATGACCGACTAAATACATTTTACAAAATGGCCTCTTTCACCATAGCAACATATTATTGTACTGATATGAATAAGACTGAAACATTATGATTCATCCCTTCTTGCTTAGAGCTAAGAGTTTATTTCTTAAGATAAGACTCTGAAATGTGCTCAAACTTTAAGTATTTGTGCAGACCACATTCAAATTCAGCTGCTTGTTGTATTTTTTTGTTTGTTTGTTCGTTTAAGATTTGGACAGAAGGGTAAAGCTATAAGGATTGAGAGGGTCATCTATACTGGAAAAGAAGGCAAAAGTTCTCAGGGATGTCCTATTGCTAAATGGGTAAGAGTGATGTCTACATGTCCTTAATAAGCTACTTCAGTTTGATCATTCATGTAAGTAAAGGGGAATGACACATGTATTTATTTTAATTGAAGTAAAATTAAAACAGCTAAGTACCAACAATATCTCAGGCTGCCCAGTTGCCCACTCTGAGCCAGTTTTTGACCTCACACCTGTGCAGTTCCTTCAGTTGAGTTGCATGTGTGTGAGTGAAAGCAAAACTTGGCCTAGAGTTATGAAAAGGAAGATGCATTCTTTTAGATATAAGATCCAGAATGTTAGACACTCTTCTTACTGTTACATTTAGCGTAGAAATAATTAAGAGGTGCAACAGCACTAGTACAATGTTTTTGAATATGCACACTGATCAACAGAAGCCAGCATGCTCTTTTGTCTGCTCTGGCAGACTCAGTACTGAGTACTTTGGGTCGCTTGGTAGGAGACAAGATGAGGACAAATTGATGCCTTTTTAATTATAGTCTTTTGGTATGCCAGACTGTACCCTCTTGTAGAAATACCCACAGTCATATGGGCACTGAGAGGCAGGACCTGTCTTCCTACTTTGTTTGAACTTTACCTGCCACTGTGTGCATGCTGCCATAATGTTTATACATGAAAATTAATAATAGGGACACATGAGGTCGCAAAACACAGAGGCTGACCTCAAGTTTGCAATTTATCATCTGGGCACAGCAGGAATCAGGGGAGAGAAATGAGGGCAGGCTCCTCTGTGAAGCTTTTCTAGTCTCTTCCCCAAATCTGTGTGGCTCTTGCAGAAGAGAGACCTAAATTATTCACCATTGCTTTAGGGAGGATTTATTTGGGTACAAATATCTGCTGCCATCTCTGCAGAGGGAAACACCATGGGGAGTATCTAGCTTTTTCTGCCCCCTCTACTACAGCAGTAGTCCTTTCTGCCATAATACCATCCTGGACACATTTCTGTTTTCTCAGAGAAAAAAGGAGATATTCTGCAAAGGTGTCATTGCACCTACCCCAGTTCTTCTGTGCTCTTCAGACAGTATCTATCTCATCTAGACCCACCCTGTGTTTCAGGAAACAGAAGAGAATTAACCTGGCCCTTATCAGTGTATTACTCCAATAGAGGCAAGAATCTGTGTGTCAGAAGCATCAAGGGGGAAAACGTATATTGGCAAATGTAACTTTTTACCATGACTGTTGAGGTTTCATGTTCTCTTGCTTCTCACTAAGAAATGCTTTTTGGGGGGTGGGGGGATGGTGTTGCCGTACATGCAGGTAGTTCGTAGAAGTAGTGACGAAGAAAAGCTGCTTTGCTTGGTGCGGGAACGAGCTGGCCATACCTGTGAAACTGCAGTGATAGTGATCCTTATCCTGGTATGGGAGGGGATTTCCCTGAGTCTGGCAGACAAGCTGTATTCTGAACTCACCGACACTCTAAGGAAGTATGGCACACTCACAAACCGACGGTGTGCTCTGAATGAAGAGTAAGTGAAACAAATCATATTCTCCTTTCCCTTGAGTATGCAATCAAGCTACAGCCAAAAACAAACACAAGCTCTACTTACGTCTTGGATCTAATTTTCCTCTCACTGGTTTTACACTGGTGTCACTATTAACCTCACTGGAGTTACTCTTCATTTAGGCTGGTGTAAATGAGAACACGACAGGGCTCATTACTTCAGTAGGAACTGTACTTGCCCTTGTCTGATTGAGAGCAGAATTTGACTCACAAAAGTTTATCTAGATCCAGTAAGACAAATTCTGTGTTGGATTTCACCCCCATGTAATACCAGCGAAGTCATGGCGGGGGGGAGGATTTTAGTTCAGAAGCTGCAAGATGTGTACATATACCGTTTTTAAAATTAGCCAATTCAAGTTACGTATTTAGGGCTCGCAGAAACTTCTCTCAAAAGCAAGGTACTTTTGAGATTTTGAAACCCTACTGTCCTTGTGGGGGAGACAAATTCAGCTTCATTAAAGTCAATGAAGACCTCTTTCGGCACTCACAATTACAAAAATCTCAATATAAAACAGACATTCAATATATGAGCTTTTCCATCTAGGCTCATGGGAGTGCATAAAGAGAATTAGCTGTATGATTTCTATATAGAATTAAGTTGTGTAGCTACAGTTTTTAATGACAGTTCATTTTAAATCTCCCATCACCCACAAAAAATTTGACAACTGAGCACAAATTCTCTCAAGGCTTCATTTAAACAGAGAAGCACTGGCTAACAAAACCTTGATAGTCTGTAAAAATATTTAATGATTGGTAACATCTTTGTTTGAGTCAGCTATTTTACAGCTAGGAAATGATATATGCAGGTTTTGTGAAAGAGCAAGAAAGGGCACACTCCTTTTCCTCTTTCTCCCTTTCTCCCTTTGATGGCTATACACAGAAAGAAACTGCTTTCAGAACAAGGCTTACTTGATTACAAATATTCTGTTTTCTCTTTTTGGTAACATGGGCATGGCTTTGTTTCAGGAACTTAGTCCTATCCCAGTTGGCAAACAGCAGTGAGTTAACTCATTTTCCCTAGAAAGTCAAAAGACCATTTATTCAACAAAGCTTTATCTTACGGGGCTGAAACCTGGGCCAGGCTATTCAAGCACAGAAAGCCAAAAAGAAGCGGAAATCCTGCACTGATGGTGGGCAAATAAGGAGAAATGCCACACAAAAGAACTCTATCCCCATATACATGAACATGTACATGGTTTACATGTATTGCATGAATTTTAAGCATGCAGACTTTTACCCATGTACAGCTCTACATGCTGTTGATAGCCACATAAATGTTTCTCTTATTTCTTAGACGGACTTGTGCATGTCAAGGGCTGGACCCTGAGACTTGTGGTGCTTCTTTTTCCTTTGGTTGCTCCTGGAGCATGTACTACAATGGGTGCAAGTTTGCCAGAAGCAAGGTCCCAAGGAAGTTTAAGCTGCTGGGGGATGATCCAAAAGAGGTTGGTGTTAATTTTAAAGTGAAGTTTGCCTCATTGTATAAAATGTTTCTGTTGTTCTTGTGGAGCTGAGGTAAAGTAGACACAGGGCCAGAATCTCATTTGAAATCCACCCACATAGGGAAATTAAGTCAGTGTCAGTCAAAATGGATTTACCCCAGCCACTGAGCCAGCTTAATTGACTGCCAAAATGCTGGCAGCAGGTCAAAACCATGAGACATAAAATGATATATGCAGGTTTTGTGAAAGAGCAAGAAAGGGCACACCCAGAACAGTTGTGGCTATATCAGGCCCACAGACAAGCTTTGCACTTGCAGTTTCCACAATGGCAGAATACAGGATGTACTCGGTTGAGGCATATAACTTTTTGCAGCTCCGAGCTGGACTAAATTGCATGGAGACAGTATGAGGGAGCTGTGAGATACAGTAGGAGTGACAGAATGAAAGGACTGGGAGGACTCATTCAGTGGATGCTGCTGCCTCGCCGACAGTGTAGGAAAGGTTTCCAGAGTGGCCTCTAAGATGCTGTAAGTACTGGACCCAGAACTGCATGCTGATCATATCAAAGCATGTCACGGAGCTCAGCAGCCATGCCTGTAGCTGGGGAACAAGTTGACTTTGAAGTTCCGACTCCAGTGGGTTCTAGATACCCTCAGCTAACAGGCCTGCTAATTGTTAATGGGCTACCTTTCTGTGGAGGGTTCTACTCTCTGATTGGCTGGCTCACTTTTTTGGCACATACAAGTGCAAATGTGTCCCTTACGATGGAGCTTGTCCACTGTGATGGATGGGCCACATAACATACTAAAAGCTTGGGGCATTTTATGCAAAACCCATAACATTTAGCATTTCAGACATGTCGTCAGTGACTTATGTAATTAGCGAGGGGGTCAGATTTTTTGGATTCTCAAAAATTTTATGAAAAAGGCAAGAATTTTGATAACATTTTTCATGGAATTTTTAAAACTTTTTTTTTAAACCATCTGTTCATGTGACATTTTTATGCCTAGATCTAGCAGGCATAACATGGCCTGTGGATTATGTTAGCACATTTGATATTCTATTAAAAATGTTAGCATCTCTGAGACAGTTGTAACCTTTGACCCTCTTTTTCCCTCTATTATAAAATACCTATGCTTGATGAGAGGGCAACAAAGAAAGCGTGATACACATCACACGTGGGTTCTACACAAAGACTCAAAGAAGAAGTGACATTTTATGAGTTGTAACTTGTAGGCTGGAAAGGAAAGCAACATAATGATTCCAGGTTTCGATAGCAACTAAAAAAAGGGACACAGTGAAAGGTTTTTGATAATGTCATACTGTGATTTTGGGTTCCTGTGAACCCAGAACTCAGATTGAAACTGGCAGGTCAAACTTTTTTAACCAAATTAGTGCATACCAAAACTGATGGATTTTTCATAGCTTTTCACATGCTTTCATGAACATACAAATTCCAAAAATGATTACATTTCTCTGTGTAAATCTGCTGCTCTTTTTAAACATTTGCAATGAGGCCTGTATTTTTAATTTAAGAAACAGATCTGAAATTAGGATTCTGGGCATGAGAAATTAGTGGAGCAACTTAAATTTATTAGAGCACTTCATGTTTTTAAGAGCCTTTCATTTTGAAAGATTGTATCTCTCTCAAAAACAAAAAGTAAGTGGTCATTTGTATCCCAAATTGCTCTACTACACTAGCCACACCCACAACTCTTGATTGCTCAAAAACTGTTATTTTTTCAGTCTGAAGTATTCCAATAATTTTAAGTTGCTACATGGAGAGAGAATTTCATTGTGTTGAAGTGTTATGATTTCAGTATGTAAAACTCTCAAATTAGATGGATTAAATTGATGCTGATTGGGTAGTCTGTTATTTTTTCTTTTCTTTTCTTTTTTCCCTCTCAAGGTTTTTAAAGGGGAAATTTTTTTTCCAGAAAAAACTGTAATAACTAGTTATTTCGTGCTTGGGTTGAATCTTTACATAGTAAGGTACATCTTTTCTTATAAATCAGATGAGCATTGTATGATACTTCCTCATAAGGATCATAGAAGCTCATTTCTGGACATTGTGCTTTTAAAAACAGTAAAAGGGATCACTATAACTGAAATTTATAGGGGCTGTTTTCTCAGCAAGAATTACAAGGCATTTACAATGCATATTAGGCATTTATTTCAGTCATCTCTGTGGTATCATAGTGTCCGGTAGCTTCTAAAGATGGTAGATTGCATGTATAGTAATGTGGGTGGTTAGATGATACGTTAAAATGATTTCATCTGATAACAGGAAGAAAAGCTAGAGTCCAATTTGCAAAATCTATCAACTCTAATGGCACCTACCTACAAGAAACTTGCACCAGACGCATATAACAACCAGGTAGGTCAAAAGGAGTTGGCAAAGTCACTAAAATAATCTGATCTTTGCTTTACTTTGCCAGTGCATGTTCTTTGCTGTAAGTAATTGTTTACAGTTTGTGCCAATATTTCTCTTACTTAGACTAAATCCTGCTCACTCAATACATTATATAGTGTTTAACACTCTAGCAAAAGCTTTGCTCCTGTGATTGATAAGGTCCTTAAGGTTTCCAGATTCAGCATTATTCACTGGCTAAGTTGACAGATGTTCGATTTCCCTGATTTACTCCAATGTAAACCTGTCTCAACATGTTTGGTTCCAGGGCAAATCCATTATTGGATTTTCCAATTTAGATCCCGCAGAAATTCTACAAGAACATCTCATGCACCTTCAGCCCCATGGAATCTGAACATGATCCCTGTCTTTGTAAAAAGAAAAGGTGTACTTGTGGCACCTTAGAGACTAACCAATTTATTTGAGCATGAGCTTTCGTGAGCTACAGCTCACTTCATCGGATGCATACCGTGGAAACTGCAGCAGACTTTATATATACACAGAGAATATGAAACAATACCTCCTCCCACCCCACTGTCCTGCTGGTAATAGCTGCTGGTAATTACCAGCAGGACAGTGGGGTGGGAGGAGGTATTGTTTCATATTCTCTGTGTATATATAAAGTCTGCTGCAGTTTCCACGGTATGCATCCGATGAAGTGAGCTGTAGCTCACGAAAGCTCATGCTCAAATAAATTGGTTCGTCTCTAAGGTGCCACAAGTACTCCTTTTCTTTTTGCGAATACAGACTAACACGGCTGTTACTCTGAACCCTGTCTTTGTGTTGGCCTTGAACCAGAACCCTAACCTCACTCTAATCCAGATTTGAATCCAACCACGGTCTCTTGTTTCAGATTGCACGGGTTCACATCTCTCAAGCTTTGCTTTGATTTTCAGATTTGAATGAAATAAATATCTCAAATTAAAAATAAAAATAATCACCAAACTAGCCAGGTTCTTCCTGGTGTGGAAGCCAAACCTCAAATTTCACATTTTAATGCCAGTCCATACATTTACTCAAAATAGGGCCCATGTTCGCCTGAAAGGTTCATGAATCTTCACGAAGTTTTTGAGAACTTCTAACTTTCTAATAAAATGTGAAACCAAGAATTATGTGTGACTTTTGGTTTCAGTGTGAACATTTCACAAAATCAGTAATGAAAACACAATAGAAAATATTATGCTGATTATCCGTTGTCTATTTTTGAGCACCATCATGCTTGTGTTATATCAAATATAGTGAAAGGCTGTCAATGTACCAAGAAATTACAATCTAATGGTCAAATTCTGCACTGACTTCTTCTCCATTCAGCCCACTGAAAGTCAGTTTTCCAAGGAAATGCACTCTTCCTAGGTAGTTCAATATTTCTGAGCCTGTGTTTATAACTTAACAACATGCCAGACATTCAAACTATATACTGTATTTTATCATCTGAAGAAACTGGACAATGGCAGGAAAATGAAAAGTAATCTTGAAGGAGAAGTACTGTCAGCTAAATACACAAATATGATAATGGCAGAAGCATGGCGCTTGAACAATGGAAGGCAACGTGGAACTGAGTAGCAAGAAAAGAAAGAGGAGCTTGTATTCCCATTTTTATTACCGTAAAGTAATTTCTTGGAATTGTTCACCTCTAAGAACTATACTCTGCCATTGCCAAGATATTAGGAGGGTAAGGTATTCAGTAGTAATTCCGTGTAATGGGCTGTCCAGATAAGTTTCAGTGATTACTTGACTTCTGTTCCAGATTGAGTATGAACACAGAGCGCCAGAGTGCCGTCTTGGTTTAAAAGAAGGTCGTCCATTCTCAGGGGTCACTGCCTGCCTGGATTTTTGTGCTCATGCTCACAGAGACTTGCACAATATGCAGAATGGGAGTACATTGGTAAGTCAGTGCTGCATAAAGCTGCCTTGTTTCAGCACTGATTTCTCATATTTAATTCATTATCTATATTTCTATTAAGTTTGCACATAAAGCTAACTGCTAAAAGAAGAGTCGTTCATCAGTAGCTGGAGCTAAAATGTGCAATCCTGACAGGATTTTTTATTTAAATCAGACTTTAGAGAAAGATCTAAAATAGATTTGGCTGAAAAACTTCAGTGGAACAGTTTTCCACTGGAAAATGTAGTTTGAAATTGAAACAGTTCGTGAAATCATTTAGATTTTCCAAAATTCCATTTCGGAGAAAAAAGGGGGATGGAATTTACGATGATGACATTTTGGAGTGAAATATTGTGATTTTTCACTTTGACTTTTCACTTTGAATTTTTAAAATTCTGTATTACATTATAAATTTCAACTTTATTTCATATTATATTCTAACCAAAGCATTTTGAGCTGGAAAGATTTTTTTTCCCCTCAGATTTATTTTGCAGAAAATTCAAAATGTTCATGTTTAATTTCAAATCAGAATAAAAACAAATGTCAAAATCCTCTCAAACATAATTTCTGTTCTTTGGCCAGTACTAAATAAAACCCTTGCTCTTGTCCCACAAAACTCTGCTTCTCTCCAAAACTCGACACTGAAAGAAATAGCTGAGCAAGACTAGCTGGCTTCATTGAATAGGAGAGTTTATGACTTACTTCTATCTACTGCATGCTGTCAGTGAAAATATGCAAAAAAATCAAGACTAGCTTGCTGTAATTTGAAGTAAGTGCATCAGTGCCTGTAAGCAGGTGCTATTCCCACCATGGTCTGAGCAGAACATCCAAGTATTTTACAAAGTCTAAACTTACTCCCTTCCTGGGGCTTGACTTTCTTCAAAACAACATTAACAAAATATACACTTCGCCTGAGGTTTCTCCCCAAGACTGGCTGGTTTTCCTGCAGATCTTTCTGTCTTGCAGTTTCTCATTCCTTTTGAGAGATACCCCCATCATCTCTTATATCCTGGATGGAGTTCACAAGATCTGCCTACTGCTATGTCTCTGCAGCAGTTCCTTGAATCTGTATCTGGCATTCAAACATCTAACGTGTGGTTGACTCAGTGAAGGAGCCTGCATCCAGTACAAGGCCCTAGAGTCTGCCATACTGTTACGCTGCCCTTGGAATTTTAGGGTGGTCTTTGAAAGTATATGTCATGTCATGGGATTTTTTTTATACTAAACAGCATTGCCAATATGTAGCTAGCTATCGTGTCACACCCTAAGAAAAAATCTTGCTGGCTGTAGAATTCCAGGGAGCCTAGCATTTCAGTTCCCTGACCATGGAATCATTGGCCAAAGAATTCACTTAATTTTTTGGGAACACGTGGCTATTCTGCTTACTTCCAGGCGGAATATGGAATGTGAGGAAAATAGGCATTTTATATAAAGTGTCCCTTAATATTGCCAAGGTGGGGGGCGGGAGAGAGAGAGAGTTGGATGCTGAATCTAGAAGCAAAAAAAAAAAAAAATTTAAAGCTTACCAAAATTTTCTACACACACAAAAAAAGGGGGGCGGGGGGTTTGCATTCAGTTGATCCCCCACATTGGATGCTCTATTTGGCATTACATCTGTTACGTCATGAGCCTTGCAATCTGATGTTACTGGCCAACTACTTGCCATTATAGAGTTATCTGAGTTGACAGCGTAATGCAAATTTTTGATAGTTTTTCTACCATACCTTTCGGACAGGTGTGCACACTAACCAGAGAAGACAATCGTGAAACTGGCCAAATGCCAGAAGATGAGCAGCTGCATGTACTCCCATTATACAAAGTCTCTGATGTGGATGAGTTTGGAAGTACTGAAGGCCAGGAACAGAAAAAGAAGAATGGCAGCATCCAAGTCCTCAGCTCGTTTAGGCGCAAAGTAAGGATGCTGGCAGAGCCTGTTAAGACATGCAGGCAAAAGAAGTTAGAAGCCAAGAAGGCAGCAGCAGAAAAGCTTTCCTCATTGGAGAATAGCTCTAGCAAAACTGAAAAAGATAAGTCTGCAGCAGCACGCCATAAACAAGCCAGCTCGGAGGCTGCAGGTCATGCAAAACAGTTAGCAGGTAAATGCAAGAATCTTCTATTAGTCAGTATACTTGTTAATAACAGTAATTAACCATAGAAGTGAAGGCAGTTTATAAAAAGTCTTGAGAAAACCATGAGGTACGGAAAGAGGGGTGAGAGGCAGACCATTTGAAAGTCTCTAGTAAACATAAAAGGGGGATAAAAACCAAGGGTGATATCATTGTAGGGGTCTATTATAGATAGGCTTGGCAGAATTTGATTTTTTTTTCTAATTTTGACTATTAATTTTTGTTTAAGATTTTTTTGTTTTAACAGTTTTTGGAAATTAATGGGGGTTAGGATTAGGGTGTCCAGACGTCCTGATAAAATTGGGACTGTCCCGATTTTTAGTTCTTTGTCCCATGTCCTGACGGTCAGGACGCCATTTGTCCCGATATTGCGGCTTTGGCCGCTCCGGCTGGTTTTTTTTGTTTTTGCTTCCCCCATGTGTCCCGATATTTTGTCTGTTTCATCTGGTCACCCTAGTTAGGGTTGGGGCTGGGGTTTGGGCAGAACTGACAGCGGGCCTGGAGGGGGCTCTCAGCACAGACATCGGGGCTGCAGGGGGTTCTCTATATGACCAAGGGGCCCAAGACACTGGGGAGCAAGGTGTGACGGAGGCTGCAGTCCTGACCTGGCAGAACAGAGACCCCCAGCCAGGACTGCAATGAAGTGGACAAGCCCCCAGCCATGGCGTACTGACGAACATTTCCTGCCCGAGGATGGCTCGAACACTCCTGGATGGTGGGTGGGTGAGTGAGCGAGCGAGTGAGCAAGGCCATGACTTCGGAGCTGCAGATGGCTCGCTGCGCTGCCACAGGGCTGGTGACATCCCATCCCTGCAGGCACAAGCAGGGGAGACTGCAGTCCCACTGTTACAGATCAATATTTTTTTCCATCCATTTCAATGTTTCAAGTGAAATCAATGTTTACCAACATAAATTGATTTATATTGAATCCTGCCAAGCCTAACTATAGGCCACCAAGTCAGGAGGAGGAGGTGGATGAGGCATTCCTAGAACAAATAAAGGAACTCTCCAAAACATAAGGCCTGGTAGTAATGGGGGACTTTTAACAACAGAAATCTGAGTAGTTAAAGTAACACAGCAAACCAGAAAATGAAATGTATTGGGATAACTTTTGGTTTCAGAAGTTGGAGGAACTAACCAAGGGCACAGCCATTTTAGACTTCGTTCTGACTAACAGTGAGGAATTGGTTGTGAATCTGAAGGTTGAAGACAATTTGAGTGAAAATTAAATGATAGATTTTATGATTCTACGGAAACTTAAGAGCAGCAGAATAAGGACAATGGACACCAAAAAAGCTGAATTTAACAAACTCAGAGAACTGGGAAATAAGGGCCTATAGAAAGAAAATCTAAGGAAAAAAGACCCGGCAGTTTCTCTGAGAGACCATATTAAAAGTGCAACAGCAAACTACCCTGATGTAAAGGAGAGATAGGAAGAATAGTAAAAGGCCAACATGTCTATTAGGAGCTTTATAATGATCTGAAAATAAAAAAGGAATCCTTCAAAAAATGGAAACATAGATGAATTCCTAACAAGGAGTACAAAAGAATAGCATGAGCATGTACAGCCAAATAAGAAAGGCTAAGGCACAATGTGAGTTACATCTAGCAAGGAACATGAAAGGCAATAAGAAGAGCATCTATAAATATATTAGCAATATGAGAGAGACAAAGGAAAGTGTAGGTCTTCTAATTAAAGGAAGACTAATAACAGAAGACATCCAGAAGGCTGAGATGTTTAATGCCTATTTTGCTTCCATCTTCACTAAAAAAGTAAATTGTGACCAGAAATTTAACTCAATTAATATTAATACGGGGAAAGAAATGCAAGACGGAATAGGGAAAGAACAGGTTAAAGAATATTTAGGTAAGTTAGATGTATTCAAGTCAGCCTGGCCTGATGAAATTCATCCTACGGTACTTAAGGAACTAGCTGAAGCAATCTCTGAACCATTAACAGTTATCTTTGAGAACCTATGGAGGATGGATGAAGTCCAAGAGGACTGGAGAAGGGCAAACATAGTACCTATCTTTAAAAGGGATAACAAAGAGGACCTGAGGAATTATAGACCAGTCAGTGTAACTGATACCAGGAAAGATACTAGAACAAATTATTAAACAATCAGTTTGTAAGTACCTAGAGGATAATAGGGTGATAAGTAATAGGCAACATGGATTTGTCAAGAACAAATCATATCATACCAACCTAATTTCCTTCTTTGACAAGGCAACTGGCTAAGTGGATGGAGGGAAGCAGTAGACATGATACCTTGATTTTAGTAAGGCTTTTGACACAGTCCCACGTGATATTCTCATAACCAAACTAAGGAAATGTGATCTAGGTTAGATTACTATACAGCGGATGCAGAATTGGTTGAAATACCATATTCAGAGTAATTATCAGCAGTTTGCTGTCAAACTGGAGGGGGACATACCTAGTGGGGTCCCACAGGGGTCTGTCCTGGGTCCAGTACTTGTCAATATTTTAATTAATGACTTGGATAATGGAGTGGAGAATATGCTTATAAAATGTACAGATGACACCAAGCAGGGAGAGGTTGGTAGCACTTGGAGGACAGGATTAGAATTCAGAACAGCCTTGACAAACAGGAGAAATAGTGTGAAATCAACAGGATGAAATTCAGTTAAGACAAGGGCAAAGTACTTCACTTAGGAAAGAAAAATCAAATGTACAACTACAAAATGGGGAAAAACTGGCTAGGCAATAGTATTGCTGAAAAGGATCTGGAGGTTATACTGGATCACAAATTGAGTATGAGTCAACAGTGTGATGCAGTTGCGAAACAGGCTAATATTCTGGGCTGTATTAACAGGAGTGTCCTGTGTAAGACATACAAAGTAATTATCCTGCTCTACTCAGCACTGGTGAGGCCTCAGCTGGAATGCTGCATCCAGTTCTGGGTGCCACACTTTCAGAAAGATGTAGACAAATTGGAGACAGTCCAGAGAAGAGCAAAAAAAAACCTGTGAGGAAAGGGTAAAAAGACTAAGCATATTCAGCATTGAGAGAAGATGACTGAGGATGGATCTGATAACAATCTTCAAATACGTTAAGGGTTGTAAAAAAGAAGACTGTGATCAATTGTTCTCCATGTCTACTGACTGTAGGACAAGAAGTTCTCTGTTTAATCTGCAGCAAGTGAGTTTTATGTGAGGTGGTAGGAAAATCTTTCTAACTATAAGGGTAGTTAAGTTCTGGAATAAGTTACCAAAAAAGGTTATGGAATCCTCATCATCGGAGGTTTTCAAGAACAGGTTGGACAAACACATGTCAGGGATGGTCTAGATATACTTAGTCCTGTCTCCTGAGGTCCCTTCCAGCCCTATATTTCGCTGATTCTCTGGCCCATAGAATTGATAGGTATTTAGGTGTCTAGAGATGCAGATAGGTACCTAACGCCCTCTGTGTTAACTCTACATCAGTGGGAGTTAGGCACTTATCTGCAACACTACGCACCATAAATACCTTTTAAAATCTGGCAGGTTCCTTTTAGAGGCTGCTTTGAAAATTTAGCCCTTAGATTTTATGCATTTGACTCTTCTTTAGGACAGGTCACACTATGAATTTTGTTCCAAGTTTTCACATATCACCTTGCCAGAAACTTGGAAAAGTAGAAGTGTTTAGTCAACTGTAAGAGCACCTGTTGCATCCGATTAAGTGAGCTGTAGCTCACGAAAGCTTATGCTCAAATAAATTGGTTAGTCTCTAAAGTGCCACAAGTACTCCTTTTCTTTTTGTAAGAGGGACTGTGTTTTTGATTTGTGTGAAAGGGATCTTTCTGTTAATCTGTGAGAAATTTAATGGAAATTGCTTTGATATTTTCATCTAGAGTCAATGTAAAATGTTTTTTTTTCTTTTCACGTCTGCAGATCTTTTACGTCTTTCAGGACCAGCCATGTTACAACAACAGCAACAGCATACTCTCGCTAACAGCCCTCAGTCAAACTCTGTCAACTCTTACTCTGGTTCAGGTCCTGCCAATCTTTATATGAGGCTACCTAATCCAGCCAATGCTCATCCAAGCTCTTCATACACTTCAGATCTCTATGGAGGGTCCAACCCCATGAACCTTTATAGAACCTCATCACAGCCTTCAGGGTCTTATTTGAATTCTTCCAATCCTATGAACCCTTATTCAGGATCATTAAGTCAAAATAACCAATATCCACCTTACCAATGCAATGGAAACATGCCTATGGACAACCTCCCCTCTTACTTGGGTTCCTACCCTTCACAACCTCAACACTTGGACTTATATAGGTGTCAGAGTCAAGACCCTTTATCTAAACTAAGTCTGCCACCCATTCATACACTATACCAGCATAGACTTGGGAATAACCAGAGTTTTGGTCCCAAGTACTTGAATTATGGAAACCAAAATATGCAGGTAGACTCCTTCAATAATTGCACCAATAGACCAAATGTACACCACGCAGGGTCTTTTTCCCCTTACTCCACCCTTGAGGCTGACAGCCACTTTATGGATGTTGCCTCAAGATTAAAATCTAATTTTAGTAATCCAAGTGTGGACTATACTTCCATGAATAAAAATGGTGAACATCCCCTACATCCACCTTCACATCTAGCACATGATTACCACTCAGCTTCAAGTATATTCAGTGGTCCTCCTCATTCACTACATCTCCAAAATAAGGATAGTGAAATGACTTCACACACAGCTAATGGGTTGTCTAATATGCTTCCAGGTCTTAACCACGATAGGACTACTCCCCAACATGGTTTAAATAAAACTGATAGTCTGAATGCAGAAAAAGCAGAGGATCCCGATGATGTCTGGTCAGATAGCGAGCACAGCTTTCTGGATGCAGATATTGGAGGAGTGGCAGTTGCCCCATCTCATGGGTCAATTCTCATTGAATGTGCAAAACGTGAGCTCCATGCAACGACCCCCTTGAAAAATCCCAACAGGAACCATCCCACCAGGATATCACTTGTCTTCTATCAACATAAGAGTATGAATGAGCCAAAACACGGTCTGGCTCTGTGGGAGGCAAAGATGGCTGAGAAGGCAAGAGAAAAAGAAGAGGAGTGTGAAAAATATGGTCCTGATTACGTGCCTCAAAAATCTTATGGCAAAAAATCAAAGCGGGAGCCTACTGAATCACACGAACCCTCAGAACCAACATACGTGCGCTTTGTCAAGTCTCTTGCACAAAGGACTATGTCAGTCACCACAAACTCCACAGTAACTACATCTCCATATGCCTTTACACGGGTTACAGGGCCTTACAACAGATATATATAACTTCACACCTTTGTTGGTTACCTCATTTTAAAAAACAAGTTGTCAATAGAATAGTTCTCATTTAGGTTGCAGGGAGGGGTGGGCAGGGAAAGAAACAGTATTTTCATTAGACTTGTCAGTGGAAAAACCTCGGCACACCAGCAAAAAGAGGTAATCTTACCACCGCACTTATTTTCCACTGACTTGTAAGTGGTCACAGATGGCATGTGGAAACAAGACCAAAGCATCCTATGCAAAAAAAAAAAAAAAAAAGTGTTTCACAATTTACATTAAAAAACACTGGCTCCATTATTGGAAGAGAGAATCTGCAAATGTAACTTTTTTCCTTAGTTTTGCACATCTGTGACCACTTTTAATAATATCGACTTTGCATAGTCATGGAACAGGAGCAAAAAATTAAAATACTGTAGTATTACAACAGAAGGAATCTTAAAATACCATCTGGTGCTGAATCTATGATGTACTGAAATACTGGAATTATGGCTTTTTAACATGCAGTTTTTACTGTAATCTTAATAGTCTCTTGATTTTATTTAACAAAATAGATACATATAGAACATAATGAATAGACAGCAAAACACTGAATTTGTTTGGATATTCTAAAACATGGTGCTATCTAAGAAAATGGTGTCTTTATTATAACCGTTGAACAGTTAATGCCTTTATAATAGTTTAAAATGTTAATGGTGTATTCAAATATCCTTGAACAATAGGGGGGACCTTTTCATTCATGTTTGTATCAAATTTGCCTGTTACTAAAACACGCTTACTTTTTAACCTATGGGAATTAAAGACCTCTGGATTTTGCTCATCCAGTCAAGTCCTGGTTAAGGGACAATAATATATATATAGAGAGATATTTTTTTTAAATAGTGTTTCAGAAGCACTTTGTCTACCTAAGCTTGGCAACTTGAACAGTGCTAAGGTACTAAGACGTTAAAAGAAAGAAAGAACGTTTACTTTGATTTTAAAATGCAAAGAATTTTTTTTTAAAAAGCTTTTAAATACTTTTGGCTTTAGCCATACATCTGCTGGTGGGCTACATATCCATTTTTAATAAGTCAGTTACAGTAGAAATGGGGTTTACTGGATACAAGAGGGAATACTTTAGTACACAACACATATTTTACTGGTGCTCATCTCTCACAGCTATATTGTAACAGTTTTTTACAATTATTATGACAAGTTTATTGCTCAAATGAGTACAGTTTTAAGGAGAGAATTTTATAGTAACCACAGGTAATAATTGGCAGCATGTGACAGATTCTACAACTAGTTAGCTAAGGTTTCTGCTATTTCTAAAAGATCTGTATGCTTCTTCAGATAATTGAATGGCAGATTGTTTTTGTGTTGATAATTATGTAAATTGTGGTGTATGTCATTTCTCAGTGCAAGTGTCCTCTTTTCCAGGAAGATTGAGCAGACTGATGCCTACATAAAATTAATGAAGAAGGGTTAGTTCTGTGTGATTCCATTGATTAAATGGAGGGGAAAAGGCAGCTGGCTTGCTGTGGTGGTTTTAAATCATTAATTTCTATAAAAAAAAGCAAAAGTTGTATAGTAAATTAAATTGTAAACAAAACCTTTTTTAATGCAATGCTTTAGTATTTTAGTACTGTAAAAATTTGTGTGTATATATATGTATATACACACACACACACACACAGATATATATTTGGGTTTGAAGCTGAATTCACATCATGGTGCTACTCAGCCTGCTACAAATATATCATAATGTGAGCTAAAAATACATTAAAAGATTTGAGTGATGTTCCTACTTGTCATATACCTCAACACTAGTTTGGCAATAGGATATTGAACTGAGAGTGAAAGTTTATAATATTGTATACCACCTCCCCCACCTCCCATAGCCTTTGAAAAAAATACCTTTTTTCTCAGTACTTGATATTTTAGCAAGTATAACTTGAACTTCAAGCTTTTTTTTTTTTTCCTAAAAATTCAGGGATATTTCAGCTCCTGTTCTCCTTATGCCAACATGTCACCTGTGTGTATGTAAGCTGTTGTAGGTTAATAAATATATTATTCTTGTGGGTTTTTTTTATTTTTTTCAGGGATTTAACTCTTCTCTTTTGAATCCCTCTTCTACTTTTACTTGTATATGTATTGATGTAACAAACTAATTTTGTAAATTTGTTAGCTCTTTTTATTGTAATGAAAGTGTTTAAAAGTTTTAGACTTGTTTTGCCTATTTCAGACAAAGAAAGTAGAATGCACTGAGCTAATTAAAGGGAAAATTGTAAGGCAGAGGTTTGGCAAGTGACCGTTTGCTAGAGTGTTTCAAATCGCTCTCTAAACAAGGCTTCTGGGATACTGTAACGAATAAAATAAGTTTTTTAAAAAAGGTACAGTCTGCATGAGGGCTTCCCTAAACAAGCAAACCTCCATCACTTAGATATTTGTTGTGCAATATACTGTAAGATTGATCTAAACACATGTTGTCTAGCAGAATTACAAACTAACTCTATTCAATAAAAGGAGGCCTTTTGGTTTTATTGGTCAAATATTTATATTCTGGCAATTTTTGAAATTCTTAATATGTGGCTTTAACCACTATAAATACAAAATTTTTAAAAAAAATGTTTGTTTTCATTGAAACAGGAGTTTTAAGTTTTTAAAACCTTAACTATAATTTCCTTCTGTATTAGGTTAATTAAATCATTAAATTTAATCTCTTGATTTTTTTTATTTGAATCATATCCATCATGCCATCCATAGTTGATGTTTGGTTAATATACCATTCACTGTCATTTGCCAAACTGCTGGCAAACAATAGCAGGAAGCTTAGTTGGGGATTCAATTATGTATTGTAAATACCTGAACTGTAATTTAGGTGTACAGAACCCTGCCTCAGAATGAATGAAAAAGCAGACATAAAATTGCGTGTATAGGATTATCAGGTTGACTATAGCCATACTTGAAGATGCTTCTGAGTGGTGTCAACTTTACTTGAATGAATTTTTCATCTTGATTGATGCACAGTGGTGTAAAGTTCACTTCTAAAGCTAGTGGTTAACTTGTGTAGGAAACTTTAGCAGTTTGACACTAAGATAATGAACTTCTGTGTGTGTTTTCCATGCTTATGTTCTACTTTTTTTTTAAAAAACTTTAGTTTCACTCATTTTCATGAAATGTTTGGTAAGTCTATAAAAATCTGAGGATGGTTATAAATACTGTAAGTATTGTAATGTAATGAATGCAGGTTATTTTAAAGCTGTTTATTATTATATCATTCCTGATAACGCTGAGATGTGGGTGTTTTTAATAAAATTTATATTTATTTAATGCACTCTAAAGTCTGTCTTACAGAAACTTGTCTTTCATGATGAATAATTTTTACCAAGCACATACAGCCAACAAGAGAATGTATGCAATTCTGGTTTGCTCGGGTCAAGGAAGAGGTCAGTAAACTGAAAAGGATTTGAAGAAGCCAAAGAAAAATTATTTAAAAGTGTGATGGGTTGGGTCACAGAAACCCCCTTGGGACTGCCACCTGATGTGCTGAGACTACTTCTGAGCCCGTTTTCCCTGCCAGCTTGGGACTTCTGTACCCTGTGTGGTTGTGTCAGACACGCTAGCCTGCTACAAACCCACACCCAGGTCTGAACCACGTCCCCCAAAAGCTGCAGGCTTAACCAAAAACAGCTTAAGAAGTGCTCCTGTCTCCAACCCAGATACCCAGTTCCCAATGGGATCCAAACCCCAAATACATGCGTTTTACTCTGTATAAAGCTTATATAGGGTAAACTCATAAATTGTTTGTCCTCTATAACACTGATTGAGAGAGATGCACAGCTGTTTGCTCCCCCAGGTATTAATACTTGCTCTGGGTTAATTAAATAAGTAAAAAGTGATTTTGTTAAATATAAAAAGTAGGATTTAAGTGGTTCCAAGTAATAACAGTCAGAACAAAGTAATTTACCAAGAAAAATAAAAACATGCAAGTCTAAGCCTAATACAGTAGGAAACTAAATGCAGGTAAATCTCATTCTCAGAGATATTCCAGTGAGCTTCTTTTGCAGACTAGACTTCCTCCTAGTCTGGGTCCAGCAATCACTGACACCCCAGTAGTTACTGTCCTTTGTTCCAGTTTCTTTCAGGTATCTCTTTGGGGCTGCTGAGGTTATCTTTTGAGCTAGCTGAAGACAAAATGGAGGGGCTTTCAGGGCCTTTTATATCCTCTCTCTTGTGCAACATCACAGCCACAAGATGTGGTCTCTAGCCACCTGGGCAAGTCACATGTCTATGAATGATTCAGCTTTTTGCAGGCCGACGCCATTGTTTACATTGTTAGTTTGAACGTTCCCAGGAAAGCTCAGATGTGGATTGGCATCTTCCAAAGTCCATTGTCAGTTAAGTGTTTCTTGACGGAGCACTTACTGAGAATAGTCCTTTCTTAAGAAGCTGACCAAATGCTTCACTGAGGCTACTTAGAATCAAAGAAATATATAGCCAATATTCATAACTTCAAATACAAAAATGATACATGCATACAAATAGGATGAATATATTCAGTAGATCATAACCTCTGCAGAGAGATTTTACACGGCATATCTAGCATAAAACATATTCCAGTTATGTCATATTTACATTCATAAGCATATTGCTATAAAGCATTATGGGATGCAATGTCACAAAAGGACTGCAGAAACTAGAGTTAAATGGGTATTGGAGAAACTAGAGTTAAATAGGTATTGCTTTGCTAAATGCAGCTAAGGGGAAAACATAACTATTAAATACTTAAAGTTTGAAGCCACAAAAGAAATATTATTTAGGGTGGGTTAAGAAGGATAGTCTAACTAATTACTCCTGATACAGTTGAGTACAAGAAAGTTTAGGCTGAACATGGGGAAAAATCTAATGGTCTAACTGTTTAAAATCTAAAATATTGCACTCTGAAACTGTCTGAATGTCCTGCAAGCTGCATGACTTCAGTCACTGAGAGGCTTGACAAACACAGTGGGCCAGAACTACTGCAAATCAGCATAGTTCCATTGACTTCACTAATACCGGCTTCACTAACACCTGTTTTGGAGCTGGCTAAGAAAATTTAAATGAGGGAATAATCCCACTGACTTTATTGGTACAAGAATATAATTATGGTCATACTGAGTTCGACCAATGGTCCATCTAGTCGAGTATCCTGTCTTCTGACAGTGGCCGGCACCAGATACTTCAGAAGGAATGAACAGGACAGTTTATCGAGTGATCCATCCATTATCCAGTCCCACCTCCTGGCAGTCAGAGGTTTAAGATACACCCAGAACATGGGGTTGCATCCCTGACAATATTGGCTAATAACCATTGATGGACCTATTCTCAATGAACTTATCTAATTCTTTTTAGAAACCAGTTATACCTCTGGCATCCCCTGGCAATGAGTTCCACAAATTGCACATTGTGTGAAGAAGTACTTCCTTATGTTTGTTTTAAACCTGCTGCCTATTAATTTCATTGGGAGGCCCCTGGTCCTTGTATTACATGAAGGGGAAAATAATATTTCCTTACGCACTTTCTCCACACCATTCATGATTTTACAGAGTTCTATAATATACCCCTGTGACGGGATTCCTGGGGTGCAGCCTTGAACTGCTGTGCCCTCTTAACTCTCCAGCCTGGGCTGTCTCTCACAATGCTTTTGCTAGTGACAAGCAGCAAACCCCCCCCGGCCCTGTTATCACTCAGCACAACTGCATGTGGAGCCCCACACCCATCTAGATTGCATGAATGCTCTCAAAACCACTTATGAATCACACAGAGAAAGACACCAGCCAAATCCACCCAGTTTCCAGCCTTGTACCTCAGGAATATACCATCTTGCACTGCTCAAGACCCTTTCTTGAGCAATGCAAGTTTATTAATTGGTTCACCACTTCATCAATGGAAAGTGGATATACTTTGTAAACCTGCGCAGATTAACCACACACTTCGGGCAAACTCACTGGTAAAAATAAACAGTAAAACAAGTTTATTGATTACAAAAGAGTGATAGGCAAAAAGGCAGAATGGTTACCAAATTTTTTTTATATATATATATAGAGAGAGAGAGAGAGAGAGAGACCTTATCACACTAGACCAGCAGTTCTCAACTGTGTGTCACAACCCCATTTTAATGGGGTCACCAGGGCTGGCTTAGACTTGCTGGGCCCCTGAGCTGAAGCCAAAGCCCGAGCCCCACCGCCTGAGGCTGAAGTCAAAGCCTGAGGGTTTCAGCCCTGTGCATTGGGACTCAGGTTACAGGCCCCCTGCCTGGGGCTGAAGCCCTTCCTTGGGCTTCAGCTTTGACCCCTTCCATTTCCGCCCAGGGCAGTGCTGCTCAGGCGGGCTCAGGCTTCGGTCCCCCCTCCCGGGGTTATGTAGTAATTTTTGTCAGAAGGGGGGTATGGTGCAGTGAAGTTTGAGAACTCCTGAACTAGACAGTATTTAGATCAAGCAATGTTCTCACCCCACTGGATCTTACAGTCCTTAATATACAGGTTTCTCCCTTAACCTGGGCAATCTCCTCTGTTGAAACCATCAGTCTTCTGAGTGCCCTTGTTGCTTGCAGCATAGGTGGGGGGAGGAGAAAAGGCCAAGCATGAGGCCCCTGTGTTCTGTTTTATACCCTTAGTTCATGTGCTTGGAGAACACAAGTCCAGGCATGTCTGGTGGGCATTGCTGAGTCACCACCTGGCAAGGTTGAGCAATTCCACTGGTGTGGCCTTGTGCAGGTGAGTCCTTGCGTTGTAGCTCCCTTGCTGGACAATGGCTGTTGGTAGTTTTTCAACACACACCCAGGTGTTGGTTATCCCCCCTGGATATTGTCTTTGGGGAGCTAATGTCTGGGCACTTCCCACACCCACAGCATTTTTACTGCTATTGTTACCCATGCGTACTGGATTCAAGCTAGCTTGGGTAGGCTAACCCATACACACTTTTTTGCTGTGTAGACATGCCATTAAGTTTGAAAAGCCACCTATCTCCTTACACGAGGCCCTGAATCAGCAAAACACTTAAACACAAACTTTGTCCCATTAAATTCTACTTGAAGAGGCTTATTGTGTGTGTAAAATAAGGAAGGTGGTGTGATATTTCAGGCCTTAACGCCAAGTAGAATTGCTTTTTCCTCATATTCACGTAGATCAACATTGTTGAAATCATTTAGGGTGCCACACTTTATACTAATCCAAAGCTAAAGCACTTCTTTGCACTGAAAATGTTCTAAATTGCTCTAGATTTAGATTAAGCAGAAAACAAATATTAGCGTGCCTGGATGAACTTCAAATGCTCATGAAGCGACTAAGCCAATTTCCTATAAAACTGGCTAATGCCTTAGATCTTTGTAATGTCTACAAAATAAGACAACTTAGAACAAGATTTCTTCAGACATATTTGAGTTACACATATGCAAAACTGAGGAGTGGATCATGGGGTGTTTTTTTTTAATGTATACAAGTAGAATTCAAAAGCAATTATAGTGATTTTGCTCAAACGTCTGAGATAATGCCCAGCTTGGAAATATCAGCCACAAAGAAAGTTATGACCTATTAAAAGTGGAAGACTTCGTCCCAGTATGGACTACCTACCGTTAATCTAAGACACACATTAGGAAATATTTTAAAAACAAAACCTTTTACCTACATGGGCCACAAAGTGGGGAAATTAAACTCTGGATTCAAATGTGTAGTTTGTGTCCTGGGCCTATCTATGTATAATAAAGATACACGCGCCACCTTTTATTCATGTCTTGAACTCAGTGGGATCATTCAGATAAGTAGTAGTATTTAAATGTTTGCGGAACTGGGGGGGCCTTAATTTCTTCTGTGCTTATGCTATGCATATCGTGCTTGTCTTGCTGACGTTTACTTCAGTTCAAACAGCGCAGATGTTAAAAATGATAAATTTCAGTTTGCAAGTGAATTAATACTCTATTATTTTACTGACATGGCTAAGAACTTTGCATAAAAAATACGCATCTGAAATTTCTTTTACACCCAACTACTTTTACCTTATTCAGCAACTAATCATTTTGGTCTTTGAGACATACAGCAGTTGACAACTTTGTCTCAGAAAGAGTGGGCTGACAATTTTATTTTTCCAAGAGCCAATTGACAATTTTCTCTATCACTCACCACCACATATTTTGTTTTTCAACTGACCTCATGTACTTAAGCAAGTCCCTTCACTTTTGGTCTGTGACTTTTTTCTCTCACTTTGTTTTGTTAAGATAAATATTGTGAAAGGAATTAACTGCTTGTGATGGTTCAACAGAATTAAACTTTACATTCTGCCTAATAGTGACCTGCATAGGGAAAATAAAGTTGTATAAAAGAGGCCTGAGAAGGTTTGCTGTTGGTGAGTTTTTCAATTTTTTCCCCTGCTTTCAAAAAAAAAAAAACCCAAACAAAGAAAACTCCCCAGTTGTTATGAAATGTCTTAATTAAAGATCCACCATCATCACTTTATTCTATCCTTCAGTTAAGGAGAGAGAATTCAGTCCACATAAATTGAGCTCTCCAAACAGTATTACAGAAAAACCAGATGTGATATTTCTGATATTAAAGGTAATAAGCAATAATATCACTATAAATAAAATATATTTATAAATAAAATAAACATTTCAGCCCTTGTTTACACATCATGATAAGAACACAATGATTCAAAAGAAGTCATAAAACCCTTCATGAAGCTCTCTTCTAAAAACATGACACTTTTCAATTTAATTAGCATTGGATTCAAACAGATTATAGACTCATAGACTTCAAGACCAGAAGGGACCATCATGATCATCTAGTCTGACCTCCTGCACATCGCAGGCCACAGAACCTCTCTTTGAGTTCAACTTTTTGAAACTTCTACTGTGTTTTAATTTAAAAATATCCTGTCTCTCTCTTTTAAAGAACTAATTTCTAATAGACTCATAGTCAAAGTCAATCCTACAGCCCCACTTGGGCCTGACTAGCTATAATGAAGTAAAAACTACTTGTGTCTTGTCTCCACTAGGATTTTGCAGTGAATTAGCTATTTCAATGTGAAACACACATTTCTTTTTTGTAGTCAAGACATAGCCTCAGGCTCCTAAATCACTTAAAAGCTGACATGGTGGCAGAGATGGTAGGGTTCCCTCGCCACTCTGAACTCTAGAGTACAGATGTGGGGACCCTCATGAAAGACCCCCTAAGCTTATTTCTACCAGCTTAGGTTAAAAACTTCCCCAAGGCACAAATTCTTCCTTGTCCTTGGACGGTATTGCTGCCACCACCAAGTGAATTAGACAAAGATTCAGGAAAAGGACCACTTGGAGTTCCTGTTTCCCCAAAATATCCTCCCAAGCCCCTTCACCCCCTTTCCTGGGGAGGCTTGAGAATAATATACCAACCAAATAGGTAAACAAGGTGAGCACAGACCGGACACTAAAAACCAATTAGGTTCTTAAAAACAGAACTTTATTATAAAGAAAAAGTAAAAGAAGCACCTCTGTAAAAATCAGGAAGGAAGGTAATTTTACAGGGTAATAAGATTTAAAACAGAGAGGATTCCCCTCTAGGCAAAACTTTAAAGTTACAAAAAACAGGAATAAACCTCCCTCTTAGCATAGGTAAAATTCACAAGCTAAAACAAAAGATAATCTAATGCATTTCCTTGCTATTACTTACAATTTGCAATCTTAGATGCTTATTTCAGGTAGGGTTTTAGGAGAATTTTTTTCCTGCCCTGGTCTCTCTCTTTCCTGGAGAGAACAACAAAGAGAGCACAAACAAAGCCTCCCCCGCCCCCCAACCGATTTGAAAGGATCTTCTTCCCTTTTGGTCTTTTTGGTCAGGTGCCAAACAGGTTATTTGAGCTCCTAACCCCTTACAGATAAAGGAGGGATTTTATGCTACCCTTAGCTGTATGTTTATGACAGACCACATAAAGGAAGTAGATCTGTCGGGTAAGAAGATCTCATTTTTTCCATATTCATTTTGTGAGGTAGAACCTCAGCATCAAGTTTCAAATACCCAGATTCCCTGCAAACAAAAGTTCAAATCCCAGTAGGGTTGATTCCGTCCTTCATCCAGGTTAAAAGAATGTCATGTAGGTCTTGCAGGAAAGACCTTTAAAACCTAGGTCCTCTCTGCTCTGCATGTAATTTAAAGAAGCCATGGTTCTTTTAATCCCACTGGCCTTGACCAAATATCTCTCCCTGATCCTCCCTGCTATGCTGTGTATTGATTGGTTACCACTATTCACACAGGAGAGTGCATTTTAGTGGACCTTTAGAATTATAATTTGTGGCAATTAGAAGGTGCTAAGCATTCACTTACCAATGTACTTACTTCAGGTAAAGAAAAAATTACACTGAGGTATAGGGAGCAGCCAGATGATTTAGGAATCAGAACATTCTGAATTCTAGTCCTTACTTTCACACTGACTCCACCAGTGGCTTTGGGCAAGTCACTTAACTTCTCTGTCTCAGATTCCCTGGCTCTTGTGAAGATTAATTGGATAACAACCATAAAGTGCCCTGGCCATGAAAAGAGTGCTACATATTAGATCCTTCTGAAGCCTTAGGCACCAAACACCAACTGATGGAACCAAGGATCTAATATTAGGACAGTAGATAGTTGCAATGATCAACCTCCACTGCTGTGGTGCCTGTCTAATGGTGACAATAGAGGGGACAAAAAATTAAAATGGGATTTTAAAAGGCTTTCCATGGCATACTGCAGTACAGACATTCTCAACAGTATGAACTCTAGACATCAAAGAAAATGAGACAAAGTCGTTTTTCTGCCAGATGACTGCTTAAAGGACACTGAACTGCTTGCAGATTTGTAATCTTTATTTTCAGCTGATGGAGATTTTGTTGAGTAGGTAGCATCACATACTTTTCAGTGTTCACAGATAGTGTCACGGTTGCTGTGATATCTGTTAAATTCAGAACAAAGCCTGAAGATTTAAAATGCATTTTTGATAACAAAGAATGTGCTTTAAAAATATCCAGCTTATTTAGCTCTCTCCTTCTCTATTGTCTGCAACGTCTTACAGTGCATGAAAAAAGCATTGCCTCCACCACTGTGCTTATTATTGCTATTTCGCAGCTATTGCTTTGTCACCACCACCATCTGTTCCTAATTGAACTTGAAATTAAGTAGGTAAATTAATCAATAAAATTAAAAGTTTAGCCAATTTCTTCATCTATGCATCAGTCACATTGATTTCTCCCACATATAACTCTGGGAAAATAACTTGCTAATAAACTTGTCCTCCCTCTGATGGTTGGCTTTACAGTAGCAATGCAAAAATGTGTTGGGTCCTGTGTAAACAGAGTCTTTACAAATCTCAGCAACAGCATGGACCATTTTAAAATCAAATGTTTAAGAATCAGAACATTTGTTATTTATGGAAACTTTAACTTAATTTTTAATATTAATGAATGTTTGGGGGAGGTCCTCCGAGTCCATCTTATGATCATTTTCTATGCAAAGATGATACAGTCCATTAGTTCTGATAGGACAATACGTCTGGTAACAAATTAGGATATTATAACTTGATTGCATGAAGAAGTCTGATGAAACAGAGTAGATGGAAGGAAACATTTTGTACTTAAACAAAGAGCTCCTAAGCACTAACTGTGGAGGGGGACAGGAGCTTTAAATTACCTTCCAGAAAGAACTGAAATAGGAAAATTATGTGATCTCCTCAGAGGAGGGGCTTTTCTAAGTATGGCCCTGATGCAGGAAGCATTTACACATGTGCTTAAGGGGCTGCCCATAAATTACATAACACATTAAGGCGGTGGTGCTTCATTTTGTATGTTTTTTTTCAGTGTTGCAAAGTGTTCCAAACGGTGGGTGGACACCCCCTAACTTCATACAGGAGTAGTTCAATTGACTTTACCGGGACTACTCATGTGCATAAAGTTAAGCACAGGTGTAAGTGCTTGCAGAAGAGGACTAATATATGCCTTTTTAGATAGGAGTGTCAGCTGCTAGTTTTTTCCCTGAGAAAGACCCCAGTTAATTCTTCTAGTTACAGCTGGGATATATGATAAATGTGTTTTCTGAGTGGGACTAATTGCTTCTTTATATAAATCGCACAACGCAGTTTGTTGGTTTTGTCTCTAGAGAGAACATTGCACTCATCGAGATTTTTTTAAATAAATACACATGACTAGAAATATCACAAAACCCAGATTCCCTACAGATATGATTGTTGTCTATTTGGTCATATTTAATTGCACAATTCCAGTACATATGACTCAACAAAGTCAGAGACTTGATGTCTGCTGCAAGAACTGTACTGATATTAGCTTCTCGTGAATAGTAAATTAACTGAGTTCTTATTCTATCAGCTAAAGTAGACACATTTATATACCATAAAAGAAACCGATCATAAAGTTAACATATGTTCGCCCTTCTTCCTGTAATGGGAAGAAGTGAAACCTAGCCCAAATAGAAGTTCTAGAGATCCTGGGTGTGAAACCTGACCTTCTCAAAGGCCCCTCCTCTCCCTTCTGTTTTTGGTACAAACCATTTCTATAGTTCTTACCCTGAGCACATTTTCAAGGGATGGGGGAATCTGACTTGAGGTTAATCCCTTGTTCACTGGGGCAGTGCCCCTATATCGTATGGCAAGGTTGGACACCCAGTCTCAGAGGATTGGGTTGAACACCAACTGAGAGAAAGATTGACCCATGCATGCTAGCCTGAGACTGGAGATCTAGGCTCAATTCTCTGTTCTTAAAGATTTCCTGTGTGACCTTGGGCAAGTCACTGAGGCCTGGATCCACCAAGGAACTTTGATGCCTAATTTTCAGGTGCCTAGAAAATCCCAGGAACAACACTGCAATCCAAAAAACCTGAGTTAGGTATCTAGGGTTCCTATACAATGCCTGGGGAGAGCTAGGCACCTAAGAATGTGATTCACATTCTTAGGTGCGGAGCTGCCTATGCTAGCCAAATGGAGATGTTGACAACAGAGGTATGTTTTCAGCTCTACCCCTCTCACTGAGATAGGTGCCTAAGTGTGGGCCAAAGAGGGGTGCCTACCTTTGCTAGTGGCCCACAACTGGGAACCCCTCTCCTGGAGTCAGACAGATTAGACACCAAAGTCATGTCTTGTAAAAACGTGTTAGGAGCATGGGTGGTGGATATAATAGGCCAGGAGAGGCTCAGCCTCCCCTGGTGCTGTCATGGCCACCAGACCCTCAATTGTGGGATTCGGGGGGGGAGTTTCTGATTTATTATGCCCCATGCAGGTTCTGGGCTGGCTGAGGAGGCGGTATGTGCTATTTAGCTTCCTGGGTTCATCAGTAATCTCCCTGGACTCCTCAGCCGCCCCGTCACATGCATGGGGCATAATAAAAAGCTTCTTCTGGACCTGAGAGATACTTTTCCATGGGCGGGTTGGGATCTGGGGAGGGGAGGAGCGGCACAGCTGCAGCTGGCCCAGGACTCCTCTGAACAGGTGTGTGAGGGGGGTGCTTGGGACTTCGGCCAGCCTGGTGCTCCTCCAGCTGGCCCAGGGCTCCTCCGGCCAACTGGGGGCGGGGGGCTCTCAGGGCTCCACCCGCAGAGAAGGGGCAGGGGATCTCAGAGCTCCAGACCTGGTGGCGGGGAGGAAGTGGTGGAGCCAGGGCTAACCTCCCCAAAGGGGGGCTCCAGCCACCGCCCATGGTTAGGAGCCTGTCCCACTCCCCACAAAATGGAAAGAGGTGGAGGGAGGGGATGATGGTGCCACCTTATAACTTTTAGTGCAATGGTTAGAGCATATTCACATATTCATAAATGGTCTGGAAAATGGGTGAACAGTGAAGTGGCAAAAATTGCAGATCATACAAAATTACTCAAGATAGCAGTCTGCTTTGGACTTAACTAAGAGTTACAAAGGGATTTCACAAAACTGGGTGACTGGGCAACAAAATGACAGATTAATTTCAATGTTGATAAGTGCAAAACAGTGCACATTGGAAAACACAATCCAAACTATATATACAAAATGATGGGGTCTAGATTAGCATTTACGACTGAAGAAAGATCTTGGAGTCACTGTGGATAGTTGTCTGAAAACATCTGCTGAGTGTGAGGTGGCAGTCAAAAAAGCTAACCAAATGTTAGAAACCATTAGGAAAGGGATAAATAATAAGACAGAAAATATCATAATGCCACTATAGAAATCCATGATATGCCCACACTCTGAATACTGTGTGCCGTTCTGTTCGCCCCAGCTGAAAGAAAATATTAGAATTTGAAAAGGTACAGAAAAGGGCAACAAAAATGATTAGGAGTAGGGAACAGCTTCCATGTGAGGAGAGATTAAAAATACTGGGACCATTCAGTTTAGAAACAAGATGACTAATGTGGGATATGACAGAGCTCTATAAAATCATGAATGGTGTGGAGAAAGTGAATAGAGAAGCGTTATTTACCCCTTCACATAACACAAGAACCAGGGGTCAACCAATGAAATTAATAGGCAGCAGATTTAAAACAAACATAAGGCAGTATTTCTTCACAAATAGCACAGTCAATCTGTGGAACTCATTGCCAGAGGATGTTGTGAAGACCAAAGATATAACTGGGTTCAAAAAAGCATTAGGTAAGTTAATGAAGGATAGGTCCATCAATGATTATTAGCCAAGATGGTCAGGGATGCAACCCCATGCTGTGGATTTCCCTAAACCTCTAACTGCAAATAGCTGGGTATGGACAACACTCAATAATTGCCCTGTTCCATTCATTCTCTGTGAAACATCTGGCATTGGCTATTGTTAGAAGACAGGATACTGGGCTAGATGGACCATTGGTCTGACACAGTATGGCCATTCTTACGGTCTTATATTCACTTCCCTATGTCACTGAGGTGTTGTGAAGATATACATGTTACAGACTGTGAGTGCTCAGATACTTTGGTAATGGGGACTAATGTATGTACCTTAGATAGAAATGGAGGAGTTTGTTTTCCTTTCCTGCTTATCTTAAGTCTGGAGTAGCCCTAACCATTTTGCCAGCCAGGGTGGAAAAGCATTTTTAGCCCACCCCTCCATAGTGGCCAACCAAAACAAATAAACAAACAAACAAACAAAAACCCACAACACACCTGGTCCATCAGCAGAATAAACAAAAATAATGTTTGTGCCTAGGGTGTCCACCCCTAGAACCAGCCCTGTGTTAACTCATTTCACTTTCATATCTGAAAATTTATCCCTAAGGAAAAGATCTTGCTAATTGGACCTGCATTTTTTCCTACTTCTTCAGCCCTGTTTAAGGGGTTTGCTTTTGGAATGGTCCCCCTACTTGCATGATCTCCCAACCCCCTCAAAGAATTGTGGTCTGCTATCGATCCATACCTGATGGGGGGGCGGGGGAGAACGTTCTCCATAAAATTTTCCAGTTTATCTAGCCCACCTGAAAACATGTACAGACAAGAATAGCTGCTCAGCATGTGTGGAAAATTGTTTTACTAAACGTGGAGAGGAAAGCATTGATTCAAACTCATGGACATGAGAAGTTGAAATTGCAGAGAGTTGCCATTAGTGCTCTTGCTGCTGTGAAATCTGAAAGGAGTGGAATGGTTGCTCATTTGGAGGCCAACATAAAGGCAATGAAAGAAGCCAAAATTACTTTTCTGAATTTTCCCTCACTTCAGTTATAATTGGGCACCCCGAGGTATTCTGTTCTCAGCCACAGTGACGAGCAATCAGACCTGATGTTGCATACATAGAAGATATCACAGAATTGACAACCTGGGCAACTTTTGAATTGATTTCTCATAATGTGATCAATAAAATATTTCAGTATGGCCAGTGAAATCCTGTGCGCATCACCAGGAGATAGGAAAGATGCTGTCATCTGTCTGCAAAAGAACAAATATAGATCTGCTGACCTGTTGCTAATAAAGATCTATAGCAAATTATTTCTTTCCTGATGCCTTATGATACCACAACTAGTATTTTATTTGCCGGCTTTAAAGAAGTGCCACACAGTTCTACAAAAGCATAGCTTGTTGTCTGCAACAGTAACATTTAATGCAAAAAGAATAGCCTCCAGCTTTATGCACACACTGTCTGTCTCATCATTTGAAGCTAGCTGTAAAAAAGTGCTAAACAAAATATTCCATTGTGCAAAACTCCTCTGAGCCTCCTTCATGACATAATTGCCCTGATTAAAAGTCTCTACAACGTCTCACAGAGACTGAAATGCTGCAGAGAAGTGCATCTAAAATTTCTTTGCCAGCTCGATGGGCATTAAGGGCAACATCATTATAAACTGGGAATAGCAAATGACAAAAAACTGCTTGAACATTTTTCTTAGATGATGAGGCTGTAGTCAAGGCAAAAGGATTATCCACTGTTACAGCAGACTTAAATGTGCATTTGTTTTATCTCAGAGTCAAAACAAGTTAATAAAAATTTAAGCTTTCTTTACTGAAGTCTAACACCAAATATTCAAAAGGCTGCCCCTGTGATTCTCTCGGCAGGGGAAAAATATGAAACAACTTTGTAAAAGGTCTAGAATTCGAGAGCTACATGGCCTAAATATGCCAAAAGGGACTAGTGATTTTGGGGTGCTTCCACTTTTGAGTACCCAATTTTTAATAGGTTCTAAGGTCACTATATGTAAAAGAAAACAGAGTCAAATATAGTAAAATATCTTAAATGAATCAAACTGTACCACAGAATCTTTATGGATAGAAATTCCATGCTTGAATAATAAGAGTATAGCAGTAGGAATATGCTATCGACTACCTGACCAGGACAGTGATTATGAAATGTTCAGGGAGATTAGAGAGGCTACAAAAACAGAAAACTCAATAATTATGGATGATTTCAACTATCCTTATACTGACTGGGTACATGTCACCTCAGGACGGGATGCAGAGATAAAATTTCTAGAAATCATTAATGACTTTCTTGGATCAGCTAGTTCTGGAACCCACAAGAGCAGAGGCAATTCTTCAGGATCTGGTCCAAGACGTGAATATAGCTCAATCAGCTGGAAATAGCAACCATAATGTAATTAAAATTAACATCCTTGGGGGTGGGGGTGTGAGGCAGGAAGTACCAAAGAAACTCATCCACAGTAGCACCTAACTTCAAAAAGGGGAACTACGCAAAAATGAGGAAGCTAGTTAAATGGAAATTAAAACTAACAGTCACAAGAGTGAAATGCCTGCAAGCTTCAGGGAAACTTAAAAAACACCACAATAGAGGCTGTAATTAAATTTTTAAAACAGTAAAAAGACCAAAATAATGCCACCATGGCATACCAACAGAGTAGAAGAGACAGACTGAGGCAAAAAGGTATCCTTTAAAAATTGGAAGTCAAATCCTCCTGAGGAAAATGAAAGGAGCATAAACTCTGGCAAGACAAGTGTAAAAATATAATTAGGCATGCAAAAAAAAAAAAGATTTTGAAGAACAACTAGCAAAAGACACAAAAACTAACAGAAAATTTTGGTTTAAGTACATCAGAAGCAGAAGTCTGTCAAACAGTCAGTAGGACCACCGGATGAGTAAGGTGCTAAAGGAGCACTCAAGGAAGACAAGGCTTTTTCAGAAAAACTAAATGAATTCTTTGCATCAGCCTTCACTGTAGAGGATGTGAGGGAGATTCCCCACCTAAGCCATTCTTTTTAGGTGACAAAGCTAGGGAACTATCCCAAACTGAGGTATCAGTAGGAAAGGTTTTGGAAATGTGACATGATACATTAAACAGTAATAAATCACCAGGACCAGATGGCATTCACCCAAGGGTTATGAAGGAAATCCAATATGAAAGTGCAGAACTACTAACTATGATACATAACCTATCACTTAAATCAGCCTCTGTACCAGATGGCTGCAGGAGAGTTAATGTAAAGCCAATTTTTTGAAAAGGCTCCAGAGATTATCCTGGCAATTTCAGGCCAGTAAACCTAACTTCAGTACCAGGCAAACTGGTCAAAACTAAAGTAAAGAACAGAATTATCAAACATATACTATTTGTTGGAGACGAGTTAACATGGCATTTGTAAAGGGAAATCATGTCTCATCAATTCATCAGAATTCTTTTAGGGAGTCAATAAATATGACAAGGGTGGTCCCATTTATATAATTTACTTAGATTTTTAGAAAGCCTTTGACAAGGTCCCACACCAAAGACTCTTAAGCAAAATAAGCATTCAGGGGATAAGAGGGAGTCCTCGCAGGAATCAATAACTTGTTAAAAGGCAGGAAACAAAGGGCAGAAATAAATGGTCAGTTTTCAGAACAGGGAGAGGTCAATAGCAAGGTTTCCCAAGGATCTGGGACTAGCTCTATTCAATATATTCATAAATGATCTAGAAAAAGGGCTAAATAGTGAAGTGACAAAGTTTGCAGATCATACAAAATTACTCAAGATAATTAAGTCCAAAGCAAAGTGTGAAGAGTTAAAAGGGCATTTGGCAAAACTGGGTGACTGGGCAACAAAATGGCTGATGAATTTCAATGTTGATAAGTGCAAAGTAATCCACATTGGAAAACATAAGCTCAATTATACATATGAAATTATGGGGCCTTAATTAGCTGTTACAACTCAAGAAAGATCTTGGAGTCATCGTGGATAATTCTCTGAAAACATCAGCTCCATGTGTAGCAGCAGTCAAAAAAGCTAGCCAAATGTTAGGAACCATTAGGAAAGGGATAGATAGCAGGACAGAATTTGCCACTATATAAATCCATTGTACACCCACACCTTGAATACTGTGTTCAGTTCTGGTTGCCCCATCTCAAAAAAGACATATTAGAATTGGAAAAGGTATAGAGAGAGCAACAAAAATGATTAGGGGTATGGAACAGCTTATGAGGAGAGATTTTAAAAGATTGGAACTGTTCAGCTTAGAAAAAAGATGACTAATGGACGATATGACAGAGCTCTGTAAAATCATGAATGGTTTCGAAACAGCAAACAGGGAAGTATTAATTCCCCCTTCACATACTGCAAGAAATAGGGATCATCTGATGAAATTAATAGGCAGCAGTTTTAAAACAAACAAAAAGGAAGTACTTCTTCACACAATGCACAGTAAACCTCTGGAACTCATTGCCATGGGATGTGGTGAAGGCCAAAAGTATAATTGGGTTTAAAAATGAATTACAGAAGTTAATGCAGGATGGGTCCATCAGTGGCTATTAGCCAAGATGGCTAAGACTCTGACTGACAAATGCTGGGACTAGATGACATGGGATGGGATCACTTGATAATTGCCCTGTTCATTCCCCCTGAAGCATATGCATTGGCCGCTGTCAGATGGCACAGTTCTGGCTAGATGGAACATTGGTCTGAGCCAGTATAGCCATTCTTTGGTTTTTATGTTAAAGGAAGAGTAGAGAGGATAGTCTGAGATGTGAATTCAGAGTCGCCTACAGCAATATTCTAGGAAGCCAGGTCAAAGAGAAAGGAGGCAGCTTGTTTATAAGATTGTAATATTTCTGCACTCTATTAAAGGATAATGTATTTTACTGAATGACACATTATCTGTTTAAATAATATTTTGACAAAGCACCTTCTATATCCCCAGGCATTTACAAAGACACAAACCATTAAAAGAGATTACTATCTACCCAAGAAATTCAGCCACCTCTGGGATGGAACACAATGGTTTAGCACGGAAAGTGATTTCACAAACAAACTGCAGGGGAAATTTAGGAAGGCAGAATATAATTTTCAGAGCTGGCCTTTGGCTGAACAGTGGTGTTAACACCCCTACAACTTTAAGGATCCCCTGGTGATATAACTAAAGGTCCGCAAATTATCAGGACTTCGGTTCTACATCTCAGCTGGTGAAATTAATGAGAAATGAAATATGCAGGAGAAAGATCAAATTCATTCTTGGCTTACTCTAGCTTCTGCAGTAGCAGGCTCCCTGGTGGTAGAAAGACCACCATAGAGACATCTGCAATGAGACAATGCAGCCACCAACACCCATCCACCAGGAGCCAGTGCATCCTAATTAGTGGGTGGTACCAGCTAGGAAGGAGGTATGGATAAAGCATCCAGGGGAAATGCTAATTCATCACATTAAAAATATTTAAATTGCTAGCATAGACTAATAGTCCATCTAGTCATCACCTTAATACAAATAATAATTAATCATTATCCCTGTTTGGGATCCTTAAGCACTTCTGCAATATAAATATATAACGACAAGCACCACCACTATGGAAACACGGCTTATCCTCCCTAGGGAGAAATTGCTCTTCCCCTCCTCCCCAGGAAACTTTACATTTTAAATTGGCCAGTCTTGATTACAGTTTCCTGTGGATAAGAGAGAGAGAGAGAGAGACCAAGGAACAGCCCACTGCTAAACTCAATGAAAGCGCCCAAAGTCTCCTGGTTGCCAACCCTCCAGGATTGGCCGGGAGTCTCCTGGAATCAGCATCAATTTCCCAGTGACTACTGAATAGCTTCCATCAGAGTTGGCAACCTTACAGGGTATTGTACTGTTCCCCTCTACTAAACACTTTTTCCTGATTAATGTAAATAAGGCTGCTGAAAAACTTCAGATGGGAAAAGGGCTTCAAGACTCCGTTTATTTTTAGCCGTTTTTATTTTGCATTATACAATTTTCCTTAAAAGCTGATTATTTCAGTAAATTGTTTTGCAGTCCCTCTCCCCCATGTGCTCATCTGGTACTCACTACCCACCAAAAGCAACACCCACTGTTAGCTCCTAGGCAAGAAGCCATCAGGAAGATGAGTTACCATGATCACTTGCATCAATTCAGGAAGGCTGAGAAAATCCTGTCCTCTGTCATGTGTGTTCACTTGTAAGCAGGGAGGGGCATGCACATTAGTTAATGTTTGCTAGGTGGGGAGGGACTTTAACCTCATAGTAGAAACAATAACTGAAGAGCAGTCCCTGGGACAACACACTGCCAAAGTGACAGAAGCTAGCAACATTTGTTTGTGTTTCCCATCCCCCTCTCAAGGTAGCAACACAGTAACTTGCTTAATAAATACGTTTAGCTCAAACTACAACTGAAGATAAGGGAGGAGAAAATTCTTAACTTGTAGGGGAAAAACTTTTTAAAGAAACACCTAAATTATATACTAAAAGGTCAAAATTCACAGTCATTTCACATGTTTCTTGACATCTTCGCGTAGCCTACAATATATTCATGTTTTACCCTGAGAAGCATAAAAACAGAAACTTTAAGGGCATTCACCGTGAATAATCTCATCCAATGTAAGTTATTAACCAACAAATCAGACAACTCACCTTCAAATCCTTTCTTAAACAAGACCACCACATCCAGCCCTCAGTTTCTTTGCACTTAATTTTCAGGTGACCTGCAAATTTAAACAGAAATTTGGTCCATCCAGGCTAGAAGGCTGTAGGATGACTGGATATCTAGTAAAAACGTGACATTCAAAGAGTCAAGAGAATGAAAGTTAAGTAGCAAAGAGAGGAAAGGAGTTTTTGTCAGACTATATAAAACAAAACTTTTTTTTTATTAACGTCTATTTAAATGCAGTTTTATCTAGTTTTGGATAATGGAAGCCTTTTTAAAGATCAACACCGTTTTCCTTTCAAGTCAGATGTTTGAGCTTATAAAAGAAAAATCCCTGAGACCATCCAGAGATCTTTATACAAAAACCCTAGAAACACATATTTTCATGATATCAAACAAGTAAGGAGAGGGAGAAAAAAAAATAAATGAACACAACACAACCTAAAGAGCATAAGGCCTTATTTATACATCATAAAAGGAAAGAAAATGATTTTCTTAAAATCATTTGCAGACAAAAATGGCTCTTTAACAGAGATGGACTTCTAGTAAAGGTGAAATAGACCGGTACTGAGCACTTTAAAGATTTCATTGTAAGTGGCCTTAACACAGAAGATTGCCTAATAAAGGTGGCCTAAATTTCACTATATATGTATATATTCCCCTTGGGTCACGTTCTGCCAGCCTTACTCACACTGGGCTTGTCTGCACTAGGATTTTTAAGTGTGTTAATTAACACTTTTTAGTTAATAATCCTAGTGCAGACACGCTCACTAAGTAGTGCTTTACTCTGGGCCATCACGCTGGAATCCGAATCCGGATCTTATAAAAGCAAACACAACATTGGCCAAAGACAGAAGCTTCCCATTCCAGCAATCTTTACAAAAATGTTCATGTACCCAATCATGAGAAACAATTGCAAAATATAACCCCATGCTTACATGTTGAGGAAGCAGTAAAAGTAAACATGGAATAAAGAAATCAGTAACATTCAGGTGACAAATTAAATTACACATTTTAGCTGGAACAGAAGCAAATCTCATGTATCAATAACAATCTATCTGAAATGACTTAAGTCAGAAACAATTTAACTACAATCTTCCCATTTAGTTAGTGTTCCAAAATTAACCTTTCTATAAAACAAGCTAGGATTCAAAACTCCCAAGGCTCATAAATCCCCAGACATTAGCTGTTCACCAGGGCCCTGGTCCTGCCAGCCAAAGTATGTAGGTGAACCTTTGTGCCACCGTCAGAGATGGGATACCAGACTAGATATACCATTGATCTATTCTGGACTGACAGTTCCTATGTCCTTATGATACAGGCGAAGAGTAAAAATTGTATATTAGATTATATATCTTCATATATATACCACACACAAAAACTCTTTTTAAATGTATTATGGTTGTGAAAGTATGACATCCCCATCCACCCAAATACACAGAAGCAAGGCAATAATAAATTATGGGATATCATTTAACTGTGTCCTAAAGCCAACACAGCATGTTTCCACTGACAGTGACAGAGTCTGCATCATCACAAGGAACTTCCTTCTGCCTCCAACTGATAAGGAAACACACTACACACAACCCATTAATCTCCCTCACAGAATAACACAAAACTTTAATCACAACCTTATGCTTCCCCCATAAAAACATAACACCCCACACACTGAATCTGTCCACTCATTCATATTTGCCCAACCATAAACCCTTTTAAATGAAGTTTTTTATTTATGGAATTGCTTCAGTTTGGGGGTGAGAGGCATGGAAAGGGGTCATGGATTCTCCCTAAATGCCTGTGTCATGCAGGTACATGCAAAGAGTGAGAATATTTGAAATAGGGGCTATATGATTGAAATTAGGTTTTTTCCAATGGTCTTATTTTAATTCACACTGTGAAAAAATATCCATAAAAACAAGTGTTATAGCAAAAAACTATCGTTTGTGTATTGCGCCACAAAATACATGTTTCACATTTGGTTATTTTATACACTTTTCAATGGCTTTTGACACACAGTGTGACTCAGTGAAGTAATACTTTCCTGTGGGTATAGGTAGCTTCAGTCCAATTGTAAGTCAAGAAGAAATGGCAGCCATTTTGAGTAAAGGAAAACTGTGAATATAATGGTAAGGGTGGGATGGGGTGGGGCGGCAATGGAGAAGAACCTAATTACTTCAAATATACATTTAAAGGTAGCTAGCAGTGAGTATTAACTATATTTCATGTTATTTCTTCCTCTCTTCCTTTCAAACCAGCCATTTTTTAGCAAAAGGATTGAGAAATAGGCCAGACTGAAAAATTATTAAATATTTCATTTTTTGAAGTTGTCTGGGTCAAACTTACAGATTTAGTTGAAAAATCTCCAGAAAAAAATTCAGTATTTGCTTACAGATAGTGCAGTAAATTTGGAGAAGATATGCTGTATCCTTCAAGCAAAAGGGAGATTGAAGCCCTACTTTGTGAGTCCCTCCTCCCCTCCTTTGTTTTTCTGCATTATAAATCTCAAGTGCTGACCTCTTTTCCTGAAGAACTTTGTCTGTCTTTTTAGAACTGGGGACCTGACATCACAGGAAACTACATTCTGAGCTGTGGCTAAACCAACCCCCAAAAGAGGGGTGGGGAGGAGCTAAGGGGCCAAATTCTCCCTTGCCTTACTATAGATGACACCTGGGCACAGTGTGTGCAACACATTGCCATTTTGATTTGGTAGCATTTTCACACCCACTTTGCACAGCTGTAAATGAGCATATAAAGTGGAGAAACAAAGCTACAATAGTAAGCTCTGTAGAAATAGAACAGTTGCATGTATAATCTTTCCTTGTTTTTACTCATTGCTGTTGCCTCCCTTTACACATAAAAACGTTATGCTGTTCAATGTTAAATGAATTTCCTGTTGTGGACATTTCCCTCCTAGTTTACCTTGAAAATGTGAAAATGTGAAAGTCAGTTCTTCCATTCATTCCAGTTAATTGATTTAAGTGGAAGAAAACCTTCATTTAACTGTGTACTTTAAATGTAACTGTGTGATCCTATCTTTTTCTAGCCTGCCCCAGCCCCCACCTTTGCTGCCAGGACTAGTTGTGGGTCTAGTAAAAAGTTAAAGCATGCATGCACTTGTCCACACGCACATAATCATGCTGAAGCCTGAGGTAAAAGGCAGCCGATACAGGAGCATAGACATGGCCTCAGTTTTATTTCACTGAGGAGGTTTGTATACACAGATATACATTATATGCAACTAGAATTACTTCTGTGCTCAGATTAAAACTAGTTTGACCTTAGGTCAGAAAGCGAGAATTTATCCATCCCACCAACAGGCAGTGTGCATAATACACAACACCTCAAATCTTTTGTCATCTAAAGACAGTCTGTGGTTGATTCCCTTCTCAAGTATTATATGAACAGGGCTATTAACACATTGTACCAGCCAGAGCTGGAAGAATTCTTTTCCTATTTCTTGCTGTTATGCATATTGTTTAGTCAGAAAAACATACAGTGTAGTTTTGAATCGTGGTAATAATGAGGCTGGGTGCTAGGTCACCTTAACCAACTTGAAAACCTGTGCTGATGTTGGGCTGATTTTTCTTACATTTATTATAAGTTTTATACACAAGATGTATATATTATTTTAAAATGACAAATTATAATCACTCCCATCCGATGAAGTGAGCTGTAGCTCACGAAAGCTTATGCCCAAATAAATTTGTTAGTCTCTAAGGTGCCACAAGGACTCCTCGTTGTTTTTGCAGATACAGACTAACACGGCTGCTACTCTGAAACCTGTCCCATAATTCTAGCATTCAGTGTGAACTGTGAGTACACTAAGTTTTTCTCACTGTTGCTAGCATTGGAACACATCCAGCAACAGCGAAAATATGAGTGTAGATAAGGCTCCAGGCAACAACTGGTTTTTAGCACCCTGTCATCTAACCATACTAAGAGTAAGCTGACATAAGATGTAAAAGATCTGGTGACCAAGAGCACCTTTGCTATGCTAGCTCTCCCTCTGTCAGTATCACTGATGGATCTGAATCAGTGGGCACAACGGTGGGGAATATTTCAGGCCAAATCCTTAACACAGATGTCACGTGGTGGCAGACAAAAAAGCACTAAGATTCCAACACTCAGAAAGCATGAGGAAGGGGACAGGAGGCACTTCAAATGCATGGTATTGGGAGTAGTAGGATCATGGTGATCTTATGAGAGCAAGCTCAGATGCCACCGTAGTGTATTAAAATATTTATTTTCCAAAGAGAACAGAAAACTGTCATTCAAGGCAGGACGATATCCCCCTTCTTATATTAAGAAAGGCCTGACAGTGTCATGTTAGAAGATAAAAAAGATCAGTACACACATCATTATTGTGTTTACAGACACCGTTAAGAGTCCAGAAGCAAATAAGAAAAGCTACTTCTCTAATGAAAGTGCTGAAATTCAACTGGACGAACAAGAAAACTGCAATACCCTCTAAACAGGCTGAACCAGTTCATATTGGTTTACAGAAAACAGCCCTCACCAAACTCCCCTGCAGGCTATAGTGACAAAGCACTCAACCAATAAAACATATCACACCAAACTGCCATTGGCTGATCAGTGATCCTCTGGGCTCACCGCCCATGCAGCGTCAGAGAACTGGCTTTTATACATTAACTCTTATGGGTGTCACATACCCCACAAACCTCATAGCGTAGTGTTTCCCCACAGAAACCTACACTGCCAGAATGGTAGCAAGGGAGAAAGATGGATATGGGGTATGTGTTAATCTAGACCTTGCTATTACAGTATAAAGTAAAGGAGTACTTGTGGCACCTTAGAGACTAACCAATTTATTTGAGCATAAGCTTTCGTGAGCTACAGCTCACTTCATCGGATGCATTCAGTGGAAAATACAATGAGGAGATTTATATACACACAGAACATGAAAAAATGGGTGTTTATCATGCACACTGTAAGGAGAGTGATCACTTAAGATGAGCTATTACCAGCAGGAGAGTGGGGCGGGGGGAGAGAAAATCCTTTGTAGTGATAATCAAGGTGGGCCATTTCCAGCAGTTAACAAGAATGTCTGAGGAACAGTGTTTGTGTGTGTGGGGGGGGGAATAAACAAGGGGAAATAGTTTTACTTTGTGTAATAACTCAACCACTCCCAGTCTCTATTCAAGCCTAAATTAATTGTATCCAATTTGCAAATTAATTCCAATTCAGCAGTCTCTCATTGGAGCCTGTTTCTGAAGTCTTCTTGTTGAAGAATAGACACTTTTAGGTCAGAAATCGAGTGACCAGAGAGATTGAAGTGTTCTCCGACTGGTTTTTGAATGTTATAATTCCTGACATCTGATTTGTGTCCATTTATTCTTTTACGTACAGACTGTCCAGTTTGACCAATGTACATGGCAGAGGGGCATTGCTGGCACATGATGGTATATATCATATTGGTGGATGTGCAGGTGAACGAGCCTCTGATAGTGTGGCTGATGTTATTAGGCCCTAGGATGGTGTCCCCTGAACAGATGTGTGGGCACAGTTGGCAACGGGCTTTGTTGCAAGGATAGGTTCCTGGGTTAGTGGTTCTACTGTGTGGTGTGTGGTTGCTGGTGAGTATTTACTTCAGGTTGGGGGGCTGTCTGTAGGCAAGGACTGGCCTGTCTCCCAAGATCTGTGAGAGCGATGGGTCGTCCTTCAGGATAGGTTGAAGATCCTCGATGATGCGTATACAGACTAACACAGCTGCTGCTCTGAAACCTATTACACTATGTAATTCCTGTGGCTACCTCTATTCTGACATGTTTAATGTATATCAGGTTGTGAGTTACTAGGGGCTGCAGCATTTTAAATCAGGCCAGGCTTCTGTCCAAATCACTGTTTGGACACCGTGGGTTTGAGTCAGATGAAGAATCCAGCACTTCTCTTCCACTGTCATTATTCCAAGTCTCCTTCCTCCATCCCAGTTCTCTTCTCCTGAAGAGCGAAGAGCCCCTGGGTAAGGGGAAAGCTGCTCCACTGGCTTCTTGGTCTCAGCTCCTTGCAGCTGGGAATCTGAGTCCCTTTTGCTTCCCTGAACAGCTAAAGCAGGCAGCAGGCAGCTAAGCAGGACATTGTGGGGGGAGGGTTGCTGTGGTGCCTGATGCCACATGGTGGCTACAAGGAGGCATTGCAGGTGGCACCACAGCTTGCAACCTCCTGAGTCAGACACATCCATTCCCCGCCTCCCCCCCTTTAGCCCTCGCTGCTCTTTACATCACACACCAAGTCCCTGGCAAACCACACACAGCCACCCAGTTGAAATGGCCCTGTGCCGCATATATTGCTGAGAAGAGGTCCAAACCGCAAGGTACAGACCAGAATCTGAGCTTAATCAAAGTTCCATGCTGTTTTGGTTATGACACGTCTGACATTTCTGCCTCAGCATGTTCCAGTGCCTTTACTTCCATGTCTTATCCAGAAAGGCTAAATCGGGGTGGGCAGCCTGTGGCTTTGGAGCCGCATGCGGCTCTTCAGAAGTTAATATGCGGCTCCTTGTAGAGGCACCGACTCCGTGGCTGGAGCTACAGACGCCAACTTTCCAATGTGCCAGGGGGCGCTCACCGCTCAGCCCCTAGCTCTGCCCCAGGCCCTGCCCCCACTCCACCCCTTCCCGCCCCCTCCCCTGAGCCTGCTGTGTCCTCGCTTCTCCCCCTCCGCCCGCCCCAGAGCCTCCTGCACGCCACGAAACAGCTGATTGGGAGGTGCGGGGAGGGAGAGGGAGGTATTGATCAGCGGGACTGCTGGTGGGTGGGAGTCACTGGGAGCGGGGGAGGGAGGGAGTTGATGGGGGGCTGCTGACATAGTACTGTGGCTCTTTGGCAATGTACATTGGTAAATTCTGGCTCCTTCTCAGGCTCAGGGTGGCCACCGCTGGGCTAAATTAATTGACCCTGAAGTGCAATTCTACTCTGAAAAGGGACTCTACAAATAGCATTGCAGAGATCCATTTTTACTGTGTTCCAGTGATTCCAGATCAAATCGACTCAGTTTTCATGATAGAAATGGGGGGAGGGCTATGTAATCGCTGGCCTTTGAAACTCATCTTAGAATCTGAAAGTCAAAAGTGTACGTTTCCAAGCCTTTATTTCATGTTATTTCTTCCTCTCTTATTTGAAGCTGTAACACAATTCAATTTTGTCGTTGTTGTGGATGCACCAGTCAGAATACAACGCAGCTCACTGTCTCTCAGCTATGTTGGTTCTGCAGAGCAAATATAGGTTCCTCAGAACAGTAAACAGATCTGACCAGGGAACCCTCCAGGCACAGGGGTCTTTGGGATTTTCTCACATTCCATTTTTTTCAGGATTGGCCTTATTAAGATCTGTTAAGCAACACAGAACCCCCCCCCTTTTTATTAATATATAGTCTCTTTACTGACCATAGCCTCAGGACATTCTATGGAATGATTCACCCAGCAACCTTAACACTTGTTCATTACAACACAGTCTTTTCACTACAAGATGAATCAGCATATAGAGTTAAACAAATGCTACAAATTGTACCAGTATCCCAGTTGTTAGTGTCCTTCCTTTATATTATTTGCTGAGCAATAAATCACCCTGCAGCATTGTGAGAGTATAATGAAAACATTGTGGTGGAAACTGTATTAAAATGTCTCAATTTATGGAATTCAAAATTCACTATTAACCTTTTATTTAAAAAAATAATGTGCTCTGCTAACACACAGAAGCAAAAAAAAAAAAATTAATACATTGTTATTAAGTGGTCACCCAAGTATTAACCGGTACATAGCATTTACCAAAATCTGGTTAGATGAAATTTCCTCACACTAGGTCATTTCCAAACATCTAATTCCAACTGTAATTGATGGTAGCTCCCATAATTTATGACTCCCAGGATGCATTTATACATCTTCAATATCATTATTTAAGCTTTTTATACCATTAGCATAAAAATTTTGTAAGCCATTGCCCAGGTGGCAAGTTGAAAAGTTGCAGGAAATCAGTGATGAACTTCATTCACCTTGAGTGAAGAGAGTTATTTTCTCTTGATGGCTCACACTAGAGATTTTTAATGACAACAACATCTGAAGAATAGCCATTAAATCGGAACAGTCAAAAATTCCCCAATGAAAAAGTAATAGGTTTAAAAGGAGAGCGAGAGTGTGTTTGAGAAAATGAAAGAACTGCAGTGCTAGAGACTCATCTGCTTAGGCTGTTTTGCAAACATACACTCGCATTGATGGGTTTTGATGAGGGATGGCCCAGATAGCTACACCATGACTGTCTAACCAAATAACCTCTGCCATGTAAGAATGACCTATGGTAGTGAATAAGCAGGGAGGTTGTAGGGCACCATCTCCCTAAGGCCCTTCATCATCAAGGAGTGGCAGATGGGTATAACAGAGCCAGATGGCTGAGAAAAGGATCTCTCACACAGACCCCAGAGAACCAGTGGCTTTCAGTTCTCAAAACACAGGCCTCAGTCATACATGAGTAGGGGGCACTAATCTTTTCTGGTGGCCAGGCCCAACATCATATAGTCACTCTGGGCCCACTCCAATTCCCACAGCTGTAAAAGGAAGATCGCCCTTTGATTTTAATTGGTGCTGGACTGGGCCTATGCCATACTCCTCTTCATCCTAATTCCATCCCTCCCTCTAATTACAGGAAACTCGCCTGAGGTCATGATGATTGTGAGGTTTCTGATTCATATCCTCTTAGCCCATCCCAAGTGGGGCATGAGTGGTGCTATTTCCCACCCCCTGCATCCTCTTCTGTCCCCTACTCTTCTGCTGCCCTATGAAAAAGTCCTCATTGTGTGGTAGGTTTATGACAAAGGGGCTAAATGAGTTAGCTATTTTCCCATTTTCTCCCCACATTCCTTCTCCCGCTTACTCTTGGGGTTAAACCCATGGTATGTATTTTTAAAACAGAATGTAATTCTCCTCCAGTGTAACTCCACTGATGACCAATTGAGGAACACCATTTATATTTGGCCCATTGTGTTTTAGTATTTTTAAGGGTAATGATATGACCAATTTTTTTTTTTTTACGTAGCGTGTTTTTTGATGTTGTATAATGTGAAACAGAGGGACATGCAGTCATTCACTGGTTTCACTTCCTCTAAGTAATCCTTGATTCATTTTCACACTGCAAGACTGTTGGCTAAATGCCTTAGAATTTCATCATTTTTAATGTTAAAAACCATGGGGAGGGGAGGCAAAACAATTTAATAGCTTGAACAGAAAAATGCAGCATGAGTGACTTCTCAGTTGTCCAGACTAGATTGGACATGTACAGTAGTTGCTGCACAAAGACACAGACTACTGAGCTATATATATGCAAACAATTCTTGTAAGAACTAGACAACATGACTTTACTAATTTCCACTTACAGTCTATACCCGGGGTGTCAGATGTAAGGCCCGCGGGCTGGATCCAGCCCTAAGAACAGTTTCAGTGGGCCTACAGACTTCCCATGAAACTTTGAGCTTGTCTGCACAATCCGAGTCCATGCTACTGGAGGAGATTTGTGGAGCATACCAGTGTGTTGCTCTCTAACTCCCTTGTAGAGACTTGGTTAGCATGTGCATTGATGTAAGTCTGTTTGAAACAGGACTATGTTGATGCACACGAAAGAACATCTAGTGCATACCAACAGGGTCCACACGAGGAAGTTAAAGTGCAATACAGTGATGAGCTCTACAAATCACACTCGTGCAGTCTAGACTTCAGCGCAGCAATCCAACAAAACCTCACATACAAGTGTAGAACCACTTGGTTCCATTTAAGAAGCTCTGTAGAGGTATATGTCTGGCAGAAGATGGTACATGTCCAGGCGAGGAGAAGTGGCACTGAAGAGTGCTTATTCAACAACTAGAGAATAGATACCCCAAAACTGGCAAGTCAAAGAAAAAGACACTTCAGATAAGTCAAATGGTGAATATAAGTAAATTACCAACCTGGTTTATCTTTATCTGTTTCTGTTTTATTAACTTTCGCTGAACATGGCAGAATATTGGATCGGCCCTGCCATATGAAATTATACCCCAGTCTATACTATCTTTTATAGGGATCTTAAAAGTTATTTACTAGCATTAATAAAGGATCATGAAACCCTTGTGAGGTAAATGGTATTACAGCCATTAGGTAGATGGACATAGTAAGGAACAAAATGAGGGCAATAGACATACCTGAGGACCACTGTTCCCTCTAAGCTGTGCACGTGTGCGCGCGCACACAGATCCTAAACTTCACACACACAGCGAAACATCGCGCGCACAAAAATTTGCATAGAAGAAATTTTTTGCGCACATGGCCTGTCAAAAATTAGAGGGAACATTGCTGAGGACCTACAGTTAGGCACTTGAATGGCTGACTGTTCAGTAGGGCCAGCTATGAGAGAGTGGTGTTAATCTCAATCTCATACAGAGCAACATTAATGTTAAGAGCGAAGTCTAAGAATTCTGAGTCCCACCTCTAAATTTAGAGGCAAAGCAGTCAATGAGTTGGCTCATCTGTCTGTTCCTCCTCCTGCCTCACATTCCTGGGAAGATGGTGCCATGGTTAGTGCATGTGTATGCATGAGGGGGGGAATGAAACTTTGGTGTCTCTTTTTCCCTCCCCCTTGCCAGTGCTATGGTCAGAGGGGATAAGGAGCAAGGGCTTGCTGTTGGATAAACAAGAGAGAAGGCTGCAGCTCAGCTACTCCAACTGACGAGAGGCAGGAACTGCAGGCTGTTCAGAGTTTAAAAGCCTCCTAGCAGAGGTCGTTTCTGCTTTCCTGTAGTGAAAGCCTGATAAAGGTGGATTTGCATTTGCTCTGGATCAGCTGAAATTAACAGAAACTGGAGGTGTTCACCACCATTTAAGATTAGGCCATTTTTGCAGGTGCCTAAATATGAGGTAAGGTGCTTAAGTTTAAGCACCCAGCTTTGAAAATTTGACCTTATTAACTTGCTCAAGGTCACAAAGCAACTCAGTCTGGAATAAAACTCGAAAATCCTGATGCCCTAACCTGTCTCTGGCTGTCATCACTAAAGTGTGTATACAAATCAACATTTATAAAACATCTACTGAGAGTCAAGTCTTGCTATATGTGGCTGTGCTTTCAATCTTGAACTCACAGAATCAGTTGTCACTTCATAGGTAGTCCAAGAAAGGAAAAATTAATGGGAAATTGGACAGGCTAACTGTTTACTTTGGATGGAAGGTTACAAGTGTGTAATTAAGCTTTACATTTTCTTCAAGGTTTTTTTTTTTTTAAATGCTAAACTTCTGTTTACCTGCCTACCTTTGAAATGTGCTTTTCAACTCATGTCCAAACATGATCTATTTCATACGTGGCGGGGGATAGGGGAGTCTTTTGTAACTTATTGAGGGGAACTGGATCTCTTCATTAAAGTCATGCAGAAATCATCAATGAAACTGGTAAGAAATTTACACTTTTATAAACCTGGAAGTACTCCCTTCATTTGTTCTGACGCTTCCACCTCATCATGGGAGTGGGGGAGGCAGAGTGGAGCAAGTGCTTGCACATCTCTGGCTCTCTTCTGCAGAGAAGAGGGGAAAGGATACTCACTAGGAAAGAACCCCAGTTTATGGCAGGTGATAAATTACATGAGTCAACAAAACACTGTACCCCTTTAATCTGGTCCTCCTTCAGTGGCAGCTGGTGCTCAAAATAATTGGTGCATCTGTAAGTAGCAATCTTCTTCGCCACCATTGCTCCAGCCCTGTTTTCAAAGTGGATCATGTTTTCAAAGTGAGAAACTGACTCTGTGGTCACAGTTTGTGTTTGATGGGATTTTCTTGGGAGTTAAGAGAGATTGGTGGGGCACTGAGAAGTAAAAGAAAGGGTTCTCTCCCATTCCCTCCCTCCTTCAGAATGGAAAACTAGGACACTACAGTAATGGGCAGAGTGAGAGAGAATAGTATTTATCCTGCTGTCTTTTTTTCTCTCATTGCCCCAGTCACCTTCCCATGCCACAAATTCACCCCACCTGATTCACCGATTAACTTAATTCCCCTCACACTAAATCCTGCCAAGCAACATCCCCTGGCTCTGGACCTCTCTCACATAGACAACCCTCCAGACTCAAAAAACACATGCCCAGATGCAGAAGTGTCCCTTTTGCATATGGAAACATTTTGAAATTTCTCCAGGAGCTCTAGGGCTGATCAAACAATTTGTGAAAAAAATTGAAATTCAGATTTTGATCATCAGCTCTGCTCTGTACCCTGTTCCCTCTGTGCTGCAAGGCAGAAGTTCTTAAAAGGCAGTCAGGTATACTGCAACTTCCAAGGTCTGAAATCTTTCAGTGGCAGAAGGTGATACTGCAGTCTGCAGTACCTTGGCAGCATAACACAGTTGTGTCGATATTGGTGGGGCTTAGCCCCATTAGCCTCTAATTCTGCTCTTTCTGAGATAACTGGGGACATGTAAACAAGTTTGGATGAAACAAACCACCGGAACATTTGCCCAACATGTGAACCACAAACCGTTAAAATCTTTCAGCTTCTTCTTTTTTGCCAGTTTGGCTCTATAGTTCTTGGTTTCAGATGGAAGAGGAAACACTGTAAGAAAGGCTCTTCTCATGCAATTTTCAACCTCGCTCCATCCCAAAGAGATTAAGGCCATGTCTACACTACAGAGTTCAGTCAACTTAAGTGACATCGACAGTCATAAGCCGCTTTAATTGCATTGGTTGTGCACGTCAACACAGCACATCCTTGGTTGCTGCTCTTGTATCGACAGAGCGTGTTGCATCGTGGGAAGCTATCCCACTGTGCAACTCACAACCCTCTGCCACTGGGAACCTTGGGAACAGATTGTGGTGAATCATGGAAGCATGCTTACTGTCCCATCATCCCGTGGGCTTCCAACTTCATTTTGCACCATTTTTAACAGCCTCTGTAAACTGTGTGCCTACATCTCTGCCTGAAAGCATGGCTCCTGAACTGCTGCCCAGTCTGGTGATGCATGTTAGGAACACAATGCGCCTGGTCCTGCAGTATTTAATGAGCTACGAAACAGAAAGTGAATCCATGGTGCCTGCCCTGCTGTGTGCCATGGAAAGAAATAATTCAAGAATGCTGCTGGCATGCACAGAGTAGCTGCACATGGTAGACCAACAGTACTGGGCTCAGGAAACAAGCACCGAGCTGTGGGATTGCATTGTGATGCATGTATGGGATAACTAGCATTGGCTGCAGAACTTTCAGATGTGCAAATCCACCTTCCTGGTGACACAGAGATACCAGAATGAGAACTTTCCTCACATTTGAAAAGCAAGTAGCGATCACTGTGTGGCAGCTGGAAACTCCAGAGTGATACCAGTCAGTCGCAAATCAATTTGGAGTTGGAAAATCCACCGGGGGTGCAAGTGTGTAGGGTCATTAATCATCTCCTTCTGCACAGGACTGTCTCTCTTGGTATTGTGCAGGAAGTACTTGATGGCTTCAAGGCAATGTGATTCCCTAACTGTAGCGGGTGATAGATGGAACATATATCCCAATTTTAGCCCCGGACCATCTTGCAGTAGAGTATATCAACTGCAAGGACTACTTCTCCATGGTCTTGCAGGTGATGGTGGATCACCAGGGGTGATGGTGGACAACAGTGTGGGGTGGTCAGAGAAGGTGCATTATGCACGCATCTTTAGGAATGGTATAGAAACCTGCAAACAGGGACTTTCTTTTCAGACTAAAAGATTCCAATGGGGGAATGTGGACATGCCTATAGTGAGCTTACCCCTTGCTCCTGTGGCTCATAAAGACTTATACCAGGAACCTAGACAGCAGCAAGGAGTGCTTCAAACACAGGCTCAGCAGGTGCCAGATGACCACTGAATGTGCCTTTGGCAGATTAAAAGGTCACTGGTGCTGCCTTTTTGGCAGGTTAAATCTCAGTGAGGAAAATATTCTAATGGTCATTGCAGTCTGCTGTACTTTGCATAATATCTGTAAAGCGAAGGGGAAAATGTTTTCCCGGGGGTTGAATGCTGAGGTTGATCAGCTGGCTGCTGATTTTGAGCAGCCAGATACTAGGGCAATTAGCAGTGCAAAGCGGAATGCTACTCGAATTAGGGAGGCTTTGAAGAAGCATTTTGACAATGATTCCTGGGAATGTGTCTATATGTGAGGCATTTGTCCAGGCAATCTTTACTTGCTGCCCTGAATGACCCCTGTAGTGCTTGATTCCTGAGCGTTAATTGTACTGAGAAAATATTCCTGCCAATAGCCATTGCGTTTGAATGTTAGCACTAACTAACGTATGTATGACACAAAGAGTCAATTTGTATCAAAGAATAAAGTTTAACAACAGGAAAAAATACACATTTTTCGTCAAACAGGGGACATGGAAATGAGGAACAGTCTCTTGGTTACTGCTCTCACAGCTGAGTCTCTCTAGCTTTCACTGTGAAACCAGTCCCTAGGGTTGGAGCGCAAGGGGTAATGCGAGGGACCAGGAACACGCACAGAATGTGGTGGGGGAGTTTGGGGAGGGCATGGAACGGTGTTCTGTATTGGCTGCAAGGGGACTTGTACACGGATGTGCTCTGACTACAGTGTAATGAGAGACTTGAGCATCTCTCTCTGGTCCTTTAGTGGCTTAATCATCCTCTCCTGCCCCCTCTCCTTTCCAGCCTGCATTTTTCATTAACTGTCTCCCTCAACGCTCTTGTTTTGCTGTCTTCTGTATCTGTTGACTGCAGCTCTTCACAAAATATATCCTCCTTAATCCTCCCGGTTCACCGCCTTATCTGACAGAGGCGCTCTGCCAGTGTAGCAGAGTGGGTCCTCAAGGGCATATCTGCGGAAGCCAAAGAAACAACGAACAGAGAAAGTATTGTAAATGTGCTCGCAGCCGTGAATCACAAAAGTTACACACATCTCTTTCTCGCTGTCCCTTCGCTAGCACACAGCTTGGCGCGAGTCCGAAATATGGTGAGTTTGGCAGGGTGGGTGGGAAGGCGGAATGGACAAGAAAGTACAAGGGGTCTGGGTGGTCAGTGAAGGGGGTTCCTACAAGCAATGAATATTGGCGCCCTTTTCCACAGGCAGGCGTAATCAAACCAAATATCTTACTCCTGGGGGTTACCAAGGATTCCAGAGTGCATCTCCCGCAGGTGTGCAGCTTCAGACCAGCTCTGTATACTGCTTGACTGTGTGCCGCTCAGGTCCCTGTGGAAATAATTGCCGGTTGGCGTGGCAAAAGTTTCCTACAGCGGGGAAAGAAACAAGGCAGCTCTGCCAAGGAACCTTTGGCAGAGAATTGCAGAATACTGATAAGAAAGTTTCCTAGAGATCTCTATGGAGGATTCCCGACACATCCTGGTGTACATTAAACTTTTCCGCAGAACCCCCACTGTGTAGCTGCATAGGCTCTGTTGTTAATTTATGTCCCATATCCCTTCTCCACCATATAACAAAGTAAGTGAACGCTCAATCTCCTCTCTCAGTGACATATCAAAGCAAAATGTGTGCTTACCCTTGCTCGTGTCCCCTGCTTCATGCACACCAGAGCCAGAGTGCTGGGACTGGCTAGACCCCTCCAGACTCAAAAATAGATCCTGACTCACCACACCACTAGATGACTCTGTCGTGTGTTCCACATCCTACTCCAACACCACTTCCTGGTCTTCCACGTTCTTCTTGGGGTTGACTCCACTGGCTATTGCCTCCAGTCCCCCAGAAGTATCCACGGAGCTCTTGGCAGTCGCAGTGGAGCCACCACTGAGGATGGCATGCAGCTCCTTGTAGAAGTGGCATGTCTTCAGCACCACACCAGAGCAACAGTTGACTTCCCTTGCCTTCTGGTACACCTGCCTCAGCTCATTGATCTTAGCACAGATGCTGCATGTCCCATTCATGCCCCTTCTCCTATTTGCCACTAGCAATCAGCATGTAAGTATCAAAGTTCCTAAACCTGAAGCAAAGCTGCAACTATACAACCTCCTCTCCCACAGACCCAGCAGATCCAATAGCTCTGGTTTACTCCACATGGGAGCTCATCTGTTGTGGAAAGCGAGCAGGGTCAGCTGGGAAGATGAACTGTCCATGCCAAGCAAACAGGAAGAGGAATTTCAAAAATTCCCAGGGCTTTAAAAGGGGCGCATACCTGTGTACCTTCAGGGCAGCAGAGTTCAAACTTACGACCAGAGTGGTCATGATGGGCATTGTGGGACACTGCCTGGAAGCCAATTAGGGTTGACACTGACACTGCATTGCTCTGACGAGGTCACAAAAAGTTCTCTGCCTCTCCTGGAGGTGGTTTTATGGCAGAGTAGCAGGAGAGTTACATCGGCGGGAGGAGCATTTCAGTGTGTACACCTCCACTCTTTTGTCAAAGAAAGCTGTCTTTTGTCAACAAAACTGTGTAGTGTAGACAAGGCCTTAGATCAGCATCCAAAATACTGTATGCTCTTACAGACTCTGAGGTTACCCTCCCACCACTAGTCCTAACCCAACTGGAGATGTAGAAATAGCATTGACGAGTGCTTTGAGCAAAGAACAAAAGTCGGGGCTCCTTCTATTCCCAACTCTGCCCTTGACTTGTTTTGTGACCCAAGGTAAGGCATTTAACCTCTCCATGCTTCTGTTTGCCCCTGTGTATAATCTACCTCCATGAAGTATTGTGAAGTTCAATGTTGGAAAAATATAGTAAATGTCAAATGAAGGAAATACACATTATTTTCTAGTCAACGGTAGGAGGGAAGAGTTAGGGGTAAAACCTGGACTTAGCTTTTCTTTTTTCTTGTACACTCAAGGGCCAATTAGAGTTTTTCTTTTTATTCTCACTCTGTTGAACAGCACTATCAGTTCCACTAATATTTAAAACAATCTTGGAATAAGGATATCTTTACCTGAACCTGCTTTGAAAATTAACATAGCAAGAGGTTATTCAATCGTCCCAATTACTTCTGCCGCTAACAGTGTAATCCACTTAATAAAGTTGCAAACAGCCCTCTTGGACTTTGACGTGGCTTAGAGTTCTTTAATGTAAGCATGCAGAGGCAGCTGCCATAGAACATGTTAACTCTTAAGCATGTGGTCAAAACACCACACTTTCCATGAAAGAACGTCATCAGCTTGGATAAAGCCAAAAATATGCATTGACTGGTCCACCAGAATTTCTGGTTAATGGAAAAATCAGCAACTGAAATTAGTTATCAACACTGTAGGAGTAGTGTGTTCAGAATGACTTTCATCCCATTGTACCAATACGGATCTAGTGCTTTTCTGTAACTCCAAAGGTATCAACTTCATGCATTTATCTACATGACAGATTGGTAGTAAACAAAGATAAAACTGGCATCCTGTTCTCCTTCCTTCTCTCCCCCCACGCTCTGTCCCCCCACTATGCGCTCATTTTCAGAGCCATCTCATCTCATGAGCAAATTAATGTACAGTGCCTTGCATGCTGAACAATTTTAACCGCATCCCCTTGGGACCAGCCCTAGGCTGATAGCTCCCTGACAGTAGTGTGTGTTTTACATTAACAGAGCATGTCAGTAAATTCTGATTACCAAGCTTAAGAGGTTAACAAAAATGATGGAAGTGACAGCAGCTTAATTCCCCAAGGACAATAAGTCACATCACAATTTGGCTACACAACAGAAAAGAACTTATGTTCTCTTTCAGGAAGCTCTAAGATGCACCTGGCATAAGGACAAAATTACCAGCTTTTAGCCCAGTGGAAAGAAAAATATCTCCCCAAGCTGAATAGTGCACTTTATCGCTCTTGGGAATACAGGACTTTACTTTCCAGACAAAAGCAAAATGTGATACTTAGTCCAGACAGACAGTGCTATGAAGATGGAAGAATATAGATCAAACTAATGGAAGAGTTTCTTTTTAAATGAGGTCCTTGCTGTATTATACTTTTATTATTTGGAAGTACATTAGAAATTCTTTTAAAACTATTCCTGGTTAAATTGTGTGCTCTTTGGAACAGGGACTGTATGTTGGGCCAGGTACAGCACCGAGAACTTTGCTGCTACTTACTGAATAATAGCATTCAGAGATGGAAGATGACTTTATATGGCTATCTTGAAACAAAGGAGGGTGAGAAAGAAATATATAGATAGGTAAAGACCCACAATAAGAAAACTAAAGACAATGGTGACATCAAATTCATTAAAGATGAAAGTGGAAATACATCAACCAATGAAAACATTGGAGAAATTACTTGGAAAGACTTACGAATGAAGAGAATCCAAGAGAACTACGCAGTATGATAAAACCAAACCAGGGTCTGATGCACTAGTCTGAAAGAAGCTGCAGAAGCATTGAGCAACATGAAAAATAAGCAAAAAAGAAAAGGAGGACTTGTGGCACCCTAGAGACTAACACATTTATTTGAGCATAAGCTTTCGTGAGCTACAGCTCACTTCATCGGATGCATTCAAAAATACATTTTCCACTGAATGCATCCGATGAAGTGAGCTGTAGCTCACGAAAGCTTATGCTCAAATAAATTTGTTAGTCTCTAAGGTGCCACAAGTCCTCCTTTTCTTTTTGCGGATACAGACTAACACGGCTGCTACTCTGAAACATGAAAAATAAGAAAGCTCTCGGTTTCTATGGCATAACAGCAGAAGTATGGAAGTGCGTGGGCAAGAATGCATGAACATATTGACAACTGCTTAATTGCATCGTGAGGATTGAGATGATGCCTGGAGAAAGAGCATATTACTCCTGGGGGAATTCGGGGGCAGGGGATGGGGAGGAGACGAGACACCTAAAAATTCTCAGCCAAAAAATAAAAAATTCTGCATACTATATTTTAAAATTTGGCAAGAATCTGCATATTTTGTCAAAATAACACAATATAATCATGCCAGTTTCAATTATTTTGGCATTTATTTCAAAATACCTGTCAGTAAGTATGTCTGTAACAATACAAACAAGAGAGATTCAGGAAATGTTTTTTTGACAAATAGTTTCCTTACTACACATATGAATACAGAACTCGGAGTAATAATTTATTTAAACTACAATACAGAAGCAGGGGCAGCAATTTATATGGGCCCGTGGTGCCCGTGCTCCAGCAAATTCAGGGCCTGGGGACCCGGCTCCACCAATATTTGGGGCCCGGTCTCTCCCCGGCCCTGCCTGCCACCTGCACTCCTCCCCCAGAACATCCCCCCGCCTCACCTGCCTCCTCCACGTGCCTCCCCCAGAGCGTCCCTGCCTGCGCCCTGGGCAGCGGGCGGCTGCCCTGCCGCTCCGCACTGCGCTCCCTCAGTGGCTGCTGCCAGCTACAAAAGGGAGCAGCGCTGGTGGCAGGCTGCGGAGAGAGGATGCACACATGTGATGGCGGCCCCCCTCACATCGCCCCGGCACCCGCTACTGGGGAGGCGAGGGGGCTTCCTGGACCTGAGAGGGGCCTGGCCCCTAAGAGCACATTCAGTGACGGTGCCAGGTGAGTGTGCTGCCAGGCGGGAGAGGGAGGCTGCTCCCTCAGAGCTCGCTGCTGCCAGTGGGGAGAGGGTTGGGGGGACTGTGGAGTCCTCCTCTCTGGCCCCAGCCCTGGGGCAGCCTGCCTGCATCCCAAATTTCTCATCCCCAGCCCCACCTTGCAGTCCTCACCCCCACATCCCAACCCTCTGCCCTAGCCTGAGGCCCTCCCACACCCCAAACTCCTCATCCCCAGCCTGAGCTCTCACCCCCCGGCATCCCAACCATCTGCCCCAGCCCTGAGCCCCCTCCCACACTCCAAACCCCTCAGCCCCACCCCGTTAATTTTGTTATGTGCACCGCCAAAAAAAAAAATACAAACCTGCCACCCCTGTACAGAAGCATATTTCCTGCACCCCTCAAAAGAAATGCAATGGCTCAGGGGGAGTCCAGGGTAACGGAGCTGAGGGAGAGGGAAGTAATTGCTGTGAAGGAGCCTGGGTGTGAACTTGGAGGGTTGTTAGCTGTGGGTGGGAGAAGTATGGAACGGGGTTTTTTGAGCAGGGAGAGATTGATAAGGAGCCTCCACCATGCAGACCATGGCTGACCCCTAGCCTCTCTCATTCAGTCAGGCACATCTTCCCCGTCCCCGTGTGTCCTTGCACCACCACACAGTTACCCTTTCTCCCCTTCACCTGGAGAAAAATGAGCGGAGTGTGTGCAACAGAAGAATGTCTATTAAGATTTTAGTGTAGTAAAATCTACAATATGGTCATCAGATCTGCAATTTTGTACAGCTTTGAATTCTGGGCACTGAGGAAGAAATGGGAGCAGATCTTGAATATGGTAGAAATGAAATTGTTAAGACAGATGCTTGAAGTTACAAGGATGTACCATGTTCAGAACAAACAAATTATGGGAAGTGTGAAGGTGGAAGGATAGCGGAAGGAATCCAGGCTTAGATGGTTTTGGCATGTGAAAAGATCAGAAGAATATATAGAAACAAGGGTGCTAAACTTAGAAGTGGAGGGTAAGGGAAGGGTTGGAAAACCCAAAATTAGATGGATACAAAAGGATTTGATCAGTTGTGTTGTTTCCGAGCAACTGCTTCAAGACAGACTGGAATGGAGAAGGACTCAAAGAGCTGACCTCATATAGGACTAAGGCTAGAAGAAGGAAGGAGGAGAGGGAGGAAGACCTAGAGGTTAGGACATTGGAAAGAGCTTCAGAAGTAGGTTCAGTCCCCAACCTGTCAGAAACTATGTCTCAAGCTGATTTTCCAGGTCTTTTCAGTGCAAATGGGGATTTCTGTGTATATGAACAATTTGATGAAAATCCCTGTAGCCAATTTGGAATTATGACTTTTTATTCACACAGAGCAGCATAACTTTTAAAAATTCAGAATTCGCATTACAGTTGATCAAAATTTATTGAACAAAAACAATTGTCAACCTTTTTTCTTCCTCCCCTCTAGGTCTTTCTTTTGTTTCTATATGACATCATTCAAATATACATTCAAATTTCAAAAATTTCCCAGGCCTTGCCACGAGCACCCAAGATACTTTCAGGTAGACTTTGAGGGTACCCGTATGATTCTGATGAGCCATACTGTGTGTACAGTTGAAGGAATGTATACGTCACAGAAACACCATTATGATATTTTCAAGAACTGTGTCATTGCCTCCAGGAAATGAGAACTGAAAAGGTTTTTTGAGAGAGAGAGAGAGAGACCTACAATTTCGTTGCATTACAATTACAATTGTAATTATATAGAAATAGACCAAGGTCTTCTGAGGATATAACTCCCCCCCCCCCCCCCAAGATCTTGGAGTGTTAGTCCATTCTGCTATTGGCAGAACCCTGAGGTGTAGTTTTCCTTCCATCTGGGTCACATTTATCCAGTCTCTGTAATATATGGAAACTCATCACCTCCATACCTCAGGTATCTTCTGAATTACTTCTGTTTTCCCTGGACCTTTTCTCATGCTGCTGATACATCAGTCTTTCAAAGTTGTCCTCTTTTTCCATTCATACTTTAAACGGATCCTCTCTGAACTGCACTATCCTCACACCCCAGATCAACTGGTCTTGCAAGATTTTTTTTTTTGCCAGCGCTCCCCCCCACAAAATACAGTATGTCTACACAGCAAAGGGCTTGCAGGGCTTGGGCTGAAGGGCTGTTTCATTGTGGTGTATACTTCTAGGCTTGGGCTAGAGCCCAAGCTCTGGGACACGTGCATCCCGCAATGTCCCAGAGCCCAGGCTTCAGCCCAAGTCCAGAAGTATATACCACAGTGCAACAGCCCTGCAGCCTGAGCCCCAAGAGCCCAAAGCCAGCTGGCACGGGCCAACCGGGGATTTTTCTTTGCTGTGTAGACATACCCACACACTCAGCAATAAAAATTTAGTCTGACAATTCCATAATTCCACTTGCAAAAGCTATTGCTGTCTACATAGATTTGATTTAAGAAATTTATTTAGAAGCTTTGTGATTTTCTGTGGGGTGGCAGAGCAGTCTGTTGATCATGATAAAAGACTACTTGATGTTTAGTGTTTTTCAAGCATCAATTAATGTTCACAACATCGCTGGGAGGTAAAAAGGTATTTTCTCAATTTTACAGATGGAGAAATGGAGGCAGAGAGGTTAAGGCCCAGATCCTCAAAGGTAGTTATGGGCAAACTCCTATAGATTTCAATGAGAAAGTTAGATGCCTAATTACCACCTTTGAAGATCTGGGCCTTTGTGAATTGTCCAGGCCACAGAACAAGTCAGCATCCAAGCCAAGAATTAGAATTCAGAAGTTCTTGGTTCCCAACCGAAACACTATGTGACGTTACCCCCCATAGTCTTTATGGAAATATGCTTATGATATGGATATGGCAAACAGATATATTTTGTGCAAGATGCGTCTTGTAAGGTATCATCCAAAGGTTGTAATTTACTAAAAGTGATTATCCAAATTTGTATGCCTGTATCCAGTGGTGAGCTTGAACCGATTGTTAAATTTTGAAGCAGTTTTAGAACCAGTTGTTAAAAATTGTTACGGCTCCCTAAGCTCCCAGCTGGGGAGGCTCCCCTGGCCCCTCCCCCGCTTTCCCCCCCTCTCGCAGAGCCTCAGCCTGCCACGCCGCCAGCGCTCTGGACCGCTCCTGGGCAGCTCTGCAGCTCCTGCCGCTTTGAGCGGCATGGTAAGGGGGTGGGGCTGCGAGCTCCTGCGGGCCACGCAGCGCCCATACACGCTGCCCTGAGTGGCATGGGAAGGGGGCTGGGCCGGGACTGGGAGGAGGGATTGGATAAGGGGCAGAGGTTCGGGGGGTGGGGGCAGTCAGGGGACGGGGAACGGAGGGTGAGGGGCAACGGGTTGGGTAGGCGTGGGAGTTCCAGGGGGGTCTGTCGGGCAGGGCCGGTGCAATCACTAGGTGGACTAGGTGGCCGCCTAGGGTGCCAAGTGGTTGGGGGGTGCCAAAAAGCAGAGCTTGGGTGTGGGGGTGCTGGCTGCCTGCCCCGCCGTTGAGATCCCCGGGGACGGCAGAGAGCCTGGCTTGGCCCGCGGCGCAGGGAAGAAGGCGCAGCTGTGCTCTGCTCTGCGCGTGGAGCAGCTGGGTGTCTACTCCGCCTGCAAGGTAGCTAGCCAGGCCGCGGGGAGCAGTTCCTGTCCCTGGCCTGGGGAATAGTGTATGTGGGAGCAACCCGGGCACCCCTCCCCCAACCACCCCCTCCCCTGTGCACCCCCCACCCCAACAACCCACGCTGTCCTGCCACTTTTGTCTCTGGGCAACCTCCACCCGGCAACCCCCCCACCCAGCCACAGTCACCTTCACCCCTGCATCAACCTCAGGACCCCCACCTGCCATCTCCCTCCTGCCCACTCCTCCCTTGTGCAAACCCCTCCCTGCCACCTTCACCATGCAACAACCCCGGGCACATACACACCCCTGCCTGCCAGCCCCTTGCAACAACCCCCTCCTGCCCACTTCTCCTTTGTGCCACTCCCTCCCTGCCACTGCACCCCCTGCAACAAGCCCCCTCCGCCTTTTGGCACATCCCTTAAATCAGAACTTTTTATAGGGAACCGGTTGTTAAGATTTTGGCAGCTCATCACTGCCTGTATCATTTCTGTATCTAAAGTTAGGAATATTTACTATGTAATAATTACAACTGTGTGTATATTTGGGAGACACCCACCAGACAACAGCCCATCAGCCTTGATGGGCCATTAGGAAGAAACAGTAAGACTTTGAAGATACTAATCTCTCTCCTTCCTGAGAGACATCCTGGGATGTAGCTGTGACACAACTAGGTCAGGTGGTCCTATCACTTGGTAGTAAACACCAACTTGGACTTCAAGTAATTTTCCACTAAAAGAGCGGGGAGGTCAAGACTTGGAAACAAAAGATTCCCACCTTATGTAAATTCTATTTAAGACTGGGGAGTAAGGCAAACAGGACTCCTCTCCATTGCCTTCCTGCCCAAGAAGAAAGACTGCTGAAAGTACCTGAAGAAACAAAGGAACTGAGTGGTGGGAAAGGCAAGGGATGAGGCCAGACTAAGACAGGAGTCTAGTCTATAAGGAGAAATAACTGGAACTCTAAGCTACAGAAACTCTGCAACTTGCCTAAAACAACATTTAGGGTGAGAAATTATTTCTTGAAACCAGTTTCTTTAAGATCTTATGCTCAGTATGCGTGTTTTATTTTATTTGCTTGGTAATCTGCTTTGTTCTGTTTGCTATCCCTTATAATCACTTAAAATCTGCCTTTTATAGTTAATAAACTTGTTTTGTTTATTATTAAACCCAGTTTCTGCAATTTCTAACTGGGGGCGCAAGAAGTTGTACACATCTTCCTCCACATTGAGGGAGGAGGAGAATTTGTATGCTTAATTTGTATAGATTTCTCTACAGCGCAAGACATTATTTTGGGTGTACTTTCCAGAGTGGAGCTGCACTTGAGTGCTGGGCAATTTCCTAGCTGAGTCTTCTCTTAGAGGGCTGTTTGCAGACTGTGTGATTCTACTGCTTGTGCGTGTACGCACACCCTGCCAGAGGCCAGAGATCCTAATTCAGTAAAACAGGGAGAGGGAGCCCAGGCTAGTGGAGCAGGCAGACTCAGTGAAATCCCGGTACATCAGGTGGCATCCCAGGGCGGGTGGGGGGAGATCCACCTAGGCACACAGTAGACGTTAGTGAGGACGCTAGAGCCAGGCATTAACAATGGGTACTAAGTAAGCTTTCCTGCAGAGTTCTGCCCTAACCGGTAGGAAGGAACTACAATGGAGGAACCACAATGAGATTTTCCACTTGCATCCTAAAACGGCTCTGTATTGAGGTCTATTGTGATTTAAGGACAAAATTTCAGAACTCCCAAGTGACCTCCATTTTCTCTTTGAATCTGACTATCCATAAACAGGTCAGCAGGTGACTTAAAGGGCCTACTTAATAATTTACACTAGTCTGCTGCAGAAGACAGGATGACCAAGGCCCGGTCTACACTTAAAAGCTTTGCTAGCATATATGTGTGTCAGTTGCGGGTGGGAGAAATCACATCCCCTAACTGACCTAGCTATGCCAACAAAAACCCAAGCGTGGATGCAGTTACACTGGCGAAAGAGGCCTTTTGCCCATATAGATTATTTCATTCTAGTGTATTGGATCTAGTATAAAATATACCAGCAAAAGGACACTTGCTGGTATAATCTGCAGCTCCACTAGGAGGGTTTGCCAGTGTAGCTAAGTAGACAAGGCCCAATTCTGTCTGCATTCTCCTGCCAATGAGGACAGCTGTACAGCCTGTAGGAGAAGTCAGGCAAATTACAAAGGACACTGATCTCCATTTTATGGATGGGCAACTGAGGCACAAAGAAATTAAGTGACTAGTCCAAAGCCTCAAAGGAAGTCTGTGGCAGAGCCAGGAATTGAACCCACATCTCCTAAGTCCCAGGCCAGTGCCTTAGCCACAAGATCCTTCCACTGCTCAGCACATTAAAAGACACCCTACAACCAAGTGCTTGGAAACATCTTCTACTGTTGCCACAGCAGCAGCTATCAGATTCAGATGCACACGGCAAACATTTATTCAGACCAATTTCATAACACTCCTATATCTCTATCCTTTTTTAAGAACCAATGAAAGAGTACACCTTTGATAATACCTGGCTTTTCCGCTAAGTGCAGCCATTTCCCTGACTTTCTGCACTGAAAGACAAGCTCTAGGGATCAACTAACAATGATCGTAACACAAAACAAACAAGTAAACAAATTGGGAATTTCACTTCAGAACAGATTTTTGTCTACAGGTAGACAGACTTCTCAATTCTCAAGAAAGCACACTAATAGCACAAATATATCAACACTCTGGGACAAGGAATGCAACTGGACAGATGAATTTGTATATGTACTATTGTCTGGGACTGCAAGTACTATTGCAGTTAAGAGTTCCTTTCAAAGAAAATAGACATGAAAATTAGTACTGAATTTGGTGATGTATGTCAAAAATCTAAAGATCCAATTAGGATGCCGAAAGGGGAAAAGTTGATGGGTCTTAGCATTATGGTGCATAATCTACCAGCCACTGAGATATTTCATGTATGAATAGAGGTCTCATTATTTTCTCCTTTCACATTTTTTAGATTAAGTTTTTAGCCCTTACGGTTGCAAAAAAACTTCCAACAACAGATTTTTGTTGTTGAATGACTATGTTCAGTTATGTGACGTCTGTCAGATGAAATATGGGAAACGAGGTGTGGTACTTCACCTAAACTCTGCGCACATTCCCAGCATATCTGACTGTTTCTGCTACAATGATCAGCAGTGAAATAGTTAATTCTGACATTTAAATAACCACAAAGCCTCAGAAGTGACACTCCACTGGGATGAACCGGGGAGTTTTTACTACTCAGTCATTTCTGGTCTATCTACAGACTCTGTCTGCAGTTTCAATAAGGTAACACTGCCCCAGTCCAGTTTCTGCAGTTTAGAAAGGCAAGCCATATGAAAACAAAGACTGTATGCAAATAAACCAATAAGCCTAAATGGTATCTATGTGAAGTAATGATGCCAGTATATGAATTACTGCACAGAAAAAAAGCACACGTCCAGAAATAAATTTAGGAATGTCTCAGACTCAACAAATCATTAAAACATTCAAAAAGTCAATTCGACCAATGTATAAAACCAAAGCATGTTATTCCCCTTCCTGTCCCATTGACAACCAAGAGTGAAATCCTGCCCCATTGAAGTCAATGGCATAGGATTTCATCCCAAATCTCCACACCCGCATCTTCCGAAGCAATCATGTCCTCTTGAAATCTCCAGCAAGAAGATATCATGTATATTGCTGTAATATTTGGGGAAATTCCAAAAAAACCCAACTTCATTGTATCCCTATTTTATGATTTGTCTCCAATTTTACATTTGCTTCCATTTTCCCATCTGTTTTCCAACCTGTTTTCCCTCCAATTAACTCTTTCACCCCTTCACCATCTAGGTCTCTCCCCTCTTATCTGATCCTTGGCTGGGCCCAGGTTATACCTTGTAAGAAGTCATCTTAAACTCATTGGTAAAGAGAAGAGGATTTCGTCCTGTAAACCACTGTCTTAGTATAATATTGTTCCTCTTGTGAAACTGAGGAAATGTTGCAAAATTAAACATATTAAAAGAAAAATTCCTGTCTGGAGAAAGGCAAGGGAGAAGTGTGGAATAACACTCTGATGAGTTTAGGGATGGCTGCATGAGGTAGCTCCCAAGCAACACAGCAAGTCTTAGCCGTAGGTCATCCCAAATGAATGAAGATTAAAAGCTGTGTTCTGCTCCCCACATGTACCACCGCCAAAAAATCTTAAAAAATCCACTTCAAGACGCGATTACTTTGCTTTTTAAAGGCTATCTCCTGCTAGTAACAGCAGTGAAAATAACATCCTGACAGTGACAATAGAATATCATTTTCACAATCCTATTATTTTCACTCTTTAAAGAAAGTGATGTTTTTATTGGATGCTTATTTCCACTTAAGTAAAACTCAGACCCTGTTTTCATTTGTGGTATTGAGGCTTGGGTTTGGTGTCATCAGAAGCTTAGCAACTATTTACAATAGCAGCTGTTGCCTTATTTATGTAAAGGGAGCATTCACCACTACATTAAGCACCCCCCTCAAAATCTAAATTAAGTTGGTGTTTTCCAAGAAAGTTGTCCTTAGAAGAAATATGCAATAGACCTATTTCCCACAAAAGTTTATTATAGCTTGCCGAATACACATGTATTCTCTTAAAAGACTTCTTTCCAGGAAATATTCTAGTTTTGGGTTTCATGTTTGTTACCAACAGCTTTCATATGTAATGGCTACAGAGCAGTGGCTGGTGCTGTACAGTAGCTAAGCTTCCCAACACATTGGATTGAGTTTTAAATACAACATCCAAGATCCTTAATAGAATATGAGAAGGCTTTAACTAGAATAACTGAGAGAGGGTAAGTCTGTAAAGAGATCTGCAAATCTATTCCTCAGTTTTTATCTCCCATCCCCTTACACCTCTCACAAGCAGATGTTCTCTCCACAACTTTCCTTTTCTAATCTTTTCATTCTATTCACTTCTGAAATAGATTTTTATTAGGAGCATTTAACCTTCTTACTAAAATTTACTGCATGTCTTTTTATCGCATCTGGAAAGAAAAACTTTAGAAAACCTATACAAACAGATGTTGAAAGCAATGTGAAGAGACAATGCCATATCATATATTCCGTATGTATGAAATATTTTAACGTTTTAAATAACATTTGCCACAGCACTGTACATTTCAGATAATTTTAGTTGTGCAGCACTCCTCTCCCCTAGTTAACATTATTTACTTGCAGTCTAAATAGACTTACACAATCTCTTATTTCCTTCCCCAGTAGTTTAGTCCCAAATACTCTAATCTGGCTTCTTATGGCTCATCTAGTGAGGAATTTTATTACTAATAAAAAGTTACTGAAATCCTTGTTGAGGGCTAAAGAACAGAGTTCTGACAAACTCTGTTTATACTGATTATGGCCTAACTGTCAAAGGTAGTTCCCATAGATACTCATTTATAACCAATACTTCACCTATGGTCTTTGTATTTGTTTACACCCTGTCTTTTCCTTTTTGAGACTCAAAAATAATTTTTAAAAATTACAAATGATATATAGAGTGTAATTTGATTTTAGAAAGACCCTTTCACAGTCCACCTGTCCCTAAGTGCTTTATAAGGTGTGTATGCAGTGTAGTTGTAGCCGTGTCAGTCACAATATATTGGAGACAAGGTAGGTGACGTAGTATCTTTTATTGGACCAGCTTCTATTGGTGAGAGAGACCAGCTTTCGAGCAACACAGAACTCTGTGTGACCTGAAGAAGTGTGTGGCTCGAAAGCTTGTCTCCAACCAACAGAAGCTGGTCCAATAAAAGATATTACCTCATAAGACCATGTTAGATACTGTTACAGCCACGGGTAGGCTACAATAGCTCACCTATAGCAAATGGTTTTACATTAAGAGGAGGAATGTAGGCCCAGGATACTGGAATGAACACGTTATTTTCAAACAGTGGCCACTGAATGTATAGGTCTAACACATTTTGCTACAAGATCCCTGAATAAATGACCATACTGGAGTTCCTGTACAAGAATGTGTCAGATGCAATATGCCTTAACGATGAAAAAGTATGATGTAAGAAGTGCTAATGATAATACTAACTAGCTCTCATATTGCACTTTTCATCAGTTGATCTTAAAAAAAAGAGTTTTACCACGGAGGTCAGTCTGATTATCTCCCATTTTCCAGATGGGGGAAACTGAGGTACGGGGGTGACCCAGCAGGCCAGTGGCAGAGCCAGGAATAGAAGCTAGGTTTACTGAGTCCCAGTCAAGCACTATCTACTAGGCCACACTACTAAAGAGGTTTTAAGCCAGTGAAATGACTCTCTGCAATCATAATTTGCTGAGTAACAAGTAATAATATAAATCTACCTCATCCTTTATATTAGCACCACCGTCTCGCAGGCCGTGTCTACGCTAGCAATTTTCTGAAGTTTTCCCCTCTTGTCATAGCATGAATGCAGCTTCAGCAAGTGGTGACAACAGGAGGAGTGCTAATGTTGCCACTGTTTTAATCACTGTGCCCTCTAACCCTTTTCACAGTCGGTTCCAATGACATGGTGGTTAAAACACTAGTAGTCTGTCTACATAGCACTCCTTCCGTTCCACGAGTGGAGATATGATAGGAAATTTTTTAGAAAAAATGTTAAGTCTGCTATACATGGCCTTGCCTATTGAAGCAGGAAATCTGGCAGGTATTTTTACCCTAACAAAGATATAAGGCTTAATTTCACAAATTTTATCCACAATTCTTGCCCCATTGGATAATGAAGCATCAAAAGCCTCCCAACCATGAACAATTCTAAAAATGAAAAGTTTTCCAAGGGATAAAAATCCCTCCTGGAGGATCAAGTTCAAGAATTATCAAAACAGGATGTACTCCACAGAACACATGTTTGCGCATCCTTGCTGTGCTTCATCATGGAATTTGCACTTCCTAATTCAATTAATTTTCTGAAGTGCTGTTATTTTCATCTATTTTTTTTAAATAAGCAAATATGCTGCACACAAACTAGCTGAAACTTGCAAATAGGTAATTGTGGATGTGAACACATTATGGGCACAAACTGTCGAACTCTGTGTACCGTTGCATATTTGCACAGACATTTAGCCCACAGTGTAGGTGATACTGTCTGTTTGAAAGGGATCATGGCCAGGATATCCCTACACCCTTGTGACCCCTGGTTGCCAGAGCAGCCCCTTGAGGGCCATCAGCAGCTGGCTTATGTTAGAGCAGTTTGAGGGCTGCTCTAATATTCAGCCATATACCAGACCATCCCAAATCAACCTCTACACCTGGAGGATGCAAATGTGTACTGAAGCCACCTTTGTCCCCCACCTGTTTTGGTACAGGTTGGATGTATAGAAGGAACCACAGAGTTTTCAAGATTAGAAACAAACAAAACTCCACACAAAGAAACACGCAGAAAGGAAACCATTTTAAAATGTCAGTTTATTTACATGACAGAGGGTTTATGCTACTTGAAAAGTTGTTCCAACAGGAACCCAGCAATTAGTACATTCGCCTGCTTGTCTTCAAAACTCAGGAAAAAAGGGACGATTTAAGATTTGATGATGTGACTTCAGAACATTCCGATGATCATTTGTTAAGAAAGTGCCACACATCAACTAAAACAAAAATACACGTCAAGAATGGTATTAATTCTACATGGACAACCAGATGCAAACTCTTGGATATGCAATACTCTACACTTTCAGCTTCTTTCCTATTCCCCCCTCCCAAACATATACAGCTCCTTGAACCATATCAGCAATCCATGAAAAGAGTGCCCCCGAAGTAAACATATTTTATTTTGTGATACAACTTGGCTGAAAATTAAATCCTGCAACAGCGTACAGCCCTGATGTATTGCACACATCAACGATGAGGCAGACTGTGGTCAGTTCTGTCAGAGGCTTGAGATGGAATATTTTAGTAAATAAATGCTATTTATTGGCATACCATATAAGGGCAAAAGGAATGCAGCTTGCTTTCCCATGAAATTGATTACACAGATGTTATTTTGTGAAGAATTTGGAACTAGACTCAAGATTTTAAGTTCCTTGTTGTCTTTCCCTTCTGCCCTCCAATTTGTAGTAATGTAAGTTCCTTTCTCGTACAGTGCTTTTGGCATTAAAAAGTCAACAGCTTTTTTTTTTTTTTTTTAAGTAAACAAAGCATATTGAACAAACTTAGTTCGGACTCCTGTACCTCAACTAAAACTATCATTTTTGTTAACTTGAAAACCAGTTCCACAAGAATGGGGAAAAGGCAATTTTGCTTTAATTAACACTGAAAAAGTAAATTTGGCCTAGTTTTGGTGGATAGTTTCTTCTGTTTCATTTTTAAAGTTACCACAAGGAAGAAATAAAAGCAAGAAAAGCAACATTTCTTAAAAGGATAAATATGGCCCTCCATAATTTCTGAAACAGAAAAATATTACTATGATTGCTCATCTAATTCTAGACTGACATGGGCTAAGACTACAATACCCTTATAGACACAGAGCAGGTATTAGTACTTTATGCCACTTGACTAGTAGTCCCTTTGACTTCAGTAGAACTACTCACTCTCTAAGGTACTATTCAAGAGAAGTGAGGGCAGTATAATCTGGCCCTATATAAGCATTTTTATCAGTTCTCATGCTTAGTATGTTTAGTTCACAAAAGCTTTTTCAACTGATCTATTTTTAAATCATTTTTTCCCCAAGCAAATGAAACAAAAATACATGTTGTCATTCGGAGTAACAATAAACTGTACCTTCTGCAGAAACAGAGTCTCCTCTCGCAGGTGGTGGTGTCTACAGAAAAAAACCCACAATATTAGTAACACTCCATATGTAGAGTGTCCAAACTCTAGGTTATCTTACTGTGAAAGTCAACAGTTATTTGCACAAAAGAAACATACCACTGGCACCGTAAGACAATACTCCTCCCTCTCACACCTCCATTTTTCTTACTACCTGTAATCTGTCTCACTCAAACGCAGGCACAGACCTACCAGTAGCAGAATAAAGATGATTTACTCTTGTAGGATAAAGCGGATTTTTTGATTTGCAAAACAACAAAGATGAAAACATCTTTGCAACAAGGTTACTATATGATTAATTTTCTTAGTAAATTTACAATTACATCTTTCCACAACTATGTTTTTTGGGGGGAAAACAATCTCTAAAACAGGAGAGTCAAACTCATTCTGTAGAAGGAATACATTCTATATTTAACTGTGGTCCATGGGGCTTTGTATAACTTTAAAGCTACATATATCCTTCAGCCCACACTGGATCTTCCATTTACATTGGTTTCACAAAGATCAGTGCTAGGGAAATATAGCTTAGTGCAAATAAACTTGGTTGTTAATTTTATTTGTCCACCTATTGTCACATCTAGCATCACTCAGTGAGACAATATTTTCACGTTTAGGACCAGTATTATTTCTGTCCTTAGTCTCACTTCCTTTCCCATCCTCCTATTTCTCTCCTCGCTTCTATTTCCTACCCTCTGAAATTCCTTCTCTCCAGCAAATCTCAATTCCATGTTGGCTTCACTCCCATCCCATCTGCTAAAATTATCAGCAATTAAATACTTAATACTGACATTTAAAGTATCAGCATCTGGCTATAGAGTTAATACCCCATTAGATGAATAGGGAAGGGGAAGGGAGTTCACCACGCTTAGGGCTCTTCCCTGGGTTTTAGCCATAACCCTCCTACTGTCCACATGCATCATTATCAACATTACAGAAAATATACCAGGTTGTTATTTTGTTTGGTTGGGGTTTTTAAGTTCTGAGGGGAAGACTGCCCCCTTACTCTCTCTTTTAAAAGATACTTTTGCCTGTAAAGCATTCCTACCAAAGTTATTTTATCAAAGATACCCCTCTCAGAAAAGCCCTTCTACCACATTTTCTTTCCAGTTTTATAAGGGAAGAATAATGTGATAAGTCTGAGAAAAACTGTTCAAGCTATTTATAGTTTATCTTGGAGGTTTTCCAATTTTATAAGCAGCTTCCTTGTAGAGTGAGTGAGCAAGCAGTTCTTGGGATTAATGTTAAACAAAGGCTTGGCTGCCCAGGTCAGTTTTATAGATGGCAACACTTACTGTAAAGTAAATGGTAAATTTTAACATTGACATATCTAGCTTCATGTTTTATTGTTCCAGCACCTAATTTTCAGTGTGCACTAACATTGGTGCTGAGAAAAAGATAGCACAAGAGATCAGAAAACACCAGAAACTTTCACCATCTACAGACAGTTATAAACTCTGGTGTATGTCTGGCTACAGAATGCCAGGGTAATTTGGGGTATTTCAAATGCTCATACCTACTGCTGTCATACACAGACTGCCTTTTCTGATCTCTCTGATTGTGCCAATTTTACTTGGGGGTAACTCTATCAACTGCAGTGGAATGCTCCTGACTTTCACTAACGTCAGAGCATGGTTAGGCCAACTGTCCTGAAACTCAACTGGCAGAGAAGAGTAAAGTGAGACAAGGAGGAAAGATCAACAAAGTAACACACACTTAAGAGACAGAGAATGCACAAACACACACTCTTAGAAGGCAGTCAACACTGGATACTTAAAAAGAAGGCAGAAACAGAGCAGAAATTAATTCTCAATACTGACAAGTCATTTGAGTCTCAAATATAATGCCTGTAAAATCATAAAGGGTCAGATGCTAACACTCTAAATCATGTTGAAGTCAACAGGTCTACCCATGGAGTAAGGTGTCACCCAACAAGGGTATCAGAATCTGGCCCATCTATAATTATATATGTAGAAGCAGTGCAATAAAGACTTCTTTATCATTTGCTTTTGACTTTGTTCTTAGGCATGGAAATTCTAGGCATTCTACTCTCCGTAAAAATGCAAGAGTTATACCAACAGAGTATGCCTTTTATTTTTGCAGTTAATATATCTCATGAAAGTAAAAGGTATATACCACCCATCCAATACGAAAATCTTCTCTCTGTAAAATGGGTTAGAAACAAGCATGGCAGCTGTTCCAAAGAGTGCAGGTGACTCAGGAATATGGAAATATGTTTCCAGTTATACTTGTAAGTCAACACAACAATAGCTTTGATTTCTCTTGCTCTTATCCATAAGCCAATGAAAGAAAGTAAAAGTAGAATTTTTTTTTTTTTTTAAATTTCCAGGTACATGTGAAAAACCCACAGCCATTAAGATGCTGCAGGTGATCTCTGTATACTGTCAGTTGAGCTTGCAAGAGCTGAATGTCTGACAACTGAATCTGGCAATGCAAGACTGTGGAAAAGACACCTGTTTAAAATTTAATATCTAGAATTTGACGTTTTGCTCTCAAGGGAATGTTAAAGGCTGTACTGTTTCCACTTCAGGTTACTTTTGATTGGAAATTACATACATTAAAAATACCAATTAAAACATATTGTGCATTTTACTCAAGGATAAATATATTAAGAGTAACTAGACTAACTAGATTAACAAAAAAAAGAGGGCTGTCGATTAATCGCAGTTAACTCACGTGATTAACTCAAAAAAATCAATCACAATTAATCGCAGTTTAAATTGAACTGTTAAACAGAATACCAACTGAAATTTATAAAATATTTTGGATGTTTTTCTACATTTTCATATATATTGTATTCTGCATTGTAATTGAAATATTTTTGATTGCAGATATTTGCACTGTAAAAATGATAAACAAAAGAAATCGTATCTTTCAATTCACTTCATACAAGTACTACATTGCAATCTCTTGGTCGTGAAGCGCAACTTACAAATGTAGATTTTTTTTTTTTGTTACATAACTGCACTCAAACAAAGCAATGTAAACTTCAGAGCCGACAAGTCCACTCAGTGCTACTTCTTGTTCAGCCAATCGCTAAGACAAACAAGTTTGTTTACATTTACAGGAGATAATGCTGCCCTTTTCTTATTTACAATGTCACCAGAAAGTGAGAACAGGCATTTCCAAGGCACTTTGGTAGCCGGCACTGCAAGGTATTTACGTGCCAGATATGCTAAACATTCGTATGCCCCTTCATGCTTTCGCCACCATGCCAGAGGACATGCTTCCATGCTGATGAAGCTCATTAAAAAAATGTGACTGAACTCCTTGAGAGAAAATTGTACATCTCCTGCTCTGTTTTACCCACATTCTGCCATATATTTCATGTTATAGAAGTCTCAGATGATGACCCAGCACATGTTGTTCGTTTTAAGAACACTTTCACTGTAGGTTTGACAAAACGCAAAGAAGGTACCAATGTGAGAGTTCTAAAGATAGCTACAGCACTCGACCCAAGGTTTAAGAATCTGAAGTGCCTTCCAATATCTGAGAGGGACGAGGTGTGGAGCATGCTTTTCAAAATCTTAAAAAAGCAACACTCGGATGCAAAAACTATAGAACCCGAACCACCAAAAAAGAAAATCAACCTCTGCTGGTGGCATCTGACTCAGATAATGAAAATGAACATGCGTCAGTCCGCACTGCTTTGGACTGTTATCAAGCAAAACCCATCATCAGCACAGACGCATGTCCCCAGGAATTGTGGTTGAAGCATGAAAGGACATATGAATCTTTTGCGCATCTGGCACGTAAATATCTTGCAACGCCAGCTACAACAGTGCCATGAGAACGCCTGTTCTTACTTTCAGGTGACATTATAAACAAGAAGCGGGCAGCATTATCTCATGCAAATGTAAACAAACTATGGACTTGCAGGCTCTAAGATTTTACATTGTTTTATTTTTGAATGCAGGGGTTTTTTAAAACATATTTCTACATTTGTAAGTTCAACTTTCATGATAAAAAGATTGCACTACAGTATTTGTATTGGTGAATTGAAAAAATACTTCTTTTGTTTTTTTTTTACAGTGCAAATACTTGTAATTGAAAATAAATATAAAGTGAGCACTGTACACTTCGTATTCTGTGTTGTAATTGAAATCAATATATTTGAAAATGTAGACATCAAAAATATTTAAATAAATGGTATTCTATTATTGTTTAATCACATGATTAATCATGATTAATATTTTTAATCGTGTGATTAATCGTGATTAATTTTTTTAATCACTTCACAGCCCTAAAAAAATCAAAGAAGAAAAACTGTAAAAGGAACAGAAGCAGGGGAGGATCATGGATGATTGGGGTTTAGTAAAACACTACAAAGAAATAATGAAACCATTAAAGAAAAAAAAGAAAGTGAGGAATGAGAACAGGAAGAAAAAAAAAAGTCAAACACATTGGTGGCTACTATAAGACTTTGAGGGAGTTCACTTTTAACTGCTTGTTGCAGATACAATGCCATAGGCACCCATTACAGAGAAATTTATTAGTCCTCAACTAGCTAAAATAAACAGGAATATCTGACTCACCCTCCCAATACATAAAAGGTCCTGGATTTTGCATGACTGATATATTATTGGTGTAAGCTACTGAAGATATTAGTGTGTATCTTACAAGTAAACAATGAAAAAGTGAGGCAACTAGGAAAGAAGCCTCCAAATATGTATATGTTCTGTATGTCTGGTTTTTGAAAGTAAAAACATTAGCTTTTCCAGACCTTGGTTTTAAGAGGCATGAGGTCTCATTTGACACTTACACTATTGCTATAACTGTGTGCACAAATCGAGCAACTGAGAGAGTTTGAGTTAACCCTAGTTAGTTGCCTATACAGCCACTTGCAACTGCAAAACACCCGATATGCTCATGGGAACGGCCAAAGCAAATACGTGAGAGAAATGTTCGGGGGTTTTTTTGTTAAATCAGGCACTTTACATTTCTTTTCTTTCTTTCTTTCTTTCTTTTTTTTTTTTTGCTTAAGTTGTGGTCTCCAAAATATAACATTTAAATGGAATACTTCTCCGATGACATTTGCACATGCAAGTATCAAACCTGCAGGACATTTTTCTACTTTAAACAGAGAACTCATGTATTTGAATTTTACATTAAAGAATAGCGCCTTGTTCTGAAAATTAACAAGCAGTTAGAAAAACATTTCCCCCTTCCTTGTACAGTGATGCATTTAATTATGCAAGTAGGCAAACAAAGGATCCCCTTAGTGATTAGAGAGTACAGTCAGCTAGTCAACGAGTTTTAGCACTGGGTGGTAACTCATGGCAACAGGGCAGACAGAGAAGACAGCAGGCTAGATATACATAGTCAATCTTGTTATTTAGCATCAGAAGAAATAGCACCATAGAAAATCAGCAAAACAGTAATGAACTTGCCAGAAAACACAATTATTATACTGCAGCAAAAAAGGTTTATATTATAATGGTTATATGTCCCCCATAATCTCTATATTCTACGTTTTATTTTTTAAACCTCACATCTTCGTTTAATGCAAGGACCCACTTTGTCTACCTATATTATTTCAGTGCTGGATTTTTGGATCTTTTGCGAGCATTAGTAACAATTTTTAAAAATAAAAAACTTCCATTAAAAGCATTTTGCCCTTACTGATTGCACAATTAATCTGGCATCCTCTTCGCTGCAACAAAAGGGGCTGTCATGCACCAAAACATTCATACTGAAAAATAAAAATTAATAAGATAGTTAACAATAAAAAAATGGAATATAATAAAACCTACCTATGATAAACAGTCTCTGCAAAGAACCCAAATGTTTATGTCTACTAAGAAGTGAGTAGTCAAAAATGAAGCAACAATAACCAGCATTTTATACATTTAATATTTTACATTTATATAGTTCCTTTCATCCTTAAAAAGATCCCAAAGTTCATGCCATTGTGTCCATTTATAGAGGAGACAACCCTCGGGTAGGGGATCCAATAAACTGACTTCACATCACACTGGTGGCAAAGGAGAAATTTTGATCAAAGACCTGGGGCAAACCTCTGCTCTTTCAAAAAAAGTGTCCAAGATCTTTAATGCTTATGGCGAGCAGATGGGAACATGGAGCCAAATCCTCTGCTGGTGTACATGGCTAAAGTTCCACTGAAGTTAGTGCAGTTGTACCCATCTATACCAGGATTGAATTTGGACTTTGGTTTGTAAGGTCTCATCTAAATTATCTGATCGAATACTATGCAGTTTATCCTATTCCTCAAAGTAAGGCTGTGATTTTTTTTTTTTTTTATAAATTATACCAACATGTAGCCTAAGTGCTTTGGAATAAAAAAATATGAAGCTCAATATTACCAAGTTATCCAATTATTAACAGAGCTGGACAACCCTAGAGTACAGCGAGACCACCCATTTTTCCAGGAAACATATAGAAGGACTATAATGAATCAGAATTTGCATTACATGTTTGGTTAATGGCAGGCACCCATAGTATTAAAAGAGGACCAGGCAGAACATTCACACCCTGTAGGTTCTGTGCTGACAGTATTTGCACTGCAAATCCGCCCAGCGAGCTTGACAACAGGCCATTTAAATGTGTACCAAGCCAAAACCTGGTATTTAATGGCAGTTGAGCCTTCAAGAGGACTAACTACTTAAAAAACGTAACATTTTAAAGAATTTATGACAAAACTTTTAAAAACGCATATATACACAGTTACATATCAATATACACACATATCAGATTACGAGCAATACGGGGCCCCATTCAGCAAAGCACTTAAGCACATGCTTAATTTTAAGCTGTGCTTAAGATCACACTGATATCAATACTTAACTTTAACCACATGCTTAAACACTTTGCTGAATTGGAGCCATATTCCCACTTCCCAGATTCCAATGAATCTTTGCATGCCATGGCTTACATCATAACAGTTCACTCTGTAGGGTCAGAAGGGTTGGGTGAGGGCCATGCAATATCCTGGCAAACAGCTAACCATTTCATTACTCCTATGCTTTGATTGTGACACTGACTTAATGTATTCTAAGGGTGCCTAGACATTGATTGAGTGCCCATTACTTTAGATCAATGAACAACACCATAGTTATGTTAATATGCACAAATATACCCTGCTACCTTCTGATATCTCACTGAATTTTCTTATACAGTTAATGGAAAAACTGCAAATAGTTCCAGTTGCAATGTAAGCCATTAGATACACCTAGAGACTCAACCAAATAAAATAGCAATAAATCTCTGTTTAATTTTGTTTTTCGTTTTTACCAGTTTACAGTATATTTAAACAAAGCGTGTTAAACACAACTAATATTAAGAATGGTATCACTCAACAGCGATCACATCTTGCCAACGAAGATGATTTGGTGACTAGCTTCTAACGCAAACCCAGCCAGTCCAAAAAGAACGCTGGCTTGGAGAACTGGGGTCAATTTCTGGCTCTGCCACAGACTTCCAGTGTGACTTTGGGCAAATCACTTAATCTCAATGTGCCTCAGATACCCCATCTATAAAACAGAGATAACAATACACTTGTTCTCCAACTCTCTGACTGTGTCCTATTTAGGCTGTTGAGCTATCTGGGGCAGGGAATGTCTCTCACTATGTGTCTGTGCAGCACATTGGGGCCCCAATCTCAGTTGGGGACTCCTGGTTCTGCTGCAAAACAAATAATAATAATAGTATGGAACAAATGATAGGCAGAGGATGCATTAGGGCTTTGTATGGAATATGGAGGCTCTCAGGGAAATCCCAAACAGTGTTATGGAAGAAAGGGAAATTCAAAATTGAGGACTAACTTGACAACTTAATTCCCTTGTTGTATTTAAAAACTGCAGGAATTTTAGAACAGAAGCTGATCATAAATACATCTACAGTGATACACAATAGGGTGGTCAGGACAAAATGACAGCAATAACTCTGCTTTTCCTTAGGTTAGGTTACTATCTTTAACATTTTAAAGAATTCATAAATTTCATTTTACAGTGTAACTGTGTAACGTCACCATACTAAATGGCTAACACAACCCTAACCTTCTTTCTCCAGCTTAAAGTGAATACTTTTAATTAAATAATTTCTAAATATTAACAAGCTACACCTGGCTATATTATCAAATTACATAACAGGACATGTTCAAAGAAATTCAAAATGATCAGTATTGTGCAAAAAGCAACAGATTACACAGTAACTGGTTTTTGAGCTTTTACTAAAGTTTATTTATAAATAATCTGCAGGACTCAGATGATCAATATATATTTTCTGAGCAGTTTCCAGTAAACCCTGTGTAGTTACCATGCAAGAGCAATTATCTATCAGGATGCTGTAAAAACAGAAACGTTACTGCCACCTCAAAACAAAAAATGTAAGTGGTTCATACACAGCTACCACACTGACAGAATGAATACAATACAAATAGGAATAGCTTTGAATGGACACTTACCATTTTATAGCACCTCTGTCAGCCTTTTTATGAAGCAAAGCTTTCCAGTATTCATGGGTGGATTTAATAATTTCAACAGCAAAATCCTAGTTTATATCAAGAAAAAGTTTTGAGATATAAAAAGCTACTAAATACATTCCAAATAATTAATTTATTAAAAAATGCAATTTCACAAGATATATTTTCCAAAACTTTTAATAAGGCTTCACGGGAGGCTCCCTACAATCACACTTTTCTAAGGTAAGAAACAGACCTCACTACCCACCAAATAAATTGGCATCACATTGAGGATACTTTTTGGTTGGTGGCCAGACACAATAAGGAGAATTCATGAAAAATGACATCAGTGTATGTGTACAGGAATAAATCATCATATTCTACATGTGTAGCTACAGATGTAGTAACATTGTATGATGCATTATTATTTGAGAAACACATGATCCTGTTATTAAAGATTGTATTATAACGCATACACACAGGGATCAAAGTTAATGTTGCACATGCAGCAATATATTGGCATTTCCCGATTTGATTGCTTAACCATCCAACCTTAGTGTTGCATTAACGCGGTATATTAATTGCCTAGTTTTGTTTGGTGTGGAATTTAATTTCTTGTTGGTGTTTTGTTGCTGTTAAAAAGGGAAATACGGGGAGGAAATTAAAAAGCTTCAAAAAATTTTTAGTTTTAGACTTAACAGCTGTATGGACTAACACACACTTGCAGACAGAGCATGCATATTTCATAATTGGACTAGGTGGCTAGATACCACTGAGATGTTGCCACCCTTCACCTAGGGTGACCAGATGTCCAGATTTTATAGTGACTGTCCCGATACTGGAGGCTTTTTCTTATATAGGCGCCTATTACCCCCACACTCTGTCCCGATTTTTCATACTTGCTATCTGGGCACCCTATCTTCACCAGTGCCACTGGAACATTTTGGGGAAGAGTAACTCTTTTACATCCTGTATCAGAGGGGTAGCCATGTTAGTCTGTATCCACAAAAACAATGAGGAGTCCGGTGGCACCTTAAAGACTAACAGATTTATTTGGGCATAAGCTTCCGTGGGCATCCACTTCTTCAGATGCATGGAGACATGCATGCACGTCTTTTACATCCTGAGTCTCTGGAAACAAATGAAGCGCATCCAAGTTGGTCAGGGGGTGAGTATTCAGTGCGAACTCTGACCCAAAATTCCAGCAGTTTTGGCTGCAGCTTTGTTCAAGCCTCACTGAATATGCTTTGCAAAGTCTGTACTTAACAAAGGCAGACAGTGGAGGAGCTGGCAACAGAGTTTTGGGTTGTCTGCCCTTGTAACACTGGGTATTTTCCACCAGGCTAATGATTCATTTTATGGAGAAGAGTAATAAGAGGATCTTTACACCCAGAAAACACTGGAAAGTTTGTTTGGGTTGGTTAGTAGCCATTTTATAGCTGAGACAGTTTATAGCCAATTTGTGTACAGGCATCATTTCTCTGGAACCCATTTATAATGCTTAGGGAAAAAATCCCTCTATAGATTGTGCATAATATGTGATTTTCAAAACATTTAAAACTCAAATCAAACCCAATTTCACCTGGAAAAAGGTCACAGTGAGCACAGTCTCTACAGTGAGCGCTATTCCCATGTCCACTGCACTTCCAATCATCAGCTATTTTAGCCACAGGTGTCAAAAACTCATGAGAATTTTTCTTAAGATGAGAAAAGATCTTAGTCTTGAAGACAAAAACTGCTGAAACATTTTTACTCAAAATTACCAAAAAAATTCACTTCAGAGCAAAGACCAAGCATGGAAAAGTCTGCAACCTACTGCTTCTTTTAAAATATACAGTCTTGCAAAACTGTCATGAAGATTTGCCAGTCTATGCTCAAAATCTATTCCCCATTTCTTTCCTACGATGACAAAGATACTGAAAAGACCCATATGCGTGTGTGTAAATCTCAACAGGAGTGGGACCTAATATTTTTCCCACTTGTTCAAAAGCCATTATTTTCTTGAGATATGTTTAATTTTGCAAGTTTGCCTAAATATCCACACAGACAAAAATACAACTATTCAAAATTCTCTATATGGATTAAGGTTTTCATTTTACAAACACATGAATATAAGCCGAATAAAGTTCTGATGTTTGATAATATATTCCTACTCCCTCCATACTGCATTTAAAGAATGCTGACTTAGCTTTATTCCATTATGATGGACCAACCACTTCCTTGCAAGCAATTCCAAAAAATCTAGGATATATCATTCCAAAAACCACACATGCCAGCAAGATGCATCTTTAAATCCATATCATCTTCACCTTGTCTTTAAACTCTCCATTAAAAGCAAACTGATTTTCCGGTTTGTCATCTGGGACCTTATAGAATCGGAACCACTCAGCTGTAGCCTCAAGATAACCCGGTTTGTGTTTCTTGACATCATCAATATCTGTAGGTATATATAAAAAAAAAGTATCACCTTTTTACTCACAGTTTTGGCAACATCAATTTTTAGAAGTCTTGTAAAATATTTGCAAGCAATTTGATTTCAGTGAATTCTTTCAAAGTCATCAGGGAATTTCAGTTTCTTCCTCAGTTGCACATAGTTGATGTTTTATGATTTCACCACCACACTAAAATAGATAAGCCAGGCACCTCCCAGTCTTCATTAATTAAGACCCATAGGCCCAATAAATAAAATGACCACCTTTATAGCAGGTGGGGAAGAAAATTCCATATTTATAGGCTTTCATCTCACTAGGTACCTCATGAGAGAGACTTGGATTACTTTATACATTTTATTTCCCAGCAACTGTGCCACTGCGTCTTTTTGATAATGGAAAAATAATTGGCAAAAACAATTTTAGCTCACGGATTTTAAACTAGCACCTGAAAACAAAGTATAAACTTGGTGTAGCAAAGGAAAACACAAAATGTATATTAAAAACACACCTGACAGCACATATTACCTCTGAATTTGGCCCATTAGATACAGAAAAGGTAAATGCTTCTAGCATTAAGTATTCTAACACCTACTGCTAGTTACTTGTGCTAACACATTCTACCCTTACCTCTGCAGGTGCAGAGCACCTGGCAGCAGAATGAGAAAGTTCCTGCCGTGCAAGCATAGGACAGGCCATGAAGAGGGATGCATGCCCTTGGCAGAGCATGATGAATTTGGAAAATGGCTGTACGACTTATGAATTCTGGTTGTTATTGTGAAACTGTATTATGAAACATTTCTGTAACATGAGTGCCTGTATGTATACGGACCCATCACTGCTGACAGGTCCTGTAGCAGGTACAAATCAGACAAGGACAATGGGAAATATTTAGCAGACCTGAAGAAGATTTCTATGTAAGTTTGAAAGCTCAATTCTCTCTCACCAACTCAAGTTGGTCCAATAAGATTATCTAGGAATGCCAAGTTGGTCCAAAAAGATTATCTCACTCCCCTTCTCTCTCTAACATTAACAATGGTACTTAGACCTCACAAAAGTTATACTAAAGACAGCTGCATCCATAAAAAACCAGTTTTAGTTTAACTCCTTGAAGGAGAGGGGTGAGGTCAGCGCAGTGGAAAGTTACCCGAAAGATAGAACAAAGGAAGCCAGACGGGTTTATAGCAAGCCAGACAAGAAGCAGCTGCTTGGGCAGGAGAGGATAAGGTCACACAGTATGTGGTGGCCTCATGTGGCAGAGGAGCCCTACCTGCTTTATTGAGTCCTAATCGTCCCAAGGACTCTGAACAACGCAACTAGGTTAAATTACGAAGGATGAATATAAACAAACACCACAAACACGTAGGGACAAAATTAGAAGGCCAAGGCACAAACCAAGATTAAACTAGCTAGAGGCATAAAAGGTAACAAGAAAACAGTCTACAAATACATTAGAAACAAGAGGAAGATCAAGAACAAGGCAGGCCCATTGCTCAATGAGAGGTAGAAAGAGAACAGAAAATGTGGAAACAGCAGAAGTGATAAATGACTTTTTTGTTTCAGTATTCACCAAAAAGGTTAGTAGTGATTGGAAGTCTAACATAGTGAATGCCAGTGAAAATGAGGCAGGGTCTGAGGCTAATAGGGAAAGAACAAGTTAAAGAAGTACTTAGACAAATCAGATGCCTTCAAATCTCTTCGAGATTTCCTGGGGAAACATCCGAGTCATTAGAGATTATCCTCAAAAACTCATGGAAGATGGGAGGCATTCCAGAGGACTAGAAGAGGGCAAATATAGTGCCCATCTATAAAAAGGGAAATAAGGACAATCTGGGGAACTACAGACACCACTGAATTTCATGGCCCATGACCGTCAGTAAAGGCACCTGGGCTAGCTTGGCTTCTCCTCCTTGTTTCCACTTTCTCTAATAGGCTCCAGAAGCAGTTGGAACTGAACAGTAACATAAGCACCATGTGATTATTCAGCAATTTTAATTTTTTTTTTATTACGTTTTTCTTCTTAATTTGGGGAAGTGTTACAACCCGTAAGTCCTGTTGTTGTAAAGCCAGCACTCAGCCACAGGTAACCTCCTGTGGGCCTCATTACTCAACTGCAACCCACCCTAGTCACTTAAGAGACATCATGGACAAGCTGGAAAGAAAGCCTGTTCAGTCCACTGAAAACTAAGAGGATGACAGCTTCCACACAGGACTTGGGAGGTGGATGTAAAGTGTGTGTGTTGGGGGGGAGGGGCGGGGTGGGGAGAGAGCAGCGAAAGGAGGAGGAATTCACAGGGTTCCGATAAAGGAGCAGAAAAACAGGAAGAAAGGATAGCAGGTGCAGTGATTTAATACACTAGTCTCTAGAACCTGGGTTTCACATCTGTATTAGAATAAAACAAATAGGAGTCAATTGATTTCTGCCTTCCCCACATCACAGTCATTAGGTGCCATACTCTGGTACTGGCTATGTACACATGGTCTCCATTGAAACTATGTATTCAGGCTGAAGTCAAAGGGAACTAAACGTGTGTAGAACAACAAATGTATAGCCCAATATAATTTGGTCCTATGCATCGGTATTGTCAATCTCTGCTCAGAAGAGGCCCAGGATGCGAATGCCAGGAGCCTTGCAGGTCACACACTATTAACATGCATTAACACCAGTATGGGGGTGTGATTTCTGCATATTGCCTGTATGCATTTTCCAGGTCCACCTTCATAAGCATCAAAGGTGACCCCAGGGTTAAAAAAGCAGATGAAAAAAAGTCAGCTGTTATTACAGTGAGTGTAAGCAGCTTGGTTTGAATAAGGGAAATCTCTAGAGGCCAGCACAAATGGCTACGGCTTTGCTTTTTGTCAAAGGACAGAGCCAATGAAAATGCGGCTCCCAAGTCTATCGGGCCTTACAAAAGGAAACGATAAAAACGTTTGTAGAAAACTACCATTTTTAGTATAACAGATGCTGTTTCTTGCAAGCAAAGCTAAAGCAACATACTTGCAACAAGCTTTCTAAACAAGGTCTGTGGGAAGAGAAGACATATGTTTTTAATAACATCTTATAAACATTTACAGGAAGCAGCAGCTACACTCCATATAAAGGCATTTGTTGTATTTTCTGCAGCAAGGGGGGAAAATCAGCCCTGGTACAGACAATTAATTTCTTTATGTTGAATGCTTACACAAATTCCCAACAAAAGCTTTCATGGGCCTCTTCTGCATATAAATATACCCTTACGTACAGAAAGGGAATATACACAGTACATGATACCAAGAAGTGCAATATACTTCATCATTCAGCGATTGACCCCATAACTCAAAACTGACTTAAAGCCACCACATATGGTCATCACCTATAATTAATAAAAACAACCCAAGACACTGCCCATTGCTATGTATTATGTTTATAAACAGCAGAGAGCATTTTTCAGGGGGGGAGAGAAGGGTGCTGATATTGTACAGTAACTATACAATGCGTTATTAATATACCAACATTGACAGAAATTATTTACAGATATGTATATATACAGGCATCATTCCAATGACCAACAGAATAAAACCAACTGGCCAAGATTTCCAAAAATAACCAGTGATTTTGGGTTCCTTGGTTTTTATGTGCCAACCTTGAGACACCTTTAAGGGGCCTGGATTTTAGAGGGTAAGTGTTCAATACTTTCTAAGAGCATCTGTAAGACACCTCAAACCCAGTACCCCAAATCACTAGTCACTTTTAAAGCTCTTGGCCAGTATGAATCTCATTTTAGGGCTTTGTAATTGGGGCTAAACATAATCATGCCCAAATATTTCTCTGAGTTTGCAGGAAAGGTAAATTGGTCCTGATCTGTATTTGAACTTCAATACATAAATTAAATCCCACTATGAGACAAGTGATCAAAAACATTTTCCATTTCAAGAATTTGACTCTCTTCTTGGCCAAGATATTACACAAAGCTCAGGCCTGCTTTAGAGATTCAAGAGTGGGGGAACCAAATTTTAGATCCACATCCAGACCCACGTCCTTGTTTTTAAATTGCTTCACTGAGTCCAGCAACGGTTATCTGGCTACCAGCTGCCTGGGCAAAAAATGGTGCTCAGGTATGTAAAGGGCAGAGTTAAACCGAAGCTAATTATATTAAAACAGGTGGTTCTTCCCTTGCACCAATGAAAATTTCCAAGTTAAACTTTTTAACTTACGCACACACTTAAAAAGCCAGTGTCTGAACTGCAGCTCGATTTGAAACAGGAATTGTCCCCACCCCTTCCAATATTAACAGTTGTAATTTTACAGCCCCAACATAATGCATAAAGCCCAGCCCTTTGAAACTGTGCCTGCTTAATCCCCAATGAAATTAATGGGAGTTGATGCCAAGCACCTCTCAAGCCCCATATCGTACCATTCAGGTATTGCAAATGCAAATTACAGCTTTTTCATTGCTCTATATGAGAGAGTTCTAGGCACAGTTTCCAGTTTAAGCAATATTTATCAATAAATGCCTGCAGAATTGGAGGTCTCTATATTGGGAGGACTCTGTATAAACAATGGGAAATGCTCAGAAAATGCTCTGCTTTAAATTCTGTTTTGGAAATCAATTGCAGTTATGAGAATGATCAAAAACCCAGATGGGGAAATACGATGTACCTGGTGCGTGTTTAAATCAGTAAGAAAAAAATTAATATACAGCACAAGCTCAGGACAGGATTTTCAAGCATTTAGCACTTTACTGTCCCTAAATTATTTTTTTTCCAGATTTACCATAACTAAACTTTTAATATAAAGTGGCCTGAGTCACCCAAGCAAAAAAAACCTAAACATTTTTCACAAATGTTAGCACAACAAAAAAGACTGACCAGATGTTGTTCAGACTTCTGAAGGGGACAAAGAAGACAGGAAAGGTCCTTGCTGGGCAGAGACCAAACATAAGAACTCTCAACCAAATCAGAAATATTAAGTGAATAGTAGAAACTGACTGATGCCACTGCCATAATGCAATGATATCAGCTTGTCAGTTATTAGAAGAGGTTTCTTAGTTTTATCAACAGCTATTGTCCATTTGAATAAATAAAAAGTCTCATGGGGTGGAGGGAAAACAAGTATAAAGGGACATACTGTACTGCACATTCCACCAGATTTGTTTATTTTCAGAATGAAGAGGGATTCCTGTTAACCACTGCAAGCTACAGTTATGTTTTGTTTAAACTAAATGGGGGACTTCCCCTCCCCCCCAAACCTTGGACTACTCAAACAATCTCTGAAGTGACCATTTCTTATATTTAAGAAATGTTTTCCCTCTTCACCCTCTGATTGTTAGGTGGACGCGTCTCAGGGTATGCCTACACAGCAACCAGACACCGGCAGCTGGCCCAGGCCAGCCGACCCAGGCTCATGGGCTTGGGCTGCAGAGCTGCTGCACTGCAGTGTAGATTTCTGGGCTAAGGCTGGAGCCCGAGCTCTGTGATCCTCCCATCTTGCAAGGTCCCATAGACCAGGCTCCAGCCCGAGGCCAGAAGCCTACACAGCAATGCAACAGCCCCAGAGCCCAAGCCCCGCAAGCCGGAGTCAGCTGGCATGGGCCAGATGCAGGTGTGTGCTTGCTGTGTCAACATACCCTCAGAGTTGTGTATTTTCCATCTGTCAAGCTGCCCTGCAGTGGCTCAAGAGCGGAAGTACCAACTTCAGGGCAGACTGTTAGGAACCAGGGCACAAACCCCCAGTTGGTTGTGAGTTCTATGCCTAAATTTCACCAACCAATCGTCAAGCGTGAACTCCTCAGACACTATAACAATCTCAACATGGAGTCACAGACATTCCTCTTGAGTACTTTCTGATTTGCCACCCAGGTTAGCCTACCTCTGTGACAAATGTGCCCTTACCCCAAGGATCACAGCAATATTCAGGTTACTCTCAGTCCTAAAAGACCAGCCACTTACCCCAGGCCAATTGCACGTAGGATCTCACACCAAAGGCAGTTTATTAAAGGACTGGCTATTCGTGCAAATATATTCTCTAACGAAAATCTGTGTGCGCGCACACATCACATGCCACAGTTCATAGTTTTTGGTTTTGTTTAAAAAAAAAGAGAGATAAATAGTCTATTTCCAAATAAATTGGAGTTCTGTCACCAACGTAGCCAATCCTTTAGGGCAAGAATGTTACTCAACAAAATAAAACCAGATTTAAGACAGCACTAGTGCACTAAGTATTAAACAGTGGCTCAGTTTTTTTCTATATTTTACTTTTGTCATACTAAACTATTTCTTAATCACTTTAAGTTATGGTCAAAAAAAATTATAAGAGATTAAAAAAGAAAAACCGTTGTCTAAAAATATATCACTAATTGCTTGTCAAGATCACTTAGCCAGCCACCAAGTGGTTCTTATTTATTACAAAATATATATGGATACCCACTGAACATTATGGAACGTTGTAAACTTGGGTGCAAACATTGAGGGCAACTCCACAGATCTTAGTTCCTCTGAGAAAGAGGTGGGGAAGACGACAGAGATGCTCTCAGATAACTGAATCTCAAATCATTTAGCCCTTCTTACAAGTTGTGACTTTCTATTTACAAGCAACTACAGTGTGGCTAGCTGAAGCTTCAAAGTCATTTCTAAGGGCTGTCAGACGTTCTGATCATGGGGGCAAGGTCCATGGGAAAAAGCAACGTGTCACAGCCTTCAAACTAAAGGCAGATGGAAAGAGGATCTATGTGCTACAGCTGTCACCTGAAAATCCAGGGCTAGTGATGAATCCAAGATAACCGTGTGACTATGAACCATACCAGCAAGCCCCTTAGGCAGAAGGCACACTAACATCACCTATCCATTCATGTAAATGCTTCCTTATGCCATTAGCATTAGTTCTGTCTCATCCAGATTGAACCACTTTGCTCACTGCAAAAGCAAAGAGTTAAGTATCTGGTTTTGATGAAAAAAGAGTCATAGATCAGAGTGTCATCTTCACACTGATGAAGCTGCAGGCTGAGACATCTCACTGCTTCCCTAAACTAAACTTATGGATCTCTGTAACAAACACACAGTATGAGAAGGCAGAAAACACTCTGCTGAATTGATCTGCCTCAGTGATTATACTAGCCTAAGAGCTTCCTTATCCTTTCATCACAGGTAATCTGTAAATCATGGTGACCTGTGGAAACAATGAAAAGGGGAGGGCCATCTAGGTAGCAGCCCACTGATGCAGTTAACAACTTGCCTTAATATTGTATTCAGCCACCAGGAAAATGGTTCAATGGCTGAGCAGCATAATTCCTCAGACATCTAGAACTCTATTGGACACATCCGTTACTGCAGACCGACCATTAAAAAGGGCGCTATCCCAACAAAAGGATAAGCCCTGACCTCGAGTACCTGAGAGTACATACGATATTTAGCCTCAGAACATAATTATTACCTTGACAAAGATTGTCCACCACTTGCACAAGATTTTAGCCCTTGGATTCCCAATGATTTTATTTTTAAGAATGAAGTCCTGTTAGCTACAGGATAGGTATGGCACAAACACAGATTGAACCGCTGAGACCACACGCTTAACTCTTCTGAAGGGAACACCTGCAGGAATGGGAAGGTAATCCAGTTACCATGCCACTTTAAAGCAACCCTGCCAAGCTGAAATCTAGCCAATTTGTAAAAAATAAGTTAAAGGTCATTTCAGGTGCTAAACCTGCCTTGGAGTCCTGCCACCCATTTTTTGTGGCTACACAATCACACTTTTTTTTAGTATTTTTTTTCCTCTGTTACTGTGCAAAGGATCCAAACAAAACAAACCAGTGGATGAATGGCTATTAGGGAGGCAAACTAACAATACTGAAAGTAAACACTGAAACTAATTTTTTCTTTTCATTTCTTTCAGCAACAGTTCAAACTATTTCACAGATGCAAGTAAAAGCTTTTCAGACAAATGTGATTTTATTTTTTTTAAGTTAGATGTGTTCCTTTAATCTCTACCTTCCCTCTGCTGACACGAACGTCAATTTGATTTTGAATGTGAACTACAAAAAGCTAAAATGAGCCCACCAACTAATTTCACACGTGCAACAATTCTCAATTACTTGGGAATCAAGTTGTCAAAATCCTGTAGGACACTTTGAAAATGTAGGGGCATCTTCAGAGTGCAAAACTATACCTACCCAAATACCATAAACAAAAAACCCTCATACAGCCAATGGAAATTAGGGCTGTTCGAAGTAAATAACATTTGCAAGGGTTTAAACTTTATAATTTTCCCAACTACTTACTAAGGTAATCATGTTTCAAAAATCATATTCTCCCACACAAGGTTCTGTGTATGACAGGTCATTTAAGGATATCCGGAGATAGCTGTTAGCCTTCCTAAAGCTTACTGTGAGATACGTACATGCATTCCCTAAAGAAGATGTTTAATACATGCTTCCTTTTCTTTAGGCTGTCTGCCTTGCCTCATCCTTTGTGTGTAAATATCAGAGACCACTCTATTGGCCATGCAATTAAAAGCAAGGTGCAAATATTTAAATCTGGAGCTGCACAGTTAGTAATCTAGGCCACACTTCTGTATTACCAATTCCAAGTTCTAGGTTTATCCTATTCCTCAAAGTTCACTTGCTGAAATGGATGGTTTGAGGACAGGTAAAGATACTTGCCATGAATTTTCTGGGCTTCTGGGTCATCCACACTGATGGCAATAATCTTCCAATCGGTCTCTCCTTCATCAATAAGAGCCATAACTCCAAGAACCTTTACCTGAATGATCTCACCAAGAGAGTGTACCTGAAAGCACAGCAGCACAATTCCTGTCTCAGTAAGGTATAGAAAAGGCTACACAGTCACAACCTCTTTGTTTTCCTCTAACAGACCAAAAAGTTGTTCTTCTCTTTCAACTCTGCCACATTCCTGTCCAGAGTTTTACTTCCCGTCCCTAACAGATTCCCAGGCCCACTTGTCCCTCTCCAGTCTTTTCTCACCTTTGATTCTCTCTTCCATCTCTCTGTGCAGGATCTCAGTAATTTCTTCAAGGAGAAAACTGACATGTTCTAGCAAGAATTTTCTTCCCTTCCCTCTATATTTACCCTAATCTGTGATCCAGAGGCACCACTCATTCATCTTCTAATCCCTTCTACCTATCGCTCCTGTCCCCATCCCAAGTCCTCATCTCTTCTCTCACTCTCCTGGCTCCTTTCTCCTAGCCTTCAAACATACACCTATCTCCACACTCTACATTCACCCTGGCTTCTCCAAATAGCACCTCCTCTCTCTCCTCTTCTTTTCCTCCAAGCCCCGTGAGTGTGAGGTTTCTTCCTGCTGCAGCAATTTCCTCTCTTCCAATTCCTTCTTGGATCCCTTGTAATCCAAATTCAGGTTCCTCTTCTCCACTGGCACAGCCTTTACTTAGGTCACTATCAATCAGTCTCCTTCTGGCATAGTCCCAGGGGCATCTTCTGCAAACTCATTCTCCTTGATCTATCCACCACCTTTAGCACAACTGATTATTGTTACCTCCTTTCCTAACTCTGTGGACTTTCAGAATTTTTCTTCCTCCATGTTGTTACCACCTTACCACTCCAAATGATCCTTCGGAGTCTCCTTCTCCACCCATCCCAGTCAACATCCCATAAGCGCTACATAGACCCTCTTTCCTTTCTCATCTCTAGATGGCCTCAACCTACCATCTCTAAACAGGTAACTCCCAAATCTGCCTTTTCACCTAATCTATCCCCCTCACTCTAGTCTCACATCTTTGTTTTTCTGTCTCGTGTTCCTAGGTTTCTCATGGCAATTCAAGTTCAACATGGGAAAAAGAAAAAAAAAGTTCTCTCTTTTCCATCGCCATTAAGAATTGCACTGCCCCTGTGAGTTATTCAAGCCCTAAAACCTGCCATTTTTATCTCCTCTTGTCTCTCTCATCCAACACGCAAGCTTCTGTGAAATCCTTTTTTCCCCTCTCCAAAACTCACCATTTCATAGAGTTTAAGGCCAGAATGGACCACCAAGTCCTACAAAAGGTCAGATTAGATTTTACAGGCCACCACTACCCTCACACAAAACCCAACAACTGAAATTAGACCCCAGTATTACAGCCCACAGAAGACTAGATTATTGTGTGCCCCAGGCAAATGCAAGGGACCAAGGTACACCAGTGCCCAATGCTCCCACAATGGCAGTGAAATGATTAAGTGAGATATAACCTTATAATCCAGGCAAATGAGTTATACCCACACTCACTGTAGAGGAAGCTGAAACCCCGCCCTCCCCAAGATCAGTGCCAATCTGAAAATTTCTTCTCAACCCCACATATGGCCATCAGTTAGACCCTGAGCACGTGAGCAACAAATAGCCAGCCAAGAACCTGAGAGAGATAGTGAGAGAGAGAATCACTGGTGCCGCCTCAGAGCTCTGGCCTGCCCCATCCAATGTGCCACCTCCAGCCATGACCATCCCTGATTATTCAGAAAAAGAAGATAAAAACACTTTCAGAATATTTGGGAGGCAGAGGGGGGAATCCCTTCCTGACCCCCTGCCAGAGGCCAGCTGAAACCCTGAAGCATGAGCTTTTAGGAATATAAGACATAAACCTGAAGTGAGCCCCAGGGTTTTTAAACCCCTCCCTATTAACACAAGCAACCCTCAGTTTCCTCTCAGATTCTAACAACAGAACCTTGCCCATACTTTGGCAGGGCCGGCCTCTGGGGTGGGCCATTCGGGCCCCCGCCCAGGGCAACCCACCAAAGAGGACGACATGTGCAGGGTTTGGATTCCCACCTGACCTGCTGAGGGCCAGCTGGGCTGGCGGCAGGCAGGCAGCAGCGCTGGAGAGGAGGCAAGGGGGAGAGACCCAAGCTGCAGAGGGCAGTTGGACGACCAGCCATCGAGCCAGGTGATCAGGTGACTCCTCCAGAGCAGAGGTTTCCCTCTTCCCCGCTGTTCTGCGTGTGTAGCTGCTGCTGTTCCTGTCTCCCCCCACCCCCTTTCTCCTGCCCGGAGCTGCCCTGGCCACTCCGGACAGGGAGCATCCTGCTGTCTACTGGGGGCTGATGTCAGGGCGTCCCCCTCACCTGTGCACCGGATTTCCACTGAGCTGGGGTGATGGGACAGGGGGAAATCTGTGTGTGCGCTGCTGCCTCTCTGGGTCCAGAGCTGCTGGCGGCTGCATGTCTCTGAACACAAGCCTTCAGGCTCCTGACAACTGAGTGCTTTCTTAAAGAGACAGCGCACTCATACACTCAGGCACACACACACTCCCTTCAACACAACACACACTGTGTCACACACACACACACACACACACACAATCTCTCTCTCCTCTCCTCCCCCCCCCCTCCAACCCCCAACACACACAACACCAGGGCTCCCTGCATTCAGGTCACTTCCTCACCTGGGCTGTGCTGAGGCATCAGCAGCTGCTGCTCTCCTGCCGTCTCCTTATTCAACCAGGGGGGGCATGGGGCAGAGGAGCAGCAGTCCAGTGGGAGAGCGAGCAGCAATGCCAGCTGCTTTGTGCATCCAGGTCAGTTTCCCCACATGGATACAGGACGGGGATGCAGGGCTTATGGGAGCAGGAGGCAGGAGTGACGTGGGCACAGTGAAACAGTTGGGGCACAGGAGAGAGGTGCAGGGGATAGGAGTGAAGGGGTGCAGGGACTAGGGGCACAGGAGGGGAATGCAAGGGTTGGGGTGAGGGGGTATGCACAGTGTAGGAGTTTAGGGGAGCAGGAGGGAGGTACAGGCATTAGGGGTGAAGGTGGCACAGTGCAGGGGTTAGGGGGGAAGGGAGGGTGGGGAGTCCATGGGGGACCAGGAACAATGTGAGGGGGCACCACACCCATGGGGGCCAGGGGCACCAAAATGCAAGTTTGCCCCAGGTGCCATTTTCCCTAAACCTGGCCCTGTACTTTGGTCATCCCCCAACCACAAATACTGTAACCTTTTCCCTCTGGTCAATTGCTTCCACCTTGCCCCCTCCATTCTATCCAAAAAGCTGCCACCAAAATATTAAAATAACCATGTTTATTAAGACAAACCTTTGTGCCTATTTCACACACATCAATGGGATCATTATCACCACAGCATCCTGTATCCTTATCTTTATGGTGTGGATCTTCCCAAGTCTGTTAAAGGATTGAGAAACACAATAATTAATCTCCAATCACAATTCCTTAGTTTATCTATAAATTACAGAGATTAATAAAACACCAGTAAATAAAGATACAACCTTCCCTTTTTCTGGCAATAGGCATGCTTAGCTCAAGAAAGATGATAGATTTTATGAGCCTGGGTAAAATAGCTGGTAGAGCACCAGCCTTTTAATCTGAGGGTCTGGGATTAAAGTCCCTCTTCAGGTACAAATGCCAAGTCAAGGCTGGATGTGTTTCTAAAGATATGCTCAACATTTTGTTTGTTGGGTTTTTTAATTAAAGGGGATGGTTTTAAAACTTAGTTATTTCCACTTTTAGAAAAAGTTTGTCATCAATAGCTATTTTCCTGCTATAAGTGACTTTTTTTTTGGTGATTTTTATATCCTCTGAAGTAGGTAATTGCTTCAATTTGGAGATTTTTCTTTTCCATGTTTGAAGTAATGAATCTACTAGAAATGAGGGAGAAAAACACACACACACACGCACGCCCTTCCACCAAAAAATATGGATTTTAGGAAGAGGGAAAAAAGAGTCTCGTGGTGAAATTTCTTCCAAGGCACCCTTAAGTACTTCCCAACTGGTTGCTCATGAGCAAACATCTAAATCCTTATTGTCACCAAATTTGGAATTTCAGTCACTTTTTATAAACACGAAACATAAAATTTTAAATGAAATATGATCAAAGAAGTCTAAAAGTTTAAAGTGAAATAAGTCAAAGTACATGTAACTAGAGTTTAACCCAAAAACCAAAGTCCCTACATTTTTTTCCTTTGTCAAAGAGGTTAAGAGATTCCAGTTACTATTTGCACTGCCAAATATGAATGGCATCCATGAATTTACCACTTGAACTTTGTGTAAGGGGAAAAAATGTTACTACTACTTGTTTTAAGTACTTTTGAATGACAGGAAGATTGCAGCATAATCCTGTCACATAGTAGAGGGAAGTAAAACATAAATTCAAGGTTCCTTAATACTTAACTCCTTCCTGAAATAGCACACACATGCCTCAATTCTGATCAAAATTTATGGACACACTAAAGTTCTGCATAAAAAATTCCTAATTTACAAATCTATCAAACAGAAACATCCTTCTTGCAACATATTTGCATTCAGGCAATGCTCAGGATTTATAAGGCAATTTATTCAGAAGACAGGAAGGTTTCACCATTATAACAAAAATGTTACCTGAGGGAGGGCACCATAATTCCATATATAACCCTTGTGAGGGAAGATATTGGCCACATATCGAAGCTTGCCTCTCTTTATATCTTGTTTAATGGGATTCAATGGTTCCTTGGTGGCAATCTAAGCAGATTGTGAAAGAGAGAGAGAGAGAGTAAAGAATTCTAAAATGCACAGCAATTAATCCTGTACCGAACTGGGTAAGAAGTTGCATTTTGGGCAGTGGGGAGAGCAAGCTTGAGGTCTGGAAAGTATTAAAGTGCGATAGCCTCACTAATTCTTTAGGGTTATGTTCAAAAACAGACTTATTATTAATGTTTTAAGCTTTGGTGTGAAGTATTCATGGCAAAAAAAAAACTGGACCCAGACACGCAAAGCTATATCATTATAAGAAGTCTCTCATGGTCAGATACAAATACTGAAGGGGACCTAGGTTGGAAGCACTGCACTTTATGGGCCAAATTTGGCAGTAACATAAATAGGGGTCCAAGCTGATCAGACAACAGGGGTTTGACAATGACGGAAAACTGCTTTAACTGTTAGTTGTTTTCCTACACCATCTGCTTTCTCTACCCATAGTATATAAATTACACTTGTTCTGCACACTCATTCTGCACACCCAATGAACACCAAATTGGTGCAAGATTGGAAGCAGATTAAGTTAAATCAGAAAAACGCGCACTTGTTCCTAAATAGGCATCTCCACATGGGGATCTATTGCAGAATAGCTTATTCCACAATAGCTATTCTGGCCAATTTCCCCAAGTAGACAAGTCTGACTTCATGGCCTACACATGTTTTCTGACCTATTTATGCTAAGCATCGTTCCCCTCTATTCGACATTGGTGAGGCCTCATCTGGAGTACTGTGTCCAGTTTTGGGCCCCACACTACAAGAAGGATGTGGAAAAATTGGGAAGAGTCCAGCGGAGGGCAACAAAAATGATTAAGGGACTGGAACACATGACTTATGAGGAGAGCCTGAGGGAACTGGGATTGTTTAGTCTGTGGAAGAGAAGAATGAGGGGGGATTTGATAGTTGCTTTCAACTACCTGAAAGGGGGTTCCAAAGAGGATGGATCTAGACTGTTCTCAGTGGTAGCAGACGACAGAACGAGGAGTAATGGTCTCAAGTTGCAGTGGGGGAGGTTTAGGTTGGATATTAGGAAAAACTTTTTCACTAGGAGGGTGGTGAAACACTGGAATGCGTTACCTAGGGAGGTGGTGGAATCTCCTTCCTTAGAAGTTTTTAAGGTCAGGCTTGACAAAGCCCTGGCTGGGATGATTTAGTTGGGGATTGGTCCTGCTTTGAGCAGGGGGTTGGACTAGATGACCTCCTGAGGTCCCTTTCAACCCTGATATTCTATGATTCTATGTGACATACACCACCATTTAAATCATCACTGAAATTGGCCCATAGACTTCCAAAGGAGTTGCACCCATTTACACCAGGTCAGAGCTGGACATTGTGCCTCTAATTATAGGTCTCCTTTTTGAAAAAACACAAAGCATGCTCCAAAATTTGTGACTGATTGTGCAATTCTGGTTTCAGTCAGGATTTTACCCTGCATTTGGCCAAATCCTACTAGCAAAATATGGAGTAACTCCACTGAGAATGGTGATGTTTCTCCAGATGTACAGTGATGTAACTGAGCAGAATAATTTGGCCCCTGCCTGATGTTGCCAGAGTGTCTTGGAAGAGGCTGCTGGAGATGCAAAAGTGAGAATGACCTCAAGGAAGGCCAACAGGAAACTATGTGAACTGTTGGGGCAGAGTGACATGCAGGAAATGTGATCTAGTAAGAGGGAGCAGGGGAGGCAAGTTTCAATAACTTTGTTTCTTAAATTCTTTAGATCAGATAAGAAAGTCTTCCCATGAAGGGAGGAGCAGTCCAGGAGTCACAGATGTGTGGTGATCTGTGTCTAGTTTTGGCTTCCTACCATCGTCCAATCTGAAGGATGGTGTCTGGGAGCAAGGAAGGGGTTAGGAGAACAGAAACCTAATGGGCACCGATATAATCTATGCCAGAGTAGTATTGTAAGAGTTTCCATATCCCAGCAATTATTTGATCAGCTAGCACGGCAAAGTAAGGGCAGCCATTTCTTGTCTCTTGCAAGAAGTCAGAGGTGGAGAAGCCAGACAAGGATTTCACACCACTTTGGAACCTGATTCTAATGGGATGGCAGGTGTCTCTATATCGCCAGAGGTCATGCGAAGTGTTAGGTAAGAAAATAAAATACATTTAAAAGCAACCCAGATTTCAAGTTAAGCCTTTAAATAGTGCAGTGAAATTAGAACATTTGGCAAGTGGACTCAGCCTTCCCCTGATGTCATCTTAAAATGTAAGGTTGATTATTTGACAGAAGAAAAAATAGCACTATTCCTACAAGTATGAACTGTGATAGTGAACACTGTTTAAAATCCAACCTTCAAAATCATTTCAGCATCAGGAAAAAAAAGTTAAGTTCTGGACAGGGCACCAGCACAGGCAAGACTATTAACAACTTACCCCCAAACTTCCATAAAACCTTGGGGAAGGGAAATTAATATACTACCTAGGGAACAAGCTAGTTTCTGTACAATCTAGGAAGTGTTTTACCTACACTATTAATGAAGCATGCCTACGCCTTTGTTTTGTGACACTGCAGAGGAATGCTCCAGTCAGGCTCTGCTTTTAAAATTTCAGAAGCTCATTTCCCAGGAAGAAAAAAAAAACATCAAAAGTAACTAAGTGCCAACAACTGCTCTTAGATGAAAGATGATGCTTTTCAAGTGCCAATACAGAGAGGTCAAGATTAGGACTGGCACACTATAATTTATTCACCGATAAAGCTCATGGAGGGATTAAATCTTTTGAATCCAAAGTTAAATAAATTACTGTATCTGTTTATATGAGAGGAAGATAAATTGCAGGATGGTGTCCTGAACTCAAACATTTTTAGGACCTGTTCTGCCACTCGTATTCATGTTGAGTAGCACCTTACACTCCATCTTGAAATCAATGGGGTTATTGAGGAATAAGGAAATACTCAATGTGAGTAAGGGAGACAAAACTAGGCCCTTAATTTTTTTAACTACAGGAAAAACGTCAATATTAATAACTGCAAAAGAACATTCTAGTAATAAGAATGCTACATATAAGGATTAAACTGACTTTCTAAAACGTTGGAAACCATTACACCACCATCAATTCTGCAAATATCTATATATTTAATAAACCAAGGTTGTTTTTTTAATTACCTCCATTTTAGCATTTGACCAGCGAGGCACTTCTACAACCATGTTAAACACTACCTAAAAAGAAAAAAAATTGAAGTATTTAAAATAAAGTTAAGTTGGTGATAAACATTTTGTGTGATAAGTTATTTCTTCCGTATCTGACAGCAATATTTGCCGACACTAACAACTCAGGCATTTAATTTTCTAGATGCAACATGTTTACAACACTATGGTTTCTCACAACATTATTCCATCTTCCCCCAATTAGAAGACAGGGTAACCGCTAAGACAGACGCAGAAATCTCCATGATGCTTTTCAGTCTGGTCTATGATACAGCTCTTCACACAATGCTCAATTTGCCTGTGGAACCCATGGCCACAGAATATCATTGAAGCCCACAGCTTAGCAGGATTCAAAAAGGATTGGACATGATCGCCTTCTATGATGAGATTACTGGTTCTGTGGATGAAGGGAAAGCAGTGGATGTGTTGTTTCTTGACTTTAGCAAAGCTTTTGACACGGTCTCCCACAGTATTCTTGTCAGCAAGTTAAAGAAGTACGGGCTGGATGAATGCACTATAAAGTGGGTAGAAAGTTGGCTAGTTTGTCGGGCTCAACGGGTAGTGATCAATGGCTCCATGTCTAGTTGGCAGCCGGTGTCAAGTGGAGTGCCCCAGGGGTCGGTCCTGAGGCCAGTTTTGTTCAATATCTTCATAAATGATCTGGAGAATGGTGTGGATTGCACTCTCAGCAAATTTGCGGATGATACTAAACTGGGAGGAGTGATAGATAAGCTGGAGGGCAGGGATAGGATACAGAAGGACGTAGACAAATTGGAGGATTGGGCCAAAAGAAATCTGATGAGGTTCAATAAGGATAAGTGCAGGGTCCTGCACTTAGGACGGAAGAACCCAATGCACAGCTACAGACTAGGGACCGAATGGCTAGGCAGCAGTTCTGCGGAAAAGGACCTAGGAGTGACAGTGGACGAGAAGCTGGATATGAGTCAGCAGTGTGCCCTTGTTGCCAAGAAGGCCAATGGCATTTTGGGATGTATAAGTAGGGGCACAGCGAGCAGATCGAGGGACGTGATCGTCCCCCTTTATTCGACATTGGTGAGGCCTCATCTGGAGTACTGTGTCCAGTTTTGGGCCCCACACTACAAGAAGGATGTGGAAAAATTGGAAAGAGTCCAGCGAAGGGCAACAAAAATGATTAGGGGTCTGGAACACATGACTTATGAGGAGAGGCTGAGGGAACTGGGATTGTTTAGTCTGCGGAAGAGAAGAATGAGGGGGGATTTGATAGCTACTTTCAACTACCTGAGAGTGGTTCCAGAGAGGATGGTTCTAGACTATTCTCAGTGGTAGAAGAGGACAGGACAAGGAGTAATGGTCTCAAGTTGCAGTGGGGGAGGTTTAGGTTGGATATTAGGAAAAACTTTTTCACTAGGAGGGTGGTGAAACACTGGAATGCGTTGCCTAGGGAGGTGGTGGAATCTCCTTCCTTAGAAGTTTTTAAGGTCAGGCTTGACAAAGCCCTGGCTGGGATGATTTAATTGGGGATTGGTCCTGCTTTTGAGCAGGGGGTTGGACTAGATGACCTCCTGAGGTCCCTTCCAACCCTGATATTCTATGATTTTATCTAGATGAAATGGATATTTAAAAATTAAACGGGAGTTTTGGAAGGAATATAAACTCAAGCATAAACACAGAACAAAATAACCCCACATACTCTATCAAGACACTACAGTGCAAATGCTTTACCCTCTGGGGAGAGGGTAAGAGAACAAACACCACATGACAGATGCATAATTACAGTGCTAAATGCACTAGTGGAAGATACTACAGAGATGAGTGTGATATGAGTATCTAAGAACCAACAGAGAACAGAATAGGGCAAAATCTAACCTCTAATTAATGCAGGTTAAGAGGAAATTATCCCTGGGAGCAAATTATCCCATAATTGTTTACTGCAGGGGTTTCTTGCGCCTTAATTTGAAGCAGCTGGTACCGGCCGGTGTTGAGCGTAGGATACTGGGCAAAACTACTCTGCTCCATATGGCAATTCCTGTGTTCCTATGCCTTATTTTCTGTGCGACAAGGTGGGTGAGGTAATATCTTTTATTGAACCAACTTCTGTTTGTGGGAGAGACAAGCTTTCGAGCTTACCCAAAGCTCTTCTTCAGGTCTGGGAAACTAAGGCCAAGTCTACCCTACAAACTTACATTAGTATAACTATGTCACTCAGAGGCGTGAAGAATCCACAACCCTAACTGACAGTTATACCGACCCAAACCCTGGTGTAGACAGCGCTACTTTGATGGGAGGGCTTCTCCTGTCAACACAATTACCAGCTCTTGCGGAGGTGGATTAACTATGCCAACGGGAGAAGCTCTCCCATCAGCATAGTATTGTCTTCACTGAAGCTCTGCAGCAGTGCTGCCCCAGAGTTTTAAGTGTAGAATCATAGGACTGGAAGGGACCTCGAGAGGTCATCTAGTCCAGTCCCCTGCACTCAAGGCAGGACTAAATATTATCCAGACCATCCTTGACAGGAGTTTGTCCAACCTGCTCTTAAAAATCCCCAATGATGGAGATTCCACAACCTCCCTAGGCAATTTATTCCAGTGCTTAACAACCCTGACAGTTAGGAAGTTTTTCCTAATGCCCAACCTAAACCGACCTGGCTGCAAGACCTGTAGGCCTGCCCTATCTCAAAGTGTCACTGCTAAATATAAGGTTTGAACTGATTGTTTAGCATAAGTAGTTAATACATATCTCAAGGGACGATTCAAAGTGAAGTGGTCCATTAACACCCCTCTAGTCATAGGGAGAGAAAGGGTGGAGGGCTGTTAGTGGGTGACAGAGTGTTATAAGAAAGCATAAATCCAGTGTCTCTATTAAGACCATGATTTTTAGCGTCTAAGCTCCCAGGCTTGTCTTTTGAAAGCACTGTGCAGGTTTCTTTTGAGGATGAGGACTGATAGGTCAGGTAGAGAATAATCACTTGGTGAGAAGTGTTCACCCACAGGTGATGTGGTGTTTTTGTCTTTTAATAATTTCCTGTGTGAGTGCATTCATTCTGCGTAACAGAAATGTCAGAAAACAAAGCAACGGCAAAAATAAGAATATTTATTCGTGGTGTATTATTGATGATAACATTTCTGTTTACATTAAAGATGCATCACAGTGCTGCTGCTCCACTCAATGACAGACACACCACTCCTTTGTAGAAACTAAGGTGATGTCTACACAGCGCACCTTACAACAGTATGGCCGTGCCCCTGCAGCCACGCCGTTGTACGGTGCGGTGTGCAGCTGCTCTTTATTGCCAGGAGAGAGCTCTCCCGGCGACAAAATAAAACCACCTCCAATGAGGGGTGGCAGTGTCCTCATCAGGAGCGCGGCTCCTGCCGACAAAGCACTGTTCACAACAGTGCTTTTAGTGATTCAAACTCTTGTTGTTCAGGGGGGTGTTTTTTCACTCCCTTCCCCCCGAGCGACACAAGTTTTAACGACGAAAGTGCTAGTGTAGACAATGCCAAACATGACTTCTTAAAAAGAAAGATGAAATGCCAAACTGACTTCACTGGAAGTCATTGCACCAGGCTTGAATTTGTCCCAGAATGTCACCTTGCCTAGGACCCTAAGAGACACTTCTTACATGAATATAAAAAGTGTAAGAGACATTGCAACATCTTTGGGGACCACAATGTATTGAGTTGAGGAATGTTTTTTGTATTATTGTGGGCCAAGGGTTGTATTCAACTCCTGGGGGATGGCTATGACAGCTTCTCCAGGAAATAAAAACAGTGGGGGTGGTGATTAAGGTGAATCACTCACGTTGTAAACACCTCCAGAAAGATATCTCCCCCCGAGAAGATTTGCATTTACCAGTTCAAACTGCTTTTTCCAGAGACCAAAAGACAAAGAAAGGGCTTTTGGTATAAAAAAGGCTGAGTTTAAACTAACACATGGCTTTCTTTCAATTCAGCAAACAGACAGGACCTTGGGTCCTAGGAGAACCCAACCCCTGGAAGGATTGGAAAGACTGACATCTACCAGAGCCCTATGCTGGAGTTGGAGTGACCTTTGATAAGCATGTAGGAACTTCAATTGTTTTTATATGTTTCCTCTGTGATGCTTTTACCTTAAGAATAGCTGTGCTTACTTAGAAAGAGCTGTGGGATAAACTGTAACTGCTGGCAATATGCTGTTCATAGCCTTCAGACAGAAAGCATCATACAGATTCTAGCTGTTAGCCAGACTGGCTTGCTGGGGATATCACAATGAGGTGTGGAAGGACTGCAGGCCTAACCCCCAGTCTGGACGGAGAGACACACAGGTCTCCACACAAGCGAGGTGATTGCTGGGAGCCTAAACCTAAAGTGGGTGCTTAAAGAAGACTGGTTTGTGGGGGAGGGTGTCAAAGGCACAGTTAACCCAGAAACTGACATGAAGTACCAGGATTTTTGCACCTAGTGATCTGCTATATTAATTAACTAACAAATACATTTCCAGAGCTGATACAATAGTCTGATTAACGCCAGCCTCTGCAGTTCCAAATTTGTACCCTCTTCCCCAAATTTGAGAGATGAACTAAAACAAGCAAGAGGGAATCTCAATCGTCACCTCTCACTGATTTTTCCTCAAGGTCACAAGTAATTCACAGTCCTCTCACAGCCAGAAGATCCCAAAACACATTCTATACTAATTTGTATAACGGTCATGTCCACAATGCGCTGTTCGCATTCATAAGACGGAATCCATCTCCTGAAAAGTCAACAACCTAAGATAATAAGCAAGGAAGAGAGCACAGAGTCCTTAAGCATCATTTCAGTGAGAATATTCCATGGGTAAAGAGCATCTTGAAGAAAGAGAACATAGTTATGAAAGAAGGGTTCAGAGCTGCCAGCATAGAAGGAGAGATAATAGGGATGGAAGTGTGATAAGAGACAAAAGCAGATAAGGGCAGGATTGCGAGGAGACAATTATGGGGATCGTCTGACAACCATCTCTAACTCTCCCCCAGAACTATTGGGCTTACTGCACTTATGGTGGACAGGCTCTCTCAGTTGGGGACAGATAGCAAAACACTATTTAACAGGCCCACTCCAAAAATGCTAAGGCCAATTCTGGTGTGGAGCTCTTAAATAAAATTTAAAAAAAAAAAAAAAAAAAAAAAAAAAGCTAACAAGACTAAATAATCATTTTGACTTTCATAATTACAACAAGAAAAGGACCTATAAAGTCTTGCTGAAATATTACAGGATAAACTTTTATTGCCACCAGAACCTGTTGTGAACGAGACTGCAGGAGATTTATCCATACACCTGTGTTGTAAATGTGCATTTTCCTGACTGCATCTGTAATTGTGGCTGCTGCAGAATATAGAGATTTTTTAAAAACTTAAATTCATCAAGAAGTACTTGAGGCCTGCAGTGAGTCAAGGAAGACTCTTAGGGCCAGAACCTCACCTAGCGTAAATTGGTGTAGCACAAATTATTTCAGTGAAGCTACATTGATTTATCACAGACAAGAATCTGGCCCTCAGGATTTCTGATATCGATTGAACACAAATGGTCAAGAGCACTAAATATAACAGCCTAATAGATTAATTCATATGCAAAAACAAATAAAAAGGCCTCTGGAAAGGCTGAGCTGCCCAAGTTTCAGCTGCTGCGGATGTTTACAAGAGTTTAATAGCTTCATGCAATCCTTATGTTTAAAAATAAAAACAGTTTGTTTATGGGACAATCAATTTTTTCCAGGGATGAACCAGAGCCCTTGCCCTGCGTGCAGAGGGTTCATTACGGGATGGTTTTAATCGGGATTAGGGAGGTATGTACAGGAGGATTTGACAGCTGGAGATGAAAGGGAAGAGAGAAAAGGCTGCTTATTCCTCTCTCATATATTCTACGTTGTCTCTTCTCTTTTTGTCCCCTCACTTTCTCTTCTCCATTCTCCTCTCCCTTCCTTTCCTAGATTTCACCCTTGGATCTTCCCAGCATCCCCTCTTATTCTCTCCATCAGACAGACTCAGTCCTGCCTTTCCACCCATGAATATCTCTTGCTTCCACCATCCCTTGTACCTTGCCACAACATGCTGCCCCCCCGTTACAGGCGAAGCAAGCGAAAGTACAGATGCCAACCCTGGTCTGAGGGGTACCTCCTGTACATGGTGAGCACCCTGTAGGCTCACCCCTGGGAGCAATGCCCCAGACTCCACATGGTGCAGACTCTCATACGTGTGTGTGAGGGGCTTCATGGAGGGCAGGCTGTATGATAGACCTGGATGGAGGTGGTTCCTGAGGTGCATATTTGTTCACACCGCCTACTTACAGTTTCACCAGCTCCGTTGGGTGGTGGCTTCTTTGGAAGACCAGTCTGGTGGGGCTTAGGGCAAAAACAGGACAAAACAGTTTTTTGTAACACAGACAAGGACAGCCTATGTTAGCTGGATCCTCACAGTTCTCAGGGACACACAGATTCTCTACTTATATATAAGAACCGAGACTGTATTGTTCATTCACATTAATATAGAGTGCAGTCATTTTTGCTTATGCTCCATTATATACACTAGGAGCTGAGAGGGGGAATCAATGGTTGCAAAGTGGAGAAAAGTTAAAGCATTCCATTTTCTAGTTTCTAAAATGCAATATGCCAACAGGAAAAAACAATTAAAAAATATTTAGTAGTATCCCTTAAATTACAATATTTTGTCTATGACATATAAGAGCAACCCATAGCCAAAGAAGCAGTTTCAGGAAGGGCAGAAGAAGGAGGAAAGAGGGCTGCAAATAGTTTACTTGAAGAAATCTGTTTTTGGCTCCTTTCCTGGACCACCTCCCTACAAGCTGCCCTCTGGCTTGAAGTGTCCCTTCTGACAAACAACCCTCTTCCTCTCTTGGTAAATCATCCTTTCCCTGCTGAGCTGCTCACTTCCTTCCCCAGTCCTCTGAGCTCCTGATCATGTGAGGTCAGTGGCTGTGGGGCAGGGATTAGAACCTATTTTGAATGGGTGGGAGGGGGTGAAGAAATTTGATTTTTGCCTAGGGGGATGGGAAGTTGAGAGTTTAGGGGCTGCTGTGGAACTTTTAAAGGGATAAACCAATTTTGAGTAGAAGAGGAAGCAGAATGCAGGGCAGCCTGTGCCGAGAATGAGGAAGAGAACAAAACTGATAGGAAGAGGAGGAGATAAAATGAGGAACAAAAAGGATGGTGAGTTTTCCCAGGAAAAGTCTGCAGTAACTCTAGCACTTGTACAGCAAAGGGCTTTTGGAAAATATAATTTAAAAAAAAAAAAAAGCATTCTGGACCTGCTGACATACCTCTCTCAAGCTTTGTAACATGACAAGGGCAAAGATAGAAGACAACAGCTCTACTTCAACTACTTCTCTTCCGTAACTATTTAACGCAGCTGCTGCTCATTTGTGATTTTACAACTCTCATCACAGGCCGTACATTCATAAGTGGCAGCCTGAGCCGAAGTTCTAAGGGAGAGTGAACAGAGCAAGCCACAGCCCAGTGCCTTTAACTACAGAAGAGAAAAGAGATGAAAAGAAGGACTATCATGAAACATGACCACAAATATATGGAGATATGCTTACTATGGACTTGTTCACAATATGAGCCCCATCCTCAACGTATCACTTGCTATGAGGTGCTGGCCAATGAAAATCAAACCAACAATCTCCAGCTATATCTAGAGATCAAACATTCTGGCCTGAAAGACAAGCCTCTGGAGTTTTTCCAGTATAACTTGACAAAGCTAAATGGCCAAAAAAGTACAATGTCCACTCTGAAGTCAACAAGCAGACATTTCATCTTGCGAGTCTTTGCACTGAAAAGCAAAGGGGAGTCTGATAGCACAAGGGAAGAGTTTTTACTTCAAGCTCACTGTACCAAGAATTGGTTTTAGTGATGTTCAGTGACAAGATAAGCAAGTAACTGGACACTTTAGCGTTGTGAAAAGACCCAGGACCAAGAAGAATCTCTGCCACTGGTGAAAATGTAGCATCAATCTTCTCAAGCTTGAAGCAACTATTTATTTGCAATTAAGTCTTATTAATTCACTGCTGTGGCTTCCTTGGCAAACTCTCTCTCCTAGGTTAGATATTTATCTGGTGGCGGAGTGCAAGACAACTTCATTTGTTCTCAGTCTCTGCTAACCTGCCCAACTGCAGGGGAAGTTTTTCAAATATCGTATGGAAAGCGTTCTTGAGTGGGAACATTGTGATGGTCTCCACAAATGGAGCACAAGCAATGACTTGGCAGCACTTATAACTGCTTTGTAGCTCCAATGGCTCCTTGTATAGTCCAGGAGGCCCTAATCACAAGGAAATCACCAGCACATCTGAAAAACATAAAGGATGCTGCTGGGAAGACAGTTAACTTCCTTAGAGCTTATCCCATGATTTCTAATGTTTTTGCTGTACTGAGTGATCAATGCTGCCAAGTTCCTCCTTCACACTGGTATGTCTTGGCTTTATCATGAGAAAGCACCGATACACCTTTTTGAACTCCCTCCCGAAGTGCCTGTCTCTCTGTCAAGTCACTCACAAACAAAACATCAAAGGCACATACAATGATGAGCTGGTTAGAAGCCCTTTCAGTGCAGCTGGGAGCAACATTTCAGATTCGTCTTTCAAAGACAAGTATGGCTTCTAGGAACTTGCCCGCAACAAGACACTAAGGGTATGCCTACACTTCAATCAGACAACCCCAGCTGGCCCAGGCTAGCTGACTTGTCACGGAGTCCTAGAGCCGAAACATCTACACTGCAATTAAACAGCCCCTTAGCCCAAGCCCTGTTAACCTGAGCCACCTGGCACAGGCCCGCCATGGGGTTTTTAACTGCAGTGTAGATATACGCTGAAGACCACAGAACCAGCCCCGGACAGAATTGTGACTGCAACTATAGGAAGAATATCCAGCATTCACAATGGAGATTTGAAACTTTTGATGCTTTTCACATCTACTTACCTGGGCGAGAGTGAATTTTCAGTGCTTGTAGTACTTAAAACAAAGCACAGGTTCAGATTACAAAATGGTAATGATCTGAGACAAAAGGTAATTATCTCCCCTAACATCTGGAAAGCAGCCATACCCAACTCGTTAAGTAGTTCAAATATATAAATAGTTTCTTTATTCTCTTTTCCATGCTAGCAATTACAGTAGTTACACAGGGTTGACGTGACTGCAAATCTGAGAGTAAATCAGAGTTTGGAAAGGGAGATGGCCCACGATATGGCCTCACTACTATATGGCCTCACTACTATATGGCCCACGATATGGCCTCACTACTACTACAAGATGCCCCATACCAAGAAAAAGTTGGGGAAACCTTTTATTAGAACAAACCAAAGCAAGCTGATCTTGCAAACTGCTAAGATGTATGTCCCTACTTCAGTGAAGAACTGAATTAAGTACATCAAAAGACAGATCAATATTTTCTAGTCCCCTTTTCAATATCACAAGTGCTCAGAACAATTTTAAATAAATCTGATAAACTGAGGCGACTTATGCCAAATTACTTCTATTTTCTATATCTAAACTGACATTGGATATACATGATTTACCAAAGAAACACTTGGCTAGTATAATTTAACACATGCTTTTAGGAGGCACCATACTGCTGGAAATGCCAACAAATAAGCAAGATCCTGAGCACATGTGGTTATTAAAAAAAGCTATGCCACTTTTCATGGGATTAAGAAAGGTATCCAGTTTGGTTATCTACTGTACAATTTGCATCCATAATGTCTCTTGCCTTTTCAGCTGAGTATAGTATTCCTGTCCTGAACTGCTGTGTAATATTAGTGGGTGATGTTAAAAAGTTTCTATGCTTCATCCTAGACATGGCTATGTTTTAAAAAGGTGAGCAAAGTAATTCTTTTATTTCTATCTATCTCTGAGTGAGTGAATTACACGCTCAGATTTTGTAATATACCCACTTTTGTGAAGCATTTTGGGATCCTTTTGGATGAAAGGAAACATATGTAAGATATTGCAAAAACAATACTCAATGAAGTTAAACGTCTAAATAAGCACTATATTAGACTGATCCTGCGAGGACATCTGTAGCGTCAGGGCTCTAGACAGCACATAGCAAACGATGTTGTTTTAGTCAAGTTTAAAAAAATTTCCACTAAATGAGAAAAATATTAACATATAAATATTAACGTTACAGCTCAGAAGTTTCATATAGTTTTAACCATTTTTTAGATTAGGCTCTGCAAGATGATCAGGATCAGATATTGTCACACACTGCTCATACAGATAAGAAACAGAATACATGACTGCATGCTAGAGTTATAATTCACAGCATATGCCATGTGAGTGCATGCCTCATCACCCATTTTCAGCAGCCATATAGCTCCTCCTTACATTTTATCTTTTATTCGCGTTTATAAATGACTGTGCACCTACTTAAATAATTCTTAAGTCAGCATTAGAAAAAAGCCTGAAATCTAAATAGTACATATAACTGGTGTTTATGGGTTAAATGAATTATGAGTGAGAGAGAATTAAGGTGTATGTGTGAGGATGGTACACAGGACCATACCAGTGGCAGGAAATAATATTTCAAATGCTGCTAGAAACCAGACCATCAGAGTGGCTCTGTCGAGTTAAAATGCCATTTATCGGTATTTGAAATACAATTGATTGGTCACAGAGATACTGCCTAATAATTGCTGGTTATTCAGAACATATTTCGGTGCCTAAATAGGGATTAAAGAGCCCATCTTTAAGAACCCGTGTTTGAAAATCTGGGCCTTAAAATGTGACTTGTTTCTTTCGCATTCTACTTAAAGTGATTCCATGCCCCCGCTTAGGTCCCAAGACAACGTTTACTAGAAACTATACAATTAAAAGAAGACTCCTGCACAAACATTCACACAAACCAACCTTGGGTACTCGTTCTCCCTCTAACCAGCAGCAATTCTGAGCACCCGCACAGGGCACTTTCCTCGACTGTGCACATCTGCACATCCCAGAAAAGCACATGCCTTCAGTCCAAAACACAGCTGGAAAGTCTGGGTTTTGGCCCATCATACTTAATGTCCCTTTAACGCAGCAGTTTTCAACCTGTGGTCTGCAGACCCTTGGGGGGTCTGCACACTATGTCTGTGATTTTCAAAGGGGTCTTTACCTCCATTAGAAACTTTCTAGGGGTCCGCAAATGAAAAAAGAGGTTGAAAACCACTGCTTTAACAGAAAAGATTTCTAATTGTTTTTATTTTACTCTGCAGTCAGAGCAGCTAGTGAATCTTTTACTAAGAGAGTTTACTTGAGCAGGCTTCTGTATGTAATAGGAGAAAATACAATGCATCAACTTTACAACTGTCAGAAGGAAGCTTCTACTGAAAAATATAAAAACACTTGCATTTTAGAACATTTTGATTAATAAATAAAAACTGACTTTTTTTGCCCATTTGATCAGGAGATTTAAAATCCCTTTGAGGTCCCTCGTCCCATGGCATTTGTATTTGAAGGTTTATCAGTTGTATTCAGTGAAAGATGCATGGTACTGAACAGCTCTCATTTTGCCCACCATGATTGAAAGCCCCATTCTAATGTGTCCATTACAACTAGAGTACAGCAAAATTACATTTCATGAAAAATAATTTCTAACTGTACCTCACTTCCATTAGTCTTTGATCTCTTCGCAGGAACCTCCTTATCCTATACAGAAAAAAAAAAATTAGCATTTAAAACTCTCACTTACGGGAGTCGAATCCAAAATATATTCATGTTAGAGAAAAGAATACCACGGTGTCTGTATAAATAACTACTACACTGTAGATTCTACACAGACTATATTAGTAGTTTTTAAAAGGGCTTGAAAAATCCACTCATGAGTGGCAAGCTAGTCCTTGAGAATATGGGGAGGAGGACCTAAGCCATCAATTTCTCTATAACTGTAACTTTCATTTTAAAAACATTTAAATTTCCTAATGGTTGTAAGGCTATAACCTCCCAAATGTGAACTGATGCATTTTCATCTTCCTGAATCAGAAATGGACAAATCTCCTTTCTTTGTCAAGCACCAGCTGAGTGAAATTAAGACCGGTCAGTTTCAGTGCTGCTTGACAGATCCCTGTAGACAGCCACAAAACTGTTACGAACCAGGTCAGTTTCATTCTGCTGCTGCTGATTGCAAAGGCTGTGAACTGCATTATAAACAGCAGCAGGCATTGGAGTTATTCACAAGCGAGGAGGACCCTCAAGACAGAGGCTGGAGGAGAGGAAGAGTAGCAGAGGCCTCTTCATCCTCCAGTCCCCTTGCAGCATCTAGGAGACTGGGAGAGAGATCAAAGTAGTGAAGACCCATTCTCTGCCAGCAGCCTGGAGGCTCTGGAGGGACAGAAGAAACAGAAATTTTTTCCCTTGTCCAGCAGCCAGAATGGGAGGATCTTCAAATTAATCAGACATCCGCTTGCCAGAGGCAAGTTTAAAAGAAGACTGAAAGGAGGATGCAGGGAGAGCATCCTAGTGGAAATGCCAGCACCCTCCTCCCTCCCAGCAGCTAAAGATGCTAAGAGGTGCTAGTAAAGTTAGGGCCCCTGGACCTTCCTTGGAAGGCCTTCCAACTCTTGTCTTTCTCACCAACCTCTCACCAGCAAGTTTAGTCCTCCCTCACAAAGGCATCAGGTACACTTTTCAAGCCCTGGTTTTAAATGATTAAACAGAATGATATTGATGTAGCATTTATCTGTTTAGAAAAACCCCTCTGGACACATGATAGAGTTGCAGATTTTTCTCAGTGTTCCAGCTACAAATCAACCAAACAGTTGAGGCAACAAACCTTAAAGGCTGAAAATTTCCCAAACTATTTTGTTTTTGAGTATGCCATAATAAGCAAACCTCTTCTCAGACTAAACTGAAGGCTGGCAATTTTCACAGATGACGTAGAAAACAGGCATTTCACTATAGCAATAATGAAACTCCAGGGAACGTGGCTAACAATACATGAAAGTGCTTGGTTGCACCTCTTGCCTTGTAATTCTCCAAAGGTGTGATTACCACTCCTCTCTTGGGCATTATTGCTGCCTTCAAATTACAGCACGCCTTTTGGGAATTAAAGAAATATACCATTCACATAAATATGTATTGTGTAAGCCTCTTCTGCTGCAAAACTGCTGGTACTATAGAAAAATAGCAATTTACATGGGTTTGGTGAAACACAAAGAGACTTAGGAATAGTAACAGTAGAAACTGTATTCTAGATTAGTGCACATAAGCACAGAATTTTAACATCTTACCAAAAGATATGGTGGACTTCTCATCATTTGAAGTCTTTAAATCAAAACTGCATATCTTTCAAACACACACACTCCAGTTCCACCACAAATTAAACTCAACACAGGAATTACTGGGTGAAATTCTACAGTCTGTACTATAGAGGAAGTCACACAAAATCATAAAGGTCCCTTCAGGTCCTAAAATATATTAATTTATTTTAGTAATTGCTAAAAATAAAACAAGATTTCTATTGAAAAGAAAAATCCACCTGCTTTTGACCATTAGAGAACACAACATCCATCATTTCAAGAAATAATAACTGCGTTTGAGTCTAACATATACCTCTTTAGATCCAGCAAACAGAGGAATGTCATGAAACGGGGAAATATATTTACCCTCCGCATTCTCTGCGAGACAAAAAAAGTGTTACAAATCTAAACCAAACATGCTGAAAGATGTCCACATTACTAATAAATATGTCCCTATTGCTTCCATCATTACAGACAGACAAGGGTCTATGGGTATTTTAAATTGAAACACTGCTTGGCCAGGGGATTTATGTTGTAACAAAGCCTTTTCTGGAGTCAAACTCCAAATTTTACAATAAAACGGTCAATTTAAGGGACAAACCAAAATCAGAACTTTCAGCTTTGGCAGCTATACTGTGCCCTTCTTTCCTCTCTTTAGCCTGCTCATTCCTTTGAGCCTAACTGGCAAAATGAACTATGTAAAGATGTCAATAACCTTGTATTTTTCCTACACAGAGCCACTAATGGAGAGGAAATGTCATAAGACATGTATAGAGAAAACCAGTTCCTAGGTTACCTAGGATTTTAGTCATACTTCAAATTTCTTTTTCAGCAGCTAATAATTTCTTCATGATCAAGATATTTTTTAAAACAAAAATTTCAGATAGCAGCTAAAATACTGCAGCTATTAAAACTTTACAGTATTCCCTTAGCATGGCTTGTCATTTCAAATAAACTGAATTTCATATCAATAAAGCAAACATTCACCGCTAAACAGCTTATACCAATTCTGACCAGCAATATACATTAGTTAAACCTTAACTGCTCAGACATTTTGTTTTAAAAGGAACAATGACAGACTCTAGGGTTTCAGAGTACACTCTAGGGTACAATTCTGGCCTCACTGATGTCCATGGCAAAATTCTAATGGGCTTCCATGAGGCCTTTCCCCCTCCCTTCTCACATGCAAGCAGACTTCTAAGTAGACAGGAGGAGTGCCCAAACTTTGTCTAATTCAGGGACACATTTTGAGCTTGCCAAGAGCTCAATGACTGAGCCAAATTTGCAAAAAAAATAGAGCAGTCAATAGAAAGATGCAAGTCTTAGAGGCCACAAATTCCAGCACCCATTGCTCCCTCCTGATCAGGTGGCATTATTCATATTAAAAGAGTGTGTGGACATGGGCCCTCTTTGGCCTATGGACTGCACTACATCTACCCCTGAAACACAGAAACAATTGTTATGCAAACGTTGTACAAATATGGTGTTACATTCCAGGAAATAAAAGATAAAGTTTAGCTATAGATAGGGCCCTACCAAATTCATAGCCATGAAAAATGCATCACAGACCATGAAATCTGGTCTCCCCCAGCAAAAACTGGTCTTTTGTGTGCTTTTACCCTATACTGTACAGATTGCACAGGGAGACCAGCATTTCTCAAACTGGGGGTCCTAACCCAACAGGGAGTTGCAGGGGGTCACCAGCATATTTTAGGGGGGTTGCGGTATTGCTACCCTTACTTGTGCGATGCCTTCAGAACTAGGCAGCTGGAAGAGCAGTAGCTGTTGGCCGGGCGCCCAGCTGTGAAGGCAGCGCCCTGGCAGCAGCAGCGCAGAAGTAAGAGTGGCAATACCATACCATGTCACCCTTACTTCTGCGCTGCTGCCTTCAGAGCTGGACGGCTGGAGAGTGGCGGTGGCTGACTGAGGGCCCAGCACTGCAGGAAGCAGCATAGAAGTCTGGGTAGCAATACCATACCGTGCCATCCTTGCTTCTGCTAATGGCGGCTGTACCTTGAGAGTGGGGCTCCCAGCCAGCTGCTGCCACTCTCCAGGTGCCCAGCTCCAAAGGCAGGGCCACTGCCAGCAGCAGCGCAGAAGTAACAGTACCGCAATCCCCCCTACAATAACCTTTCAACCCCCTTCCCTCACCAACTCCTTTTGGAGTCAGGACCCCTACAATTACAACACCATGAAATTTCAGATTTAAATAGCTAAAACCATGAAATTTACGATTTTTTAAATCCTCTGACTGTTAAATTAACCAAAATGGACAGTGAATTTGGCAGGGCCCTAGTCATAGGCCACTGTTCAAACTGAAGTGACAGTCACTAGATCGAGCCTATCGCACCCGACCTCTAGTGCAGTCAGCGTGACAGATTTCTGACAGGGTGCAACTGACCATTTACATCTGTCCATTTCTCTCACAGCAATGTAAATCAGAAGTGACTCCATTGAACGTAATGGAATCATAATGGTATAAAAATCAGTGTGAAGAGCAAAATCAGAAAGTGGCTTTTTAAAAATCTTCATAACTATTAGAAAAAGGTAGTGTGAAATTGAAACTAAACACACCAGCTTTTTGTTTGCAATGTTGGTGTAATCATGTTGTCCCAGGGCCTTAGAGACAGGAGGTGGGTGAGGCAAAAGAAGCTGGTCCAAGAAAAGATATTTCCCCTCCACATGTCACACGAGGTTTTTCTGTCTTGACTTATGTCTTAGAGCTTCGTTCATACTTTCATACATGCTGACTGCTCAGTGGGCCGTCAGTAAAATAGATGTCCTCATTTCAAATGCAAATTTCCCTTTACTATGAGCATATTTGGAGCAGTCATTATTGCATCAGGAGAGTAGACTCACCACTGTTATTCCTGCTAAAGTAATGAAACTCATGCACCACTTTAAAAGTTTCCTACACTTTTTTTTTTTTATATTTGTAATGGTCTTCTCTTCTGGGTTGTGTGTTTTGCCCCTTGGGGGGGGCTGCTGGCGGCTGAAAGGCCCTCCCTGCCACAAGTCTCACCCAGTGGGTCGCAAGAAACTTCTTCATACTGGATTAATTTTAGGGTGCTTTTTTTAAAGTCACCCTCTGGGGAGACAAGCCCTCAGCTCTTTCTCTGGGACATTCAAATTCCCTGCAGGGCTGGAGACAGAGCCCTCAGCATAAGCCTAGGAGGGGCTAATGCATCTAGCCACATCCTAGTCTTTATTCACTTGTAGCAAAAGCCTGTAGGTTCCACCCCAATGCTCCAGCGCCCCCCGGGGGACACAGCAACAGGGGGTGCCCATGTTAACGCCCCCGGCCAAGTTTCCTAGTTAAGCTCTAAGGCATGTCCTGGGCGAGGGGGGGGGGAGACCCTGGCTTTCTCCATTCACCCTCTTTAAGGAGCGGCCCCCAATTACGGCTGGCAGGGGGCAGCGCCCCTGAGCTCTCCGCCGGGCGTAGAACGCAGCGCCGCCCCGCGTTCCACCGCGCCCCCCGCAGCTCCCCGGCCACGGGCGGCGGCGCCTGGAGCCCCTGCGGGGCTGCTACTCACTAAAGTAGAGGCGGTACTCGGGCGAGTGGGGCCGCCCCCGCGGCTCCGTGCCGAACTGGGCCATGGTGCTGAGCCAGCTGCAGCGCGGCAGCGGCCGCACCAGCCGCCTCCGCCTTCCCGCTCCGGCGTAGGAGCAGCTCCGAGCCGGCAGCAGCGGCGGCGGCAGCAGCAGCAGCAGCCCCCGCCAGGCCCGCCCGAGCCCCGCACGCATGCTTGCGCCTGCCACGGCTCCCTCCGCGTCCTGCGCCCGCCCGGCGGGGGAGCGGAGAGTCTGAGCATGCTCGGTGGCCGCCGCTCAAGCCGCTGCCCTGGCTGGCTCTGCCGCGCCCCGGTGCAAAAGCGGGGTGCGGCGGGGAAGCCGGAGGGGCGGGGAGGGGGCAGAAACAGGGGCAGCCGGCGTGAGGCGTGGGAGCCAGGTCTCTCCCGCCCTAGGAGCCGTCAGCTAGGAATGTGCGAACGGCAGGAGGGCCTCCCCCCCGCCGACACCCGTTGGAGGGGCTTGGGGGGGGGCAGATCGCGTACCCCACATCGTCAGCCCCAAGCGTGCCCCGTTTTTGAGTACGCCCCTCCCCAAAATCATGAGATGGGCTTAAAAACAAGGCGATAAACGGGGAGTTTTTCGTTGCTTTCTTGCTCTTGTGCCTTCGGAGTATCGAACTTCCGATTTCAAGCCCCCGCCACGTCTCCTCTTCCGAGGGACAGCCCAGGCGCTCGCGCACCCACGTGACGGCGGGGCGGGGCGGGGCGGGGCGTTCTAAGAACGCCTCTGAATAGTGCAAACTTCGCAGCTAGTGCGTGACTCGTGAGACTTGCAAACACTGTTGATCTAGGTCAATGTCTATCTCGCTAATTTCTATAAAAAAAAAAAAAAACTGGATATAACTGGCCACTAGAGAGGTGATTCAATGTCTCCCTCCCACCTCTTCCTTGAAGGGTCAAACATTTTCATACAGGATGATGCTATGTTTTGACAAAATGCCTGGCCAACTTCATCAGTTTCAAGGACGGGGAGAAAAGAACAGGAAACAAAGAAACAAACAAACAAAAATAAAAAAATCCCTACTAAATATAGAATGAAGGCACAAAACTGGGGTGAGAAGTCAGAGTTTGTCAGAAGTTGGAGCCCCTAGGCAGACTAGGCTAAGGAAGAAATAGCGTCTTTCTTTTAATTGGAAGTAAAATATTAGACAGTAACTCCCCCCTTAACGTCCTCTCGCTTAACATTGTTTCAATAGTATGTCCCTGCTCAGTTACAGAACAGGCTCCATTTAAAGATGTGCAATGCTGCGCTATAATGTCCTTTGGCTGCCTGCTTTGTCCACAGCTGGCAGCCCCCCCATCAGCTCTTATGCTCCGTCCCGCCCCCGGCAGACCCCGCAGATCAGCGCCTTCCCCCTCCTCCCCTCGCCAATTAGCTGGCTTGCAGTATTCAGGACGGATGGGGGAGAAGCAAGGACTCCGCGTGCAGGCTCCCACTCTCTACCCTGCCTCCTGCCTGCGACAACCTGATGGTTTCCTAGACTCTTTGCTTTCTGCTCTATGTTGTGGTTCATACCTTAAAAGCAACAGGCCCTGTCTGTTCTATATGGACACTAAAGATTCCATGGTACTTTTTGTAAGAATAAGGATTTTCCCAATGGCCATGTCCAATATTTCCTACTGTTACGCAGTAGTATGCTAATTAGCTGCTACCCTACACCTGGCAGTATTTTAGTAGTGTCTTATTTACCATTTGTAGTATGCAAAAACTTCTTGGAATTTTTCCTGGCAAAAAGGGCTATGCAGAAATAAAATATTGTATTTCTCTGTGATTTTTCGTGATCATTTGCTAAGTATATTACAACAGAGTCTTCACAATAACATGGAGGCTGTATTGCAGACCAAGGGACATTCATCTCCATCTCCATAAAAGCTGCTAAATCATACCCTGTATTTCATAGCAGGCCAGCAACATGAGTTGCAAGGAGTTGGCATCTTTCTTCACTGAGATCAGCAGACCTCCTCTTTTCAGTCACAGCTCAGCTATAACTTTCTGAAACGTTTACATTTGAGGACTGAAACTCTCCATGTGTAGTCTCTACTTGGAGCTCATTTATTTTTAAAGTTTAGGAAAAAAACATTTCTTCAGTTTTTCAAATATGAAGAGAGTGAAAAAATATAGACTTCTCCCATTGTAAAAAGTCTTGTAAACTTTCTTTGATTAGGCCTACAGCTGAAGTTGAACGCTAACATGTCATGGAAATAACTCTCACTAGGAAGTTCTTTCACTTGCAAAGGACGCTGGATTATATTTGACCAGTTTAGGAGCCTTTGAAAGTCACTTACTGAGCACAGGCAGTTTTTTGCTAAACTTGTAAAGTTGACTGCTAAGGGAGGATCTCAGGACATATCATTCTGCTTGCCTAACTTAGCTATGTAGTGAAATACAAAGCTGTGAATTGTTACCAATGCCTGGGGCTGGAGGAAGGGCCTTGTAAGATGCATAAATAAGGGTGGGTTTTTGTGCACTTTGTAAGGTAAGCATGGTGTTATCTAGGGACTCATCTTGTAATGTGCAGTCAGCTGCAAGCTTACAACAAAATGTAGAGGGGTTCCAGGTTGTGCATAGTACCCTGCCTACATTGTCAGGGTAGGCAGGGACAAGACTATTTTATGTTCTCTTATGTACCTAGCACACTTTAGGTGCTATACAAATAATAATAAAGCTCCCAATAGACTTCCTATACATATATGTTAGTATTGTTAAAGTTATACACAAGATTCCTAAAGTCATATTTAGGTAAGAAACCGCCTCATTATTAGAATGAAGTTTCCAGCTGTTCTATGAGATTTTGTATCCTTAATGCAAAAGGGAGTGTCGGTTCTGCACTATATACTAAGCAAATGCTTTGGATGTATTGAAGTACTTAAAAAAAGTAATTTCTTCTGAAATAACTTTCACCTAATTTTTATGCACACAATTTTTCTTAGGAGGGAATGTCTACACCTGGAGCTCGAAGTGTAATTTTTAGCTCAAGGAATTTCCTGGGAGGGTACTAAAAATAGAGTGGTTTCAAAGTAGCAGCTGTGTTAGTCTGTATCCACAAAAAGAACAGGAGTACTTGTGGCACCTTAGAGACTAACAAATTTATTTGAGCATAAGCTTTTGTGGGCTACAGCCCACTTCATCGGATGCATGCAGTTTTTTGTTGTAATATTGCGACTTTTAGTTCTGTAATCAAGTGACCAGAGAGATTGAAGTGTTCTCCGACTAGTTTTTGAATGTTATAATTCTTGAAGTCTGATTTGTGTCCATTTATTCTTTTACGTAGAGACTATCGCAATATTACAACAAAAAAACTTCAAAACCAGACTCCAATGAGAGACTGATGAATTGGAATTAATTTGCAAACTGGACACCATTAAATTAGGCTTGAATAAAGACTGGGAGTAGATGTGTCATTACACAAAGTAAAACTATTTCCCCATGTTTATTTTTCCCCCCTACTGTTCCTCACAGGTTCTTGTCAACTGCTGGAAATGGCCCGTCTTGATCATCACTACAAAAGGTTTTTTTTTCTCTCCCGCTGGTAATAGCTCACCTTAACTGGTTTCAGAGTAACAGCCGTGTTAGTCTGTATTCGCAAAAAGAAAAGGAGTACTTGTGGCACCTTAGAGACTAACCAATTTATTTGAGCATGAGCTTTCGTGAGCTACAGCTCACTGATCACTCTCCTTACAGTGTGTATGGTAACACCCATTGTTTCATGTTCTCTGTGTATATAAAATCATTCCACTGTATTTTCCACTGTAGGCATCCGATGAAGTGAGCTGTAGCCCACAAAAGCTTATGCTCAAATAAATTTGTTAGTCTCTAAGGTGCCACAAATCCTCCTGTTCTTTTTAAAAATAGAGTGTAGCTGCAGCAGTGGGCAGGGTTAGCGGTCCCAAGTATGTACCTAGTGTCATGGACAGGTATGTACAGTACTTGGGGTAGCTAGCCCCTCCTACTGCTGCAGCTACACTAGTTTTAGGGCGCTTGATTAGAGCTATCATAGGTATGTCTCTCCTCAAGCTGGAATTTTTATCTCCAGCTTGAAGTGCAGACATATCCAAAATCTTAAAGGCTTTGCTTCATAGGTGCGGGAACTACAGGGGCGGAGGGTGCTGCAGCACTCCCCAACTTGAAGTGGTTTCCATTATATACAGGATTTACAGTTTAGTTCAATGGCTGCCAGTACCTCCACTATAAAAATTGTTCCAGCACCCCTGCATTGCTCTGATTACTGCAGGTTAAAATCACTCTGTACAGGGGTCCAGGACAAGGCCTATTCAGCACTTAAGCCCTATTTACAGAGCTCAAGCTGACTCCTACTGAAATTACTGAAAGTGTTGCCATTTATCTCAAAGGGAGCAGAATCCAGTCCACAAGACTTACAGGGACTTACGTGGTTCAGAAGGCTTTATGCTTGTCCTAAGCACAGACGGGTGAATTTTACTCTTTCAGAAAGTCACTGGAGCAAAGCAAAACTTCTCCAGCTTTATAATCACCTAACTCTGAAGGACGTCTTTGCTTTGAGTTTATATACTGCAGTCATGTTTTTTCTTTTGTATTTTACAACAATACTATCAATACATTTTCCCCATGAACGTTTTTTATCAGCTATCATGGCAATCAATTTCAATACTGAAAAAACATTTTGAAACATTTTATCACTAAAAAATCCCAAACACCACTCAGTGTCCCATTTTACCTTCCTTCTGGAGAAAATCATTGTTTTTATCTTTTCAGCTAATAAAAGCATTTCATTAATATGTTACGTGCTCGTCCAGTGCTTTTGCTCTCAACTTGCAATCACACTGTCATCAAGATTCAGTGTAATGCTACTTCTATCTACAAGGCTGACAAGACCATTAACTATTACAGACCAGATTCAGCCATTCTTGCACTTCCTGAGTGAAACTCACCCCTGTGTGGAAAGGGGCTGGCACAAGCCCCGAGCATCACTTTGTCCCGTTCAAACTAGGGTTTAAATTTCACCTATTGATTTGTGATACTACCTTGTAGCAATAAGAAATTCTGTCATTAATTAAAGGGGGCAAAGTCTACAGCAAGTAGAGTTGAGTTTATTTTATTATGTTCTTTTAGGGGCTCTAATTCTAATAGTTCAATACCTGCAATATTTGGAAACTTGTTTAATTTAAATAGATAATAGATACGATTTTGTTTATTTATATTGCAGCAGTGCCTTGAGGTCCCATTTTCTTCTCTTGATTTGTGAAGTTTTCAGACATGAAAACCTCACATCATTTTAATTCAAACTTTCTATGCCTTTGGTGAAATTTTACACCTTTATTTTATTTATTTTTTAATTCGGGATTTGTCCCCCTGTATCTTTCCCTGGCTCATTTTCTTGCTTCCCCTGGTTAGCTTTGATGTCACAGTCCCAGCCACTTGATCAATCAAGTCAGAATATTTTCTTGGGAGAACAGTGCTGCTACTACTTCTATGACCCGCTAACAAAGAAAAAGCCAGATTAGCCCTTGCTTAGTAAATTTACCTTTCCTCCGCACTAAAGAGAAAAAAAGTATAGAGATCAAAGTGAGCAAAATGCAAATTTGGATCATGATTTCTCCCAACAGGAACAACGAGGGATTAGCATTTTATTTTTAATTTGAGAATTATTTTTTAATTAAGATAATAAAAATAGAAGGAAGCTAGTAAGAATGGTGAAAGTAGAGACTGGACAAGTCATTCTGCCTTTATAAATTACAGCACTGAAACCCTGGATTCCATACTTTCCAGCTTGTCCCAATGCAGATTGGGCAGTGCCCCAGTCCATAATTATCACTAGCTTTTAATCATCATTCTTCACTCCCAGTCCCTGGTCAGTGGCTGAGATAACATCTGGGCCCGTATGTGGGCAGTCTGACCTAATGGTCAGAACCTAGAGTAGCGTCAGGGGCCACAGCCAGAGTTAGAAGCCACACCAACGATCAAACCAGTGTCACACCAAGGCTCAATCCAGAGTCAATAACTAGAGTTAGGGCAAGGGAGCAGGGGCAAGACAAGGCAACAGGAACAAGGAGCGGGAACCAAAGGAGGAGGCAGGAAGACTCTGGCTGGCAGGAGGCCTAGCAACATGGGGTGTGGAAGCTTTATGCTAAGAAGTGACCAAGCAGCAGTCTGCTGGTCTCACTGAGTCAGGGGTGTAGCCCCTGTTTGTGTGGTATCAACTGCTCTCACTTGGTAACCTCTGGGTTTGAGACTTGCACTGCATGGCAGATCAATGCAGCAGTGGGAAATGGTCTACGAACTTTACCACAAGGAATTAGAAACACAGGTCCTGTGATGAAGTGGAAATATTCTTAATGCTTTCTCCGAATACTGTGTGGGTGCCTCAGTTTCCCCTATGTCTTTCTGAAGTATGTAGGTGGTGGGATAAGGGTGTGTGATTGTTGCAGAGCCCTAGGGGGCCAGTGTGATGTGGTTTGCACAGAGAATGGCCAACACCCTGTCTCCTGATGACCTGGGCCCCTCCCCTGCAAAGGTGCCAACTGAGGGTGTTGGAGAACAAAGATCAGGTGGACTCCTGGCCCGGGAAAGAGATAAAGGCCAGAGGAGTGGCTGGAGGGAGTCTCAGTTTAGAGCTGGCTGGGGTCTGGGCTCCCTACCCCCAAGATGCACCTGACTGAGGGGTCCTGGTCTCGGTACCTACAAACTCTGTTTTAGACCATGTTCCTGTCGTCTAATAAACCTTCTATTTTACTAGCTGGCTGAGAGTCACGTCTGACTGCTGCGTTGGAGTACAGGGTCCTCTGGCTTTCCCAGGAGTCCCGCCTGTGTGGACTCGCTGTGGGAAGTGCACAGTGTGAGAAAGGGATGCTAAATGCTCTGAGGTCAGACGCAGGAAGGTCAAAGCTGTGTAAGCTTCTTGCCCTAGAGACAGTATGCTCAGAGAGAGGAGGCATGCTCCCTCAGAGTCCTGACTGGCTTCATATGGAGTAGTTCCAGAGCATCACCCGGTGGCTCCGTGACAGGTCCTTTTGCCACACCAATACCAGAAAGCCCACGTACCCTGACCTGTATTTTTCTTTCTTCAGGCAGACAAGGCCCTAAATGGGCTGGGTCACAGACCAGGACAAATGTGGAGAATACTGAGGTGAGCCTTGGCAAGAATCGAAAGTGGTTTAAAGTTTTGCCCTTTTGGCTTTGACAATCCTGTCATTACCATTCAAGGAGATTGCTGCAACAGATTCTGCTGCATCATCCTCTCCAGTCTGTGTCCACTCTCACTGATGCAGGTCTGTAGTGCTTCCTGATGGCCCTCCTGTAACCATCCACCCTGCCCTTCTCCCGGTGTTTCCTTTTGAATATCTTGTCCGCCTCTACAATACATAACATTTCTGTATGTGTATACTCAGGCAGTCTTTATTCAAGGATGAAAGATAGGCAGTGCTGCTTCCCTGGTTGCACAGCCTGCTAACTTGAGCTCTCAGCTCTGAAAAATCCCACAGTCCCCCTGGCTCCTTCAAGGGAAAATAGCTTCATTAATCTCACATAAACATCTGCAATAGAAGTAGCTAAAAAGCAAGCAATCCACCACTGGTCACTTACTTTTAAAGACTTATTTTCTCTACTGAAAGCTCCCCTCTGGCAAGATCAACAGTGGGAGGCAAGGGGACACTCATATGCCAAACACTTCATGGGTTTGGGTTCTTATTACTTTTGCAGTTCATTTGGGAGCTCTTTCAGTGTATGTGTCAAGGTAACTCAGCTTTGAATCATTCATCATGAAAAAAAATCAAGAAGCAGACTCCTACTTCCACACATTTTCACCACTTTAATCCCAGATCTATCATATTCTTATCTTATGGTTTAGCTGAGGACATATACTGTATATATACTACCAACTTTTAATGAATAGGTTCCAGTGCTCAAAGTCCTCTGACATGCAGTCATGTGGTAGATCTTATCACTATTTACATCTCAACTTTACTCTCCCACGTGTGTTTTAGTACACCTAACATTTTGCATGCCATCAGAGTGATAGCTGATAGAAAAAAAGATGACATGTATAGCAATATCTACTTTTACAGAGGCCAGGGGCTAAGAGAGACATCTGAACTCTTTATTTTCTCTACTTATGTAGCTGGCAGACAAGAAAGTAGTTCTTGGGGACGTCATCATTGTAGGTTCTGATTCTCCACCTTCTGCCTTGTGTAGTCATTTACACCTGTGTGAACTGAGGGCAAAGAAATTTCAAACAGCAAGTGCAGGGAGTGGCTCTTCACACAGCGTACTGTTTCTCTGTTTCAGACAAGTAGGCCCATGGAGAGAAAAGCAAATGAAGCACTTTCGGAGACAGTTGTGACTACAATCCCATCTAAGATTATGCTGAGTGCAAGTGAGCCCTGTGCAGAGGGCTAGTGCAAACCTATGCCCCTCTAAGGATACATCGACACTTTGAGCTGGAGGTATGATTCCCAGCTTGAGGAGACATACCCATGCTAAATCTCATTGAGCTAGTGTATTAAAAAATAGTGCATAGCTGCTGTGGCGGAAGCTGCAGGACAGGCTAGCCACCCCAAGGCTGTCCCCTTTGGAGATCCTAGGCCTACTCAGGGCAGAGCCTGTCATGCAGCTCATACCATGGCAGTTACCCTGTTTTTTAGGGCAGTAGCTCAGTAGTTCTCAAACTTTTGTACTAGTGACCCCTTTCACATGACAAGCCTCTGAGTGCGACCCCCCCTTATAAATTAAAAACACTTATATTTTTAACACCATTATGAATGCTGGATACAAAGCAGGGTTTGGGGTGGAGGCTGACAGCTCATGACCCCTCCCGTAATACTTGCAACCCCCTGAGGGGTCCCAACCCCCAGTTTGAGAACCCCTGCGACTAGCTCAACCAGAGATAGCAAGGGTAGGTCTTCTGAAGCTGGGAATCACACCTCCAGCTCGAAGTGTAGGCGTAAAATTAAACTCCATTTTTAGTGCATATGCTTTGTGCTAACCTGGGCACAGGGGTGAATTTCACCCTTACAGAACTGTATGTTGAAATCCTGGCTTCACTGAAATTAGTGGCAAAAATTCCATTGACATTGAAGAGATCAAAATGGCCCTTAAACGCTATTCACATTTCAATAATTAAAAACTAATCAGACAAATTCTGGTCTTAGGCCTTGTCTAACAGGAAAGTTTTTCTGTGTATGTTTCCCCCATTATAAATTCACCAAAAGTGAATCAATACCATTTTGCATATGCTGGCTTATGCTACTTCCCTGATGAATCATTGTGTGGCCATGTAACTCTATGCTTTTATTAAATTACTTCACAGCAATCTGGCAGCTATCCAATGGTGCAATTGTAACCTGCCCCGTTACACAATGTTCCACCATGATTTTTCTCGCAGCACATTGTAGGACACTTGCCATATGCTACTGGAATTCTTGGGGTTAGGGTCAAATAATCAGGAAGGAATCATGCGATTTTGTTATTCCATAATTTACATGGTTTTAGTGAGGTAGTACCATTTTCAAACTGCTGTCAAATAGCCTGGAGGAAACACAGAGTGGCACGACTGACAATCATTGATAAAAACAAGGTGCTCCAGATGTATTGGCAGTCACACAGCCAGATGGCTTTCCATGAATTGAGGCCCACCCCCAAAAGAACTGCTGTGATGCTGTTTGGTTCCTGAAAGAGGAAAAGGAGGAAATCAAGCTGTTACTTCTGCATGACATTTTCCTAGAGTGGTTTCACTTGCTGGAGTGCTGCTTCTGGGCTTGCCAAGCTAACACTAACTGGTGGGACAAGATATAGTGCTGCAGAATTGAGATGGCCAACAGAGGCAGCAAGAACTTCAGGATGTGGAAGTGTAGCAAAGCCACGACTCACTGGCAAGGCACCTCCTGCTGGTCATCTTGGGAATTAGCTCTTTACAGCCTTCAGAGCACACTCTGCCTGCAGGTGTCTGACCTGCCTCAGGCCCCATATCCCTGCCAAACCCCAGTAACCCTTTACCTCAGGGTTCTGCCCCCAGCAGTACCCCCATACTCTGGGTTTCCCCTCCCAGGGGAACCCCCAACCCTGTAAACCCACCTTGCCTCAGTGGCTACTGCTAGTTGTCATCTAGCCTCCACTCACTGGGGCAGACTGCAGTCTGTCATGGCTGCTCATCATTGGCAAAGGGTTAGGACCTTCTGCCTTTGCCTATTCCCAGGCTGCCCCTCTGCAGCCCCAGTACCTTTTTGGGCCTTTAACAAGGCCTGCAGCCTGGGGGTTTACCAGGCTGGAGCTCCCCAGCTACTCTTGCCTTCCCCAGCACTGCTCTACTTCAGGTACCTTCCTCTCAAGCAGCTAGCCCTTCCCACTCTAGGGCTAGAGTGAAACTCCTCAGCACCTCTGGCCTTGCAGCTCTTTTATAGGGCCCAGCCTGGCCCTGATTGGCTGCCTCCCAGTCTTTTCCTATTGGCTCCCCAAGCAGCCCTTTCCCAGGGCTGTTTTAACCCCTTCAGCGCTGGAGCGGGGTGACTTGTATCATAGTGCCTAAGAGTCCCAGGAGCAGACTAGGACTCCGTTGTGCTAGGCATTGTGCAAACACAGAACAAAAAGGCAGCCCCTGCTCCAAAGAATTTACAGTTTAAGTATCTGTGCAGAGCTCACCCTGAAGCTGCAATGTCAGAATACCAAAATGGGAGTTCTTCTCAGTGTGGAGGAGCATTTGGCTGTTGCTATATGGAAGGTTACCACCCCCAATTGTTACCAGTCCCTATCTTACCAGTTTGGTGTGCACATCATAGAATCATAGAATATCAGGGTTGGAAGGGACCTCAGGAGGTCGTCTAGTCCAACCACCTGCTCAAAGCAGGACCAATCCCCAACTAAATCATCCCAGCCAGGGCTTGGTCAAGCCTGACCTTGGAAACCTCTAAGGAAGGAGATTCCACCACCTCCCTAGGTAATCCATTCCAGTGCTTCACCACCCTCCTAGTGAAAAAGTTTTTCCTAACATCCAACCTAAACCTCCCTCACTGCAACTTGAGACCTTTATTCCTTGTTCTGTCATCTGGTACCACTAAGAACAGTCTAGATCCATCCTCTTTGGAACTCTGCTTCAGGTACTTGAAAGTAGCTATCAAATCCCCCCTCATTCTTCTCTTCTGCAGACTAAACAATCCCAGTTCCCTCAGCCTCTCCTCATAAGTCATGTGCTCCAGTCCCCTAATCATTTTTGTTGCCCTCCGCTGGACTCTTTCCAATTTTTCCACATCCTTCTTGTAGTGTGGGGCCCAAAACTGGACACAGTACTCCAGATGCGGCCTCACCAGTGATGAATAGAGGGGAATGATCACATCCCTCGATCTGCTGGCAATGCCCCTACTTAAACAGCCCAAAATGCCGTTAGCCTTCTTAGCAACTACGGCACACTGTTGACTCATATCCAGCTTCTCGTCCACTGTAACCCCTAGGTCCTTTTCTGCAGAACTGCTGCCAAGCCCTTCGGTCCCTAGCCATTCAGTGCCCCCATCTATCAAGAGGTGCTGCTGCCCTCGATCATACATCTTAGCAATGCCAAGTGGGTTACTGATGGATTTGCATGGTTGGGGCTACCAAATAGTATTGGGACTACTGATGGAACCGACATGCCTATTATTTGCCTTTCCAACCTAGGCATTTGAGTTCAACAGAAAGGGGTATTTCACCATGGTGATCCCGGACAAATTAAGTCATTGTAACTGCAGTAACAATAGTGGAGTTGTCCTGGTGTAATGTAACAGAGTTTGTCCCTTAGCCCTGATTAGATTAAAATAGTCCATGGTTTAGATGGTCCAGTTTCAATAATAAAATTGAAAATGGTTCACCACTGCATTACTACAGCTTTAAACAGGTATAAATTCATTGAAATTAAAAATGGTAGTTAACCAAGCCCATTATTTTATATAAATGCACAGAAGTCCAAATACATTATTTTCAGTAGTTTATAAAGAAATATTATGTAACAGCTGTGAGGAGTCACAAAAACAAATAACAGTTTGCTTACTTACTGGCTATCAGAGTCTTGATGGTGCTTCTGGTTCATTTATGTCTCTGGATCCAGATAAAGATTATCATTGACCACACAACAATAACCTAATACCGTTGCTTGGGAACACAATGCCAATATTTTCCATGTTGAGATCAGCACCTGTTCTGTCTCTTAAATAGCACAATTTATAAATAACTCATATGAATGCAAACATCAACTAGATTCCAATTTTCTAAGAATTACATGAAGACAAGGTGTGGGGGGGATTAGGCAGATTTCACCTTAATTTAAAAAAACACATGTAATTTGTTTAAACTTTAATATAATCCATTCATTAATTGGTCTTAAAGTTGGAATGGAACAGGAATAATTTCTAGAGTTTGAGTTATTTCTTTAGTTCTATCATGCATTGTGTTTAGCAGCTAAATTGAAGCAGTTCACAGAGAGTTCTGGTAATGTTTTGTGTAAGTTTTATTGCAAGCCAGATAAAGTATTGTAGAATGAAGGAGAATAAATAGTTTACAAGGGTGTCTAGTTAAAACCTGGTGTCTTGTTGTTACATACCCCAAACCTCCATCCTCTAATCTGGGCTATCACACAGGACTTTTGTTTTTACCAAACATTGGTTGTACCAGTTGTGGAAGCCCCTGTGATGAAGTCCTTTGGCTCATGGCTGGCTGAACCAGGACAATCTACAATGGTTTGTCTGCAGTGTGGACAGGAAGTCACAATCCCTAATTTCAACCCACAGTGCAATGCCTTTGAGTTGAGAAATTACCTAAAAGTTCCTATTTTCAATAACAGTGCTGGAAAGAATGCAGCAGGTACTTCAGGAGTCCCAGAAAGCTGTCTTGTATGTGGATACTTCAGAAGGGTTCCATCAAAAGTAATGGTGTTGTGTAGATCCTTAAACCATTTTAAGGACAAATAATGCAGCAAACAGCATAATGCAACCAAGGTCCCTGAAACAGCATCCTTGCAAAGGGAAGACACTTTTATTCTGGAGAATGATTTTTAGGAAGGGGGAGAATATATTTGCTTCTGGGTAGGTAGCTGTAACAGTAAACAGCTGACTAAACTTTATTAAACGTGAAACTTGGTCATAACCCTTGGTAAGTTGGGCAGAGCCCCCAATGAAGCCCAGGACTGAATAACGTTTGTTCCATAGTTTACTATCACATCTACCTGCCTACGTGGAAAGTAGTCTCTTCCCCCAAAATTCGTTACTTATAAATATAATAAAACCACATGAAAATGGTGGAAGTCATGGACCCTGACAGCCATGATCAGGGAGAGTTCATAAAGCATCAAATGAAAAGAATGGGCCAGTGAGCTCCCCCACCTTAATCTATTGTTCACTGTTGAGATCCTTAAGGCTCTGCAATTTATCACAGTGCTAGCTAGCACCTTCATACTTTTCTTACCAGTGCATCCAGAGCAGTTGTCACCTTTAAGAAACTTGTATTATTTAACATATTGACAGAGGTATTTAGGGCAATTTAAAATGTAAGAGCGATCTCTTATATGTATGCTCTTGGTATACACAAAGTCTTCACAGTAAACCTTTAACTGCTTTATTCTTCTGTTAGGTGTTAGGGGTGGGCATTTCACGCAGCACCAACAAACTGCTGCATTTAGCATGCTAATTCATTTAATAGTTTTGTAATCCTTTAGTTTAATCACTTGGAAGAAACTAGGAGCTTTAATTAAGAGGTAATGTCAATGAAATAAGAACAATTATCACAGGACAATGGACTCCTGCTGCTTCACAGCCTGAGGCTTTTGAGGAAAAATAAATGTTGAAATGAGGCACAAGAACTGCGGCACTGCATCTTTTCTTTTTGCTGTTTCCCTGCAGTCCTTCACAATGTCAGCTGCAGTGATCAAACTATAGGCATGCTATAGTTTATAGTATGGCAGTAGTCACATTACTTATGGACTGTAGGAAGGTGCTCAGATACTACAGTGTTAAATGCAATATAAGAACCTATGCAGACAGTATAAGATGGGTGCTATAACCCCCATCTCTTTGTGAGGATGAGGCCTTAGGCCAGAGTATCAGTGCAGCTACATCCATTGCTTGCCACCAATGGTGGAGTTGGGTCCCTAGTGTAGGCAAGGTCCTAATGCAGATGATTTACCAGCTGCCGGTGTTTTTAACTCTGTTGATTAGACCCTCTCAGACAGGTTACATGTCAGTGTTCAAAATGCCAGGCACAATGGAAAATAACACTATAGTCGCTTACAGGGCCTGACACAATAGCCACTGAAGTCAGTGCAGGTGGGAGTCTGCCCATATGTACTGAAGCAAGTTTATATAATGCTTTTCATCCAGAGATCTCAAAGTGGGACACCAGGAGGAAATCATTAGGAGTACAGTCCTTTGTGTATATCTTTCCCCTAGTTCCACTATCCCTTCTTCTCTCCCTTCGTGGCACTTATATTTTTCTTGGTCCTTCCTCATGTTCCGTGTTACTTTTATCTTGGCTGCCTTAGGGCTTATGTAGGTCAGGGATATCTGCAGTGGTGTAATAGTCCTCCCCGTACAATCCCCCACACATAGTCACAGGGTACCAGTCCGAAACCCGCCAGTTTCCCTAATCTAGGCAAGCCCTCAGGTGGATTCAGTGTCCCACCTCAGACAACTTTTTCATTACCCATTTCACACACCCACACCAACAGTTTCCTTTCTAGTTCTAGACCAGTGGTTTTCAGCCTTTTTACATTTGCGGACCCCTAAAATATTTCAGATGGAGGTGTCGACCCCATTGAAAACCTTAGACATATTCTGCGGACCACAGGTTGGAAACCACTGCACGAGAGAGTGTCTCCCCTCTCGTCCCTGGGAGGGAGAAGGGGTTGGGTGGGAGAGGAATGAGGTCTCCTGTGCTGAGTTGCCTGTTCGCACTGACAATGGAGAAAGGAAAAGCCATGGAGCAAGTTCCTGGTGCACTAAGTTACTGTCGCATGAACACAGAGAAGGGGAAAGCCTTCAGGGCAGCCATTGTAAACGGATTCACCCCAGCTGTGGTTTGCTCGGCTCCCAAGGGATGGGGAGCAGAGCGCGAGCCTGCTGTGTGTGATCGCTGCCTGCCCAGCGGAACAGCGTGCACGGGCTTCCCCAGCGCAAAGCCCCAGGAGACGGCGGGGAGGGTTTCAGAGACTCTTTCCTGTCACTACCCAAACAGCGATTTTTAAAGCCTCCTTTGTCCCTGGGGCATACCTCTGTGTTCAGAAGGGGCCCACTGCCCCCAGACATCGGGGTCACCCCGAGCGCGGCTTGCTAGCGCAGCCCTTCCCTTTGCCCGAGCCCGGGCTGCTGGCCTCTCAGGTAGCAGGTGGCAGGTTGCCCAGTCAGGCTCCAAGGGCAGCAGAGGATGACTTCATAGGGGTGGAGCCTTGTAGTCGAGGTGGCAGGCAACCTGAGCCAGGGAACAAGTGAACTTGTGGAGTCAAAGACAGGTGAGCGGAGCTGATAGGCAGCTTTTGCACTCGCCTGGGAAACAAGCACTCAACTCAGCTCCCTAAGAATCGACAGTCTCCCAAGGAAGAGGGTTGTCACTGCTGAAAATGGAAACCAAAGAAGCCCCTGGGAAAGAAGGCATGGGAGCCAAGAGGAAGAATTTGACCTTCTTGAAGCACAGGCTGTACATGCTGGAGAGAAGGAAGACGGACACCGTTGTTGAGAACAGCGTTTCTGGGGACCAGGGTAACTCTGGCACTTTGAGGAGGAGCCAGTCTGACAGGACGGAATACAGCCAGAAGTTACAAGGTAACGGGAAGAAAATGACTTATTTATTATTTGTATTGCAGCCCTATCACAAACCAGGACCCCAGGACCCCATTGTGCTAGGCGCCCTAGAAATAGGGAACAAGCCAGAAGTCCCTCTCTCAAAAAGCTTAAAATCTAAGTGACCATCCCTCCCCCCCTCCCAGCCCCCCACTGTGGTAACCATTCCTGGCTGGTTTTATATTTATAAATAATGCCACTTGCACAGGATTCCAAATGGGATTCATAATGTCGCCCAGCTTTTTAAAGCCTATGTACAAAATATACATGGAACTGAAATCCTACTCTACATGTTAGCCATATTATCTACCAGTTCTTCAGTATTTTGAAAATATGTCTCCGCATGAGCTGATAGTATTTTGTGGAATGGGATATACACTGTCAAACTAATAGAGGTGGCAAGGGATATTTTTGTTTAAATTAAATCTTGATTCAATTGAAAAGAAAAATTGTGTGTTCATCTCTTATCTAGATTGCACGTCTGAATTTCAAGTATATCCAACTACGTGCCTTTAATGGTGACTCTGATTCAAATTATAAACCTACAATGACTTTTCAAATCCATGAATTATCTGACTCCAAAATTTTGTCAATCTCTGAATTGGTTGGAAATTCAGCCCAGTTCTTCAAATTATGCAGAAACCTGTAAAATTACATAAATGTTTTATATAAACCAATGGGGACAGGAATTGTCTTATTTCTGTGTTTGTTCAGTTCCTAGTTGGGGCTTTTGGGTACTACTATAACAGTACTAATCATAGAATCATAGAATATCAGGGTTGGAAGGGACCTCAGGAGGTCATCTAGTCCAACCCCTGCTCAAAGCAGGACCTAGCCCCAATTTTTGACCCAGATCCCTAAATGGCCCCCTCAAGGATTGAACCCCCAACCCTGAGTTTAGCAGGCCAATGCTCAAACCACTAATAGATGAACTATGACATCAGAATACCATTCATGGCAATATTCTTGTATCAGGGAATAAAACAGTAATGTGTTTTACTACAATATGTATGGTTTTGGTGCGTTTAATAAAGGAATAGCATTCCCTCAAACAGAAAATATAATGTACATAGCTACTGATCTGTTGAAATGCAGTTAACAGATTTGGTGATATTCCCTTTCAGTGACTAAAATGCAACCTATTCAGATGTAGTAAGAAGTATGAAGAGCTTTAGGTTAATTTCTTAGGTTAATTTTTCCTCTCTGCAATACTGACTTTAAGGAAGAATTCACTATTAGTTAATTTGCTGCTGCTTTGTGAAAAACAAATCATGCTTTGGAATTTGAGTTACTTACAGCTTAATATTTTGAAAAAACAGTATTACTAATATAACTGTATTAGTAAAGTGGGAAAAATCTAACTTAATTGTTCTGTCCAGAGAGAAAAGGAACTTAATTATTAGTATATACCAGGATACATGATAGGTGATCTTTGTTGAAGTTGCTGCTCCTTCTTTTCTCACACATTAGGCTTGAGTCTCTTCTGACTTATACTACTGTAAATCAGGAGTGAGGAAGTCACAGAAGTCTATGGAGTTACAGCAGTGCAAAACTAACAAAGTGAGAGAAGATCAGGGCTACTGGGTTTCAGAACTATACTCCTCTTCTAGTGAATTGTCATTCTTGATAGCAAAATGAACTGTAACCAGTTTGGAAAGGGCCATGCAAGTTTACACTTAGCAGATCTTTATCAGAGATAATTCAGGGTTTATTTGTGGGGAAGGAAATCTGCAGGGCTGGTCAAACTTGTTAATAAAAATAAGATCTACAGATTTCAGAGTAACAGCCGTGTTAGTCTGTATTCGCAAAAAGAAAAGGAGTACTTGTGGCACCTTAGAGACTAACCAATTTATTAGAGCATAAGCTTTTGTGAGCTACAGCTCACTTCATCAGATGCATATCGTGGAAACTGCAGCAGACTTTATATATACACAGAGAATATGAAACAATACCTCCTCCCACCCCACTGTCCTGCTGGTAATAGCTTATCTAAAGTGATCATCAGGTGGGCCATTTCCAGCACAAATCCAGGTTTTCTCACCCTCCACCCCCCCACACAAATTCACTCTCCTGCTGGTGATAGCCCATCCAAAGTGACAACTCTTTACACAATGTGCATGACAATCAAGTTGGGCTATTTCCTGCACAAATCCAGGTTTTCTCACATCCCCCCCACCCCCATACACACACAAACTCACTCTCCTGCTGGTAATAGCTCATCCAAACTGACCACTCTTCAAGTTTAAATCCAAGTTAAACCAGAACATCTGGGGGGGGGGGGGTAGGAAAAAACAAGAGGAAACAGGCTACCTTGCATAATGACTTAGCCACTCCCAGTCTCTATTTAAGCCTAAATTAATAGTATCCAATTTGCAAATGAATTCCAATTCAGCAGTTTCTCGCTGGAGTCTGGATTTGAAGTTATTTTGTTTTAAGATAGCGACCTTCATGTCTGTGATTGCGTGACCAGAGAGATTGAAGTGTTCTCCGACTGGTTTATGAATGTTATAATTCTTGACATCTGATTTGTGTCCATTTATTCTTTTACGTAGAGACTGTCCAGTTTGACCAATGTACATGGCAGAGGGGCATTGCTGGCACATGATGGCATATATCACATTGGTGGATGTGCAGGTGAATGAGCCTCTGATAGTGTGGCTGATGTTATTAGGCCCTGTGATGGTGTCCCCTGAATAGATATGTGGGCACAATTGGCAACAGGCTTTGTTGCAAGGATAAGTTCCTGGGTTAGTGGTTCTGTTGTGTGGTATGTGGTTGTTGGTGAGTATTTGCTTCAGGTTGCGGGGCTGTCTGTAGGCAAGGACTGGCCTGTCTCCCAAGATTTGTGAGAGTGTTGGGTCATCCTTTAGGATAGGTTGTAGATCCTTAATAATGCGTTGGAGGGGTTTTAGTTGGGGGCTGAAGGTGACGGCTAGTGGCGTTCTGTTATTTTCTTTGTTAGGCCTGTCCTGTAGTAGGTAACTTCTGGGAACTCTTCTGGATCTATCAATCTGTTTCTTTACTTCTGCAGGTGGGTATTGTAGTTGTAAGAAAGCTTGACAGAGATCTTGTAGGTGTTTGTCTCTGTCTGAGGGGTTGGAGCAAATGCGGTTGTATCGCAGAGCTTGGCTGTAGACGATGGATTGTGTGGTGTGGTCAGGGTGAAAGCTGGAGGCATGCAGGTCGGAATAGCGGTCAGTAGGTTTCCGGTATAGGGTGGTGTTTATGTGACCATTGTTTATTAGCACTGTAGTGTCCAGGAAGTGGATCTCTTGTGTGGACTGGACCAGGCTGAGGTTGGTGGTGGGATGGAAATTGTTGAAATCATGGTGGAATTCCTCAAGGGCTTCTTTTCCATGGGTCCAGATGATGAAGATGTCATCAATATAGCGCAAGTAGAGTAGGGGCTTTAGGGGACGAGAGCTGAGGAAGCGTTGTTCTAAATCAGCCATAAAAATGTTGGCATACTGTGGGGCCATGCGGGTACCCATAGCAGTGCCGCTGATCTGAAGGTATACATTGTCCCCAAATGTGAAGTAGTTATGGGTAAGGACAAAGTCATAAAGTTCAGCCACCAGGTTAGCCGTGACATTATCGGGGATAGTGTTCTTGATGGCTTGTAGTCCATCTTTGTGTGGAATGTTGGTGTAGAGGGCTTCTACATCCATAGTGGCCAGGATGGTGTTATCAGGAAGATCACCGATGGATTGAAGTTTCCTCAGGAAGTCAGTGGTGTCTCGAAGGTAGCTGGGAGTGCTGGTAGCGTAGGGCCTGAGGAGGGAGTCTACATAGCCAGACAATCCTGCTGTCAGGGTGCCAATGCCTGAGATGATGGGGCGCCCAGGATTTCCAGGTTTATGGATCTTGGGTAGTAGATAGAATATCCCAGGTCGGGGTTCCAGGGGTGTGTCTGTGCGGATTTGATCTTGTGCTTTTTCAGGAAGTTTCTTGAGCAAATGCTGTAGTTGCTTTTGGTAACTCTCAGTGGGATCAGAGGGTAATGGCTTGTAGAAGATCTACAGAAGCACTGATCTGACAGTTAACAGTGTCTTATCAAACATTCTCTGATAGTGTTTTTTTGGGGGGGGCAGAGGCAGGGTTTAAGAAATTTTAGTTTAAGTGAAAAATGATAGCTTGACAGATCTGGGCACTCAATCCTGTTGAGAAGGCCTCACACATGAAAGATCTTGTCTACAAGTGAAGAACTTGTATTTAAGTGAAGCCTGTTTATATTAGGAAAATTTGTGAGAGTTTTGACTGTGCAACACCAGTTGAAACCCCTAAGGTAGGTGCACTGTACTGGTGCAAAATAGGGCTCTCTAAAAACACCACCTCCATGAGGGGCCTAGCTACCCAGCGCTGATGCACTGTCTATACTGGCACGTTACAGCGCTTAAACTTGCAGCGCTCAGGGGGTGTTTTTTCACACCCCTAAGCAAGAAAGTTGCTGCGCTGTAAAGTGCCAGTGTAGACAAGCCCTTAGACTGACCTAGCTATGTCACTATATAACCCCATAGTGTAGACGCAGCCTATGTCAATGGAAGGGGTTTTTCCGTTGCTGAACGGACACCATCTCTGAGTGATGGTAGCCACATCAATCGAAGCAGAATATTCACTGGGGTGTGGCCACAGTTAAAAGTGATATCATCCTATGTTCTGAGAATCATAGTCAGGTTGATCTACCCCCAGTGTAGACATGGCTAGATTGACCCAAGAGTTCTCTCCACTTCTCAAAGAGGTGGATTAACTACAATTGATGTAGAAACTCCTTCTATCAATGTAGGAAGCGTCTACACTAAGGTGCTACAGCAGCTGCACCCTTGCTGTGCTTCCGTAGCATAGACATGGCCTAGAAGATGATGAGAGCAGCTATAACCCATGCTATGACTGTGCTGTTGTCATTCCAGCCCTTTCACAGGCACTAGAATGTACTTTTAAAAGGTTGTTAGGACCAAAGAAAAGTGCGTGCAATTTGTATGAGTAGAATTACAGACATGAAAAATCCATAATTCTTAAGGATTTAGGGCCTCCCCATGGATTTCCATTAGATTTTGCCATTTTCTACAGAATCTAAACTTTTATCTAAAAAGAGTTACTGGATCTCTGGTTGCAAAGATAACCAGGGGCACTCAGTTAGCTTTGTGAATCGAGATATTGAAACAAAAGGATTACAAGAGGTGTGAACTTCTCATTGTAAAGGCTTTTCACTTTAAAACTTAATCACTTAATTAGCAACATAGCTATGGAAATGTTAACTAATGATTATACCAGAAACATCCAGTTAATGCACTTATCTAGTATGAGTGGTCATTCAACATCTTGATGTTTCATTCATTTAAAAAATTCCTTTTGAGAAAGGCTGCACATTTTGCACTTCAATAGCATCATTTCATTCTTAAATTTCACAGTCAAGTCTCTCAGTATCTTCTGTAAGGTACTATTAGCCCCATTTTACATATGGGTAAACCTAGGCACCTACTGATTGATGTCACAGAGCACCTCAGTCAGTGGCAGAACCAAAATAAAAAGGAACTTGGTTGGAATTCAGGAGATCTGAGTTTGGTTCCTGGATCTGCCACAGATTCCTTGGCTAAGTCATTTCTCTATACCACAGTTCTCTCCCTGGTAAAGCTGGGGGGTAATATGTTACTACAGTACATGGATGTCATGAAGATAATTAATTAATGCTTGTGATTTATTTAGAAACATTGGTGGGGTTCTTATATGTGCTTAGATGCATCTTAGGACTTCTGACTCCCAGTCCCCTGCAAATAATGTCATTTGCTTTTGACTGAATAAGTGAGGAAATTACTACTGTCCTTAACAATCATATAAAATGGTTAGTTTGTCAGTTTTTAAAACAAATTGTTGGTCTCCCTTCTAGTAAGATATGGTCTTTCCTATAAAACTTGGACCAACAGCAGTGAAAATCATTGTTATCTATGTAAACATTTATGTATTGCATCATAGCTGGGCTTGGACTACTCTAAGGCCTCCATCCTGCAAACACTTTTGTACCTCAGTGACTCGAGTTCAGTGAGTGTAGTTACTCACATGCATAAGTGTCTGCAGGATCCGGGCTTAAGCGAAGCCAAGTCTACACTTAGGGTATGGCTACACTTGCAGATGTAGAGCGCTTTGAGTTAAACCAGCCTTCGGAGAGTGCAGTAGGGAAAGCGCTGCAGTCTGTCCACACTGACAGCTACAAGCGCACTGGCGTGGCCACATTTGCCACACTTGCAGCAGCATTGGGACTAGTGCATTATGGGCAGCTATCCCACAGAGCACCTCTTCCCCATTCTGGCGCTGTGGCTTGTGGGAAGGGGGCGGAGGGTGTGGGGCATTCTGGGTCCTGTCCCAATGCCCCGTGATGCATCAGTTCACATCCCAGCAATCCCTGTGCTTCCGTCCACGTTTGGCACCATCTTTCAACATTTTTTGTACTGCGTGCTCTGTCTTTCCTTTCCGTCTGCGGGAATGGAGCCTGAACTGCTAAGGAGTATGCTGACGAGTCTTGCCAGCACGTCATGTTTGGAAGTCGAGTTACTCCTTAAGCTCCAAACTGACAGTGAGGACTCAGACGATGATATCGACTCAAGTAATACATACGACACAAGTTTGCTTGTGGCATTCATGGACATGCTCACCACCGTGGAACGCCACTTTTGGGCTCGGGAAACAAGCACTGAGTGGTGGGATCACATCGTCATGCACGTCTGGGATGACGAGCAGCGGCTGCAGAACTTTGGGGTGAGAAAAGCCACTTCCATGGGACTGTGTGCAGAGCTTGCCCCCACCCTGCGGCGCAAGGACACAAAATTGAAAGCTGCCCTGACAGTGGAGAAGTGGGTGGCTATTGCAATCTGGAAGCTGTCAACTCCAGACAGCTACCGATCGGTCGCTAACCAGTTTGGAGTGGGAAAATTAACCGGTGGAATCGTGTTGATGCAAGTTTGCAGGACTATTAATCGCATCCTGCTCAGAAGAATTGTGACTCTGGGTAACGTGCATGACATTGTGGCCGGCTTTGCACAAATGGGTTTCCCTAACTGCGGAGGGGCGATCATGGCACGCATATTCCAATTCTGGCACCAGCCCACCTAGCCTCCGAATACATTAATCGGAAGGGGTATTTCTCTATGGTTCTCCAGGTGCTTGTGGATCACCATGGGTGTTTCATTGACATTAATGCAGGCTGGCCCAGAAAGGTGCATGACACACGCATCTTTCGGAACACTGGCCTGTTCAGGAAGCTGCAAGCCGGGACTTTTTCCCCAGACCAGAAGATCACCATAGGGGAAGTCGAAATGCCCATTGTGATCCTTGGCGACCCCACTTACCCTTTAATGCCATGGCTCATGAAACCCTACACAGGGAGCCTTGACAGCAGCAAGGAGTGGTTCAACAACAGGCTGAGCCAGTGCAGAATGACTGTGGAGTGTGCTTTTGGCCATTTAAAGGGCCGCTGGCAGTCTCTGTATGGGAAGCTGGACCTGGCCGATGACAACATCCCCTCAGTTATATCCGTGTGCTGTACCCTCCATAACATTTGTGAAGGGAAGGGTGAAAGATTCCCTCAGGCATGGAACCCGGAGGCTAAATATGAACAGCCAGAGAGCAGGGCTATTAGAGGGGCCCAGCGCGGGGCTGCAAGGATTAGGGATGCCTTGAAGGAGCAATTTGAGGCTGAGAGCCATCAGTAATGTCTGGTGCCCTGCAGAGGCGTGAAGTGCAGTGACTCCAATGTTTGTAGGAACCGGTGTTTGCTACCCTGACTTGCAGTGCCTGTTGCTTTCCTGGGCTAAGGTATCCTTTACTTTATGCAATAATAAAGAATGTTTTCAAAGCCAAAAAATCCATTTATTGAAAAGAAAATTCATTTATTGAAAAGAAACACAACTGCTTGGGAAACAGAAAGGGCAAGGGGATGGGGTGGGGAACGGTACAATCACAGATTTGCATATGCCCTGTTCTCATACTCAGCCTTCCTGTCTGGAGTGGTGTGCAACGAGTGCTGCACTTCAGGATGGCTCTACTGCATGGTGATGGGCATTGAGTGCACTGGGTAAGGGTCATAGTTTTCAGGGCTGGGTGGTGAAGCTACAGGTGCTGGAGGCAGCTGGTGGGATAAGAACCCAGATGCTGGAGAAAGTGGGTTGGAGGTGACATGGGGGCACAAGGGAAAGAGGTTTTTGGACAAGGGGTCTAGGGTGAGGCGGGCACAGTAGTGCTCCGCCTGCATGGCTACGAGCACCTGGATTGAGTCCGTTTGGCGCTCCGTTATGCTTATCAGCCGATCCGTGCTTTGCTGCTAGAGCACCGTGCTTTTGTGCCGGCGCTCCTCAGTCTGCTGGTGGATCCTCCTTTCACTGTCCCGCCACCCCTGCACTTTTAGATTCTCATTAAGGGACTGCTGCATGACTTCATGCAGCATGTCTTCTTTGCTTTTACATGGCCTCTTCCTAATTCGTTAAAGTCTTTCAGCTGGTGATAACACGGACGGCTGAGATCTCAAGGTTGCATCTGTAAAGGCAAAATGCAACACTTAACAGAGGCAACATTGTTCACACCAGACAGAGCAATGATTCCCCCGTACTTAAGGGCAAGCACAGTCTACACAATAGCATAATTTGCCCATCCCAAAGCTAGCGCACATAACCCACGGGAGCCCCAAAATGGTGAGTAAGCACAGGGTCAAGGGGGACTGATTGTTTCACAGCTGTACTGTCCTCTAGGTTTCTGTGCCTTGGGGAGAGCCAACAGCTGCAGCAGGCCCCTATACTGAACACTCTCCCCACATTTTCCACAGGAGTTCGTCCTGGAAGATATCTCGCTGCTGAGGGTGACCTGGGAAGCAAGGGAGGGTCTTCTACTACAGTACGGCTTCTGCCCTGGCCCATATGCAGCTTGCCTGTGTGCAGCAATTGTCCCCCCGCCCCTCATGGCACAGTTAGCCTGACTAGGGCAAGGACCACAGTGGCTCTCCCAAGAAACCTGCTCAAGCGCATTGCCCAACTTCTGGATGAGACCTTTGAAGAAATCACTGAGGCCGATTACTGCGATGTGAGAGAGCACATCAACGCCCTACTCCGCATCTAAGCATGCATGGAGCCCTAACCCTCCTCGCCCCAAGAGCCCACACCGAATAACTTCCTTCCCAAAATAAAAGCTGCTTACCGGGAACCTCCTCTGGTGTTTGTCCTTCCCCAAGCACTGGCTGCCGCGACTGGCTACCTTCCTCCTGGCTTGACAGCAGCTCCTGGCTGCATACGTCTAGGGATGGGGGGGGTGTCTTCCTCCACCTCAGCACCCTTGCTCCTGCTTTCCTCCTCCTCCTCCTGCCTTGTTGAACTGGGCTCTGAAGTGTCCATGGTGGTACTTGGAATGGAGGTGGGGTTGCCTCCGAGTATCGCATCGAACTCTTTGTAGAAACCACAGGTCGCAGGGGCAGCACCGGAGCGGCTGTTTGCCTCGTGGGCTTTGCGGTAGGCATTCCGCAGCTCCTTCACTTTAACCCGGCACTGCAGTGTGTCCCGGTCATGGCCCCTTTCCATCATGTCACCTTGATATCTGCTCGAAGGTATCGTAATTCCTACGGCTGGAGTGCAGCTGGGACTAGACAGCTTCCTCCCCCCAAACACTGATGAGGTCCAGCACCTCGCCATTGCTCCATTCAGGGGATTGCCTGGCTCATGGAGGCATGGTCACCTGGAAAGATGCGCTGAGAGCACTCCACGCCTAGCTGAGCAAACAGGAAGGGGATTTTCAAAATTCCCAGAGAATTTAAAGGGCAGGTCTGATGGTTGGTCACCTGAGGACAGGGCAGTAGAGTTCAAACTGATGACCAGAGTGGCTAGAACAGGCATTGTGGGACACTTCTGGAGGCTGATCAGAGCGCATTAACAGGCCCAGAAAGTCCACACTGGCACCATGGTACTCCGGTGGGGGTACCCAAAATGTTATTCCACTCGCTGAGGTGGAGTACCAGGAGCGCTCTAGCCGCGGAGTCAGTGCGCTCTACGTGCCTTGCTAGTGTGGACTCGTCGTGAGGTAGGGTGCCCGGGGCTGCTTTAATGTGCTCTAACTTGCACGTGTAGCCATGCCCTTAGAAATTAGATTGACCTAGCTATGTTGCTCAGGGCTGTGAAAATTTTTGCACCCTGTTCAACACAGTTAGGTTGACCTAACTTCCTGTATAGATGCAGCTAGGTCAACAGAAAAATTCTTCCATTGGCCTTACCCCCTTTAAGAAAGATGGATTACCTCCATCAGCTACAGTACTGTAGTTGAGCTGCAGTCGTGTAAACGTAGGAGGAACACACAAAATATTGGAAGAGATTACTTATGTTACGTTTGTTTCTTTTAAAACTAGCTAGATAAGAGCTTGGCATAAGGGGATGAATTATTGTTTGAGGGATTATGGAAAAGGTGGGTTTCCAGAAAGTATCTGATGTAGGGATTTGCAGTATTTCACCTGAAGGTAATAAATATTTTTGAAAAATCTTCATGTTGGAAGTCTATCTAGTATTAATACCCTTGGTTTTGACTTGTCATTTTAGTGCTGTACTGATCAGCTGTAATATCAGATTGTTTGCAGTATTTTTGGAGGGTAGCAGCACTACCCTTTGATGTTATAAGAAGTCAGAGAACAACCCCTCCCCCAGCCTTTTTCTTTCTTCTAACCCTCACTGAACTGTACGCCTCTTCTTCCTGTCAGCTGACAGCTTTTCCAACCCCCTGCTACTGCATCTCCTCACTGAAAGCCCACATATTTCTCCCCAATTCCCTTATATGCTTTGGACTATATTTAGATTTTAAATATACATAGAGCTAATTTCTTATTGCACTGCAAAATTTGTTGCTCTTTGAAACAGCTGGTTTCTTAAAAAGAAAAGGAGGACTTGTGGCACCATAGAGACTAACAAATTTATTTGAGCATAAGCTTTCGTGAGCTACAGCTCACTTCATCGGATGCATTCAGTGGAAAATACAGTGGGGAGATTTATATACACAGAGAACATGAAACAATGGGTGTTATCATACACACTGTTTTCTTGATTGAATTAAAGTCCAATTAGGGCTAAAAATTTACATAGATTACACTAGTGCAGTAAATATACCCATTGTCTTGAGATCATATCAGACAACAAGTCCACTTGTCCTTCCATGCTCAAATTTCTATTCAGTGGGCGTAAGTCTCCTTTACTTGCCCCAGTGTAAATCCGGAGCAACTCTGTTGAACTCTTTGGAGTTTCACTGAGGTAACCTCTTTGGGGAACCATTTTTGTGTTCTATGTTTGTACAGCACCTAGCACAATGGGGACCATGACTGAGGCTCCAAAGGGCTACTGAAATAGACATACTCTAAGGGAGTGAAGACTAAGACCCAATGTTTTTAAAGTGTATAGGATATCTATCTCCATACACACGGTCAGACCCACGAATAAACATTTTATTAATCAAAATTGTTAGATCCTGGGTCAGAGACACCTGACAATCCTTTCAGACTATCCATGCCAAAGCTTGACATGTGCATATCATTGGATGTAGCCCTTCCTCAGGTCTTCCATTACCAACATTAACCAAGTAGCATAAGACTGATATAAATACACCAGTCCATGACATATTGGAAAGGTTTATTTGCAGGTAATAGCACTAACAGTCAAGGCATTCTTCTGTCACACAGCAATAAGCTTTCTCTTCCTGCACATTCCCATGGGGATATCTCTATTCTCCTGTCAGCACACACAGAATTAACAGTCTAATGTCAAGGAACTGAAGAAAGGAATTTCATATAATATGTGGATTTTTTTCTATACCTGATGCAAAACAAATAATGACTGAGGGTTGAATTACCTAATTACAAACTATCTCTGGTCCTGATGTTCTGAGAAATTTCATTGCCCTGGCAACTCATGCAAACTCACATATACTATAATATTCCTCTTCTTGTGTTCTAAATACTGTATTTTTTTTTCTTCTTACGCACTGGTTATTTTCATAGCTTCTCTCTGTCATTACTTGGGTGAAATGCCCCTGACTGCAGAGTGTCAGCATAAGGCTTATGTACTGACCTTCTGCAGAGGGGGCAATTTCATCCTGTAGGACCACTAGTTTTGTTTTACAACATTATACTCACTGACATGTAACACACCATCAACTCAATTGTCCGACTCTCCTTCAATGAGAATATTGGGTATGTACACAGGAAGTAAGGACAGGGCCCTTGGAGCACATCTAGCATCCAACTTGACTACCTTATCTGGGAAATTAGGAAGACTCCTACTCCCAGGGCTGCCCGTTCTATGAAGTAGAAGGACTGGAGGATGGTGGATCTTCTGGTTCTGGCTTCTCCCGAAGCAGGCCTCAACACCTCCTGCAAGTTGCTGTTCTGTGAGGGAGCTATTGCAGAGGAGGGATCTACTGTGTATTGCACACAAGGCATATAGTTCCACAAATCCTACCCAGACCCTCCTATTGCCAGGAGACCCTCTGTACCCGTGGAGGTAAGTGCAGGGATTTGCTTCTTTGTGATTATCTTTGAGGGATGTTTTTAGACTGTATATTCACAAAAGGAACAAGTAAAACACAGGTAGCTGCTTTGACAGTATCATTACTTGGAGAATGTTATGCTCTTATAACCTAACATCTCTAAGGACAAAGAGACTCTGGCCCTATGTTTTTAGCAATGGCACTGCGCCTAAGCAATGCTTCTTCTTTCTCCTCCCCCAGCCGTCACCAGACTTATACCACTGTTGATGCAGGTGCCTGATAGAAAAGAAAGTCTGCTTGTATTTGAAGTATGTGTTTGCTATAGCTGCATTCCTCAAGCTTTCCCTCTTTCCCTTCTGACCATAGAATCCTATTAATATCCTCAAAGGGCTCAAAAGCAATCAGCTGAACATAAAACCACAAGTTCTGCTGTAATCATTGATTCAGTAGCTCCCTTTTGCATTGTATAGAGACAGGCATATCCAAAGTGAAAAAGTAAATATATTTAGCAAAAATGTAAAGTTATATTACAAAAATACAAAGAAAACAAGATATACTGAAATTTCTCCTAGCTATTTCTTAGTGTTGAGGTTGAGTATAGTTATTTCCTGGTACCTATATTATGTACCATATATTAAGACTAATAAGTGAGTACTGACAATACAAGGATTGAATTTGATCAAGCAATTTGAATGACAAACGAAAAGAACAACTCAAGGGTTACATCTTGAAGCCCAAAATGGAATGCAATAGTTTATTTTGTTCATTAGAAAAAAAATTATAGTGTAAGGTTAGAATGTTTCTCTTCAATAAGTCTGTTTACATTCACATTTCCAATAATGTCCTATTAGTCCTGATAGCCAGGCAGAGTGATACTAGTGGGATTTTCCATGTTGTCCGGTGCTTTATGCGCATTTTCAGAAACTAAATTATTTTCACATGCCACCTCAGTGGAAATGTTGATTTTTGCACAGAGATCACTACACATAGAACTTAAATGGATTCAATTCTGCAGTATTTTCAGTGGTTCACTCTGAAGTTTTAAGTATAGTCACAAATCAAGATTTCTATTTAAAAAATGAGTGCACTATTGCATAGAGGAAGCAGACGGAAAGCTCTGGCCCTATGTTTTTAGCTGGGAAATGAGAAGTAATTGGAAGGAGGCCATGAAAAGGTACAAATGATCCCTTTGTTCTCCTCTTTACCGGTGTGGGCCAATTGCTGGGTATAGCAACAGCCTGTTCATTTATTCCACTTTGCAGCATTCATGATGAATGGGTATTACAAGTGGATGCTGCTTCACTGAAGTCAGTAAAATTGCACCTGCTCACGTCAGGGCTGAATTTGATCTAAAAATCTGGATCAATTAGGCCTGGAGAGGATAAACATCCTTTGCCTAGTTTGCCATTTTGATGGCAACGTTTCAACCTGAAGAAGAAAATATTCACCCCTCCTGATCACCCCTCTTCTATTTTCACACCAAGGCTGAGAAGCTCAATGGTGGAAATAATGATTGCCCAAGAGAATAAAAAAAAATCTAAGCAGAAAAGTCCCTAACTGGATAGGGCTACACATTTATTCAGGCTCATCCTTTGTGTTTGAAAATATCAAAATTGAGGCAAAGAAATGCTCTGATTAAAAAAACCCATGGCCACACAGGCTTACTAGTAAGTGTGTCATATAATGAGGGTAAGATTAGCAACACAACTGCCCTTTCAGAATATCCAGGGTCAGCACTCAGCATAATTATAGAAGATGATGATGACATGTCGGATCAATAACAATTTATGACCCATGATGATGAACAACTCAGAATATTCCATCTTGCAAGCTTGTTGGTTCTTTCATAAACATTATCACAAGTATCAGAGACCTAGTCCTTCATTGTCTTATGCAGGCATTGCTGGATGTTTATGACTCTTCTCCTGCTAAGCAGTTCATTCATAAACTACAGAAGATTCAATATTGGTTATCACCTTGCAAAAATGAAAGATACATCTTGTTACTGGCTTGTTAGGCAATAGGGTGTATACAAAATGTAGACACAAATAGCATAAGAGTCTGGGTCTCAACAGAGGGTGCCACTGCATTGCCACTCAGCTGTAAGTCTCTCTGCTGTCAAACTGTTATAGGAGTATTGCACTGACACTCAGTAACGGTATGTCCATTTTTTGGTGGTTCTATACACCATCTTGTGGCTAGCAGTATCTTAAACACCCTCCAAAGTCTCTCTTCCTATCAAGTGTTTTTTCCTGGTGAAAAAGAGGTAGATCTGTGCCTACAGATAAAATACACAACCTGTCTACGCAGCTCACACATAGTGTATCTGCCAGTTTGGCAAACCGAATGCCTTATGAACCTATGAAAGGAAGGAACCTCATTACAGACTTACATGCTCTGTGAAACATGCAAATTTCCTTCTTCTCTACCTGTAACACATATATGTGACTCACCAATATCAAAGGAACATTTCCGAATGTCTGGGATAAAATAGGTATTTTGGGTTTATTATCAGGAAAATTAGCCATGAGTGGCTGCATCCCCGTGTCTCCTGCCCTTGGGATCCTTTGTTACTGGATCTCACAGCTGACCTAATTCTCCTAGAATTTCTCAGCAATGGGCAACGGAACCTAATCAGATAGAATTACAGACTTCATCATCATCATGGACAGATGAATTTGTAGCACAACTTCCTGTATCCCTGAGCCACACATTCATCTCTTTCAACAGGGCAAAGGTTATTCCAGTGAGGCTCAGTTAAACGCAATCTTCACCTTACATAGGAAGTGAAATTTTTCCTGCCCCAAAGAGTTAATCTAGGGCCAAGATTTTATTTCTAAAGGAGTCAAATGCACAAATCCTAATAATTTTAAATGGGAGATATGCATCTAAGTCCTTCAGCTCTTTCAAAAGTCCCAGCCTAAATTTAAGATAGTAACCTGCCCCAGATGACCACAGCCTTATCCCATAACTGCCGGTTGCAGGGTTTCTTCCACCAAAGCAATTGCTACTGGGCACTCAGAGACAGGTTAATTGGGCTACATGGACCACTGGCCTGATCCTGTATAGCAATTCCTATGTAGCTACTCTGCTGAATATACTTTTCCCCTCATTGCCCATGTGGCTAGGGGAGTCTTCAGTGGACACTAGCATTGTTTCTGACTCCATATTCTCCCCCTGCACTAACACAGAGCAAACCCTGGAAGGAGCTATGCTGCTCGGTGCACAGGATTCCGACAGTGAAGCTCCCCATTCCAGGGCAATGAAACCACGAGTCTGCTGCTTGTTTGGCTTTCCTTGCTTTGGCCAATGAGGCAGGGTTTATCCTTGTCTGAGATACACCAAGCATCTTCCATGACTCTGAATAGACTAAACATATATCAGTGACTTGAACCGGAGTAGGTATGACAGTGGGAATAAAGGTTCTTACACTACAGTTCTCATAAGTTTTCTGTGCTAAATTTTAACAGAAAAGATGGCCCCACAAGCTGGGTCCTTGTCACCCGTCACTTCACTGCAGGAGAATGAAGAGCAGCTGACCAGGCGAATGATGGCCAAGAGGGTAAAAATCATTGCAGAACTGGTGCAGACAGAGAAAGACTACCTCAGTGACCTGGAGCTGTGCATCAGGGAAGTGGTTCAGCCCTTGAGAAACAAGCAGGTAATAAAGTGTTGGGTTTATTTGTTTTGTGTTTCGGAGGAAAGGCTGATTTGACAGAGATCTGCATTCACCACTGCTCTGTCTGCAATCAACAATAAACACAAATGTCTGCTAAGGGATATGCAGGAATGGTGAAAAAGTGAATAGAAAAGTGAATAGAAAAGGTACAATTCTAGGCCTGACTTTTTGGAGGGGGTAGGTCTTTCTGCAGGGAGGGCAAGCAGGAATACTTTAAATGCTAAAGGCTTTCAGGGTGAAGCTCATTTCACCTGCATAAAGCTGGAATAAATGGGGCAGAAACAGGACTGCAGCACAGACCTCCTCACCCTGAACCCCATGGCCATTATTCCAGGCTGTGAAATAGAATAGCAGCCTCAGCTCTTCCATGCTGCTTGGGCAGCCTCCTGTGTAATCACAGATTACACGTCCCCTCCCCTGACTTTGTCCCATCATTATGGAAGCTCCACTACACCAACTTCCCTAGTAAGGGGCTTGAATGTTATTCACACCATGGTGAATTTCACCCTTGAAGACCGCTTTTATTCAAACAAACTCATCCTGGTTGCTTGAACAGCTGTTGTGGGAAAATGCTAGGCAAGGCAACCCAGTGAGTCCTGAGGTATTTGCATTTTAGATAGTGAAGCTACATGTAAGCAGGATGGATCAGATTACATCTTTCCTGCGGGTCTTACAGCTCAGTTTATACCCATTCTGCTTTTCCACAGAAACTTCAAACTTGCTTGGCTGCTATTCAGAGAGAGCACATTTTCCCCCAAAAACCTTTGCAGTTTTGGGCAAACTGTGTGCTGGAGTACCAGCATTCCCTGCAGGTGGGAGCACTCACATGCTGGTTATGCAACAGGTTCTGGCAGACAAATTTAAGTTGTCCTCCTACCTCACAGTCTACCAGGCCAGGCAGCTGCTATATGCTACTAGCACAGCTCAGAATCCACACTGGGTCTTTAGCCAGTTATCTGAACTGTGTATGTATGGTTCCATATGAAACAATTTGCCTGCTTAAGTTGTGCCAAACTATTTTTCAACTGCCTTGACTCCATCTCTCCTGGAATCCTATCTATTTTAGGCATGGCAAAGTGCATTAGAGGGTTGTGATTTGTGAACCACTCTAACATGTTGCTCAATTACAGCCTGATGTAGACCCTGCTGGTGTGCTCTGTAAGGTATTTAGTTCATTTTAACCTGCGCCCGTAGGGCCTGTAGCACAACACATTAGAGGGGTGTGATCTGTAAAGTGCTCTTATGTGCTTTGCTGGCACCATGTAGACAAGCCCGTAGAAACCCTGGCACCTGCTGGTGTTACTGAGAGGACAACATTGCTCCTTGTCTCTCTTCCTCTCCTCTCTAGCTGCACTCACCAATTACAGTCTTGCCAATGTTGATGTGAGAGCTTTCTTCTCTGCAGCTCCTGGCATTTGGAACCACCTTATGTATCCATTTGCTGCTCTTCATACTGAAGACACTTTTTCCATTGTTTGCTACTTTTATCAGTTAGGCACATATACTAGTTTGCACCTTTGTCATTATGTGCCCATGTATTTCTGAATACCACGTGCATATTGCAGTAGGTAAGGTATCAGAGATCCACTGATAAAAGACAAAATCTTATAAAAACAAGATCACAACCCTACATTTTTAATTTAACATAATCTCAATTTTTTAAAAGAAGGCTTTAAGAATGTCATACGCTTTTAAGATTATTTTTGAGGTGAATAACCACATTTGAAAGCTTGTTTTTTATTTATTTGAGGGCAGACTGCTTCAACAGGAAAAAAAATTGTGTCTAGAAGATTGAGCTAGAGATGAATATTTCACATTTCCTAATGGAGCAAAAATGTTGTTAATCTCTATAATCAGAAATTAACTACACAAGCAATTAAAACATGATGTTGATTCTGTTACGGTAACATGCAATTTGATTCTCCTGGACTCCTTCTGTAAGCTGCTATGTAAACACACAGTTCTATTACTAATGGTTAGGCATGTTCAGAAGGACTAGCATATCTGCCAAAATCAACACTGCCTTTAGTTTTCTGCCTTTCCACATACTGGGTAACTCTAATTGTTCCATAACCTTAATGACTGTCCTTCTGTCCATGGAAGCAAGTTGCCAGTGTGAAGAGTATATTTTCAAAAAAAATTTTTTTTTTGCCTATTTCAAAATAAGCAGTGAGATAATTTTGCCCTATGTATTAAGATTTCCTGTTAGTGTAAATTGGTTTAGCTTCATTGAAGTCAATGAAGTTGTGCCAGTTTGCATCAGCAGAGGGTTTGGCACACAGATTATATTAATGACTAATCATAAATCTACATATGCAGTGTTGTTGTAGCTGTGTTGGTCCCAGGATATTAGAGACAAGGTGGGTGAGGTAATTTTTTATTGGACCAACTTGGTTAGAGAGACAAGCTTTCAGGCTAGGAAGAGCTCTCAGGCCAGAAGTTGGTCCAATAAAAGGTATTACCTCACCCACTTTGTCTCTGTAATAACCATAAATCTGTTTATTTTAGCCAAAATACACTGCCTTGATTTTACTCCTATCTCCTCACATAAAATGGCCTCTTCTAGTACAGAAAGGTTATTTGCCTGATATGTGGCACCTATGTAAACAAACAATCAGGGCTCAATTTATGCAGTCTCTATGGGTAACACCATAAAGGGATCAGATTCTCTCATAATTGTCACTTTCAGTTTTACTGTCTTTTTTCTTTGTGAGGAAGTAAGTAAACATTTTAGCCAGCTACAGCTCTTCCTTTAGCTAGCTAATAATATTTACCTCTCTCCAAGACACACATATTCCTTTAGGAATTGTTCAAAATAAGTTTAAATACACTTGATAAAGTGCCCCTTGTTAACTGCTTTAGCCCAGTTGTATTAATTAAAACACTGCACATGTGTCCTTGAAATTGCAGCAAGGATGTTTACATAGGCTTTTGCAAAAAGTGGCATGTCCTGGAGTTTTGAACACTTGAGGCTAAGCAGGAAAAAGCCTGCACTATTCAGTGTCCCTCCTTATGCTTCTATTAGTTGCTCAATATTTGTTTTCCATCAGATTGTTAGGTTTGACGTGGCTGGCTTGTTTAGCAACATTGAAACAGTCCATCAAATATCAGCCAAACTGCTGTCATTGTTGGAAGAAGCCACAGCAGACGTGGAACCACCCATGCAAGTAATTGGTATGTTTATTGTCTTTTTGAATCCTACAAAATGGTATGAAGGATAATATAAGAACATTCGTCCACCCCATACCCTCACCAGCCTTTGTTCTAATCTAGTGCCACTTCCATTGGGAGCAGGCCCTTACTAAATTCCCATGATAATACATAAAAATAAAAAATGTACAGCCTATCTAGTGATGTATTACATTCACATTAAAGGCTGGATCCTGTAGCCCTTACTCCATCTTTACTTGATTTCAGTGGGGGAGTAAAAACTGTGAAAGGGAGTCCTGACTACAATGCCACAGGTACTAACCACAGGGCCCACTCCCCCCATTTGGTATTTCCTACTAAGGTAATTAGGCAAACTTTCATATAGTACTGTGATAGTAAAGAATTAAAAAATGATTGGAAAAATAAAAATATCAAAACATCGTCGTACTGATGTTTACCTGCAATATATTATTCAGCCAAGAATTATTCAGATGTGAGCATGGTGAATAGAGCAGTGGTTCTCAAACTTTTTTTTTTTTTGTGGACCACTTGAAAATTGCTGAGGGTCTTGGTGGACCATTTAATGATCTTTCCAAATGTTGTTTGTACCGTTAGCTAACTATTGTAAAGCGCTTTGGATAAAAGTTGTATATAAAAAACCATAATAATAATTAACATTTTTTTGTTCTTCAAATAAAAGCACACAACTCATTTTAATATCAGTAGTCTTACCTTTCTGATGCAATGCATGTGCCTTCTCTCCCCCACCATGGCAGCCCCCAAGCTGGGAAGGGGGGGGCAGGGTCTCTCCCTCTCTCACCTGCTGCGGCAGCCCCCAAGCTGAGGCTGGGAAGGAGGGCCGTCACTCCTCAGCAGCCGCAGCCCTGGTGCTGGTGAAAGTCGCCTCTTTCTCTGGCCGCCACAGCCCTGCACGTCCCAAATTCCCCCCACTCCCTCTTCTCACCCCACTGCCTCCCCACCTACCTCATACTTCCCCCACCTCACCCCACTTCCCCCTCCCATCTACCCCCTATTCCCCCAAAGGCCACCACCTCACTTTACATGTGCATCTTCTCCAAGGTCCAGGCACCTCATGAGTGAAACCACGCCTGCGCGGCTCCACTAATTAGGTGGGTGGCCCTTCATTCTCTTGTGTGCGGCCACCCAGGCACACACCCTAGAGGGAACTATCTGTAGACCGCCTCAGTGGAGCTTGCCGACCACAGTTTGAGAACTTCTGGAATAGAGTTCCAAACAGGGTGTGGCTCATGGTCAACAAGGGAAGGTAAAGCAGAAGACAAGCTGTGCATTTATGCCTGTAGTTTGCAGTTGTTTTAATCAGATGGACTGATTACATACATCATGACAGTCACACGTTCAAGAGTTCTTGTGTGGTTTTAAGGATGTGATAAATCCGCTCTTTAGGTTATTAGACATTACAGGCCCATTATGCCGATGCAAGCTGCTGGAACCCTGGAGTATGGGAAGCACCTACTGTGCTCCCATACTGGGAGAGGAAGGTGTTTTGCCTCCATAAGGCACAAAATCTCCAAGGGCACTAGGGTATGTGTGCTCAGCTGTGGCACTTGCTACACTTCTAAAAGCATGGAGGCAGCACTCCCATCAGTGAAAACCTGCTAGTGCTTACTGGTGCATAGGAAGGACAATTCCACCCCCTCACCCCGTCTTGGCCAAAAAGTGCTTCCTAAAGCACTGGAGCAGACTCCTACTGCTTGCATTCCTAAGCACAACCCACCACATTATGGCTGTCTCCTGCATAGGTGCACTGGGAGGGACAGAGGGTTTCCTTGTGCTGTCTTCCCTTCACAGCCAGCCATAATTTACCCCTAAATATATATGCAACAGTTTTATTGGATAAGAAATCCAATTTTGGATAATAAAAATTCTATAAAAAATTTCATATACTTGAAGAGAGATTTCACTTTTAAGTCCCATTTATTTTCTACATCACTTCCTCGCAAATCTGTGAGGGCTTGCTCAGCATTGGACCCCTCTTTGTGGCAACATCTGAGGATTAGCACCAGTCAGGTCTGATGCCCCCTGCTAATACTTGTTCAAGCCACATTCCTCCTCGCTCTTCTCCTCCTCATGGAGCTCCCTCTTCATGACTCAGCCCTCTAGCCAAGTCACTGTCTAGTCCTCCCTTTCCAGGGTATCAAAGGCCCACTGTATCAGCTGTTCATATGCTGTTTCAGACAGTCTTCTGCTCCATGGCCAGGTCCCATGCCACTTCCCCAGTGGCCAGTAGCCACTCTATGTCTAGCAACTCTTGTTTGCTTGCTCCAAAACCCTGTTGCTGTTCTCCTAGATTCTTTCCTACTTCCCTCTTTGACTACTTGCCAAACTCTGTAGCCTCAAACACACCTCCCTTCTCCCAGGGAGTGACTGCAAACTATTTCCTCTGCAGCACCCTTCTACTTCTCATCCTGGTGGCTTTATACAAGTTCAGCCTGCCCCTGCCCCTGCCCCTGCCCAGCTGGGCTTCACAATCAATTAGTGCTTGTTTTTCAAGCTTAAATCTCCTTCCAGGTGTAGTGGACCAACCTATAAAAAATAGGAGTTAGCAGAAGAGAAAAGCTTGATTAGTATTAAAACACAGAAAAAGAAGTAACATTTATTATTCTGTAGTTTCAGCTTCCAAAATCTGTTAGTGCTTTCCAAAAGTCAAGAGAATGAAACCTGAGCAGCAGAGATGGGAAAGAATTCTTAGCCAGACTATTTAACCATCTTTGTATTTTGTCAACAGCTACTTAATTTCAATGACTAATAAACATTTTGGGGGAAATAAGTTTTTGTTAAATATGCAACACCATTGCCCAAGGTATATGATAATTCTTTATGTAGGCTCTGAGTCAGCCAGAAGATCCTCCAACAAAACCAGAGAAGATCAAATTTGGCATTCGTTGGGTTTTCGATTAAGACAGAGGAGATCCTTCTTCTCCTGTCTCAGAATTGCCCCCAGTAGGCAGCACGAGCTCTTTTTAAATTGCCTTCTGGGCGTGGCTCTTCTAGCTTCTGGAAGACCAATTCTCATTGGTTCTGCTAGCAGCTGATCCTGCATGGTCTCTCTAGGCAGCTCCTGAAGGTCTAAACTGACTGCTGTTTTCTCCCAAAAGGTACCTCTTTTGGGTACGGGGTGTCAAGGTGAGAGAGCCTCTAGCAGGGAGGCATCAAATGCCTGGTACATCCCTTCATACCAAGCTTAATTCAGAAACCTTTTGCAGACCCACTTTAATGAAAGCTGTGCACGTTGCTTAGCAAATGTGCTCACCTCCCATACTCAGAACTCAACCAAGCCATTACGCACAAAGAGTAGTCAAAGGGTAGTTTGGGGTTTTTTGTTTTTTGTTTTGTTTTTTCCAAATTAGTCATAAGCCTGAGGCAACATGCTATAGAGAAGCCCCATGTTCTTGCAAGAGAATTGAAAAGAAACTATAATTTGCCACAGATTTTAACGCAGATGATGCTTGGCCAAAGTACTGATTTTAGTAAGTCTGTATCCTGTTTGCCAAGGCACCCAGCTCAATGTAATTTGATGAGACTGTGCTGTTTGATGGTATTTCAATAACTGTGCGTCATGGTGATTCACACACCTAATAAAAAATGTTGCATTGTATCAGGCAGTTGTTTCCTACGCAGCAAAGGGAGTCAGTGTTTTGAGTTCCTACCGTGTCTGGGAGAAAAGACAAACAATGTCATCAATTTATTAGGTATTTAGCTATTTCAATTTAGCTATGGAAGCAGTATGGACATAAGAGTTAGTTATGAAAATATATGTGGGTCTGGTTCAGATGGATGGCTAAACCATATTGTGTCAATGACTAGAGTGGGCAGGATAGAGCTGAGAAAAGGTGAAAGAGTGATTCCTTCTTGTGACATTAGTTTCTGAAAAGAGGTAGTAATATCATTAGAGAGCCTTTGCCATCTCAAAGGGATAACATGTGAAGATAGCTTTGTTTGTGGGGTTCTAATATTCACTGTACGGGGTGTAAAAACAAGCCCCTGAAAAAACAATTGTCTTGAGGAAAGGGAACAAAAGAGGATCCCAAAAATAATTTCTGACTCTTTAACCCATTCTCCAGTGGCTAGGGGCTAAAAATATATATATTTAATGTAGACATTTTCCCAATGTACAATCTTTCTCTTGAATCTAACCAGTCAGTGTGAGGTTGGGCTGCAGTGCTAATTCACCAGTCTGACACCAGAAATGAGATAGGTCCTGTCTATATTTGAGAAATTTTCACTCGTGTAATAACATCAATGTAGTTAGTTACACCAGGGTAAATCCCTAACATGGACACACTTACCCAAGTAAATTGTACCAGCATAAACTCTACCTTATATCAGTGCAGTGTGCTCACTAGGGGTTTGGCCTGGTAAAACTACATTAAAGTTGCCTATTTCTCTATTGTAGAAAGGACCATAATGTAGTTGGTTTCCATTTTAATGTCCCCTGGTTCTTGTATTAAGAGAAAAGGCAAATAGGAGCACCTCACTTTACCTTCTCTAATGATATTCCTTATTTTGTGTACCTCCATCATGTCCCCTCTTATTCATCTCCTCTAAACTAACCAGCCCTAGTCCTTGTCTACACTTAAAACACTGTAGCGGAGCAGCTACACCAACCTATGCCAACTGGAGGGCTTCTCCTGTCAGTGCAAGTATTACACCTCCCTCAGGAAGAATTGTCTCATCAATCTACGCTGGGGGTTAGCTCGGCTTAACTGTGTCATTCAGGGGTGTAGTAGTTATATTTACCGAATTTCCTAGTGTAAACCATGCCCTAGTCTTCTTAGGGCTTGTCTACACTTATCGGGGGATTGACGAGCGGCGTTCGATCCATCAGCAGTCAATTTAGTGGGTCTAGTGAAGGCCCGCTAAATCGACCGCAGATCACTCTCCCTTCTACTCCTGTACTCCACCAGATTGAGAAGAGTAGGGGGAGTCAACGGGAAAGCGTCTCCTGTTGACATCGTGTAGTGTGGACCCCGCGGTAAGTAGATTTAAGCTATGTCGATTTGAGTAATGCTGTTCACGTAACTCAAATTGCTAGCTTAGATCGAATTTCCCCTGTGGTGCAGACAAGGCCTTATTCTCTCTCCATGCCTCAGTCTCTTCATGCCTCTAATTATTACTGGTATCTGTCTCTGGACCCTCTTCTTTTCGTGTATCTTTTTTTAGACTGGGTGACTAGAACTAAACACAGTATTCCAAGTGGGGAGGTACCATTGATCTACATAATGACCTTATATTATTTTCTGTCACATTCCACACATCATAAAATATTATTCACCCTTTTGAATATATTGAGCAGAGATAATACACATTTTCCAGTTCTCCTCCTCCTGTATATTTTTTTTCTCTCCCCATTCACATAGGAATATGAAGTTTTAGAAATTTCAGCAAGGCTTCAATTTACCATTTGACCCCTTCCCTTTGTTGTAGACACAGGAAGCACCCCTGAAAGCTCTGGGGAAAGGTTGTTTCCCTCATTCAAGCCTTTCTGGGGTTTCATCTCCAAGACCAATTTACCAGAGCACTCTAGAATGCAGTACAGGAGAGCAGTCAGCTTTGGAGTCCCCAGATTACTCAGAAGACTGAGACTGGAAGTAATACCAGTCCTCAAAGACAACCCAATAGTTTGGACTATATAGAGCAGGGGCGGGCAAACTTTTTGGCCTGAGGGCCTCATTGGGTTTCCGAAATTGTAGGGAGGGCTGGATAGGGGAGGCTGAGCCTTCCCAAACAGCCAGGCGTGGCCTGGGCCCCGCCCCTTATCCAACACCCCTGTTTCTCACCCCCTGACAGCCCCCTCCCCAGGACTCCTGCCCCATCCAACCCCCCCTGTTCCCTGATGGCCCTCCCTGGACTCGTGCCCCATCCACCCCCCTACCCTCACTCCCTGTCCCCTGACTGCCCCCGGAACCCCTGCCCCTGACTGCCCCCTGCTGCCCCATCCAACCCCCCCCTTCCTGACTTCCCCCCCGACCCCTGCCCCCATTCAACCCCCTGTTCCCCGCCCTCTGACCGCCCTGACCCCTATCCACAGCCCCGCCCCCTGACCACATCCCCGAACTTCCCTGCCCTCTATCCAATGCCCCTTGCTCCCTGCCCCTTTACCACGCTGCCTGGTGGCTGGCGATGCTACAGCCGCATCGCCCAGACTGCCAGGACAGGCAGCTGCGGCTCTGCAGCCCTGCCACCCAGAGCATTGTGCCGGCAGCGCAGTGAGCTGAGGCTGCGGGGAGGGGCCAGGGACTAGCCTCCTGGGCCAGGAGCTCAGGGGCAGGGCAGGAGGGTCCCGCGGGCCAGTTGTGGCCCGTGGGCCATAGTTTGCCCAACTCTGATATAGAGTATACTGGAAGCTGCCATAATAATTTACCTATGTCTGTGTTGGTTGCTTCAGTTCATATGGTCTGGGACAGAGAAGAACTTTAGACTTAGGAAATACATCTATCATTTGAGTCAAATCAGTACATAATCTCTTGTTTAGCAACAACATAAACTCCAATGAATTAATCTGACATAGTGGCACACTGTACTAATGCACAGATTTTGTGGAGCTCATTTATTTTGTGGAAGTGAGTAACACTTTTGGTCGTATTTGGGAATTTGCTGAGATGAACTGTGAGCCTGTATTTGGCATTTGTGGTGCAGACAACAAAACTGTTGCTCTTATCAGAGGCTAATACACTAAAGGTTGTGCTGAACACTCGCAGCTCCTATTGAAGTCAGTGGAAATTGAATAGTCAGCATCTCAAGGCTTGTCTGCAAGTGTTCAGCACGTGAATAACATAGCTGAAGTTACGAAACTTAGATCGATTTCCCCCCCATAGTATAGACCAGCCCAAATCAGAACTAAGGGAACAGGACCCAGTGAATGTTTATATGGTTTTCCTTGCACTGCTGGATAATAATGGTCTATACAGGGTTAATAGGAAAGTCAGTCTTCAATGAATGTTGCTAGCTGTTGGTATTATCATTTATCACAGAGGATACAGAACAGAGATGATGTAAGTACCTTTGCCTACAGCAGTGGTTCCCAAACTTATTCTGCCGCTTGTGCAGGGAAAGCCCCTGCCGGGCCGGGCCGGTTTGTTTACCTGCCGCGTCCGCAGGTTTGGCCAATCGCAGCTCCCACTGGCTGCGGTTCACTGCTCCAGGCCAATGGGAGCTGCTGGAAGCAGTTTGGGCCGAGGGATGTACTGGCCCCCTCTTCCAGCAGCCCCTATTGGCCTGGAGCAGCGAACTGCAACCAGTGGGAGCCGCGATCAGCCGAACCTGCGGATGTGGCAGGTAAACAAACCGGCCTGGCTCGGCAGGGGCTTTCCCTGCACAAGCGGCGGAACAAGTTTGGGAACCACTGGCCTACAGGATTCTGGTAGATTTCTGATTTGTGGTCCTACACTAAGTGAAATGAACTTTGGTGGTCTTATCTCAGTCATTGTTCTTTCCCTATTCACACCTTAAAACCAACACATATTAGACAGCCCAGTTAACCTTCTCTGATATGAGGAAAAAAACAGAGTTGTTGTTACTGTGGAAACGGAATCACTTTCACTTCAAGACAGAGTGGTTCATACAATGAATTATGAGATGGAATGCAGTGGTCAGGCTGAAAGGCAACACATACACTGCACTTGACAGCACTGTGCTTGACCTGTGAATGGGGCGATGGATTCCAATTAATGTATCATTCTGCTTTTAACTTTAGTCATTATTACTATAACTCCAATGGAGCCTTCTTGTTTATAAAAGGAGAAGAATCTGACTGGTTGCCACACAGGTGTAATTTTTCTATAAATGCCCTATACAGTAGTTCACATTATAATTATTATTTATTATGTGCATTATAAGGTACATCTTGCTGTTGATCCTGGCACCATTACTTAGGGTTAGAATTACAAACAATAAAGCCACTCAGGAAAACAGATGTACTCAGCTTACTGTCTCTTTCTAACAAGGAAACCAAGCTAGGAGGTTTATGGTGGGGGTGCAGGCTGAGGGAGTTAGGCACACAAATCCAATTTATATTCAATAGGAGATGGAAGCACATTTGAAAATCCCAAATATAATTCTTAATGGTAGAATAGTGTAGGGTGTGGAGTGTGCAGGGAAGGGTATGTAAGCGTGTTCCTTTATCCTTTTCCATTTTGGTTGCATGTAAACCTAAATGGTATATAATAATGACTCCAGTCCACAGTATTTCTTTGGTTCTCAGTGATGTGAAGAAAAACTCTATCCTGGGCCTCAACTGTTGTTACTTCAGTATTCTGCAGAACAAATCAAAAGAGACAAACAAATAGACTAACAGGAGGCTGGAGTCATTATTCCTGTTATGACCCATTTAGGTTTATATGCAGCTGAAAAAGCATCAAAAAGAAAATTAGCATGCTTACGTTCCTTCCCCCTGATGCCCACACACACCACCATTCTTCTTTTAAGAGCTAAACCACCCAGTCTGGTTTACTTGTAAACTGATGGGGATTGGGCACGTTGGGGGAAGTGGGGGAAGCGGGGGAGGAAGAGAGCATTTCATACCTTTCCCTGAGGGAATTTTTGTTCTTTCAAACTGTTATAATGCTGCCCAGCTATGACAAAGATGAGCAACTGAGAAAGGCATATGATAAATAATGCACATACACACACAAGGTAGCTTCTAAGGAGAGTAAAGTGGAAACCAGCATTTTTAGCTCATGACTAATGTTGTGGAAAACGCCTTCTGAGATGCTGCTGTCTGGCTTGACATGCTTTATTTTTCTCTTTAACAGGGGAAGTGTTCTTGCAGATTAAAGGCCCACTAGAAGACACATATAAAATCTACTGCTACCACCATGACGATGCGCACGCCATGCTTGAATTCTATGAAAAGGATGAAGAACTGAAACAGCATTTAAAACACTGTGTACAGTCCTTAAAGTAAGATCTTTTCAAATGATGATTTCCGTCCATAGTCAGCTGTCTAGCAGGGAACATTTTAAATGGATGTAGATGAAAGGTCCCCTGTAAATCTGGAGTTTTATGAGGCTTGCTGGGAGCTCTGGCTTAAGCTGCTTTCATGAAAAGATGACAAGCCAGGGGCCATGATTAGATTTCTTTCTCTCTAGGATGGCCAAAAAATAGCACAAGGAAGGTTTCTCTTCCCTTAGGAGAAATGCAGTATCATAAACGGTGTTGAGAGAACCTTGCCCAAGACCCCCAAAGACCTGTCACACACTCCCCCATCTGCTGTAATTCTGTCAAATGTGCGTGCACAGAATAACGTCACTGGAATTAAAATGTCACGTGATTGTAGCTATTTGCTTTCTCGGACAACATACTTGTGCTTCTGTCTCCCTACAGCTTTCTCAGGCTACAGGGATTAGAAGTGACTGCACTATTAGCTACTTTGTGTTGTGGGTGTTAGAATTCACAGTTAAGACATGCTGTGACTGCCTGAATGGCAAGTGAATTTGCTCAGTTCCACAGCTTCAATTTCCAGTTCTTTAGAGAAGTTCTATTCAGAGTTGGCATGGAACAGGATAATGTGACTTAATCCTAAACCTAGCCATATGAATCTGTCATCTCTTGATGTAGAGCACCTCAATCCCAACCCCCAAATTCACTTTCCGTCTCTATTGTGCCATCTAGTCCAATGGCCTATCTCTGATCCTGGCCATTGCAGGATGCTTCTGTGGGAGGAAACCACCATAATGCATTTAGTTACTGGATTCCCCAATTCAGAGCTTTGCTAAGCTTTTCATAGCTGGAAGTGGCTCTAAACTATATCACTATGATGTCTTTTTCCCCCACTTTGTTCTTTCCTGCTTAATCCTTAATCTTTTTTCAGGAACTAATAGAAAAAAAATCACTATGTGTATTGCATTGTGGGTTTTGCTTTTTCTCTTCCTTGGTTTTGTTTACAGTGACTAAAGGTAGCAAGCAGAACATTTATATCCACTTCAGCAAGTGTCAGAAATGTTAGTAAAAAAAAAAGAGTTGAAAGAACACAATCAAAATGTATAGCTGTATTCATCTGAATCTGTAACTATCCTGTAGAGAGTATGGCTCAGAAGGAGGAATTAACTAGAGTTCCTACTAAATAAGGCTTAGACTCCTTTCCTCCATGCAGCATAACACATTCAGGTGCCCACAACTGTTATTCTTGCAAAATTTCACTTCTTAAAAACAAAGACATTTTTGTTTGAGCAAAGAATTGCTAAATTAAAAAAAAATACTGAAACTGGATCCAAATGATTAAGGGGCGGAGCTGCTGCTTCTCAGCTGAGCTGTATTGTACAGTATTAAAAGACTTCCATATTAGGACTGTTGTGAGGTTTGTACTCTGCACACCTGTGCAGGCACACTGTATTTAATTACCCTTGTTCAGTCTCTTACACCGCATGCTGATTGCAGAGGAGTTCCAACATGCCAGAAATTCCATCCAAATTGTAGGGCATGCCTTGGAGACATCAGCATTAGTAAATTCTGTAGAATCTTATAATCCAGTAGTGATATTGTGCATTAGCTTAGCCTATGAAATTAATTTTGTATACATTAAATGTTGCTGGTGATCACCTGCTTTACTTTTAGTCAGAAGCATCTTGGTTACCAAAGAGAGCTCTCCCAAAGCTGTCACTGCAGGAACACTGCAGCACTACTATATCAGCTTCCTGATGCTCAGTTAGTCAGCTGCAGTTGAGGGGGCTTTGTGGTGGACAGCCAGACCGCAGTGGGTGATGATATTGGGAGGGAATATTGCTCAGCTCTGGGCAACAGAGAAGTCAGGTATTAAGAGATGCTGAATTTCTGATTCTAATGTGTTGTTTCACTACACATACCATCCTGTCCAATGGCCAAACTTCTTCTGTATGTTAAATCATACCTTTAATAAAATATCCCATGTTAATGTATCTATGTGTGTTTGTTTCCAAAACATTAGCACATATCCCTGCATATTTTTGGTGTATAAATTCATAGTATATACACATCTGTTGACTGCTTTTGAAAGTTAATCTACAAAAAGAGTCTTTCAGGAAGTAAATCTTTAATTGAAAAAAAAAAGGGAATCCTAATAAAAATACAAGGAAACGTATATTCAAAAAGACTAAAATACACCGTCCATCTTTCATTCTTTAAAATTTTATTTCTATTTAAAAAGAATAGAGTGGACATATATAGAGCCCAAGAATTTACACTCTTTCTTTTATTGATTAGTGATTTTGTAGCTAGGACTTAAGCATTAATTACTGCTCGCACAGTACAGCAACTCCCTTATATAAACTATCTATGAGATGGTTGAGTTTTATCACCAAATCCTGGTTTATTAAAGTCCTTACCCATTAAGGGCTGTATTTTCAAGAAGATGTAGGGCCAGATTCACTGGTATCCACTGGCTGCTTTGTGAAGTACCTAGCTCAACTGGCCAATTACAGTTGCTTTGTGTCACTGAACACATTAGTGAATTTCGCCCATAGTCTGTATATATTTTTCTTAGGGGGAAGCTAATACTTGTTTTGTTTTTCTCCTTTTGCAGAAAGATATATGAGGAAGAGTAAGTATCATGCCAACTTTTTTGTTGTTTTTTAGAAAACAAAAAATGTTTAAAAATGTTTAAAATTGCATGTATGGAAATGTTCAGAACAAGAGCATCATTTTAGTACCAGGTAATCCTGTGCAGCAACAGAAATTAGATTTCTCCTAGACATTGGTGAAAAAGTCTTAGATTAGGAAAAATTAAAAGTCAATCTGGTTTTCTAATTACTACTGTACCTGCTTTGCAGTATTTTTCAAAACTGGTTTATGAAGCTACTTAATCTGGTTCCCAATCCTGCCAGAGTCCTTAATTTTATCGCCTCCCTTCAGAACAGATGTATTTCTGTGATTCTAAAGCATGCTTCTCAAATAAACCAACAACAGTGCTGTCCTTTGAAATCCTACACTAGCACAACAGTGATCCAGGTGATAGAGATTTGAGCTCTGGATTCAAAACCCCTCTAGACTCTTCTCAGAATAAAATTCTTTCTGAGCTACTGACTGTCTCTCCTGCCTTAAATAAGGCCATAAAGAAGGGTACATTCCTAGACTGTAGTTTTGGGAGACCCACAAACCCAGGGCCATCAAAATGGGACAATTCTGAAGATATCTTGGGAGAGGAGTGGGAGAAGAAAGTGCTTAAACTGAAAACAAAATTTACAATCTTAGGCAAAAATACTAATTCTGATAGAGAAGAGGTAAAGTTATATTGCTCTGCTAAAATTGCTGTTTTAAAGACCTTATCGGGGTGGAGAAGGAACACTTGAAAGCCAGGAAATTCTAAGTTAAGGCTACAGTTATGAAATAAAAAAAGCAAATAGTTGAAAGTGTGAGTGTGTGTGTTTATAGTGTGAACTGGCCACACTGACTTGCACTGCACTATCATAAATTAACATGCTCTTATATCCCTCAAAGAATGTCCCGTAGAAACACTAAATTGTGAGTTTCTCACTGAGTTTAAATTGATCAAGGATTCATAAGCAGTTACCTCTGAGTTGCCAAACTGTGCCTGGTGCTCGTGTGGTTGTGCTTGTGACAGGTGCAAGGAGCCATTCTCCTGCGTAAGGACCAGACATAATCATAGTCCAGGTGCTTAGGAATGCTAAGGAATATTGTAGTATGTGCAGGGAGCACAGCAAATACCTTCTCCTGGGGTGTTACAGTGTCATGCCATCCCTTCCTCAGGACTGTGGTTACCCACTGAGCCCTTACCTTGTAGCAATTTGAAGGAGGTTCTGTGGCCTGCAATGTGAAGGAGATCAGACTAGATGATCCCTTCTGGTCTTAAAGTCTGGGAGCCTATAAAAAGAAGGATTGTCTCAATGGGATCCATTGCTTCTTCTTCCATTCCTGCTCTACACAGCTGGTTTATCTTGATTTAGAAAGTACACTGGTGTTTACCCCAAGCATCTCTGAGGTCACTGGAACAGTGAGGCTACAGATTGCTTTTCACTGTAGTATAACAGGGAAAAACATAGTCTTCAGTATTAAAGCATTCTCCACTTCGCCATCAGTTGGATGGGTTACTCCAGCTGGACAATCAAATATAACCGAATTCTGCCCTCACTTATACCTGTACAACCTCATTGAGTTCACTAGTGTTGCATGGTGTAAGTGACAGCAAAATATGGGCCATAGTGATTTATGCCCTGTAGATTTTGTGAAACAGTGAATTTGCACACACAAAAATAATGTTTAAGTAACATTACAAGTTATGACAAACACACACAGCAATAAAAACTGTCAAACTTAATGTGACCCCAACTCCACCTTAACACATTTTCTGCTAGTGTGTTCCACAAAAGAATTATATATTTCATAAAGAGAGCATGCCAAACTTAAAATTGAATAGTATATTTTTCCTAGATTGACACCACGACTATTTAGACGTACGTATCCATGCCCCCACCCCATCCGTGACTTTATTTTGTTGCATGCAATGCGGAGGGTTGTGCAGTGGAACCTGATGCATTTAAACCAGCTGTGTTTACATGACTGCAAAACAACAGCGATGATTTGCAATGAGATTACTGCAGCTATTCATGGCACTAAACTACTTGCTAAATTCATGATAAGACTGGGTGGCTGTAGTGGCATTACAAATGAATTATCAGCTTAATTTTCTGCACAGAAGATGTCACAAGTCATTACACATTTGTTTAAATTGTGTGGCAATGCAGTGTTCTCATTGGCTGCAGTGTATTCTAAAGGGGTGTATTAGAAACAGGACTAATCGAGGGAGAGTGGTTATCATAAAATGATCTTACTGAGTAGAATTAGATGAGTTGAACTTTGTGGCATTTTGTGCCGCAGGGAGTCATCATCTCATAACAAACCTACTATCTTTCAAACCATATTGCTAGACTGTGTCATGCAGATATGTGAACAGAGGGCTGTTTATCACTTGGGCGGCTGTCCAAAGTGCAACTGTATGGAGAGAAGACACTTGAAGATTTCCATTCATGAGGCAGCTTTTAAAAGATTTGCATTCATGGAGCTTTTCAGGAAAAACAATAACAATTTAAGATTATTTTTATTCCTGCTGCCAGAAGCTAAAAGAAGGGAAAACAGCTTTATATTTGATGCAGAATAAATGGGGAGGAGGAAGAGAAAAGAGAAATGATGAAAAGGTTTGGGGACATCAAGAGGCTTTAAAAAGCATTTACTGTTAAAACTCCTTTTTTCATGTAGGACTTTTTATACTGAGTGCCTGCGTGTGAGAGATGGCTTAAATATGCAGATGCCTCTTTTCCAAAGCATCCAAATCATTACTTAATTAGTCAATAGTGCTCCAGTATATTTTTATAAGTGGAAGCCAAAGTTTTCTTTCTTTCTTTCTTCAGCTGTGTTTGTGGCTGACCACAACAAAAGTTGGCAGTTGGCAATATTCAGTGGGTATTCCCTCTATGTTCCCTTTATTTTCCATTAACCCAGTCCCTTCCCATGCTCAAACATTCTTGCTCACCTCTCATTAAATCTCACGTAGTTAATCTCATAGAACTTTTTTCCTTCCAGAAATTCTTTCTTTAGGATGTAATGGAAGCACTGCTCTGTGTTTCTGTCATAAAAAGCTGCATTACAGCTAGGGATCCTGTCGTCTTCAGACTATTATCAATAGCTCCCTCCCTCCTTTAAAGTGCAAACCTACAAGAAGGTCCCAGCAGTTTATATATGATTGCTACCAACATGGGGTTGTCGCAGTTTCCCAGTGTGTCCAGAAATTTCTTTCCTTCTCTTTCCCCTTGGAAACACTGTCATGAGTGAAAAGGCAAACAGGCCCTTTTTACCCATGTGCTGCAGAGGAAGCAAATTACCCCAATATCTTTCCATAAAAGAACCTGCAGAAAGAGGTGGGAGCAGGGCTTTAGAATGTTTGCCACTCGGTGGGATGGCTTGTGTGGGAAAGGAGGGAGTCACAGCATGATAGGAATGGGGTCAAGAGATCCAGATGGCTTCGATAAGCCTGGGGTAAACATCCAAACTGGAGAATCCAGACCAAATTTTGAATCCTTTTCAAATTCGCCCATCACTAGCTGTAATCCACCAATCAGCAACCACAGCTACTAGAATCGACCTTATCACTACTGCAGCAGAAAGTATAACAAAGGACTATGGTTACAGAGGCAAGCTCAGCGGTGTAAGGTACACAATAGTGGGTGTAAATAAGGAACTTTGAATTGATGTCACTTTCACATTGAGGTGCCAAAATGAGGTGTAATATGCCTACTTTAATACTTAAATGTTAGTTATTTTTCCTACTGCATCCCTATCTCCCAGCTCCTTGGTGTGTAAAGTGTACCATACAGACTCCTTTAGCCTCAGTGGGCCAAATTCAGAGGTTAGGTAGAAATTATATGTTAGTGAGTAGATGTGAGTCTAAGAAAGTCTAAGCTGGTATAACTTTCATAATGAGGGAGCCAGAAAAGGTTTTCAATTTACCCCAACCCAGACTCCCCACTGACTGTGTCTCCTAATCTTTCAATTTAAATGGGAATTGCACCTGTGTCACTGAATGTAAAACTAGGCCCCAGTTTTGACATCTTCAGTAATTAAAAACTCAACTGTAGGTTTAAAAAGGTAATAACTTCACTGACTAGATAGGACTATGCATTTTTTTCTTCTTAGGGTTGCCATTTTACATGACAGTTCTGTTTGTTTGTGTAAATAATAGAGGAAAACCTAATTTAATGGACATGGGATCCCTGATGATCAAACCAATACAGCGTGTGATGAAATACCCATTGTTACTGTGTGAGCTTTTGAATTCAACTCCTGCTTCCCACCCTGACCACAAGGCACTGCAAGATGCCTTTGCTGCTGTGAAAGACATTAATGTGAACATCAATGAACTTAAAAGAAGGAAAGATTTAGGTAGGGAACAGAGATGGTATATTCCTTTCTCCTATTAATTGTATTCACACATTGTAGATTTTGGCTGGTGATTATGGGAGATGGTTTCAGCTCCAATTATGTTACCAATTATGATATTGTTTTCTGGCTTTATCTGGGCTACAAAACATGCTGGGTTTTGAGATACATAACTGGTGTATATACTGCATTGTAGTCTCAAACTTAAAAACAAACATCCAGGTTGGATCACTAGGGATGTAAACTTCAAAAATGTGAAAATGAATATAGTACAGTATTGCATATAATACATTAAACTAACGTCAGTGATGCTACTGCTAACACTAATAATAGTTAATAAAGATATTTTTAAAGACCTGCCATATTTAAGCCTTAACTTTACTACCTCTTTCCAGCAGTTTCACACAAGATTACAGCAAGGGACATCAAAGTCTCTTGTCTCAAATGGTCTTATATTAGAGTGCAGAGCTGTGTTAGAGCCCAATGAATTTAGATTATTAGTGTTGTGAAATTCTCTCTCTGCAGTGTTGAAGTATAAGAAGAATGATGAAGAAGAATCTCTTAAAGAGAAGTTTTCCAAACTGAATATTCACTCCATTAGCAAGAAATCCAAGAGGGTTACTAGCCATCTGAAAATTCTGACGGGGGGAGAGCCTCAGGTACTTAGTCAGCCATTTGCAAATTTGCATTGAGGACTTCATAATGTCACTTGTTTTATGGTATTTATCATGTAATTTCCCATGTGTCACATCAAAGAAGAAAAGATACTATGACCCTAGATTGAAAGGAAAACCTCTCAATGTGTCCTCCATCTTTTCTTTTGGATCTAGCCTTTTCTACAAATCTCTGACCTGCAGCACATACTGGTCAGCAGTTCTCACCAAAATGAATATGGAGGTCAATGCTCAACAGATGGGTTTGTAGAAGATATTGTAGGTGCGGGATAGCTACAGAGGGCATTTTCTGTACATTTTATTCAGCATCATTCAGGCCCTAGTACATACACCAAGACCACCAAACAAGACTTATATGCTGATTAGTATGGGCAATGAGTTTTCCCCTACAGACTTCCTTTATATACCATAAAGAAATAAAACATAAAAACCTTTGACTGTCAAAATGAATAGATGACTACACATTTTTTAAAATAAATCTGCTGCAGTGTGTTGAATGCAAAGAATCAAAACACTACTTTATTGTTCCATTGCCCTAATTAAATAATTATTGGTTTATTGGAAAAAAATTTCAGAAGCACCTACGCCATTTAGGAGGCTAAGTCCCATTGACTTTCACTGAGACTTAGGCTCCTAAGTGACTTAGATGCCTTTGAAAATGTTATCACAATAAATAATTTAATTAGGGCAATGAAACTATAAAGAAGTGTTTGAATTCTTTGCACTCAAGCCCCATTTTCAAAAGTATCTTGGGTGCTTAGGACATTGTGTCTCAATGAAACTCAATGGGACTTAACCTCCTAAATGGCTTAGGTGCTTTTGAACATTTTACCCTGTATACTTTACTATGATTGCTTATACAAGAACATTTGCCCTTTGAAAGGTTACCTGCAGCCTTGTGCCTTTTTTCTGTTTTCTTTCTTTTTGAGGAGACATTTCTCCCTCCCCATCCCCATCCCCCACCCCCACTTCCCATTTTTTTTTACACTAGAAATTCAGATTTACTTCTGTTTTTCCTATGGCAGACTGGAGGATTAATAGGATTATGATATCAGAGATAACCATACAGTGAAATTGACTGAGAGGGGAAATTATTTTTATTCAGTCTGTTAGAACTTCCTATTTACTATTTGTTTTTGTTAACACCTTTTGAATTCTAAAAACTTGAGAATCACTTTGGAAAAAAGATGCCTTTGTTAAAGATTCAGCGTTCCCTCTCCTATAATTGGAAGCTGAGAACTCATGACGCACATCTCTGAGTCTTTCCATGACTCTGACAGTGAAAGCAGTGAAGACTAGACTTGACAGTTCTCATATTTCTAAGGTAAAAAGCAAGCAGAAAGGAAGAATTTAAAAAAAATCCAGACTTTCTTTATATACCATAAAGAAGTAAAACAACCCCTTTAGAGATAATGGGACTGTAACATATACATGGTCGCACAGTGCTACAGAAATAATAGCAACAAAATTTCTGCACAGGCAGTTGCCCACATCTGCATTAGGGAACACTGGAGGAAGCATGGCTATGATGTGAAAAGACTTATGTTGTTATCTATAATTTCTTGCCCAAATTGTGTAAACATAAAAAAGGAGGGAGTCACTGATAAACATAGATGTGCCTACAATTAAATAACTTCATGCTACCTTAATGCGCTGCAAAAATCAATATCTTTATCATACACATTCCAGTATCCTTGCTTTTTCCTCTCTTTAGACCTGATAATTGTAAGTGGGTTTGGAAGAGTTACTGCAGTACAGTGATCCAGCTTCACAGAGAGGAATTCATAGGCTTTTCTTTAGATTTTTTTCTAGCAGATCTCTGTCCACTCATTTCATTAGTTCACTGCTGCCCTAACCATCATGTAAACATCTATTTCAGGTGAAAGACCAGACCTTTAATAAGGAGGAAAAGCTATTTAGAAGTTTAGAAAAGACTGTGAAATTTTGTGTGAAGAATATTTCATTCTCCCTACAACATCTACAGGTGGGTATACCATACACCCACATCAATATGAGCTAAGCACACATAAAACATATATGTGAGCAGTTTAATACACACTTCTCACAGTGTCATGTAATACCAAATCCTAAATGGCCCTGCACACATGTATATGACCCAAAATGCAGCAGAAATGAACAAAGGTGAATTTCACATTTTCTGAGTAAGCCCTAATGGTGTGGAATAATCTGCTAAATTGAATGGTGATAACCTTGTTCCTTGAGAAATGTACAACAAAACTGGACAAAACACGGGATAATATATCATAGGAAACAATCTTGCACTGGTAAGGGATGGTCTAGATAACCAAAGAGATGTAAGAAATGGAAAAGGCCTATAATTCAGTGAATATTATGGCAGGGTTTGCATGAACAAGTATACTGTACTACAGCAAATTATCAATCTATTTTAATTTTCCCACCTTTTTCCTTTCTAGGATTCCATGCTTCTAGCTGCACAGAATATAACTGAACTACAAGGTATTTTACACAACAAAGATGATGAAGACAATGGCTGTTCAAAAATGCTGAATAACATTGGAAACCCCTGTGAAGGATTTGTAAGTTCATGAAACATGCCAATATCACACAGCTGTCAAAATGTATGGGCTGTGGGTCATACATACAAATACAGTGAAGGGAAAAGAGCAGAAAAATGTAGGACTCCATTAGAAATACTGAGAAAAATATAACTTTTCAGTTAAGTTTCTGTAGGAAATAAAATAATTTAAGTTACAAAAATTCCTGTCAGTTTAAGTACAACGTAAGCTGGATCAGGCCTCTGCTTAAACTTGCAGTGTTGCCAATTCACACAATTTTATCATGAGTCTTATGATATCTGGTGTTTACTTAAACCCCCAGCTCCTGGAATCATATGAATGTGTCCACAAGAATTGCAAGCTTTTCTTTACTTTTCTTATGTACATTTCTATCTCTGGTGGTTGCAGAGAAAAAGATTGAAAACGTGAGCTCTAACATTTAAAAAAAAAACAGAAGGCAAATAAAAAAGAACCCAGTATACATATAATTTTTAAATCTCATGATTTTTGCGGTCTGACTTGTGATTTTTGAATTCCTGGGATTGGCAATACAGGCTGGAGTACATCTTTCAAGGTAGGGAAAACTTCTGCCTGAACCAGGCTCTCAAGCTAAACTAACACTTTCAAGCCAGGGGCAAATTTTATATCTCCTTACTCTTACCCCTCCTAAACTCCAAAAAGCCCTCCAGTTCCCTCCACCTAACTCAAAATGGAGTCCCCGTACTAACAGCATATACGCTCAGTGACAGATCACTCCATCGCAACCAATGAAAGGACTACTAGTTATATTTTTTTCCTAAAAGATAAGTTGTTCCATGCCAAAACCAAACCACCAAAACTGGCTCTGTAACTGCAATTCTATTTCCTTTCTAATTCCACCATTTAAAATAATTGCATCATTTAAAAGTATATTTTAAAAAATAAATAAAATGAATACAGTGAAGAAAGGAACACAGGAATCGCCATTCTGGCCCATCACAATGGTCCACTGAGTGCAGTTGGTTTTGCAATAGTGGCTGGTATGAGATGTTTCAGAAGAAGGCACAAGAATCTTCTCAGTGGACAATTATGGCATAACCTGTGCAAAGGGGAAGTTTCTGCCTAACCTCTGTAGGTTAGAAGTTGGGCTCATGACCTGAAGCATGAAGGTTCATATCCCTTCTAAATTTTTTTTATTCTATCTACTATAACTGTAAATGTTTACAATATCCATACAGATCTATTCTCCTTTTAATCCTAGTAGGAGTTTGGCAACAAGGATATCTAGAGCAATACGTTCCAGGGATTAATTATGCATTAGGTAAAAGGGTATTTCCTTTTATGAGTTTGAAACTGCTGCCTTTCAGTTTAAATAGCCCCTTGCTTTTATATTGTGAGACTAGGTAAATAGAAGTGCCTGATTTACCTTCTCGATCCCATTCATTATTTTGTATACCTGAATCATGTTCTCTTTTATTCATCTCCTTTGAGAAAAGTCCTAGTCTTTTCAATGTCTCCCTATATGGAAGTTTTTCTATGCCCGTAATCATTTTTGTTTCCTGTCTCTGACCCCTTCTATTACTGTTATATCTATTTCTGATGTATTCTGACCAGAACTGAATGCAGTATACCAAGCAAGGGCATATCACTGATTTATATGATAGAATTACAATATTTTCAATCCAATTAGTTATACATCCCAACATTTTGTTTGCACTTTTGACCACCATTTCACCAGGAGCACAGATTATCATTGTGCTGTTTCATGTTTTTTTCCTGAGTGCTTATAGTTGAGAACCCAGCTATGGGGATGAATAGTTTAAATTATTTCTTTCCATGTGCATTACCTTGCATTTGTCAATACTGAATCATCTCCCTAGCCCTCTTAGTTAGGGCCAAATCAAGAATAGCCTCTCCTTTTCTGTGCTCCAGAACGAACAGTTCCAATAAACAATTGTTTAAGGTGCTAAAAAATTGCTTACCTAAGCATTTGTCATGGAAAGCTTTCTCCACAGAACAATTAGATATCAAAGGCAGTACCAATGTGAAACTACCACTGTACGTCAGTCCTCACCTTGAGGGACCACTCCTGGGGACGATGGACATACAGCCTTTTGCAGCCGTGGTTTTTGTTATGCAGGAGATCTTGTTAATGCACTGAGTCCAGCAATTCATTTCACAAGACTATCCAGCAGCCTTTAGATGGCAATGAGTTTCAGTCGCTAGCAGTCTGTGCTGGATATGAACCAATGACTTATAGGTGAAATTATCTTTAAGCCTGATACTAATCCCTTGAGCCATCCAGACACCCATAGGCATGTTTTGGTTTTTTTTAAAATATATTTTATTTAGCCTCCAGCACTGTGAATGTATGACTCACTTTCAGTAAACTAAAGGAAACCTTACAAGAAAGCATACCACATTTTAATCAAATCAAATCTTTCTATCTGTCTGTATAGGCATTTATACTGCATCATCAGGATATTAGAGTTATCCCCAGGAAAGTGGTTGTTCCTTTATTTTATTCAGTGGGAAAGACTGCCGTTTAATTGAAACTGCACTGCCTCTTGCCTCGGATGGTCCTTCCCAGTTTAAAGGTCCCAGTCCCAATGAAGCTTCACAATATTAATACCCGTGGCTAGCACAGGTGACTGGAGGCAGGAATTCCTGCTTTCTGATCCCAGCTCTAACACTCATCCTTTGTGTGCCCATTTAACTTGTCTGTGCCTCAGTTTCCCCATGAGGATAATAACAACGCCCTGTGCAGTTAGAATTGTTACTCGGCTGTTTGATAGGGGTGCTGTCAGGCTTAATTAGTTACTGTTGGAAAGCAATGTGGGGGCTACAAATGGGTGAATGCAGTATTATTTTTGCTTTGTTTTTAACATTAGAACACAATTGTAAGTGCTACAAATGGGAGAATGAAGTATTATTTGTTGGACTGATTTTTTGCTTTGTTTTCCCCTTCCCAGGTGGATCAATTGGAAAAGCTGGTTTTGACCCCTCTCTCAGCTCTGCAAGCCTTGTTTTCAGGCCCCCAGAAGCTTATCCAGAAGCGTTATGACAAGTTGCTGGATTACAATGGCTGCCTTGAAAGGTCAGCAGGAGATGAACTGGATCTGACAAAGAAGGACTATGAGGCTCTCAATGCACAGCTCGTGGAGGAACTTCAGGTGTTCAACAGGACAGCCAAGAAGATTGCGATGAACTGTCTGCATTGCTTCATCACTCTCCTCAGGGACACAATGTCCTCAGCATTTCAGTCATATTCGACCATTGTGGTGCCTGTTCCGGTGAGCAGACTGTGTGCATGTGTGTGTACGGTATTTGGCCAGAGGTACTTAAAAATCCACATACATCAACCCCCCCTACTGTCTGTTCTGGGGATCACAGTGGATATTTTTTCACATTTCATGTCCTTGACCCTTGTCTGCTTTGGAACTTTTTTTTTTGCCGAGAATGACCCCAGTGTTGTTGCTGCTGCTGCTGTTCCTCTGGAAGTAGCAATGGCAGGAGTCAGCAGTTGCTAGCATTTTAACCCCAGTATTATTTACCGCTGCCCTGAGCAGTGTTAGACAACCCACTGGGAAGAATGCCAGCAGCCACTGGAATCCCTTCTACGTGTATGCTCCCACCACTGCTAATTCTGGTGGAGCTGGGGCGTGTTGGAAATGGTAGGGCAATGCTGTTGTCACAAAAGCCTACTGCAGACGCCTCCTTCAGAGTAAGGAACAGCTTTCTTTTTCGGCTACAATATGAGCTACATCAACACTTTTAATATTTTGAGGTGTATTTAGACAGTGCCTACTGAGCTGCATGGAAGTGTATTGGTTTGCATAACATTCTATTCATACACAGCATTAATCAGAACTCTAAGATATGGATCCCACACTCCATCTAAATATAATGACTGACTTGGGGTGAATATCAAACAATGCTACAGTTTTGTTGTATTTCCCCCCCCCAGAGGAAATGAGTCCTCTCTTTGACTCAGAGAGTCCGAAGGTTGTCCCCACAGTTCCAACCCCCCACACTCTGAAGAAGCCATGTTCTCCTGGCTGACATCTGGACAAGATTCCACCCCACTCCTTAGTAAGCCATAGAGGTTACTGTTGGGTGCTGTACTGCACTCCTTCCAGGGGAGGATCAGGCTATTTCCCACTCCCTGTCAAGCTAGAAGTGAGAATCCATGCAAGGGTTCAACACAGAGCTTTGCAATTTAAGGGGAAAGTGAGGGCTTTTCCTACATGAGGAATTTTCACCAGTACAACTTGAATTGACTTTTACATTGATATAACAAACCAGTGCAAAAGACAGTGTGGACACACACAGTTCATTACAAGAGTGGCGTATTCCATTTAGCTTAAGTCAATTAGAAAACAGATTTAATTAAACCAAAATAAGCCTTCCACAGCAGTTTAAATACATCAGTATAAATTTACACTTTTAGCTACCCCTGTGCAACTTGCTTCTGTAGACAAGCCCTATATCATTAAAGAGGGCTTTATGTTTCTTGGGAAGCTGCTTATACCAGGCATTGTTTTCACTGGGGATTTTCCCATTGTCACTTTTGAGTTTTGCTGTTTACATCATGTTTAAAATTAGGCATGGACCTGAGCCAAATCCACAGATCCAACACCACAGTGGCAAGTTAAACTGACATGACCAGTTTAAATCATATTGAGTTAAATAGATACTGGTTTTTAAACTGATTTAAGTTAAACTGATAACACTTCTGTGTATAGACAAGCCCTAAACAGCAATGATTTTAAGCTCTTTGAGGCTGGGATCATACCTTCTTTTATATCTGCCTGATGCCAAGCTCCTTGTGGGCACTACCAGAAATCAAAATAATAACTCAGATTTCATGAGTCCTAGTGCTTGATCCACTAGATTAGAGCTACTGTTCCTTACCTCCCTATCCTATGTAATGTACATGAGATCTAATCTTCTTGTGTATTTACAGCTGTCTTCCTCAAGTATCTGTGAATTACAAAATCAGGTGATGGAAGAGTTTCACAATCTAAATTTTGTAAAAGAAAACAGCAGTGCTACATTTATTGAGAGAAAACTGAGCTTTGAAAAGAAGAAACCTGCCCCTACCCAGGTGAGTATCATGCCTCTGTCAATGAAAATTTAATGTGTGTCAAACGCATCGTCTTTTTATTCTCCTGGGGCCTGGGCATTGATTTGCCACACAGACTCTGTGTCGCCATAAATACACCGACATTAGCCCTACGCCTCTTGTGGAGGTGGAGTTATTATGTTGAGTAGTAGGGCACTTACATCAGCGGGAGCAAGGCAGTAGTGTAGCGAAGACACTGACATAGTTAGTTCCACATAAAGCATTTAAGCCCAGGCACTAACTCTGTAGTCTAGACCCAGCCTAAGACTAAGCATGCAAGTTATAGTTTATTTCACTTGTTAAATATTCTCACACATATATTAATCTTGTGAAGTTTATTTTGTTGAAGTTTTGTGAGTGGGTTTGATGGTTTTATATAGCTAGAGCAGGAGCTGAAAAATCTACCATGGAATTCAGACATACCTAGCACACAGAGTACTCCAGAAGCTACAGAACTGCAGGAGCCCCACTTAATATAATAATAATTAATACCTTGCCTTTTATATAGCAAAGTCATTTCATATAATATCATGGTCCAGGGATTACTGGTCATATGGCTCCTGCCTTGTAAGGGGTTATATGACCTCAGTACAGCTCTGCCAATTTTTGGGTTACTTCAAAATGCTTTCAGTCATTTTACATGAGAATTGTAAGTGCACTGATACAGAGAGACAAGGTGAGTTAGGTAATACCTCTTTTTGGACCAAATTCAGTTGGTGAAAGAGAGAAGCTTTTGAGCTTACACAGAATTCTTCTTAGAATCATAGAATATCAGGGTTGGAAGGGACCCCAGAAGGTCATCTAGTCCAACCCCCTGCTCAAAGCAGGACCAATTCCCAGTTAAATCATCCCAGCCAGGGCTTTGTCAAGCCTGACCTTAAAAACCTCTAAGGAAGGAGATTCTACCACCTCCCTAGGTAATGCATTCCAGGGTTTCACCACCCTCTTAGTGAAAAAGTTTTTCCTAATATCCAATCTAAACGTTCCTCACTGCAACTTGAGACCATTACTCCTCGTTCTGTCATCTGCTACCATTGAGAACAGTCTAGAGCCATCCTCTTTGGAACCCCCTTTCAGGTAGTTGAAAGCAGCTATCAAATCCCCCCTCATTCTTCTCTTCTGCAGGCTAAACAATCCCAGCTCCCTCAGCCTCTCCTCATAACTCATGTGTTCCAGTCCCTTAATCATTTTTGTTGCCCTTCGCTGGACTCTCTCCAATTTATCCACATCCTTCTTGAAGTGTGGGGTCCAAAACTGGACACAGTACTCCAGATGAGGCCTCACCAATGTCGAATAGAGGGGAACGATCACGTCCCTCGATCTGCTCGCTATGCCCCTACTTATACATCCCAAAATGCCATTGGCCTTCTTGGCAACAAGGGCACACTGCTGACTCATATCCAGCTTCTCGTCCACTGTCACCCCTAGGTCCTTTTCCGCAGAACTGCTGCCTAGCCATTCGGTCCCTAGTCTGTAGCTGTGCATTGGGTTCTTCCGTCCTAAGTGCAGGACCCTGCACTTATCCTTATTGAACCTCATCAGATTTCTTTTGGCCCAATCCTCCAATTTGTCTAGGTCCTTCTGTATCCTATCCCTCCCCTCCAGCGTATCTACCACTCCTCCCAGTTTAGTATCATCCGCAAATTTGCTGAGAGTGCAATCCACACCATCCTCCAGATCATTTATGAAGATATTGAACAAAATCGGCCCCAGGACCGACCCTTGGGGTACTCCACTTGATACCGGCTGCCAACTAGATATGGAGCCATTGATCACTACCCGTTGAGCCCGACAATCTAGCCAACTTTCTACCCACCTTATAGTGCATTCATCCAGCCCGTACTTCTTTAACTTGCTGACAAGAATACTGTGGGAGACCGTGTCAAAAGCTTTGCTAAAGTCAAGAAACAATACATCCACTGCTTTCCCTTCATCCACAGAACCAGTAATCTCATCATAAAAGGCAATTAGATTAGCCAGGCATGACCTTCCCTTGGTGAATCCATGCTGGCTGTTCCTGATCACTTTCCTCTCATGCAAGTGCTTCAGGATTGATTCTTTGAGGACCTGCTCCATGATTTTTCCAGGGACTGAAGTGAGGCTGACTGGCCGGTAGTTCCCAGGATCCTCCTTCTTCCCTTTTTTAAAGATTGGCACTACATTAGCCTTTTTCCAGTCATCCGGGACTTCCCCGGTTCGCCACGAGTTTTCAAAGATAATGGCCAATGGCTCTGCAATCACAGCCGCCAATTCCTTCAGCACTCTCGGATGCAACTCGTCCGGCCCCATGGACTTGTGCACGTCCAGCTTTTCTAAATAGTCCCTAACCACCTCTATCTCCACAGAGGGCTGGCCATCTCTTCCCCATTTTGTGATGCCCAGCGCAGCAGTCTGGGAGCTGACCTTGTTAGTGAAAACAGAGGCAAAAAAAGCATTGAGTACATTAGCTTTTTCCACATCCTCTGTCACTAGGTTGCCTCCCTCATTCAGTAAGGGGCCCACACATTCCTTGGCTTTCTTCTTGTTGCCAACATACCTGAAGAAACCCTTCTTGTTACTCTTGACATCTCTGGCTAGCTGCAGCTCCAGGTGCGATTTGGCCCTCCTGATAACATTCCTACATGCCCGAGCAATATTTTTATACTCTTCCCTGGTCATATGTCCAACCTTCCACTTCTTGTAAGCTTCTTTTTTATGTTTAAGATCCGCTAGGATTTCACCATTAAGCCAAGCTGGTCGCCTGCCATATTTACTATTCTTTCGACTCATCGGGATGGTTTGTCCCTGTAACCTCAACAGGTCTGCGATCGCTTTGTGAAAGGGTTCACCCACAGGTTTTTGTCTTTTAATAATTTTTCTGTGTGACTTCATTTGAGAGAGTAGTAATTGTCTCATTTCACTATGCTCTTGAGTGAACTCACAAAGAAAAATGATAAAAGACAAAAACAGTGGGTGAACACTTTTCACACAGTGATCCCTCTGTATCTGACCCATCCATCTTCATTCTCAAAGGAAACCCGCACAACACCTTTGAAAGATGAGCCTGGAAGCTTAAATTATTCTGTCCATCATTATTAGTATCTAGCAAATTTATTAAAGACCTTGGATTTATGGTTTACAATCTATAACCCACTTAACCCCCCACCCACCTTTTTTTTCTTTTCCTCCTATGACTTGGAGGGGTGTTAATGAGTCATTTCACCTTGAATGGTCCCTTGAAATATATGTTAACTACTTATACAATCTGTTCCACATTGTATTTAGCTGTGACACTTTGAGTACATTTCCCAGACCTGAAGAACAGCTATGTGTAAGCTCAGAGCTTGTCTCCCTCACCAACAGAAGTTGGTCCAATAAAAGATATTACCCTACCCACCTCGTTTCTCTAATATTCTGGGACCAACACAGCTACAACAACACTGCATAAACCAATACCTGACAGTTAACATCCAGTAAGTTTTTTTTTATCCTTCAGTGACTATAGTTTCAGCCATTAGTGGAACAGGTGAACACACACACCTACTGTGCACACAAAACTCACAGGTTTGAGGGCACAGTTTAGGAAATTATACTCCTAACTATCCAATAGGCATGTAATTGCATGCTCTGCCTGTTCAAATGTAGATTGCTGCAATCAGATGGGGTGTGCATTAGTTTCTTTTGTACCCAGCTGTTAATCCAGAAGTCTTAAATACACTGCTCCCAATTAATAGTGTCTCTCTTTTCCCCATTTTTAGCCTGAGTCTCCACGTCAGACAGAGATCCAGAGATCCAAGCTATTGTCCACATACAGCACAGAATCACTATATCAAGCTAAGCGCAAATGCAATGCCACACAGGAATTTGATATTGATTTATATGAAGGTGAGCTGGTGGCTGTTGTTGAGCAAAAGGATCCTTTTGGAAGTACAAGCAGGTGGCTTGTTGACACAGGAAGTAAGTCCTTTGCTTATCCCAATAACAGCTTTCCTTTTGGCTATTGATTTTCTTTTCAGTCTGGGCCCATCTGTTTATCTCAACAGTTTGTAAAAAACAGGTGACTGAAAAATATTTGAAATAATTTTTCTTTTCTTTTTAATCTGATATCTAGTTCTTAAAGGGTATGTGTATTCCTCCTTCCTGAAACCCTACAATCCAGCCAAGGTGCAGAAGGATGTAGCAGAAACCAGTTTCTGTGATGATGATTTCGATAACATCAGCCTTTTTGTCTCTTCACGGCCTACCAATGATAGCAGTGCAAGAAATCTAGGACATAAGAGGAGTGACAGCAGCTCATCTAGTAATAGCCTATGTGAAAAACCTGCAATTAATGGGACAGAGACTGATCATGATGTGGATGATCAACATGTAAGCATAATACATGCAGCATATCTATCTATATCTGTTTTTCCTATTCCAAATATAAAAGTTGTGCACTACTGCTTACAATTTAAAGGGGCAACCTTAGTTTATAAAAGGACTGTTCTAATCTATTAGGATGCCATAGGATTTCACACAACATTCTTACCTTCCAGCTCTCTGATGTAATGTTCATTGGGTTTTTAATGAACCACACAATGTGTGAAAAGGTAATAAATGTTTAACGGTTAAATTGTGGGATTTATCCATAATCCTGAATTGAAAGAAGAGTGGAGCTGAAACACCGCATGGGGACCCAATGCCTCTAACTGCTCCTGGGCAGTAAAGCCACCTCCCCACCCTTACAAAGAGAGCCGGGTTAATCCCCACTAAAGCAGTTAGTTCTGCCTTCTGCTGTTTTCATCTATTTTTAGCAAGAAGGTCATGACGATTCTTTTGATAAGGAACCCTATGCCTTTATCTACAACAGATTGCTGCAATGTGTGCCTTATAGAACATCTGGTGGTTGAGAGAATTGAAGCGCTCAAGTTAGCAGCTGCTAGATTTAAATGCCTGGGACCTACCCTAGCTCATTCTTACTTATTTTGTCTGGTTCTTTTTCAGCAGTGACTTAAGGTTCTTTTTCAGCAGTGACTTAAGGGTATGAATTTCATTTTTCTGGGGATGTATTATGTGCCCTCTTGTGGCCATGGGTGGCGCAGCAGGCATTTTGCTCCTGTTGGCCCCCCACTTGTGGACCCCTTAAAAGAACTACACATAGTCTCCATTATGGCTCACAGCACCCTAAACCTAGGGCTAGTTTAATAACAGAAAATGTTCAAGCAATCCTTAGAGTTCCCAAAATAAAGTCCATAACAATAACATAAAAATTCATACTCAGCCATGGTTCTTCTGACATACCTATAGCTCTTCCTCTTTCCCAGTCTGCACTACCCAAAGCCACCAGTCCCAGGCTTTCAGGCTGGAGCTCAGCTCTCTAACCCTGGCTTCCTTCTTTTTCACTGTCTCCTTTGTTGTTTTTGGTGCAGCACCCTCATTACCTGGGGCTATGGCCACCACTTTCTTAATTCATTATTGGCCAAGTTTTTTTTTTTTTTTTAAATCTATTCACTCTCTAGTATCCTTAAGAAAACACAGCAAGGCCTTTTTTGCACTATTCCATTTCCCTGACATTCTCACTAGTCCCTTTAGGGAAAAAATCTTTGATTTCAAGCCAACTCAATTTTTTATAAAGAAAATTTCTTTGCATAGAATGTTGCCAACAGTGCCAGAGAACATGATCAACAGTTTCTTTGGTTTTGCACACTTTACACAGCCTGTCTTTATGTCTTTTTAATAAGTTTAACTTACCATTTAAGGCACAATGACCTGTTAACACTTTAAAAATTACTGCTTCATTCTTTTCTACCATGATTGTGGAGTATAGTACTATCTTTGATTTTTTAGCATACATCATAGAACCTTCATCCTTTTGTTTCCTTAGTTCATAGTTCTTGCCACTCCTTTGCAACCTCCTTCATGACACAGTTTTGAATTCTTGTCTATTTAAGGTTATCTTAATATGTACCTCCTCATTTTTTAGAGCATGTTTTGCTGTTCTGTCAGCCATCTCATTTCTAGGTATTATACTATGTACTGGAATCCATGCTATTGTCATGAGCGGTGGGTGGAGCCCCCCTTTGGGGAGCCTAGTCCCTTGCTCCGCCCCTTCTGCCCACGGCCAGAGTCCCGAGACCCCCTGTCCCCTCTTCCCCCACCCAGAGAAGCCCTGAGCACCTCCCCCTCAGCTGGAGGAGCCCCAGGCCGGTGCAGCCTGGAGTGCCCTGCCCCCCACCTGGAGGAGCCCTGGGCTGGCCACAGTGCAGCCCAGAGTGTCTCCCTCCCCTCAGCTGGAGGAGACCCGGGCTGGCCGCAGCTCTAAGCTCCCCCCAGCCCTGAGCCCTGCGCTGGCCGAAGCCCCAAGCACCCTCCTTCCCCAGCCAAGAGGAGCCCTGGGCTGGCCAAAGCCATGCTGTGCCATGCCTCCCCTCCCCAGACCCAACCCACCCAGGGGAAAAGCATCTGTTAGAAGATGCTTTTGATAGGCCCCATGCAGGTTCCAGGGCAGCTGAGGAGGGGTATGTGCCTTCTCAGGCCCTCCGGAACCTACATGGGGCATAATAAAACAAAAATTTTGCTACCAAACCCCGCAACCGGGAGTCTGGCCTATTATACTCGCTGCCCATGGCTATTGTTATAGAGATATCTGCTTGCATTATTTCCATAGTTAGGAACATTATTTCATTTATTATGGCATTTTGACTTTCTGAAGTTCCTGTTCTGATTGTCATTATGACTGACCAGGAATCAGATAAAATTACAGTTGCAGCCCATTGCACATCTCTTATCAATGCTCTGTTCATCGTCAATACAGTCTTATCGGTACCCCATTTGTTTCCAGCTACATTTTTAAGTAAGTTCATCCTACTTTACATTTTTGTATGATATTATCTATGTGTCCTTTCCAAGTTAATTTATTATCAAACATTGCTCCAAGGAACATAAACTTTTGAACTATCTGACTTTTTCACCATTCTTCCCTAATTTTCTTCCTTGTTAAAAGTAAGTATTCTCTTGGTTTTTGCAAGTGAGAATTTAAATCCCTATTTCCCCACTTGGAAATTCTCTGGAGTGCTTCATTTGTCTTTTCCATGGCTACTCTAAGTCTTTTATGTTTAGTCCATATAGCATAGTCGTCTGTGAAAAAGGAAATACCTATTCCCATTGCATACTTTCTGGGAGGTCATTTATCCTAATGGAACACAAAGTAGGGCTGATAACTCTCCCTTGTAGAGTTCCATTTGTAAGGTAAGCCTGTACATTTTTGATAAAGCTGTTCCCACTTTGACTTGTATAGTTCTGTCACTTAAAAAGTCCCTTATCCACCAAACATTCTCCCTTTTATTCCAATTTTGGCTTCTTTATATAGGAGGCCTTCCCTTCCCTCCATAACATGTAATCTGCTTCTCCACTGTCTAGGCAGATTATCATAAAGTTCTTAGTCCTTATATTTTTTCATACCTCCATTTCTAGTCTCAACTGTGCATCTTCCTTTCCTGAAACCACTTTGTACCTCATTCTTCTCCAAGCATTTCACTATCCTACATTTATCATTTCCCCCCTTATTTTCCCCACATATGATGTGAGGGCAATAGGCCTATAAGTATCTGGTCTTGTGTGTACCTTGCCTGGTTTCCTAACTGGTCTCAGCAAAACTTGTTTCTATTCTGTTGGCAGCACTCCTTTTCCCTTGTATCATTATATTAACTGCGAAAGAATCTTTAGACTCCCGTCTGACCTGTGTCGAAGCATTTCATTACTTATATTATCTTTACCTGGAGCTGTATTTTTCCTTTTCCTTATGGCTACAATAAGCTCCTGCATGCTACATTTTTTTAATGCATCATCAGTATATTCTCTCCAGGCATTTAATAGTTCACAGTTATCCTCAATAAACCTCCTCTTTTTTTTTTTTTTCATGAAACTCATTGTTTTGAATCAGATCAGTACTGACCTTTTGGAATTCTTTTGCTAAAATGTCTGCTTTTCCTAAATTGGAGACCTCAGTTTCATTGTTTACAATAAGAACAGCTATACATTTACTTTTACTTTGAATTCCATTCATTCGGTGAGTTTGCTTATATTTCTGAAAGATTTGAATCTTTGTCAATTTCCCACAGAAATTTCTCCAACTTTTTTTGTATTTTTTTTTTATAATTCTTTGTGCCACCACCTTACACCTTTTATCAGTCTTTACTAATTGTGTGTTTTGTTTGCTTGTATGCCTTATTTTTTTCCTTGATTGCTACTTTGCAATTCTCATTCCACCAGGGAACAGGGTTTCTACATTGGGGGGCCAGATCAGCTGCTGCTGTAATTCTTTTTATTATATCTGCATAGAATTCTCCTAGGTTGCTACTTGTATACTTACTGGAAAAAATATTCATCACATTTAATTTTGAAAAAGTCCCAGTCAACTCTTTGAAAATTCAATCTAGTAACTCTTGTGTTTTTGACATTTCCTGAACCTTGGTACACTTCCCATTTTGTCTTCTTTATAAAATTCCCAGCTGCATTTACTCACTACGTTATTTGTTGTAGTTCCTGGATCCAAAACAGAACAGAGCTATTTACTGAATTAAATCTAGAAGGTGCTTCTGCATTCAGTAGCACCAGGTTATGCAGATCAATAAATTGTTTTAAGCGTAGTTTTCTTACTTTCCCATTGCTCATTATGACTATTATAATCTCCACAAATTGGGAGTAGGTTTTCTACATTAATAACTATTTTTTCTAGTTCTAAGATAACTAATTTTTACATGGATTATAAACAAAAATCCATATATAAGTGTTTTTGTTCTGCATGGGAATCTCAGTAGCATTATACTAAAAACTTAGTTTCTGCACACGCTTTTGACATAGCTAAGTCTTTTATAAAAATACAGACCCCCCTACCCCTTCTTCTGGTGGCCACTTGATTCCTCTAGAGTATATCATATCCTGGTAGATTGAACACAAGTTTACTTATTAGCTATGTTTCTTGCACACATATCACATTAGGCTTTTTTCCCATTTCAAAGCTGGCTTTCTGAAATTCCTCTCCATACATTATTAAACTATAAGGATACCAGCTAAGGATCATTAAAACCTTTAATAAGCTGTATTAGTGCCTTCATTTAAAAGTGGGTGAATACGGTCTATGGAGAGATTGCCTATTTTTAGATATTTTTCTGCTGCTTTTGCTATGATTTTAATCCTTTCTTTTTTTTTCTCCACGTCTGTAAGGTGCAGTTAATTACTTCTTAATGAATGTTATAAACTTCCCTTTATCTATAAGCAATATATCATCTACCATTCCTCTCATACTCTCCTCCCTGCCCAGAGATGTGTTCTGCTGCCCATGTACATCTTTTCTCTTACTTACATATTTTTCTTTTTTTATTTTCTGCAGTGCCTACCTTTTGGCAGCCTCAACATATGACAATTTTTGAATAATTATAATTGTTTGTATTTCCTGAGCTCCTTCTCCTACTGTACATCCTTTATATACAGCACTGTGCAACTAGGTTCTGTTTTTTCCACCTCATTGTTCCCTTACAAATGGCTGGTGCATGCCTAAATCTCTAACAATCATAGCTCTTCACAAGGGTGGGGAAGGGGAAATACAGAACAATATATACCACAGTTGGATCCCAGAAAGGATCATCCCTCCATTAAGCATGCCAGGTGGTCTAATACTCAGACTCCACCGGTGGGGTTGACTTACCTGCTGCACCACGAAGTCAGAGGGACCTGCAGCTAACATCTCCCTGCCAGAGGCTACACCCACTTACTCAGCTGGGTCAAGTGATTGGCAGCAGACTTTTGCCCAGCCACCACACAGGCATGAAGCTTCCTGCTGCTGTCCCGCTCTATGGCTGAGCAACTAGTTGTTGGGCTTGCTGCTGAACAGACTCCTGAGTCCAAGTTCCTGCTGCTGGTTCCTCATCCGAATTCCAGTGACTCCAACTTTACCCTTGGTGTCTCACCTCACTCGAATTCTGTCTAAATCCTTGGTGTGGCTATTGATTCTGACCCCAGCATTGACCCATTTGGCATGTCTCCTGACTCTGGCTTTGATCTATGGTATGACTTTTGAATGTGACCCTGATGCTGCCCCCTGGCTCTGACCATTAGGTCAGGCTGCCCCATTATGACTGACAAAGTGTTGTGTGTACAGCTGTAAATAAAATGGCTGGTTTTCTCCCACTAAATAGTCATTTAACAAACAATACGTTCTTTGCCTGTTGTCTTTTTTATATCATCCTCAGACGATCCTAGTGGCACTCCATACGTCACCCTCTTGCTTCAGTCAGGAATTTAGCCAGTTGATGAGTAACCTTCATTTTCTCTAAGGTTACATTTTTAAGAAGTTTTTCAGCTTGCTCCTTATGTGCACATTTTATCAATAGAGCTCCACCCTGCATTCTTTTAGCTTTTTGTACATCACCAACACTTTGTTTTATCCATTCTGCCATTTTGGTTGGGTTAACATCTCCTATTTTCACATCTTCTGTCACTGATATGACTATTATGAAATGTTGACTTTTATCCTGTTTTTCATTTAATTACTTTTTTAAATCCTGATTATATTGAGTGTTTTTTTCCCCTTTCTCCTTATCTAAGGCCATTCCTCATCCCCCTACTTCTTCTCCTTCGTAGACCAAGGCAACTTTCTCTCTCCCCACATCCTCCATTGACAATTTCAATGTTCAACCTCCTTACAGCTGGGGGCCAGCCGAAGCAGCTTGGCTCATCTTTGTTCTGAGGGAGAAGGTAGCCTATATGCTGCCCCCTCACCAGAAAATTCCTCTTGATACACTGAAACAGAGGGGACCCCTAACCCACACTACAGGGCTCCTGACACCAGGCCCTTAAAGGAATAGTGTCCTGGGATTTCCCTCCCATCCAACTCCTAATTCCCTGGGACCACTTCCCTTCTTCTGCTACCAGGCCATTTTCTGGGCCTTTGTTCATTCCAACTCCCTGGAATGGGGTCTTCTGGCCCCCTCTACTCTTACAAGGCCAGAATACCCTGTTACAGCAGATTTTGTTGGGTCTTTTTGTTGAAATTATCAAGTTTATTTTGTATTAATTGCCTTTTTTTATATAAAATGTACCCCTTCTGCTGGTTGGTTCTTTTTTCAGACTTTCTATGCTGTTTATGCATTTCAAGCAAGAAGCCATCAGGAACTCAGCCTTCAGGAGTACCAGCGGGTTCGGATACTCCAGTTTTCTGACCTGAGCGGCAATAAAGAATGGTGGTTAGCAGAAGCCAAAGGACAGAAAGGATATGTACCTGCTAATTACCTTGGGAAGATGACATATGCATAGGAACAGAAAGGATTGTTGTGATCATTTTCTCTGAAATAGTGACTCATAGTCAAAATAATAATTTGTTCTAATTTACAGCAAGCAGAGTGAACGCACAAGTGATTTATAACCCAGCTATAATATCTGGAGAGGTACATAAGCTACACTGAGAACTCCTGCATGCTAAAAACCATTACTTTGTCAAGACCTGAGGAAGAGGAAGTGTTTAACAAGATTCTCTCTGATGAATGTCCTGGAGAGCTTGCTATTTCTTTACTCATTCATTCACTCTCTTAGTACTATACTTCATAAGTCAGGAGTTAACACATAAATAAAAAGCACAGCTAAACGTATACCTTTCTAGGGGTGCCTCTCCAACATATTTAGCAAATAATATGTGAACCCAAGAGAATTAACCTTGGAAAAGGATAAATTGTGTCATCAGAATTGCCGTAAAGACTCTGTTGTTCAGATTGAGATGACTATTCCCTATTCCCCAACTCCCTATTAATTCTCAGAACTTTACTTTTGGGCTGTGAACATTTATAGGAAGTCCATGAAGCCATTTATCAATTATTAGAGGTGAAAAAAGTTGTCTTTTAAGAACATTGTCCTTTTTGGTACTTGATCACTCAAAAAGAGCTGTTTTAAAACTTAAAACCTGGCAAGTACCTAGCCTTCACTCAGAGAAGTGCACTTTGCCAAATTTGGAATAAAAAAAATTGGTTGAGAAATAAGCAAGTTATCTTTTGATAATGACATATGTAGTATGCACAATGTGTAATTTTTCATAACTTAAATCTGTACCATACAGCTTTAGATATATGCCCCACTAATATGTTTATATTTGGAGATCTGCACATTGACAAATCCTGATTTTTTCGCAATTATTAGACTTTAAAATAAAATCAAGTGGTGACTTCATTTGAATGCCTTATTGCAGTGGTTTCCAATCTGAAGTCTGTGGACCCCTAGGGGTCCCCAGACTATGTCTAAGGGGTCTGCAAAAGGTGACTATGAAAATACAGTTTCAGATTCCAGAAAAGGCATTCAGTTTTTCTGATCAATCAAAAGTATGCGACTACTCCCACCTACAGGTCAAAACCTGGAAGTGTTGTTGTTACCATAGAAGCCCACAGTTTAGTGCCCGTTCTCACATTGCGTCAAATGCTGTGCTGAGAGCACATGCAACATTTATAGTTGAATTCTGTTCAGTCAGTTTTCAGTCTAAGACTTCTATGGTACGGTCCATGGACCACAGATTGAATTTTCAGAGGGGTCCACACCTCCATTTAACATTTTTTAGTGGACCACAAATAAAAAAAGGTTGAAAACCACTGCTTTATTGCGTATGTGACCCCTTTGGGGGTGCATGACTAATCATTGAGACAACAGCCTTGAGGAAGTGCATCTAAGTGCCAGGACTCACAGTGTGACACAGTATCTCCTTCAGATGTTTCTATTAGTCTTGGACTATATGACCATTAGACTGGACAGTGGAAAAAAACAATGTATTTGACTGTGCAATAATTAGATTTTCTAGTGTTTGCAGGATTAGGGGCCAACCTTTGATCACTAAAGTAGCTTTAAATACTTTGATATCACCAGTGAACACAGAAATTCAAAATTATGAGGAAAGATGTGATCACTGCAGTACTGCTCTTATAGGTTCCTATCAATTACACATGGAAATCAGTGGAAAGACTCCTATGGACTACCGTAGTCATCAGATAAGACCTGTAGCCCACCTCTGACCTGAAATGGTGACCTACTAACATAAGCCCGTTAGGTATTTTCTGTCCCACAACATCATTGATGACTGACCGTGATAGTGACAATACTATGAAAATTGATTATCAGACTGCATGGTCAACAATACATATAGGCAACTGTCATAATAAAGCCACTGACTGCAAGTTTCCTGCTCCCCGAGCCCAAATGTAGCATTTAAAGATAAAATCCATTTAACAGGATTCAGAATAAAAGGAGACTACCAGCGGAGGAAGGATGAGAGAGGTTAGGATTGCTCATGAACTGCAAACAAAGAGGTCTCTTAAAAGAAAAATCTAGCTTTAATTTTTCCCAGGGAGAGAAACTTGTTGAATTCTCAGAAGAGGAGAAGTGTGGCAGGTCATTGAAGTACTTTAGCGCTCTGTACATTGTATGACAGAAAAGGCTTGAGAAAAGTTCACTGGTGTGGACATACAGATTTTGGTATTTGAACTTCTGTGATCGATCACAATCCAAATGATAAATAATTAACAATGTGGTTACACTGCCTTATTTGTGATGCACAGGACTGTACCTAGCTGTTGCAATTTCCATTAGAGGAATGTGCCTATCCCTTCAACAAATGTTACCATCCCATTTGATCCGTTCAGAATGCAGTTGATATTGTAAATATTGTCTTTCTGTCAAGTAAAAAACAAAAAAAACCTTTGGGTCGATTGTTATGTCAGCTTGGTGCTCCGCAACCTTCATTATATTTAATGGGGACTATGGGGCTCAAAGCCCAGCGCGTAGAGTTGAATATACTCCAATAACAAATTGCACTAATTTTGCACTAAAAACAAAAAAAAGTTTTGTTATTGGAAAGATCCCGCACAAGAAGTTTTTCAGCATGTCTTATATTTCAGAATATCTTAATTAGAGAGGATCTGCTATCTGCAGTAGCTGGAAAGTTTTTTAAAGTAGCTGAATTGTGTAATAGGCTTAATAAACTCCTAGAAACGCAGTGATGAAGCTTTGTATGCTCAGGACTGTAGTTAAATGAAAGAACTAGGGAGCAAGATATTTAAAAGGGACTAGTGATTTTGGATGCCTCAGTGTTTGGGTGCCTAGCTTGAGCCTCTTAAAGGTCTCTGAATATCAGCCAGTTTTCAGGTGTCTCAAATTGATTTAAAAAAATTGCAGCCAAAATCACTAGTCACTTTTGAAAATCTTGGCCTAAGTGTCTTGATTTCACAAGGAATGAAGGACTGTACTCTAGTATTAAAGGATGGGCTTTTCAAAGGAATCTGAGGGAGTTGGACACCTAAGCCCTACTGAATTTCACTGGGATTTGGGAGCCTATTCCCTCACGCCCTTTTGAAAACTCCAGCCTTAACTGCTGGTGCATAGAATATATTTTGTATATTTTAGGATAAAAAAAATCTATATAGCTTGAATTATATCCGCTTTCTTCCATCAACCACAATCACTTTGGAGTCACAAAAAGTTTCATTTGTAATGTACTCCGTATTAACTCATGGGATTGACTTTGATCATTTCTGAAACCTTGTTCAATTTTAATTATTATAAATGAATGAAAATATATTTATTTTTCCAACTTTTATCTGTTTTTAAAATAAATTCAAGCCAAGAGCATTGCCAAGATGATGATGAGACGCTGTCTGAATTAATGCCTTGCCTACACTGGAGGAATTTGGCAAAAATTCTAATGGGACCTGCCTAAAGCAGATCTAGTTGAGACAGTGCTTAAAACACTAGAGACCCATCTACATTAGGGTTCCCTACATCGCTTACATCAGTGGAGGCAATCTGGTTTTAGTAAAGGTGTGATGGGGGGGAGGGGCAATTTTTCTCTAATGCAGACATGACTTCAGTATTCCAAGGGCCTGCTCCTGTTAATCAATGACAAAACTTTCATTGACCTCAGTGGAGTAAGAGTAGGCTCCAGTTTAGTAAACCAATAAGGCACGAATCCTGCAAACACTTAAGCACGGCACTGTACTTACTTTAAGTCAAGGGGATTATGAACTTGCTTAAGTGTTTGTAGACCTTGGCGCCAACATTGTCACAGTGTTTCTTCTTTGATAGGATTTTTTTTTAAAAGTGATGCCATTGTGCTCTGCACAGCAATTTCAAGCCCAGTAGATTCCAAAGCCAAACAGTGACACAGGGACTCAAGTTTTATCTTTGGCAACCACCTACTTGACTATCTTCCTTTTGTTTGGGGGTGTTCGCGGTCCCTGTCCTAGACAGGATATTATTCACTTTTTCTGGGAAAACATTGAGAATTATTCCTTCCAATACTTGTTTTTAAATTAATACATTTCAGTGTGTTAGCATCTATGTGTAAACTTCAAAAACACTCCTGCTTTTACTTTATGAAAGCTCAGAAAAAATGCACATAATAGGCCCAGTGCTGTAGTGGGGTTGGGTTTCCTGTATGAGAAAGGGCTTCAGGAATAGACTCAATAATTGCAATAGAAAATATAGTTCTGACAATGCTGAGTGAATCCAGATTTATTATTGTAAATTCCATTTATAGCAATATTGTTTGCACACAAATTTTTAAATTCTCCTTTTAAATTATTGTAATAATAAACATTATTTTTGCACTTTTGTGTTGTCTTCTTTTAAAAATAATACATTTCTGCCTGAAGCATGGTGTCACAATAGAACACAGATCCAAGACCTATTTTCCGTTCTGTTATCAACTAGAGATCATGCTGTGATCACGATGGTAGCAGAGCAGAGGAAATGAACAGTTGCTTCAAACAGATAATACACTGCACTTGTCTATACCTATCTATCTTGTCAATCTATCAGTATTTATAAAGTTCCATTTAGGCACTGAACAAGGTTTAAAAATATTCTGAGAAAACTGCTGGGGAGCAGTTAGTTTGGTTCTGTCCTTCCCTAGCTGTAATCTAGGCTCCTAATTTGTGAATATTATTAGTTCTCTGTCTTACTCTAGGATCAATCATGAGTTGTAATAGCGAAAAGCATGTTTCACTCCCAGTTTTCAGAGAACTTTGTGCCAGATTCTGATACGCTTACTCACAATGAATAGCACTTTGCACTGTAAGATTCCCAATTACTTCCTGCAGAACCACTTATAAAGTAGCATTCAGTGAAAGCAAAGTGATCAGAACATGGCCATTTCTGAAGAATAAGCCTCCCAACACCTCTCAGAGGAAGGAAAATAGTAGACCACCTATTTACAAGATGGATAAGCTAAGGCAACAGCCACACTACAAATGCTTTGCCAGTATAGCTCTATTGGTATACTTGTACCAGCAGAAGCTCCCTATTGCAGACACAGCTTACATAGACAAGAAGGAGTTTTACCTGTCAGTACAGTAACAGCACCTCCCCAAATGCCTATGCCAAAAGCAGTGCTCTTCTGTTGGCATGACTACATCTACACGGCATTTTGCTAGCATAGCTATGTCAGCTAGAGGGTGAGTTTTTTCCACATCCCAACCACACAGCTATGCTGACAAACATTTGTAGTGTAGATCTGGACTAAGGCAGGGAGATGCTGTTACTTCTAAACCACATAGTAATGCAGAGTCAACCTAGAACCTCAAAGTCCTGCTCTCCAGTCTCTAAATAATAGATCACACTTTATGACAGTTCTGGAGCCTTGTACTTCTCATGGAACAGATTCCTTGGTAAGGTAGGTTCCATTGAACAACACTGTAAAATGAACGTTCTCTTCTTGCAGACAGATGGAATTTTTATTCCTTCTGTCCTGACTATGCTTCCTAAAGCAGAGAAGCCATTGTTTCCTGCATTCTATTGTTTTCCAACAGTTTGTGTGTGATGAGTTCAGGTTAAGCATTTGCCCTAGGCCAGGTCTATACTAGAAACTGTTGATGATGTAACGTCAGTTAGGGGAGTTAATCTTTACACATTTATACCAGCAAAACGCCTCCCTAGTGTTGATGCAGTTACATGCTCTTTTGCTAGTATAGCTTATTTCATTTAGGGAACTGGTACAATCTATACCAAAGAACTCTTTTGCTGATATTATCTGTCTCTCTACTGGCGGAGTTTACTGGTATCGTTATATCAGCAAATTCTTTCAAAGGTAGACCTGGCCTACCTAGATGGGAAGAGACAGACTTGTATTAAGGATTTAGCCTCATTAATATTCCAAAAAGAAAGAGGAGAGAGGCAACTTAGCACCAACTCCCTATCAGATAATACAATTGTAACAGCATTAAACTATATCTAGGTGAGCTGCTTTAGTGGTATTGCAAATTGGGTTAGTTATCTCAAACTAGCTAATAAAAACAAATAAACTGTACACTTCTTTTTCTTTCTAGTCCAGACAAACCTAAAGCAAATCACATAATTTGAAGTTTCAAGGTTTTAGGCCCTCACATTTATCCATGAGCAAAACTATACACATGTTCAGAGGCTGTGCTGAGACCACTTTGCAAATTAGGATTTTGATGCTTTCCTGCCAGAATAAATTTTACCAATGAAGTAAATGCTTTACTTAGGTGTAAACTTGCCATTAAAGAAATCTATTTTTTATGTTTCATTTCATAGTATATGTGCCATTCCCATAGAACACCATTTACAAGGAAAAAAATTCCTTATCTGCACAAAAAATCTAGTTTAATGTCTTGTGACAGGGTCAGGCCAGATTGCTACAGGAGAGTAACAGAAGGCAGATATATTAGCCCCAGGCTAAGTAGGTCCCCTTACCCTGGGTAAGGTAACAGGGAAGGTTCCAGAACAATCACGAACCTTCAGGAGACAATTAAGACAGGCTGATTAGAACACCTGCAGCCAATCAAGAAGCTGCTAGAATCAATTAAGGCAGGCTAATCAGGGCACCTGGGTTTTAAAAAGGAGCTCACTTCAGCTTGTGGTGTGCGTGTGAGGAGCCGGGAGGAAAAGGCACTAGGAGCTGAGAGTGAGAACGCAGACTGTTGGAGGACTGAGGTGTACAAGCATTATCAGACACCAGGAAGAAGGTCCTATGGTGAGGATAAAGAAGGTGTTGGGAGGAGGCCATGGGGAAGTAGCCCAGGGAATTGTAGCTGTCGCACAGCTGTTCCAGGAGGCACTCTAGACAGCTGTATTCCACAGGGCCCTGGGCTGGAACCCGGAGTAGAGGGCGGGCCCGGGTTCCCCCCAAATCCTCCCAACTCCTGGTCAGACACAGGAGTCGTCGACCTGGACTGTGAATTCAGAAAACGGCCAAGCTGAGGGCTGCCGTGAAGCTCCAAGGCGAGCAAATCCGCCAATAAGCGCAAGACCCACCAAGGTAGAGCAAGAACTTTGTCACAGTCTCCACTCCCCCACCATGTTGTCATTAAAAAACCTTCTATGCTAGAATGAGGGTGGAAATAGGGATGATGCAGAGGCCATACACATTTCTTTATTTCTTATCATCTGTGCTGTTACTCAAACTATTTTGGCAGTTAACAGACAATAAAAAGGAGAGAAAAGAAAATGTTTATTCTTTCAGAAAATAGTACAGTTGAAAAAGAATGTAAGTTCGACTAGCACCTGACAGTGGTTTTTCTTTAGTTCTGTAAATAAAACTACTACTTGAGAATCAGAAAGGTATCTTAGCTCATCTTTTCTAGGAAAAAGCTGAATTCAACAAATCACACATTTTAAATCATCATCATGTTTGTTATGATGGAAGGTGAACAGTTAAGGGGATAGAGGCCTCATTTCCTGGGCTATGCTGGTGTGTTATTCCCTTGCAACAAGCAAAACTTGTGAGTTTTGTAGCTCGTAGATAAAGTGTGGAATACTTAAAATAATCTCATGATTTTAGGTGCTTTAGAAATACACATAAGAAAGCTAACAATTGGCATGTCTTCTTTTCTTCAGCTTTCCCCTCCTCACGTCACCAAAACACAAGAAATTGATTCAATGGCTTATACTTTTGCAGTTACTGGAGAAAGTAAAGTGTTATATAAGTGTTTAGTTCAAGATCTAAGCCTGCAGATAGTTGTCTCTACCACACCTTTACTTCTATTTTTTCATTCCTCTTAAAACCAGAATCTCTTAAGGTTTTCTGTAGCATCAGTGAACTCAAAAGAACATTCATACTAATATTTTATATTTGCTCCTCCATATTTTTCAGCTGAGGGAGCCTATATGTCTCTTTTCTAATGCTCTTGCTCCCCTCTGTGCCACGGTGACTTATGGAAAGAAACAAAACACGGCTGCTAATAAGCTTCCTTGATAGCTGAAAATGAAATGCACTCTTTCAAATGGTCACTTTCAATAGAGGTATATATGTTTAAATAGTTTCTTCATGGAATCCGTTTCAGATAATAGCTTTTCCTAAGGAACTTTCTCATTTGGAATTTCATTAATTCTGCACAACTTCTCCATTGAAAACTCACTGTGAGAGAAATGCTGTAGCTTCAGGAAAGTAACAGTTTAATAGATGTATAATACTTATATTAACATGCTGATTGAAAATGATAACGCATCGAGTATAATTCATGAAGTGTATATATAAAAATGTGTTTCCCTACATATAATACTTACAAATACCGAAGTTTAAGTGATTTGAGCTTAGAAAAAAAAAAAGCATGTTATGTTTTAAGGCCAGAAGGGACCATTATGGATAATTCAGTCTGAGCTCTTGCATAGCACTGGCCATAGGACTTCCCTGAATTAATTCCTGTTTGAGTCCAATACCTGTGATTGAATTACAGCACATCTTTTAGAAAAATATCCAATCCTGATGTAAACCTCATAACAGAGAATCCACCACAACCCTGGGTAAATTGTTCCAATAGTTAATTATTCTCACTTAAATTTTTTTGCCTTATCTATAGTCTGAATTTATCTAGCTTCAACTTCCAGACCTTCCATTTTATTTCTCCTTTGTCTGCTAGATTAAATAACATCTCCATTATTAAAATTATTGTTCCCCATGTAGGTACTTATAGACGGTGAATAACCTTCTTTTTGATAAGCTAAATAGATTCACCCTTTGAGTCTCTCACTAGAAGGCATGTTTTCCAAACCTTTAACCATTCTCGTGGCTCTCCTCTGAACCCTCTCCAATTTTTCAACATCCTTCTCGAAGTGTGGACCCCAGAACTGGACACAGTATTTCAGGAGTGGTCACAGTAGTGCGAAATACAGAATACAACTTCCTTAAAGGTTTTTCAAACTTCCCAAAGTCATTCACAGAGACCAAATAAAGTTTTGGCCTCAAAGGAGAATTGTTAGAAAAGTTATGCACATGTATAAACAAATGTAACATTGTAAACCAATCTGCATCCTTAATTATAAGTAAGATTAAGATTTTGTCACAGTTATTTTTAGAAAAAGGAGTGGAAAGTTTGCAGGCAATAAAAAAAAAAATTCACGGGATCTGTGACTATCACTAAAAATAACGGGGAGAGGAGGGAGGGTAGAAATGACACCGGGACCCCATGGAGGGGACTGACAGCCTCAGCCCCACTGCCACAGGGGCCGAGGCGGCAACACAGCCCCTGCTCCAGCTGCAGTTCGGGAGCTCCGGGCTCCGCCCCTGCCATTGACAGCTGAAGCCGAAGTACGGAAATCCAGTAAAGTCACGGCCAGTAAATCCATGACCTCCATTACTAAATCATATCCTTAGTTATTACATCACCACTGGCAAATGCTATAATACATTGTCTACGCAAACTTTAAACAAATATGAACAAACATTTCTTCAAACATGAGAAAGGAAAGGGAACATGTTAGTCCGCTAGATCTGAAGCATACAGTATATTTACAGTCTGTTGTAGATGGAGAAAATACACAGATTTACATTGTTAAGCATATTATAAGGAAAAAAAGCCAATCTAGAAATTATCTGCATGGATATTTATTAAATGAAGTATGTTATACCTCACACATATCTTTGTTTTGAAGAAACAAAGAAAGAAGATTAACAGACAGCTCTATTACTTCTTCAGTTTCTTTTGGGCAGCCTTCTTCTTGACCATTTGTAACCTTTTCATAGCGTTGAGCTGTGATTCCTGAGAAGTTGGGCCCTTTAGGGATAGTGACTGATTGCCAGAATCTGCACTTGATTTGGTGGTGCTGCTCCCACTGTTACCTGTTGTGCTACTGCTTCCATTCCCACTATTCACCTGGCTGCTGCTGCCTGAGGCGGTACTGCTTGGACTAGGAAGACCTACTTTGCTGACGTTGTCACTGCTAACTGAACGACTCAGACCTGTTTTCCCCAAGGTCAGAGGTGGAAGAGGTTTTAGTTGAACAGGGTTTGTGTTGTTGTTACTGGAAGCTATTTTTGACCCTAGTCCTGTTTTAGATGTTGTTAACCCTGACAAACCCACAGGTTTCTGGTTATTAGAGGAGGCTACAGGTTTTCCGCTGGTACTCTGTGCTGTTGATCCCAGTTTGGCAGTTGATGGACCCGTGGAGGAGGTTTTGGCTGCAAAAGCCGCCCATCCAGTAAGGCCACTGGTTGCTGAAGAGGAAACACTGGTACTGGTTGAGTTCCCCGAAACTGCTGCTGCGGTCTAAAATCAATCAATCCTATATTAGCAATGTTTCAACAAATAGCAGGAATGGTTATGATCAAACTTCAGTTTCAGATTCTTTACACAAAAATATCCATTAGACAATATTCTGATATTTTATCCTGGATCATCTCAGTCAAAAGCAACACAGAGAAAGGAAAGGAGACAGGTGCAGAGCCTTTGTCTTCACTGAAAATGAAGTTAATATTATCATTTCTTCCCTTTTTTCTAACCAGCGAACCAGATACCATATGGCACAATGATCCTTCACTAAACTCTATAAAAGGCAGTCTATCTAAAGTAATTAAAAAGATCAACACTTGTGAAGTATAAACGAGAAAGGCAGTCCACTAGATTGTGTGTGATTCTGTTACCCTGAGCAGCTTTTAAGAAGATGAGAGATGGTCTATCACATAGTCAGACCCCAGGCAATGAAAATAATGCAGATACCAGAGTCTCTTGATCATTTTATAAAAAACAGTATTTTCCCCCAGCCCTCCTGATTCCTGTCTCCCTATACCTGCCATGCCCCCACCACATACACACTTAAACTGTCCACAAAAGTTACTGGATTTGTTTCCATTTAGTGTTTCTGTTAATGAGCTACAATGAATAATATTCAGCACTTCTGTAGTGTTCTTCATCTTCAAATAGCTTTTAAACAGTAATTAATCTTCACAACACCTCATGAATAGTTAGCCTTTGTTTACATTTGGGGAAAATTGATACATGGATATTAAATAATTCACCCAAAGTTATTCAGTGAGTCTGAGTTAAGGTGTAGAGGTTCTCAGCTCCAATCCTCTGCTCAAACCACATTTTTCCCCCCCACAGCACATCCATGCAGTTTCTAAATGCTGAGAATTATGACTGAAATTAGGCATTGATCCTGCAATCATTTATACAAGTAACTTTTCGGATGTATAAAGTTATTCACGTGAATACTTGTTTGCATCATAGGCATCATATTATCCATATGGGCTCCCACACATGGAAAGCAGTTAAACATATGAATTACTTTATGCATGTGAATAGTTCTTCTGATTTCAGCATGCTTAGGCTCGGTCTACACCTAACACTTACATCAGCACAATTATGTTAGCCAGGGTGTGAAAAAAACGACCCCCTAAGGAAACAGTTATGCCAATAAAATCCCCCTTGCTGACGCAGCTATGCCGACAGAAGAATGTTTCTGTCGACATGGCCAACGTCATTCGGAGAGGTGGTATTCGTAAACCAGCAGCAAAACTTCTGTCAGTGTATGCTGCAACTACACTAGCTATGCTGGCATAGCCCCCCGTAAGGAAGACATTGTGACACTGGCAGACCAGGTGCCAGCTTATGCCAAGGCCACTGGGCCTCACTGAATGCTGACAAATGCCTAGCTGGAAACCAGTCTGGCTTGCCTGTGTGTTAGCATTGTTAAAATAGATATTAGAGTTACAAGAATGTGTTTAGACTTCATGAAATGCTTGTAGGATGCTACCTGTATTAATCTTAATTATAACATCTGTATCCCATGTTATAAGGTAATATTTAAGTGTTTGCTCTATAACTATAAAAATGCTTGCTAAGACTGTAAACAGAGAAGCATTACCAGGTGTGAAATACTACAAGAGGTGTTGTCTCCTCCCCCCAAAAGGAAGGCCTATAGACACTAGTCAAACCATTGTGAGGCATCAATGAACAAAAGACTTTGTTGATTGCTTCCCCCAACACCCATGAAGTGGGTACCCATACAAGCCCTCATCCCACCACATCTTGAATGCTGGGGGAAGGGAATAAAAATTACTGTTAAAGAGAAATTGTGATCACTATGCTGCTTGAAATTCAGAGAGGGCAAAATTTCTAAGCAAGAGCAAGAGATCCCCAAGCTGATTGGTTTGGATTAGCCCTAAAGGATATATCGAGCTTGCATATTATAAGAGCTACTATTACGTTTTGGAACCTAAGACTGTATCTCATTCGTGTGTGTATGTTTACCTACTTTAACCTTGTAAATAACTCTTGTTTCTTTTTCTTAGTTAATAAATCCTTAGTTTATTACAGGACTGACTATCAGCACTCTCTTTGGTAAGAGATCTGAGGTGCAACTGACCTGGGGTAAGTGACTGGTCCGTTGGGACTGCGAGTAATTTGAATATTGTTTCGACTTTTGGTGTAAAAGATCATCTATCACAAAGGCAGGCTTGCCTGGGTGGCAAGATAGATCAGACTGCCCAAGAGAACAGTCTGTGACTCCATGGTAAGGCTGTTATAGAGCTTGTGGAGTTCCCATTTGTTACTTGGCTGGTGAAATCTAACTATAGAATATATAACCAATTTGAGGTTTTGTGCCCTGCTTCTTGACAGTCTGGCCTGAAGTTGGCACCCACGCTCGTGGGCCACTCCAGACAGCCTGACTGACACAGCCTTACAGTTTTACATGCACTTAAGTGCTTTCCTGGACTGGGGTCACAGTTTGTTAGGCTACTGAAGATATTTATTATGCTGTTGCTACGGCTTCCGGTTTATCTCCTTTTACCACCTCATGACAATCTTTAACACAGAAGAATAACCCAGAGAAGGAGAAACATGAGACACGATATAAAAGAGGAAGGGATCTCACAAATTAGATCTTACAGAAGCAACAGTATCATAAGAAGAGTCTTGCAATTGCAAATGTATGCATGTTACATAAGAATGGACAGCAATTCACATCCTTTCTATGAGTATGAAGATTTCTTACTTTTATAGAAATGCCATTTAAAAAAAACAAACCAGAAAAATCTAATTTTTTTCCTTCTTATAAAATAAAAAAGTCAAGAAACTGAAAATCCACTATGTTACAGCATTACTGAATACAGACAGAATAAGGGCCTGTATTTTCATTTGGGGTTTTGATCACGTGAAAGAGCAAGGTGGGGTTCTGAAAAGGGAAAAAACAGCTGTACGACATTTAAGCAAGAATGTTTCATATACGCAATAAAATAAAAGCACTTAGAGAGAGAGAGTTTAATGTACAGCACCTTGACTTCTGTCCTCTTGAATGCTAGGAAAGTTGTTGGGGTATCCAGCTTGAGCTTAATTTCAGGTTTCTTCACTAATGGATCTTTCACAGTTGGTGCTACTGAAACTACTGCAGGAGCTGGTTTCTGAGGTGGTTTCTGAGTCTTTTGAGCCTGCATAAATAATAATTAAACTCAAATTAGTTATGTTTCTGTACTAACGACGAAGATTTCATCAGAGTGACAATAGAAAACATGAGCATTATGAGATCACAACATTAGCCCTTCGAATACTATCTTAGATGAGATCTGGAAATTAAGCATTTAGAAAACAGGTCAGGTGGAAACACAACTTGGATTTGTAGGTAGTTTCCAGCTGACAGGTAGGTGGGATTGAGTCACATAAAATGGGAAGATTCCAGCAGCTAAAAGGCATGGGTGTGACCATATATTTGAGTGGGTAAACATAGGTGGGAGGAGGAGTCAGGAGTTAGGCCTGATGGAGGAGTGTAGGGAACTGGTGGATGGAGGGACAGAGAAGGAAAATATTGGGAAAGGTTATGGTTAGAAACCAGCTTCTGGGAAGCAGATTGCAGGGCTCTTTTCAGAGAAAGCTGGTAAGGTGGCAGCATTTATGCTGAGAGAGCAAAAGGAAACTGTGGCCTGCAAAGGGAATGCTGACGTATGGCAGTTTGACGGGGAGGTGAGTGTGACGCTCTGTACCTCGGCGGAACACTCTACACCCCCATGTTCATCTTTATAAAATGATTGTGTGGTTGGTATCCAATGCAAAGTTTGTCATGTTGGGTGTCTTCAGAAGGCTCATGATGCACTAAGCATGGCTGTTATAGTGATGCTATAGTAATTGTTACAGTAATGTTATAGTAAGGTTATAGGTTATAATTTCATGTATATAGTTAATGAGGCTGAAAATGGCTTAAAGCAAGCCCAGGCAAAGAACAGAGAGGCAATTCACACCTTATCAGGGCATGTATGGAACAAATCCAGCCCAGCCTCACAGGAAAAAAGGACACTGGCCTAGGCAACAACAAAAGGATCTGTTAGACTCTCGAGTGAGTCACGCCCCCTTCCTTGGTCAGTTTGGAACTGCAATGAGGTAATGCTCACCTGACTCTGAAAGGGGGAGGGGCAAAGCCAAGAGGGAAGAAAGAACATGATAAAAGAGAGAGACGTTTGCCATGCTCTTCCTCTCTCTTCCACCTACAACTACAGACACCACACCAAGCGACTGAAGTGCTGATCAAAGGGGAGAGCCTGGCTGAAGAGCAACCAGCGGCCTGTGGTGAGAAGCATCTAAATTTGTAAGCATTGAAAGTGTTAAGATCAGCTTAGAATGCGTTTTACTTTTATTTCATTTGACCAAATCTGACTTGTTATGCTTTGACTTATAATCACTTAAAATTTATCTTTGTAGTTAATAAATCTGTTTGTTTATTCTATTTGAAGCAGTGCATTTGGCTTGAAGCGTGTCTGAAACTCCCCTTGGGATAACAAGCCTGGTGCATATCAATTTCTTTGTTAAACTGACAAACTCATATAAACTTGCAGCGTCCAGTCGGCATAACTGGACACTGCAAGATGGAGGTTCCTAGGGTTGTGTCCACGACCTAAGATATTGGCTCGTGTCATTCGGTTGCACAATCCAAGGAGCAGCTTACGTGCCAGAGGCCATGTGTAAACAGCTCAGGAATAGGGGTTCTCACAGCAGAACAGGGTAAGGCTGGCTCCCAGAGTCAAAGATTGGAGTGATCTAGCAGACTACCAGTCCAGGTAACACCAGAGGGGAACATCACAGTGAGCGTGAAATATTTATAGCTGTGGATGAGTATGGTACTTCAGTGCAATTTACTGAGCACAAGAAAGCAGTCCTGAGTTCAAAGGACTGGAGATAATCAAAGTACTAAAACAACTACTGAAATCAATTAATAACTTTCATTGGTTATAGCAAAAACATTTTAAATGAGATTTTCCTAATAGAAAGGTCATTTCAACAGGTAACATTTTGCCGGGTTATCACAAAATAGCTTCAAAATTTAACAAAATTTCTTCTGTATAACATCTCAGTTTTAAAAGGTCTCAGAATTAAAGATGAATGGGCTAATGATTTATGTTTAGTGAAAATAAAGATGTTTTCTTACTCCAGTGATAACATAAAAGTAAGTTATCTTCAGCTTTTGTAAATTGTTTCTAATAGCAAAAGACACTTTTTAACAACAGATTTTGACTCATTATGAAACTCAGAAGTCAACAGCCTGCTTACTAAAGAAATTAACACACAGCTCAATGAAAATAATGGGTCTCATCATCAACTTCAACAGAAATTGAGGTCACTCATTGCTGAACAAGACCTGGCCCAAAATGTGTAGACCTTTGTTAGAGAAATGTTAAGTTCCAGAGGAGCAATTCATTCAGGCCCTAAATTTGAGAAGAAAATGACAAATATGAGACTATTTAGTAGATCAGTATAACAACTAGATGATAAATTAAATAAGCCTAATTATTTGTTCCATTGCCTACCAGTGAGGAAGAAATAAACTTGTTTGATCGTGCCTGACTTTTAATTCTGTGATTTATTTTATTTTGTTAATAGGAACATTACTGAATGTTCTTTGAGACTACAGTTAAAATAACCAGAGCAGCAGCAAAAGGAAATGCAGCTGTGAAAAATGATTTTCCAACATCTTCTAAAAGTTTCTGCAAATCCTGTTTTAAAACAGCCCAAATGAATTGCTGTCTCCCAATACTACTCATGTTAGACAAAAAGCTGACTCTTACCATTCTCTTCATCTGCCTGGTACAGCGGGCACAATACCATACAAGGCGAGGATCATTGACTTCTTTGTCTGTCACCTGAGGTTTATGACAATCCTGGTGGTAGAGATTATGGCACTCCTGACACTCTACTAACTGATTTCCAGAAGTAACTGTCATTTGCCTGCAGAACAAAGAGTTGAGAACAGGTTACTGAATAAAGCACTTTAAGGTTATCTAGTCATTGTAATCGCTGCAAGGCTTAATATAAAAAATTAGAAATATTCTTACGCTACGGATACACTTTCTATTCTTGGCAAAATGAAAAAGATCCCTTTTCTACTGTATGAGTTCTTCCTAATAACTGTCTTGCAAACTTTTTGTTGCTTTAAAGTAGATTCTAAAGAAAATCTAAGAATTTTAGATTATTATTATAAACACATCTACAAGTCACCTGTAAAGGAAAAAGTCATTTGGTTTGTTCCCTTATGATGTATAAAGCTCTGAAAAATGTTCTATTACTATTACTAGTACTATTACTGTAGTATCTGAGTGCCTAGGGAATAATATTGCTGTAAGAGGTTGAATTGTATTGCTCAACAACAAATAGTGTCTCAATGACAACCATTCTTATACTCCTGGGGGAATTCTGTGCCACTGTGCCCGTGAAGAATACATGTGCTATTCAGAATTCCCCTCTCCCCGCAGAAAATACATTCTGCCAGAAAGGAGTTGCAGTTACTCCTTTCAACCACAAAGGGCTGCTGTGGCACCAGAACAGAGAGCCGCCACTCCTGGACAGGAACAGCCCCAGCAGCAGATATGGAAGAGAAAGAGGCTGCTTTCCTCACAGCACCCTGCCCGTGGGGCCTGGTCAGGAGGCACAGAATATGGGGGGATGGACAGCATGGGGCACGTGGGACTGCTGGGGGTGTGTGTGTCAGACTGGGAATCAGAAGGGCTAGTGTGGAGGACAGACTGGGGCGGGGGCTGGATGGGAGTGGGGTGCAGGGACACATGAGGAGAGGGAAGTGGCTGAGTGGAGGTGCAAGGACACAGGGGATGGGGGGGTGCAGGGACACATAGGGATAGGGGCAAATGTGCCTGACTGAATGAGAGAGCATGGCAGAGGCTCCCTAACAATCCTCCCCCGCCCCCAAAATCTGTTCCATACTTCTCCCACCCACACTCAATAACCCTCCAAGTTTACACCCAGGCTCCTTCCCAGCAATTACTTCCCTCTCGCTCAGCTCCTCTGTTATCCTTGACTTCTCTGCTTCTGAGGGAGGTTGGAAATAGGTTTCTGTACTGTAGTTTCAATGAATTATTACTCAGAGTTATGTATTAGTATGCCTAGTAAGGAATCTATTTGTCACAAAACATTTCCTGCATCTTTTTTGTTGTCTGTATTGTTACAGACATAGTTGCTGACAGGTATTCTGAAATAAATTACCAAAATAACTGAAACTGGCGTGATTATATTGTGCTATTTTGACAAATGAAATATGCAGAATTTTAAAATAGCGTGTGTGGAATTTTAATTTTTTTTGCATGGAATTCCCCCACGACTAATTCTTTTAGTTAAAGGATTCAAAAAAACAGGATGCAAGTAGCACGCTTCTTTGTGGAACTTTTAGTAACCATCCTTCGCTCCCCATCACAGACAGACATTAGAAACATAACATAATACCAACATCATAGAGAGATGGAACAGAAAGGATTAGCTATGCAGTTCTGCCTTGAAACAAGCATGTAAGCTGGTGATGAGGACTTAGTTTTGCGTGGGCCTCTGCTGAAAAGAATCACATTGTGTATGTGACAAATTAGTGACGTACACATGACTGGAAGTATATCTGTGAAATAGCCAAATTGCATTTTCCTAATGACTTCCTCTTTCAGATGACAAATCAGGCTATTTAATTGCTAAGCTGCTTTTGCTCATCTCCCTGAGGAGCAGGTACCTAGGTAACCATGGAAACTCTATTTGAGGATGGGTGGGGAAACATAGTACTTTATTTCTTTATATAACAAGGAAATGAAATCAGAAGATGTTGTCAATATAGCTGTAAGAACAATTTTTGAAAAATATCTTTTTTTTTTTAACTAGGCTATTTAAAAACAAAGGAGGAGATGTTTCAGAAATTCTGGAGCACATTATTTAAATTCAGGATATTTCAGAAGCCATTTGATTCTTGAAAAATAGATTGGGTCAGAACAAAGCATCTCAGTTTCAACTGCATGTGACAAGGGAACAGACTAATCTCCATATTTTAAAACTATAAAGGATAATTTTGGATGGATTACAAAAAAATAAACTTTTTATGCCAAGAAAAGTCAAAGCCAGACGTACTTTAAGCTAGTCTTTAAATCAAGAGACAGCCTGAATGGTTTTGTATCTTTTAAAAATGAAGACAAAATTAATTTATTCATTACAGTTTAGAAGGCTGGTCTTGCAAAGAGAATGCAGATTTTTCCTAAACGCTCTCTCTTTGACAGGACTTCAATGTCACCTGCAAGTCACACACAACATTTTCCTTTATAATATTTTTACTTTTGATTCTTTAAGGTTCCCATAATTAGTGACTTGTGTTTTTTCCTTAAAGATCTGTATGCAGAAGGGACGGCCAGGAATTAGAGGGAGGGGATTTTTTACCTCCCACCCTCCCATTAAAAAAAAAAAAGAAAAGAAAAGAAAAGAAAATGGGGGTCACTCTGGAATTTCTACTTGCACTCCTATAATTAGCAAAGCTGCACTCAGATCCCACTCTATACTAGTGCAAAAAGTGAATATGCAGTCTCACTGTTAGTGCAGGTTTCAGGGAGTTAGAACACTTCCATTCTAATGCTGGCTCTGCAGTGACTTGCTCTGTGTCATTGAGCAAGTCACTTCATCTCTGTGCACTTCAGATTCCCTATGTGTAAAATGGAAATAATACAGATAGCAGTACAGATAAACTGGCAAGTGACTGTCTTTTTGTTCTGTGTTTGTACACTGCCTCACACAACAGGGTCTTTGCCAGGACTGGGGTGCCTCAGTGCTATTGCAATGCATGTAAGTCATAATAATAATATTTGGGCTCTCCTTTTTTTCATAATTCAGTTTAGATAAGTGTTTCACATTTGGATATGAAGCTTTCATTAGCAGTTAGCCAAATATTATGAAATTTCACTTTCAAAACACTATACATATTTGCTTTATTTTACAGAAGAATTCGACAACTCATTGTTAAAATGTTGTGTTTAACATTGACACTTTTTTTTAGGTTTTTAGAAGTGTCTAAACCATATCTGTTTACAGTATTCAGTATTTCTGCTCAGATTAAACAAAAAAGCACCAATGTTGAAACATTAGTTAATACTGGAAATCCCAGCCCTAGCAACTGAAGCCTCACTCAGTAAGCCTTAAATAAAATAAACAAACTTTCTAATTCAAGACTATAGCAGGGCACAACCAATGAGTGTCTTTGAGTAGTACTGAGGAAGCAAGGACAGGTAAATAAAACATCTGACAGAGTAAGAACACGTCTTACATAGTTGTAATAAAACTAATAAACAGCATCGTATCTGCTGTCTTAAAATATGGTTGGGATGTTGTGCACAGGACTGTATTCTAAGTTGCCCCACGTAAAAAAAAAGTTCAACTCTGACTATTAAATACAATTTTTATAAAGGTAAGCAAAAGTTGAAGATAGAAAGATTGGTCCAAACTGTATTGGTTTTGTTAAAAGAACTGGGATAAAGTTGTGACAGATATGGCAGCTTCTTGCAATTTTCTTGAAAAATCTTATTGAATTCAGTTTAAGTATCTTTGGAGTCTGTTGTACTAAACGGAAAGTTTAAGTGTTAAGTGGATTTCTTGGGAAATACCTAGCGGGAAGTTAATGTAAATTCCCCACCTCTAGTTATGCAAAAAATCTGATTTTTGAAGCTATGCCCTGAGCAGAGGGCTTCTGTCTGCCAATTATCTGTGCCCAGAGACTGGTGAATAAAGGCTGAGGCTATGGCTACACTACAGAGCTTGCAGCTGTGTCACTATAGCGCTGCTAGTGCAGTAGCCCTAAGCCGACAGGAGAGACCTCCCCGCTGACATAGCGCTGTCCACACTGGTGCTTATGTCAGTGTAACTTACATTGCTCACACCCTTATTCACACCTCTGAGTGACATAATTTATACCGACATAAGGTGTAGTGTGTACGTAGCCTGAGCTATATAAAGAAACAGCTGAAGTGGCCAGTCTTTGTTCTAGTTCTGAATCTAAGACAGTTATAGACTTGTAACTATGGTGAAACCCAGTTGTGGGTTTTGAAGGACTGACGCCACTCACTGCCTGAGGTTGGATTCGGGGATGACCTCTAGTTAGCTCTTTAGCATGCATGTGGTTTCTTTTATTGTTTTTAACATGTTTTCTCTGTAATGCTTTCACTTTAAGAATAATATGCTTGCTTAGAAAGAGCTGTGTGGTAACTTGTAACTGCTGGCAATTACACTGGGCATAGCCTTCGCAGAGAGAACTAAGTGCAGCTGGTGGTCTTTTAGGTAGTCTGGCTTGCTGGGGATATCACAGTGTAAATAAGGGAATTCAAGTCTCTGCCTAAGAGAGATGATGGCTGAGGAGCCAGGAGCCTAGAGTGGGTGCTTTGGTGGACCATGAGTGGGGGGAATATAGGTATAGTTACCTGAAATGGTGACAAAAGAGTATTCAAGGCTCCTGGAAAAGTCATGAGTTGGAATACCAATAAATTGAGAAAGAAATGTGAAGAAATGTTTATAGCTGAATTCACCAAAACGTATTTTGACTGCTTATTTTAAGGAATGAGATTGTCATGCCTTTTTGGACAATGTTTATTTGAGGGTCACTTAAAGGGACAGGTGGAGTGGAAGAAAAAAATCTTTACCTTCATGGATACTGCCCTCCCCACTATCTTGTGGGAATCCACCGTAACACTGTTGGACCTTCATCATCCTGATCCTGAAATATGTTCTGATCAGGATGAGCCAGAAAGGGGGAACCAGATGACTTCAACACCTCCAATGGCTACAACTAAATCCTGGATAATCACCTGAACCTTGGGTTTCTGCTTTCACTGCCTCTCTAGTGTGTCATTTCCCCCACCCCCCATCTCATTTCTCCTCTTCTTTCTCTCTCATCTGTTTAATAAGGATCTGCCTTACATGGCCAAGGGAGTTCCATCTTTTGCAACAGAGCTATAAACCTGTAACAAAAAAGGCTAGCTAAAAGCAATGCCTTAACAAGCCTGACAATGGTAAAAGTTTTCCAAGTCATGGAGTGGCTAAAAAAAACATATGCTGGGCTTGTGCTTCTCCAGCAGCAAGGCTGCAAGCGAAAATCAGATCCACAGACTGTTGGCTGTTCTTTTATCTCTTCTTTTGTGCATGTCTTTTGTCTTAAAAGAAATGGGATCTGACTTCATGGACAACAGCAGCAGCAACAGCTCAAGACCATTTAAACACATCTTTTCTCTTTTCCCTTCAAAAGGACAGTTAATACCATCTAAAAAGTCTGTCAAGTTGGGGTAAAAGACTCTATTCAGCTAAAAGGGAATAAGGTAAATTGTTAAAATGAAAGCTTTACTTAATACTTTGCATTTCAAATGCGTTAACGGTTTTTCCTTCTTTTTCTGTGTCTTTAATAAAAGATTAAAAAGACTTTCTCCCATTTATAACAATCATCAGAAAAGTCTGCAATAACTTGACATGAAAATTAAAACCATAATTAACTGTATGAAGTTGTAACTGCAACAACTTATCCATTGTTGGACCCAAGATACTCCTTAATTAACATAGCAAGAGCCTGAAAAGTGACTGAGTAAGTAAGTAAATAAATAAGATAAATTTTCTTATTCAACAACTTTGATTCCTGTGTGAGTGTGTATTCACAAAATACATGCTTGCTACTTTTCCCTTCTACCAGCACTGCAAAGCTTGTACGTCACAAACAGAACTGTCAATTAAGTTCCAATTTCAAAGTCATTATTAATAGTGAAGATGTATGAGTCAGACAAACCTATCTTGACGCATGCATTCCAAGATAAATTTTCAGGGCTGGCCATTCAAAAAACAGACCAAAAAACAAACCATTTTTACTTGTAAACCAATTGAAAATCATTTGGGAAACATGGAAAAACAAACATAGAATGTTATCAATGTCACTTTTAAAAAACACTTCAGAATAGACCCTAACTTGAAGTGCACTGCTCACAGGTAGTGATTAATTCTAAAGTTTGGCTACCAGTAATTAAAATGAATACTTGTGCTGTATTTCTATCCTGGCTACTTAAGATGTTCAATGATTCTCCCCCTCCCCGTAAGATGTACAGTAGTCTTATAATTAGCAAAACATTGTTATGGTAAATAATTTCTCCAAAGACTTGATATTTGACTTACTGTGACTTAGATATTTTTCTTCTTAAAGACCTCGCATTTTAGAAAAGCATCTTTATTCAGGAAGCCACTTAAGCATATGATTAATTTGAAGTATGTGCTTAAGTGCTTTCTACAATCAGGTCTAAGATTATTTATAAAATAAAAAACACCCTGGTCTAATTTGATATGGAGACACTGAGAGACGATAAACATAATTTGTCATTTTCACAGAAGAACACATTAGAAGGAGTTGTGTGTCTGACAAAGCATAAGTCACTTACCGACAAACAACGCAAGCTAAGCCCATTTCCATGGCAAAATCATCGGCACTGGTTTCATCAAAACTAGATAGATCAGGCATGGTTAAATCTTTGCTAGTCTGGACTGTGATCGGGGAAGAACGAGCCTCTTGTTTCTCTAGTCTGGGTTTCTTTGGAACATCAACTCCTTCACCAATTTCTACTTTCATCTATTAAACACCACACATGGAGATGGTGAAAATGTGAAAAGTTAGTGGTTAGTTTTAATCTAAGCAACTAACTGGCATAATTAATTACAAATACAAGTAGGTAAATTATGTACTGTGGATCTGCACAATACATCTGGCACTTTTTCCTAGAGATAGAAATACATTCCCACCAAAACATTTGTGAACTAAAAGCGTAGAAAAGTCATCAGTTGTACAACTCACAATGATTTGTAAAAGATTCAGTGGTCTTGAGAGAGAGAGAGAGAGTGGGGGAGATAACAGTTTAGCATATTTTCATTGATTCTTCTCCTCCCAATAAAAAGTAGTATATAAAGACATTTGGGAAAAGTTATGATAAATCCTCTGTTGTACTGTCTGGCCTGTGCTAACTTATGATCCTATGGAGCGAAAGGTGACATGCTGCAGATGCAACTAAAATGGGTCAGATTAACGAAGTTCTGCATGAACAATTTGGTTTTGGCTGAATAATAATTTTAAATTCAAGCACAAATGGAGCTCTTTTAGTCCATAATTATTTCATGATTAGAACCAAAATTGGCCTTACTTTATCAGCAGTCCTCTTTTCTGTTTCTTTTTTCACCTTTTCTGTTGTGACGGGCTTGCCATTATTGTTGCCTGAAGGCAGACTGGACGAAGCTTTAGGCTCCTGCTTACTGGAAATCGGCTTGGTAATAGACACTTTGGGTTGCTCTACTTCCTAAATAAATGAAAAAAATGCTGATAACAAACATAACACATAAGACACTTGCTACTTTGCAACTGCTTAGGTCACAAATCTAGGTAAACATTACATTTTCTATATACTCATTTAAAAAATGGCACAACATTGCATAACCAGTCGTGTAACAAGTGTTTCAATTTTTTTTTATCTTCACAGAGGTAAATATTACTGGGATCTAGAACAACATTAACAAATCAAATCACATAAGTGTGAACAACATTAATGAATCAAATCACATAAGTGTACCTTGGCCCTCTGCAGTGAATTCTAACCCACCTCCATCTCCTCTGACTAGTCACCTTTTCAGAGAGAGGTTTGTTTATTTTTCTGGATCCCTAAGTGCATCTTCCCTTTGAAACACTAATATCAAAGGTAAAACTTTCATACTTCCAAAATTCACAGCCACAACGAGCAGATATTTTCAGATAGTTCTGATGACAAAATTCAATCTACGTAACCATATATAAATTGACTTCTGGTGTCAGTGAACATCAATATTTCATTCCTTCTGGGAGGAAAATATTGACCTTTGCTTAATCTTGGTCAATATTTACCTCTTGGGTCAATAAATCTTGATATGCATCTCAACACAAGTCAATAGCTGCTTATTTGTGTCAGTGATAGATAATAATCAGGTCAATTTTGAACATAAGTGATTAAATTAGTCCCCAAAGCCATAGCAATATATGTGAAAATCAGAGACTGAGCAAGGTGCCATGACTGAAATCTCAGTTCCTTTGGGAACAAGAAACAACAACTGGGCACTTAACGCAGGTTATCCACTTGGCAGTGGAAAGCAGTATCAGTAGGTTACTGGCGGGGTCCCTTTAATATAATATTCTCCATCTTAAATATTCTAGTTAGTGTGTTTTTAGTGTTTGGTACTTGTTAGCTTAATGTCCTACTGGAAGAAGTTCACATACTGCAGTGATGAGCACGATATAAGAACCTATACAGAACAGAACATGACACACAATTTTTTCCATTTGTCATGTATGCTAGTTGTTTTGGTTCTGCAAATCATTTTGGCTTTAAAACCTGCCCTTCAACTTTTTTTTTCTCTTCTTGCCGCATACAAATTAATCAACAGAATGTTCAGAAAACTGATGTGGTTTTACCATTATCTGGCTACATTGCTTAAGATTTATGCTCAGCAACAATAATTAACCTGCATTTTTATGTGCTTTTAGTTCTAATTTTGATTCAGGATGGATGAGCAACATGATACAGAAGTAACAGACATACCACCACCAAAGCCAGGATAAAAGTATTCAGAAAGCACCAGGTTACAAAGAGCCCCTCCCACCTTAACAAGGAACAGCTCTCTTCCAGGACCAGACACTGTGCCATTGAAGTCAATACGAAGTTTTCCTCTAACTTCAATGGCACCAGGAACAAATGCATAAAGGTCAGTGATCAAGTAATAACATAGCTACTCCGCAAGTCTGTTTTTCCCCCCTTTCTGGCTCTCATAGTTCTTCAGCTATAAAACTTGAAACAGGAATAGCTGGAGCTTTAATACTGCATATAAAAATGACCTACGTGTTCTATTCATGTGAATACCTTTTGTGAAGGACGATAGCTTGAATCAATTCCTCTGGCCAAAGACTCATCAAGCAGAGCTTTTAGCTTTTCAGCAGAATCTTTACTCTTTGAATGCAGGAAGCCCAGGGCTTTCAAAAAGATGGGATCAAGTTCCAGGTTCACTGTAGCAGCCATAGTAGCTTCTTTGAAAGGAAATGAAAAAGAAGACATTGAACTTTATTCATATGGAGTACAACTCAAATAACACAAGAGCTAATAATCTCAAAGAAAACTCTTTTGGGGAGAAGAAATGGGCACATTATTTATCACATGAGTTCTAGGCATAGATATGAATTTAAAAAACAAAACAGATAAACACAGTCACAAAAGCCAACTACCACCTCCATTAGGAGACAATGAATTTGCTGCCTTCTAGAAAGACAGAGTAGCAGCATCTTATCCCACAGCTGAAGTAATGTCAGATTCTGAATTTGGCAAACAAAGTCAGAAAACAAAATGTACTGTATTTATGAGAATGCAACATGTATTTCAGAATATTGTTATTCAGAACATGAGCACAATTCAAGTGTAATAAATTAAAAATGAGTGACAGCTTCAAGAAGGGAAACCAATAGGTTGTAGATTTCCTCCTTATATAATAAAATACTGTACTAAACTTTCATTGCATGCACACTGCCTTTCATCTGGTTGCTCACTAACACCAATGTACATTTGGAAAAACAATTTTCTTTGCAGACACAATTTCACTTTTTGAACTTTTCAGAACAATAGCTTCTCATTATAGTACTTAGAACAGTTACTTCACAATTTTTGGTTTACAAAATGACAAAATCTAGATGTCAATTGCTTAATTTTAACTTACAAAGCAAGGAAATTAAGTATCCAGGCAATTATTTGTCCAAGTTCCTTTGTGATTACTGATCGCATTTTATGACAAGTAAAAATTATCTAGGGTTTGAGATGCCACAATATATAATGAGGTGAAATGAGGGAAAGGGACAGAATTCATTTTAAAACATCTTTTCTTGATAGCAGCAATTTTTTTCCACATCTGAGTTTTCTCCACTTAGTTAAGCTACATAACTAATTCTTTCTACCTAGATAAGCAAGGAGCTGTCAGTCTCAGCAACATAAATTCCAGGAAAGGGCAATTACATAAGAGATCCTCCTTACAAAAGAAGAAATTCTCCCAAATCAGCAATATATCTTTATTATTTCAGTTTAAGGAAAGCTACAGCAAATAATGGCTTCTGGTCTTTTCCAAAAAGCATGAGATGTAAGTATTCTTAATCTCTTTTATCATCATGCCACATTTATTGGGATTTCTTATTTCCAATCTTATAATTTAGAAAACTCTTTTAAAGGAGCTTTCATGCCACTCTCCTAAAAAGCACAGCTTGGACAGGTACTCTGGTTCTAGCTTGCAGAGTCTTGCCTGACTGAATTTTTTTTTTATGTTAAGCACAGTGAAAATAGTGAACTTTAACCTCTCTGGACAATCCACCAGCAGTGGCAAGCTGCTCCATCATTGCTTGCCTGGAAGTCTCCAGGAGTCTTTATTTCATGCTGGGCTTTCACAAGACACTAGAGAATCACTCTACCAAGATCATCAAGGAGTTCAGCATATAATAGACTTCATAAGGATTTTATCAATGGACCCAGCAGAGAGCTAAGAATTCTATTCAGAACCTTTTCTCTGTTCCTTAATCTTTGCTTCTTGTCAAATCATATCTCAGTGGCCACAGAACTTCTACTATTATCTCCTAAACACCAGTAACTCTGGTTTTGTACTGATCAAGCAAAGACTACAGTGTAAGCCCATCTCAGGGCAACTCAGTTTCGCTCTGATGTCTATAAAAATGGAATTCAATGCACGTGGAAAGTGGTTATCCTCCTCTCTCATACATCCACCTATGGTAACTGCTCAGGCCACTCTTGTGATCTGTGTGGGCTGTATTACCTGCTCTTTTTCTTTGTTCAGTATTTACAGTCTGTGTTTCAGTAGCATACACTGTATCTCTAGGTCTCTCTTAAATCCACAAAGATATAAAGTATGCGGGATAACAGAACCCTTATCACAGATATTGGAATAATGCACTGCTTGAGGAACTTGAAGTTCCTTTCTTGTGAGTTTTCCTGTTTACAAGTCTCCATATAACATACTGACATAGTCAGAACAGATACTAGAAACCAGCCAAACTCAGGATGCCATCAGGCTAAATGCGATTTCTTGAATTAAAAGAACTCTGAGAAAATGACTATAAGCAATGTTGAGTCCAACAGCACAAGGACAATTTTGTTTTCTAACAGGTAACAGTTTGTAGATCTAATTCTAACTTCAGGTTTTAAGAACTCTACTGTCAAGGAACTGTTAAAAAAAGAGCACTCTTTATATTCAATCCTTTGATCTGCATACCATGGCTTTCTAACTCTCTTCTGATCTCAAGGTTAATATCATCATAATGCTGCATGCCAGTATTGTCACAGTTAAGAATTTGTCTGTCTCTACTATAATCTCCCATTTTCAGGGGTTTTATAAGGCTATTTAAAATGTGCAGCAGGCTGAAACTTGGAAATGAATTTTAAATTTAAAAAGATCTATTTTGTTGCTTTTTAAGATAAAGAAAGTGGGAAAATTTATTTACCAGAGTGAGATGCTCATATGCTAACTTAAAAATGGATGTGATACGCAAAAATAAGGTTGATGATCTGCTCTCCTTCCATGCACAGCTCTCTGATTGGAACACAATAACATAGGGAGTTTTATACTGGCCAGTTGTCTGTCTGGTCCAGCATCTTGCCATTTACAGTGGCCAATACTACAAACATTACAGTAATGAAAGGAAGGATGATCCAGTGGTTAGGTCACTAGACTGGGGCTTGGCAGACTGGGGTTCAATTTCCCGCTCTGTCACAGAGTGCCTTGCGCCTATCACTTAGTCACTCTGTGCCTCAGTTCCCTATCTGTACAATGGGGATAACAATATTTCCATACTGCACAGTTCTGAGGAGAAATAAAGACAGTGAAGCACTAAAATACTATAGTAATGTGGGTGATATAAGTAGTATTTTAGATAATATGCAAGAAACCAATAATGGACAATTATAAAATAACCTCCCACTATGGGAGGTTTCTTAACTGCTGTCAGTGGTTGGCTGAGTAAGGCCTGAGAGCTTATACAAAAAACCCTCCACTCCATATAGTGAAAACAAGGATATTCTCATTCATATGTATGTCTAATACTCCTCTGAAGCCTATACCTCCTGGCTTCAATGGTATCTTGTGGCAATGAGTTCCACACTAATTATGTACTATATGCAAAAAGTATTTGCTTTTATCATTTTAAATTTATTGTTTTTCAGTTTAAAGGTCCTCTTGTTCTTATATTATTGAAAAGGCTAAACAGAAGCACCAACTTTACTGTTCATATTCTACTCATTATTTGTATATCCCTTTTATGTCTCTTCTTATTCATCTCCTCTCTCATGTCTCTTCACATGGAAGTCTCGCCACTCCTCTAATTATTTGCATCACCTGTTGCTGAACTCCTATTTATGTCATATCTTTTTTGAGATAGGGTGCCAGACCTGAACACAATATTCTGAGAAATGGCACACCACTGATTTATATGACAGTATTATAACAGTGCAGTATAATCAATCCCATTCTTTATAAAACCTAACACTGCTTACTATTTTGACTACCACTAATTATCAAGAAGCCCTTTTTCATTTACGATAACAACCTAGGTTGTCCTCAGAAATAGCAACTGAGGGTACGTCTACAGTATGAAATTATTTTGAAATTATTCTATTCGGATTTTCGGAAGCGATTTTATACATTCGGTCTTGTGTGTCCCCACTCAAATGTGTGAATTCGACAGAGTGCGCCCACAGTACTGAGGCTAGCATTGAATGTCGGAGCGCTGCACTGTGGGTAGCTATCCCACAGTCCTAACCGCCCATTGGCATTCTGGGTTAAGCTCCCAGTGCATGATGGGGGAAAAACATTCTCGCAAGTGTTTCTGGCTGTGTGTCGTCAGTCGCTCCTCCCGCCATGAAAGCTACGGCAGACAATCGTTTCACGCCTTTTTGGCGTGCAGATGCCATACTGCTTTCAGCAGACAGTGCAGTACGGTGCACCGCTTCTCTCCTGGTACTATGAATCCACCACGCATTTCCTCTCGTCTTTCCACGTAATCTCTATAAGTATCTACTCTTTCTCTGCCTCATCGACCGCTTCCACTGCCAACTCTGCTCGGCCATCGTGAACCGAGCAGCACAGCTTCTGCCGCCAACTCTGCTCTCCTGCCATTGCTGCGCTACCAAGACTCTCCATGTTGTCTGTCCTGGGCTCCCGCCTCCGTGAAAGCTACAGAAGACAACTGTTTCCCACCTTTTTTTCGGCTATCGTGAACCGAACAGCACCTCTTCCGCTGCCACTCTGCTCTCCTACGTTTTGAGCCCTTTTTCCATGATTACCTATGCAGGCGCCATAGTGTGGCAACCATGGAGCCCGCTCAGATCTCCACTGCAGTTCTGACCATTGTAAATATCTCGCGCATTATCCAGCAGTATGTGCAGTACCTGCAAAACCAGGCGAGGAAGCAACGACAGCGCGATTACAATAGTGGTGAGGACATGGACACAGACATTCCTAGAAGCACGGCATGTGGCAATTGGGAGATCATGGTGGCTTTGAGCCAAGTTCATGCCGTGGAACGCCGATTCTGGGCCCGGGAAACAAGCACAGACTGGTGGGACCGCACAGTGTTGCGGGTACGGGATGATTCCCAGTGGCTGTGAAACTTTCATATGCGTAGGGCCACTTTCATGGAACTTTGTGACTTGCTGTCCCCTGCCCTGAAGTGCAAAGACCCAAAAATGAGAGCAGCCCTCACAGTCGAGAAGCGAATGGCCATAGCCCTGTGGAAGCTTACAATGCCTGATAGCTACCAGTCAGTCGGGAATCAGTTTGGAGTGGGCAAATCTACTGTGGGGGCTGCTGTGGTGCAATTAGCCAACGCAATCATTGACCAGCTGCTATCAAGGGTAGTGACTTTGGGAAATGTGCAGACCATTGTGGATGGCTTTAATGCGCTGGGCTTCCCTAACTGCGGTGGGGTGATAGATGTAACGCATATCCCTATCTTGGCCCCGGAACACTGAGGCGGCCAGTACATAAACCGCAAGGGGTACTTTTCCATGGTGCTGCAAGCACTGGTGGATCACAAGGGGCATTTCACCGACATCAACGTGGGATGGTCGGGAAAGGTGCATGACGCAAGTTCAGGAACTCTGGTCTGTTTGAACAACTGCAGGAAAGGACTTACTTCCCAGACCAGAAAATTACTGTTGGGGATGTTGAAATGCCTATAGTTATCCTTGGGGACCCAGCCTACCCCTTAATGCCATGGCTCATGAAGCCATACACAGGCACCCTGGACAGTAGTAAGGAGCAGTTCAACTATAGGCTGAGCAAGTGCAGAATGGTGGTAGAATGTGCTTTTGGACGTTTGAAAGCACGCTGGTGCAGTTTACTGACTCGGTTAGATCTCAGCACAAACCAATATTCCAACTGAAATTGCTGCTTGTTGTGTGCTCCACAATATCTGTGAGAGTAAGGGGGAGATGTTTATGGCGGGGTGGAAGGTTGAGGCAAGTCACCTGGCGGCCAATTTCACACAGCCAGACAACAGGGCAATTAGAAGAGCGCAGCAGGGCGCGCTGCACATCAGAGAGGCTTTGAAAGCCAGTTTCATGACTGGCCAGGGTACGGTGTGAGAGTTGTGTTTGTTTCTCTTGAAGTTACCCACCCCCTATATATATGAAAGGAAATAAAGTCACAATTGTTTAAAAACTGTTCTTTATTATTAGTTGCACAACACACTGAGAGAAATAAGAAGGTACACTGGAGGGGAAGGAGTAACTGGGGGATGGGGGGTAGAGGAGGAGGGAAGGACAAGTCCAGAAACCAAATCAAAACTTCGGATATGCCAGCTTTCTGCTGCTTGTGCAATCCTCTGGGGTTGAGTGTGGGGGTCCCCGTAGCGTCCCCCCGCCATGTTCTTGGACGTCTGGGTGAAGAGGCTATGGAACTTGGGGAGGAGGGAGAACGGTTATACAGGGGCTGCAGTGGCAATTTGTGGTCTTGCTGCCTTTCCCGTATTAGATCCACCATACAGCAGAGCATGTCAGTTTGCTCCCCCATGAGCTTGACCATAGCAGCCTGCCTGTTCTCATCGCGCATGTCCCTCCTCTCTTTGTGTTCATGTAATGCTTTACGGGACTTGGCAATTGTTTGCCTCCATGCATTCAGCTGGGCCCTATCAGTGCGGGAGGACTGCATGAGCTCGGCGAACATGTCGTCCTGACTTCGTTTTTTCCACCTTTTAATCTGGATCAGCCTCTGGGATGGAGTAGATAGGAGCCACGTTGAAATATTTGCACCTGCGGGAGGAGAAAAAGGGAGGGTAGTATTTTAAAAGATACATTTTAGAGAACAAAGGGGACACTTTCTCAGTGAAACAGGCAATTCATAATACACAGCACATGTTTTTTCTGTACAAGGTTGCATTTTGCCTCTTATACTGAAGTGCCTGCCATTTTGGTGTGACTAAGCCATCACACATGGCCGGCCAACAGAATTCAGCTTGCAGGCAGCCATGGTAAGCCCTAGGGGCATGCGGGGTTCTGCTTCTTCTGCATTCATTTCAATGCTTTCAAACTGCTGGGCCCCCTTTCCCATTGCAAGCAATGCCTGGTGGATTTGCCATATAATAGGAGCACCTGCGGGCTCTGTGGGATGATCACTTAACACAACACCCACCCACCCACACCCACTGTGTGGCTCCGATGAGGCTCTGAGCAGGAATGAGCCCTTTAAATGCGAACAGCCCAGCGCAGCTGGGTTTCCCCACACCGCGTGGCTCTGATCAGGCTCTCACTCACCAGAAGTGCCTTCTCCAGGGTCATGGTCCAGGAGCCCGCACTGGGAGTGGGGGGAGGCTATTGGGTCCAGCATTAAGAATAGTTCCTGTCTAGGGGGAAAACGGATTCTCCACTTGCCGCCTGTGCACTGTCCTCCTCCTCCTCTTCATCCTCCAATAACTCATCCTCCTCGCTCCATGCAACTCCCCCCTTGCAGGTGTCCATGGACAGTGGTGGGGTACTGGTGGCGTCACCCCCTATAATTGCATGCAGCTCATGGTAGAAGCGGCATGTATGGGGCTGTGACCCAGAGCGCCCGTTCGCCTCCCTGGCTTTTTGGAACATTTGCCTGAGATCCTTGATTTTTGTACGACACTGCTCTGTGTCCCTGGAGTAGCCTCTTTCTGTCATGGCCCTGGAGACTTTAGCATACGTATTTGTGTTTCTTTTTTTGGAACGTACTTCTGCCGTAACAGATTTGTCTCCCCAACATGCAGTGACCGTTCGGACCATGCTGGAGCTCGTCTATGAATCCGAGTCTGCGAGGTCTCCTGTGATGGTGGACTCTGCCCGGTTGCATATGATGGTGGACTGTGCTGATGGTCGCCTGTGCTGATGGTGACCAAAGAGGAAATGAAATTCAAAAGTTCCTGGGGCTTTTACTGCCTACCTGGCTAGTGCATCAGAGTTGAGAGTGTTGTCCAGAGCGGTCACAAGGGAGCATTCTGGGACAGCTCCCGGAGGCCAATAACATTGACTTGCGTCCACATTACCTGTAACCCGGAACTGCGATCTCGATTTTAGCGCTACTCCACTTGCCGAGGTGGAGTACAGAAATTGGATTAAAGAGCAATTTAAATAGAAAAAAACGGTTTGGTCGTGTGGACGGAATCAGTTCTATTTCGAATTAACTCGGCTAATTCCGAAATAAACGCATACTGTAGACCAGGCCTTAGAATCCAGAAATGTCAATTAATAGTTCAAAATTTTCCTTCCAATATGTTTCACGTTGTAGTTGTCAATACTACATTTCACTTGTCAACATGCTGACAGTTCACCTGTGTTTTTTTGGTTCCACTTCATCACAGTCTTCTCTGGTTTTGACTAATTAAATAATTTTATGTCTGCAATTTTTGCTCTCACTGACACCCCACCCTTTTTGCAGATCACCAATATATTAAATACCTACCCTAGCACACTGCATGCACCCATTCCCCAATATAACATATCGCCTGGCTAAAAATTGACCTTTTATTCTTACTCTTTGTTTACAGTTTTAGCTCTATGACAGAGCACGGCCTTTCACAGAAAGGCTTTTAGCCTCTCATTAGGGACCTTAAAAGCTTTTTGGAAGTCCAAATAAATTATATTAACCAGTTCTCCTTTATCCATTATTTAGTAAATTAGAGCAACATATTTTTTAAGACTGTTGATTAATCGCAGTTAACTCATGTGATTAACTCAAAAAAATTAACTGCAATTAAAAAAATTAATCATGATTAATCACACTGTTAAAGAATAGAATACCAATTGAAATTTATTAAATATTTTTGGATGTTTTTCTACATTTTCAAATATATTGATTTTTATTACAACACAGAATACAAAGGGTACAATGCTCACTTTATATTATTTTTAATTACAAATGTTTGCACTGTTAAACAAAAGAAATTTGATTCAATTTACCTCATACAAGTACGGTAGTGTAATCTCTTTACCGTGAAACTGTAACTTACAAATGTAGATTTTTTTTGTTTGTTACATAACTGCACTCAAAAACAAAACAATGCAAAACTTTAGATCATACAAGTCCACTCAGTCCTACTTCTTGTTCAGCCAATTGCTAAGACAAACAAGTTTGTTTACATTTACGGGAGATACTGCTGACTGCTTCTTATTTACAGTGTCACCTGAAAGTGAGAACAGGCGTTCTCATGGTACTTTTGTAGCCGGCGTTGCAAGGTATTTACATGTCAGATATGCTAAACATTCATACGCCCCTTCATGCTTCGGCCACCATTCCAGAGGACATCCTTCCATGCTGATGGTGCTCGTTAAAAAAATAATGCGTTAATTAAATTTGTGACTGCACTCCTTGGGGAAGAATTGTATGTCTCCTGTTCTGTTTTACCCGCATTCTGCCATATATTTCATGTTATAGCAATCTCGGATGATGACCCAGCACATTTCCATTTTAAGAACACTGTCACAGCAGATTTGACTGAAGTCGGACTGAGTGGACTTGTAGGTTCTTTTACATTGTTTTATTTTTGAATGCAGTTATTTTTTGTACATAATTCTACACTTGTAAGTTCAACTTTCATTATAAAGAAATTGCATTACAGTGCTTGTATTAGGTGAATTGAAATATACTATTTCTTTCATTTTTTACAGTAGAAATGTTTGTAATAAAAATAAAGTGAGCCCTGTACGCTTGGTATTCTGCATTGTAATTGAAATCACTATATTGGAAAATGTAGAAAACACCCAAAAATAAATGGTATTCTATTATTGTTTAACCATGCAATTAATTGTGCGATTAATTTTTTTAATCATGCGATTAATCATGATTCAATTTTTTAATAGCTTGACAGCCCTAATAATTTTCCACTGAAGAATAAGTGCTAGTTTGTTTGTGTTTTATATTCAAGTTTCATAGAATCATAGAATATGAGGGTTGGAAGGGACCTCAGGAGGTCATCTAGTCTAACCCCCTGCTCAAAGTAGGACCGATCCCCAATTAAATCATCCCAGCCAGGGCTTTGTCAAGCCTGACCTTAAAAACTTCTAAGGAAGGAGATTCCACCACCTCCCTAGGTAACGCATTCCAGTGTTTCACCACCCTTCTAGTGAAAAAGTTTTTCCTAATATCCAACCTAAACCTCCCCCACTGCAACTTGAGACCATTACTCCTTGTTCTGTCATCTGCTACCATCTGCTACCACTGAGAACAGTCTAGATCCATCCTCTTTGGAACCCCTTTTCAGGTAGTTGAAAGCAGCTATCAAATCCCCCCTCTTTCTTCTCTTCTCTTCCTTTTATTCTCTTCTGTAGACTAAACATCCCCAGTTCCCTCAGCCTCTCCTCATAACTCACGTTCATTGTACTTCAGTGCAGTTCATTGGTCTGTCATTTCCAGGACCATCCCAATGCCTTTTTATATGAAAGTGAAATTTGCTACTCTCCAGTCCTCCCACAGAGAGAATTATGTTCATGAGACTGAATTTTTTGTTAGCAGCTCAGCCACATAAGTTCCTTCAGAACTCTGATTTTTACTATTTGATCCACTGACTTCTTGTTCTTTATCAGTTTATTCCAGGACCTCCTCTTCTGAAACCTCAGTCCCAAAGAATACCTCAAGCTTTATTATATGAAAACTATGGTCTTTGTGATTAAGAAAGATGCAAAGAATCAGTTGAGCTTTTCCATAATTGCTCCCTTCTCCCCCTGCTAGCCCAGGAAACCCACCAATTCTCTTGGAGGCTACCTGCTTCTAACAATTATATATTTTCATCTTTGTATTAGCTAATTGCTGTTCAGATTCAGTTTTAGCTCCTATTCTCTAATTTTCTTGCTCCTAGTTCACATGCCATTGTACTGGTCCATGTCTTTCACCAGTGGGCACCGGGGAAGGTGCATGGTTAAGGGGTTGAGGTGATCCCGCGGTGTCTATCTTGAGGAGATTTTTCTGGAAAGGAGGGTATGGAGACAGACATGCTGACAGGGAACCTGGATTGAGGACAGACTTTGTTTCTGCATTCATATAACCATGACTTACTGATTGCTGCCTAAAAGCTGCCTCACTTCGGGGAAGTGGACATAAAGATACTGGACACTGCCTAAGTGCGCGTTATGGTTTGTTGATTTAGGTCACTGGTTAATTGTTTCATGGTTTATACTCAATTGTTTATCCTCTCCAACCATTTCTAATTAATGCATCACCTTGTTTAATAAACTGAAGTTCACCAGGTTCTGGAAAGCCCTTAGATATTGTCTTCATGGAGATTTTCAGGTGGAGGATCAAAACTGAACTCTGGGACCAATCACAAAGGCACAATTTTAACCTCTGTAATATACCCACTTTGGACGTAAGAATTATTTACATTCATAGATTCCAAGGCCAGAAGGGACTGTTGTGATTATCTAGTCTGACTTCCCGTATAGCACAGGCCATAGAACTTCTCCATAATTTCTGGAGCATCTCTCTTAGAAAAACATCCAATCTTGATTTAAAAATTTCTAGTGATGAAGACTCCACCATGACCCCATGGTAAATTGTTCCAACTGCTAAAAATTATACCTTATTTCCAATTTGAATTTGTCTAGTTTTAATTTCCAGCCATTGGATCGTGTCATACCTTTCTCTGCTACATTGAAGAGCCCATTATTAAGTATTTGTTCACCAAGTAGTCATAGACTGCTGCAGTCAAATCACCCCTTAAATCTCTGTTAAGATAAACAGATTAAGAGTCCTTGAGTCTCTCATTATATGGCATGTTTTCTAATTCGTTATTCATTCCTGTGGTTCTTCTCTGAACCCTTTCCAATGTACCAATATCATTCTTGAACTCTGGATACCAGAACTGGACAGAGTATACCAACAAAAGTTATGCCAGTGCCAAGTAAGGCTTTATATTAGATTCCCTTTAAGAAGAGAGCAGTGATCTCAAATCTACTAATTCCTTGTCTTGAGAATTATTTAAATATACAAAATCAAAATATAAAGGTCAAAAAGTGACTATAGTCTTTCACCACTGCAAATTTTAAACCATAGGCTGACTATACTACACATGAAGATAAATTATGCCAAAATTACATGCATTCATTTCTTAACTGAATATTTGTCGATCTAATCCCTCAACCCGCTCTCTGTCTGGTTTTAGATTGTGAGTAGCCTGGGGGCAGGCATTATGCCTTCTTCTCTATATGGAAAGCACGTATCACATGATGGGGTGCTACCACAAATAAAGAATAACTGTCCACAGCCAAATCCTTCAGTTTTATTCCAATGTTAACCATTTAACTAGTTTACATTTAACTCAGGTGTGAATATACAGGCTGCGTCTTCAAAGGAAAACGTGTTTTAATCTGGAAAGAGATTCAGTATTCAAGTGAAGTTCAAAAATCATACTATCAGAGTTGGAAAAGACCTACTAGGACCAGTTCCCTGACAGAAACAATTTCCTGCTAGCGTTTACCGGCCGCGGGAGTGTCCTGCCTGGCTCTTGAGCTCCCGGGGAGGCTAGTCTCTGGCCCCTCCCCTGCTCTTCCGTGCAGCCTCAGCTTGCCGTGCCACCAGCACTCTGGGCGGTGGGCTGCGAGCTCCTGCAGGGCAGTGCCACGGCGTGGCTGGCTCAGGCCGGGCCGCATGGCTGCCAGTCCTGCTGCTCTGAGCGGCATGATAAGGGGGCAGGGAGCGGGGGCATTGGATAAGGGGTAGGAGGTCCCAGGGGGAAGTCAAGGGACAGGGAGCAGGGGTGGTTGGATGGGGCGGAGATTCTGGGGTGGGGGGCGGTCAGGGGATGGGAAATGGGGGGTTGGATAGGTGTGGGAGTCCCAGGGGTCCTGTCAGGGCACAGGGGTGTGGATAGGGGTGGGGCAGTTGGGGGAGTTGGATAGGGCGTGGGACTCCGGGGGTGGGGTGGGGACGGTTAGGGGCGGCGGGTCCCAGGAGTGGGGGTTGGATGGGTCAGTGGTTCTGAGGGGGGCAGTTGGGGGCAGGAAGTGGGAGGGGGCAGATAAAGGCGGGGGCCAGGCTGTTTGGGGAGGCACAGAATTCCCTACCCCTCCCTCTGTACAGCTTTGGAGCCCCGACATGGCCCTCAGGCCAAAGGGTTTGCCCACCAACAGCGCCCAGAAGCACAGCTAATGAGAACCTTCCATTATCAGTCACTATAATGACCTAAACTCAGCACTGTCTACAAAAATCACGATATGCATTCCACGATATGCATCTGAGGAAGTGAGCTGTAGCTCACGAAAGCTTATGCTCTAATAAATTGGTTAGTCTCTAAGGTGCCACAAGTCCTCCTTTTCTTTTTGCGAATACAGACTAACACGGCTGCTACTCTGAAACCTACAAAAATCAAGTGCTCGCATCTGTGTGGCAGGATAGGGGAATTACTCATTGTGTACAGCAAAAAAACAAAACGGCACGGATGATTAAAGCAAAATAAAGTGGCCATTTATTCTCCTACAGGGAAACTTCAGCACTGCCAGGGGGCAGGGAAAGGGTCTCATCACTAGGTGGAGAATAAACCGTTGGTTTGTACAGTGGTAAGTTTCCTAAAAGCCTGAAAGCATAATCGCATCGTCAGGAAACCAGCCAGTCAAAGAGAGGGAGTGGCTCGGCCCAGTGATCAGCCCCCCGGCACTGCAATAACACCACCCTCCCCCCCGGGCCGACAGCCTGAGCGGGCCCGGAGGGAGGCCTCGGCTTTGGGTCGGGGCAGCTCGCCCGGCCCCCGGCACCGGAGGGGTTTCTCTGCACGTCTGCAGTGAACCCGCGGGCTCCGTCCCTACCCGGGCTGTGCAGCGCCGAGCTCGGCCCGGCCGCTCGCGGGTTAGGCCCAGCGCTACCGCCGGGCAGGCTGGGGAGCCCGCGGGACTCAGGGACGGCATTGGGGGGTGCGGGGCGCAGCCTGTGCCCCGGCTCCTGTCCCTGCCCTGGGCCCACCTCACCCGGCCCCTCCCAGGAGCCTCCGCCCGCTCCTTACCCCTCGCCGCTGGCCCGGCTCCGTCCCGTTCACCGCTCCCCGGCGCGCGGCTCGTGACGCAGAGCGGAGCCCGGGCGCCGGCCGCGCTCGCAAGCCCGCGGAGCGGCAGGAAGGACCGGCGGCGGGAGGCAGCGTGCGGAGGAAGAGGCGGAGCCGGGGAGGAGGCGGCTGAGCGGACTGAGGCGGGGGAGCGGGGAATCTGCCGCGTGGGGCCGGGGCCGGGCCGGGCCGGGGTAAGCGGGGTTGGGAGCGTGTGGGGCCGCGGAGCCGGGCCCAGGGCACTGACGGGATGAGGATGTGGGATGAAGCCTCCCCGGGACACAGGGAGGGGCAGGTGCTGAGGGTGGGGGGGGTGAAGCCTCCCCGGGACACAGGGGGGGCAGGTGCTGAGGGTGGGGGGGGTGAAGCCTCCCCGGGACACAGGGGGGGCAGGTGCTGAGGGTGGGGGGGGTGAAGCCTCCCCGGGACACAGGGGGGGCAGGTGCTGAGGGTGGGGGCGGGGGGGGGTGAAGCCTCCCCGGGACACAGGGAGGGGCAGGTGCTGAGGCTGGGGGCGGGGGGGGTGAAGCCTCCCCGGGACACAGGGAGGGGCAGGTGCTGAGGCTGGGGGCGGGGGGGGTGAAGCCTCCCCGGGACACAGGGAGGGGCAGGTGCTGAGGCTGGGGGCGGGGGGGGTGAAGCCTCCCCAGGACACAGGGAGGGGCAGGTGCTGAGGCTGGGGGGGGGGGTGAAGCCTCCCCGGGACACAGGGATCGCAGTGTGGGGCAGATGCTGAGTATGTGGGGTGAACCCCTGAGGCACAGGGATCTTTGTGAGGGACAGGTATTGAGGACATGGGGTGAGTCCTCTGTTACCTGGGGTCACTGTGGTCACTCATCACAGGGCTCTGGGACATTCACCCTCAATTTCTCATTTACTTTCCCATGGGTTTTGCTGGTGTGGGCTTGGGGAACTGTCCCCCACTCCCTGGGAGAATGACCTACACCCTCTATATTTGGTAACTAATTCCACAGCCCCCACTGCCATGGATGCATGGCAGAGACCATAGTCCAGGCTATGAATGTGGCAGCCTTCAGGAAGGTCTGTCAACAGGGTTTGAATCCTGGATGTTAAGCCCTGCAGCACAGATTTCTACTATATGAGCTAATGGAGACTCTCCACTACTAGGTAACAGTAGTCAGTTGTTATCTTCTGTTAAAGGGGACAAGGCAGAAGGCAGCAACACAGTCCTTGCCAGTACGATACATGAATAGCTAAAAGATCCAGATATGGTTATAACTGGCATTCACTGCAGAGCTATTAGCAATGAATACATAGGGAAATCACCAAATGAACCAAATAAAAGGGTGACAGATCAATGGTTTGCAACAAATAGGTTGATCTGTTCTGAAAAAGGAAGCTTTTTGGGAACATAGGTTTGCAATACTGGATCAGACCAGTGTTCTATCTAATCCAGTATCCTGTGATCTCTTAGAATGGCCAAGGGCAGAAGCATCAGAGAAAAGGGCAATAAAATCCACAGTGAATAATTATGGAATAACCTGCCTGTGGGAGATGTTCTCCAAATCTCCACAAGTTACTCGTTAATTTATACTCTCAATTCAGCTTCTTTATACCTTTAATTATTCTGTATACCTCTATCTTGTCTCCTCTCTCAAATAAACAGTCCTGGTATTTTTAAAAAAACAACAAAGAGTCCGGTGGCACCTGAAAGACGAACAGATTTATTTGGGCATAAGCTTTTGTGGGTAAAAAGCCTCACTTTTTCAGATGCATGGAGTGAAAATTACAAATACAGGCATAAATATACTGGCACAGGAAGAGAAGGGAGTTACCTTACAAGTGGAGAACCAGTGTTGACAAGGCCAATTCAATCAGGGTGGATGTGGTCCACTCCCAATAATTGATGAGGGGTTGTCAGTACCAAGAGAGGGAAAATTGCTTTTGTAGTGAGCCTTCTCTTCATGTGCCAGTATATTTATGCCTGTATCTGTAATTTTCACTCCATGCATCTGAATAAGTGGGCTATTTTAACTACGAAAGCTTATGCCCAAATAAATCTGTTAGTCTTTAAGGTGCCACCAGACTCCTTGTTGTTTTTGTGGCTACACCTACATGGATACCCCTCTGATACCCAGTGTTTTTAATCTCTCTTCATATAAAAATATTTTCTATTTATCTGGTCATTCTTGTGAGCTTTTTGTGAACTAGGGTTCATTGAAAATTATGCATGGAAACCGTTTTTGAACAAAATTAAATGAAAATTTTTACAGAAAGCGTGTGCTTTCTTTGAATTTTTTAAAAATATTTCATCAGAAAACTAAAAATGTTTAACTTTTTCCCAGAAAGTTAATTCTTTAAATGTAACACTTTCACTTTTTTAATAGCTGTATTGTATACTCTATTTTTGTAACATTCTTTTTGAAATAAGGTGACCAGAACTAAACACGGTATTCCAAGTGAGGACATACCACCAATTTGTGTAGTGTAAATATTTAATGTATTTTTTCTATCCATTCTTTCTATGCTTAAAATCCTATTCCCTCAACTACTTAAGGGGCTGTTCATGTGAGTAAATTACTCCCATGCTCAAATTTTCTAGGGTTGGGGGCCTCACAGTATGTCAACTTTTTTGTTTGATTATGGATTGTTGTTGGTTTTTTTGTGGTATTTTTTGACTGCCATTGCACATTAAGTGAGGTTTGAATGTAGAGAAGAGGATTTGTGCCTTAATTTCAGCAGTAATTCTTATATGAAGAGAGACTAAAAATAAGTTTGTCTTTAATTTTTCACGTGTCCCTTATATTCCTGAAGTATATCTGGTGACTAGGTAATTTTAGTTATATCAGTGTGCCCATCCTAAATTCTGTTGTTGTTGTTTTTATAGCATTTTTCATCTGAGATACTCAAAGAACTTCACAAATGATATAAAACCCTCTGAATATTCCTATTTATTGATGGGGAAACTGAGGCACAGAGGTTAGGTGACTTCTCCCTGGTCACACAGCAAATTGACGTAAATGGGAATATAAATTATATCTCCCGAGTCTGATGTCTTAAAAACACAGGTACTATTTTTGGTGTTCTACATATTTATTGGAATAACCATTACATTTGTAAATAACTTAATGTGATATGATACATGTTAAATGAAAAAGAAACCTTGTTAAATGTTGTCCGGAGTTTTATTTTTTCCATAACAAAACAAACAAACAAAACATTTTGCAGAAACTAAGAGCAATAGAAATGTTTCCATATTTTGTTTATATTTTCCTGGAAACATGTTTTTAAACAAATAAACAGTCCTCTGTGGTGAAACCCAAATTTGTAGCACAGTGAAACAGACTTAATTGATATTTAGCCCATGTTGGAGAAATTTTAAAAAGTGAACAGCATAATTTGTTAAAGTAAATTGGATTTTTAACGTTCTTTTAGTTCTGACCAACTAAGCTTGTCTTAGTTCCATAGGTAAATAAATTTGTTTGTTTACAATATCTGCTCTTCAAGCTATGCAGTATAGCAGATGTTGTTAATTATTTGTATTGCAGCAGCAGCTAGAGGCCCTAACTGAGACTGGGGCTCTGTTGTGTCTAGTACTAGTACAGAGTAAATGGCAATCCCTGTCCCAAAGATTTTGCACTCTAAGTCTACGCTGCAATAAAAAGCCTACAGCACTGGGTCTCAAAGCCTGGGTCAATTGGCTCAGGCTTGCAGGGCTTGGGCTGTGGGGCTAAAAATTGCATGTAGATGTTTGGGCCTCAGCTGGAGCCCAGGCACTATTGTGAGGGGGATGGATCTCAGAGCCTGTGCTCCAGCCTGAGCTTGAACATTATAGTGCAGCTGTTAGCACCGCAGTCTGAGTCCCACAAACCCAACTCAGCTGATCTGGGCCAGCTGCAGCTGTGCTGCTGGTCTTTTATTGTAGTGTATATGTATCTAAATAGAAAAGGGAATGGAGAGAAGGGAGAAGATAATATACAAGCAGAGTGAACAACATGATGGTTTGAAAACATTGTGTTAATTCTGTGATTTTTTTTAATGTTTTGGGTGTGGTTTTATAAGGAGCATCAGCTAAAGGATAAGACAAAGGAAGGGTGGTGGAAGGATATATAGGAAAGATAAGGAAGAAGGAGAACATGGAGTGCAGGTACATAAAGGCTGATGTGAAGAAACTGCAGGAGGAGTTTGATCAAGCAGCCAGTCTGCACAGGGGAGAGGAAGTTAAACATATGTCTGATGATATCGCTGGTGCCCAAAGGCATGCTGCAGTTGCTTATAAGTTGTAACAGTACTGAGAAAATGATTTCAGATGGATGATTCAAAGTTTGGCTGATGTGACATTCAGGATGGCCACAAAGTCCTGTCTCAGTCCTGCAGCTGGTTCTGTGAGGAAGGAGTCATTTGCAGGATTGGAGTACATTTTTCCTTACCTGTGTAATTTAACACACACTTTTGATTATTAAAACTGAAATAACTTAAAAATTAGGGCTGTCAAGCGATTAAAAAAATTAATCATGACTAATCGCGCAATTAAAAAGGTTTCAGAGTAGCAGCCGTGTTAGTCTGTATCCAAAGAAGGAACAGGAGTACTTGTGGCTCAAATGAATTTGTTAGTCTCTAAGGTGCCACAAGTACTCCTGTTCCTTTTGCGATTAAAAAGTGGTATTGTATTTGAAATATCTTTGGATGTTTTCTACATTTTCAAATATATTGATTTCAATTACAAAATGGAATACGAAGTGTACAGTATCACTTTATCTTTATTTTTGATTACAAGTATTTGCACTGTAAAAAAACAAAATAGTATTTTTCAGTTCATCTAATACAAATACTGTAATGCAACCTCTTTATCATGAAAGTTGAACTTAAAAATGTAGAATTTATGTTTTAAAAAAAAACACCCCTGCATTCAAAAATGAAACAATGTAAAATTTTAGAGCCTTTGTGAGTTAACCTCGATTAATCGACAGCCCTGTTAAAAATCTAATTTACTTTTCACTGTTAATGATATTCATATTTTGCATTTCTCTTGTCTTGGATTGTGAGACTAGGCACTAATTAGGGCTGTTGATTAATCGCAGTAAACTCACGGAATTAACTAAAAAAATTAATCCCAATTAAAAAAAATTGTGATTAATCTCAGTTTTAATCACACTGTGAAACACTAGAATACCAATTTAAATGTATTAAATATTTTGGACATTATTCTACATGTTCATATATATTCTGTGTTGTAATTGAAATCAAAGTGTATATTATTTTTGATTACAAAAATTTGCGCTGTAAAAATGATAAACAAGAAATAGTTTTTTCAGTCACCTCATATAAGTACTGTAATGCAGTCTCTTTGTCATGAAAGTGCAACTTACAAATGTAGATTTTGTTTGTTACATAACTGCACTCAAAAACAAAACAATGTAAAACTTTAGATCCTATATGTCCACTCAGTCCTACTTCTTGTTCAGCCTGTTACTAAGAGAAACAAGTTTGTTTACCTTTACAGGAGATAATGCTGCCTCTTCTTATTTACAATGCCACAGAAAGTGAGAACAGGCATTTGCATGGCACTTCTGTCGCCGGCACTGCAAGGTATTTACGTGCCAGATATGCTAAAGATTCGTATGCCCCTTCATGCTTCGGCCACCATTCCAGAGGACATGCTTCCATGCCGATGATGCTCATTAAAAAAATAACGCATTAATTAAATTTGTGACTGAACTCCTTGGGGGAGAATTGTATGTCCCCTGCTCTGTTTTACTCACATTCTGCCATATATTTCATGTTATGGCAGTCTCCAATGGTGACCCAGCACATGTGCATTTTAAGAATACTTCCACTGCAGATTTGACAAAATGCAAAGAAGATACCAATGGGAGATGTCTAAAAATAGCTACGGCACTTGACCAAAGGTTTAAGAATCTGAAGTGCCTTCCAAAATCTGAGAGGGAAGAGGTGTCGAGCATGCTTTCAGAAGTCTTAAAAGAGCAACACTTGGATGCGGAAACTACAGAACCTGAACCACCAAAAAAGAAAATCAACCTTCTGCTCGTGGCATCTGACTCAGATGATGAAAATGAACATGCATCAGTCCGCACTGCTTTGGATTGTTATCGAGCAGAACCCGTCATCAGCATGGACGCATGTCTCCTGGAATGGTGGTTGAAGCATGAAGGGACATCTGAGGCTTTAGCACATCTGGCATGTAAATATCTTGCGACACTGGCTACAACAGTGCCATGAGAATGCCTGTTCTTACTTTCAGGTGACGTAAACAAGAAGCAGGCAGCATATCTCCTGCAAATGTAAACAAACTTGTTTGAGCGATTGGCTGAACAAGAAGTAGGACTGAGTGGGTTGCAGGCTCTAAAATTTTACATTGTTTTATTTTTGAATGTAGTTTTTTGTACATAATTCTACATTTGTAAGTTCCACTTTCATGATAGAGATTGCACTATACTATGTAGAAAAAATCCATAAATATTTAAATAAATGGTATTCTATTATTAACAGTGCGATTAATTGTGATTAATTTTTTTAATCGCTTGACAACACTAGCATTAATCAGTTTCACTTTCTTTCTAGTTAGTGTTTCCTTTTGGTTCTCATGCACTACTAAGAACACTCAAAATGCAAACACTACAGAGATTTGTTCAAAATAATTTTTTCCACTGTTTTCTTAAAGACAAGTTCATGGACATATTTTTCATGGTCTTATTTTTTTCAGAAGAGCCCTGAATTTGGGACAAAACTTGAACTGACAATATCTGTTAAAACCTTTTTTATGTTTAATTCATTAATGAATGTGATAAGCTGGAATGGAAAATCCACTAGTCCCATCCCTATGTCACTTATTGACACTTAATAAAAATACTTTGCTTCTTTACTGAAACAAGACCCAAGTACAACTTTATATAATGTGTTGAACAGTAATTAGAGGCATGTGTGAGAGCCCGTCATGTCTGGAACAGTTTAATAATGACTCTGCCATCTCTGTCTTACACACTTTCAAACTTCTTGTGCTAGAGGAAATGTAAAAAGTCCCATGTTAAATAACGACCAAACCAATCTGGAAGAAGAAGGTGATCAGCAAAAAATCCTTCCTCCTCTTAGTTCTTTTCACATTACTCCATTCTGATTTTCAAAGGGATGACAACTATTTGAAAATGCATATCTATTCCCCATAATTATTTTCTGTCCAATTTTGCTTAAATTTATTATTGCTCAATTCTGCTAAGAGACAGAAAAAAAAATTTAAAGCTGGAAGAAGAGGAGGAAAATGCCAGTTAATGAGCATCTGATTTAGATCACCTTGAGCATGTGGTTTGAATGACATGAGGCAAGGGGTTAGTGCTTCCAGCAGGAGGAGCCAGTGAAACTCACTATGGCCTAGTGTAACCTTGGAAAATTAACTTTTGCTGCAGTGAGTATCAGCAGCATCTCTACATGGTTGAACAGCAATTATAGACCAGGATAAACAACAGAAACAGTCATTTTCTTTTCTGAAATCATGCTGAATTTAGCTTGTACTGGTCTACATGTGTACTTTTACTGTGTTCAACTGAAGCCCTTGTCAGCAATATGGTAACTTTTCTAGTGTAGGTTATGTGAACTACTACATTTTTGACCATATTTAATGTGTCCTGTATAGTTTTCATGTACAGTTGTCATTTTTTAAAAGTAAGATGAAGGCAGTATCATTAACTATAGAAACTGCAGTGTTAAAGGGAGAGAGGAAAAGCTATTTGAGAGAACAGTTAACTGGGAATAAAAAACAGGTGCTTTTGAATATAGCAGTTGGGTTTGCATTGATCACCACCATCTGTCTGAGGCTGAATAAGAAATTTCCTAGATAAATGTTTGAGGTAATGAATGATCTGTTTCATGACGGAAAAGTTTTTGATGGCTAGGAAAGTGAGAGCAAGAGAAACCTGCTGGATTAATCTAAGCCTTCAGACTTCAAAGATGAATGGAAAATATAACTGAGAGACCAAGCTGAGCATATAATTGTGCAGTTGGTACGGTTGAGTGTGGAAGTTAGAGGTCAGAAATTATACTGCAGAATTCTTTGCAAACCAGTTTGTGTAAGCAAGGGAGGAAGGTTTTTCTAGCACTCCTCTCTGAAACGGGAATTATAATAGATTACCTGCTTGTAGAAGTCGGAGGTTTGTTAAAGATGACCTCCAACGGATATTTTTCAACAATTGGCTTTTTGCCTTTTTGGGCTCTTTTATGATATATAAAGAAGGCCTGAAAAGTTTGTTGTGTTTGAAGGTTTTTTTCCCTAATTTTTTTGTTTTGTTATAAATATCAAGTATGTCTAATGTGGTCGTCTTTGGTTATGCTGGAGGACCCTCTGGGAGGTCTCAGGGATGTTTATTGAGACTTCTAACACCTTAATTGAGGTTGAATCTTTAACAGTGCTCACTTTATTTGGGATTTTAGTAACTGAAATGACGTAGCTGTAAAAATTAAAAACAAAAAGTTTGAAACAGACTGACTAAAAATTTCTTCCCCTCTCCATTGCTCAGATTTCTGTTGGCTCTTGTGATGTCACCATTTTGGTAGTTTTCCAGTCATCACGGAGTCTTCCAGCCTTGCCATGACCTGAACGTTTTATATGAAAAACAAGAAGAATTAAATTAAATAAAATTAAACAAACCCCAAACCCCACTTTCAGACCAGCTTTACATATCATAAAGTCAGAAACAACCAAAACTCTCTGTGGTGACCTATTATATCTCTTTAGAAATGTTTATTCTTTTTCTCTAACAAATTGCTTTGATTTAACTTTGTTTGAACGATATTTTGAAAATTAATTCTATTTTAAGATATTAAGGACTGGAGTAATTTTATGGCACAATGTTTTTTCTCTGCTGGAAAGATGTTGTCTAAAGCATAGATATGAAATGGACAGTGATAATGTACCTAAAAAGAAAAGGAGTACTTGTGGCACCTTAGAGACTAACCAATTTATTAGAGCATAAGCTTTCGTGAGCTACAGCTCACTGATGAAGTGAGCTGTAGCTCACGAAAGCTTATGCTCTAATAAATTGGTTAGTCTCTAAGGTGCCACAAGTACTCCTTTTCTTTTTGCGAACACAGACTAACACGGCTGTTACTCTGGTACCTAAAAAGGTATGAGTTTTTTTTTCCCTCTGTCTGTTAAACAGTCTGGAGAATTTGAGATTTAATTTAAAAACATTTTCTTAGCCACTCTGGTTGCAAAAATAACTTTCCAAATATGTACCAATATAGTGTCATCTTCTTTGCAGACAAAGAATTCTGAAAATCTCCAAAATAGCTCTGAGAAATGTTATGTGCCACTGTTCAAGTGAACATAGTGTTCTCTCAGAAGCCTAATGATGACACGTTAATATCAACATTGTCAGTTAGTACACTGATGATTATTTTAAGGGAAACACCTCTCAGCACCTGCATCTACCCCTCAGTCTGAGCTTCAGTCTGGAGGGCAATGTGTTTTTCCTTGCTGCAGCCAGCAATTGCTTATCATCATCTTTTTTCAGTGTGGTCTCTGATAGCTGCTTCCTTCCAGGAGAAGGGAATAGACTTCTCAAACAACTGTCACATGAAGGTGTAAAAACAGTTAAATGTAAATGTACTCTGAAGACTTACATAAAGGCATTTTATATGAATGGCACATATCCTAAATATGACTGACACTCAAAGGTCTCTTGTTGCACTGGATAATTATGGCTTTAAAAAAATTAGTTAGGATAGCTAGTGGAAAATCCAGAGTTTATGTTTTTATGGTCTTTCTTTTATGAGACTTGTAGAGACTTAAAATGATCATTTATCAACAAAAAACCCAACCCAGTTTCTGTCACTACTTGATTGTGGAAATAGCTTTCCTTACGTTTCAGAAAACTGTGCAAGCAATAGCAGCGGCACGGGTAGGCATTACATCTTCACTGAGTAGCTGCTTTCAGAACCTTGTTAGAAATCAACTAAAGATATGCCTTCACTGCAGAGTTAACTTGGTTGATTGACAACCAGGTGTGAGCAGCCATAGTGCACAGCGATACTCTTTACAGTGTCCTCCCTAGTGCTGCACTAAGTGTGTGATCAATCACTTTAAAAAAAATTGTAATATAACCATTGCAGTAATTTGGCTCTTTACTTTAGTCTCAAAGGTAGACTAGAAATTTTTTCATACATAAGTCCTAGAACAACAGTTTTGGCCCAGTTATAGTGATGTTATTAAATGGTTAATTTGACCCATGTATATCCATTAACTGTGTGTGTGTCAAAGCCAAACCCTTTTTATTGTGGAAGTAAATAATTACAGCATATTCATGTAATTGCTCCAGGATCTCTTATTAACCTAGATAATTTTTTTACAGGAATAGTATTGATCCAGAGTCATTTGCTTTCTATACAAAACATTCATAGTGGCATCTTTTCGTTCTGTTAAGATACCCTTTCTCTGCTGGTGTTATGTGCTTCTACAATGATTGCTTCAAAAGGGTGCCATCTAGTGTCTAAAGATTGAAATATGAATTGCGATTTATAAGGCAGTAGATGAGAATTTTATTAGGTGGTGGTGCAGAACAATTATTACATCATAATTCTTAAACTGCCCTGGAATAGTGTAAGATTGATAGAGGAAACTGTGACTCTTGAATGAAGTATTAAGGAAATTGAATTGATTTTTTTTCATCTGATGACAAGAATATTAATGTGAGCCATGAGTATTATTTTAATTAAGTCAAACTTCTCTTTAAATGAATTGTGTGTGTTTGAGATGCACATATATAGCATTCTTGAGGTCCATTCCGCTTGTCTGTTTTTTGCTTGCTCATGCCTTCAGCGAATGACCCTACAGAAGTTGGATTTCATTTGTAGTATAGAAACTAATGCTGTCTTCTGGTTACATGAATATGTTGTATTGGCCTTATAGTGATCTCAGAAACACAAATCTGTGCCTGATAAAATCAGCTGCTATAGTCATGCACATATGAGCAGTACCAGATTTTTTAAAAATGCATGGTAATAGTGGGAGAGATCTAACTACTATATATTTATTGAATTTTAAAGCGCCTGTTCCCATAATTGCTAAGTGCTTGCTTACACATTTTTAAGAATACCAAATAGTAAATTGCATAAAACCATTCAAAGGCTCAAAGTTGATTGAGTTAAATCAGTTTGATCAAAGTGATTTAAATTAGCATTTTAATCGGGATTTAAATCAGTGGGCAGGACACCTTGATTTACATAATTAATTTTAATCTTGTTTTGCATTTGTACTTTGTAATTATTTTCCTAAAGAAACATTGATTGGTAATCATTAAGACATGTTGATTTGCAACTAGACATAGGTTTTACACTAAATTTCGTACTTCTTTTTGCTAACCAGGAGGATGCTTGATGGCACAGATTTTTAAACTATATCTGTAGTTAGTGAATCGAAGTACTTGTTTCTGGCCACCATGCCCTTCAGTTTTTTAGAACTAGTAGATTCATCCTCTCTCATTATTTTTATTCATAGATTGGAAGAAGAAAACAAGCATAGGCCTTAATAGGTTGTTGTAATTTAAGTATAGGTTGTAATTTACAGTTTAAATAAAATAGGTTATTTTGAAAAAGAAAAATGTATGTAATTAAAAATCCATTTTTATTGTTGTTTTTTTAATTATTGAATTTTTCTGCCCTGGGCTTTAAGAAAACCAATGTCCTTTTGTCAGGAATAAAATAAAATGCACAAATGTTAACACACATAAAAATATTTTAATATAATTATATCAAGATCACATGTATGGAGGAAGTAGACTTGTAATTATAAATTACAGCGAGTTATTTAGTTTTTTAATTCATGCTGCTTCGGGGCAGTCTGGATTAAAGGTCTGATGCTGGAGCTCACAAGGATCATCCCCTGACGAAACACACTGTCTGCTATGGATGATGCTGAGCAATAGGCAGCTACGTGTCCTCTTGAGCAACAAAGTCAGTTTGCCCCAGTTCCTGAACAACGGACTGCCATAAGGTCCAGTAGTTGCGCTGATGGTTTTCAATGTTTACATGAGCAACATGCCTCCAACAAAGTTATGCAAATTTGCATGTGCGGATGACCTTGCCCTGGCAACTCAAGTAGCCACCTTCAGTGACTTCAAGTCCACCTTGAACAGGGACCTAAACATCAGAGAGGAATATTTCCAGAAATGGAGACTTAAGCCAAATCCTCACAAAACAACAGTCACTACATTCCATCTTGATACCAGGAACACTAAGCACATCCTGAAAGTGACCTTCTGTGGCAACACGGTGCTACATGACCTCACTCCAGCAAATCTCAGAGTGAAGCTGGACCACATGCTAACCTTCCATGACCATCTGAAGAAGGTAGCTGCCAAGACGAAGACAAGGGTCAACCTGGTCCAGAAACCGGCAAGCACAAGCTGGGGAGCGTCAGCATCAGTGTTACAGACATCAGCGATGGCCCTTGTGTACTCCTTAGCCAAAGCCTATGCACTGGTATGGACCAGAAGCAGCCATACTCGACTTGTTGATGTCCAACTAAACACTGCAATGTGGTTCATCACTGGAACCCTCAGCTTGACCCCAACACCTTGGCTGCCAGTGTTGTCGCACATTGCGCCCCCCTCCATTTGCCATGATGCCACAACCCTTCAGAAATTTCAGAGGATCGTGGAAAATGAGCGTTTTCCCATCCACCAGGACCTAAACAATGTTCTTCACCACCACTTGAAATCGCACAAGCCTTTTTGGACCCATGCATTTAATCTTCAATAATGCAACTTCAACCCTGATGAAGCTTACAAAGCTGAATGGAATTCACAAGAAATCACAAATAAACACTTCATGGAAGACTCCATGAGGAAGATCTCTGGCTTCGATCTCCCACAAAGGTTATGAGCAGCCCTAAACCATATCTGTACAAACCATGGCAGATGTGGATACTTGCTGCAGTAATGGAAAATTAAAGACTCTCCAATGTGTGACTGTCATCACCCAGAACAGACCATGGAACTCAGTGCCCAATTCACAAATACAAAGGAGGTGTCGCCAGCAGTACACTCTGCTACTCCAGATGCAATTATCTGGCTTAACTATCTAAACATAAAATTATAGTTGTTGCTCTACATTTACCTCAGCCATACGAAGAAGGAGGGTCAGAAGAAATTTTGAAAGGATAGGAGACAAATGGGAAATCAAAAGAGTCTAGACCAGCAGTTATCAAACTATGGGGTGGGCCTTCCAAGAGAGGCCCGTGAATGTGTCAGGAGAGGCACAAGCTGTGTGTTTTGTTTTGTTTAATTGCTCTGGCTGTCAGCTCCAGGTGTCTGAGGCTTGTGCAGAAGGACCATGCATACTCGGGAGCTGGGGATAAACAGGGAACCTCGCCACCTGGGATCAGGCTCTCCTTCCCCCCACCCTCCCCAAATCCCACACCTGGAGGTGGCAGGGCTCTGTCTGTCAGCCTCGGAGTAGCAGCAGCAGTACAGAAGTAAGGGTGGTAATGGGACGCTATGTCTGCTGTGAAAATTTATATTGCTGAATATCACTTTCCACATTGCTACCATTACTTCTGTGTTGCTTCTGGTGCGGCACTGCCTTCAGAGCTGGGCCCCCAGCCAGCAGCCTCTGCTCTGCCTTTAGAGCTTGGTGGTGATGTATGTTCTTGGGGAGGAGGGCGTAAACAACTACAGACACAAGGGTCAAATAAGTTTGAGAACCACTGGTCTAGACCCATTTCTAACAGTTCAGTCTTATTCATTTCTAGTTCATGATCAGTTTGTTTTCTTTCATGACAGATAACTGCTAATGTACTCCCACAAGCTTTTGGGGGTGAGCATCTCTTAACACACCACTTCCCCAGCAGAGAATAGATGAGTTAAAATGCAGAATGGGTGGCTTAATACAGTGCCTGTTCCACACTTAGGCCTTGATAGTGCAAATGCATACACATGAGTAGACCTGTGCGCATACAGCTAAAGGATTGGGGCCTTAGTCATTGAGTGTGAGTGGGGCTCATTTGTGAGGTATTAAAGATATATAAATACACATCTGCAACCACTCATATCTCAGAGGGGACTGCAGTACACTTCTTGTTATTTGAACTGGCAAATATTTAAAGGAATGCCTGTCTGAAGTTAAAATCACCTGTCTCAAACAAGTGCAGCGGTCATTATTTCAAGTCTTTATAAATGTTATTCTGACTTCTGTTTCAGGTACTTCAGCTCTGAAGGAAAATGAAAGGTGGTGTTACTGAAGAACATATGTACCTGGCCTACTCCCACCAGTCTGAAGATTGCATCTTTCCTCTCCACACATCAATATCCTTGTTTTTGCTGTCCTATTGTGACCGCAAATTATTCAAAGTTTTCTTAGTACCTTCTAGTGACAATACAGATGACCATTTATTTGGTAAAGCACAGCCTGATGACCTAGAGGTCCACTTCATCTCAAGGTGTCAACTCCCTTTGGTTGTCCAGAGCTGCTGTTTGCCTGCTATAGTTGAAGAAAATGGCAAATTCTGTCGAGCTGGGCTTTCTGTTGTGTTGAGGCACATAATACAGAAAACATATGAGATAGATCCATCAAAGAAGTTGGTTTTGGAACTTTTGGGGTTTAAAAAGACCTGCCTAAAAGCCTGTGCTGAAGTGAGTGCATCTTTTTCTGTTACATGTTTAAATATAGTTCACACTAATAATTGGGTTTCAATGTGGATGTCTGCTGGAATATCCAGTTAAGATATTTTATAGTACGGTTTCCTATTGTTGATACAACAGCAGCTGTATTGATTTTGGCATAAAAGTGAATGGTAATGATTTAAAACAAAAACAAAACTACCCTAAATATTTAACAATATAAGCAGCCTTAAGATTAAAAATATGGACTAGATCCTCAGGTGGTATAATGAGGTGTAGTTTCATAGAAATCAATGGAGCTATTCCATTTTAGACCCATTGAGAAGCTGCCGCCATGTGTTTTAAAAGAAATTCAGGGTTTTTTTTATCTGCCATGCTCAGATTTTAGGGTTGTGTGTGAGAGCTGGTGTTATTACTCACCCCTAAATCAAATCAGTGAATTTCATTCTTTATACACAGATGTTCAGGATGACCTCAGTTCTTCTAAGATAAATACAGAATCCTGAACTAAGGTCTTGGAAGGTGTGTAAAAGAGAAGATAATATTTAAATCTAGTTACATAGTAGTTTAGGTCCAGAACCAACCTTATGGGCTGCTTGTGCTAGGAAAGGCTTGATAATTTACAACTCGAGTCAGTCTAGTTCTAACATTAAAGAAGTTAAATGTAAAAGCAAAACAACAAAATCCCTTTGTTTTATACCATAGAAAGGGAAAGGCACTGCTGTGCAAAAAAATCCAACAAATGAAACTCCTATGGGCAATGTAGATATGGGGCAGAACATGTTCAATGAAGAGCCTACTCCTTACATCCCAGAAAGGGAGGTCAGGTACTCTAAGCTGTGAAACTCTTTAATGCCATTTTGAAATTCCATGTACTCATTTAATTTTTCAATATGAATATTACTTGTCTAAACCACCTTATTTAGAAGATCTGCTTGCTTGTTCACCACTTTGAAAAATAATAGCTTCTTAAACTGTTCCTACATATATTCCGTCATAGGGTAACCTTATAGTCTTTAGTTCTGGTCTGTCCAGTGACCTCAGCTCATTCAAGTTTAATTGTATAATAAACCTTAGTCATGGCCATATTTACTCTGGACCAAATTCTGTGACATTAATTTGTTCTATCACCATGAAATATCCTTCATTCCTGTTCCCCAAAACAAATACAACTATTGCATATGAAAATACTCATTGATGTAAAATTTATTGGTGCTTATTTTCAATCCTGATTATTTTTGAAGATGGGTTTTTCATTACACTCTCCAAGTACCCTGTCTCCTGCCTTCGGTTCCCATAATGTCCTGAAGACCCAGCACAGATCCTCCTTTTATTTAGCTGTCTTCAGCAGCTTATCAGGTCCGTGGCTGCTGTGCTATTCTCCAGCTTCCCAGGTCAAGCCTACATTTCTGTCTCCTCTGCTCCCAGGCTACAAGCTGGACCAGGCTCCTGCTTGTTGCCTAGGTCCAGGATTCATTGCAGGGAGCATACACTAATCTAATTAATTTCTTCATGTGAGGAAAACTGCAGGGCAATAGACAGCTGCCGGCATTTCCCAGTAGCACGGTTTGACAGAAGGTAAACAAAATGTTGGGTGTCTGGCTGCAGTAAAATATTGAATTCCGTAGCATCTTGGGAAAATGCCAGATGATGCAGCCATGTAATTGTGGAGTCTTAGTGTTCTGTGTTAGATGGATGGGACTGTTCACGCTCAAACTATTATTTCAGATTTTCTGCAGATCCAGACAGATGACAATACATTGGTTTACACTTGGTGCACATTTTAGAGGTTTTCTTACAACCATAAAGACTGGAAACAATATTTATTTTTAATGAGAATGCAATAAATTCCATGGCTGTGGAATGTGCAGGGCCTTGCCCTGAGAAAGATAAAATACTTCAAGCACATAATCTATTAGGTTCTGATCTCTTGTGTACCTTGAACATCCAAAACTCCCTTTGAAGCCAACAGGTATCAATGAGGCTGTATGAACTGAAGTCAGTGGCCATTTTGGGTTTGCAAGGAAAGCAGGATCAGAGCTTAAATCTATAATCCCAAAACTCGGGATAAAATTATTGAAAATGCCAAAATCCCATTTTTAAAATAGATTTAGGTATTTAGGCTCCTAACTTTCATTAATGGGACTTAGGTTTTTCTAAGTTAGTTAGATGTTTTTGAAATATTTTCCCTGGATCTCAATTTTGTTAAACCTTTCCATAGGTAAACCCCTTCATTCCATCCATTACTACATTTTATCCTCCTTTTACATTGGTATAATTCCTTTGAAATACCATTATAATTGTGTAAAACTAGAGTAACATAATGGTAAATGAGGCCCTATAGATGATACTAAAATACAGTGAGTGGGGGTAGATAGGGGAGTTGTATCTTTTAAGTCTATCCATGTATACAGTTGTTAATTTAGGATCTTAGAAGTTTTTTTTATTTAACAATAATTTCTGTTAACCTTTAATTTTAATACACTATAAATTACATAAACTCCTAAAATTTGGTATTTTAAGAAGTTATGAAATTTAAGCAATAAGCCAAGAGACCAAACAAAAATTAGTTTCAGGGTGGAAAGGGTCTTTAACTATCAAACTAAATTGTACTGTCAAGATTGGGCTACTGTAAACTATTCTACGAAGTGGAATTGTCCACTGGACATAGTACTTGGTGCAGACTTGACTAATAATAAACTTGTACTTCCTAATTATTACTGTTAATTATGACTATTGCTATTTCAAGAGTATGTACTCTTATCAGCGTTTATATATAAACAAAGGATGTGAAGAGCTTTTTGTTCTGTCATTTGAAGTGTTAAGGGACTTTTTTTTTCACTTGTGGCACTGGTAAGAATTGGATTTCACGGATATAAGATTGTTTAGAGATAGTTTGAAAAAAAACAAGGACACAGGTAGAGATCAAATTTTGGCTTGATATATCGTGCCATTCCTAAAAAGGGGCAGCATTTAAGTGTGTAGTTTGCAGATTATTACAAATAAATTGGGGAAACAATTTCCATGAAAATCCATAACATTCCAGTGAAAAGAGATTATAATCTGAGATTATGCAACTAATTTTGTGTGTGTGTGTGTAGAAAGATGTTGCAATGGTGAAATAATTTTTATGGAAGTTATGACTTCTATTTCCCATAGCCCCCAAAAGAGTGATGGGAGTGAATTAAGAGACTCTGCTAAAGAAGAGTATTTGATGCCATAAATTCAGGATTATTGCACTGGTGAATGAGGAGAAGAGGAGAAGTTTGAGTTTAAAGACAGTTGTAAAAAAATTGGGTAGAAATAATGGAGGAAAGTGGGGCAAGAATTAGAAAAATTGGAATTTTGTTAAGATATCATTACAGTTGGACTCCTATATCTTAAATTTCTGCCATCACAAGCAGAAAAGCAATTCCAACATTGTGTAAAACATTTCTGAAATAGATTTTCTGTAAAATAAATGGCATTTGTGGGATTCATAGATGGTGCGATATTCTGTTTTTACTGGTACTCACTTGAGATGACCAATGTAATTTAGTCATGGCTTCATCTCTTCTGGATAATACAGCCATCCCAAATTGATGCTGATGAAAGACATATATACCACACCAGACCAACATTAATTCTTTTTATATATAAAATTTAGTTTCCAGACTTATACTGGAAATTAGTCTATTAAGGGTTTAATGTAAACTAACAAAAGCAAGGAAATTCAGAGAGCTTAAACTTCATCCTGTTCACATAAAACAATGTAGCATGCATATATATATGTGTATATGTACCTTGAGTTTCTGACATTGCAAGTACACATGGGAAGGCATGGCATGCATGGCATGTTAAGGATGGAGTTTCAGCCTTTCCATGAAGCTCTTTACAGGATTTAAGTTATGCCCTTAATTTTGAATGTCTGCGTTATAATCCAAACAGTTCTAATGAGACTGTGCTTTTTTATGTTTATACGACAGGTTAGTCAGTGGACCAGACTTTGTGAGATCAGCATCCCTCAGGCTGTTGAGAGCTTATTGAATGCATCTCCTGATCAGTATCAGGCCATTCCACCTGAGGTTTTGCTTCTTGAGAAGAAGCTAGGAGAACCTGTGAGAGTGCACAATGATGACAAAATTCGACGGCAGAAACTTCAACAGCAAAAGGCAGGTGATAAGACTGTAGTACCTGCCCTCGCTAAAAGAGCAACAAAAAATCTTAGCCCAGAAGAAATCAAGGACCAAGAACCTGCAAGTCTGGAACTGAGAGTAGCTTTCTCAAAATTAGTTGTGCAGGAAATACCTGCTACAACCAACAGGGAGCCCTCTCACATCAGGAAAACAAAAACCTCTGATCTCCCACCTCTGGAGCATGTTTTTGCTGAGGGGCTTTATTTCACTCTGGCAGATGTAGTGCTTTTGCCATGCATCCATCAATTCTTGGTAAGAAAACAGCTTCTGTAATTAATAAATAGTGTCCATGTCTGTTAGAGTCTGAAAAGTTACATAACTACTTGATATAAGACACAGTCAAGCAAAATATTTACTACGTAACCCTACACAGCACAGAATAGTTTCTGTTAATTGTTTTGTATGTGTATCACAGGAAATGAAGAGTTTTCTCTATCTATAACTAAAAGGTAAAATATATGAGAGACAGTTGTTGGTAAGGGGCCAGATGAATCCTATATATTACTATTAGAGTATACTGAAATATACTTCTGGACACAGGATGTTCAAAAAGTGTTTCTTTTAATACTTATTTTAAGCACTTTCATTAGCCATATATTTTTGTGCTGTGTGTGTCTTCACAATGGGCTGGGTCTGCTAAAGCAAAGTAGAGCATGACTTCTGTCACATCTGCCATTTGAAACTTGGTGTCGGGCTCCTTTAAGGGGAGATGGGGCCAGCCACACTTATGCCATAATTAATTAGCTGTTTCCCAGACTGAGAAGGTGGGACTAAGGAGGTTTAGGTGATACTTAATGGACACCAGGCCATGTAAGAGGGCTAAAAAGCTCAACTTGGGCGGAACCACAGAGAGTGAGCAGGCTTCTTTGGAAGGTTCTGAGTGAGGGTCTGCAGTAGACTGAGGGGTGCTAGAAACTCCGGGGAAGAAGTCTGAGAGTTAGAGCCAGAGACTTTAAAGATAACCTGGAAGGGACTAGAAACTGAGCCCGGAACAGGCTAGAAAGGAGCCCAGGTGGGGAGAAAGTACTTTTTTTTGTTTGGACTTCCTACCTCAAAAGAGAATTGAGGTCAGAATGACCCATCTGAAGGACTGAGCCACATGACCTGCCAAGAGAGACAGAAAATCCTGGGGAGGAGGAAACTCAGGCAGGGAGTGCCTGCAGAGTCACACAGGGCCAGCAGCGGCCAGAGATGCTCCATGAAACTCACGTGAAAAGCTGTGACATCTCAGACAGTAGCCTCTTCCATACCTGAAGCAGCATACCAAGGAGAGGGGGAAGCAATAGGTTGGGAATCAGTTGTGATCCAATCTGAGGGGTGTGGCAAGTGAGAGCACTACATGGAAGATTAGAGAAGTCTAATCTGGGGATCAGGAGAGAGGAAGCTATGTTTATGTGGGGGGGCTGGAGTCCATCACTGTGAAGTTTGCAAATTCCAGAAGACTCCTGTCACGAAGCAAATCCTAAATATTTTTTTAAATGTATGTAGATTCCCAAGCTAAAAACTTGTTAAACTGGGTTTACATCTGTAAATACCAAATACTTAATGGGTAAAAAAACCCTTATTAAGAGAATACTATGCTTTTCTCAGTTACTAAGGGTAACTTGTAAATTCAAAGTTAAAGTTACTCATAAAATCAACCACCATCACTCTGTGTGCTCAATTAATCTTAATTTTGCCTCTCTACGCCGAGGATACCCCCAAATCAGGAGATACTCCTGTTTTCAACAAAACACATCTTTATCTCATCTGTTACACCAAACAGTTAGCATGAATCAAACTAAATTATTTTTTGCTTGTTGATAACTGATTCTACACTGCTGTAACATTTAAACCTAAGTTCATCTCTTACATTGCTACAGCAAACAAGTCCTGTCTTTAAAACCAGACACAACTGACAGAAAGAGACGTGTCTGTATCTTTACTGACGGTAATCAGATTCAGAACAGTCTTATGAGACAATTCCCCAGCAATAGTTAAAATTTCAAAATGTTTTAGTAGAGTTTGTCTTGCCTAGGAAAAGTGATCAAGTTTAGGTCTAAGATGTGCTAGTTAAACCTAACCTTAAACTCAACCTTTTTCCTACTATAAATGGAAGATAATACTTTGTAGTTTTAATTCAGCTGGTTGAGTTGTAGCCTAGCAGAGTGAATATTTACTAAAGTTGAATACACCCACTTTATGATCATGGAATCTGTATGCTCTCATTAAGTGCAAATTATAAATGGGGATAGAATTATAAAATGAATAATTTAACAAGATTAGGAGCCAAAATCAGGATGTCTTAGGCAGCTTTTTAATGGACGTTCAATTAATAAAAGTGCATTGTAATGAAGGTAAAACAAAAGTAAGTAGGAGTGAGAGAGTCACAGCTATAATTTTCCTGCATGCTAATTCTGACAACAGCATATTGGTGGAGCAAGGCAAAATTTGATTTTGATACAGTTTTGTTGTTTCTCTTGTTTATATAAATGTTACCCTGAATTGAAACATTTTTCAGATGAAACATGAATCTTTATGTGATCTTATCAGGATGTGGGTGGACAGGTCTAAAAGAAAATGAATGTCTCTTAGAAAAGTGAGTGTGTTTTTTATGGAGGAAGTGAAAGGAAAGGAATGCAGAGATGACAATGGCATTTTAGTGATATAGCACCTTGTCTTTCCTTTCACACAGCAAAATTTAAGTGTTATTCAAGTATCATCCAATGGCAAACTTCCTCAGAGGTTAGTATTAAAGTTTGCCCTCTGGTGATCTCAAATTTCTTGAGATTTTCTTGGAGCTAAACTTTCAGATTTTTTTTCTTTAAAAATGTATCCTTTTATAATACCTTATTCATTTTGACTTCTGACAGCCAGACTATTTGTTCTCCTTTTTAATTTTTTTATACCTAATTTTTCTTTTCTACTATTCTATCATTATTGGGTACTTCCTGGTACATTTCCTGTGGGATGGAGGAAATATCTCTTTTGGCTCTGTTGTGGAGGTGCCACTGATTTATTACCTGTCCAAGGTTGGTTTTGCGACAAGTACACTACTGTAGCACTTGTTGCTAAGATGTCCATATATAGGAGGTCCTGAGAGAGAACATTTTGAGGGGTTAAAACTAAGAGATTGTCTATGCTGGGATTTCTTTGCATCAGTTTAGCTATACCATTGAAACCAAGATAAACCATACCTCTGCAAGTCACTTTTTACACTAGTGCAGCCCCACACATGTAAAATGCACTTGAAAGAACATAGCAATGATATTTGTTTCATTGGCCATGTTCAGTATTTATACTTCAGGAAAGTTTGATATCTGAACTGGTCCATGGAATGCCTGTTAGAGTCTATTGCCAAAAGGAGAGTTGTGTGAGTTTAAGCTTTGTATTTTGCTAAATTTTTTTGCTGGTGGTTGAAAACAGACAGTATGTTCTCCCAGAACTGCTTTTATCAGGTTCATAGAAGTAATCTCCAAAATCAAGAAAAGCACTTACTCACATTGGTACATGTAGTAAAACCCGCTATATAGCTCTTTGCAGTAAAAACATGATCTCCAGATGACTCTGTGTATTGTCACAAGAATTTCCACCCAAGAGTAGCAATAAGGTTGTTCCTTTGAGTTGTGAAGAAGTTATTTTACAGTAGACTCCAGATTAGAAATACATCAGTATTTTTTTGTTTTTGTTTTGCAACCATAGGTAATTGAGGATAATCAATTACCTTTATAAGGATTGTTTCAACCAATAAAAGCTACAAAACAAAATGTTTTCTTAATATTTTAAGAATGATCAGATCTTCTAGCCTCATTCATTTTTCCGAGACCTTTCTAAATAAGCGTAGCATAATTTTTTATGATTGTTTGACTTATTGATTCCATGCCTGGGAAGGATTCTGGATCAGATGCTCGGTGGATTTCAGTAATCCAGTAAAAATCTAGTCCTTGTGTCTGCTCAGGGAAGTAAAAGAAAACAATGAGATGTGAAAGGAAGAAAACTGAGGGGGTAAATAAAGTATAAAGACTAGGAGTAAGTGGAAAGGGGGCACAATGGGTAAGTGTGAAGAGAACCAAGGATGGCAAGAGGTGTATTGAAAAATACTGTTTCTTTTGTTTATCATTTTTACAGTGCAAATATTTGTAATAAAAAATAATATAAAGTGATCAGTGTACACTTTGTGTCCTGTGTTGTAATTGAAATCAATATATTTGAAAATGTAGAAAAACATCCAAAAATATTTAAATGTCAATTGATGTTCTGTTGTTTAAAGATGCAATTAAAACTGTGATTAATTGCAATTTTTTTGAGTTAATTGCGTGAGTTAGCTGTGATTAATCCACAGTCCTACATGATATTACTTATTTGCATGTCAGTCCTACCAACTGACCTTTGAAAAATCCTAGATCCACTGCTGCCCCAGAAAGACCATAGTACATTGTTTAAACAGCCCATTCTAAATGCAGAAAATCAATTTAAAATGAACAGATTGTTTCAGTACAGATTATTTGATGAAGATGCAAAATAAAAATTACAAACTAGTAATTTAAAAATCCAGATACAGCCAGCTCTAAAGACGACAAAGTATTTTATCTGATTTTGACATTAAACCCTTCCTTGTTATTTACACTCACAGTAATTCTCCCAAGTGTTTATACACTGTGACCTTAACCTATGTAATGTATCCTATACATGTAATTCCCATTGGCACTATCTGAATTGTATGTGTAAGGAGAGATGTACACTAATTGGTCCTCATTTTAGACCATCTAACCACTGAAAACTAAGACTGAAATAAATTGTCCTATCTCAATTTAAACACTTGCACACCGCATCTCCAAGTCAGCAAGAGCGAATGCAAGATTTCCTTTCTACCACACTTAGAAATGGCTCTGTCAGGTAAGCTCTTCAGAGTTGAAATATTGTCCGTAAAATGGACAGCATGCTTTTTGAGTGCTATATAAATAACAAAATAAAACTCTTATCTATTTTAACGGTGTATCTTAGTTATTTTGAAGCCCCTTTTCCCTTCAAGATCAGTTTAAAATATGAACCAGAATTAATTATGATGAACTACACTCAGCTTTGTTTTCTCTCCCTTTCTTCTGCTTTTTGGAACTACTAAGTGGCTACTTGGTCCAAACAGGTGGTATAAGGATTTTGGCTGACCATTCATACTTTACTTTTCACTATTTAATCCTGGGTTCTTCTTCCTTCTTCTGCACCCTTTTAAAGCAGAAACATCATTACAAACCAAAGTTATAACTGTTACAGTAGGGAGACTCCCAGGGGCCAGACTCATAATTATGATCCAATATTTGGGCAACACAAAGGTGTTACAGAATCTGTCTGCAAATGGACAGCAAAAAATTCCAGGTGTGAGGGAAGGTGCGGGGAGCTTCCAGGTGCTGTGAAGCCAGCTTCTGCCCCATCCACCTGTCCACCAGCATCCATAACATGTTGGGGAAAAGGGAGGAGCAGAGCTTTGCTCTATAGTACAGCTCTTTTATTCTGTGCATTTAGTGCAAAAAATTGCATTACTAAGTAAGATTTCTGCTTTATTGTCTAGGTTTTCAGTAAGAAGCACAACAAAAATCTATTAGATTTGCCTTTGATATCCAGTTGGTACCACAGAGTTCAGGAAGTGCCTGGAGTAAAGAGCGCTGCTGTCAAGTGCAATATGCAGTTTCTCCAATTTCCAGATTTGCTGTCTTTCCCAGATGAGCAGCTGAGAGACTTCGATACAATTCCTGATGACTTAGAGGAAGAACATGAAGACAATCAGTTTATAGGTGGTCCAAGGCCAACCATGACAAAGTTAATGGTAATTCAGCATTTTAATTTATTGTTTTCGATGATGATGATGATATTATTACAGTTCTGAATTTAGGATAATACAGACCTCTAAGTAGTAACTAATTAGAAGTGCTTGGAAAACACCGTTGGAAGCCTTAATCAGCTCATTAAGGGCTATTTCTATATTCTGGCTTCTGTCTCAGAACTATTGAGCTATAATTTTTTATTTATATATATATATTTGTAATTTAACCTCTGAATAAAAAATGATAAAGTTTGTGACCGGAGGAAACCAGATTATAAAATTATTAAAGTACACAATGGTATTGGTATATATATTATGAAACAAGCAAACAAAATTAGGCTGTTACAGAACCAAAAATAAAATGGTCCTTTGGTATTTAGTTTTAATATTCTGTCTTCTATGATTTTTTCAGTTTTGTTCAGAGCTCTGAGTACCTTAAAACCCAAGTAAGTTTTGTCAAAGAAAATTTAAAAATCTACATTCATTTCTGCGTAAAAGATATGCATAGGAAGATGAAAGCGAAAGAAAATATAACTCCATGGTATGGAATGGCAGTAGCCCAACCATGTAGCTAAGGGCATCTTAGATCTTGATCCTGCACCATTAAAGTTGATGGGAACTTTGCTACTGACTTCAGTGGGCATAGGCTTAAACCATAAGGCCTGTTTGAATCTGTCTTTGAGAGATCAGTTTTTTTTCTTACCCACAGGAAAGCGGTATTGAAGCAAAGTTTTCTCCTCATCCCTGCCCTAGGTGGACCCTAGATTGGAACAGTCTACCAGCAGCAGTCAGTCCTGGAGAAGGTAGGGTCTTTCTTTTTTCCTTTTCTTTTTCTTCAAGCTATTCCTATAAAAAATATACTTCTTTTAATAAAACTACATAATGGTTTTAGTAGGAACAATGGAAGTGTACAGTACTTTCCTTGAATGTATGTTGTGTTTTCATAGATATTTAGGTCAGAAGGGACCATTATGATCATCTAGTCTGACCTCCTGCACAATGCAGGCCACAGAATTTCACCCACCACTCCTAAAAAAGACCTCACACCTATATCTGTGCTATTGAAGTCCTCAAATTGTAGTTTGAAGACCTCAAGGAGCAGAGAATCCTCCAGCAAGTGACCCGTGCCCCATGCTACAGAGGAAGGCGAAAAACCTCCAGGGCCTTCCAATCTGCCCTGGAGGAAAATTCCTTCCCGACCCCAAATATGGCGATCAGCTAAACCCTGAGCATATGGGCAAGATTCATCAGCCAGATACTACAGAAAATTCTTTCCCGGGTAACTTGGATCTTACCCCATCTAAAAACCCATCACAGGCCATTGGGCCTATTTACCATGAATATTTAATTACCAAAACCATGTTATCCCATCATACCATCTCCTCCATAAACTTATCGAGTTTAATCTTAAAGCAAGATAGATCTTTTGCCCCCACTACTTCCCTCGGAAGGCTATTCCAAAACTTCACTCCTCTGATGGTTAGAAACCTTCGTCTAATTTCTAATCTAAATTTCCTAGTGGCCAGTTTATATCCATTTGTTCTTGTGTCCACATTGGTACTGAGTTTAAATAATTCCTCTCCCTCTCTGGTATTTATCCCTCTGATATATTTATAGAGAGCAATCATATCTTCCCTCAACCTTCTTTTAGTTAGGCTAAACAAGCCAAGCTCCCTGAGTCTCCTTTCATAAGACAAGTTTTCCATTCCTCGGATCATCCTAGTAGCCCTTCTCTGTACCTGTTCCAGTTTGAATTCATCCTTCTTAAACATGGGAGACCAGAACTGCACACAGTATTCCAGGTGAGGTCTCACCAGTGCCTTATATAACGGTACTAAAACCTCCTTATCCCTACTGGAAATACCTCTCCTGATGCATCCCAAGACGACATTAGCTTTTTTCACAGCCATATCACATTGGCAGCTCATAGTCATCCTATGATCAACCAATACTCCAAGGTCCTTTTCCTCCTCCGTTACTTCTAGTTGATGCGTCCCTAGCTTATAACTAAAATTCTTGTTATTAATCCCTAAATGCATGACCTTACACTTCTCACTATTAAATTTCATCCTATTCCTATTACTCCAGTTTACAAGGTCATCCAGATCCTCCTGTAGGGTATCCCTGTCCTTCTCTAAATTAGCAATACCTCCCAGCTTTGTATCATCTGCAAACTTTATTAGCACACTCCCACTTTTTGTGCCCAGGTCAGTAATAAAAAGATTAAATAAGATTGGTCCCAAAACTGATCCTTGAGGAACTCCACTGGTAACCTCCCTCCAACTTGACAGTTCACCTTTCAGTAGGACCCGTTGTAGTCTCCCCTTTAACCAATTCCCTATCCACCTTTCAATTTTCCTATTGATGCCCATCTTATCCAATTTAACTAATAATTCCCCATGTGGCACAGTATCAAACGCCTTACTAAAATCTAAGTAAATTAGATCCACTGCGTTTCCTTTATCTAAAAAATCTGTTACTCTCTCAAAGAAGGAGATCAGGTTGGTTTGGCACGATCTACCTTTTGTAAAACCATGTTGTATTTTGTCCCATTTACCATTGACTTCAATGTCCTTAACTACCTTCTCCTTCAAAATTTTTTCCAAGACCTTGCATACTACAGATGTCAAACTAACAGGCCTATAATTACTTGGATCACTTTTTTTCCCTTTCTTAAAAATAGGAACTATGTTAGCAATTCTCCAATCATACGGTACAACCCCTGTGTTTACAGATTCATTAAAAATTCTTGCTAATGGGCTTGCAATTTCTTGTGCCAATTCTTTTAATAATCTTGGATGAAGATTATCTGGGCCCCCCGATTTAGTCCCATTAAGCTGTTTGAGTTTCGCTTCTACCTCAGATATGGTGATGTCTACCTCCATATCCTCATTCCCATTTATCATGCTACCATTATCCCTAAGATCCTCTTTAGTCTTATTAAAGACTGAGGCAAAGTATTTGTTTAGATATTGGGCCATGCCTAGATTATCCTTGACCTCCACTCCATCCTCAGTTTTTAGCGGTCCCACTTCTTCTTTCTTTGTTTTCTTCCTATTTATATGACTATAGAACCTTTTACTATTGGTTTTAATTCCCTTTGCAAGGTCCAACTCTACTTGACTTTTAGCCTGTCTCACTTTATCCCTACATATTCTGACCTCAATAAGGTAGCTTTCCTTACTGATCCCTCCCTTCTTCCACTCCCTATATGCTTTCTGCTTTTTCTTAATTACCTCTCTAAGATGCTTGCTCATCCAGCTTGGTCTACAACTCCTGCCTATGAATTTTTTCCCCTTTCTTGGGATGCAGGCTTCCGATAGCTTCTGCAGCTTTAATTTAAAATAATCCCAGGCCTCCTCTACCTTTAAACCCATAAATTCTTCAGTCCAATCCACTTCCCTAACTAATTTCCTTAATTTTTGAAAGTCAGCCCTTTTGAAATCAAAAACCCTAGTTGCAGATTTATTTTTGTTAATCCTTCCATTCAATTTGAACTGAATTAGCTCATGATCACTTGAGCCAAGATTATCCCCTACAACCATTTCCTCTATGAGGTCCTCATTACTCACCAAGACCAAATCTAAAATGGCATCCCCTCTAGTCGGTTCAGCAACTACTTGCTGAAGGAATCCATCAGCTATCGCATCTAGGAAAATCTGAGCCCTATTATTATTACTAGCACTCGTCCTCCAGTCTATATCTGGGAAGTTAAAGTCTCCCATGATCACAGAGTTTCCATTAGTATTTACTTTATTAAAAACATTAAAAAGGGCTCTATCCATATCCAAATTAGATCCCGGCGGTCTATAGCACACCCCAAGCACTATCCCAGGGGAGGCTCTAATAGTTTTCTTCCCCAATTTAATTGTTGCCCAGACAGACTCAGTTAAATTGGGGAAGAAAACTATTAAATGTTTTTCCATTTATGTCCAATGCTATGTTTTCCACTGCAACTTCGTGATGGCATACTAATCAGTATGGTGAGTGTTGTTATGAATTATACACCCCCCCCTGAAGCATCAGCAGATTCTAGTCCCTTGCACAAGAAATCTTACATTAATTAGACTTGGAAACTTTACACCATTTTTCTCTTGTGTAGGTTTACGATTTCCTCTTCAACTCCTCCAGCACATTAGGTAGCGTTCTCTGACTCCATAGAAGAGTTGGTAGGTTGTTTTGAATGTGTACAGTTCCATGCACCGCTGGGCCCTTTAATTCTTATTCGCATTTGTAAATTCCTGTGAGCCCAAATACCTGCATACTGAATTTTCCTGGGACTCTGAATGTTTTTGTCTGGTTCAAAACAGCAGTATTTCAGAAAACGATCTCTTCTCAGACCCTTGACAAATGTGTTTGGAACCTCTTGAGGCTTCTAGTTACTCAGACTACAAATGTGTTTTCTTCAAGGATTCAGACTTTTTTCCCTTCATGGGAGATAGCTCCTCAGTCTGCCAGACATAGTGTTGTTTCACAAAAATCATTGCTGTCTATTTCCTTTTTCTCCTGTGTCCTGTGGCTAAGGCAAATTTTCCTCAGATAAGTAATTCTTCAACATTGTTTTACCGGTACTGCTTTAAAAATAAGGAAGTAAAAAGTAAACTGCCAAACCTCCACTGGAGGAGGCGTGGACAGAAGTGTAAATCAGTCTGTCTTAAGGCATTAATCCTAGTATTTCCTTGTCCACAAAACTCCCTTGAACTTCTGAGTTTTATCTTGAATATTAGAAACCTTAATTGCCACATAAAATGGAATAATTTCCAGTTGCTTCAAATGCAAGCTAGGGACTGGATACAGGAATAGATTGAAAAGGTTTATGTTCTCTGATGTCACTGTGATGTAATCCCAGAGGAAGTTCCCCAGGCTGTCAACACCAAGAAGAATCTAAAGGAGTACTTGTGGCACCTTAGAGACTAACCAATTTATCTGAGCATAAGCTTTCGTGCCCTACAGCTCACTTAGCTCACAAAAGCTTATGCTCAAATAAACTGGTTAGTCTCCAAGGTGCCACAAGTACTCCTTTTCTTTTTGCGAATACAGACTAACACGGCTGTTACTCTGAAACCAGGAAGAATCTGTCAGTTTAAAGTGTTCTCTGTGGTCTCAAGGACTTGCTGTGCATCTTCATTAAAAGTATAGTTGTGATGGCTATCTAGTTACATTGGCAAGGCTTCAGTTTTGGGCAAGGCCAGAGAAAATTAGGCAGTGCCAACAGAAAATGCCCACCAAATCTTAAAAAAAAAATCTAGGTCTTGCTTTCAGCCACAAAAAATGAGCTGCTAGTGTTTGCTAGAAGGAAAGACTTGTGCTTTTTGGCAACTGGGTGTTTGAATTCAGAACAGGAACATGATTGTCATCTTATTCTTTCTGAGATGTATGACATCTTGTCTCCAACTGATACATTATTTCAGGGGTGGCCAAGCTGAGCCTGAGAAGGAGCCAGAAATTACCAATGGACATTGCCAAAGAGCCACAGTAATACGTCAGCTGCCTCCCCATCGGCTTCCCCCCCATTGCCGCTCCCAGCGTCTCCCACCCACTGGCAGCCCCACCGATCAGCAGCTCCCTCCTTTACTGCACCTCCTGATGAGCTGTTTCGTGGTGTGCAGGAGGCTCTGGAGGGAGGGAGGAGGAGTGAGGGCACTGCAGGCTCAGGGCAGGGGCCGGGAAGGGGTGGACTGGGAACAGGGCCTGCGGCAGAGACAGAGGTTGAGCAGTGAGTACCCCCTGGCACGTTGGAAAGTTGGCGTCTGTAGCTCCAGCCCCGAGTTGGTGCCTATACAAGGAGCCGCATATTAACTTCTGAAGAGCTGCATGTGGTTGACCACCCCACATTATTTTATGTACCTAGTTTTTTATCTAGATTGCTTAACCCAGTGGCCAGAAGGATACAATGTGTTTTCAGGAGTGCACTAAAACAGTTTGTAATGTTAGAAGTCATGGTGACGTTTTGCAGGCATCTCATATACTATCCATTGTCTTCCAGATGGTTACACACTTACCATAAACTATTCATAAAGCCATTGGAATTGCAGGGAATTTTTGTGTGAATCTAGTTCACTTACAGGCTTGCAGGTGATGTCATGGACTTGTACTATATCAACTGATACAGGTAGCAGGTTCTGTGTTTGTTCATGTAGGTTAGTAACCTCTGGAATTTTTTTATTCACACCACCACCCTGCTGGTGATGGTTGTTCTTGAGATTCTAATTTACAGGCTAGTTTCCTGAGCAGACATTTCCAGAACATGTGGATTCTGAATGGGAATTGCATTAGGATGTCGTAAAACAGCTGTTGGGACATGCCTATTCCAGATTTACAACTGCAAAATGAAGAAATACATATCCAGATAATGGGGAATTCTCAGGGAAGGTACTCTAAAGATGATGGCCTAAGAGCATATTAGAATCTTAATGCCAGTATACTGCTTCTGTATTTATGTGAGCTTTCTAAACAGACTGTTGGAATCATGATGATAATTTTGGCCCTTTCCTAACAATATTATTTTACCTTGAAACATAGGTGCTGGAATTCTGGGTGTTGCTGCACCCCCTGGCTTGTAGTGGTTTCCATTATTTACAGGGTTTACAGTTTTGGTTCTCGGCACCCCCACTATAAAAATTGTTCCAGCACCCCTGCCTTGCTAGGACCTTGGCAGTCTGCTGTACATGGATTCTGTGTAGGCAGAGAGCACTTAGAAACAGGTCACTGGTCCTGAAGTACTTTTAGGCTTTTCATGGGCGGTTTGACTGCTGTATAATAGAGTTTATATATTTGTATATAAACTTGTATAATAGAGTTTCTCTTAAGTCCTACATATACTGCCAACCCCCATGAAGCTAGTGAAAGGTAACATCCCTCTGCAAAAGTGGGAAAGGTTTGCTTTCTTTTTTGAAAAGCACAAACATCATTTTAGAGACTGGTTGAATGGCCAGCACACTGAAATAACAAATTCAATCCACTTAAGACCCACAAGGGCGTATATGCAAACATTTCCTCTTTATGTGGAAATAAGATCTCTTGCCATGTAATATTATTTTGTGGTGCCCTTCAGTTCAGAAATTGGTGGCACCTGTGTTTGATGTAGGTGCGATCCTCAAAGTCCTGATAGCCCTGAGCTGCTTCATGAATAGATTTATGGTTTATAATTTAATATATCTGTCTTCCTAAGATTAACTTTCTGTTGCTGGTTTCCTGCTGAGAAATTCTCTTGCTGGAAAGTTATGCAACTGCTTGCATTATTGTTGCCCAGTTTCTTTTAATATTTGAAAGAAAAATAACCTTTAAGATAGGTTTCAGAGTAGCAGCCGTGTTAGTCTGTATCCGTAAAAAGACAAGTAGTACTTGTGGCACCTTAGAGACTGACAAATTTATTAGAGCACAAGCTTTCGTGAGCTACAGCTCACTTCATCGGTATGCATCCAGTGAATGAGCTGTCGTTCACGAAACCTTATGCTCTAATAAATTTGTTAGTCTCTAAGGTGCCACAAGTACTCCTAACCTTTAAGATAGAATCTCTCAGTATTACATAATGCTGTTTCAGACTTCTTGTCAGTTTGTGGATAGAGCCCTTGTGTTAAAATAATTTTCTAGTTTGGCTGATAAATTGCATAAAGGTGACAGGTAAAAGTTATATTAAAAGAGTCTAACGTTTGTGGAAGTCAAATTGATTTTTTTGTTTGCTTCCTGTCTTTGAATATTGGATTGGCAGTTTCCATTCACACTGTATCTAGGTGGCTGATTCCTTCTTTTGGATAGGAAAACGTCTGAAGAGGTGATTCATAGGGGCCATTATTTTTTGGAAATTTCTCTTGTGCTGGATCCAGTTTTCTGGGGGGGAAAAAAGCAGTCATAATTGACAGGGTATCCTGCCCATCCAGCTAATTCAGGGGTGGGCAAACGTTTTGGCCTGAGGGCCACATCTGGGTATGGCAATTGTATGGAGGGCCATGAATGTTCACGAAATTGGGTGTTCAGGTGTTTGTGGGGGGTGGGGAGGGCGGTGAGGGCTGGGGATGAGGGGTTGGGGGTGCAGGAGGGCTGGGACTGAGGTGTAGGGAGGGGGATCAGGGCTGGGGCAGCGGGTTGGGGTGCGGGAGAGGGTCAGGGGTGCAGGTTCCAGGCAGCGCTTACCTCAAGCCGCTCCCAGAAGCAGTGGCATGTCCCCCCTCCAGCTTCTACATGGAGGTGCAGCCAGGAGGCTCTGCGCAACGCCCTGTCTGCAGGCGCTGCCCCTGAAGCTCCCATCGGCCACGGTTCCCAGCCAGTGGGAGCTGCGGGGGCAGTATGCAGAGCCCCTTGGCTGCTCCTATGTGTAGGAGCCATAGTGGGGAGGACATGCCACTGTTTCTGGGAGCCATGCGGAGCAGGGCAAACCCCAGACCCCACCCCGGCAGGAACTCGAGGGCTGGATTAAAACATCTGGAGAGCTGGATAGCTAAATGGAGGAAGAGTTGGAGGTTTTTCTGGGGTTTTTTGGAAGTGGATACCTTTTCCTGCTGGCAGGCTTGCTGAAATAGTCACAATAATGGCATCTGCACAATGGTTATGAGTGTTTTATTCAATCCTAGTTTGCCAAAAAAACCTCCAACATTTCTAGTTTTGTATCATCTTTGGAAATATTATTTAGGGAATGCGTAGCTAGCTCACCAAGTGTGCCAGCAGTGGGAGGTTTCTGCCTCCCTTCCCTCCCAAAACAACTCTACCTTCTTTAGCAAGATTGGAGAGGGACCCCATGGATTATGATTTCTGTACAGAACAGTGGAACCATACTGAAGAAAAAAATATATAGGTTAGAGAACTAGTGTTGCCTTTCGATTAGATTTAGCTACCAGTTCAGCTCTGCTGTTCTGACTGTTACTACACTGTATGTCATCTGCTTTTTTTTTTTTTACAGATGGAGACTGATTGGGGCTATATAAATTCTCAGTGTTTTATTATTAGACCCTACTTGACATGTAGGAAAACAAAGTGATTGGATGTGACAAGATTTTAAATCTGGGTTTGAATAATGCATTTCTATTGTATAAAGTGGCTTTCAAACAGATTACTCCTATAGTTTGGTAAATAAAGTTCCTTTTATTAATGTTCATAAATTTGAGAAATGGGAGCAAATGTTTCAATTCAGATACACTTTGTTTTTATCCACAGTTAATTTAATTTGCTGCCAAATAGTATTTTCATTTAATAGTATGAAAAATATACTTGGTACTAGCTTTAAACTATCTTAAATTAAACATTCATACTTTGTATTCTGTTGTGAACATACTGAAGTTCGTAGAATGCATTTTTCACTACAGAGGTTTAATTGGACCGCCTTGCTGTCATAGCTCCTCATTACAGCAAGGAGCTTTTGAGGATGGCAGTACTAGCACATTTTATTTAGGTTGAAAGCTCACGCTCAAATAAATGGGTCAGTCTCTAAGGTGCCACAAGTCCTCCTTTTCTTTTTGCCAATACAGACTAACACGGCTGCTCCTCTGAAACCTGATATTATTGCTTTGTATTAAACATTTATATTACTGTGGCATCCAGAAGCCCCACCCAAGATCAGGTACCCTGCCGTGGTAAGTGCTGTACAAAAATAAAAGTAGACATGGTTCTTACATTGCAAAATTTATAATTAAATGCTTTTTTGCTCTTCATTCAAACTGTGCCCTTGCTCTGTCTTATTGGTGAGGCAGAAGAAGAAGAGAAGTTAAGTAGAGAAATGCGAGCAAAGATGAGATGAATTAGGCATTCAGGAGCCATGGGGCCTGGTTGTGACTCCAGGATCTCTGATGCCAGCTGGCAGAGGGCATGGGGTACAGAGATCCCATGGGTTCACCAGAGCAGTCATGTAAATTCTCAACTGAAAGCCTGTTTCATACTGGTCATCATAATCATTGAGAGATGTATATATGGAATATATGTGAGGGGTAATGTATGTATTCTAAAAATTATGTTTTATAGGTCTGTGGTTAAAAGCAGATCACTCATAGCTAGTGTGTCTTGAGACAAACTTCTCCAGACAGGAGATGGGAGATGCTTATATCCATGGTGGACCAGTATGTATTGTATGTCATACATTAGGAGTCTGTTAGCATTCTAAGTCAAATGCTAATGACCATCTGGTAGGGAATTCAGAAATAATTTAACAGTAAGAAGTAAACAGTGAAGGGACCTCTAATTTGAGGTGAACATCAGAGGTCTATTCTGGTATGTTTGAGAGTGCAGAGAGATACTCTAGCATCCTTCACCTAGCAAGTAAACTAACAGTGGGTTTGCTTCATGAAAAAGGAATCTTAGCCAAGCTTGGTTGAAAACACTGGAAAGAACTTTGGGGTGAGATAAGCTCCTTTAGATAGGACCATAACTTGTTAGTTATATTTAAGCTCAAGAATATGTGTTTATGACTTTTTATATGTAACCATTTGTTCCTGTCTCTCACTGATATTTATTTGAATCTCTATTCTGTCTTAAATACATTTCCTTTTGTTTTGTAATTGAACTCAAGTGCTGTGTGTGATACAGGAACAGTGGTCCAAGGTAAAACTGATTCAATGTGGCACACTGTTCCTTTGGGAACAGAGGATGTGGGATTCCTGTGAGTATCCAGTGATCAGGGGACATTTTGAAGGGACTCGTGGGCTGGGGGGCTTCTGTTGTCAATCTGCAAGGAAAAGACAGGGCTGGTGTAGCCTAGAGGAGTGTGCTTGAGTGGCTGACTGTGCTAACAACCAGGTGGCACATGCAAGACTCCCCCTCAGGTGGTAAAATGACTCAAACCTCTTGGTGCCCCAAGAAGCGTCACATCGGGCATTTTAGCCCAGTAGATGTGAATAGATTAGAAGGCTAGGATGGTGGGAGGAGAGGAAGTAAGAGGATATAAGAGTTGTAGAGAGTAAATAGAAGGATGGGATAACATGGTGGAGGTGGTAAAGATGAGAATAGAGGGTGTATTACAAAATACATCAGCAAATCGTGCAATATATAGATTAGTAGCAACAGTGGAAGCAGAGTGTCATAAAATAAAACAATACTGAGCTCAATAAGAATGCAAAATCAGTTGTGAGCAAGCTTAAAGTGTCATGTGACATTGTTTGAAAAATTTCTTCTGACAGGGTGGTGTCTGAAAAGTTAATTTTTGTGAAATAACTGTATGTGTGATGATGGTATTCTCTGGAAGATTTAAGATGATGGATGAGAGGTAGGAGACTATATTTGAACAGGTTTCAGAGTAGCAGCCATGTTAGTCTGTATCCGCAAAAAGAAAAGGAGGATTTGTGGCATCTTAGAGACTAACACATTTATTTGAGCATAAGCTTTCGTGAGCTACAGCTTGGATGCTGTAGCTCACGAAAGCTTATGCTCAAATAAATTTGTTAGTCTCTAAGGTGCCACAAATCCTCCTTTTTCTTTTCTTTTTATATTTGAACAGGCTTCTCACCCAGATGAAGAACTAAGGGAGACTTAGTCTCTGGTAGGCAGCAGTGCAGGGTTCTCTACCCTATTAGCATTGTAATTGGTCTTGAGCTGGATCCTGAAGTCTTAATTTGAGTTGTTGTCTGTGCTCCTGGCTCTGTTTTTGTGGAAGTGTTTTTACCTTGAATTTCATTTTTTTTTATGCCAGACCTTGTCTCCAAGAAGAAGATTGGGAGAGCCAGGGTCACTGAGCTACCCTGGAACTAGTATTGGTGATTCCTTTAGGTTCACCTGAAGCATATTGGAAGTATGGGGAGCTTTCACAACAACTGCCCTTGTTCTACTGGGAGATAGGTGATTTGAGTCTCCAAGGCTATCACCTTTCCTAAGCACTAAATTCACTTTGAAAAGAGAAAGGAGAAGGGGAGGTTAAGGAGAGAGAGGCTATAATTATTTTTAGAAGGAAAGCATTTTTTTTCAAAACAAACATTTTTCATTTCTCTTTGTTTTTAATTCCGTTGTGAAATTCAAAACCAGACAGTAACTAACTCAGTCTGCTTGCTTGGGACATACTTTACCTGGGTGTAGGACTACAAGCTGTATGTAACATATAGAAACTGCAGTTAGTAAGTTTGTGAATGTCTTAGGGGGTCCTTCTGGACAGAGCTGAGTGCCTTAAATTTCCTCAGAAGGCACAGCCATTACCATGGCAGATGGAGCCCAGGCAAGAGGGAATTGCTTTCCTTAAATGAAATTTTCTAGCAAATGAATGAATGAACGGTGCGCTGAAACAGTGGATGAAGTGCTAGCTAAACTTTGCAGCTTGGAGAGGCAAGGCATAGAGGTAGTAGATTTCATAACATAGTTTGTAATGAGTGTAGTTTTTTTAATTAAAACTTGAAATTTGGCAAACCAGCTCAGCAAACAGGAGTTTTGCGAGGCAGTTTTCCTAGTGAAGGAGAGACTGTGTCTTTTGGGATGACTGTCTATTAGCTTGTTGTCTGATAGTTTGTATAATGGCTTGCTTGCTTGAAGATTATAGTGTAGTCTGTTGTGGGTCTGTGCGCTGAGCCAAGCAGCTTGCTAGACTAGGCTAAGAGCTAATTAATGAGACTAGCCTGCCATCCTTTGATCCATAGCCCTTTTATGACCCCTTGACAAGGAGGCTGGGCTTATTCAGGGAGAACAGGGGGTTAAAAAGCCAGCTCCAGCTACCAGTGGAGCTAGCGAATAGGAGCAACAAACAGGAGTTTTGTGAGGGAGTGTTAGTGGCAAATACAACTAAAAAACATACTCTAAATTTAAGTCAATAACTGTCCTAAAAAAAAAAAATACTGCAGGAGAAAAAATAAAGCAGGCAGAAGAGCAGTGTGAGGACTGTCTTGTTTATTGCACTGAACGCAGCATATACTATTACCTACTTCGTGGGTAGGTGATGTATATTCAGTGCTAGCAACTCATGGCCCTCTGAGACCGAGAATGGGCATTTGAAACCAGTGTGGCTGAACTGGCAGAGCTGAGAGAGACAGAGAGATACATAGAGGAGACTTTCAGGGATGCAGTAGAGAGGTCTCACCTCCAGGCTGACAGCCTCTGGGCTGTTGAGGAGGATGAAAGTCTTGGGAAATGAGAGCATCGAGCTGGAGTGGAGGGAAACAATCCCACTGTTGGGGCTCTCCTTCCAGATGATATCATTGCATCCTTTCACACTGAGGTTACCCCTCTGGGGGAAGAGACTCATGTTCTTCAGAAGAGACAGGTAAAAGTAATGCAGGATTTGATTATCAGAAATACAAATAGTTGGGTTTTTGATGACTGAAAGAACCTCATGTTAAATTGCATACTTTGTGTGAAGGTTGTGGATCTCTCGAGACATCTAGACAGACTTATGTGCTTGGGCAGAGCTGGTGGTCATGGTATATGTAGGTACCAGTGATATAGAGAAAGGTCCTGGAGGCCAAATTTAGGCTTCTTAAGTAAGAGATTAAAGTCCAGGACCACCTTGGTAGCATTCTCTTAAATGCTTCCAGTTCATTTGCAGAGCCAGTTAGACAGGAAGAAATACAGGGTCTCAATGATGAATGAGATCCTGGCATTAAAAGGAGGGATTTAGCTCATTAGGACCTCGGGAACCTTTTGGGAAAGGAGGACCGTATACAGGAAGGATGGGCTCCACCTAAACCAAAAAAGAACCAGATTGCTGGCATGTAAAATTTAAAAGGTTGTAGACAGTGTTTTAGACTAAGGGCTGGGGGAAAGCTGACTGGTGTGGAGGAGTACACAGTTAGGACAGAGACATCCTGTAGGGGAGGATTTATTAAAAGAAATACTCTATATCCTAGTAAAGAGGATAGGATAGAAGTTGATAACGTACAGATAGGAACTGAAGCGAGACAGTCAAATGAAAAAGAGTCCCATTCAGTTACGTCACATGAAGGCAGACAACTAAAGGTTGACAAATTTTGTAAGTGTTTGTATACAAATGCCAGAAATCTAAATACTAAAATGGGTGAACTTGAGTGCCTGGTATTAAATGAGGATATTGATATAAGAGGCTTCACAAAAACTTGGTGGAATGATGATAATGAATGGGACATGGTAATATTGGGGTGCAAAATACATAGGAATGACAGACTATATTGCGCTAGTGCAGGAGAGGGGAAAAAGATCATATAGTCAAATATAGTAAAAATCTTAAATGAATCAAACTATTCCTAGAGTCCTATAGAATTTCTATGGATCGAAATTCCATACTTGAATAATAAGAGTAAAGCAGTAGGAATACACTACTGACCATGATGGTGATGGTGATTGTGAAATGCTTAGGGAGATTAGGGAGACTACAAAAACAGAAAAGCCAATAATAATGGGTGATATATGCCTACCAATGTGATATATGCCATCGTGTGCCAGCAGTGCCCCTCTGCCATGTACATTGGTCAAACTGGACAATCTCTGCGCAAAAGAATAAATGGACACAAATCAGACGTCAAGAATTATAACATTAAAAAAACAGTCAGAGAACACTTCAACTTCCCTGGACACTCAATAACAGATTTAAAAGTGGCAATTCTTCAACAAAGAAACTTCAAATACAGACTCCAATGAGAGACTGCAGAACTGGAATTAATTTGCAAACTGGATACCATCTAATTAGGCCTGAATAAAGACTGGGAGTGGATGGGTCACTATAAGAACTATAAAAACTAATTTCCCTATGCTATTTTTCCCCTTACTGTTACTCACACCTCCTTGTCAGCTGTTTGAAATGGGCCACCTGATCACCACTATAAAAGTGATTTTTCCCCCTGCTGATAGTAGCCCACTTTAATTGAATTGTCTCATTAGAATTGGTACGGCAACTCCCATCTTCTCATGTACTATGTATATATATCTTCCTACTGTATTTCCACTCTATGCATCCGGCGAAGTGGGTCTTAGCCCATGAAAGCTTATGCCCAGATACATTTGTTAGTCTCTAAGTTGCCACAAGTACTCATCGTTGTTTGTAGTGGATAACTGGTAGATAGCTAATGTGACACTGATTTTTAAAAAAAAGCTCCAGGGGCACTCATGTCAATTACAGGCCTGTAAACCCAACTTCAGTACAGGCAAATTGGTTGAAACTGTAGCAAAGAGCAGAACAGACACATAGATGAACACAATATGTGGGGGAAGAGTCAGCACAACTTTTGTAAAGGGAAATCATGCCTTACTAGTCAATTAGAATTCTTTGGGTATGTCAACAAGCATGTGAAAGCCTTTGACAAGATCTCACACCAAAGGCTCTTAAGCAAAGTAAGCAGTCATGGGAGAAGAGGGCAGGTTCTCTTCGGTTAAAAGACAGGATATAGGGGATGATAATAAATGGTCAGTTTTCAGAATGGAAAGAGGTAAATAGCACAGTCCCACAAGACTCTGTACCGGGACCTGTGCTGTTCAATATATTCATAAATGATCTGGAAAAGGGGGTAAAACAGTGAGGTGGCAAAGTTTGCTGCTGATACAAAATTACTCAAGATAGTTAAGTCCAAAGCTGACTAAAGAGTTACAAAAGGATCTCACTAAACTGTGTGACAAAATGTCAGGTGAAATCCACTGTTCATAAATACAAGTTACTGCACATTGGAAAACATGATCCCAACTATACATACAAAACAATGGGTTCTAAATTAGCTATTATCACTCAGGAAAATTATTTTGGAGTCATCCTGGATAGTTCTCTGAGCAAACGTTTTCAATGTGCAGTGGCAGTCAAAAAAGCTAACAAAGTTAGGAATCATTAGGCACAGGATAGATAATAAGACAGAAGATTTTGCCACTGTATAAATCCATGGTATGCCCACAGTTTGAATGCTGTGTGCAGTTCCAGTCACCTCATCTCAAAAAATTAGAACGGGGAGGGCGGGGGAAACAAGTAGAGCGACAAAAATGATTAGGGGTATGGAACAGCTTCCATATTAAGAGAGACTAAAATAACTGGAACTGTTCATCTTAGAAAAGAGAGAAAGTATTGATTGATGCTCATCCTTTGTATATGTTTAACCTTGCTGGCCTCTAAGGGCGTTGCTAGATTTGTAAAGTACTTCAATAATTTTTTTAAAAACAACAAAATTTGGAGAACACTAATTCCAAGGAGAGTGATCACTTTACATAAGCTATTACCAGCAGGAGAGTGGGGTGGGGGGAGAGAAAATCTTTTATAGTGGTAAACACCCATGTTTTCATGGTTTGTGTGTATAAAAAGGTCTTCTGTACTTTCCACAGTATGCATCCGATGAAGTGAGCTGTAGCTCATGAAGGCTTATGCTCAAATAAATTGGTTAGTCTCTAAGGTGCCACAAGTACTCCTTTTCTTTTTGCAAATACAGACTAACACGGCTGTTACTCTGAAACAATTCCAAGATTGAAAGAGAAGATTACTCTTCAAAGTGGTTGTCATTAATAGATATTTGTCCTTCACATATGGGTAGAGTTCATTGAATTACCTCATATCCTATTTTAGAGTAGCAGCCGTGTTAGTCTGTATCCGCAAAAAGAAAAGGAGGACTTGTGGCACCTTAGAGATTAACAAATTTATTTGAGCATAAGCTTTCGTGAGCTACAGCTCACTTCATCGGATGCATGCAGTGGAAAATACAGTGGGGAGATTTCTATACACAGAGAACATGTAACAATGGGTGTTACCATACACACTGTAACGAGAGTGATCAAGTAAGGTGAGCTATTACCAGCAGGAGAGTGGGGGTGGGTGGGGGGGAACCTTTTGTAGTGATAACCAAGGTGGGCCATTTCCAGCAGTTGACAAGAACATCTGAGGAACAGCGGGGGGGAATAAACATGGGGAAATAGTTTTACTTTGTGTAATGACCCATCCACTCCCAGTCTTTATTCAAGCCTAAGTTAATAGTATCCAGTTTGCAAATTAATTCCAATTCAGCAGTTTCTCGTTGGGGTCTGTTTTTGAAGTTTTTTTATTGAAGAATTGCCACTTTTAGGTCTGTAATCGAGTGACCAAAGAGATTGAAGTGTTCTCCAACTGTTTTTTTAATGTTATAATTCTTGACGTCTGATTTGTGTCCATTTATTCTTTTACGTAGAGACTGTGCAGTTTGGCCAATGTACATGGCAGAGGGGCATTGCTGGCACATGATGGTATATATCATATTGGTAGATGTGCAGGTGAACGAGCCTCTGATAGTGTGGCTGATGTGATTAGGCCCTAGGATGGTGTTCCATCAATAGATATGTGGACACAGTTGGCAACGGGCTTTGTGGCAAGGATAGGTTCCTGGGTTAGTGGTTCTGTTGTGTGGTTGCTGGTGAGTATTTGCTTCAGGTTGGGGGGGCTATCTGTAAGCAATGACTGGTCTGTCTCCAAAGATCTGAGAGTGATGGGTTGTCCTTCAGGGTAGGTTGTAGATCCTTGATGATCCGTTGGAGAGGTTTTAGATGGGGGCTGAAGGTGATGGCTAGTGGCGTTCTGTTGTTTTCTTTGTTGGGCCTGTCCTGTAGTAGGTAACTTCTTGGTACTCTTCTGGCACTGTCAATCTGTTTCTTCACTTCAGCAGGTGGGTATTGTAGTTGTAAGAACGCTTGATAGAGATCTTGTAGGTGTTTGTCTCTGTCTGAGGGGTTGGAGCAAATGCGATTGTATCGTAGAGCTTGGCTGTAGACGATGGATCATGTGGTGTGGTCTGGATGAAAGCTGGAGGCATGTAGGTAGGCATAGCGGTCAGTAGGTTTCCGGTACAGGGTGGTGTTTATGTGATCATCGCTTATTAGCACCCTAGTGTCCAGGAAGTGGATCTCTTGTGTGGACTGGTCCAGGCTGAGGTTGATGGTGGGATGGAAATTGTTGAAATCATGGTGGAATTCCTCAAGGGATTCTTTTCCATTGGTCCAGATGATGAAGATGTCATCAATGTAGCGCAAGTAGAGTAGGGGCATTAGGGGACAAGAGCTGAGGAAGCGTTGTTCTAAGTCAGCCATAAAAATGTTGGCATACTGTGGGGCCATGTGGGTACCTATTGCAGTGCTGCTGATTTGAAGGTATACATTGTCCCCAAACATGAAATAGTTATGGGTGAGGACAAAGTTCAGCCACCAGGTTTGCCATGACATTATCAGGGATACTGTTCCTGACGGCTTGTAGTCCATCTTTGTGTGGAATGTTGGTGCAGAGGGCTTCTCCATCCAGCGTGGCTAGGATGGTATTTTCAGGAAGATCACCGATGGATTGTAGTTTCCTCAGGAAGTCAGTGGTGTCTCGAAGATAGCTGGAGTGCTGGTAGCGTAGGGCCTGAGGAGGGAGTCTACATAGCCAGACAATCCTGCTGACAGGGTGCCAATGCCTGAGATGATGGGGCGTCCAGGATTTTCAGGTTTATGGATCTTGGGTAGCAGCAGATAGAATACCCCGGTCGGGGTTCCAGGGATGTGTCTGTGCAGATTTGTTCTTGTGCTTTTTCAGGGAGTTTCTTGAGCAAATGCTGTAGTTTCTTTTCTCAGTGGGATCAGAGGGTAATGGCTTGTAGAAAGTGTGTTGGAGAGCTGCCTAGCAGCCTCCACCTTGATTATCATGACAAAAGGTGATAACCCCCCCCCCGTCCCTATCCCGTCCCTCCGCTCTCCTGCTGGTAGTAGCTCACCTTACCTGATCACTGTCATTACAGTGTGTGTGATAACACCCATTGTTTTATGTTCTCTGTGTATATAAATCTCCCCACTGTATTTTCCACTGAATGCATCCGATGAAGTGAGCTGTAGCTCAAGAAAGCTTATGCTCAAATAAATTTGTTAGTCTCTAAGGTGCCACAAGTCCTCCTTTTCTTTTTGCTCATATCATATTGTAACTGAACTTCTGTAAGAAGCAGAATTCAGGAAACCTGAGTAATCCAACATATTAAAGGTAGCTGTAGTCTATCTTTTCTTTTAATAAACCATGCTTTACACCAGATGAGGCTCTGGTCCTGAATGTCTTTTGGGGAGAAAGCTTACTTTATTGTAATGTTTTACAGTAACTTAGTTCTCATTAACGGTTCCAGAATTGGTTAGTCATAGGCATGTTGAGTAGAAATATTGGCAAATACTGTGGACTGGAGAAAGTTTAACTTAATGCCTTATACATAAATTTTTAGAGCAGAAGATACTTCTTACTTTCCTTCTCCTTTTCATTTGGTATGTGCTTCAATATTTTTTCTAGAGGGAACTGCTCGTCTGATTTTAGGATTCTTTCCTGCTAGCATGTCTGTAGCAAAAAATATGTTGAAGCTGTTTGTGAACATATGATGATGTAGGGGTCGCTACTAGTCTCAAATTATTTGTATATGATGTGAAATGAATTGTTGATTTAAATGATTAAGTCCAGGATGTCTATGCTTTGAGAAGAGGCATTAAATAGAATATTAATAAGTAGGTGAAGTGTGTATAATTTTCCCTTGCCCCTTTCTTATCCGTAGTCAAAGTAGTTATGAATTCTGAATATGGAAGGGCAAAAAAATCCACTGGCTTCTCATTTACACTGCTAGAGAATTTGGCACTATATATTTACAGAGACATTATCAAGGTTTTTAGGCCACAAATCTTTCTGCCTCGACATTGACGGCATTTAAAGTTGCACCTTTAAAAAAAAACATCACTACAGCCCTGAGGAAGTAAAACTCACCTCCTGGGTCCCACACAGCGTTTGCTTACCTGATATTATCTGTATGTGGCGTTGGGTTATTTGTAAATTATGCTCTGGCGATCAGCATTTAAAGACGTAATAAAGTTAGGGTTTTTTCCAACAAAAGGAAAAATTTATTAGAGATATTTGCCTAGCACATGGTCATCTTGATTTGTATTTTTCAAGGCACTAGAATGGCATCCATCAGGAACAATAATCTCTACCAAACAGAAGAGCATTTAGCTTTGGAGGGCAAAAAATGCTTTTTGAAGGTCAGGCAACCATTGATCTTGGAGGCAGATTTCTCATTCTTTTAAGATTCAGTATTGCAAAGCAATTTGTTTTCTCCTCTGAGGTCAGTTCTCAAGGACTGAACTTATTGACCACCTTTAGTGTTTTGTAAATACAGAGCATCATATCAGTTATTTTTCCCCATACACACATTCACATATCCTCACCCTAAGTGCTGATTCCATAGGGAAACTTCAGATTCCAAGATTTTAGATAAAGTACGTGGAGGTCTCTTATATTAGGAGGTAGCTTGAAAATAAAGTAAAATGTTCAGGTGAGGAATGGAATAGGTTTGTGTGAGGGCATATGAATACTTGGTTTGCTCTTTGTTTAGAGGTAGCCAGTAAAAAATAAAATAAATATTAGTAGTCGGACTTGTTTTTTCTAAGATTGTGTTTTAAAAAACTGGATGTAGTGCATGTTAAAATTGTCAGATTGACAACTCTGGAGACTGAAGGGCTCTGTTTAACCACAGAAGAGATGCAGCAAAAGCAGCAACCTTGCCAGCTTCCCAACACTGCTCTGCCGATGTGCTTCAGGCCAGACCTAGATTAGACAACCCGCTCTGTAGTTCAGTCTCTGGGCTATTTTTTGCTGGCATAACTCCATTAGTTATGTCATCAGAGAACTTGGCCTCTATGCAGCCTTTAGTGTTTGAAGAGACTGTCAACAGGGCAAGTGATTGTGCTTTTTATGATTTCTATACTTGTCTGCTAGTGGTCTGGTAGAATCAACTGATTGGGCACCGGACACCAAAAACCACCAGATGGCAACAACTTCTTGACCTGGTTGCATCAGCAATATTAACTTATATTTCATTTCTTGACTGATTTTTGTCTCTCTTATGTTCATAGATTCATGAATTTTAAGATTAAAAGGGCCGGTGCAATCACCTAGCCCAACCCCCTGCCTAATATGGGCCATAAAATGTTAGTGAGTAATGGTTGTGTCACGGAGTCACCAGGTGATGCTCTGGAACTACTCTGTGTGAAGCCAGTCAGGACTCTGAGGGAGCATGCCTCCTCTCTCTGAGCATACTGTCATCAGGGCAAGAAGCTTACACAGCTTCGACCTTCCTGGGTCTGACCTCAGCATTCCGCATCCCCTTCCATACCGTGTGCTTCCCATAGCGAGTCAGCCTGGGCAGGGCTCCTGGGGAAGCCAGAGGGCCCTGCATCCCAACTCCACAGTCAGATGTGACTTTCAGCCAGCTGGTAAAACAGAAGGTTTATTAGTCGACAGCAACACAGTGTAGAACAGAACTTGTTAGTACAGAAATCAGTGACTTTCAGCCAAGTCCATCTTGGGGAGTCCTGGGCCAGAAGCCCTGGACTCCCCCTCTTCCAGTCCCCACAAGCAGACTGCCAGCTTTCAGACACCCCCGTTGCTCCTTCTCCTTGTCTTTGTCTCGCTTCCCGGGCAAAGAGTCACCTGGTCGTCACCTAGTTACATTCCCCTTCTGGTTCTCCGGTTATGAAGGGCATTGGTCATAGAATATGTGCAGGCAGCTGGAGCAGCCTCACCTGCCCAAGAGGTCTCCGCCAAAGTCACACACCCCTATTCCCACCACCAAGGTATTGCTGTAGCACACAGGGAAACTGAGGCACACACAGTATTCATGCAAAACAGTAAAACTCACATAGACTCAACAGTAAGACTAACGTACAACATAACAAGGGAAAACCCCCACAGCTTGCACCCATCCCAATTTGTGGTTGAACTAGAATATGTATTTTTAGAAAGACATCAAATCTTGATTTAAATAATAATTGTATGTTGCCTCATTAAAGAATGAAAAATAAGAGATACGGCTATGTGATCATGATATTCAATTAATCTCACATGTGGGAGAATATACTTCTAATTTGGATATTTTCGGGGGAAACATCTAATGCAGGTATAGCTACCATATAGGAAGTACAATATCAAATAATATACTGATAGACTTATGAGAATTGATTGGTAAATAGACATATTTTAAGTCCATATATATGAAGTGTTCAGAACAATAAGTACATAGTTTAAAGTGTTTAAAGTGTTCTAATGTAGAAATGTTTGTAAAAAATGAAAAACACTGGTGGATAACAAGCAGGCAGGAAAGAGGAGATGTGGTTTTACAGAAGTAAATAACATTCCACTAAAACAATCTAAGTCGTATATTTTCCTCTAGGACCATTGCTAGACTTCAGCTTCCAGTACTGTGAAGTATGGGATCACTTTAATTTAGTCTGACCTTTCAACTGGAAGAAGTACTGAGGCTTCTTAATTTGCCAAGACTGAACCTTGGCATAATTTTAATCCTTTTCTCAGTACTCACAGCATTAGCCTTAGTGGTGGTGGTGAAATGTTCATGAATCAAGAAGAGACTATGGGCCTGATCAGTCATTCACTGGAATGGATGAAAAAACTCCTGTTGACTTCTATGAACTTTTGATCTGGTCCTATATTCCTAAGGATTTACCTTAGTTGAACAATCTTTCTCTTATGTGGAACTTCACTTTTATTCTAGATTACTGTTATTTTAATGTCAATTCATATTGTTGCTATATTGACTATAAACTTAATTTGTATAGAGAGAGGTCTTAAGGCAACATAATAACCTCAGTGACTGACAGCTCCCAAATGCTTTGGAGAATATCCATTCTGGATAGATAATAAGCTGCCTCCAGTTTTTATCTAGTAGAAATTTAGAGTAATGGAAGAAATAATGCTGCAGAGATAAGATAGGAAAATAAAATAAACAAACCTAAAAGAGTAATTCTGTTGTCATTTTAACTAGTTTAACACCTACTGGGCCAAATTCTCTGCTGAGGTAAATGGCTGCTGCTCCATTGATTGTAATGACCTATTTACACCTGTAGAGTTTTTGGTCTTTGTATTTAAATGCACAGATATCTGTTACTGCCTCCCATAAGTAGCTGAAAATAAACCTATGCAAGAAAAACTTGGAAGTGGTAAAATAATTTCAGTTAAGGCTGGTCAACAAAGGAATTTATTTCATTGGTGTTTTCATGCGAGGACTTGTGTCTGAATATGGGAGTTGTTCCATTGACTTCAGTGGGCTTTGAATTCAGGTCATGAAAAACTGACTCAAGTCACATTCCCCAAACCTCAGACACATCAGAAAAGTTGTGTGTGTATAAGTCTTCCACTCAAGAAAAGGCACTTCTGCTTGCAGATTGCTGTACTAACCTTGACTGAGAGTGCTAGAGGGTTGGTCGAAAAAAAAACCAAAAATAATTTTTCTAGTCTGTTAAATATAGGTGACTTTTGAATACCTACTGAAGTTGATAATACGTCACACAGTAACACCATTTTACTTAGTGTCACAGATTAAACTGTTTTATTTTGGCATTTTTAGCACAAGTTAGACATGGGAGAGGCTTTCAGGGCACATAATACATGAAGGTATTGATCTTTTATTAAAATTCCTGCCAATCAAGAAAAATATAGCAGGATTGCAGCAGAAGAGTCTAAAATGTGGTGTTTTGCTTTAAAAATCAAGTCTAACAGTGCTTCTAAAATGAGATCCAGGAAGTCATTTATTCTATTAAAAAAAAGAGTTAAAAGAAGCACTTGAAAGTTCTCTATTTCCCTTCCAAACCTGTCAGAACTTTTGAAGGGCTTTGAAGTTTTGTTTTTATAGTTTTACTAGCCTTTTTCCATCTCAGGGATCCTAAAGCAGGAACTCCATCCTTCTTCTTCAGCTGATTTTTCCATATCAGTCACTTCTTTGCCTGCAAACCACATGGGTAACAATCCCAGTGAAGCTTAAATGAATGAAGAACTGCTTCTCATTAACCTCTCCCTACTGCTGCAGTTCAGTTCCATACTTATTTTAAAAGTCTGAACGACTTTTACAGTTGCATTGTATTTTTCCAGTCTGAAGTCTGGAAAACTCAGTCTATCACCCTAGGAAAGTTGCATCCATCATGACAGAAATTCTTAATAAGCCCTTTCTGTAACAATAACTCGCAGATATCCATCATTTCAGATCCCCAAGTTACCTGTGGTCCACACGAATTTGTTGCCCCCTCACTTTTATTATTGAAAATTATTTATCTGAAATAACTCTTATCACCTCAGTTTCTTTATTATTTTATTTATCCTTAAGGAATGATTCCCACAGAATTTTAGTTTTGTGCATGATTTTTTTTTTGTTCTTCATTTTGTCACTTTGTTACATATTGTGCCCCACATCTGGCCTTTGGCAGGGTGAGACTTTGTTTGTAACTGAGTGCCTGTCTACATGGCGCTGGCAAAGCATGGCCGTGGGGTGTGATTAGTTAAATGCACTAATGTGCTGTGGTCTACATGCCCTGTTTAGACCCTGTTGGCGTGCTCTAAAAGGTACCTAGTTCAGATTAATTTAATCTTAACAGTTCTGATGTTAAAGCAAACTAGGTCCCTTATAGAGGATGCCACTGGGCCCGTGGAACACAGCATGTTAAGTATGCTTTACAAATTGGACCTTTGTAGCATGCTTTGCTGTGCTGTGTAGACAAGCCCTATCTGATACCTCCTCCTAATTTCAGATACATACAGTACTAACTTTTCTCTAAGCAGTTTAAAGTTATGAATTGCACATACACCTATGGATTGTATGCAGCTAATCTCTTCTAAAATGTTCTATTACTACTGCTCTTCCATCCTATCTTCACCCATCCAACTCTTGTTTGTTTGCCCAACCTGTTTTATCCTTGTCTTTTAGTCTGCAAGCTCTCTGGGACAGGGACTGTTGTTTATATTATATTTATGCGGTGCCTAACACAATGGGACTTCAACCTGTCTGGGACCTCTTGGTGATGCTGCAATATAAATAATTTATAATAATAGTTAAATTTGTCTGTTACTAGATGTATAGAAGGCATCCCTCCATCTCAAAGGACAATGGTGTAAGCACCAAAGCAGTTCAGTTACTAAGTGTCATGCTGCAGTGTCATGAGTGGCTAAAAAGTCCAATTCTTGAGTGGCAGTCCTTGCTGCAGATGTGCAGGCGTAAGGTGCAGAGCCAGATGATGAAACTGGCACACTACTAATGCTTGAGGCCTTCTGCACTTTCCTCTTTTCTCTCTCAACTTTTTTCTCTCTCAGCTGCCCCTTTTCTGCCTCTTTGTAGCCTGTTGCTAGCTGTCTCTTCCCAGCTTGCAGTGTCAGTGTTGAAAGTTTTCAATTCCTCTTGCAAACATCCTTGATCCTAAGGTGGAGGGTCCACAAGCACTCCAGATAGGAGGTCCTATGGAATGCATTCATCCAAACCATGGCCAAGCCAGCCCAGACATCTGTTAAAGATGCTTGGCAATCTTGCTTTTTCAAGTACTTCAGTATCAGTAACTTGGGTTTCTCACTTGCTTCTTAAAATATGACAAAGACAGCAGGAATGGAATGTGGTTAGCCTTCCTTCTCTCATGTCTGCTGTAGATGGTCTCGTGACCATACAGCAGCATGCTCAAGATGAAAATCTGGTAAACTCATATGTTGGTGTTCAGTGTCAGTTTCCTGTTACCTCTCATGTTCTTGCTCAGTTGACCAAATGTGGTAGCTGCCTTTCTGATGCAAGAGTTAGCCTGGAGACAAGTTATTAGGTTATTCAGTATAGTTGATTCTAAATTGCGGAACTTGTACAAAATTTCTAGTGTAGTGCCAGCTATTAAAACTTCTGGTGCAGTCAATATATTTGTGCCATAGTCATTGTCTTCTTTAGACTGATGGTTAGTCCAAATTCATCACAAGCTATCACAATGCTATTGCAAAGTTTCTGGAGCTTCTCTTCAGTATGTACATTGAGCACTGCATCATGGGTGAAAATAAATTCTCTTATCAACAGATGTTTAACATTGATTTTTGCTCTTAGATGTGCAATGTTAAATAGATTTCTATCTGTTCCTATATGGAGATATATATTCTCAGTGCTAGATGAGAAAGCATGGTGAATGAACAGAAGGAAAAATACATTGAAGAGCACTGGTGCCAAAACATACCCTTGTTTTACTCTGCTGTAGATTTCAAAGCTGTTAGATTGACCACCATCATACTGGACTGTAGCCTTCATGCCATCATGAAAATATTGAACCATACTGTGGGGAATTAGGGGGAAGCCAATTCTCTAGCAATTGAAAAAGGTCCTTTTTGCTAACCTAGTCAGAAGTGTTTGGAATATCTATGGAGGTCATAGAGAGAAAACGTGCTGACTTTCTGGATATACATCTTCTAAGGGAAGCAGTGGGGGGCAAAGGATCTATCTGGCTTTAAGATTAGACTCGATAAGTTTATGGAGGAGATGGTATGATGGGTTAACGTGATTTTGGCGATTAATTGATCTTTAAATCTTCATGGTAAATAGGCCCGATGGGATGTGAGATGGGGTGGGATCTGAGTTACTACAGAAAATTCTTTCCTGGGTATCTGGCTGGTGAATCTTTCCCATATGCTCAGGGTTTAGCTGATCACCATATTTGGGGTCGGGAAGGAATTTTCCTCCAGGGCAGATTGGAAGAGGCCCTGGAGGTTTTTCACCTTCCTCTGTAGCATGGGGCACAGATCACTTGCCGGAGGATTCTCTGCTCCTTGAAGTCTTTTAACCACGATTTGAGGACTTCAGACATAGGTGAGAGGTTTTTTGCAGGAGTGGGTGGGTGAGATTCTGTGGCCTGCGTTGTGCAGGAGGTCGGACTAGATGATCATAATGGTCCCTTCTGACCTTGATATCTATGAATCAAGAATTTGGTTCGTTGAGAATGACCTATGTAATAGTAAGGAGAGAGGTTCTTTTGTTGTTGCAATCACTCTCATTTCCTTTATTTTTATATAATCTTATGATGGCATCCTTCATGTCTTGTGGTACACCTCCTTCCCTTCAGCAGGCAATCAAGATGTTGTTGTGCAGTTATTTAAGCACAACCTGTTGTCCTTAGTACTTATCAGCTGAAATTCCATCTTTTCCTGTGGCCTTTCCTGCTGCTAGGAAGGAGATTGCCTTTTCAAACTCATTTATAGGTGGTTCTAGATCAAGCACTTAGATAGTTTGGAGCCTGGGGTTCACAGTTGAAGCCACTTCAGAAACAGTGGTTTCATGTGAATAAAGTTTGTGATAGTGTTCCACCCAGTGTTGCATCTGTTTGCTTCTGGAAATTATGATAACTCCATTAAGAAATTTAAGTAAAGCTAATCTTTTGGCTAAAGGACGTATTGCTTTGTTGATTCCATCACATAACTTCTAGATCTCCATTCTCAAAGGATGCTTGTATCAAGCAAGGGTGATTGAGCACATTGCCTTACTGTTCATATGTTCTTGGCCACTATGTTCTTGGCCACTATGAATAAACACTTCTCTGGAGGGGGGTTCATGTTGTGGTGGAGGTATGCTGGAGAGTGTTTTACTTCAGTGACTGGGAGCATTTCTTCAGGGTATGCTGCAAACCAGTCTTTATCTTGTTGATGTTAATGTATGGACAACATCTTTGTTTAGTACAATGAGATTTCTGCAGTGAAAGCCTTATTTTTCAGGATAGAAGCCCATGGTCTGTGTCACAGTTTGCACTCTGAAAAATGCAACCTTGGAGCACAGCCTGGGGTGTTTTCTATGGGTGATCATTAAATTCAGTTTGTGCCAGTGTCCAGATATGTGGTGTCTCCTTGAGACCTTCCAGCAGTGACTGCCTTGGAAGAAGGTGTTAGTAATGCATATTCCTTGGCAGAGCTCCAGTAGTCTTTTCCCATTGCCATTTATTTTTCCCACTCAGTGGTGGCCAATGCATAGTGGCTACATCTTGTGATCTGAGCTGACTCTAGCCCTGAAGAATCCCAACAGATAGAGTTGTGTGGCCGATGGTAGCTTAGTAATGATGTTATTGAGTTATGACAGAGCAAGTCCTTCCCTTCAGAAACGGAGGAAATGTTGGTTTATATATACTGATGATATTGGCAAAGCCACCTATTGTTAGTGATATACATATTGTTAGTGATATACATTCTGATGTGGTAAAGGGAGATTCAACTTTGAATGCTAATGAATTTTTGACTGCAAAACCCATGCCATGTTCACAGCAGTTTTGTTTTTTCCGTGCCCGAAAAAGGTATAATGCGTCTCATGTAGAGAACCTGTGTCAGCTAGTCTGGTTTCACAGAGAGTGGCCATGTCGATGTCAAACTTCTCCAGCTCTCTGTTGATGATGGCAGACTTTCTAGGGTCATTGACCTCCTCTAAGTCATTTGAGTGCACATTGTCCTTGCATTCCCACAAGCAAAGTTTGAAGAGGGCAACCATCGTACCCGAGTCTTTTGTGTGTATGTGTAGGCAATGCATATAAGGAGGCAAATGCTTGTCTTAGGATCAAAGTCCCACTTTCAGCATTGCTGACTGGACCCAAAGGCTTGAAGACCAAGACCTTTGGAAGCCAGGACAGCTGCAGGAGATGCCAGATGACATAACTGAGTTGCAGTGCCAAATACGTAATGTTTTCTTCACAGCAGATTGGGTTCAGGGTTTCTTCTCCTAGCCTTTGTTCAACCAAGAACCAGCTGGAAGTCAGCAGCACAAGATGGAGATTACTCCTTTATTTTCATTCCAGTGAGAGTTTGGTGTGCCGCCCTCATGCAGTGACCAGTGGTCTTTCCAGTTTAGTTGCTGGGGACGCGACTCTCAGCAGGTTGTACTGGGCTACATGGTACCAGGCATTACATGCCAACCTGATCAGCCCAGAGTCTGTTACTTAAAGGTGTGGGGACTAGTGATCCATTAATCATGTTGTTTCACTGGAAATAATCCTTGTTACAAAAGAAAGTAAATGGATCTACATTACTGGGGATGAAAATTAGTGGTCAAATGAAGATTTGATGCAAACTAAATGGTTCTTATCTACCATTGAAAATATTCATAGTCTCAGTATAATATACAAGTTGCTAAAATATCGTGTTGAAAACCAAGCTAGAAAGAGTATTAGTAAGTTCTAGTGCCCATATTTTGAAGATTTATATTTGTAGACTTAGTGGCAAATTCATTGGTGGTATTTGGTCTGAACTGTGAGAGGGGAGGAGGTGGAATAGTACTGTGATGAGGTTGAATGGTTCACAGTTTGTACGTAGGATGACCAGTCATGCTGTGACACATCTGAAAAGCATTGTGTCTGTTTTAATGGAATGCTTTGGGGAGTAATTTTAAATCCATAGAGGAATGTTGAGGATCAATTCTTCATGTGAGTTATGCTCTAATGCAAGATTAAATTCTTGATAATCTGAAATTTGCTAATCACCACAAGTGAGCATTTACGATTCACAAGTTGTTTTCACAACTGTGTAAAAGATCATGTTTCCCAGAAGTTTCTTATATACAGAGTAGGAAGTATATTCTTTCTGGCCTTTGTGCAGTGTTATGCTTGTACCGCATATATCTAAGGAATTGAAGTTAATCACTGCCCTTTTTCTGTAAAAGGGAACTCTGACTGGGGAAAATGCCATACAATAGCAGAATTTACAAGTGAAAACAATTTCTGGCACTCATCTTTGGAACATATATATGTACAAAGTAGTAATAAATGCTTGATGCAATCATATTTCATTACTTAAAAATTCTGAATGCAGCATATTGTGCTTTTTACTCACTATTAGTGCTATTTTGCAAATGTACGTGCTTAGATGTGAGCACCAGAAAATGCTATTCTTTGTCAAACAGAGACAACTACAACACAATAAAATGATTAGCTCTTGGCATAGTGAATGTGAGTTAATATTTCTGACAAATGTTAAGAATCCTCATTCTATAACCCCAGCACAATAGTTTAACCCCCCCCCCCACCAAATTCCTTCACAATAAACTGTTGATTTTTGAGGGGTGGAGTGGGGTGGTAATAATTGCATATTCATTTGTAAAGTTTGTTTTAAAAATGCTTTTTCACTTTGAAACTTCAGAGTAGATTTTAGAAGCACTTAAAGGACTTAGGAGCCCAAATGCTGTTGACTTTGAAGGGGACTTGTGCTCCTAAAATCCTTAGGTGCTTTTGAAAATGTCTCCTTGAATGTTCTCTTTTATCCTGTATCTTCTAGGCCACATCTGCCACTGAATAGATGTAGCTGGTTTTCGTATTAAAAACAAAGCAAAAAAATTGGAAAATATTGTGCAATCAAAAATGTGAATGATGAGGAAAGATATTTGCTGTAGTAGATCTTATTTTTCTGAGGGGATAGTAACAACTTCACTTACTTGGAGATAAGGCTGGGGAAAGATTATTGGAGAATTTGGAATGAAGATTTAGGATTATTTTAATGCAATAGCTTTTGTAATACAATTTGTAATATGTAGAAGATAATTTAGTCTTAAAGTACTGTATTGTAATAACAATACAGAAATATTTTGCTCTATATGTCTAAAGTGTTAACTTCAGTCCTTAGTAAAATCATGGAACTTATTGAAAAGAAATCCATAAAAATCTAGGGCCTGATTTTCGAAAGCACTGAGCACTGACAGCTTTGTTTCAAGTCAAAGGGCTCTACTGAGGTTCAGCACCCCTTAACATTACTTCCGCTATAGGTCATAAGAATTATGAGCAATAAGCATTATGGTTTTTAAGAACAAATCATGCTAGACAATCTGATTAAATTATAAATAGTGGACAGAAGGAATGCAGTACTGTAGATGTAATGTATAACATATGCACTTATACAGTAACAGAACTAGACTTCAGTGAAGTGTGTGATATAATGTCTCATGCAAACTTCCTCACAAAATATATTCAGATAGGCTTGGATATTAAATAATGTCATGTGGGCTGAAAAATGACTGAAAAATTCTAGATAATGGGTAATGATAAATGGTAATGGCTTGATTTGAGGAGTTTGGCCAATGAATGACAGACTCAAGACTGAGTTAAGTCAGTTCTTGTTTAAAACGTTATTAGTGGTGCAGAAGAGGGGTTAACCAACATCTTAATGAAACTCAAAGATGCAGACAAACAGGAGTGATGCAAGCACGAGCAAGAAAAGAAAAATCCAGAGGTTTAGAGAAGTTGGCAATATGGACGGTAAGTAACAAAATGAGATTTCAGCTTGGGAAAAACGCAGTAGGAATATCTAGAGAATACAGGCACTGTCTTTTTTGTTCTGTTTGTACAGTGCCTAGAACAATGGAATCCTGGTCGTGGGGCCCCTAGCTTTTACTGTAATACAAATAATAATAATAATAATAATCCAAAAACTAGCTAATCAGTGGGAAGGAGATAGTTGGGTAGCAATGGAGTCATGCCAAAAAGCAATGAAAGGGTGTAGTGGACAGTTTGTGATGTGCGGTAGCAGGAAAACGGTTGGTGCTGTGGTGGCAGTGCTTTTCTGTGTGATGCTGGTCGAAGAGCACCTAGTGAACAGGGCACCTGAATGCTGTGCTGGGCTTTGGGCATGTCAGCCTCAAAGATACTAAATTTTCTTGTTGCTGTTCTCTGAATTGCCTCCAGTTGGTTAAAGATCTGGAGAGGTTTACTTACGATGAAGGATTAAAAGAGCTAAAAATGAATAGCCTGACTAAACAAAGACATGGGGAATATGATATTCTCCCAAGGAAATCCAGTCATTTGAGACATTTTAAAGACAGAGAGAGCACATATTTTAGCAAATAATTCTGCATAGGTACGGGGGTGGGCAAGATGATTTCATAGCTTTTTCTATGTGAAATTTTATATGTATATGTAATTTTATAATATATATATATGTATATATGTATATATATACACACGTCATGTTATTTTTACTTCTATTGAATAAAATGTAATTTTACTCATGTACCTCAGTATTTACGATATAAGGTCTTAAGTTTGTGCAATTATGTCTTCAATTTAAGAAGCATTTTGGATGGTTTAGAATGAATGTTTGTGTTGTATAGAACCATTTCATATTTATATTATTATTTTACATTTCATATTTAGTAAAAATAACTTCCATGTTTGTTGCCTATCTCACATTTCTGTTAAAACTAAAAGAGTAAAAAAATGCTTGTTTTTAAAAATATAGAAGATACACTTTTTGGTTGCTTTGAATGTAGGCTCCAATCCTGTTCACACACAACTTTACTCACATGTGCAGTGAATGTTTATGATGCTTCCCAGGGGTACCCGGGGTTATGAGTCTTCTCACTACCATCTGTTCCTTGCATGAGGAAGCCTTCTCTGTACCTATAAGGGTCAGCTCCCAGACTCTCCCAGCCAAAGGCAACACAAGAACTCCCCTCTCAGCCCCTGTGGACTTCACTATCCCTCACGCAGACTATGATAAGCATACTCCAACCCCTGAGTCTTCCAAGTATCCCCCTGTGGTGTCCAGCTCCTTATCCACTAAACACTCACAAAATTACCAGTCCTGCTGTTCCCAAAGGAACAGTACACTGAGTTTACTAGTTATATCTTAGAACATAGCTCCATTTAACACATGTTCATGGAGAAATCAAGTATACATTTGCTTAGCAAAGTCAGAGATGCATACGATAGCAAAGACAATAACTGGTTACATATAAAACAAAATCATTGCATTGCAGTGCCTAAACTCAAGTAACGAAATGCCCGCTTGTCTAATAAGGGACTCCTTAACCTAAATGCTTTTCATAGCATTTTTTACCAGGGTGATTGAGATCCTTCTTTCATGAAGCTAAGTTCACTGGCAGCTTTTCTCCCCAGATGAAAAATCCCAGAGTGTCTTTCTGCACCCCCAGATATACCAGACAAGGCCACTGATCTTCACCTGAAAACAGGGTGTCCCCCACTCTTGTTAATTTTCTTTTGAAGTTTACCGCAAGCTGCTAATTAGCATTTAAATCAGTATGCCAATAGATTTCTGTTGTAAGGCACACAATACACAACGGTCAGCTAGGGAGATAAGTGTCTCCTGCCTCCGTTTGGAAAAATGTCTCAAGACACACTACCTGTGTGTGACTTGCCTTTAACTACAAGGCCTTAAGAACATAATTTCTATAGATAGATAGGTATCTCCTTACACATTATCCACACATACATTTAATAAAGGTTATGATAGCCAGTGTGACACAAACTTTCAGTAGAAAATACCAGGCCCCGAGAATCCCTGTAACCCGTATACCCCCTGTGCAAGTGACACTCAATTAGATCTATCGTGGGCCAGTTTGAGAATTTTATGACAAGAGGCGCGTCACTTGCGCAGAAGGCTGACCTCCCCTCCCCACCCCAAAGAAAAGTTCAGCTACCAATAAATAAAGACCTTGATTGCAACATAAGTATTAGTGTTTCGATCTTTTAACAAATTTTATAAATCAACATTTTTATCTGTGTTTGTGGCAATCTCTAATCAGAAAAGTAACATTGATGATCTCTGAAAAGCTTTGTGAAGAGTGGTTTGTCAGAAGTCAGGGCAAGGCGCATGCCCAAGTGAAGCGCTTATCTGTCAGGTGATTGTGGTGTTGGTTTTTTATAATGTTCTTGGTAGAAAACCCCAGATTCGCAGAAGTACATTGAGCCGAACGTTGTTAAAAGATAGACGGCTAGATTCTGGGTATTCTGAAACTGGTCAGCATATTCAGTCCAGAAATCACAAAGCCCCACTTCTCTGGATTTTGCCTGCAAGACATCTGAGCTCTGGCACCTTATAGTTTCTAATTGAAAAGCACCCTCATCAATTGAATCAAGAATGTTCTTTGCTTCAGAAGGGCAAGGTCCATCAGCTGAGACAACAAACTGATCAAGAACGAATAAAAGCAAATCCTTTGGAATTTTAAAGTTCTCAATTTGCATTTTAAAGATTTTTGTCAGAGTGTTCAGGAGTTCTTGTATTGGTTTCATCAAAGTATCATCTGTAGCAACTACACACAGTGTGGGAAAATGCAACATCTTTCTGATTGTCTGAAAGCGTTCAAGATTCCTCTGAAAGACACATACAGATCCCCGACACTGCTTGCATGGCCTTGAAGCTGCAACTTGAGGGAATTCAAGTGACCAGTAATATCTCACAGAAAAGCTATCTGTGACACAGAGGGGACATCATTCATAAAAATTCCAGGAACTCGCAAGCCTTGTTGGTCTTGTGATTTGAAAGAAATTCTGTTTCTTTTTGAACTGCACAAAATGTCTCTAACATGTGCCCCCTACTTAACCAGTGAATGTTGTGCTGCAACAGGTCACTGTATTTGGCTGAAATGTCTTGCAAAAGAGTTCTAAAAAGACAATGTTGCAAGCTAGAAGTTGAGTGTATATAATTTACTACTCATCATTATACCTATTGTTTTTTTCAAGTCCCCAGACAATTCACCGCACAGGACTGTCTGGTGAATGATGTGGTGAAATGTATTTAATGAAGGGTGTATCGCTGCCAAACATGAAGCAAAGACCTTTTCTATCCCTGTCATGGAGGGACCTCTGTAAGACAAGCAACAAGCAAGTTTACTTTCTGCAGATCTAAACCATTTTTTTCAAAAAAGCCTTTTACCTTTTTTAAAACGACATCTCCTGTGGGGTAGGTTTCTAATGGTATTAAGTGCAAAAATTCTTCCTTGAAAATTTCACCATCATAAAATCTAACAATAGCGACAGTGGGCAGTGTCACTTAAATAGCTTGATTTATCCCCTGCAAAAGGCATATATTTGCCATTTTTTAAATCAGAAAGCAGTGTCGACAAACAATCCTCATAAATTACCTCCAATTTTTGCACTGCCATGGAAACAGACAGGGGAACTTACTTCACATGGGTCACAATGTCATATTTGTTTTTATCTCCAGCATAAAGCTGCTCCAGCATTTCCAGTGTGCACTCCTTTACATTAAAAGGCTTTTTCTTTTTAGCTAGCTCCACGTTATCCGAAGAAAAGCAGCTGTTGCTTTTTCCTAAACAGTCACTGATGTTGTGAGAACAACATTTGAAGTGTGATCCAAAGACTACTTCAGATTTTTCAATTTTGTCACGTCTTGCAGCACTGCCAGGAGGCTAGGCCACGCTGAAGTTACTGTGCTTGATTCAAAATGGCACCTTGTGTTGACAACCTTACAGATGGATACAGCGGTCTGGCATATTAAACACAAAGGTTTTGTGTTTAAATGAGGTGGCATAATAAAAAGGAAATCCACTGTTCAGTTTGGGTTAAAAGCTTGTTTTTCACTGTCAACTTTGTGACGTTTACTCACATTCGCATTCATTTTTTGCTTCATGTCCCATCACTAATGAAAAAATGGGCAGTGTCCACATCTGGACCCTGGGCAAACTTATATTTTGGTGCCCTTTCTTTGAGTTCAGCCCCAGGGAGCAGGGCTCAAGTTGTCAGCCCTGGGTGGTGGGCATAGGCATAGTTTGACTTCTGTATTTGTGGGGGCAGAGCCCGGTGGGGCTCGGTCCAGCCCCATGCAGCAGGGTCCAGGGAGGGAGCACCACCTCCACCCCCTGACTCATCTCAGCAGGCCACCCAACTTGTTTGGATTGGGGGGGGCACAACCAAAAATTATAATTCAAAGGGGGGGACGGGAACTCAGCTAAAAAAGTATGAAAACCACTTAGGGTGTAGCAAGGGGCAGGGCTAGGGGTTGTGTGCAGAGAGTAGCTCAGGGTGTAGGCAGGGGTAGCTAGGGGCTGTGTGGTGGGAGGGTGAAGTTCAGGAAGGGGGTAGCTAAGGGCTGTGTGCAGGCAGGGATGTATCTAGGGGGCATGGAGGGACATTCATGGGGTGGGGGTTGAATGGCAACACCAGGCGCTCTATGCATCCAGGTCAGTTTCTCTATGTGGGCTGTGCAGTGAGGCATGAGAGCTGCCTTATTTTTATAAGGTGAGCTGGTGGGCCACGCAGAAAGCCACATTTGGCCTGTGGGCCGCCTATTGAGTATCACTGCCCTGTACCCTCTGCCAATTGGCATCAAGAGTCCTTGCATAAGTGTTATGCATGTCCTTAAATGTTTGCAGGACTAGGTTTTAGTCGGTGGACTTGTTAAATATTAAGATAATCTGCTCTAAAATCCTTTGGTATTTCTTAAACAATATTCTTATTATCATTCATTGCAGAATTGAAATTACATCTTGAGACTTTAAAATAAGTTGTAATGTGTAGACATGATTAGACCAATTGAAATAAAGTTTTGGTATGATCTTCATTGGGAGGGCTCATCCATCAGAGATTGCGAGGAGATTTTTTTGATTTTTTTTTTTTTAAACTATAGCCCAGTCTTTGCTCTGGTTCATAAACTTCTTATCCTCCTCATAAATATTTGATAAATGTTAAACAAATAGTCTGCTATTTATCTCCAGCCTTTGATTCCCTTAATTTATTCAGTGTTTTTGTACACAGTGTATGGTATTTCTAGATTAGTTGCTAAGAATGATATTTTTCACATTTTTGGTGGCTCCTTTCTTACTGAATGATGACTTCCTTTATTTAGTCCCTGATGATGTGGTGATGCTTTTATTAGCTGCTGCTGGCATTTCTGAGGACTCTGAATTATTCAAGCTTTCTCATTACTAGAGTTTCATTTCTTCAGTTCCTGTTGTGAAAGTGACACGTTTCCTTTTCTGGAAAAGCACTTTTTCAGGTCTTCTCCCAAGATGATAATTAGTCCTGGTTGTTTGTCAGTAAAGTTCATACACCTGGATTTTGCATCCAGAAAAAAAAAAGCCCTATATTATTATAAGGTTAAGTTACTGAGATTTTAGTCACAATACTGAGGAAATTCAGAGTTGAAGTTCTCACGGGAACCTGATCTCTGACCTTAAATACATGCATTACAATTCCACCTGTTAGGGCAACATGACATACTATACAGCAAATATAATATGGACAATATAATAAAGAAATATCTATTTTCTTTAATTTTAGATATAATTTAGTAGATTTGATATTCGATATTATGACATGTATGTTGTGGGATTGAGTAATGAAATATCTTAAACCTTTCTTCCTCCCCTCCTTTGGATGGTACTGTTATGATTCCAGCATACCTGGTGTCCTTTTGTTGTCTTTATATGTTTCATACTCTAAATTGCGTTGTTCCTTGCACATTTCTAGGGCTCTATGTCCCAAAATGTGATTATTTGAATGAGTATTTATTAGAATTCGTGTACTTATATAGCTATTGTAAGGTCTCTTTTAAGCCAAATATCTAAAGGAAGGGGGTTTGCTGGCTGGTCTAGCTCTGCTTTTGCAATGCAGAGAGAACCTGACTCAGTTGATGCAGAGGATAGCAATCAGGGAAAGAGACTGATTCCAGGAGTCTAGTGGTTGGAAAATGGACAACCAGGGAAAATGACAAATCTGTTCTGCAAAGAAGCCTTCTGCTAAGTATGGCTGAACTATAATGACAGCCTGGCAGGTTAGATGGAGCCAGAAAACAGTGAGACCAACTTCATTAACATGGTGCTACCTTGGTACAGCGGAACAGCAGCATGCAGAGGTAGTGCTGTGGCATGGCGCATAAGCTTGTAGAAAAATGGTGGTGAAACATACTGTTTTGGGTCTCTTTATCCAGGGCGGAATCCCTACTCTTAAGGAGACAGTGCACTGCTAATGGAAAACTTTGATTGTTCTCAGTGGGGCCCTTCCTGCAATGCTGTAATTTCATAGCGTTGGCTTCATATGCTGTCCAGCTGGAATAGTGTATTAAGAACTACAAAGACGCAGTCTTGTTTGTCTTACTTCCTCCATAAGGTCCTCATATAAAATCAGCAACTGTCTGCCCTTCTTCAGAACTGCACTTCCATCGAATGCAGCAAAAAGTGAAAAGCTCATAATTAGAAAAGTACATACATCACTAGCAAAGTATGTACAAAGCCAGATGAAGGCATCAGTTGTTAGGCTTGCTCCCTAACCAAGTGTATACACACATGCATACAATACATCCTTTATCACTTCTGATTCATTCACTTACGTCCAGTGTGTATCCCCTTCTCCAGCTTTCCTCTAACTGGCTCACAGGGACCTAATGCCTGCCCACTATGGATTTTAGTGTCAGGGTTTCCCCCCACTCTGAACTCTGGGGTACAGATGTGGGGACCCACATTAAAGACCCCGTAAGCCTATTTCTACCAGCTTAGGTTAAAAACTTCCCCAAGGCACAAATTTCTTCCTTGCCTTTGGTATCGCTGCCACCACTAACTGATTTAAACAAACATTCAGGGAGGACCACTTGGAGCCCTATCTCCCCCAAAATATCTCCCAAACCCCTACACCCCCTTTCCTGGGGAGGCTTGAGAATAATATCCTAACCAATTGGTTACAAAGTGAGCACAGACCCAACCCCCTGGGTCTTTAGGACACTGAAAATCAATCAGGTTCTTAAAAGAAGAATTTTATTTTAAAAACAGGTAAAAGAATCACCTCTGTAAAATCAGGGTGGAAGGTAACTTTACAGGGTAACAAAAAATTTGAAACACAGAGGAATTTGCCTCTAGGTTTAACTTCAAAGTTACAGAAAACAGGAATACATCTCCCTCTAGCAAAGGGAAAATTCACAAGCTAAAACGAAAGATAACCTAACGTACCTTGCCTTGTTTACTTACACTTTTTGTAATATCAGAGACTCCTTTCAGGATTGTTTGGAGGAGATGGATTTCCCTGACCTGATGCCTCTCTGCCTCCCTAGAGGACACACAGAAACACAAAACAAAAACCTTCCCCCACAGATTTGAAAGTATCTTCTCCCCTTATTGGTCCTTTTGGTCAGGTGCCAACCAGGTTATCTGAGCTTCTTAACCCTTTACAGTAAAGGAGGGATTTTATGCTACCCTTAGCGGTATGTTTATGACTGGTGGGATCAGCTATTTCTTCCTAGTCAGACAGGAGCATGTGATCTTGGCAGAATGGGCAAATGGTCTGGGAAGTAATTACGGTCTCTAATGCTTATGTAGTTAGGCCTCGCTAGTCTCTACCTTGTACCAGGCCGCCTGACCTGGACTTAGATCAGCCATCAAGACACTTTCCAGTAGTAGGTGTGAACATTCTTCTGGCAGTTTGATGATCATGTATCATCCTTTCCAGCTTACAGGAAACTGATTTTTATGTAAATATCCTGTATAGTTCAAGATTCCTTTAATCAGATCTTTAATTGGGATATATTTATCTTCTGTGTTTTTAAACTGTGGAATAAAATTTAACATACAGTTTGACTCTTTAGAAATGGGGTATCCTCTTATGGGGGCATGAACTCACTTAAATCCTTCTGCACATTTTGGGTTGAACCCTGACTTCATTGACGTCAATGAGAGTGTTGCCACTTCAGGATCAGGATTTGATCTTTGATACTTTACTTAAGCTCCATTGTAACTTGCATGAGGTATTCAGATACTGGTGATTAAGACCATATAAGTACCTGAATATTATTGTTTCCGATAAAAAATCTGTTATGTTTAATGTCTATCTTTATTTTGTCGCAAAAGATTTGGAATATACTATTTATTATCTGATGAAAAACGTTGAAGTGTTAAGAACATTAATTTCCTTTACATTCTGCTGTGATGTTGTAATGACCTGAGTATTCTGGATGCTATATAATTTAATGCAAAACGTTGCTCTGGCAGTGTTCATTTTAAATGAGTTACTCTGCCCACTTCATGGTTGTTTTCCATTAGTGCTGTGATATTTACTGCTATAAAGAGCCTTCCTGTTTTTCTGAGCATTTTTGTTTATATTCATTCATCAGATTTTCAAATCCAGCTTTACTGATGTTTTGGAGTTAACTACTATATAACTAAGTCCAAAATTATTCTGACTCTCCTTTCTTCGAGGCATTCTGTGTCACCCACTGACACTTCTGGCTGTGTTCATTTCATGAGGTCCCATCATTTACAGGCTGGTATGGCAACATTTAATTACCAGCACAAAAAGTCTTTAAATCAAGATTTTTTCTTTGACTCTTCACAGTTTTTCCCTGGCTTGTTTAAACTTCATTTTTTCCATATGGTGTGGTAGACGCAAGTATATTCATGTAATCCTTTCATTTATCAGTGCAACAGCTATCTGAGGGTAGTCATTCTCTGTATTTCTGCTATAGTGCCTGAAGCAGTCCTTTTTTAGAAAAGGCATCAAGACATCAGGCTTCCTGATCCCTGTAGGTATAGTGTCCAACTATGCACAATTTATTCTTAAATAGAAGCGAGAGAAAAATATAAATTGCTTCAAGCTGAACGACAAATTAAGAGTGGATTTTTAGAGTTTCCATGAGCCTCCGGGAATCTAACTTTTATAGTTTATATATCTTCACAAGCCACTAGAGGGCAGCAAGATCTATTTGGATGACAAGCTGTTAATACAGAGATAAATGGAAAACAACATCTATGCAGACAAAGAACTCTCCAAAGGACGTGCCACATTTTAATGGGGCTAGCTGCAATTCTTGCTGCAGCAACCATTTGTGTCCATTTGTTGAGAATGCTTGCAAGATTTTTTTGTCGGTACAGTTGGTGCCTTAAACAATTATGTATTGAGGTAGCTCCTGTTGTCCTAATCATGGCTCAGGGCCCTCTTGTGCCAGGTGCTGTACAAACACAGAATAGAAAGATGCTCCCTGCCCTGAAGAGCTGACAATTTAGTATAAGACAAGAGGTAAAATGAGATTTGAAGATTTGAAAATGAGATTCAGGTTCCTAAATTATTTAGGCGTTGCAACACCGAACACTGCAATGCCTAAATACCTTTAATAATCTGTGCATAACTGACTAAAGATAAATGAAAAACACTGCTCCCTCCCTTCCTGGCTAATAAAATACTCCAAACATGTCGAAAGGAACAAATGTCATATGGGACAAATTCAAACTTATTTATTTGATAGAACTCATGACCTCTTCGGGGGGAGCTTTTTAAAGACCACATGTATGTTTGGGCTTTGTTGTTGTTGAGGATTACAGTGCTTTGTGTGTGTCTTACATCAACTTTACTGCATTTTAATACTCACTTCCCCTGTCCTGGAAGGGCTGCTTGTAGAGAGAGAGAATATTACAGTCTCCAATTCCAATCCTGGGCCTCTCTCCAGAGGTAGCCAAGAAAGGATCAGTTACTGTTATTTGTAGTTGGGCATTTTAAAAGCTTCACTTTGTTTAAAAAGCAATTCTTAGCATCTCTTAAGTCTCTCTCAATGTTGCAGGTGGTAGCTAACATTTTGAGCCACCTTACTGTATTTTCAGCATGTATTAGGGTGTATCCATATCTGAAATACGCAGAAGAATTTGTGAAAGTTGTGGTGAGGGTAATTTAATTATATTTAAGAATTTCATAGCAGTGCATTGGATCTTCGAGGCAGTAGGCACCTCTTAAATTTAATGTTTTGTCTAGATCTCCTGAAATGGTATTAAGGAAAAAATATCCCTTTCATTGCAAATTCAGGGTCTAATCCTGTTCCCATTCAGGTGAATGGTGTAACTCTAGCTTACTTCACAGGGAGCATGGTCAGGCTCTCATATAGGTAGAGCCCTGCAGATCTGCGGATATCCACTTTATATCCGCAGACCATGGCTGTGTATTGGATGCGGATACAAATTTTGTATCTGCGCACGGCTCTACATATAGCGCTGGAGTTTGAGAATTTTGATCATAGCTCAGAGAACATGGTAATTTGTGTGACTTGGGTGTTCTGTGTTAATCTTTTTAACCTTATTAACATGTTTCACTATCTATCATCTGTTCAACAGGATTACACCATGTCAGGTTATCAAATAATTATTGATGTGAATTTATTCTCAAACTGAGAAAAAATGTGGATTTTTTTCTATTGTTTGTTTTTAGTGAACTATAAAAAATTTTTATAGAAAAAACATTGTGAAACACTACAATTGATTGATAAGTACAGTATATATGTAACATTGGGACAGTTTTATGAATAAATATTAGCTTAATAAGTAGCTGACAGTACTTTTTCTGAGGGTTTTCAGGTTCCCCAGTTCAAAATAAAAGCAATTTTTGAATTGTCAGAACATTTTTTTAACAGTGAAACCTTTTTTTTGCTGGGGTCTTTGCTGGATTAATGAAGTTCTATTTGACTCCTCCTTTACTTTATTTAGTACTTCCAACATCTGAAAAAGGAAGTTATTTGTAAAGCTATTGTTTACTTTTATCACATGTAGTTGTCCTGACTCTTTACTAGAGACATATATAATCACAGTAATTAGAAATATTTAAATTCTTTAAAAATTAGCCTGTTTCTCTGAGAGAGGTGGGAAGATTTGCTTCAAAAGACTTAATTTTTCAACTTAATTCTCCTTATTTGGAAAGTATTCCTAGCTGGCATGAGCTGGCATCTGTTGAAAAGTCCTAGTTACCATTCAGTTTTGTGCAATGTCAATAGATTTGTGTGGACTGTTTATTAAAATTTGGTCAGGAGTTTATGAATCATATATTGTATATTGCATTTTACTGAAGTAAAACAAATCTCATAGTACAAGGCCTTTTGTATCTAAAATATACTTAGTTTGTAATTTGATGCTTATGCTAGAAATGTAGGTTTAATAGATGCTGTAAATGCAAGCATTATACAAATGGCTGTACATACATTTTTTTTTTCATTTAGCTTGGTCTTTGTTAAAAATTCAGGGACAGATTTTGTTTCAAACTCTCAATCATTTATGACAATGTCTGAGATCAAGAAGAGTTCTTCTGCTTGTTAAAGTTTACTTATTATTTCCATCTGCATTTGCAGTATTTTTAGATTTCTACATTAAGAAGCACGAATACATTGCTTGAACGGGGTACAATCCCACATTAGACAAGGTCAGGAGTTTTGTCCTGGCTTTTCCTGAAAGTGAGGTCTTAAACTGTGTGTGCATTTAGAATTCTAATCAGTAGTTTTGGAGAAGGCAATGTTGTTGTAAGAACATATCAAATTTATGTAAGTATTTTATTATGAACAGTTCATAATATGTTCCAAGTAGTCTTCGTTATTCTAAAGCTTTTAATTGTGCTAAGTAAAGTCCAGACTACTGTGTGTTCAGTATTTTTTAGTGAAGGTGGTATTAATTATTTCCTAGTTAAAACACTCTTGACCAGATGCTCTGGAATAGCTTCTGAAAAGTTAATTGTTGGCTCATGTCTGGCATCTTCCCATAGCACTATCAGAAGGAGTTCACATCCTTTTTTGACTTTTAAAGTATTCAAGAGCAAAGACAAACAAACAGGAAATTGAGCTAGTCCCATATATGATCACCTTGAATTATAGAGAAATGGGAAAATAGTAATAGTATTAAAAACAATTATATTATAATCTAAAGCAGTAGGACATGCTTGCTTTTTTTTTTTTTTTTTTTAAATCCCATTGATGCAGGAGGAGATGACATGAAGCCTGTACTTCAGTTTATGCTAGCAATTTGCTTTAAGCCTTTAATACATCTAGGACTGGGATGTTGGGCTTTGCACTGGTGTTGAAGTCACTTGGTCAACATTAATCCACTAACCCCATGAACACCAAAGGTAGAAAGTCATTTAGATGTTTTAGAAAATCCTACCCCTAAACTCATTCCTGTGTTTTTGGACCTTATGGGACATGGACTATTTCATTTATTGATTAATTTTTGACTCTGATACCTCTTGGCCCTACAAACTTAGATCTTTAGAGCTTTTTGGTCTGTTCTGACAGTCTCCACAAAGAATGCTGAAAGAGGCCAACGCTTATTCTGGAACAAGGGGAATATGATGAATTGGACAAAACTCTAATCTCACTTCTCAACTGCTTTCCATGCTCTTGCAAGCCTTCTTTTCTAAACAAGTGTAGGTTGAAAAAAACTCAAACTTCCCAGCAGGATACTACACTCATTGCTAATATAGACCTTGATTTTAATATCTTGATTTATATAAAAGAAACCTGGCTCAGTTTGTAAATGGATCTGAAATACATAATCAGCTTTCCAGACTCCACTTGAGAAGTTTGGCTTCACCCTACCTCTAACTGTACGTTAATCAGCATAAGGTACTGGGTGCAATCCTGACCCCCCAGTGAAATCAGTGGGTTGTTTTGGCATGGACTTCAGGGGGGCAAGTTTTCACCCAGAGTCCTAAACAGATCCACATATTCCACAACCCATATTCCACAACCCAGCTCCTAGTGGGAGTCGGGATCTGACTATCTGAAGCTAGTCAAGACTTTTAAGGGAGGATCACTGTGCTATTACCTAAGAAGTGATGGTCCTCATAAAGCAGCTTGGAGGATCTTATTGTGCAGCAGGGAAGAAGGGGTACTATACAAATAAAATAATTAGTTATACAGACAGTATTTACCAGGTATTGTGCAGTGTGAATGTTGTTTTTTGATTTTGATAGACATTGTCATTCTGATACCCCAAAATATTTCAGTCGTAGTATGTACTGAGACTACTCTAGAACTATAAGTAAGAGAACTTCAAAAGTCCTGTTGGAATATGACTCTAAGAACATGCTATTACTGCTTAGGGTGGTAGGTAAAAAAGTTGCCTACATATGGGACTTTGTGAGATCAAATGCAACTTCATTGTGTTTAAAACTAAGCAGATGTTTTTCTATTCAGGTACTTCAACTTCTGTTATAGTTACTTGTCAAGAAAGTTATGAAGAAAAAATCTTTATTACTCAAATCAGAAAATCATAGGACAAATTACTTTAACATCAATGGTAAATCTCTCCATAACAGCTTGAATATTTGTAGTAGCAGCTTTATATTGAATTTTGGTCAGAAATATGTGTTTTCATTCTTTTGAATGTGAATATATTTATATATAAAGAGACAGAGAGCTAAATTAGTAAAAGGTTAAGACAGTCATTACAAGATATTGGTTTCTTTGGCAATAACTTGACAAAAGTCCAATAATTTCCTAGGTATATTTGTGACTAAATTGTATCTTGAACATATCTGAACATAGACAAAGACCATCCAATGAAAAGTTTAAAGCCTGTGGCAACAGATGATGAGATGGGTTTGATATGTAGCAGAGTTTCGTGGCTCATTACCTGACAGATAACAAAAACAAAGAGGTTACTGTAAATCTGCCATTCTTGTTGGCAAGAGATCCTTTTAAATGGGAAATGACAGCACTGGAGAATGAATGCTTTTGGTTTTTCTGTCATTAAGTGGTCCACAGTATTTATCAAACTGCAAGTTTAAGGGAATAACTTTTTTCAGTAGGCAGGGTTTCCCTTTGTAAAGACTGAATATTACTGAGAATACTTGTTTGATCAAAAAAGATGCGGCAGAGAGAAATCTTGAGGAGGTTTTTTCCTTATTTACATGAGAATAAAATTTGGAATTTGGGATATGGAAACTTTAAATCTATGTAAAATATTAATGCACCCTATTTTGCAGTCTTAACAATTATTAAGAACTCCAGAGATTTGATTATATGGACTACTAGTCTTTAAATGTTTTATTTTCTTATGGAATAGGTCAATGTTTCTAAAGAAAAAATATATTAAGAAAATTTATAATTTATATACTAAGAAAAGAAACTAGGCCCAAAGCAACAAACTCCAAAAATATTTAGTTATCTATGAGAGAGAAAAAACAAGGATAATTTCAAACCAAAATATATGTATTCCCCCCTTTAAAATTTGTAATTGAGAATCTACAAAATTCTGCCTGTTAAAGAATAACTTTTGCAAGTTCAAGTTATGAAGTCTAATAACCTGCAAAAATCTTTGATATCCATCTTCAACGTATTTTCAAACATTCGTACTCATATTTTCAGTAAACTATAATATATTGTATAAACGACATGTACAAGCAAATGAATCACAAGGTCTGTCTCCTCTTTTCTGCTTCTAGTATCACAGAAGCATCAGGAATGAGTGGTTCCCAGATGTGGGGAGGAGAAACTGTTGCTCTGTGTGACAGTGTGCCACTCACTCCTTGAAAGCCTGTGGGCATTGTACAGAGTAAGTTTGTTTTGACCCTGTAACCATTCTCTTGGTTAACCAGCTTTGCTGAGCGAAGCCCCCATTGTCCAAATGGTATTGTTTGGAAAGTGGCAAGGAGGGTCTAAGTGGATGCAGAGTTCCTGCAGGAGTTCTGCTGCCATGGGGAACTGAAAATCCACATAGTGGCCCTTGGTTTTGGCATGTGTCTCTGGATAGTCACAGGTTTGGAGTCTGAATGCTCCGTCAGACCATTCAAAGGAAAAGCCCCATTATACTTGTCACCTCTACCAATAGGACAATTTGGAGGAACTTCTGAAGGGAAAACAATGAGAGTTCTGCCCCATGAGAATTTTTCCCACAGAGGGAACAAGCTAGCTGTTGAATTACATAACTTTTGTTTTACCAAATCAGTATAAGGCACTTACAATTTCTCCTCATTTTTCAAGGGTAATCACTAAGCCTCTTCCCTTTTATTGCTTTGTTCAATTTTTATGAATAGCTGTATTTAACACTTCCATTTAATTGGATGTGCATGATCATTAATTCATTTTCTTCAACACAAGTAGGTCTATACACTTCTGTAATAGTTACTTAGCGCAACCTGTGTGACCTTACTTCTAGCTAAGCTGTTTCTTTGCAGAAGATAATTCAGACCATCACCAAAATATTTCATTGTTGCATTTTAATTTGAGGCATTGGACCAGATTTTGATCTCAGTTACACTGGTTGGAATCTATAGTGTTTCCATTCAGCTCTCTGGAAGTACTCTGTATTTACATCACGGTAATGTAAGTTAGAATCTGGCCAATTAGGTCTAGTGATTTGAGCTGACCTGAAGGTGGTGCTCTAATATAATTTTATAATTTAAAAAAAAAATACAAAATAAACTTATAGGTACTCTGTATCCAAAGTTCATCTGTAGTAATGTACTGTGGATTCATTGTTTGTAGGTTATTCTGTACCCTTACATATCTGTTGGACTAGAGTTCTAAGGTGAGGGATTTGTCATTATTACTTGTATTACAGTGTAAATGGGATCTACATGTTTTAATTCTCCTTCTATCTATCTTAAATATTTTGTGGCCCTGTCACCATAGTGTCTGAATGTCTCATAATCTTTAATGTATTCATCCTCATAAGGCCCTGGAGAGTGAAGTACTATTATCCAGTTCCCGGCCAATGGGAGCTGCGGGAAGCGACAGCTAGACTTCCCCATGGTCAGTGCCGCTTCCCGCAGCTCCCATTGGCTGGGAACGGTGAACCGTGGCCACTGGGAACTACGGGTGGCCATGCCTGCGGACAGTCAATGTAAACAAACTGTCTCGCAGCCCGCCAGCAAATTACCCTGATGGGCGGGCTGCAGGTTGCCCACCACTGTGTTAGATCCTCAATCTGATTTATTTAGTGTTAATAAAATGGTCTGTCTAACTTAAGTATTCATGTGACCCCCATTATTGTAGTATATGAGCACCTCTCAGTCTTTAATGTATTTATCCTTGCAATAGGGAAATATTATTATCTCCATTTTACATTTGCGATACTTTAAATATTGTGATGCACTCAGAAACTACAGTAATGGGTGATTTTTGATGTGCCTAAATGAAGATCATGATGAAAAAAGTAACTCAGTCATTTTTATTTTTAATGTACAATTACAGCAATTGTATATGCAAACTGTCCACTCGCACATGCAAATAGTCTGTTCCCTGAATGGCCATTTGCGCTTGAAAATATTAGTTTGTGCATCTGCTTATGGAAATTAGTATGCAATTTAACCACAATCACTTTTGAAAATCAAGCCCTTTACTGTGTAGATAGTGTTACTATGGCAATAGAAAAACATAGTGATAAAAAAATAGAAGTAGAAATTGAGTTTTTAGGGGGCTAGTTACAGGGCTTTATTTGGTCTTGTGACGACTTTGAGTTTAGCTTTTTCAAATCATAAAAGCCAATATAACTGGGGATTCAACCGTTAGTCTGAGGCTACCATTGACCTGAAGTTACATTTATTCATGTTTATTTTATTTTTACAGTGTGCTGTTGGAAAAGAGGAAGGAGAATAAGAATGAGCTGAATGAAAAGACCTAAATGTGGTGTAATGCTGTATATAGGTCTCATGGTGGATGTAGTCAGATCTTAATTCCTTTCATTTTATCCTTCTAGTTCATTCATGCTTCCTTTTTTGAAAGACTAGAAATGATTTATTGATTACAAAATTAGACACACTCAGAAGACCTCACTGTAATAAACTTGAGCTGACATGGAACAATTTTTAGCCAGTGTTATGTGATACTGAAAAACAGTTGTGCCAGACATACAACTTTACAACTTATCTGCAATACATATCTGGCATTCCTCCTTGTATACTTGTGCTGGACACTTTGATGCAGTTGTGATCCCTGTTGATCTATGTTGGAATATAGGTTGAAGTGATTTATTTGGATGAAGTTACTTACATTTGTAGAGATGATATATCAAATCTTCAAGACTGTCAGGCTTTTTTTAGATCTTAGAGTTTAAGTGCTTTGTAAACAAAATAATTGAGGTGGTATTATTTTCATATTCTACCACCAAAATCTTCTTTGTTGTTTAATAGTTAACAGATTTGTTTACTTTCCACCATCTGTGCCTTACTGATGCTTATAAACTGTGGTGTAAATATTTTACCAGAGATAGGACATGCATACAGTGGACAGGGTATATTGACACAGACACTGAAGCAACAAGGCACACAAGCCAGAGTATGGTTAAATGCAGAGTCCACAACTTTATTAAACTGTTAACCAGTGAGGAGTCCTTCCTGAACTAGTCAGCAGGGTCATTCTACTACAGAATTCAGCTGGGCTCAAGTGGCCCCCAGTTCTACAAACTTGAGGAAGGATATGAAGGCAATGCCACTTCTACACCTCCTGGCCTGCTCAGGGACCCCAGTGGATCCCAGAGTCCCAACCTGTCCCGCTCATCCATGCCACAGGTAGGAGAGATGAGGGGAGCCCCACACCGAAAGGGAGTGGGGTGTGTGTCTCCATTACTTATGGGTCTACCAATTACACACTCCAGTTAGCGGGTGAGCATTGTTCATTGTAGAGTATATGATAGAGAACATTGTGTACTGTATACTCTCACCCAGGGCATGGTATCAGGGTTGTTTAAAAAAGAACCTAAAAAAACAAAGTTTGTAGCTATTTGTGTTGTGGAACTAGCCTTCACAATATAAAATGATCAGTATAGTTAACACAATGATTTATCCTAAAACTCATTGGTTGTTCACACTTCACTTCACCACATGTGGCCAGTCTTTTGAGTCCCAAGAATTGGGCCCTCTAAAATGTCTTCACTAATTTTTCATCATTGGGGCTGGTGAGAAGATTTTATGCCTCTGTTTGTAATCTTTCCTGACTCTCTTGCAAGCTTAAGTTAACTTCTAGGAAGAGAGTTTATGAATATATACATTTTTATCTTTCTCATAAATGCAGTTTCTTTGGAGTTTATTATTTTAACACAGACCTAACCATTGCTTGGCCTAGAGTATGTTGAACGTTTTGATGGTGCATCAAAACATTCTGGTTTCTACAGCATCATATTTCTACTTGCCAATATTAGTTTATTTGAATATGTTTAAAGGGATACTTCTAGCTTGGAAACTCATATATTGTAAGAAAACAAAATTCATTAGTAACACTGAAAAGTTATTAAAGTGAAAGAATTTTTACAGTATATTTTACTTGTCAACATGTATGCCTTTTATTAACTTTTTTCATTTTTCTCAGCTTGAACAATGAAAATGAATCAGGACCGTTTCACATTAGTACTGTAGTGTTTCAAACACTTTGGGGAAATATTTCTTTAAGAACAGAGTATATTTAAAAATTTCAGAAAAATGCATAGAAACATTTATTTTATTCTTAGCTTTTTTTTAAAGTTTTCTTTTATAAAATGGTTGCTTTGAGCTTAATTAATGCCTCAGTTCTGCAAACATGCATGTGCTTAGGTTTATACACGAGTAGTGCCATTGAGTTCATGTGTAAAATTTAAGCAAGTGAGTGCTAGTAGAATCAGGGCCTTAATTTATTAGTGTCCATTTAAATGTATCTATCTAAAATAATATCTGTGTAACATATTTAAAAAATTGTGAGATAATTTTAAGGTCTACTTTTTATTTAATACACAATGTCTGTTTTGTACCTAAAATATGCCACATATTGAAGTGCTCCAAAATATATTAATTTCCTATTGGATTTCATCTTTCTATGTATCTAGCATAGTGTTCATTTAACTTCTGTTTGCTATGTTATTTCTGGTCTCTTAAATTTAGCAGTGATATTTGTTACTGATGAGAAGATTACTTTGTTTTTAAAATTAACTAAAACCAGCTTTAGGGTGAAATTAAGTATCACAAAAGGCTACTTAGTCCTGTCATAACACATCTAGCTGATGCTGCATGAATAAAATTAAAAGCATATTTTGTGAATTTTTTACTGATGCTTGTGATAATGAAATGCATACTTATCTTCTGTCATTCCAGCAATTTTTGTGTGTGTGCAAGAGTTGCTAAAATGGAATGTGTCAACCTCCAAGTGAATAAATATGATGAAATAAATAATAAACTCTTACAATAATGAGGCCTGTTTGTAGCAAATCTTGTTGTTTTCAAGTAATTTAAGACAATTTGTTAGCTTTGAAAAAGAGTGTGTATAGGCCATATCCTCTGCTGGTATAAATCAGTAAAGCTCCACTGGCTGCAGTGAAGCTATATCAGTTTACTCCAGCTGAGGAGCTGGCTTTGGGAGTGTGTTTATGTATGCACGCAAACACACTATAGACTTTTGTTGTTGTTTAAAAGTAAACAGTAGTCCAGGATTCCTCCAGGGGGAATTACTTTGCAGAAAAACAAACAAACATAAAACAAACAAACAAACAAAACCTACTGTCTTCTCTGCTTTTATGCAGACTTTTATTATATTTGGAAAACTTTATAATCAGATTTCCTACAGTCAGACTTGTATCTGTTTTTTCAGCATCTTGCATGTGCAGTTTTTTCCCTTCATTTAAAATGTTTTTAGGATTATAATATAGTAATGGATTTTTTTTATTTCAAAGAACTGTATTTTTGAAGCTATAACAACATTCTCAGTCATAACTAAATAGTAGCTGAATAATTAGCCATACTTCAAAAACAAAGGACCAAATCATTGGCCCCTGTTCCAGTGGCCATAAAGACGGCTTAATCAGCTTCTGAATATTTCCTCCCAGCACTTCATTGCAGTCTCTGGCCCTGATTTTGCAACTTCTCGCATGCAGCCAGACACGCATTAACTTCAGTGGGCTCCAACTGGGCATAGTGTTCTCCCAGTCACAAGCTGCAGGACTGGGACCTGTTAGCTGCAGAAGAAAAACTGTATTCTACTTTGTCTCGTGTACCATCAGTCAGCTAAATTCTGATTCCAGAAGCTTTATGCTTGGTGATTATCATCGTTAAAAATTTGTCTCAGGTATCGTGGAATCACATTAAAAATAAAAAAGCTTCACAGATGTCTACACACTGCAAGTATTGGAAGTTGCAATAGAGAATCACCATGTTAAGAGTCCTCTTCCTGCCATTTGGAAAACAAATCAGCAGTTGCATTTACATTGGGCAGGTCAGAGCAAGAACACCTAACATTGTACTCCCCACTTGCAAGACCATCCTTTACCTTCTTGCAAGTAGAGACAGAGTAGTCAAACATCTCATTTGACACACAACAGCAATTGCTGTGCCAATTGAACTGTTACAAAAATAAAGCTCAGACACAGAGCAGATAATGAGGATATGTAATCAGATTCAAAGGAGCTTTGGGCCAGCTTTTGGCAAAAGCAGTTGATTGTAGAAAAATGTAACATAATTAGGTGGGGAGCAAGGATCTGCATTGTACTGTGTTAAACAGAACGACTATATAGAACCTTGCTAAGAAAGAGTATTGTGGAGTTATTGCGAAAATCAATGAAAGCTTCCCTTTAGTCATGTTAAAAGAGAGTTCTTCTAGCAGACAGGTAGAATCAGAAACAAGGTGATACTTTTACTGTATAAAGTACTCTGTAGATCCCAGTATTCCACAGGCAAAGTTTTAGGGCCCATCTAAAACCTTCTGAAGTCAATAGGAGTCTTTCCATTGTCTTCTGTGAGCGTTGGGGCTGTATCATGTTGTCAGTCTTTAAGTAGAACTTCTCTTTGAAGCCAGTTGTGAGTTCTGTTTAAAAGCTGGAGTCAATAATAATGCCCCAGATTTCATCCCCACAGAGATTGAGATGGATGGTGAGTTAAAATATAGTGGGCTAGACAGCTGATGCCCATTCCTAATAAATGTTTAACTTACATGTATTAGTTTTTAATAATAGATCTATTAAATTCTCAGTTTGTAATTACATTTCAGACACTTCATCTCTGAACTAATTTGTTGAATTGTGTTTTGCAAAAATATTTCAAACAAATGTATTTTCCATTTTGTTGTTTGTCATGGATGGTTTTGCTGTCACAATACGTCCTTTAAAACAGTATGTACAACTTAAAATATTGGTTCTAAAACATTTAACCAGTGAAGATTATTTTATTTATACTGTGGCTTACTTTATATTTACCAGAAATAATTTATAGACTCAATGAAAATAAAAGGCCCAAACATATTTATCAAACAATCAAAAACAAAACAAAAAACAAACCCTGCCATTTCAGAAATCTAAACTTGAAAATATTTTTTTCCCTAGAAAGATAGCATGTAGGTTTAGGACTAAACAGCCAACTGTATACACATTATCAGTGTTTGTCACCTCATATCTAAAAATGAAACAAAGCAAGATAGTTGATTTAAAATAAAATGAGACTACTTGAATGCTAGACTTCATCCTATATAGGGCCAACTGTTGTATCATTTTAATCAGTTAGGTATGGTAGTATGCTTTCATGACAAATACTAAGGCCTCAATCTTGAAAACACATGTTCATATGAGTACTCTCATTGAATTGAACTGGATATTATATGAAGTCACTCGTGCATGCAGGATTGATTTTAGGACAGACTCCTGTAAATCTCTGTTATGAAACTAATTAACTACACGTTCATAATATTACTTTAAACATAATGAATGTCTGAAGATTAACATTCTTAGACAACAGAACAGCCAAGGAAACTAAGACTATATAATATAGTTTTTGTTTTAAAAATAATGAATCTGATGTTTAAGTAAGGTCAAATCACTTGTTAAATTCTTACAACACCCTTAATCTGTGTTTTTAAATTGCATCCAGCTATACCAGTGTTGGATAGCAAACTATCACAGGCAACTATATAAAGCAGTGGTTCTCAGACTTATTTGATCATGCCTCCCTTCTTTGTGTCTATAGTTGCTTATGCCCTACCCCCTCCACAAGTACATATACCGCTGCCCAGCTCTGAAGGCAGAGTGGACAGCAGCAGCTGCTGGCTGGGTGCCCAGCTCTGAAGGCAATACCGCACCAACAGCAGTGCAGAAGTCAGGGGTGAAAGTAAGTTAGGGGATTTACGGTACGCTGGAGTCCTGAGCGGGGGGCGTGGCATCAACTGGAAGAGGTGTGGCCTCAACCGGAAGAGGCAGGGCCTTAAATCCCCGGGGCCCTTTACATCTTGATTTAAAGGGCCTGGGGCTCCAGCTGCAGAGGCGGCTGGGAGCCCCAAGGCTCAGGGGCGACTTAAAGGGTCCAGGGCTTCAGCTACCGCAGCCCTTTAAATCACTGAGGAGCCCTGGGGACTCCCAGCTTCCACCGCTACCCTGGGGCTCTGGGCTCTGGCAGAGCTTTAAAGGGCCTGTGGCTCCGCTGTGGTAGCAGCTGCTGGATCCCCGAGCCCTTTCAATCCCCGCCTGAGCCCTGCTGCCCGAGCCCTGGGGTAGCAGTGGCCGGGCTCCATCGGGAATTTAAAGGGCTCCAGGGCTCCAGCCACCACTACTGCTCTGGCCCTTTAAATTCCCACCAGAGCCCTGCCGCCGCTACCTCAGGACTCGGGCAGCAGGGCTCAGGCGGGGATTCAAAGGATCCCAGGGCGGTAGCGGCGGCTGGAGCTCCGGGGCCCTTTAAATCCGTGCTGGAGCCCCGCCGCCGCTACCCCAGGGCTTTAAATTGCCGTCTGGGAAAGCTGGTCCCGGTACGCTGTACCGGGCCATACCGGCTTACTTTCACCTCTGGCAGAAGTAAGGGTGGCAATGGGGCGCTTACTTCTGCGCTGCTGCTGCCACTCTGGGGCTGACAGCTGGAGCCCTGCTGCTGCCGCCGCCTCCCGGGGGGGGATTGAAGGGCAGGGGAAGGAGAGCCTGAGCCTGGGCTGCCACCAGTGATGAGGGGAGGGGGAGTAAAAAGAGATCCCAAGCCCGCGCTGCCTCCTGGAGAGGGATTGAGGGGGATATTTCTATCATTTACAGTTTCTCCTTCTTTGCCATTCCTTTTCCATATTTGTGATCACCAGTGTATTTTGCTTGCTAGTTTTTCATGCATTTACAGTACACTGATAACACTGAAGAAAAGTGCAGTATTAATATCCTTGTGGCATTTTCTCTTTTTTGAATGAAGATGATTTTGCATTTTTTAAACATTTCCTCTGCTTTAGAATTATGTTTTGTATGTCACCAATAGCTAAGAGAAACGTTCAACATATTTTGGGTCACATTCTACTCCAAATTTCCACTAATGTCAACATAGATTAGGAGTAAAATATGGACCTCAAATTTAAAATATGCTTATGTTGCATTAACTTTTAAACTAATTATATACAGAAGGCCCCTCTAAACCTGACTGTCACTGCTGCATTTATAGAAATTATTTGCAGGTCATATTTAAATTGAAAATTTATTTTCCTGAAATTGAGTAGTTGCAGCAAGTGAATGTAATTTCAGTATAAAAACAAGAAGACTGTTGTAGTAATAATTTGTTATCCACAATAGATTTATATCTATGCCATCTGGAAATCAGGATTTGGAATGCAATTCATACCCAGTCTTGTAACTCCCAGACAGAGCTTTCTGAAGCTGTTTCCCCTGCTTCTTCCTGTAATAAATAAATTTTTAAACACTTAAAAAATGAGAATATAGTACAAGCAGCAAATAAATCCAATGAGCTCTCTTCTCACTTTGATAGCAGTTGAATGCTCAAGCTCTTTGTAAGATATTGAACTGTGAATTTATCTAGTAGTATGAAATACCCTTTATACTTACAATTTTCTACAAATTGAGAGCCTTTTTACTACAAATCTCCCCGACCTTTTAAAAAAAATATTACCTCAGAAGTGAACATTTATTCCATGCTGTCATGCCCATTGGCAGACATGCAAATAAGGGGAAAATTCATTGTCATTTTTATGGTGTGAGCATTGTAAAATAACGTGAAGTGTTTTGCAAGGGAACATGGGGAAAATGCAGAATTTTTATGATCCTGTGATTAATTTTTTTAGATTTAATGAAATGTTACTTATCAGCTGTAGTTGATATGTATATGTGGATAGGTTGGGAAGAGGAAAAATAAAACATCAAATATTTCTTTGGGAACCTGGTTACCAGGCAAGTATTGTATTTCCGCCAACAAACATTTGCAAAGCCTTTGTGCATGTGGATCATCTTGGGTGAAACTGACCTTTGAGCAGAGAGCCAGCATAAGACCTATGCACCTAATAAGTAGAATTTATTTTAGGAATGTTTTGCCATTGTGACAATTTTTATTGCTTGATTAAACCACGGAATCAGCTTCAAAATGCTCACCTAATCCACAACTGAATTCCAGTTGACTACACAAGATGATGAATTGTTATACTTGCCTGTTATAACCATGAAAATAAATTAGGGATAAATACGACCTTTCCCAAACAAGCATTATACTAACCTACCCGCTCTTTTGCCCACTACTCGACTGAAGCAAAATCATGAGAGATCAGATGAGCTTTACAATATCTCTTGAAGGTCAGGAGACTTGGTCTCTGTTGAATCAAAGGGGGAAGTGATTTCCAGAGTTGAGGACATTGAGACTTTTTTACTACCTCTCCCCAGAATTTTCTGTGTAGAGACTGTTAGAGTTCACTACTGTGTGATATCTGTGGAAGGCAAGGTGGCCTTCTGGCCAAATACCATTGCAACAAATACATTCTCTTAGAGTTGAATATCACTTGATTTTTTTAATTCTATTGAAGGTTCAGTGCACATCCTATTTCTACAAATGGTGTTCATTCTCCTAATTTAGCCCTTGTCTAGAATGGAAATTTTTTTTGTAATTGAATCTGACATGTGAATGTAAACTTATTATCGTTATATTGGTAAAAACCCCATGTAGTCTCTCATGCCAGAAAGAGCCCACCCTTATATTGGAATAAGAGTGCCCACATGAGGGGTTATCGCTGTATAGCTTTATTGGTATAACTGGTAACACTTACTAGTGTAGACAGGGTTTTATACCACACTATGTGTTGCGTCTTTGTTATCCACTAGCATACAGATTTATATCTGGACCCTGAGGCTAGCTAGTTTGCCTGTGATGTAAATATCATAGTAGCTACTTTTTTTCTTGGAGTCTTTTCTCCCTCTTCCCAAAGCTAAAATGATTCAGTAGCATATTAAAAGAATGGATAAGGGATATTGAGAGGTCTTCTATACGTTAGATACAATCACTGAGGGAGAACTATATATACTGTCCTCATAACTGTTGTTGGAAGTTCATACTAATGCCTCTACTATGTCTAGTTATAAATTGGTTTATGAACCTACAAGCATATTTTATTTACAGCTAATTCTTTCTCTGTGCCTAAACTCCAGATCTGATGAGTTGTATAGTTGAAGTACAGGTGTTGCATGTCTTCCCATGCATTCTGGGTTAGTGAGAGAATCTTTGACAGAAAAGAGGTGACAGCATGCTCCCCAAGAACAAAACTTGTATAGGCAGTTTAATTAATTCTAAATTTAGCTTTGTGTACATTTGTTTAATCCAATTGTATATATTAAGGCCAAAGTTCTTCCCATCAAATATGCCAAACAAAAGTCCCTATGACAAATAGCCTTTATGTGTCTAAACTTACTTTTGTCTTTGATTCCTTATTAGGCCTAATCTGTTATGATGATACACATTCCATTTTGGTTGAAATGTGGATATTTTGAGATGTTTATAGTCTGATCTTCCTTGTAGAAACATTCCTTGATCTCCTTCGAATAGCATTTGTGTCCTGCTGGTTATTGTTTTGGCCAATATTGTGGGGTCCATATTTAGACTAATTGTAATTTATTTTTATTGAGATATTTATTTATAACTTCACATCATAAATACAAAAACAATATAAATAAGTGTCCGGGGAAAACTACAGATGCTAAACATATTACTAACAATCCATAAACTTAAAAGTAAAAATTAAATAAGGTTCTCTGCAAAAGGAATGAATATCTTTCACTTTTCATTTAAATGGAGTTTTATACATGAATTTTGAAAAACTTCTTGATTTATAAATAATTATAATAGGCACTACCACAAGATGGAATCAAATAATTAGCTGAACAGATATGTATAATCTAATTTATTAATAAATTATATCTTAATATTTATTCAATTTATAGAATACCAGATATGTATAAGAATAAGTGGTCATTAGCTCCATGAATCTTTTAATCAGAAATTACATTTTAAAATGATAATTGATAGATGGAGAGAGTATAAGCCATTAATTTACCAGTGTTAGAAATCAGATAGAATTTGAGGTAGTCAAGTGGTATATAGCTACAGATCTTTTATTTAATCCATAATTTTGTGTGTGTTCATTTCATTTTGACAGGTGGACTGGTGGACCATGTCTTCTCACTGTCCGTAGAAAGGATGTAGTGTTCTTTTCCAGAAGGTGGATATTTTGCAAAGTTCAAACTATGTGCTGAAAGTTAGACCAAGTCTGCTTAGACCTATCACTTTGTTAGTGTTTATTTCTGAATTTTATCTCAGAATTGATTTCTGAAGTTAAATGGGTGGGCATACCACTAGGACCCCATTTGCTATCAGGAATCTAGCCAATGGAAAAGTTAGAAAGCTGTATGGTAATGAGAAATTCATTTCTGCTGAAAAGGAGTTTGTTAATTTCTGCTGGCTTCTAATCAATTCCAGAAGTGCTTATAAAAATGCAGCAGATAATGTATGAATGACTGAATATATGCAATTCATTCATAATATATCAATCTGTAATTCCCCACTAAAGACTCAGGTCCAGTTTCTCCCTGTGAAAGTATTTCTAATGCATCTGTCACCATACTATCTTAATGCCACACAACAATTAAAATACATTAGAGAGAGATGGGTGTGGACTCTGTTGTCCTTCCTCCCTTCTCTGATGGAGAGAACCCAGTGCTAGATGGGAGAGTGTGAGGACGTTCAAACTTATTCCTCCTTCCACATATCTCTTCATACCAAGTCTCCAAAATTTTGCTGGAGATACAAGCATTTGGCTTTTCGTCTCTAGGAATTTTGAATCTGAAGCATTTTGAGCACTCTACTGCTGGTCCCATAAGTCAGCCCTTGTTGGGAAGGGAACCGATCTTTTCCTTGGGCTACCATCTTTGCCAGGGACTCTTATTTCTCGTCAGTGAGTGGGGGACCTGGCTGCAAGAGGTAAGGTCAGGGATGTGGGGATTGTGCAGTGGGTAGCTGGCATGGTAACCTCAGATGCATCCTGCCAAAGCATCTGTGATAGATGAGTGTAATTCTGTATGCTTATATTAATATGCAAATCCTTTCTGTTCTGTGAACACTACTTTGACTGTAAAACTGCACTGTGCCTTCACTTTGACATTGAAGTCTTGAAACACCCAAAAGGTGTCTTGCATCTAGCACAGGGCTAATAATGGAGAGCAATTAAGAGTTGTCAGCCTGGATAGTCTTCCATTCAGATGGAAGTACTCTAGTTCAAGGGGCTGGCGGCAGCCCAGGGGAACCAGTTTTCCCAGTCTGATACTGCAGGTGGTCTGGAACTAACCAGCAAATCACCTGATAAAGACCTTGAAGCCACTCAGGAGGGAACTGGAACTTTATAAAACGGAAAATTCTGCTCTGAGCTGTTTCTCTCACTGGCCATCCTTGGGGAGACCAGAGCCAGAAGAGAAGAGTGGGTAGGATGGGGAGTGCAAAAGAATCCTGGCCCCCTTGGAAGGCACTAAGATTCAATGACAGGTTTCAGAGTAGCAGCCGTGTTAGTCTGTATTCACAAAAAGAAAAGGAGTACTTGTGGCACCTTAGAGACTAACCAATTTATTTGAGCATGAGCTTTTGTGAGCTACAGCTCACTTCATCGGATGCATATCGTGGAAACTGCAGTAGACATTATATACACACACAGATCATGAAACAATACCTCCTCCCACCCCACTGTCCTGCTGGTAATAGCTTATCTAAAGTGATCATCAAGTTGGGCCATTTCCAGCACAAATCCAGGTTTTCTCACCCTTCCCCCCCCCCCCACCCCACACACAAACTCACTCTCCTGCTGGTAAAAGCCCATCCATTACCTGCTGGGCTATTACCAGCTGGAGAGTGAGTTTGTGGGGGCGGGGGGGCGGAGGGTGAGAGAACCTGGATTTGTGCTGGAAATGGCCCAACTTGATGATCACTTTAGATAAGCTATTACCAGCAGGACAGTGGGGTGGGAGGAGGTATTGTTTCATGATCTGTGTGTGTGTATATAATGTCTGCTGCGGTTTCCACGGCATACATCCGATGAAGTGAGCTGTAGCTCAAGAAAGCTCATGCTCAAATAAATTGGTTAGTCTCTAAGGTGCCATAAGTACTCCTTTTCTTTTTACTAAGATTCAAAGGAGTCTCGGGAGGGGTGAGGAAGCTGAGGGCAGGATCTTGCATATAAGTGTTCATTTTTCTGTAGATCTGTATAACTTTTGTGTTTTGTCTATGAGGGAAAAGGGTGTAGTTTAGAAGTACCATTGTAAAATCTGTGTCCCTCTTGCTTTAACTGTCACGAAGTTTCTGAAGGGTGAAACAGTAACCAAGAGTACCTATGGGGGAAAGAGCATGTGAGAGAGCTATTAAGGAGAGTTGGAGGGTCTTTAATGGTTTTGAGCCTTAGGACAGCTAGTGGGGGCCCCATTCCTAAGAAGGGATAGCAACATTGGAATGTGTATGCCAGGAGTGCACTTGAAGGCCAGATATATAGCCAGTGTCTGGATGCTGGTCACACTGTACGTTTAAAAGGATGTGGAATCCAAGGTTTGGTCTAATACAGCAGCCTCCCGTCCCTCTACAAGAGGAAATCAGCTGCGGTATCCTCGCCACCCCAGTACAACTCTTGAGGCCTCCATGTCCCTACATCCAGTGGTTCCTCAACTCCTGAGATCAATGCAATGAGTAAGCATTTGGGTGCCTGGGTGCAGTAAGTTACATTGCTGGAGGGATGAGAGAGCCAAAGAGGGAAAGGTGGCTTGAGAGGTGTCCTGTTTCCTGTCATTTCTGGCATTGTTTGGTAAGTGAGGGCCAAACCTCTTTGTTAAGTTACTTGAGTTAATTATCTCTTGCTGTTGAAATAGGCAATGGGTTCCAACAAAGAAGGATATTGAGCAGATGGTCCATAAATATATACTTCATATAAGACCTATTAGAAGAGTCAACAGCTGGTAAAACGAAAGGTTCCCACAAAACAAAATTACAACATAACCAGATGAAAGAGTGGGCCTTCATAAAACCAGTCAGGGAAATCAACTATTCCTCTTGGGATGTTTCTTCTTACCATTCCACCTTCTTCTACTTCCATCCATACTCCCTGTTGTTGTTTGGTCCTGAGAGAAGATGGTCCCCCTCAAAAAGGTAAGTTTGCATTTAGACCCAAACATGGTCAGGATTAGGTTTAGTCTGATGATCTGTGGTAAAGTGTTCCATAGCTAGGCTCCTGCCTCTTGAAAATAGCCTGCCCTATTGACCAAAGAGTCTTGTCATAGATCAGTTTAGTTGCATCATCCCTGTAGATCATAGCTGTCTTTGTGGGATAATAGACTTTGAGATAGCCTTGTGCTTTATGGGCCTTCTAGGTGCAGACCAGGCCTTTTAATTCAATCTGGAAGTGGATAGGCAGCCAGTGGAGTTTGTGGAGCACTAGTGCAATATGTTCACAATGCGGTTTTATTAAGTATATTGCATTTGCGGCAATTTATGGAAATTAGTTACATTTTAGCCACAGATAGAAATGGTGCAGTTAGGGACATCCGTAACTAGCATGAAAATGGACACGTAAAGAATTGCTACATTGTTCATCAGCCAGCTTTTATTTGGAAAAGCTTGCTATATGAGGACCAAACTGTCCAAGTCTTTCCATTCTTCCTTCAGTTTTTAAATGTGAAGTTAAGAGGATTTGAGTACAGAACTGGGGTGGTGTCCACATTTGCAGCAGAGCACACAGTTTTTATTTCCATCCAGACCCTTGTCTCTATTTCAAAGGCCAATAAAGAGATTTATGGATTTCTTGACACTTTGTTTTCATAAATTGTCTAAAAGTAATGCAAAGGCCCACCCTGAAAAAAGCTGTGCAATGCAAGAGAGCTATAATCTTTTTGAAGTTGGATTAGCTGTTAGCTAGGCAGGGAGTACCTATTAAATTATAATTGTATAAACTCAGTCTTGGAAACTTGGGCTGATTTTTGTCTTTATTTTGGATTTTAACAGGATTAGCTAACCTGTGGAAATTTGTGTGAGCTATGAGTTATGTTCTTTTGAAAATCTGTTAAATTTATATCAATAAGGATGACTCTTCTTTGCTTTTATGTAAAAAAAAAAAAAAAATACGTGTTTGTCTATGTGTTTCCCAAATACAATTAGCTTCTTTGAAAGTATTTTTAATCAGTATTAATCCTGTGTAACAATACCAGAAATATCAGAAATACCACTGTTATCTTCATGCACCATTCAGAAATGATATACACAAAGTTTCTCCCTATTTAATTGGCTCTTTATGCTTATACTAAAATTTTCTTAAAGAATAGCTAATTGTGATTTTTTTTAAATAAATCAGGGATAGCATACTCTGCATAATCTATGTTATGGATATGAGGTATTTTCCCCCTGTCTGGAGTACGGCACATATAATTTTAAAAAATAAAACAAAGCTACTATTTGAAAATTTTACATGTTTAAAAAAAATACGCTTTTCTGAAAAAGGAAAGGCATAAAATATTTAGTTTTCACACATTGGTTGGTTTGTGGCTAATCAGTAAAATCACCTCTTGCTTCCTTTGTGTGAAAGAATTGTCTTGTTTCACAGCCTTTCCTTTGAAGGATGCACAATGAGACAATGTGTATTAGCCAAGAGACACTGGAAAGCATCAATTGACACATAGTACACGGAACTGTAGTTTAACCATATATTACTTTGGTTTTGTAATGTATTTAAACAGAACAAGGAAATATTTGTTTTAAGTTTCTTGCACTAGTTTGTTGTCAAATAGATTCTAATCATTTGTGGTTTTTGAATTATTAGTATGCTTTATCTGGTTCTGGGTGTGGTGTATCAGATGTGCAGGTGTAATATATGCAAACTGAAGACAATGAAAAAACTAATGTGGGGAGGGGGAAGGCTGAACAAATGAACCCCCCAAATGTCTTGATTCTATTCATATGGATAATTACTGTATTAATGGCAAATATAAATGCAGCAGAGATAGTTACAGGTTATCTTTCTGAATAAATGTTAATGTATTAAGGCCTCTGAGCATTCTTGCAGGGAAGCTGTGTACCAAGGTGGTTTGGCAAACCCTTGGATCAGAAGAGTCAAGACAGAGAGATATTATTCAAAAAGTTCTTAAGATAAATATTAAAATGGATAGGTATTAAAATGTTGATTCTGACCCAACCTGGATACTCACAGAGAAACTAAAATATCTGAGGAATACCAGGTAACCATACCCAGCTGTGGTAAACGATATGAAAAAGTATATGTCCAGCATTCAGTAGCTGAATTTAAGAACTTAATTATACCCAAATGACACTCTGCCATCTCACTTGGTATTGGCCCTTCTTACACATTCAGCATCCCTTTCGTAATATGAAGGAGAGTCAGAAAACACAGGCCTAAGTAAGGGTGAGGAAAAGAAAAGTACGAATCAAAAACACACTTTGATGCATACTTTTTGTGATACAAACTGATTTATTTCAGGATACAATCCCGGAGGTGATTCAAGCTTTAATACTGAAGGCCTGCTTTTACAGTAGGAGTAGGTGGCACAAGAGAAAACAGATTCTGCTGTTAGAAGTCATAGGATCACAAAGCACTTGTCAAAGCTCAGTGGTGTTGTTTAAAACCACTTAGAAAACATTCCTAGCTTTTATTAGGTGTTTACAGTATTTTTTCTTTCAAACTGGACAAAAAATATAAAAAGCTACAAGTAGCCAATCAGTTATTGCATGTTAAATGAAAATTGTATGATGGAAGCATTTCATTACTGAAAATTTCACATGAACTTTGAAACAGTGTTTTGATCCTTTTAACTAATTAAAACTATATAAATAACAGTTTTACTATTAATTAAACAGTATTTTATATTTTATAGATCAGTATTGATCCAGCCTAACAGTTTCCATAAATCTCATATTTACACAGGATCATGCTAAACAAGCATTGATAATTGCAGTGGTGCACTGAATGAGATGGCAGACTAGTTTGGATTCTCCACAGAATATGAAGATAAGGAGCATTTGGTTTAATTCATGCAACATGTGTAACTGAAGTGTCTCATTCTGAAGTCTGTGTATAAAAAAACAGCCCTATTGACATGTTGCATATATTGTTCAGTTGTTGGAATGGCCCAGTTAATTTCAAATTTCTATGTTCAACAACACTTCACACACTGAGTTTTCATTTGGTAGTGACTGAAGATTCTCTGTCACTATCCAAGATTTTTCATGCCATTATAGCTGCAAATACGGTAACTGTTCCACACCCACCTTTTCTTCTGTCTCCCAAACTCTTCGGTGCTCTCTGCTGAGGAGAATTCAAAATGGTGAGAGTCTGTTTGAGCAAAAACAACAAAAAAACCTATTAAAGTGATTTGTATGTTAAATGTGTGGTGAGACTCAGTGGATGACTGTAGGATTGTAAGGTATCTTTCAGACCTTTCATCCAGTACTGGTGAGATGACGTTTCTCATTGCATATGGCTTTTCTTATCTTATGTGAAGGTGTACTGCATGGACTTCTGTTTCATCTTTTCATGCGATATGCTTTATTTCTTTCATTATTACTGAGGACTACATTTTACTTTAAACCTAGATTAAGGTTTTGTTTCTCCCCTTTGAGTCTTTTTTCTTGTTTGTGTTGATTTTCCTTTTTTCCCTTTTACCTCTTGACTCAAGCACCTTTGCTAAATCATCATAAATGGAGGGTGGATTGGCAAGATTAGAAGCAAAAGGAAAGAGTAAGAGCACTGGTTACCAAAAAGTAGTGAGATTTATGGGTCTGGGGAAGAGAAATGACAGAATGTGGCACAGAAGAGAGATTAGGAATGAGGAACAGAAACTGATAGGAATAAGACGATGATACTGAGAAACTATGAAGACAGGAGAGGAAAGGGAGGGATGAAAAAGAAAATGGAAGAGAAGACAGACAAGGACAAAATGAGGAAGAGAAATTCAAATTTATATAATGGAAGGGAAAAATAAAAAGAGAAAACAAAAGGAAAGGAGATACAGAATACTAAATTACGTGCTTAGGTACTGTCTTGTAGATACATGAATGCTTAAATTGTTACACAAAAATACATATTTAAATATATTTAATATTCAGTAATGATAAACACTCTAGTAGTTAGATCAGCAGATGGTATGAAAATATCTGAGTTCTGTTCCTGGCAAGTCTCTCTTTACATATCTGTAAAACTGAAATAATATCTGTATGAAGCATTGTTTCTTATAGGCTATGTCCATGCTAGAAAATTTTTGCTACAATCTGTTCAGATACCAAATGCTGTTTTGCTACATTGGGTTCAGCTTTGCTAGTGATAGCAACTATGGCAGGGCTAGTGTATACAGGGCTCCAAGCAGCTGCCAGTGTTAAAGCACTGGTTCATTTTCTAACCATGTTCAGTCTATCTTAAAATGGCAGATGAGGCAGGTGCCTTGTGTACTATAACTCCTGCTATTACCGCCATTGGTGCAAGTGAATTGATCATAGCAACCGTGGGAAATTTTAAGTAAAAATTTTCTAATGTGGAAAAGCCATTTCATCTAAAGACTCGGAAGATGATTATTTTTCAAACTATCGCCAGATGCAATCTAAATAATAATAAATATATAGGTCTCCATTGGCTAAAAAGCTAATGCATTAAAATACCCAAGTAAGTCATTTAATAAAATCAGTATTTAAAAATAACATTTAAAGTGTTGGAATATAAGTAAGCTAACATAAAGCTGCAGTGTTGCAGTAAAGTGCATTGGTTAATGTTTTGCTTTACAGTGTAATAAAATACACCTCAATGCAGAAGGCCAGCATGATGTCTGTGCCTCATTTAAGTCCCATTTAGTGGGACTAAAGTGGTATACAGGCCTTGTGCTCTCTCTCTGCACAGGAGTGTTCACCTATACGTAAGAACAAGTCTTACAGTGTATGCTCTATGCTACTGTTTTTAATCTTCTCCCTAACAGCAACATGTTGTTTCATAAAACAAGTAAATTAAATTGGTTGAAGAGCTATGTAGATTTCTTCAGTACTGTTTGCATTCTTATTTAATAAACTAATGCAGATCAATTTTGCTTACTTGTTTAAGCTAAGAGTCTTAGTTTATTTTAACTTGAATGGAAAAATTTTGGCAATCCTTTACTTGAATATTTTCCCTTAGTATTATTTCCAAAAAATAGTTTTTTTTAATTGCTCTTAATATTAAGGGTTAATGGGGGGGTTGTTTTTGGTTTTTTGTAAGGGGTAAATCATGTTCTGGTAGTTTATAAGGGTTTTCTCTTAAAAAGTAAACTTCTTTAGTTGACTGGAGCTTAAGCTGCTTAAAAGCTAATACCAAAATCAAACAACATGCCCTTTCCAAAGTCTAATAAAATGGGTCATAAAGGGATTATAAGATTGGAACTAGCATAAGGTGTAACTCAGAGAGTTTAATTTAGTGTAACTTCTCTATCTGAAAGGTTGGGCATTATAGGACTGATAATTTTTAACACCTACACTGTAAGCCCATATAAACTTGATTTAATTGGGGATTGGTCCTGCTTTGAGCAGGGGGTTGGACTAGATGACCTCCTGAGGTCCCTTCCAACCCTCATATTCTATGATTCTATGAAACACTGACTGAATAAAAAGAGGGAGGGATATGTTCTTGAATACAGTTTGAGACTGGAAGCCAGGATCACTTGGTCTCATTCTGATCTCATTTACACTGATGTAAATCAAAAGTAATTGTTGTCAGTGGTGTTAGATTGGCGAAAAGTTGTTGTGAGATCAGAATTAAGCTTTCTGAGATCTAAATTCCAGCTCTGATAACGATTCGCTGAGCGAGCCATTTAAACTCTGGCTCAGTTTAGCCTCTGTAAAATATAATGTATAGGTTCATGTGTGTCTGTTTCTCCTCACAAACACTGTCAATTCCTGAAGATGTCTGACTATGTTGCCTTCTGGTGGCTGCAGCTCATGGAGCTCTGAAGAAGAGACGGTAGGAGAGATGAAGATGGAGAGAGAAGAGAATCGAGAGAAGGAAGGAGAAAGAGAAGGGATGAAGAAGGAGTCACATGATTATATGAAATGTTCAGCTTTCATTTTAAAACAGTCAATTCCTAGTCCTCATGGTTGTGGAGAAAAGTTTGAAAATATGAACTTCAATGGATCAGGAAGCAGACAAAAAGATGCCAATAGTTGTTATAAAATCTGAGGAGTTTTAGACCAATCTCATGATTTCCAGTGTGCCCTGACTTACAATTTTTGAAACTTTGCGATTGACAATGTTGTACATGTAATGTCACAGTCCCACTAACCTGTGACTTTTTCACAGGTACATGCTAGTGGGGATAATACTCACTGACTTTTCTCAGTTAGGATTCTTCATAATCAGCTGAAGTATAGACCAAAAACTACAGAGGATAAAAAGTGCTGCAGTGAGAGCAAAATCTAAAATGAATGTTAGCAGCATGTTTTGTTTAGTTTGCTTCTTGTCAGCTGTTAAACAGATGTCTTTTGGGAAACATGAAGATGTCAATTTGAGAAAAAAAATTTTACAAGCATGAATTAGCTACATTTAATTTTGTGGAAGCTTAGCATAAGTCTTCATGCCTCTTTAATGGCTCCCACTGGTACTTGTTTCTTTATAGATTGATTTGGTTTGTTTTTGTCCAAATAAGTTCCTCTAATACAGTTAAATTATAAAAAGAATCTGCCCAAGTTCCTGTTTGGGTTGTTTAAGGGCAGTTTAATAGCTGCTTGGGCGTTTCAGGAAATCATGAAAAAGGTATACATGAGACAAGGTTAATTTTTTATGCCTGAAATGATGAACCATTTTACAAAGCTTAGCTTAACAGAGATCAGGTTGACTAACAGGATCAAAAGGGATGACAAGTAAGTTTAAAAATTAGAAAAAATTCTCATGTTGTTCAGTTGTCCCTCTTGACCTTTTGATTATTGACCCACTTATTCAAAAATCATGATTTGTAGTTTGTTTTTCCTCTTGGTTGTCTAAAAATATTACTTAGTTTGACTGTAAAAAATAATAATAAACAAATACTATAACACTACATGCTTTAAGGTTTTTCCTCTAGCTTAACATTTTGACAGTGCATGTTATATGTTTTCCAGCAAGATGTGTTAAGTCCTCTGAATCATAGAATCATAGAATATCAGGGTTGGAAGGGACCCCAGAAGGTCATCTAGTCCAACCCCCTGCTCGAAGCAGGACCAATTCCCAGTTAAATCATCCCGGCCAGGGCTTTGTCAAGCCTGACCTTAAAAACCTCTAAGGAAGGAGATTCTACCACCTCCCTAGGTAACGCATTCCAGGGTTTCACCACCCTCTTAGTGAAAAAGTTTTTCCTAATATCCAATCTAAACCTCCCCCACTGCAACTTGAGACCATTACTCCTCGTTCTGTCATCTGCTACCATTGAGAACAGTCTAGAGCCATCCTCTTTGGAACCCCCTTTCAGGTAGTTGAAAGCAGCTATCAAATCCCCCCTCATTCTTCTCTTCTGCAGGCTAAACAATCCCAGCTCCCTCAGCCTCTCCTCATAACTCATGTGTTCCAGTCCCCTACTCATTTTTGTTGCCCTTCGCTGGACTCTCTCCAATTTATCCACATCCTTCTTGAAGTGTGGGGCCCAAAACTGGACACAGTACTCCAGATGAGGCCTCACCAATGTTGAATAGAGGGGGACGATCACGTCCCTCGATCTGCTCGCTATGCCCCTACTTATACATCCCAAAATGCCATTGGCCTTCTTGGCAACAAGGACACACTGCTGACTCATATCCAGCTTCTCGTCCACTGTCACCCTTAGGTCCTTTTCCGCAGAACTGCTGCCTAGCCATTCGGTCCCTAGTCTGTAGCTGTGCATTGGGTTCTTCCGTCCTAAGTGCAGGACCCTGCACTTATCCTTATTGAACCTCATCAGATTTCTTTTGGCCCAATCCTCCAATTTGTCTAGGTCCTTCTGTATCCTATCCCTCCCCTCCAGCGTATCTACCACTCCTCCCAGTTTAGTATCATCCGCAAATTTGCTGAGAGTGCAATCCACACCATCCTCCAGATCATTTATGAAGATATTGAACAAAACCGGCCCCAGGACCGACCCCTGGGGTACTCCACTTGATACCGGCTGCCAACTAGATATGGAGCCATTGATCACTACCCGTTGAGCCCGACAATCTAGCCAGCTTTCTACCCACCTTGTAGTGCATTCATCCAGCCCATACTTCCTTAACTTGCTGACAAGAATACTGTGGGAGACCATGTCAAAAGCTTTGCTAAAGTCAAGAAACAATACATCCACTGCTTTCCCTTCATCCACAGAACCAGTAATCTCATCATAAAAGGCAATTAGATTAGTCAGGCATGACCTTCCCTTGGTGAATCCATGCTGGCTGTTCCTGATCACTTTCCTCTCATGCAAGTGCTTCAGGATTGATTCTTTGAGGACCTTCTCCATGATTTTTCCAGGGACTGAAGTGAGGCTGACTGGCCTGTAGTTCCCAGGATCCTCCTTCTTCCCTTTTTTAAAGATTGGCACTACATTAGCCTTTTTCCAGTCATCCGGGACTTCCCCGGTTTGCCACGAGTTTTCAAAGATAATGGCCAATGGCTCTGCAATCACAGCCGCCAATTCCTTCAGCACTCTCGGATGCAACTCGTCCGGCCCCATGGACTTGTGCACGTCCAGGCTTTCTAAATAGTCCCTAACCACCTCTATCTCCACAGAGGGCTGGCCATCTCTTCCCCATTTTGTGATGCCCAGCGCAGCAGTCTGGGAGCTGACCTTGTTAGTGAAAACAGAGGCAAAAAAAGCATTGAGCACATTAGCTTTTTCCACATCCTCTGTCACTAGGTTGCCTCCCTCATTCAGTAAGGGGCCCACACATTCCTTGGCTTTCTTCTTGTTGCCAACATACCTGAAGAAACTCTTCTTGTTACTCTTGACATCTCTGGCTAGCTGCAGCTCCAGGTGCGATTTGGCCCTCCTGATAACATTCCTACATGCCCGAGCAATATTTTTATACTCTTCCCTGGTCATATGTCCAACCTTCCACTTCTTGTAAGCTTCTTTTTTATGTTTAAGATCCGCTAGGATTTCACCATTAAGCCAAGCTGGTCGCCTGCCATATTTACTATCCTTTCAACTCATCGGGATGGTTTGTCCCTGTAACCTCAACAGGGATTCCTTGAAATACAGCCAGCTCTCCTGGACTCCTTTCCCCTTCAAGTTAGTCCCCCAGGGGATCCTGGCCATCCGTTCCCTGAGGGAGTCGAAGTCTGCTTTCCTGATGTCCAGGGTCCGTATCCTGCTGCTTACCTTTCTTCCCTGCGTCAGGATCCTGAACTCAACCAACTCATGGTCACTGCCTCCCAGATTCCCATCCACTTTTGCTTCCCCCACTAATTCTACCCGGTTTGTGAGCAGCAGGTCAAGAAAAGCGCCCCCCCTAGTTGGCTCCTCTAGCACTTGCATCAGGAAATTGTCCCCTACGCTTTCCAAAAACTTCCTGGATTGTCTATGCGCCGCTGTATTGCTCTCCCAGCAGATATCAGGAAAATTAAAGTCACCCATGAGAATCAGGGCATGCGATCTAGTAGCTTCCGTGAGCTGCCGGAAGAAAGCCTCATCTACCTCATCCCCCTGGTCCGGTGGTCTATAGCAGACTCCCACCACTACATCACTCTTGTTGCACACACTTCTAAACTTAATCCAGAGACACTCAGGTTTTTCTGCAGTTTCGTACCGGAGCTCTGAGCAGTCATACTGCTCCCTTACATACAGTGCTACTCCCCCACCTTTTCTGCCCTGCCTGTCCTTCCTGAACAGTTTATAACCATCCATGACAGTACTCCAGTCATGTGAGTTATCCCACCAAGTCTCTGTTATTCCGATCACGTCATAGTTCCTTGACATCACCAGGACCTCCAGTTCTCCCTGCTTGTTTCCAAGGCTTTGTGCATTTGTATATAAGCACTTGAGATAACCTGTTGATCGCCCCTCATTCCCAGTATGAGGCAGGAGCCCTCCCCTCACAGACATTCCTGCCTGTGCTTCCTCCCGGTATCCCGCTTTCCCACTTACCTCAGGGCTTTGGTCTCCTTCCCCCGGTGAACCTAGTTTAAAGCCCTCCTCATTAGGTTAGCCAGCCTGCTGGCAAAGATGCTCTTCCCTCTCTTCGTAAGATGGAGCCCGTCTCTGCCCAGCACTCCTCCTTCATGGAACACCATCCCATGGTCAAAGAAACCAAAGCCTTCTTTCCGACACCACCTGCGTAGCCATTCGTTGACTTCCACGATTCGACGCTCCCTACCTAGGCCTTTTCCTCTGTTGCATTCCTTGTTTGTGATGTTGAAACAAATTTAAATGTGTGCAGTCTAAGGCCCTGATCCAACAAACATTTGTGCACAAGTCACTTTATGTACATTAATAGTTCTGTAGAAGTCAATGGGAATATTTAAGTGTGTAAAGTTACTCAGGTGTTTGCAGAATCAGGGCCTAAGCATTCTAGTTGGTGTGTATCTACTAGGCAGGCATCTACCTTTATGTCTAATGAGACAGCTGGCAACACGTGCTGGCCTTTCTGTTGATGATGTATAGAATGCTGGGTTTGTATAGAACACGGGGTTTTTCCTCTAAGTATCTATTTCACTTTTATGAGGTGGTGAAGGCTTAGACACACAATGACCATGGAAGGTGTCCAGTGAGCAAAAACTAAAAGAAGCCAAACAATTTCGATTGTCAAGCCAGTCTAAAGGAGATTCACATGTTACTGTCTTCTCTCCATTTAGTGGGGGACTTTTAGGAGTGTTTAAAGCTGGAGAAAAGTGTGTGTGTGTGATAGAGAGCAAGAAATCAAGAGGTTTCAGAAGAAGTAGGCATTGACTTTTGTTCTGTTACTGACAGATAAGGACTTGTCTACATGTTGGGATAATGTGCTCTATGGGGGTGTGATTTCTAAAGCACACTTATCTGTTGCATGTTAATTGGTCCATGTAGACACTGCTGGTGCACTTCACTGTAGTGCTGTTTGAAACAGTACTATGTTAAAGCGAACTAGGGAACTTGTAGTGCACACCAACAGGGCCTACACGGATCAGTTAATGCATGTTAGTGCACTTTAGAAATGATATCCCCATAGAGCTCATTACCCCATGGTATAGACAAGCCCTCTGTCCTTTCAGGACTTCAGAGCTTTTTAGTTTCACCGTGCATAATAAACTGCTATTCAGAAAAAGCGTTCTTCAGAGCTTTTTGGATCATTTTGTCAGTGACTGGGTACTTCAATCCAACAATTTACTTATATTAAGAAAAAGTATTTCCTAGAAGGCAAATTGATACTTTTATTCATAACATAATTTTCTGTCTGCATGAAAAAGGCATATTGTAGTACGGAGTTCATTTTATAAAATGGCAAAACATTGGTAGATATTTTGGAAGATCGTGTTTATTTTATGTTTCTGGATGTAAGTAAAATTATCTCCCTTTTATACAAAAATGACTTCTCCTTTCTGTATAATGTTTTTGCTCCGAGAGTATATGATGAGAGGCAGAAGAATAATAAAAGTAAAGTCTCTCAGTGAATATTACTATTTTTATTTATTCACTTATTTTCCACTTTGACCATCATTGTAATAAAACAATCCAAACAATGTTTTATGGCACCATTGATCTGTTGAAACTCCAATGTTGAAAAATGAAAGATTTAACTTGTTTAAACAGTTAGGGTGGCAAGCATTAGCCTAACTCTGCTCCTGTTAAAATCAATGGGAGTTTTACAATGGATTTGCAAGCAAGTTGCTAGCTAATGCTAAGCACTTCTTTGCCGTAGTCCACCAATACCTCCTTCTTCAGTATATGTAGTGTAAAGGAAGCTGAATCAGAAAATTCCCTGAAAGGAGCTAGCAACAAGGAGTAGCAAGGGGAAAAGCAAATACCAAAGCTTCATGGTATGTTTTATTGTAATACAAATGCTCTTTTTCACCAGGAAGTTTGGCCAGGGAAGTATTTGTTTTGGGGCTGTATAAAATGCTATTTTTTGTGGGCAATCCTGATATTTACCCCTCCAAAAATATAGGTGTGATTTTTTTTTTTATTTCCTGCATCCAGTGTTACCCATGAAAGTGTTTGATAAATTATTACGTTAGTGCAAAAAAGCTCTGTAGGATTAGAATTGCTTCCATTTAGCATGCTAGGAGGAATATTCTGAAAATTCATCTATTTCACAAGTTAATTTTATAGATTGTTAAAGGCAAGCCCACACTGCAATCAGTAAAGCCTTTTTTGGTAATTTGTGTCTGGCTTTGACTTTTATCAGTATGAACTTGTGTAGTTCCAAAGTTACACTATATTCCTGTCCTGTTCTGGGATATTCTTACTACTGCCAAGCTCAGCAGAATTTGTAACTTTTTCTGATCCTGGACATTTGGTCCAGATATAAGCTTGTCCTCTTGCATTTTTCCAGTCTATTTTGCATCTTTATAGGCCTCTAAAATTACATTAAAAATGTCAAACCAAATTGTTTTTAGCACTGATGTGTGTCAGACTTCAAGGTCTGGACGTGACTGAGAAATGCACAGTTTTCAAATGTTTTTTGATTTTCTTTTTGTTTCCTTCCTATGGTATCATTCCTTTAGCAACAAAGAGGTAGATGTTTCTCAAGGTCAAGAGACAGGTATCTTACTGGCTAGTAACATCACTTCATACATCAGTGTAAGCTTCTCCGATCATATAATCACCCATATGTCCCATTCCAAACTCTCCATTTGATTCCCTCAATACAGGGTAATCTGTGAACCTTTTACTCACTGTGGTGAGCAGTTACTCATGTGAGTAAGAGAGTTGTTACAAATTTCAAAATATGTAATCTGATACTAATAAGGGACATGCTTGCAGAGCTCTCCTTTTTAATACGTCACCAACATGGACAGCCAGGGATGAATCATAGACTCATAGAAATGAAGGACTAGAAGGGACATTGAGAGGTCATCAAGTCCAGCCCCCAGCATTGAGCAGGACCAAGTAAACCTGGACTATCCCTGACAGATGTGTGTGTTCAGCCTGTTCTTAAAAACCTGAAGGGATGAACTAAGCTTATAGTTACAAAGTTTTTCCTAATATCTAATCTAAATCTTCCTTGCTGCAGATAAATCCCATTACTTCTTGTCCTACCTTGATCCTTGTCCTCTTTATAACAGCCCTTAACATATTTGAAGACTGTTATCAGATCCCCCTCAGGCGTCTCAAGACTAAACATGCCCCTTTTTTTAACCTTTCCTCAGCGGTCAGGTTTTCTAAACCTGTTAGCATTTTTCTTGCTCTCCTTTGGAATCTCCAATTTGTCCACAGCTTTCCTTTTCTGTGGAGCCCAGAATGGGTTACAGAACTCCAGGGGAGGCCTCACCAGTGCTGAGTAGGGCAGGAAAATTACCTCCCATGTTTTTTACAACCCAGAATATTAGACTTTTTTGCAACTGCATCACATTGTTGACTCATCCTCAATTTCTGATCCATTATAACCCCAAGATCCTTTACAGCAGTACTGCTGCCTAGCCAGTTATTCCTGTTTTTGTAGTTGTGCATTTGATTTTTCCTTCTTAAGTGAAGTGCTTTATACCTGTTATTGAATTTCATCTTATGGAATTCAGGCCAATTCTCCAACTTTGTCAGGGTTGTTTTGAATTCTGATCCTGTGTCCAAAGTGCTTGCAACCCCTCCCAGCTCTCCACTCCATTATCCAAGTCATTAATGAAAACATAAAATAGTACCAAACCCAGCACTGACCTCCGAGGAACCTGAGTAGATACGCCTTCCCGGTTTGACAATGAACTACTACTCTTTGAGTATAATGTTTCAACCAGTTGTGCACCCACCTTATAGTAATTTCATCTAGACCACATTTCCCTAGTTTGCTTATGAGAGTATCATGTGGACTATATCAAAAGCCTTACTCAAATCAAGATATATCTCATAAAGCAATACAACAGTAATATAATTACACATAAGAAAAGCAACATACTACCAAAATCATTAAGGACTATGCTGTGCCTTTTAGGCACAGCCCTGCATTGGGGGTCAGTACAGAGCTGCACTGTCCCAGAAGGTAAATGGCAGGTTGAGGTCATTTGTCTGCCTCTGATGGACTCTCACCCACTCTGTGGATCCAGAAATGGCTGAACCCTTAGGCTCATAAAATACTTCTAAAGGACAGATTTTTTGCTTTTGGAATGGGCTAGGTTGTTGTATCAAGTGGTAGATACTTAAATTAAAATCCAGACAGTGCATGCTGCCAACCTTTTGACATGGATACTCACCTTCTTCCCCCATCTCTGGGTATATGAGCACAGACAGATGTATAACACATGCAATTGTTGCGCACTCTGCTGTATTATCACCGTAGCCAGCATTTTTATCAGGAAGAAAGTGTAAATGTTTCTAAATAAGTGCAGCTTAATGTACTTTTTTGCCTCCTTTTTTATAACTATACCAAAGAAAGTGTTTTTGTGTAAATAGGAAAACAAATTAATAGATGCCCCTCACACTACTTCTGCAAATTTATGTATACTGGATATGGAGTTCATTGCAGTCAAAGGAAGAATATGTGCATGAGTAATACATACTTAGCACCAAATCTACTCAAAAAATCATAGCAAGGACATTCTTCTTGCTGCATTTAGGTAATTGATAGATGGACTTTCTTTAATTGTTGAAGTTAGCTGAACACTCTGTTAAAGTGGTATTTCTTCTGAGCAGGAAGCATATTTATTTACAGCTAAATGTCAGCAGGGCTGTCAGTTTTCATCAGCTACCTAGCAAAATCGCTGAATGAATGATGCTTTGTTTAATTATTGCATGGAAATTACTGTAAGGGGTATTGAATTGTGGATGTGGCTTGAAATGACAAATGATGTGTTTGTAGAAACTACTGACAGGCATGGGTAGCCATGACTTCAATTGTTGTGAGGTAAAATCTTCAAGGTGAAAGAGGCACGGTTGTGTGTTAGAGAATAATTAGAAGTACAGTGTTACCAGTCTCAAGTGTCAAAAAATCATGAGTTGGGCTTCAAAAAATCATGCCACTTATAAATATGTAAATTTGGGGTTCTTTTTATTTGCTTTCTGGTTTTTGAGACTTTAGGATACACTGGAGTCATGTTTTCAAGCTTTTCTCCATAAAACTGAGATACCTATGTAATCACATGAGTCCAGAAGCTGTTCTGAGACTTGAGGTAAAATTGTGAGAGCAGCAACACTGCATGTATGGTATGTCATTCAGTGAAAATGATTTCAAAATTAAAATTAAAGAGAGTTAAGCTCTCAAACATATAATTAGTGAAATTTGCCTACTCAAGAAAACAAAAGTGATACTGAACCAAAGTATGTATGGGAAAATCTGAAAATATTTTTGGGGCACTGAGTGACTTTTTACATGGCCTCAAATGTTGCAAAAAAAGTAATGTCAAATTGTAAGTTTTCCAGCATGCTAAAATGTACTAATTCTCTGGGCCAAACCAAGAGGCCCTTTAAGGCTGTGTAGACTTTTATATTCCTAATCACAGGATCTGGATTAATAACCATGTTCAGCTTATGAATCCAAAAGAATTATTTTTGTTGTGACCACAAATGAAAAAGAAAAATAGAGCCTGCTGGGCATGTATGGCAGTCTGTCAGCAGAGTTTTACAAAAGAGAAAAATGTTTTACTTTGGTGTTGCAATGTACTGTGAGAAAAGGTCACATTCTTCAAGAAGGTTTTACTGTGTAGGAGTAAACTTCAAAGAAAAACGTGTCAGGAGACTGTCTTATTGGGCTCTAAGAAACATATACATTGCTTACTTCTAGTGCCTATGAAGACTAATAAAGAATAGATGAATAGGAGTATTTAGGCATGCATGATTTAGTTCAATTAATTGTCTGTTGTACTCAGGGAAAGACTGGTATTTCACTAGGCAACCATTTTAACATTCTATACAGGTTAAACCATAGTTTTCTGGATTTTTGTATCAACAGTTCAACTAGCAAGGTCAAAATAGGAAAAAAGACCTGTTGGGTTTTGAATCCTAAAAGGAAAGTCGTGTGTGTGTGGTGTTCATGATCATTTTTAGAAAGTGTAGTTGAGTCTTTCTTTGTTACATAACAACATAAGAACAGCCATACTGGGTCAGACCAAAGGTTCATCTAGCCTAGTATCCTTTCTTCTGACAATGGTTAATGCCAGGTGCTTCAAAGGGAATGAACAGAACAGGGCAATTATCAAGTGATCCATCATCCCTTGTCATTTAGTCCCAATATCTGGCACTCACAGAAATGGGAAAAAATATTCTTTAATATATTTTTGGAGTTTGTGTTTTTACCTTTTGACTTCCTATCAAGAAGTGCCAAATGTTAGAATACGTCATTGAGGTATGATGTCACATAAGAATGATTTTAAAAAGCACAACAATATGTTCCTAACGCAGAAGTGTAATTTATGTTTTCTTATCTTTCTCTATGCACAATTAAATTAAATTAAATTTGTAAGGTGATTTATTGTTTTAGGCAAAAAAAAAAAAATGAAAAAAATGTAATCAAATGCCCAGATTGTTGGATGAAATGTTATGCCTGGCACTAGTTCTCGTGTTACAAATTGGAGCTACCACTTTTGATCAGAATGTGCAGAATTTCTTTGCATTTTTCTGACTTTGGAGCAAAAGTGCTTGTTTTTAAAAAAAAAAAAAAAATCTCTTAACTTTGAAAGTAAGGCCCGTGCTCTGCAGGAAATCAAGGACAGTGCCTGAATGACAATAAAAATGGTTTATATTTAACTTTCTGGGAAGCCAGGCTGGGAAAAAGAAAATTACCCAAGGAGGGTAAGTTACATGCCAGGGGACTACTTGAGGACCTTTCATCAAAAGCAGCACTTTCTCAGATTGATTGTTTTGGAAAACCAAGAAAATTGGTTCTAGCCAAGACAGGAATGGATCGTAAAGCCATTTTCTTTCATTAGTGTGTTTTGGAGTTTCAGGCATCAGTACCAGACCAAAAAAAGAAATAAACATTCAACTTTTTGAAATTAGTCACAGTTCTCAAAATACTACTTTCTCTACTTCAGTAAGTAATTTTTGAACTCTTCTTTTCCTTTCTAGGCTGCTTCAAGTTATTTATAAACTCTGAAAGAATACTTTTAACACAGAATATTTTATTTAGCATAGATGAATACTGTAAGCATCTCAATATTATTGCTTATTGTAGCATCTTCTACAGCTTTTTTCTGTTTTTTTTGCATAAATGGCATAGAATGTGACACTGTAAGAAGTCGATCTTTTATATTTTAGTTGAAAAATAAGAACTAGATCATGATACTCTTTTACCACAAGTAGATCCATTGACTTTACTTACCATGAGAAAAGATATCACAATCTGGCCTTAAATTACAAAGGCATTGCCCCAATTTGGTAGGGGAAATATACTCCTGTGGATGCAGTGATCAGGAAGCTTACATTTTCTTTAGAAACATGCTAGAAGTCATTATTTGATACTTTGCTCTTGTAGTAAGATATCCCTAAAACTTTATTCCCTTAATTCTGAGAAGAAGCTTATTTTTTGTAGACTAGACAAGCAAGGAATATTGCAGAAAAATAGAGACAGATCTGTTCAGTGGTTCAAGTACAAACAGAGCCTGCAGTTCATAAGCAATATCTAGCGCGCAAAACCATAATGCAAAGCTCAAAGAAGGCCCTGTATTTATATTTCTGAGGATGTAGAACAAATGTGATGTGATGTGCATGAAAATTTAATGAGAAGAAAAAAGAAGGAAGAGTTGTCTATGTACTTTTTCTTCTTACCTCAAAGATTAGCTTATGAATGACACTTTCACTACTAGAAATGTCTACAGCTCTGAATATTTTTGAGCAAAGAAAAGGGATGTTATGGACTTTTTCTTTATCTGAACAAATAATAAGGTCCCTCAACACTTCATTAGTTTCACTGATACAAAGAGCATGTCTGGAATATATAAATGTTAGCCAAACAAATTCATTCCATCTCAAGAAGCTATATCATGGCCTTTATCAAGTACTGTTGAAAGAAGTGAGGTTTTAGTTTTCTTTTGTATGGAGGTAGGACATTCCAGTTGTTCTACAGACAGCTACGAGTAACATCTTATTCTACAAATAGAGTCATTTAAATAAATGTCTACTACTTGTAGTGTAAGGTGGTACTCAACATGAGTGAGAGCATCACAATCTAAGACAAGGTGCTTAAAGACCATGCGTGATTTTATCCTGTAAAATCTCTGATCTGAGTCAAAGCTCAGTTTCTGCGTCTGCGTAACTAGGTAAAAATACGCTTTAAGGTAGAGTTGGAGGGTTTGATTACTATATAATAACAATTCACTTCAGTTTGTAATTGTTGGTGCACAAAGCCATCTGGGTGCCTTAACAGGAACAACATGAATACGTAGTTCCATAATGTGCTAAAGAAATACGTTGAACAATTTTAAAATATTTAGGCCAAGATTTTTAAATCTGCCAAATGTGATTTGTTGTCTAAATTGTCTAGACATCTTTGAAAATCTCATAATTAATTGTTAGGATTTCCACGATAGTTTTCTTATAACTATTTAGAAAGTTAGAAATATTGTGGAATAGTTATTAAAAATTAGTCAAAACATTAGTCAAATAAATTAATTTATTTCCTTTGTCATCATCCTCAGGAAAGATGTCCAGTGATCGTGCTCTGAGGAAACAGCAGCAATTGAACAATCTGGTGTCCATGGTGACAAAATTATCTAAACCCGGAGATGTGATTGTGGATTTTTGCAGTGGAGGGGTAATATATGTTCTCTGTATAAAATACAACTTTTTTTTTTTTAAAATCTTTTACAAATCCAGTAGGACATGACTACAAAACAGAGTCTCATGGAGGATGGAACTTTCAGGGGAGTCAGGGACCAGCCTACCTGTGACAGGCGCCTGTAAGGGAGAACAAGCCAGTTCAGACCGACCTGCAAATAATTAAATTGCTAGGCAGCTGTCTGGCAGCTAATTAGTTAACAAACCTGATAAAAAATTACCAGGGTCCTGTTAAGGTGGATGCTAGAGGCTGGAAGCTCCTGAGGAGAGGAGCTCCCATGAGAGCTCAGTAGGCAAGTTCACCAGAGAAAGGAGCCTGGAAAGTGTGCTCCTAGAGAGAGGAGCTGGCTGAGCAACAGCACAAAAGCCTGGGCTGCTCAAATAGCTGTAGAAAGCAGCTTCAGGTGAGTGCTACAAGGAATAAGGAATAAAGAGACTGAACTGAACCCAGCCCCAGGAAGGAAGGCTGAGGTCTCTGACTTGAGGAGAGTGAAGGTCGTTGAGTGACAGCCTGAGGCTGGAGCAGAGAGAAGGAATAGACTTTATTTTGGGGGTATATTTGGACTCAGTGTAGACCCCAATGGGGACTTTGAACTGAGTTGAGTTATTTAAAGAGTACAGAAATCGGTTAACTGGGGAAGGATGCCTACATAGCCATCCTGAGAGCTTGAAGGGGTGGCTCTTGGGGATGACATAGGGAAAAGGTACAAACTTTGGAATCTGAGCTGCTTTACAAAGACTCTGTCACTCTTGAAGGGGATCATTGTGAAGGGGGTCAGCTGCATAGGGTTTGAAAAGTGACTCATGTTTTTTTGGTTTTCACAGGGCCATGTCGGAATTGTTCTTGCTCACATGTTGCCATCATGCCAGGTAAAGTCCCAATAAAAATATATGGACAATGCAGTCTTCCAGACTTTGATAATTCACAACATTTTTTTTAAAAAAATTCCATTACATGGAAAGCACAAAGACTGCTAACAGTGATGATTTAGAGACTTTATTTATACTCTAGTTTGAGGCTCTGAATTTGTGCATATATCAATATTTGTTGTACTACAGAATTGTGCAGTGTGTGTCACCCATGAAAAAGATAGTTTCGAAGAATCAGCTTTCAAAAGATGCTAGAAACAGTGCCAAGTCCTCAGGGCCTGATCATCTCATTGGTGTGCAAGGCATTTAAGTACAAGCTTAACTTGTAGCAGCACATGGTGAATTGTATCCCTATTCAGCAAAGCACTGAAGTACACATTTAAGTTCTCTGCTGAATTGAAGTGTTGAATTGAAGGCTTCCTGGAGGAACCACTGGCCCACTTTTTTGATCAGTCCTAAAGTCATTTTGTGGGAAAAAGTCTGACTCCCCAACTTACATATGCTCATGACAGCAAAAAAAGGTAAGCACTGCCTTTCCCTTTGAGGGCAGCTCTGTCCTAAGTCTCGAGAGGATGTTTCCATCATTGTGCTTGAGGCTCCAAGTGAACCTGAAAGGGTTGGTTCACTTCCAGCCACTTTCAGCACGAACGGTAGGGTTCAGATAACAAATGACATTGGGAACTAAAACCTGTAATTGCTCACAAGCCCCATTTCCTCAAACTTGTGTGGAGATTAGATGCAGCCTATACTTATGGCCCTTTGTTTTTGGTTTTTATTTAATTTTTCCCAATAATTTATCGGTGTTTGTTTTATTACTACAACAACAAAAACAGGTGAAAATCAGTGCAAAACACTATTAGTAATTTTTCTGGGCAAATAGGGTCTATTTTGGTGGATGGAAGATGATACAGATCTTTGTTTTCTTCCTGTTTTCGTGTGTTAAATCTTTAAACAGTTATGTGCTAAAAGCTTGAAAAGTGTGCATGGTGGGCTTGAGATTCATCAGTATGTTTAGATATGCACGCACTTCAGAGCTTGTGTGCATGCCTGTTTGTTTATTGTGTGTATCTTCTAGACTAATATTGCCTTACTTCAACAGGCAACTTTGTATATGCACAGACAATTGTATTATCATAATGCATATATCTCATGCAAAGTATTATATTTTTCTAAGAAAACAAGTTATTTTTTATATATTTGAATGATACAAAAGTAGAGTGAAAATTGGAAAAAACGAACAATACTTTTTGTAAAACCCAGGATTTTTTCAGTAAAAATCAGTTTAAACTGAAAACGAAGTGGCTTACTTATACTATATATGATAGCTGTTATAAATCCCTTCAAGGTTTACTCCTTTTCTAGGAGCTAAGTATTAGTACTAATAGTAACGTATACTGTTCTAACAGGGCCCTAACTCAGAGTAGTCGTCATGCCCAGTGAAGGAACAGGACACAGATTACATTGAGAATATCTGCTTTAAAAAGTGATTGAGTTAGGGAGGCTACATCAAAAGAACAAAATGACACCTTCTGTCTTGATATATGGTGTAGACAAAACAGAACTATGAGTTACAGAACTGAAGATAAAATTAAGCTACCTCTGGAAAGCAGTTGTCAGTGGAACTTTTTAATCAGGTAATTACTAATTGCAAAGTCCACCCATTTTATACAGTTCTCAATATTTTTATGCACAAAACATAGTGTTGTGATGTGCTTTTTTCATATATATGTTTTATGGTTGTGAAAGGGGCAAACTAACAATGTTTGAAACTGCAGTACTGTATCCCCAAGAACTTTACAGGGCCACAAATAATCCCTATCAACTCTGACCCAACTGAAAGCACTGATTTTTAGAGACAGATGGTTCTGTATTCTAATGTCAAACTTAGTGCAGGAGACAAGGAGGGGCTGGTGGAATTGTATCATACAGTCTTATTAAACATGTTTCTGTAATATATTTGTGCCAAAAAAAAAAAATGTTACCTACCCTCACAAAAACAAACCCCTACCAGCAGAGTACCTTTAGTTTCTAACATATGCAAATATTAGAATTTCAAAGTTTGGTTAGTTCCAAATAGATGTGGGACTTGACTGCAAAAAGAAAAATTCTGTTCAGAAAAACAGATCATATCTGTCAGTCCCTTGGTACTGGCAGATACTGAGCGCCTTCCGTCTATTTCACTAGCATATCACTTTCGGGGAGATCTCATCACCAGTCTCAAGAAATTAAGTAAAGATTTTACACCAGAATATTGAGGTACTGTATAGTGAGTATCATTTTATTTTGATTTTAGAGCAATATTGCTGACTTATTTTCCTGTATATGAAATCCAGGTCGTGCTGATAGAAAATAAGGAGTTGTCATTGGTACGTGCTAAAGACAGAAGTGATGAATTAGGATTACACAATATTTGGTTCATTCAAGCAAACCTGGACTATTTTAAAGGAACTTTTAACATTGGGGTAAGTGATTGATTTTTCAACGTTAGAGTCTACTGATTATTAAGAAAAAATGTTTCTTTCTGTAGGTGATTGAGTATCCTTACAAACAATTCCAGTACTTGGGAATATGAAGCCAGGCATTTCTGATGCTATACAAACTTTTTTTCTGTCAGCAGGAAATCAGCTTTGAATTTATTACAGTTAGGAGATAAGGTAATATTATCCCCCTGCTCTTAGTTGTTTGTTGAGTGATCACACTATTCTCTGCAATGTGCAAAATACAGATGAGGAAGATATTCTTGTTCCAAAGAGGTTGGTGTCTAAGAAGATCTTTAAAGTATATTAGCATTGTGTGATTATATGGTGGAGATGTATTGTGATGTAGCAGGGTGAGTATTTTTGTTTGTTTTTTAATTTATCATAGCACTTCATGGTTAGAGTGGTTCATGAAAGAACAGTACTTTTTTGAGGAAGGATTTGAAGATGGAAAAGCAATATTCACTGCACCGGGACTCAAGGTGGTATGAAAGGTGCAGCATGGAAGATGGTGTAAAAAACTTACCTTTATATATGGTGATGTGAACTTTAAAAATATTTTCAATATAGAGAGAATTCAGAGAAGGATGCAAAGGGGTAGTAAGGTGGCAAAGGGGTGGTAAGGTGTTCGGAGAGTAAAGGGAGCAGAAGAGTGGGAACAATAAGACAAGATCAGAGTGGAGTTATGAAAGGCCTCAAAGGTCAAGATCTTTAAAGAACTTAAATTTGATGTGAAGTTGAGAAGGAACAAGTGGATATGTATCAGAGTGAGTGAGAAGGGAAAGGTTGCATTTAAAGGCTCAGACTTTATACCCAGGCTGGAATACTCCTAGTTTTCAGTGTTCTGACTGCCATACAAGTCACCCATTTTGCAGGCCAGTCCTGGCCACAGCTTAGGCTGCTTACATAACTGCAGGTTTGTGGTTCATATGGCTCAGTGGTACATCCTCAGTGCTCTGCAGTGTGTTTTTGTTTTTTCTTTAATCTTGTAATTCAGGAATAAGTATGAAGGATTGATTATTTAGGCCCATTCATTTGCAGCTGTACAGCTGAACTATTTGTGCTATGGTAAATCACAGAAATCTCACACTGGGAGCCCAAGATGTTTTTCCAAAAGCCAGAATCTCCTTTATAATTTACTTCAATCCAGAACTTGTACACAAAACACGCAATTGTAGTTCATCATTTAAATTAATCACTAGGTTTTGCATTCAATGTAATCTCTGTTCAATTTTTCTGTTATTGAGATTAAGGTTGAGGTTACAGGGACAAACCATCCCAATGAGTCGAAAGAATAGTAAATATGGCAGGCGACCAGCTTCGCTTAATGGTGAAATCCTAGCGGATCTTAAACATAAAAAAGAAGCTTACAAGAAGTGGAAGGTTGGACATATGACCGGGGAAGAGTATAAAAATATTGCTCGGGCATGTAGGAATGATATCAGGAAGGCCAAATCGCACCTGGAGCTGCAGCTAGCAAGAGATGTTAAGAGTAACAAGAAGAAGGGTTTCTTCAGGTATGTTGGCAACAAGAAGAAAGCCAAGGAAAGTGTGGGCCCCTTACTGAATGAGGGAGGCAACCTAGTGACAGAGAATGTGGAAAAAGCTAATGTACTCAATGCTTTTTTTGCCTCTGTTTTCACTAACAAGGTCAGCTCCCAGACTGCTGCGCTGGGCATCACAAAATGGGGAAGAGATGGCCAGCCCTCTGTGAAGATAGAGGTGGTTAGGGACTATTTAGAAAAACTGGACGTGCACAAGTCCATGGGGCCGGACGAGTTGCATCTGAGAGTGCTGAAGGAATTGGCGGCTGTGATTACAGAGCCATTGGCCATTATCTTTGAAAACTCGTGGCGAACCGGGGAAGTCCCGGATGACTGGAAAAAGGCTAATGTAGTGCCAATCTTTAAAAAAGGGAAGAAGGAGGATCCTGGGAACTACAGGCCAGTCAGCCTCACCTCAGTCCCTGGAAAAATCATGGAGCAGGTCCTCAAAGAATCAATCCTGAAGCACTTGCATGAGAGGAAAGTGATCAAGAACAGCCAGCATGGATTCACCAAGGGAAGGTCATGCCTGACTAATCTAATCACCTTTTATGATGAGATTACTGGTTCTGTGGATGAAGGGAAAGCAGTGGATGTATGGTTTCTTGACTTTAGCAAAGCTTTTGACACAGTCTCCCACAGTATTCTACTCAGCAAGTTAAGGAAGTATGGGCTGGATGAATGCACTATAAGGTGGGTAGAAAGCTGGCTAGATTGTCGGGCTCAACGGATAGTGATCAATGGCTCCATGTCTAGTTGGCAGCCGGTATCAAGTGGAGTGCCCCAAGGGTCGGTCCTGGGGCTGGTTTTGTTCAATATCTTCATAAATGATCTGGAGGATGGTGTGGATTGTACTCTCAGCAAATTTGCGGATGATACTAAACTGGGAGGAGTGGTAGATACACTGGAGGGGAGGGATAGGATACAGAAGGACCTAGACAAATTGGAGGATTGGGCCAAAAGAAATCTGATGAGGTTCAAGAAGGATAAGTGCAGGGTCCTGCACTTAGGACGGAAGAACCCAATGCACAGCTACAGACTAGGGACCGAATGGCTAGGCAGCAGTTCTGCGGAAAAGGACCTAGGGGTGACAGTGGACGAGAAGCTGGATATGAGTCAGCAGTGTGCCCTTGTTGCCAAGAAGGCCAATGGCGTTTTGGGATGTATAAGTAGGGGCATAGCGAGCAGATCGAGGGACGTGATCGTCCCCCTCTATTCAACATTGGTGAGGCCTCATCTGGAGTACTGTGTCCAGTTTTGGGCCCCACACTACAAGAAGGATGTGGATAAATTGGAGAGAGTCCAGCGAAGGGCAACAAAAATGATTAGGGGTCTGGAACACATGAGTTATGAGGAGAGGCTGAGGGAGCTGGGATTGTTTAGCCTGCAGAAGAGAAGAATGAGGGGGGATTTGATAGCTGCTTTCAACTACCTGAAAGGGGGTTCCAAAGAGGATGGCTCTAGACTGTTCTCAATGGTAGCAGATGACAGAACGAGGAGTAATGGTCTCAAGTTGCAGTGGGGGAGGTTTAGATTGGATATTAGGAAAAACTTTTTCACTAAGAGGGTGGTGAAACCCTGGAATGCGTTACCTAGGGAGGTGGTAGAATCTCCTTCCTTAGAGGTTTTTAAGGTCAGGCTTGACAAAGCCCTGGCTGGGATGATTTAACTGGGAATTGGTCCTGCTTCGAGCAGGGGGTTGGACTAGATGACCTTCTGGGGTCCCTTCCAACCCTGATATTCTATGATTCTATGATTCTAAGGCTAAATTAAATGAGAGTGAGAGTTGTATGAGAGTTGTACTTTATAGGAGTAATTGTTATACTTCTGAGTTTTGTGACTAGAGGAATTTTACAGGATATGTCAGAAGACCTTCAGCTGAAAATTATTCAAGTGCTGGTCTTCGTTCATGTTTCAGTGACTTGATTATGTAAGTTATTTACAAAGAAAACCTGGAACATTGCTTTTTTATTGGGTCCAATGTCACTTCAGAAGTTTTAGCCTAGGCTCTAAGACTGCAGTATAAGATCATGTGCTACTCTTCACTTCTCAGGATAAGGTCATTTTTCCTAGAGAGTCTGCTTCACTTCAGACTCAAGCTGGCTAATTTTGCCTTTAAGGAACAGAAGTGTAGTGCAAATATTTCACATTACATACATTTGCACTCTTATTTCATGAGTAATAATCATGTTACATTGACAAAATTGTTATAATTTGCAAATGATAAATGTTAAACACAATGCAACAGCCAAGTAATATCATTACACAGAAATAAAACCGTATAGAAATAATTGACAACTGATACGGTTCTTCAAAGGTCCTAGAAAGACTTTCTCAAATAAAATAATTCAATGTACCCTGAATATGGTTGATTATGAAAGAAGTATTTTAAGTTTCTCGTAGCATATTATTTGAAATACTGTTTGTATTGTTCATAAAATGGCATAGCAGCGGCACAGACAGTATAGACTACTTGACAGTGTTTGCATACTGAACATTTTAAACCAATCCGCCACAACTCAAATGTTCTTTAAGCACTGTGTAACTTAGTTGTGCTCAATGAAATATTCCTGATTGAGGCAGTCATTGGTCATGACTTTGAGGATAAACATGGAAGCAGGCTGTTCAGTTTGTTGTGGACATCCAGATGAATATCAAAATAAAGATTGTTTTTGTTATCACTGCAGAAAATAACCTGTCATTGTTCATTTTGTTGCTGTATATTATGTACTTGGAAAACAAGGAAGAGGCAAAAAATTACATTTTGTATAAACCTGACAAAGAAGTCTTGACCTGTCCGGATTTTTATTAGTGGGGAATATGTGTAACTGTTTTGAGCTACCTTCAGATAAAGATGTGCTGTTCTATTTGGTTGCTAGCTTATTGTTAGCTTCACATTTTCAAATGTAAGTTAAGAAGAACTTGTCTGCCAAATAATTGCTGTTATTCATGAGATCAAATTGCAATATTTTAAATGCATGGAGTAATGAAAAACACGGTTCCAAAACAGAGTATTCTAACATATGATCTAGTTCACGCTACTAAGCACAGCAAAGGTCTGGAGTCTAAAAGTAGAAAAAGCCTTCGTAATGCGGAATTGTCCTCATTTAAATGTCAAGATTCAGAATACCCCTTAAGATCTTAGCTATTTTTAATGATGATACTGATACTGTCAGAGCTGACCTAAGCAAAACAGTTGAAAAGTTTGGCTTGGTTTTCTGGCTCATTAGAGTCTCTTTCAATCTGGCAAAGATACAGCAAAGAATTAAAGATTAAAGAGAAATATGGTCTCCTGATAAGTCCTCCTTTTCCTGCCACTTGTCTGCAGATGGTAAACCATGCTGAGGTGTCCCGACATTCAGGATATGTGACGCACAGCGTGTAGATTTACACTACCACTACATCAGCTGTGTTGCTTCTGTGTTTGGGGAAGTGTCTCCATCATTATACAATTTTGTGACTGTAAGGCATACATTAAGGACTAAATGAATTAGTTGTACAGATTCATATGAAGTCCAATAGAATAGGACATCATGACAAAACTCTATATTGGATGTTGTTAATGACATCCAGTTTTCAACTCTGTGGATTCTGCTGAGCTGAAAGGAGAAGTCAGTGGGCTTAAAGGTCATGCAGGATCAATAAAATAATTCTCTACTATATTAGTTAGCAGCAGTTAATGTTTCTTTTACATGTACCAGATCTGTGTTTTATCACTACACTGAAAGAAGAGCTCCTGCCCCCCACAAGTGAACTGGGAGAAGACAGGAATTAGTCAGTGTTGAACCTGGTAGCTGTGATTTTTAAAAATCTTCTCTTGTTTTTAAATTATTTTTGTTCAAATACTTTGTTTTTATATACAATGATGAACAGTCTGTTTGATACAGCCATAACACCTTTTCCTACACTAACAAGCATATTTCTGATCCTTCTGTTTGCAACTGTATTAACTACAGGTACTGATTGATTGCTTTGTTCACTGAGCTTACATAAAGCAATTTGCAGACAACAGTAGCACATTATCTGTTCTGTTTTGATTTTACACCAATTTGGGATTTAAGTTATTTTGCCTTCTGATTTCTGTAGTCAAAAATCTTATTGTGAACCTTTAAATATGAGTTTAAACCTTGTTTCAAAACTGCTATGCTAAAGACTGATTAAAACACATTTATATAAGCACACACAAATGCATGTCTGTGTGCACAATATTCAATTAAAGGGAAAACACATTGTAATTTCTCCACTGCTCAGAGACCATAGAGAAAATTAACAACCATTAATATGGTCACCTATTGTGCTCAAGTATTTGAGCATATATGGTCCTTTTCTCCTCTACATGCGAATGGCTTGTATCAATTGGTATCCTTAGCCTTAATGTTCTTTTGATGTAGTCTATTGTGGGCAGATATTTTTCCGTAGTACCTAGGTTTATGTTTTATAGTGGCGGGGAGGGGTATTATTTAATTACCAGTCTCAGTAATACGTTGACTGGAATCCTGTATAGTTATTGCATGTAATACCATAACAAGGTCTACCATTTATGTGGATACTGTATATGATTAACTTGCCTTCGTCAAAATGGTAAAGTCAATGTAATCAGTCAGTAGTAGCTGCCTATGTCACTGTAACATATTTGTTTAGGGCCAGGTTATTTCTGTCCCCTGTGTGGCTACATAATAGGGACTGGCACATAGGGATCTTTCCCTGTACAGGAACCAGGTGCTTCCTTCACAGGGGCCAAGCCCAGTTGCAGTCTCTGAGTTCCACTAGTGTGGGAAGTGCTCCCTGGTGCACTATTCATTCCAAAGAGCATGGAGAGGATATAGGGTTATGACTGGTCATGGAGGGGAATGGACACTAGGGGTGGTGCAGTGGGTGTGTGCCTCCTGAATTCTGGGAAGCTCCAGGACAAATAGGGCACTGTGGTTCCACGCTGCCTCAATGCCAGGTTCTGCGTTAGTTGCACAATCTGGCCTTTAATTTTTAAAATTTAGTCTGGTAACAAAAAGATTGTGACAGACTGGCAAATTTTATATGGATATGATTATATGTAGTGAGATGGTGCCCAGAGGCCCCAACCAAGATTGCAGCCCTTATTGTGAAAAGCACTGTACAAACACATAGTAAGACACAGTTCCTTCCCAAGGGCTCTCACAGTCCAAGTAGACAAGACAGACAAAGTGGGAAGTATTGAGCACCCAACATTTGAAAATCAAACTTTGGTAAGGTTTCTCAAGTAGTACACCTGGAATCACTAGTCAGATACCTGTTTATCAACTACCTCAGCTACGAAGGTGCTGTCTCACAAACCTAAATTTGATTAAATATATTTTTCCTCTTTCTTGGCTTTACAGAAACCAAGTAGTCAAAAGTGTATTAAGATTTTCTTACAATGAGAGATGCTATATAATGTGACCTATATGTGTTGTGACAGGGTCCAGGCCAGATAGCTACAGGAGAGTGATAGAAGGTAGATATATTAGCCCCAGATTAAGCAGGTCCCTTTCCCCTGAGTAAGATAATGGGCCGTTCCAGAACAATCAGGAAGTTGCTGGAACCAATTAAGGCAAGCTAATTAGGATGTCTGGAGCCAATTAAGAAGCTACCAGAATCAATTAGGACAGGCAGGCTAATCAGGGCACCTGGTTTAAAAAGGACCTCACTTTAGTTAGTGAGGCGTGTGTGAGGAGCTGGGAGCAAGAGGCGAAAGAAGCTGAGAGTGAGTAGGCATACTGCTGGAGGACTGCGAAGTACAGGCGTTACCAGACATCAGGACGAAGGTCCCGTGGGGAGGATAAAGAAGGTGTTGGGAGGAGGCCATTGAGAAGTAGCCCAGGGAGTTGTAGCTGTCACACAGCTGTTACAAGAGACACTATAGAGAGTTGCAATCCACAGGGCCCTGGGCTGGAACCTGGAGTAGAGGGTGGGCCCAGGTTCCCCCCAACCCCCTCAACTCCCTATTTGAGACAAGAGGAGGTGACCTGGACTGTGGGTCCCACCAGAGGGGAAGGTCCCTGGCCTATCCCCCAAACCACTAGGTGGGTCAGCAGAGACTGCGGGGATTGTTCTCCTCCTTTTCCCCATGCTGACCAGTGATGAGGTTAGCTGAGTGAATGGCAGGTTTGAGCCACTAGCAAAACTGGCCAAACTGAGGGCTGCTGTGAATCTCTGAGGCGAGCAAATCCACCAATAAGCGCAGGACCCACCAAGGCAGAGGAGGAACTCTGTCACAGTGTGTGTTCCTGATTATTGTGTTTCACACATTGTTTTTATTATAAAATTTAGCTTTAAAATATTTCTGTACATTTCTAAGGATTTCTTACTTGGACTGAAATTCTTTACTAACTAACATGAGAGTTTGTTTTAAAATGTATTTTATGTGTATCTTCAGTTGAATTGTTATGGTATGTCCTGTAAAATGTCATTGGCAAGTAACTTTAGTTCAGCATCTGTAGCTTCTCCACCAACATGAATGGTTCATGAAGTTCCCTTGGCATTAAAATGAGCAAAAGAAATGTCTGACAGAGCCATGAGACACAGAAGCTGAGTGGTTGGGAATAGGCCTTTGCCTCACCCGGTAGCTTGGATGGGAATTTTCTTTAGATGTTCAGATAATTCAGTCAGCCAGAAAACTGCTAAGAAATAGAGTTGTAAGTTAACAGAACAGTGCTGTTAAGGTTTCTTTTTTTATATATTTTAGGTGGCTCTGCATGCTTGTGGCGTGGCAACAGATATGGTGATTGAGCACTGCATCGAGGCTCATGCAGCCTTTGTCATCTGCCCTTGCTGTTATGGTTTCATTCAGAATACAGTGAAATTTACATTTCCACGAAGGTGAAGAATTTAGTTGTACAAGGGACTGGAAATGTAAAGTTAAATTTCCACTATAAAGAGGGGAAAAAATCAAAAGTATGTAAATAGACAATGTCACCCAAAGAATCTTAACTCTGCCCCATAAAGTTTCTGTGCCAACACTGAAAAACTGTAAGTTGACTTTAACTATCCAGGACAAACAGGTTCACCTCATCAGTGACCACAAAGATACCTACAGCCTTCTTTCCAGAAATACATACTTCACTGAGAAAGGGGATACTTTACTAATTCCTGACTCCGTGTCAAAGACAGTCATTCAACACAGTTCACAAAGATTTTATATGCCACCAATTACATAAGTGTTATTAAATATAGTGCTAGGGAATTAACATGTACTGTACTAACCTCCAACTCCAAGATAATGAATTTATGGAAATTTCATTAAAACAATAATGGATAATGAAGTGTGTGTGTGGTGTGGGGAGTATCACGCTCAGTGCTAGACACATAATGTGTATGCAGTCAGTTACAATGGGACTGATTGACAAATATGTTACTGCAGTTCACCACCAGTGAAACCCCATTGATTTAGGTGGATTTACACTAGCATAAAACTAAAGTAATACCTGGTCAATCAAGCCCACTGCTCTTAGGTTAATCTTTTTGATATTTCTACCACAAACTGTACTTATTGTCTTCTCCAGATTTAAGATGTTCATGTTCATAACCCTTAGGCTTTGGGCTTTTTAACGCCCTTGATCCAAAAATAACACATTTTAAGAAGTAGGTATATGGGAATGAAGGCTAGAGTGTTTCAGGGCAGAGTTGAGATTGAGTAGCTTTAATCGTGTATTTTCATACTTTCAGACTGGTTTATAGTTTGAAGTAGACTTTTACCTTTTGAATTTCCAAGGTTATAAAATTCGGGTTTTATTAGAAAATACAATGCTCTTTGGATCTATATTGGCTGACATAAATAAGTCTTTCTATCTTAAAAGGGATTCATCAACCTAAAAATAATATATTTTTGTTTGAAAATATTTTTCTTACTACTTTTACAAGAAACATCTAAGATTGCTGTAACTGAAAGTGATTAGAGAATAACTATTTGTTATTTCAGTTTGATTACTTTGTGCATTTGACAGCACATTATGTTCCTCCAGTTGTGTTCTATATCCTGTATAGTATGTTTCCTCTTTTGTTTGTTCGCATCTTTCACATAGCAAGAAGGAGGAAAACATATTTTAAAAAACAGGATAATACAATTGTAAAGTTGCAAAGATGGGCAGGGGGATATAGGGGCAGATGTAATACTGGAAACTACTTTCAGCATCTAGTCAGCCTTTAAAAAATAAGTTATCATTAACTTCAAGTTAATTACAATTTTAGACTGGAAATTCATTAAGGTTTGTGAAGATGTTTGAGATCTTTTGTTCAAAGGTGCTGTAGAAATGCCAAGTGTCGTGTTTTTTTATTAACATTTACAATTTTAAAGGCTCTAAAGCATATAGGAGACTATCTAGCTCTCAATGCAGCAGCTCAGCTTGGGGACTACAATTTAATTTTTTTAAAGTTGGTAATATTAGAAAACATTCCACAGTAACTGGGCACAAAGTATTTAATTCAATTCTAGTGAAAAATAATGCAGTTTTGTGGTACGTCAGACACAAAAGGCATGTGTATATATACTGTAGGGCTGCGGTTCTCAAACTTCATTGCACTGCAACCCACTTCTGACAACAAAAATTACTGTGTGACCCCTGAGCCCCACCCAAGCAGAGGGGGTCAAAGCCCAAGCCCCACCACGACGGGCTTCATCTCTGGCCACAAGTGGTGAGGCTTGGGCTTGGGCTCCGGGCCCCAGCAAGTCTAACATCAGCCTTGGCGATCCCATTAAAACGGGGTCGTGACCCACATTGCGGTCCTGACCCACAGTTTGAGAACGGCTGCTGTAGGGGATATATGTGGCTATGACACAGAGTATTTATATAGAATATAGACAAAGCCAGTTTTATAAAAATGTGTAGTATTTATAATGGTTAAAGAAAAAACTTCTATAAATAGTACAGTAAAACATAAAATTACTTGTAATGTGCCTTTTCTACTCAAGTGAACTAAAGCTGTCATAGTTTCTGCTTCTGAATATAGCTTCACAGCCTCCAGATAAAAATATTTTGTTTAGAATTCAATCAAGTGTTTAAAAATTACTTCTGTTTTCAATCTTGGTTATTTCTAATGTTGATTGAATCAATCTCCTTTTCTGTTTCAGTCAACGGTTCAAGGAAGTTTTATCCTATAAGGTATGTAAACGTGTTTCAGTGGTTAGGTTTTCTTTGTGTGCCCTTTTCTGCATTTTCCCTGCGGTTTGTAGTGGAATGAATAATCTGTGTTTATCTTTTAATTATGAGGATGAACACACAATGTAAATGATGTTTAATAATTCAGATCTACTCACATTCCTTCCACTTTTAAAAAAAAAAGGCTTATTTTCAGTAAAATAAAATCAGATGATTTCTCCATAAAAGAACTTTATCCCTTAGTAAAGATAAGTAAAACACCCCTAAGATTCGTGTTTTGACATGCTTCATTTAAAATCTTCTGGATACCACTCACTTTATAGACTTTAGTGTAAGTATTGATTGTTCTTAGGTATATAGACCTAATTAAATGTATAGGAGCATTTTTGTAGACTGCTTGCTTCTAGAGAACTCATTTTCCAATAGCTCTTATCTGAAAAATATTTAAAGAACTAGCTTGCTTTCTGTACAGCAACTTATTTATTAAAGTCAATACACTCTATTGTAAGCTTCAGATTTTTCTCTATCTAATGATAGTGCTTCTCCTTAATTTGTACCTCGAGCATTGGATAGGCACTTTTTTAAATAGAAATAAATAATAAATACAATTCTTTACTAAGATTGTTTTAGCAATTATTTTAATTAAATTTTAATTAAAATTAAAGTATTTAATATACATTTAATATGTTATATATGATTTAAGATGAGTTTAAAATGTCATTGATCAACAAACCTTTGAATAGTTGTAGTATCTCTTTCTCTAATCATTCTCCAGTGTGTGACTGGGTGTAGTGTTAACTAAAATTTTTGATCTCAAAATGAGAGGACTTTTTGTTCAATAATGAATTCTCATTCATGGACAAATGGATTTTACTGTTTCTTTTGCCTAAATTTGCTTCCTTATATGTGATTTTTGAGCCAGTTCTCACCTCTTCTGTAATCAGAGGTGATGTGGGGGGTCACGCGGGATAACATGCTCTCTCAGATTTCTGCCAGGGCTTATATGCCTTTCCCTGAATCCCGCTGCATACCACCAAAACCTTTAAATTCTTCCCCTTCTCCCCTCCTACCTCCCACTACCAACAGGTATGTGTCGCCTCTGTCTGTCATGATCCTGTATTTGGAGGACCTACCTTGGAAATGCTCACCAGCATTTTTGCTTTGTCTTCTCAGATCTCCCTGTGGACATCTTAGGACTCTTGATGTTGTACAGTAACTTAACTGCAGAAAGTCCCTAGAACCTTGAGAAACCTCCTCGTACTTGAACAGTAGGAAGAAAACGCCACATGTTTCTTTCAGCCCCTAGCATTCTGTGTCCATAGAAATAAATAAATAATCTGAATATCTGTGTCAATGTCACTTTCATAGTGCTTTGACGAACTAGTTGTCAATGTTGGGACAAATTTACAAATAAGTCTGAGGACTTTTAAGTTGTCACATGCATTGTAGTTGTAGCTGTGTCATCCCCAGCATGTTAGAAAGATGAAGTGGGTGAGGTAATACCTGTTATTGGACCAACTTCTGTTGGTGAGGGAGGCAAGCTTTTGAGCCACACAAACCTCTTCTTCAGGTCTGAGAAATATAGGGAAAGGTATTCCAAGTGTCACAGCTAAATGCTAACTATTTATGCTAAACAATCTTTTCCACCTTGCATTTAGTCATCCTCAAAGAAAAACTGCACAACACTTTCAAAAGACAAGCCTGGGAAATTGAATTCATAACTCTGCAAGACGCTAAAAATCATGGACTGAACAGACAAACTAGATTTATGGCTTATTGCACTAATCCACTTATCCCATCTTTTTGTCCTATGACTGCAGAGGTGTTAACAAGCCACTCTACCTTACATGTTTTTTTTTTTTTAAATTAATTCATCCCTAGAAAGTTTAGATAAGGAATCTTATAATTAGTGTAGAGGTATTGGCTAGTTCTTGTTGTTGTTTGTATTTGCCGTAGTGCCTAGGTCAACCACAACATAATAAATACAGCTTACTGTACCTCAAATAACTTTGGTTATAAATAAGGCTATAAGAAAGCTGTGATTTTTGTCGGGAGGAGAGGTTCCAAAAGTTGCAACCAGTTTGTTAAAGTTGCAGTGTTGCTGTGGCAGGGGCCCACTCTGGGCAGAAGTGGAGGTGGGTGCAGGACTGAAACTCTCAAGGTCATCTACCCACAGCCCCCACTTCTGGAGCCCCTGTGAGGGGGCTGGTATTGCCAGTCCCCTTTCCCACCCATGCAGGAGGCACAAGTCCCTCCATCCAGCTCCTCTTACTGGCAGCTGTGGAAAGCAAAGTCCTTGAGATTGTCGTCCATGCTTGGAGGCCTGGTGGTTGGGGGGGAGAGGGGCCACACCTCTGGATACAGCCCCTTTCCTCCAATGCCCAGGGTATGAGGGGGCCTGAACCCCTGCACCCTAGAACAGTTCTCAGCTCAGAGACCTCTGGAGGCCCTGTGGAAGGCTGGCACAACACTACTCACTGAAATTTGGCCTGGTCACTCTGCCATCATGACAGAAGGGCATGATTCAGTGGCATTATGACCCCATGTGCCAGATCGCAATGCCAAGCCTGTGGAGCAGAAGCACAACCTCGAAGACTTCAACCGTGGCTGCTGGTGTGTGGGGACGGTGCTAGTGCTTGGGCCTCCAATAGGGCTAGGACCAGGGGAAGCCCTGGTGGTGCCACATCGCAACATCATTCACTAAAATTTCACCTGGCTGCCCCCCTGTCATAACAGAGGGGTGGTCAGGCCAAATTTCAGTGAGGGGCATTGCAAAAATAGTTGCAGTGAGTGCTGGAAATTATGGTTTCCACAACAAAATCATGGCCTGAGATTTTTGTACAGCCTTAATTATAATTAACTTTTGGTTATACAGATAGCTATAAGTATTTTTGTATGTCATGTTAGTATATTGGTTAAAATTATTGACTAGTGACTAAAGTTTCAATGTGGTGGGCAGACATTGCCTGTGTCCTTTAGTTCCCATTTTAAATTCATTTTTCTTAACTTCCTTTGAGAGATCAAAGGAGACATCAAGAAGAATGACAATTCCCATATAATGATAGATCTGATTTTTTTTAAACCAATTTACTTTATTTGTACATAACAAGACTTATAATAGACCAACAGGGATATAGTCTACATGGAATCCATTCACTGTTGGTCACCTTGGTCTATCTGCTATCATTTTACTTTTCTGATGGGAACATTTGCCTTGATTCATTAGAGTTTAAAGTTGCAAAACTAGGGCTATGGTGGTTGTAGGCTTGCGCCAGAAGACACTCAATGGCCACATTTTTTATCTTTCCCTGAGGGATGGTTGGAAGGTAGGAACCAAACTACTTCTCATATTTAGCTTTGACAACTTAGTAGAATTTGCTCTCTCTAGAGAGCAAGTTAACCACACAGAAAGCTGGATAGTATTAATTATGATGTTCTTTGTCCTGATAATGGCTGCGCCATATCTACCATCAGGAAATGTGACAGGTTGCTGTTCTTTTGAAGGGGAAATTATATAGTCGTTACCTGGACGCTAGTTAAACTTTCAGGTTGTCTCCACAGCAAAGTGAGATGTTTTTGTGTATTCACAAGCCAGTCCTCATTTTTCAAGTTAGTTGAGTGATGATGCTTACCTCAGAGTTCAGATCTGGTTTAACAGGCTGCAGAACTGGCAGGGGCAGTGGGCTCTCTGGGTTGGGTGGGGTAACCAGATGAAGGCAGGGAGTTTTGTGTATGCTCATTTTTTCTATGAGAAAACTGAGCTGAGCCTGTTTCTTTGGAGACTTTGAGTGTGGCCCCATACCCTACCGAGGCGATGTTACAGCCTGAGATATAGGAGCTACCCTTCATTCATTCACTGAAATGACAATAGCTTAGCTTCCCAGCTCAGAGTTGTTTTTACTTGCCGCTGCTTTCCCTTACTTGGAGCCTCCTCCAGTACCTTTCCCACTAGCTCTGACTGCCCCTCCTGTACCAAAGCCAGGTGCTTTTGGAAGCCTCTGCCTGGAGGCTTAATTTGGGGTTTTTTTCTTAGCAGCTCTTCCTGCTCTGACCAACTGCTCCAGCTTCTTCAAGCTTCCCAAACAGCTGCTCCAGCAGCCCGAATAGCTGGTAAAAAGTTAGAAGTCAGACACACACATCTGAGCTTGCAGTCCCTTCACCTAATGCAGGGACTGAACCTTTACAAATCATCTCTTTATATTAACCAAGAATGAAAGGATAACCTAGTTTGATTTAAGAAAGAGGTACTCATTTTCAGAGCTCTAACTTTGGTTCTCTGTTATGTTCTGTAGAAAAGTTTCTCATGTCTGTATTGCCATCTGTTGTTACAGAGGGCTCTATAAAGCTGGACAATTCTGAAATAGTTCTTGCCAGAGCTGGTGCTAGCCCTCTGGGGACCCTAAGCAGGAATATTTTGCTCCTCCCAACACATAACAAAAAGTGAATAGGGGCTCCGTTTTGCTGCTTGGGGCCTTAAGCAGTTGCTTAGTCTGCTAATGGCTAGCGCTGGCTCTGGTTGTGGTTGCTAGGTCTTAGCACTTGAAATTTCAGGTGTCCCACTTAGTATAGCTTTCAGGAGCATTCTTTTCAGTTGTCATTGCATCACAATCTTTCCCCATCCCACTGTGAGAATGGTTAACTTACCTACCCCTGCTTCATTTGTCTTGCTAGCCAAAGGCTAAAAATTGAAGTCAGAGTCAGTTCTTGATATCTTATAGGGAAGTTTCTACTTTTGTTTAAATTTATTTTGTGCTATAGAGTTGAGAGAGTTTCCCCATGTCAAGGTCTGGAACACTGGACTCCAATTTCAAATTGATTCTACACTGATTTGGGTGGGATTTGAGCAGTGGAACGTTGCCTTGTCCCCAACAAGAGTGATGGTGATTCTTTTCTGCTTCTGAATCATTACCGCTAGAAGACGCAGGATGTTTGAGTGCCTCCACACTGCAGTTTGAATGCTACCCACAAATGGGGAGAGGACGTCCAAGTCTGACCCAGTAGCAGTAGGATGACTTGGCTGCCGGTTGGTGCATACGGGAAGGGCTTAAGCAGCCTGAAGTATGCCACTCAAGAAAACTGCCTTGCTGTTGGGGGCTGTGTCCAAGTCCCCTGCTGAATGGAAATAGAGAAGTCTGATCCAGAGACAAACTCACTTCCCCAAAAATATAGGGAAGTAGAAGTATGGGTGTGGTTATTCAAACTTAAGTGGTACACACTTTCAAAGGCTGACTTGGAGCTGAAATAAGTACAAGTATAAATTAATTGTCATAGAAAAATATTCAACACACAGAGTTTTCTGGTACCATTGAATGTTTAAATAGGTTTTTTATGCTGAAATTAAATAACTTTTAAAGAGTAATGAAATAAAACCATATTTCTGTGTTTTTTTAATTCTAGGAGCACATGATTCTTTGCAGATTTGCAGATCAGACAGCTGTTCAGCTTCCACCCGAACGCAGACTAATAGGTACGCATTTCCACAGATCAGCTGTTGTGTAGAATATATGCACTATATTTAGTGATGGGCTGAGCTTATGATATATGGGAAACACTGGTACATTAATCAATAGGGAATTAAATTGCTGTTTTCTCAGCACACTTACAGCACTGAGTGTTTCTCTTGCTGTATCTTTTTTCACTCTGGTAGTGAAGCATTTTTCCTGGTTGAAGTTTTTAAAATATGAGCTAGAGTATAATTTGACATTTTATTGATCATTATGTCTCTGCACCAGCTCCTTCCCCCTCCATACCCTGAAAAGGGAGAAGACTTCCTGAAGCCAATCTAGCTCCTGTGAAAAGTATTTAGATACTCTGGCAATGGGTGGCAGTATGAAACCCCTAGATATATTAAACATGATATAGTAGTTGGTGATAAATCATTTAAAAAACTCTCTGACAAACATCCAGGGCCAGATGGGAACTGTCCAAGAATTGTGCAGAAAGTAGCAAAGATAGGAATATCTTTAGCAGAGATATTTAAAACTTCTTTGAAATTGAAGGACTTAAGTGACCAGAAAGGAAGTTGCTGTAACCCCTGTATAAAGGGAATTATCAAGGAAAGATACAGGAAGATAGACCTATATACTCAACTTCACTAGTAAGAACAAGCTAGATACATTGGTCAGAGTGCGTTTTTAAAGACTAAGGATAATTAAATCTAGCAGCATTCTGAGAATGAAGCTACTTGGTTAGTGTACTGGCTTCCAACTCCTAGGAAAAAAACCAATAATATGTCTGTGCCAATGTGCAGTTCAGGTTTTAGCTATTTGATGTATTAAATGGTAAGTTATGTTTTTCTGTTTTACATTTTTATATTGTCATGGTATATAATAGCAAAAACTATCTGCAGGTTGAGCATTTCCATGCAATTAATGACCAGCTGGACTAACGTGCATTGGTCTCTCGCTTCCTTCAGCTACTCATTAAGTGCTGGAAAATGTCCTCACCTGTTGGCAGTTATGGCTCAAGTCAGCCATATATTAATTAAAAAGGAGAGGCTAATCCAAAGTAAAGGGGAAGGCTATTACTTTTTTAAGGAAAGGCTTTTACTAGATCCCAGATGCAAATGTCCCCAAAAACATAGATATTCGCTAGGTTGATATCTGAACCTAGATCCACATCTTACAGCTTAAGTCCATGTCTCGTTCTTGTGTAGGGTAGTTACAAATGACAGATGTTCAAGAGTGGACAAAGAATTAGCTTAACTGTGGCAGATGGATGTATCATTCATCTGCAATATTTAATCTTCCAAAGGGAAAAGGGAGACTACAAACTAGTTTTCAAGTTAAAAAAACGATTCAAGCCAAGGTAGGGCAGACACTGTTGGGGAGTGCAGGTAGATATTCTTGGCTCAAAAACACTTATGAAATACGTCAAAGGCAGTAGGAACAACTAATCTAAATACATTTTAAAAAGCTGCACTTACGGTATTCAAGGTATTTTCTATAGTTCAGACTACTAAAGGAAATACTGCAGATTCTGAGATAATTTCCAATTTTACTTAAAAATAGATATGATTGTTTTGCTATCCCTGTTATATTTAGACAGGAAAAAAAAAATGGTCAGGGTTACAGCTGACAATTATACTCCACCCAGTGAGAAGGGTGTCTTCTCTTTTGCTTGTGAGATAGCCATGGGAGATGGGAAGGAAACTGCCAGTTCAAAAGAGAGGGAAGGGACATCAAATGAGCTTCTGTCTGCGTTTTGATACAAAATGTCAGGTGTTTTTGAATCATTTCAACTTTTTGTATGTTCTCTGTCTCATAGAAATTGTACACTTTTCCTCACAAACTTGTTTCCCCAAGAAAAAAAAAACCTCATTGGGATTTCTATTTTAAAATGAACATTATTTTTGTATTCTATTCTATTCCATTAGACTATTCTGTTCTACTGAAAATCTTTATAGGGGTGTGGTTGCTGTGGTTTAAGTCAGACTACATTTGTGTCAGATTCATGTTCTTTTGACAAGACAAGATCAGGTATTGAAAAGCTACATCAAATGCACTTCAGATTTTCTTTTTAAAGAAGCGTTTTAAATGATTGAAAGCATGGAAACAATTTTGGAGGGGCGGGGTGTCTTTTTTTTCTATATTTGTAGATAGTGAGAAAGTGGCTTATTCTGCTTTTTTTTCCAGTCTTTTAAGATTGAGAAAAAATTATATATGTAGTAATGCTTACTGTGGGTCACACAACTTCTGTAAAATAGTACAGGTTTATTGGCTTGTCATGCTGCCCGTGTGACACCAGATAAACACCTCAAACTTAAAGGCCTGGTCACAACAGTTCAGTCTGTTTATCTATCAATGGTGGTTATATAGTACCAATTACTGTCAGGTATCTGTGACTAAAAAACTGTGTGTCAGCTTTTGTGAAATGTACTGTAGTGACTCGCTGATCCCAAATGCATTAAATTGTGTTATTTTATCAAGCCATAGATAAGAGCATTGGAGTATGAAAAGGAGAGACTATAGTACCTTTTGCATCTTGTTCAGGACTTTATAATTATGAATCTTTAATACATCTCAAGATATTGGTGAAACTTTCTTGTAAGGGTTGTGAAACTGCTAAAAGTTCTAACTTTTCTGTGAAGTATCAGTTCAGATAGTTTGGACATAGATAGGAAGCAAATGTATTGAATAACAATCACCTGAAATCTATAAATAAAACAGATGGCTTTGGCTTTATTTTACTATGCTACAAAATTCTAAACCAAGAACAATTCAGTCTTTTCCTCTACAGTTGCTCAGATTTATTCCGAAATGTTTTGAAAATGAAGTTTTTGTTCTGATCTCTAGAAGTAATTAAACTCTATGTAACTGATGAGGGCAGACACATGCATGGCATTAAGCGGCAGTCCGCAATTTGTATTAAACTCTAACACAAGGGAGAGGGCACTACCTGCCACTATCCATGCTCTCCAATACCAGGCATTTAATTGGCTCCAATAGAAGGGTTACAGGGCTCTTTACCATATAATCATAATTGGCATTATGTAGGCTCTAATCATAATTTGCCTTAGGTAGGCTCATAATGCAGGGTAGGCTCTCCTCAGCCTACCCCCCCCCAGTACTCTGCTCTCTCTCAGTGCTAGCTCCTTCCCCCCCTGCAAGGGGGACAGGAGTTGCAGCAGGGTGAGGACCTTGACCCACAAAGGTTCACCTTATCACATGAGCCCAAGGTTGGGGACCATTCATTTTATTCTCTTAACTGTACTGGAAACTGGCTGCAAGTTGCAATGAATAAACAACTCCACCCCAGTACCTCAGTTAGAAATTAAGTGTGTTCCTACTCAACCTCTTTTGGCTTGAACATGCTGCAAGGAAATCAGAAAACTCCCTGGTGCCCTTCCAATTGCCTCACTGCAGAAAAATTCCATCCTGACCTCCTAAACAGGCGATTAGCTAGACCTGCAGCATCTGTCAGGCCAAGTTCCCATTCCTACTTCAGGTGGGTAGAGTGGGCTGTAACGGAGCTGAAAGAGGCTCTGTATGGCCCCTGCATTGGGTTAAATCCTGGGAGCTGGGGAGTGCTGGCCAATCAGCACCCTTCTCCCGCAGCCAGTGGGTTCCAGAGACTCCCATGGGGCGGAGTTACCTACTGTCTCTTGGCGAGTGTCTCCCTCCCTTCTACTAGGACTGTCCCCCTTTCATAACTGGCCCCATCAAGTTCCCCCGCCCATTGATGTGGGTGTGGAACATTTCTGGATCTTGCTGGTGAGCAAGTCACCCTGAGTAAACTTTGTTTTGTTTTATTTTTGTATTTTCTATGGAAATGGGCTAATATTTCTGTTAAACACTTGAAGATTTCCAGATTTTAGACAAGACGTGAAGGAGATTAGGAAAATGGCTATGGCTGATGGGAAGTGGGGACCACCCCTACCCCACCATGAGGAGAGCTGGTGCCAATCTTTCCCTAGTACCAGGAGCCGTCTTTACCTGCCACGTACACGTGATGTATCCCACACCCCGTAATTTTGGGTAATAGAAAAGAACACATTGTGTTTCTCCGTCCATAAAAAAGGATAATAATCCAACCTCTTTGTCATGTGAGGTTTGTGAGGCACACATGTAAAATAATGGTTGCCATACAAATATTAATTATTTAATTAAATAAATAAAAATATAGGTAAAATGGGGGAAAGCAGATTTAGAGATGTGGTACATCTGGATTAGGTTGCTTCTAGATTCTAAGTTATTTACTGCTATGTTTTTCTGACATCACTAATAACTGAACAATGTTCATTAATGTTGTTAATGTCTGGATGATGGGATGGATTGCACCCTCAGCAAGTTCGTGGATGACACTAAGCTGGGGTGAGAGTTAGATATGCTGGAGGGTAGGGATAGGGTCCAGAGTGACCTAGACAGATTGGAGGATTGGGCCAAAAGAAATCTGATGAGGTTCAACAAGGACATGTGCAGAGTCCTGCACTTAGGAAGGAAGAATCCCATGCACCGCTACAGGCTGGGGACCGACTGGCTAAGCGGCAGTTCTGCAGAAAAAGACCTGGGGATTACAGTGGATGAGAAGCTGGATATGAGTCAGCAGTGTGCCCTTGTTGCCAAGAAGGCCAACGGCAAAGTGGGCTGCATTAGCAGGAGCATTGCCAGCAGATGGAGGGAAGTGATTATTCCTTTCTATTATGCACTGGTGAGGCCACATCTGGAGTATTGCATCCAGTTTTGGCCCCCCCGCTGCAGAAAGGATGTGGACAAATTGGAGAGAGTCCAGCTGAGGGCAACCAAAATGATCAGGGGGCTGGGGCACATGACTTACAAGGAGAGGCTGAGGGAACTGGGCTTGTTTAGTCTGCAGAAGAGACGAGTGAGAGGGGATTTGATAGCAGCCTTCAACTACCTGAAGGGGGGTTCCAGAGAGGATGGAGCTAGGCTGTTCTCAGTGGTGGCAGATGACAGAACAAGAAGCAATGGTCTCAAGTTGCAGTGGGGGAGATCTAGGTTGGATATTAGGAAACACTATTTCACTAGGAGGGTGGTGAAGCACTGGAATGGGTTACCTAGCGAGTTGGTAGAATCTCCATCCTTAGATGTTTTTAAGGCCTGGTTTGTCAAAGTCCTGGCTGGGTTGATTTGGTTGGTGTTGGTCCTGCTTTGAGCAGGTGGTTGAACTAGATAACCTCCTGAGGTTTCTTCCAACCCTAATCTTCTATGATTCTTATGCCAAAGGGTACATTTCTTTGTACATCATATGTTTCTACTAAAAATTAAGGAGGTCTTTTAATGTTTCTGTTTTTGTTCTGGTGTTCTAGGAAAACACTGTATGGGGCTGGTGGATCTGGATCGGGCATGGGCTGCAGAAGGAGGCAACTACTCTGTCCAAGTGATGTCCATGGAGCCAGAGAGTTGCTCCCCAAAGAACAACATGGTAGTGGGTGTCCCTATTTAGGTTAAGAGATTTATATTTAATTTTAATTTAGGCATCAATCATGATCAACGCCTGATAACATCCAGGGGTTCAAACTGCTGGGAAGCAGACATCAAACATCCTGAACCCATGGTCTTCAGAAGAGGAAGTAGCAGGAAAAGGGTTGGAAAGTTGGCTGCCAACAGAGCATCACAAATCCTACTTGTAATATGTTATTAAATGACTGCTGCCTTTCATAATGAGAATCCTCAGAAGTGTTCACCTGTCCACAGAGTAATATCCACCAGTAAAGGTTGGAAAAGTTTTGGTTTCATTGCTGGAAAGGTGATTTTCTTTTCAGTACAGCCATCTCCGCTGGTTTTTCACATTTTGAAATTACAACTCAAAACCATGTTTATGTTCACAGGTTGAGTATTTATCTGACAGCAATGTAGGTTTCCAGATGGACAGTAAGAGTTGCTGAATGTTTTGTACTTACATTTGAAAAATCTAGTCACATATTTATGGTGTGACTTTTTATGGGCAGTCTGTACAATAATAGATCGTACATACTGTATGGCATTAGTTGACTTTTTGTTATAAAAAATCTACACTGCTGTAACAGTATTGTTTTTGATAAAGATCCTTGAAATACTTTCTGCATCATTCTACTCATCAAAATACATATTTTAATCTCTTAATTTGTTTTTAACATTTCAAATTTCTTTGGATGTGTGGCATGAGAATTCTGTGCTGAGGAATCTGAAAGAGTGGACAGCCTCTTAGAACAAAATCCTTCTGTTTATCCACTGAACAGACAGACAGAGGCAGACACTGTGTGAGCCTCCTGATTAGAGCTGGATATATGACAGAGTTTTTTGGTTGCTGGCAAAAAAAAAAAAAAAAAAAAAAAGGTTTTGGATTGATTTGAAAATGAAATTATTCAATATTTTTGGTTAATATAATAATAATAGTAACAATAATAATAATTTTGGGTTGAATGAAATGTTTTATTTGTCCTGAATTGAAATGTGGTGTTTCCATTTTGAGCATCTAATGTTTTTAGTAAAATTAAAGGAAATTTTTAAACAAAAAGTAATTTTGAATCAAAAGATCAAAATGTTTCATTCAAAAATGTCAAAACAAAACATTTAGATATTTTAGATATTTTTTAAACAAAATAATTTTGGCAAAATTGACATGAATTCACAAAATGTGTTTGTTGCTGACTATGCATTTTTCACCAAAAGAGATACCTACCTATGCCTGATACCTCACTACTTACCTTGGCAAGGATTGCTATTCATCTTAGATTGAGAAACTCGTTGTCAGTGCTGGCTGATGTCTGTGCTGTTCCTAAAACAGAGTAATGGTTATATTTGGAAATGCTGAATTTTTATCTGTCATCTTCACTTATTTTTACTAAATTTAAAATGTGTAGACAGATGCATTATGGGAACCCTGTGAAAATATCTCCCATATATATGTTACAGCAGTTGTTCTGAAACTAGGGGCGCCACTTGTTCAGGGAAAGCCCCTGGCGGGCCGGGCCGGTTTGCTTAACTGTTGCGTCCACAGGTTCGGTCGATCATGGCTCCCAGTGGCTGCAGTTCGCTGTTCTCAGCCAATGGGGGCTGCGGGAAGTGGCGCAGGCCAAGGGACGTGCTGGCCACCCTTCCCGCAGCCCCCATTGGCCTGGAGTGGTGAACCGTGGTCAGTGGGAGCCGCAATCAGCCAAACCTGCGGACGCAGCAGGTAAACAAACGGCCCTGTCCGCCAGGGGCTTTCCCTGAACAAGCGATACCCCTAGTTTGGGAACCACTGTGTTACAGTAAAAGGAAAATGAACCTCTTGTGTAGTAGCATCTTTATATCTTAATTTAAATTAGTAGCATCATTCATTGACATTAACACAAATCAAAATAGAATATAATGAATTTGCTTGACAGGTTTACTGATTTGGTGCATTTATGAATTTTGAAATTTGTTAATTTAAAATATAACTAAAGTTTTGTCAGTGTGGCTATCACCTTAACTCTCAATGAGTGTTGCACACGAATCTACACGATGTTTGCAGAGATGGGGAAAGGAAAGCCATCCTCTGAATTTTTTTCTATTTTATGGTTACATCTCCAAAGGGTCTAGGTGTCCTTCTGTGTGAATGGCAGTGGAAGCCTACATGCTGCTTCATTTAGAGATGCAGGCCTACACAAGCAGATATAACTTCATACCTGCATCTTGAATTTTTGACTACACTATGATGCTTTTACACTAACTTCTTGACAGGTCAGGGAAGGAAGTGTGATCTTATTCTTGTATCATTCTAGTAACAGCAAAGAAACTGCACATTGTGGGCTGAGAATCTAGCTCAAAATATATAACAGCATCCGATGCCTCCTGTAATTTCTCAAGCATACTCAAACAGAAGTTAGTTTTAGAGGCAGCAGTAACTTGTTCCAAGTCTGAATACCATCTCAGTTAAATTCACTTCAGCTGAATCCAGGAATAAAGTGTGGAGAGAGGAAATTTGTTATTTACTGCATGTTGCACAGAAGGAAGGACTCACCAGGGTAAGTCACACGGTGCAAGCTCCATTTTGTCTACTTTAGAGGCTTGCATCAGAGAGAGACATCTATCTAGGCAAGCCCTATGCTGTTGGTTTTAAGCCTGGTGATTGCTAAGAGGTGGATTTAAGGAGTAGACTTTGCTGGTCACATTTGTCTAGTATCCTACTGTAACAGATGGTTTTCTATGAACCTACATTTATAATTTGATATCATACTTATAAAATCTCTGGAGTTTCTATTTGAATAACCTGTCATTTTGTCTTGGATCCATCAATAAGCAAGAAGGGGCTGGGGCTGGGAGCTAACATTGAGTTAACATCTGCAGACATCTGCCTAGGAGATGGCCATTGAATAAAAGGAAAAAAGAACAGTAATCCTAGGAAGCAGGGGAGATAATTCTGGGCAAACATCAAGGTAGTCATCTGTGTGCGGGTGTCTTTATTTCTGCCCCTTTTCTTTCTGTGTTTCTGTTATGTGAGTTAGCTGCTTTCTAAATCTCTCAATACATTTTAGCATTGCTGTATTTATGTGGAACTAATGCACAAATGCATACATCCTGGGTGCGGGCAATATGCCTCCTTACTATCTTCTTAATTTAATCTTAATGAAATGCATGATGATGACATTGATATTGTTCCATTAAACTGATCTAGTAGTTAATTATGAAAGACACATATGTTGTCAAATTATTTATTAGCTATTTCTACAGTGATGCATGTAAAACATTTTGTTCGTGGGGCTGCAAAAATTCTTGATTGGGATTTTTTCCAGGCACGTGAATGCTTGACTTCGAGTTAGTTGTCTGATGGACCTCTGGAACATGTTTTCAAAAGTAGTCTTATGGAATCAATAGCAGAAATGGCACTTTGGATACCAGACTTCAAAGGATTAATATGATATTGTAATATAATGATATAACTGTGACAAACAGCAGGTCCTGCCAAGAGGCGCAGTTATTCTCATTGTAAAAAAAATGAATCTTGTTTCTTATACAAACAATCTACTATAACTGTTTTTCAGTTAAGATTTTTGTTTGGGATTAGTGAATATGCTCTGCCCATGATTTCCGTTCTTCATTTATTAGAACCATATTGAACTAGAAATGTGTTGTTCCTTGAAAGGTTATTGGATACCTAAGGTGACAGTCCATCACTTTTGCAAATGTTCCTAAATCTTTTCTGTAAGCACAGATAATAGTAAAGTTGAAAATTCCATATGTGATTTTTACAGCAACCATGTTTTTGCCCATGAACCTGTGATCATTGTGTATGATTCCATGTTTGCTGGTGTGTGACTCAATCTGAGTTCTTCTAGATCAGTGGTTCTCAACCTATTTATCATTGTGGGCCCCAGATTGAGAACCACAGCGCCCCCCCCCGCCCCTCCCCACATAGCCCCTGACAGATCCCTATGCCTAGCGCCTCCCGCCCAGAGACCCCTCCACAGGGTGGGGCCAGGAGCAGACTCCGACCCCGTGGGGCCAGCTGGCAGCCCTGGACACCTGCCATGTCGGGCCGGACAGCAGCCCAGACCTGGGCGGCGGGAACCTGGATCCTGTCGCGTGGCCCAGCAGTCTTTAGCACACAGCTGGGCCACAGCTATGTGCTAATTGGGCTGCATGTGGCCTGCGGACCACAAATTGAGAACCGCTGCTCTAGATTATCCCCAGATTATTACTTTGAAAAGAATGAAGGCCATTAATAACATTTTACCTATTTACAAGGCTAGCTTTTCAACAAAAAGGAGGCACACAAAAACACATTCCACATACAGAAACTTTCACTGAAACGATCAGTGGCTTTCATGGGTTAAATTCAGTAGTCTCTAGCAAGTTCCAAAATTATACCAAAACATTAAATGAAGCTTTAGGTCTCCTAAATGAATAACTGATTAAAGTTATATGCAAAAAGTGAAGCTGAAAACTTTTTTCATTTGACTTTTAATTATCTCTCTTATTGACTCCATAGTTAAGGGTGTAAAAAGCTGCCCCTTCCCCCAATCCCTTGTTCCACTCAAAATGATTGAAAATGTTTGAAAATTCTCCCGGTTAATCTCAGGCTTGAGGAAACATATTTTGGGTAAATTAAAATAAATCACTCAAACCATTTTTGAGTGGAAAAGTGACAGGCTTCTGACTTTATAATGTGTGTCAAATTGTTTATTTGCTAACTGGGAATTGAAAACAAGCATGGGCTCAAGAGTTTAAATTTGTACATACTTTCTTATTTCCTTAGAACTAGTGGTTGAGATGAGATCATTTGGAGCAAAATTGAACAGTTTGAGGTTTTTCTGTTAACTGATTAAACAGTCAGTGATTCCAGAGATTAAATTCTTCATTGACTCTTTGGCCCTCACCCATTGGTCTGTTTTGTCTACTTGTTGCATATTGTTATAAGCCTTGATTGTGAACCTCTCTAGGTCAAGGGCTGTCTTTTTTACTAGTTTGTACAGCACCTACTTCAGTGTGGCCTGATGCTTGCTATGGGGTCCCTACGTGATACTAATACAAATAATGAATACCAATAATATTAATTAGTGGTCATTCTAGTACTAACCTATTAAGTAACTAACTTAATAAAAATAAGTTTCTAGGCGTTGTCCAATATCCTTCAGAAATGTAAGCCAGGAACCAGAGTTGAAAGTTTGCCAAAACTCTGTCTTGTTTATCAATCACAGGCCCTGAGCCATTAACCTCCAATACTCCTCATGCATTCCTGCTTCAAATAGATATCATCTTCTATCCTTCCCCTGTCCAGTGCACTCCCCATATGGCTTTGGTAGCTTCCCTGCTAAAGTCACAGGGATAAACTGTCAGTGTCGCTGTAGCTCACGAAAGCTTATGCTCAAATAAGTTGGTTAGTCTCTAAGGTGCTACAAGTACTCCTTTTCTTATTCCTCCCTCTGGTTTTAAGAGTTAGAACAGTACTATTCAGTATATACGATGGGTGAAATCCTGGCTGCATTGAAGTCAATGGCAAAACTCCCATTGGCTTTAATGGGACCATAATATCACCCTTTGACTTTAAACAAACGAGATGTTAAATTAACAAAGGATTACAAAGAACACAGAATTTCCAATAAGGAGCTAAAAGCATGTGTGAATTGTTGCAAAGTGTCTTGACTAAATGGCATCACCCAGAAACCCTCTCCCCTTAAACAAACAGGTTGCCAAGACTAATAGTGAAAGAGGAGAGGAAAATGGCCCTGGAATGCAGCGGAACTGGAAAAAATGGTATGAACCCAGAACAAGCTCTCAGCACGGTCACAGATGGCTGAATCTGGTAAAAAGTATGAGATACCAGAATGGAGCAGACACCCAAGCAACATGGGCCATTGCTCACACAAGCACCAAGGCTAATGTGTAACACAGTGACAACCTGGAGAACACAGCCAGCAACTGTGTACAGAGTGTGGCCAAAGCAAATAAGACACAAGCACACAGTGGAAAGTCAATAATGTATTAACAATTCCTAGCTATTTCACAGATCGATCATAAAATAATCTAGGGGCATACATATATTACATTGTATTGCAACTCTGTTTAACCAGATCTTCCATAGAAATCTCATAAAATGACCATCATATCTACCAATTCAAGGACACAGATGCACATTGCACAGAGCCCAACTTCAGCTCACTTTTTCTGTGGTGATGTCTGGGATTGTAAGATACTACAAGACAGGACAGTGTCATTGTTGATCCACTATGTATGCACACTTCCTCTGCCAGCTCTAGTTCATCATGATTATCTGGCAACAACATCATCATTATCTGATCTGACAGCACAGAAATAATTTAATGCTGTCCCTGTTATGTTATGTTGTTATGCCTACTGTTGTGTTTATCACACCCTCTTTTCAGTGCATTTGCCCTCTCAGAGCATGGTTAGCTCCTCATTATCACCTTGGTTGATGTGCCAAGGTTACCAGTTTTGGTGCTAATTATCCTCTTCTGGTACTAAAAATGCCTTCTTTGTCCAACTTGAGTTACACAGTGTAATTGGACAATCGAGCCCTATCAGGTTTTTTGTTTGCGCACTAAAACAATTTAGATTTTCAGGCAGCGATACATGTAGCTATGAAACTGAGATTAAATTGATGAAAAACTAAAGTCTCATAGACATAAAAGCCTTAGGATACAGTGCATAGAAAAGAAAAGGCATTTCCGCTTCCTAGCTATGTATATCACACTTGCTGTAATTTAAGTCTAATTTCAGAAAAGCTCTTTGACAGTCTGTCTGTCTGTTTACTGTAATGCATCAACATATTTAGTTCATGTTAAAATTCCCACCAAACTACATAGGTTGTAATTTCATCTGCAAAGTGGTGGTGTGCTTTTTGAATAGTGGTTGTGGGGGGCGGTTTCTTCTCACAGTACATGTTTTCTAAGCCAAATTTCATGCCATGAATATTTTTTTAATTGTTAACAGTTTTTCTAAGTATTAAAAGCCTGATTTAGTTTAGGATAACACATCCATGTACTTGTAGGGCACTGTATTTTATTTTAGCAAGTCATTTTGTTACTTAGCAATCATAATTTGTAACACTTTTAAAAGTATTTGGTTGTTGCTATTTGTGTATATTATTTTCAGACTGGTTTCAGAGTAACAGCCGTGTTAGTCTGTATTCGCAAAAAGAAAAGGAGTACTTGTGGCACCTTAGAGACTAACCAATTTATTTGAGCATGAGCTTTCGTGAGCTACAGCTCACTTCATCGGATGCATACCGTGGAAACTGCAGCAGACTTTATATATACACAGAGAATATGAAACAATACCTCCTCCCACCCCACTGTCCTGCTGGTAATAGCTTATCTAAAGTGATCATAAGCTATTACCAGCAGGACAGTGGGGTGGGAGGAGGTATTGTTTCATATTCTCTGTGTATATATAAAGTCTGCTGCAGTTTCCACGGTATGCATCCGATGAAGTGAGCTGTAGCTCACGAAAGCTCATGCTCAAATAAATTGGTTAGTCTCTAAGGTGCCACAAGTACTCCTTTTCTATTTTCAGACTGTAATTCGGATTTGACCAGGAGGCTTGTAGAAGACACATTTTAAAAAGAGAAGAGAAAGTTATTCTCATGAGTGTCTCTTAGCCTACCATGAACTGATACCAACCTTACACTGGAAGTCACAATCCATAATGATTATATACTCCAAATTCCAAGTTATATCAGTAAAGCTGTTATACTTATAAGAAGCACACGGGATCTTTGTAGGGAAGAAGGCAGCACGCTGCATTTATGCTTTTCAATCTCTCTCTCACACGCACACAGTCCTGCCCAGTTGATGTTTATAGTTACCAGTCCAGAGTCTGGATCAATCTAGTGGCCTGCCAGATTGGTTGCAGAGGGGAGCAGGGTTTTGTCGGTCGCAATCCGATGCTCCTGGAGTGTGGCAAGACAAACCCAAAGTCCCATGGCAAAGCACCCTGTTCTTATAGTCCTTTTTCTCTGTTGAAGTCTATACATTTTGCTGTGTCAGTGTCTGACCGGTTACTCCTTGTTTGGTGTTAACATTCCAAAACACCTCTGAGAGGGTCATCCTGTCCTGGTTTCGCTTTAATCAATTGTCTTAGGGGTGCCAGCCTTCACCTCAGGGTTCTCAGTTTGCCCTTCATCAATCATGGATACGCGTTGATGGTTCTTTGGGGTCAACAAATCTTGATAAGTGTCTTCGCTCCTCCTTTCTTGATCATCTGGTTAACAATGGCCTTCGCACCTTATCTTTTCCTGATCCATGCATTCCTTATTCACACAAGCAGTCTCTTACAGAGACCAAACAGTTTTTTACAGAGACTTTGAGAATACAAACAGTAGTATTTTATATCGAGCAAAAAGGCATTGCAAATTAAACCTTGCTAAGTTTTACAATCAATAACCAAGACAATTTACATTGAGACCCAGGCCTTCAATGTTCCTCTAACCTACTTAACATAGACACAATACAGAATCCTGTCTCTTACTAACTAAACCTTAAAACAACGAAAGAGGGCCCAATTTGTAATGGATATGGGAAAACAGAATCTCATAGTCCCAGAGGGTCATTCCTTTCTGCTATTCACATGGGGTGGCTAGCAGGATGAAATCAAATTATACATTAATTCTTATAGTGCAATTCTAAAATCATGCCCCTACAAAGCTGAAATGGAAACATCTCATATATACATCCTTAGGCTAATAAAAATTAACACAGAAACAGTACATTACAGTATGTGAAAGACTTAAGAAACAACTAAGACAAAACATGCAAAAGAAACATGTAAAATATATGTTGCAGAAAATTGCAAAAGCATTACATGTCACCCTTGGAGAGTTCTTGAGAGAAGTGATGGGACAGTAAATCCATCCCCAATGGCAGTACTGTGACCCACTGTGTGGAAAACCCAATCCAGGCTTACGTTCCCCTCAAGGAGCATACTCAGTCCCTTGGAGGAAGGAATTAAAGAATGTGTCACACAATAGCGACTCTTCTGTACTCTGAAAGAGAGGCATTGATGGACTCTAAAGGTTCCCCAGGCTTTGGGTGAACATGTTATGGCTAAGATATGAGGTCTTAATGTGAAATGTGTTTAAGCAAGGAGGAAATGGATGGATTTTCATGGTTAAGTTATAAATGTGGAAGAGTCTGGTATTAAAATGTCATATCTATGGATAATGAAGAAAGCCAGAAAGCAACTGCTTTTCCATTGAAGAGAATCTTTCAAATGTACTGCATGACCTTTATGCTGCCAGACAGCTGAGATCACATGAGGTGAGGTGCTTCTTGTATATGGATTGGAGGTGGGAGGGAGGGAAGTTGTTTGAGAGGAACGCTCTCTAGCAAAGCTCAGCTTTACTGATTTTCATTGTGCATTTAAAAACATAGCTTTCTGCGATTTGCTGGACTATGGTCAGTAGTGGGTTATTTATGTCTGTTGGAGTTGGAACAGTGAGAAGGGCTGCTTATGCAGTTTTATAACTAGATTTATTTAAGATCTGGTTGTATTCAGTCTGTCATGCATGCAGATGCAATGGCACATTAAAGATTATTAAATAAAATAATGTATATGCATTTTAACAGCTTACATCCAATGGATCTTCTTACAGTTTTACAAAGAAAATATCCCAAAAAGATGATCTGTGGTAACATCGCCAACATAGTGGATACCGTGGCATCATATGGAGTGAAGTCATGAGCCTGAGGTCCTAAAAAGAAGAAAAAGGTAAAGAATAAAAGAATTGTATATAGTAAACATATGTTTTTTTAATAAAATGCAGACTTAGTCTGTGGAACTCACTGCCACAAGATATCATTGCGGCTGAATTCTTGGCAGGATTTTTAATAAGGAATAGTCTTTAAGGATATAGAACATCCACTGTTACAATAGATAGGCGAACAGAATTATGAGGGATATAAGTCTTCATGCTCATACTGGAAGTGGTTGGCTATTTCACAACTGTCTATTACAAAGATTAAGGGACATGTCTTTGAAGCAGGGCACTAGTGCTGGCTGCTGTTGGAGATAAACTACTGGACTAGATGGACCATGGTCTGATCCATTGCGGCAATTCCGGTGTTCTGTTCTTTGTAATGCCCCTCTAATTGGAGCCTACAGTAACGGATCCTTTTTTTTTTTTTAAACTGTGCTGCTCCCTGTTAATGTACTGTAATTTTTGAACGGCTAACATTCTCTTCATGTACCTCAGCATAGATCGTAGATTCTATTTATGGATGGATATTAGCTTTCATGCTCCAATTGTTAGAGTTCGTGAACTATAATATATGTTATTACGGTAGGATGGAAGCTATGAGAGTGTAGCAGACTGGCAATAATTCTGGAATTTTTAATTTTTTTAATAAAGGTTCATTCAACAAGAACTACTCAAAAAGAACATTATGTGTCTTCAGCTAGCGGCCAGTAGTTACAATAGCTGCATGCAACTGTGCACATTATTTTTGCATGCTCCTAGCGAATATGTACGAATGCCTATAATATGTGTACACGTTATGATGTCCAACTGCCTGTGTATATGTGCAAATACCCATTTTAGGTCTGTGCATGTTGTGTTGTAAATTTTTCTACTCTGCTGCAAAAGAGCATCCCTCCAATGGGGCACGTTTGGCAATTTTTTAAAAGTACATGTATAAATAAAGAGAGTTGTCAATTACACCAATATCAAATAAAATAACCCAGCAAATAATAATTAACCTCTCTACAAAATCCCAACCAGACTCTCATCCCTGCATTGGCCAGTCTTATTCAATACCCATGTCCTTATGGGCAAGGCAAAAAAGATGTTCCTTGCCGCAGGCTAACGAATTCAAGTTGTTGTGGACTAAGGGTAGAAACAAGTTCTGTAGGCTCAGCAACCTAATGGATAATTGCTTCTCTGTTTTACCACTAGATTTCAAATTTAGACTCCTCTACTGACCTCCATACTGCAACTGTATGTCAGAGAGAGAGGCAGCCTGTTAGATAAGTGGGTCTCAGGCCAAACAGGACTTTGTACATCAAATCCAACATCTTAAAATCAACCCAGAAACCAATAGACTGATTGTGGAGCACAGATTTAATATATTCACAAAAAGAAATGGCTTCAAATTCTGAATTGTGTTCACGCAGCCACAGGGGACTGCACGGAATTCTGTATCTTGTGTAAGCACTGAACAAATAATAGTTCAGAGGCTGGATACGGTCACACACATGCCATAATTGCCTGAACATATTACACATTCTTCTGTGATCTTATGTATAATCTTATGAGGAATTATGGGTTGGCCGTTAAAGCAAGAGACTAAGTGTTGACGAGAGCTGGGCATGAAACAGTTTTCCCATCCAATGAATATTTTTGAGTATTTGATTTTTTTCCTCCCATTTTTGCTTCTGGATGAAACTGAGACTTTCTGAAGTTTTTTGATAAACTTAAGTGTTTGCAATATGCTTGTGATCCTCTACTAAAAGCGCTATGTAAATGCTGCTGTAAGTATTGTTGTTATTATTATTATTCACAGTTAACCTATAGTGATCTCACTGAAAATAGTAGATATTGATTCTGATCTCCGTGAAGTCATTGGTAGACTTCATTGAGTGTTGGGTTAGGCTCTAAAACCACAAGATTATGCCCTGCTCATGTAACAGTGTCCCAAGATCTCAATCATATCCCTAAACATTGACCATGGCTTATAGAATAGCCATATTTTAGTGTCTTTTCCAATGGTCTGTATCTCTTGACAATGTAGCACTCTTGCCTTTGGGGTCTGCAGTGCAAACAGTGGTCTGAGTCCCAACATAACTCTTGAATATACAGTCATTTTGGTGCAGTGGAGTCTACAGGCTACCATTAGAGCAACATTGACATCAGATGAGCAGACTTTATAATAGAATAGTCTACAGCAGTGGTTCTCAAAGCCGGTCCACCACTTGTGCAGGGAAAGCCCCTGGCGGGCTGGGCCAGTTTGTTTACCTGCTGCATCCACAGGTTTGGCCAATCGTGGCTCCCACTGGCCACGGTTCGCTGCTCCAGGCCAATGGGGCTGCGGGAAGCAGCGCAGGCCAAGGGATGCGCTGGCTGCCCTTCCCGCAGCCCCCATTCGCCTGGAGCAGCAAACCGCGGCCAGGGGGAGCCACAATCGGCTGAACCTGTGGATGCGGCAGGTAAACAAACCGGCCCAGCCCGCCAGGGGCTTTCCCTGCACAAGTGGTGGACCGGCTTTGAGAACCACCGGTCTACAGCTCTGTTATTGCCCAGTAAGGGACTACAGAGTATTCAGTATCTATATCTGAATATAAAGAGTTAAACAACATGTTTTTAAAAAGGCACATTTTCCCTGAATATGGCCCTCTGGTTGCATTAATGACATTGAATTTTGTCATTAAGTAATCTGAACAGAAGCTTCTCTTTATATTGGAGGGTAGCTTTAGCCAAATACTCACGTTGCAAGTAGATTTACAGCCCTTACATATAGGGATAATAGGATTTCAGGATAAATTACCTGGGCTATTGAATGCAAATCAAGACTTCCTATTTTTGCATGTGGGTATTCAGCTAATTCTTTGACTGTTACATGCAGAGGTTGGTTTAAATGTTCAGGCACAGAACACCACCACTATGATTTTCATGAAATATGGACCTACTTATCTGTTATATTAAAAAAAAAAAGGGGGCAAAGGAAGAGCCAGTGCAATGCAGAAAAGACCAGTACCAAAGCTAAGAATATAAGAACGGCCATACTAGGTCAGACCAATGGTCCATCTAGCCCAGTATGCAGTCTTCCGACAGTGGCCAATGTCAGGTGCTTCAGAGAGAATGAACAGAACAGGGCAATTATTGAGTGATCCATTCCTTGTCATCCAGTCCTAGTTTCTGGCAGTCAGAGGTTTAGAGATACCCATAAAATGAGGTTGCGTCCCTGACCGTCTTGGCTTATAGCCATTGATGAACCTCTCCTCCATGAACTTATCTAATTCTTTTTTTTAACCCATTTATACTTTTGTCCTTCACAACATCCCCTGGCAAAGAGTTGACTGTGTTTTGTGTGAAGTACTTTCTTAGTTTTAAACCTGCTGCCTATTAATTTCATTGGGTGACCCAGAGGAAATAATACTTCCCTATTCATGTTCCTCACCCCATTCATGATTTTATAGACTTCTATCATATCCTGCCCTTAGTTGTTTCCTTTCTAAGCTGAACAGTCCCAGTCTTTCTTTCTCTCTCACCCCCCCTCCCCCCATATGGAAGCTGTTCCCTACCCCTAATCATTTTTTGCTCTTCTCTGTACTTTTTCCAATTTTAATACATCTTCTTTGAGATAAGGTGACCAGAACTGCCCACAGTGTGGATGTACCATGGATATATATAGTGGCATTAGATATTTTCTGTCTTTCCATCTATCCCTTTCTACTGATTCCCAACATTCTGTTAGTTTTTTTTGCCTGGTGCTGCCCATTGAGTGGATGTTTTCAGAGAACTATCCAAGATCTCTCTCTTGAGTGGTAACAGCTAATTTTAGACTCCATCATTTTATATGTATAATTGGGATTATGTTTTCCAATGTGCATTACTTTGCATTTATCTATATTGAATTTCATCTGCCATTTTGTTGCCCAGTCACCCAATTTTGTGACCAATGACCAGTTTTTGTGAGTTATTTAATCACTTCATTTAAAGCTATTTTAAAATCTATTTAGTTGTCCTCATTAACACCTAATTTTTGAGTGGCCAACCCCTCCAAAATTCATAGCTTTTGTTAAGTAATGTAACTTTTCTGTAAACATTGTCTACTTTTCATGTGAGTGCAGGTAATTCCTTTCATTGTAGAAAAGTGGAAAATGCTCCTTTGTTTTAGTGATCTTCCAGATTGTAAAATTTATTCTCTGTGCCCTCAGGCTCGACCCATCCAGAAAAGGAGGCCTTTACTCTCCCTAAGGATGACTGACAAGCAAGATTAGGTAGCTGTTGTAACAAATGGATAAAACCAATAAAATCAAAGCTGAACTTGACCCCGTGATGCTGAATGAAAGTAAATAGCAATAAGAGGCAAATAGGATAAATTAGTGGCCTGAACCCTGAGGCCCCTTCCCGCCCACCTCCCCTGCCCCTGCTTTGTGCTGCTGTTATAGTGCAAAAGGGAGTGGAAAGCAGCTGGATCCCCTAAGTGGGTGCTGCAAAATGTCTGAAAACCCACCTGCTTCCTGAAGCTTTTCAGCAATTCAATAGAACACTGTCCATATGTCTGCTGTGCAGTTAGACACCTGTGGCTGACCCATACCAGTGAACTCAGGCTTGCAGGGCTCAGGCTAAGGGGCTGTTTAATTGTGATGTAGAGGTTCAGGCTTGGGCTAGCCAAGGGATTGCTCATGTGCATAAAGTTAGGTACATGCTAAATGTTTGTAGTATTGGGACCCAAGATCATTAAAAAAAACATTGGGGAGCGGGGAAAAAAATCCAATTATTAGCATGGTTTCCCTCTTTTACAATACAAGGTGCACCTCTGACGCTATATAAATAGGTTTTCGCTGATCTTTGGCTTTATTCCTAATTTTCTTATTTAAAAATCTATTTGTGTTCTCCCTATAATTTCACTACCATTAGCCTTTTTAGAAGCAGAAACTGGGAATTTCACAAGTCTGTCATTCTAGCCTCCTGAGGAGCAGACAACATTCTCTAGCTAAACTCTAAGAGAACATAAGAATGGCCATACTGGGTCAGACCAAAGATCCACCTACCCCAGTATCCTGTCTTCCAACAGTGGCCAATGCCAGGTGCCCCAGAGGAAATGAACAGAACAGGTAATCATCAGGTGATCCATCCCCTGTTGTTCATTCCCAGCTTCTGGCAAACAGAAGCTAGGGACACTATCCCTGCCCATCCTTGCTAATAGCCATTGATGGACCTATCCTCCATAAATTTATCTAGTTCTTTTTTGAACCCTGTTATAGTCTTGGCCTTCACAACATCCTGTGGTAAAGAGTTCCACAGATTAATTGTGCATTGTGTGAAGAAATACTGCCTTTTGTTTGTTTTAAATCTGATGCCAATTAATTTCATTTGGTGCCCTCAAGTTCTTGTGTTATGAGAAGGAGTAAATAACACTTCCTTCTTTACTTTCTCCAGAACAAAATGACACCTCATTGTTTGGACTGTTTCCCAGTGTCTTCAGGAACTGACATCTTTGTAAAGTTAAAGGTCCTTTTTACCAATTTGCTGATTCTTCCTTATTCAGATTTCTGCAATATATTTTGAGAGTTGTCTGGACAGTGGTTCTCAAACTCTTTCATATTGCAGAACACTTTCTAAGGTTGAGGGAGATCTTTTCATGGGCACTTTTCCCTTTCCATCTTCCAATCCTAATACCTTGCTATAGCTAACCTGCATGGTTACATTCAAAAGTATTAGTATTAAGGAGAAAATAAACTCAATTAAATATGACAAGTGGCAGCGGCATGGCTATTTCTCCCTATTATGTGTCAGTGCTCTCTAGCTCCTCTCCCTTTCTGTAGTATTTTATATATTAGTTTATATTAGTTAATTCCAAACCTCCTCATGCTAGCTGATATCCCTACTGCTCTATCCATGACACTTTACAATCTGAACTTTTCTTTTATTTGCACCTCTCCAATTTTGGTGCCATCCGCAAACTACCTTTTTTGGTTTTTTAAATATTCCATGGACTTGTTCCATCTTTTCTCACAGCCCTTCCCTTTCTGCTCTTCTCACTCCCCACCTTACCACCAGCATCAACACCTTGTTGTCTACTCCCAGATATCTCCTTATCCCTCCCCAGAATTCCACATTCTTGGTGAAAGACATCCTCTGTTGCTCTACCTCAAAGCCCCAATTCAGCCAAGGCACTTAATACGTGCCTAACTTTAGGCATGTTACTACTGAATCAGTCCCCAACTTTTCCATCTCCTCTCAAATCTCATCTTAAAGCATATCTTTCACCCTAGCCTATGCCTCTTACTTTTCTCTCTTTCTGTTATCTAATTATCTGTGATATTTACAATAATTCTATAAATTTTTTTGAAGGCACAGTTTTAATAAAAAAACAGAATATAAAACAAAATTGTATCAAACTATATTGTTTTAATAGAATAAGAGAGAATTGGCAGCGAGTGGTAGCTTCATATGCAAAGCTGCAGATAACCCTACAGCTGCATCATTTCCATTTGTGCTGAGCACTTAAACCCACCTTAAATCTATGCCAGCCTACTGTCTCTCTCAATATATTCTAGAGACATGAATTTTATGAACATTTTAAAGTTCCTTAAATCGTTGCTAATGAAAACAGCAAACAAAATCTTGAGGTGCACAGTAATTTATGTAAGACTCTAAAAAAGGTTGTGGAATTACTGACATGCTTTTCGACTTTAATCCAAAAGCAAACTGATCAAATAGCTTTATATGAAATAGATTGGAATATACTTGTCTAAAATATGCTTGCTTTACACCCTAAAATCATACATTCAGCTCCTCGATTGGTCTAAATTTGACTTCAACTGAGCTATTCTAATTTATAACATCTGGCCCATTACGTTTACCCCAGGATCCTGCCAGACTGTCACAATTAAAGGAATTAGAATCAAAGTACTATCAGACAACTCAGCTAAAATACCTACTGGGTTGCCTATCTCAAACATCTTTTTTTTCCCCTGGTTAGGCATTTTATTGCACCCATCATGGTCATATATAGGTGCCATACATACTTTTTTTAAAAAAAAACACGATAAATTCTAGCTGAAAGAACTCTATGGCATGAATGCAAATGGAACTTATCAAAACTATATACAGGTAATTGAAATCATTGTCCTTTAAAGAACTTCCAGAAATTAAAACAGATCTAAACAAAGGAATGGGTCATTAATCCCATAAATATCTCGAAACTCACAAATAGGAAAATGAACACCAACATTGCTCTTTCTTGCCTGCTAAGCGTCTTTGACATCCCAGAGTTTAACCTGGGTTTTCCACACAATACCAAAGCTGTATAGAAACAGGCAATTTAATATAATAAGACCAACTTTTTTGGAATGCTAGCCTAAACTCACTTGACTCGGTAGCTCTATCGGTAGATAGAGGAAACTATCAAGAACAGGGGCCTGATTTTTTACTTTTGTGGCACTGACTTTACACTCGTGTATCTCCACTGGGGCCAATGGAGTTACATCACTTTAAAGTGAATGAAACAGAGTAGAAAATAGGGCTCCAAAGTTTTACAAATATCTTCAGGTGCAGCATTATCTCTTTGCCAGAACTCATAGCAGCCCATGAAATACACCAAAAGAACCAGACTAAAGACTGGAACTAAGTCCTAGGTCACACAAAAATATGACATTCTGTAGATGTCTCTCTAGGTGTTTTAACCAAGTTTGTTGCTAGAAAGATACTAATGCCATTTCCATGACCAATTTAAACAAGGCATAAACATATTAGAAAATAATTTTAAAAGACCATACTATAGCTAATGCTATCATATAGCATGATTCTGTAAATCATTTTACATTTGTCTATGCCTGCAATTAGCCAAGTATTTCTTGCTGCAAGGAATTTATATCTATTTAACGGATGATAAGGTTGGATTCATTGGGTGCTTTTGTCCAGGAATAAATATAATGTCTGTCTGGCTGTTTTGGTCAGTTTTGCTTTCTAAGATTCTTGAGAAGCTCAAGGAGTTCTGACTTGTGAGCTGGACTCATGCCCCAATGGCTTATTAAATTCAAACAGTGCGGGAGGGCTGGTGTTAGGTCCATTGCTGGCTAAGATAACATTTGGGCAGCCTGCCAGCTCCCTTCAAATGAGTTGCCATTAGAACCATGCTCAAGAACATGTCTTCATGTTGGAGATCTCACCAGTTATTATCCCCTTATTGTTTTAGTTAAGGTTACTGAGAAGGGGTTGTGGTGCTGCAAGTTTGGCTTCATCTGAGGTTTCTTGATCCCTAACAGTCTGCCAGGTAGCTTGGGTATGACAGAGACCTGCTATTGCTGTTGGGCTTCTTATAAAAAAAAAATCTACTAGTTATGGGTAGTCGATAGTGATCGGGAATCCAGGATGGTTTTTTGTCTTTTTTTTAAGGCTCTGTAAGTAGCTTTTCATATAGTTGAACATAAAGTTTTGGGGGTTTTCTTTACTCACCTATGGACCCTTACTGGATTATGAATTACCAGGCAAGAGAGTGCAGTGTTGATGTTCAGGGATTTGGTATGTATGTATGGTATGTTCTCACTTTACTGATAAATCACTGCAGGAGGGGGGGCAGTGTTGGATAATTGCTCATGAGCCTTGATGGCTCCCTTGTACCAGGGTTCCAGTCTGTCAGCTCTTCTGTACAACACGTATATGAGACTACCGGGGGGTGATAGTGAGATGATTTGGGCTACAGTGCCATCATTCCATAGATGATGCATAACTTGGCATTTTTTAATTTAATTTTTTTAAAATTAAAATTAAAAAAAGATCTCGTATAGATGCACTGTGTAAAATGAGGCATTGAGATCCGTATGAGGAATTTCAATATCCGATAGCCTGAAGGCTTATAAGAGCCATACAAGACTCATTACATTATGGGAACAACAGGACTCCACGATTATGTAGAAAGCCCTGTTACAGAAGCATGACTAAACCCTGCTCCTTAAGATACTTTGCTCTACACTGATTTCATTGAACCCAGATGTTGTGGTGTCTCTGCTTTCCCAATGCTTGGCTGAACTAGGGACTTGGATGAGAGCAAGCTGGCTGAAACTCAGTCTGGAGAACACAGAGATGTTGGTGATGGGTTGTGGGAAGCACGGTGTTCAATGGTGTCTATCCTCATTATTCAGAGGGCTTGCCTGTCCTTTGTTAAAAAGGTTCACAATGCAGAGGGTTCTTTGGATCCCTTTTTCTCAAATAGCATCAATGGATAATCATGTTTTTCTAGACTTCAGTGATTGGAACCAGGAAGAGCTCAGATAGATCTAATGGATCCTGATGTAAAGGACTTGCAAATCCCTTTTTGGGATTATCATTTTGGTCGCACATACAAAATACCTTTGGGACAAAGTTAATAAGAAGCCAGTTAGAAATATTTGTAAGAGACACACACAATAAGGTAGCTGTGGAATGACACAGTGTGTCTTTCTGTAGGCCCCATTTCTTAATTGAAAGCTATGATTTTTTTAAATAGGGAGAGAAAACTCTCAGTATTGTAATGGAATCCAGGAGACTGCTGCAGAATTACCTCTAATGACAGAGTAGTCTTTAAAGAAACTTTAATTAAATATAAAAGTTAATCTATTGCAAGTAGTTTTGGATGAAATAATTGTGGCACTGTCAACTTTTTGTACGTTTATTTCTTATACCTGAGAAAATATATAAGGAGAGATGGTAACTTTTAATTTGGTGCTATCATGTCTGATAGTCGTGTGTGGGGTAATAGTTATATATATTAATTTTATATATAGTAACTATTAGTTTAGTTCTGAAGCAAAATTGTAGAACTGAAACTAAAAGGCACATGGAAATAGCAGGACAGTTATACAGACAACTTGTACTTTGATTGTTTGCCTCTGCTCAACTTCACAGGGATTCATGTATGTCACAAGTATTATAATAGGAACAATTCAGAAAATATTCACATCATTGCCTAGAAATGAAAATGAAATACATTTTACATATATGTCTGAGTGTGATTCAGTGTTTGGGGTACTCTGGCATCTGTGGTCATTTCGTGTCAACTGGATAGGGTTCAAGTGCATATGGGGAGGAAGGATGGAGTTGGAAGGCATGAGATGTAGGTTGTGTTCCCAGCTCTGTGGCAAACTTCTTATGTGATCTTGGTAGCAAGGCACTTAATCTCACTGTGCCTCAGTTTCTCTTTATATAAACTAGGGGGAGAATAAGGGTAGTACCTTAATTACTTGGGTATTAGGCTTAATTCATTAATGTTTGTAAAGCACTTTAAGGAAGCTGGATAGAAGTTACTGGAAGCGGCTGATTCAGCACATCCCACCACCAGGATTTCTCTGGATCCCAAGGGTAAATTCCTCCTGGAGCAGTGTCTATGGCTGGTGCTGTGTGCTGTAATTTGCAGCTCCCAATACCAGTGGAGGTAAATTTGACCCCCATTTTCTTCTGTCACAGATAATTAATATAATTATGTATCTGTCCAACCATTTGAATTTTTACAGCTTTTCCTTGTTAATACTACAATAAACACACCCAGCCTATTTACAGGAAATCTTCCATAAATTACTTCTCCCCTGTGAATGGCTAGGTCCATACAGGGATCTCTTAGAAAACAATATTTGTGACCTCATATTAACTTGTATTTAAGAAATAATTTTATCCATGTACTTTTACTGCACCCATCATAGTAATATCTAGGTAAATGAGAGTTTTGCCATTAACTTCAATGGGAACAAGTCCCATATGCACAAATGAAAAATGGTACAAATTCCATCTGAGAAGACCCATGTTCTCCATTGTTTACATAGGTCTCTTAATTGACCCAACTTCTAATAACTACATGCATTACTCATGACATCAGTTGTTTAACACTGCATTATATTATTAGTGTCAACTACTGTACTTAACTGTATACAGAATACATACTTATGTAATCTGTATAACTATACTGTGCCAAACGTCAGTCTGTGTACTTACAAGTTTGTGCTTTCTATCAACATAAATAAACAGGTGTCTGAGTCATTAAAAAGAAATTGTTCATTAATATATTTTTGCTCAGTATTCGGAAAGACTGAAATGTACCATAACCAGTGCTTGGCACTGTGGAATGTGTTTGATAATTAATATTTTTAAATTACAGTTTGCACTTTTTAAACTATTACTAGTGACCTCAGTTGTACACACCTTTGCCATCTCTCTGGCCTGGATAAAAGCAATGCATTATCCTGGGATGCAAAGCCCTTAGAAAATTCCAGCTGGTACAGCAATTCTGGCTACTGGGAGCACATAAAACCTGTCCTCTGCTCTCTGCACTGGCTTCCCTTAGACTATTGAGTTAAAATTCAAGATCATTCCTTATCTTCAAGGCTCTCAGTGTCTTGAGCCCAGGATAGCGACAGTATCAACTAAAATTCTGGGCTGAGGCTTGTCGTTGAAAACTGTGCCCCTCTGGCACAATGGAACTTCCCACCACCAGGGCAGAAACCTGAGCAACCCTCTGGAACTCAGTGTAACTTCTCCCACTAGTAAAATAAACAAGGCTTGGGCTGTGGTGCAATGTATTGATCCTGCAAGGTGCTGAGGGCTCAGTACCTGCTTCGCACCTTGCAACATCAAGCCCCCTTACAATTTTTAAAATACTTTCATCCTGCCTAAATTGCACGGACTGAGATTCTGCGAGGCGCTTCCAGGAGGTGAAGCACAGACGGGCAAAGCCCATGGAAAGTGGGGGGAGGGGCGGCAGTGGCTTTAAGCCCATCCGGTTCTGGGCTGGCCCGGGGGCCCAGTGCAGCCCCTGGCGGGAAGTTAAACGGAAACCTCCAGCCGCAGGGGTCTGGGTAGCGCGGTTTGGTAGGAAGGTATTTGTACAAAGCCTCTACTTCGTGGCAGCGTCGCTTTATTCGCTGCCAGGTGCACCGAAGATGCGGAGTGCGAGGCAGGGGCGGCGGCGGCGTGTTGTGAAACCGGCCCCTTTGGCCAGGGGCTGGTCCTGACGGAGCCCCGAGAGCCGTGCCGTGCTATGCCCCCGGCGGGGAGCGCGCCGCTTTCTGGTTGCCCGAGCGCAGGGGCTCGCTGGAGCTCGGGGAGTTTGCTCGACGCCGCTCCGCTCCCTTCGCTTCCCCGGCGCCCCTGCTGGCGGCGGGCGGCGCCGCCTCGCCCCCGCTGCACCCCCCGCGCGCTGGGAGGGAGCGCGAGGGGCTCGCGGCTGCCGCGGCCGGGCGGCTCCCACAGCAGCCAGGATTAGCAGCCGCCGGAGGCCCCCGCAGTTCAGCTTTCGGCGCGGGGCGGGGGGCGGCGCGGCGGGGCGGGGGGCGGCGCTGCGAGTGCCTGGGAGCGGAGCGGCGAGCAGCTGCGGTGCCCTGCATCCCTCCTCACGCCGCCGCCGCCGCCGGGGCCCCTAGACTTTTTATTTTATTTTTTTATTTTTTTTTGCTCCCTCCAAACATGGATTTGTTCTTCCTGAGGTTACTCGCGGTGGCCTGGCTTCACCTGGAGGCTGCGGCGGAGTTTGACGGAAGGTAAGGCGGGGGGAGAGAGCCCCTCGCCAGCACTGCCCTGGCCAGTGGCTCCCGGGGGAGGCAGGTCTGTGGGGAGAGGCAGCAGAACATAGAAGTGTAGTCGCTTTCCCTGGGGGTTTTGCTTAGAGCAAAATGTAACGAAAAGCACCTGCAACCCCCCCCCTCGCACCCCCCGAGCTCTCAGGCGCGGAAGGGGCTCGTGGGGGAGAGAGCAAGGTCCAGGGCTGACAGCGTGCAGGCGCTTGAAGCGAGGGGATTTGAGTTGTGTCGTGGAGTTGATAGAGGCACCTGTGAAGCTCAAGAGACACCAGCCATTCAGCTCTCTCCGACCCTTTCTGGCAGAGCCAGTCCTGAAGACTTGGCATCTAAATATAGTCCGAAGTTTTCAGTGTAGCGATCTAAACCTATTTTTTCCCCTCGTGGTGGGAAGCTAAGAAAAGGAACTAAGGAAAACTCAACGCTGATTGTCAGGTCATAAACAAGTTGGTCTCATTGTTTGTATCTTCAGTTTAGGGAATGACTGAGCAGCCGCAATTGATTGTCCTCTTTTGAAACTTCGACTTACCTAATGGCAGGATTTTATTTTTTCTAAAGAGACATCTATGATGGACAAAAGTGAAGAACTGAATAAACTGTGTTTACATGTGCGGTGGAGGGATGAGACTTAGCATCTTATTTGTTTTTTTTCCACCACTAAAAAAAATTTGTGGCCACCCCAGATTTAACCTTCATGAGTCTCCCTCCCCCTGTGCATATCTCCCTTTCGCACTCATATATATTAGTGTGTTAAAATAATTCTGAAAAGCTACACATAATATAGTGTCTTACATGAACATATCTCAGCTGTAAAGAGATGTGAGATATGCATGCTATGACAGGTTTGAACAACTCCAGAGTTCTTTTAACTTTATTATGCAGCTGATACTCCTACGGGCTACATCAGTACAGCTGAAAATTCCAACCTGTGTATTATCTATGTATAATTCATCACAACAAGTCCTGGATGATTTGATCCTTTAAAGCAGGGAACCTATGGCATGCGAGCTGATTTTCAGTGGCACCTCACACTGCCCAGGTCCTGGCCACCGCTCTGGGGGGCTCTGCATTTTAATTTAATTTTAAATGAAGCTTCTTAAGCGTTTTAAAAACCTTATTTACTTTACATACAACAATAGTTTAGTTATATAGTATAGACTTATAGAAAGAGACCTTCTAAAAACATTAAAATGTATTACTGGCACACGAAATCTTAAATTAAAGTGAATAAATGAAGACTCGGCACACCACTTCTGAAAGGTTGCCGACCCCTGCTTTAGAGGATCATTAAAAATGTATGTAGAAAGTCTGACTGATGCAAAGCATTCTCACTTCTGGAGATTGGAGTTCAAGCTAGGGTCAAAAACAAGTGAAGCCTTGAGGTTTTAGCCTCCAGTGGAATCCTCTCTACATTCTCTCTTCTCCACTCTTCTTCCCCACTCCCCAAGCCAAAAAAAAAAGCACACCTGGCTGTTGTAAAGCTTACTGTGGTCTTGAAATGAATGAACTGGGAAGACTGAATTGGTTTCTTGCTTCTCAGGACTTTGTTGACAGAGGTGAACTAGCTGAGGCTAGTGAGAAGTAATGCACCCTCTTGCGTATCACCTGGCATAAAGCAATTTGAAGAGGTATGGGGCTTGGTAGGCAGTCTTTCATGGCATCTAAAGTATACAAATTTTATTTATACAAAGTGTGTGTATACACACACACACACATTTTGTATATATATGTGCCTATAAATTAAGTATTGTTCCTGATGATTATTATTAAATCATCAAATAAATTATTATGATTATTATTAAAAATTATACACAAGTGCTTATGGACATATACCGCAAGATTTTTAAAAATGCTTCATATAACATACAAACCTAAGTAGTGCCAAGAGCCATTTAAATAATATACTGAAAAAAAATAGCAACTCAAGTTTAAACATGAATCTAGATAAATGAAATGTGAAAATAAGTGTTGAGGTACAGGAATGTGTGTAATCAATATTGTTAAACTGTGTCAAATTTGGTGAAATATTTAAACACAAATATGGGAGTGGTTCATGTATAATGAAAGACTGAATAGGTTTTCAAATGAAAACATTAACTTTGCTTTACTGTACATGGAAATCAATTAACATGCACATACCAAATATTTATTTTTATTATTTGTTCAAATAGTTTTTTCTTGCTTTGTTTTACATTGTTGTTAAAATGTAATAATTTTATGACATTGCTTTCTGAATATTTAAGACTCCAAATGTAACCGATTTCATTTCACAGGGATGAGACCAAAAAAAAAAAAAAAATTAAACTCCCCTTTTCCCATTATTGCCTGTTTGCAAGACAGAAACTTGTTTTAATGTTTGATTTCTAGGACAGGTTTTAAACTTAGCCATGAGTTCAGATTTGTGAAATCAAGTTGAAACACTGTTGATGACAGTTTATTACTTATAAATGTTGTAAAATTCAGATATCTAATATTGCTTATGACCATCCTGTGAGTGGCAGCAGTGAGCATGCTACAAAGTATATTAGGTGCTGCTATTTCTGGTTTTAAAATGTCTCTTTGGTTAACACCTCCCCCCCCCCCGCCCACACACACACACTGTCAGAGTTCTACACTAGGACAGAAATACTACAGACTAATATTAAAGCAGATATTATAAATATTTATGTTAACCAGAAAGATACTTATTTTAAAAAGTAGCATGGACGTTCTTTAAAAAAGATTTATGAATTGTAGATAAGGGTGTTTTTGTTTTTGTTTTTTTTAACTATCTTGTGTAGGTGGCCCAGACAAATAGTCTCCTCTATGGGATTGTGTCGGTTTGGAAGTAGAATTGATTGCTGCTGGGGCTGGGCCCGTCAGTCATGGGGGCAATGCCAACGTGAGTATTATCACTGCTGGGGCTTTTAGCCACTTAGAAGGGGCTTGTACACACCTATGACTAGATTTCACATATTCACATACACACATAATTGCAGGGTTTATGACATAAATGGAGCATATTTAAGGGACACGGTCAGGTTAAAAAAACATACATTTTAAGAAGCAATTTGTGTTATTAACAGCACCATAGATAATTAAAGCTGAAAGAAATATTGAACCTAATTTACTCTTTTGCTATTAATACTGTTGGTTGGTATATTTTTTCATTAAATTTTGTTTAGGCAATGAAAATAGACAAGTCAGTTTCTCTTTTGTTTCTCATCAATTTCACTCCCTAGCTCTCATGGCCTAGGAGAAGGCTGCAGTGTTTTGGATTGCAAAAACTGCAGGGAGGAAATATTTACATCCTAGGGAAAACAAACAACCTATTGCTAGAATTTGAACAAAAACATCTTGGAAATGTTCCTTATTGGTGTTAGGTTAAAGCCTTCTTTCATAACCCAAACTACGGGTTTAAATCAACCTGACAGTGTCCTTTTAATATTAATAGAGACATATCTGATTTTTTTTCCATTGTTATAATCCTTGTTATAACTATTGATAATCATATAAATAAGACTTCATTAAATCAATTTTAAAAAATAGCATTACACTGGTAAGCAGAGCAATGCAAAAGTGCAGATTTTTTTCCAGGGTGGGAGAAAGAGATCTCAGTTACATTTATAGGTTTTCGCCCTGAAAACACTTAACTCGTGGGTAGTTTCCCATAGGTGTTTGCAGGATCAGATCTTTGGAAACTTTTGCATTTTAATCCAGAGGCAAAAGCTTGCAAAATTAGATGAATTTCTGCCAAACAATATACAAACAGAGCTAAGAGGTGAACATTGATTACTGCTCATTTTGCAGTGCTGTGAAAGTAAAGCAGCAGGTGAAAATGACAGCAGAGATCCCAGTCTAGTCTCTAAGCAAAGGTTTTGGTCAAATCTGTAAATAAAAATAATAGTTACCACTTATAAAGGGAGAAGGTTAATACAGTACAGCATTGAAAGGATAATAAGATGACTAATTAAAAATAGATGTAAAGTGCTATTGGAATATAACAAGCATGAAATTCTATTTAGCACCCATGAGCCCACATCATCAGTCCTTTGGATTTTAGAACTGCAGTTTGTAAGAGAAGTAGTCATTTCCCTGATATAAACATTTGTAAAGGGAAGGATTGCGCCCAAGGGTAATAGAATCTATGGCCATCTTTTATAACACAAATATACAAATGAAAATCAAACCGAGAGCATGTGTATCATACTACAAATACTCTAAGCAGCAAGGCATAAGTGAGTTTTACTAAATAGTTCTCCTGGTTTCCCTTTCCCCAGCTAAGTTCTCACTTTTGTTGTGACAATGAGCTGAGCTCACCAGGGTGGTAACATTCAGATGGAAACCAATCTGTATTTCATATTTGACCTTCAATTCTCCACCACTGCCAATTCTGCTTTGATGTACGTCCTGTATTATAGTTTCAGGAAGTGAATGGCTCATGGTGATAATGGCACAAAATACGTAATTAAAGTGGAAAGTGAATTTTTATTGCCCTATAGCAAAAATAGTGATGAGCTTAATTTTTTCAGTTTTGTGTACAGTTGGCATGAAAATGTCCCTACAGTTCTAGGAGTAAAATTTGATACTGTCTTGAAAGTTACAGTGTTGCTGTCCTAAAGCAATTACCAGCTATGAAATGGGAGGGTAACAGAGTCCTTCATTCTGTCTCTTGGCAGCATGGAAGACATCACACAAACTTTAAAGATTTCTCCCCCTTTTCCCTGTGGTCTGTATTCTCTTTAAGTGTGTATGTTCCATGTTTCAGAATTATGGTAGTGTTCTGAATATGTCTCAAAGACACAATTAACCATTTTCTAGCAGAAAATAGAGGAGTATTCCATCTCTTTAAAAATCATACTTTCATAATATTTCTTATTTAGTCACAGGAGCTGTTTTTAGTTGACCCATAAATTGTCCTTGAAAATCTGACGCACAGATTTCAAAATCATACTGCTTAGATTTGATTCAGGCACAGAGTCAAGTCCAAAATTATCCTAAAAAGGAAGTTAATTATGGATGGGCCTCCCTCTACTTATTTCTTAACTGACATGTCTAAGTGACTTTGTGGGCATGCTTTCAAGTCTACTTATGTGAAAAACGGGCATTTGTTTGCTATTCTGAAAATTTCATATCTTCTGTTTCAAACTCGGTGGAATATTTGGTAATTTATTCCTGATATCACTGCTTCCAACAGGGATAATTGGAAAGTATGTCAAGGCTACAAAATTATTATTATTACTTATTTAACTGCAAAGAGGCATCTGATCCTAATGCCTTTAGAATTCAGTCATAGAAACAAAAGGAGTCAGATGCTTCCTACATGTGTATTTCATGAACTATGGGGAAAATGGTTCTATTGTTACTGTGAGGTTTTTTCATAAACACGGGTAACCATATTATTGCAGTCTAAATTTTGTATTAGAATTTTATTTTAGATTAAGGGAAATAACAAAACAAGGAAGAACAAAAGCTAAGTGTTCATGAGATAATACATAGTTAGTATTGTCTCTGTCACATGCTGCATCAACTATGCCTGACAAAATGGCAGCAGCTCCTACAGACCACCAGTTTTCAATATTTACAGATGTAGTACAAAGAAAACAGTTGCCTTTCGGATGTCATGGTGTCTCTCTGCTGTTTGTTCACATTATGCTACTTACTGCTTTCGTTACTGGATGGTACACCCTTCCCCTTTTGCTACTGATTCTGTTTTTGAATGATGTTAAAAGCTTAGAAACATTGACTGGCTGCAGTTCTGATGTCATTATTTGGGTGGCCTTGTATTATAAGGGGCTGCTCTGTTGCAGCAAGCACATCTATACTAATTCCCACTACATAAATCTTTCATATTTTTTCTGTTCAGATTTTGGAATTGAATAGGGATGATGTAATTCATAGTGACTGTAAGAATAAGTTTTTTTCAGATTCCCTTTAAAATATTTTGTAGACTAAAATGGGGGCAAAAATCTCCCCCTTATCTCTCTTCTGCTATATTTTTAAAAACATAAAACTCCAAGCCTATTATTTTCAAAAGACCTCAGCACCCAGCAGCTCCCATTGAGACACTTATGGCCAAATGACTTCCAACATGCTGAGCTCTTTTGGAAAAACTGGCAATTCCTGTTGGTGCTTAAATGGGAGACAAACTCTTGTGTGGGAAGGGGAGGAAATCTGGCTGATTATGGATGCTGAGTCCTTTAGAAAATTCTGTCCTGTAGCTCATGATGGGAGGTTAAACTAAATGAAAGTGAATCTTTCTGATGCTGGCAACTAAATTGCAAATCTGCCCTCAGCTATCCATTTCAGGGTGCTGGTGGTCAATCTGAGAGATCGAGCTGGAATAGAAAAAGGCAATCCAGGCCTCGCTGGGAACTTTCAGAGTGTTTACTGTACAGAGGGAAATCACTGAAAAGTTTCCAAAAATGCAGGTGTGCAATTATTCTCCTACTCCCATTATGGTAAAATAAAACTCCCAGTGAGAGCAGAATTGCTGTCTATAAGCAGGCTCTCAATATGCACAGGGCTTCTTCTACTAGCCATGTGTTTTCTTTGCCACTTCTGAGCCCACTATTCAGTGGAACAAATCTCATTTATGCAAAGATAAAAAGTATTGAGTGAGAATTAAAAATAAACCTACAATGGACCAGACTCAGAAGTGAGAAGAAAGTCTGGAGGGAGTTTAAATTGGGGTAACTTTAGGGTGACCATATTTCCCTGAATACGGGGCATCTGGTAAAATTACTCATTCAAGCGAGTTCAATGGCAATCAATCAGAACTATGCTGTACAACGGTCTGTTGTACAATATTCAAATTAACATCAAGCTGACTGAGCCTCCATTAAAAAGAAATATTGTGCAGCTGGATTCTTTTTATTTACCTTCTTATCTTTAAGGCTTTAGGGTTCATACAGGGAAGGGTGACACATGACCCTCTCCCTACCCCCCAGACAGGGAGGGGTGACCTACTGACCCAACCATCCTTGCCCGGCGCTCTCTGCCCTCCATGCTTGGCTGGGCCCTTGGGACAGACCCGCCTCTCATGGTACCTGGAACCGTGTCTTCCCAAGGCAATACATTGGGGGAAGGGGGGGAAGCACATTCAGGGTCACATGCCCTCCCTTCCCCAGATTTCTGCCAGGCTTCACACCAGAATGTGGACAGCAGCTGCCTTTTGGCACTGTGTGGGAGGGAAGGGATGGGAGCTGCTTCCAGTTGCAGGGGAGGATGAGGGGGAAGAGATGACCTGGCCTGTGTCTTCGCTGAGCTTATCTCTTCTCCTTCAAGAGTAGTCCCTGTGGGTGCTCCACTTCAGGTCAAGGTGCGTCCCTGTGCCTTTGATCAGAGATTTTCGCAGCAGTTCCCATACAGTCCATGCACACGTGGTGCCTGTCTTACACGCTGTCAGTGCTTGAACAGCGTGTGCACGGCCCGGACTCCTCAGTTCCTTCTCTACCATCCACTGCCAGAGACAGAGTTTAGCAGTCCCACTAGTTTCACTCTTCATAGCCTTTATTTAGATACAGTTCAAGTAGTTAATTAATTTTTTGTTACTTATTTAGATAAGTTTTAGTTATTACTTATCTCCTATTTAAAAAAAAAAAAAGTCTTTACCTCAGAGTTCGTGACTCCCAGTATACCTGGTTCTCCAGGCTTCAAGAGATGTATAACATGCAGAGACACCATCCCCAACTCTGATGGCCATTCTCAGTGCATACTATGTTTGGGGGAATCTCATATACCCCCAAAATGCGTACTCTATAGTAAACTTAAAGCCCGGACTCGGAAGGACAGTGACCTCAGACTGAAGCTCATCCTCCTGGAAAAGTCCTGGGCCAGCAGTCTTCCTCCCAACAAAATTCACCACCGACATCCTCAAAGGATTTAAAAAAATGGCAAAGAAATGACTAGCTTCCTTCCCTCTCAGGGAGCACAATCTTCCAAGCAGTGGTTGACGACTTCAGCTCCGTCAGTGCTGGCCGCTCCATGGCTCAGCACGTACACTTCTCCAGGCACTTCCGGCACCAACTGTCCATCGATGGCCACATGCTCCGGTGCCGAGGCTCAAGGCTTTGAGTTGCCCGCTTCCAGTGTGGCACCGTCGGTCACTGACAAGAACCCAGTACCGACTAATGTAACGACACTGATGCCATGAACTACTGCTGCAGCGCTGATGGATCCAAATTTGGCACCGATTTAAGCTCCGACCCCTCATGCTGCCTGTGCCATATTTCTCAATGCTGACCCCTGGGTCTGTAGCGCCTACACCATCGGCACTGGCTCAGCATTATATATAGCTCAGGCAGCTATATCAGCACAGCACAGAGCACGGCCAGTACAGACTCTGCCTCCTGCATCGGCCCATTCTTGATACACGGCACTTCACCATTCAGCACTGTCAGCCGCCACACTGGTCCAGTTTCTCCACCATAGAGACCTGGCTATCTCTCCCACCCCAGAGTCTCCTCTACTAGGCACTGATTTCTCACCGGAACCATCAGCACCTTACTTACAGTTAGCCCCTGCTCCTTCACACCTCTTGACTGAGGAGGAGGAGGATGTTGATGGCGTTTTTTCTCCACGCTCTTCTTCCCCTGTTAAGACATCTGTGACTGGAGGACATCTTCGATCCCACTCCTCATATACCAGGGAATTCCCACCCTGGTATGGCCACCCTTGAATGGGACTACCCATACCCTTCCCCGGCCAATGGCCATGCTGGAATCCCTGGGAATCTTATAACAGACATTCTAGCACTCGTCCTACCTCACGCAGAGAGGATCATAGATCTCCTCCCCCAACCACAAACAACGATGCTGAGCTACACGACGAACCAACAGCTTCACCAGCAGAGGACGTTGCGCCTGACACCTCTCCAACTAATAAACACTCATCTATCTTGCCCGAGGAGGCTATTATGCCTTTGCCACCAACAGCTGACAATTTCATACACTTCCAGGACTTGTTTAAAAGAGTTGCCGATCAGCTCAAGATTAATCTTGAGGAAGTGTCTGAACACCAATATGAGCTTACTGACATTTTACAACTCACCGCCTCTTCCAAAATAGCATTGCCGATCATTGGGGCCATCATGGAACCAGCTAAAACCATATGGCAGACCCCGGCCACTATATCCCCAACCCGCAGGAGAGCAGACTGCAAATAGTACATCCCCTCCAAAGGTTCTGTGTTTCTCTTTACACACCTGTTGCCCAATTCGTTGGTGGTTGAGGCGGCCAACTAGAAAAATAAACAGCAATATTTCTGGTCTACCCCATCTGATAAGGATAGCAAGAGGATGGACTTATTTGGCCGTGAAGTGTATTCATCTTCCACCTTACAATTTAGGGTGGCAAATTATAAGGCTCTATTAGCAAAGTATGACCACAGGAACTATGCTAAATTCATGGAATTTATTAATGACATTCCTGAGAGCAAGCAGCAACAATTTAAAGCCATGGTCTCTGAGGGACAGATGATATCCCATACGGCTCTTCAGGCCACCGTTGATGCTGCTGACACAGCCGCCAGACCAACAGCACAGCCACTGTCATGCGGTGAGCCTTGTGGTTCAGCTGCTCCTCCTTCCCACGGGAGATACAGAACACTGTCAAAGATCTTCCTTTCGATGGCGAGGAGCTATTTGCAGCAAAAACGAAGAACCCAACAATGACGCCCCCCACCATCCACGGCATCTCAACCCCCTCCACCGAACAAGCAGATTTGAAGCCTTGGTCAAGGGTATAGAAGACCTCCCACGCACTCCAGCGCCTACTGCAACCATCCATCCTTTTGGACACCATCTGCTCCCATTTCTCACCAACTGGGAAGCTATCACTACAGGCAAATGGGTCCTAGAAATCATCCGATCGGGCTATATCATGCCCTCCCTCCCCGTCCCTCTTCAGGGACCCCTTTCATGAACACTTGTTCTGTCAAGGGGTGTACCATCTTCTATAACTAGGAGCAGTGGAGAAGGTACCCGCTCAACACCAGGGGAAGGGATTTTATTCCCGCTATTTCTTGACCGAAAATAAAAGTGGGGGGATGGCGACCTATTCTTGATCTTCAATAACTAAACAGGTTTGTCAAGAAACAAAAACTCAGGATGGTTATACTGTCAACAGTCATTCTGGCATTGGAGACAGGACATTGGTTTTCAGCCCTCGACCTGCAGGATGTATATTTTCATGTCACTGTACACCATGCCCACAGACTCTTTCTCAGATTTGTGTTGGGCGTGGATCATTACCCGTACAGGGTTTTGCCCTTTGGCCTTTCAACTGCTCCCTGAGTTTTTTCCAAAATTCTAGCAACCTCAGAAAAAAGGGAATCATTATTTTTCCTTACCTGGATGACTGTCTCCTGAAGTCTCATACCTGGTCAGAAGCCATTCGAGGGACCACACATTGCGTCCACAGCCTTGGCCTGCAAATAAACATAAATAAATCTACTTTACATTCTACCCAGCAACTAGACTTCATAGGAGCCCACCTCGATTCCACCACAGCTCTCGCATCACTTCCAAAGGACAGATTTCACACACTGAGTAACCTAATTGTGAGCATACAGAGAAGCCCACAGGTCACCGCTCGAGACTGCCTAGAACTGTTAGGCCACATGGCCGCATGCACATTAATCGTCATAAACGCACGCCTGTGTGCGATGCCTACAGGACTGGCTGGTTAGCCAGTCTACAAACCCAACATGCATAGACTAAGCAGACTGCTAACTATGCCCTCAAAAGTCAAAGATTCGCTCATATGGTGGACCCTTTTTCTCAACCTGTGTTTTGGGGTCCCCTTCCGGCAGGATCCTCCCTCCATTATCATCATGACGGATGCATCCCTCACCGGCTGTGGAGCACACCTGGACCATCTCACGCCGACTCAGGGTCTCTGGTTTTCTACAGAAACCATGCTTCATATAGACCTCCTAGAGCTCTGAGCTGTCCGCAATGCCTGCCTCCATTTTCTTCCCCTCATCAAGAACCACATGATCAGAGTCATGACCGATGACATCTCATGTATGTTTTACATAAACAGACAAGGGGGAGCTCAATCCCAGTCCCTGTGCAACCGAGGCTATAAAACTTTGGAATTGGTGCCTCCAACACAATATTCACATCTCAGCCTCACATCTCCCCAGGTTCTCCAAACACCACAGTGGATGAGCTCAGTCGATCCTTCCCCCTCCATCATGACTGGGAGCTAAACGACACCATTCTACACAACATTTTCCAGAGCTAGGGCTGGATCTCTTCACAACTACAATCAACAAAAAATGTCCAACATTCTGTTCCAGAGCAGGTCTGGGAAAGCATTCTCTGGAATATGCATTCATGATCACTTGGCACGACACTCTGCTGTATGCATTCCCACCAATACCTCTGCTGAACAGAGTGGTACAGAAAATAAGGACAGACAGGTCCCAGGCCATTCTAATTGCTCCGACGTGGCCCAGGCAACCATGGTACCTCTTTGTCCCGATCTCACTTCCCCCACTTCCCAACCTACTATCACAACACAGGGGCCAGTTATATCACCCCAATATAGCGATGCTCCACCTCAAAGCATGGCTACTCAGTGGCTCTCCAATGAGGAACTAGCATGCTCAGTACAAGTCCAGGCAGTTTTATTACACAGCAGGATACACTCCACGCTCACTACCTATCTGCAGAAATGGAAAAGGTTCAGCACTTGGTGTTCTGCCAGATACACCCCTCTGGCTTCCGCCCCTCTTCCACTGATTCTAAACTACCTTCTAGAACTCGAGGTAGCTGGGCTTTCTCTGAGCTCAGTAAAGGTTCACCTAGAGGCAATCACAACATTCCACCACAAGGTAGATAATGCTACTGTTTTTTTGCCCATCCTGTCGCCAAAAGATTCCTCAAAGGTATCCAAATGTTCTACCTAGATATAAGACCACCGGCTGAGCCATGGGACCTACACCTGGCCCTCACAGCTTTGATATACAACCTTTGAACCCTTGGCTACCTACTCCCTTTTACACCTATCCATGAAAACTGAGTGAGTAGCAATTACATCCACCAGCTCTATGGGGGAACTTGGAGTGCTGATGGCCGAACCGCCGTATACTGCCTTCTTCAGAGACAGTTACATTTCGTATACATCCTAAATTCCTTCCTAAGGTGCATTCGTCCCTTCACCTAAATGAACCTATTCACCTTCCAACATTCTTCCCAAAACCCCATGCTAATGCATTTGAGGAAGCAATGCACACGCTTGGCATTCTTAGAGCGTTATCCTTCTATCTTGACAGAACGAAGCCATTTAGACAGATCCTTAGGCTCTTTATAGCTATCACTCAATGATCTCAGGGCAAAGGGATCTCCACCCAGAGACTATCCAAATGGATATCAGACTGCATAAGTTTGTTACCAGTTGAAACGAGTCCAACCTCCTGTGGCAATCAAGGCACACTCTACGAGACCCGTGTCCACTTCCGTAGCATTTTTCTGCAACGTCCCGCTTTCCGACATATGCATGGTGGCCACTTGGGCGTCAGACCTTATGTTTACTAAACTTTACACTCTCAGGGTCCATCATCGACACCCGACTGGGTCAAGCTGTCTTAACAGCTTTCTTACCAGATCCAAAATCCTGACCATTCTAAGAGATACTGCTTTTCAGTCATCTGGAGTGGAGCACACACAGGGACATCTCTCGAAGGAGAAGAGGTGGTTACCCACCTTGTGCAGTAACTGACATTCTTCGAGCTGTGTCCCTGTAGGTGCTCCACTACCCACCTCCTCCCCTCTACCTCGGAGTTTGGAGCAGGCTCCATTGTAGAGAAGGAACTGAGGAGTCCGGGCTGTGCACGTGCTGTTCAAACACTGACAGCGCACGAGGCAGGCACTGTGCATGCGTGACCTGTATGGGAACTGCTGCAAAAATCTCCGATCGAAGGTGTTGGGATGCACTTCGATGGAGCACCCATAGGGACACTCATCTCAAAGAATGTCAGTTACTACAGAAGGTGAGTAACCTTCTCTTCTCTTCTTCTTCTCGTCTGTGACTGGAAGCAGCTTGTCCATTCCTGCCCGCACACTATCGAAAGGCAGCATCTCCAGGCTGCTGCTGGCCACCAACATAACCCAGCTGCCTCCTGTGCCCCCACCCTGGCTACAGCATGGGCAGGAAGAGGTTAAGCTCTAAGAAGGCATGTGCACCAGGGCCTAGGAAATCTGACTGCAGGGGCTTCAGTCCAGCCAGAGGGTGGCTCAGCAGGGGAGGGTGCCTAGGGGACAGAGAAGCCCCACGCTCCCTGGCGGCAGGACTCAGAGCGGAGGGGTAGGGAGTGGAGAGGCTGCTGTGGAGACTGTAAGTCTGGGGCTTGAACAGGCTGGAAATCGCTTCCCCTCCATTCCCCTGCCACTCCATAACTTAGCTGAGGGGCAGAGAGGCTTTCCCATGCCAGCGCTGTGCACATGCTGGGCTTGGCTCCTCCAGGCCAGTGCCCCCGGGCTGGAGGATCTTGGGCTTTCCCAGGGTGCTAGCCCAGCCAGAGGCAGTGGAGGAAGGAAGGAGTCTGCGGGCAAGGCTGTTGGTGAGCTGAGGAGTCCAACCAGGGGCTAGTTCCCCACACAGCATTGGGAGCAGGCTATGTCCTGCTGGTGGGGATATGGAGGAGCAGCAGATTTGGGGGGAAGGGAGCAGTGAAGAAGCAAAGCAGGGAGAGGACATTGAGAGGTGGAGCATGTAAAGGGCTGATGGGTGGGCAGCAGAGGTGATATATAACTGGCTGCTGCATGGCGCCTCCCCACACTCACCAGCCACTACAGCTCGCAGGGCGCAGCCAGTGCCGGCTGGAAACAGGATGCGGGGAGGCGGGCACGGTCCTACTGGCTGAGAGGTGGCATGCAGTGGGGGCTGTGCTGATAGACCATAGTGGGGAGCGGCCAGCCCCGTGTGCTGCATCTTCACCCCACCATCAGCCTTGCACACCCAACTCCATTGTCAGCCACTAGACCCCCACTTTCACCACTGGTGGGAGGGCGGCTGGCAAGCAGGGATCTTCCCAGCAGCAGGACCTACCAGTACTGATGGGGAGAGTGGGAGACAGAAAATACGGGACAGTGTGCCCGTTTTTAAGAAAAAAAACTGGGACTCCTGCAGGAGGGCTTAAATATGGGACTGTCCCTTTAAAAACAGGACATCTAGTCACCCTAGATAACTTATGCCTTCTTATGACCTCTCTAATGTGCATATTTTACCATTTAATACTCCTCCTACACTGGCTTAGACTTCCTTACTTCTCTAGACTAACACAGACTCACACCTACTTACCAAGATGTAATTTATACCTCCCACACTCATCACCTCTGAATTTGGCCTACTGAGGCTAAATTAGTGTCAGGGAATGGAAGGTGGGGTAATTTGTAGCCATCAGACAGGAGAATAGGAAGAATAATAAACAGGTGGGGGAAGAAATTGGTTCTTGCTTTAATTTTACATCTTTTTTTCACCTTTTAGTGCCTCAGTTTTTAAATTGCACAAACTTAGATTGTTACACATAGATAAGCAGGTATGCATTAGTCTACTTGACGGTTAGTGAATTTGCAATGGCTTGAACATCACCACTAACTTGGGCCCCTCACATCTGTACCATTTCAGTAAAAATAACCTGCCTAATTGTTAGAAAGGAGATAAAGACCTATGCTAAACATTATGATGATACTCCCAAACTCTCCTTCCAAAACTGGCACATTCAGTTGTGTAACATCCTCTAAAGAAATAATTGAAAGAGCTCCCAAGTATTTTGCATTATGCCTCTGATGTTTTCCCAGAATCAGTTTGTGAACACCAGCACAAATTCAAGTTAGCTATCTAAATCCATATTGGGGTTCCTAAATAAAAATAGCAAGATTTTCAAAGGCACTGATCACCTGCAGCTCCAGATGATTACAAAGAGACTTGTATGTGCTCAGCACTCGCAAAATTGACCCAGGGGGATTTAGGAGCCTAATTTTAGAGACTTTTAAAAATAATTCTTATTTAATACAGTGAAGGATCAATCAGTGTTTCTGGGATTTATAGGTCTGATGTGGAGATTTGGCTTGTGGATTAAACCTGGCATACAGGCCTAAGTTTGAAGTGGCTGAAACTTTTAAAACCAATATAATAATTTAATTGGTAGTTTATGTCTATATATATTAATAAAAATGGAGACATTCAGCTATTGAGGCCCTGATCCTGCAAATTGCCTTGCACAGGCAGATCATTGCAGTTGTTTGGAGCTCCTTTGATTTCAGTGGGCCTGTGAGTGTACACCGCGATTGGTCCATGTGGAGTGATCTGTAGCATTTCAGCTTTAGTTTGCTTTTTTGCATCTTTAAAGTCCAAAACTGAAATTATTTCGTAAATTCCCAGTTGTGCAACTCTTACTTAGGTAGTAGTATTGTGTCTGCAGCAAGTGCAAGATATGGATTCTTAAAAATATGACAGGTTTCAGAGTAGCAGCCATGTTAGCTTGTATCTGCAAAAAAGAACAGGAGTACTTGTGGCACCCTAGAGACCAACAAATTTATTTGTGCATAAGCTTTCGTGGGCTAAAACCCACTTCATTGGATGCATGCAGTGGCAAATACAATAGGAAGATATATATATACACACACACACACACACACACAGAATGTGCAACAATGGGTGTTATCATACACAAAATATGAAGCTCTCTTGGGTTTTTACATAATGCCTATTGCTGTGGTATCCAAGTGCTGCACAAAATTAAAGCCCAGCTCATGTGGTCTTTTTCTCACTTCCTGTCTTCCGCCAGTCCAGAGTATTTTGTTTACAGCATAGATATCCACAGTACTCTTTTGTTTCTAATTAAATTTATATGCATTTTTACATATGTGCCCACATGTAGTGAATGCACTTTAAAAGCATGTATGGATAACTGTTACAAAAAAGACAAGCCTGTCACTTGATTAGCTTAAGACAACTAACTGATGAATCAGCTAGGGTTCAACGGTTCCCCCAGTTGTAGTAGTGCAAAGAGGACCTTCTATATGGAAAACTCCTGTTTTGTAACCAGCTTTGCAATGGACCCGCTGTCTATTCCCAAGGCCTCCTCCATGGGTCTGAAATGTGCAGCTGGGTATGAGGTGAGCCAAGATAGGAAAGATTTGGGCGTGCATCCCCCCCCCCCCACCCCTTCAGGCACCAGCAGAAAAGTTAGTGGAAAGTTAATGCAGCCTCAGACTGCTTGAATTGTTCAGCCTCCATATCTATGATAGGAAGCTCCTGGGCAGAAGGAGATTCCAGAGGCAACAACAGCTCAAGGGAATCCTGGCAGCCTATCTCCAATGGAGCTTCCCTGCCAGTGAGCTGACAGGGCACTGAGAGTCCCAGAGCTGGTAATTAGCCTCTTTCTGACCAGTCCTGGCCTCTGTATATTCTAGGATATCCACAGAGCTTGAGGGCAGTCCTCTGGTGGGAGAAACTGCATTCCTCTGATGGAATGGTTCAGAGACTACCCTATGAAGGTAGTTGTCTTCTCACCAGGGTTGCCTCCCCTGGATATTTCTATACAAGAGGACAATCCAGGTCTAAACTTGCAAATGTCTCTGTTGGGCCAGATGTTGGTATAAATCAGCAAAGCTTCAATGAAGTCTGTGAAGCTGTGCTGATTTACACTAGCCAAGGATCTGGCTCAACCATGCTGAGGAATATGTTAACTGGCCAGATGACATTTATAAATGATGCATCCAACATTACTGTATACTGAAGAGGATTAGTCTGGGGTTTAGCATAACAGATAGCTAAGGTACAGGATGAAAAAGATATTGTTTCAATGCAGCGCCTTATAATAGAAATTATATGGCCCATGAAACACCCTCTTGTTTTTTCAGCATGAGAGTGGCAGTTCTGTACCTGCCAACAATTCAGTGTGGTTTGTTTGAGGTTTCGCCCCCCACGCGCATTATTTTATCTAAGCAATAATCTGAGTTTCTCGTAGGAGCAGGTATTCTTTGTTTTACTTATTGGTCCATTTGACTGAATTATTCACTTCTATGTTGCTAAACAAGAACCTAGATTCTAGTCACATTACAAATGTATGGCCACTGAAAGAACCACAGAAACAAGATTGTTTCTATATGTCCATATATTTCTTATGTAAGATGCACCTGCTTTGGACCTGCCTGCATGCCTATTTGCAGCTCATTTGTATGCCAGTTTTACATAGTTAAGCTACACTAAACATTCATGCTGTGTGTTGCCCAGTGAACATTTGTCTTCCATTTTAAATTGTCTGAAATTGTAGTTGAAGTATAACACCCAAGATATAAACTTCTTTTAGTAAATAAGGTTTTGAGAATGAGAAACTTTATTAAGATAAAGTAGAAACCAAAATGTAAATCTTTTGAAAGAATAGCTATAAAAAGCAATTTGAAGTTTCATTTTGAATGCAGATTGGACAACTCCTTTGCTAGGGACAGTGGTAAGAAGAAATCTTCCTACATTCAAAGATGTGCAAATATGAAGGCTAAATCCTCAGCTGAAAAAAATTGGTGGTAGCTATTCTGTCAGCTCCTCAGCTGGTATGAACTGGTACAGCTCTACTGAAGTCAATGGAGCTGTACCAATTTATACCACCTGAGGATATTGCCATCTCTTCAAATACATAATGCCATTGGACAGAAAGTTAGAAGTGGCATATCAGTAGGAAGTGTTTAACTGAAATAAAATTCTTACTGTAGATTTTTTTAAACAGTGATATAATTTATTACCTTCAGCCATCCAACAATGGAACTCTCCTTAGCAATAACAAAGTCTATGTGAGATGTCCTGAGAAGTCTTTAATGGTGGGTGTACTTAATATAGCATCTACCTGTCATCTTCCACCATTGAGCATCTTATAAAGAAATTTTAACAAAAATAGGCCAATGATCAAATTTCCTACCATCTTCCACTGAAGTAATTGTGATTATGTTTTAATGGCATAGGTGCAGGGCAGTCAAAGGAATTAAACAATTCAATACTCATCCCATTGGTAAAAGTACTGTATAAGACTACACAAACCAGCCCCAGTAATGCAGAAGTGGCTTGGTAGTTTTAGCCAATCATAGTAAAATGCACTATCACAGAGCTGTCATATTACCAACACCAACGAGTGGGGCTTTCACAAGTATACACAGAGGGTGCTAGAAATGTAGATGTAACCAAGTGCTTTGCTGGAAATTTTGCATGATGCTGCCTTCTCACAATAGCTGCGGAGAAGCTATATGGTAGATGCTGCTGCTGCTGCTCTTGTCTTTATGAGATAAAATACATATTTTTCTAAATTGTGTAATATATTGATAAACATTTTAAAGAGAACTGAAAACACAAGGGTTTATACTCTCATTGATGCCTGCATGGATGTTTTTTGTAGCTCTCATTAGCATTGATGGGAGTTACCCATATAAATCCCTTCATGCATTGATGGGAGAATAGGCCTCATTGTTTAGGATTCCTGTATTCTGGGCATAACAATGCTTTAAATGGAAATGCAATTCTGTATGGTCTAAAATGCACTAATCTCAACTAAAAGCAAAACCATGCTTTGTGTCGCTAATGAGCCTTGGAAATACTGTGTTGAGACAGATTGGCTGTTTCCTAGAGGGCCCATTAAAATCAGTAGGATTTTTGACATTGACTTCAATGACTGCATGATTGGGGCCTAATTTAATCTGGTATAATTCACTAGATTTGCACATATATATCAATATATTGCATATCTATTTTATACATATCTATTTTTTTTGTAAAGAAACAGAAGTTTTTTGTGCATCTTTAAATATTCTAAAAAAAGAACAGACATTTGTATACAGAACTGCACTACTGCTTTAATATTGCTATGTAAAACAATACTGTGGTTTTGCTATTTTTATTCAATTACGTTTTTCAGTTCAAAAGCATATTGTTTTAAAATGTCAGAAAATATTTTAAGTGGTGTTAAAGAAACAGTATCCTCCTCTCTCAGATTGCACCCATTCCACCTGCAAAATACAAGAATTTTGTAATCTATTTTTTTTCCAGTAGTGTGGTTTGGCCATTTAGATTTTTCTCTTGTAGCGCTTAAATGTTACACTTAGGGCCTGTTCCAAAATTGATGGAAATCCTTCCATTGACTTCAATGGGCTTTGGAACAGAAATTTAGGGACTTATTATTATTCTCTCCCTTGTTTTACATTGATGTAACTAGTGTAAGTGAAATCGGAATCACATTCTGTGATGCTAGAAAACCAAGAACTGTAAGTTTCAGGCTATTTGGTACATTATGTTAATTTACTAATCTCAGCTACTTAATGTAACTGACCGTCCATTTTATTTGCAAATATTTGAACTGGGAAACACAAATCTGGTGTTTGGATTTTATTTTGTTTTAGGTTATTTAATTACATATGTTAATAAGAGTAGAAAAGGTTGCTAAGTATTTAATTCAGATGACAATCAAAATTTAAACACTGTAAAGATGACCAGCAATTTATATGCCAGCATCTTTATTGGTGACAGCTATTCTGATACTTAAAGTGCACATTATTTTAATTACACAAAAGTTAGTATCCAGATGCTAACTCCTTTTATGTTGGCTATATGGGAAAATCTACATGAGCTTGTATATTTAAATGAAAGGATACTGTTTCTTTAAGAAAACCATGTTTATGTTCTGTTATTGAAAACACTGAACTTTGAACCCTGAAATAAGATAATTTTTACAGCTGGATGAAGTGGCTATTATACTTTGCCAAGTTGGAGCTCATTGACTGAATAAGAATAGCATAACATCATTAATTGTCATCACTTTTATATAACATAATGTATTTGTTAAATCTCATAACAAAATAGTAAGGTGTTTCCATTTTTAAATATGTCCCAGAATTTTTTTTTATTTCAGAGAAGCTTTGACTGTTAAATGTGTGTAAGTCTCCAGGAATGTAGCAAGTTGATAAAAACCCAAGCCAAGTCCATCTTCCTTACAGAAAAAAAAAAAAAGCTGGAATTTCTTTTTTTGGACATTTGTTTTGCAGCTTTCTACGTCTTAAGGCAGAGAATAGCCAGAATAAGGTGCCAGCCCAAAGGTTAGCTAAACATATTTCTTGAAATAATTTTGGCAAACCTATGTCTTGGTGGCATGGTCTCAAAATCAGAAGTTTACATGAGAAATATAAAGAAACTTTAATAGATATTAATTTTAACATTTATTTTTTACTTATTTTGAGGGGGTGGGAGGAAATTTGTAGAGAGATGACTGTTTTAACCACAGATCTAATAATGACTAATGTAAATTTAGTATTCAAATAATCCATGGGCTTTTGTTCAAGGCCCAAGCAATGTTTTTCCTGTCTGGAAATCTAATGTACTTTCAATGCCACATTTACAATCTGATGAATTCAAGAGGCCTGATTCTGCTCTCACCTACATCACTGTGAATAAGGAGTAACTCCACTGAAGCCAATGGGTGTTAAATTTGTGTAAATCAGATTAGAATCAGATCCCAGTTCTGTAGTGCAACCAAACATGATGGTACTCACACTAACCTGCCTTTATCAGGAATTTAAAATTCAGTGATTATTGAATCCATGAAAAATTCAGGTAACAAATGTTTCAAAACAAACATTTGTGTTGGTAAAAAGCACTTGTATAAAATATTGTTGTGATGTGACTAAAGCCATTTAACATGTAAACTGGAAAATTTGCCCCCCAAAATTAAATAAATAAATGATTATTACCTTTTTGGGGGGAAATTTTCACTTGGTTTCTAAGGAAAATACTTAAGCATGTGGTTAAAGTTAAGTGTGTGATTAAGTCCCGTTAATTTCAGTGGGGACATTAGCATGTGCTTAAAGTTAAGCATATGCCTAAGTGCTCTGCTGAACAGGGATTGTGGTCTGAATTTACATGTGCATTGCAGTACCCTGCAAATAGCTATAATCAAGCATAGAGTTTATTACCAGAGATAGTCCCCCATTGTTTGCCATATATTATCTTGATGTTCAATTGACACATGTGTATGTGCAAACTGAATAGTTCTGACTGACTTGAACAAATGTAGTAGTTGTGCATCTAACATTAGAGACTTAAGCTTAACTTTAACGTTGACATTGTGCCTCCTGAATGCTATAGGTAAGTGTAAATGGTTTTTGAAAGATGTTTTGAATGAGTCTTTAGAAAAAGCATGCATATGTATGTAATATTTTATATAATATGTATTAAGGAGCTGGCAGGTGGGGCCAGGGGGCGGAGAGGAGCCCGTATCTGGCTAGCTGGCTGAGAGAAGCAAGTGGTGGGCAGCGGAGAGCCAGTGGTGAGGTGGCTGGTGAGGTCTCAGGGCGCAGTAGAAGTAGAGCAGGTCGGGGCCCCTTCAGAGCATGGGCCCAGTTCCATGGCGCCATTGCAAACCAGATACTGCCTAGAAATTGTGCGTTTGTACTTCTAATTCTGTTATTTAGGAAATAACATTAGTGAGTAATTCTGTACTGTATGTTATGGTTATAGTATATTGGAAATGTGATCCTTGGGTAAGACGTATTTTTATAATCTAATCTATTGTATAGTAGGTTAGACATTATTTTATATACATTTGGGCAGTAAAACCATGTTGAAGGAACTTATCTGGTCCATTTTATAAGGTAGATAAACCACAGAGATTAACTAGGTCAAAATTGACGTGGATAAAGCAGATTGTTAAAGTTTTACTTAGTGTGTGAAAATAATGTACTGTTGTTTGTACCTGAAAATGTGCTAGGAAGGTGATGGGGGCATAGTGGCCAAGCTTCAGGGAGAAGACATTGGTAGGAGTCATTAACCAGAGGGGATAGTCAGTTGGTCACAGCGTAACAGGGATCCTGTTTCAAGGTTCCTATATGTGAACGTGTTTATTTCCTTCAGTGTAGAAGTCTGGCATTAGGGGAACACAGGGAATTGGTGAAGGAGATTCAGGGGAAGTATGTGGAGGATTTGAAGATTAGGAAAGAGATTTTGTTCTGTATTCTGAAGTGAACAGGCATCCAGTACAGGTATCTGAGACTGAGTGATGTGTTACTGTCTCCAGGCAGGTGCATACATGAGGAGCTGCATTTGGACAAATGGAATTTAAAATATTGTGGACCATAAAGAAAGAGTTTATATTACTTAGGAAGAGCAGATGAAAACAGAGGAGTTTTGGCTGAAGAATGGTCAAGACAGTTTGTTTCCAATGTAGGCGATCTGGGGAAGGTAGAAAACAAGTTCTTAAGTTCTTGACCTTGAGTTCAAGGTCAAGTTGAACATCTGAGTTCTGAAGATTTGAGGTGAAGTTCAGATTTAAATTGAGAAGGCAGAGAGCAGATGGCAATTTGGATGAGGCAGTTCTTATGGATAGAATACCGTGTGGATATAATATATGAAGGAAGTTCTACAGAACAAGAAGATGACAAGCCAAAGAGAGAGAAACTGAGAAAAGGGGAAAAACAGTGATGAGTAATACAGATTGAGTGTATTCTGCATAGAAGTGATATTCAAGGATGAATTCAAAAAGAAGTACCTGGAGACATTTTAAAAGGCTCTCAGAATGCTGGGGGACACCTTAGTAGAAAAATCTGGAATTTCTATTGTCCGTCACAATATCCATCTCCTACTCCTGGGGGAATTCTGTACCACTGCACATGCGCAGAATTTATTTCCCCCACAGATTTCTTTGCTTCCCCACAGAAAAATGACTTTCTGACAGAAAAGCAAAGGGAATCCACAAGAGCGGTCATGCTTCCCTCCCCGGCAGTGTGGGTGTGTCGTTTCAGGCACTTGGAGGAGCTGTCGGAGAGAGAAATCACCATGGGTTGGGGTGGTCTGGGGACACCCAGGCTGGTGCTTCCTGCCCTGCAGTGGGCTTGGCTGCTAGTCCTGGCTGGGCAGGGGAGGATGGGTTTTATTCTTCTGCAAGGAATGGTTAGGGCTGGGGCCAGATTAGACCCACACCTAGAAACCTCCCCTGGCTGCAGGAAGCTCTGCCTCCCCTCACTTCATGCCCCCATCACTCCTCAGCCATGGGAGGGAGGGCTCACTGTATGGGGAGCTGCTCCCTCATCTGCCCAACCCCTGTGCAGCTGGATCCCCCTCCCCCACAATACACAGAACCACCACCCCCACTGAGCGCTCTGCACCAGAACCCTCATCTGTACCCTGGCTGAGCTCTTCCCCCCTGCACCTGAACCCCCCTGCACCCAGATCCCTCCCCCCGCATTGTTCCCTGCTCCCCCTGCATCCAGACCCCCACCCCTCCATCTGGATAACTCGCCACTGAGCCCCTGAAACTCGAACCCTCAATCTGATGAGCCCCACCTGCCCTGCACTCGGACCACCCCGATGAGCCCTCCAAACTTGGACTGCCACCCTGATGAGCCCCAGTACCTTGACCCTCCCCAACTAAGCCTCTCTCTCCCAGCACCCCCCCCCGCTGAGCCCCCGGATCCCCCGCTGAGCCCCAACCACCTTCACCGGGACCCCACTGCAGAGTCTCATTCCCCTGCACCTGGAGCCCTACAAGAGCCTTGGTGCATCCAGATCCCTCCTGCGCCCGGACCCCACACCAAGCCCCTTGCACCCAGATTGCCCCACACAGAACTCTCTCACGCCACAGCTGGATTCCCCTATACGAAGCCCTTCCACATTTGGATCCTGCCAGGCTGAGCCTGTCTGGTCTACACTTGGATCAGGGGCTAGGGCTTGGTATGCATGTGAGACTGTCCCTCTGGCTATCTTGGTGAGCATGGCATGGAGGTGCAGGGCCCTGGGGTGTTTCTGGGGCAGGCCTGGCCCTTGTACTGAGTCAGGGTAGGGTGCAGCTTCACTGCTGAGACAGTGTTCCAGGGGGGTGGGGTGCCAAGAGGCTGTAGGATGATTTCCCTCCTCCATGCAGCCAGTGGCCTGTGCTCCCCACTGCCATGTTGGAGCCTCCACATTTATTTATTGACAAATAAAACATGCAGAATTTTAAAATGTTGTTTGCAGACTTTTTAATTCTTTGGCACAGAATTCCCTCAGGAGTAATCGCCCTTGGAGGTTAGCTTAAAAGCTAATTCTGTGCGGCTGCAAAAACAACTGGTTTGCCTGAGCCTATGCTAGAATAGTCAATGTGAATCTTGTTCCACAAGCATTTTGTGAAATCACTGAGAACCTACACTACAAAAAGAAGGATTCTGAGTGGACTCCTCCTGAAGGTCGGAACAACAGACTGGACTTCTACATAGCGTGCTTCCGCTGACATGCACGGGCTGAAATTGTGGAAAAGCAGCATCACTTGCCCCATAACCTCAGCCGTGCAGAACACAACGCCATCCAGAGCCTCAGGAACAACTCTGACATCATAATCAAAAAGGCTGACAAAGGAGGTGCTGACGTCATCATGAATAGGTTGGAATATGAACAAGAGGCTGCTAGGCAGTTCTCCAACATCACTTTTTACAAGCCATTATCCTCTGATCCCACTGAAGGTTACCAAAAGAAACTACACCATTTGCTCCAAGGAACTCCCTGAAAAAGCACAGGAACAAATCTGCACAGACACATCCCCGGAGCCCCAAGCAGGGGTATTCTGTCTGCTACGCAAGATCCATAAACCTGGAAATCCTGGATGCCCCATCATCTCAGGCATTGACACCCTGACAGCAGGATTGTCTGGATATGTAGACTCCGTCCTCAGGCCCTACGCTACCAGCACTCCTAGCTATATTTGAGAAACCACTGACTTCCTGAGGAAACTACAATCCATTGGTGATTTTCCAGAAAACACTATCCTGGTCACTATTGATTTAGAAGCCCTCTACACCAACATTCCACACAAAAATGGACTACAAGCCTTCAGGAACAGTATCCCCGACAATGTCACGGCAAACCTGGTGGCTGAACTTCGTGACATTGTCCTCATCCACAACTATTTCACATTTGGGGACAATGTATACCTTCAAGTCAGCAGCACTGCGATCGTTACCTGCATGACCCCACAGTATGTCAACATTTTTATGGCTGACTTAGAATAACGCTTCCTCAGCTCTCGTCCCCTAACGTCCCTACTCTACTTGCGCTACGTTGATGACATCTTCATCATCTGGACCCATGGAAAAGAAGCCCTTGAGGAATTCCACCATGATTTCAACAATTTCCATCCCACCATCAACCTCAGCCTGGTCCAGTCCACACAAGAGATCCACTTCTTGGACACTACGGTGCTAATAAGCGATGGCCACATAAACACCACCCTATACTGGAAACCTACTGACCGCTATACTTACCTACATGCCTCCAGCTTTCATCCAGACCACATCACACGATGCATTGTCTACAGCCAAGCTGTAAGATACAACCGCATTTGCTCCAGCCCCTCAGACAGAGACAAACACCTACAAGATCTCTATCAAGCATTCTTAAAACTACAATACCCACCTGCTGAAGTGAAGAAACAGATTGACAGAGCCAGAAGAATACCTAGAAGTTACCTACTCCAGGACAGGCCCAACAAAGAAAGTAAGAGAATGCCACGAGCCATCACCTTCAGCCCCCAACTTAAACCTCTCCAGCACATCATCAAGCATTTACAACCTGTCCTGAAGGACGATCCCTCACTCTCCACAGATCTTGGGAGACAAGCCAGTCCTCACTTACAGACAGCCCCCCAACCTGAAGCAAATACTCACCAGCAACCACACAACAGAACCACTAACCCAAGAACCTATCCTTGCAACAAAGCCCATCACCAACTCTGTCCACATATCTATTCAAGGGACACAGTCATGGGACCTAATCACATCAGCCGCACCAGAAGAGGCTCGTTCACCTGCACATCTACCAATGTGATATATGCCATCATGTGCCAACAATGCCCCTCTTTCATGTACATTGGCCAAACTGGACAATCACTACTCAAAAGAATAAATGGACACAAATCAGACATCAAGAATTATAACATTCAAAAACCAGTCGGAGAACACTTCAACCTCCCTGGTCACTCAATTTCAGACCTAAAAGTTGCAATTCTCCAACAAAAAAAGTCAAAAACAGACTCCAACGAGAGACTGCACAATTGGAATTAATTTGCAAACTGGACACCATTAAATTAGGCTTGAAAAAAGACGGGGAACGGATGGGTCATTACGCAAAGTAAAATCTATTTCCCCATGCTAATTCGCCCTCCCCCCCCCGCCCACTGTTACTCTCACCTTCTTGTCAATTGTTTGAAATGGGCCATCCTGATTATCACTACTACAAAAGGGTTTTTTTTTCTCCTGCTGATAATAGCACACCTTAATTAACTGGTCTTGTTACAGTTGGTATGGCAACACCCATTTTTTCATGTTGTGTGTGTATATCTTCCTACTGTATTTTCCACTGCATGCATCCGATGAAGTGGGTTTTAGCCCACAAAAGCTTATCCCCAAATAAATTTGTTAGTCTCTCTAAGGTGCCACAAATACTCCTCAGTTTTTTTTGCTGATACCAACTAACACGGCTGCCACTCTGAAACCTGAGAACCTGTTGATATTTTTAAACAAACATTTATACATGGATCTTTGGTCAAATTAAAAAGGACTGTTATTGCCATGCCTATTTTCATCCGTAGTATCTGGCTTGTCAATCACCGAAGGGCTTATTTTCACTGCAAAATGGATTGATTCGGCTGTCCAAGATTTTTTTCAGCCAAGTGCCAACAGGTTCAATGAATAAAGCTCAAAATAGAGATAGTTAAAGTTTCTTACCAAATGTGTGCAAATAATATATCATTGCTTGTTCTTTCAAATCCACTTTACTACCTGTTGGGATGTCAGTTTCAAAACTGGCAGAGAAGGAGTTTTTGGAGAAGCAATTGATATTGAAATTTTATAGTAGTATTAATAGCTACAAAGTAGAAATCCTATTCAGGAATCAGTCTACATTATAGAATTGTATTTTGTAGATGCTTTTGACTTTATGGAACAAAATTACTCTTTGGACTTAAATTTCTCATGCTGCTTTTCCACCCAAATGTGATTATAAAAAAATGTTATGATTCCATATGGCAGCTTGTGAAGTCTGTGGTCCTTTGGAATTCACTTTCTCCTTCTCTGTAACAGTCTGAATTTGTCAGCCTTCAGGTTGTGCTTCAAAGTCCACCTTTTCTCCTTGCCTTATGCAGAAATATGTGTTGAATAGTGGTGGAAATGCTATAAACTGTATGCACAGCATAGCTGAGTTACAGCTGCTGTGAGACTTCCTCTGAAATCTTTACTTTTATGTGTTCACATTCTTAATCAAAACATACTGAATTTCAGCTACCAAGCACAACTGTATGTGGCTTAAAATACACAACATATGCCCTAATAGAGTTCTTCATGCATAGTGTTTAATGTCAAATATGGATTTCCAGACACTTGTTTCATATGTGAAGTAATGCATCATCACATCGTACTTAGTCTTGGGCATGAATGTATCAGTTTTGGTTTTTTAGCAGGAAAGCGGATTTGATTTAGTAACAGAACCTGCTTTCTATATTTAATGACTGACTTTCATCTTACAAATAAATAGTTTGACAGCGTCTTTTTTCATTTAAGTGTAACGACATAGTATATGCCTTCTGTTTTCTATGCTATGACCACATTCTAGTGCAATGTCATCTGCTTGGTTGATTGACAAGATCTTGATTGATTGATCTTCCATTGTTGTTGTTTGCAGTGTTTGTAGCTGTGTTGGTCCCAGGATATGAGAGACTCAAGGTGGGTGAGATAATGTCTTTTATTGGACCAACTTCTGTGAAAGGTAATCACTCTGATTACTTCTCTGATCTGAAGAAGAGCTCTGTGGAGCTTGAAAACTTGTCTCTTTCACCAACAGAAATTGTTCCAGTAAAAGATATTACCTCAGCCTTGTTGTCTCTCAAGCAGGATCAAAGCAACCACATGAATTGGATGATAAAGTTACAGGACCTCTTCTCTAAGATCTTGTCTACACAGGGATAATTAGGAAAGTTCATCCAAATAAATTTAGGGTGTGAATTTAAAATAGATTAGTTAAACTGCATTAAGCCCCTGTGTTGGCTTTCTCATCCAGAATTAAAGTGGCCTTAATTCCATTTATCTTAATTCACTTTGGAATGGAGGCTAACTAATCCAGTGGCTCTCAACCTTTCCAGACTACTGTACTCTTTTGGGAGTCTGATTTGTCTTGAGTACCCACAAATTTCACCTCACTTTAAAACTAGTGGCTTACAAAATCAGACATAAAAATAGTAAAATGTCATGGCATACTATTACTGAAAAATTTCTTACCTTCTCATTTTTACCATATAATAATAAAATTAATTAATTAGAATATAAATATTGTATTTACATTTCAGTGTATAGTATATATATCAGTATGAAGAAGTCATCGTCTGTATGAAATTGTAGCTTTTACTGACTTCGCTAGTGCTTTTTATGTAGCCTGTTGTAAAACTAGGTAAACAGCTAGATGAGTTGATGTACCCTGGTTGAGAACCACTGAGCTAATCCACGTTAAAAATTCAATTGAATTAACTTTCCTGAGTGTCCCCATGTAGACGAATAGTAAGAATCAAATATTCCTTCACTAAAATATGCAAACATTTTCTTCTTTGAGTTTTAACAAAGATAAAAGCCTGATTCATCTGTCACTTAGAGTAGTGTAACTCTACTGAATTCATTTGAGTCATCCTAGTGGGCTATATCCTGAGTTGGTGTAAATTGTCAGAGATCCAATAATGGAGCTCTGACAATTTACACCAGCTAAGGATATGGCAATAGTGCTTAATATTTTTAAAAGATCTGTTATCTAGAAATATCCATCTTCAATATATGAATCTTTTTCAAGATCCATTGAAATCTAATATAAAATCTATTTGAAGATTTTCTGTTTATACTATATCAGTATATCCCTGTTTAAGTCTTTCTTTTATTTATTATTAAAATTTACATGAAAATGGGATCTTTGTTGCCTAGTAGTGGTTCACTCATATTGCTCAGCTGAAGGCACTGACCCAGTCCTGCTCCCATTAAAGTCACTTTTTCCATTGATTCTAATGGGAGGAAAATTGGTCCCACAGGCCCCTTTGCATCATCATCATCACCCTTTGTTACTGGGGTGAAGTTTTTGTGATATCACAAACAGATGGTTATGGTGAGCAACTAGAAAGTAGAACTCTAAAGCAACAAAGATCCTGTTTTCATGTAAGTATCCTTTTTAATTAAAAAAAAAGAAAAGGAGAACCAAAATGAGAAAATAAATTTGATGCCAGCAGAATTGTTACTCAGTAGAGTATTTTTATTTTTCCATGAGGCCTCAACTGCTCTTTAATCAAAATATACTTTCCATCAGTTCCCTAAGTAAGGCACCACTTTAAACAAAAATTGGATAAGCAGATAATTGCTTTGGGAATTTTAGAGAATTCACTTTAGGAATGTATCATGCTTTCTTTAAGGTTTGCTGGTTGACGGATGGTATGATATTCTCTCTCTCATTGGTGTTTCAACATCATCACAACAATAAGCATTTTTAAAGAGGAAGAAGGTATTTAATTGAAAGATGTTGACCTAGACTAGGGTGACCAGACATCCTGATATTAGGGGCTTTGTCTTATATAGGCAACTATACCTCCCTCTAACCCCCACCCCTCCAAAAAAAAGTGTCCTGATTTTTCATACTTCCTACTTGGTCACCTTATCCTAGACTACAGAACAATCTAATTTCTATAACTGTATTTTTTTGGATGCTCTTCGGAGGAAGACATCTTGCATTTTACCAACAGCGACCCCTATGCCTTTCAAATAAAGTGGCAACTAAAAAAAACTTTAAAATTACTACCCACATGCTCTTTGGGACAGATTTGGCAGCAAGTCAGTTACAAATCTGCCAGGGAAAGCCATTAAGTGTAATGTTCTGTATCAGAAACAAATCTTAAATTGGAAGAATGTTGATCAAAGTCTTATTGCTCTCTCTGGAATGGAGAAGAAACTTCACGGGCCAGATGACTTTTTTCTTTTTAAACCAAACCAGTTTCCGGGTGGTAGAGTACAAGCATTGCTTGTGATTTATGGATGCAGGTAGAACAAACTCTTTCCACCCTAAATTGCTTTAGTGGGTGCAATTGTGTAAACTGCGAATTCTGTGATCTTTTAATCAGATGGCATGGGAGCAGGGGCACAGATGCAGCAAACAGAGCTGTAAACGGAGAGATTGAGTGGGTGTTCTGTTGGAGGAGAAGGGAGGAACAAGTTCCTGATCCTTAGGTGCAACAAGTGAGTTTTTTGTGGATGTTGTGGGTTTTTTTTTCTGGTTTGCATAGGTTTTTTCCCTTGTTCAGTTTGTAGAAGCTGGTAGGGGGCAGTGTGCTGTGAGAGGAGCAGAGTCCTGATTGCGGGCAGGGCTTCCCTGATTAGAGGGCCTATAAAGGCAGCCAAACAGTCTTCCAGCAGCATAGGTGCAGCACACAGAGCTGTGAACAAAAGAGTTTGTAAGCAGAGTTTGGAGTGGGGGTGCAGTGGTCTTGTTTTGTTTCGGCGTGTGTGTGTATGGAGGCGGGTGGCGGTGGTCGGGGACTCTCTCCTCAGGGGGACTGAGTCATCTATCTGCTGCCCCGACCGGGAAAACCGAGAAGTCTGCTGCTTGCCAGGAGCTAGGATTCGCGATGTGACGGAGAGACTGCCGAGACTCATCAGGCCCTCGGATCGCTACCCCTTCCTACTTCTCCACGTGGGCACCAATGATACTGCCAAGAATGACCTTGAGCGGATCACTGCAGACTACGTGGCTCTGGGAAGAAGGATAAAGGAGTTTGAGGCACAAGTGGTGGTCTCGTCCATGCTCCCCGTGGAAGGAAAAGGCCGGGGTAGAGACCGTCGAATCGTGGAAGTCAACGAATGGCTACGCAGATGGTGTCGGAGAGAAGGCTTTGGATTCTTTGACCATGGGATGGTGTTCCAAGAAGGAGGAGTGCTAGGCAGAGATGGGCTCCACCTAACGAAGAGAGGGAAGAGCATCTTCGCAAGCAGTCTGGCTAACCTAGTGAGGAGGGCTTTAAACTAGGTTCACCGGGGGAAGGAGACCAAAGCCCTGAGGTAAGTGGGGAAGTGGGATACCGGGAGGAAGCACGAGCAGGAGTGCGTGAGAGGGGAGGGCTCCTGCCTCATACTGAGAAAGAGGGGCGATCAGCGGGTTATCTCAAATGCCTATACACAAATGCTTGAAGCCTGGGAAACAAGCAGGGAGAACTGGAAGTCCTGGAAAAGTCAAGGAATTATGATGTGATTGGAATAACAGAGACTTGGTGGGATAACTCACATGACTGGAGTACTGTCATGGATGGATATAAGCTGTTCAGGAAGGACAGGCAGGGCAGAAAAGGTGGGGGAGTTGCATTGTATGTAAGAGAACAGTATGACTGCTCAGAGCTCAAGTATGAAACTGCAGAAAAACCTGAGAGTCTCTGGATTAAGCTTAGAAGTGTGAGCAACAAGGGTGTTGTCATGGTGGGAGTCTACTATAGACCACCGGACCAAGGGGATGAGGTGGACGAGGCTTTCTTCTGGAAACTCGCAGAAGTTACTAGATCGCAGGCCCTGGTTCTCATGGGAGACTTCAGTCACCCTGATATCTGCTGGGAGAGCAATACAGCAGTGCACAGACAATCCAGGAAGTTTTTGGAAAATGTAGGGGACAATTTCCTGGTGCAAGTGCTGGAAGAACCAACTAGGGGCAGAGCTCTTCTTGACCTGCTGCTCACAAACCGGGAAGAATTAGTAGGGGAAGCAAAAGTGGATGGGAACCTGGGAGGCAGTGACCATGAGATGGTCAAGTTCAGGATCCTGACACAAGGAAGAAAGGAAAGCAGCAGAATACGGACCCTGGACTTTAGAAAAGCAGACTTTGACTCCCTCAGGGAGCTGATGGGCAAGATCCCCTGGGAGAATAACATGAGGGGGAAAGGAGTCCAGGAGAGCTGGCTGTATTTTAAAGAATCCTTATTGAGGTTACAGGGACAAACCATCCTGATGTGTAGAAAGAATAGTAAATATGGCAGGTGACCGGCTTGGCTTAACAGTGAAATCCTTGCAGATCTTAAATACAAAAAAGAATCTTACAAGAAGTGGAAGACTGGGCAAATGACCAGGGGTGAGTATAAAAATATTGCTTGGGCATGCAGGAGTAAAATCAGGAAGGCCAAATCACACCTGGAGTTGCAGCTAGCAAGAGATGTTAAGAGTAACAAGAAGGGTTTCTTCAGGTATGTTAGCAACAAGAAGAAAGTCAAGGAAAATGTGGGCCCCTTACTGAATGAGGGAGGCAACCTAGTGACAGAGGATGTGGAAAAAGCTAATGTACTCAATGCTTTTTTTGCCTCTGTCTTCACGAACAAGGTCAGCTCCCAGACTACTGTACTGGGCAGCACAGCATGGGGAAGAGGTGACCAGCCCTCTGTGGAGAAAGAAGTGGTTCGGGACTATTGAAAAAAGTTGGACGTGCACAAGTCCATGGGGCCGGATGCGTTGCATCCGAGAGTGCTAAAGGAGTTGGCGGATGTGATTGCAGAGTCACTGGCCATTATCTTTGAAAACTCATGGCGATCGGGGGAGGTCCCGGACGACTGGAAAAAGGCTAATGTAGTGCCCATCTTTAAAAAAGGGAAGAAGGAGGATCCTGGGAACTACAGGCCAGTCAGCCTCACCTCAGTCCCTGGAAAAATCATGGAGCAGGTCCTCAAGGAATCAATTCTGAAGCACTTAGAGGAGGGGAAAGTGATCAGGAACAGTCAGCATGGATTCACCAAGGGCAAGTCATGCCTGACTAATCTAATTGCCTTCTATGATGAGATAACTGGCTCTGTGGATGAAGGGAAAGCAGTGGACCTGTTGTTCCTTGACTTTAGCAAAGCTTTTGACACTGTCTCCCACAGTATTCTTGCCAGCAAGTTAAAGAAGTATGGGCTGGATGAATGGACTGTAAGGTGGATAGAAAGTTGGCTAGATTGTCGAGCTCAACGGTTAGTGATCAATGGCTCCATGTCTAGTTGGCAGCCGGCATCAGGTGGAGTGCCCCAAGGGTTGGTCCTGCGGCCGGTTTTGTTCAATATCTTCATAAATGATCTGGAGGATGGTGTGGATTGCACCCTCAGCAAGTTTGCAGATGACACTAAACTGGGAGGAGAGGTAAATACGCTGGAGGGTAGGGATAGGATACAGAGGGACCTAGACAAATTGGAGGATTGGCCAAAAGAAATCTGATGAGGTTCAACAAAGACAAGTGCAGAGTCCTGCACTTAGGACGGAAGAATCCAATGCACTGCTACAGACTAGGGACCGAATGGCTCGGCAGCAGTTCTGCAGAAAAGGACCTAGGGGTTACAGTGGACGAGAAGCAGGATATGAGTGAACAGTGTGCCCTTGTTGCCAAGAAGGACAATGGCATTTTGGGCTGTATAAGTATGGGCATTGCCAGCAGATCGAGGGACGTGATCGTTTCCCTCTATTTGACACTGGTGAGGCCTCATCTGGAGTACTGTGTCCAGTTTTGGGCCCCACACTACAAGAAGGATGTGGAAAAATTGGAAAGAGTCCAGCGCAGGGCAACAAAAATGATTAGGGGACTGGGACACATGACTTATGAGGAGAGGCTGAGGGAACGGGGGATGTTTAGTCTACGGAAGAGAAGAATGAGGGGGGATTTGATAGCTGCTTTCAACTACCTGAAAGGGGGTTCCAAAGAGGAAGGATCTAAACTGTTCTCAGTGGTAGCAGATGACAGAACAAGGAGTAATGGTCTCAAGTTGCAGTGGGAGAGATTTAGGTTGGATATTAGGAAAACCTTTCGCACTAGGAGGGTGGTGAAACACTGGAATGCGTTACCTAGGGAAGTGGTGGAATCTCCTTCCTTAGAAGTTTTTAAGGTCAAGCTTGACAAAGCCCTGGCTGGGATGATTTAATTGGGCATTGGTCCTGCTTTGAGCAGGGGGTTGGACTAGATGACCTCCCGAGGTCCCTTCCAACCCTGATATTCTATGATTCTAAGTGTCGCTTTTATGGAGAAGATCCGAGGCTTGAAGATGCAGGTGGAAATTATGGTTGCTCAAAGCCCCTTCGAAACTGAGATGATGGAGCAAAGGCAACAGGAGGCTGAAGGAAAAAGTCAAGACCTGCAGATGCAAGCTGGACTGAAGAACTCGGAGGGGAGACTATTGGGTGAGGAAAGTGGTCTGTTGTAGCATGTGACTACAAGAACCAGGCAAAGGAAAAGACTGACTAGTGAAGGAGAAATAGAGCTCAGGAACAGGTTTGCTCAGTTGGAAAATGAAGAAGGGGCATGACAGGCTGTAACTGAAGGAGGAGAGGGCAAGGACAAAGAGAGGAGCGGCTAGTCCTGTAAGAAGAGAAGAGCCGATGGAAATACCCAGAGTTCAGAGCCCCAGGAGGGTACAGGATGACTTGCAGAAGATTGCAAGGGAGAATAAAAGAGGACTCGCAGCCAGAAAATCACACCATCACCAGGAAAAGGCAGGTCTACATGATTGGGGACTCCCTATAAAGAAGAACAGACAGGCCTGTCGCTAGAGCTGATCTGGAGAACAGAAGAGTGTGCTGTCTGCCAGTAGCTAAGATACAGGATGTGGACCCGAGACTGAAGAGGATCCTAATGGGAGCAGGAAAGAATGCATTGATTGTCCTTCATCTGGAAACAAATGACACACAGCTAGATTCTTGCTGGAACATATCAAGGGAGACTCTGCCAGGCTGGGGAAGATGTTGAAGGAAATGGAGGCTCAGGTGATCTTCAGTGGGATTCTGCCTGTCCCTGGAGGAGGAGAATGAAGGAGAGACAAGATTATGATGCTCAACAGATGGCTCAGCAGTGGTGCTATAAGGAGGATGTTGGGATGTTTGACTACTGGGAGGCAGTTCTCATGGGATGGACTCCACCTGAGTAGGGAAGGAAATAGACTTCTGGGATGGAGGTTGGCACAACTGATTAAAAGAGCTTTAAACTAGAAACTCAGGGGAGACCATTGTGAGATGCTATATATAATCATATAATCTCCACGCCTGATTTTAACATTGAGAGGGAGGAAAATCAAAGTAAGAAAGGAACTGCAGTGGGTAGGAGAATGGAAATTAAGAGAGAGGATCGTGTTGATACCAGTCAAATGATAGGCAATACTGGCAGTAGAATGACTGTACCCACTTGGGCACGAATATGCGTGAAGTCAAGCAGCAACAGTTAAGATGTTTGTACACCAGTGCAAGGAGCCTGGGTAACAAAATGGAGGAACTAGAACTACTAGTACAGGAAGTGAAGCCAAATATTATAGGGATAACAGAAACATGGTGGAATAGTAGTCATGACTGGAGTACAGGTATTGAAGGGTATGTGCTGGTCAGGAAAGACAGAAATAAAGGCAAATGTGGTTGAGTAGCATTGCATATAAATGGTAGACTATAAAGAGATTAGAATGGATAAGACAGCGTCTGTTTGGACCAAAATCACTTTGGGGAAGAAAGGTTTCAGAGTAACAGCCGTGTTAGTCTGTCTTTGCAAAAAGAAAAGGAGGACTTGTGGCACCTTAGAGACTAACCCATTTATTTGAGCATGAGCTTTCGTGAGCTACAGCTCACTTCATCGGATGCATCCGATGAAGTGAGCTGTAGCTCACGAAAGCTCATGCTCAAATAAATGGGTTAGTCTCTAAGGTGCCACAAGTACTCCTTTTCTTTTTGGGGAAGAAAGCTACTAGAGGTTCCCCTGATATAGTGCTTGGAGTGTGTTACAGACCACCAGGATCCGATTTGGATATGGATAGAGACATCTTTAATGTTTTTAATGAAATAAATACTACTGGGAATTGTATAATTATAGGAGACTTTAACTTCCCAGGTATAGATTGGAAGACAAGTGCTACTAATAACAGTAGGGCCCAGATTTTCCTGTATGCGATAGCTGACAGATTTCTTCACCAAGTAGTTGCTAAACCAACAAGAGGTGATGCCATTTTAGAATTGGTATTAGTGAGTAGTGAGGACCTCATAGAAGCACTGGTTGCAGAGAACAACCTTGGTTCGAGTGATCATGAGTAAGGCTGCGTGTTTGTCATGGAAGTCATGGATTCTATGACTTTCTGGGACCTCTGCAGCGGCTGGTGTGGCTGGCCTAGGGGCCACCTGGGCAGCTCAGGCAGCCTCTGGGCCAGCTGCATCAGCTACTGCTGGGGCAGTCTTGGGCCACGGCACCCTCCTCCCCCAGCAGCAGCTGGAGTTTGGGTGTGGGAGGGGGCTGGGGGTTGGGGCACAGGAGAGAGTGAGGGTTCTGGGCGATGCCTACCTTGCAGTGGGGGCTCCCTGGAAGCGGTGACATCCCTTGGCTCCTAGGCAAAGGGGTGCCCAGGGGGCTCTGCATGCTGCCTCCACCTGCAGGCACCGCCCCCCACAGCTGCGGAGCCAGCGCTTGGCTCAAAGCCAGAGCGCAGAGGTCACTGGCCACGCCTTCGCCTAGGAACAGAGGGAGGGGGGTGTCGTTGCTTCCAGGGAGGTGCAGAGCCAGGTAGGGAGCCTGCCAGCCCCACCAAACTCCCCTCCTCCCTCCCCCCAGCAGGGGTTCTGGGCCATGCACCACTGCCCCCTCCAGCACCCACAGTGCCCCCAGGCCACCCCCACCCCCCGAAGATTTAGTCAGGGGCATATAGTACAGGTCATAGGCTGTGAATTTTTGTTTACTGCCCTTGACCTGACCATGACTTCTACTAAAATTTCCCCTTGACTAAAACGTAGCATTAATTATGAGTTAATTCAGTTTAAACTAAATGGAGGATAAACAAAAATAGATCTGCAACAAGTGTCTTTGATTTCAAAAGATCTAACTTTAATAAATTAATGGAAGAACTCAAGAATCTGAATTTGGAGGAGGCTTGGAATTACTTTAAGTCGAAGCTGCAGAAGCTATCTGAAGCTTGCATCCCAAGCAAGGAGAAAAAGTTCATAGGGAAGGTTCTTTAGCCATATAAATAAGAAGAACACAAGGAGAGAAGAAGTGGGATCACTAAGCACTGAGGATGGGGATAATCTAGACGTGGCCCAACACCTAAACACGTACTTTGCCTCAGTTTTTAATGAGGCTAATGAAGAGCTTAGGTGTAGTGATTGAAGTCCAAGACCTCCCTGGTAGCATTCTCTGAAATGCTTCCAGTTCCACACGCAGGGCCAGTTAGACAGGCAGAACTGAAGTGTCTCAATGCGTGGATGAGACGAGGGTGTAGGGAGTAGGGGTTTAGATTTATTAGGACCTGGGGAAATTTTTGGGAAAGTTGGAGCCTATACAGGAAGGATGGGCTAAACCACCTAAATCAAAATGGAACCAGATTGTTGGCACTTAAAATTAAAAAGATCGTAGAGCAGTTTTTAAACTAATGGCTGGGGGAAAGCTGACGGATGCGGAGGAGCACATGGTTTGGACAAAGACATCTCTTAGGGGAGGATCTATTATTGGAAATTTTCTATGTCCTAGTAAGGAGGAGAGGATGGAAGATGATAAAATACGGTTAGGATCTGATGAGAAACAGTCAAATGAAAAAGAGGCCCTTTCAATTACATGATGGAGCTAAAAAGTGACAGATTTTTAAAGTGCTTATATACAAATGCTAGAAGTCTAAATAAGGTGGGTGAATTAGAGTGCCTTGTATTAAAAGAGGATATTGATATAAAAGGCAGTACAGAAACTTGGTGAGACACAATAATACCAGGGTACAAAATATATCGGAAGGACAGAACAGGTCATACTGTTGGGGGAGTGCCACTATATGTGAAAGAGTAAAATCAAATGAAGTAAAAATTTTAAATAAACCAAATTGTACCATAGAATCTCTATGGATAGTAATTCCATGCTCTATTAATAAGAATATAGCTGTAGGGATATATTCCCAACCATCTGACCAGGATGGGGATAGTGACTGTGAAATGCTCAGGGAGACTAGAGAGGCTATAAAAATTTAAAAACTCAATAATAATGGGGGATTTCATATTGACTGGGTACATATCACCTCAGGACGGGATGCAGAGATAAAGTCTGACTTCGGTACTGGGCAAACTGGTTAAAACAAAGGTAAAGAACAAAATTGTCAGACACATAGATGGACATAATTTGTTGGTGGAAAAGTCAACATGTTTTTTGTAAAGGGAAATTGTGCCTCACCAATCTACCAGAATTCTTTGAGGGGGTCAACAAGCATGTGGACAAGAGGGATCCAATGCAATTAGTGTATTTAGATTTTCAGAAAGCATTTGACAAGGTCCCTCACCAAAGGCTCTTAAATAAACTAAGCTGTCATGGGATAAGAAGGGAAAGTCCTCTCATGGATTGGTAACTGGTTAAAAGATAGGAAACAAAGGGTAGGAATAAATGGTCAGTTTTCAGAATGGAGAAACGTAAATAGCGGTGTCCCCCTGGGGTATGTACTGGGACCAGTCCTATTCAACATATTCATAAACAATCTGGAAAAAGGGGTAAACAGTGAGGTGGCAAAATTTGCAGACGATACAAAACTACTGAAGATAGTTAAGTCCCAAGCAGACTGTGAAGAGCTACAAAAGGATTTCTCAAAACTGGGTGACTGGGCAACAAAATGGTAGATGAAATTCAGTGTTGATAAATGCAAAGTAATGCGTATTAGAAAATATAATCCCAACTATACATAAAAAATGATGGAGTCTAAATTAGCTGTTACCACTCAGAAAGAGATCTTGGAGTCACTGTGGATAGTTCTCTGAAAACATCCGTTCCATGTGCAGTGGCAGTCAAAAAAGTGAACAGAATGTTGGGAATCATCAAGGAAGGGATAGATAATAAGAGAGAAAATATCATATTGCCTCTATATAAATCCATAGTACGCCCACATCTTGAATACTGCGTGCAGATATGGTCGCCCCATCAAGATATTGGAAAAGTTCAGAAAAGTTCAAAAATGATTAGCGGTATGGAACGGCTGTCATGTGAGGAGAGGTTAATAAGACTGGGACTTTTCAGCTTGGGAAAGAGATGACTAAGGGGGGATATGATAGAGGTCTATAAAATCATGACTGGTGTGGAGAAAGTAAATAAGGAAGTGCTATTTACTCCTCAGAACACAAGAACTAGGGGTCACCAAATGAAATTAGTGGGCAGCAGGTTTAACGCAAACAAAGGGAAGTATTTTTTCACACAAGGCACAGTCAACATGTGGAACTCCTTGCCAGAGAATGTTGTGAAGGCCAAGACTATAACAGGGTTAAAAAAAGAACTAGATAAGTCCATCAAGGGCTAGCCAGGATGGGCAGAGTTGGTGTCCCTAACCTCTGTTTGCCAAAAGCTGGGATGGGCGACAGGGGATGGATCACTAGATGATTGCCTGTTTTGTTCATTCCTTCTGGGGCACCTGACATTGGCCACTGTTGGAAGACAGGATACTGGGCTAGATGGACCTTTGGTCTAACCCAGTATGGCTGTTCTTATGTAGTGGCAGGGTGGCTAATGGCAGCAAGGATATGGAGGTGGAAATTACCACATCTGAGGTGGAAGTCAAACAAATCAGGTTAATGGGACTAAATCGGAGGCCTGGATAATCTCCATCCAAGAATATTAAAGGAGCTGGCACAAGAAACAGCAGGCCCAATAGCAAGGGTTTTTAATGAGTCTGTAAACTCGGGGGTCAAACCCTATAAGTAGAGAATTGCTAACATAGTTCCTATTTTTAAGAAAGGGGAAAAAATTATCCAGGAAACTACAGCACTATTAATTTTACTTCAATTTTATGGAAAGTCTGGAACAAATTTTGAAAGAGAAAGTAGTTAAGGACATAGAGGTGAACGGTAACTTGGATAAAATACAACATGGTTTTACAAAAGGTAGATCATGCCAGACCAACATGATATCCTGCTTTGAGACTATAACTGATTTTTTAGACAAAATTGTGGTAGATCTAATCGATGTCAATCTAATCTGTGTGAATTTCAGTAAGACATTTGGTACAGAAGATGGGGATTAATATGAGAATTGAAAGGTGGATAAGGAACTGATTAAAGGGGCGACTACAACAGGTCATACTGAAAGGTGAACTGTCAGGCTGGTGGGAGGTCACTAGTGGAGTTCCTCAGGCATTGGTCTTGGTACTAATCTTATTTAACATTTTTATTACTGACCTTGGCACAAAAAGTGAGTATGTGTTAATAAAATTTTCAGATGACATGAAGTTGGGAGATATTGTCAATACAGAGGAGGACCAGAATATCATACAAGAAGATCTGGATGACCTTGTAAACTGGAGGACTAGAAATGGGATGATATTTAATTGTGCAAGGTTATGCATTTAGGGACTAGCAATAAGAATTTTTGCTATAAGGTGGGGACTTACCAGTTAGTAGCTACAGAGGAGAAAGACCTGGGTTTATTGGTTGATCACAGAATGACTATGAGCCGTCAATATGTTGCGGCCTTGAAAAAGGCAATCGCATCCTAGGATGCATCAGGCAAGCTGTTTCCAGTAGAGACAGGGAAGTGTTAGTACCATTACACAAGGCACTGATGAGACCTCCTCTGGAATAATGTGTGCAATTCTGGTCTCCCATGTTTAAGAAGGATAAATTCAAACTGGAACAGGTGCAAAGAAGGGCTACTAAGACGATTCGAGGAATGAAAAACCTGCCTTATGAGAGGAGACTCAAAGAGCATGGCTTGTTTAGCCTAACCAAAAGAAGGCTGAGGGGAGATACAATTGCACCCTATAAATACATTAGAGGGATAAATATGAGAGGGAGAGGAGTTATTTAAGTTACTCACCAATGTGGACACAAGAACAAATGGATATAAACTGGCCATCAACAAGTTTAGCCTCGAAATTAGACGAAGGTTTCTAATCATCGGAGGAGTGAAGTTCTGAAACAGCCTTCTAAGGGGAGTAGTGGGGTCAAGAAACTTAACTGACTTCAAGACCAAGCTTGATAGGTTTATGGAGAGGATGCTATGATGGGACTGCCTACGATGGCATGTGGCCCATCAGCAACTGCCAGTAGCAAAAATCCCCAATGGCCAGAGACAGGATACTAGATGTGGAGGGCTGAGTTACTACAGAGAATTCTTTCCCAGGTGTCTGCCTTGTGGGTCTTGCTCACGTGCTCTGGGTCATCTAACTGATTGCCATATTTGCGGTCAGGAAAGAATTTTCGCCCAGCTCAGATTGGTTGAGACCCTGGGGGCGTTTTGCCTTCCTCTGCAGCCTGGGGCACAGGTCACTTGCAGGCCTAAATGGTAAATTCTCTCTCTGTAACTTGATGTTTTTAAACCATAATTTGAGGACTTCAGTAACTCAGCCAGAGGTTAGGGGTCTATTTCAGGAGGTGGTAAGACTCTGTGGTCTGCAATGTGCAGGGATTCAGACTAGATGATCATGATGGTCCCTTCTAACCTTAAAGTCTATGAAATGGGGAAGATCTTTGGCTGGTCAGAGATTTGTTTGCATTGGCTCTGAGAGAACTAATAGTCAATATTTATTTCTGTTCAATAGCTTGGCCTAGAGTGGAAGCTAGAAAGCTAGATTTGTGGGGTCTGCGTGACAGATTTCTATCAACTAAGGTCCTTAATATGTTCAACTTTATGATGCAAGTTACTGTCTGGTTAATTAAGATGACAACTTACTCTAGTTCATTACTTGGCAAATTCTAAATGGCATTACTATTCTACAGAATCAGTTGAAACATATGGAATCAATAAATTGTAAAAATATAACATCCCAGCTATACCATCCTCTGGTTTCTTGTCTACTTTGTGTCCATTTTGCTTAGACTATAAACTCGTAAGGGCAGGGACTGTCTGCATTTTGTGTTTTGTACAGTGCTAAACATGTCAATACATGATAAATATTCACCAAAATATCATGGCACTGGAATAAATAATTTCAGTAAGGGAACAGATTTCACTTTTTAAGGAGTTAAAGGCAGTGTATTTAATAATAAAAAAGACATTATAACAAAAAAATGCTTGGCGCAGTGTCCTCTTCAAATTGTTTGAGCTGTAAAATGTTTTCCAGAGTTGTAATGATTCTTAGCAATCTAAAAATAATCATATTAGCATGAAGTGGATCCTGTGGCAATACAAATAAATTCGTAGACCTATTTTTTTCCCTGTTTCTTTCCATAGTATCATTGCTTTGCTGTTGCAGTATTTTAATTACTTGGTTTATAATACATGTACATTTTTATTAGTGTTGTTTCATATTTGTTTTAATTAAAGCATGGCTTGGCTCAGAAAAATGTCGATGTAACAGTGATCCACTGGTGTTCCATATTTACTCTCCATCTGTAGAACCAGAATTTAGCTGGCAAGATTGTTGATGATGCAGGAAGCAAATAGAACACAACTTCATGTTCTGTGATTATTACTGGTTCAGCAGGGTTGACAGTATTAAACACTTGTATCTGTCAGTGATCTAAATGGAAATAACGGAGATGTATGCAGTAACAAAGAGTCATTCTACACACTTGCTTTTTAGCCCACTTCAAATTTTATTTTTTAAATGAAATTTCCCACTCAAGATAGGTTTGAAGAAACGGGTGGCGGTGCTGGTGGGCACCCAGACTGACTGTACACTAGTGGCCACTTATTGATTCCTTTGCTCACAACAAGTAGCAACTTACTCCAAAAGTAGTTACCTTGAAATCAACAAAGTAAATACATTCATTTACACAACAACTGACCCAGTATTGGATACTGATAATATGAAATTCTTCCTCTCCCTGCAACTAGTTTGTAAAGTTGAAATCCCACTTCTCCTGTGGCTGGGAATCTCACCATCCACTCCCAGAGGGATGAGTTTGGAAGAAACTACTTCTGGAGATCCATCCAGAATTTTCTTTATTCTCTTATCCCTCTGCTGGAGGAGGTGCCAAGCTTTACATTCCTTTGGCAGATTAATATACTTGGAAAATTTACTGTGACTATGTTTAGTTACAGAGGATAAATAGGAGCAGCTTGCTTGATTCAGCAAGTTCTTCGTGTTTTCTGTCATTTCCATCTACAGTGATCGACATCCCCTTGTGGGCACATGCAGTTTGTCCCTGCATGCCTTCACTAAATTGCACATAGGATAATATATATGATGAGAGAGCTGATTTTAACTATCTCCTTTGCATAAATTATCCTGAAAGCCTCAGTAACCTGGTATATATCAGAGGTCTGGAATTGGGCCTTAAAAGTAGGGTGACCAGATGTTCCGTTTTTAAAGGGACAGTCCTGTTTTTTGGGATTCTTATATAGGCGCCTATTACCCCTGACCTTCTGTCCTGTTTTTTCACAGTTGCTATCTGGTCACCCTACTTAAAAGGAACCTCATGTACATGCATTCTGCCCAGAGCTCTCCTCATTCAGACTAACTCTCTCTAGAACCAGTATGTATTGAGGAATATGAGAATGACTCAGTGTTTAAGACAATCCATAAAGTTTACATCACCCACTGTGGCAAAATATATTTTTTTAAATAAAGGTATAATTGTTAATTAACTACTCTCCCTTCCTCCCCTCTTAAAATTTGTACACTAATACGATGAAACTGTGATTTAGGGTTATTGCTGCTGGGTTTAAATAGCTGAGGGGTTATTTAATGTTTTATATTCATGCTTAATAATGGCCATAAACCTACTGGGTCTGGGTTCTCTGGTGTCATGCAGCTGCTTTGCACTGGCATCATCATCGCAGGAATATCATCACCTCAGTGTAACAGTGACCCTTTGGCAGTATATAGCATTTATTTTTTACATAGCATACACCTTCCCTGCTGGAGTGTTAAAGGGAAATGGCAGCAGGGCTGACCAATTCTCAGTGGCCTTTTTGGGCCCTGTGGCTATTAAAGGCTGGTTTAAACACTGGGGAAATGCACTTCACAGAAGTACAAAGGTGAGCTTTAAACCACCTTTGCACAGTAACCCCTCACTTGTGTTCTGTGCTTTCTGACTGTAGTCCAACATTCAGAATAATATTTTAAAATTTTGAGAGACTAAAACTTTGCCAAATTACCTTTCTCTTACAACAAAATGTGTATGTGTTTAGAGATGTGTGCATGTAATTACATACAAAAATACAGTAAAAGAACATCAGTAAGGTTGCAAAGTCAGGCTCTCAACAGCTCTTTCTTCAGCTCCCTGGTGTATATGCATTATGATACTAGCTTTAAATATATGATTTCATACTATTTTTCCATTGCACCTCTACTTTGTCACTGCGCAGGATGAGATGGGTTTTACTCAATAAGCATCTGTTCAATATTTCATTTTAATAAAATATTTAATTTCCTTATTTACTGTAAACCATCCAAATCCTTCACCGAATACACAATTATTAACTTCCACACAGGCGTCTCAGTATAGCTTGTCATCACAATATGTGAGTACTTCACAAACACTAATGAATTTATCTTCATAACACCCTTGTGAAGTAAGGTTGGATCATTATTACCATTTTACAGATGGAGAACTGAGACACAGACATTTATGTTAAAAGTAGGCGATACTTTTGGAAACCCAATTTGAGTTGCCTATAGCCTGATTTTTCAGAAAACGTAAAGTTTTATAGCATATTATATGTTGAAAACAGTGCCTGTTAACTTCAGTGCTCAGCGTTTCTGCAAATCTGACCTCATGGTCTTAAATTGGGCACCTGGAAAATGAGGAACACACAATTAGTGGCCACTTGTGAGATGTTTGGTTTAAATGACTGTTCTAGTATTACACAGGAACTTTGTGGCAGAGGCAGGGATAGAATCCAGTTCTCCAGGGTGGCATTCAGTTGCCTTAACAATGAGATCCTCATTTCTCTTCATGCAATCCCCTGCCTTGTTCACCTTCCAACTTCTGCCACATATGGGAAGGTGCAGTACAGACAATAGCTTCATTCACTACACAATTCTGATTCCTTCCCTGAGCACTAGCCATCCTGTGCACTGAATGAGGCAGAAATCATGAGGAAAAAACAGCATGCAGTTGTGTAATTAAAGATTGTATCACAATACATATACACCAGTGGGCTTTATTAAGATTGCTCATGCTTAATTGTGGCATTTCCTGACTTTTCAGCACTTGCCTTTACAACCTTAATGTTCTTTTAATGAGTTTTGTATGGAATTTCCTAGGCTTTTTTAAAAAGCAAACTGAAAAAACAGAAATGCCATCATGTGGAATTATGTTGATATACACATGATTCATCAGCAGGGTTGGAACCTTTTAGATCCATCATGTGGACCTCTGCCACTTGAGCTAACAGAGTGACGGATAATATTAATAGGTTGTCTCCCTGTATGTGGGCCAGCCACTAACGGGATATGAAGCGCATGCTTTGCCAGTGGGTTGCACTGCTGTTTGCTGATGGTAACAGAACGCTAAGACTCTGGGCATCCTGGGTTCTATTCTAAGTTCTGTGGAGAATGTTCTTTTCTGGTTATAAACCCATCTGCTCCTGTGCACCCCAACCCCTACTCCTTCTGTCCCTGGCTCCTCCAGTCTGCCCTCATCTTAATCTGCTCCACCCACTCTAATCCTTTTCTCAGTTTTACCCCCATCCCTCAGTTCCCAGTCTCCTGCTGGTCCTAGTGACTTCTTGTTCCTGTGGCTGTCCCCGTGTCCCACCCCCACTTGTTCCCCATCATTAATTTGAATGTGTTCTGAGCTCAAGTTTAAGAATCAGGCTTATGCGCAGCAGCAATAATGCTGCTTTTAATGAGCTGTGTAAGAAGATACAGTGAATAAAGACCTTTTTTTTTTTTTAAATTAGTAACAAGGTCTTTCAAAATACTGTTTAAATATTTAAATTGTGCCACCTTGCTGTGATAGTGGCCATGCAAAAGAGGTATCTGAATGACCTATTACAAGCTTGGGCCTGGTTCTGCTACAGCTGCTTAGCCAAGTAGTGTCATTGAACTAAATGGAACTTCTTGTGTATGTAAAGATTACTCACATGAGTAAAGCATGTAGGATTGCACTGGTGATCCTTCCCTTCACGGATCCACCTTCTGGAAGCCGTGATCCCAGCCTCCGAGACAAATCACCTCTCTCTGTAAATGACCATCCTGTATCCTTCTGGCCAACAAACTCTGGAGGGAGCCTCATTCAATTCTCTTCAGAATAGGGAAGGTCATGGTGACACAGAGCCTTTTTTTGAGTGTTAAAGAATAAAGAAATGCCAGATAAAGAAATGCCATTGTCTAAACAACCCAGGGCAGGGGAAAATCTGTGGATACTTGGAACTGCACTGTTGCTTGTCTGTTACTGAGCTGATAACTCATTGATGTTGACACTCCTACTTCCTGTTCAGTTCGGACATATTCTAGTAATAACAAACTGAATGACGTGCATCACACAGTACATCTGGAAGGCCATGAGTCTGTTTGCTGGTCAGATACTACATAAACTGGAGTATCCAAAAAGTTGAGCATTATGTCCCATAACCCGAGAACATAATGCTCATTATCAATCTGTTTTCTGATGTGTATTTGTTTTTTATCACTGAAAAGACACTTTATGTGTGCACTGTGGTGTTAAAATGTGAAGTGAGGTACAGGGGCTAAGTATTAGTAGTATTTGTGCTGCTTTCATTAATATATTATTGTTGATTAGATGAGAACAATAATAAATGTTCTATTTTCAGCTATATGTCAGCCTAGATGCAAACATGGTGAATGTATTGGACCAAACAAATGCAAATGTCTCCCAGGATATACTGGAAAAACCTGCAACCAAGGTAAGAAAGCAAATCTTTTAATTAAAAAAACAAACAAACCCTGCATATGAGACTACAGAAGAATTTTTATCTTAAAAAATTAAATAATATTAAAAAAATTAAATATATGCATAGCAGCTTCAATTTTCTGCTTATTCATAAATAATTGAGTATACCTGTATTAAATTCATAAAGGGAATGTACTGTGTATTCTGCACTTGCAGCATAATGGACTTCATGTACTAGGTCTTTTACAGATGTAACGTGTAATGATAATAAGGGTTTTCTTAGCCCTTGAGTCCAATGGTCTATGGGTATTTAAAGTCCCTTTAATTTAGGCTGCTTTTCACCTCATCACAAGTTGATCAGAGAAAACCAGTTTGGTGTGTTAGTTGCAAAGTTAGATAATTGCTTATAATTCTCTAAAGTAGTAAACAATATGATGATTAATATTGATATTATAATATACATTGAGTCAGTCAAATCAAAGAGTTAACAATAATACAACATTAAATTGATTAACTACTAAGAGAACAATTTAAGAAGAAGAACTAGTCAAGTTATTGCATTGGCACAACCAGCAATCAAATCATAAAGCTGACACAATACAAATGATTAAATGATTTATTTAATCTTTCTACCCCTATGCATTTACTGAGCAGTTTATACTTTCCCTTGTGGAAAGACTAGGTTAAAGGTTAAATCTTTATGGATCCCAAATAACTCAAGATGAGCAGTGCAAATTTATTAATTGGTTCACCACTTCATCGATGGAAAGTGGATATACACTAGCCTTTGCAAAACCTGAGCAGATTTACCACACACTTCAGGGAAGCTCACTGGTAAAGATAAACAGTTACATTTATTGGCTACAAAAGATAGATTTTAAATGACTGTAAGTATTAGGCAAAAAGTCAGAGTTAGTTACCAAAAGAAATAAAATATAAGCACGCAGTCTAAACTCTCAACCCTATTTGACTGGGCAACAACTATACTAAGCAATTTTTCTCATGCCAATGGATATTGCAGTCCTTAATATGCAGATTTGTCCCTTAAATCTGGGCCAGTCTCCTCTGTTGGAGTCTTCAGTCTTCTTCTCAGTGTCTTTGTTGCTTGCAGCATAGGTGGGGGCAGGAGAAAGGCCAAGCATGGGGCCCCTGTGTTCTGTTTTATACCCTCTGTCCCATGTGCTTGTAGAACACAAGTCCAGGCATGTCTCATGGGCATCGCTGAGTCCCCAGGCAAGGTTGAACAATTCCCCTGGTGTGGGCTCATGCAGGTGAGTCATTGAATTGTAGCTCCCTTGCTGGACGATGGCTGTAGATGGGTTGTTTGACACCCTGCCTGGACGTTGGTTACTTTCCTTGCTGTTGTCTCTAGGGGTCTAATATCTGGCTGATTCCCCAACTGACAGCATGTTTTAGTGACAAGCTTACAACACAATTCTCATAACTTCATATTCATTAATGATATACATATATGGATAGAAAAATGACTTTCCGGAGATCATAACCTTTCCCCTGATACCTCACATGGCCTGCTTTATATGCAAGATCACAATCATATATAAATGAGGAATACGGGGGTTGCAGAGTGCTCCCCCGAGGCACAAAAATGTCTTTGCTTCACACACACACACCTCTACCTAAAAAGGCTAAGAAAGTATTTTTTTTCTGGCAGGCATCCTTGCATAGATGTTCAAAAGTCCTGCTAAGGAGACAGAAAGTATAAGGTTACTTATAAAAATAAGTGTGTGCTCTTTAGCTTATATGTCTTTGAAGCTTCAGAGTCAGTTAAAAACTACAGGTTGAGGAGCCAGGCAATGACTTCTAGCTCAGGTACATCATTCTTGGGTTAGTTGGCTGGTCTGCAATGTCTTTGTCTCTGCTTTCCTCGAAAGGTTAAGTATGAATATCAGACATAGTAGCGGTGTTGTGGTGATCTCAAGAATAGCACACTTTTTCCTTGTTTGCCTGGTCCATTGTGGGTGAAACTCAGACTAGTATTGTCCCACTGGACTTCCTGTTGTGACCTTCTGACTGAATCAGGGGATCTGCATTGTCTGATTCTGATTAGGTGATGTCAGTATGAATCTTAGTCCACTTTGGGGTTTCTCCTTTTAGGGTACTGTTTCTTAGTTACATCCACAAGACTGTGCTTTTCCACAATAAGAAACACTGAGGGAATAAGAGGTGGTGAAAACTCTTATCAAGATGATTTCACCCCCTTGTATTTAGGTGAACAGCTGAGACTCTTCAGTGGCCTCTTGACTGTTGTCTTCCTGGTCATAACATTGTCCTTTGACTTACAAAAGTACAAAAATAGTTCCTTACCCATCCACACATCCCAGCTTATGCTTCCTCAAAATGGGCAAGGCCTCATACACAAAATAAACATTTACTGAACTGTTGCCACCTCAGGGATACTGGATTAAAGGTTATTTCATTCTATGAAGGCTGAGAGTGAAGCTGCTTCAAAGCTACTTATTAAATCCATTAACATAAACTTATTAAATATATAATCAATTAAAGTATTTCCTTGATTTCTACAAGATTGTATGTCCACACTACTCTGATGCTGTGATCTGAATATGCACCGTCACTGGCATCATTAGTGTTTTCAAGCAGGAGAAGCAATTTAGACAACACCTATTAAAAGTAGACTAGAACTCTCTCCAATCTAACTTGCCCTATTTTTAAGATGTTTTACATTTTATAATTTCCAAATTTTGAGGCCATATCTCTAAAGTCCTGCAGTCATTGTGTGATTTCAGTTGACGTTTTTCACAGGTAAAGGCCTCAGTTCAGGAAAGCATTTAAGTATGTAGGTAAATTGAATTGAAGTCAATGGAATTTAGCACCTCTGTGACATACAATCCAGACTGATGAGTAACTGCTCTGTAACCAGGGGTATCCTTTAAAATGCCTTGCTGCTCACAAACAGTCTCCAGCATGAACACACTCCCAGCTATGTCTGTGTCTGCTGCAGCCAGCCAGCCACACCTTGGCTCTCACCAGCCTTAAAAACTACCACAGGGTTACCCCAAATACTCCCGATCTCAGATTCCCCCCCCCCCCGAAATGTATGTCCTGTACTGCACAGCGCTCTCCTGGAAAGTGCAAATATACTGAGTCCATTATTCCTTTAAGGGAATAATATACACACAACTTGTTGCCCCAAATGGAGTTACTCAGACACTTCATCTTGAACATAGTTAATTAGATAAAACAATAACATAGGTTTATTAACTACAAAGAGATATTTTAAGTGAGTACAAGTAATAAGACATTAAAGTCAGAAGTGGTTACAAGAAAAATAAAGATAATGTGCTTACTGGTGCCTAATGTAATGAACTGTATTAGATTCAAGCAAAGTGTGTCACCATAGCAGATTACTGACCAAACTCTCAGATCAAGACCTTTTACCCAGAGTCCAACCATTGCTTTGTCTCTTCAGGTGCAGTGAATGTGATGGAATGAGAGAGAGGGGGGCGCGTGGGTTGTTTGACCCTCCTTTTTATAGTTTCAGTCCCCTGCTTGGAAAAACATTTCTAGTTGAGAACAGGAGCCAAAGAATCTATGTGGAAGGATAGTCCCGTCTGGTTTTTGCACCTGTTTGAACTTCCTTTGTCTTCCCTTCATGCTTGTTGACTCTGTTTACTGCTTAAATGCAAAATAAGCAGAGCACACATTCCGTTGTTCAGGACAGACCTGTGGGGTTTGGAACATGTGTCAATAACACCATCCAGGGAAACCTTATAACTTCACATACAATGTTGCCACATATATTTTACCTGGACAATACTGACCAGCAAATTATGAGTTTTCAAATGACACTTACAAGGCATACTTTGTATGAAGATCATTAGAAGAGTGTACAGGATGTGAATACAGGAGTGTTTTCTGTCACAAACTCCTTAAAGTTAAGCATATACATATGTGCTTTACTGAATCAGGTCCAAAAGATGTAGCTCCTGGCCCTTTACAGAGGTAGTGAGGTAATTTCGGCACCAAGCTTAAGTTATGATAGTGAAATAGTTTTTATTTTACTGACAATTTTTAATGCACGTGTTTTTAATTGAAATATTCTCTCCTGCAGTGTTGTTAACCCAAAACTACCTAGAACACCCCACACAATTCATAATTAAAAGCTGAAAACCATGTTTTTTCCTTCTTGCTAAATTACTATAGCCGCAGTTTTAAGAGTCTTCCATTCATGTAACTGACCTCCAAAAACGCAGAGAGATTTATATAGCACAGAACATTACACACAATTATAATACAGGACTTTTATTAAGTTGTGAAGACTAAGGCATGTATGTATGCAGTAATATGTCATAGACAGTCACAGTCATCCTCTCCAGTTGTCTAAAATGATAGAAAAATCTTTATAGCCTTTTTTTCTGAAAAAGCAGATGGGGATGTTGTAGGAAACAGCCAGGCTGTTATTCAGAATTGTATCCTCTGATGTTTACTAATCCTTCTATGGCACACTGATTTCTAAATATATTTTTCTTTTAAAATATATTCTTTTCAGATTTGCTAATTCTTTCCTGACAGACTTCTTTGGAAATAAATGGTTCCCCCCTTTCCTTTCCCGCTCCTTATTTCTGCTCTTATTTCCCCTCTTCTTTTCTTTCCACTCCAGTCCAACACTCATAAGGATGGCATGCTGTGATTTTACTATTTTGAGTACGCTGTGTTGATCACTTTAGAGCGTTACCTAGAGAGTGTTCAGTACAGTTTTAGATGCACAGTAACATATATTAGCTTTATAGTATCGTATGTATGGTACACAGACCACCTCAGGCTTTGGTGTCCTGAGCTAAAACAGTGTTGGACCTGAGAAACCGCCCAGAAACCCAGGATGCTAGATGAAGTATGGCAGATGGTTTGGTGGGCGGCCCTCTTGTCTCTTAGTATTGAGCCAGTGTTCCAGCATGGTACCAGTGACACTCTGTTACTGGAAGTGATACGTAAGGTTTTCAAAATTGCCTAACTAACTTACAAGCACAAGTCCCATTGTCCTCCTGAGTCACTTAGGCACTTAAGAAAATCCTACTCTGTCTTTTTGTTGAATTGTAAACTGAAGCCCTGTTCATAGCATTTTTCAAATCACAAGATTAGGATCATTAACACAGTGTCCTAATCAGATTGCAATTTGAATTACAGCATTCTGCCTGAATAAAACAATTCCCCTTATGTTTCCATTGAAGATATTTCAATTCCCATCCTACAATAAAAGCATTATTGTGCATTGTTGCTGGCATAGACGGTCTGATGCACTCATCTCCAGGGAAAATATATGTATCTCCAGGGTATAAACCACTTTTGGTTTTGTCTAGATGAAAGTCACTATATGAATACAAGGTGTTACTGCTGTTATTAGATGTTATATTTAATCTATTCAGTACCCTCTTACCTCTTGTGAACCAAGTAAAGGATCACCTGAAGTCTCATAATGAGATGCTGAACTTAACTGACTGGTTACATCTGAAAGTCACCCTTCCCAGGGGCATTGGAGCATAACCTTTAACTTCTGCTTTAGTTCATCAACACTAAATTACAGTTGCCTGGCACCTTTGTATGAGTGTGGTGTTAGGAGGTTAAATTGAGTTGGTAGCTAAATTGCAATACCCTTCTACTAGCGGTAACAGAGTGCTCCCCATTGTTTATTTTGTGACCTTCGCACTTCAGTTTTGTTTTTTCAACCTCATTTTGCAGTTTGGGTCAGCGTTTGAGATAGATGGTAGCTGGAGATAGTTAAAAAAGGAATGCTGAAAATTTTAAAAAAGTTTACCAGCTTTGTAAGCTAGATGTGAAACAACCAGCATATTTTGCAAAACATATTCTTCAAAAATTTGCAACTAGCTCTATAGTGGTAGCTGTTTTCCTGGCCTAATACGTGTTGTGTTTGCTACTTAGTGAATTGATATGTAGTACAAGTTATTAAAGACTCTCAAATTTGTGTTATCAATATAAAATGTTTGCAGTGTTTTCTGTGAAAGGTGATGTATTACAGTAGACAAAGGACGGTTTTCTATATAAAATTAAAGAAATACAGTAGCATGTGTTCTACAACTGATTTTCTGAATGCTATTGTTCCCGGACCAGCTTACAAACATAATGTACATCTCTTTTTTCTTTTTTTTAAATGCAGCTGATAGTCTGCATTGATGGTTTTTGACATAATAAAGTAATACATCATTAGAGGGATTTGGCCTTTTGACTATTATTATGCCTTTTCCCCCTTCGTGAAGCTGAGCATCTGTATACAAGCCCAACTGTTCGGCACAGTGAACCACCTCTGTTTCGCTCCCTGGATCATCATGCAACAAATGTGCCTTCAAGGGGTGAGAAAGTCCTTTATTTCAGGTGGTGTGCTCCTTCCACCTGCATGGCTTTATACGATAATAAGAAGTTCTTGCAAATGTACTGAAGTACGATGAATTAATGGCTGCCATGTGAAAGCCAGGCTTGCAGTATCATTGGCATGCAAAGCAAATATGCAGTTACACTTCCTTGATGCTGTTATTGCTGTATGCCTGTATTCTGAAAAGACTTGACTCTTGATAATCTTTTTAACTTCCTATTGTTGTTTCTTTTCTGCTTTGTTCTTTCAGGATTTGCTGATTTGCTTTTTCTAAATTCCTTTCTATACCAGCATAGCTAGGTCACTGTAGCTATGCTGCTATAACTCCTTAGTGTAGACACAACCTAGAGTTTTCCTACCAATCAAAGGAACCCCACGTCCCCAAACATAAGTATTCTTTCGTCAACATAGGTCCATGTGCTGGGGTTAGACTGGCGCAGCTACGGTGCTTGGAGTGAAAACTTTTAAGTGTAGATCAGACATAAACCAAGAGCAATGGAAATTGTTTATCAGGTTCAGGTGAAGATAACAGTGTGATTTATTTTCCAGCTTTGTTTCAGAGAAAGGCCATTGTTAACTTCAGAGTTCGGCTATTATTGTATTGTCTATTAGACAAATGGTGTGATTTGAATAGACAAGTCTGAGGGTGTGCAAATCTGTGCACACTCTCTCTCTTTTAAGTGAAACTGATGACATACTGAAAATAAAAACTGATCTTTTTTATGTATAGGTGATGAAGGCTTGAGTATTTTATCAATGGCTTCCTGTTCTAGCTTAATCTCAGTAAATTCAATAGTGAATATTTGACCTCTGTTCAAAACATAAAAACATATTCAAAACATAGAAACAAAAGTTTGAATGTTATACAAAAGAATGCTAGGCCTTTGTTGGGATTCTGTGAAGGGGCTAATTAAAGAAAACTAAGTACAGTATTCAGCATAATCTTGAGGAAAGAAACATGCCTGCATACAGAAAATCAATCTTTATCCAAGGTGATGCCTCAGAGCAATGCCCCTACACTAGTTAAACAAGTCACACCCAGATGTACCGTACACCACCATTTGTCCTTCCACTGTTTTTACATTTTACATCTCTCTCCTTTTGAAATGTAATATTTATGCTCAGCAGCCTGCACTTATGTTCTGGACCTGCTTTCACAAGCTCCTCCAATACCCAACCTGCTTTTACATTTAGCACTTTTTAATATGTTACTTGCAGCTAAGAATGCTATTTTTGTATTGACTGTATAATTACAGCACTTAAGTTTAAGTGGTTTAATGGTAAAATTGTCTAGTTTGGAATAATGAATGAAGATCTCTGTCAGCAGTATAATGGGACTTGTTAAACGCCTCATTTGATGTTGATGCACCTTGTATTTTTAATTCCATTATAACTTTCTTAAGGAACAAAAGGAGTGACGTTATATTAAAATAAAAATAACGTCCAAGTTTTATTTATGGAACGTTCTGATTTTAAAACCTTTTACCTTTCAATCTTTTAGAGGAAAATTCTGCTGTTTTCTTTTTCCCTTTTGATGGAGGAGTATTTATTCTAAGTGAGCTATCATTATAGACACTGTTTGAAATGCCAAATTGATATCTCTAGATAAGTAACCTGACCTTTTCTTAAAACCCCCAGATGTTTGCAGTATATTCAGTGTGTTGCTATAGATGACCCTTTAACTGCTAACATTAGCCTGAACCTGTTTAAGAATAACATGACCTTACATAAACAACAAAAATATAAAGCATCTGAAGATGATGGAGAATGCTAATAGCAGGAATGTTTCTGAGCTGTAAACAGGTGCCAGAGAACAGGGATGCAATATGTATGCACACTGGCTGATTCATTTTTCCTCTTGCCCATATGCAGAATATCCATAAACTTCTGGAGAAGGGCATGCTGTTGCACGTAGTCTGAGTGTGGAGCTATATAAAGAGAACCATCATTGTGTTAATAAAAGATTTTATGAAGAACCAAATGAACCTCCCAGTGACCGTTCACCTAGGAAATTGAATATTACATGCTGTGGTGTACAGAGTATATGCCTATCTACACTGAAATTGGGAAAGAAGCTACAGTAGTGTTGGCAAAGAGGGGTTGAAAATGCTACACCTGGGAAAATACAATTGGACAGTAGATCTGTTAGTAAGCCCATGGAGCAGCACACTGTAACATTTTAGCCTATTTTGAAAGCACTGGCTTGCAGTTAGGTAATCAAGGTGATGACAAACACTTTCCTTCCCACTAATACTGGGAGATTTTGTAGCATGAGTTCAGATTAAAGGATTAACAACAAACTATCTCTCAATAGCAAAGCGCAAAGGCAGAGGGGAAAAACATTTTTAAATCTAATGGAGCTGTACAAAGGGTCTGTCTTTGGCTCTCCTTTGATGTTGAACCATTAGCATGACAGCCATGCTACCACTGAAACAAATCTGCATCTTTGTTTAAAGACCAGGCATCTTCCAAGTATTTACAGCATGCTTATCAAGATCTGAATCGAAAGCATTCAAAACCAATACTGGGACTGCTTTCACATGCAGAAGTGGAATTAAGGCTTGGTCTACACTAGCAACTTATGTTGGTATAACTGCGTTGCTCAGGGATATAGAAAATCCACACCGCAGAGTGACACGGTTATACCAATTTAACTCCCGGTGTAGACAGAGCTATGTCAATGGGATGGCTTCTCCGGTAGCCATAGCTACTGCCTCATGTGGAGGGGAGTACCTATGCCAACAGGAGAAGTCCTACCATCAGCATAGGACTTTGCTTCTGATAAATTAACAAGTTTTAAGTGAAATTGTGTGATTCACAAATGAACAACCTGACCATTTTGAGTAACCAGGTGCTTAGCCAGTATAGAGCAGCATAGCTACATAGACTTCAACAGAACTATATCGTTTCACATCAACTGAGGATCTGGCCCATAATGTACAGTACTTTAAATCAGAGAGATTTACAGGTCAGTAACAAGCCACAATTTCAACCTGTAATTACATAATAATTTACCAATTAGATTTGTAAGTAGGTTTATGAATAACAGGGTTTGTTTTTATTTTTACCCTTTTAAGATGTAAATTGTGGGCCATGCATTATTAGTTCTGTACTAAGTCAGTACTCCCTCTCATACCACCAGCATATCTGTGCTTTCTCACTCTCATTTGAATTTTGTGGGCATTCATAGTTCAGTCTTTATTTTCCGTTACAATTTTTTTGTTAGCTAGAGCTACAATTGTGGGTTGAACATTTTCATAATGTGTAATCCATTAGTTCCTTGTGTAGTCCAGTTTAAACCTGAAATCCAAAATCACAGGTAATCTTTAACACATACATTAGCAATGCCAAATACCTTCTTCAATAGATAGGTAAAAATATACCTAGCTTCTTCCTCCCCTCTCCCCACGCAGCCTTTTACATTTTACATTTACAGTACTCAGACAACGTATTGGACTGACAGGTCTAGATAATGAAGTGCCAAATTTCTCCCCCAGATTGGTACAACAGTGGCAATGTCAGCTTTCCCATGCTGTCCCACTAATTTCCTCAAGCAATCTAAAGGGAATACCTCTAGAAAGGAGATGGTAATTCAGCCTCCATACACATTCAGTCAATGTCGTCTCTGCTGAAATTCCTGTTACTGCCAGTTAATGCTAACAGTGCCAGTTAGTGCCATTTCTGAGAGTGGAATTTGTAATGTGGACAAAAAGGGGAGTGGATTAACTGGTAAATGAACCGAACAACATTATTTACTTCACGTGGGGTACCGAACAGTGCTCACGTAGCCAAATCTGATCATAGCTGAGATGAGCTGGATATGAAAGACTCATCCCTTCCCCCATCTTTTCTCAACTTTTAAAGTACTAGAACAACTTTAAATGCTCCTTTTCTGTGCGTAATTTGTTTGTTTGCTTGTTCTCTCCTCTCCTTGTTAATTTCAGATCTAAACGAGTGTGGATTAAAGCCTCGGCCATGCAAACATCGATGCATGAATACCTATGGTAGCTACAAATGCTATTGTCTGAATGGATACATGCTTATGCCAGATGGATCATGTTCCAGTATGTCAAGACTCCTTAGCTTTCTTTTTTCAAACTCCAGTTAATATTTTTTAATCCCTTGAGGTGCTCAGTAAATATCTACTGGACAAGGATCAGTCCCAAGACAAAAGCCTCCTCGTTCTGAAAATTGTGCATCAATCTGGTAAAATTAGACTCAGACAAACAATAATAAATAATTTGATTATTAGTTATATTACCCATTTTCCCAATCTGTTCTTCAGCTGTGTAAATCGCTGTTATTCTGCCTCTGGGGATAGGCACTTGCTGTGCTCTCAGCAGCAAGACATGTGCAATGCTGCTATATTATGGCCACATACATGTAAAATTGTTAAAGCAACAGATGCCTGCTGGCTCCACAGTGTACCACTGTCCTGTGATCTTACTAGAAATCCAGTTCCTCCTCTCTCCCATAAAAGTAGATATTTTGAGTATATGAACAGAGAAGGAGCGAAAGACAATAACCTTTAATTAAAGATATTAAACAGGCTTCACTGCAGTCAGGAGTTGGCATTTTTAAACGAGTCCATCCATGAAGGATTTTTAGTGCATATTGGGGTTTATTTTCAGCATGGGAATTGTGTGCCACAACACGGCTAGCTAAAATCTGTACTCTATGACTTAATGTCTCTTATAAATACAATTTGTGAAATGAGGAGCACAAATTTACAGCATATATATTTGCTTTTGAAGGGCCTAACCCAACTCCTGTTACAGTCCGCAGGAGTCTTTCCACTGACTTTCATGGTAGCTGGACTGGACCTTAATGCTCCAAAGATTTCAACGACTTACTTGTATGATGCTGAGTCCTTATATTTGGTCTAAATGTGTAACTGTTTCTCCCTAGATGCTCTTTCTTGTTCAATGGCAAACTGTCAGTATGGCTGTGATGTCGTGAAAGGAGAGGTACGCTGCCACTGTCCTTCTCCAGGCTTGCAGCTAGGGCCTGACAGTAGAACCTGCATAGGTAAGTTATTAGTCACGGTTACTGATTTCACTGTTTTCCTCAGGATGTTTTCTTCTTGAACCAAAACACAGTTTCAATGAATTTATCACATATATAGGGAATACATCATAGTAAGGTGTGGTGTAAAGATTTATTGGCATGAGTTTGGATAGCCATGTTACTCAGATTTTCTCAAACCAGTACCAGTCATGTATTCTGTGTATGTCGTGTTACAGAAATAATATTTTCAGAGAACTTTAGAGAGTTAAAAAAATTATTGGGACTATATTTTCATATCCCTTTGCCTGTAAAATCAGGTGCCATAGCTAAACTGTGCAGGACTCAGAGGGAGCAATAAAACCTCTATAAATGACTTGAAGCAGCTTTTCTAGACATAAAAAGTCATGGTTTTAAGGACCAATATTTTGAGCCCTTCCAAAGATAGAAGCAAGTGCTGTGCATTCCACAGGGAATCTGGGAATCTTCCCTCTTCAGTAGTGTAAAGCTCCCATTTGTAGCCAGCAGGATATCAAGACATCAAGGAAGGACAGCTTCTCCACATATGCGGTGGTGTAGATATGATGATAGCCATGTATCTCTTGAAATTTACTGTACTTGTATAGTATAGAACAAAATATATACACACCTGTTCAAGGAGGACTAAGTTTCAAAACATTTTGTGTCTGAATGATATTTCGGATATGTTTATTATTTATTCTACTTACCTGCAATTCAATGTATTATTTATAGTTTACAGCCCATTAATTAAAGGCTCCCAGTGCTTGAGAAATTAAGTACTACTCTGGATGTTTGAGATATGTGTTTGGGGCATGTCCCCAGTTTGTTTCTGCTTTACACCATCATCCTTGATGCAGAGTGTGTAAGTAACCATTTTCTGTCCAAGGAAAACCGCACACTACACCCTTCAAAATCTGTCCGTATTTCTGGGATTCTCTCTACAACCTTGAACCAGCTAATATAAATCAATCAGAACAGTCAATGTAAAGTAAGGCTACTCTTGGTAATTTCTAAACTTAACTCCCACCAATCTGAGCATAATGTCTATCTCTTTCTTGCTGTGCTTTCTGTGTTGGCACAGGAGATGTGGGATATAGAGGGAGCACAATCAAAAACTGAATTAAGGTCTTCCATATGGTAGCGCCCAAGCATTGATATAAGGATACCAGAATGGGGCAAAGAGGAAATTTTTAAAAGATTTTTGACAGTTCAGATTGCAAATTCAATTTTTGAGAGTTGAAATCAATTTGAGGCAGATCATATCTTAGCTATATTATTAAGAATACAATTAATTTGTGTTTACAGACGTTGATGAATGTGCTACTGGGAGAGTTGTCTGTCCCAGGTTTAGGAAATGTGTTAATACTTTTGGAAGCTACATCTGCAAGTGTCATAAAGGCTTCGATCTGATGTACATTGGAGGCAAATACCAATGCCACGGTAATAAAATCCATTTATTTCAGTGAGTCTTGCATGCATAGAGCACACATATGTTTCCTGTAATACTAATCCAAGGTTTATTATATTACTATATTAGCTGGCTTATAGAGACTGTATTAATCACTTTATTATGGGCTGAAAACAGATTGCTTTAGTTTATCCTATATTAATTTTATGAAATAGAATTACATTGAATATGAAAATGAAAAAATATACATTTAAGCCCTGATCCTGGAAGTGGCTCAGCGTGGTATGATTTCTGTAGATTTCACTGGGGCTTCTTGCAAGCAGTTGCTGATCTGGGGCCTTAGTGAACGTCACTAATTTTTCTCAGTGCTTCAGCTGATGATCATATTAAAGAAAAGTGATGTTGGAGATTAAGTTGTATTGCTTCACATGTGACCATGCTTCCAGTTACTTCAATGTGAAGGCCCTGCACAGAGCACCTGCAGGTATAGGGACCTTGTTTGTGGCACTAGTATAGTGAAATAATATAAGATATTGTAAACAGTTTCCACCCTGGTATAATAGTGGTTAAAACACAGATATAGAGCAGGCTTAAGTGCTTTGTTGGATCAGGGCCTTATAAATCACGAGCTCAATTATTTCCCACCCTTACAGGTCACCTTTAAAAAGTGGTTACAGAAATTATAAAATTTACTTGTAGAAACTATCTGTTGCCACAGCAAAATATTAAACATGGTGATGCCAAGTTATATGCCTTATATAGGAGATTATTAGATGACCATAATAATCTCTTCTCGCCTTTTAAAATCTATGAAAAAGATTAATTTAGGATAAAATTCTCCTGGTTTCACTGGTGATACAATGTTGTTGAATTTTAAAAATTAAGAATATTTTTAAATGATGACATCTGCTTATTGTAGGGTTTTTTTGGAGGGGGGAAGCATGTTCCTTCTCTCATGTGAATGACTTTTATATGATTTTCTGTTACAGATGTAGATGAATGCTCAATTGGCCAGTATCAGTGTGGCAGCTTTTCACGATGTTACAATACACAGGGAACCTACAAGTGTAAATGTAAAGAAGGATACAGAGGCGATGGAATAAACTGCCTACGTATGTAATGTGCTCTTTTTTTTTTTTCTTTTGGGGCTGGAGGGGTGTCATGAACCTCAAAGCCAAATGTCAAACACCAAGGCCATTTATTAGGAAAGCTGAGAAACATGGTAAATTTTGAGATGCAGTAGTATCAGTTTTCTCAATTTCTCTCAGCTGTTTTTGAAAGATAATAAAGGATCAGATATTGTATTCAAAGTTTTAGGAGTCTTAACATGCCTGGATAAAAATATCTTTCCTTGAGATCTTTTCGTTATTAGAAAGAAATCCAGTGAATCCTATTCACAGCCACATTCTATAAATGATTGTAATTGTTCTTGTTCTGAGCGAGTGCTAGAGTGTAATAACTGGGGTAAGGCCTGATCATATACTACCTCTTACTCTTTCTCCGTCCGTTGTATGCACTCTGTGAGTTCCGTGCCAGTCTCGTAGCTCAGCCAGACCCCAATGCTGAAGTGCTTAACTGAACTGGGGACTAAATTATCATTGTTTGTTGCATGCTACTGGATTTTAAAAGATATTTAAGTAATTAGGGGGGATTTTAGCCTTTTAGTATTTGGGGGACTTTATTAATGGATAGAGCTATTTCTGGCCAATTTGCTATTTCTTTATGTAAAATCAGGCATGAAAATGGTGAATAACAAATGGACGTACTCACTGTCAGATTGCGAAACCAGTGCTAAGGAAGGATACGATTTGCAGTTTGTGGGATTTACACGTAATCTTGATTACTGTCAGGTGGCAAACATGTAAGACTTTGAAAGGTCTGCCAAAATAAATTAAGATTCACTGGAGACCTGGGTCCTTGGGGCAATCAACAGATGTCTCTGCTGATAGTACTAAATCTTTCAACAGCTTACAATACTGTAGATAATCAGATGGGGTTTGACTCTACTGAGGGACCAGACACTGGTGGATGAAATGCCTTTGAAATGGTTCTCTCAGACATCTCAGAGGGTTATGTTGGGCAAGAGACTGTCTCTTGGTGTTTCCACAGTTCCCAGCACAATGGGTACCCAACTTTCATTAGGGCCTTTGAGTGGTATGTAATATAAATAAATAATAAAATAGTAAAGCATACATGACAATTATTCTAATAATCACTCTTTTTTCCCAGTCACATACAAACTCTCACTTTTGGACACCAACCAAGTTAAATTTTGTCACTCTTTCTGATTGAAGATTCTGGGGCAAACTGTGAGACAATATGGTGCCATTATTAGGTACATGGCACTCTACATAATAGTGAGACTAGATAGCTCTAAGTCTCCTTTTTGGGGGCCAAGATTAGGGTGACCATATTTCCCTATGCTGAATATGGGACACCTGGTAAAATTACTCATATTCAAGTGAGTTCAATGGCAATCGATCAGAACTATGCAGTACAAACGTTCAAATTAATATCAAGCTGACCGAGCCCCTGTTAAAAAGAAATACTGCATAGTTGGATTCTTTTTATTTACCTTCTTATCTTTAAGGCTTTAGGGTTCACACAGGGAGGGGTGACACACACACACACACCCCTACCCCCCCCACCCTACCCACACGGGGAGAGGTGATACCTCTCTCACACATGGGGTGAGGGGGGTGACTGACCGACCCTGCCCTCCATGCCTGGCTGGATTCCAGGACAGACCCGCCTCTCCTGGTACGTGGCACCCTGTCTTCCGAGGCAACATGTTGGGGGGTGGGGGGCATGCAGGGTTACATGCCCTCCCCTCCCCAGATTTCAGCCAGGCTTCACACCAGAATGTGGCCAGCAGAAGCCTTTCATCACTGTGTGGGAGGGAAGGGACAGGAGCTGCTTCCAGCCGCAGGGGAGGATGAGTGGGGAAGGGATGACGTGGCCCATGTCTTTGCAGATCTCCTCTCTTCTCTTCCCAGCCCCCTCCCCTGCCATGTGTGACTGGAAGCAGCTTGTCCCTTTCTGCCTGCACAGTGTTGAAAGGCAGAGCTCCAGGCTGCTGCTGGCCACTGACATAACCCGTCCCCTATCTACAGCGTGGGCAGGAAGGGGTTAAGCCCTAAGGATGCATTGTGCACCAGGGCCCAGGGAACCTGACTGCAGGGGCTTCAGCAAACCCTCCAGAGAGGTGGTTCAGCAGGGGATGGTGCCTAGGGGATGTAGCAGCCCCACGTTCCCTGGGGGCAGGACCCAGGGCAGAGGGGTAGGGAGTGAAGAGGGTGCTAAGCCTCTGCCCCAGGGGCTGCTGTGGAGCCTACAAGTTCGGGATGTGAACAGGCTAGAAATCGTTTCCACTCCCTTTCCCTGCCACTCCAGAGCTTAGCTGAGGGGCGTAGAGGCTTCCCTGTGCCAGTGCTGTGCAGGACTTTGGTACAAGCAGGGCTTGGCTCCTCCTGGCCAGCCTGGAAGGAGTCTGCAGGCCAGACTGTTGGTGATCTGAGTACTCCGACCAGGGGCTTGTTGTCCGCACAGCCTTGGAAGCCGGATGCGCCCTGCCGATGGGGATATGGAGGAGAAGCAGGTCTGGGGGAGGGACGAAGGGGCAAAGCAGGGAGAGGACAGTGAGAGGGGGAGCATGTAAAGGGCTGATGGGTGGGCAGCGCAGGCAACATGTAACTGGCAGCTGCTTGAGGCCTGCCCGCACTCATCAGCCACCACAGCGCACAGCCAGTGCTGGCCAGAAATGGGACAGGGGGGTAGGGTCCTACTGGCTGAGAGCTGGCATGTAGCAGGGGCTGTGCTGATGACCCGGCAGGGTGGGGGCGGCTGGCCCCGTGCGCTACATCTTCACCCCACCACCAGCTTTGAGCCCCCGCTTCCATCATTTGCCACTGGACCCCCCTATTCCCCGCTGGTGGGAGGGCGGCTGGTGAATAGGGATCTGGCCAGCAGCAGGACCCTCCAGTACTGATTGGTGGGGAGACAGAAAATACAGGACAATTTGCCCATTTTTAAGAAAAAATCAGGACACTTGTAGGAGGGCTTAAATATGGGACTGTGTCTTTAAAAATGGGACATCTGGTCACCATAGCCAAGATGACACCATCTTCTTGCTCCTTCCAGCTTTTGGCAGACAGGGGATCTGGATGAAAGTGGCTTAGGTTCAAGCTGTATAAAACAGAGTTGATGCTTATTGGCAGGAAGAAGCGTTTTGAAGAACTGGTGAAGCCTGTAACTATTCCTCCAATCTCTGTCCGCCCATGGTCAAATCTTGAGGTCTTACTAGACTCATCTCTACTCCAAGTCTCCAAGGTAGCAAAATTGACCAGAAACACTTTTTTTGGACTGGACAAGAGATTGAACTCTTTCTTCTTAGATGTGGACCTTTCTCTTTTGTTAACTCAAATCTAGACCTCTTCTATACACAATAGCTGCACCAGTTTAACAAAAATCATTTAAAAAGCCCCCAACAATTTTAGTTAGTTCAGAGCAAACTCCTGAGTTTAGACACTCTTACATTGGTTTAGCTTGCACTTCTGAATTGACTAATGCGAATTACACCAATATTACCTGGATGTAAATCAGTTCGGTGTGTCTACCTAGGATTTTTACACCAGTTTTATTATATCAATTAAAAGTAGTTCAGTTACACCTAATGCAACTTTCTGTGTAAACCGGGTCCTAGACTACTACAACATGAGGCACCTCAAATCAACTTTGAAAGCTTCTTGGAATGTAGTGCAGAATGTGTTTGCCCCATCTTTTGAGTGGGGCAGAATGATGTGAGTACTTTTTAGAGTCCCAATTATCTTGAAGACTCTCTCTGTCAGTCATAATCCCCTACATTCAAAGGTAGAAGACTTCAGCTATCATCCTAAGGGAGGTGTTTACAGAGGCAGAGCACTCAGTTGCCATAACTAGCCTCTGGAATTCACTCCTGTGTGGCTGGACAGATTGCTTATGAGAGCGTGCAAGTTTGGTCACTTTTAGAGCTCAACGTCAGATGTACCTGTCTGACCAGCTCTTTGCTACCTGTCCCTCCTGGCTAGGTTTTGCCACTTCTGTCCCTTAAAGTTATCCATTTTGGGGCTGCAGGGGATTGAGTATAGGCTCCCTATTTTGGTAATGGGTTGTCCTTAATCATTTTAACCACATAACTTGTTCTCAAGATACCATGATGAGAGGCACTTTATAAATGCATGTGATAATACAGGGGTATTAATACTAAAATCTGGGGGGATTTTTATGAGTGGAAAACCAAACAAAAGGAACTAATTTCAACAAATACTCTACATATATTCATGTGATATTGTAACATTTTAGTTTGTGCAGAGAGATAGTTAAATACCAATTGTTCTCCTATTTTCACTCTCTTTTCAGCTATTCCTAAAGTTATGATTGAACCATCTCGTCCATATAATATATTCAAGGGCAATACTACACTTCCGAAGGGCAGCAGCGGTATGACCAATAGGATTCCTGACATCAGAGGTACAAGACAGCCCCTGAGACCACCACATATACCAGCTATTATTACAGCAAGGCCTGCACCCAAGCCAACAGTACGACCTACACCAAAACCAACAATATGGCCTACACCCAAGCCAACTACTAGGTTTGTACCAAAACCGATGACAACAAGACCACCACTGAAGCCAGCAACAAGGCCTCCAACACCTCCACCATCTACAACATCAAAACCTGCACCCACAACAAGAACCCCACATTTAACAACTGAAGACTCTTCTTTTGTTCCCACTGAAACTACCTCTCCCCAAGGAATTACAGTTGACAACAGAATACAAATAGAACCTCAGAAACCACGAGGGGACGTGTTTAGTAAGTACACCTATATGCTATTTCATTAATAGGATGTGTAAATTGCAGGTGAAAGGAAATGTTGCATTCTATTGTCTTCAGAGAATTATTTTCATAGATGGTATGTAGGATATGAAATTGCAAATGGTGACATTGTGATAACCTTTACCACTGCAGTGCCGTATGGACTTTTGCCATTGGACGTTGCATGCCTCTGTGAATATGAAGTATGTTGTACCGCTTATTATCCTATTGAAATATGTGCCATATTAAACCTACATGGCCATACAGATCACCACTCACTTTAGCATTCAAGGGTTAACAGGCTTTCAGTTCAGTCCCCTGGCCTAGCATTGTTGAGGTCCATTGTTCTCCTTCTGAATATTTTAGACCAGGGGTTGGTAACCTATGGCACATGTGCCAAAGACCGCACGTGAGCCCATTTTTAATGGCACGCTGCTGCCTGCCGGAGTTCCGGCAGGCAGCAGCATGCCGTTAAAAATCCGGCTCAGCCTGCTCTTCTCTGCACCCTGCCCCCTCCCATGGGGGCAGGGGGCAGAAGCTGCCGGCTCCCCTGCCTCTTCCCACAGTGTGTTGGGTTCCTGCTCCTCCTTCTCTTCTTCGTCCCTCCCTCCCTGCCGGCCCTTGCGAGGGAGGGGGTGGGGGAGGAGCAGAGTCAGAGTGCTCGCTGCTCCCGGCGGAGGCAGAGAAGAAGCAGGGGCAAGGCTTGGGGAAGCGGGGCATATCCCCTCCAGCCCCCTGCCGTGAGCACCCCACGACCCCAGCCCTCTGCCCTGACCCCCCCCACACACCCAGCCCTCTGCCCTGAGCCCTGCAGCCCCGCACACCCCCAAGGCCCCTGCCCTGAGCCCTGTACCCCCCTCACACACATCCAGCCCTCTGCTTGACTCCTTCACCCCCCTCCACAACCCCAGCCCTGACTCTGGCACCCCCACACATACCCAGGCCACCCACACCCTATGCTCTGACACCTGCATCCCCCTCACATGCTCCCAGCCCTCTGCCCTGACTTTTGCACCCCCCCACATCCCCACCCCCAACCCTGAGCACCAAATGGGAGCTCCTGCACCTCCTCCCACCCCCACATTCCCACCTGCACCCCTCCCACCAAATGGGAGCTGCACAGGTAAGCGCTCCACAGCCAAACCTCCTGCCCCAACCCTGAGCCCCCTCCCTCATTCTAGCTCCTGGCCAGACCCTACACCCCAACCCCCAGCCTGCTCCTTCACCCCCAGCCCTGTGCTCAGTGCACTCCCACCCTCAGCTCAGTGCAAAGAGAGAGGAAGAGAATGGCCAGATCCAGGGAGAAGGTAGGTACCCACTGTGTGTGGGCAGGGCCAGGACCCCAGACTGGCAGTGGGCTGAGCGGGTCCGGCAGCTGGGATGCCGGCTGGCAGGAGCCAGCAGACGGAACCCCTGAGCAGCAGTGGGCTGATCCGCTCAGCCCACTGCTGGTCTGGGATTCTGGCTGCCGGCCCCTTGCCAGCTGGGGTCCAGGCCGCAGGCCCCGCTCAGCCAACTGCCGGCCTAGGTGAACGGAACCCCAGACCAGCAGTGGGCTGAGCAGGCCGGCGGCATAAGATCAACATTTTAATTTTATTTTAAATGAAGCTTCTTAAACATTTTGAAAACCTTGTTTATTTTACAATACAACAATAGTTTAGTTATATAATATATAGACTTATAGAGAGAGACACACCTTCTAAAAAACATTAAAATGTATTACCGGCAAGTGAAACCTTAAATTAAAGTGAATAAATGAAGACTTGGCACACCACTTCTGAAAGGTTGCCGACCCCTGTTTTAGACAATAGGTTTAAAAGTTGAGATGTTGAGTGACTGCATGAATCTGAAAGAAACAGCACTTGCTGTATGAACCCCAGTAAGGCTTTGTGTGTGTTGTGTGGATTCATGTAGTAGTCTCTCTAATATTTACTGCTAACCCATAACAAAAACACACAAAAAATAATACTGGGGCTTGTTTTATAGAATGTGCCTACAAAAATCAGCTCATGATACTGAAGATGCTCACGGTGTGTAGAAGCATCATTTTGAGAGCTTCCCTGAAAGATATTGCAGTATTTTTGTGCAAGCTTTACTACATACCACAAATGACATAGCTGATGCGTATAGTTAAACATGCCTGCCAAGAAATACTCAACACCCTATTTCATCTTTAGTATTGTGGCTGCAGTTAATTATAGAGATTGGGAGTGTGTGTTAGATCAGCCCTTTTCTTCAGCCAGTAAAGCTGCTCAAGCAGTATAGGAGGAAAACATTTACTGTTTCAGAGCAGGGGACAAGCACTTGTGGGGTTTGTTTTGTTTTGTTTGTGATTCTGATTTCTATACAGTAGCTTCTAGGGGTGTGTTCTTTATGATTACACAGTGAAATATTTCATTCAATAAAGGATTTGTTTTTCTGGTAATATTTTATCTGCTGCAGGCAGTTTGACTGTTTTGTGGTGGAGAAAAAAATGAACTAGAAAGAATTAAGGAAGATAAAAAGTTGTTTCTGAACTACTCAAAGGATCTTTAAAACTGTTTTTCAAGGGTCATTTTAAAACCATCACTATAACTTGTTCAGTCTAAGAAACTGAATCTTAAATATAAATGTTTTCTGTAAAAATAGTGTCAATTTAACATTCAGTAAGGTGATGGACCCAGCAAGTCAATGTTCTTATAGGTCCTTTCCATCTCTAATTGCTATGATCCTACATTACTAAAGTATACTTTGTATTTCTGATGACTGATTCTGATTGCCCACAAGAGCAAAGTCTATAGTTAGGTAATTTCTCAGCCTAGTAATGAGTAACAGACACATATTTAGGCTGGTACAAGCTGCAGGTAGCAAGGAGGAAACATCTTTAAAATGTTAAAAGTAATGTTATATAAAGCTGTATCTGCCACTCCTAATTTCCTCTGTGTTCTGTGTGCCTGGAGTGGTAATACTGTCCTTTGTTCATGACATGTTTGGGGTTTTGTTCAGATAATGAGTGTTCTGTAATGGGGGTAAAATGTTCCTTCAGGTAGCTTGCAGCCTTGAGAAACTAAATGACAATTCCTCTTATAGCTCCTACAAGATTGCAGTTCTATCAACCTTATTGAAAAGGCATATAGAATTTAATAGGGATGAAATAATTTGGTTTCTACAAAAATGGAATAGGGTTCTACAGAAATTACTCTAAAAATCTATAGAATTCAGCAGTCAGTGATCTCCCGTCTACAGGGTTTTTTGAACCATCCTATAGAATTTTATAGCAGAAAGATAATTTTCTACTAAATTGTATAGGTCAGTTTAAAAAAAACCTATAAAATATATCGTTATCTACTAATTCTGTAGGATTTTTCTGTTTTGAGAAGTATGCTTTCATTTATGTAGAGATCAAAATATAGAGATTTGAATTCTGGCAGGTATAAACTGTTTTTAAGTTTGTTTGCTTTTTGAATGTGATCTTAAATTATTGTAGTTGCAAGGAACCTAAGGAAAAGAGATTATCTGCGGTATGTATCATATTTTGTTCATGAGTGCTCAGGAGTAGCCATTAGTAGTTTGTGAAATATATACACAGCCTGAGATCAGTTGTTTATCCTTCAATACACTTCAGTACACAATACAGCCTGATTCTGAGAGGTGCTGTGCACCTGTTACTGTCATTGACTTCAATAGGACATATTGGTACTCAGTTGCCCTCCATATCAAGCCCACAGATATGTGCTTTTTAGTCTCATGTTATCCCTTCTCTTCATCCCATATTAAATATTTATTTGATATACATAAAATAAAAGGTGTGAGCAAGATTCAAGATTCCATTTATGCCCTAGATGTTGACAATTTGTAGGGCACTCCTGGTGTAACCCTCAGCAGGCCTGCTTTGTTGTCATTTATTTTTTAAATTATTTGTTTTCAAGGTTCCTTCCCCACTCTGAACTCTAGGGTACAGATGTGAGGACCTGCATGAAAAACCCCTAAGCTTATTTTTACCAGCTTAGGTTAAAACTTCCCCAAGGTACAAACTATTTTACCTTTTGCCCTTGGACTTTATTGCTGCCACCACCAAGTGTCTAACAAATATATAACAGGGAAAGAGCCAGCTCGGAAACGTCTTTCCCCCCAAAATCCTCCCCAAACCCTACACCCCCTTTCCTGGGGAAGGCTTGATAAAAATACTCACCAATTTGCATAAGTGAACACAGACCCAAACCCTTGAATCTTAAGAACAATGAGAAAAGCAATCCGGTTCTTAAAAGAAGAATTTTAATTGAAGAAAAAAAAGTAAAAGAATCACCTCTGTAAAATCAGGATGGTAAATACCTTACAGGGTAATCAGATTCAAAATATAGAGAATCCCTCTAGGCAAAAAACTTTTTTAAGTTAAAAACTTAAAAAACTTTTTTAAGTTAAAAAAGACACAAAAACAGGAATATCCATTCCATTCAGCACAGCTTATTTTATCAGCTATTTAAACAAAACAGAATCTAATGCATATCGAGCTAGATTACTTACTAAGTTCTAAGACTCCATTCCTTTTCTGTTCCCAGCAAAAGCATCACACATACGGAGAGAGCCTTTGTTTCTCCCCCCGTCCAGCTTTGAAAGTATCTTGTCTCCTCATTGGTCCTTTTGGTCAGGTGCCAGTGAGGTTATCCTAGCTTCTTAACACTTTACAGGTGAAAGGGTTTTTCTTCTGGCCAGGAGGGATTTTAAAGCTGTTTACCCTTCCCTTTATATTTATGACATTTGTATTTTGATAGTACCCAGAATATGGTGGACACTGCCCCCATCCCCAGGCACTTATTAAGTGAGCATATTATAATGTTCACTCTGAAAGTGAAACCTGCAGTCACGGTTGGAAAACAGTTTCCAACACAGCTCTGTTTTTGTTGTTTGTTATTCAGTGAGCACTGTCTGTGTACTTAGCACTATGTAGCATACAGAAAGCCATGCCTGTTGCCCTCTCATGCCCTACTGCCACAGAGAGCTTTCAGGTATGGATAAGGAACAATGTCCTTGTATTTAAGGAGGGGATAGCGTGTAGCATATAGGAAGGAAGCAGTTATATTCCCTCACTTAGCACATTCAGAAAAGATGGCAATTCTCATGTATTTTCACGATACTGGCTTGCTTTGTTTATGTTCCCCAATATTGTTCCAGATTGAAAATGTACGTAAGGGCTGCATTCATATATAGATGTTAGATTCCTACCATAGAGACATGTTTTTTTGTCTATTTAGTGAAAAATTACAGTTGGTGAAAACTATCCTCCCTGTCAGCCCTGAATTCTCTCCCCGCTCCCCTCCTAAAGTTGAAGTCCCAGATGCTGCGCATTCTTTGCCATGTGTGTCAGCCACCTCCTATCCCCTTCCAATGTTCTATTTGTATGAACAGGCTCTCCACCCTTTTCTTGGCCTCAGTGCATCACATCACCCCATTGCACCAGCCTCATCATCCTTGGGATTAGTCAGGTCAGCACTGGAGCTCCCTTCCACAGCAGTAAGGTACCATGTTGGACATTAGGATTTTTCCTAAGTGTACAGTACTGGTATGTATGTATTGTTAGAATGTCAGAGAAACAGCAAGAGTAGCTGTTTGGTGAGGGATTACCAGAGGAAAGGGCTTCACTGAAGCATTATACATAGCACAAAGGAGCTGCCAGCCTTGCTGACTTAACTAGTTGTACCCAGCTCTGCTCCCACCCCTGGCTGGTGCTGTAAATTACTGGGTAGCTTTAGAGCTTTGTTCCCACCTTCCTTTGTAATGCAAAGGCCAAGTTCAAAGTCAAGCTCAAGTTGTTCCTCCCCCTCCTTTTCTGAACCTCTGTCTGCTCCTTATCCCCTGTATCTTGCTTCCTTCTCCCTTTCTGTGATTTTTGTTGTGGGCTCATACCCAAAAGTGGAGCATATAGCAGACTGAGCAGTATAGAGAGGTCACCTAAAGAAAGTGTTACAATTAGTTAAACACATTCTCAGTGTGCTCCCCAAATAGGCAGCTGCCTGTGGGTTACATCCCCATGTGGAATCCTCTGTGTCACCAGATCAGATCAGACACTGCCTGACCATATTCAAACCCAAATGCAACATCTCCTTCTTGGATAAGTGGCCCACCCTGGAAGTGACATCTCTCCAAGACTCACTCACAGTTGGACAAATGGGAGGGGGAGTGGGAAAGTAGATAAGGTAAGACAAGATGTAGAAACAGTCAAACAAAAATCTATACAGCATAATGAGAGCAAGGAAGAGATTGTGCAAATACTTCCCTTTAGGGTATGCATCTTTTAATTGTTTCATGGAGCTTAGATATTATGATGACAGGTGTTTTAGAAATGCCATAGATTAGATAGAGGTTCAGAGCTGCCCAGAATTTTGAGATAGTGCATGAGACAGCTGTGTAATGTTTAGGATATTGACATTTATTTCCTTCTTGTACAAAAGGAGAAGCAACATTCCAAAAGTGGATCAAAATCTGAATCTATTTCTAGATTAAAAAATTAACCAATCAGTCAATCAAAACCTTAACAACATCAGCTGAGAAGTTAACTAAAAAGTTATGGTCAAATAAACTCTTTATAAAAAGAAAAGGAGAACTTGTGGTACCTTAGAGACTAACAAATTTATTTGAGCATAAGCTTTCGTGAGCTACAGCTCAGAAGTGAATATTTTTGCGAATACAGACTAACATGGCTACTACTCTGAAACCTAAGCTCTTTATAGTTTCTCTTCATTGCTAATTCCATTTGATATGGTATTGAAGTTTTAAAAACTTATAAACATCTTAAAATTTCCTGCTAAAGCTGTTTCTAACACTCCAGCAGATTTTCTGGTAAGCCACCCATGATTCACCTTGGCTAGCATCCATATGCTTAAGTCCTACCGATGACCATGATTGATACCCATGTCTGGCAACAGAAGCTGTTCCTTTTGTAGTTGGCTCGCTGCTAGATGTCACCAGGGAAGTGTGAATTGCACTGAGGTCCCTGTCGCTCCCCAGGTGGGACCTGAGGGGGCATGAAAAAGATCAACTCTTGCACGCTTCATTGGCTCCACAGCAGCAATGCAGACATGTTGGAACCATCATTGTACACCTGGAAGGGGATGATTTGGTGGATGCTACTAAGGTCAGCCTCCTCACTGAATGTAATGCAGGACTGAACTGAGTGTAGTAAACTATTTCCAGGAACTGTGCTGGCTTTGTTAGACTAGTTCCTCCTCAGTACATGGCTGAGGGCTCACAATAATACTGCAGTGGGGCAGTCATAAAAAATGGGAAACAGGGAGATGTGGTGCTTTGTGGCACAGGCTAGGGGGCAGTACTGGGCATATTGTCCAATTGTTCAATCCTGTTCTGTCTTTGTCTGATAGCAGCTTTTAAATTTGGACCTTCAGGCTGGTTTATTCCCTGGGGTGGGTAGCCATTGCTGATCGAGGGAGATTGTGACTTGGCTTTCTAGCTGTGCATGCACTACCTAAAGGGCTTGAGGAAGTAACTTCTTCAGTATAATATCTCCTTGTTTCCAACAGTTAGTGCTGCAGCTGAATGATAGCTTAATGTTGCAAATGATGGCCCTTTCTGGGAGCTCAGCTGACCACCACCAAAAGGTGGGTGACGTTTTTGGTATATTATACTTGGATGGGAGGAAGGGGCTTCAGTAGGTGGCAGGATATGGGGCACACAGTGAAGGAGAGTGATGCCTCAGCACCATTCGACTATATCCAGCAATGAATTCATGGTGCCTCAGCATATTACTGATCAGATCAGCAAAGACAATGTGCCTGGTAATATTCTTGTAGAAAACAAACATACATTTCAGGTTGTTTTCTTTTTTTTCCCTTCATTTATTTTTCCTAAATCTATTCTCAGCCATGTCTCTGCTTCTCTGGCTTCCTGCCCCATACATGAGGTGAAATTCTCTGAAATATCCCTAGCAAAATGTCCCTGAATCCGTTGCTTAGCACGGTCATTCGGACCACTGTAATTTTCATTAGTCTCCTAAATGATGACAGAGATCACCGACTGGTGTAGGTTAGACTGATATTTAGATAATGTGGTCGTTTTTTGGAAAGGTTTTAGATTACTTTGGTATTTTACTCATTTACCAGTATTTACTACAGGACTAAAAAAAGGACTATCTCACCGTCAGAAACAAAACAAGACAGTAGTTTGGGTTTTGTTCATGAACTTGCTATTCTTGTCTTCTGAACCACTTTGTCAGATGAGGCAATGGCATCTGGCAGCAAGGTTAATCTTTTCCTGATATTGACACAGCGTGAATGAAAACTTGCTGGAATGTAGCACGGGGTTAATATTCAGCTATTTAGGATCTGATCCAGAGCCCACTGAAGTATGTAGGCATCTTTCCGTTGACTAAAATTGGCTTTGGATAAGGCTCTTAATGAACAGACTTTATTAGTTTTTAAGGTTGAGATTTTCAAAGCCACCTAAAAGATTTGGATATTCAATTCCCATTTTTATAAAAAAGCTTGTTTTATATTAATGAATTTTTGGGGCCCTCTTCTTAAGACTGAAAAGGCCTTAGAAGGTGCAGCAAGTATGGTTATGTAATCCTTTAATCTATTTAAATGAGACAGTGCTAAAGGTAATGAATGTAGACCCTCAGCCACTGATGTCAGTGGAGTTACATTATTTGGATTAGTTTGGCCCAATTATTCTGATACCTTTTAAAAATGAGTTTGGCTTTATGTTTTTTATGAAAATAGATGTTTCATTGTTATGTGGCATCTGGAGCTGAGTCATAGGGCCTGAATCCTTTACATAATGGGTAAATCACATACTTCCAAAATTCTTCCATGCAATTTTCTGTTCACACCCGATTCTTTCAAGCTTGTGCTTGCTGTTTATGATGGTCTATCTGTGACTCATACTGATTGTATAGCCATTGTTCATCTTCTAGATCTGTTTGCTGAAAGAAAAGCAGTTCAATTTTTGAAGAGATTTAACAGGACATGTCTTGTCTTGTATAAACGTAGAATTGTTCAAAGTGCACGTCAATATAAGTAACAAGAGTTAGGTTAAAGAAGTTAGTGGACATTATACCTGCCTGAAGAATACAGAATTGGGCTCTACTTGAATTAGGGCCATGTTGCCCTCTCCTATGTATAATGGTACACAAGAATGGGAGAGACTGCAAGAGTTTTCCCAAAATCATCATGTTCCTCTCCACCCAAAAGCCTGCAGACCTTCCAGGCTCTCAAGAAATCTGCCAGAAGCACAAAGCTGTTCACGAAGAGACTCTCTGTCCCCCAGATGCTTGCTAATATGCAATACAGCTGCACTGCCAGTTATGACTACCAGCAGCTGCCACTGGAAACCCTCCGTAAAGAGTTTTGCTTAGCAGGGGGCGTTCCCTAAGCGAAAGTTAATGTGGCCTCAGGTTGCAGAATTTTAGGTTACACACCATGGGCAGGTAGGGTGGCTTGTGGTGGGGTAAGATGATGTACATCTCCTCCAGTCTGACCTCTGCCCCTTCCCCTCTCCCCCTTCCTGCCTCAACCCCAGACACACCAATCTCCTCTCCTGCTTGGAGCAAAATAGGAAAGTGCTGTCAAAGTGGTTCAGGGACCGAGGGCCATGATCTAGCCCCTGACTGTTTAGCTTTCTTTTAGCTATTTCTAATATATGTGAGCACTGGAGACCTCGTAACTGTTCCTCTTTTTATTTTTTAATTTTTTGAATTAAGAGTTTAACCACATTTAATTTGCTTTAAGTATGGAACTTTCATATCTATTTCTCAATTACATTTATTGGCAAATGGGAATTGCATGCATAATTGCTCCAGTATGGAATCAGCTACGTTTAAACTGCATTATATTTTATTATTTTAGTATTATTAATAACGATATGAAGCTGTGCTTCAGTTCTCAATTTCTTTTTTGTTATTGAAATTGCCAAAAAACTGAGGTGGCCATAATCATGAATAACCCCAAAATATACTCACCATACCTCAGCTTCCCAAATTTAGCCATTGGTGAACAGATTAGAGAAGTAACAAGACTTTTTCAAGATTAAAAGGCAGCGTGAGAATCAGTCTTATGTATCTGGTAAAAAAATATCTCCCCTCTCTTCCCATCCCTTTATGAAGAACTTTACTCAATAACTTGAGGAATGCTGTAAAATTAGTGTATTGGCTCACCCAACTATGTACTTCTACTACACAGCCTCCTTGAGAAATACCATTCAGTGTATATAGTTCATGGAATCTTCTAAGAAGAAGTCAAGTTTATATTTAACAATCTTATCTAACAGTTGAAGTAAAGTGAAAACTACACTGATATGCTAAGTAAAGTACACACGAAAGGTTTGGAAAGCTGACAAGAAATAATTGTGGCAAATTCTTTCTCCCAGGATCTCCACTCAGCATACGTAGCGGTCTTAGGAAAGAAGAGTACACATGGACCATGTTAAGATTCCTGTGTCTTGTATGGTAGCTCCCTTGTTTGCTGGATATGAATGCACATTCCTTTCATTAGAGTGCAGCACTGAAAAGCATTTTTAAAGCATTCTCAAGGTCGTGAAATTAACATTAGAAGGGGTCTTTTGGAAGAAGTTTTGGAGAAATCTTTATCTGGGGCCCTAAATTATATATAGTTCTATTAAATTTGCTATACATGAATGTTCATGTCTATATGGTAAGCAGGGACTGGAAGTGGAATTTCATTTAGTGACTTGGGGACCACTTTGCCCTGTAAAGCTAGAAAACCTGTGTTAGGGTCAGGAAACTATCATCTCACATGTGAGATTTCCTGCAATTCATTCTGCAAGTGGGGTGGGCAAAATGATAAGGGTCTCCATGTAGCAGGCAGTGGGCATGACTCTCCTAACCTTGGAAGGCACAAAGATCTGCCAGAATGTCCTACAGCTCTCAGGGCACCTGCATAACTCAGGGACATCAGAAAATACTCTCCATTCCCTCCCATGGGAACATGGCTATTGCAGAGTCTTACTGCCATGGACTGCTGGCCAGTCTCCCTAAACTGCTGCCCTGAGGTAGGGGGAGGAGGGGTTACAATGTGTGGAAGAAAAGCTGCAAAAGATAATGCTAACAGGGTGAACTTTGTTATGTTAAATGGTTACAGTTTATCAAAATAGGACAGGGAGTTCACCAATACTGGTCCTGGGTACTGATAGCATGGGATGAAGTGACACTGCATCATATTGGCTGATGGGGCAAGCTCAGGGAAGTGAATGGGAACAAGATAATAAATGTATCTGAAAAGAAAGAGTTTCCCTGAACTGACCCATTGCAATTGTAACCAACAATCAGCAGGTGCATAAGATCTAGAAGTTTGTAGGCAATGTGCTTGTATTCTCAAATCCCTCCCCACTATACATCCCTTTATAGAGTGCTAGGAAAGAAGAGGGAAATTACAGGGCCATTCAGTTGCCCTTGGATTCTGGCTAGAAGAGGAAAGATGGTAGGATGATAAGAACATATTGGGTCAGACAAAATCATACATTGAGTCCAATATCCTGTCTTCTGACAGTGGCCGACGCCAGATGCTTCAGAGGGAGTGAACAGAACAGAGCAATGTATTGAGTGATCCATCCTCTGTCGTCCACTCTCAGCTTTTGGCAATCAGAGGCTGGGGTTGTGTCCCTGACCATCTTGACGAATAGCCATTGATGGACCTATTCTGCATGAATTTATCTAACTCTTTTTTTGAACCCAGTTATACCTTTGGCCTTCACAACATCCCCCTGGTAATAGTTCTACAAGTTTACTGTGCACTTCGTGAAGTACCTCCTTATGGCTGTTTTAAACCTGCTGCCTATTAATTCATTGTGTGACCCCTGTTTCATGTGTATGTAATGGGGTAAATATACTTCTTTATTCACTTGCTCCACACCATTCATAATTTATTGACCTCTATTATATTCCCCCTTAGTCAGCTCTTTTTCAAGCTGAAAAGTCCCAGTCTTTTTTAATCTCTCCTCATATGGAAACGCTCATGGAAAATTTCTCTTATAAGATGTCAGTGCTGCTCCATCCACTGGTGTGAAGCCCAATGAACTTCCAAGACAGGCCCCAGCTCCTGAGTCTGAATAGCACATAAAATGGATCTCTGGGTGCCAAAGCAAATTTGCAGTTTTTATTCAATTGCATTTTCTTGAAAATTTATTTTTCACTATTCATCCAACTCTAGTTCTATACTACTTTGTCACTGGACTTTCAGCAGACTCCCTCTTTGATAGTTACTTATTCTGTTTTATTTCATTTAAAAACACTTCTGTGGTATCTTTCAAACTGATTCACTTCTGATTGTAATGCTCTGTGTAGCGATTAGAATTTTTTAATACAAATTCTTAAAAATCCTTAATGGGAATTTTACTGCCAATTGATAAGTCCCTGATTCAACAAAAATCCATCACACTAGTCACATGCTTCAAGTTAGGCAGGTGCTTAAGCACCTAACTGAAATGGATCTTAAACCTTTTGTGTAGGCATTACTGCTAAACTTGCCTATCTGAGAGACCATCTCTTTCCCGGTGTCCTACTGCCATAGCTCCAGTAGGAAGAGGAGTTCAAGCTGGATCACCCTCATTATAAAAGAAGAGCAGGGTATTCTCAGTGAGGGCCCCAGGACTCTGAAACTTGCTCCCCTCTTTGGACTGAAATAGCCTGTACTCAATAACATGGGCATGCTGCAAATGCCATTTGTTGGATAGGGTTTTGGGGAAGGAGTAGGTCTTTGTTTACAACAGGGGCTCAGAGTCTTTTCTGGAGCTTTTCCATTTTGGTTTGTTGGCTTGCTGAGGTTAATGATTATCTCCATTTGTATATTAGACTTACACTAACCACGCAATAGCATAAATATTAACTATTTTCAGGGTATGTAGAGCTTTTATATGGGCTTTTTTGTAATGTTAAAGCTAAAGAAAATTAATGTATAAGCAAAACAGATGTTAAAAACAAAATAGCGAAAACTATTATTAAAAATGATGTATTGCGCTATAGATGAAAAGGCCAAATTCTAATACTCTTACTTACACTATACCTTGCTCTGCAAACGGTCACACTGAAGTCATTGGGACTATTTGTGAAGGAGGTGCTGTTCAGCATGAGTGAGAGTATAAGAACATGACCTACATTACTTTACAAATGGACAGACACATTCCTAATGCTAAAGAATTTACAATGGAAGAAAATAATAAGAAAAATAACTGTTCTTAAAGATGACCGAAATATAAAGGAAAATATCCAGTTTACTGCAGAATTTTTTTTAACCTTTTGTTTGATTAATAGACAAGGTGGGTGAGGTAATATCTTTTATTGGACCAACTTCTGTTGGTGAGAGAGACAAGCTTTAGTGCTTACACAGAGCTCTTCTTTAGACCTGGGAAAGGTACTCAGAGTGTCACAGCTAAATACAAGGTGGAACAGATTGATTAGCATAAGGAGTTAACATGTTGCAAGTGACCATTCAAGGTGAAGTGGGCAGCTGACACCTCTGCAGTCACAAAAGAAAGGTGGGTTAGTGGGTTCTAGGAATTTGTAATGAGACATAAATCTAGTGTCTTTATTGAGTTCATGATTTTTAGTGTATAACAAAATTATGAATTTACACTCCCAGGGCTGTCTTTTGAAGGTGTTGTGCAGGTTTCCTTTGAAGATGAGGACTGAGAGGTCAGATATGGTGTGATTGTTTTGTGAAAAGTATTTGTCCACAAGTGATATGGTGTTTTTGTCTTTTATTTTTCTGTGAGAGTTCATACAAGAGTGTAGTGATTGTCTCATTTCACCCACACAGTTGTTACTGGGCCATTTATTGCACTAGATGAGGTATCACCTGTGATCGGTATGTGTAGAACCCATGTGTTGTGATCGATCATCGTAATCGTGGAGATATGTCTGCAGGTTTTATGTCTCTTTTTATGGCAGGGTCTAGTGCCCCTTTGAGTTCGTGGGTCCTGGTGCGTGCGGAGCTTGCTTGATTATTAACATACATGAATGTTGCGTACAAGGATTAAAAATATCTTATTCATAACATGTAATTTGTTACCGTTAAAGGACGTATTTGTGTTTGGTCAAGCTCTTATCATTACCTGGTTATTTTGTTCAAATTCCAAAAGTTGTAATCATATATTATAAAAACTATTTGATCCTGATTTAAGATTCTGTTTATATTACTGAGTGTTTTCCAGTTCCCTGGATTTGACAGGTTAGAGTACACATTCAACAGTGTTATTTACACATTGCTTCCAGTGCAAAAAAGACTCTGGATAAAAAGTGTTTTCTTCCTCAGTTTGGGTGTGATTTAATAGAAATAACCATATTAATTTCTGGTCAGAATCTTAAATCACCTAAATTTATCTTTATTTTCAGTCATCTAAAAAGCCTATTGGTACAGTTTAGAAGTTATTTTAAAACTGAATTGCGAGCATGCATCTTGTTCTTATTTTATGTTTTGATGGCATGAATAATTAAATAAAACCATAAATATTCTAAGCACCACAGGGAGCTTTAATATCTGAGGACAAGTCTGAAATGCATTGCTACTGTCATCAATGATGTGCTATATGTGTGGCTGGAAGAGGAATTTTCAATTCAGCTGTAACGAGTGCAATAATCTAGTTAGCTACAGCTTACAGCTGTCCTTCAGACACAACATTTGTGTACTGTATCTGGAGACCTAAATTTGGCACACAGATGTGGTTAGAAGAATGCTACAGAATATCTTGAGTCAAGGCAGCACTGAGAACCTTTAGTATAATAAGGGTCCCTGGAACTGTCTGGAATTTCAAGGTCAGTGTATTTAAGTGGCAGTGTAAGTAAGTAACAGTCATTGCAGCCATTCTATATTCTGCAAATATGAATCCCTCCAGGGCCTTTTTAATTTCAAGGAGTCCTGTCTTTTACAAGTTTCATAGTCAAAGAATCCCTCATGGGCAAAGGCATTATTTCCTTTCTGTGTAGTTGTTACACAGCTGAGCGCAGCAACTGGGGCACAGAGCCTGTATTATAGCGACAGCTATGTTTATGGTTGAATTCCAGCTTCCATTCTAAACTCCCCCTTTTTAACTGCTCCTAACTTTCTCACACACATCTCTTTATGGCTGAAATTATCAATGCTCTCTGCCCAGATATTTTTTTGGAAAGTTTCAGAAAAATACCTCTCGCCATTTTTGAGTCCTTCATGCCGGGGGAAGAGGGGAAGTCAATGAGGCATTTGGCTCTAGAGCAGTGGAGAGTCAGGTAACTGGAGGAGATAGGACAAGGGTGTAGTGAAGGCAAAGAGTATGGCAGGGGTTGAGATGTGCATAAAATGAGACACAAGGGTGATGCAGGAACGGATATCCCGAGTTCCTACGATTCACACTGTAGTGACATCTGTTACCTGACCATTGTGTGTGTCTTGCCAGGTGTGCAGGCTGGAGCTGCACTCTCTCTCCTGCTCCAGTTGTGCTGGAAGTCCTTAAGCAGGAAGGCTGCCTGCCTATCCCGCCCCTTCTCTCTCCCTTGTGCCTGAATGAGACCTGGAGACATTTGGCTCATGCTGCCTTGCAGTGTTTGAGAAAACGGAGGCAAAAGGCACATTAAAGAGAAATGTGTGGCACTTGGGAGGCCTGTGATTATAATTTGTATTGTAGTAGAGCAGAGACCAGTGCCCCATGACAGGTACTGTACAAACACAGAATAGGCAGTCCCCACCCCCAAAGAATTTAGTCTGGCACTTAATATTCTTTAGTGAGGCCTTGCAACATCCTTATTGGGTAGGCAAAATAAAATGTGGAGAGGATAAGTGACTTGTCCAAGATCACAAAGCAAGGCAGTGGTATTGGGGTCAGTGTTCAGAGGGGTTCTGATGCTCCTAGTTGGGGGTTAATCCTTCTTCCCTCCTCCTCCTCCCAGGTGCACATGGTACTTAGCTCTCAGGGTTGGGAAGCACCAAATCAAGAGGTTGTGACATCGTCCTTTGGAAATGCCACGTCTCCTGCATTGGAACTGAATGATATGCAGCCTTGGGAAAGGGAGGAGAGGAGGCTAAGGAGGTCCTCGGCGACTGGGTGATGGGTGGGAGGAGCTACCTCCTTAGCCACCCATCACCCAGTCCCAGAGCACCTCCTTAGCCTCCTCTCCTCCCTTTTGCCAGATTGCACATCATTCAGTTCCACAGGCAGCAGCAGTGGGGGAGAGGGACTGGGAGCAAGTTGCTATGTTACTTATTTGTCCAGTGTTCCTCAATGTCCCATTCTTGAGCAGTACTCAGCATGTGTATTAAGTGAAATTCTGGTAAATAGAAGACCTGGCTCTATTATTTTGCTACATTAAACTAGGTTTTTGCATAGAATAAATTTAACCAATAGTGCAAAGGAGGACAAAAAGCACAGAGGCAGAAGCCTGGATTTTTTGGTAGACTTACTCAACTGAAATACATCTGACTTCACATTTTCTCTTTTGCATGCTCAATTATCTCTTCAGATTACTGTTTGATCCTCAGGCAGCAGTATTGTAAACCGTATCACCTATTCCAAAATATAATCCTGATCTTCATCATTTAGGGATTGTCAAATTTTATTCTAATCTTTTGTAGTGAGATGGTTCAATGTCTAATTGTGTGTTTCTAAATGCTAGTCAGATGCATGGGGTATTATTGCAGATTCTCACATGTGTGACATCAGACTCCCCTTACCATCAGTGAAAGTTGGATCCAGAACCTTTGAGACGCTGACTTGGTGCTGATGATGCTTTAGCAGAGAGTACATTTGATTGTTTTATTTATTTGAAAATGTATTTGCAGAGAAAATCCTATTTTAAGGACAGAATTTTTTTGAATCACCTTTTACAGAGCTCAGATAAATGTTCCAGCATAAATCACTGAGGCGGGAAGTTTATGAATCTTCATGTGAAATGTAATTAAATATAATGAATTCATCAAGAAGAGCCTAAGCCTGAGGCTTTCTCTCTGCCTTTAATAAAAGATAAAAGTAGTCAATGACCTACTTCCTTATCTACCTCATTCATTTCCTTAAAAATTACTTTCTCTTACAGTACCACGACAGCCTGGAGTGAGCAATAATCTATTTGAAATATTTGAAATTGAAAGAGGGATTAGTGCGGATGAGGATGAAGCGAACGATGATCCAGGTACTTATCTAGTTTTCTATTCGGATAGAGTTTTGCAGGATACCTGCATATCAGCTGTTTTTATACCATCTGTGTTTTAACTTTGTCCCGTCAACTAATTGGTCTCATTCTTTTTACAAACATGGATTTTATTAACACAGGTTTGTGCTCTAAATAGTATCTTAAGTGATACTGTTATTTGCCTAGTACTTGTTAATATTGCTGGAGCTTCTTTTTGCATGGCTCAATATATTGCACTTTATTTTTTGTAAGGCTTGTAAATTCTATCCAGTCAAAAAGTGGGTCAGTCGTCCACCAGCCCTAAGGATCAAGAACTGTTATGATGTGTCTTTCTGGTCTGTTTTTTGCAGGTATCCTGGTGCACAGCTGTAACTTTGATAGTGGTCTGTGTGGATGGATCAAAGATAAAGATGATGATTTGCACTGGGAACCATTTAGAGATCCATCAGGTAGAATAACTTTGTCTAGTCACACCTGTTTTAGTTTAAGAACCCAAGCTTGCTCCCTTTGAAGTTGGTGACAGAGCTCCCATTACATTTAATCTGAGCAGAAGGAAATTCTCAAAACTTTGCTAATTTACAGTAGTTTAAGAAATGGCCTACAACTCAATGGTTTTAGGACCTGCTCCTGCTCACATTAAATGTAGGGGGGGAGGCTGCTACCAAAATTTAATGGAACTACACCAACATATTTCAACTGGGGAGCTGGCTCTTTGTTAGCCTGTATCCTTTTAAATAGGAATGTTTATGAAGGAACAGTAAAGTGTTTTCCCTATTCAATTAAGGAGGAAAGAATAGAACTTAGAATGTGGCCCAATTTATTTTATCCTATTTGAAGTAAAATTTATAGTTCGAAGGTATGAGGAGATATTTTTAAAATTGCCATTCCACCATAATTATTTGTATGGTAATACTAAAATTGTGGGCAAAGCTGGAAATAATTTTGGCTCTACTGTACAAAGCTCTGTTTCTACCTTAACATTCTCAAGTCAGAGCAAAGTTTACAGAAATCCAGTATAAAATATTACAAAAGTATGTACACAAGAAAACTGTTTTAGTAAAAAGGGAAGGAGGGTAGATTTTTACTATATATGATTTTTCAAAATCTGCAGCGTACATCTTGGGTAGCAAAAAGGGACCTTGGAATATTGAGCTGAATGGAACAAAAAAGGGCACTAATGAACCATGTCACAAATCACAGGCTCTTTCTGGATCCCAATTGGTATTCACTCAGGGCAGTGAACCACGGCATACTGACACACCTCAGAAAATCTGCTCTCTTTACAAAAAGAATACAGTGAGTTTAGACCAAAAAACAAGGCTGGAAGCTAGTCAATTTTTGCCACCAAATCTGTCTCCACATAGTATTGAGAGCTATACGGTGAAATTCTGTTTTAAACATACAGTCCTGAACATGCCTTCCCCTTCAGCCCTCTCACCAAAGGGATGGAGATTAAACACACTCCTTTAGCTCTCCATTAGACCCTATGGGATTACATCATAGACAGAATGCCTTGTGATTGGATTGTAGACACTGAAAAGAAATGCATTCCCCAGTTGTAAAATACTATGAGTTAAATCATAGCCTCAGTGTGGGTGGGAGGGTGCAGGAAGTCCTTTCCTCCAGCACTACAATAGAGGCATCCTCATCTGATGGAGTCAGGCCAGGGCCATCATCCTTGAAGGGTGGCTGCACTGGGGGCAGTACTGATTAAAACTGTTCAACAGGTGTAGCAAGAAGCATGATCTCCACACTTCCCCTCCAGGCTTGTATTGGTATTATGCCTTCCAGACACTTTATATGGTGCCCCTAAGCACTACTCCTTTCTCATGTGGCTCCGAAAAGACATAATTTAGCATGACATACAGATCAGGTTTAAGATGCTTGTGTCCTCGAACAAAGTGTGGCCTACAATGAGTTTTTGATTATAAAGTGCATGAATTTTGTTTACTCAAGGGTTGTTTTGAAAAGCATCAGTTTAAAAAATATCACTTGGCTAGCTGGCTAGAACTCTTATATATATATATTTTTTTTTACCAGTTACATTCTATGTTCCCCAGCTTCATACACATACACTGCTGCTACTTATAAACTGTTAAAACCAACCAAACAAAACCCCAGTTATTTCACAGATTTATTCTTGCAACTGGCCAATTGTTTGTTGGCTTTCAAAAGCCCTGATATTTAGTTGTTTTTTTAAAGTGGTTTGTCAAAAGCTGCATTTTAAAGGTGCTATGCTATTTCTTCAGGTTTACCTTGTATGTAGAAAACAGGTGAAGGTCTACACACACACACTCTGTGAAGTTAATTATCATAGAATGTCAGGAGGTCATCTAGTCTAACCCCCTGCTCAAAGCAGGACCAATCCCCAACTAAATCATCCCAGCCAGGGCTTTGTCAAGCCTGACCTTAAAAATATCTAAGGAAGGAGATTCCACCACCTTCCTAGTGAAAAAGTTTTTCCTAATATCCAACCTAAACCTACCCCACTGCAACTTGAGACCATTACTCCTCGTTCTGTCATCTGCTACCACAGTCTAGATCCATCCTCTTTAGAACCCCCTTTCAGGTAGTTGAAAGTAACTATCAAATCCCCCCCCAGCATTCTTCTCTTCTGCAGACTAAACAATCCCAGTTCCCTCAGCCTTTCCTCATAAGTCATGTGTTCCAGTCCCCTAATCATTTCTGTTGCCCTCTGCTGGACGCTTTCCAATTTTTTCACATCCTTCTTGTAGTGTGGGGCCCAAAACTGGACACAGTACTCCACATGAGGCCTCACCAATGTTGAATAGAGGGGAAAGATCATGTCCCTCGATCTGCTTGCAATGCCCCTACTTATACAGCCCAAAATGCCACTGGCCTTCTTGGCAACGAGGGCACACTGTCAACTCATATCCAGCTTTTCGTCCACTGTAACCCCTAGGTCCTTTTCTGCAGAACTGCTGCCTAGCCATTCGGTCCCTAGTCTGTAGCGGTGCATGGGATTCTTCCGTCCTAAGTGCAGGACTCTGCACTTTTCCTTGTTGAACCTCATCAGATTTCTTTTGGCCCAATCCCTATTGTCTAGGTCGCTCTGTATCCTATCCCTACCCTCCAGCGTATCTACCTCTCCTCCCAGTTTAGTGTCATCTGCAGACTTGCTGAGGGTGCAGTCCATGCCATCCTCCAGATCATTAATGAAGATATTGAACAAAACCGGCCCCAGGACCAACCCTTGGGGCACTCTGCTTGATACCGGCTGCCAACTAGACATGGAGCCATTGATCACTACCCATTGAGCCCGACAATCTAGCCAACTTTCTATCCATCTTATAGTCCATTCATCCAGCCCATACTACTTTAACTTGCTGGCAAGAATACTGTGAGAGACCGTGTCAAAAGCTTTGCTAAAGTCAAGGAATAACACGTCTACTGCTTTCCCCTCATCCACAGAGCCAGTTATTTCGTCATAATTAAATGTTTTCCTACTGATTTAGATAAATCTGTGCAACTCTCTAGAGTGGATGCAGTTCTACTGGTTTAAAGTGTTTGTACTAATATAATAAGCACCTTTATCGTGGTATAACTGTGTCCATGCTAGACAGTCATACTGAACTAACAGAAATTTTTCTACCAATTTTATTGTACAGTTCCAAAAACGATATGTAGACAAAGCATAGCATTTTTTTAAGTAGATTGTACTGCATGACTGTTCCTGTCTGAATAGCCAATTCAGCAATGCATTTAAGCATGTGATTTGTCTCATAGAAGTCAATGGAATTCAGGCAGATGCTTAACTTTAAACATATGCTTAAATGCTTTGCTGAAGATTATAGACTTTTTTTTCTTGTAATTCAATTGTTTGCTTTGTTTTGGCACATCGTTAAAATCACATTCATATTTTCTTGCAAAGAAATGATTTTTAAAGAAAATCATTATAGCTTTGCTTAAAACAAACATTTATGCAACATTAATGATCAAACTCAACAAGAAACATTCAAGTCTAGTTTGACTAAAACTGCGACTAAACTTCATAGTAAAAGGTTGAACTATTATAATTAAGTAAATTCTGTATATCTCTACAATATGGAAAAAATAGTAAATCAGAAATGTTCCATGAAATGTGAGCTGTTGAAGTCTGAGAGCCTGAAAATGCTAAGACCTTTAAAGTGAATTTTGACATTCTGCTGTGATATCAAAGCTGTTTGTTTTATGGTTAGAACATGGAGTTCTCAGTTGGATATTATTGTTTTGTAATTTTTTTCTAGTAATTTCAGATTTGTAAAAAAATTGTGTTCCCTCCCCCTACCCTAGGGTCCCATTCCAACTTTGAAACCCTGCTCTAGCTTTAATCAGTTCAAATTTTTTTAAAAAATCCTCTTGGTATGGTTATGGGATTTTTAGAAGAGCTAAAATCTCATTTATCACAGTTTAGCAGTCTACATAAAAAGGAGCACTAGAAGAATTTGTTGGGATTACATGTTTGATTTTGGCTTTTACAAATGTCCTGCCATGAGGTCTTCTAGTTTTCATTTATTGCATTATATTTATGTGCAGGTATCTCTCACTAAAGGAATGGGGATATTAATGGGTTTTTGAATGACGTTTGTAACGGGTTGGGTCACAGAAACCACCTTCGGACTGCCACTTTATGTGCGGAGACTACCTCAACGCCTGTTTTCCCTGGCAGCTTGGGACTTCAGTGCCCTGCCTGGTTGTGGCAGACATGCTAGCCTGCTACAAACACAGACCCAGGTCTGAACCACATCCTCCAAAAGCTGAAGCTTAACTGAAAACAGTTTAAGAAGTGCTCCTGTCTCCAGCACCCAGATACCCAGTTCCCAATGGAATCCAAACCCCAAATAAATCAATTTTACTCTATATAAAGCTTATACAGGGTAAACTCATAAATTGTTCACCCTTTATGACACTGACAGATATATGCACAGCTGTTTGCTCCCCCAAAAATTAATTACTTGCTCTGGGTTAATTAATAAGCAAAACGTGATTTTATTAAATATAAAAAGTAGGATTTAAGTGGTTCCAAGTAATAACAGACAGAACAAAGTAAATCAAAAACCCACAAGTCTAAGCCTAATATAGTAGGAAACTAAATGCAGGTAAATCTCACCCTCAGAGATGTTCCAATAAGCTTCTTTTACAGGCTAGACTGAAGACAAAATGGAGGGATTTCCAGGGGCTTATATAGTCTCGCTCTCATGAGTGGAAACCCCTCTCTCCCCCTGTGTAGAATCACAGCTACAAGATGGAGTTTTGGAGTCACATGGGCAAATCACATGTCCATGCACGACTCAGATCTCTACAGGCCGACGCCATTGCCCACATTAGTCTGAACGTTCCCAGGAAAGTTCAGATGTGGATTGGTGTCTGTCAAGGTCCATTGTTAGCTAAGTACTCCCAATTACTTGAATAACACCTTCACACTATGTTGATTAGGTGCTTCCTACAGCAAACACTTTAAATACAAGCATAGAGACAACGCTCATAACTTCAGCTATAAAAATGATACATGCATACGAATAGGATGAATACATTCAGTAGAACATAACCTTTGCAAAGATGTGTTACATGGCATATCTAGCAAAAAACATATTCCAGTTATGCCATATTTACACTCAAACATATTTCTATAAAGCATTATGGGGTGCAACGTCACAACGTTCACATGAACAGTATCATTCTAACAGAAGACTCACCGGAGAGTGCAATGAGACTTAGGCTACTCAATGCCTAAGTCATCTCTGAAAATGGGACTTGAGATTTTTCAAAAATTTTACCGTTTGTTCATAATGTAAATGTATTAATGACAGGTTTCAGAGTAGCAGCCCTGTTAGTCTGTATCCGCAAAAAGAAAAGGAGTACTTATGGCACCCTAGAGATTAACAAATTTATTTGAGCATAAGCTTTTGTGAGCTGCATGCATCCGATGAAGTGAGCTGTCGCTCATGAAAGCTTATGCTCAAATAAATGTGTTAGTCTCTAAGGTGCCAAAATTACTCCTTTTCTTTTTATGTATTAATGAGAATGCCTAAAACTTGTCATTTCATAACTGCTATCTAGAATAATATTTAGGAGGCTTAGTTTATCGTTAAGTCTTCTGAGTGAAATTTCCTATGCAGCAGTGTTGTCAAAGAGTCAATGACTTGTAACGGAAATTTAAATCTCCTCTACCACAGCTAATGCAGCACAGCAACACATTTACAACAGTGATTTCTAAGAAGTCCTGGAGTTTGAAATCCCTAAGAGACAGGAATTTGCAAGATTCATGGCACATCAAATACATGCATCTTTGTACGTGAAGGGTACTGACCTTGCTTGGAAACATTTAAAAAGAGCTGCCTTTTCTTTTGCAGGTGGACAGTATGTGACTATCTCTGAACCCAAAGGCAAAGAGGGAAAAATAGCACGTTTGGTCCTGCCACTTGGCCAGTTAGGTCATTCAGGGGACTTGTGTCTGTCCTTTAGACATAAGGTATCTGGACTACACTCTGGTCTACTCCAAGTGTTTTTAAGAAAAAATGGTGCTCATGGACCAGCGGTTTGGGGAAGAAATGGTGGCCACGGCTGGAGACAAACGCAAATAACTTTGCAAGACTCAGGCATCAAAAGTGTAAGTATAGCTGTCTATACAGTTTTCAATATAAGAGGTTGAAGCATCGGGCTAGCATCTCCTAGGTCTAGTATCAGCCTATGTTTTATTTCTAAATAAAAGGGCCCAATTCATGCCTGGCAGTGGAGTCACACCAGGGACATATTTTTCCTCCATCATATGTAAAAATACTAATTACCAATATAAAATATTCTTCCTGACTAAAAACTAAACAAATATAGGAGGTCACTAGAACTTGTGAACAAGGACGACAGCACCTAGAGATGGATTTATAAACACCCGCTCCTTTTCTCCTTATTCTTTTAAAAATAGTCTATTGGCTCTCAGAATAAGGCGACATCACAGCTCAGCAAACAGCCCCTTTATCACAGAAACTCCAACAACAAGATGCATTTGCAAGATTACTCATATTTTAAAATATGAGTAATGATTTTCAGTACCCTAGTTTTTGGATGCCCATCTTGACAGCCCTATGGGCTCTCCGACGCTTTCTGGAAAAAAAAAAAAGGTCTTTTTAAGGTGCCTCCAGTGGGCATCTAAAACTATTTGTTGTTTCTGAAAATTTAAGCCAATATATCCAATATACATACTGTCTTTTTGCTTGAACTTCCCTCATTAATCCAAAAGGCCTAAAGGGAATGTAGTAAACACCAGAATTATTTTACAGAATTGATAGTAGATCATGCTTTTGTATTGACTTTTTCTACATCAGTAATAAAGTCTGATTGTAGTAAAGTATTGCAAAATCCTACATGAATTTTATCTAAATTCTAGTTTTGACAGGGTCACTGTGTACATATCCTGTTGCTGGTTTTTTTTTTAAGGAGCATGCATGTGTCAGGTTCTCCCATCTAAGGAGGGAATCTTGCTGGAATGTTTGATTAATTTTCAGACCATGGACAAAATAACGTTTGCTCATGTTAAAACAGTTCAGTCTTTGAGTGCAGCCGTGCAGGTGATAGATACTAGTGATTGTGGATGGATTAAAATAAACAGGCTCAGGTAGAGTTTAGTACCAGTTTGGCTTTAGGGAACATTCTACAGCATATTATTCTGCCATGGTCCTCTCACCTTATAGTCTCTTCTTCATCCTACTTTAAATTTGTTGAGCTCTCCCTCATTCAAACTAGGTGCATTTTTAGTTTAAAACACAGATACGCAGCATTTGCTACATCACGTTGTAGGAAGCCTTAGATTAGCACATTTTTGCAGAAGCTTGGAACATGTTATACAGGGGATACTATTTCTAGATCCAGCTTATAATACATCCAGTGTTCAAACTGATCAATTTGCGATGTGGAAGGGAAAATGTTTTCAAAATACTACAAAAAATAAAATGGCTCTTTAGAGGTATCTTTAAAGCAATGGATTAGATATATTTAAATCATTCCTTCCAGTAAAGAGAAGGACCACCATCTTTGGAGACAGAGATTCCTCCCTGAACACTGCTTCCATCAGTAGAGTAAGTACACTTCTATAGATCACTGGAAGTGTTTTATCCATTACAAATACCAACATCCAGGGATATGTCTCTAAGTTCCCTGAGGCTAGGACTGACCATGCTCTTGCTGGGACCCTTCAGAACAGGTAGCCATTCTTGTCAAGTTGTTTTAAGTTTACATCTGATTGTGTCTTATTTCCTTCCCCAGGTTATTTTCAAAGGTGAAAAAGGGAAGGGCAGAACCGGGGACATTGGATTAGATGATGTGAGCTTGAGGAAAGGCCGCTGCTCTGAAGAACATTAGCAACACCCCTAGACTGGCAAAGAACATATACAATTTCTCTTTCCCTTTAATCCTATTCCCATCAAGTTAAAAGAAAACTGTGGGCCAAAGTGGAAAATATGGACAGTGATCACCTAGTTAGCCCGCTTTGTGCAAATCCCAGTGAAACTCCACTTAAAATAATGCAAATTGTCTGTAAGGATGCAAACTTCAAGCCAATATTGGGTGTTTTTACTATTATTCCTGTCCACATACTTGTGTGTGATAAAGGTACAGTGTACCATGCCTGAAAGATGCTCCTATTAAATGGGCAGGAGAGCCAAATGTGGCTAAATGTCTTCAGAAGAGATCTCCAACTCACAGTGGTAATATTAACTGCTGTTCTGTGTTTTGCCATACTGATGATGATGACACACTGATGATAAAGATATGCTGTGCGATTTGTTTGACTTCATAATCTGAAGTCAACTGAGGCCTGGACCTGAACTTTGGCTATTTTACTGCCATTAACTTTTAAAGAAGGGTGTGTTGCGTATCAAATAGCATTTACTCTGCTGTATCTATATTAACAAAAGGCTGTTATGTAGAGTAGGCACTGCATCCCTTAATATTGCTAGTACTGTGTTGTGTAAATGTGTGTGGTTACTAATGTATTTATGTTTCTTATATTTACAGAGTTCAGCTGCAAGGTAAATAGCAGCTGTGCTTTCAAGCTAAAATACAGTATGTGAGCTCTGTGTGTTCTTTGACCCTCTGCTAGTGACCATTGATAAATCAGCAGTGTCCTGACATTTTCTATCGTTTGGCCCTAAATACTAGTGTGATTTTTTTCATGAGGTTATGACTGAAAACAAAGGGACAGATCCTCAGCTAGTGTGTAATTCAATGGGTTGTCATAGTACTAAGCTAGTTTACACCAGCTGATGAGCACGATGCTGCCTACTATTAACTCCCATTGATCTCCCTGGGAGCGTAGGATGCTGAGCACCTCTAAGGAGGTGCTTTTACTATCTGCAGCATTGAGCTTGTTGAAGTCAGTGGCACTTTTGCTATTGACAGGATGGGCCACAGTCTGTGCTGATAATAATTGTTACTATCTAAGCAGCACAAGTGAGTCAATTGCGCTAATGCATTGAAATATAACTGGCCACTGAATCTTGCATCTGTACAAGGTCCTTGCCAGACTGCTTAGAAAACTACAACACAACGTTTAGAGCTAAAATGTTAGTTGTAGATGGAATAAATATCTGTCAGAATATTGAGCTTTTTCTTTTAGTCATCCATTTTGGGTGTGAGAAATGTACAACTCCATGGAGAAATGTTGAATTTCTCCACTTGTCTAGCCTTTTTTAAATGAAAAAGCTTTATTATCAGCATTGAAATCAATTTTAAATTTGACAAACTTATCTTTAAGAAAGTTAGAAGCAAAGTTAATTGTTCTAGGAAGACAACCGTAATATTTCAAAAAGGTACAGCCAGAAGACAAAAGGCCTTATGACCTTTTAAAATAATTAAATGTAAGCTCAATGTATCATTATGTATGATCTTATAAAAGTTATTTCTGGTTTCAACAAAAACCTGTATCTAGTCTTGCACACCCTGTCCATAAGGATGACATTAAAGTCCTAATTTCAAATTCTTATTGGGACATACCTTGGGTTAGCTCATCCTAAAAGGATTAAAACATACTTTGTACCAAGATATGATTTGGTAAGACAGTTAAAACATGTTACAGCCCTTCAGGGTTCAGGTAAATTGGTTAGAATAGGGATCTATTTCATCCCCAGAAGAAAGACCCACCCAGGTTTTAATCATTTTGCAATTAGGACTGGGCATATGGAAGTTTTGTTAGTGCAGATGGTATATCACAGGTCAGTGCATTTCTTCTGCCCTTTCAACATGCAAATGTACAGGCATGTACCAATAGGTGGATCTCTGAATTTTCATTGGTCTCACAAGTAGTGAATGGGCCTTTCATCAGTATACAATATTATTATGCCACTATCTATGCTTGAATGGGTTAAACAAATGAACATTATAGCAAGAGGCAAGATTAATACTATAAACAGCTACATTTTCACTTTGTTGGTGTACAGCATATAATGGCTCAGCTTCCAAACCACCCCTAGTCAAAGAGTTTGTCACTCACCTCTAAAGATTACTCTGCCTGATTTGATTGACGGAGTCTACTGAATTGTCACTGGCCCCCTGCAAAAGGTTAAAAGAAGTATTTAAGGTTACTGAGCTTGTTCAGTCCACTTCCATTTTGGTAGAGGAGACAACATTTAACTTGCTCTGTTGGGTCATCTTTTTGCATGATTCTCAGTCCTCCTGCCAAAGTCCCTGATCTTGCAATGAGCTCTATGTAGGTTCACCCCTGAATCCATGCAGAATGTCACCAAAGTGAATGGCAGTTAGCAAGGATGGAGGGTTCTGCCCACATGGAGTTCATTAATTGGGGATGTAACTAACAGACTCTACAAGCTGCACTATGTCAGCAGAGAGCACCATTTTCCATACATTTCAGGCACAATTTCGGGTGTGCAGATGACTATATGAGATCTGAATATAGCCTTAAAACATCATTTATAGCTACCCATTTCCTTTATTGTTCAATAACTGCATAGCTTGTTCTAAAGAAAATCCTCCTGAAAAATCCTCTCTAAGTGTCAATGAGAAGATATTGCGCTAACCTCTAATGGAAACTGTTATCAAACGTACTGTATATCATCTTAACTCTCTTATAATTTAAGTTTTTGAAGAAATGTTAACTTTCCTCCCAAACTGACTGAAAATAAAAAGTATCTTTGTAAATTACAGGCACTGATTAACATTGGCAATTTGCATTTTTTTGGCCTTAAAGTGAGTACAACTGAAGGGATAGCTACCTGGTTATGTTTTTAATTTCCACTCACTTCAAAATCCAATAGGTGGGATTTTCAAAAAACTTGGAGTTGGTCTAAGTCTGTTCCTAGTGTAGTTTTTAGCTATTGGTAAAGCTTTAATAGGCGCGTCAACACTGATTGCCTTCAAAAATCCCATCCTGATTGTTTGAAATGTGGCCAAGCCTCCCGTGGGTTTTCATAGTCGGGTTCCTTAAGAGATCAGTCTAGACAGACATAGGGACTGAAGATTGTGATTACAAATCATGGGATGCTGGGCAGCTGATTGACTCAATTTAGCTCCAAGATAAAAATCCACACACCGAAGACGGCTTTCACCAGCAGAATCTACCTCAGACTCTATGTTCTTTCAAAGGGAGAAAACACAACAACAGTTTCTCCGTCCACCTTTGCATCTTATCGCACAAACATCAACTCCTCCAGTAGCTATCTGCCACTTGTTCCCTCCTAACTATGATGCTTTTGTACGATAATGGTCTTGGCTCCATCCAAACTCCACTGAAGTCAATTAAAAGACTCCCATTGGCTTCAATGGGCTTTGGATCAAGCTACTAGCTGACAGTGTCAACTCAAAAGCAGTTCACTCTGTTTAAAGAGTTGGTAAGTACCTGTAACTTCCACTCAATGCCTCTACAGATCAGGACAGCTATAATTCTTACAAATTAATTTTTAACATTCGTTATGAATCATGGATAAAGTCAAACATAACTTACATGGGGCATCAGACAAAATATTTTAGGTTGAATGGTACCACACTGATGACGTTGACCTTGGAGCTTATAAACTAACTAGGATGTAACAGACTTTCATTTTGGAAATATTTGCCATTGATTAATTTCATCACTTAATGTCCCTACACTTGAACACAACAAACTGTTCCAAATCTTCCTTCTGTGTTTCTCAGATGTCTGAGGGGAATTTTAGTTAACAGAGAACCACCTGGCTTTCACCAAAACCATATGTAGCAGACTTAACTCCATTTATTATTTCTGTAGGCAAGAAAACCAGACACCAGGTTACTATAAAACTCCCTTGCTCATTAAATCACATTCTCCATTACCCATTGTTGTACACCTGTGTACTGTAAGCACACAAGGCTTTTCACTGCAGTCTTTCCAGACCATAAACAATCAAAATCCACTGAAGTTTGGGTTTGTTTAAATTTGCACAGGGGTAGACTGAAAAGTTGCAAGAGGAAAACAAACATGTTAGAAGTCTGCATGACAAAGTAAAATGGCTATGGATCATGCAATTTAGTCTGGGTCAAGGTTTGGAATAAATTCTGGGCGTATCATGTATAGATAATACCCCAGAACAGCTGCTGTTACTGCAAGGAGGTGCAGCTTTACAAAGTGCATAAGTACTTACTTAAGGAACTGTCTCTCCCTGTGTGTAACACTGCTTCATGCTGTTGTAGTCCTCTGAATATATCTTTCATGGAGTCTGGGGGAGATAATGCTGTTGCACTGTTACTGTCACAGATACAGGCTAATTGCACCTCTACCCCTCTCTCGGGCCTCAGGTCAGCACCTGGGATGGAATCATGCTATTTTCCGACTGGGCTGTAGCCCCATATATTGCAGCCGTAATTACCTCAGTAAATCTATTTTGTGTTCAATATTTGCAATTCTCTTTCCTCTGGGAGCAAAGACTGTGTGTATCCAGTAACCGAAGAGCTCTGTGTAGCTCAAAAGCTTGTCTCTTTCACCAAGTTGGTCTAATATATTACCTCACCCACCTTGTCTTAAAGCAAAGTATTTAGAACAAAAGACTTTCACAAAAATAGGTCTTAAAAACAGACTATATGTCCATCTTACCAGGTTTTAATCCATCTTCCACATGGAGATGTAGGTAGGTCCAAGCTTCCTATAGGCACTCCAAAATCGTCTAGGGTCTTGGTGGCAAACTCACAACCCACTGCACTCCCCTCTGATTTAGTGGTGGGATCTCCCACTATCTAGATCCATTGTGTTGCTTTCCTGCTTGTTTTACCAATGGCTCCCTATTAAACTAGATTAATGCATTGATTTGGGAAAGGTCATTACCCAATATATAATAACTTCTCCTCACTGACTAGGTCCCATATAGTGTTCATAAGATTACTACAGCAGATCAATATTCTTACATTATTACATACCACATCCACAATGCTAACCATTCCAACAAAGAAAAGCAAATATAACTTTTCACTGGTGATATTAATAATCTTACCCTTCCATCCCACAGTCACTTAAGTGATCTGTAATGGACGACACATAATTTCCATTTTTGTAAATATTCCCCCTTTTGACCCAAGTGGTTAGCCAAAGCTCAGAGCCCTGTGGGTTGTTTCAGTTTTGAGGAGAAATTAATGATGAGACCATGCTCTCATTGCTCCTTTTCCCCAATATCTTCTCAGATAGTCCTTATGTTAACGCTGCCCCCCCATCCATAAGCACTAGCATCTGTGTCCAATATAAAAAGGGCTTCAAAATATAGGTAAGCTAAGCTAAGCCAGAACCAGTCACAAGGGTCTTTTTGAACTCTGAAAATACTAAGTTACATTCTGTTGAGGATTCACAGATTCCCTTTTCCCCTTACAGTTTTCTTCTATATCAGCATTTACTAGTTCCACTTTTTACTATTTGCTGCTTGTCAGAAACATTCAGCAAATATACATTCCCTGTTCTTTAGATCCATAAGAGCTTTAGAGTGGAGCTCACAAGGGGGACTTGGGTGCGTAACTGCCAATTTAGATGCCTCCGCATTCACAACAGCCCTGCTCAGCTGCTACCTAACTCTACAGTACTAAAAAAAAAAAAAAAAAAAGCTAATGTACTCAATGCTTTTTTTGCCTCTGTTTTCACTAACAAGGTCAGCTCCCAGACTGCTGCGCTGGGCATCACAAAATGCGGAAGAGATGGCCAGCCCTCTGTGGAGATAGAGGCGGTTAGGGACTATTTAGAAAAGCTGGACGTGCACAAGTCCATGGGGCCGGACGAGTTGCATCCGAGAGTGCTGAAGGAATTGGCGGCTGTGATTGCAGAGCCACTGGCCATTATCTTTGAAAACTCGTGGCGAACCGGGGAAGTCCCGGATGACTGGAAAAAGGCTAATGTAGTGCCAATCTTTAAAAAAGGGAAGAAGGAGGATCCTGGGAACTACAGGCCAGTCAGCCTCACCTCAATCCCTGGAAAAATCATGGAGCAGGTCCTCAAAGAATCAATCCTGAAGCACTTGCATGAGAGGAAAGTGATCAGGAACAGCCAGCATGGATTCACCAAGGGAAGGTCATGCCTGACTAATCTAATCGCCTTTTATGATGAGATTACTGGTTCTGTGGATGAAGGGAAAGCAGTGGATGTATTGTTTCTTGACTTTAGCAAAGCTTTTGACACGGTCTCCCATAGTATTCTTGTCAGCAAGTTAAGGAAGTATGGGCTGGATGAATGCACTATAAGGTGGGTAGAAAGCTGGCTAAATTGTCGGGCTCAACGGGTAGTGATCAATGGCTCCATGTCTAGTTGGCAGCCGGTATCAAGTGGAGTGCCCCAGGGGTCGGTCCTGGGGCCGGTTTTATTCAATATCTTCATAAATGATCTGGAGGATGGTGTGGATTGCACTCTCAGCAAATTTGAGGATGATACTAAACTGGGAGGAGTGGTAGATACGCTGGAGGGGAGGGATAGGATACAGAAGGACCTAGACAAATTGGAGGATTGGGCCAAAAGGAATCTGATGAGGTTCAATAAGGATAAGTGCAGGGTCCTGCACTTAGGACGGAAGAACCCAATGCACAGCTACAGACTAGGGACCGAATGGCTAGGCAGCAGTTCTGCAGAAAAGGACCTAGGGGTGACAGTGGACGAGAAGCTGGATATGAGTCAGCAGTGTGCCCTTGTTGCCAAGAAGGCCAATGGCATTTTGGGATGTATAAGTAGGGGCATAGCGAGCAGATCGAGGGACGTGATCGTTCCCCTCTATTCGACATTGGTGAGGCCTCATCTGGAGTACTGTGTCCAGTTTTGGGCCCCACACTTCAAGAAGGATGTGGATAAATTGGAGAGAGTCCAGCGAAGGGCAACAAAAATGATTAGGGGACTGGAACACATGAGTTATGAGGAGAGGCTGAGGGAGCTGGGATTGTTTAGCCTGCAGAAGAGAAGAATGAGGGGGGATTTGATAGCTGCTTTCAACTACCTGAAAGGGGGTTCCAAAGAGGATGGCTCTAGACTGTTCTCAATGGTAGCAGATGACAGAACGAGGAGTAATGGTCTCAAGTTGCAGTGGGGGAGGTTTAGATTGGATATTAGGAAAAACTTTTTCACTAAGAGGGTGGTGAAACACTGGAATGCGTTACCTAGGGAGGTGGTAGAATCTCCTTCCTTAGAGGTTTTTAAGGTCAGGCTTGACAAAGCCCTGGCTGGGATGATTTAACTGGGAATTGGTCCTGCTTTGAGCAGGGGGTTGGACTAGATGACTTCTGGGGTCCCTTCCAACCCTGATATTCTATGATTCTATGATTCTATGATACAGGCACCAGATGTCCCTATGTTTCTCTTCTAAAGTACCCCAAGGTGCCTAAATTTCAGCAACTGGCAGGTGCACAACTAAGTCTTGCCTAAATCCTGACCAGACTAAGCACTTCTTCACCTAAGTCCCAGGAAGATTCACAATCTACACATTCCCCTGCCTATCACTCCGTCCAATAGGTGTGGTTTGAGCATTGGCCCAGAGAGAGGGACAATGATGATCACTCAGCACTTACCTAGGCAGTGGGAGACCCAGGTTCCAGTGCTCTTGTTCCAATGCAGCATCTCAGTCCTCGCCTTGTGGCTCCCAACTTCAGCAGTTACGATTTCCCCTGAGATCCGGGGTATCAAAATAGGTTTTGCCTAAAAGTCATATGTTTCACCTGGGACATATCTTTAAAGGAAATTTCCACAGACTGAATTTGTAAGACATCATTCTTGGCATTTATTACAGATATTAGCCATAATGAAATCCACACAGATTAGTAGCTCGTCCATAGAGTGTAAGGCCAGAAGGGACCACCAGATCATCTAGTCTGACCTCCTGTATATAAGAGGCCACCAGCACCAGACAGCATATAAACCCCAATGACTGAAACTGGACCAAAGTATTACAACTCTCATGAGACTAAACTATTGTGTGCCAGAAGCAGAGAATAGAAGGGTCCCAAGGCCTGAGGCCCCTGCAGTGGCAGGGAATTGATTAAGCAAGATCTACCAACATGATCCTGGCAGGCAACCCATGCCCCGTGTTGCAGAGGAAGGCGAAACCTAAAGAAGGTTGCTGTCATTCTGACCTGGGGGAAAATTCCTTCTTGACCCCAACGTACATAGACTTGGAGGCATTCAAATTATTTTGATACTATAGATTTTTATTTTAAGCATTTTTTCAATTTTTATCAATTTAAAATTAATATGCAAAATTATGGGTTTTAAATTTTTTATTTCTAATCTATTTAATAATCAAAGTTGTGGGACATTATTTCCACTGCCTCTCCTCTCCTCATGTGGTGCTAATACACAGAAATTCCTTTTCTGGGAAAAGGCTGTCTGAGATTGTTATCTTGCTGTGATAACTGTGCGTATATTGGGCTTGGATATAGCCACTACAGCATAGGAAGACCTTCCCCTTCCCCTCAAGGCTGCCTTCCCCCTTTTCCCTCTCACAACTCTCGCTTCCTTCTCCCTGTTACAGATACAGAATTCTGTCTTCTCTCCTTCCCTTACTCCTCCACTTGCCCCAGTGATCTCATCCCATCACCTATTTTATCTCATGCCCACCCTATCCCATCCCTTACTTTTCTTCTTAATTTCACTCTCCTCTGGCTCTTTCCTCCCATAATACAGGCATACTTAAGTCTCCCCCACCTTAGAAACCTGCTTCTGATCCCTCTTACCTTTCCAACTACTGCTCCTTCTCTCTTACATTTCTAAGCTCATTGAAGACACTGTCTATAATTCCTCTCCTCCAATTGTATCCATTCCCTAGACCTCTCCAATCCAGCTTCCATCCCTTGCACTGCATGGAAACTACTGTCCCCAAAGTCTTGAATAACCTCTTCCTAGCCAAATCTCAGAACCACTACCCCATTTCTCATCCTCTTTGACCTACCTGCAACTTTCAACACCATTGACCATACTTTTCTTGAAATTATGTCCTCCCCTTGGCTTTTGTGACTCTGTCCTCTCTGGTTCTCTTTGTACCTTCCTAACCTCTCCTGCAGAGTGTCTTTCAGAAGATTTTCCTCATCCCACTCCTTTGTGGAGTTTTCTCAGAGCTCTCTTTTTGGTCCCCTTCTCTTCTCCCTCTATATCTTACTTTGCGTATTCTCATCCACAAAACACAAAATTCAACCATCATCTCCGTGAGGATGATTCACAGATGAACCTCTCTTCTCCAGTCATGTCTCCTTCTGTCCAAATTAAAATCTCTGTGTCTTTCTGAGATCTCCTCAACATGGCTAAAACAGAGCTCAAACTTGCTCCCAAACCCTCTCCATTACCTCCCTTCTTGATCACTGTGGACACCCCCATTATCCTGCCTGTCACTCTAGCTCATAACCTGGGTATCATCTTCGACACAGACCTTTCCGTAAATCCTCACATCCAGGCTATGTCGGCAGATTCTTTCTGCATCCCATCTCTAGAGTTACAGCCTTTTCTATCCATCCATACGGCTAAAACTCTTGTCCTGGCTCTCATCATCTCACATCCTGATATCATCATCAATTTTCTCTCTGATCTTGACAAATGCAGTCTTGCCCTGCTCAGATCCCTTCAGAATGCTGCTGGAAAAATCATTCTACCAGCCCACGATTATGGCCATATCATCCCTCTCCTTGCATCCTCCACGACTCACCATTTTCTGTCACATAAATGAACCAGCCTGTCTTCACTTTCAAGGCCCTTTACAGAACCCTATGTATCATCTCTCATTCAACTGAACTGTCTACTCCCACAAATGATACCAGCCTCCATTGGCCACTTGTTAAATTTTCAAACAAATACTTCCAAGTTTTCTCTAATGCTGCCCCTCACACTTGGGAGGAACTCCCCATAAATATCTGCAAAGCCACCTCACTATCCTTCTTCAAATCCCTCCTTAAACTCACCTTGGTGTGATGCCCACAAAAAGCTTGACAATGGTTTGGGTGCCTCGGTGCGGATAACACTGCCTAATATGCTGACCAATATCGTTGGATTGTTTCCTTGCACTCCATCTGTCTGTATCCATCTGCTGTTGTTTGTTGTACAGTTCGATTGTGAACTCTTTGGGGGCAGGAACCCTGTTTTTGTTCTGTGTTTGTACAGCACCTAGCACAGGGTGATCCTGGATCATGACCGGGGCTCCTAGGCACTACAGTAATACAAATAATAAATAATAATTCTTATAAAGTGGTTTAAGGGACACCATGAACGTTAAAACCATGCCTCTGTGTGAAACTGTGTTACCTCCAGTTATTACAAGTTACACTGAAGATTACTTTATCTGAAAGAGATTAGAAGTGGGAATATATTTTTTCTTTTTTTTTTTTTCCAGTTTACTTCGTGTATTGATTGCAATGTTTATTCTCCCTGCATATGTCACTTTCCCCTGTTTGTGTGAGTCTTTCACATAGCAACAGGGGAGAGGGTTTTTTTTGTTTTTTTTTAAATAGGAACATCACAGAAGTTAGCAGGGAATTAGAGAACAGGTGTTATGTCCTTTTAATGTACAGTGAGCAGTTGCTGATGTTAATACAAAATTTCCTAACACCATGAAATATTTCAAAATGCCATGTTCTACAGCAGATGACAATTATTATATATAACATGTCTATATAAAGTCTTGTCTTGGATTTGCTCATATGTGACTTGAGACTGGTCTCAATGAAGCCAACTGAAGTTTTTCTATTGATTTCACTAGCACAGAATACCACTTATTATTAATATTTTCTGAGCGCCTATTGACTTGAGTCCTGATTCTGAGATGCAACCAAGCTCAAGTGATTGCAGCATAGAGGGGGAAAGGGGGATTTATGCTACCTTCTAAATTATAGGGCTGCTAGCATAAACTAGCCTTGCCTCTAATTTACATTTGGCTGCAGTGCTCCCAAAGTTACCATCTGAAAGCCTGGAACAGCTGCAGTGTGGAGTATTCCACACACAAGCTTTCACTCATACAGGCGCTTAGGCCCACCCCTGTATGAGGGCTGTGTGGGAGGGCAGCTCAAGGTCATTCTTTACAGGGGAAGGGGGAAGTGGAGAGATCTAGCTGTTGTCCTGCCATTTTTGCTATTAGAACAGTGTAAGGCGGGGCCAGGATGCTACTCAGAACAGGTCTTGGTATGCAGGCTATTGCCTTCAGGTCAGGTCCTTACAGCTTTGCACATGCTGTTTGTTTTGAGCTTTTTGAAGTCTTAGAGATAAACTGCTCTGAGGGACTAATTAAATTCTTTGTCCTCAACTGCATATTTTAAAGTTAAGGGCCCAATCTCCCACCTGGACTCATTCCAATAATAAGCACTGTGCACGGTAGTGTTTTCAGGACCCTGCCCTAAGAATAACAACTTTTCCCTGCCTCAGGACCCACAGGATCCCATGAGTGTTTTTTTTGGCACTAGTGACCAATTTACCTCTGAGATAGCTGTTAGGCAAACAGGAATTATCTGACACAAGAAACTGAGATGTCAGGATATTTTTTCCTACTTCAGCAGTCACACCCTTCGTGCATGGAATGCTAAGGGTTTGTTGGTGTTTTTTGTTTTTTTTTTTTTTTAATAATTCCCAAAGTATTTTCCTAATAGCAGTGAAGGAGCAGGGCAGTCTATCAAACACACTTAGCTATTATTACGCTGCCTACGCCCAAAGCCAAGAAAATTAGCCAGCTGTCAAAAACCAGCTCTTCTCTCCGTATCCTTTCTATGGTGTTTGTTTTCTCTGGGCAGGGCTGGGGGAAGCATGCAACAGCAGCTGAGATCTTGATCAGGGCCATCTTTCTGCTTCTTCACAAAAAACAATCAACTGTGTACGAAGAGATACACGGTATACAGGAACAAGTCTCACCTGATGGCACCGTTTGGATGTTGTCTGTTGCATCTTGGACCCTTTGTGTACTAAAAAAATAAAAATAAAATCCATGTTTACACATGGCTGATGAAATATGGTTATGGCCCAATTATGTTAAAACAATGTCTCTTCTTGCCTGTGAGGACAGCATAAAAACTTGTTACAACAGCTTTTTAAAGTTTCCAGAGTGGGTGAAATATAAGTAATTCCAAAAATGATCATCCCTCAACATAGTAAAGGACATGTGAGTAGATTTTGTGTCTGTGCTGGTGGGTTTTAATTAAAAAAATTAGGTCCATGCACGTTAGGAAACTTATGTTTTAGCAGTGTTAAAATACAGATCCCTATATGAGGATAACTGGTATTCTTCTGTCCTCACAGGCAAAACAAAATATTTGTATTGCTGTACCATCTAAAAGCACCGACTGAGCGCAGAACCACACTGTGCTAGGTGGTGTTCATATATATAGTAAGAGACAGTCCCTGCCTCATAGAGCTTGCAGTCTAAATAGTCAAGACAGCTACAAAGAGTGGAAGAAAACAAGTATTATTCCGATTTTACAGATAGGAAACTGAGGCACAAGAAGATTAAGTAACTTGCCCAAGGTCACAAGGGAAGTCTTTGGCAGAGCTAGGAACAGAATGCAGACCACCTCAGTTCCAGTCCAGCACATTAGCCATAATACCATCTCATCTTCCTGAAAATATTTTAACATAGTTCAGCCACAACTATGTTTTCATATTTTTGGGTATTTTTCTTTTCAGAAAAATGCTAAATTTAATTTTCCCCAAGCAATTACAGGAAGAGCTGTAGGGAATATCCCAAATATAGTCTGTTTCTCCCTATGCCTTGAATATAAAGAAGAAGAATATAAATATAAAAGGAGTACTTGTGGCACCTTAGAGACTAACCAATTTATTTGAGCATAAGCTTTCGTGAGCTACAGCTCACTTCATCGGATGCATACTGTGGAAAGTGTAGAAGATCTTTTTATATACACACAAAGCATGAAAAAATACCTCCTCCCACCCCACTCTCCTGCTGCTAATAGCTTATCTAAAGTGATCACTCTCCTTACAATGTGTATGATAATCACGAAAGCTTATGCTCAAATAAATTGGTTAGTCTCTAAGGTGCCACAAGTACTCCTTTTCTTTTTGCGAATACAGACTAACACGGCTGTTACTCTGAAACCTGTCAATATAAATATTGAAGAAGGTGACATCTCTTTTGGAATGAAATGACTCCTATAATACTGGCGTGTTCTCTGTTGTAAATTGTGTGTGAGGGGTTTAGTATTTCAAAATAAAAATAAATGGATTCAATTAGTCTGGACATTTATGGGCCATGATTAATTGAAATTATTTTAATACATGCAATTTAACTAATCTGCTCTAATTTATTCAGAAAAGATGGAATGATTAGGATCTTGACTGAGATGCCATTGCATGAGAGCCTGCACTGACGAAATACTAAGTAAATCTTTGCAAAGTTATTGCTTAACTGATTTCAGAGTAACAGCCGTGTTAGTCTGTATCCGCAAAAAGAAAAGGAGTACTTGTGGCACCTTAGAGACCAACAAATTTATTTGAGCATAAGCTTTCGTGAGCTACAGCTCACTTCATTGGATGTATTCAACGGAAAATGCATCTGATGAAGTGAGCTGTAGCTCACAAAAGCTTATGCTCAAATAAATTGGTTAGTCTCTAAGGTGCCACAAGTACTCCTTTTTTTAACTGATTTGAGATATTTCCATATATTTTTCACATTTTTTCTTCTCTCTCTACACTTAGGCTCTTATTTAGAAGGTGTAACAATCTTTATGTAAATTGCCTAATGACCATCAGATTAAGCATATCCCAAGAATTAGTGCAAAAACCCACCTCCATTGATTTCACTGGCCAAATGCTCATTAAAATTCGATGGGAGCAGGACTGGACCCTACCTATCTTTTATTTGTAGTCAGTTTAATTCTATTGGCTCAGGCTGTACATTTGGGTACAGCACATCAGAGCAATTATTTCTAACTATTATGGCCTTTGACCAACATTCTCAGGCCCAATCACTCAACACCTTTGCTCACTTCTCCTGTTCAGTTTACCCTTCTTTTCTTTAAAGGAAAAAACATAGCTGGGAATGGGGCAGGGTTGTCATGCCAGTGAGGCATTGGGTGGGGGTGGGAGAAGGTGCCTCTCTCAGTTACCTGGCCCAAGCAATTAGACAATTGTCTACATCCACTCTCAGCTTAATTCCATGTTATAGTCCTCTGCAATTAGAGCTATGCAAATAACTGATTTTTCAGTGTGGTGATTAAACCAAAACAATGACAAATTGTTTCAGGTCAACTAAAATGAAAATATTTCATATTTTTCAGTGAAACTAAAAAGTTGAAAATTTCATTTGGGGTCAAACTATTTATTTCTTTCAACCCAAAACATTTTTTTTCATTTGAGGGGTTTATTATTATTAGTTAAAAACAGAAATAAAATTCAAAGTGAAAAGTACTTTCAAATAAAAATAATGAAAATATTGAATTTAGAAAATGTCAAATTGAAATGTTTAGATTTATTTGGAATATTTTTTTTTTACTATCGAAACAATGAGGTGAATTTGATAGCAACATGTTAAATGTTTCGGTCGACTGGAATAAGCGTTTTTCAGTAATAGGGTTTTGTCCAAAAAATTTCACCCAGCTTTACCTGCCATTCCATTCTGTACAGCTAGCAACAGAGTGAAACTGATGAGTTGTACAAACTCTCAGGTGCTCCGTAGCAGTGCTTCATACATCTGGGTTCTAGCTAGCCATTCTGCTCCTGCAAGTGCACTTGGAGCTGATAGCTACATTTGTATAGAGAATTAAGCTACTAGTACCAGAGGCTCTCTGTAACCTGGGACAGTACAGAAGTCTGTTGTATTTTTTAACTATTCTCGCTGTCATCTTCTACTGCCTTCAGCACCACAGACAGTGTGCACAGCTTCGCTCTTTGCTTTAGCAAACCAGTAAATCTTCAATCCCACTTCAGAAAGTCCCTGTTTAAATTTTGAGTACAATAGCAAATGTTCAAATCAAACCACTGGGCGGAAGGCTGCACTCCATGGCCAAATCTGCTTCCAGCATCTAGCCACCAGGTGTCGGAACTTTACCAATAGGTGTATGATCAAGTCCAATAGCAAAACTACATTAAGGAAAAAAATCACACAGGCCCAGACCTGAAGAAGAGCTGTATGCAGCTCGAAAGCTTGTCTTTCTCACCAACAGAAGTTGGTCCCATAAAAGATACTACCTCACCCACCTTGTCTCTTTAAATAAAATAAAAAACAACTGGCCAGATTCTCAGCTGATGTAAATCATTTTAGCTCCTCTGACTTCAGTGTAGCTATGCCATTTTACACCAGGTGAGGATTTGTCTCAGAAACTTTTATGTTCCAGATTTATTCATTGGTGGCATTTGGGTCTTTTGGCCTCTAATTACAAATTAACCAAGTTTACCTCCAAACCAGATTTCACAAGAAAATCAGGGAATGCCTGCAGAACCTTCTGAAATACAGTTTTATAAAGAGCTGAGTGACGAAGAATGTTATCAGCAATATATGTGATTGATTTTTCAAGGCCATGAGTGAGGACCAAATTGAACAAAGCATCTTGATCTTAAGGAAATCCCAGAAGATTAAGATACAGATTTTTTTCTTTGATTTCTGCTCCTGTGGCAATTTCGGTGATCTACCTTACCTTTATTTCTCTTTCTGGCCCCTCTGCTTGAACTCTGACTGCAGGAAAAATTGTGGACCGTAGGCCAACAACATTAACTGGGCTTTTATTAACTGACTTAGCTGAGCTGTGACCATGCTGAAACTCAGCAGAGTACAAATTGCACAGATCTACGTAGGAAGCCCACTTCCAATATCACACCTCCATCTACAAAATGATGCAGTCATACAGGGGAGCAGTAACTAAGTCAATTTACTTATTTATAAATTTAGCTAAATATGTAACTAAATAATCTTTGTGAAGTGCTGCATATGTGCACAATATTATTAAGGCCAGTCAGCAGTGATGGGAAACGGAATGCAGGATCTCCAGAGTCCCAGCTCTGTGGTCTCCCTTTAGCTCATATATTTTGGGGAATTTGTTTTGGTATATGTGCAGGGAGTAGGAATACCACTTTCTCCAGCAGCATGGTTTTCAAATTTCACATGTGCAAATTCTCAGCAGCTTGCCAAGTTTTCTCAGAGTTCACTATAAGAAAAAGCATTCAGTCTCCTCAAATTTCTGGATGTTTGAAAGCATGTGAAGTGAACCATAAACAAATTTAACATGAATGTCCATAAATGTTTTGCTCAATTCTAACCCAGAATCATAGAAATTAGAGACTGTGAAAACCTACTAGATTATCTTGTCGATTCCTCTTTCAGTGAGTCTGTGCCAAACAATAAATTCTATACTTTCTCTAATACACTTTAAGAAGCTCCAGACAATGGAGCTTCCACCACCTCCCTTCACAGACACTTCAGGGCTCTGCTCCTAACTGGGCTTCTGGCACTACTAAATGTAAACACACACACACTAACAGATCTCTCTTTTAGGAAGTTTTTGCTGACATAAAGTCAAAATTTTTGTTTTGGTTAACTTCAAATTACTCCTTCCCTTGAAACCATCCAAGATACCTTTATATGGTTCATATCAAACCTTAATCATCACTGGGCCATCCAGGAGCATTTAGTTCTTTTAATCTTTCCTTGTTAATTAATCCCTTCTGTCCCTTGACCGTTTTTATTGCTTCTCTTGGTAATTCCCTTCAATTTAGTGACAATTTCCTGGTTTTGAGGTGTCCAGAAACTGAATACGGAATTCTAGATACCATTATAATCACAGACGGGAGTGAGTTGCTGAGGTTGTCACTGGAGAATAAAAGCAGGATATCAGACTATGATTTTTTTTAAAATGTAATAGCAGTACTAGGTTAAAAGTCTTCCCTGCATGATTTTGGGCCACCAATAACTCCGCCTCCTACAACTCACCAAGGAACATTAGGTTTCTGCCACCGTTATTCCCAGTATTGGTGCTCTAGTTTATGTTGGGGTCTGGACCAGTGAACAACTGGTCCAAAATCAGGCAAGTGCAAAGGTATGGAACAGGAAGGTGCTGAGTCAACAACTGCTTATATTTTGGAAACCCACCTTTGGGATATGATGGGTTGACTGCCAATTTGTAGTAGACAAAAAGACACGGTACTGGAGCAGGCTTAATTCAGTTAGTAGAGTCCCACTGTATGGTGACTGGAGTCCGCGTTGCGCATCACCACAGTCAGGACCTGAACTAGAGCTCTTGCAGTTGGCAGGCACACAGCTCTACAATGTCAGGCAACCCTCTGGTAACAGCAGCAGATATTGTGCTAAATTTGTCTGAGCTGGAAGCTGCCCTTTGCAGATGCTGCTGTGTGGGACAGGACCACAGTGTTCTTAAACTGGCCCTGGAGAATCACAGCGTCAGTTGAACAAATACTCTCATACTAAGCTCCTCTGAAAGGGATCTCATTAACTGCTAAAGTTCCAGGAGCTAGAGAGAGAGGAAATTATTCATTTCCATAGTTTTCTCCCTCCTCCCGAGAGAATTACAAGAATTTTGTATAAAACTGATTTATTAGGCACTTAAGACAGTACCACTCTGAGCCATTTTGAATATCTAATCCTTTCTCCAAACTGACATTTTTAGGGCTTTTACAGTTTTTAGAATGAATTTGGACCTGATATACAGAAAACAAGCTGAATATCTTATTGAAACATGAATGTCACATGATTTACTTGGCAAGAGTGCAATCTGTCCTGTGGAATCCTGTTTATTTTTATTATAATTCAATAATCTACGCATTCCTCAAGATGTCTCTATTACTCATCTAAGGGTTCACAATTCCAAAGTGAGCCAAGTCATACAGGCAAAATAATCTCTCTAACAGAAAGCAGAAATTTCATATATGCAAGAAAAACATGAATGGATTACGTGGATGTTATGCACATTGTACTAGATCCTCAGCTGATATAAATTGACATCTCTACTGACTTAAACAGAGATATACTGATTTACACCAGCTGAGGATCTGGCCCATAGTGTCTTATTGAAGTCTTGCTTAGGAATTACTGTGGTGGACCAGACCAGTTAGTTCAACTAATTCAATATTCTGTCTCCAACAGTGGACCATACCAAGAAACCCCACACTGGACAATTATGGAATAACTTGTCCAAAGGACAAACATTAGTCACCCTATCAAAAATGCTGATATATAATGTGCTTTTTAGAACATTTTCCAAGAAAATTTATTTTTTGACTGTCTCATTACACCTCCTAAATTTATGACGCATGCAATGTTCTACTAGATTCCACTTCCCGATCACACAGCAAGTCAATGTCAGTGCTGAACCAATGGGTCTTGGTTCCATTTCTCTACTCTAACCGCTAAATACCACCTCTGGAAGACAAATACAAAATGCTATGCACTGCAAGGGCATCATGTTGCAACTCTTACATCACAGAGATGGTTAAAGAGGTCATAGAAGTCACCAATCTAATAATTATGAGGTTTTCTGGAAAGCAAATAATATATTTAGCCAATGTTCAGAGAGCTCTTCAGTTAGGTGTCTACGTTATCTCTCAGTTATAAAAGAGGTTCAATACTTTTTGTCTTGCAGTAATTAAGACTTCTTCTGAATACATTTAATAAGGAAGTTTAATCCTACAGGGAAAAGATTCCATAAGCGTAGAAGAGTGGACCTCCTTGGCAGTTTGCTTCTAATGATAAAACAGACAAAACAGAAAATAATGCATGTTTAACAAAGTAGCGAGACACTGTCCTCAAAGAAAACTAGAAATACTCCAACATCTGACAAATCTGATGATGTGTTTTTCTTGGGACTGACTCTCTCTCCTTTACCATGTACATCAAAAGATTAAAAGTGTTTCCTAATGTGGAGTAACCTCTCTCACATAGGAAGGTTGTCTGCTTTTAATAAGACTATTGCATCTCATCTCCCAACCAAATTAAACTCCATTAGATTTACCCTTATAACCTGGCTTCATTATGCCTCCCAAAGTGCTTTGTTTACACAAATGCTCTTAACATCAGGGTGGTGTCTTTTTCCATCAGGAAGCACTGGCAGAACTACAATGGAAATCAGCTTCTTATAACTTTCCCACCCTAACACCTAATTAAAGCAAAAGCTGAATAAATCAGTCATCTCCAAATTTGGGAAATCAGAAGGTCAGGGTAATTCTTTTATATCCAAAGAGCTTTTAACATTCTCTCTACTTGCCAACAGGGTGCCTGGCCATTCATTGAAAGAGCAGTCCTTCAGCACTACACTGGTATAAAAAGAGGAAGAACACTGCTCTTGGTTGGTCAGTGCGCGAATGATGTATATAGTAGCCTCTCTTTTTGAAAAATCAAATGTAATTAACATTATTTAAAAACAGGAAAGCTGGAAGAGGGAAATCTGGGAAGAAGGCCAGTTTGTACAGAATGATTCCCCACATTTACTTTTGCCTCTAGTAGACTGTCAGAGGTTAAAGAGATGTAACAGGGTGGCCCTGATCATACTGACCCCTTTTCAAACACATTTGCCGTGTGTTATTGCTTAACTATACAGGGGATATTCTTTTTCACTTCCCTGTAATTTAAATAAATCACTGGCAATTAGTCCTATTCACAATAGGATACCTGTAACACACTGTCATACTTTTGCTCGGTTCAGCATCTGGCTCTCCTCATTCCTCAACTTCTCCTTTCTTTCAGAAGTTATACAGTAGACCGACAGTTAATCCAAGTGGGCAGGCACCATGTCATTATGGACTGTATTCGGCATAGGTTATTGAGAACATTATCCATTATTACTTATTTGGAACTGGAGTATTTCATCTCAGCATATTCACATTGTGGGATCGAGGCGTCTATGCCATGAGCTTCTGGAACCTTCTAGAAAGCAGGGTCCACTGGACCCTCTTGTCCCTCCCGCCCCCACATCCTGGAGGGTTCTGAGGATCTAAAAGGGGGAGTGGCCCCAACCAACCCTCTCTGCTCTGTTTCTTTCTAGCTGCTGACGCTGCATCAAGCTCAGATTGCAGTGTCCTTGATGCTTCCCTTGTCAGTTTTTCTTTTTTCTCTCTCCCCTTTTGAGGCACAGTTTGTTGGTAGTCAGTCAGCCAGTCAGTCAGCATGGGCTCTGTTTGGACCAGCGTACACTGCTACTGGTGGGGGAAGCTCTTCAGGCTCAATTGATTAAGATGGCACGGAATAAGGGTAGCACTGGCTTTGAAGAAAATCAGGATTGTGATGGTTAAAGTACATTACAAATACACACAGAACTCATCCTTTACACAAAGGCATGCAGAAGTACTGGATCAATTAGGGTTGCCAACTTTCTATTTGTGCAAAACCGAATACCCCAGCCCCTTCCCCGCTGCCCAACCCCCGCTCGCTCCATCCCCCCTCCCTCCATTGCTTGCTCTCCCCCACCCTCATTCACTTTCACCTGGGCTGGGGGTTGGGGTGCAGGAGGGGGGTGAGGGCTCCAGTTAGAGGTGCTAGAGATGAAGGGTTTGGGGTACAGGAGGGGGCTCCAGGCTGGGGCCGAGGGGTTTGGAGTGTGGGAGAAGGTGCAGGCTCCAGCTGGGGGTGTGGGCTCTGGGGCAGGGCCAGGGATGAGAGGGGTTTAGGGCTCTGGCTGGGAGTGTGGGCACTTGGGGTGGGGCAGGAGTTGAGGGGCTTGGAGTGCAGGAGGGGGCTCAGGGCTGGGACAGGGGGTTGGGAGAGTGCAGGCTCTGGGAGGGAGTTTGGGTGCAGGTGAGGACTGCAGGCTGGGGCAGGAGGTGGGGGTGCGGGAGAGGGTTCGGGTTGCAGGGTCCCAGTGGCACTTATTGGAACTGGCTGCCAGGTCCCTGCAGTGCAGCCCCTAGGTGCATGGGCGACATGCAGGTGCCACCCCCACAGCTCCCATCGGTCGCAGTTCCTGGCCAGTGGGAGCTGCAGAGCCATCCCTCGGAGCAGGGGCAGCACGTGCAGCCTCCTTGACTGCCCATGTGCCATGGGGCTGCAAGGACCTGGTGGCTGCTTCTGGGAGCCACACGGAACTAGGACAGGCAGGGAGCCTGCCTTAGCCCCAGGCCCTCGCTGGGCTGCCGACCGGATTTTTACCGACCATCTCGGTACCATTATCCATTATCTTTGAGAACTCCTGGAGGATGGTTAAGTCTCAGAGGACTGGAGAAGAGCAAACATAGTAACTATCTTTAAAAAGGAGAACAAAGAGAATCCAGGAAATTATAGACCAGCCAGCCTAACTTTGATACCTGCAAAGATACTGGCACAAATTATTGATCAATCTGTAAGCACCTAGAGGATAATAGGGTTATAAGGAATAGCCAGCATGGACTTGTCAAGAAGAAATCATATCAAACCAACCTATTTTTTTTATTTGAAAGGATTACTGGCCTGCTGGATGGGGCGAAAGCAGTAGATGTGATGTATCTTGATTTTAGTAAAGCTTTTGAAACAGTTCCACATGTCAATCTCATAGGCAAACTCGGGAAAGGTAATCTGGATGAAATTACTATTGCAAGCACTTTGGAGGACAGGATTAGAATTCAAAATGATCTTGACAAATAGGAGAATTGGTCTGAAATCAACAAAATGACATTCAATTAAGACAAGTGCAAAGTATTACACTTAGGAACTACCCCGTGGGGAATAACTGGCTAGGTGGTAGCTGTGACATTGCACTCTGTATGATTTTATGGAAGTATGTTAATGAGTGTGAATATAATATAACTAAAATATGCTTCATGAAAAAGGTCTCTTGTAAGGTATCATTACAAAGCTTATAATCTACTGAGTGTAGTCATCCTATTTGTATAAATGTATCACACTTGTATTTGAAACTAGAAATATAAAATATAACTCTGAGACCTATTGTAGTTATGCAAAGTGTAGGCCATTAATGGTGGCTTGGAATCTTGATGGCTCCCATTAACCAGGACAATTGTCTGTAGATGGCTCTGTTTCACTTGTAAGTCTTCCTGTATATGTGTGTACTGGCAAGTTGGTAATGAAGTCTTACCGGGACATGTAATAATGTCACCTAAACTGGAATTTATCTTTAACCTGGTGCTTTTCCATTGAGAAGGAGGGGGTGGGAACCCCGAGAGGGACAAAGGATTCCTGCCTTATGCAAAAGATATATAAGTGGATGGAACAGAACAAAGGGAGGCAGCCATCATGAGAAATCCCCTAGCTACCACCTGAGCTGGAACAAGGGCTGTACCAGGGGAAAGGATTGTGCCCAGACTGGAAAGGTGTCCAGTCTGTATAAGAAATTTATTGAAACATCTCTAAGGGTGAGATTTTATCTGTATTCAGTTTTTATTACTGTACTAGACTTAGACTTGCATGTTTTATTTTATTTTGCTTGGTAATTCACTTTGTTCTGTCTGTCACTACTTGGAACCACATAAATCCTACTTTCTGTATTTAATAAAATCACTTTTTACTTATTAATTAACCCAGAGTATGTATTAATACCTGAGGGGGGGGGGCAAACAGCTGTGCATATCTTTCTGTCAGTGTTATAGAGGGTGAACAATTTATGAGTTTACCCTGTATAAGCTTTATACAGGATAAAATGGATTTATTTGGGGTTTGGACCCCATTGGGAGTTGGGCAATCTGAGTGTCAAGGACAGGAACACTTCTGTAAGCTGCTTTCAGTTAAGCCTACAGCTGTTAGGGGACATGGTTCAGACCTGGGTCTGGGTTTGTAGCAGGCTAGCTGGTCTGGTTCAAACCAGGCAGGGTGCTGGAGTCCTAAGCTGACAGGGCAGGAAAGCAGGGGCAGAAGTAGTCTTGGCACATCAGCTGGCAACTTCCAGGGGGTTTCTGTGATCCAACCCGTCACAGTAGTACTGCTGAAAAGGATCCAGAGATTATAGTGGATCACACACTGAATATGAGTCAACATTATGATGCAATTGAGAGACTGGCTAATATCATTCTGGGCTGTATCATCAAGATTGTCATATGTAAGACACAGAAAGTAATTGCCCCACTCCACTCAGCATTTGGTAAGCCTTAAATGGAGTACTGTGTCCAATTCTGGCCACCAAACTTTAGGAAAGATGTGGAGAAATTGGAGCAAGCCCAGAGGAGAGCAACACAAATGATAAAAGTTCTAGAAAACATGATCTTTGAGGAAAGATTAAAAAAACTGGGCATGTTTAGTCTTGAGAAAAAAAGATTGAAGGGGGACCTGATTACAGACTTCAAATATGTTAAGGGCTGTTATAAAGGGGATGGAGATTGATTGTTCTCCATGTCCACTGAAAGTAGAACAAGAAGTAATTGGCTTAATCTGCAGCAAAGGAGATTTAGATTAGATATTAGGGAAAACTTTCTAACTATAAGGGTAGTTAAACTCTGGAATAGGCTTCCAAGGAAGGCTGTGGAATCCAGATCATTGGTAGTTTTTAAGAAAAGGTTGGACAAACACCTGCCAGGGACAGTCTAGGTTTACATGGCCCTGACTCAGCACAGGAAGCTGGACTTGATGACTTTTCCAGGTCCTTTCCAGTTCTACATTTTAATGATCCTGTAATTTTTTAATTAACTCATACAACTGTGGCAGAAACAACCCCTTCCATAGTTTGTGGATGACTAACACTGTGCTATTCTTGGATTCCTAATTTTTTTACATTTGATCATTACATCCCTTGAGCCAATAATGGCTAGACCAGTATTGCTCACATAGAGTCACAGTTTGCAGCCAGAAGGGACCGCCCTTCTGACCTCCTGTATATAGGCCACCAATACCACCCAGAGCACAAACACGCACCCTAAACTCAACAACTGAAATTAGACCAAAGTACTGCGGTCTCCAGGAGACTAAACTGCTGTGTGCTACAGGCAAAGAATAGGAGGGACTGAGGAGTATCAGTGTCCAAGGTTCCTACAAAGGCAGGGAAATGATTAAAGTGAGATATCCCCCTGATCCTCACAAGTGACCCGGACCCACACACGCAGAGGAAGATGAAGTCTCGTATTGTTACTGACATTCTCACCTGGGGGAAAATTCCTTCCTGGCTGTACATACAGTGACACTCTTAGACCTTGAACATGTCAGCAAGAACCAGCCAGCCAGACAGTGAGAAAGAGAACGCTCAGTGTCATCTCAGAGCCCTGGCCCACCCCTTTCAGCGTCCTGTCTCCATATGTGGCCATCCCTGATGCTTCAGAGGAAGGAGATAAAAAACCCAGAACACATATTAGGTTATAGTTATGATTATTTATAGATCCCAATCAGGGGTCAGAGCCCAGTGTGCTATGCACATAAATAAAATAAAGACAGTCCCTTCTGCACAGAGAGCTCACAATCTTGGATTGTGACAAAAAGCAGATAAACAGACAAACATGGGCAGGGTGCTCAACTAGGACCACCTATTACATTGGATTGGTGTCCCCCTAAACTATCTTTCAGGGCCTCTATAGCCATTATGAATGTAACTACGGGGGTTATATTTTGGATATACTGTATCTTACAGATCAACTTTTAGCTTCAGACAGAGGAGCAAATAACCATCTTTAGCTAGCTTATCTGCAGCATCCTACCAAATGGACTCTAAATAGGAAGTGTGAATATTTATAACCTGCCACGGATATTGGAACATGTCAGCAATCATCACCATCCCCATCTGCAGGAATCACTACAGTCCTACCAGTTTACCACAAGACAGAGTGCAACGCAATAACTCACTGGACAAGAGAGAGAGCAAATAAACTGGAGGTGGAAACTCAATAACGATTTCAAAAAATGAATACTAAATAACTCAGCATTTACATTTATTTATTATTTGAGTTTCAAATCAAATTGAGTTAGAAATCTCATTGGAGACTGGGTTCCATTGCATTAAGCTCTGTACAAACACACAGAAAGAGACAATCCTCATCACAGAGAGCTTACAGTCTAAATAGACAAGACAAACACAGTGTGAGAGGCACTGTGATGTGGCTTGCCCACGTCACATAGCAGGGCAGTGTAGAGCCAGGAATAGACCCCATGTCTCCTGAGTGTGAATTCAGTACCCTACCTGCTGAGATATGCTCTCTCTCACATTACTGGAAATTCAAATAGTGTGTATTGTCTACAGGAGTCCTCCCCTCCCCCCAGCACTCCTTGAGGAAAAGGATCCTCACAGCACACATAGCAATAACAACATGCTAAACATCTCAGCTGACAGAACAGAAAGAGGTGCTGGCATGCCTTATTAATGCCTAAACTAAAACAACATGATCAGCTCAAATACCACTGCACAAAAGTCATAGTATCAAATGGCAAACAGCATCCTACTTACTGTACCTAGAATATACACTGCCTGCTGCATCCAAGCAGCTTCATAACATACCGCCAGAACTCTTAAAAATAGTAGTTTAGGGCACCAAACCAAAAGGAAACAATAGCAGAGTTAATCACAGCAGCATCATATCAAAAGAGTGACAGAAAATCAAGCCCTAACAATGTACAACCAGCCATACAGAGCAAACAAACAAAACTAACACGACAGACATCATTATATAAATTAATGAAAAACCAAAAGATTACGTGAACACTGGGACTCCGCATCACATCTTCAACATCCATTCAAACTTGAAGATTTTGACCAAGATGATGCAGATGAAGCTGGAGATTAATATCCAGCTGCTATGTCTTGTCTAGTGACCATTTTGATTTCAAAGGATTTTTTCCACTGGGGAGAAAAATATATAGTTTTACTCACCCCCTCATGCTGGTATAAATGTAAGGCAGCAGCGGAGTTACAAAAAAATCACCAAATCACCTTCATTCTCGTATTCAACATTTGGGTCCAAATGATTCACCTCATCACTCCTGGCAACAGCATGTGCCAAAGGGATAGCGAGTCACTTTCTCAAGCTAATCATTAGAATGTGGAGCGAGCTTAACTGGTTGAGGTCATCAGTTTTGCCCTCTTCTTGTTCTGAGTCAGGCTTCCACAGCAGCTCCCTCTTTTTCTATTTCACCTCCTTTTTCAGGTCATTTCAGGTTTAAGAGTCTTTGCAGCTACACGGCTGCCAAGAGTGCTGTTCTGACATCAGAATATTCTCTGAACGCAATCTATGTTCTAGATTCTTAAAGAGCTTATATGGCCCACATTACTGCAATATCAGAGCACTTCACAATCTTCAATGTATTTATCCTCCCAACACGCCTGTGAGACAGAGAAGTGCTATTATCCTCATTTTGGAACTGAGGCAGAGGAATTAAGTTTACTTATGGTAAAATAGGAAGGCTGTAGTGGAGCAGGGAAATGAACTAGGACTTGGAGACCCAGGTCTCCTGAGTCCCAAGTTATCACCTTAACCACTGATCATCTTTCCTCATTACACTGTTCTCTCTATCCTCTCTCTGTACTGACCATGTTGTCACTGGACAAGATTGAGACAGACATTAACCAGGGCCCTGGCTAATTACAGATATTTGAAGGAGATTGAAAGGCCTGGTTCTGGATCTTTATTAGGTGTTACAGAGTAAGTGGACCATAAAGAACAAGGCTGATCTAGCATTCTTATAACGTGGCAATTCAAGTAAGGAAAAGATTGACCAGCAACCCATCAGTGATCAGAAGAACAGTGTGAAAGGGAGTCACTGGGAAGAAAAGTAATGTTGAGTGATGATTCTGAAAATACTATAATAAGGGTGCTGTCTAAAGTATACCAGGAATGTCATATGGTCTATGTGGGAACAACTGATACCAAGAAAGACAGACTTGCTGTGACACTGCTTCACTTCAGGGATCTGGGAAGAGAAGTGAAGAAGGAAGTGCTTCTTGTGCAAGCAAAGAAAGGAGAGGTATGATCACTGAAGACCAGCTGCGTGGTGGGTTGGTAAAGAAGAGAGAAGTGCTAGGAGACAAACATACAGCATCAGAACAACTTCTGTTTTAAAAACCTGTTTGGATTAGATGGTCTACATTTAAATAGAAGGTGAACTCACCACCTAGGTTTAAAGATGGCAAGACTTGTTAATTGGCCTTTAAACCACATGTTTTCAGAAAAAGGAAACTTTTGCCTAACTCAAAAGATCTGGTATGTATTTCCAACATACAAATAAAGCAGAAGATGGGACTGGTTCCTAAAACATCAGGAAGGAAAAGCTAAAATGTCTTTACACAAATGCAAGCTAGATGAGAAAGTAGCCTTACTAATGGACTGATATTATCCAGTGCATATAATGGAGATGGTGGGATGATTCTCATAGTTGAAACGTAAATAGAGATATATAAGAAAAGAAGAATAGGGATAGTGCTACTGGTCAGAAATAATTATATTTGAAAAGTTGTGGCCAATTAGGGAGGTATTTGGAGATGGAAGAAAAACAAAAAATTTTTAAAAAGGAAAGACTATCAATGATCTATATAACAGGGAGCATGTAACACAATACTGAAATCTGCAGATGAAATTAAATTGGAAGGAGATGCAGATACCAATCAAGACCGGGGAATAATACTACAACAGTGCCTAAAGAGATTAGAAACCTGGGCAGGAAATAACAGAACTAGATGCAACTTCTAAAAATGAAAGGTAATTAATCTGGGGAAAAATAAAATAAAATAAAATAATAATAAAAACACAGTTGAGTGGGAGAAATCTGGCAAGCAACCATATTGGAAGAGACCTTTAGGCAATAGTGTGCAGCAAATTAGATATGAAACTACAATGCACCAAGCACTAAATGGCTGGTCCTGGGGATCAGGTCCATTAGCTCCGGCAGGTAGCTCAGATGTGCATCTCATTCATCTATTATTATGGCTGAGATTTAGGGGGAAAAAAAACCATGTTCATCTGTTGTTCTGTATAAAACTTAGGTCGTCATGGATGATGTACACAAATTAATATTTTCTGAAACAAACATTATACTAGTGTAGTACAGTTAGAATGGATACATTTCAGGCTTAGTTAAATGCGTCACTGGTTGCCGGTCAATAAAATTGCCTTGCATCACTTTTGACATTAATATGTTACCTCTGGTTTTGTTCTTTATGTACATATTAAATTACTTCCATATGTTTTCCATATTTAAACAAAACACACCATAGGACTCTTATTGTCATTTTAAACTACTTGGCACATAGGAGAAAGAGTACAATTTCTATTTTTTTTTTTATTGTATGAAACATTTTGTACTGTATGGATTGAATGCTGCCCAACCTCTTTATTTGGCTTTGCAGGATTCAACTTTTTCCAACAGGAGGAAATGGCCAACATATGGGAGTTGGTACTGAGATCTGATGGAGCCTTTGCCAGAGTCACTGTGGCATGGTGTTGCTGCTTCCAGTGGGAACATCTAGGAAAGGCTTAGATTTGCCACTGAGAACGAGTAACAGGAGCCACCTCCACTACATGGAGATAACACCTCAGGAGAGAACCACTGCCACCAGAGGAAGACAGTTGAAGATGCCACTGCTATTGGAGGGAGCCACCAGAGTAGTGAGAATAGGGATAGGAATTATGTCGGGGAAGCAGACTTACACAATGATTCTGAGGGGAGGGGCAGAAAGAGGATGAAGTTCAGACTGGGGACAAAGGAGGCTGCTCTGGAGCCATGAATGGCATAGGAGATGGGGGGAGAAAGATTGAGCTGGGAACCAAATGGAACTACAGCCAGGAAAAGGTTGCTGAAGCAGGCAGAGGGAGGGAGGAGGCTGAGCCCTGTAAGATGCCTCAGGCAGCAGCCAGGCAGCCTAGAGGAGAAATGGAGTAAGGGAAGGGGTTGAGGAGAACTAATTTTGACTGTTGGCAAGAAAATGATCTTATTTGTCTGGGTGTAAGGCGATGTGACTGAATTTGTTGGAAACAAGATCAGTGAGTGAAAGGGAAGGGGAATTAATTTTGTGTGGGTGGGAAACTGAGGACAAAGATCATGGGAGAAGGGCGGGGGAAGAAGAAGACAGTGTGACTGAAAATCAGAGTCTGACTGGAAGGTCTGGTTGTCTTTGAGAAAGCCTTCCTCATAAGAGGTGACTGCCCTCTGAAGAGGTTTGAGAACCACTGCTGTATTTTAATCACCCTGAACTTCATAAAGAGAGGACTTGAGACTGAAAAGGAGAATTCAGATAGCAGGCAGAGGCTAGCTTTGTTTCTAAAAGCCAAATCTGGTTTTGTGGGTGCTGACAATACTAATGGCCAAATTCTGTCAGCAGAAATGTATTTGATCGTAACTTTAAACTGCACTTGCAGTCCTTGTGGAGCGTAGAGAGGCCCGGATGGGATTCTGCAGGACCTGGGATCTTTGGATTAAGCTGCAGTAAAGCATTCCTTCTAATTAAGTGTAATTCAGTACAAATAATCTGCCCAGAAACCACTTATTTACCATGCGATCTCAGGTTCTTCTGGAGAACAGTTTTACAGTGAACATGGCGCCTGCCTCTATCATATAAATCATCACACATTAATAAACCCAGTCTGCAAGTACAAAGGACTTCCCCCACACTTGTTCTAATCAAAACAGAGCTGCTGCCATAAAGACAATACATGCATGAATTCCAGCCTATGAGACAACCCCCACACAAAATTCTGTGCACAGCCCATTTGTCAGCATCACAGATAGTTCTCCATTCATAACTATTCTTGCTTTCCATTAGTCAGAGGGTTGCTAGTCACATGTTCAAGCCAACTGCTCTCTAGATCTTGTGACCAGACATCCTGGTTTCCCAGGTTTGCTCCATTTAGAAGTACAGTCCTAGTGCCTATGTTGTACTAATGGAAGTTTTTTTCCCCCAAGTTCACTAAGACCCCCATGAGGTTTGGTCCCAAGCACTTACCTACCTGCCCTTTTCTGCCACACTCTTGTTGCTGTGCTCTCCTGCATCTAGGAGAGAGAAGGGCATGGAAGAAAGGACAGAGGAGGGAAATGGGGATGAACAAATAATAAATAAAAAGGGAACATTAAAAAAGGACAAAAGGAAAGAGGAACCTTAGCCCTGGCCCTGTGTTGAGATCTGTGCTGCCCACTATCTCAGTGTGTCTCAGTGACTTCAGCAGAGCTTTGCTTGGGCTAGGGCTCTATCTGTGCTCACTGCATTGCAGGATCAGGTCCTGTTTTGTAGAATGTGGTGGTGTTTGAAAAGACAGCCAGAAATAAGCTATTTTCTGACAAAGATATTTTATCTTCATTACAATTTTAAAAGTTCTGTTTTTTTTAAAGTTGGGTTTCCCATTAGAATTTAGAATCCCAAAGCCTTCAAAATTCCACTTGTATTAAGGGAAGTGAATAACATTGAGCTATAAAGACATTCCCTTCCTGCAGGAAAGGTGGAACATTAAGGCTTCATGGTTGTAGATGGCAGAGAGCTTGTAAAAAATGTCACATATTAACCTGCAAAACGTCTTGAATTCTTGAGACGCAAACTAAAGCCCATCCTCTTGCTAAGCCCCCAGTCAAAAAAGTGATGTGTAAAGCTTTAACAGCACTGTCTGTGTTAGCTGACCTTGAATGGATGTGAAGTCAGGATGTCTGGAAGTTGTGTACCGCCAACAAAACTCTTTCATCTAAGTAAGACCTACCAAAATAAAGGCAAGTACTGACCATGTCCATTGATTTGGGATCTACTGTTCAAGACAAGTCTTTGGTTGTGCAAACTGACAGTGTTTATAGCTATTCTCAACTAGTTAAATTGGCATAGATCTATTGACTTCAAGGGAGCTTACGCTTATTTGTCCCAGCTGAAGACTCGATGTCTGAATGCCCAGCTAAAGCTAAAGTTGGACAAATATAATAAAACAGTCACAATATTTGTTGAAATAAAAAATTGAATGAGCTTTGCCTATGTTCAGGCACTATGTGTGTTCACTATCCATGAATATTTATGTGCATGGGTTTAGTAGCAAGAATGTTTGTTGAAATAATGAATATGAAGGCATAATCTTAGACAGAAAATATTAATTGAAAAACATGAGTATTTGCACCATAACTAGATTCCAAAATGATGTTCATTCACTTAGGGAACACAAAAAGCAATAAAGGCAGCAGGAACAGAAACTCTGTGTTCACTCTCCACCTGGTTTGGTCTGTGTGTGCATGCGTGCGCTTGTGTTATGAGGCACAGATGGGAGGAAAATGGAAGGAGTCAGGAAATGCAATTTGCTGTGGGAGTCTGCTCCTCCAAGCCAGTGTGGGAATTAATACTGACCTTGTCAAACTTAATTCTTATGGACTGCCCCTCCACACACAAAGCCTCTGAGGTGGGTGAGTTATGGATAGCTGCTGCTAGGGAGACTGGGACATCATCACTCCATATGGAGCTATACTGCCATAGGAGGATGGGGAAGTAGCACCGAAATACTGAGCCTCTGGCTTAAATATCCGGGCTCTCAAAGGATGTTGAAACATGACAGATGAAGAGGTTTGCAATCCATTTGGAGGGGAAGGAAAACCCCAACTCCCAAGGCAGGGGAAAATGAGTGCAAAGAAACACCATGAGTTTGCAATTCAATTTCCTGCTCAGGCAGCTGCTGAGCTCAAAATGACAGCTTGACCTCAGAATATTTGTCACGTAAGGTCCACTCATATGTGACTGGGCTAGTACAATGTCAATACATGGCTTAAATTATTAATTTTTATTTGTTTGCAGTAGTACCCAAATGCACTAGGCACTTCGCAGACATTCAAGAAGGGAACACCCTGGCCCCAGGAGCTTACAATCTAAGGACAGACAGAGACATGTCAGGGAAAGGAAACTAAAAAACAGAGTGAGTGAGTGAAAAAAACCAAGAGTTATTGTGGTGAGATGGAAAGGCCGCAGAGGGAAGAGTCTGAGCACTCGCTGCTCCTAAACGATATTCTTTCTTCAAGTGATGATAGACTGACAGATCTGTATTACGCTCAATATTCCAATCTTCTGCCAGACTGACTCTTCTTCACTCACAGGGGCTTTCCAAGCCTAAAATAAACAGTGATGAAAAGGCAAATTACTGCACCTTCCTTGTCACACACACTTAAAAAAATAAGCTCAAAAAGCTACCTTTTGTACAGATATTGTTTTCTGCTCGACATTTCACAGTATAATAAGGATTATAGTTAGTTCTGGGGAGTATACAATATATGCTGCTATAAATGAGAAATCCCATCGTTTCTGGAAATTCTGTGGTTTTCTGCAAAAAGGGGAATTTAAATTATAGGCATATTATTGTATGTGAACTCCAGTAAGCTCACTTATAAACATAAAAGTTACAACTAACAGTTTCCATTACTTCCTCTCAAAATTCTACCAGAACCAAGCCAGTCAAAATTTGGATTCGGGGAGGGGTGACAAACAAAACACTTCTGAAATGTATTAGAGCACACAAAGAAAGTAAGAATCTAACTACAGGATGATCAGTCAGGATTTAAATCTACGTTTCGTGAGAGCTCTAGATGACTCAAACCTACTGAGCCTTTCTCTACCTTTCTCAATAGCTTTGCTTGAACATACAAATAGCTTTTCTGCGGCTCTTGTGCTGAACTAGATTGGATAAAGGTTACTCACTGTTTTACACTTTAGATTGTGATTGACAGCTTGGCAGGCTTTCAACATCAGCCTAGAAGCATTCAGCAATTACAAGCTGTACTGTATAATGGGGAACGTGCTGTGTGTACATAGAGTGCTCTGGCTGCATATCGTCCCCTGGCCAAGAGCTAATGAGATTTTTTTCCCTTGTGGTTTTCACCAAGAGTAGAGACATCCTCGGCACTGCTTCCCATCGACCTCGCTCCTGAAACAAAATATTACATAACTGTAAACTGCAGCTCAGCAAACAGTCATGAAGGGCCCCTTCTCCCTCTGACACTAACTGCACACAAGTGCAATGGGTAATTTGATCATGAGAGATTCCAGGAAAGGTGTGCACATTCTCACATTGCTTGCAATGTTTTTTGCTGTTTTAATGTAAATGACATTGCTTCTGCTGATGCACAGGGTTGGTGGGTGGGCTTTTGTTTTTGTTTTGCTTTCCAAAAAGAGGACAGTGCTGGCAACTGCTGCTCCTTAGCCTGATCAAAAGCTAGTGAAAATGATGAAAGTGAGAGATAGAAAGGAATAGCTCAGCTCCTTTAGCAGGCTCAAGCACAAGTTGGGTTTTTGATCTTCTTCGCTTTAATTTGTCTCTATGTCACTGCAGACAAAACAGGATAAAGGCCCTGATGCTGCAAGTTATTTAAACACACACCTACTTTTAGCATAGCTCCATTGACTTCAACTTGCAATCGTCCTTGGGATTACTCACATGCTTAGCACATGCTCAAGTACCTTGCTGAATCAGGGCCAAAGTGTGTAAAGCTAATGTCAAGTCTAGCATTAAAATGTATTAAACTCCATTATTCTTAAAAGCGTTACCTTGAGAGTGAAGTCTGAAGCAGATCTAAAGGGAGCAGAACACAGACCCTCAGAGGATTTTTCAGATATCCTAAAAGGCTAATAGTAAGGTAGATGCATTAGGGGACCTCTTTTTACCTGCTTTGAGGCTACAGCGAGGACATCATTCAGCACTGAATGGTTCATTCAGGGACCAGGTTCACTCTATTGTGCAGGCAGAACAGGTAGACAACTAGAGCTGCAAAATGCTAGGGAAGCAACAGGTTACTAATGATTATTGATTGGAGTGACTGCATTGCTAGCATTTCCCACTGAAACCATTTACAACTGGCACCCTAAAAATTCTGAGCCCTCTAAGGGCAGATTTCCATGTGCTCAGCACTCACTATTGAGATCTTGAATCCCATTTAGGCATTTAAATAAGAGTCCGACCTTCAAAAAAAAAATTTTTGTTCAAACTGCTGAGCTCTTTTGAAAAATCTTGCAATTAGCGATGTCCTTTCTGCTGCAGGAAAGGAGAACCAAAGATGACCTATTCCCAACTGTGCTGGTATTTTTAAAATTATTATTGTATTAGCTAGCCTTCTGATGTTACTCTGGACTTCTTATGAGAAGAGCCTGCAATTCCGGTCCTTGAAAAACACAGCTGTTGGATCATATTAAAGAAGTTCTGTATTAAAATCACAAATGAGTTTGATTCCCCAGAGTTTAAATTCCAGGGTATTACTAATTAAGAGGTCTCTTGGTTTTTGGTACTGTTTCTCTCCCTCTATGTGTGAAACTTGCAAGCTGCTAATCGTGTTAGTACATTCTAAGACAGAGTCTGTTCTCAAAGCAATTCACAAGAGAGAGACTCAAAGCAATACTCTAACAACAGAAACAGCACCCAGAGACTCCCCGCCCTTTTGTTGTATTAACAATTGTGATTAAAATAGAGATAGAGGATGTATGTGGATGGATGCTTGGTGTGGATAATAACTGAATGATCAGGGAGGTGCCAGCCTAAGAATCCAGTGTCCATCGGCTGAAGAAGGCGTCAAGTGGAAATAACCAGAGGACCCCCCCCCCCCGGAGGGCAGACTGGAATCCACCCAACAGCCTCAAGAATGGGAGAACCAAAGAACAAGATAACATCTTGGAGCCGTCAGGAATGTGCTATCTGCTGATTGATTCAGCAACAGCATGATGAAGCAATTCCCATAGACTGGCATAGGAAGAAATTCCTATAAAAATGGACTCTAGAAAGTGAGAACTTTGGGGTCTGATTCTGCAAACCAACTTCCAGGAGCATCAGATGAGCATCTGACAAGGCCCTGCTCCCTCCTCATGTCCAGGCCACCTGGCCAGTGGCTTGGCATGAGCAACTCTAAGGCTGGTAACTATGATAACAACCTTGCAGAACCTGTGTGTGTGGGTGTGTATGTGTGTGTGTGTGTGTTTGTATGAATGAATGTGTGAATAAATATGAGATTGAATGGAATGTTATAGCTATAACTAACTGCTTACTATGATTCTTTCTGTATTCACAATAAATGTGGTATTTTGCCTTTTTCCCTTTAATAAGATCCTGCTGGTTTTTATTTTATTGGTACAACACAGCCAGTGGTTAGTTGGAGGATCCCTGGTAATTGTTTTGTTTTCAGGACACAAAGTTGCTTGAGAAGCTGAGGCTGTATCCTGTATGAATGGATCTTAAATCAAGGACTGGGCTGAACAGTAGGACAATACACTACTACATGAAATGAAAAGGTGGACAATGTAGGTTGGAGTCATAAGATATAGATACAGAGGATTTTGATACACTGAATCAGGTCACAAATCCATTTTCTCTCATTCTGCCTCTAAAAGTGGCCAAATACCTGAAAATTCAGAGTAAGGCAAAAGTCCTCCATGCAAGGAAAACAACAAGCAGGCTCCAAGCTAAAAATGTAAGCAAGGAAAATGATTCCTTCTTGATCACTGGGGTAGTCAGTTTATTTATTGAAGTACTATATTGGATTCTCCTTACTTGTATCTTGTTGCTTGTTACATACTTCATTACTAGTCAAAATGATCAACTCCCTTTTAAAATTCAGCCACATTACAACACAGCTACAGCAGATATGTATTTCTGATCTGACATATTCTAAATTCTCTCTCCTTTGCTTCTAATTTTTTTCAACTATTTAAAATTTATTAATCTGGTTCCTTTGTAAACAGTAATTTTTAATTAATTAAACATGTTATTTGTATTACACTAGCAACTGGAGGCCACAACGAGACATCAGGACCCTATTATGTTACCTACTGTACAAAGAGCCCTAAAGAGAGTTTACAGTTGTGGTTAGCAACAAGGAAGCGTAGGTGGATGAAACAAGCAGGTGAGGGAAGGGGAAGGCTAAATTATCAATGTTACTCACAAATTGAGACCTCTTAGTCTATGACATACTAGGTTTGGTTTGTTAGTCTGTAGTCTAACTGAGCTCTAACAATGACTCATGCCCATTTAAGACAATGGTTAGCAACCAGCTTGTGTTCTAACTCCTACATTTGTCCCTGTTTTGCTTGTCAGTTTCTCATAAATTCTTAAACACAAACAGGAGTTAGATAGAAGTTAATTGTCTCTGCCGATTTATCATGACCTGGCCCTTCCTCAGCTTGACACTTGTTTGTATGGCAATGTAAAGAAAAACATGGTACTTAGAACAATCCTCACCTGACCCCTATATCTAAACAACCATGTACTTTGGGAGAGTGTAGGTGTTGAAGTGTTGAGTTTATAATATATTATATATGTATATTAATACACACACACAAACCGTGGTCAAAATGTTCAGATTTGGGTTAGGCACCTAAATCCTTAGGGGTGTACACACACACACCAAAGTCTGTTGAGTGTCTGAAGCGCACACAGAACAAAGTTTGAGACCTTCACTGCTGGAACTTTGACTAGGTCAGGGCTCAGTTCTGGATACATGGAGGGGACTCCAGAGAGAGAGAGTGTGAGTGAGTGAGTGAGTGAGTGTGAGAGTGTGATCCTGAATACAGAAGGAAGAGTCAGGACTTAAAAGACAAGGGTTGAGATTTTCTTTCCTCTTCTCTGAAGAGGCCATCCAAAGAAATAAAACACAAGAAATATATATAAATGAAATATTAACATCCATCACAATATAAATACCAGAAAGTTAGGAAATGCACAAGTTAAGGGCAAGCTTAATAAATTCCTATTGCCCTCATGTTTCTAGTACTATGCAACTGAGACTGTTTAATGCAAAACCTTTATGTACAGTATAGCACACAAAATGTGGGCACTTTAACTTTTGGATTCCTTGCTAATTAGGAAAAAAAAAGGCAAACCCACCCCTGCTGGAATGGGAGGTGACAGCACACACTGCTGTCTTAGGACTCTAATAACTCTTGAGATGCCCCAGTCCACAAGGGTGGCCTGTGTCCCATAACAAGTGATGAGCCAAGTCTGAAGCACAAACATCAGTGTCAATTATTCTATCTTGTAAGGAAGAAGTAATGAGAGAATAACTCCTTGCTGCCTTCAACTGCCTCCCACCATCCCCACAGTTCTCCATCCATCATTGGAAGACTCTTCTTGATGAGATACCTTTTAGAATGGAATTTTCCACCTCTCTCCATCCCACCCACCCCTTGTACAACAGTTGTCTCATCTCACTACTAATCCTAATGTCGTTGGCTCCAGGCATGTGCTAATAAGAAATGAATAACTCTGAGGACAAGACAGCTCAAAAGACACATTTTAACCCTCCTGCCCCCCTCCCCCCCAAAAAAAACCCCACACACTTTCAGGAAAGGAGAGCACATGGGAAGGGGACTCTAAGCATGTGCAAGAGCAGAGAGGAAGGGTCCAGGAACTGCAGTAAAATCAGAGTGAAAGGTAGGGGACAGCTGGGCAGACATCGGATTATTTAAGGGGTCAATAGAGGAAATCTGTGGCAAATGTTTAGTAGCATATGCACTTGCAATGCAGACTGGCTGTGAGGAAGCAATGCAAGGTGGTCAGGAGAAATGAGAATGACCTGTGTAGATGAAGGAGACCGTGTTAGAATAGTTAGAAGTAAGGCTTATTACAAGAGTTGGGATCTCTATGCCACTGCCTCAGCTGTGTTACCAAGTCACTTCTGCTCTCTGTGTCTCAGTTTCCCCATATGTGTGAAATGGGGATAACACTTATCTGCCTCTGTAAAGCACTTTGAAATTCTTGGATGAAAAAGCACTAGATAAGTGCAAAGCATTATGGGTAAATCTAAAACACTGCTATGGAGGAATTTCTAGAGACAACACCCTTGACTGGTACAGGGGGCACAACTCCTCACAATACCCTCCATTTGACTTGCAAGTTCTTAACTTCTTTTTCAAGATAACCATTTGTTAGCTATATTACAGTAATGGCTACTAAAATCTCAATATTCCCTGCTCCAAGTACCTGCAGAAACTATGGTATCTTCCTACATTTAGAAGAGGATAAATAATAGTACCTTAATCAATGCGGAGAGTTACAACTGTAGAATTTTAACTGGTCCTGCTGTGAAAACCTGTAGCACTCAGAGTCAGCAAGTTCCACCATGAACATCTAGCACCCATTTTCATTCAATGAACTGGGTTTGCAGAAACAACTTTGCTTGGAGTAGAATTCTAAAGTGTCAGAAACATAACGGGATCATTAAAGCTTCAAAGGATTAAGAGGGAGAGATATTTAGTGTGGGGAACAGGGCTGAGGACAGATCAAATTCAGCAATGTAATGACTAGAAAACTAAAACTTCTCAAATATCTTGCGTACAATAATACATGTTCCTGAATCCTCAGATGGTTATATGTTTGCTATTTTAAGTAATATCAACAATTACACAGCAGAAGAAAGATTTATCATGCTACTTTTGTGTTCAGTGGTACCAGAATTATGTATTTACCCCAGAAGCAAGATAAAATTTCCCCTACAGAGATGCCTGAAAAGAGGTTTAACCATGACTCACTTTGGAGTCAGCTTGCTGTGATATTACCAGGTGAATAAATATTAAGGACAAAAACCTCTCTTCAGACAGGTGACGGAACACCTGGGAATACCTGGAGAATGAATAGGGATTCCAGTTCCGCTGTTCAAGTTCATTCCCTTTGTATAATGAGAGTATGGAAGCTAAGAAAGCCAGAACAGCATCTATAATAACTGCAACATGTCACATGCTACATTGTTTAAACACTAAGTACCAGAGAAATAAGATCCAAGTCTAAAAGTTTGGATCCAGATCTCAACTTTCCCAAAGTTTATGAGGCATTCAGACCCTAAGTTTTGGTTCTGGTACATCTTTGGTAAAATACAAGATTTGCTCTGCACCAACTCCTGTTGTTGACACAGACATAAAGGTGAGGAGGTGAAAATAGAGATATGAACCAAAAATGTGTAGCTGCTCACTTATTAGTTATTGGTATCATAGTACCACCTACAGGCCCCAGTTGAGACAAGGGAACCCTTGTGCTAGGCCCTGTATGTATACATGGTATGCATCTCTTTGCCCCAAAAGAGCTTACAAAGGGAGAGAAAGGAAGTACTATTATCCTCATTTTACAGATGGGAAACTGAGGCATTCTTTCATCAGAAAATGCCAGGTTGTCAAAATGATTCTCTGGTCCAGGACAGAATTTTTGGTCAAAACCAGAGAGCCACAGAAACACCCAACCCAAACAGCCAATAGCCTGGTTAGGAAACACACCTAGACTGTGGGAAACCCAAGTTCAAGTCCCTGCTCTGCCTGATTCAGAGCATGGACTTGAACTTAGGTCTCTGACAGCCCAAGCAAGTGCCCTAACTGGGATACAGAGTCAATCTCTCTTTTTTGTTTTGGAGCAGTTCCACTTTATATAAATTATTGAATATTAATTGAGCTAGAAAAGTGAGTATCCTAACCACCAGGCTACTGGATATTCTGGAGGGCATTTCTCTCTCGTTTTTTCATGAAAACTTTCCAAAGATCTCATTTTCATTCCACCACAGAACAAAAACAAATTCTGAAACCTCAAAATTTTTCTTGAAACAGAATTCTTGTTTTCCAGCCAGCCTCACTAGCCACAGAACTGGAGTCAAACCATATTGGCTAGAAGCATATTTAAATGTGATTGTTGCTAGCAGGGCTCTATCTGGGGCCATGTTATTTATTTATTAAGGAAAACCATAATAGCAAAACAATGCTATAGGCTAGCCTCCTATATAGTATGTAGTGTGTTTTTGAACTCCATGGTTCCAATTCTCAGACAAAAAATCCAGTGTACTCTGGTTAGGGATGCCATGAGAGAACTCTGCTAGTCCTCTCCTGTGTTTCAACAAGCTTAGAGCTAGCACAGTTCTGATCCCAATGTGGACAGGCCATGACAAACTACAGTTGCTCTTTAAGAGCATGATATACAGGATCCATGCAAACTTTAAAGACATTCAGGTCTGCTTCTCATCTTCCACTCATCACTTTCCTACAATGCAAACCACAAGGCTACTCTGAAGTCCTAAAAAAAAAGAGAGATTGGAAGGAAAACAGAACAAAAGGACAATGTTTTTTAAAAATGTACAAAGACAATTTCTGCCTTGTAGATGGTTATTGGCAAAGCTATGATCTGATTTTATTATAGGAGAACTAGAATGTAAAAGTTTCGTATTTATTTTTACAGCATTTGCTAATCTAAATTAATATTTGACACCACTGCCAGTATTTTAATCAATGCAAACTGTATCATATTTCATTACTGCTTAACTGTAGCAGGAACAATATACAGTTTTTCATATATGCACCATAAATATGACTGAAGGATATAGCAAGTATACATCTACAACTCCAAACTTCACCATTGGAGAGGGTTCAGAGAAAAGCAACGAGAATGATTAAAGGATTGGAAAACGCCTTAAAAGTGATATACTGAAGGAGCTCAATCTGTTTAGATGAACAAAGAGAAAGTTATGGGTTGACTTGATCACGGCTTATTGGTACCTACCCGGGGAACAAAAATTCGATAATAGAGGGCTCTTCAATCTAGCAAACAAAGGCACAGCAAGATTCAATGGCTGGACGTTGAAGATAGACTAATTCCATCTAGAAATAATGTTCACATTTTTAACAATGAGGGCAATTAACCTTTGGAACAGTTTACTAAGTATTAACGCAGGTTTCTCCCTGACCATAAATTTTTAAATCAAGATGGGAATTTTTCTAAAAGCTATGCTCTAGTTCAAGCACATCAGGTGGACTTGAGGCAGGAATTAATTTACGGAGTCAGATGGCCTGTGTTATACAAGAGGTTAGACTAGACAATTACTATAATCCCTGCTGGCCTTAAAATCTATTAATCTAACCCCTCCGCCACGCCATTTCTTCATCACAAGTTGGTTTTGGACTATATTTGTGTGAATGAAAATTCAGGTATTTTTTTCTAATTAACATCCTGTGATAGGGACTCAGTCAAGAGCGGTGGAATTAAGAGGTCTGGGGAGGAGATGATCTATGTTTCTGCCCCCACATCTAGAAACACCCCCTGCTCAGCTTTGCTTCCCCTCCAACTCCACCCCATGCCACCTAGCTCCAGTTACTGTCTTCTCATTGGCTGATTGGGAGCTGAGAGACCAACAGATTCTGGTCAGGTCTCAGTCCAGCAGTGGGAAGGGGCAAGGACCACCTTTGCTAATTGGCAGGCAGTAATGGTGGCAATTATGGAGGGTGGAGGTGAGAGCGAGACCGGGAGGGGCAGGAGCAGCTACCACAGCACCCGGAGAGCAGGTAGGAGCTGGAGTGATTGCTCCCTCATTCAAGGTGCAGCTTTGCAGTCTCTCGGTTCAGTGGGTGGCACTCTTCACTAGTGCTGGTCCATTGCCAAAGGTTTGCTGTTAAAGCACTGGACTATTGGAAGTACTTTAACTTATAGTCATCTATAATCCAATGGCACTTATTGCAAGAGTAGGGATGTAAACCCTAGCGTCGACCAAATTCCAGCCCTGGTAATTACAAATCTTCTGCCTATCTAAATGGCTTCCAAAGCTTCATTTAGATACAGTATTATTCACATTCGGTCCTAAACTTTTGTATGGTGTTGTGCCAGGTTTCCTCTTAGAGGTGGCTGTATTTCAGCTGTGAAGTGAGGCTTCTGTATATGAGTTTGCATAATCTTTTGACATGAAACCTAAGATCAGCTCTTATAATCAATAATGATGATGATAATCCTTTAGTACTGATGATGACTAAATGTTTGTTCCTTGCTGTCTGAGCAAATCTAGCTAGAGATTATGGGCATGTGAATACATAACTGACCTCTGGATGAATAAGAAGAAGGTTGACACAAATGGTAACTTTTTCAGTTCTGTGAACTTAAAAGAGTCTCGAAAAAGCTTGTACCCCGTTGTAACCATGAACGCTCAAGAAATGCAAATCTAAGTTTACAGATATTCCCCCTCTTGTTCCAGACTTCTGAAACCTAGATAATGGAAGATTTCTTACCGATAATCTGCTTTCTGCTACCAGCGTCTCCCACAATACTGAGACATCTGGGCTGCTCCTCTCCACACTGCAGCTCACAGAGGTGGTCCAAAGATGCAAAACTGTGTGCACTGGCCACGCATCCCTGTTCCTTCTTGCTGCCAGCTGAGTCATTCCCAAACTGTGTAAAACTCACAGAAGGATATCAGTAACTATGTACTATGTATAATAATTGGCATATAGCCTGCATCTTTATGATACAACACAAAGAAAATATTTGACCCTTTGGCATAATGCCATCCAGCATGGGTAGAATCGAGGAAGGCACTGTTAGCGGAAAGGAGATTATTGGTGAGAAATCTTCCTTTTTGCTTCCCAGCATCTCCACAACAGACACATCTGGGAAGCAGTGAACAGTGATCTGGAATATAAGGTTAGAAATCCAGTAATAAGATAAGGTTTCAGTGTAACAGCCGTGTTAGTCTGTATTCACAAAAGAGAAACAGGAGAGACTGCTCTGTGATTTCATTATTTTCATCACTTCTACATGTAGCTTTGGGCTCCCTGTCCCGCCTTGGTTGTTTATGTACATTACTGTAATTGTGTTGTCTGACTGAACTGGGATGTGATTTCCCTTCAGGGAGATCCAGAACTTTCGTAAAAGGGTGTACAAACTTTTTCGAGCATCTTTAAGTTCACAGTACTGAAAAAGTTACTAGCGTGACTGCTCTCTATTTTAAAAGATTTATGCTTCCTCTAGGTTCCAAGTTCCCTGGGTGGTGAGAAAACCCAGATGAGCACCCTCGCTCCCCAGCTCCTCACGGTCATATGAGAGTAAAGACAAGAGAATCTGGAAGGCATAGGGACAGGCCTTTGCAGATATTCTCATGCAATGGTTCTCTACCAGGGCTATGCATACCCTGGGGGTATATCAACTTATCTAGATATTTGCCTAGTTTTACAACAGACTACATAAAAAGCACTAGCGAAGTCAGTACAAACTAAAATTTCATATAGACAAATGAGAAAGTAAGCAATTTTTCAGTAATAGCATGCTCTGACACTTTTGTATTTTTATGTCGGATATTGTAAGCAAGTAGTCTTTAAGTGAGGTGTTGTCATAAAAATAAAGGGAAGGGTAAACCCCTTTGAAATCCCTCCTGGCCAGGGGAAAGCTCCTCTCACCTGTAAAGGGTTAAGAAGCTAAAGGTAACCTCGCTGGCACCTGACCAAAATGACCAATGAGGAGACAAGATACTTTCAAAAGCTGGGAGGAGGGAGAGAAACAAAGGGTCTGGGTCTGTCTGTAGTCGTCTTGGCCGGGGACAGAACAGGAATGGAGTCTTAGAACTTTTAGTAAGTAATCTAGCTAGGTATGTGTTAGATTATGATTTCTTTAAATGGCTGAGAAAAGAATTGTGCTGAATAGAATAACTATTTCTGTCTGTGTATCTTTTTTGTAACTTAAGGTTTTGCCTAGAGGGGTTCTCTATGTTTTTGAATCTAATTACCCTGTAAGATATCTACCATCCTGATTTTACAGGGGGGATTTCTTTATTTCTATTTACTTCTATTTTTTATTAAAAGTCTTCTTGTAAAACACTGAATGCTTTTTCATTGTTTTCAGATCCAAGGGTTTGGGTCTGTGGTCACCTATGCAAATTGGTGAGGCTTTTTACCAAACCTTGTCCAGGAAGTGGGGTGCAAGGTTTTGGGAAGTATTTTGGGGGGAAGGACGCGTCCAAACAGCTCTTCCCCAGTAACCAGTATTAGTTTGGTGGTGGTAGCGGCCAGTCCAAGGATAACGGGGGTAATATTTTGTACCTTGGGGAAGTTTTGACCTAAGCTGGTAAAGATAAGCTTAGGAGGTTTTTCATGCAGGTCCCCACATCTGTACCCTAGAGTTCAGAGTGGGGGAGGAACCGTGACAGGTGTGGTACACAAGACAAATCAGACTCCTGAAAGGGGTACAGTAGTCCAGAAAGGTTGAGAACCACTGTTCCCATGGATGGTCTACAACTTTAGGGAGCTGAGTGCCTGGACTGGGACTTGTACTTGGTCTTTCATGTGTCCTGGGGAGTGATTCTAGGAGAAAGGATTGAAGGCACTTGTTGTGCGATTTTTCCCAATTGAGGATTCAGATACATGATATCAGAAGGCCCAAAAGCTGAAAACACTGTGCTATAGTACGACTTCCACAGATGACAAGATCCTGGATCTTGTAGAACCTTTCAAGTGGCGGAGAGATTTTTCTATGTCCACTCCTAGGTGAGAGATGATGGTTGAAGGAATCAGGGAGCTCTTTTTTACATTGAAGGCAAAACCATATGCTTTTAGGAGGTCCAGAGTCCGAGCTGTGGCTTTGTGCACCTTGGCTTGGGATGGGGCTCTTATCAGGATGTTGTCGAGACAGGGTATACACTGTGCCCTGAGCCTAGCTATAATCACTACCTTACTTTTGTAAAGACCCTGGGGACCAAACACAGTTCAAAAAGGCAGGTTTTGGTACTGGTAATGCTTCCTGCCATAAAGGAATCTCAGGAGTCTGCAGTGACGTGATCCACTGATGTCAGGAAGTCTCCTTGAGAAAACAAAGCACTGTTGAGGCCAAGGTTACCATTTGGAACTGTGTCCTTGGCAGCCAGCTGCTGAGCCTCTTGAGGTCGAGGATGGCTCTAACTCCCCCACCTCAAACTTCTGGACCATAAAGAAGATGGAGTAAAACCCTAAGACTGTTTCTTCTGAGGGCATGCTTTCTAATACTCCTCTATCCAGAAGATGAGAAGTCTTGTTCTAGGTTAGCTCATGTTTTTCGGGGCTGCCGGAAATGAGTGACTGGATGAAGAAAGGATAAGGTGGAGCCCTAAAGTTTGAGGGAGTACTCCTGGCTCACTGTGTCCTTCACCGATATGTCCATTGTGGATGCGTACCTCTGTTCCGTGAAGTGAGAAATTCTGCCTCCTAGCTTCAGTTCTGGGAGTTGACACATATGATCACTACCATGAGGTGGTCTTGGAGGCTGCGGGGCCACCTCTGGGCTTTTCCCCCCAAACCTTGATTTCAGGGCTTACCTGTAAAGAATCTGCTTTCCCTTCACTGGTACTTCTGCGAGGTAGAGAGGTGAAAGGAGAATCTCTGTCTGAACATTGGCTTGTATTCTTTCTGGAGGGCACTTAACAAGGACAGGAGGAACTGCTTGTTTTTGTTTTAATTTTTCACCACCACTTTGTCTAGCTTTGGTCCAAAGAGAATGGAGTCTGTACATTTTGCTGAGCACACTACCTGTTTAGAGTGGGAATCCACCTTCCAAGGTTGGAGCTCCATGTGGATGCCATGGAACTGGCTGAAAACTTTGTTGTATTCAGTGAAGTTTTGGCTAGAAACACTGCTGCAACAGAGATTTTTAAGAGTAGGGCTGAAATAAGTGTGATATCTGTCCCTCAGTACCCTGAGATCCTCCAGCCAGGAGACATGCTCTAGCAAAGCATGTTGCTGACAGACACACCCTTAAGTTAGGCGAAGAGGCCTCAAAGTCTTTCTATGAGAGTGGTCTCCACTTTCCTGTCTGGTCCTTAGGGAAGAATTCTCCTTCTGAGGGGATAACCATATCACTTGCTAGGGATGCAACAGCAGCATTGACCTTTGGGACCTCAGCAACAGAGTTCTTTGGCTCCTGTAGCCTGTAGAACCCAAAGAGATTTTTACTGATATGTTTGCCTTTGTCAGGCTTGTCCCACTCCTCCGTGATCACATCCTCAAAGGAAGAGTACAAGGAATTGAAGCCTTAGGAGAGGATTCTGAGGGTACATATTTGAGTTGAGGCTTGCTTTCTGAAGCCTGTTGAGGCTGGATCTGTATGGTAGATACAACCTTTCTGTACATGGCTTCAAACTGTGCGGGTGGGGATGGATGGAGAATCTGTGCTGTGTCTTCTCCTGAGCCTGCTCAGCTACACAGCTCAATAGCTCTCCTTTCTCTGCGCGGAGGGTGGGGGGGAGGAGGAGGAAGAGTCAGAGAGCACATTCCTCCCTGTCCCCCAACCCTTTTTCTCTTTTTGCTCTTTGTTGGTCTCTTTGCCCTTGTAGCCCGCCTCACAGGCCAAGGTGCCCTGCTGTGGCTCTGATGAGGTATTTTACAGCTTGCCTTCCACAGTGCCTGAAGCCCTCTAGGGAATTCTCTGATTCCTCCAGGGCTCCCAGTCCTCTAGAGCAGGGAGAGGTTTGCTGCCTCCATCCTTCTGCTCAATTGAGAGGGAGGGGGACTGTTTATGGGCTCCTTCCCCCAGGACATTTAGGAGTCATTTTAAGATTTGGGGGTGAGGAGAACCTCTAGTCCCACCAGACTGTTTTCTTTAGAGTCCAGGAGTACCCTGAGACATACCCCATAGCCCAGCTGGATGAGGTCCTTCAAGCTTCTCTCTGCTCTGTTCCATAGCTCCAGGTCCATTTTCCCCACATCGGGGTGGTGGAGTCAGGTTGTCACATGCTTCTGACTGCTTGATATGTTAGAAAAGCAAAGGACTCACTTGTTCCAAAGAACAAAGTATCTACCTTTTCTTATGTACCTATATGGTCCCCATCACTACAGTATCTGAGTGTACCACAATCTTTAATGTATTTCTCCTCACAGAACCACTGAGAGATAAAGCAGTGCTATTATCCTAATTTTACAGATGTGGAACTGAGGCACAGAGAGACTAAGTGACTTGCCTAAGGTCACACAGGAAGTCTATAGAAGGGAACTGAGCACAGACCTCCCACAAGCCAAGCTAGCACCCTAAACACTGGACCTCCCAAAAAACAAATTATGCCATATTCCTGTTCTGTAGACGCCTAAGACTTCTGTTCTAAGACTTTATTCCCCTGATCCATCAAACTGGCACCTTTCACCAGAACTAAAACCACAAAGACTTCTTTGTAAGAGTATGTTGTGCTAGATACCATATCTGGCAATCAATCAATCAAATCAATCAATAAATAAATAGATTTTTGGCTCCCTTCAGTTCAAGACTGTTGTAGTCAGTAACTCAATGTAATCACTCTGAAGTTGGCTCTCTAACTTCTGGCTATGCTCATCTCATTTAACATAATGATTACTACATAAATCCATGTGTTTATGTACTTTATCTCTTCCCTTAGACAGGTTACTGTGTCCTGGGCATTGTTATGTATCAGTGCATCATGGAACATGGCTGCTAAAGTGTATAATAAAATTTTAATCTAGAAATAAAATAGTTGAATTACAAGTGTGTACTGTCTGAGGGCATCCTGTAGTAATAACACCAAGAGACAACAACAAGTTGATTTAGAACAAAACCATCATAGTGATTTACAGTATGATTGAACAGGTTTTGGAAGGAGCCCAAAAGCTTTGCAAGCAATATATTATGTCTAATCTAAACTCATCCAATGCATGACACCAAAAATACAGTGTAGTCAGTGTAAACAGATCCTGCACTTTGCCAGTCATATTTTTTAAACTGCACATAATAGATATTGGATTATTTCACACTGACAGCTGGGACGGCCCCCTGCAACATTAACTTTTGTTCAGTAATGTGATTATGATGATACTAAATGGGTTTGTTAAGATAATGAATAGACTACAGATTTAGTTGTCCTACCGATATTACAGTGATATCACTTAGAGTATTGTTCACCACAAAATTAATAGCTTAACACTTACCTGGGAGACTATATAAACTTCTTCCAAAAACAGATAGTCATCTCTGACATCAATTTGCTTCGCAAGCTGCAAATCAAAAAGGATGATGATGCTGGCATTAGAAAGGTGGGATCAGTTAAGGAAAAAAATATTTTTCTAGCCGAACACACAAGCCTGATGTCAAATCAGTCTTCACAGATCAAAAGCAGTTGGTTCCTCCTGGACAGAAATAATCTTCTGGAAGAGATAATAGTTCATTAAGCACTCTTAGTGGATCTGTGCAGGGTGAACCCAGGGAAAAGTAGTATGAGAACACAGTATGGTGACTCAAAAGGTGATGGGACAAGGCTTACAGGAGCAAATTAAGTTTCCAACTTCATATAGGAGAGTGGTAGGCCTTGTGACATTGACATAAACTGTGACTATATAGATCATTGTTGCAACCAGGGTTGCACCAGTTCTTATACAGAGGAGGTCAAGTGGGGTGTCTATGGAAAGGTTGTAGTTTGCTGGTTTTGATTATGCTGTCTATATGTGTGTATCATTTTTGTAGTTGAAGTTATGAATATTGGCTTTGCATTTGTTTGAGTCTAAGTAGCCTAAGTGAAGCATTTGGTCAGCTTCTTGAGAAAGGACTATTCTCAGTGAGTGCCCAATCAAGAAACACTTAACTGACCATGGACTTCGGGAGACACTAATCCACATCTGAGCTTTCCTGGGAATGTTAAAACTAACATATAAACAATGGCATTGGCCTGCAAAAAGCTGAATCATTCATAGACATGTGACTTGCCCAGGTGGCTACAGACTCCACCTTGTTGTTGTGATTTTGCACAGAGGAACAAAGGGGTTTCCCACAAGAGAAAGAATATAAGAGGCCCTGGAAACTCCTCTATTTTGTCTTCAGCTGTCTCAGAAGATAGGCATCTCTTTGGGGTGGAGAGGCTAAAAGACACTGGAACAAAGGACAGTAACTATGGGGGTGTGAATGATTGCTGGACCCAGTCTAGGAAGGAATCTAATCTGTGCCAAAAGTTTATTGGAACATCTCTGAGGGTGAGATTTACCTGCATTTAGTTTCCTACTGTATTAGACTTAGACTTGTGTGTTTTTGTTTTATTTTGCTTCGTAATTTACTTTGTTCTGTCTGTTATTACTTGGAAGCACTTAAAACCTACTTTTTATATTTCATAAAATCACTTTTTGTTTATTAATTAACTCAGAGCAAGTAATTAATTTCTGGGACACCAAACAGCTGTGCATCTCTCTCTATCAATGTTATAGAGGGAGAACAATTTATCAGTTTACCCTGTATAAACTTTATACAGACTAAAACAGATTTATTTGGGGTTTGGATTCCATTGGGAACTGGGTATCTGGGTGCTGGAGACAGAAGCACTTCTTAAGCTGTTTTCAGTTTAGTCTGCAGCTTTTGGGGGACATGGTTCAGACCTGGGTCTGTGTTTGCAGCAGGCTAGTGTATCTGGCTCAAAAAGACAGGGTACTGAAGTCTCATGCTGCCAGGGAACATGGGCTCAGAGGCAGTCTCAGCACATCAGATGACAGTCTCAAGGGGGGGGGGGGGGCGGGTGTCTCTGTGACCCAACCCATCACAGGCCTGTCTAATCCTTTTGATAGGAAAAGATATTTTGAAAAGTGGGGAAAACAAGGCCACAGTGATTCTCATAGCTCCTGATATCAACATATGAACTCATGCCTTTGTGAAAACCAGAGAAGAGAAAATATAAACATTCTCTGACTGAAGAAGCTTCATTAGGGCTTACACCCAGGTTGCAACTGTAGACCAAATATAATAGCATGCCTTTGTTGTACGTTATATTCTGAATTTCTGGAGACTGCACATATCTATTATTTAGGCCCAGAATCCTGATCACCTCTGATCAAAGACAGGAGCTCAGTGTGTCTCACTGTATGACAATGTAAGACACAGCCTCCGGGTTGCTGAAGTTCTGTTTTCCTGGGAAGGGATTAACTCCTTCAATGTATAGTCTGTGGCTTTAAACTCCAGCTAACAGATGCCCAGAAGAGCATCCTTCTTGTGTCACCAGTACTCACATGAGGGAGATTTGGGTGGTTGACCCTGCCATTCAAGCCCACATCCAGACACATATACAACCCATATACTCTGCAAAATCTAAATCATGCATCTTTTCTCTTGCCTGAACACATTGTCCTCAGCAGCCATGGTCACTTTTCTCATTACAAGGCACAAGAAAAGTGGAGATCATATGCAACCTTGCCTTACGCCAGTAACAATCTTAAATCATTGTGGGTCTCTGCTCTCTGTCCTGATGCAGCACACAGGCTTGGCAAACAAAGCTTTTACAAATTAACAATCCTTGCTGGAATTCCTTAGTGTCTCAGGATCTTCCAGAGGGCTTCTGTCTGAACTCTATCAAATGATTTTATGAAATCAAGGAAATTATCTTCTGCTGGTATTTTAAATCTCTCTTAATGAGTCCTCTCAAATGCGAAAATCTGGTCTGAATACAACCTTCTGGACTGAAATCCAGCCTATTCCTCTCTGAGTACTTTGTCAACAGCAGTTTTCATCCTATTCAAATCAAAATAATACAAAATTTTTTGCAGGTGGCAGTGTCACCCCTTTCCAGTTATCACAAATAAGCTTGTCCCCCTTTTCAGGAATTTTGCAGATGATAATACCTCTTCCTCAATCTTTAGGAAAGATCTCCTTTTCCCAAACCAATCTGTACAACCTGCACATGTAATTTACCATCATTTTCTCCCTAGCTTTTAACATTTCAATATCTATATGGTCATAGCCTCATGCTTTACCACTCTTTGGTTGGTTTATAGCTTCATTTACTTCATCAAAGGCAATTATTTCTTGTGACATGAAGAAATAGCAGATTTTCCTCTCTCTCAATATGTGTTAATGGTTCTGGCTGGTCAAGCAGAGCCTGGAAATGTTTCATCCAACAGGCTCTCTGTGGTTAGAATTGTACCAACTCAAGTCTTCAACAGGACACAATGGTTCGAGAACTGTGATACCAGTTGTGTAGATACTAAAAAAAGCTTTTTAGAATCTCCTCTCTTGTACACCTCCTCAGCTTCTCTTGCTTAGTTTTCCATTCATTCTCTATTATCTCTTCTAGATGATCCTTTAACTTTCTTGTTTGTCCACATATTCTTGTGGCAGAATAGCTCCTTTTCTGCTGTCTTGTTCTTGAATTAGAGAATCCAACAAATCTCCATGTATTTGTTGGCACCATTCTTCTTTTCGAAAGCTTCTCACACCCATTGTATTCCTGGCTGCATCCACAGTTGTTTCTCTGAAAAACTGTCATTATTCTTCTATGTTCTCCATCAGTGTCTTTAACTCTTCAAATCCATTGTGAAGTTGCAGCTCAATATGTGCTTACACAGATGGATCTACTAACTTTCTCGTATCATCCATATCCTCTACCTTGCATGCTGACACCTTTCTTGAGTTTTATTTTGATTGTCCCAATAACAAGATGGAGGTTACTTTTGATATCAGCACCTATAAGCACCCTGGCATCCAACAGAGATCTTCTCCACCGCCTACTAATAGCGACATGAGTATGCTGTTTCTGGGCGAAGCATCATTTGCTATCCATGTCAGTTTCTGGCTTTCCTTGTGTGGAAAAGTGTAATCCCAATGCAAAGATTGCTTAGCATGCAGAGTTCAACAAAATCATTCACCATTGTCATCTGTCTTGGGAGTGCCACATCTGTCCATAATGTATTCATATCAGTATTATCATCACCAACCTGTGCATTTTGATCTTCCATAAGACAATGACATATTTACGGATCTTATCAAGGAGGCTCTGCAATCAATAGAAACGGTCTTTGAACCATCCTTTGCTAATGTTCGCTGGCACATACTACTGAACTGTGACTTTTGCGAGGTTTGTCACAAAGTGAGTAGTCATTATTCTTGAGTTTACAGGTTCCCATTCTTTCAGTAAGTTCTTTGCTAAATAATAAACCTACACATTCCCTGTGTGCATCATCCTCTCTTCCAGTATATAAAACAATCACACCTTCCAACAATAATTTGTCTCAATTTACCTCCTCTTACTCAATCCAAGTATACTTAGGCCAAATTTTCGTTTCTCTGATAACTTGTATCAGTCTACCTATGCTCCAAAGTGAGCTAACATTCCAACACCCAGTTCTTGTCTTAACCTTAATGCCATTTCAGATTAAGAACTTCCTTGCAACTTTGATTTTCCATCATCATCATTTTGGCTGGATTGCTGGTTGGCCAGTAACTTGTCTTTTGTCCAACAGACTGTGGTTCTCCACTGTTAATGCCTGTATTGTCAAATCTGTGGCAGACTGGTCTTCTCTTTGCATTGTTTCTGTAACGGAAAGTATTTTTGCATAGATAGGTTGTTAGCCTCATTCACAACTCCCTACCAGGACTGGTGGACTGCCTTTAATCTGGCTCCTACTCTTTGACCTGTCTGATTTGGATGGCCCTTCCAGGAATTCTGTTCCCTCAAGCACAGCTCTCAGGGTCACTGGAGCATGCAAGCCTCCCACCACCTCAAGGTGCAGTCCTGGGGAAAAATGATTGATTGGAACCTGGCCTACATCTGCCTTGAGGTGAGTGGCACATCATAGTCATTTTTGGCTACTCCTAGATGAGTAAGGACCACCCTGAATTGGCAACATTTGACAGGACCATGGAGAACTTTCTCTGGAATCAGAGGAATGAGGTTGAGGAAGGGACAAAGTTATAGCCAGAAAGGAAGGGCCCTGCCAAGCATAAAGGCAGGAGAGAAATCAAGGATGTGAGAACTAACTGCCTTTGCCCAAAAAATTCACTACACAAATATCTTTGGGTGCCAGAAAAACCTTTGGAAGGAGAACATAATGAAAATATCAGAGGATGGTTCTGGGCCGAGTACTGGGGCTGCGGAGAACATATTGCAGAACAGCAATTACATAATGGCCTGTAAAGGCCAAGGGGGAATGGGACTGCTAGAAGAAGGGCATAGTGGATGTCGTTTTTCTATTGCTTTCATTGGACATCCTGGCAGTTTGACATACCTCCATGCCAACAGCAGGACTTCCCAGCAGTGCCAGAACTGGTGAAATAGATGTAGTGTGAGAATATCAATGACCAAAACACAGGTCTACTTTTCTCCTTTAAATCAGATAGCATAAAAACAGAACTCTGTAGCGAGAACAAGTTACCAAACAATTACAAGAATCTCACACTTCTAAGAGGAAAAGATAAAATCAAATTTTGTCACTGAGTGCTGGAACTGGCATAACAACAGAATCCAGATACACAAAGATTTCCATGAAGAGCTCTCAGACTGCAAGACCCATTGTGTGTGGTGATATTTTTTTAGTTGTAACAAATACTTATCTGCAGAGATGAAAGTAAGCCAGTAAGGTCTGGTATGGCATACCAGCAAGAGTCGGTGCGCCGTACCAGACCGGCTTCCCCAGGTGGTGATTTAAAGGGCCTGGGGCTCCCAGCAGTGGCTGGAGCCCCAGGCCCTTTAAATTGCCACCAGAGCCCTGGGGCTCCATCGGCGATTTAAAGGGTCCAGGGCTCCTCTGCAGTAGCGGTGGCTGGGAGCCCCTGGCCCTTTAAATCACCACCGGAGCCCTCAGCCGCCGCTACCCCAGGGCTCCGGCAGCGGGGCTCAGGCAGTGATTTAAAGTGCCCAGGGCTCCAGCCGCCACTACTGTCTGGGGCCCTTTAAACCTCTGCTGGCTCCAGCAACAGGGCTCCAGCAGCGATTTAAAGGGCTCGGGGCAGTAGCAGCAGCCAGAGCCCCGGGCCCTTTAAATTGCCGCCCGAGCCCTGCTGCCGTAGTGGCGGCTGAGGGCTCCGGTGGTGATTTAAATGGCCCAGGACTCCCAGCCGCAGCTACCACAGCAGAGCCCCGGGCCCTTTAAATCTCCGCCAGAGCCCTGAGGTAGCGGTGGCAGACGGGAGCCCCCAGGGCACTTGTAGGCAATTTAAAGGGCCCAGGAGCCCCAGACCCTTTAAATCACCACCAGAGACCCCGGCCGCCGCCGCTACCCCAGGGGCTTCACCAGCAGGGCTCGCACAGCAATTTAAAGGGCCCAGGGTGGTAGCAGTGACTGGAGCCCCAGGCCCTTTAAATCACCATCCGAGCCCTGCTGCCGGAGCCCCTGGGGCTCCTTCAGCAATTTAAAGGGCCCGGGGCTCCACTCTGGGTAGCAGTGGCCAGGAGCCCCGGGCCCTTTAAATCACTGCCGGAGCCCTCTGCCACTGCTCCTACCCCGGGGTTCTGGCAGCAGGGTTCGAGTGGTGATTTAAAGGTCCCGGGGCTCAGCTGCGGTAGCGGTGGCCGGAGCCCCAGGTCCTTTAAATGGCCCCTGAGCCCCGCGGCTCCCAGCCACCTCCGCAACTGGTAGCTCCGGCAGTGATTTAAAGGGCTCAGGGCTCCCAGCCGCCTCTACCGCAGCCGGAGCCCCATGCCCTTTAAATCTCAATTTAATCTCTAAAGGCCCCGCCCCCTGCTCAGGACTCCGGTGTAACGGTAAATCCTTTATATTACTTTCACCCCTGCCTATCTGAGACACACCAATAAAAGTGGAGTCTAGAAATTATGTGCAATTCCTTTCTTTAAAATGTCTCAAGTTTTGCATATCCTCATTCCATCTATTCAGCCTTTTAAAATGTCAGTAACAAAGTAATAAGTAGTGCTACACATTAGCAACTCAATCTAGTCCAGTTTAAGTTATACAAGTGTTAAGGTAAATGGCATAACACATTTCTAATTGCTTCACTGTAATTAGATGTTGCTCAATGATTCTGTGCATTTCCTGGTCTTGCACGTTTCTTTTTTTGTGACTCCTGTCCCTGTAAATAATTTTTTTCTTGACATACATTTCCATGTATGAAGAATAATGCAGTATATAGGGCTGCTCAGATCACAGTCACCTGGTGATATCAAGAATTGCTAATGGTGTGCCACAAGTGAACCTCTGAAGCAACTTCAGAATAAAACTTTCTGCTCATTGAGCAGTCCAGATCCAAGTGCTCTGGTGGAACAGCTCCCTCTAGGACGCTGATCTTCCACGGTTTCAGTTATGAGATAATCTTGTCGGCGATCTACAGAAGAGCACATGGTCCGTATTTAGCCTTTCTTCAAATGGCTTAATATTGGAAATTAATCTTTTATGACATAAGGAAAGAAAAAATGTAAATATACTGAGCTGCTGCAATGCTCTATTTGCAAAGTTAAAACCAAATCATCACATGAATTCCCAAACTAGGGCAAGCACTAGTTTTAGTCACTTTTTCCAGAGTAAGTCCTTGTATACTAACACTGTACTTTTATTGTAAACCTTTACAGTTCATGGACCACTCTAAAAAAAGGAACATTGTGTCAACTCAAATGACAAACTCCCATCTGCTCACACTAACAAATCTTTAATGCTTTTTTATTTTACAAGCTACTTTAATATCTACAACCACATTATAAAATCAGATAATACTCAGAAGAATGCACAAGGAAGTTTTCTAATTTTAAAGTTATAGGAAGATTCTTAGTACCATCTCAAAGTTTTTTCCCTTTAAACATCAGCCCTCCCTCACTGGCTCTTGCTCTCAGGGCATTAGAGCACAATACATTTATTTTAATGCTATTGATTTAGGGAGCCTACAGCCTGCATCACATCTTTTGGGATTAAAGATATTGTACTTTTATCAGTGATGTACAGGAAGATATAGATTATTGTAGATTTTTGGAGGTTTTTTTAAAAATTTTACTTAGAAAAATTAATTTTTGGAACCATAGCAAAGCTGGGGCTAAACTGTGGTTAAGCTAAAATTATGAGGCATAGAATTCAGATATTTTTCACCATAATCAAAAGGTGAGTCTCACACAAATAAAGCCTTTAATCAAACAACAAAACAAAAAATAAAGTCACTCTCCCTTTTAGCTCCTTGGCAGCAGACAGACCCCATTTCCTGTTCCTATCTCTGATTTTGACACTCTTGGCTTCTGACTGCAAGAAAAGTCATTTCCAAATTCTCTTTACCCAAAACCATCTCATCCCACTTGTGGTACTTGGTTTCACAAAACTGCAGCACTGGCATATATTTTATTTTAGAGATATGACTGCTGAATCAGTGTGTCAGTTTTAAAGTTCAGACTCAAGAAGTGATCCTTCAAAAAGTGACTACATTGGCAGGTGGAATAAAGTAGATCACCCAGTACACCTTTTCCACCTTCAATTAGAATGTATATTTCTATGAAAGGTTGGGGAGTCCTATCGTGTGAAAAAACAGAACTGCTTTTTTTCCTTCATCAGTGTTTCAAACATGGACCACTATTATTATTGTTTGGCTAATTAATCTTTTGTCATTTCCCACAGTACAGTCAGAAGCCTACTTTTCCTGCATATTTTAAGAATTCTCATGTTTCAGGAAACGTCATTAAATTATTTGCACAGGATGAGGCCTACTCTGCAACAGCTACGGTAATAACAGAGCAAAGGAAATCTGAATGAACAATTCTCTAAAAGAAGGTATATATCTGGATATATTCAGCAGCACTCCGAACACGATTTCCAGTTTGGGATTTATTTATTTTCTTTTCCTGCTCAGATCAGAAAACAGCTGCCCAGAGCAAAAGTGGATCATTAAATGCAGCATTTATTCTTTAAAGATTTGATAGAAAAAAAGTGTTCTTTGTAGTAAGATGTGTGTGATACAATTTCAGCCTATTACTTTCAATGTTCACTCTCTAAAATATTTCTAAAACATAATCTATTTAATGCAACTGTGATCTCTCTGGCAATGGTTTCTCCTGTTTTGCTGAAATATGTATAGACCCTAAATATTTACCTGAGCTACACTGCTTTTCTACTGGAATCTGACAATGCTCGATGCAGATTTCATTGCTGCTGAAAGAAGTCCCTTGCCAGACTTAAAGCTTCACATTTTTCATCCAGTCCAATTGAAGTTCCATGTCAAAGCTCTTTCACTCCAGATCCACATGGAAAGACACTAATAATCTGGATTTCTTGTATACTGCAGATGTCTTAATGCCCTTAGGGTTTATGATGCTCACACACAGTCGACAGAACCCTCTAACTTTAAATTCTCTCAAAATTTGTAGTGGTTCATATCTGTGGAGAAGGAACTGTCAGAAGACCAGTTGGCTTGATCTTGTTTATGCCTCCATCCAGAATGCAGACTCTTGGATATTTGATTTGCACTAGATGAGCTGCAAACTGAAACAAATACACATCGTTAGTATGCTGTCTATTGCACTCCTTTTTCTGAGCTAAGAAAGCGAAGTGAAACAGAGGATAACCTTAATAATATCCCTGTATAATATCTGCATTCACCTGTGAACCCCACAACAGAACTGCTTTCCTACTAACTACTATGGCATAGCAGCCTATAAGAGTTTGTTTGTTTGTATGCATTGCATTAAATTTGGTGGTCGTGAAAAGCCTCACATTGGTCGCTCTGAATTCTCTTTACAGATGATGTATTGTACAAACATCTGCAGGTCCAGTTTCCTCACTCATCACTATTCCTTAACATCTGATCCAGAGGAACCATCCTCTAGTGGTTTAAAAGTGGAGATAAAATTCTCCATAGTCATCCAATTGCCAGCATCTGTCATTATGATCAGTGCATTACCCTGACATTCAATTTTCCCAACCAAATGTTGTTTGGAAAACACACAGCCAACTCCCACCCCCACAATTTAACAAGTCTGTACGTTTGCTTTCTTCCTGATTTTTTACCATTTACTATCCATTTGCACAACTCACAGGAAGTATAAAGCACTAAGAATTACTTCTGCCAGCCAACTAAATTACCAACTCCAACAGGGCAATAACTTCCATTCTAGTGCCACCATGTGAACTGAATTTGGCACACTAAACTGTAGCTGGAAGAATTTTTTTTGTCTACTTCCCATTTAAATGACCAGGACGCTATAATAGCTACCAAGGCTTAAGACTACGTGCTTCAGCGTTACCTGCTCAATGCTAAAACAGAAAGACCGCGGCATTTCCTTTGAGGGCGACAAACAACAACAATTAATAGTAGCCAAGTATTAAATTTCCCCAGCTGGAATTTTCACCTTGTAATGTGTGTGTTTTATGTCACCCTTAAAAGGCATTTTAAATATGCACATAATTCATTTTTGTACATCTGTATGTCAAACAAAGTTACTGCATTCCTTTCCAAGTGATTCAGGTTAGACGTGAATAGGGAGTGAGAATTCAGCACATGCTCTCTGATCACTGAAGATTTGTTCAGATAATATAAGGGGTCACAGCTGATCAGTGTCAGGGAATTCCTAGGGTCATGTCTCGTAGAGGTACTACCCTAGGGAACACCAAAGTCAGACTATGTTGATGTGTCTTTCTCCTTCCTCATTGGCTTCTGTCAGTCAGTGGAAGATTCAAAGGATCAAAAAGAAAAACATTACAGGCATTAAGCAAGATGGGATATGTAGCTGCCAAGTGATGTCAGCTTGCAACAGAGGAATAAATACCCCGCATCCATGGAAAGTTCTATGAACCAGAGCTTCTTGCGATATGCATTTTAACTATTCCTGAGGCGTATTCAGACTCCCCCACTATCTTTACAGTCACTAACCACACACAAACACATATATGGATATGTTTCTTTTTTTAAAAAGAAGTACCTGTGCTATATTCATCAAAAATATGCTGGAAAAATTACCATACGCTCTTAATGACATATATTTATCTCATCCCGTATCTATACCTCGTCATACCTACATCATATATCTATCACGTTTTACTCATAACTCTTCAAAAGCTACATACAGTGTCTATTAATATTTTAAATTTTAACTATAAATAGGGATTTACCACACATTGGTCTTAATATGACTGCCATTTCATTTTATTTAAAAAGTGAATCTAAATCACACATAATTGCTTCTCATTTAGGGTTTGTACATCATAAATCTTGTGCTACACAATACTTTTGCCATGCCCCAGTAATCAGGGTATAGTTAGAAATGAGCTTTCACTGCATATTTGACAAATGGCCCATGTAAATCCTGCTGGTGTGCTGAGGGAGCCCCATGGTAACCAGACTGGAGAGGCCTGTGACAACTGGGAAACAGCAGTTGGAGTGGGGAGACCATCAGAGAAACAGAGTCTGCTAGTTGGGTGATTTGAAGAAAGACATGATATTGTAGAGAGAAGCAAGTATTCAAATAGTTAGGAGAGAGGCAGGGCAGCAAAAGTAACCGTAAGATGGGAACAAAGTGGCAGAGTAAGAGCTCTTGTAAGTAACGAGCTGACAGGAATTTGAGGAGGAGGTACTGATTCTAATGAAAATTTAACAAAAAGTATATGCTTGTTCTGGGGGAGAGGCTGAAGGGGTCACGGGTAGATACGCTGGAGGGTAGGGACAGGATACAGAGGGCCCTACACAAATTAGAGGATTGGGCCAAAAGAAATCTGATGAGGTTCAACAAGGACAAGTGCAGAGTCCTGCACTTAGGACGGAAGAATCCCATGCACCACTACAGACTAGGGACCGAATGGCTTGGCAGCAGTTCGGCAGAAAAGGACCTAGGGGTTACAGTGGACGAGAAGCTGGAAATGAGTCAACAGTGTGCCCTTGTTGCCAAGAAGGCCAATGTCATTTTGGGATGTAAAAGTAGAGGCATTGCCAGCAGATCGAGGGACACGATCGTTCCCCTCTATTCGACACTGGTGAGGCCTCACCTGGAGTACTGTGTCCAGTTTTGGGCCCCACCCTACAAAAAGGATGTGGAAAAATTGGAAAGAGTCCAGCAGAGGGCAACAAAAATGATTAGGGGACTGGAACACATGACTTATGAGGAGAGGCTGAGGAAACTGGGATTGTTTAGTCTGCGGAAGAGAAGAATGAGGGGGGATTTGATAGCTGCTTTCAACTACCTGAAAGGGGGTTCGAAAGAGGATCGATCTAGACTGATCTCAGTGGTAGTTATGACAGAACAAGGAGTAATGGTCTCAAGTTGCAGTGGGGGAGGTTTAGGTTGGATATTAGGAAAAACTTTTTCACTAGGAGGGTGGTGAAACACTGGAATGCGTTACCTAGGGAGGTGGTGGAATCTCCTTCCTTAGATATTTTTAAGGTCAGGCTTGACAAAGCCCTGGCTGGGATGATTTAGTTGGGGATTGGTCCTGCTTTGAGCAAGGGGTTGGACTAGATGACCTCCTGAGGTCCCTTCCAACCCTGACATTCTATGATTAGCATTTGGGAGAACTGTAGAGACCATTCATCAGGACACTCAAAGAAATCCATTGACAGGACTTATCAAAGACCACCAGGGACAAACATCTAGGACAATATCACGAACACAAACTGAAGCAGTTAGATCACATCAACCACCACACACTGATGTTTATATAGTCAGCTGCTAGTAGGCCTGGCCAGACAAAGGACACCCTGGTCAAAGCCTAAATCATAGCTCAGTCACACAGGAGCAAGACATATATTAGCCTTCTACCTGCATGTAATCAAGCTCCTCATAAGTCAACTAACTGAGGACAGTTGTTCCCAGTGTAGAAAGATGACAGAGGGGCTTTGTATTCAGTCTGCCAGAGCAAGGCACAGAATCTTTCAGGTTGGGGACTTACACAGTGACATTCCCACACCCTAATTGCTCTCTGAGGTTCCCTGTCCCCATTTTTCCATGTTTTGCCTGTGGAGGTTATTGCAACTCTTCCAGAACTGCCAGAGGGGAGAGCAGGGACCATAATCCTGGGTCCTTAAGTAGTATTTAAAATAAAACACACCACACAGAGAGTTTTGAATTACCATGCATGTGTTTTTCAACTCCTGATAAGCATACTGGGATGTTTTTGCTCTGCCAGACTATACCAGTGTAGAGTGGTCAACCAGGAGCTTGCTTTAGGTGCTGTTCAACCTATCTCATTTAACCACCAGCAGTCAGAGACACCCCATACTCTTCTTCTGGGAAACTGGAGATGTACTGTCTTCCCTTGATGTCATCCCCAGCACTCTCAACTTTGTGGGTGACAGCTGGAGGACAGGGGCACAAACATTACTATGAGGGAGCTTCCTGGCTGTCATACAAGATCCCTCTCTAACTCCTAATCCCAACACACCAAGAGAACTCTGCAGCCCTGGGGAACATTTGTGCTCCACAGCATCAGATGGCTCCATGCTGCAGAGCTGGAGTGGGCCAGGGTTTGACCCTAGCTTAACAACTACCTGATCTGATTACTGGAGGGGGAAAAGAAAAGACAATGCCAATTTCATGTTCTGTTATTTGTATATTTTGTTCTGAAAGCAGAAACAGCTGTAGGATTCAGCATTAGATTATATTTGAAGTGTTTTGTTGGCATTATCAAAACTTCCTTCAGTCTCCCTAATTAAAATATTAACTTTTTATATTTCTCTTCTTGTATGCATTGGTTCCTGCTTCTTGCAGATAGGCAAGTCAGCCAGAGAGAGAAGAACAGGAGCTGTGCATCCCACATTAATTATAAGATTGGAGATGGAATTGTATGGAAAAATGTTCTAATGCCACCTGGAATCTTATCCTGCCAAGGTACACTGTATGCAGCTTGCATTATCAAAAAAGGTGAAAGGGTTATTTCTGGCATGTATACTGCTCAAAGGAACAGGGAGGAAAGGTTATTTCAAATATTTACATCAACTTCAAGTCTTTTTCACAACTTAACAGTTATGTACAAATATCACGTAGTAAAACTTTAAAGACATGAGAAAACAAACAATACAAAGAGAAAATTAATGTTGCTCAAACACAGACTTTAAGAATTAACAGTCTAAAATGAGTAAAATTCCTGACATACAAATACCATGAAGTAGTGTGACCTTCTGAGCCACCGATAGATTTCTTCTATGGTGTCAGCAGCAGAAACTCTAATTTCAGAATGCTAAAAATTAGTCTCCCCCCATGTCCTCACATGATTGTGTCATTCTACCATATTATCCATTGTAGATGGGCTGATATTTTCTTTTTCAAATACTAAGACACACTATCAAAATAGGGGCCTAAAGTTAGCACCTAAATAGTTTATTTTGCAACTAAATAAAAGTGACCTGATTTACAGGGTACTGTGAGCACAGAAGCCAATTGGTGTTGGGGATGCTTAGTTTGGAATAACCTGTAAAACTTTTTTTTTTTTTTAAAAAGGCTTCTTGGAATATACATAAATTGTGCAAGCATTATTCAAATCTCAATTCCAACTATCCTTGTGACATGTAAAATTCTTGTGTCCCCCTTTCTTATAAATCTCAATGTTCACAAACAGATCGTGGTTTCCTCAAATGTATCAGTTACTCAGATAAAACAGTTATTTGCAAGAATTCACTAGTTAATATTCAAAATTTGAGGTATGTTTATTTGTCATTGAACAACAAAAGTGGAATGGCATTGTTTTTATTCCCTGACTGGAGAAGTATAACTTCAGGAAAAGGGCTTTAAGTCTCTCAAGGAGAGGCACCAGATAACTAGGATTTAGGAAATACTAAGAAATACTAGAAAAATTGACTGACTCTCTTTTCTAGGTCACATAGGCTTTGCTGAAGTCATTGTTCCAAAAATGTTAGGGCACTATGAAATTTACTAGCTGCATGCACAGTTCAATTTAATTTCCTCATGTCACATTCGCAGCAAATAATTGAGTGTGTGGAGGGTGCATGGAGATCTTTGAATGGATTGTTTAGCCACTACCATCCCAGGTTTCTGGTGACGGCTTTGGGAATCTGCCCATTTTCTGGGTTAAGCACCAATTAATTCCGCATAAAATATGCCCTTTTCAGTGTGAACTACTGAGCCTGCAAATATTTGATATTTAAGCATTCTTGTGAATAAAACTCCTTTACTCAAATGCTCAAAAAGAGGCACAGGCAGAGCTGAAGCAAATTCATTTTAATTTAGTGTTGGATGCCATATTTCAGCAGCTCTACATAGAAATATACACAGTACGTTTGACCCTTCTTTCCATCATTTAAGTACCATCATGTATCAGGAGCCATAATGATCTCCATGGTTTAACTGGGAACCTTAGATCCCCCTAGGGATCATTTATCAAACTGTGTTTACACCAGACTACTCAAAGCAGTAAAACCACACAGCTTTCAAGGGTACCAGTTGTATTACACTAGACGCATCATGGTCTCAGAATGTATATAGTGGAGATTCCTGTGACAGAATGCAGTTTGAGCCATAATGGATTACAGTCAGTTCCCAACTCTCTGCAGGCTGGCCATCATGATAGTGCTGTTTAAATTTCTTGCTTTAACAGACATTCCTGTGGCCAGGGAAAATTAAAGGATGCATGGGGAAGGAAGGAGGAATAGCATAGTGTACCAGAATACTAAGTGAAAGAATGCTGTGACCAATCATCAGTACAAGGAAGCAAAGCCACACAAAGAATCGGAAGGCAATGAGATACTCACGTCAGAGATCTCTCTCATCCAAACTTTGTACTACCTGTAGATTGTTACAAGATTCCTCAAATGTTCATTTCTTTCTATTGCTTTGTAAACATATGTTACAAAAGCTTCAGCTGGGGGACTGCAGGCTGTTTTACTGTAAAATGGAACCAGTAGGCTGCCCTTGATTCTAGTGAAGGAGAGTAGACATGAACCAAGCAAAGAAATTATTCACTAGTATCCATGAACAAGCTTTCTCTGTTGCACTAGCCAGACACTGAATCCCACTGCTTCAGAGAAGGTATTTTTAGTACAACTACTTCTAAACACTAAGGGCTTGTCTACCTGGAGACTTAGTGAGTTCAAGACAGGGTGCACACTAGCTTGCCACCCACAAACTGGCCATTTGGATCCTGCTATCGCATTCTGCCATGTGCTTTCACCTATTGCTCCCGATAAATGACATTGCACTTTGATATTCAGGTGATGGACATTAAAAAATGCAATTAGCTAGGCACTGTTATTTGATAACTATTAAAGTAGCACTATATACTGAAAAGGAAGAAAGGGAAGGAGTTAAGGTATAAATTTAGTGTAAACACACAGTATGTTAAAAATGCACTTATTGTTCTAACAAGATCAAGGAAGAATTCTTTGCATACTGAAGATACACTTTCCATTCCATAACTTCAGCTACAAAGTGATAACTGAAAGGTGCTACACACAAGAGTTTGAATGAAAATATTCCATTCATCTACATAGATGGACAGCTATTATCTGGAATCAGATAAGGTTATATGAGTGTCAATGTACATGAAAGAGAATGATGCTGCCCTAAGCGTTGAATCTTCAATTTAGGAATGTGAAAATGCAATAGCAAACACAAACATTCCTGAGAACAGCTGAAAGTGAAAAGTAACCCAATTCCTGAGAATATTCTTGTAACGCAGCTAATTTGTACCAACCAAAGCACTTCCACGAAATCTAACATCTCATATCAATATGGTTGAGTGGGCTGTGAAACAATAATGGGGAAAATACCATTTTAGGATTCAACAGAAAACGTATCAATTGATAATAAAGTGTTTGGTATTTTTTGGTTGGTTGTTTTTTTTGTTTGTTTTTTTTTTAAGGCCCTTAGTCATCCAGAATTTCCAAGAAGTTTCGTTTAGGGGATTTGTTTTTAAATGGGATATTGTTCTTTTGAAACATTTCCCCTCCCATCTCCAGCCCAAAAGTCAGACGTATGCTGGTTTAATTTTAACTTCAGTTATTTTCTTTTTTGTCTAAGAATTGCTTTATTTGTTTAAAAGTGTTTAAGAATTGCTCAATGACAGAAGTCCATCTAGGGCTTAAAGTTCCTGCTCAGAGAAGAGATCATGTTGAAGTCTAGTCTCCTTTTTCTGTACCATATGGATAGTGGAAGGCAAGGCCCACATGGAGCTTCCTAGTTCCAAAACATAACCTGCAAGGTTGACATCTCTGAAGGAACCCTTCGAGCACGGCATCTCCAGATCAAACTACTGGCTCAGCCCCATCAATCTTTCATGCCCTCACAGAGGGCTCAGCTCGGGGGAGGTGAAGCACCAGTCTCGCTTCCCTTATGTCAGTGTTTCCCCCAGAATTCATGGAAATTTCTGGGGAGGTAAAGCTCAGGGCTCCACAAGTGCCTATCAGTGCCTCCTAGAACCAGAAACATCTAATAAAACAGACAGACAGATCAAACTCCTCCTTAAAATAACCCAAACTTTCTAATAACTGTCAGAGGCATTAACCTCATCAGGGATAACAGAATAATACACATTTGGGGTTTCTAGGCCAGGCTGCTTTTGATTTATGAGCTGGCAAAGGAACAGCGGGGAAACTTCTCCTGACTCTGTTTCTTTTTTAACTTTATTTGTTTAACCTACTTGCTCAGGGCAACGTAAAGCCTAACTAAATAATGTCTGTGTAGTACTGCAAACTGTAAGTGCAAAGTAATTAAGGCCAGTTGTAGGGGTGAGATAAGAACTCAGGATGACCTCCTGGCTCACAGCCCTGTATCACTCTCCTGTGATCCTGTGGTGTTTGGAATTATAGAGTGGGGATGACAGCAGCTCTCTTTTTCCCAACTTCATAAAATGTCCACTGGGAATCATAAGGACTTTATCGTATTTGCACTGGGACCATGCACATTATATATTTGCTCCAGGGCCAGATTTACAAGGGTATTTAGTTGCTGCTAGATGCAGATAGGTGCCGACGAGTACGTCTACACTTTGAGCTGGAATTTATACCTCCACCTTGAAGAGACAGCTAAAATCAGAGGCGGTGCAAGTGACCTGAGGGGTCAGCCACCTTGAGCGTGTACCTAGTGTCTTGGAAGGATATGCTCTCAGGGCAGCTAGTCCCTCCCCCATCACTCACGGTGTCCAGCTACATTCTTCTTTTAGAATTTTTTAGCATGCTAATAGAATCAGAGCTAGCGAAGATATATCTCTTCAAGCTGGAACTGACATCTCCAGCTCAAAGTGTAGATGTACCCTAAGATGCTTAGGCTCTTTTGTAAATCCAGCTAGGTGCCTACCTGCACTTGTAAATCTGGCTCTCAGTCTTTTTAAAAAAAAAAAAAAAAAAGTGACCCTTGGTTAATATTTCACCCATGTGAAAGTTCAGAGATTTCTGTTTGTTTTTTAATTAAGTTAGTAGGGTGTGCATGTATCAAAATATGGGTTTTTAAACATGAAAGTAGCACCAACCTTTACCCTGAAGAGACTAGCCTCTTTGGCTGGGGTTTTCAAGAGAGCAAGTTAGGTATCAAAATCCAGTTGCAATTCAATGGAAGCTGGGCACTTAACACCCTTAGGTTCCTTTGAAAATTCCCAGCCTCCATATAATCGAAACCATCAAACTTCTCAGTAACAAATTCAATACTTTAAACACACAATGCAACATCTTTAGTGCAGTACTAAGATAATTAGGAACAAGAACATTCATTAATATTGGTAATTATACACTGACTACCTTACCTGCTGACTTGAACATAGATTTAAATGTAATGTAATTATTGAAAAATAATTATTTTAAAATTTAAATGTAACAGCTAGATGCTTATGTTTTAAATTTTGCTGACTTTCAGAAGTCTGGCAAGTAATTATCTAACAGTACCATGCTACACTCAGTCTTCAGTCATGTAAAGAATGTAGTCAGCAAAAATGCATTCTGGTAATTGTCTCTCAATGCTATAAAATAATCTGTTTTCAGTTGCTACCTATTTCCTCCAAACCTCATTTTTTTTTTTTTAAAGGAAAAGGAAAGGTTGCCATGTGAAAGCGTCACCAGGCAGATTCAGACAATATGTCATTTTCGTAAGGTAGAAGACATCATCTTGGGCCAGGAATGGGTCATACTAAAGAGAGGCTGAACTTAAATTTTTCTTTGTGCTTTGTAAAGAGTCAAGACCACCTCATACAAAACCCAGATTGCTTGTCTTTGCTTTGGGGATAATTCATAGATCTTATCTCATAGCTACTCTTGACTGGTGAGAATTATTACAGTATTATGGTACAACAGCTTGCAAGAGGAATTTAAAAAATGATCTACATAATGGATTAATAATAAAGCAATGACTTTACCAGGTCAAAATAATCAATGTAAAAACAACCAAAAGTTCAAACTCCATGACTGAGGATTCACTGTACAACTATAAAAACACAAGACTGATGGTTCATTTAGTTCTGCTCCATGGCTGACCAGCCATCTCTCTGTAGTGAGATCCTACACTATTCCCAGCATTCCATCCAATAATATTTTCCCACAGTAAGAAAAAGTCAGAGTCTAATTATTATCATCAACAGATTAAGAATGTTACTATATTAACATGCCTTCTTGTTAAAGAGATTGCTTCACTGCTGAGAAATGATCGGCTGGTGATTTAAGATTACAGAGTTAGGCTAATATAATCTGTGTATTTGTATTGCTATCAGGGAAAAAATGGTCTGAAAACATTTTTTTCCAGTTAAACATTTAACTAAAAATAAGAGATGCATTAAATAATCTGGGCAAGTCAGGAAAATGGTAAATTTTCTCCAAGGACACCAGCCCAGGTAGAAGTGAATGTCACTATTGAGGCTAAGCCACTAACTCTCTCTCTGACATTGGTCAAGTCAATTGATCTCTTCTAACTTCAGTCAACTTGGCTGTAACACAGATAAAAGCAGGACTTCGTTAAAAATAAACACCCCCCCCACAGATAATGCATCAGAATTGATATTTTTGGATAAGTAAATAGTGACCTCCTACCCACAAAACTAGCCCCTCGCCACATTTCTGTGACTTACACCATTGATCCATCTTTAGCTCGCTGACTCTCAAACTTCGATCACTGATTTAAATATGTATTGAAATTCTATCAGCCACAAATTAAGCAAGAGCTGCTGTTGTGCATATCCAAATATCAGCTTAACCGTTATACACTCCACTTCAGTTATCCAGTATCCATGCTGAAATTTAAGAGTCCATTTCCCATGTACAAATGTAGGGAGGGGATATTTAAGACATAAATTAGCATGAGAATGTAAGGCATAAGAAGCATAAGAATATAATGTTATTTCAATCATTTAAAGGTTGTTTACTCGGACTCAATTCAGACTGTTTAACTCTCTCCCATCACCCTTTTTTCTTAGTGGTTTCTTGCTGTTGCAAGATATAGGCTATTATTTGGCCAGTAAGGAAGGCTCAGTAACCACCCAGAAGCTGCACATTCACATAAAATTACAGCCATCCTCAAGGCAACAAACATTCCAGGGGGGCCAGAACGCAGTGCATTGCATTAACTACATTCAGCTTCAACCTCAGTTTCTTTCCATGCTAATATTACTCTGCTAACAGCACATTCAGTCAGGCTCTCATATATCAGCCAACCTATTCGTTTAATCTTCAGGGTGAGTTAAATTAAGGGGTTATTGACAAGTAGGATTTAGCATGGCTTAATCCTGGCCTACGGAAGTGTTTAAATGAAGCCAAAACAGAACTAGTTTCTTTACCATTGCTGTGTTCCTGCTTCTCCTGCTGAAAGCAAATGTTTTTGTCTATATGGGAAGAAAGGACTTTCTAAAGCTAGTCTAAGTGTTTCATCATGTGGAAGCTAAACCAATAACAAAGGATGCATGTAGAAAAGGAAGAATTCTCTACAAATCAATTCAGGGACAGTCAACTTTGGATGCATTGTAATGATATAAAGCAAGGCATTAATGCAAATTAAAATGAGATCTTCCACTTTCTAATTACAGTTATTCAATCACTTTGTTCAGCAGCATTTTTCATGTCCCTTCCTTCTGTCCTGTATTTAATCAATACATTTAAACATCTGATCATTTTAGTGACTTTTTTGGATTAGGCACTAACAAACACTAATTTCTTTTTTACTTGGAATAGTTTGACACAACACTTAAAATTAAGAGTTTATTACAACTTTTCATTGTGCAACATTTTGTTTGGTTTTACACTTTTATTTTCTGTTTTTCATATTAGTGACTTTAACTAGCTCATTGTTCCATGTTCAACAATAAATTAATAGCTACTATTTTGGACAAGTCCAGTCCCATGCCCCCAATTTCAGCTTGGTGAAATACATCTTCAAACATTTGTATAGGATGAAGTTGGTATTGCCATGGTTTTTATAGAGAGATGCAGAAACACAAGTCGTTGAATTTATGAACCTTCTGAACAGAGGCAATCTGATACAGTTTTAACATGTACCAGCCATAAAGAGCTAATAGAGACAGTTTTAATCAGGCTCTACAAGTGAGGTTTCAGTACTCGAGTGATTTTTGGGGGAAAAAATATTAGTCAGTGCAAGTATTTTATGAAAATCCTTTTCTTTCGTCAGTTTCTCTGTTGCTATTTAGAAAACCTCCCTGGACAGCAGTAATGTTATCAAGAATCATAAAACAAAACCAATATGAACAGAGTAAGTTACATTTTTCAAAATATATTAAATAGATTACTGACAATGGTACAGATAAACACAAAGACTGTGTTTTCTTAGATTGCAGAGAGCATGGCTTTGGGGACAGGGAGGTATCTTTCACCTTGGTTAGTGGGTTTAGTTCTGAGTCTAGTAGGGTGGGGTAAATTTTTCAAGCCCTGTCTATGGCAGTAGTGGACAATAAATAAAAACATGATTTGAAATCGGATATGGCAGCAAGAAAGCCCAGGTTACTCTGGTTGGTATACAAAGCGGCATCATATCATGCAAAAAGGGAAGTACAGGACCCTTCATACAAATCTAGTGTGACTGATGGAGAGGTCAAATCCCTAAGCCTTTACCCAGTCTTTAGTTAAGACAACTCCCACTGGTAGCTTGATCAGTTTTTTTCTTTTTTTCTTTTCTTAAATTAGTACCCATGTTGCCTCTGTGTTTCAAATAAAGTGTTTCCAAAAATGATCCTTCAAGACAACTGCTGAAAACTGATTTGCAAATGTGTGGGATGTCTTCAATAATGAGACTCATCATTGATACACCAGGGCATTTTTATTTCCCTGTCCCCTTTTCCCAGGAAGTCGTTGAATGGTAAAGCTCTTATTAAGATAGATGATGATGTTTAGTGGTTTAAAATGTAATTGTTGAAAGCCTCTGCGTAACCCACCATCAAATGCTTAAAACTTCCATTAAATCATCTCCACTTGGCATTGAGCATTTTATGCATTCTGCACTTGTTCCTCCGAGGAAGGATTTATGTGTTCAGGCATTTAGTGAGCTACTGTGATTATTTAAATTGATTTTCACATTGAAATATTTATCATAGACTTACTCAGTTGTAATGCACATAACTGCATGTGCCAAGACACTCACTGATCTGAGACTACTCTAGATCTGCTGTATAGTCAGCCCACATACTACCTCTGTTTGGTACCATCCAAGCGAATAGATATTTATCACTGAATGTATTTTGTAAGTGACCAACACGGACGTTTCTATTTATTTTCCTCCTCCTTTAGGGATATAGTGAAGTGCTTCAAACAAATCCAAAAAACAGATGCATTCTGTTGCTATAAGCCATGTGAAGAGTCACTGGTAATTCACAGCATTCTAATCTTCCGTATCAGGCCTTTAACTCATGTCCTTTCTGAGTGCAGAGACTTCGAGATTTTGATGAAACTAAGTTATACTCTTTCTCAGAAAGGAATTTAGAGAGGGAAGATAATTTGTCAAAGAACTTTACTAACAAAAGGAAAGTTTCCAATTTAATTTCCCTTCAGAAGAAAAATGTCAAGAGTCATTGTAAAGTCATTAATGTTCAGCTACAGAAATAAAGAGGCAAGTCTGATCACTGCCTCCAAATGCTTAAAAACAGAGACACTTCACCACTGTCACCCGACAGTAGCATATTTAAAGGGATGTGCCTTTTTCTCCTTAGCACTTGGGGCAGAGTGGCCCAAGGATGCCCAGAATATTGGAAGCCTGATCAGTAAGTGCCAGTATTCTTCCTGGCTGGGTATAATATTTCATTTTGTTTAGACTTCTTATTCCCCCTTTCCATGGATGTTGGAAATTTGGATGAATTTTATAATTCTACAGAGATGGCAAGATCACCAAGCCATTTCACAAAACTAGCTCTCTCCATTGCAAATTCAGAAATTGGTCATTTTGAAAATGAACTTTTTAAAGCTGTAAGACAATTACCTCTTTTTTAGCAATCCCTTTTCATCAAACACTGACATTTTCCAGACACTAAATGTTTAAAAGAAATACAAATCCTTTTCTCTTTAACTGGAAAGAGGCCAAAAACAAACAAAAAAAACCCACACAAACCAGGGCTTCCCAAAACATGTGTATGGCATCCATTTGCTAAGTAACAGACAGGGATATTTATTTTTTGGTGCCTAAAAATTAATATTCAGGGCCTGGACATTATTTAAGAAAGGCCATACTGAGTCAGACCAAAGGTCCATCAAGCTAAGTGTCCCGTCTTCTGACAGTGGCCAAAGCCATGTGCCCCAGAGGGAATGAACAGAACAGGTAATCATCAAGTGATCCATCCGCTGCTGCCCACTCCCAGACTCTGGCAAACAGAGGCTAGGGGCACCATCACTGCCCATCTTGGTTAATAGCCACTGATGGACTTATCTTTCATGAATTTATTTAGAGTGAGTATATGTTATAGCTATAAACTTACAGAAGCCGTGCTCTTCACCACATGTCCTACAATCACAACAACTCTTCCTTTGAAGCTCTGGAGTGTGGCAGTAGCAGGGCACTGGACGAGCTCTCCTTCCGCAGTGAATGCTGAGCCAAATGGAATGTTGATGCTGCCTGAAATGTGGCCGCGATTAAAGCTGACGGGCAACACAGTTAAGGGAAACATGAAAAAAGAAACTGGATACACCCACACCTGCTGTAAAGCACATAGGTCAGTGGGGCTGGGGTCTCTAAATGCTACCACAATATAAACAAATAAACCAGGAGTGAACCCAGCTCTCAGATTTGTATGTACGCACCACTCCCATTGAAGTCAATGTGACTTTCAATTTTAGCACAGAATTTGGATGGTACAGCTTTAACTCATAACTAAACAATGAACTTTTTTTGTATTTTTCTTTCTCTTCATTGCTAATGCCAAAGATCTATGTAAGTGAAACAAACTATCTAATTTATAAGTAGCTCCCGCCTCCTCCCCAACGTCTGATGTGACACAGGCTAATTTGTTCTTACTGGATTAGTATATATCAAGAACCTCATTTATTGTTTACCCATTCTGAAAACAACAGCTGCCACCTCACAGGAAAACTAATAGCATGAAGATTTATTTGCTGTTTAAAAAGTGACAGATGGAATCATTTTGAATTCTGCAGTGGTCAATGAGTACTTAGTTTCACATGAGGAAGCAGAGATTTATGCTCAGGGACACATCATTCTGTCTGTTTTATCAGCATGCAGCCTTGTAAAGGTTTAACTATGCTTAAACAGCCATGAAACTCTTCTGTGTAGAGCAACTACTTTGCCCTCACTACAGTAGTTAACCCTTTAGATATCAAGTACTATGAACTTTCCTCTAAAATCTTGAATACAGGGATATTCAGTCAAGCCGAGTAGCGTCTCACATTTCTGCATTGTTTTACGTTAGTTCTGCCATTCTGAAATTGCCCTCATTTAAACTTTAAGGTATGAAGTATGAACAAAATATCAGCTAACTAAAAATGGAAGAACATTTCCCAAACTGAAATTGAACTCAAAACAAGGGCAGATTTGATTTAAATCACTAGTCAGGTAATTGAAGCAGATATTTATAAAGTCATTGGGAGGTGAACTATCTCCAATTCAACAGGTTAATCATCAATATTTGGAGGATTTTCTTGCCATGCTGTATTAGGAGGAGAACATCACCAGACAGACGTTTACATTGTTTTATTTAACGAAAACAACAATGTTAAGTATTCTGGATTTTTTTCTTCAACAGCAAACATATAATATTTTAGCAAAACAAGCACATGTCCCTTGCTTCTCACATTTAGCTCCAGATTTCTTTTCCTTCTCTGGATCTATTCTGCTCCCAACAATCTTCTATTCATTGAACTTTCTGAAACTTTACACTTTTAGCAAGAGATAAGGGACTGACTCTGTGTACACAAATTTGCAGAAGGACAATAGAGTTGAGGTCTGTTATTTCTCACCTCTATATATTTATTTAAAAACATGTTTGCTGTTAACAAGCATGTTACCTCTGGAGACACAAATCCACAGTTTGAGAAATGCAAAACTAAGCATCTCTGATGGTATCTTCTAGACTGACCACTGAGTCCCACTGGGTAGATAGAAAGATCAACCTAAATAATCTACACAGAAGCCCATGGAACTACAAGATTAGGTCCCTAATCCATGAACTATTGGAAGTCATTTACAAAACTTTTCTTAAACATTATATGAATACATTGTGTCGTACTAGAGAATTAGCATTTATAATCCCTATTCCATGATGAGATATCTTTGAGCTATAATGTATCTTAATTAAAACTATCTTTAGATAAAATGTTTTTTGAGGGAAAAACCTATCAAAAAATCCAATTTAAATTAAAAAAATCTTTTTTTTTTTTTAAAAAGTCATTGATTTTTATCCACCCTGCTCAAAACTGCAGTTTGAAAGAGCTTGTTTAATTTATTATTTGCTTATTCTTAAAATTTTCACGAGCATCTGCATCTCTTAGTTTCAACAGAAACTTAAGCACTACAAGAAGGACCAATGAAATGTAGGACTGTTCTGGGGTTAATACACTGAACTGGAAATCAGATGATTGGGGTTCTATTCTTGGCTCCACTACCGACTAAATGAGAAGCATTTACTTCGTATACTTCAGTTTTCACATCTTTAAAATTGGGATATTATTTGCCTATTTCACAGAGGTTTTATGAGTGTTATTTAATATTTTAAAGTTTTTATAGGTTTTCAGACAAAAGGTGCTAGACAAATTCTTATTTACAACCTTATTAAAATCAAGAAATTCTGTGTATCGTATGGGACACCCATGAAAGGGTTAGTATGTAAAAGCCAACAACTCCTAGAAGTTGTTAGGTAAAATCTGGATGCACAAAAGGAGTTACATGCCTAAATCCCAGTTTTGGCACCACTATGATGCACAAAACCTCTGCTGAAGCTTGTAGGTACTTACCCTCAGTTTTTGTAGTACAAGTTCCCTAGCTACCTATGTTCCTGTCTCTGCTTCCTCTCTCTGGGTGTCCAGACATCTAAGTCAATGGAAGATAGGTGTTCAGCCACCTAAGTTGCCTGAAATGGTAGGTACAATCTGAGCATGCCTGCCAGATCAGTCCTCTCAGGGGAGTTCATACAAAACAGCTGGGGAGAAAAAGGAGAACCTTCCACATAAAACTTTTAGCCCAGTCATTAGGGTACTCATCTGGGATGTGGGAGAAACCTGGTTCAAGTCCCCACTTCATCTGAGGGAGAGAAGGGATTTCATCTGGTATCGTCTACCTTTCAGGTGAATGAATGCCTTAACTATTGGGCTATGAGATATTTTGGTGCTAATGTAACCAGTGAGTGGGCGACATTACACAATACCATATATCAAGCTGCTCTCGCCACCTTGAGTAGAGCAAAACAACGCCATCAAGATCAGTTTGATGAGAATGAAGCAGTAGTTCAACAGCTACTCACTAAAAAACATGAGATGTATAATCACATTTTTTATCCCATGTCCCTGTAGGCACAGTTTTAACATACAGGCATCTGTGTCATGATATCCAATCTTAGCTCAGAAACATGCAAGATCAATCATGGAATGCCAAGGCAGATGAAGGCTATGCTGATTGTCGGGAGCCCAAAGACTTCTATGCTGCCTCAAAAGATGCATATGTCCTACATACAGCACTACAGTCTCTTTGAAGAGTGCAGAGGGCCTAACACTGGTGACTGACAAAGGAGAAATCCTTCAGAGGTGGTGACAGCATTTCAGTGATCTTTTGAACATGCTGTCCAACATCACGGACAAGGCACCAATAAAAGCAATGGATCAGCCACCTTGTAATGACAACATGGATGCAGCCCCATCCTTTGGTTAAGTCAGCACTGCAATCAGTACCATGAAGAATTACAGAGCTTCCAGATCTGATGGCTTTCCTACAGAAATATTCAAGTTTGGAGCTGAGATCCTGCTGAGGTGACTACATGGACTATTTCTCAATATATGGAGCAATGAAGATTTACTGTAAGACTTCAAAGACTCTGCTTTGTCATCATATACAGAAGAAAGCTGAAAAGTCTGACAATGGCAACTATTACTCTCCATCACTGGAAAGGTTCTGACTAGAACACTCTTTGATTGTCTGCTATGCAAAATCACTAAATGCACGTTACTGGAGTTGCAATGTGATTTTAGGCCAACAGAAGGAATGGAAGACAAGATATTTGTAGCCTGCAAGAGAAATGCAGAGAACAACAACGTGACCTTTTACACTGTCTTTATTGAACTGACTAAAGCATCTGACACCATCAATAGACGTGGGTTTGGCGATTATTACATAAGTTTGGTTGTCTAGAAAAATTCACCAACATTCTGAGGCTATTTCATAACAGAATGCTCGTTTAAGTCTGCATAGATGGTGTTCTGTCTGACCCATTTCATGTCACTAAAGGTTTTAAGCAGGCTGCATAATTGGTCCACTCTTGTTTAATATCTTCTATACAGCAATGCTTGATTATGCTACAAGAGCCCAGAATGCCAGTATCAAAATAGGTTTCCAGTTCTCTGGAACAGGCTGCGATCTTCCACAAAGGTCTTCGGGCAGTTGTTCATGAGCTGCTGTGTGCCAATGACTCTGCTCTAGACCAGATACAATTGAATATGAATGGATTTGCAAAGTCTGTAAAAAGATATGGGCTTATATTCTGAAAAAGACAGAGGCCATGTATCAACCTGCACTAGGGTACCCTCCATGAAATCAAAAGTCACCATCAGAAACACACAGCTAAATGTTGTTACAGACTTCTGCTATCATGGTAGTATATTGTAGATTTATGTTAGTATAGACAAGGAACTGACAAATCATATCAGCAAAACCAATTCATCATTTGGTTGACTATCAGGAAGAGTTTGGTGGCAACATGGTATTAAACTTCAAACCAAGTCTATAAATCAGTTGTGCTGTCCAACTTACTGTATGGGTGTGAAACCTGGACCTGCTACAGGCATTATATTAAGCTTCTAGATAAGTTCCATTTACGACATCTGCATTCCAGACTCTGTATCAAATGGCAGAATAAAGTTACCAATAATGAAATTCTGGAATGTAGTCACTCCACAGGGATTGAAGCCAGGCTTGTCACAACACAGTTATGCTGGGCTGGTCATGTGCTGAGGATGGATGACACCAGGATGCCAAAGGAGTTGGAAAGCGAGCAATCACAAAGGAGGTGGCCAGAAGAAATGCTTCAAAAGACATACTGAAGCATAACTTGAAACAGCACGACATTGAGACTAACAGCTGTGAGTTATCAGCAACTGGAAGACCACACTGGCGAGCAGTAGTCAATGATGGGGTTACCCAGTTCAAGGTTAACTGTCGTATGAATCTTGAGGCACAGAGGCTGAGTTGTAAACAGTGGCAGATTCAACAAGCACAGACTATAATCCCTTCCTCAGCATCAAGCTATGCACTTCATGTGGAAAGGACTGTCACTTGCGCATCGGTCTTTTAAACCACAACTGTACTCATAACCCATAATACAGTCATCAGCATCATCTTCCATCACGAAAGACAACAACATGCCATGTTCCGATGTCTCTCTCTCTCTCTTTCTCAATCTCTTCTCTTAAAGCTGTTCCACTTTGGTTAAATAATCCAAGAGTTACTTGGGCTAGAGAGCGCAACCCAGCAATGACTTTATAGCCTGGTGGTTAGAGCTTTCACCCAGGATATAGGACACCCATGATACAGTCCTCTTGCTCCAAAGTCACAACAAACAACTCCTTTTATATATCCAGACCTAAATGTCCTGCTCCCAAGGTACAATAGTCTAATAAAGATTTTATGAACAGTTAATGAACATGAAAACCTGTGTGAAATCTTTTGGCTCCAATTAACAGAAAAACAACAACACTGAGCCATTCTTCCACTAGTTTGAATAAAATTATCAGAGAATTTACAACAGAAATGACTATTTGTGCATGTGAGCATGACAGATATCTTTTTTTCCCTAAGGTACAGGAGTAGGTTTGGGGGAGCACGGAAGTAAAAGCAGAATTTGCTTCAAAAGTATACCAGTCCCAAGTATGGAGATTAGTCACTATTTATGGCAGTACTTGTAGAAGGCTAGTAGACTGCAGGCTTTAATTACAAGAAGTTGCATTGGAAGGAGCTAAGAGTTAATCTTTTAAGATTAATACCGCAATACCTTTCTTAAATGTGATTAGTGTGAACAGTTCCAGTTTGATGACTATCACTGTTACATGATGGGAAAGCATTACAAAAAAACTTTTGAAAGATTAATGAGAGCAAGAACCCAATACCATTAATTACTGTCGTTTATTCGTGTCTAATTGGAAAGAAGAATCTCGCCCCCACCACAAACTGTACAAAAAGTTCTTATTCACAGCTCCATTGTAAATAGTACTAAGTAAGATAAAAGTTTAAAAATAGGACAGTTCTTTTAGATAGAACATGACTTTGCCCATATTGAGTATGCTAAGCTGCTCAATGCAACAACTGACCTAACCTTTAAATAGAATAAAATACATTTACTTAGAGTAATGACATTAGTATCTAACTATGCAGACTGTTTTTTCTTGTGGTTTGTATTTCTAATCTTAAGTGACCATCTTAACCATTCCAGTTCTTAGCTGATTACAAAGGCAGAGATTTTGTGAAAGGCTGAAAGACCATAAAGTACTTAGCTAGGACCTTCATAAAAGGAATGGAATACTGCCAGTATTTCTGTTAACATGTTTAATCAAAAGAGGCTACGACAGAACTGTTGGCTTTCTACTGCAATAGAGAACGCTAAGAGTACATTACCTTGTCATTACAAAGTTTTCTCTTGGTAAAATAATCTTGGAAGAAAGGGGTCACTAGATCTCACAATATGTACTTCATTACAATACAGCAATTCCTTAGTATCCAAGGACAGCCTTATAGTGAAGTTATGCTGGACACTGTTTAAAAAAATTTAATGAACAAGAAACCTGTTGAAAGTCCTCTGTTTCCCACCAAATCACATTAAAAGCTACTCTGCTCTTTCTTTCCTGTAAAACAATAAAGTTGTGTATGAAAGGGCATCATATGAGTGAAATATTAAAATAAATTACAAAATGGTTCTCTTATGGAGAGATTCTCTTATAATTGCGCATATTGAGATATTCTCTTATAAAACTCACAAAGCGGTATAGCATTTTTCTGAAGATAGGTAACAGTAATATATCACAGGAAATACAGTGATAATATACAGACTTTTTTGCATTGAGATGAAAATATTTGAAGGTTGAGTACCTCCCATCCCTGAGTGGATATACAATAGCATAGGTGAGGCACTCTTCTTCTTCGCATTTCACCTACATGTTCAGAATACCTGACAGTCAGTCAACTTCTTATGTATAATGTGTTCTCCGGGAGATATTGGGACATTCCCAGACAACAGGTCAACTAACTCAGTGGATTATTTTATTTCCAGTATGAGCTCACTTTTGAGCAAGGAGACTCCTCACTTCTTACAACCCTGGAGACTGATGTCTGTCTGCTATTTATCTACAGAATAGGTACAGCATGAGTAACTGCAGCTTCCCACACTGAACCACCCATTAATATGCCTCAGACGGACCAGAAAGATAGACCAGGGTCTTGGAACAGTGAGTCTGATAACAAGAGAACCACTTAGTGAAATTCGGATGAGGATTTATTATGAGAATAATAGCTACATTCTTTATGATAAAGAGTCTATTTCCTGTATAATAGCTCAAGTTTCTGCTGGCCTTCTAAATAACACGGTAGATAGAAAAGAGGACCAAATTAAAAGTCTTTCCTTTGACCTTTACTATGAATATAGCTTAAAAATTAACCTTAATTCTGTGAGGGGAAAAAAAGTCACTGAAGTTCGGACAATGAGTCAAATGATTCAGATACTTGAGCCTTTGACTAACTTGAAAATCAACTGATTCATGAAATTAATAAATACAAGGAAAAAATTACACTTCCATGCTTTGATCTTCTTTATTTTATCTAGACAGTAGATCGTGTTGAGCATTCAAGTTTCGGCATATTTCCAGTTATGCTTTGGAATAGTCTCCCAATTCTACCAAGCTCTGTTTTGCAGTAAAAAGTCTCAAATATTAAACACTGAGGAAAATACTTTTAGCACTGCTTCTTCCTAAGTTTATCATTCTCCTTAAAAGAAAGGATTTATCAAGCTGTAAACTCCTGAAAAAGCCAGTAACAAAGATTTTAAAAGATTAAGACATTTGATACGTATGTCATGGGACACTTTCTAGCAATCCTACTCTTCTAGATCACCATACTTGTGTAAAAGAAAGCTTATATAGGTATTCTATAGTTTAAAATTCACAGCTCTTTTCTCAGATGCATACAGCATGGTACATTTTGCATAGTACAGAATATATACTTGCAATATGTATTAATTCTGTGGATGTCTAAACTGCAATAAAATCTGCACTAACATTTTGTGACAAGTCATGTTACTGTGAGCTGTTTGCTGGTATACAAAAGAAGGAACTTTGGACCTGACCCTTTAACTGAGACATTACAGCCTGTTACCTAGAAAAATGAGGTACATATCCTTTAAAAGCAATAATCTGCATCAGCTTTACTGTTATGAAAGGAACTTTTTATAAAACGGTACATAAGTAATTACAAATAAATAATTATACTGTAAAATGCTGCCTAGGACATTAAGAGACTCACCTAACAATGTGTTGTGATCTATCCCACTTTTTGATGGAAACTGCTGACAGAGATATGCTCCTTGCTGAAAGAATCACATAACTGAAGAAAAGAAAGAAAAGAAAGAAAGAAAGAAACCCAACAAAAAAATCCTTGAAGTTGTATATGTTGAATTAAAAGCCATATTTGAAGGACATAATGAAAAATATATTGGGTACAGTCCTCAGCTGCACTGAGAAAACAGGTGGCTGTAGGCTGCCTTTATACCTTCCCTGATTGTGAGTCAGCTGGGTAGCTGAACAAGCCTCCCTGCATAAGTCAGAGCAGCCACAGGGCTACTTTAACTTATGCCAATTACAATACTCTCCTTAGGAATTTTTTTTCTAGATGAGGATTGGCAGAACACATCATATACCAACGCTTCCGCTTCCCCTCTAGCCCCGAAAAGCTCATCCCCTCTTTGCACACCCATTGCACCAATGGAGGGGAAGGAGTGGAGCACAGAGCTACTGATGTAAAACCAGCTATGCCAACTTTCCACCAGTCCAAGATTCTATCATGTCAGGAGAATCCTCAGGTGCCCCTGGCAGCTTTAACGTCACTGTGTGCTGCTCCAGTGGTACAAAGTGATCTCATTGGGATCGAGGATCCAGCCCACAGCCTGAGGAGCAAGAGAGACTAACTTATAGGGAAAGTTCTTTGCCCTCTTTTCCACAGAGAAAGTGTTTCCACTATCAACCCTACCTTCAGACTCTCTGCTGCATATCTATAGCTCTATTTAAAATATTTATCATGCCCAATTAAAATAGGTAGCAGTAGTGGTGAATGGGCCAATTTGAAGGATACTCTTCGCTATTACGGATGTCAACTACAAGTAGTTTTGGCTTGCTATTTTTGGTTTTCTTTGTAGGCGTTTTGAAGTGACTAGGTCCCGTCAGCTCACACAAGTCAATCAGATCTTCTGCTGAAATCCGCGGTGACATTTCTGCCTTCAGGTCATTCAACTGGATAGAGTCCCTAGACTTTAAAGAGAGAAAAATAAAATCTTTACAATGATGTAACTATTTATTTGTGGTGTTACTGTAGCTGTTGGTCCCTGGTTGTTAGAGGGACAAAGTGTGTAAGGTTAATATCTTCTATTGGTCCAACTTCTGTTGGTGAAAGAGATGAGCTTTCGAGCTTACAAAGACCTGAAGAAAATCTCTATGCAAGCTTGAAAGCTTTTCTCTTTCATTAACAAAAGTTGCTGCAAAAAAAGATATAACCTCACCTACCTAGTTTCTCACTTAACTGTTTAGGCATTATCCAGCATTCATTGCAACTTCTGCTTTATATGATTATCCTAAATATAAAAGTGAAATTTTGCATAGAAACATTCCTTTCTTGTAACTACAGACAAGTTTGAGATAAGCCATATAGCACTGTATCTAGAACTTTTCAAATTATTCCTTGTAGATAGCTCTATTTTCTGTTTGAAAATTATCCATAAATAGATTTTTTATGAACATGTCATTTACAATTGTTTAAGGAATAGCTTGAGAAAACAAATTTTCACCTGTTCTTGGTTCATGAAGTGTTCACATCTGATGAAGCGAGCTGTAGCTCATGAAAGCTTATGCTCAAATAAATTGGTTAGTCTCTAAGGTGCCACAAGTACTCCTTTTCTTTTTGCGAATACAGACTAACACGGCTGTTACTCTGAATACTGATAAGATGTTCTCCTTCACTCTGGCCACTTTATGCAAGGTAAAGAGGCCCTAAAAGCCTTGGGACTCTCCAGTGGAGGACTTTCCCAGTTTAAAAACTGATGTAGACAGCCACAAGTTGTCCTTCAAGGATCCCCTTGAAAGCCCTCATGTAGAGGACATGTCAGGAATGGGATGGATGTGTAGTGAGTGGGGAGGATATTCTGGGCAGCAGGAGGGCCCATAGATCAACTAGGAAACCCACCATAATTTAGACTGTTCCATGGAGCTGTCTAAATTACGCCAGAGGCTACTCCAGTCCCCAGAGGATGCAAAGATGACTTAAAGCTACCTTAACCTCCCCTTAGCTGTGAGTTCTGTCCTGCATCTTTGAGGTGCAGCACAGAATCTCTCCAAGTGCCCATTCACTATTTATTATTCCCCCACTGAACCATACTATTTGTCAAATAAGTCACTTGGTATTGTTTCTGGATGAGCTAAGCTTTATAAAAGTTATTTGGGAACACTTAGCTAATTTATTGTGGTGACACAGAAATACTCTATTATTTGCTTAACAGCCTTTCCATTGTGAATGTTCTCACAAATATTCACAAGCACTAGAATCCATGGTGCTTTTGCTTTTTATTATTGTGAAAAAACATGTAATTGAGCCCGCACACACAAAAAAAGAAAATAATGCATCCTGAATCTCAGAAAAGTGAATCAGTGCATCTTATTCACAAATATATTGATAATTGATGATGAATACAAAACCACTAAATTATAGCCGAGTTTATGTACAGTGAATTTCAGTGACAATTACAAAATGCAGAAAGCTGGGCCACAAAGTGTGGTAGAGCTTTCCCAGCCATAATCCCTATTTATAATTGTGAAATTGCTGAATTTTTAAGAAGTTAACTTTAAAACAGCTCCTCACTGTAGAAGAACCACCTCTACCCAATCCAACACATTCCACCAAACCTCCCCCCGCCACAAAAACAACACCATGACAAACAGATATACTTTGCAGAGTGCTCAAAAGGCCAGGAAACTCAGGCTCTGTAAGAGTGATGCAGGGACGTGAATTCCAGTCATGCAAACTCATTGAGAATGTTCAGTTACTAACACCCTGGTGTTTAAATCTAGGGACTGTTGAAAATCCCAGCTGATCTCATGAGAGATGGTAACATACCCAAGGACTTAAAATAGTCGAATGCATTATACCCACCATGTTATCATCTCTAAACAGGACTGAGCCAAAGTGAGTTAGATCATTTTCACCAGTAACCCCTCTATGCAGAGCAATTTTGCCTCAGCAGCTAATGGAACTCTATGGGGAAGTCTCAATACTTCAGCTTCAAATGTTACCAGCTTTTCAAAGCACCCATACCGAGGCAAACATTAATTTTTTCTACATTTAGAAAATCCAGCACAGGACATGTGGTTCAGAGGCTTCAATGCACCACTGCATTGTGCTTTACTGTAGTCTGCAGAAGTAGCATGTACCTACCACCACTTTGTCCAGCTTGTTTCATTGCCTAGTAATGAGGTGTCTGATTTGCATAATATTTTATCCTAGCAGTAAAGAGTTAATGAAGTCAGTCACCAATGGACAAAGGCTAAATTCAGCTCCATTGTGCCAAAATGTAGCCCTGCTGTATGTGACTCCAGTGGAGCTTTTCTTGCTTACACCAGGGCTGAATTTGTCTCTGTGCAACTGTTGTGCTCCTACTGTGTTTGAGGTCAAACACAGGCAAAAGTTGTTTATAACTTCTGAGTGTTCAGCTGTTTCCAGTGAATTATTCTGGCTTGTCTGGAGATGAATCTGTATGGGATAGCTGGGAACTGCTACAGTGAGCATCTTCTCGAAGCTGTTCAGACTACTGTTTTGGTGACTGTTACTGGTGGAATACTTTTTCTGTGTAAATTAAAAGGTAGCTATTTTGTTTAGAAAATCCAAACGTGTGCTTTGCAATTCTTCCATACCCAACAAAGATGCTTGGGCCACTTCTCCCCAGTGCAGGTATTACTCCCTTTTACATTACTGGACATTATAAGCAGATTAAACAGTAAATACAGCCCAGATGTAAAATACAAAATAGAAAAATAAAAAATTTAAAAAGTGTTCCTACATTACTGGTGAATTTTACTGGATTGATTTTAAGAGTTAAATATAGAAAGTGCTGTTTAAAAGCAGGATTATTCTAAGAGTATCAGGGGGCTGAATTTTATGCTTAGAGAAAAACAGAACCATAGTTCATAGGATTATTTTTGCCATCTAGTCTCTTGTATATATGTAGGAAATGTTCATACCGATTTTCAGTACCTAGCTTATCATTTGCTTTGCAATTTTCACTTCTCAATGAGGAAACAGTAGTGTTAGCAATCAGGAGAGCTGTAGCTCATGAAAGCTTATGCTCAAATAAATTGGTTAGTCTCTAAGGTGCCACAAGTACTCCTTTTCTTATTGAGGCACTTGTAATCAGAGTATTAAATAGAGCTGAGAAGAAGATGGTTTTCCTGTCCCATGAATATTTTGAAGATATCAAAACATTTTCCCATCTCAAATTGGGATGAAAAGTCAAAATCTTGACAATTTTTGCAAATCAAAAATCCGATAAAAAATTTGCTCTGGTTCATTCAAAACAATTTCAAAACATTTCATTTTGGTTTTGATCTTCTCTCTTTTTTTAAGCTTTAAGTCTAAATTCACTAAAACGTCAAAATAAAAAGTAATTTAAACTCAGAAAAATGAAATTTATTCCCCCCCAAAATTTCAAGTCAGATTTGTCAAAACCATCAACTGTTTTGCAAACAGTTTCAGTTCTTATGAATCAACATTTTCCAGCAAAAAAAACCCAGTGCAATGAAAAATTAGTGATCAAGTCTAGTGTTAATTAACTCAAGTAATTACTGCTAGCGCTAGCCCTTGCTTCAGTGGTGCATTGTAAACATGTGCCAGCTTCCATTGATATAGCAGAACCTCAAAGATATGAACACCAGAGTTACAGACAGACCTATCAACTGGACACCATGTGACACCAGAAGTAACCAATCAGGCAGCAGCAGGGACCCCCCCACCCCAAAAAAAAAAAAGAAAGAAAGAAAAAGCAAATACTGTACTGTGCCTGTATTGAATCTTAAAGGTAGGCACATCTGGGCTGCATGTCCCTACATGCAGGGCAGCCATTTACAGCTAGGATGTGAAGACACTGGGGCTTCCAGCCCAAGGCAGCTGGAGTTGGCAGAGCAGGAGCAGCGCTGGGGTCAGTGCTGCTTTCACACACACACACCCACCCACCCACCCCGCCGAAATGGGGATGCGCTGTTTTACCCCCTTCCCCAGGCCAGGAGGGGGACAAGGTTACAAACTCAGTCTGAAAGAAGCTGCCAGTGCTGAGGAGCGAGCAGAGCTGCTGCTGGACCTTGGCCTGGAGTGTCAGCTGCTGGAGCCCAAATTGCGCTTTGTTCTGAGTTACAAACATTTTAGAAAAAGAACAGGAGTACTTGTGACACCTTAGAGACTAACAAATTTATTAGAGCATAAGCTTTCGTGAGCTACAGCCCACTTCATCGGATGCATAGAATGGAACATATAGTAAGAAGAAATATATATACAATCAGATAAGTTGGAAGTTGCCATACAAACTGTGAGAGGCTAATTAGTTAAGATGAGCTATTATCAGCAGGAGAAAAAAAACTTTCGCAGTGATAATCAAGATGGCCCATTTAGACAGTTGACAAGAAGGTGTGAAAATACTTAACTTTAGGGAAATAGATTCTATATGTGTAATGATCCAGCCACTCCGAGTCTCTATTCAAACCCAAGTTAATGGTATCTAGTTTGCATATTAATTCAAGCTCAGCAGTTTCTGGTTGGAGTCTGTTTTTGAAGCTTTTCTGTTGCAAAATTGCCACCCTTAAAGCCATGAAAGCTTATGCTCTAATGACTTTGTTAGTCTCTAAGGTGCTACAAGTACTCCTGTTCTTTTTGCGAATACAGACTAACACGGCTGCTACTCTGAAACATTTTAGAGTTACAGACAACTCTAAATTCCCGAGGTGTCTGTAACTCTGAGGTTCTACTGTATTATTGATTTCCCACTCAAATTGTAGTTTATGATCTTCTGTACAGTTTTGCTACTAACTAGGAAAAGAATTACATGAATGTGCTGGAGAAACAGTAAAGGCAAAATTAAGCTACACAACAAAGGAATATAGTGGTGTGGTACAGTATACCTCCAAAAACAGTCCTTAGGCAACCTATGTACAATTACACTTACCTTTGCTATGATCAGGGAATCAAAAGGTATTCATAATTATAGACAGCATCTACTGGACTAACGAGACCATGCTAAATTACTACACGGTTTTTTCTGGTCTCTCTGTTACAGTCTGCAGAACACAATGACTTAGAAATCTGCAGTCTCTATTATGAGATATACTCAGCGTGCAGGATTTTTTTACCCCAGTGAAAATAATAAAGGACACTTTATGACAAAAAGACACCCCTGAGTTTCTAAATACTGTACTGTTAATTTAAGTACAATAGAATACTCAAACATGAAAGAGTATTGTAACCTTAATTCAAGCACCCAAGTATCTTTGCATTAGAACAGTTTTTAATTATATGACCACATACTATTCCCTCCCCCCCACCAAGATACCTGCCTAATTCAGTGCACAGGATGGATGCACACAGGGGAAGAATTAAGGTTGAACTGGCAACCTTAAAAGTGGCATTTCCTATGCTTGTATAATAGAAGTCATAATCATCAAAATTCTACATTATCCCCAAAGGGTAAACAGTAAACAAGTGCTCCATAAGTAAGACTATGGCTACACTATGAGCTAGGGATGCCATATCCCTGCTCACATACATATACTCGTGCAAGCACTCAGTGAGCTACCAGGAGAACAAATAGCCTTGTAGCCACAGTAGCATGGGTAGCAGCAGTGGAAGCATGGCTGAGCTGTGTTCAGTACATATTCAGTGGTTTCAGGAGAGTTTGTATTTGACCCGACTCAGCTGTGCCTCCGCTGCCACTGCCTGGGCTACCCATCTATTTGTATTCAAGCTAGCTTGATGAGAGCTACCCTACACAAGCAGGGAAACCATATTCCTAGCTCACAGTGTAGACATAGCCTAAGAAATCATCTCCAGTTAACAGCTGAGTAACCACTAACATAACTGCAACTCAATTAAAATAAATATCCTAAGTGGCGTTAGCCACCTGTAAAGTTCATTACTATCTTTCTTATGATTCCTTCTCTTCCTTTTCTGATCTAGGATACCCAATTTCCATCTGTACTGTATGATGTCCCAGAATATCAAGGTGTGGCCCGTAATTCATGCACAGTTTTGCAGGAAATAGAACTGTTGAATCAATTCCTTCATTTACAACTGTTTTAATTAAAGTCATTTCTTCTTTCAAAGACTGTGTTAATGAAAATACAATTGGAAAAAGGAACAGCTCTACTCTTCATATATAAAACTGGTGTTTTTTTGGAGGTGGGGAGGGGGTTGGCTACCTTTAAAAGTTTGTCTGTATCTGCTAATGCCTGCATACTTCTCATTCACAGAGAAAGATTCTTCATGGAGATTCTCTAAAAAAACTGTCAACATATAAAGCACTTTTCTCTAAATTTATGTCTAGAACTTGAGTTTACAACGTCTCAAGGAGTCTACCAAGTCTGTTCAGTTCTTCTTCTCAGGTATTTCCTGTATATGTTTTGTATCACTTCCACTCCTCAGGGCACTGTAGGTGTGAGAGAGCAATATGGGCACAGAGCCCTCACTCCAAAGACTATTGCTCACAGCTAAAAAATAGGTTTACTCTCAAGCTTGATTTTCTGCTTGGGACAGTCCAACCAAAATCTTTATACTCTTTTCTGCACACTAAATATAGTTTCACATCTTCCACAATCTGCTGTGACAGCAGTGATATTTGGTTTTAACTAGAGCTCCACCTGATTATCATCATCATTTATTTGCATGACCATAACGTCTACCGGCCCTACTCAGGGGCCAAGATCCACGTGCTCGGCTCTGTACAAACAGAACAAAAAGATGGTCCCTGCTCCAAAGCACTTATAATTTAAGAGCATGTCTAAACGAAGCATAAGTGTGAGGCAAGCTGTGGTGTAAATCTGCAGTGCACTTACATGCTGCACTAACTGTCCATGTGGACCGTGCTGCTGCACCCTGAATGTTTGAAACAGCAGTATGCAAATCACACTGGGGAACTTTCAGAGTGCAGCAGCACGGTCCACATGGACAGTTAGAGTGCACAGCATGCTGGAGTACTGTAGATTTGCTATGTGCTAATTTGCTGTTTAGACATGCCCTAAATCTATGGCAAGCAACAACCAATATAGAAAGGCAGACAGAGAAGTTCATGGAAAAAATAAGACTGTATTGGTCAGTATAACAGGCAGTGGTATTAGTGCACCAGCAGCATAACCATTGTCATATTTATTGTAGGCATCATGGAAAAGGAAAGTTTTAAGGAGGGATTTGAATGAAGGTAATGAGGTGGCTTTGCGGATATTTATGGGGAGCTCCTCCCAAGCACAAGGGGTCTGAGAGAAAATATGCTTGTCTGAAAATTTAACAAATGGGTGATAGAGACTGCTATGATTGACCAATTGGAGGCAGGAATTGACCTCTTGATGCTGAATGAGACACAGCAAGTAGCTTGGGGATTGGCTGTGAAGGACCTTGATAATGAAGACAAGTTGCTTATGTTTGATGTGATAGAAGGGGGAGCCAATGACAGGACAAAAAAGAGAGGGGTGACTGTGCTAGGCTAGTAGAATAATCTTTTCAGCAGCATTCTGAATGAATATGAGCGGTGCAAAATTGCATTTGTCAAGGCCAGAGAAAAGGATGTTGCTGTAATTGAGACATGAGACAACAAGAGCCTGGCTGAGCATTTTAGCTGTGTGGATACATAGGAAAGGCCTTATCTTAGAGATGTGATGCAGAAAGAATCTTCAAGATTTAGACATAGCCTGATATAAGGACTTGGATACCCAAGTCGAAGATGATGCCCACATTATGGGCCAGAGTGACAGGCAGGATGGTGGTGCTGTTCACAATGACTGAGAAAGAAGGTGCAGAGGAGGTCTCAGGAGGAAGATTAAGAGCACCGCTAGAGCCATGTTTAGCTTAGGCTGACAGCTAGACTTTTAGACAGAATTCTTAACTGTACCCAGTGATTGGCCTCATTCCTCGTTTAGGTCTTTTGGTGGTGTCATAGCTAGGCACCAGTTTCCAGCTGTGGGGGAGGGGAGAGAGAGACCATTTGAAAATAAGCCTCCAGAAAGATTACTTGTCCTCTCAGCAGCAATTTGTGATCACCGGACATTTTAAATTCATTTAAAAAACCCACCAAGCTGTGAATATAAAACAGCTCCCAATTAAGAGCCTGATTCAGCCAGGTACTTAAGCATTTGTCTAACGTTAAGCTGCAAATAGTCCCATGGACATCCTTGGGACTACTTACATACTTAAAGTTAAAACATGTACTTGCTGAATCAATGCCTACTTAAAAAAAAAAAAAAACAATAGAAAGTGAGAGCTGAAAGAAGCCACTAGGCTACAAACTGCAGCTCTAAGGGCAGTAAGGCTCATTGGCAGGCAGGTGTAAAAAAAGAAGGGGTCCAATAGACCAGGACACCTAGGAGAAAAAATTAACAAATACAGTCCAAATAGCATAGGAGGATGCATTTATAACTTACTCTCTTCTGTTACCCTTCTGATATGACCTATTTAGGGTTTTCCATACTGCATACAGAGAAAAATTACCAGAAAAACTGTTTTTAAAAAATAATGAAAAGTAATGACACATCCACTCCCAGTCTTTATTCAAGCCTAAATTAATTGAATCCAGTTTGCAAATTAATTCCAATTCAGCAGTCTCTCATTGGAATCTGTTTTTGAAGTTTTTTTGTTGAAGAATTGCCACTACATGCATCCGATGAAGTGAGCTGTAGTTCACGAAAGCTTATGCTCAAATAAATTGGTTAGTCTCTAAGGTGCCACAAGTACTCCTTTTCTTTTTGCGGATACAGACTAACACGGCTGCCACTCTGAAAAGCGAGCAGAACGTTGTTGTAAAAGCTCTATCTACTGTCTTTCATTTTTCTGAGCAACGTTGTTTAATTCATCCCTATATTTTGGTTGCAGTTTGCTGTCTGCTAGTTTTGACCTTTAAACACATCTTTTTAAATAACTATAACCCACAACTCTGTGTGTGCGTGCATGCGGCTTTTTAATGCATACCCTGATATTGCTCACAGACAACAGATTCTTAAAAAGAAAAGGAGTACTTGTGGCACCTGAGAGACTAACCAATTTATTTGAGCATGAGCTTTCGTGAGCTACAGCTCACTTCATCGGATGCATACCGTGGAAACTGCAGCAGACTTTATATACATACAGAGATCATAAAACAATACCTCCTCCCACCCCACTGTCCTGCTGGTAATAGCTTATCTAAAGTGATCATCAAGTTGGGCCATTTCCAGCACAAATCCAGGTTTTCTCACCCTCCACCCCCCCACACACAAACTCACTCTCCTGCTGGTAATACCTCACCTTACCTGATCACTCTTGTTACAGAGTATATGGTAACACCCATTGTTTCATGTTCTCTGTGTATATAAATCTCCCCACTGTATTTTCCACTGGATGCATCCGATGAAGTGAGCTGTAGCTCACGAAAGCTTATGCTCAAATAAATTTATTAGTCTCTAAGGTGCCACAAGTACTCCTTTTCGTTCTGTTCTTGGTAGTGACCTTACTGCCTGAGCTGGGAAACGCTTGCAAATCACTGACTATCCTGTCCTTTTCTTTAAAAGTCCTTTCAAATCTGCTCCTAGTTACACTGTAGTAAAATTTCTGAACTTTTAATTTTCCCGTATCCTAACGTTAGTGTGGAATCTCATTTTAGAAAATTCACCTATGAGAAGTTGTTCACCAGGGAAGGTTGCTTAACAGACAGCACGATTTAGAAAAAAGATTTATATGGGCTGGCTTTAGAAGTCTACTCTCATCCTATGTGTTTCCTTGACTACCCCCTAAATCCTTTAAATTAGAGCACTTGTTCTTCTCACCCCATTAGCTTTTAAACAGGACTGGGAATTACTAAGCTGAATGCATTTACTGCTCTTAATAAAAAGGAGGCATTAGGAATTTTAATGTTTTTAATATTAGAAATTAAAGCTACATAAATATTCTGAAATTAGAAGTTGAGCTTCAGAAAGATTAAAGAGCTCTAGCACCGGTAGGCCACACAATCAGAACTTCCATCTCAATTTCCATTAAGCCGTAATTTCCGATTCGCATTTCATCCTGGCTTTCACATGCAGATACACCCTTTATGGAAAAGAAATTAAGTTTTTCTGATTCTGCTGGACCTGCACTTAGCAGTTCCATCTGATAATAGCTCTTGCATTTAGCTGAGTTTTGGTCCAGGAAACAGAATGGCTTAAAATAGGCTGCAGGTTTTTTGCTTTTTGTTTTTAAATGAACATGGCATTCCTTATCACATTAAAAAAAAAAAAAGCCTTTTTTAAACAAAGGTATTTCAGCATTGAATTAAATCAGCAGTTCTCAACCTGGGGGTCAGGGCTTCAAAGTGGGTCGCGACCCCTTTTTAATGGGGTCACCAGGGCTGGCGTTAGACTTTCTGTGGCCTGGGGCCGAAGCCCCACCGCCCGGGACCAAAGATGAAGCCTGAGGACTTCAGCTCTGGATGGCGGGGCTCAGGTTATAGGCTTTGGGTCAGGGTTTGGGCTTTGCCTCCCCTCCACCCACAGGGCGGTAGGGCTCAGGCTTCCATCCTACCCTCCCGGAGTCGTGTGGTAATTTTTGTTGTTAAAAGGGGGTCATGATGCAATGAAGTTTGAGAACCCCTGAATTAAATCAATTTCTATGTAAGCAAGGGACCAAGTACGATTTTTTGCATAATTTCAAATGCCTTAGGAACCGTGTGTTCTGCTGAAGGTGGCATTCCACACAATCTATTTAACTGTGCAATACCTATGTGTCTATGTTCAGAAACGAAAGACAATTACTTTTAAAGTTGAGATAAACTTATACCATGTTTTTAGCCAAGTAGATTTCCTAGAGCTTGATCTGATAATTGCTTTTTATTTCACCCAGGAAACAAGAAAGCAGAAGACCATAAGCAACTACGAATATACTGTAAACTGGAAAACACTGCTGCAGACCAATGATGACTCTTACTACAAAGATGTCACTGACCATACCAGTTGCGTCCCTCTCATTTAACATATACAAAACCAAAGAAGGCTCCCTTACCATGCATGATGCTTTACACCTAAATGTAACAGGCTTTAAAACAAGTTAGAGCCCCCCTGTACTCGGTGCTGTACAAACACACAGTATATGACAGCACCTTCTCTGAAGGGTTCACAATCTAAACAGACAAGACCTAACAGGTGTGTGAAATAATAAGGAGACAGGGGAGACGGAGGACAGGGGGTGGAGTGGTAAAGCACAGACTAGCTATATTCACAGCAAAATGCCAATCAGCACCAGTCAGTCATCATAATCACAATTCACCACTGTCACATAACAGAGTATAAGCGGTGTGACCTAGTGGTCAGAACTGGAGTCTGGCCTAGCAAAACCAAATGACAAAGAACCAAAGACATGGGCAGGAGATAAGTCAATGGTTGGAGTCAGGAGTTCTAAGGAAGGTAGCAACTAGGGCTGGAGCGCGAGCAGGCACAACTTGGAACAAGGGCTGGTGCAGGAAGATGGTCTGGCACAGCTGCAGGTACGGAATGCATTGAGCAGCCACTGTACGGTCATTGCTGCAAGGCTTAAGTGACCTGTTGGCCCTTTTTTCCCTGATCAGGGAGCACAGCCATTTAGTGAGGGTTTATTAGGCCCAGCCAAGTACGCTGGTTTGCTAGGCGACTGGGCCCAGAGCCAGCTGACTTCCTGTCAACTTATCTAGATATTATCAGATGGCAGTTTTCTGTATACATCACAGGTGAAGTCAGTCTTAAGGATGAGAAGGTGGTAGCTTTATGCATTTTGCCTCTATCCCAAAAAGAGCTTTACACATTCTAAACTCTCTTCAACAACTACTTGGATGTTGCTACTGCATATTATTCAAACGAATTCAAAATCTGTAGTCTCTATAATTAGGCAGGCATAGTCTGCTAAGAACTTCTGCAAGGGGTAGTGGGCCCTTACTAATAATGTCCTTTTTGTTTATAAACAAAATACTTTTAATATTACAAACTGATGGCCTTGAAATTGTAAAGTGCTTTACCAGCATACCACCGCTGAAGATGTTCATGCTTAAGTCCACTATTAATGACATTAGGGAAGGGGAGGTAAGTTAAATCAGAAAAACAAGAAAAGGATGTCTGGCAGAAGGGACAAGGAGAAAAAGTAAATTGTTAAAGATGAGTCTTAGAAAAACACTTTCATGTTATTCTCTCATATTCAATCAAGAATGCACAGATCTTATAAAATGGTAAACAACACACACACTTTTCACAATATACAAAGCATAAACAAACTCTGCCATTTTGCCAGAACTCCTTGTTACCAAGCAAATCCACCTCTTTCTCCTTGGAATAAAAAAATTGAATGATTCGGCTGATTTTGCACAGCAGAAAGGAAAATACTCCACTATATGCTGGGTGGGCATGCTGCAAAGTCTCATTTACTGCTGGTTCAGTAAAAGGTTAAATACCTCTCCCTACCACTGTGGGAAACCATTTTAAATTATAAAACTTAGCTGCAGTCTAGCTGTGTCTTAAACACACAAAGCACAGGTTAATGTAAATCAACTCAATGGGAAACCGTGCAAGTGACGAAACTGGAATGAAGTGACAACTTCCTCTTGCACTTTCAACCAGTGACTAATTTCTTACATTGCTGGATACTGTTTCCTTTGGAAATTATAAGTAATTAGACTTATTAGCAAGTTATGCTACTTAGCTTTAGGAAAGAAATGTTCCTGGAAGAATACTTGTTTTGTTAAGTAGTTTTAAATTGTTGTTTTATATCCCACTTAAAAAAACTGTATTAGCATGAACAAAAATTCCCCCCTCCAATTATGACCAGTTCCATTTGGCAGATATTTATTTTTTCTGGGGTTCTAATAGAGTCCCTTCTATTTTATGGATAAGCATTAGCAACATCAGCACAGCTTTGGAAAGTGTGTTAGCTGCTACTAGGGCCTGCTGAAAGACAACAATACACTGTTTATGTCCTACATTAGCAGTGACAAATTTAAATATTTTTCAGTAAAGTATTTAGGATCCATACTTCATCTGCAGGATTCTCAAAGTTTAAAAATATGGTTATAATCAGAAAAGGTAATCAAAATGATATCCGTGCTCCACATTTATCCTCTCTGTGACTTTGATATATTTTCTCAATTTACAAATTAGGGTCTCAATACTATGAACTTTTACACATATGAATAGTTCCATTAATGTCAACGGAATTACGTGCATGTACAAAGTTAAGCATGTGCATAAGTATTTGCATGATTAGGCCCCCAACCAAGATTTTTCTGACTACGTTTATTGCAAGCTCAGCCTGGAATCTGAAAACCAAGCAGGGTTCTTTCTTCCACTTACATTGCCATCCAAAGTACAGAACTTTAGTTGATAACGTTGCCAGATGAGATGGAGATGTGAAAATATAGCTTCCTTTTTCACAGCTTGACTCACTCTAGAATGTTCACAGCAGTAATAGTGTATTGCTAGTGTATTAAAAGGACATGAATGCGATAAGATAGACCTTGTCTACACCACAGAAATTTTGTAAAAATTGCCCACCATTCTTAACACCAATTTAGATCCTTCAACGTTAGAACCCCTATTCCAGACATGCTTTGGTTGCTACTGGTGTTTTAAGTCCCTTGTCATCTAGCTCTGCTTGTGGAAGTCTAATTGACAGCATGCTTCAAACACCAGTGGCTGCTGGTGGAGATATACTGGTATTACTATTGGCTAAAATAGGGAGAAGATTGATGCAGAAACAGTGTTACTTTCACAGTACTGCTTTTTAAATCATCACAAAATTTTAAGGCATAGTAAATATGATCAAAATAATTTCAATCAAAAACAAAGCAGGTTAAATCATGGATAGTTCAGCCACCAAAAGACAAAGTGTCAATTAAGGACCTGTGTATTCAACATCATTAATAATACCATGGCTTCTTTCTATCACAGGTACACAGTTACAAGAGATTGGCACTGGTGTGGTGTATCAATCCAACCTTACCTTGGCTCACAAGCTCTACAGTTTGGATGGGTTTCCTTCTTCCCACACTGCCTTTGGATATTATGCAATATTGATTAAAATATCCTGTTTATTATTAGAGGACTGTTAGTCAGGGAGGTGGTGGAACCTCCTTCCTTAGATATTTTTAAGGTCAGGCTTGACAAAGCCCTGGCTAGGATGATTTAGTTGGGGATTGGTCCTGCTTTGAGCAGGGGGTTGGACTAGATGACCGCCTGAGGTCCCTTCCAATCCTGATATTCTATGATTCTATGATTTGAGAGTAGTGATCAGCTGTAGTTAGAAAAATGGAAGTTGTAGGTAGGGAAGAACTGTATTTATTTATTTGATAATCCAGATACATCAGTCTGGAAACCCTGCCAATTATCTTGAGTGAGTTTGTTGCTAAAGCACATTAGACTGTTTTGATCCCTTATAAACTAACTGCTATAAAACTCTTCAGTAGTTATAACCAAATGGTTATACTGCAGAGTTCAGGAATGATCACGTCCCTCGATCTGCTGGCAATGCCCATACTTATACAGCCCAAAATGCCATTGGCCTTCTTGGCAACAAGGGCACACTGTTGACTCATACCCAGCTTCTCGTCCACTGTAACCCCTAGGTCCTTTTCTGCAGAACTGCTGCCGAGCCATTCGGTCCCTAGCCTGTAGCGGTGCATGGGATTCTTCCGTCCTAAGTGCAGGACTCTGTACTTGTCCTTGTTGAACCTCATCAGATTTCTTTTGGCCCAATCCTCTAATTTGTCTAGGGCCCTCTGTATCCTATCCCTACCCTCCAGCATATTTACCTCTCCTCCCAGTTTAGTGTCATCTGCAAACTTGCTGAGGGTGCAATCTACACCATCCTCCAGATCATTTATGAAGATATTGAACAAAACTGGCCCCAGGACTGACCCTTGGGGCACTCCACTTGATACCGGCTGCCAACTAGACATGGAGCCATTGATCACTACCCGTTGAGCTCGACAATCTAGCCAACTTTCTATCCACCTTACAGTCCATTCATCCAGCCCATACTTCTTTAACTTGCTGGCAAGAATACTGTGGGAGACAGTGTCAAAAGCTTTGCTCAAGTCAAGGAACAACAAGTCCACCGCTTTCCTCTCATCCACAGAGCCAGTTATCTCGTCATAGAAGGCAATTAGATTAGTCAGGCATGACTTGCCCTTGGTGAATCCATGCTGACTGTTCCTGATCACTTTCCTCTCCTCTAAGTGCTTCAGAATTGATTCCTTGAGGACCTGCTCCATGATTTTTCCAGGGACTGAGGTGAGGCTGACTAGCCTGTAGTTCACAGGATCCTCCTTCTTCCCTTTTTTTAAAGATGGGCACTACATTAGCCTTTTTCCAGTCGTCCGGGACCTCCCCCGATCGACATGAGTTTTCAAAGATAACGGCCAATGGCTCTGCAATCACATCCGCCAACTCCTTTAGCACTCTCGGATGCAGCGCATCCAGCCCCATGGACTTGTGCTCCTCCAGCTTTTCTAAATAATCCCGAACCACTTCTTTCTCCACAGAGAGCTGGTCACCTCCTCCCTATGCTGTGCTGCCCAGGGCAGTAGTCTGGGACCTGACCTTGTTCTTGAAGACAGAGGCAAAGAAAGCATTGAGTACATTAGCTTTTTCCACATCCTCTGTCACTAGGTTGCCTCCCTCATTCAGTAAGGGGCCCACACTTTCTTTGACTTTCTTCTTGTTGCTAACATACCTGAAAACCCTTCTTGTTACTCTTAACATCCTGAAAATCTATTTAGCTTTAAGGAAGCAGTGGAAGTCCCATTTGTTTGAGACATTTTAAATTAGAGACTGTAAATATAGCCTAAGGACCCATTCTGCAATGGCAGGAGAAGGACCTGGTTGACCCAGTAGATTTTTCCTAACCTGATTTTTACGAAGAGCTTCTATCCTGGGATACTTGGAACCAGAGTGATCTATTGATTCACTCCCATCTAGCATGGTATGCAGTGCATGCTCTCTCTATTACCACATGTAATAATATAACAAGTGTAACAATTCAAGTGTAAAAACTCAATCATTACAGAGTGCTCATTAGAGGTTTAAAAAGATAAAAGGATGGTCCTAATAAGCGGAAGTATTGTTTCTCATATTCAGAAAAAGATTTTTTTAAAACACTACAAATTAAAATTCCAAGTTTGGTTAAGAGAGTTTTCTGTGTTGTCCCTGTCACAGTTTGCTGTGGGTTGCTAGAGAAAAATTTTTATTGGCCCAATCAAGGGATTACTTGTAATGCAGTAATCCCCAAACTACGGTAATAGAAATGTATATCTCACAACCTCATGTTTGTATATGGTGCTAGTAAAGCCTCGAGAGTAAAGACTGTTCAACATTTTCCATTTTAAGACACTGTTTTCATTTACTTATAACTTAGTAAAACTTCACCATTCAGGACAAAGTTTTCCATGCTGGATGTCTGCCTCAGGCTAACTTATTTTTTTTAAATTCCAGAAAAACATGCTCAGGGGTTTCTCAGAATGAGGTTGCGGAGGGGAGGGGGGAGAAATACATTGCTTTGCCCATGTTAACCAATTTTTACAACCGTTTTGTTGAGAAGCTCTAATGCCTTCATGCATTTGAGCAGGGAGTTGAAATTTGGAAGGAGGGTTGCCCTGGTCTCAGGGGTGCTGCAAGAATTTTCATAGTGGGGGGCGCTGCTGATGGAAACCATATATTTAGTGTTTGTTATTACTACTTCAAGAAAGGGGTTGCGGAAGCCCCCAGTACCCGTAGTTCTAGCACCACTGCCTGCTGTTGCGGGATGTGCCTTTTACTATTCCTGTGAAAATATGCCTACATTTGGCCAAGTTATAAACCCCTGAAAATCTCAGCTGCCATGTGTTTAGCAGAGACTGGTTAGCGATTGACAGCTAAATTCTCTGAAGATTCCATCTGCACTGAGCATGCCTAATCCTGGGGGTACAGGGGATAAGCAGGACTTTCCTTGCAATTTCTTGACTGCACAAGGCTAGCTGTGGCATCAAGCAAAGAAATTGAGAACTGGGAGACTGTATCTTCCATGCTCTCAGTGCTCCTCCTGCTGGCACTTAGACACCAAGCAGGAGAAAGCAGAAAAAGCCTGACTCAAACGCAGGGAGGGGTGAGGAGCCAAGTCCAGGACTCAGAGCCATAGGATGCTGGAAATGGAATCTGGAGCGGAGGCTGGATGAGGGGAGGACTGGGACAAGAGAAGGGTGGAACTGAGACAAGGGGACAGAGAGGTTGCAGGGTGCACAGGAACGGAGACATGGAGCCTGGGGAAAGGGGCACATTGGGGGGATGGGAGAAATGAAACCCTATTGTTCTTTTAGTGTAGGGTGGTTTTATTTATTTATTATATTATACATATTATCCCACATATTACCCAACTTCAACTGTTTGCTCCACCACACCTTTATTATGTCTTTACAACACTAGCTATATCTAGGACAGGAATCTAGGTCTTCACTAAAATGACCCCCAAAATCTAGTGATGATACGCTGCATACGAGAAAATTATTCCAGGCTGATTTGGGGGTGGGGGGAGGGGTGTGTGTGTGTTTTTTATACAGTTATTAGGACTCTGAAAGCCATTTTCCCATGTCACCTTACACAGAAAAAACTGTTACTGTTAATCTCCAATATTTTACTATGCTATCGGTACACAACAGAAAGTAACAAAATGGACCAGGTCTGTTTTTGGAAACAAACTTGGCTTACCAGAAGTAGAGCAAAGCTGAAGGCAAATTCTATAACCAATTCCAATCTTAAAGCATATTTTTAGCACACCCAGTGGATTTACTCAGTGAATTATTTCTGAACTAAAACGAAACCTAATAGGCACTGTGGTGCTCTTCTCGTTTTCCTTTTGTAGACACAGACTACTATTTTTATGATAAAAATATGGCCTCTTTAATCAAATATGAAATAAAACTGTCATACTCAGGAAACTGCGCCACACACACATATTAGCTGCCAAAAGATTTATTTCTAGTAGTGATGTCTCTCAAAGAAATAGCCAGGGTTAATGCTCAAATGTAAGAAACGTGTATTCCTTAAACAACTATGCATCCAGTTCTGAATCTGGCACTTCCAACAGGCTTACACAAGTATGCTATCTGTTGGTTCCCATGGGCATATTTTCTTATGTGATGTTCATGACATATTTCTAACTGTTCTTTTAAAACAAATGTCAGAGAAAAAAAAAATCACACTATTTTCAGTGTTTCACGGTTTGTTGTACAATACCTGTGGATGGAGAGTAACATGAAATAAAGTTATACACTGTAGTGCAAAAAGCACTAAACAATTATTTAGTAAGTCGTTATCAAAAGTAATGCACTTTAAAAAAAATTAATTTTGTAATTAAACAATATGTCAGAATGGAGAACGTGCCCAACAGCTATTAGTCAAAGGATTACACAGCTAACACTACCAAGTTATTTGATTTCAGGACAAGAACCTCTAATTATTTTTCTTCTTAATGTGTCTCAGGCTTTAATGATGAACATTTTCAGTTCTAAGAGAAACAAGTAGAATTTATTGCTGCAAAAACAAGGGATAGATAAGAAGCATACAAAGCTGTTTGGACATCTTCAGAGAGTTATAGCATTAGAAGATGCCATAGAGAAACAATTCACTCTAACTGGCAAGTCCAGTCCAAGATATGCCACAGAATGACTTTTGCTTACGACAAACCTACTACTTGCTTGGTCAAGAAAGCAGAAAGGAGACTACCTTCCTTCTACCAACCCAGCTAAAACGTCTGCAGGATCTTGATCCAGTTGCAGTGGTACACAGTGAGATCCACACAGCGTCATATCACCAAGAGGGGACATAAGATAATTAATCTAGCAATTGGGCACCAGCTGGGAAACAGATCATCCAGTAATTAGCAGCTAGTCAACGAGCATTAACCAAGATAAATGGCAAAAACCACCCTTGTCATTTAGCAGAGCCCACAAGCTAAACTATACCTGTGACCATAATTAAAATTCAGTGTGCATGGGCATGCAATTTATTGGCCAGAGAGATTTTTTGGATTCTGGAAAGCTTTTCTAACATCCTGATACTATATTTTCTTGTGCTGCATGTGGTCAGAGACTGTCATCGCTGTGGTAACCAGCTACGACCAAATTACACAGGAAGCTCGGAGAATGACATAACCCATTCAGCTCAACCATGATGAATATTTTTATTTTAGTTCTTTCAATATTTGCCATCAACATTTCTTGGCTGTGCATGTTTAATGCACGTTTAATGTATTATTACAGACCTGATCCTTCATTTCTCCAGCATACAACTCCTTCCTTCAATGAGTTCCAGGCATGGGAGGAGAGAAAGATTAGGTCCCATATTTTTATTCTCCACTATACCAGTTACTGTTTGTTCCTTCTCTTCCTTGAAATCCTGCAAAATGAAACCCTGAAGCAGAGGGGAAGGAGGCCAGGAGGTGGAGCATCCAGAAGGACACACAGCTCAAGTAGCTCCAGTTACTGAAGAAGGTGGAGTAACCCCTCCTTCTCTGAGTAGTGTTCCAATGGGTAGTCCACTTCACCAAACTCCTGAGCAGTATGCCTGGAGAGAAGAAGGGGCTTCTGAGTGGATCTAACACTGAAGAGAGATTACTACATTGCCAACCACAGTGTCTGATCTGGAAGTATGAACCAAACCATAATGCTTGGAGGAATTGTGTACTGAGGTCCAGGCTGCAGCTTTACAAATTTCAGAAACTAGAATATCTTTCAATAGTGCCACAGAAGTAGATTGGGATCTTGTAGAAATGGGCTAGTACTCTAGAAGGAGGTTGAATGTTGGGAGCCTCATAAGAAGAGACAATACACGCACTGTGAGAGTCTGGAGTGGAAACTGTGGCTCATTTGGATCTGTTTGCAAATGAAACAAGACAGTCTGGGAGATTTTCTAAATGGTTGGTTCTGACAAAATAGAAGGTTAACACTCTTCTGACATATAAGGAATGGAGGCAGCTTCCTCCTTGGTCTGGTACAGGTTCGGGGTGGAAAAAAGACCTGGAAGGTGATTAATCGGATTAATTGAGAAAATACTTGAGAGGTAAAAAACTAAGGATGTGTTTGCAACAAAACTTCTTCTCTGAAGAATACTGTAGAGAGAGAATTAAAGCTCACATTTTACCAATTCTTTTAGCAAAAGGGAGAGCCACCAAGAAAGCCATCTTCATAGACAAGTGAAAGTATGGAAGAGGTAGCCAATGAAGGGAGCAGTCATAAGGCAATTAAGGACCAAGTTTAAATCCATTACAGGGGCGGTATCTCTAATCTAAGGGAAAAAGTTGGTCAACCCTTTGATGAATTTTGCTGTCATGGGGTGGGCAAACACTGAGAATCCCTCTACAGATGAATGAAAGGCTGTAATAGCCACTGCATGAACCCTGATAGAACTCATGAAAAGATTTGACATTTTTAATTCCAACAAATAATCAAGAACCATGGAGAGGGAAGAATGAACAGGCAAAAACGGTAAAAAGACATACCAAGGGAAAAATCATTTTCATTTCTGAAGGTGTTTCACATAAATACCTTCTTACAGGTTAATATTACCTGTCGTACTTCTGCCAAACACAAAATCTCTATCCCTGAGAACCACTGAGGAGCCTTTGACTCAGAGCATGCTCAGGTTGGGATGGAGTGTCTGACTGGAATTCTGCAACAGCAGATGGGGAATGGTTGGGAGGAGTAAAGTTCATCAAGAAGCAAGATAAATCAGGTAAAGGTCTCAGGCAAATCGATGCAGTTAGAAGGAACCTGACTTTGTCCTGCTTGATCTTGTTTAAGAGGAGGGGTGTGGGTGGATATATGTAGAGGAGGCCCTGTGTCCAAGAATCCAAGGACTAAAGACCCAGTCTTCCCTTCAAGCAGAATTTCTTGAACTTTCTGTTGGAAGAAGTCCATTTCTGGGAACCTCAAAGTTAGAAATGTCTGTCTGATAGTCAAGTTCCCGCTCATAATCTTGAGAGAAGTGCTGACTCAAATTGTCAGCCATGGTAGTATGAATGCCTGGAAGTTAAGAGACTGAGATGAAGATGTGGATGGCTATACACCAGTTCCATAGTTTTATTATTTGGCACTGAGGGATGGAGATCTCACTCCCCCTGGTGGTTTATGTAAAACATGCAGGCTATGTTCACGATCATGATTTTTACAGATTAGCCTCTGAAGAGTGGAAGAAAGTCTAGACAGGTGTTCCAGACTGCTCTTAATTCCAGGAGGCTGACGCAGAGATGTCCATTTGCCCTGAATGATTGTGGAGGGGCGGGGGGGCAGGTGCACTCACCATCCCATAAAGGATGCATCTGAAGTTATGGTGACAGAGTCGATTGGTTGAACAGAATTTCTGCACACACTTTGGATAGGTTCTTCCACTAATTGCATGAGTCCAGAACCCAATGAGGGTCAGAAACCATCCCGTCCACACTGTGTGCGTTCTGGGTATAAACTGTTTTTAGCTGTCCATGGAAACAGTGCAGATGTAACCTAAAGGTACATGCTGCCATGTACCCTAGCAGTTGGAGGCAATTCTTTAAAAATGTCTGTGGACTTATTTGAATCTTTATAATATCGTAAACCTATTCGAAGAAAGGTAAGCCCTGGCTTTTATGTCATCTAGAGAGGCCCCTAAAAACAGTCAGTCTGTTGAAGTGGACTTTTCAAAAGTGAGTTGAAGACCTAATCTGTCGAACAGGGACATAACTGTCTTCGCTGCAGAACAAACTTAATTGTAAGACCAGCCTTTGCAAATCAATCATTACAGTATGGAAAGACTATTATCCCCACACAATGAAGGTAGGTGGCTCCTACTGCCAGGACCTTTAAGAGTACATTTGGGGAGGCAGATAGGTCAAAAGGAAGCACTTAGATACTGAAAGTGGTCCTGACCGACTGTGATGTGGAGAAACCTTTTGTGAGAGGGGTGAACTGTGATGTGAAAAATATACGTCCTGAAGGTCAAGGGCCGAGAACCGATCACTGTAATCTAATGATAGAATTACCGCTGCGAGAGTCACCATCCTGAATTTCTGTGATTTCACAAAGGTGTTCAGGAGTCTAAGATCTAAAATCGATCTCCATTCCCTGTTCTTTTTTGGAACCAGACAATACTTGAAAAGAAACCATTCCCTCTGCGCTGGACTGGAACTGGTTGTGTGGTCCCTATGCTTAGGAAAGGGATGAATTCATGTCTCAGCAAGTCTGTGAGATGCGTCCCTGAAACGGGACAGGGTTAGGAGATAGGATGGGGAGATGGAGGTAAAATGGATGGAGTAACCGGATGTTATAAGCTCCAACGTGTTGTATATCGACAACATGTTCCCATGCTGGTCAAAAATGGGAAAGCTTATCTATGAAGGTAGTGCAGCTGAAGCTACTGGACATGGGGAAGTTCTGGACCCTCGACCCAGCCATCAAAATAGTCATTTGGTTGAAGATGACAGTTGGGTAGTGTTGTTAGTTGTGGTAGGAGGTTTCTTCTTCTGATATCTCAGCCTCTTTCTAGGTGGTTCTGTAAATCTATGATAGTTAGAAAATTGGGCTAGTCAGGGTCTCTGCACTCTACTAAATTTCCTTTTATTTGCAGGCATATATATTCCAAGAGACCGGAGTGTGGCCGTGGGATCTTTTTAAAGGATATACAAATTTGTCCGTGGAGTCTGAAAAGAATTCATCAAAAGGGAGATCGTCTGCAGTATATCGGACCTCCCAAGCAAAACTGGACATCTGCAGATGCTCAACGCATGCAACCACAGTGGAGACTGACTGAGCCATAGCATTAGCTGCATCTAGGGAGGTCTGCAATGAGGTTCTTGCTGAAAGCTGACCTTTGGCTACGATGGCCTTGAGCAGTTCTCAATGTTCCCAAGGAAGATGTTCAATAAAGCTGTTGGAATCCGCCATAATTGGTGTGACTGTGCTTTGTCATTAGAATTTGACAATTCGTGATCCTGAACTGCAGGGTTCCTGAAAACTCTTACGACCTAACAGATTGAGTCACTTCAGTTCTGATTGTAAGGCGTAGACTTCGCATGGTGTTGGCTGCCACACTCATTGACTGCCTCCACAACTAAAGAATTTGGTGGTGGATGGGGAAAACAAAAACTGCCCACTTAAATGGAAGGGGAGCCATGGCAAGAGTCTTCCAGACGGTAGTGGCAGTTTCCAGTAATAAAATAACTAATTCACTGGTAACACTACTTGTGCAGAAAGCATCAAGTATATATGCTTTCTCAGCTCCTAAACCTGCTTAAGTCATCTACGAAAGTAGGTAATGGAGGCTTTATAGCCTCATCTGGCTATGACAATGAGATATTTGCTTAACGTTTCACCTCTTCGTGATCCTTTTGTGATGCCTTGTTCCTCAAAATTTTCTTCCTGAGGCTGAGGCTGTTGAGAAGTGAAGGAACAGGCAAATGTCTTTCTCTGCTCCCTACAGGAGTAGCTAGGAGCTCTCAAGAGCTGCTGGCAATAAGCAAGCCACAATTCTCAATGTGGCCACTGAGGGGAACCATAAGGTACAGAAGGTGGCATCCAGCATTGCTTAAACCAACGAGAAGGTGCACAAAATTGTTTCTCCCTTGGAAATTTCTTTTCTGGGTAGGTGACAGAAGAGACATCCCTTTTGTGGTACACAGAGATCCCTGGACAGAAATCTGAGAATCAGAGGAATCATCTTCAACACAGACCACAGGTGGGGCAGACAATATGAGTTAAGATGACTGCCTGCCCCACGTGATAAGTACCAGGGACCTGAGAGGTACTGGAGAAAGATGAGGTCTCGGTGAGCCACTATATTTCAGTACCAGCAAATGTTTGATACCATTACAGATGAAGACTATAGCTCATCTGAAACAAAGATGTGTCTGGAGTATCTGAACTCTTGCAGTACTGGAGCATACTTGAGCTGAGGTTAAAGGCTCCGCAATTTGCATAGAAACCAAGGGTGCTGACTGCTTTGGTTGATCTGCTCTGAAAGATGGTGCTGGTGCCAAGTACACTGCTTGGATGGAACATGTCTGATGTTGACGGTTTCTGGGGCATCAGTTTAAGTATCATGGGTAGTTCAGAGGGGTCCAGAGATGGCACCAGTTTTTTAAGGGCAGAGTGCTTAGAATCGCTGGTGGAGCAATCATATTTAGTTTGCACTAACAATGGATTGGATACCGAAGTATGCTTGGTACTGTGGCTCCTGGGGAATGTGCCTCAATGGTACCTGAGGTCTCCAAAATTATTTTTTTTTTTAAAAAGGCTCTCGGGTGGGAGATCTAGAACTTCTCTTCCTTGGAGACTTTTAGTTCCCTTTGGTGCCCTCCTCTTGCAAAGATCTCGGTGAGCAGAACCTGGTATTGGATGGAGCACTGAAGTACATTCAAAAGCCATTGTATAGGTTCCTCTGAACCTGGATCAGAGGCTGGCCTCAGGGCTTGCTCCCTCATGAGGGGTCTAAATTTGATTTTCCTGTTTTTTCTAGATCTGCTTTTAAAAGATGTGCACATGTTACACTATTAGGTATGTGGGTCTCTTTCAAACAGTGGAGGCACCTAGAACATCCATCACTAACTGAAATGAACTCCTGGCAGGTGGCAGCTCTTCAAGCCTGGGGATCCTGGCATATCATGGTGACGGCAATGACAACAGCCCCCAAGAAGAGAGGTGGGGAAGGAAGAGGTGTCTGAAAGGGGAAAAAAGGTCACCTTTAGTCAAATAAAAGACCCACAAACCAATAAAATAACTAAACAACACTAAAAGGCTAAGCTGTACCTAAGCTGAAAGTAGGCTTGGTAGATACTCCATCTGAGGCCATATTGCATCCTCTTGAAAGGGAACACATTTCTCTCTCCTTTTTAGATAATATCTCAGTAGAAACATGTTTTATGGCTGAAAGAGTAAAAGATTAAGCTACATATTTGGGACGTCTAGGGAGGAGGTAGGTTTCTGAGCCTTCTAAAGCAGCTGCAATTATATGTCACTAACAAGAAAGTTAAGTAAGGGTAAAAAACAGGTTTAATTTTACCAGCTGATAGTTTGGGGAGAAAAATACTTACCCGGGGCAAACACTTCTAATTTTATTGGTAACCAAAGTACTGTAACATTCTGACATATACTATGCAAATATTTGGATAGTCAATAAAAAGCACTCAAGAGACCAAGTCAAGCAGCTTAAAGAAAAATACAAATACATGGCGAGACAGTCAGTGTTTAGAATTAAACACTGAAATTTTAAAAGTCATAATAAAGCCTGTGTTTTTTCCATCAAGGGTGCCATTTTCCATCTGTTCCCACTCCTAAACACCCAACCTCAAAAGATAAATGTCATTATGAAACTGGAGACCAGGTTAGTGGAGAAACAAGCATACTGCAGAAGTAGTGCCTTGTTTCAGGGAGTGGAAAGGCAGTTAGGAGGGGTCATGAGAAATTTGCTTGTAAGAGCTAGATTTGCAATACATTGGATTTTCTGAAATCCACTACTGATTGTGCTGTACACTGAAGATTAGAATCTGGCCCCATTACTGGCAATGGCAGCAAATTCTCCCTGGCAGCAAATCTTATTACGAAAGGTAGGTGAGGAAGTCAAAGGAAAGATGGCCCTAGGATTAAGAGAACAACAACATTACTTTGTACTTACATATACCTTTCATCTAAAGATCTCAAAGAACTTTTAGAAACATTACTTGAAGACTAACATGACTCCTGCTGGCCAGTGACAGACTAAATTGGTTTCAGGAGTCTAAACTCCCCAGGTGCCCCTTATGATCACTAGACACACTAACTTCCATACCCGCATGACTGGAAGTCTGCCAAAAAACTACAGTACATAAAAATGAACATGTTTATAGACTACACCTTCCTATTGAATAGCTCCCTCATGGTACAATTGTCCACATTATTCATATTCTCATAATCATTAAAACAACTGAGTATATTCATAAGTCTTTACCATGTTAGAATGTACAGGTAAACTAGTATGCTGCAGTAGTACCTGGAAAGCCTGATTTCCCTTCAGTTTCAGAAGGGACACAGCCCTCACACTGAAGCACTCCACATAAAATACAACATGTGTTAGGAGGGAGAAGGAAAATAAAAACAACAAAAAGGAAAGCAGCTGAAACTACAATACTAATTTTTTCTCTTTTGTGTTACATAGCATAAACATTTGCTTAACTCCTTGGCACTGGTAGATTGGATGAGTCTATTGCTGGCTTCAGGGGAAATACAGCTCATGGCATGAAAAGAATTATATAAAAATAAGAGAGTTCCAATATAAATCTAGTATAATCCAGAGTCCTTTAGGGGTGTGAAAGGAATTGTGGAGCAACATCAAAGAGGCTTTTCTGATAAAACCAGTACTTTGGCTCAGACAGTGGAACTTTTTTCGAGGTTAAGAAAAATATCTTACCAGACTATTTCACACATGCCTACTGTTCTCTTAGTTTTGGATCTCCTTGTGCTGACTGACCACAGGCAAGCAAAAGCTGTCTATATGGACAAGCCCTCTGCAAAGAAGGCCCTTGTTCACTTACTACCAGAGGGAACAGTTTTAAAAAAGCTATTATAATCTCTTTGCATCCCTCCATTGGCTTCCCCTTCTCTTTCGCATTAAACACCCGCAACTTGTCTTCAGTTTCAGGGGTCTTCAAGGCTCATCTATCCCTACCTTACCTATCATCTCTCATTCACTACGGAGAGGTCAACTCCTGCCTTCAATTGGCCAAGGATGCCAGCCTCCATCTCTCACTTGTTACATTTTCAAACAAGCACCATCAGGGGAAACTCCCATCACGCTCAGGGGGACTCCTGTAACCATCCAGAAAGCTACCTCATCATCTCCTTGAAATCCCTCAACACTCTGCTTTGTCATGATGCCTATAAAAAGCTTGACAACAGTGAGGCTGCAAGTGTGTTTTGACCACTGCCTTTCATGCTGACAAATGACTCATTGCTTTCTTGTACTCCCAGGTGTGTCTGTATCCCTGTGTTGTCTCTTGTTAGGATATAGATATTCAGGCCTGTCTGTAAAGGCCTGTACTTTAAGAATTTAGGTGTATTCTTATCACTTGGCTAGTTAGAGGTATAAAAGAAAGAATCAAAATCACTGTCTGCAAGTGTAAGGTCCTTCTCTTACTGTGACAGTCTGAAGCCCTGTTCTTAGGCTAAGGCCTTTGGGTAAGCGACAGAGGCAGCCATAAGCTGGGAAGCGACGGGTCACATTCTCACATTCCAAAGTAGTCACATTGAAAGAAGGTGCTATTGGGCTGTTAGGAATACAATGCTGTCCTGATAGTGCCTATCATCTCCAGAGAAAGGGAAGTGCCTAGAAGATGTAAAAGAAAATTGAGGTTGATAGTTTTCTGACTGGTAAGAACTCACTTATCAATAGACACAGCTGGGAAACTCTTATGTCTTTATAGATGTAGTTGTGAAATCCTCACTTCTGTATTGTTTTGTCATTATAGTTCCCATTTTGCTATTGTTTATTGGCATGGTCTCTGTCTGGTTCTGTGATTGTTTCTGTCTGCTGTATAATTAATTTTGCTGGGTGTAAACTAATTAAGGTGGTGGGGTATAATTGGTTAGCTAATCATGTTACAATATGTTAGGATTGGTTAGTTAAATTTCAGTAGAATGATTGGTTAAGGTATAGCTAAGAATATTACTATATAAATTAGGGGCAAACAGGAAGTAAGTTGGGATTCGAAAATAAGGAAAAAGGAACTTGTATTGAAGCTTGCTGGAAGTTCACCCCAATAAACATTGAATTGTTTGCACCTTCGGACTTCGGGTGTTGTTGCTCTCTGTTCATGCGAGAAGGACCAGGGAAGTGGGAGAGTGAAGGAATAAGCTCTCTAACATCTCTTACCTTATATTTCAATTGTAAGCTCTCTGGAGCCAGGACCCTTTTTGTTCTGTGTTTGTACAGCACCTAGCAGAATAGAGTTCTGGTCCATGTCTAGGTAATACAAATAAATGTATGCTAGATGTTGCAATAATACAAATCATAATTTAACAACAAATGTGGTTCAGTGGTTTAAGCACTGGATGGGGAATCAAGTAGTCCCAATATCTGGTCATGGCTTTAACAATAGCGTTCTCTGTGGCCTTGAGCAAGTTACAAGCTCTATGCCTTGGCTTCCCCCTTCTGTAAAACACAGAATGGAAAATTCCTTACACAATAATTTCCTTTCTGCTAGCAGCATCCCCCACAATTCTGTTATGTCCGGGCTGCTCCCCAACACACTGAAGTTTCCAGAAGTGGATCAAAGCTGCAGCACAGTGTTTGCTGGCCATGTCTCCTTTGTCGCCAGATGAGTCATTCCAAAGCCGGGTGAAACTTGTAGAAATAGATTTACATCATCAAATGCCAACTTATTAACCACGTACAGCAGGCAATTGTCTTTATTTGGACATTACTATGCAAAGCTGACCCCTTGGCTTAAGAGCCATGCAGGCTGGGTAGAATTGTGGGAGATGCTACTAGCAGAAAGGAAATTATCTGGTACAAAATTTTCCATTCTGCAGCCCAGCGTCTGCCACAACTCTGTTATGTCTGGGAAGTAGTAAGCAGTGAAACAGAAGTAGGGAGGGATAAGGAAAAAGTAAATAGAATGAGCTAGAAAAGGAATCCCACCCACTAATGTTAGTCAAAAGGCAATACTGGGCCACCACCTGTAGCACCTTCCTGCCAAAGAAGGCCTCTGCAAATGACGATCTCCACTTTATAGTGTCTGATAAACATGTTAGTCGATGCCCATGTGGTGCTCTGCATATCTCCGTGGTGGAAGCACTTGCTTGTTCATCCCATGAGGTTTCTATAGATGATCTGGACTGTGCTTTGATTTCTTCTGGAACAGGGATGCTTGATACCCTTATAGGCGCCCAGGATGCACAGTGTGAGCCACATAGCAATGGATAGCTTGAAAGCTTCAAGTCCTTGACACTTTGGATGAAAGGAGACAGTGTGTCTGCCCTTCTTGTGGATTCTGTATGTTTAGTGCAATTCTTTAGTGCTCCTCTGATGCTCAAGTTGTATCACGGCTTCTTGGCCGGATGCTGTGGCCTGGGACAGAACAAGGGAAGAATAATCTCCTGAGAGGCATGGAAAAAAGAGTGAACTTTGGGGAGAAATGATTGTGGAGTTCCCAGCACCACTTCGGCATTGTGGAACATGCATGGAGGACGTTGCCACCCCTGACACTCGCTTTGCAAATGTAATGGTGACCAGAAAACAAGTTTGGTTGGAGGGACAGAATGCCGATATTGAAGTCAGAGGTTCAAAAGGGTGAATTGTTAAGGCTTTCAACACCAGTGATTAAGTGAGATATACCCAGATCATCCTGGCAAGTGACATACACCCATACATACACTGCAGGGAAAGATGAAAAACAAGCTCATTGCCAATCTGATGTGCAGGGAAATGTCTTCCCAACCCCCATAGAGTGATCTGTTAGATCCTCAGCATGTGAGCAAGAACCAGCCAGACAAGAGCCTGAGAAAGAATGCTTACCTCAGAGCCCCTCTCAGACACTGTCTCATCTCCAGCCATAGCCATCCCTAAAGCTTCAGACGGAGGGGACAAACAGAATTAAATGGAGCAGGGAATCCCTTCCTGACTCCAGCAGGTGGCCAGCTGAAGCTCTGAAGCATGAGCTTTTAGGACCATAAGACAAACCAGAAGTGAGCTTGCAGGGTTGCTGAGCTCTGTCTGCCCTCTACTATCACAGGCAACCTAGTCATACAAGCAAACTCATACATTTATCCTGCTCTCTCTCAAAACTAAATTACGTATTTTGCCCCCACAACACCTACTGGGAGACTGTTCAAGAACTTCACCTCTGAAGATTAGAAAATTATTCATGGCCAGTTTATATCCATTTATTCTTCATCCTTCCTGGTATTTACCCTCCCTAATGTATTAACAGAGAACAATCATATCTCCTTGCAGACTTCTTTTTACTAGCCTAAACAAGCCAGTCTCTTTCAATGTCCTTTCCTAAGACAGGCCCAAAAAATTGTCAGGACACTCTCCCATATGGTTCAAGACATTCCCCCACCCCCATCTAGCCATAAGGAAAGGGAAAAGTGTCTGCAACCCCTCAGATTGGAAACAAATGTGCTACAGGAACATTTTTATTATAACAATTACATTGATGTGAAAATTACTGAAATGATCGTAACTATGTACACTATGGATAAACATACTGGACAAAGCCTTGCATGAGAATACAGCTCTGTCAGTGAACAGTAGACACTTGAGGTGAAAAAATTCAAAAGAAAACCTTCTCAAAAATAAAAGGGGTCAGATCATTGCCATCTCAGAAAAGAGAAAAGGACAGTTAGGATAACATTTTCTTTGGATTCAGAGTAACAGCCGTGTTAGTCTGTATTCGCAAAAAGAAAAGGAGTACTTGTGGCACCTTAGAGACTAACCAATTTATTTGAGCATGAGCTTTCATGAGCTACAGCTTTCTTTGGAGATGCAAGTCTCTACATCCTTTATTTTTGGGAAGCAACCAGTTGTGGTTAATGAACAGAGAGCAAAAAAGAGATTGTGTCTAGCAGAATAGGGAAGGGGGACACAGGTTATCTGCACATTACTGCAAATTACTGAGTCCTGGACATTGAGTATGTAGTGTTTTAAGAATGTTGGGCCTTGAAGGTCTTCGAGACTATTCAGTCCAGGATATCATAACTGATCTGGAAGAGTACATGCTGTGTCAGAAGGTCCCTTAGCCTTATACATCTCCCTGACACAATTACATATCCATTTGGAAATAGAACCCTAGTGAATTCTTTCCTCTGTTTCCGCTGGAAGCTTATCAATAAGTCAGTAGTTTTTCCAAATTGTTCAGTTTTGTTGAAGTACAGTACATCTCCAGTGTCTGGCCAATGCCCAAAGTATGCCATTTGTGTTTCTTCTTGGAGTTTGTGTTTGAGTAAAAGGTAGAAGTCTTATAACATGTGAAATAACTGCTCCAGGTAGTTAATTTTTCCATGTTTCTCAGTACTATTTTACCTTAATGGAAAATAAAATATTCAAGTTAAATGGATAAAGACCCTGTCTTTAAAACCCTTGTAGCTCAAGTGAGGACCACTAACATGGCCACCTTGATATTTCAGAAATAAAGAGATACCATCCTTAGGAGCTCATATATATTACAGGCAAGTGCCCAAAACACACTGATGTGACTCCACAGCCAAATACTTCATGACCTGAGCAGGGGATGAATTCTTCAACTTAAAGAAGCAGATCCCACGACTATGATATGCTAAGCACTCTTCCATCTCAGAGCAGAGGACTGACCAAAATGCAGAAATGTGGACTTTTAAAGTAGTGCTGCCAGGCCTAGGGAAAAAACAGTTTGAAGAAACTGTAAACCTACTGGTATTTGAACCCTAATCTCAACTGTAGCCTTAATAACTATAATGAGAAATAAGCAGCTGGAGCTCCTGTTATTAAGTTAAGATATTACTGTGAAAGATTATAGTCCACAAGGGCTAAGCCAATGTGTTGCTCCTCTTCAGTTTTATATTTAGCTTTTCACTTTTGTAAAGAGATTATAGAAGTTCCATCCTTCATTTTTGTATTACAATGTAAAACAAAAATATTGAAATATTTGTGCTTGTCAGAGGATGATACTGAGGTTGAAAAACCTATTTGCGATAGTAAGGTACATTTAAGCCACACACTTTATTGCCTTGACTTCTGAATGGTTAAGAAAGAACAGATGGAAGCAACTCTAATGGCCTAACATAACTTACTGAATAATAATGTACTTTGTGTAAGCAACTGCAATGCCAGCTCTGCAAAAATTCTGATTCAAGATGTGATACAAATTCAAATTATTTTAAAATCTTTTGCAAAACTCAACAGGAGATTTGAGCATTTGCTGAAGAAGGAAAGTTTAAAATAGCCCGATGTCCTTAATCTAAGGTGGCATATTTGACAATGAAATAACTATCAGGCTAGAGTAAGAGAAGCTACAAGGGAACATCTGGAAATTATTTTTGCCAAGCAAAATTGCTACAGAATACAAATCTATTCTTTGTGAAAAAATGTAACAGAAAACACAGGGACTCATTCACACACTATTACCCAAGATCTGCTCACTTACAAGATTTGAACAGCAACTGTAACGTGACATGCCAGATGGAAAAAGCAATCAAAAGTGACCACAGCCTGTCTTGCATTAGTGCAAAGTTTCCTGACCCTCTCAAGGAAACTTTACTCCCTTCACTATTCTTCTTCAGTAGCAAGAGCTTGCTCATAGTCCTGCAGACAGGCCCTTGATAATACTCTGTTATGGAAATAAAACGCTTACAGAGCCGAAAGAGTGGAGATGGGGTAGGAGGATGTCCTGGCACAAGATAAAATAATTTTACTGGCACATTTCTTACAGCAGCTTTAGGATCAAAATGGTACTGAAACAAAAATTAAAAGATCACCTTGATATCAAAACCAGAGCAAAAATCAGAAGGTTCAACACGTACAGGTGGGGAGGAAGGCACTGCCTCCCACAAGGAGCTGTTTTCATTCACTGCAATAAACTGTTCCTCAAAACAAACACACCTCTCAACCTTCAACAGTTCCAGGTGTTTGGAGCAGCAGTTGCAGGCAGGACTCCCAGCCCCACAGATTTGGCAGAACAGCAGGCTGAGTGGAAGAGACTTAGGTCTTCTGTACTGGAGACCTCAGGCTCTACTCCTAGCTCTGCTTGAAATGAATTTGTGCAACTTCTGCATTACCATATTTGTAAAATGTGCTAGAATGACACTTTGTTACCTTGTAGGGAAGGTCACGAGGTCTTACTCATTACGTAGGACAGGAAGTACATAGACATATACGCAGCAGGTATGCGAGGACTTTGAAACTAAAAGCCACGATTGGGGTGGGAAAAAAAATTCACATAGCAGAGGAAAATAAGGGTGATACCCAATTGGATCCAGTACACACACCAATGTTGTCCCCTTTCCATTTTTACTGTTGAGGCACATACTCCAACAATAAAATATTTTAATCAAGTAAACCACCATTCTCTCTCTTAGAAGTACACACTTTTCACTCACCACTCATACGAGTGCTCTTTGAAGGGAAAAATTTTGGGTTTTGTAACCATAAACGTTATTGGGACTGTAACAATATCAGTCATGAAAACCATGATTACAGAGATGTCAGGTTAAGCAATACTTTTCATCTATGGAGAATTAAAATCTATCTTGGGTCACCAGGGGAAAGGAGATAGGTGTAGTCTCATCTGGTCACATCACAAAACCATTCAGAACAATTAGTCTCTGCTTGAGGAAATCCAACAACAAAAGAGTAAGGATGTTTCAAGTAAGGATTGAAGTGCACTAGCAAAGCCAAGTGGAGAATTTTAACACATCCCTTTTCTGCACTGTGGTTAGATCAAACCAACACCACTAATCCCTCACTTTTATGGGCACTAAATGCAATACAAAGTGTAGAAAGAAATCAATTAATATACAAACAGTTTATTACACACACATTCTTGTCAGTTGGTTAGGATAATCGGTGCAACTCATTTCTAGTTTCACTAACTCACAAGTTGTAATACTGCCAATCTTGTATGATGAACATAAGACCTTCATAATACACCTTTTCCAGAAAACCTATTTTAGGAAGATCTAAGGCATTTTAAAATATTACATTTAAAGATTCTGTATTTTAGACCGCAAATTCTTAGGGGCAGGGACTGTCACTTATTATGTGTATACATAATGACTAGCACAATGAGATCCCAACATATTTGAGGTCTTTAGGAGCTAACAATATACATGTTTATTAATGAATAATAATACAGTATTGCATTAAAAGAAGCTAAACCTGAATTACAATATAACAACAGATAATAATAAAAACAACAACAGAGGTGTGATTTTCTTAATAAAGTTTTTTTTTGTAGTGTTACCCTTAACACTACACCTTTTTCTCAAGGAGCCAGGAAAGCATAATCCTAAAACACTCACCAGGTCACTTTTAGGTGCATCCTGATAATCTGTTGTGAAGCAGGACATTGAACCTCTTGAGCCATTGCCCTCACTGGCTTGCTTTGGAGGCTGTGCATGTTGTCTGTATGTTGCACTCTTAGGGGTCCAGCAAAAAAGGTTGACTGATTCACGGACACAACGTTCAATGTCAATTTCTGACCAAGGATTGAAGAACAAGCAAAAACCCAGATGTGAAAGTTAGTAAAATCAGAAAGTTAGACCAGTGAAACAACTGCTGAAAACACATCTTCAATTTTTAGTAACTATTTAGTTAATTTTTATTCAAAAGACATCCAAGAGACTTTACAGACAAATTATATAGGGATTAATTTTATCCACCTCTGAAATGCCGCCACCTCAGGAATGTAAAGTGGCAGCAAAGTTACATTTATACAACTGTTTAAGACAGGAAGTGAAAAAGTACCATAACCAATTGAAGCTATAGGGATATTTTAATAGATTAATAGAATTACTTATATAGTAAAGATACTTCAGTAAAATTTGTTGGCATACTGTAAACCAAAATGCTCATAAATGTAGATGTACAATGGAAAGCAAGTCAAGTAACATCTATTTACATGATGCATGAACTTTCAGCTGATCCAAAAATCAATGCCCTCTTTGTCATGGTTACAGTTGTTAAAAGCTATTACTTCCCAGATTAAAAGAGTCCAGTGAAACTTGACTTTGAACTTGAATTTGAACTTTGTGTTGCCTGCTATTTTTGACAAAATTATATGCTGTCTACTGGAAAACAGGAAATCTCAACATTATTTCGTGCTTGATGGCACACAAAATGGATTTGTCTTAGTCTTACTTTGAATTCAATCCAAAAATGGCTGCAGCTCACAGGGCAGCATACTGGTTGAAGTACATGACACAACATGACTGAACTTGGGAATGTTTTAAAATATAAAATAAGCTATCACCAGTTGCAAATTATCAAAGCAGAATGAAGAAATGTGTAACCAAAAGTGATACTATGACAAACATCATTTCAGAAGTGATAACATCAGGGCTATGTATGTTTTGAAAGCAAGGGTGTTGCAGTTCTGACCAAAGCAGTTAATAAGAGTATATGGTTTCTTGAGCACAGCAAAAGGACCAGTTGATTTGTTTCACCAGACCTTCAGTCTCATAAACGGGACAAATTAACAAGTGTGTAGAATTACCATAACCTTCATCTTATAACAGTTCACAAGACATGACATAAGTACGACCGGCACTGGATGTATCAGTTCTAGATATCTCTGGGATGGACAACAATTCATTATGACACTACCAAGTTTAGGCTGGAACTTAAGGTAGAATATTTTAGTTAGACAGGACTACTTACTCCAATTTTTTTTTTTTTATGTTTAAAGAGAAAGACTTGGACTATTTAGGAAGCCATCCTTATTCAGGAAAAGTACTTAACTTTTAAGCACACGCTTAAGTCCCCTTAAAGTCACTGTGCTAAAATGCTTTCTTGACTGAGGGACTTAACGAGTACAGGCTGGGAGCTAAGAATTAGTGAGCTGTAGCTCACGAAAGCTTATGCTCTAATAAATTGGTTAGTCTCTAAGGTGCCACAAGTACTCCTTTTCTTTTTGGGTTCTAATGTCAGCTCTAACAAGCATCCTGCTGTGGCCATGGATAAAATCACAGCCTCCGTTCTTCCAACTCAAGGGTTTTCATGCAGGATCATTCTTCTCAGGGGTATTGTATGTCAAGTTCTTTGACAACAAAATGCACTCTTTTATATAATGTATTACTAGTCAATTTAATTACTAATTTTTCATTTTACAGGTGACTTGGTAAAAAGTTTCTGTTTAGTAATATCTTCCAGGAAAATCTGAGAAAGTGGCAAAACTAATGCAGGCTTTCTGATTTAAGCAAAGTTTGCAAAACTTCACCAATTCTATGGCTCAGAATACAGGTTCCAAGTCATTGATATTACACAGATTTTGCTCACATTTTAAAAGGCTCAGTTTATTTGTATGGAGATGAGAACTTCAACTAAATTCTCTGACATGTTTACAACCTCTTATTTTTCCGTAGGGAGACAGTTCCAGCCTGATTCTATCATGAATTATATCCCCTACACCTGGGATTCTTGGAATGTTTTACACGACTGTTAGGAAAACTTCAGCAATACTTGTGTGTGAAGGGAGATAAAAGTAGGATGCCTTAGCAAGTGTAAAAAGGCATCTGAGCACCTCCACCTCCAACAGTGCCCAAGTAAACAGAGAGAATTGTGGGAGGACATAAGAGTCTACATATACCCCTAAGCTGTTAAAACAAAAAAGTCAAGGAAGGAGAGGAATTTTAAACCGGCATGAAAATATTTGACATTTGGGCTTAGATTTTCAAAAGTGACAAGTGATTTTGGTTGCCTACATATTTGGTGTACACCTGGAGACATCTTAAGGGAGCCTGCTAAACACACACTCTCTGAAAACTGAGCCCCTACAAGAAGTCTCAAAAGATGGGCATCTAAAAATTGAGGCACTCAAAAAAATCACAAGTCACTTTTGGAAATCTTGGCCCGTAGCAATGGCCCTCTCCTCCCTAAATTTTAATTTTTTACAATAAACCAGCAACCTTCTAGTAAAAAGGAATTGACTGCCCTTTAATGTAGAGTAGCCACTACTCTACATTAAAAACTTTTTTGTCTCCTAAATTTACTAGAGTTTTACATTTATGAAAATAATTTGGTCAGTAAAAGAGAGAGACCTTTTTGTGTGCTGCTAACATTATATGTCAAATGTCATTCCCACTTCCAAATATAAATGATCCAACACACACAACAGGCATTTTGCTACACTTTCAAAAAATACTAAGCCCACAAAAATATTTCACTTATTTTCCTAAACCTTATTTTACTATTTTGTTCCCCTTTTGAACCTTATATACTGAATTCTCCTCTCCAGACATAACTACTGCCTCCTTCTTCTGTTAACACAATCAATCTGAAGTGAGAAGGATGCCTCAGTGTGACGACTGGCTAATATGGACACGGCTAGTTTTTATGAATATGTCTAATGAATATTATCACAGAAAGAGGCGAGCACATTTAGGGCATTCTGTCATAAAAAAGATGGATGGCTTTTCTTCTGTATCAGGATGTAAGAACTTTCTTTCACAAATCAAAACATTTGTCGTCCTATTTTTGGGGCAAAATTAAAATATAACCTCAAGCTTTCTCCCCTAGCGGCTCCTCTTTAGGCTGGAAAGTTACTAAAGACTATTGTGTACCATTAAATATACCCAGTTAATACATTTATTTCCTGAAGGTTTGATGAGCTGGATAAACTAATCTTTTAAGTAAACACGGGCAAATTAGCTGCTATATTTTCTAACAAAACCAATCATTAATCTCTCTAGGTTGATAAAGTCTGGAAGGCATGGATGACATGCATTGCTGCTCTAACTCAAAACCGTGTCATTAATATAACTCCATCCAATAAGCCATATATTCTATTCACAAACTGAAGTCTTAAAAGCTTGTGAAAAATAACTGATATCAGTAATGAAACATGAACTTTATGGAATATCTGAGATTCAGTACAATACAGCAACCTTTGTAAATCTCCAACTGTCTGCATTTTGAGTGGATGTCAAAAAACACAAAGCACCAACTTAAGGGAATATGCCTGGGTCAACTGCATATGGAAGATTTTTTTGGTTTTTTTTTTTGGTTTTAACTGTTCACAGAAAAAGCGTGCTGAACAAATGATTACTCAAGCAAATCCTGTCATAAATGGTATTTATTTAGTGAAGAATTATACTGAATAGGTCTTTGTGCACAATTTAATCCATCTCAGAAACCTTTTCCTTTGGGTTGAGGACACATGTCAAGAAGAAATGTGGACAAGATAAATTGCATCTACTTATTTTGGAGAAAAGCTAAGGTTAAGATTGTGGTTTGACCTCTCTCTCACAAGCATTCTACTACTGTCCTGCCACCCCTCCCCCTGCACACCCAAAACACCTTATACTTATGTGCCCAAGGACACCACTATGCTGCAAGCAAAGGAGTTGAACAGGTCAGACAGCTTGATCTTGTGACCTTTCCATAGAGAGGACAGCATAGAGATAAACGATTACAAGCTACCTACGTATGCCATACAAAAATACTAAGGTAACATAATGACAGGGACACAATCAATTTAAAACAAAAATCACATTTCGATCTGATATTTCTTTACTTATTATTATTGTTACTAATACTTGAGGACTGTAACTGAAAGGCCAGAGAAAAACAATGTCCTCTTTTTTTAAGCTTACTTTCTGCATTTGTGAACATTTTGTGTAGTTGTCTGTCTCCACTGCTTTGTTAATGGTCATTTGCTCTTCCTCTCTCATGGACTGGCATGATGACATAAGTCTCATGCACCATGGACGAAAGCTGTCACCAGACTTACTCCTTTTTTTGTTCATTTTTTAAATCTCTCACTCTGGCTGGTAGGTGGGGAAGGGATCTGAGCCTAAAGATATATTCAGATGCTTAGCTGCATACAGAATGCTTAGTTCTGGATTGCTGTGAGGGAAGAGTAATATTTTTTTCCCCTTAAGGAGCCATCAGTCTTTCTGTCTACAGCATTGGGAGAAGAGGAATTGCTTCTTTTTAAAAAATGTGAACAGGAGATTAGTTTAGCCCAGAAACAACAAAGGAATCAACCATACGATTGTGCCCCCAAATAAATTATAAATTGTCCAGAAATGAACACAGTTCAAAGGCCGGCTTGTGGCAAAAAAATTTATATCTGGATGTTTCTGGGTACAGACCCTTGGGAAGTGACGGCCCAATGGACTGGGAGCAGTTTCTCAGGGGCGGGGGAAGAGGGGTGTCCCTTTGGATTTAACTGGTGGGTGTTAGAAAAGAGTTAATAAAGGTAGGCTAAATCTTCATATTTAAATATTCTCACTGACTTTTGAGAGTCTGCAGGCTCCACAAGTGAATCTCAGAAACTACCCTCCTTCTTGGAACAGAATGGAGAAAAAAAAATCCAGAATGTCTGTTCTTGTGTGTGGAAATCTGTAAATTCTAAATATTAGATGAGGCTTACTTCAGCTACTAGCCATCAGGACATTCTACTTCCCTCTAACTCTACTCTGCACAGAGGCACACATGGGGAGTGTGGTTTCAAAGCTCATCATGCCTATCACAAAGTTTATGCCAGCCAGACATCAGGTCTCTAGCCGAAGACAAGTAGGGTCTGCTGTACCACTGGTATAGGTCACCTGAGCTGCGTCATGGATCCTACACCGATCTCTTAGTGCATAATTGGGAAGTAGGCCCAGGAAAATCCAGCTGGCTGGAAGACTCCCCAGATCAGTCCAAATCCTTGCAGGCTGAACCAATCAGTGAGGCTCCGCATTTTGGGGCTTTTTTTTCCCCACTGTCTGGTGCGCTGTTCAACCCGATTAATTAATTTAAAAAAGTAAAGGAGTTTAGAACTGCTTCTCTCTCTCTCTGAGGAAGAAAAATAATTGAGCTCAAAAATTAGGATGCAGGGAAACGATGAGCACACCAAAATCCTCAACCTCGGATTTGTTTTGCTGCCAGCTGCTATACTGAGAATGGAGATGGCAACTCAGGCATTCTGAATCAAGTTACACGTGAAAATATTGGTCTAAAAAGCACACCATTAAAAACATATCTGTCATAATTGTAACTGAAACTGACAATCATTTATTCTTTATCTTTCACAATGTTATTTTAGGGTGGGTTACTAGCAGATAAGTTTATGTTCATCTTTTTTTCCTAGCCTAACTGATTGCTGAAGACGTTTGCTAAAACTACTATAATCTTACCAGTTAGATATAACGGTTTTAGAAGGCAGTAGCTAGGAAAATGTTGAGATTAGGTAGAAATCACCTCCATATAAAGATACTTTGCTTTTTTTCTTCTTGAAATATATTTCCAAATAAGCACCTCACATATAGCTGCAAGTTCATATATTCATTTGTGCACAGTGGAGAAATAAACCAAGAAAGAAGCAATCAGTACACATTTAATTGAATACAGTACAACATATGGCTATATGAACAATATGCAAAATGCTATTAATTTCCATTCAATTTTTCATGCCAACATTTTTATAACTTTTCCTTCATTACTGCCATTGTGTCAGCAATTCCTTGGACTATCTGTATTAAGGATACAACATAAATTACTTAAAGTGAAAAAAGTATGTCTAAGAGTACTAATATCACAACACAAAATACTATCCAAATGCTGGCTTTTGTGCATTTAATGAATAGCATATCGGATTAGAAGGATCTATGGATCCAACAATTACTTGTTATGCTTTCAAAACATTTTTGACTCCTATGTATAATTCATAAAATGAGAAATTAAATACCACCACGTGGCATGTTCATAGAGTAAGAATTGCAGGGCTGGAAGGGACCGTTAGAAGTCACCAACTCCAGCTTCCTGTGCTGAGGCAGCAACAAGTAAACCTAGATCATCCTTGACAGGTGTTCGTCTAACCTGTCCTTAAAAACCTCCAATGATGGGGATTCCACAACCTCCCTTAGAAGCCTATTCGAGAGCTCAAATTCCCTTATAGTTAGAAAGTTTTTCCAAATACCTAACCTAAATCTCCCTTGTTGCAGATTAAGCCCATTGCTTTTGTCCTATCTTCAGTGCACTTGGAAAACACTTGATTACCTTCCTCTTTATAACAGCCTTTAACATATTTTAATACTGTTTTCTGATGTCCCCTAAATTTTCTTTTCTCGAGACTAAACATGCCCAGTTTTTTTAACCTTTCCTCATAGATCAGGTTTTCTAAACCTTTTATCAATTTTGTTACTCTCCTCTCTCCAATTTGTCCACATCTTTCCTAAAGTGTGGCACCCAGAATTGGACACAGTACTCCAGTTGAGGCCTGACCAGTGCTAAGTACAGTAGGAGAATTACCTCCCGTGTCCTATTAATATACCCCAAAATAATGGTTTGCCTTTTATGCAACTGCATTACAATGTTGACTTATATTCAATTTGTGATCTATTATACCCCATCTTTTTCAGCAGTATTATTGCCCAGCCAGTTATTCACCATTTTCTAATTGTTCATTTGATTTTTCCTTCTTAAATGAAGTACTTTGCACTTGTCTTCACTGAATTTCTTTGTTGATTTCAGACCAATTCTCCAATTTGTCAAGGTTGTTTTGAATTCTAATCCTGTCCTCCAAAGTGCTTGCAACCCCTCCAAGCTTGGTGTCATCTGCAAATTTTATAAGCATACTCCCCACTCCATTATCCAAGTCATTAATTGAAATGCGGAATTAACTGAAATATTGGAACCAGGACTGACCCCCTTAAGGATACCACTAAATACACGTTCCCAGTTTGATAATGAACCACTGATAACTATTTGGAGTATACTCTTTCAACCAGCTCTGCACCCACTTTATAGTAATTTCATCTAAACCAAATTTCCCTGGTTAGTTTATGAGAAAGTCATGTGGGACTGAATCAAAAGCCTTACTAAAAAGCATGATATATCATGTCTACTGGTTCCTCCCTATCCACTATGCTGGAACACTATCAAAGAAGGAAATTAGGTTGGTTTCGTATGATTTGTTCTTGATAAATCTATGTTGGCTATTCCTTACAACCCTATTATCCTCAAGGTGCTTAGAAACTGATTGTTTAACAATTTGTTCCAGTATCTTCCAGGTTTCAAAAGTTAGGCTGACTGGTCTGTAATTCCCAGTGTCCTCTTTGTTCCCCTTTCTAAAGATAGGTCCTATGTTTGCCCTAATCCAGTCTCCTCACCTCTTCTCCCTGAGTTCTCAAAGATAACTGCTAATGTTTGATTGTTTCAGCTAGTTCCTTATATACCGTAGGATGACTTTCAAAAGGCCCTGCTGACTTGAATACATCTAACTTATCTAAATATTCTTTAATCTGTTCTTTTCCTATTTTGGCTTGCAATCCTTCCCCCTTATGGGTAATATTGCTAGTAACCTGCTCGTGGCCCCCTAAGGGCCCCAATCTATACACACATTCTTCCTTTTGCTGTAAAGAAAATACAGAGATAGTATTAAAACAGGAGAGATGTAACCTGTTCAACAACAGCTGTTTTAAAGAAGGCTCTAGCTATATAATGACTTTTTCCTTGTTTACTGTCTACCAACCTCTTTAAAATGAATATACCTTTTAGCTAGAGCTGTCTTTTAGAAAAGAGTATACATGTGATTTTCTTCTGCTAGTAATAACTACACAGTAACAAAAGCACAAATAAATATAAATAAAATAATGGATGTTTCTTTAGTGTTTTTCCTTTGTTTTTTTTAATCCCATCATAGTGAAAGTTATAAATAGAGATGCATGAACATCATGTAGCTACAAGTGGAAAATGTGAATAATTAAAGGAGTTGCAGCTTCAGGTAAAATTACATCAATCTTGCAGGCTTTGACACTGCAGAACAACCTTGGTGAGCAGGTGTGCACTAACAAATCGCTCTGCTCCTGTACCAAAGCCAGCTCCCCACCTCATTTCTGCCAGCAAGCAATAAAAAAAGAATTACTGGCAAATATGCATGGCTTCAGTTTCACAAATACCATTATTTATCAGTGATGAATCTTCATAAATTGCTTTATAAACACCCCTGCCACTTGCATCTCAACAAAGCCATCAAACACAAAACAGGTACTGGGAATATGTGGGACCAAGATGTTTCCATAAATGTCAATCCAGACTGTTTCTTCTTCTTGAAATGGAAAAATAAAGAATGCAGCATTGTTTGTTGTTGTCTTATGGTATTTTCAATCTAATTTTTTATATGAAACTACCAAAGTATAGTATAATACCATGGCTACTGTATGTGTATGTATTTGACAGAGTCCAAAATTGTTTTTTTCTTCACAGGTATACAGTCATTTGGTACAGCAGGATAGCCCCACTAACTCTGTGACAATCACCTTGCAAAACGTTTTGCACAAGAGGCAAATTTCTTTAGCTTGGGAACATTATTTCGGAGATGCCTGTCGTGACTGCATAGTTAAGGTGTTACAAGGGCTTCATTATTAAAAGACTTGTTCTAACCTCCTCTTCCCTTAGCCCCTGAATCTAAAGGAGGAAATTTTTAAAGATTTTTCAAAATTGTAGTACAAAAAGTTGAAAGAAGCCCTTTTAAAAAAGGTAAAAATACTCTGTCATGATCCTTCAACCCCTAACTTTAAAGTTAAATACTCTACAAACTTCAAAATTCTCACATATGCACATTTCTCTACAACATACAGGCATTTAATAATATAAAACATTAATATCTTCACTGTTTTTAATTAGAGCTACACTAGCTGCTTAGAGCGTTGCATTTTAATTACCTCACAATTAATATCTTAATTGTTATTGGGGAAATGTTCAAAAGGCACAAAAGGAAGTTAGGCACTCATCTGCCACAAACTCAATGGGAGCTGGGCATTGGATAGCCGTCTGTGCCTTTGACAGACTTCCGCAGTTAGAGCTGAATGGGTCATGGATAGGGGTGAGCAGAGCATGTCCCGGGAGACAGGGAATTAGAAGTTAGGTGGCTCACCAAAAGGGAGAGATTCTCACCTCAAGGTGTGCACCCAGCAGACCCAAGCTCTGATGTGCAAGTATCTTTAGCAGTTAGTTCTGGTTCCGTCAGTGAAAATGTGCATGTCAGAATTGTTTATGTAACCTCGGTTTAGAATTTCCATAGTTTTTTTTAGTATTTGGGTTCTTTTAGAGCTGTGAGATCCATCTAAGTGTTTATTCGACCCTCACCACCACTGGTAGTGCATCTGTGGTAAGTCAATTTTTGAACAGTTAGCAGCTTTAACTACAACAAATTTTTAATATTCGAATAACTCAGTTTCTGGAGGAATAACCTATTGTCATGATTCAGGGCTAGCTGAACCTTTGCCCCTTCTTCGGTCTCTCTCTGAGTGCACCCCCTTCAGTTTTAGGCCTTGTGTCTGCTAGTGAGATAACTCAATATATGCATATGCAGTAAAGAATAGTAACCTGGTCAAGATACAGTAGTAATAAATTACAGGCAACTCCAAATCCATCACACCAGTGTTAAGGGTTCACAGTTAAGCACTCTGAAGTGACAAATGCCAAAGCTGTGTTTATCTGTACAACCTTATCTCTGGTTTCAGAGTAACAGCTGTGTTAGTTGTGCACACACACCATTGGATGTGCTGGAGTGAACTGTTCTAAATCTCAAATTCTCACATTCTACAAACAAAACAAAGTTTGCAGCTGAAAGGTTGGCTTTGCTTTTTGGTCAATTGACGTTTTTCTGGTGCTTACATTATTGGAATGAATAAGAAACCCGTGGACCTGTGTTACACAAGTCTCACAAAAAGAGAAGAGGACTTTTGCATATTTGTATGGTCTTTCTGAAAGCAAAAATTAGAGTAGACAGAAAGACAACGTAATATGCATAAACATTCCCATAAACTTAAACTAAGTTAATATAATTTTATATATATTGTACCAGCCTTGTCAGTATCCTTTTAAAGCTAGATATTCCAATCAGGATACATGGTACTGGCACCTCATTATAGATAGTTAAAAAAAAAAATCTGTATCTTGTCAGAAACTTGTAATACAAATTTCTAACATATGAGGAAATTACTATTATGCTAAAACTGCATAGATTACCAAAGAATGTGAAGTGGCTACTGAGTGGCCACAAATTTGCTGCTCCTACAAAACTGTAATACTAAAGTTAATTACAAGTCTTATCAATAACATGACTGACTTGCTCAGAAAATAAAAGTCCACCTTGAACTAAGCAGCATATTCATATCTACAGGTTTCAGAGTAGCAGCCATGTTAGTCTGTATTCGCAAAAAGAAAAGGAGTACTTGTGGCACCTACCGTTATAGGCATGGAAAGTTAGAGAATGAGAGAGAAACCCGGATAAACTGACAGAGTTGTCAGAAACTGTAGGAGACACGTCTCCCCAAAATGCTAGACATGCATGCAAGTATAGGAAAAGGGGATGGATAACAATGAGCTTGGGATGCTGCTTGTTGGTCACAAGACAAGGAATTCATGGGCCAATGAAATGTGTTTTGACAACAAAGATGTACCGTCCTAGTCAAGAATATGGCTAGCACCTATCTTTACAATAAGGCCAAATATTTGTGTGGAGCTATTTCCAACATGTTAATTTTTTCTTGGCTTGAGGTAAACATTGTAATATTATGGGTTCCATTAGTAAGATTTGTGTTCAGATAGTTTAGCTTAGAGTACAGTGCTGTCAGACGCGGGATTCAAAACTTTAACAAACTGTGATATTACACAATACAGGCTCTCTCAGTGCTGTGGCATCTTAATGGTTTTACTATAGGTATTGTTTGAGTAATGTGATATATACGGCTTGACAGCTGCACGAACTGAAAGTTTACAGACAAGCAAAAGAGCAATAGTCATTTTTAGAAGAAAATATAGCGGGATGAAATCTGACTTTTTTTTAAACCTTTACAGGGGAAACACTCCCTTCATACAGAGTCAATTTTAAATGACTGTTAGAAACAAACACTTAATGCATTTACAAAGATGGATTATCAAATAAGAAAATCAAACCCTAAAATGTGATTTACTGGTGGTATGTTTCCAAAATTAAAGTAAGTATTTTTAATTAGCCTGTTTCTCTCTTGCTCATAAAGGTTAACTTTACTATGAAGCCATGTGATATAAATTGCATAAAATGGTTTGATAACTTTGGATGAATATTCTGTCCCCAAAATTATTCTTGGCAGATTGTTAAATTCAGGTATAAAGAGATCTCCCAGAAAATACCAAGCACTGTCCATCATAGGAAAAAACACAGCCAACACATCAAGAAAGTCACTGCCTTTGTAAAAAGTTTTCAAGATAATTTTCTAGTATCATATGGTGACATGCTGTACCACAGAGTAGCACCCTGTAATGCCCATATCCATCATTTATATATGGGTATGATATTTCATATGAAACATGCTATGTAAGATATCATATGAAAGGTCATGATTTGCTGAAATCCATTATTCTGTTAAAATATGTATATTGTTAGCATGTATGAAGTCATGAAACTTTGCTATATGGTTGTTATTGAAATATGTTGTAAATTTGGGAGTTGTCCGCTGCTATTTCTCTAGTGACAACAAAGGAAGTGATCTACACACAGGTGGGTGTTAAACCACCATTAATCAGAAGGGGTGTTGTAAGCAAGGGATTTATAGTTCTGTAAGAGAGTTGCACAAGCATCACACAATGGGGGACTGTTCAACTCTGACTCAGCAAAGCACACCAGGACATTTCTGGGCTAGCGTTTTCCAGGCACCTGGACTGAGGATATATCATAGGGGACAGTGGCATCATGCTTTTACCTTTCTTTCCCCCCACCTATACTGAAGGTTGGCTCCAAGGTTAAAGGGAAAACCTGTGTATTAAGGTGTAGGAAAAACTGCTTGATCCGAATACTGCTTAGTCTAATCAGGGTTAGGATTTAGACTGCATGCTTACCTTTCAGTTTCTTTGGTAATTATCTCTGACCTTTTGTGCCTACCACTATAATCACTTAAAAGCTATCTTTCTGTAGTTAATAAATCTGTTTTATATTTTACCTAAAACAGTGTGTTTTGGTTGAAGTGCTTAGGAAATCTCACCTCAGTTTACAAAAGCTAGTGTGTGTCCCCCTCCACGTGGAGGTAGGGCCGGACTGGGTAATGAACGTACGCACTGGTTAGGCTTCTAACCAGGGCAAGATGGTACAGTTCTGGGGTGCAAGGCTGGGGACTTGGGAGATTTGCTGGTGCCTTTTACTGTATTATTCATGAGTGGTTCAGAAAGCATTCATGCAATTTAGCAGTGTGGGGCTCCACGTCCTGTTGTACTGAGTGATAACAGCACCTGGAGGGGTTTGCTGCTTGTCACTAGCAAAGCATTGTGAGAGACAGCCCAGGCTGGAGAGTTAAGAGGGCACTGCACAGTTCCAGGTTGCGCCCCAGGGATCCCATCTCACACATAGGATGGCATTACATATGCCCCTCCTTTTACTGGCATTGTTAACTTTCCCAAACAGCTATGGAAACTGCATTATTACTCAGTGGCCTGGGGAAGGTGGCTTCTGCTCTTGGGGGTTAGACTAGATGGCCCTTGAGGTCCCTTCTAACCCTGTGAGTATATAATTACCAGTGCACCGGATAGAACATGTGGCCCTTTGTTATTAATATACAGATTTTGAGAACTCAGTGAGCTTTTATTTAAATTATAAACAAGAAAATGTTAAAAAACTATAATCTTACAATTTTGAGGAGCAATAAAATAGACTTAGACTGGAAAGCAAGTAATTTTCACTGGCAGTCTGAGATAATCCATTCAGGTATGCAGCAAATTTAAAACCACAGGAATTTTAGGCTGCTGAGTAACAATTGATTTTGGATTGAAATTATTGCAGATGTTTTCAACAGTGTAATTTTTTTCTCAGAGTGACCCAGTTTTAGGTGAAAGCTGTCTATGAATTAGTCTCAGAAAAATTTCAGCCATGGCATAAAGGTTATTTCAATCAAAATAGTGAAAACCCTGCTTGGGGCATACAGATGACTAAGAGAATAATCAGGCTATTCCTTTAAACCAAAAATAAGATTTATGTAGGAAAGTCAGACATATAACCATAATCATTATATGTTAAGAGAAGATATTGATTACTTCACTTTTAGCTATACTAATGGTGTATTTTATTTCCAAATAATGCTGATATTGTCTTACTTTATGATTATCTTACTGGTTTTTTTTTCCAAGACGCCAATTTGGGTTGCATTTTGAATTCACGTCAGAACTCTGATCTATACTGTGTTATTACCTACGATATTTTCTATGGCACAAAAAAACCCAACTCATACAATCTGCATTTGTTATCACCTATACCTCCTTTTAAAATGCTTCTCAGAGGTTACCTAGCATATTATCATGCTACTGCAATTTGATTCCTCCAGTAACATCAGAAAAATTAATAAAAACTCTGTTAACAAATAGCTTAGTATAATGTGATAACCTTGCTAAAAGCAGTGTATGTCATAATTAATATTTATTAACATTCCCATATTGACAGTCAGTGAACTATGACAAGGCTCACGGGCATTCATGGCAGCTTGAGGCAAAATTAAGTATGGGCAGACATGGCTGAAGTTGAAGTTGTATTCTATTACACACATGCAAATAGACATGTTTTCATAAATAAGCAGCTAAGATGGTGTAAACAAAAGAACTGTAAAGATATTTGTTGAATGTACCCCATTCTGTGATGCAGGTCATTAAGAAAGGTCAGAAGCACTCTTACTGGCATCTTTGGAGCACCAACGATTTTCTGCAACAGTTACTATCAATGGAGCTCTTCACATATTATGGTTCTAAATATGTGTTTTCAATCTTCAAAAAACAGGGTCAGATATTTCATACAGTCTCTCTCTTTTTTTTCAGTATACATACATTGGTGACTCACTATTTCTCTGAATAGAAAGCCAACTAGTAATTCCTGGTGTAGTCTATATTTAATGTGTTCTAACACAGGGTGGGGTGGACAGCGTTCTTACTTGACGTATCTAATATTTTATTATAAAATTAATAATGTTTTGAAAGTGCTTTGAACATGACATATTTATGGTTTCTGGAACTCTTGCACCACACAAAATAAATCTCAATAATCCTAAATAATTTCAGGGTCATACACCGTAAGATTAAACAATACTTCAGTATATCGTACTTTAAATGTTCAAAATTCCTTACAATACTCTATAATTTGAAAATGGTTATCATAAAAAGAGTCATAAGCATATTTCAAGTCTACAGTACTATGAAAGCTAATAACTTCTTATTCATACACAATGCTACTACAATGTACAGTACACCTATAAGAACGTAAGAACAATTTATTTGGCTTAAGATTAATTGAACTACTTAATTAAGATACACTCAGGGAAATAAATCAGGAGAAATGACCTGGGCAAGAAAATAATTATAATATTTTTCAACTGAGCTCTAGCCAAAGCATTTAGCCAAACAGCCATGGAATGGGAGAAGGAGATCCTCTGAACTGGCCCACACCTTCCAGAACTTCAAAGGATATTCTTGAACTTTAAGAAAGGCATTTGAATTGACCAAGAATGCAGAAGGAAATTAAAATACAATATGGAACAGGATATCAAATTAAATTAAGGTTTACATAAAATCTGATTTTGTTCTTGTTTCTTTACAAAAAAAAAGAACCCACAATTTTTATTTAACCTGCAGCTCCCTGTTTTGAGAAGTTTAGCATCTTAAAGCCCTGATCCTGTAAATACTTATGAATTTGCTTAATCTTATTACTGGGGGTAGTCCCACTGATTTAATTTACTCACAGTAATAAAGTTTTAAGCATGTTTCTGTTTATAGGACTGGGGTATACATGACAAAATTAACAGAGAATCAACAATAAAATATACACCAGGAAGGAGGGGAGTCTAGAAATGACTGATTATGGAGACAAGATTATTTAGTTTTAACTTGTGTGTGTCTTGATGAATCAAAAAAGGTATGTTTTTTCTTTTACCACTGAACATAGTGGTAAAATTGGGGTGATGCTATTAAAGCAAATTGCTGTGCCAAAGAAATAATGTATAATTATGCAGTGTAATGTTTTACATGTTCAGTGAGCTATCTGAATGTTGATTAAACACAAGTGCATGGAAATGCATATTCCAGTCTACTTAAGCTTATTTAATTCAAATGTTTTTTCATTAACCAGTAACGCTTTTGCTCACAAGTAAGGTTGAAGCCTCATGCTGGACTATTATATTTTCAGGAGACACAAGTTTGTACTGAGCTAAGTCACATCAGTATACATTGAATAAGATGGCAGAGTTGCTGACCAGTGGCTAAAGGAACCTGAAGCAGCCTGCACTTTTATGGCTGTAGCTCACAAAAGCTTATGCTCAAATAAATTTGTTAGTCTCTAAGGTGCCACAAGTACTCCTTTTCTTTTTGCGAATACAGACTAACACGGCTGCTACTCTGAAACCTTTTATGTAAACAGTCTCTTATAAGTTTTGAATTTCAAGTGCAGACTGCTTTAAATAGTGCTTCTTTATTGGCTTTTAAACAACTTTTTGTATTTCTGCTCTAGTGACTGCTTCTGTAGCAAGAAATGCACTCCCAAAGGAGGGAAGGATAGAGCTATCATCATATAATGAGATAACCATAGTAATAGCATACGGAGCAAATCTGAACGAGTAATTCATTGAGGATAAATTTGACTAACTGCACCACTTCCTGTTTGTGGTATGTCAATCAGTGATTCAAATTTTTCAATTCATTAATTATTTTAAATTATTCTAAAGTTGACTGAGTTCTCCATGCTTTACTTGAACCCTGATAATGGACCTTACCCAAGCACCAGTGAAGACAATGGAGACTTTCTTGACTTCAGTGGGCTGTGATCCAGGCCCCAAACACTATCATAGGTTCACATAAGCCTAATTTTCCAAACCTATAAAATATTTGACATAAACATACATATGTTCAACAGAATGCTTAAAAATAGGACACCAGAAAAGAAAAAAAAATTGCCATTTATATACCTGGTAAATCTGAAAAGAGCAGAATGCATTCATTGAATCCATTAGCCAGAAGCCGGTCCCGCAGCTGTTGCAGAATAGCCACTCCAATACAGAATGGGAAGGAAGAATTGCCAAGCAGTAATGTATCCCACAGATGAAAAATCTTGTGCAGTGGAAAGACATCTGCAAGATGGCACGGGCAACAAAATATTAATTATAACACACAATGTTAAGGTTTAAAAATATACATGACTAACCTTCTATAAGTTTTATTGTTGCCTCAAAGTTACCGCTTTTTAATTTGGGAACAAACGAGACTAAACTTGCTTAGCCTCAGATTTGTTTTCATATGTAGATTTATTACTCCCTATGGCAATCAACACTTCATTTCAATGTTAAATATCTACTTCTGCGGATTATTTTCTTTTTTGCTGCTAAGTACACACTTTAGTGATATTTCTTTCTCTTTTGGAACAATCTGTAATTATGCATGAGTATACTACTGGAGGTGGGGGGAAGGGTGAGAGTGAAAAACAAATATATGCAATGCTTCTTAGCTGACTGAGCTTTCAGAAGGGATTTTTCTCCTTTGAAAACAAACGGTCACTTACTTTCTCGTAACTGTTATTCTTCAAGATGTATTATTCACGTCCATTCCACATTAGCTGTGCGCGCGCTGAGTGCACGAGCGTTGGAAACTTTTCCCCTTAGCGGCTCCCGTCGGGCCCCCCCGAGTGGCGCCACTGCGCCGTGCATATATACCCCCGCCGGCCCGACCCCCTCCAGTTCCTTCTTGCCAGTGACTCCGACAGAGGGGTAGGAGGGTGGGTGGTGGAATGGACGTGAACAACACATCTCAAAGAACAACAGTTACAAGAAAGTAAGTAACGTTTTTTTCTTCAAGTGCTTGTTCACGTCCATTCCACATTAGGTGAATTACAAGCTTACCTCTGGAGGAGGGTAGGAGTCATGGAACAACTGCTCGGAGGACCGCTCTGCCAACTGCTGCATCTCTGGCCTGCTGGTTGACCACATAGTGGGTCGTGAAGGTGTGCACCGAGGACCAGGTGGCTGCTCTGCAGATCTCCTGGATCGGGACCTGTGCCAGGAATGCCGTGGAAGCCGCCTGCGCCCTGGTCGAGTGGGCCGTGACCGGAACACCTGCGAGCTCATAGCACGCCTGGATGCAGCTTGTAATCCAAGATGAAAACTGCTGCGCTATCACTGGGAGGCTTTTTACCCTCTCGGCTACACCCACAAACAGCTGTGCGGATTTGTGAAAGGGTTTGGTGCGCTCGAAATAGAATGCCAGCACTCGACGCACATCCAGGGTGCGCTAGGTGCGGTGACTCAGGTCCGTATGGGGTTTCGGGAAGAACACCGGCAGACAAATGTCCTGGCCCAGATGGAATTGGGAGACCACCTTAGGGAGGAACTTGGGATACGGCCGGAGCTGCACCTTGTCCTTGTGAAATACTGCGTATGGTGGCTCAGAGGTGAGGGCCCTCAGTTCGGACACCCTTCTGGCCAAGGTAATGGCAACCATAAACGTTACCTTCCAGGAAAGGTGGAGGAGAGAAACAGGTAGTGAGGGACTCGAAAGGGGGTCCCATGAGTTTAGAAAGGACCAGGTTAAGGTTCCATGGAGGGACTGTGGGGTGGGAGTACGGGAACACCCCCTCCAACCCTTTAAGGAACCGCCCCACCATTGGGTGGGAAAACACCAAGCCCCCCGAGAACCCTGGATGGAAGGCGGAGATGGCTGCCAGGTGCACTCTGAGTGAGGTTGGGGCTAGCCCTTGCTGCTTGAGATGCAGGAGGTACTCCAGAATGGCTTGCACCAGGGCCTGGCCTGGCTGCACCTGTCGGCATTCACACCAACCCAAGAACCTTTTCCACTTGGCCTTGTAGGCCACCCTGGTAGAGGGCTTTCTACTGCCAAGCAGAATCTGCTGCACAGGAAGGGAGCACTGGCTCTCCAGGGCATTTAGCCACAGAGCCTCCAAGGCATCAGATGTAGTGACTGCAGATCGGGATGGAGAAGCCGCCCGCCGTCCTGTATAATGAGGCCCTAGTGTAGGGGCGGCACTACTGGGGCCTCCACCGACAGCTCTAGGAGCGATGTGTACCAGTGTTGGCAGGCCCAGGCTGGGGCTATGAAGATCACCACCACCCTGTCCCTGCGCACCTTGAGTAGGACTTTGTGCACCAAGGGGAGCGGGGAGAAGGCATACATCAAGGCCCCTCTCCACAGGATTGCAAACGCATCCGCAAGTGAGCCCGGGCTGCGGCCTTGGAATAAGCAAAACCATGGGCACTGGGCATTGGCCCTGGTGGCAAACAGATCTACCCGGGGAAACCCCACCTGCAGAAGAGCGAAAGCACCACGTCCGCCCTGAGCATCCACTCATGCATGTGATACGACCTGCTGAGGGAGTCCGCCAGCTCATTCCGCACCCCAGGGAGATAGGACGCCTCGAGGTGAATCGCATGGGCTATGCAAAGGAGGAGGAGGAGGAGGAGAGGAGGAGACCCTCGCAACAAAGTGGCGAGGAAGGAGCCCCGCCCTATGTAGTGTTGTCTGTCAGAACTGTCATGCTGTGACCACTCAGAGTGGTGTGAAAGATCTGGCAGGTGAGACGAACTGCCCTGAGCTCCTTCACGTTGAAATGGAGCGACCACTCTGCCTCGGACCACAACCCCTACGTCATGAGGTCCTCCAGGTGAGCCCCCCCATCCACACCAGCGTCAGGTCCGGAAGTGGGGCGGCAAAGGGTTCCCTTCGCAAACCACAGGTTGGGACTGCCACCACAGCAGGGAGTCCAGCACATCCCTTGGGGCTGTCACTACCAAGTGCAGGGGGCCCCTGCCTGAGCGGTACACCTGAGTGAGCCACACCTGCAGAGTCCTGAGTCTCAGTCTGGCATGCCTGACCACGTGCATGCATGCTGCCATGTGGCCCAGCAGCCGCAGGCAGCACCTGGCCATTATTGTTGGAAACTGGCGCAGGGAGGCCACTGCTTGTTGGATAGCCCGGAATTGGGATACCGGAAGGCTTGCCCTGGCTTGCATCACGTCCAGGACCGCCCCTATGAATTCCACTTTCTGCGTGAGTACGAGCATGGACTTGGAGACGTTGACCAGGAGCCCCAGCTCGCGGAACAATCTCAGGGCCACCTCCACATGGCCCCGCACCTCCACCTCGGATTGGCCCACCAGGAGCCAATCATCAAGGTACTGGTACACCCGGATTCTCTGCCTCCATAAGAAGGCCACCACCACCGCCATGCACTTCGTGAACATGCTTGGGGCTAGACCGAACGGGAGAACCACAAACGGATAACATTCTCGGCCCACGGTGAAGCGTAGGAACCGCCGATGTGCTGGGAAAATGGCGATATGAAAGTATGCGTCCTTCACTTCGAGGGCGGCTTATCAGTCCCCCGGATCCAGGGAAGGGATGATGGTGCCCAGAGAGACCATGTGGAACCAGGCCTTGATCAGGAATTTGTTGAGCCTGCGCAGGTTTAGGATTGGGCGAAGGCCCCCTTTGGCCTTGGGAATGAGGAAGTATCAGGAGTAGAACCCTTTTCCCCTTAGGCCGTGAGGCACTGCCTCTACCGCCCCCGCCCATAGCAGCGAGCGGACTTCCTCCTCTAGGAGATGCTCGTGAGAGGGGTCCCTGAAGAGGGACAGGGAAGGGGGGGGGTCGGAGGGGAGGAGGAAGGTGAACTGCAGAGAGTACCCGTTCCGCACCGTGCGTAAGACCCAACGGTCTGACGTCATGGTGGACCACGCATGGGAGAAACGGGACAGGCAGTTCAGGAAACAAAGGGACGGATCCGGTGACTGGTCTGGTATGCTGTTGTCGAGCACACTTTCAAAAGCCTGGCTTAGTGTCCGGCTAAGGTTTGTGCTGGCCTTGGTTCTGGCCTGGCGCATTACTGTTATTATTGTTGTTGCACCGTCGCCTGTTATCCCTGCCTCGCCTACGGTAAGGCTCATGCCTATGGCCAGGCTGGTACTGGCGTTGAGGGGGAGGCTATGGCTTAAAGGGCTTCCTCTGGGTCGCTGGGGTGTGCATACCCAGCGACTTGAGCGTAGCCCACGAGTCCTTGAGGCTATGCAGCCTCGCGTCTGTCTGGTCTGAGAAGAGCCCAGACCCTCCAAATATGCAGCCTCGCGTATTCTGGACTTCGTGGGGCAGCCTGACTCCTGGAGCCACGCAGAGCGCCTCATGACCACCCCTGAGGTGACTGTTCTAGCCGCCGTGTCTGCGGAATCCAGGGAGGCCTGGAGAGAGGTCTTGGCTACTGCCTTGCCCTCATCCACCAGGGCCGTGAACTCCTGTTGGGAACCTTGCAGGAGGTTGTCCTTAAACTTCCCCACAGCTGCTCAGGGGTTGAAATTGTGCCGGTTGAGGATGGCCTGCTGGTTAGCAATCCTTAACTGAAGGCCCCCAGATGAGTACACCTTTCTACCAAAAAGGTCCAGGGGTTTCACCTCCTTGGCCTTAGGGGCCGGGGCCTGCTGTCCATGGCGCTCCCTTTCGTGCACCGCCGAAACCACTAGGGAGCATGGGACTCAGGTGGCAGAACAGGAACTCATAGTCCTTAGATGGGACAAAGTATTTATGCTCCACTCCTTTAGCCGTTGGAGCACTGGAGGCCGGGGTCTGCCATATAGTCTTATAGTTAGACTGAATGGTCTTAATGAGCGGGAGCGCTATTCTGGATGGCCCTTTGGGGATCAAAATGTCCACCATGGGGTCCCCTGCTCAACCGTCTCCTCGGCCTGCAACCCCAAATTTTGGGCAACTCTGCGCAGCAGTTCCTGGTGGGCTCTATGGTCTATTGACAGAGGGCCGGATACCTCTGTACCGGCCACTGCCTCATCGGGGGAAGACGAGAAGGTTAGCTGCTGCTCGATCCCCTCTGGTTAGTCCTCCTGCTCCCCATCTCCTGTAGCAGGGGCCCCCGGCTCAGGCTGGGGCGGGAGTCCATGGGACAGCACCGGGCTCGGTGCCAGACTCTCCGGTCTACGTTGGGGAGATGCTGGAGGCCTGGGTACTGTTGCTCCCGGCACTGTCTGGCGTCAGTGCGGGGACTGGGACCGCTGCACCAAATAACTTGCCCTGGAAGGGGCCCTTTGGTGCTCCTAATAGGCCCAGGGGGTCCCGAAGGGCCAATGGCCTGGTGGCCCCCATTGAGGTTACCAGCTCCCCTGAGGGTCTCTGCTGTCCGGGCCCCGGTACAGGTAGCTATAGCGGCCGGAGCCGGTGCCGGACTGTGGAAACGCTGATCGCGAAGGCCATGGCGGTGCCAACAATCTGCACCAGTGGGAGAATGAGTGGCTCCTGGCTGAGCAGGATCGGGAGCAGCATCGGTACCCCCAGGACTGGGACCAGCGTTCCCTGGACCGGGACCATCTGTGGGAGACCTCTGGTGAGGGTAGTCTCAACTCCTCCTGGTGCTGGTCTCTGGGTGGTGCCGGAGAACGGTGTGCCCTTCCTGGCGCTTCTTCGCAATTGACCCACTGCCAGTGCTGCAACCTCCTTCTGGGCCGCTGACAAGTGCGAGTCTGTGGAGTCGGAGCTCGACCAGGACCAACTGCAGGAGCAGTGCCGGTACGGTGTCTTCGAGCGGCACACCATTGCCGGCTTACCCCTCGACGGTGCCAGAGGAATGGGTGCCAGAGGGTTCTCCCCATACAGGAGGGGACTCGCCGCCGAATGCTCGATGAGGTCCTATGCGGCCTCAAAGGTGCCAGGCGTGGAGGGCTGATCCGTTATGCCCTTGAGCCCATTGTCCGCACTGAGCTCACTTAGGTCTGGGCTCGGTGGGGCTTGTGCCGCCGGGACTGCCTGTGTCAGCACCAGTACCGTGGCCTTCCCGCTCTTGTCAGTGCTCGGGGCCTTGGGAGGCGCCAGCCTCCTGTGCGGGGAACGACCAGGCCTTCCTTTCGGCTGCGCCGGGGGCCGCACCGGGGAGGACGATCAATGCCGGGGCCTAGCCTGACGCTCTGGGGCCAACAGTTTACGTTGCTTCGCCAGTGCTGGGTCTCCCGACGGCTCCAGGGCACTACGCACCAAGGAAGCCTGAGCCAGCATTGGGTGCTCCGGGGCCGGCGGCTGAAGTGCGGCCTCCATCAACCGTTGTTTTAGGCGAAAGTCTCTTTCTTTCCTTGTCCTTCGCTTGAACGTCTTGCTAATCCTACACCTTTCAGTTTGATGTCCGTCCCCCAGGCAACGTAGACATGAGTCGTGGGGGGTCACTAACTGGCACAGGTTTGCGGCATGTGGCACAAGCTTTGAAGCCGTGGGCTTGCGACATGCCCCGCGGCCGGTGCTGGAGGCCTCCAAGCACCTAATCACTTAAGTTTTCACAATCTATATGTAAACGAACTGATAATAGCTACTCTAAAGGCTAAGGGACTGCTCTTCTACCAGAGAGAGAGAGAGAGAGAGAGAGAGAAAACTTGTTCCAAAGCTGCCACGGACCGTAAGAAGGAACTGGAGGGGGTTGGGCCAGCGGGCGTATATATGCGAGGTGCAGTGGCACCACTCAGGTGGCCCGCCGGGAGCCGGTAAGGGAAAAAGTTTCTGACGCTCGTGCACGCAGCACGCGCACACCTAATGTGGAATAGATGTGAACAAGCACTCGAAGAAGAACCTTTTCTTTCAGGAAAAAAAGGACTAATGGCAATCTGCACATAAAATACTCCAGATGACTTTATCCTATCCAGCACGCTTAAATAATCTTTTTTTTTAACTATCTGTGAATAGAGGAAAAATGGGTAGAATTGCTATGCTCACAAAAGGTTTAACTGAATGGACCAACAGTAGTCAATAGACAACACTGCTTTATTGCACAGGCAATCTTTAACTCTCTGATATTTCATCAGTATATAAAACTTGCATTCTTTTCCTAATAGGAAAACTGATCAATTATTTTTTAATTAACTCCAATGCCATCTGATATGAAATTGGAAACCATATCTCAGAGGGGAAGAGGAAGTATAATGGATTATTCCTACTTTACAATTGAAATAATGCATTATCTCCATATAGAATCATCTCTATCATTTAACCTTACTCAGGTACAATACTCCTTTTGTCCAAGGAACAATATAAAATCATGGTAGGGTAGTAACAGATCTGTGCAATAGTAAAGTATTGGTTTATACAATTAAGGTGTATTTACATATGCTGGCCTTTAACCCAATAAAGTCACTATCATTTTCTCACCTCAAAAAATTGGCTCTACTTTTTTTAAAATGTGACAAATTATATATGAAGATTTTCTGTCTAGGTAAGGGCTTCCTCCTTCAGTACTGATCCCTGGTTTCAGGAATAAGAAAAAGTACCAGTTGCCATGGAATCTATATACAGTATGACACAACAGAGGTCTATAAAATCAGGAACAGTATAGAGAAAGTGAATAGGGAAGTGTTACCTATTCACATAAAACAGAACGAGGGATCACCTGATTAAATTAGTAGGCAGAAGCTTTAAAACAAACATAGGGCAGTTCTTCTTGACATAATGCAGTGAATTCATTGCCATGGATATTGGGATGTATAACTTGGTTCAAAAAATAATTAAATAAGTTCATGGAGGATACAAATTACAACTAGGGGAAGCCTGGAACATGTAACAGATCTCTGAAATGGGAGGCTCCCCCCTCCCAAAAGCTGGAAGAGGCCAGTTTTCTCATAGATGCATGGAACTGAAAAGACTGGTTTTCAGTGTACTAAACCAAAGTCCCTGTGGACTCCAGTTAACCTGGGGTGAATCTGAACTAGCCATCTAGGAGTGAAGGGTCTATATTCTTCCCTTTTAAACTGAAATGTATATTCTATGGAAAAATGGGAGAAGTTAAACATACAATGTTGATATTTAACCAAAGAAAAAAAATATACTCACGTGTAAACATTGTGAGAAACCAAGGAATAGCATACAGCTACAAGAGAAAGAGAAGGGATAAAAAACACATTTTGTTATGTGCTGAAGGCCTTGTCAAGGTTGATTTTCTATTACATTTAAAGCTGTATAGCATTTCAAGTTTCAGTGATAAGACCATTTTCACATAAATGTAACTTATACAGAACTTCACGTTTGGGGCTGAATTTTCCTTTGCTTAAAGGCTGAGCAGAATCGTCTCAGCCACTTTTAAGTTTCATGGAAATTAAAAAACCAAAGCCTTGTTTGATTAAATGATCACAGTTCCCATCCCACTTACACATACAGATAACTCAAAAACGACTGATCTTGGACATCTGAAAGTTGGCATTCAATGAATCTTCATTGAAGAGTACATAGCCAAGTATGAAAAACCAAACAGTTTAGATAATGAAGTTATGAACAACAGGAAATTGTTCCTTGCAGTAGAACATTCAGCAAGATGTGGGTATTCACACTTATTGAGAAGAGCACTGGGCATATCTGCTTCCCCCCACACCCCCTGTATGGACATCTATTAAATGTGATCCTAATGTACCAAGGGAACATTTTTCAATGAATGGCAATAGGTACAATTCAGCCTTAAGGACTTAAAGCACTTATCAACGTATTGTATGCATTTAGCAGTTTAGGTGCTTATGCCTAATGTTTATGTCATGTGAAGGATTTGAGGTGGTGTAGGCACTTATCCTGCTATGAGGAGCGTAAGCATTTATGTTGCTTTAAGGGCTCTCTAGGCCGTAAAAACTTTATGCTACTGTAAGCTTTCGAACAGTTTACGTTATGCATGTATAGCACTGTAAATATGAAAGGCAGTTAAAAAGGTACGTCCTCTTCAGTAACTGAGACAGTTTAAGTGCTTATGCCACTTCAAGCATAATTCTTAATTTTAAAGAAAATACTAAGAAAATTAAATCTATGTGGATACTATGTTGAAGTTGCACAGAAAGTCACTGCAAGTCAGGAATGCAAAAGTTAAAAATCCAATATCAAATTTAATTCAACTGTACATATACAGTATTTTCCATTTCTGGAGAGGTTCTTTTTAGTTAGTTAAATGTATAGCTTAGTATATTACTCTTTATGTCATGAAATGCACAAGTTAGTGCTGCTAATGAACCTTCATTTTGCATTTCCTTATGTCTAGTGACTAAATGAACAAGCTTAATATTGCAGTAGTGTGTTTTTTGTATTAAATACACTCTTAACTGGTCAGGCTGATGAATGTATGTCTGTTGCAGTACTCCTTGGCATAGAGCTCTCCAAAATTTATTATAATAGCTACTCTATGTGTACCTTTCTTCTAACCAACTATTCATAACAGCAGCAGAAAAGCTGAGATGACTAAACTTGCCAGTATTTTCAGCATTCACACAGGTCTTTATGAATGGACCTCACTATACAGAAAGGTTCCGTTTCTGATAGTAAAAATTCCTCTACCATTGTTGATGGGATACACCAGCACAATCTACTTCCACACGTGTATTTTTGTAAAGCATTCCATCAACAACTTCATATTCCCCACTACCATCTGAAAAGCCTGCAATAGTGCTTTTGCCCTGCCATTACGTTTGAAATAATTTGTTCACATGCAAGAATGTGCAGTATATCCACTAGAAAAGACGACTCCAGATATGCTGAATGCTTTGTCTTTAGGTATATCTACATGGAGATTAAAGCTCCATGGCATGGACCTGGCTGACCTGGGTCAGCTGACTCCGGCTTGTGGGGCTTGGGCTGTGGACCAAAAATTGTTGTGTAAACATTCATGCTTGGGCTGCAGCCTGAACTCTGGGACTCTCCACCCTCACGGAGTCCCAGAGCTTGGGCTCCAGCCTGAGTCCGAATATCCACACAGCAATTATTCAGCCCCACTGCCCAAGCCCCATGAGCCCAAGTCAGCTGGCTCAGGCCAGCCGCAGGTTTTTATCCCCATGTAGACATACCTTTTGCTTTCGAGATAGAAATTGACCACAGCAAAATACCTGAGCCCCCCTTGTTCATAAATTATTTCGTTGAGAACTGGAAGTAGATCAGTTCAGACTCACAATTTGATTTTTAAAAAAACTGTATTAGCCAAGTAGACTTGCATACATTCAAAATTACACACACAGAAATGTAAATACCAACACCTATAGCTTTAGCTGTGTACACATTTTTTCAACACACAAGTAAAAGAAATATACAGAACTATTGGACATAACAGAAAACACTAACATGCTATAAATATGACAAATAGTAAAAAACTTTATCCCTAAAAGACAGACCTGGCTATAAATGTCACTCACCAATCCTGACAACTACCCAATATGTCAAAAAATTAGGCCAGACAATCTTTAAGTAGTAGGTAGTTATTAGGGAAATTACAATAGGAGTTGAAGGGGAAATTATCCTTGTTATTTTCTACAATATAATGCTACAAGAAGGGGTAGAGGTAAGAATAAAAATATGATAATTTATCTCCAGTACTTTTATTGCAAAGAGAGCTACCGCATTGTTCAGCATCCCTCCTTCATGTCTTATTATTCCACTGTAACAGGTCAAAAGTGGAAAATGAAGATCCAAAAGGAGAACAACATGTATCTGGTTTAAAGTACTTGCCTCACAAACGTGAATTTAAAACAAATATGCTGCCATATGTACATAGTCAAACCACTATACTCTAAATAAAGATATTCTTAGTAAATATTGCCCCCTAGCAACATCTGGGAAGAATAACTGCATGGTAGGACTGGCTAAAACTTTCACCGTTTTCAACCTTTTTCCACTGGAGCTCAAACTGCAATGGGTTTGCAGACTGGTGGGTCTCCCTGTATCTTCCCTTCAAATGAGTATTGCTCAGTATTTTAAAGAAAATTTACACAGTACTCAATAAGAGCAATATTTGAACTTCATAGACACTAAGTCACATGAAAAAACAGATCAGCTGAACTTCCACATCAAAAGAGAATTAGTAAAAACAATGAATCAAAATATATACTTTCATTACAACTGTAAAAGTACATTTATCTGAGAAACAGCCTGAGATCATGAGTTGCAGTCCCATAATTATCAATGTTTAATAGATAAGGTTGAGTTCAGCTGTACACATAAAATCAGCGATACAACCACTTTTTTTAAATCTATGAAGAATACGGCCTATCCTCCCCAAAATTAATGCAATCATCATTTGAATGCACAACGAGTTTCCTGAGAATTTACAAAAAGTAGATTTACCCATTAGGTATACATTTTGAGAAGGAAATTTCCAGACAAAAACTTTGTTAAGATAGAGTTAAGGTTGAGAGTATCTATTACTACTTAGGAGTAAAATTACAGGATAATCATCATCAACATAATCTACAAAACAACCCAAGTCTGAAGACAATTGGTTCAGTATTTTTTATTAATTGGCAAAGCAATTCTTCAAAGAGAAAAATTAATTACTGTAACTGCCAACACATGTGATATACATTTCTTTAAGTGGCAAATTTATAAACTGAACAAACATATCTACTATACATATTTAGTGTGATTTTCAAACACTCACAACTTTGGTAAATTTAAACATTTTTCCTCACAAACCAAATACAGGAACATATGAATTGCCATACTAGATCAGACCCAAGGTCCATCAACTCTCTGTACCCTGTCTCTTAAAAAGGCTACTTCAGATGCTACAGAAAGCATAAGAATCCTAAAGAGGACAAATGTGAGATAGTCTGCCTCCCACATCAGGTCTCCTCCTCCTAGTTAGAGACTGGCTTAAACCCTGAAGCATCAGGTTTAATGTCCCTTCCAAGGTTTTTATAATTGTGACAACCCCGCGTATTCCTGATAGCCATATAAACGTTGAGTCCTATTCTGAATCTTGGTAAGTTTTTGGCCTCACTGACTTCTTGTGAAGAAGTGGAAGCCAAGCACAGAGAATTAAAAATTACTTGCCCCAGGTTACCGAGCAATATTGTGGCAGAATGGCAGGACTAAAACTCAAATTTTATACCTCCTATTTCAGTGCCCTATCCAGATACTGGTAATGAAGGCCCTGAAACTCTAAACACTTTAGCACATGCTTAATTTTAATTTCTATAGCACTGTGTAAGTGCTTAAATGAACTATTCATATGCTTAAAGTTAAGCACATGTATAAATGTTTGAAGGACTGGGGACAGAGTACCCATAAGCGGGCAAGATAAATGTAAAGGATTAAACCTAATTCCATCCATCCCCATCTCTCATTCCAAATATGTAAAACACAAAACAATTGCTTTCCTATTAAATAAAAATTAAAAACCAGCCGTCAAACACTCCTGACTGAACAAGTGCGTGCTTGCAAGACAGAAAAGTATATTTCAGTAAGGACAATTTAATTCAGGCTTCCAAATGTAGTTACAAACAAACAGGAAAATAAAAAGAACGAAAAATATGTTGGCAACGGTGTTCTTTTAACTCTAGTTAGATAAAGCCTTATTACAGATACCTCCTGCATATCACTGAATCCAATTTGAGGTCTGTCTACAACAGCACCATTACCAAGATGATATTAAGTAACTGCAGCCAGACTTTGTCATCTCTGTTAATGGCCAGCTGACAACTGTGTCTAGCTTCTATTATTTGCAGTTGAAAGCTATTCAGAATAATTTATGGATACAGTTTCCCTTATAGTAAAGTGGCTCATTTCCTTGTCTCTCTTCCCTTAAAAATGGACGGATTTTGATGTTAGAATTATTTAGTAAAATACAGAACAGATGTTATAAAACATTATATAAGTTCATACTCCACAACAGTGAAAAAGAAAAAAAACCCTGTAAAATTCACCTTACGGATATCTCCATTTACATGTAAATCACATAGCCACTGCAATATATTTAATCCAGGCACCACATCAGCTAACAATATTCACAACTATTCAAGCTTCAGCAGCGTTCAATATTCTGAGAGCTACATGACCCAAAGTAAATGGAAGGGTGCCAGGAAACACAATCCTTCCTGCAGCGGGAGCCTGCCTTTCAATGATGAAAGATTAATCAGGGTTTACTTTGATAGGATTAGTACTCAAGCACGAAACTCTGGTTCGGATCTCATTACTGAAGTGCATATCCTTCACCTTGATGGATCTGGGCTGTCTTGCTACAGGTGCAAAAACACTCCTCTCTCTTACTAATCTAAAAGGCAGAACCCAGAACAGAAATATTTTAATGTGACAGGTGATTTAGGAAGAATGACTCCTCTTAGGAGGTGTAGCTAGCCTTTAGAACAGTCGGGGATTGCCAATACATTTATTTGTATGATGCAAATACTTTTTAAAAAAAATTTATAGTTGTACATCCTAATTGGTATATATTTTGGATTCTCTAGTCTACTCCCTTCATTTGTCATCTATCTTAGGCTTTCGGGTCTCTGGGACAGGGCCTGAGTATGCCTGTGCATCTGTATAGCAACCAGCATAGTGGAGTCTTGATACTGATGAGGACTCCTGGCTACTACCATAATACAAATAATTAAAAATATGTACAAATAAATGGTTTGTTTATTCATATCTCATCTACAATTTGTCTGAAGGCCCATAAGAGGCCCATGATTGGAGTCATTGTCTGAGGAGCTCTGCAGATGGTTTTCTGCAGTGGGTCCACGTAGGATGGTATGGATGGCAATGATAGGGATAGGCAAAAGGATGGGTCAGGGAACGTACATATGTACACGTTCTATGTTGCTATTCCAATTCACATACTGAATTAATGGCCAAAGTGTGTTTGGATGGCTATGCTGTAGCCCTGTGCCCCAGCCCCATGTTGGGAGCTTGCATTTTGCTTTTTCAAAGTCCTGTGCATTTCATCTACATAAAACCCTGATTTCACCGGCTTTATATAGATGAATAGATTTCTTCCCCCCTTGACACTAGCCTGAAGTGATGCATATGGCCTAGTAAGGTCTTTTCTACACCGAAGTAAGTTTAACCCATCCATGTGTAACCCACTACATTAGCCGGTCTCTTCAGCTGACTGGACGTATTACGTTAGTTTTTAAGTGTCGCTATATCCCATCTGAAGTTGGATCATTTATAAACAACCCTATTTATCACCCTGAAACACTGTTATCAAAAAGAAAAAAAACTGTACAACAGACTTAATTTATGCTTTCCTGGCAAAAGCTTCATTTGAGGCCACAAACCTGATAATTACATGCATAAGTATCCTTTAAATATGAAACTCCTGATCACTTCATGAGTATACACAAATTCATACAGAAGTTGTGTATGAAAAAATCAGTTCTGCAAATTTGGCCCTGTAACAGCAGGCAATTTCTGCAAAAGCACTGATTTACCTTTAACATTTTTGAAGGAACATAGTTTTTTAATAAAATGATAATCATGACTGTTCAGAAAATATATTCCTGAACCAAACACCTTATATTTCCCCTCTTTCCACTGAACCTGTATTCCCCTCTTCCATGGTGATGATTCCCTCCTTTCTCCCCGCCCACACTGATTATTACATGTACTGTCATGAAGCTTGCCATGTATTTTTAATGACTTCTTTTTATAACCTGACCAGACTTTTTGAAGAGTGCTGCCCGTATCAGTTAACAATGCTTCTCTTTAGAGTCTTCAATGTGTCACCTCAGTACAGGCTTAAGGTATATCTACAATACAGAGACTATGTCACTATAGCTATGCAGGCATAATCCTGTAGTGTTGACGTAGCCTAGTTTGATGGAAATGTTTTTTCCATTGGTGTAGGAAAACTACCACCTTAGAATGAAAACATTTTTCTACCAACATAGCTGTGTCTACAGGTTTAGGGGAGGATTAGGTGAGCATTATGTCGTCGATCAGGGGTGTGATTTTTGATATTGATATTTTTCTTTTAAGAATGAAGTTGAACAACAACAAAAAGTTTAACTATCTCATCATAAGTGAGGCTACGATTTTGACACGGAGGTCGCAGAAGTTATGGAATCTGTGACTTCCAAAGAGCTCCGTGACTTCAGCCCCAGCAGCTGGGAGCTGCATGGTCCTGCCGCCTCCCGCAGCAACAGGGAGCCACCTGAGACAATGGCCCCCAAGCCCCCGGCCGCCGAAGGCAGGGGAGTACCCTAGCAGCTCCACTGCTGCCGCAGCAGGGGACACCGGCAGTTCCTCCCCAATAGGGAGTGGACAGGGGAACCCTGCAGCTCTAAGCCCCCTTGAGCTTCCAGCCACTCTGCATCTGCCCAGTCCCTTCCCACTTTATCATGGATAATTTTAGTAAAAGTCAGGGACAGGTCACGGGCTAATGTGAATTTTTCTATCTTGCCCACGACCTGTCCATGACTTTTACTAAAAATATCCATGACAAAATTTTAGCCTTAATCATAAGCCCTTCGAGAAGTGCCACCCACCAGAATCAACGGGTAGGGGCCAGTGGTGGAAGGGAAGCAGTCCCAGTAGCAAGGGAGGGAGACACTCGCCAAGGGACAATAAATAGCTCCTACCCTGAGAATCTCCAACACCCATTGGCCAGCTGTGGGAGAGGCGTGCTGATTGGACAGCACTCCCCAGGTCCCAGGGTTTAGCCCAAGGCAGGGACCATATGGAACATCTTTTGGCTCAGTTCAAGCAGACCATTCTATCCACCCAAAATAGGGATGGGAACCTGGCCTGACAGATGCTGTGGGACTATCCCATTGCCTGTTCAGGGGGTCATGAAGGAATTTTTTCTCCCATGGGACAACTGAAGGAGGACCATGAAGATTTTTGCCTTCCTCGTAGCACCTGCAAGCCACAGTGGGTTGTAAGTAGGAACTCACTTAGGCCTGATCTACACTGGAGGGAGAAGGGGTGTTGATCTAAGCTACGCAACTTCAGATATGTGAATAACGTAGCTAAGTCAACGTACTTAGACCTACTCACCACGGTGTCTTCACTGCGGTGAGTCGACTGCTGCTGCTCCCCCATTGACTCTGCCTGCGCCTCTCGCAGCAGTGGAGTACAGGAGTCAACGGGAGAGTGCTCGGGGGTCCATTTATCGTGTCTAGATTAGATGCAATAAATCGACCCCCGCTGGATTGATCGCTGCTTGCCGATCTGAGGGGTAGTACAGACATATCCTTAGTTCCTACTGAGGTTCTGGGGTGGAGTTGTTTATTTGCTGCAACTTGTGGCCAGTTTCCAGTGTAGTTAAGAGAATAAAAATGAACAGTTCCCAGGAGGTAAAAGACCTGGGATTTTGATGGTGAGCTTTGGGCTCATGTGATAGGGTGAGACCTTGTGGCCTTCACTGTCTGAGGTCCCCACCCTGCTGCACCCTCGTACCTACCTCGAATTATGGTAAGGAGTCCTGTAATCCTGGTGCCAGCTACCGGTTATATGGTAAGGAGTCTTGTAGCCCTCTCCCCTGCTGCCCACTTGAGCTAAGTAAATGCCTAGTATAAGAGATTATGAGTAATGTCAGGTAGTGCCCCTCCCTTGTGTTGAAATTTAATAAAAGCTGTGGCCTGCCACTTAATTATATGCATGTCTCTGTCCTCATTTTGCCACTGTGTCCAGATCAAACTTCCAGTGACAGAGGTAAAGTTCTTCTGTAGGCAACTTTCATTGTGTCAGCAACAATCTAGAAACACCCTATTAGAATTACCCTCTCTTCCTTTTTTCTTCTCTTTACCTTTATTATACAGCATTTACAAGAACCCTTAGCACTTACATCTGGAATAAAGCCAATTTCATTGAGATGGTTACTCAGCTCTGGATCATGGAATGCAATCATCTGGGAGAACACTGTCAGGTATTCTGAAATGACAACAATGTTTAAGATCATTGCCAAAAAAAAGAGAACACACAACGGCACACTTAACTCACACACAAGGAATACATGTGCTCAGAACAGAATTAATTATGAAGCTTGCACTTTTCTTTATACATACAACACCATTTTAACTATTATATTACCCATTAGGACAAATATATTTTTTAAAATCCATTTAAAGTTTTTTCTCCACTCCCTGTTTATACCATGTGCATCTTCAACAGTACACAGCTGCTATCTTCTTTACACTTATGCTTGGTCTAAAACACTAGGAACTTATGCTGGTATAACTATGTTGCTCAGGGGTATGGAAAATCCATACCCCTGAGCGATGTAGTTATATCGACCTAACCCCCAATGTAGACAGGACCAGCTTCTCCTGTCGACACAGCTACCATCCTTCAAGGAGATGGAGTATCTATGCCAACAGGAGAAGCTCTCCCATCGGTGTAAGAAGCATCTTCACTAAGTGCTACAACGGTGCAGTGCTGTACATGTAGATAAGTCCTTAGGACTTTCCATACTTCCTTTTCCACTCAGATACAGCTAAAACAAATGGAATACTTCATTGGTGCTCATAGCCTGATGTGTTACACACTTGCAAATTACACAATTTAAAAAACAGCAAATATTTCAGCATGAATATGAACTAGGCCTTGGGCATATCACACTGATTAAAGTAAATTAGAACAAGGTTCTTCCAAGTAATTTCCAGGAACTGACATGCACTGAAAACTACAAAGATATCACCATACTAAACGTATTTGCTACTAAGTGAACTTGTTTACATCATTATGTGGATTGAAGTGTTAAGTCTCTCCTCCCTTTATTAACACCTATCTTCTTTATTTTCCTTTCTGGAAAGGGAAAAGAATTATTACAGGACAGATTTAATAATATATCCCCAGTTCTACACATCAAGCTGAAAGGCACAGTTTAACTCAATCGCCTCAATTATCATTCACATTTAATTTCAGAGAAGCCAAAATGGAAACTCATCCCCGAAAGGCTTCTCTCCTCTTCCTCCCCCTTACACACAATTTCATTTGCCTTCTATCTGCAAGTGGAGCCTTTCTTAGGCTCAGAATCAAGAGACTTTATCCTTGCAATTTCATGACAGGTTGCATTTCCCTTTCCCTTCCACAAAGTTCTCAAATTTCCAACAGTGCTGCTGCCTGACACTACATAACCCTGCCCCAATGGCAGAGATTTCCAGGCCCCTCCATCAAAGACTCTGCTAAGGCAGCATCTTCATGCGAAGGAGTCATAGCCAGGCACCCTTTAATAAAAGCTTCTGAAGTGAACGGTCAGTAAGTGCTGCTACAGTGCCTTAGGAAGTCCCCTAACTGCCCCTCCTTAATTTGCAAACATTCCATGTACAAACACCAGCATCAGGGCTTGTCTTTTGTCTTGAGTTATCTTAATTTAGGGTGACCAGATAGCAAGTGTGAAAAATCGGGGGGGGGGGGGAGGGAAATAGGTGCCTATACAAGAAAAAACTTGATCTGCACAATGGATCAGCAGCACAGAATGACTGGATGTAGCAATATAGGGCTTGATTTCACTGACCAAAAAAGTGTGCGTTTTACCCGAGGATAACTAATGCCCATCAGCTATCCCACTGAGGTTAATCACAGGCTGGAGGGGTGGGGGGTGGAGGCATAATGCTGACCTCACCAATCTATCTCGCCATGAATACTACAAGTGCCCCATCTCCACTTAAGGTTTTGCAACAAGATAACAATCACGTGTTTGCTGGCCATAACATCACACCTTTTTAAGCAGTGAAACCTACGACAGCGTAGCTGCATCCTCACTGCATTACCAGCTCCAGTATCACTCAAGTTTTAACTCACATATTCTGATAGAACAGCTAGCTAAAGTTTAAAGTACCACTTAATTTGAGCTAGAGATTTTTATGCATCAACAGGAGTCAACACTCAAGTTGGCTCAAGTTAGGGACAACACTCAAGTTATACTTTGAGCTAATACTGCAATGAAGACAAGCCCCCAATCTCATTGTATGCATGTATTATCCACATAAGCTTATTGGACAAGCCAGGCTTAATTTAGCTTTTCCCACATTCAGTGCTGACACATTTGAGTTAATAAAATACCCAGCAACCATAGGTAAGGTACAGAGCTTTTCTACACTTACAGCACTGCAGCGGCACAGCTGCACGCTCTGCGCTGCTGTATCGCTTAGTGAAGACGCTACCTATGTCGACGGGAGAGCTTCTCCCCATCGACATAGCTCTGTCTACACCAGGGGTTAGGCTGGTATAATAATGTCACTCAGGGGTGTGGATAGCGTAGTTATACTGTGATAAATTGGTAGTGCAGACCAAGCCATATAAAGCCAGTAATCACATACAGTCATATGCGTGCTGATGAAAACAGATTCACAATTAACTTCCTTAAAGCACATTTCCTTTTAAACAAGAAATTTGTGCCTATGGTGGTTCTGCACAGATACACTATAGTTTGTTAAATATCGTTTTTATTTGTATAGCCAGACTCATAAAATATAATTATTGTGTGAGATTACATGATTAATGAAGGGTCTATTGAAGACACACAATCCTTCATGAAAACACATTATTTAGGTCCTGCCAAACACTGTTGGCTGGAATTTTATGATATGAATTATTCTTTCGCATAATCTGATATTCTATAGCTATAAACCTTTAATTGCTCTTACATCTTACTTCATATGGGGAAATGCATCTGATAAATCTGACAAACTGTGCTTTAACTGCTTAGGGCAGGCTCAGAAATGAGATATGCTGAACCTTTCTGCACTGGGAAAGATTTTTATTCCATTAAGGGGTGAGGTGCTAAAATTGCAGTGATGTAATCAGACACGATCCATCCTGCCATGTTCCTCACAGTGTCTCCAGAGAACAGGAAAAAGCTCAGCACACCAAACTAAACAAAACCATCACAAAACCTTCCTTTAAAACTATATTAATATGTTGATATTGAACACCAACAGCTAGAAATCAAATCAGAACACACCAACAGTCCAGCTAGTCTAATATCCTCATACCAGATGCTGCAGTGCAAGATGTAAAGACCACATCATACATTTACTTGAGCAATATCATACTATGTGCCTATCCCCATCTGGTAATTTTTTCAGGTCTGGACACATGACAATCAATACCTCTCATTGTATCCTAGTTAGCAACACTACAAATGATATTCTTCTACATATCACTGTCTCAACCTTTAAAAAAAAATCTCACTAAGCTACACTGGCCTTAAAAAACCCTAAAGCAGTTAATTCCACAGGCAAATTATTTATTGTATAAAATAACAGTTTACTTTATTCTTTAAAAATATGCTCCTTTAGTTTCATCAGGTGCCCCTTTGCCTTTATATTATGATAGAGTGCAAACAGGAAATCTCCTGACTGGCCTTCTCCACGTCATTCATTATGTCATATGTCCGGGTCACACCCCCACTCTCACTTATCTCCATACCAAACTATGCAGTCCTAATCTTTTAGTCTCTCCTCATATTACCGCCTACCCCAAATCTTAATGTCCAATCATTTTGCTGACCTTCTGAGAACTTTCCCATATCTTTTTGGAGATGAGGGGAGGAAATAAATGCTGTTCCTCAGCAGAAGACATACAGGGAAAGTATTGTAATAACGTTTATTTGTGGATTATAAGTGCATATGGTGCATTTCAGTAAGATGTATTATTTGTTAAACAGGTACAAATCGTCGTAACCAATGAAAAAAAGTGAGAAGCTATGCATCATGATTATTAACATCTACCTTTTTAGCATTAATTTTCCATCTCTCTCTTTCTCCCCTCTGCTAAAAAAAAAAAAAAAAAAGGGCAAGAGACTTCAAAAGTATTTTCCTGTATGCTCTAACTAAAGTTTCTGAAGAATAATTTTTTGTTCCTTTTCATACAGCTGCCAACTTGACTCCCAAGACAAAAAACATTGTTAGGTCAACAGAGACAATGCCCTAACCAAGCTATTAAGACACACTTCTGACTCACGAATCTCACAAACAGCACGAGGTGTTAAATCATTCAAATTAGAATAATGCTTGTTAGAATTGCTGTCAACTGCACATCTGATGGCTAGTGATGCGGGAAAGGATGACAAGAAGGACATCAGAGTGTGGATTGAAGTAAAGATCCTCTATGTTTTTAAATTTGTTATTCAGATAGGATGGCTTCAGCAAATCTTCTCTGGGAGGCTTCCTAATCCTCCCAAATTTCTTCTCCACTTTGTCTCCATTTTAAAAGGAACTGACAGCCCACTCCTCCTCCTATTTACTTATAGGGCTGTTGAGGCTAAGAAATAACAACCAGGAGCTATGGAGCAGTTTCCTTAGGAAGACTTGTCCTCAGATCAGTCATACAACTGATCTACTAACTGGTTTATGTTGAAATGTTACATCCACATAGCTAGTTCTCTCAGGAGTGTGAAAAATCTACAACCCTGGCAGATATAGGCTATGGTTACACTACAGCTTAAGTTGACACAAGTTATGTCATTCAGGGGTATGAATTAGCCATTTATTAATTTATGCCAATTTAAGCGCCAGTGTGCATGGTGCTATGCCAGCAGGAGAGCTTCTCCTGCCGACACAGCTACCATTGCTCATGGGCACTGGAGTAATTAAACCGACAGGAGAGCTCTCTCCTGTAGGCGTAGAGTGGCTATACTAGATTGACACTAGATGCAAGTTAATAAATGGCTAATAAATGGCTGTAAGCTCTCTAGTGTAGCTATAGCCATAGTTAAGCCAAAATAACCTCTGGAGTAGACAGAACTAGGTACACCCAAGAATTCTTCCATACACCTGGGCCACCACCTTTCAGGAAGGTGGATTACCTACAGTGAGGGGATGATCCCTCTGTCGTAGCAAGTGTCTTCCCTTAAATGCTGCAGCTGTGCCACTGTAGCGTTTTAAGTATAGGCATAGGGCACTCCCATCAAACTCTTGACCCTCTACTAAAGTAAATGTATTCTCTAAACACCCACTGATATCTGCTGCTCCTCTCACCTTCTGTTCTGAAGCAGAATGGCAGTCTGCAATAAAGTGGCTTTGAGTTGCCTCAATGATAGACCACCATGATACGAAGTGCAGAGAGAGTCTTTTTAGCATTCTTATTTCATTACATTGATTGGTTCCTGCTTAAAACTGCTTCAGAGAGCAACAAGTGTTTTTTTGCTGCTGCTGCTTGGTTAGTTTTTCATCTTCACACACTTTCCTACTTATTTTTGTTTTGGTTTTGCCGTTGTTCCTTCGATTACTACCCTGGTCTCCTAATAAGCTACTTGAAGATATAAGTGGGTATTTCTATAATACTGAAAGGGTATGCTTCTACTTCTGTCAATTAAAAAACCACTGAAGAAAAAACAAAATTTACTTGAAAACACAGCATTAATAACTACTCCATAAACTCTCTTATTAGAAGAAAAGGGAAACAAACATCAACCTACCTTGAATGACATGAGAATTATCCTTCAAGAAGAAGTTATACAGGTACTTGGGAATAAAAGCAGACATGCAGGCATATGCAAGAGCTAAAAGAGAATTCGGACAAGACACCATTAGCTAGGAAGGTAGAGTCTGCAAAAAACATCTTTACACTGGAAAACATTCATTACTAAAGAAGTGTTTATACCTGATTTGTTATCAGTCTGTGCAGATGGTAACTAACGGTGTAAAATGCATGAAAAACAACACTTTTCCTTTTAAAAAATATTTTAAAAGGTACTCAAGAAATATCCTATTGCTACTGACTATGCAATGAACAATCCAAATAAATTCAGTTTTACCATGTATTAGTTTTGAGGCGAAGTACAAAAATTTGGGACTTTCAGATCAGTAGTGTTCCCATATCAATTACTGTAATATAGGCATTAACCTTGTCCAAGTTCCAAAACTTGAGTGACCACATCTGTCTACCTAAAGTCTGCTTGCAGTTGCAATGGAATTTTTTAGAAAGAATTCTTTAGGAATGAAGGATAATCTTGTGGCTCTTGCGCTAAACTGAAACTCAAGAGATCAATTACACATTCTGCCACAGACTTCTTGACACTGGACAAGACATTTCATCTCAGTGACTCAGTTGCCTCACATTTTTTCCTACCTCTTCTAATTACATTTTGATTGTTAGACTGTTTCTACTATATAGAAATTCTTAGTCCACCCTCACCACCATAGTACCTGGGTGCCTTCCAAAAGGCGCAATAAGTGATGTGACTAACATCTGCCCTGTGTGGTTTGGTCTCCCTCGCTCTCTCCCTAGTACCTACAGCATCTAGCAAAATGGGATTCTGATCTAGGTTGTGGCGTCAAGCCTTACTAGAACACAAACAACTGCTAAATCAAATCTTTACTTCCAACCCTACACTGTTTATTTTTACTATGCACTGATAAAAGTTGCTCTTGATTGGTTTATGATGTCCTAACAATGGCAAAGAAATGACAAAGTATGTGTAACTGTACCGCTGTCTGCAAATGACAGGAAAGTTACAACTTCTAAACTAGCAGAATATGAGAGATAGACAGCTTTGGAATGCTGCAGTGATATAAGAATCCAGGGGCTGGGATGGCCCACTAAGCCCATCAAGATTGTGAACCACCAAGACAAAAGGTAGATATATACTGTTGATAGATGGAGCAGTCACAACCCCTCTCAATTCCTCTCTCCCAACAAATCTTTGTTTTGCCTGGACTGAGACTAAGCTATCTGGTTTTCATGTAGGATCTTACTTGAGCTAGGGACTTGGAAAGCTAGAATCAAGAAAGTAGAAACCAGGCTCCACTACAGAACATTCATAGAAAAAGAGGCATATGTATATTATAGAAGTGCTGCTGGCAGGTCTATAGGTAAAAACAAATTTTGTACCTGAAGTAGGGATTCAACCACTTTGTTACCTGAAGAATACAGTGTATTATCCCCCAAATTTCAGCACTTACTCTTTCAGTAAGAAAAGAGACAGTTACCTACCTGTACAGTAACTGTTGTTCAAGATATGGGTGCAGACATGTATTCCACTTAGGCGTATGTGACCCTGTGCACCAAAGTCAGAGAACTTTCCCTAGCAGTACCATAGGGGTGGTGCGAACACCTTCTGAACCCTTCTCCCCGCCCTTTCCTGGCTAATTAAGGGCTAAACCCCAAACCCCCTCAGTTCCTTCACACAGAACATCAGAGTTGAAACTTTGATTGAGAGGGGAGGAAAGGAGGGCCATGGAATACCCGCCTGCACCTGCATTTCAAAGAACAACAGTTACCTGACAGGTAGGTCTTTTCTTCAAGATGTTGCAGACGTCTGTGTATTCCACTCAGATGACTCTCAAGCAGTATCACAAGGAGGTGACGTGCGGAGTTAACTGAACTAATAACTGCCTTCCCAAAATTTACATCTGATCTAGATGCAGTTGTAATAGCATAACGCTTGGTAAAAGTATGCATGGAAGACCAAGTCTACAAACGTACAATATCAAAAAGTCACTGAAAAATGCATTTGATTTCGCAAAGGCCTTTGTCAAATGAGCTCTTAAGCCAGAGGTGGGAAAACTATGACCCGGGGGCTGAATCCGGCCCTTAGGACATTTTAATCTGGCCCTCAAGCTTCCGCTAGGGACCAGGGCCTTCCCCGCTCCAGCCAGGAAGTGGGGTCAGAGGCTTGCCCCGTTCTGCGCGGCTCCTAGAAACAGCGGCATGTCCCCACTCTGGCTCCTACACATAGGGGCAGCCAGGGGGCTCTGCATGCTGCCCCCACTGCAAGCACTGCCTCCACAGTTCCCATTGGCTGGGAACCGTGATCAATGGGAGATGCAGGGGTGGCACCCTGCAGATGGGGCAGCGCACAGAGCTGCCTGGCCATGCCACCGTGTAGGAACCGGAGAGGTACATTCTGCTGCTTCCGGGAGCTGCTTGAGGTAAGCGCCACCCAGAGCCTGCACACCTGACCCCCACTCGTGCCCCGAACCCCTCCCACGCCCCAGCCCTGATCCCCATCCCACCCTCCAAATCCCTCAGTCCCAGCCCAGAGCACCCTCCTGCACCCCCAACCCCTCATTCCCAGCCCCACCCGAAGCCCACACCTCCAGCCAGAGTTACACCCCTGTGCACTCCAACCTCCTACCCCAGCCTGGAGCCTCCTCCTGCACCCTGAACTCCTCATTTCTGGCCTCACCCCGGAGCCCTCACCCCACCTACACACCTCAACCCCCAATTTCATGAGCATTCATGGCCCGCCATACAATTTCCATACTCAGATGTGGCCCTCGGGTCAAAAAGTTTGCCCACCTGTGTCTTAACCTCTGTGGAGGCCAATTCTGAGTTGTCCCGCTGTAATACAGGATGTTATCCACCCAGAAATTGTTTGCAGGGAGACCACTTGACCCTTCATTTGAGCCACAAAGGAAACAAAAAGATGAGTGTGACAAGCTGCTGGAGATACCCAGAGCTGTGAGACACAGTTATTCCTCTCAGCCTCAGGAAGTAGTGGGAGCTTTGCTGCAGTTAAGCTATGCCAGCTCCCTGACACACCTTTGTCTTTGCCTTGCCAGCAAATGCGCAGGGCTCTCCAAGCCCCAACCTTACCTAGTAGGTAACAGTCAGCTCTCCAGCACCTGAGTTCCTCAGAGATGTCTCTGCAATGCACAGCCCTATCACTGTCCATATACAGCAGATTTTAAGTTTGGTGCTCCTTTAAACAGACAAACAGCTGCTTGACTGGAGTTAACAACCACTTCAAGTCAATCAAAGCACGGGTTTGGTTTAGATAAAAAGTAAAACAGGTTTATTCAATCAAAAAGAGATTTTAAGTGAGTTCAAGTTATAAGAGATAAAGATAGAAAAGGTTACAAACAAACAAAATGATCAGCTTAACAAGTATAGTTTTTGTTCAAGCTCATTTCCTGGCCAATCTTCCTTTTCTAGCAATGGCTGAGTAGCTCTTACCTAGGATGCCCACAAAGCCTAAGGTGCTGGTTTTACTGGTCTCTTCAAGTGGAGGATAATTTAGGGGTTCACCACTCCTCTCTTTGCAATCCAGTAATCTTTTGAAAATCCTCTCTCTGTCAAAGTTGATTGCCCCTGCTTCAACAGGCAGGAAGGGTTCCTAGTACTGCAATTTCCAATCCCCCATTGAGACTATTAAGTGATCAGTTTTTCTCCACTTGCTTTCCTGATAGCTTTGTTTGCATGGCATGCAAATATGCTTTTCTTTGTCTTTGGTCACAACTTGCTCAATTACTGCATTCCTTTGTCTTGAAAAAAACCATTTAATGGCTGGTTTAAACATATTTTAGCTACTGTATAATCCTTTGTAGGTTGAATGTACAAACATCACACAAGCATATTAACGAGTAGTGAATTATTGGTTTTCCAATGACCTATTACATGACACCTTATAGATATAATAATAGTGAGTTGGGGTACACTGAGCTGGTCAAGCCAGCTGAAACTCACTGCTAGATACAAATAAGTCTCTTACATTGTGGCACAGAGATGCTCTTAGGGACACACTGAGATGATGAAAGAAATGACTTTGTTCTTTCCGAGTCAAATGCCAAGCATCACCTCATATCCAAGGAATGAAGATGCTGCATCTGCATTTGAATGAGGCTTGGGAAAAAATACAGGTAAAAATTTGCCGACTTAACATGAAATTGTGAAACACTTTTAGACAAAAAACTTAGGATGAGGCCTGAAGGGTATTCAGAAGGTTGACCATTAGGGCCTGCAGCTCACTAACTCTTCTTATAGAAGTTGTGGCCACAAGAATGCTGCTTTTTGGCACAGGAGAGAGAGAAAACAAGTTTCCAAGGGCTCCAATGGAGGACCCATAAGGACAGTCAATTCAGTGTTAAGGTCCCACTGAGGAATCATTTCCTTTACTGGAGGAAAGAAATGAATGATTCCTCTCAAAATCTGACTACCACGGAGTTCAAGATAACAGATTTCCTGGCGTAGTGAGATGCAAAGGATCAGAGGCTGAAACACCAAAATTGCCATTAAATGGACTCTCAATGAGCTGACAGACAGACCAGAGGACTGACGAAATAACAGGTACTCCAAAATGTCCGGAATGCAGGCCTGCATTGGTTGAATTCCCCAGGCCACGGATCAAATAGAAAAACATTTCCACTTACTCAAATATGTAGCTGCAGTAGATCGCTTTGTACTAACAAGTAGAACTTGTTGAACAGCTTTAGAACAGTGCTCCTCTGCTATCTAGCAACACAGCATCCATGCTGTTGAGATGCAAGCTGCTCAGCGCTGGATGCGAAATCTGACGATGGCCCTGTGTCAGTAGATAGAGACAACAAGGAAGAGGAATAGGCAGATGAACAGAAGGACTGAGGAGGTCAGAAAACCAACACTGTTTCAGCCAAGTTGGTACAACAAGAATCAGTCTGGCATGATCCATCTTCAGCTTGAGGATGACCTGAGGAATGACTGGGATTGGGGGAGAAGCATATGTCGGAGCAGATTCCCAATTCAGATGAAATGTGTTGGCTGAGACTCACTCAAAAGCAAAGTTGTTGGCACTTCTTGTTGTCCTTTTGTTGCAAACAGGTCAAGAACAAGAATGCCCTTATCCAAAGACAAACTCAGCACACTACTCTTCAGAGACTACTGGTGATTCTGGGACAAAGTCCTGCCAAGACAATCGGCCAAGCAATTCTGGGACCCTAGTAAATGAGTAGCTGTTGGGAAAGATATTCTCTTTGATGCAGAACTGCCCAAACTTTATCACCTCTGGACAAAGCTGGCTAGAGTGGGCTACTCCCTGCCTGTTCACATAATGTATCATGGTGGTGTTGCTGGTGAGTACATGAATCACTGTGCCTTTGATCTGCACTTGAAATACCCTACGCACTCTGTAAATGGTTTGACATTCCAGGATGCTGATATGAAAAAATGGTTACTAACATTTCGTAACTGTTGTTCTTTGAGATGTGTTGCTCATATCGATTCCACAACCCACCCTTCTACCACTCTGTCAGAGATAACCCGCAAGAAGAAACAGAGGGTACGTGGCCAGCGACGCTCCCACCAGAGGGCAGTAAAACTGGTCTGATGGGTACAACTGAGGAAAAAAAAATCTCTGGCTAGGTGTGTGCGCACCGCATGCACTGTTGTCAAAACTTTTTTCTTGGTGGCATCCATCAGACCGGTTTTACTGCCCTCTGGTGCCACGCTCTTATGTGCCGGTTTAAGGGGCGCTGCTGGCCATGCACTCTCTCAGTTCTTTCTTGTGGGTTAACTCCGACATAGGGGTAGGAAGGTGGGTTGTGGAATTGACATGTGCAACGCATCTCAAAGTACAACAGTTAGAAAATGTTAATAACCATTTTTTCTTCTTCGAGTGTTTTCTCATGTCCATTCCATGGGTGACTCACAAGCAGTACCCTAGAAGATGGGCTCAGAGATCACGGACATGCTGACTGCAACACTAGTCTCCCAAAACTGGCGTTATCTCGGGCCTGTTAGGTGATGGCGTAGTGAGATGCAAAGGTATGCACCAACGACCAGGTTGTGACCCTGCAGATGTCCTGGATTAGGACCTGCAAAAGAAATGCTGCTGACGGAGCCTGGGCTCTTGGGGAGTGGTTAAGATGGCTGGAAGCAGGACATTTGCCTGTTTGTAGCAAGCCCAAATACAGGTGGTTATCCAGGACAAGATCCTCTCGGCTGACACATAGCCCTCTCATTCTTTCTGCTACTGCTACAAAGAGTTGCATGGATTTGTGGAAGGGGTTAGTCCTCTCGATATAGAAGGCAAGTGAAGCCGCTGTTCCTCAGAGTTCTTGTGAGGCATTGGGAAGAAGACTGGCAGGAAAATTGCCTGGTTGCTATGGAATTGTGACACCACCTTTGGCAGGAAGGCCAGGGAGGGGGGCAGTTGGACCTTGTCCTTGAAGGACACCATGTAAGGTGGTTCTGACATAAGGGCCTTGATTTCAGAGACCCTTCTAGCTGAAGTGATCACCACCAAGAAAGCAACCTTCCAAAAGAGAAGCAGCAGGGGGCACGATGCTAGTGTTTCAAAGCTGGAACCCAAGCTTTAAATGGAGGAAGTAGTCCAAGACAGACTGAAGGGAAAAACAAGTTGGGGGGGGGGGGGGAGGAAGGGAGAGAGAGACAGACAGAGAGATAGATTGAGATGCTCATATCGAAAAAAGTGCTTCCACTTGGTCAGCCCTTGTGCATGGTTTTCTACTACCTAGCAAGAGCTCCCTAACCTGTTTTGAACAGGCCTGTTCTTCTGGGTTCAGTCATGTAGCATTCATGCAGTTAGGTGTAGGGAGACAAGGTTCGGGTGAAGCAGTCAGCCGTGGTCTTGTGAGATTGGGTCCAGTCGGAGTGGGAGCAAGAGTTGGATTGCTATTGACAGATCCAGGAGCATGCCGAACCAGAGTTGACATGGCCATGCTAGGGCTATAAGAATAATTCTCACCTTGTCCTGCTTGACTTTTAGGAAGACGTTGTGAACCAGAGGGATTGGTGGAAAAGCGTGAAACAGGCAATCTGTCCATGGAAGCAAAAAGGCCTTAGAGAGGGATTCCGGGCTGTGCATACATAGTGAGCAAAACTGATGGCATTTCCTGTTCTGCTTGGTCGCAAACAGGTCTACCTGGGGAGACCCCCACCTTTGGAAGATGAATCTGGTGACCTCCAGGTGAAGGGAACACTTGTGATGAGAGGAAACGGATCTGCTGAGATGATCCACCATTACATTCCGGGCTGCTTGCTTGATGATGGGTTGGCTGGCTAAAACTGGATTCAGAAAGCCTCCTTCTCTTTGAAATATGTTCCTTCCTGCTGCCTAACAGGGAAGGATGAATGTCCAAAAAAGAGATGTGAGCAATATTACTGCAGTTGCTCTTGCCCTCCGTAATGACATCTCTTTGTGGCTAGGGTATAAACCCCAACGAACGTAAACTAAGTCCTCTATGCTCAGACAGAATTCTGTAACCATAAGGCCCTCCTTATAGTCACAGCTGATGCCATAATTCTGGAGAAAGTGTCTGACATGATCAGAGCCAAATGCAACAACTTTTTGGCCACCCGGTAGCCCCCTGCAATAAATGCATTAAACTCTTCTTTGGAGGATTTCATTAACTCATCTGCAAATATGGACATAGTATCCCAATGGACAAGGTCATATTTAGATAACAGCGCCTGCTGATTTGCAATATACATCTGTAATGACGAAATAGAGTAAATTTTTCCTCCCCATCAAGTCCAGCCTTTTAGACTCTTTGTCCTTAGGCGTGGACTTGTATCTCCCCAGCTGTAATCTGTTATTCACTGCTGTCACAAAGAGAGAGTTTGGGAATGGATGGGAATACAAACACTCAAAGCCCTTCATAGGGACATAATACCATTTCTCAGAATGCTTTGTGGTAGGTGGGATATGCTAAGCTTCATATAATCGGTAGAGCCATCTTCCCTGGAGCTAAGGACTGGAGAATATCTAGCAATTTATGCATATTCTCCTGCACAAACTCAGCCTGAATACACAAGGCAGAAGCCATATGCTTCAAGAGGTCCTGGCATGACATCTTCAGGGACAGGAGAAGAAGAGTCCGGTACCATGGAGTCAAGCGGTGAGGAGGAAGAAGGGAGCAGGATGAATGGAGGTTCCTGAGGGAGAACTTTGTTCCTGTATGATAGGATCAGGCTGGAGCAGCTCAGGAGGAATGACTGTGTCTGAAATAGAGGTAGCTCGGGAAGACAGACTGCAGCCAAGATTGGTGACCTTGTCCCAGAATGGGTCGAAGAACGGGATCTTGCAGACTGAGGAATGTCCCAAAAATTCCAAGAAGGCCAATGGGAATAAGGGTAAGACAGTAGTAGTCACTAGGTACTAGACCAAGAGTGTCTACCCCTGCTGCAGGAAAGGTGCAGATCTTAGTACCAATAGTGAATTGAGGATGGTCTTAAGGACTTCCAAGAGCATTGCTTGCAAGGTGAGGGAGAGGAGGAAGATGACTCTGAACTTGATCTTGATATGCGCTTGACGTCACACAATGGTAGCAGAAGAACCACCCCTAACGGAGCAAGCAAATGACCAGCCTTGTCCAAAAACCATTATAGAGATAGTATTGATATGGAGGATGGACGAGCAGTTGACGCCTTCAGTACTGAAAGAAGCATCGCACTTCCACTCAGAGCAAACAATAGTGCAGGAGCAGAGAGTGGTACCCATGCCCAAAACAGTGTCAGTGCCAAGGGAATGTCTGCATTGCTGGACCCATGAGTGCTTAAAAGGAGGATGACCTCAAGTCTGCACCGAGATTTACATGTTGTAGAACATGTTGCTGATGAATGAGACAACTCTGTGACCAAACCAGACGGCACCAAGGACACAGCAGAAAAAGCAGCGGCAGCCATGGTAGGCGAATGCTCCTGGATTATTGGGGAATCAGGAACAGAGAGGCAGAGCAAGTCAGATGCCACCTGGTATGCCAATGGCATAGAGACAGTTATTGCTGACACCAGTGCCATCAGTAATGGACTCAATGGACGCCCCATGGTCAGGACCAGAGTTGATGGTATGGTATCCAGCTGATCTTGGCAGCCTAGCTCTATCCTTTGTCTATCCAGCCTAGCTCTATCCTTTGTCCCCGAGGAATCACAGTGCCGGTCAGCACTCCTCTTAGAAGACAAAGAGGAATATCCCTGAGGCCTGGTATGGCCTCAGTCCATTTTAGGGGACCAATTCCTTGGAGAATAAGAGGAAGGAGAATGACTCATCTTCCTAATAGGGGAAAGTGACCTCAAATCTGGAGCAACATCTTGGGTTGGTTCCGAAGGGTTCTGTGGCACTGAACAAAGTGACGAGTGCTGAAATGGGCCTCATGGCCTGCTCCATGAGGTGCTGCTTAACAAGCCCCTCACCACTTGCATTCTCTTATTTAAATGACTTGCAGAGAGAGCACCTTTCATTAATGTGTCCCTCTCCCAGGCGCACACATGATGGGCAACATTTAAAACCTGGTGAGGGCATCCCACCAGGCTAAAGACTGCTGCTAACGAAAAACCTAAGGTGGTACTACTAAGCTGCTAACTATCTACAGAAAACTCCAAAAATACTGGACAGAAAGAAAGTTGAGGTAAATACCACACAGAATGCTCCGAATCAAACACGGGACATGAAAAGGAACTGAGGAGAGTCCGAGTGGCACCAACCTTAAATAGCCAGGGGAAAGACAAACCAGAAGGCACAAGAGGCAGCCCTATGAGTACTACTAGACAAAGTTTTCTGACTTTGGTGCACTGAGCGTGTACACACTTAAGTGGAATACACATCTGCAACCACTCGAAGAAGAATAAACGTTCTCAGTATCTGCAAGTGAATCTGGTAATTAGTTTGAGAGTTAAAATGATTTAAAAATAAATCCTTCAGGAAAATTTAGCACTGGGCAACAGACCATTTGTTCCGAATGATTTTAGCTTCAAACTTCCCTTGTAGTTAAAAACTCACTGAAATCTTGTTTATACCTGTTTGTGATATATAACGTGGTATATATCGCACATGTGTACATATGTATGTGTGGGCACACGAGGCGGATGGAGATATGGTTTTATTCTAGAGAGAAGGTACTCACCTTCATTGTTAAAATTCAAGTACAGAAATGGTGCACAAAGCGAATCAAGACCTGAGGGAAGAAAAAAATGCGAAGAAACTATGAAAAGCTTCTCTTTCACTATCATAACACATAAGATAAATGCATTCATTTATCAGAGAGACTTACATATTTAAGATGGATTAAGACACCTGTAATGTTACCCTTAATGTACTATACAGAGAAAAAATATGAAAACTGCAGGCAAATAAAAATATTTTAAAACCTAGAAGTACAGCACTTAGTAGATTATTTGGACTTTTTCCAGTTTCGTCACAGTTTTCAGGAATGCTCCAGCAAATTACTCTTAAAAAAAATCTAACTTAATAACTGTTCAGTGCAGTTTAACTTTGCACTAAATAGCATTAGCCAACAGAACATTTTAAAAACAAAGTGTATGAAGTTTAAGGAATGCTAAAATGCACGACGAAAGATCAATTTTTATAAAACACAATTGAGGCAAATTTACATTACAAATAGAATGGAATATATAAGAATACTAAATTTTCAGTAATTCACAGATATATTCTCCAGACATTTCTATATTGACATCTGTAAATGAACAACTGAATCGAAGTTCAAATTCTCCTGAACAAAAAAAAAAAGAAATAGCAGAGAAAAGAAGTGTGTGTGTTTGCTTTTGATCTACTTAGGAAGTGTCTATATATTTTAAAGTAAATCTTCCCTTTTATACAGATTTTCAACTGAATGGTTAAACTTACTAACGTGTTGAACGCACCTTGCCAGTACACAAGATCAGGATGGGAAACTACCCATGCCTTTAATACCCGTCTAAACTTTGCATGACCCTCTGGTGATGACAGCAGCTCATCGTACTGATGACAGCGAGGAATATCAACCTCAATCTGCAATACAGACAAACATTAAAAAAAAAAAAAAAAAGAGAACAGGGATATTTGAGGTGGCACCACAGAAGTTCCACAACATTGACAGAACTGGAATGCAGCCAATGCATTTAGGTCAAACCACCGACATAAACAATCTGTTTTCTTCCTCACCTTCCAAAACAGAACTGGGGGAAAAGGGAGCATTCCATGAGCTGCACACACAGATTAAAAATACAAAAGAACTCTTGAAATACAGCTCCTTCCCCTCAAAAATAAAAAGGGCATTTTTTGCTGTACTGATTTCTAGCTCAACTCTCATATTGCATCTCTCAGGATGCTAATGTCACTTTGTTCTTTATTACAATAAAAGGCCCAATTCGATGAAAAAAATTTCTTGGGCTAGTTGAAAAGCCATTTGGTAGGACTTTAGCCATTTACCATTTGACAGAACTTCTTGGAGAACCTAACTGAACAGGAACCCATTTTCACCAAGTACTGCGTGCCTTCAGCGTCAGTTGAAGCCGATGGGATTTGGGGATGACGTGTGTCTTTCAGAATCTAAATCCAAGGTGCATAATAAGTACTGAAGGGAAAGGGACTTTTTTTTAAATGTTTGCTAGGTTGTTAATGACATCTTTACCTTTGTTGTTTCAAAATACTGTTTTTGACTCAAATGCAAGATTTCATTTTACGTATTTGTTAAATTTGGGTTACTATTGTTTGTTTTTGGTGGCCCTCCAATTTGCTTTGTGCTGAACAAACATATTACAAAACTGGGAGAAAAAATTTTAATATTAAATAATAATCAGCAGCATCAGCTGCAATAAAACAGCTGACTTACAGTTAATAGGAGGAAAAACCTTTGGCTCTATCTTAAGTGACAGTACTTGAAACTAAAAAGGAATCTTACTTGTCTATCTGTAGGAATTGGAGTGTCCTTATCAATGGCATCATACTTTGCTTGAATGGCACCCTAAAGTGTAAGAAGAACATGTTAAATAAACAAAAAAGCCCTTACAATATATAGAATCATAGAAGTGTAGGACTAGAAGGGACCTCAAGCAGTCTTCTAGTCCAGACCACTGCACTCACAGCAGGACTAAGTATTATCCTGACAGGTGTTTGTCATCCAAAGATGGAGATTCCACAACTTCCCTAGGCAATTTATTCCAGTGTTTAACCACCCTGACAATTAGGAAGTTTTTCCTAATGTCCAACCTAAATCTCCCTTGCTTCTTGTCCTAGCCTCAGAGGTTAAAGAGAACAATTTTTCTCCCTCTTCCCTGTAACAACCTTTTATGTACTGGAAAACTGTTATCATAACCACCCCTCAGTCTTTTCTTCTCCAGGCTAAACAAACCTATTTTTTCCAATCTTCCCTCATACATCATGTTTTCCAGACTTTTAATCATTTTTGTTGCTCTTCTCTGGACTTTCTCCAATTTGTCCATATATTTCCTGAATACCCAGACACCCAGAACTGGACACAATACTCCAGCTGAAGCCTAATCAGCATGGAGTAGAGCAGAAGAATTACTTCTCGTGCCTTGCTTACAACAGTCCTGCTAATACATCCCAGAATGATGTTTGCTTTTTTTGCACTGTTGTCTCATATTTAGCTGGTGATCCACTATGACCCCCAGATCCCTCTCCGCAGTACTCGTTCCTAGGCAGTCATTTCCCATTTTGTATGTTTGCAACTGACTGCTCCTTCCTAAGGAGAGTACTTTTCATTTGTCCTTACTGAATCTCATCCTATTTACTTCAGACCATTTCTTCAGTTTGTCCAGATCACTTAAAATGTTAATCCTATCCTCCAAAGCACTTGCAACCCCTCCCAGCTTGGTATCGTCCGCAAACTTTATAAGTGTACTCTCTATGCCATTCTCTAAATCACTGATGAAGATATTGAACAGATTCGGACCCAGAACTGATCCATGCGGGACCCCACTCAATATGCCCTTCCAGCTTGATGGTTAACCACGGATTACTCTCTGGGAATGGTTTTCCAACCAGTTATGCACTCACGTTATAGTTGCATCAAGGTTGTATTTCCCTAGTTTTTTTATGAGACGGTCATGTGAGACAATATCAAAAGCATTACTAAAGTCACGATATATCTCACCTACTGCTTCCCCTCCTATCCACAAGGCTTGTTACCCTGTCAAAGAAAGCTATCGGGTTGGTTTGATGCAATTTGTTCATGACAAATCCATAGTGACTGTTACTTATCACCTTATTGTCGTCTAAATATTTGCAAATTGATTGCTTAATTACTTGCTCCATTATCTTTCGGGAGTACTGAAGCTAAGCTGACTGGTCTGTAATTCCCCAGGTTGCCCTCATTCCCCTCTTTATAGACTGGCACTATACTTCCCTTTTCAGAATCTGTCCTGTCTTCCATGACTTTTCAAAGATAATAGCTAATGGTTCAGATATCTCCTCTGTCAATTCCTTGAGAATTCTAGGATGTATTTCATCAGGCCCTGGTGACTTGAAGACATCTAACTTGTCTAAGTAATTTCTAACTTGTTCTTTCCCTATTTTAGCCTCTGATTCTACCTCATTTTCACTGTCATTAAGTTAGATGTCCAATTGCTACTAAACTCATTTAGCACTTCTGCCATTTCCACATTTTGTGTTATTGTCATCTCCCCCACCCCACCCCACCCCACCCCCTGGCCCCCACTGAACAACAGACCTACCCTATCCTCTGTCTTCCTCTTGCTTCTAATGTCTTTGTAGATGTTTCCTTGTTATCCTTTATATCTCTAGCTGGTTTAATCTCATTTTGTGCCTTTATGATTTTGTCCCTACCTACCTGTGTTATTTGTTTATATTCACCCTTTGTAATTTGACCTAGCTTCCACTTTTTGTAGGACTTTTTTTTTCAGTTTCAGATCATTGAAGATCTCCTGGTCAAGCCAGTGTGGTCCCTTGCCATACTTCCTATCTTTCCTACACAGTGGGACAGTTTGCTTTTGTGCACTTAATAATGTCTCTTTGAAAAATTGCCAACTCTTTTGAACTGTTTCCCCCCTTAAACTTGCTTCCCATGGGATCTTATCTTACCTTAAAAAAGCAATGGACCTAATATATCTGGACTGTCCAGAAGAGGTTTGCACACTCCAAAACACATGTTTTTTGGGGAAAACCCAGGACTGCGAGTATGGTGGGGTCACCCTGCAAGTAGTAACCAAGGCTGCTGGAAGCCAGACTGTGGCTGGTGTTTGCTGACAGGCTGCTGGGGTCAGAGCTATTGGACCAGGACTGTGGATATAAACAGACACTCAGGATATGACCTGCATGCTGTTTGGCTGTTTGTAAATAGCCTAGGTTGGGAGCTACAGCAGAAAAGCATTGAGAAGCACCCCAGGTTGCACGGCAAATAGTGACACAACCCTTCAGTGGTCTGAATTGAACCCCGGAATGTCATAGTGGGATGGAAAGGAGATTTTTTTTTTCCTCAGAGTTTTTATTTTTTTCTTTAGCCCTTGTTGATTGGGGAGGAGATTGCTAAATGTATTTGTTGGAGCTATTATATAATAAAATAATAATAATAATAATAATATATTGTTTTTAAACAGCAGTGGCATTTTTAAATATTGCCAAGGATGCCTAGGCACTTATCATTTTTGGAAAAGTCAAAAATAAACTAAAACCCAGGCAAGTTCAACATTCCTTGACTGTACAGAAAGGAAATCATGAAGTGAAGCAAAAATTGCCCCAACATTGTATTTATTCACATAGTTTCAAATATTATTCTCATTTCATTTTTCCCTAGTATGTGTAATTAGTGTGAATCATCCTTTCTCTTACTCTTACCTCAACACCCAGCAGGGCAGCCCAGGTTAAACCTCTCATAAGTGGAGGAATGTCAACTCTGGCTTCCTTCCAGACTTGATTTTTTTTGTATGGATAAGCCTGCAAAAAAAAACAAACAAAAAAACCCCCCACGACTTCCTTGAAATGAACAAGATCCTTCCTTTAGGAAAAATTTCTCAGCCACTGGAGACAAACACAGTAAATCTGCTTATACTTAATTAATGTATATAAATTTTACAATCTAAAAGGGGTGCAATTCCTCTCTAAAAGACAAGGATTAAGCATCTACTTATATTGATTCAGATAATCCAGTCCAACACCTTTTTACAGGAAAGAAAGTGCCTATCATGTTTTGTTACATTTGAAAGGTTTAAATATAAGTAATGTCTGCAGAGTTTCTAATTTCTTCTGCATTAAGTATTCCTTTTCATAGTATATATACCTGACTTCTTAAAAAAATGTCTCAGAGTTAGTGCAATACTTATTACAATGTGTAAAAAAAATCTGAATGAACCCATCACTTTACTTATGTGTATTCTTACACACACGAGCCACACGAAAATGTGTATAATCATATTGCTGAGAAAATTCAAAATACCCTGGCATAAGAATAAACCTCTCCCCCTCCACAGTGATATCACAGTTTTGACTAGTTTGAATGTGCAAGACCAGTGTTCAGTCCAGAATGTGCAATGCAAAAGTGTTACTGTCCTATCTGAGGCTACACCACTTGTGTTTAATTTGCTGGCTGTGTGCACTGCCCACTGCTGTTAGAAAATATACGAGATGCTTCAGTGTCCTCTCTCATATGCAACTGTGTTAACAGTAATGACTCATTGTATTTCTATTTTGAAGGCCTTTCTTATTGTAGGGGTTTCTAGAATTGCCTCTTCCTTTTGTAGTTTCTCCTAACTCCTATTTTCCCTCTTCTCTTGGATTTACTTCTGCATCTAGTTCTCTTCTATTTTCCTCTCTCACTTCTCTGCTTCCACTTGCAATTGCTTAGTTCTTTAGTTAATCCATTCGATTAATGGATAACTGAGGTTATTGCAGTACTGTTAAGAATCCATACCTTCAGTAGCCTGTCAAATAGAACAATTCTGTGTAGCTGGTACTCTGTGTCCCTCTCTCGGATGATCAGAGGAAGATTGGTCGCTGCAGATAGCTCATTATTACTGTTTGAATGGGGTAAATTTGACTGCCTGGAATAGAGTGAGAAAGCAGTGAAGACTGGCTAAATAACAATACCTGCAATCAGATGTAAAAAGAAGAATGTATAATGGAAAGAGTTTTTAAGTTAGAAAACAATTTTGAAAGGAAAAGTTACTAGCTACTGATCAGCATTTGTGCACTCAGTGCTATACAGTAAATACCAAAGTCCAGATTTGCAAGACCAAGTAACTAAAGTTACACTTCTCAGTTCACATTTAGACACCTAAATAAGCAGACCTATTTTCTGAAGTGCTGAGCAGATAGCAGCTCCTATTGGCTTCAGGAATCTAAATAGGATATAGGAGGTTAACACTAGATTTCTCTTTATGAAATCCTTGGTCCAATCGTGCAATGTTCCGCTATAATACAAACCTCCACTCAAAAATAATTAATGCTATTATATATACTTACTCGTCCTCAAGCAATGGATAAAATGCTTCCCCACCAACATCTTTCAGTCTCTGAAATTAAGATTAAAAAAAAGTATTTAATATCAAAATGCTTCTCAGTACCTTAACTGGTACAGTTGAGGAATATGAAAAATATTAACTTAGAACTAGTCACTTTTAACTGTTTGTACTAATATTTGCCTAAATATTAATTTAGTTCTGATAAAGAAGGAATGTCCACCCTTAAATGATAAGTAGCATGCAAAATTTAATAATATGACTCTTAAAAAAAAAAAATCAATGGAAGCCATTCTGTTTACACTTTGAGCAACTCTGAAAATTAATCCTGTTCACATAAACATCCCCACATATTAATAGGTTAACACTGTTAAATGGCTGTTTTTTTTTTCTTTGACAAGGACTTTGATTCAGGTAGTTATAAACCAACAACAGAATCTGGTACTTCTTGTTACATAAAAATTAAAATTATGCTAATTAAATCTCTTTTAGTAATGACTTCTGAGAGACAGACAGTAATAGAGACGTTCTGGGGAAAGGTGACAGGCAGGTGAGACGGAAGTTTATAGACATCAACGTGCTTAAAGTTTAATACCATCTTCCCTGTAGTGTTCTGTTATGCAGGTCAATCTCTAACTTGAAGGTATAGTGCCATCTCCCCTGGGGATTGACAGAGCAGTTCAGAGTCTCAGTTCACTCATCACTGATCCTTTTTTTATTACAATCATTGTGCTCTGTTCCATGAGTTGTGTTTGGAAGATTCCAAAAGATAAATATAAATCTTTCAACTAACACTGCAAGTTTGGCTAAGAGATTAGCAAGATTCAGGCTACTATCCTCTCAAAAATGAAAGCTCTGTATATTTATCCACTACTGCATTTGTATCTGTAGGCACAGATATTTGATTTTATATGCCAGAAACTCACCCCACTGCAGTTGCTGCATGTTGTAATAAAACACTTATTTGATCAGTTTTCATGTATTAAATGTAAAATAGTGCAGTTTTGTTGCTTCATCAGCATGTTTTTATGCAGAGTGCACAGACTTGATTACCTCATGCTTCATTTCCTGTAACACTCTAGAAAGTAAAGGGATTCAAGCCAAAATGGACCAAAATTCTGAGTTATCCATTTGTAACATCCATTTAATTTTTGTATGGCATCTTCCCTCAAACTAATACTGGATACTATTTATTGCTTTAAATACAAAATACCAATTGTGCAGCATTAACATAGAACTCTAAAATAAAAACCGCATGTGAATGAACACGTAAACTGACAATGAGAAAAAACAACATTTCAGTAAGAAATATGGTAAACCCTGGAATCAGCAATCACCCGAAGCACCCTAACAATAATTTGATTAGTTATTGTTTAATCAATGTGGTTTTCTAATGGAGGTGAAACAGAACTATATTCAGTAATTTTGAGGGAATCTTTGAGGTGATCTCTTAAAACCAGTTGCCTAACAGCTGCAGACTTGATTCAAGTTTCCAAAGACTGAGGTTAAACCATGGGAAACTCAGCAACCGTAGTAAACATGTCATTTAGTAAAGTCAGCTGATCTGAGACAGAAATGAAACTTCTGAAAGATGTATCATCTGAAGCAAAGATAACTCGTTCTTTATTATTAACTTAAGCCACCACTGGATGTCACAATTACCCAGTAAAAACATAGCTACTGCAACATAATGCACCGAGTAGCACACACAAAACAAAAAAAACCCAGTTCAGTAATTTCTCCCAGACAAAATGGTTTCTTTTTTATTTTATATCTAATTCAGAATCTAATTAACTTGGGGCAAGGAGTTTTCCACTGGATCCAGAGCAGCCAAATGTCCAGGAGAGAATGCCTGAAATGGTATTTTGAAAGAACAGCAGCACTTGTTCTCTTACATTCTTTCAAATATAAACTGTTTCTGCAATTGAGTTACAAGCAGCTAAGAAGGTATGCAGTACTGTTTTAGCCATGTCCGTTTCAGGATATTAGAGAGACAACATGGGTGAGGTAGTATCTTTTACGGGACCAACTTCTGTTGGTGAGAGAGACAAGCTTTTGGCTTACACAGTGCTCTTCTTCAGGTCTGGGAAACGTACACAGAATGTCACAGCTAAATATATTTAGTAAAAAGTAAAATGTATGTAGCTGTGACACTGAGTACATTTGCCAGCCCTGAAGAAAAACGCTGTAAGCTCGAAAGCTTGTCTCTCTCACCAACAGAAGCTGGTCCAATAAAGGTACTACCTTTTCCCCCTTGTCTCTCTCTAGGCAGCAGGGAATGCATTTTGCTTACATTTCTGAGTTGACACAGCGACAGTATCACAGTTGTGTCATCTAGGAGAGAACTTCTATCTCGTCCTTGCCCAAAGCTCTCACCATCTTCAAACAAAAAGCTTCAAAGAGAAAGACAGAACCCCAATTCCTGATTATTTTAAAGGACATAATAATATCGCATACTAAAAAACAAACAAACAAAAAGAGCAAAATTCTACAATAATCAGCTGTTTAACAACAAAAAAAAACCACTAACTCCTAGAACTATACTGTACCGTACTCCTGATTACACTGAACTGCCTTCAAAAGCAGTGTGCAAAAAGCTTGTAATATTTGAATAATTCTGAATGAAAAAAATCTTATTTATCTTTTTTTCTAGATACTGAACACATATTAGAATACCATTTACACCTTCTTCAAAGCAGAACAGAACTAGATTAACATTCCCTTCTGTTCCTCATCCTTGCACACAACATGATTAACAGGGGGAAATACACGAGCTTCTTGCATTATGAGGGAAGGAGGAAATAAATATCTCTGTCATTCAAAAGGATCTTATAAGGTGTTTATCTGTGTGGCTGTAGCAGAATAATTCTTCAGAACTATGGATACATCCAAATGAGGGTGATCCAACAGAATGAGTATTTTAGAACATACTGTACTGAGCTGATTTTCAAGAAACTAAGTTCACATGGATCTAGGCAGGCTATGGGCACAGGTGTAAGGCTCCCACCTTCTACACCAGAAGTCATGGGTTCAAATCCTGGGAGCACTTGGCCATGTAGTTTTGTTTTTTTCTGTGTTATACAGGACGGAGGTCAAACTAGATCACAATGGTCCCTTCTGGCCTTGGAAACTATGAATCTATAATACCAGAGTCTCTATTTGCTTCTCACTAATGAGATGAAATTAGGATCTGCCCATTGAATGAAGAAATATTTCATCTTCAGTATAGATATTAATGGGACTAATTAAACTCAGAGGCAGAAATGTGTGTGTGTGTATATTTTATATATAAAAAAATAAAGAGAGAGAGAGATTACAATCCAAATAATACAGAAAGTCATTTAAATGTAAAAAAAGTGACTAAAAACAAAAGGATGGAAGTATGTTTTAATGGAGGCCAACTAACCCACAAAATGATTTTCATCACAAAAATTCTACTGCTTAAACACACTCTCCACCCCCTTTCCCCACCCTGAAACTCTGGAAATTAACAGATAAAGAGCTGAGTCAGTTATCTGCTGTCATATAATCACTCATAAGAACAGCCATATTGGGTCAGATCAATGGTCCATCTAACCCAGTATCCTGTCTTCTGAGAGTGGCCAGTGCAAGATGCTTCAGAAGGAATGAACAGAACAGGGTGATCTTGAGTAATCCATCCCCTGTCATCCAGTCTCAGATTTTAGCAATTGGAGGTTTAGGGACACCCAAAGCATAGGGTTGTGTCCCTGACCATCTTGGCTAATAGCCATTGGTGGACCTATCCTCCAGGAACTTATCTAATTTTTTTTTTAACCCAGTTATACTTTTGGCCTTCACAAACCCTCTTGCAACATGTACCACACGCTGACTGTGCATTGTGTGAAGAAATACTTTGTACGTATAGTTGGGGTTATTTTTTCTAGTGTGTGTTATTTTGTACTAATTACTTTGCACTCACTAAAACGTCACTCATCTCATGCCACCAACCAAACCCTAACTTTGTCGTTATCTTTTGCTCTGTAAAAATAAATATGCTGTTGGAAATACACAGCTGATTTTACATATTACTTAAACACCTGATCCTGCAATCTGATCTGCATGGGTACAGGGATCCACCCACTTATATTATATTGTAGGACCAGAGCCTAAACACATTGTAAAGATTTCAAAAAGGATATAGTTCCAGGGTACATTAAGTTATGTCATAATTCCATAAATCCTGCACAGCAGAATATCATTTTTATGAAAAGAAAATGATTGATCAATCTCTGGTGAAATGTGTTGACTGTATGGGATTGTAGGTCTATGTAAATGTAAACAGAACTGGCAAGTTTTTATTTTAATTTACTATATTGTATAGTAACTAAATATGCAGCTTTTTGTACTGAGTAATGTAGCATAATTTAGTGCTATGGTATACTGGAAATGGATCATGTGATTAAGAAATGGAATCTTATAGCCTGTTGATAATTTGTATTTTGAACCTTCCAGACACTACTGCAAATTTTTCAGAGGCAATATTAAGCGTGGGTGGGTGGTGTAAAATCAAGTGGGATAACAGTGAATGATAGTAGCTTATATGGGGAAGTGTTGAGGCTTTTACTATTGCTCAGGATGTTGTTTTCAAATTGCTCTCTGAAACTAAGAAGTTGGAACTTCTAAAAACACTTTTTTTTTTTTGGAAACATTACACTTCTCTGTCCATCCCTTTCCTCGTGTTTCCATCCCCAAGAAGTGTTTTCCTTTCCTTACTTGGGGAGCGTGCAGATGGGTGGTTTTGATCGAATGATTTCCTTGTTGACAAGTTCTTTCTCCAAGTCTCCTCCAGCCAAACACCAGAGATAATACACCTCTTCAATCGATCTTTCTGCTAGGTAGTCACAGTCTTCATCTATTAACAAAAGCCAAATTAAAATGAATTACAGCTTTTTAAGCAGTTCATATTTTTCATAATCATTCTAAACACATTTTAGTTAGAAAGAGGTTATTAGATTTGAAGGGTCATATGGCCTACTGCAGAGTTAGAAGAAAAGTGATCTTCCCATTGCAATATCCTAAAGCAAGGCTCATGGGAAGACAAAGGCAGCTGGACACACTATAGGGTTGTCTTGCATTCGAAAAAAAAAGTGAAAGAATGTCTGCAGTTTGATTTGGTGCCAGAAAACTGAACAAGTCAGATAAGTACACTGAATGAAAGTGTGTTTTTTGCTTATTTTACCCATAATATAAAATTTTATTTCTTTTCTACAATACAAAGAGCTAAGAGTAAACAGCAACCACTGAACCAGTGATTCACATTTAAAAGCCTCAATTTACCAAAATATTACATGCAGCACACACATGCTGGTACTGGCTTCAGCTTCAATTTTAACAATTGTAACTTTAGCTTCACAATATTAATAAACAAGAATATCCAAAATAAAAAGAAACTTCTGAGCTTATCGGAAAGGGTAATGGCAGCCCATTCACTCATGTGGGGATTTCAAACAAGGGTAAAAGAAAATTCCATCGCTTTTGAACATACTGTCAGGTAAGTGCAAAGTTTTAACATAGACTTTTATAAATGTAGCCTCTCCCACACAGATTGTGCTTTATAACAATTGCCAACAGCCTATAATTTCCACTACTTCCAACACCTGCTGCCTATGTAAATTTTAATAATGGAGCTACAGCCAACCTTCACATGATATTTCCAAGGAGCCCCGTCTGCAAATGACCACATAGTAATATGAAAAAAAAAATAATCAGCACCTCAGAACTATGCTGAAAAACGTCATAAAAAAAACCTCACCCTGCAGATCAAGGACAATGAATAGGTGACTATTATAGAGGATGATGCATAAAGTGAACATACCCTCTCTCTGTCCTCTAGTGTCCCCACAGACACATAAACCCTTAATACTACTCAATAACCATTAGGAAACAATAAGATCTTGCTACAAGAATGTAATATTAATACTTTAGCAATCTGTAAGCAGAAAAAAAAATCAATTCCTTCATGTTCTGTCCTCTACAGGCAACATTTTATTTTTTATTTCCCTTTTCTCTCTGCCACACCCCATCCCTGCTACCCACTTTTACCTTTACACAGCTGAGTGATGTCCTCTGGAAGAGTTAAATTAGCACATCTCAGAGAGGAGGAGAACAGACTGGCAGGTTTGTGGAAGGGAGGGTATACAGAGGCCACTTCACTGAACACATTGTCACACAGTAACTGGTCTGGAGTTGGCCTTGAGTAAAGCATTTTAAAAAGTGGAAAAAAGAACAGTAAGAAAAAAAAAGTAAAGCCCATTTAAAAAAATCTAGCTAATATAAAAAAATGAAAAGTGGTAAGATTGTGGACTCTCATATCACTAAAGAAATGTTCTTGTTAATCAAATCAAAATGTAAAGCTTCATATGGTAATCAGTTCACTGTGAGCCATTTTATTTACAATAATTCTGTATATTCTACATCTTACAGCCTATCTATGATCAAGCATTCTCAACCAAAAGTTAGGCTCTTCTGTCTTTACCGAAGATATAAACTAATTAACAAAGGTAACGCAATGAGATATTCCAGTGTTCTTTTGGTCATAAATGAGACTTTTTTCACCTTTGGTTAGTGAGTGGCTCTATGCTGTAGTTAAAATGTTTTTTTTAAAAGAGAGGTCACTCATGCCAGTGCACATTAGAAACAATGTGGATGAGATAGTATCATTTATTGGACCAATTTCTGTTGGTGAGACACACAAACTTTCAAATTTACACAGAGCTCTTTTTCAAGTCACCTGAAGAAGAGCTCTGTGTAAGCTCTGTGAAAGTTTGTGTCTCTTTCTCCAACAGAAGTTGGCCCAGTAAAAGTTATTACCTCACCCACCTCTTCTTTCTAATATACTGAGACCAAGAATGCTACCAATCATGTTGGTTATGGTACAGCTACAATAAACACCTCAAATTTCCAAAAAGGGAAAACCTGGCAACTTAAAAGTGACTAAATAGTTTACTTCCAAACACCAAGATTCAATCTTGCTTTTTCAAAAAAATAAAGCTCGTCTTTTACTTTTTATTAAAATAAAAATAAACTGGAGTCCTGATTCAAATAACTCATTTTTAGACATCAAGCATCATAAATGTGCTTATTTCCCCTTTTCCCCAAACAAAGTTGATTTGTCTCAGTTCTGATTAATTACCCACAGCGTTTCATCCTGCAATGCAATTGTTCCAAATATTTTTTCTTGGAGTTTAAAAGAAACAATCATATATGGTAAACAGCTCTATTGGATGGTCATTTTTGGTACTGTTCTGTTTAGTCATGGGCTGGGAAAACACAAGCCTGTTTGGAAAAATTCATCCAAATTTTTGGATGCTCTAATTCTGGTTTAATCTAACAGTATTCTTTCACTTTTTACTCACAATATATTATTCCAACACATATAAAAGAAATGTTAAATGATGATGGAAAGTAGTACACAAGTAATAAATTGATGTATTACTATATGGATGAGCATACATGCATACACTTTTATGTAACTCATGTCAATATTAATACTGAACGCAGTTCAGATTCATCTAGTTAATTGCTTTAGGCCCAGAAGAAGTATTCAATTTCCTGTAAATCTGTATTGACTATTTACCTTTTGGAAGGTTGAAATGTAAGGAATTTCTTCAGTAGAGCTATGGCATTTTCAGGAAGCTCCTAGAACATAAAAGGTGAAAAAAATAATAGTCAACAATTGATTACTACTACACTGATCCAGCAAGCCACATAAGCATACATGAAACTTTAAGTATGTAAGTAGTTTTACTGAAGTCAATGGAACTACATATTTACTTAAGGCTTTAGCTACTCTGTCATGAGTATAGTTTTTAGTTTGGACAAAATGTTGTAGAAGTCAGAATTAATATATTAAAGCCAAGATTTTCAAAACTGACTAGTGATTTTGGGTGTCCAATTTCAGAAGCCTTAAAACATGCGGCATTCTCACCCCTGAAAAAAAAATCATTCCACCCCTTTATAGTTTTTCAGTCCAGTCACCCCAAAACTGAGCCACACACAGTCACAAGTTGCTTTTGAAAATCTGGACTCAGCTGTGTAATTATATACCAATAGAATTATTACAGCATCGCGGATTAGCTCACCAGTCATTACAACACCAAAACCAGATTTTAAAAATCTGCATCACTTGAAGCCTGGGTCTTCTACTAACGTATCATGAGAGTCTGAAAAGTATTGTCTACATTTTATTTGGATTGTCAGTAATTTTGGGAAAGGATGGAGGTCTTCTGAATAGTGATGGCCCTACGCATTTCAGCATCTAAAGTCTAAACTATCACTATAGTAAAAAAATACTATGGAAATAAAAGTAATCAAATAAGTTACAAATCTTTTGGACTGAATTCACTTCAGCAAAGAAGAAAAAAGTATCCCATAAAATGTACAAAACAAATAATTTCAGTTAAGAAAACACTGATGAGTAGACTAGTTCACCAACCTTAATGATGTCCAGACAACCATGTTCTTCAGCTAATACGATTACAATGTCATCCATGCAGCCTATAAAATAGAACAGTAGGAAGAACAAAGGTTATAATGAAAAAGTGTTACTGTTTAAAAAGACACAAAGAAAGTTTCCTCTCCTCCCAATTTCTTAAAGTATTTATTTGACTGACTGGCTTTATCTCAAGTATCAGCAGGATAGCCGTGTTAGTCTGTATCCACAAAAACAACGAGGAGTCTGTTGGCACCTTAAAGACTAACATATTGATTTGGACATAAGCATCTAAAGAAGTGGGTTTTTTACCCACAAAAGCTTATGCCCAAATCAATCTGTTAGTCTTTAAGGTGCCACTGGACTCCTTGTTGGCTTTATGGTGGCTCATCATAATAGCATCTGAGAGCTTTACAATTTCTAGGTTTTTTTCCTTTAAAAACAGGAATCCCATGAAATATCCCATGAATTCCCTCCACTGTGTGAGGTTTACCACAACTCTTCTGGGAACCATAGACAGTATGTGTATGGGAGGGTGGTTAAGGTGAATCACTTAGTCTGTAAACACCTCCAGAGAGAAACCATGGCCTGGGGAGGCTTGCATATACTGGCTCAGATTGGGTTTTCCGGAGACCAACAGGCTTTTGGCATAAAAAGGCTGTGTTTAAACTGACTCAGGACCTTCTTTCTGATCCTACACACCAACAGGACCTGCTGTCCAATGGGGGCACGGATCCTTGAGGAAGGATTGGACAGTCTTCGGCCTCCTTGAGCTCCATAAGACTGCCAGGTGCCTCCTGATATATTTAGTGTGTGTTTAGTCTGTGTATTGTTTTTATTATGCTTTCTTCATAATACTTTCACCTTAAGAATAAATGTACTTATTTAGAAAGAACTGTGTGGTAACTTGTCACTGCCCACAATACACTGTTCATAATCCTCAGGGAGAAAGCAAAGCACAGGTGCTGGCCTTTAGGCAAACTGACTTGCTGGGGATATCACAGTGTAAGACAGGGACCTGGGCTGTCTTAAAACCCAGCTCAAAGACAGGTAAAGGCTAGAGACCTGACTAGGCTCTCTTGGAGTGGACCATGGTGAAGAGGAATACAGGTGCATTCTGAAACAGTGACAGCTTCCATGGGTTTTATTTTGTGATCTAATAACTATTCAAAATAGTGAGAGATTTAGAAAGAAAACGATTTGCTGAAGAAAAAGGATATTTGCATTAACAGTAGTTAACCTTACAGGTACTGCAGTCAGCTTTAGACCAATTTAACATGCGTCCTCAGGTCTCAATTTGAGGACCTGCCTCTTTTCCCTCACACTTGATCATTCCCAGGCCAGTCTGTCGCAGCACTACTTTGCTGCAGGTCTTTCTTTTTAAAGAAGCTAGAATGTCATTTCAAAAACTGCTAGTCTTTCTACGAGCCTTGTCTCATTCAAATCACGCCTACACCTCCATGTCTACAACACTGTTGACAAATTAAAAAAAAGAAGGACTATAAGAAAAACAATCTGGAACTAGCAAGACATGCCTGTCACTGCCTGAACAGTTATCTTTCCATTCAATCCTTTATCTGTTTAGTGTCTTGCATACTTATATCTTTGGCACAGAGACCGTGTTCTTGACTTGTTCATACCAAGTAACAAATAACCATCAGAACTGGCTCCTCTCAGCAACTCCTCCTCTACCCCACCATTCACCACTCATTCAACAGACTACAAGCACAATGCTCCTTTGCTGTGCATATCTGGCATGCAGTTGCTGCTGCTCCCCTATACCAGCTCAAGTGAAACTGCTAGATGCCCATGATCTTTCCAAAATTGCATCTCCAAAATTAATTTATCTTAGGCCTGTGCATCCTGAGCTTACTTATCGCCCTAGTTACAGACTTATTTGGGAAGTTAGGAAGACCAGCACTGAACCCTGTACTTACATTTAGGTCACTCACCTAATGTAAGCAGAAGTTTTAGTTTTTCAGCTATATCCAAGCTCTGGAACAGTTTTCTACCCTAAATGGAACAGAAAATTATGTCAACAGTTAAATGTCAATCTGTCACAAGTACATGCCCTGTGCAACTTTAGGTATATATAAAGAAAATCAGAGTCAGCATGTAGATTTTAGAGTTCTTAGAAAAGTTAGCTGTCAGACGGTAAGCAACTCTCAACCTTAACTATAGCAAAGCTACCATTCCACTATCATGACCGTAAGGTTTATTTTTGTTTGTTTGTTTACCTTTTGGGGTTGCTGTTTTTTAAAACAGGAAGTAAATTCAGGGAGGTGAATGAGCTTTCTTAATGTATCTGATTTTTTTCTTTAACTCAAAAAGAACAGGATTTTAAAAACCACACACATTACCATGGAAATATTGTGTAATCTTTCACATCACTATGAACAACTACAATTAAGATTTAGTTTTTAATGTCTATGACAAATAGTCATAGTTTGCTCTTATATAGTGGCTTTCAACTAATGTTATTCCAATTTTACAGAGGAGGAAGCAATTCAAAGAAGTTAAATAACTTGTCTGAGGTCACAGAGCAAGTTAGCAAAGCAGGAAACCGAAGCTAAGATTCCAGATTTCCAATGGCTTGTTCTAACCATTAGATTCCACTGCCCTGACAATGCAATTCAGATAACTTAAATTCTGTTTAATGTAATAAGATTAAAGACAAACATTTTTACTGTCTGAATAATAGTACATCATCATCTTTGTGATAAAGAAGTCCAATTTATCATGTATAGTTAGTGAAAACTAAGTAGCTGGAATTTATCTGAAGTCACAGACCCAACAGGCAACATCTTCTGTTTAAATCCGTGACACCATACAGGAACTCAATGCTTTGGTAACAGGATGAGTTTTCCCAGTGTTATGCTCCAATAGGAAGCATCATTAGTATCCACTGAATAGTTATTGTTAATTTAACCATTACTTGCAAAACAGCTTTTCTTGAGTTGACATAGGTACGAAGTGAAAACACATGTACACAAAATTCTTCACTGAGAGTGTCATATGATAAAAACACACAAGAATTATTCAGTAACATACCACACAAAGCTCAAATAATATAATACCAAGAGACCACACGTCTGATTTAGGGCCAGAAGGCAGCAGCTTCTCACACTGAGTGTGATCACTAGGTTTGACAAATCCCTGTGCAATTACTTCAGGTGCCAGGTATGATGGGTACCTATAACAATGCAACAAGAATTTGTACATTAAGACATTTGTCAACTACACTAGTTAAAATAAGTTCTTGTACTGAAAAAAAAAACTGGATAAAAGCAAACTCACTAAAAGTGCACAGCAACTTAGAATGCCCAGAAAGCATAGTAGGTCAAACTGTGCAGACAGAGCTACTGTAATATCTACTATATGAAAAATCCATTTTTTCTTTATACAAGTGTTTTTTGTGAGGAGTGAATGGTAGCAACATTTTTTTTTAAAAAAAAAGTGTCCTACACAACACAGAATATGTTCATTAAACTTTACCATATGCTTGTATTTAACCTAATATTACAAGTGCTTTTTCAGTATGTGTTCTTCCTTGTTGATTTCTTTATAATGTCACCAGTTATATCATTCCCAATATTTAGTTCATAACCATCAAACAACTTTTAAGTTAATTTAGCAACAGATGGAAAATAAACCAAATAAAAAACAACAATGGCCTCAACAACTCATCTTAATTTTTTTCCATTTAAAGTTCAGTATGAATCAGCCATAGATAGTACAATACTTAAAACTGAGAAGTCAACTTTTTGGGGTAGAAAGGCCACAGCTGCTGATGTACGTAGCTGCAGAAGCCAAAGTTCCATTGTTAGTTAAAAAATGTCCCAAAGATTACAAGGCGTCAAAAGAAGCCTGACTACAGAAGCTAGAGAGATACTGAAGTGAAACAATTTCATTTTGTGTGTACAAAAAGAGACATATACAGGAAGTTACTAATAAGGACAAAGGGGAAAAAGCAAGGAGGCAACAGAGAATGAGACCATAAAACTTTGAGGACCAATATAATTCAGAAGTTGAAGAAACCTTCTCTCACTTACAGGGAACTACAAAAGATTTTGAAGCAATAGGTTCTTGGAAGTGAACATGGAAGAAGCAACCAGGCGGGCAGCCCTCCTCATGCAAAGAGGAATTGGTTGCAAATCTGAAGGTAGAGGACCATAGACAAATTGCTAAAGATGAGTCCAAAAGAATAATGCCAGTATGTTGGGACAAAGAAAAGCTAAGACACAAAATGAATTACACATACCAAGGGGCATAAAAGAAGTTATATTCATATATTAGGAGTAAGAGAAAGACAAAGAAAAGCAGAGGACCACTACTTATTGGGGAAGGAGAACTAATAGTGGACAACACCAAGATATCTTTCTCACTCATGGGCACATCAATACATGAAACATTACCCAGAAAAATGAAGTGATTAAGTAACATGGAAAAAAATAAAAATGAACCAAAATAAATTTGATTAAAACATAAATGTTAGGCAAGTTAAAAGTAACTTAAATCTTAATATCTAAGGACACTTTTAGAACTAGAAATTGCGGTTTATTTAAGCTGTCCAACTGGTTTATTGTTAAAGTATTTGGCTAAATGGTGGTGAAATTATGTGAGATTTGCCTTGCCATCATAGTTACTCTCAAAAGGCTAAAGTTTGAAATTGTATTGTTAATTAACTTTTTTTTAAACTCTGTGTTTGAAAAACAATGATGAAACTGTGGGTGAAAAAAATTCCTTAATTATAGTTACCTACATTGTTTCTATTACAGTTAGACAGCCCAATGTAATCCCATTCAGGCATCTCAGGTTGGACACCCCAAATGAATAGATTTAAGCATGTTGCATTCAGCTATAACCTGAATGGGTGTTTGTAAGTATTATTTAATTTCATTCTCTTTTATGTATTACATTTCTTGGTGTACTCTGATTTTGTAAAAGTTTTGTTATTCATTTTCTACCCATTTCCTGTGTCTGGCCTGCATACCAGGCTCATAATTATACTATCTGGGGGCTGAAAGTAGATGTCACATTAACAACTTCTACAAAGGAATATAACTACTGCCACAGTGGATCAGACAAGAGGGCCACTGTGTCTGAAAGTGGCCAGCAACAGATGTTTCAGAGGAAAGTGTGTAAGAATCCCACAGAAGGCATATGTGGTATAATCTGTCTCCACAAACATAAATCTAACCTCTAATAATTAGTTGTTAGGTTAAGCCAAAACTTTGTAATTGTATTATCTGGATATTCTTGTTATCCATATATGTACCCATTTCCTCTTTGACTCTTATTAGGTGTCACAGTTACAGAAAGAACTGCATCTTAACTCCTTTTAGTCCCTCCGAAGAGTATCCCCTCAGCTGACAGGGATAGTTTCCTGCACCTCTCATTGGGTAGAACCCTGTGGTCAAACCACTCCTAGATTGGATCTCCAAGCTGCAGATCCCTGGTTCCCAACCATGTTAATGCGACAGGCCCAGCCATGTTTAGCACCTCAGACTCCAGGAACCAATGACCACTGAGGTGGTTGAAGTGACTCAAAAACATTTTCTTCAAAATGAATTATTTATTCACTCACCCAAAAGTACGAAGCACACAGAGTTACAGATTAAAAAAAGTTCTAAGGGAATGTTTCCCTTTAACTAATGTTTAATCTTTCCTTGCAAGCTTTCATACATTTCAATGCGTGCGCCCAACAATTTACTATCAAATATACAATGCCTAAGATGTCTATATTGCATGTATGTATCCTTACCCTATAGGAAAATCAACATCAACACCATGAGCTGTCATGTGGTATAGTCCAAATTTAGCCAATTTAATATGTCCCTGTAAAACAAAAAATATATTAGCAATGGAACTTTACATATTACATAAGCCACAGAAAAAATTAAAAATATATAAATTCTTTTAAATTGTGCTAGCAACCTGATGAGTGTCAGAAAGAGCTGGAGACTGACATTTTCTAGTGTCCCAAGTGTTTTTAAAAAATACAAAACCTAGCTTCTCAGGTCCCGATTCCTATATGCAGACAAAACTTTACTGAAAATTAATGAGAGCCTTTACTTGTGTGGGAAATAAAATGCACACCACACTAAAAGAATATTAAGCTAAGTTTCCTTACTTTCTGTGCAGTCATAAGCAATGTTCCTTCATTCTTTTCTTCTTGCATCCAAACCACATTTTTTCCCCAACTACTTCTACTCAGGTTTAAAAATCTGAGTGCATTCTGTCTTCTCTTCTCCCTCATTCCATTTATCACTTAATTTATTCAGTCCCTCTCCTTCCTCCATTCCCATTAATTCCATACCTAACTTTCATTACCAGCCTCCTCTCCAGCACTAACTCATTCCTTTTCATTCGTCTCCCATCCATAATGATGTTAGAAGAACATTTTCTGCATATTAACCCTATACATTACCACAGTTCCTTCCTCTCTGAAGTCAGAGCAGTGACATCTGTGCTGCTTTAGAGAAGGTTACGTTAACGCTCCCAATATAAAGCCAGGTTTTCCAGGGTTATTTAGTTATAAAGAAATAACTGCAGGCCCAAGCCTGACATACAAATTCTCATTTTACCATGGTCACAAGTCAGGCTGCACCCAAATGGCTTTGATGTCTGGGTGAAGACTACAACACATCAGGTTTTTAAGCAATTTAAGGGGGGGGGTGGGGGGAATCAACCCTTTAAAAGTCCATGTAACTGCTCTCTCCAGCTCCCCGTCTCCTGTCATCTATTTTAAGTCTTTAATATCATCTTAAAATCCTGAGTATTTTTGTTCCTCAGGGATTTCATTTTCTATTAACTCAGTTTTCACCAAATTGAAATACATGTCATTTACCCAAAGCAAGGAAACAGAACAGAAGTGTTTCTGCTTGTTCCCTTTCCCACTTTATTGCAAAGGTAGGATTTGAGATGAGAGGTAGTGGTAGCCCCATTACTATCTGGCTCCTTTAAAGAGGAGTTTAAAAAAAAAAAGCACAATTAGGCTCCTTAGTTTCAGTGCACTGATGTGACTGCTCTGACTACATCCTTATGTTTTTCTTGCTTTTTGTGCATGGCATCTATATTCCTTTCCGCAAACTAGAAAATCTGTGACAGATGAGAGAGAGTGATCAGAATTTGGGATTGTACTGATCCACTCAGATTATGAAACAAATAAATACACCACCATTTAAAAAGCAAATACTAAATTCTGTTCGCGAGAGAGAGAGAGAGAGGGGAGGAGATATACGCAGCATTACCCACAACTACACTTAAGGGTTAAATTATCCTACAGCAGTAGTCAAGAAGGTCTAGGAATGCCAATACAAAAAAAAAAAAAAAAAAAAAAAGTCACAATTGTACAACTTCCTTTAAAAAAAAAAAAAAAAAAAAAAGACAAAGGGTAAAAAGCCTGGGCTGGGAGATGTGGACGAAAGAGACGAAGCTGTAAACACATCTGAAATTCTATACATTTTGAGAACACTTGTTGTTTTGACTGTAAAAATGTCTCAATTATAGAAAAATTTCATCCAGAAGGATCCCACAGCTATTTCTCACTGTCCAGGCCCCAAAATGTACAACGTGGCACTAACTTTGATTGCTTAATAGGATATTCCAGTAGCCTTACCTCTCGATCCAGGAGAATATTGTGAGGGGAGAGTGCTCGGTGGACCATTCCATGTTTGTTCATATATTGCAAACCCTGCAATACCTCAAATGCTATGCGTAAAATCCTTGAAAGGCTGCAAAGTAGAACAACATTCTGTACCCATTTCCTTTTTAAAAAAATCGCAAATAAGTATGTAAGTTATGGACACCGATGATTTGATTTCCTTTTGTTACACTGCTACTCTAATTGAGCTATTCCTTCTCATCTGATGATGAAGTTTTTGTGAGCGGGGATTATTTGCATCAGGTTGAGGGGGGCAATTTTTTTCCACACAATCCTCCACACTTGCAAAGTTTAGGCTTCATAAGGAGCTTGCAAATCTCTTTCCCAATCTGAGGCAAAGTTTAAATAAGCAAAATCAAAATATATTTTTTCATATTGTTCAGTTATGTTTGTTTGCTGCTTCCTAGTTATAGTTTAGTTGATGTCACCAGATTTCCTCAGCCAGTTTATTTTTCACATCTAGCAGCAGCACTCATTCTTCACCAAAGGTGGTGCGGGGGGGGGGGGGGGTTCAGTCACCAAAAAACTAGTACTCAGAACATTCTGGAGCATATCACAAGCATCAGTGAGGGTAGAGGTAGGAGGGGAAGGTAAATAGTTGATCAGCTAGGGTAGGGAACACAAGCAAGAGGTGCAAAGCAAGCTTGCTGGGATAAAGTAGGTGTATAATAGTAGGACGGTGTCTGAGCTAGGGCAATTATATTGGGGAGAGGGCGAGGAAAAACAAAAATAATGCCAGGAGAAGCAGCATCCAGAAAGTCAGTTAATTACTCCATCTTGCACCTCAGTCCCGTATTCTACTTGAAGCTAGATTAATTCCTTAAATCTTTTGATTCTCATATTCTTCATACTCAGACTGAAGGATTTGTTCTGAATGCTGTGCACTCTCCACCCCCGCGAACTCTTAATCACCCCTTCATATAATTGCCCTTGGCCAGAGACAGTTCCTCCTACATGGTATTACCAACTCTACTTTAGAATTTACCTCCAAAATGAACCAATGAAATAAATTCAAGTGGCTGGAAGACGGAATCCCCCCAGGTTTAATGGAGGTGGTACACAAGGTGTATCAAAATGGTTAGCCTGACAAGAGGGGAATAAAAAATGTTACTCCTTCAGTAACTGCAGTAGCACACTCCTCCAATTGGAGTGAGAGACAGCATATTGTCTAAGCTGGTAGCACAGAGGGCAGGAAAAAACACAGTGATCACTGCAATTACTTGAGACGCAGATAACTAGAGTACTCCATTTCCAGAAAGGTCATAAGGTTATAATACTGTAGTATGTACCTCGTATATTAAGTGCCATTTATAAATCCTCAGTATTCAAAGTACAAATTCTCCATCTTGCCTTAGTCATCAATATCCCCTTAAGGAGAGGCTGACATCAGTGACAAATTGTACTGAATTCTGTGCAATATTATCCCACATATTATTAACAGTATTATCCCACAAGGAACTGAAAATGAACTAGCACACTAATCTCACTTGCAACAAAATAGACTAGTGCTGCTGCCAGCCTCCCTGGACAGATTTAATTTGAACAAATGTTCTACGGCACCCATACACTACGGTGTTGAACTTGTCAGGAATCTGCAGGATAGAGCATAGTTTACGTGCTTATAAAACAGTATGTAGCACACTCACCTCACCTTTAAAAAATAAAAATAACTGCATTAAAACTGATCCTTGTTTTGTGCAATTTTTCTCCGTGGATATAATAGTGAAACTTAAAGTAGTTACTCCAACATGTGCTTGCACCCCAAGAGAGTTACCAATTACTGTGACAGCTTTAATAGACTCTTATTGCCTTCCCTGCAGTAAAAAAGAATCTCGCTCTCTCTCTCTCACACACACTCCACAACTGTGTGGTCAAAAACCATGGAAAACATCAGAATGATAAACAGATTGCTCTTCGCTAGCCCTCTGCACAGATACTTGTTTATAAAGAGATACCATCAGAGTTAGGCCCTTAAATTTAGAGGGCAAGATCCAGATGCAAGTCTTCCAGATTCCAATAATTTATTTATTTTTATTTTGAATAAATTCTCACACTGTTTGGCCACTCAAACTTTCTAGACCAGTAGTTCTCAAACTTTTGTACTGGTGTCCCCTTTCACATAGCAAGCCTCTGAGGGCGACCCTCCCTCCTCCCCCCATATAAATTAAAACACTTTCTTATATATTTAACACCATTATAAATGCTGGATGCAAAGCGGGGTTTGGAATGGAGGCTGACAGCTCGCGAGCCCCCATGTAAAACCTCATGACGCCCTGAGGGGTCCCGACCCCCAGTTTGAGAACCCCTGTTCTAGACTTTAGATGAAAACAAAAACCAAACAAATATCCACATTTCAGGGTCTGTCCCTGATTTAAAACAAAACAAAACAAAACCAGCATGTCCCAGGTTGGCTGATTGTCAAGGTGAGCCTCTTGTTTAAGATACACACTTAGATGTTGCTAATAACAGTTTTAAACCAGTGAAGTCACATAGCAGTTCCACAGCAACAGATGGACATCATAAATAAAAATTTAAAATTTCATTGCAGACAGAGTAAGAAAACATTGTGGTTTGTTAGAGACATCTTCATTAGTAACAAAGGAAACAGAAGAGCACTAGCTATTTAAATTCCTTTATGTATGAATATTCTCAGTCTCCCAAGTAGTTCCAGCAAAAATGTTTACCTTTACTGGATGTGACAGGAATTTTAAATTTATGAAGTCTTTAATAATGGTGCAACAGACACTTGTTTATAAAGAGACACCACCAGAGTTAGGCCCATAAATTTAGAGGGCAAGGCCCACATGCAAAAGTCTTCCAGATTCACTAATTTAATTTTTATTTTTAATAATGGTGCAAGGTAGCGAATACACAAATGCAGTTCTGGAAGCAATGCTACCACCTGAACACCCAGGGCGAAGAGCTTGATCAATGTAAGGATACCAGGTCCCTCCTAGTCATTCCTGGGACAAACACAAGGAATATGACTACTAAAACTTAGCATTATGTAGTTGATAGTTGAAAAAATAGTTTCTTCACATTTTCAGTGTGCTAGTCGTTCCCAAGCTCTCATAATAAAACGCATAATAAAAGATATTAAAAATCATCTTTCATTCTAACAGAGCTTAAAAATGTTTATATCATTAGAAAAGGGGTCTTTGGATGACCAGTGATTTGTCAAGCAAAACACTGAGAATGAAGTAGCAGGTAGAAGATTTCACAGTCAGGTAGAAGATTTCACAGCGAAGTAGGGATATGGTGTGAATGGTAATCTATCTTACAAAGCGGACAAATGCACCATGTACCTGAGCTATATAGATATTTTCATCCTCTGAACAGATGACAAACTCCTTCATAGATTTTCACCACAACTTCAACCACCACCACCCATCCATTAAACTCTCTCTGGAACACTCACATACCAGCATCAACTTCCTGGACACCACGATCTGCTTCAGCAATGAACAACTACCCAAGAAATCTTATCTTCAGCCAGGCACTCAGATACCACAGAATATGCTCCGAGGAGAAAGACCAGGATATACACTGTAACACATTCAAAATCACCTTTACCAAACAAGGATGATCCACAGAAAAGTAGATCGCACCGTGGAACAGGTCACCCAAATACCCTGAGAGAACCTGCTTCAATACAAGGAATAAACCCCCCTTCAACCGCCTACCCCTAGTTGTCAACTACCACCCCACACTGGAACCCATACAGGGTATCATCAAACAATGACAACCCATACTCGATGGAGACCCCATCCTGAAAGAAATCTTTCCTGAACCCCCTCTTCTGGCCTTCAAACAACCCCCAACCTCTCCAAGTTCATCATCAGAAACAAGCTCCCCACAGACCAGGACACACCAACTCAAAGGGGCACCAGACCCTGCCAGAACAACAGATGCAAAACCTATAGTCATATCTCCACTGCTACAATGATCGACACCCCAACAACGCACCTTTCAAGATCAATGGCTCCTTCCCATGCCTATAAAAACATGTGGTTTACCTCAAACAGTGTACTAAACACTCAAACAGCAACTACAGGGGTGAAACCTGATAATCACTATGCTCTCAAATGAATTCACACAGGAAAATGATAAAAGACAAAAACACCGTATTATCTGTGGATATATATATGGAGTGATCACAAAGTGATCTCTCTATATCCAACCTATTAGTACTCAACCTCAAAGAAAACCTGCACAACACATTTAAAAGATAAGCCTGGGACCTTATATTAAAGTTAAATTCATACCTTTGCTAGACACTAAAAATTATGGACTGAATAGAGAGACTGGATTTATGACTTATTACAACAATGTATATAAACCCATTAACACAACCCCCGGCCCCTCTACCAGCAGCTCTCCATTCTTTCCTTTCCCTCCTCTGACTGGGGGCTAACTAACCAGTTCACTTTGAATGGTCCCTTGAAAAATGTATTGATCATCTGTAAAACAATCTGTTCCATCTTGTATTTAGCTGTGACATTCAGAGTAAGTCACCCAGATGTCAAGAAGAAGTCAAAAGTTTGACTCTCTCACTAACAGAAGCTGGTCCAATAAAAAAACATTACCTCACCTGTCTTGTCTCTCTTAATAGGTCATCAGACACACTGTAGGACAAAGTGGTCCCTTGAACAGAGGGCCTTAGAATGACTGCATTTGAAATAAATTTCTTAAATGGGTATCTGCCTGAGTAAAGATATACTCAACTGTTACACTAGAGGGCCTCAGCTGCACACCTATCATTCTTGAATTGAGTGACCACACAGAATGGGTAAAAGCGTGGCCACAAAACTACTCCAAGAATGCCTGAAAATGTCTTCAGATTTTTCTGTCATTAAATACCAGTTCCAGAATGATGAAACATAAAAGTATCAGAGGGATAGCCGTGTTAGTCTGTATCCGCAAAAACAACAAGGAGCCCGGTGGCACTTTAAAGACTAACAGATTTATTTGGGCATAAGCTTTCGTGCGTAAAAAACCGACTTCTTCAGATGCATGGATAAACATCCATACACTCCATGCACCTGAAGAGGTGGGTTTTTTTTTTTACCCACGAAAGCTTAAGCCCAAATAAATCTGTTAGTCTTTAAGGTGCCACAGGACTCCTCGTTGTTTTTAAACATAAAAGAGAAGGTCTGCCATCCTGATCTCTGTAGTTTCATTGACTGACAAAATGGATTAAAAATGTATATGTAAAAATACGAGCACATTTGCTTTTCATATTGATCAACCTTTAAATGGTGAAAAAAATAATCAATTCAAACTGCACTGCATCCCAGTAGCCAAAAGCTATCACCATAGCATCTCAGTGCAATGGTCACTGAGAAACAGAGTATGCACATCTTCCATAAGTAAACAAATACTCTATTACCAAAACTTTAATGCTGTGCATATCAGATACCCTTCTTTAGGAAAGAGTATTGCTTGTGGTTATTACCACTATGATTTACGTTTAACTGCTATTAGCCTGACAATCGTATGCAAACTTGAATGATTGCAAGTGAGTGAGAAATGGGCAGAAGAGGCACTTTATGCACCGACATAAGGCTGGGCACAACAGCAGTCTTTGTGCTCCCCAAGCAAACTGCTTCAGGCTAGCGATGCATCTGGCCTTCTCAGATTGCTTTGGGTCCTTCCAAGTCTCTCCAGGTACTAATGGAACTGTCCCACCAGGGGGTGCACAAGCTGTACCCTCCCAACTTACACTGCCACCTGGAGATCCCACTGACCTTGCATTACCCCTTCGATGATAATGGGTTTTAGTCACATTTGATTCCTTAGTAAGCATTTACTTACTTGCTCCAAGTGAATAAGATGACTTGGGCTACATCAGTGTTCCTCAGAATGGGGAGGGGCCTGAGAAGCGGTACTTGTCCAGAGTACCGCTGTTCCAAAGTCTTTAGCTATTACAGACATAGAGAAAGCTTCAAAACACAAAACAAATGTAACTTATAAAGAGAGGTCTGCCCAAATTTGCAGAGAGTTTGAAACAATAGCTCCATGGTGTAAACTGCCCCATGCATTTTAATGGATGCTCATTTAGCAAGTGTCATAATATCATCATGTCAACCATCATTAATATCATCATGTCAACCACTTCATTGCTCATCAAAGCAGGTAAGAAATAAGTACCACCATATTATGAAGACCTATCCCAGCCTCTCTTAAAAGCAGTGGTTCTCAAACTTATTTGACTTCTTTGTGTCTGTAGTGATTTATGCTCCCGCCCCCCCCAGTACATATATTGCCACCCAGCTCTGAAAGCAGCGCCATGCCAGCGGCAGCACAGAAGTCAGGGTGGCAACGTGAAAAGTGATATTCATCAATATCACTTTTCACAGCAGACTGAATGCCCCATTGCCACCTTTACTTCTGAGCTGCTGCTGCCACCCTGGGGTTGACAGCCAGAGCCCCGCCACCTGCAAATGAGTGATTGGGGATGGGGGGGTGCAGGAAGGAGAGCCTGAACTGCCTCCTGGTGAGGAACTGAGGGGGAGGACAGCCCAAGCCCAGATGACGGGGCTCTGGCTGTCGGCCCCAGAACGGTGGAGTTCCAGTTGTCTCCTTTATCCCCGCCTCCCAGGTGTTCTCAACCCTTCTGCACAAGCTACAGCCACATGGGACTGAAAGCCAGAGCTCTTTAAAAAAAAACAAACAAAAAAACCCACACATAGCTCCTGCCTCCCTTAACACATTCCCGTGCCTCCTCTGGGAGGCCCACCCTACAGTTTGAGAACCACTGTCTTGAAGTTTGTACGCACATGTGGGAGGATATATGAAGGACTAGCAAGGGGGATCGAAGATGTATAAATTAAGATATGTAGGCCTTTAAAGACCACGTGTTAGGGTGTCAGGTGAAGGTCACCCATGGTTTCCCTTTCCTAAGGGGGCAAGGAGGAGACTTCTAATGGGACTTGTGATCTTAAGTCACTTAGATGCTTCTGAATTTACCACCTTCTATAATCATGTAAAAAAAATATTTCAGAATTCATCTAAAAGTATTGTTCTTGCTTAGAAGGCCATTACAGATGTTAATATCAACAAGATAAATTGTCAGTACACAAACTACAACTAAAGCGTCTTTGGAAAGCCTTAAAACTTTTTTTCACTTGGGCATCACACTACAAGAGAGACAAGAATGATATTACTGAACACTCCGGCCTACCATGAAACCTTGCTTCTGGGAAGTAAAATGGATTATGGATCTTAAAAGTTGTTTAACAATGAAATTGGTGTGTTAAAAAGATGTGCCACGTTTTATACAGTTACCATTATGGCACGTGATTAAATATGAAGACATTCTGCATATATATTTATAAAAAGATGACACCCATTAGATCATCCAGCCAATGCAGGGTATTCCCTCCAGAACATACATTGCTGCTTAAGCCAATCTATTTTTAAGTTCCTCAAGGGTCAGAATTCTACTTTTTCTGGGAGACTGTTCACCAATAACATCATAGCATGAGTAAGTATTGCCTAATGTTCAGTCTAAATCAGAGGTGAGCAAACTATGGCACGCATGACCCTCCTGCCCGGCCTGGAAGGCTCACCCCCGGCCCCTCCCCCGCTGTTCCTCAGCTCACTGCGCTGCCAGCACAATGCTCCAGGCGGCGCGACGGGGCTGCGAGCTCCTGGGGCAGCGCAGCAGCATAGACCAGCCTGACCCGGTGCTCTGCGCCGTGCGATATAGGGGCAGGGAGCAGGGCGGGTTGGATAGAGGGCAGGGGAATTCAGAGGGGTGGTCGGGGGGTGGATAGGAGTCAGGGCGGTCAGAAGGCAGAGAACAGGGGGGTTGAATGGGGGCAGGGGTCCCGGGGGGACAGTCAGGAAGGATCGTGGAGGGGTTGGATGGGGTAGCGGGGGGCAGGGGTTCTGGGGGCAGTCAGGGGAAGGGGTGGTTGGATGGGGCAGGGGTCCTGGGGGGGGTGGAGCCTGTCAGAGAATGGGGAGGTTGGATGGGGCAGGAGTCCCGGGGGAGGGGACTGTCAGGGGGCGAGAAGAGGGGGTGAGGGGGCACGGATAGGGTGTGGGTGCCGGGCCACGTCACCCTCCCCTAACCGGCCCTCCATACAATTTTCGAAACCCGATGCAGCCCTCAGGCCAAAAAGTTTGCCCGCCCCTGGTCTAAACAAACATACACCATTACATTAAGAACACCACCCAAGCAATACACTTTGTACTGCTATAAATGATTCTTCTTCATCCTGGAGGTTTACTTCAGTCACTTCAAGAATATCCTTGAAACAATTGGCTCAATGTAGCAATAAACCATGGTAGGCTTTTGAGGGATACCTCAGATGCAGTGGATCAGCTTCATGCCAACCACCCATGAAGTGCACCAATATCATACTCACTAATGAACACCACTGTTTTTCTTGTTACAGTGGAGCAGGATTTTTTTTTTAATTAAAATTAAGCTTTGAATTTTATTATATATATAGATATATTCAAAAATTACATATAGAATTTCCACTTATAACTGTTTGCAGGAGAAAGAAAAGTAGGGAAAAACTTATAAAAAGAACCCACATACTAATTTTCTACTATTAATGTTTTTCAATTTTTTAAAAATAGGTGTTGGATTAATCCAACAAACCTCTTTCTCCTCCAACCTCCAAAGAATTCATCTAATGGTCAGATCCTACAATGGTCCTTCACTGCCAATGCATATATTTAAATTTATATATTGTATCCTTGTTGATGCACAAAGTTAGATGTTACATTTATCATTCTTTATAAGCATTCTAAACCAGCAATCTTCCATCAACACTGTCTTCAGTGTTATTTTTTGCACTAGTCCAAACATTTCTTGAAAGATGGGATGTCTGAGTGGTATTAATATCAGGTCCAAAAATCTTAAATTCCCTAGAATTATAGATACTGACAGGACCAAAGACTCAAAGATCAGAGTTTCATCCTTATGGAGGTAGATAAGTGAAACACCATGCAGTTTACTGTGTGAACATCTTTCAGGCAAGACCTCAAGAGGTATCTATGCTTGGTGTAGTCTTAACAGTCCATAGCTTTGTTTGGGTTTTGCCACAGATAGGTGTTTGCTATACATGTTGTGCATCAGGTCTTGTCTACACACTTAGGTCATAGCAAGCTGGGTGGTAAATCTACCCTGAACAAGCCTTCCTCACACAAAGTGTCCATATGGACCCTCTGGAGGTTCACTAAAAGTTCCATAAAGCACTCTGTAAATCTACCCTGTTCTGAAGCGAGATAGATCAAGACACACTATGGACATTTTAGTGCACAACACCATGGTCCAGACAGCATGCAGAAGGCTAGTGCAGAGTAGATTTACATCCCAGCTTGTCGCAGTTTGTATAGACAAACCTTCAGTGAGACTGTGCTCATCCATCCCAGAGACAACTGCATTTTCGTGGTGTTGTATGAATATTCTTTGTGAAACATTTTTGGAAGTTGGGATGAAAAGCGAATTTTTCTCCAGGGGTTCCTGAGAGTTGCCCCAGTAAGCCTTATTCTTGGGTTCTTCTCTCTTCACAATAGACTGACAGGCAGTTGGACAGTCAGAAGAAACGAGTTTTTCTGCAAAGGGGTGCTGCACAGATGAACCAAGAATACAGATTCTCAATAATTTCCAACAAGAGTTGTTTTTTTTTGGGGGGGGGGGGAAGAGGTTTGTTTCTTGGGGTTTTTTTTTTTTTTATTACAGTTCCCTCCCTCCAGCCCCAGTCTGAAATACTCTAAATCTGTTAAAAAGAAAAGGAGTACTAGGGGCACCTTAGAGACTAACCAATATATTTGAGCATAAGCTTTCGTGAGCTACAGCTCATTTCATCTGATGCATGTTGAGCTTCAGGACGTGCTTCAAATGTTATCTCTTTATTAAGGCTTTTTGAGAAGGGAGGAGCAATAACAAGGGATGATATGTCTAGGTGAAGGCAGAGTACTGTAGGTTTGATTTTTATCTCTGGGTAGGGGATGAGGGGAAGTATCTAAAAGGTGCTTTATCTTTTATGTCACCGCACTTTTAATTATGTCAAAAGATACTTAAGGCACAGGATACGCTTTTTAAGAATTAGTTATAAACAAAAATAAAAAAACTGAACTGGGTAACATCAACGGTACAGAACACCAGCAGAATGAGTACAGGGATTACTGGAGCTGCTCTCTCAGAAATCCATTTTAGAAGGAGGAAAAAAATTCCCATTCTTAAGCAAGTAGCTCCAAAAATCCATACTAGCAAGCTCTCAAAAGTAATATAAATGAGCTGAATTAGACTGGGGAAAAGAAGAGTTTTTAAGACTAATAAAAAATGATGAATACTATATTACAGCCTTCAGAATTTATCAGCCAAAAACTGCACCTAATGATTAATGTGTCCACACTCATGATTAGAAAACAAATGGATGGAATTACAGATTTATAGAGGCCATTTCCATTTCTATCCAGGAGTCAGCTTGACCTCTGGTCTAATGAGTTTTTAACAGACTGGAGATAAGAGAACCTTTCCTGGAAGTATGCTCAACTAAACCACCAAAGCAACAGTTGCTTTGGAAGTGGTTTGCCTTTTTGTGCTACTTCAAAGGAAATGATAGGGTAATCCGTTTCTCAGAACGTTTGTCCTTCCCAGATAACATTTAAGAGTTCAGACCACATATTCAAGATTCTTCTTTTGTCACATTTTGTGTTGAGGGCTCTCCTTGATACTGCTTGATTAATGTCTAGGCATTTTTCTTTGGAATGAACCAAGGCACAGTTCTAAACTCTGCTGTGTCAGGATAAAAAAAAAAAATACTGAAATCCAAGTATGAAGTAGAATGAGAAGCAACAGACACAGAGTGCTTACCTTTTCCTACAGGTCTTATCAATCTTAGCAAGAAGTCTGCCCCCTTGGAAGAGGAGAAGAGGACATTACAGATTGTACATGTGGTTAGGATTTTGGGTTAGACATCTGACCTTCTACATTTCAGGACAAACAACATGGTGCATCTGGTTGCTGTCCATTTTAGAAAGATGTTATCAAGGGCCCTTTTAATTTTTCTGCATTTTCAGGCATCTTCAAAAGAAAAACAAAAGTTGTCCTTAAGACCAGCATGTCAACATCTGCTTCTCCCTAAGCTAGAGCAGAAAGTAACTCCTGTGTGAACTAACAGCAATCACCCTTTATAACAGGTCACTCATTATTCCAAGTCCTCCATCTCTTTGGCAATTGACTGTGCAGAGGATGACCTATTACTTTAGCTGTTATCTGAAGCTATTTTCTACAGAAAGACACTGTATAAGAGTCAGCTATTATTATTACCATTTTTTTTTTTACTATTCAGTTTCACAACAGTATTTGATGATATTACCAGCACTGTCCATTTTATTGTGTGACATTCCATTGTTCTAGCTTCCAGGAAGTTATTTCAAATACCACTGTTTTTTGAACAAAGAAAACAATTTCTTTGCCCGGGAGTGGGAAAAGGGAATTTGCAAGATACATTTGACAGCTGGCGGCAGCACCACAGATGGCTCAGAGGCTGAAATAAAAATTCCTCAATACGTGCATTATGAATTCTTAGACCGCAAGGACCAGTAATCACACAACTGGAATTCTGAGATAGTTGGATTCAAGAGATAGACCTATGAAGTTGTTGAAAAGAAAATGACATGAGAAAATAAATAGCCAAAAGAAGACAAAGAAAATATTTTTGCAAGCCAGAATGATAATAAGCAGGTTGTAGGTTCATACAAGCACACTGAAAAAGAAAGTTAATGGCAGCCTGAATATGGAACCTGTACATTGTACCACTTAGCAAAAGCATATTCAGAGCATTAACTGAAAAATATACTCCTTTCTTTTTCAGTCCTAACATAGCTGTCTGCTCCCACACTTATGTGATGCCGCAACATACAAGCTGGACCCACAGAGATTTTTGGGCTGTAATAATCAGAAGACACACACCAGTTTAAGATTCCCAGCAGCACTTCCTTTTCCTAGACAAAGCATTCACACCATTGTCAAGATAGATGAATACTGGGTGCTGCAGAACAGCCAGAGCTAGCGTCATAATCCTACTGGGATTAGGAGTTGGTTGGAAAAAAACAAACAAACGCCTATATTCTTTGGCAGTGGCTAGTACACTATGGGAAAGCTAGTCAGAATGCACTGATAGACATACGCTAAGGTGATCTAGTACTCGTGGCTGCAAATACAAGGTTGGAACAGTAGAAAACATGATGTACTAACACAAACCAAATCACGTTATTTGTAATTGGTTAAGATGACTGTCTTTCACTAGCTACAATGTCATGACTGCTGTGACAGTTTGAATATCTCTGTGTCCAGTTATGAACCATATGTGGTTTTATTAATGCTATTTGTAAGCACAATAGTCACTGAGAATTAGGGCATGTCTACACTATGAAATTAGGTCGAATTTATAGAAGTCGGTTTTTTGGAAATCGGTTTTATATATTCGAGTGTGTGTGTCCCCACAGAAAATGCTCTAAAGTGCATTAAGTGCATTAACTCGGCGGAGCGCTTCCACAGTACCGAGGCAAGCGTCGACTTCTGGAGCGTTGCACTGTGGGTAGCTATCCCACAGTTCCCGCAGTCTCCGCTGCCCATTGGAATTCTGGGTTGATATCCCAATGCCTGATGCGGCAAAAAACATTGTCGCAGGTGGTTCTGGGTACATGTCGTCAGGACCCCGTTCCCACCCTCCCTCCCCCCCTGAAAGCAAGGACAGACAATCATTTCGCGCCTTTTTTGTCTGCTGCCAGCCAAAGATGTAAAGAATCGATGGAGTGGGTCAGAACAAGACATAGACCAGATTTGTTTTGGACTCATTTTCCTCCTCCCCTGTCTAGATCACACTGCAGTCAGTCACAGAGAAGGCGCAGCGAGGTTAATCTAGCCATGTATCAATCAGAGGCCAGGCTAACCTCCTTGTTCCAATAAGAACGATAACTTTGGTGCACCATTTCTTATTGGAACCCTCCGTGCAGTCCTGCCTGAAATACTCCTTGATGTACAGGCACACCCTTTGTTGATTTTAGCTCCCTGAAGCCAACCCTGTAAGCCGTGTCGTCAGTCGCCCCTCCCTCCGTCAGAGCAACGGCAGACAATCGTTCCGCGCCTTCTTTCTGTGCGGACGCCATACCAAGGCAAGCATGGAGGCCGCTGAGCTCATTTTGGCAATTAGGAGCACATTAAACACCACACACATTATCCAGCAATATATGCAGCACCAGAACATGGCAACGCGATACCGGGCGAGGAGGCGACGTCAGCGCGGTCCCGTGAGTGATCAGGACATGGACACAGATTTCTCTGAAAGCATGGGCCCTGCCAATGCATGCATCATGGTGCTAATGGGGCAGGTTCATGCTGTGGAATGCCGATTCTGGGCTCAGGAAACAAGCACAGACTGGTGGGACCGCATAGTGTTGCAGGTCTGGGACGATTCCCAGTGGCTGCGAAACTTTCGCATGCGTAAGGGCACTTTCATGGAACTTTGTGACTTGCTTTCCCCTGCCCTGAAGCGCATGAATACCAGGATGAGAGCAGCCCTCACAGTTGAGAAGCAAGTGGCGATAGCCCTGTGGAAGCTTGCAACGCCAGACAGCTACCGGTCAGTTGGGAATCAATTTGGAGTGGGCAAATCTACTGTGGGGGCTGCTGTGATGCAAGTAGCTCATGCAATCAAAGATCTGCTGATATCAAGGGTAGTGACCCTGGGAAATGTGCAGGTCATAGTGGATGGCTTTGCTGCAATGGGATTCCCTAACTGTGGTGGGGCTATAGACGGAACCCATATCCCTATCTTGGCACCAGAGCACCAAGCCGGCGAGTACATAAACCGCAAGGGGTACTTTTCGATAGTGCTGCAAGCTCTGGTGGATCACAAGGGACGTTTCACCAACATCAACGTGGGATGGCCGGGAAAGGTGCATGACGCTCGCATCTTCAGGAACTCTGGTCTGTTTCAAAAGCTGCAGGAAGGGACTTTCTTCCCAGACCAGAAAATAACTGTTGGGGATGTTGAAATGCCTATATGTATCCTTGGGGACCCAGCCTACCCCTTAATGCCATGGCTCATGAAGCCGTACACAGGCAGCCTGGACAGTGGTCAGGAGCTGTTCAACTACAGGCTGAGCAAGTGCAGAATGGTGGTAGAATGTGCATTTGGACGTTTAAAGGTGCGCTGGCGCAGTTTACTGACTCGCTTAGACCTCAGCGAAACCAATATTCCCACTGTTATTACTGCTTGCTGTGTGCTCCACAATATCTGTGAGAGTAAGGGGGAGACGTTTATGGCGGGGTGGGAGATTGAGGCAAATCGCCTGGCTGCTGGTTACGCGCAGCCAGACACCAGGGCGGTTAGAAGAGCTCAGGAGGGCGCGGCACGCATCAGAGAAGCTTTGAAAACCAGTTTCATGACTGGCCAGGCTACAGTGTGAAAGTTCTGTTTGTTTCTCCCTGATGAAACCCCCCGCCCCTTGGTTCACTCTACTTCCCTGTAAGCTAACCACCCTCCCCTCCTCCCTTTAATCACCGCTTGCAGAGGCAATAAAGTCATTGCTGCTTCACAGTCATGCATTCGTTATTCATTCATCACACAAATAGGGGGATGACTACCAAGGTATCCCAGGAGGGGTGGTGGAGGAGGGAAGGAAAATGCCACACAGCACATTAAGCACAGCACTTTAAAAGTTTACAACTTTAAAATTTATTGAATGACAGCCTTCTTTTTTTTGGGCAATCCTCTGTTGTGGAGTCGCCGGTTGGCCGGAGGCCCCCCCACCGCGTTCTTGGGCGTCTGGGTGTGGAGGCTATGGAACTTGGGGAGGAGGGCGGTTGGTTACAGAGGGGCAGCAGTGGCAGTCTGTGCTCCAGCTGCCTTTGCTGCAGCTCAACCATACACTGGAGCATTCTGGTTTGGTCCTGCAGCAGCCTCAGCATTGAATCCTGCCTTCTCTCATCACGCTGCCGCGACATTTGAGCTTCAGCCCTGTCTTCTGCCCGCCACTTACTCTCTTCAGCTCTCCACCTCTCCTCCCGGTCATTTTGTGCTTTCCTGCACTCTGACATTATTTGCCTCCACGCATTCGTCTGTGCTCTGTCAGTGTGGGAGGACAGCATTAGCTCGGAGAACATTTCATCTCGAGTGCGTTTTTTTTTCTTTCTAAGCTTCACTAGCCTCTGGGAAGGAGAAGATCCTGTGATCATTGAAACACATCCAGCTGGTGGAGAAAAAAAAAGGGACAGCGGTATTTAAAAACACACATTTTATAAAACAGTGGCTACACTCTTTCAGGGTAAACCTTGCTGTTAACATTACATACATAGCACATGTGCTTTCGTTACAAGGTCGCATTTTGCCTCCTCCCACCGCGTGACTACCCCCTCAACCCTCCCCCCTCCCCGTGGCTAACAGCGGGGAACATTTCTGTTCAGCCACAGGCAAACAGCCCAGCAGGAATGTGTCCCTGAAGAAAAGCACCCTATTTCAACCAGGTGACCATGAATTATATCTCACTCTCCTGAGGATAACACAGAGAGAGAAAGAACGGATTTTGGTTGAATGCCAGCAAACATACACTGCAATGCTTTGTTCTACAGTGATTCCCGAGTATGTGTTACTGGCCTGGAGTGATAAAAGTGTCCTACCATGAAGGACGAAATAAGGCTGCCCTCCCCAGAAACCTTTTGCAAAGGCTTTAGGACTACATCTAGGAGAACCGCAAATGCCAGGGCAAAGTAATCCTTTCACATGCTTGCTTTTAAACCATGTATAGCATTTTAAAAGGTACACTCACCAGAGGTCCCTTCTCCGCCTGCTGGGTCCAGGAGGCAGCCTTGGGTGGGTTTGGGGGGTACTGGCTCCAGGTCTAGGGTGAGAAACAATTCCTGGCTGTCGGGAAAACCGGTTTCTCCGCTTGCTTGCTGTGAGCCATCTACAACCTCCTCCTCCTCATCATCTTCTTCGTCCCCAAAACCTGCTTCCGTATTGCCTCCATCTCCATTGAAGGAGTCAAACAACACGGCTGGGGTAGTGGTGGCTGAACCCCCTAAAATGGCATGCAGCTCATCATAGAAGCGGCATGTTTGGGGCTCTGACCCAGAGCGGCTGTTCGCCTCTCTGGTTTTCTGGTAGGCTTGCCTCAGCTCCTTCAGTTTCACGCGGCACTGCTTCGGGTCCCTGTTATGGCCTCTGTCCTTCATGCCCTGGGAGATTTTCACAAAGGTTTTGGCATTTCGAAAACTGGAACGGAGTTCTGATAGCACAGATTCCTCTCCCCAAACAGCGATCAGATCCCGTACCTCCCGTTCGGTCCATGCTGGAGCTCTTTTGCAATTCTGGGACTCCATCATGGTCACCTGTGCTGATGAGCTCTGCATGGTCACCTGCAGCTTGCCACGCTGGCCAAACAGGAAATGAGATTCAAAAGTTCGCGGTTCTTTTCCTGTCTACCTGGCCAGTGCATCTGAGTTGAGAGTGCTGTCCAGAGCGGTCAGAATGGAGCACTCTGGGATAGCTCCCGGAGGCCAATAACATCGAATTGTGTCCACAGTACCCCAAATTCGAGCTGGGAACGTTGATTTAAGCGCTAATCCACTTGTCAGGGGTGGAGTAAGGAAATCGATTTTAAGAGCCCTTTAAGTCGAATTAAAGGGCTTCACTGTGTGGACGGGTGCAGGTTTAAATCGATTTAACGCTGCTAAATTCGACCTAACGTCCTAGTGTAGACCAGGGCTTAGATCATCCATTTTGTAGCAGGAATTTGAAACATAGTGAGGAAGCTATGTCTGGAAAGTGGTGAAAAAGCAATCAAGGGCCATTAACATTAACATTAATTGGCTCTCTCATGCTTGAACAATGGGTTTTTTGCCAGCTGGGCCTTTCCTTTGAATGGACTCTTCACCAAAACCTCATTTGGGAGAAGGGAGCTGGAACTCTCTCTGATCCACTTACATAGATGGGAAAGCTGCAGCTTTTTCTGCTTGACAGACACAGAGATTGGTTTTAAACGTGTGCTTCTCCAAGCCAAAGGAAGCCATTTCATCACCTGAAACAAGAGACCCAGGAGGAGGACAGCTTTCAGAGGGGTAGCCGTGTTAGTCTACATCAGCACAACAAGGAGTCCTTGTGGCACCTTAGAGACTAACAAATTTATTTGGGCATAAGCTTTCGTGGACTACAACCCACTTCATCAGACACATGGAGTGGAAAATACAGTAGGCAGGTATAAATACATAGCATATGAAAAGATGGGAGTTGCCTTAGTGAGTGGGGGGTCAGAACTAACGAGGCCAATTCAATTAGGGTGGATGTGGCCCATTTCCAACAGTTGACAAGAAGGTCTGAGTAACAACAGAGAGAAAATTATTTTTTGTAGTGACCCAGCCACTCCCAGTCTATTCAGGACTAATTTGATGGTGTCAAGTTGCAAATTAACTCCAGTTCTGCAGTTTCTCATTGGAGTCTGTTTTTGAAGGTTTTTTTGGTTGAAGAATTGCAGCTGTTAAGTCTGTTATTGAGTGTCCAGGGAGACTGAAGTGCTCTCCTACTGGGTTTTGAATGTTACAATTCTTGAGGTCTGATTTGTGTCCATCTATTCATTTGCATAGAGATTGTCTGGTTTGTCCAAAGTAATGGCAGAGGGGCATTGTTAGCACATGATGGCATATATCACATGGTAGATGTGCAGGTGAATGAGCCCCTGATGGTGTGGCTGATGTGGTTAGGTCCTATGATGGTGTCCCTTGAACAGAGTTGGCAACGCAGTTTGTTGCAGGGATTGGTTCCTGAGCTAGTATTTCTGTTGCGTGGTGTGTAGTTGCTGGTATTTGCTTTAGGTTGGGGGGCTGTCGGTAAGCGAGGACTGGCCTGTCTCCCAAGGTCTGTAAGAGTGTTGGGTCATCCTTCAGGATAGCTTGTAGATCCTTGATGATGTGCTGGAGAGGTTTTAGTTGGGGGCTGTAGGTGATGGCTAGTGGCATTCTGATACTTTCTTTGTTGGACCTGTCCTGTATTAGGTGACTTCTGGGTACCCTTCTGGCTCTGTCAATCTGTTTCTTCACTTCCCTAGGTGGGTATTGTAGTTTTAAGAACGCTTGATAGAGATCCTGTAGGTGTTTGTCTCTGCCTGAGGGACTGGAGCAAATGTGGTTGTATCTTTAGAGCTTGGCTGTAGACAATGGATCATGTGATGTGGTCTGGATGAAAGCTGGAGGCATGTAGGTAAGTACAGCGGTCAGTAGGTTTCGGAAATAGGGTGGTGTTTATTTGACCATCGCTTATTTGCACAATAGCGTCCAGGAAGTAGATCTCTTATGTTGACTGGTCCAGGCTGAGGTTGATGGTGGGATGGAAATTGTTGAAATCCTGGTAGAATTCCTCAAGGGCCTCCTTCCCATGGGTCCAGATGAAGATGTCATCAATGTAGCGCAACTAGAGTAGGGGCGCTAGGGGACAAGAGCTGAGGAAGCATTGTTCTAAGTTAGCCATAAAAGGAAGGAACATAAAAGGAACACAGAAGGAACATGCCTATACAATTCTGGGGGTTGGGAGGATTGAGACACTGGTTCCAGGGTCTAGGTGGCAGGATTGCGGGGTTCCACAGGGTCTGCACCTAGAGAGGGCGCCTGAGTGACCTGGAGCAGAAACACTGACATTAACTACACCCAGATCCCAGGAGCTTAGCAGCACATGGGATCTGATCACAACAGACTTGAATCTTCTCCAAGAACAGGACTGGACAAGGCCGTGACTGTTGTAACGGGAATAAGTCCTTTATGTGACATTACTGTAGCACATGCAAAACTATAAGCAGTAGGAAGGGAAGTTTGCAGTTAGCTTGCAGAATACCATGCAGATAGACTACTAACTTGTTCACCCCCTGTAGAGGAGTTTAGAATACAGAGTTTGTGTGGTCCAATGGTTACAGCAGCCTGGTTCTAATCCCAGCTGAGATGCTGAATCACTATGTGACCTTGAGGAAGTCATTTGACCTCCTTATGTCTTCATCAACCCAGCTGGAAAATTGGATAAAAAGCAGGACCTGGTTGAAAACCAGATGTACATCTGACATGAGTCTTCCTGGGTAAGTAAATTACAAAAAACCCTACACAGAACAACAAGAGTTTGATGCAGGTGGGAATGCCTTTATTTAGCACTTTATTATGTGTTTGATTAAAAAAGATGCACTGAGATTGTGACAGTAAACATAGCTAATTTAGTTGGGAAAGCATTTATACTATCAATTATATGAACTGGAAGGAAATGTAGCAGACAGAATATAACACAAAAAATTAAGTTTATTATAGAACTCCTCAGGAAACCTCTAACTTATGCACATGGGTATTTGGTGTACCACATCTTCATCTGACTCACACCAATTGTGATGAGAGGATTCAAAATACTGCTGGGTTTTATTATACTTTTCAAAAGCATAAGGATGACTTTGAAGGCAATGTTTAAGTGTCTAAATGAGTGAAATCACATCACAGGCTGTGAAGCATTCAGCAGGCAGACCTACCACTCTACAGTATTAATCCGGTGCTAATGTAAATCATGAGGAAAATGAACAAAGGTATAATTAGAAAAGGAAAAGTTGCTTCCAATACATAGCATACTGTACTTCAGGATGTTTTAATAAATGTGCTATTTTTCTTTTTCACTGCATTGTCACTATGAATGATTTAATGGGCCTGACTGCTTATAAAGCAGAAGTTTTAAAGCTTAACACCTTGAGTTTCTTTAAGGTCTATAGCATTCATCCTATAAAAAGGGCAAGTGAATGAATAAAGTCCTTTGGAAAACAACAGATACTCCTTATAAAGAATTATCCTAATGACATCTGCAAAGCCATGTGGTTTAGTGCTTAGACCAAAAATACTTGTGATCCATGTTACCAGTTTTTGATCCTGACTCTGCCACTGACTGACCAGGGACAAACCACTTCTCCTACGCCTTAGTCTGAGTCAGCCCAGATGTATAAGGTAAAATAATAAGATACTTTTTATTGGACCAACAAATAAAACAATGCAACCGACAAGATTTTCGGCCAAAACGGTCACCAGATGGAAAAATTAGGTAAAAACAGACTTCTCTGAAAACCAGATGCTGGTCTACGCATTCCTAGGTAAAAAATTTACCAATATGACAGGATGTGATGGGGACAACAGGGGAAAAAACATTAAATAAAATCTCTCACTAAAAGGCCATGTAATGACATCTGAACATACAATAACAAGCTAAATTTAACAAGGATTATTAACATACCTCACGCTTCACATGGACACCCTTTCCTTAATGGAAATGAGAGCCATACAAACCTCTCACATCCTCCTGCACTCCCCTCCTCCAAAGAGAGCAAACTAGTGACAGAAAAGCAAAACTAACATCAAAGAGGGTCAGGGTTTCACCCCATTTTAGAGGTTATTTTATCGTGGGCTTCAGCTAAATCAAAATATAAGTACATCTACTAGGCCTGCACATTTTAGAGTTAATGTTGCTGGCATAGTTTCCATCATGATTCGATTACAACCCACAAGCAAACACAGCAATTCTCCTTAATACTTTCAATCGCCAGGATACACTTACCAGGGAGACTGTGGTTAAGGATATTCTTGTTTTAAAATAAAACTTTATTGGAGAAATTAAACTCCACACGGATTCCCAGACTCTGAGGAGTCTCATCATCTGTAGTCTGGCCTGGCCCGGACAACTAGACCTATTCACCAGTGTGAAGGCTATGAGGCACACTGTGCTGCAATGCACTAGCCATTTACTTATAAAGCTCAGAATTTTAAATCCCAACTGAGGTCATAAGAAAAAAAAAAAATTGTGATCTCCCTTGTAGTCCCTAGTGGGCATCTGCCCACAAAACAAAACCACCACACAACTTGGTACAATTAGCAGTCTTATGAGAGTTTAGTACTGGGATAGCAGGGGTTTTGAAGGACAAGCCTCAGGTTCTGTGGGGAGGGAAGCCTGCACAGTGCCTGTGTGTACCTATTAATCTCTCTTTTTCCTCAAGATAAAATTACATACACTTTTGAAAATTAAGTCCAATCTGCACCTATAAATCCCAGTGGCATTAGTGGGCTTTCTGACTGTAGATCAGTTTTCAAAAAGTCATTGGAAGACAAAATTGACAAATGACATCAGGGAGAAAGTCACAAGTCACAACCATTTTCGGTTATTTTATAAATATTAACCCTTCTCTTAAAAGTACAATTATCAGAGTAACGTACTATTGCCACAGTTTCAAACTTCAGTGCCTAATATTAGGCACCTAAATCCTACTTAAGCATTTACATGAAGAACTGGCCCAGATTAAGCCTAAATTAACTTAATTTGGGGGTTTTGGAAAAATAAGCAAGGCTTTTGATTTTATAGTATAAGTCTTATTAGTGAAAAAATACAGTCACATAATTTTGAACTGTTGGAATACAAAGCAACAGAATCACTATTGCCAATCACAAGTATTCAAAAATAATGAATCAGGCCCCCAAAATCATAACTCCTCTTACGGTTGTTAAGCCAAAAACAAACTCCTCTGGGTTTCAAGGCTTTTAAGGTGCACATTATCAAGCTTTTCTCTACAACCAAGAGGACTAGAAACTAACAAAATAAAATAAAAGATTCTCACATGATCAAATAACTCTAGAAGCTTTTCAAAAGCACCAAATATCATGAGACTCACAATAAGGTGGCAAAAGTTGGCAATGTAATGAAGTATTACATAAAAGAATACGGGGCATTCCAGAGTGCATAAAGGATCTGCAATTCCATCTCAAACCATTAGTGAGATCAGAAAGCAAACAATCCCAACCAATTAAAAAGGTCAGCAGAAACCAAAGTGGAATTACAAGTTTATAAGAAGTTTTGATGTACTGTATTCAGAATACACAGCCACAAATTAGTGCGAAACTGCCTATTCCCATTTTGTTGATGCGATGCACTACAAGATTCCCACACTATGCCCCCATTACCAGGAGAACAAAGTTCACCATCAAGAGAAGAATGGCATCATTATATTAGGAACACTGAGAAAAGAGGGTCAAGGTAGAAATAAGTCCCATGACCCATACGAACCCCAAAGCTCTCAGTGTAGGAGGAGATAAAAACTAAGCTGATACAAATGAAGATATTCCGCTTTGGTTTTTTTGCAGTTTGAACGGTGAAGTTTGGGGGCAAGGAGACATAAAGGCAATTATAAGAAGCAGTAAAGATGAAAAATAAGCAATCTCCACCTTCTTTTGACACTACTTTGTATATGTACAAAAATAGAGATACTGCTTTGGAATTAGTGTGTCCTTGTGACTTTTACGCAGTTTCATAAAAGGGTCCAGGATTCTGAAGTACCCATAGCGTCTGGACATTTTCCACTGCTGTTTTGATTGACCCAAAGTTACATATGGAAGAGGACAACTTTTGCTGGTACTCTCACATCTCTGCATATTAAGTTCGTCTTGAGAAGGCAGTGAAAAAAAGTCAAGATCACTGAATTTAAACAGGGGATAAGGAAAAAGAAGGAAGAGACCAGGTCTCAGGAAGTGCTCCCACTGGGCCAAAATCTTGCTCTTAGTTACATGGGTGCAAATCTCACTGAGATCAATCATGGTCACATCCATGTAACAAAACAGGTTTTGGTCTATTATTTCTATTTCACCACTGATGATGAAACTTCAAGAATATTAAGTACACATCGGATGCCAAGTCTTTCAACATTGTAAATCTGATATAATGTATAATAGGTGAAACATCCATATAGGATCATCACAAATTAATACATTCTTCCAGGTATCAGGAGAACTATAATTGGGAGAAATAATACCTTACATTTACACTACCTATCAGCTAATACCTTGTGTCAGCATCGAGTGTGGCTTATTATGTTATTTCTCAATTAAGGCAATACAACATGATCCAGCCACCTACAACCATCACAATATTTTGTACCACTTTTTTGTTTTGTTAAAAAAAAGTGGTACAGTTTCCTTTCCTCTCTCCTCAAATGAATGGTTGAGCTCAAATGATATTTTAAAATATTGGCTGAAGTCTGTATCAAGAAACAGGAATAGTAATAACTGCTCAGCATCAAGACAGGTTTGCCACAATGAACCAGTAAGGACAGTTATCAGAAACCATAACGATTAAAAAAAACAAACCTACCTATCCTTGGTTACTCTTCAGCTGAATGAATACCCAAAAACCACTCAAAAGTTTTAAATAGTAAATTTTAGAACTAGAGGAGTCCATATGCTTATTCAGCTGTGAAACTGTTAAAACAGCTAACCTTAGTATTACTTGCATTAGTCAACCAAAGTTATTACTTTTCAAAAAGATTTCCTGCCAGGAAATTGCTGATTAATTCCATCACCATTTTTCTTGCCTCCCTACAACCACCTCTTTTTTTTCCTTGAGAGAAAGAGAAAGAAATTATTGCATAGAGTTACCAGTTGCAGCCTTTCCTGCAGCCTCTTCAAGAAAAATCACCAAATATGTTTTACTGTGCCATGGTTAATTTAGCACAGCTTCTCTCTTTATACTGAGGCCAGAAGGATTATATTTACTTAATCAAAGGAAAAGCCATGAGTGAATGAAAGAGTGTTGTCACAGAAGGCCGCCAGGGTTATGTACTGGAAGTCTTGTTTTAATGTAACACATTTTAATAGCTGCATATAATTTTGAGTTTAAACTTATTCCAATAATTTCTCTTTCAAATCCCAACTGCCTTCACAACTACTATACCACTCAAGCTTAATTTGATGCAAGTATAAAGAAAAGGGGTATGTGGATATTATCTTTTTTTCTTAAAGTAAGGAATGAACAAGAAGGAACTAAGTCTTAGAGATGTAATGATAAATGTACTTATTCCTAAGGAATTCTAAAGACAGGACTGGGGCCATAGTGAGATCCTTTATAGTACGTGACCAACAATGAAGTAACAGTTTGCATACTGTCATTCTGGCAGCAGGTTTCAGATGCTTCATTTGCAAAGGAATATAGAACTTCCAGTAGGACTATGCAATCTGTGCCAATGAGACTTGAGTTCACATGCCATATTGTATTTACTGGGCACAGTATTTATTTGATGACTTCACTAACAGGGCACGGGTCTCTAGAGAGTTTATATTTAGACTGATACCTTATTAGAAAAGCTGTAAGAACAGAAGAACAGCCATACTAGGTCAGACCAAAAGATCCATCTAGCCCAGTAACCTGTCTTCCAACAGTGGCCAATGCCAGGTGTCTCAGAGGGAATGAGCAGAACAGGTAATAATCAAGTGATCCATTCCCTGTCACTCATTCCCAGCTTCTGGCAAACAGAGGCTAGGGACACCATCCCTGGCCATCCTGGCTAATAGCCATTGATGGACCTATCCTTCATGAATTTATCTAGTTCTTTTTTTGAACCCTGTTAATAGTCTTGGCCTTCACAATATCCTCTGGCAAGGAGTTCCACATGTTGACTGTGTGTTGTGTGAAGAAATACTTCCTTTTGTTTGTTTTAAACCTGCTGCCTATTAAAAAATTTAGTGATATATGCAGAAGACTGTGAGACCCTACAAACCAGCTTTGAACAGTGGCAATACAGTTTTGAACCCATGGGACTTAGAGCAAACATTGGTAAGACTGAGGCTATGATAACCGAAGGAGGAGAAATCACCATAAAAGGCTATTACAGATCTAAAAGAGTGAAAGAATTTAAATACCTAGGATCAATGGCTGCAATCAGTGGTGTCTTCATGAGTGATGCCTGGCATTGTACCAAAGCTGCTTAGTGCAAATGGCGGAAGCACCCCAGTTCTCTGTGACAAAGAAGATGCTAATAAAGTTAAAAAGTAGAGTGTATAAAACTGTAAGTCAGCCCATCCCAATGTATAGACAGATTTGGCCAGCCACAAGAAAAGAAATCAATATGCTCTCCTCAACAGAAATGAAGATGTTGAGATGGTCAAATGGTTGGACACACTGAGTTAGGAAAAAATTGAGGCTGTGAGGGACCTAATGAGAGTTGCCCCAATTGAAGACACGTTGAGGCAAGACACGCTATGTTGGTATGGACATGTCTAGTAGAGACCTGAAAGGGTTATATTGGTAAGATGGCCCTTGCAATGATCGTAGATAAAAGAAAATCAACAGGGAGGCCAAGTATTTGGTGAACCTTAGAGAGACAGCCAGGTGTGCAGTGATGAGTTTTGGAGGAAGGCTATAAAAACTGCCAACCTGAATAGGAAGTGGCAATAAGGAAAACATCCTAAGGAAGAAATAAACATACTGAAAGAAACTACCAAATATACCATTTCTAGATATGAAGTATTTTTTCAAAATCAATAATTATCAATTAAATAAATCTACTAGAGAATACCAACTATATTCTAAATCTGTTTTATCCACTTTAACATTGTACTACTAGTGAAGTAATAAAATAAAAGTTAAGTTTAAGGCCAAAATGGTAATGTAACTCTGTGTGCATTTTTTGCGATTATAAAAATAGCCTTTGAACAGCTCCTTTCATGAAAAAGTTGAGAATGGCTGGCACTAACGGTAATTGTTTAGCATCTTTTGACCAAGTTAAAAAGGTAGATGCAGGGGAGAGGCTTTTGGGGAATTAGTACATATAGGTTAGAATATGAGACCATGATAGAGCTGTCTCCTCATGGATTTCAGGGAAATTTTCCATATAAAGGCATCAAATACCCATCCCCGATATAAAAAAAGAGCACGTCTACAGCACTCATTTAAAAGCTTGCTGAATTAAAAGTTAATTCTGTAGATCTCCAGAGATCACAGATCAAAGCATATCATTTGCAATTGTATCAGAAGCTTATGCAAGCAGCTATAGGATGTAGATTTTTTTACTTTCTTTTTTTTTTTTAAAGCAAGAATAATTTCTTTTGGAAACTACTAAAATTACCACTAGCAGACAGTCACTATATAGGATTTCAGTCATCTAGAAAAGAAGATTGACATGCATGCCCTTCATATTTTCATCATAATCTACATTCATGAAGTTAAATCATACCTGGAAGCCAAATTACTCACAGACTAAGTAAGCCTGACACTACCCAATACATCCCCTCATCTTTCAAGCTCTCCCAACAGCAAAATATATGCCACCCTTTACTATGCTGAAGGAAAAATGTATTTAACTCATTCCTCAATATGTAAATATTGAGTTCCTCATTCAGGCACATAAAATTAGGGTTACTAGCTCAGCACTCAAGCACTTAACTGAATTTCAAGATCACTAAAATTGTTTTGGCCACTCTCAAACATTCTATATTGTGGAACAGGGAAAGGGAAAAAATTACTTATCTGTAATTCTGCTTCTTTGAAGTTCCCACAGGATTTTCTTAATACTTTCAGCATAAATCTAGAGATTTTGTTTTGTTTTTCTTAAAAGAAGATAATGTTCCTCCCCAATTCAATAAATGGTGAAAGAGAATAAGCCCAAATGAAGAAAAACAAAACTATCAAAACTTGACCAAGAGACATCTTCCCCCCTCCCACCTCCAAGAAAGGAGCAAAGCTCTAAGAAGCTTCCTTAACTTTGAACCACGTTGTTTTGCACTGAGAAACAAAACTGACTCCTTGCTCCAGAATCAAACACATGCTAGCCATGTCATCGTAGAAGTGAGAAATAAGATCAGACAACCACAGAGACACAGTTCTTATTATGACAGCAATAGATAACGAACCAATGCCACAGGAAACAAGAAAAATTACAAGTGCCTTGGATGGTCCAAAACACAACAAATAAACATACAAAAGAAAAGCAACAAAATGCAAGACAAACTTGGAAGCTCCCAAAGCTTTCACTCAACTCTAAGTGGCACAACAAGACTAAAGCATGAGAAAATTGTGCCAACAGTATCTTTAAAGAATGGAGAATACATAGAGGTATGGAAACAAAATTATTCTAAAAGCACAGACTAATGGGGCTGTCACACAAGGAAAATGCTTATTTTCGCCCCTCCTGGAATAAATTATGTAAGAACTAATTTATTTGACCAGTTTTCAGTATTTACTTTACTATTATTCAAAGTATTTTGTAGTGAAGTCCCTGGAGAATTATGACATATTATGGAATACCAGCAAACATAATTAGAAAAATCAAGGATCTACATGATAATGCCAAATGTGCATTTGTAGACAGCAGCACTTGAGTCAATGGTCTGAAATTACAGCTGTAGTAAGGCCAGGTAGGTCTCTACTCTTGCCTGAATTGGTCATTGACCACGTTATGAAGAAAGTAACTACAGAAGGCAACAGAGGAATTTTATGGACAAATAATAAAACACAATTGGATGACCTCATTGTCCTGCTTAGTTCAATACATCACTTAAAGGAAGAAAAGAAACAGCAAAACAAGTTGGTTTGTTCATCAACAAGGCAAAAACAAAATATATGGCTATCACTGTCCCAAAAGTAACCATTAGAATAAACGAAGAAAAAGTCCTTTTGCCTATCTATGGAGTGAAATGTGCAATGATGGGGACCCCATGCTACATGTCAAGCAACAAATAGCAAAAGCAGCAAACAACTTGCATAAACTTGAAAAGATTTAGAAAAATAAAGTGTCTAGCACTGACACAAAGAATTTTTAACACTGGCATAAAATCAGCCTCCCTTATGAAGCAGAGTAAGAAATCTACAACAGAGATTGATAAAAATCAACTCATAAGAACAGCCACACTATGTGAGACCAAAGATCCACCAGCCCAGTATCCTGCCTTCCGACAGCGGCCCACGCCAGGTTCCCCAGAGTGAATGAACAGAACAGGTAATCATCAAGTGATGCATACCCTATCACCCATTCCCAGCTTCTGGCAAACAGAGGCTAGGGACATCATCCCTGCCCATCTTGGCTAATGATGGACCTATCCTCCATGAACTTATCTAGTTCTTTTTTGAACCCTGTTATAGTCTTGGCCTTCACAATATTCTCTGACAAAGAGTGCCACTGGTTGAGTGCATTGTGTGAAGAAATACTTCCCTTTGTTTGTTTTAAACTTGCTGCCTATTAATTTCATTTGGTGACCCTCATTCCAAAGTAAATGCCTGCGGAAGATCTTCAGAGTCGATTGCAAAGAGTTTTTTGCAATGTCAGAATTTCTAAGAAGAGCAAATCGATCTAAAGTATCAAATATGGTAAGAGGATGGAGGTGATATTTAGGGCATGACTTAAGGATGCCACCAACATGGCTTCCACAGCAACTGATAATATGAACACAACCCAGAAAAAGAGGGTGACCTAAAGAAACATTACACAAAATAGAGAAAGAAGTCATATTCCTCAACGTGACACTCAGAAGCCTGAACAGATGAGCACAAGACTGAAATAAATAGCAGAAACTGGTGGACCCCTTGCACCAGAAGGCGTTGGAGGATAAAGAACAGAACAAAAAACTTTTTCCTTCACTGCTCAATTTCTTTTGTTCAGTTCTGCAGTTAAATAATAATCCTGCATGTATTACTTTTTTATATTAATGACATTTAGGAACCTAATTTAGTATCATGTAATTGAAGAACCAAGTAGGAAGAGGAGAACAGAGAGAAGTGAGTTACCCTTGCTTAAAATAAAAGTCTTTTTGATAGATAATGAGCAAAGATGGCAAAGGAAATTATGAGTGACATATGAAAGGAGCTTGGTTTAACTCTAATCATGTTGAAAACTTCCCGCATCTAATTTTGGTACAGGAACCACCCACCCGCCCACACTTTATTTCCACTTTTTGTCCCTAAGCAGTCAGCAGAGTCCCACTAAAAATCTCACTAATGAAAATGTTTCTTCAAAAAAAACTTCACCCCCAATTTAAAAATAAAATGGTCTTACTGCATTTACTGCAGTGTTTTTTGTGGGGTTAAACTGATAGTACTGAAAACAATATCTCCCATCAATCATATACTAAACAATACTGCATTAGCAGGGAGATGGTAAAATCAACTAGATCTCGTCTAGCTCTGGTTTCTGTGATTATGTGAAGCAGCGCCAGTTCATAAAGAACAGGCCCGGTGGACTCACTGTAGACCGAAAACATTCGAAGAGAATTATTATTATTATTATTTTTAATAAAGGCAGCTGAAACCAAATAAAATAAAAAAGACAAGTACAACCTTAAATAAAAAAGGGTAAATGCATAACCTTAATTCTCTGTCATTTCCTAATTTTTGAGAACTTGACTTTGTAACCTTAGTGTTCTTTTAATGTCACTGACCACCCAATATTAAGATTAAAAGCTAAGCTTGGTGCACCTGGCAGGCTCAAAATTGAACCCATGTGAAATGGCATGCAGGCATAACAGATGCTACTCAGTGGTTTGAACTAGTGGAACAGAAAGTCACATGTGCTTTGGTTGAAGAACAGTCTGCAAGTGCAGGTGATCGAGTGGATGCATAATAACTTACCAACTGAGTCAGATTTAAATTCTTAAAGAATTTAATAAGGTGTTTAACAGACGAGATGTGTTAAAGAATACATCACACTGATATAGATCCCAATGTTTTGCCAAAAATACAGACAGATACACAGTGATTAAGGAGTTTGACTGCACCCAAGAAAAGGGGAGGCAAATGTACAAACAAAAAGATCACAAATCAAGAAACCCTTAGAGAGGCTCATGAGCATGCTAACATATCCAAATAAATTCATCCCTAATTTGTCAGTTCAGTGCTCCATTCAGAATACTATTTTAGGAACATATGTAAAGAACTGGACAGAATACCACAAGAAATACTTTTGGGAATTTTACAGAAGAACTGAGACAGACCTATTCTGAGATTCACAGAAGACTTAAGGTCTGAGCTGATGTAAACTCACTTGGGTTCAGGACTTCCCTATAAGCATTTACAATTAGAAGTCATTGATGGGTACAAATTCATTGACCAAAAAAAGTAATCTGGACTTAGAGGGAGAAGGCTAGATACGCATTAATTGAGAGGCTGTTCTCAATATGAGGGGCTACACTGCAGAAAGCACAAAGACAGACAAGGCAGAAGGTGACTGATATACTGCCACCTTTACTTAAAATCTCAAAACCCTGGGGCCAGGGAGGTGAACTAATGGAATGTGTGCGCACCTATTTACATTTAATTTTAAACAGCAAGACACAATAGCAAAAGCAGGTTCATGAGTCAAATAAGAGAGTGGTGGCAGAGTTAAATTTCAAGTTATCTGATGGCACATTTTAAGTTGTGTATCCATTAAGTTAGTGAGTGATGCTAAATTTGATGGTGTTTCTGTGTGTAATGTTCTGTGATCTCACTTCTCAGGAGACACCGTAGCTTGCAAGTTAATACTAGTCACCAACTTGCCACTTGCTCAAGAAGACAGAAACAAAGGTAAAGCATACACCATGTGTTAAGTTTAATGGGTTGGTCAGTTCCTCATGCTAGATAACCTATATAGAAAAAAATAGGACAAGCATTGAAAACTAACCACTTCTTGGGATCTCAAGTTGAGATCTGAAGTTTATATTACCCATTGGCTCAATGAATCAAGCTGAAAAACACTACCAGCTTTCTATGACACTGTAGCTTATGTAAACTAGTAAGATTTCAACATTCACAAATCTGATGTTCATTGGCACATTATTTGTCCAGTCTGGTGGTTTGCTAGGGATAACATGCGCACTTATACAAAACGGGATTCTACTTATACCCTTACAAAGTCTGTGGCAGAAACGTGTTAACAGGATCAAGATACCTCCCCTCAGGAGGATGGCGCTGCTCTGCTAGGATTTTTGGAGAGAGGATGGTTTAAAACTCTGTCCACTCAAAATTTCTGACAGGAGCATTAAGTATATTTTCCTTTCTCCACATTTGAATGAATGAAAAATTGTCCCACTGATCTTGACCAACTTTTCTTCCCCCAAAAATTGGGCACTGACAGTTTCAGCACAAAAGAAATTTGTTAGAATATTTGTATTAGTTCCTCTATCATCTGAGGAAAGAAAAACTATACCCTGAATACAGGTCTGTGAAGAGAAACCCTATAGTTCACACACAGGACATGTTTAGAATGAAAGAAAAAAGTGTAACTTACATGGCATATAGTAAATTGTATACACACTCACTCTCTCTCTCTCTCTCTCTCTCTCCCCCCCCACGGTTTATTACTGCACCCATTGTAGAAAACGGTAAAACACCATTGACTTAAATGGAACAGAACTGGGCAAGTATTCAATACCTCACGTATGCAATACCTCATGTAAGCTACTTTTTGTTGTCGTTGTTTAACATTTTGAACATTCGTAATTACTCACATAAAAGACCAAATGCAAAATATATCTATTGTATAGAAGGAATGCTACAGTTAATTATATTTTACAATATAGCTCCAACTCCAATTTCTTTAGTTACAAAAGTGTTTGATTTCTATATTAAGAAAATTAGCTTTAGATAATGAATAAACAAGTTTTGACTAATGTTATTCTTACATCGTGTTTTCACTAAAATACATTTTGTTTTAGAAATAAACCTCTGGTAGAGAATTAAAAGGAAAACTCGGAAGCTAGTAAATGCCCCAAAGTATACTATCTTATACATGGCAAGAGAGAAACTACTTTTTAAAAGGTTCTGTTTGTTAATGCTAGTGTGTTTTACTACTCCATCACCTACCCTTGTTCAGTATACCTTCATTATAGCACATGGGTTTCTCATGGAAAGTTTGAGCCCACTGTCTTGATTCAAAGCAGAGAACATGCATCCCTTGATGCCCTGGTCATGTGCAGCTTTTAAACTCAAACCATAGGAAAGACTTTAGAAGACCTGCACCCATCTGTAAGTCCAGGTTTTTTAAAAGCGATAGCTATATGGAAGTTATCTTTTTCTCTACAGTATCTTTCATACTGTAATTTCACCCCAAGAACTGCATTCTTTCCAGAACAGAATGAAGAAATCTAATCGAGTAGACAATAGTTCACAAGCGCAAATAAAAGTTACTCATCCAAGACAGTCAGATCATGTTTTCCACCAAGCAAATAAGCAGCTGCAGACATAGCCTGCTTCCTATCAAAGAGTCCATGTACAACATACTATACCTCTGTATCTCTGATGGTTCGCTGGTAGTTTTTTAAACATAACTTTCAAAATGTATGAAAACTGTTTTGTATTAAAGAAAGAAATATGCATAGACTGTCCTAGTCACAAATTTAAGACCAATCCAGAAACACTACTGGAGGTGCCAGAAGTCTGCTAAATGTCTGAATGCTACATTTGTTGGCATTTTTATTATTAAGGATACAAGTGCAGATCAACTTCATCAAAGAATGAAAAAGAAAACCACTTCAAGTATGACATGCAAGGAAAAATACACATAATTCATATTATAACATCAATGAAGTGTTGTTTATAGCTTCTTTAATATTGTCTGGAAAAATGATCCCAAAGGAATAGTTCTAAAATAGCTTTAAAAAAAAAAAAAGTTAATTTCCCATCTTTTAATATCTTAACTTGTCATCTGTTGGTATCAAAGTGGTGGTAAGCAGACATAACTTTACAAACCTAATATAGCTTTAAACAATGGTGAGAACTGACCTTACTGAACTTGATGGACTTTGGAATTTTATTATTCCCCCTTCAGATTTTTCAGGTATTTTGTTTAGCTCATTTTGAAGATGTTTGAGAAGCATATTCACAAGAACCCTTACATACACAGGCATTGCTACAGGCAATTCACTAGATGCTTAGGGCCAAGTTTTTGGGGCCTAATCTCTGCACATACAAATCAGGAGTGCAACTATTGTGTATACAAATGCCAGGCCCTTTAAAAAAAACTGGTAGTAAGATGTCTCCAGAAGATACTTCTCAAAACTGATTTTGTGTTAGCAATTGTTAAGAAAATTAAAGCTACAGTGAGGAAAACTACACTGCAAGTTACTATGATTAGGTGAAAAAGAAACTATTATCTAGATCATGCCTTCCCATACTGAGAAGCCCATAAACACTACCTCTAGAAACTGAATGGGTTATAGAATAATCTACTTGTACATGTTCTCTCAAGAGGACAAAATTGGTGGACAGGTGTGGCATAAAAAGAGGACATGGCTGCCCAAATGCTCCAGGATAAGAAAGTCACCAGAGACTCCCACATCAATGCCTATCACTAGACCATTGCTATTGCTTACCTTCCTGATGGCACTACAGTTTCAAATGGAGCTGTGCTGCTGCTACCAGAATCCCATGTGATGTCATCACAGCAGCCAGGAAGAGAACTCACAGGAATTAATGCTGCTTCAAACAGTACTAGTTCCAGGTGAACTATCCATATGAATATTTCCATGGTAAACAAGGGAGAATACTGAAGAGAGTAGACGGTCTAACTCCAAACCTTCCTGCACCTGGCTCCACCCCAAAAATTCTACAAAGCCTGGCCACGCCAAAGCAGTGGCAGGGGAATTCTAAGAGTTTCCAAATGTGTGAAGGTGGCACTCTCTCCCTTCTCTACTCCCACCATGCAGCATGATCTTTCAGTTTTTCACCTCCTCTCCTCAGAGTGGAGGGATCTGAACTATTACCACACAAATAAGAGTTATTTTAATTAGATTTTGAGAGACCAGATGAGTTGGAGTAACAATCCATTTTACAGATGCTTAGAAGAGAGGCAAGATGGGTGAGGTAATACATTTTATTGGACCAAATACTGTTGGTGGAAGGGACAAGCTTGAGCTTCACAAAGCTCTTCTTCAGGTCTAGAAAAGGTAATATGAGTGTCTGAGCTAAACAGAAGTTAGGACACTCATACTAGTTAGGATACTCATTTGCAGCTCCAATCATAAAAGAAAGTTCTATCAAGCTTTCTGATTGTTATTTATGTTACAACAATCCCTGGAAGACCCATTGCATAGCCACATAGTGAAAGACAACCCATGCTGCAGAACATACTCAAACAGAAAAGACAAAGGATGGAAAAAAAGATTATCATCCCCATTTTACAGATGGGTAACTGAGGCCAGAAAGAGAAAGTGATTGATCTAAACACACACGGCGTCAGTGGCTGAGCCTGGAACTCAGCAATGACTAACTGAAACTCCCGTCTCCTGAGTTCCAGTCATTGCTATGGAGGCCAACCCTCCCCAACACAAGTAAAGGCTAATCAACAGTCTGGAATAGGCTAGTTCATGACTCAGCAGTTAACAATACAGGGAACTAATATTGTTGTTTTCTAGAGATGAACAACTGCTTTGGTATTTAAAACACAGCAGGCTCCCGAGACATATGACAAACCAGAGAATATAGAAAAAAAGAGAGATAGGACGGAACAAAGCCAACCAGTGTTCTGGACCACACCTCTGCAGTGTTATAGGATAGTGCATGGAAGCCTAATATGCAATCCCAACTCAGTACTTCAAAAGGTGACAATATTGCCAAGTTCCTGCCAATGTGCCCCAGGGAAATTCTTTCCCATCCACAAATTTGGAGAACAGTTTATTCATAGATTCCAAGGCCAGAAGGGACCATTGTGATCACCCAGTCTGAGTTCTTGTATAACACAGGCCATACAACTTCCCCCAAATAATTCCTAGAGCATGTCTTTTAGACAAACATCCAATTTTGATTTAAAAATTGTCAGTGGTGGAGAATCCATCACTGGTTAGCCATAAGGACTCTTGACCATTTGCACAGGATTCTTCTCCTAACCCCACTCACACCTCGATCCACTGTTGGAAGTTGTTCATTTATTCTCCACTTCTGCTAAGGGGATTCTGAAAGTCGCAGGATGTGAGGCATTTGCCCATATGTGATAGGAAGGAAGTTCTCAGAACTTTTGTTCTGTTTCATTGGGAGGTATCTGGAACCTAATGTGTGTGTGAGCGTGCGTGTGCACACATTTGACTGGCTTTTTCTAGTGTCTTAAGGTCCTGTGTAGCCATGCTGTACATTCTATGGAAATGTCGTCATAAATGCAATGTAATGTTGTTCCTCTCTGAATCTATCGACTCCTGGTACTGCCTGAACCGTACCCCATGACTAACATAACTGAGATATTTTTAATTTGTCTCCCAGGCTATAGTGAGCATGGAAGGGATAGTTTTGTCTCTGTCTCTTGACAGAGTCTGGCCTGAGCCATAGGACAGTGGTGGTAAGTATCGGCACTTTGCAGGCAGCCCTTCATCATTTAAACTCTCCTTTAAAATAAGAATTAAATTTCTAATCCTTCAGGTTCTGGAAATCTCCATTTCACACAGAAAAAATTAAGACTGTATGAGTCCAGCAGCGTGGTCAGCCCCAGGGCCAGCAGCAGCGGCTCCATACTCCCATTTCCCAGTACAAGTAGTTACCACACTGTGCTTATCCCACAACAGAGCAGAGCCCAGGAGTCCAAAAAACTTAATTCTGATGAACACCTCCCACCCCCCAGGGTATGAGGTCCTGGTCAAACTTTGAGGATAGTTAACCTTAAACATGAAGGATGCTCTTGTTCACTTTTTTAGAAAAAAATGTAAATCAGACTGTAAGTAATGTATGCCGTAAGTGATGCATGACTTTAGATGATTAACTGCAAATAACTACCAGACAGCTGGACAGCCTGTTGTTTTGCAACATGTATGGAAAGCTCGACAGTCCACAATGGTAGGTCTTGAATTTCAACACTAACCTAATAGAAGATTTCCTGCTGACTTTACATCAAAGTGTGGTACAGGTGCAAAGGACTTAGTTTCTGGCAAGTGTGGGAAAAATCTAGAAACCATAAGAGCAGCTTCTCCATTCCATAAACAGTTTATGAAATTAATTACAATAGCATACTCATCAGCTCTGGGTATTAAATGTGCTCTGCTATCATAGACTAATGCAATCAGAATACGTGGAAAAAGCCAAACAGTTCTCTATAAAGCTAATAGACATAGACAGATCAAATAACTGGGAATTGCTCCTGTCCAAATTATTTCTGGCTATTGATGAGTCTCACAAAGGACAAGTAAAGGGAAAATATTTGTCTTAGTCTAACTGGAAACGTTGCTTGAAGAGAACTTATCTTTTAGCTTCTACTACATATGCTATCAACTGCAACGTTTGAAGCAGAAGCACCTACTATACTGAGGATATAGGAATTACTTTCCATTTCATAATCTCGTTATTTCTTTAAAAATTCCTGTTTGGAAATAAATTTCAATACCTGAACTCAGATTTACTTTAACGTCTCAGTAGAAACTTTTCAGCATTTTTGTGTTAATGGAAAAAAATCCAAACCCCTACATCATATTTCCTCCCCACTCAAAAAAACCCACCCAAAAAACAAAAACAAAAACACACCACACAAACTTCTCCCATTTTTGGGACAAGGCCACAGCAAAAATGGCTGAAATTCTGAATACTAATGCAGTTAGCCATTACTGAGGATGAACTTTGCCTGTTGTGAAGACAAACCATAACAACTGAACAAAGTTAGGGAATTTCAAAAATGAGGTACTAAGATACCTAGCAAATCTTCAAGTGCTGTAAAAATGAACAGTAGTCGAGGGGCTTGAGAAATGCATTGCACAAGCAAATGAGCCAGTTGCCACTGCTGCAAAAGCTATTACTTAATTGAGAAGATTTTTAGAGAAGACTGAGGCTATTTCTCTAAAAGGAGAGAAAACAGGATTTTGTTTTTGATTTTTTTTTGGAGGGCTGGGAGAGGGTTGTTTGAACAACTGTTTTATTGTTGCTGGGGTTATTGTAAAATTAACTGCCAAGGCACCTACGCCTTTGTACAGGCATCTTTTTATTATTTAATTCAAAACAAATAGCTATTTTGTTTTAAGTGGACTTTTCTCAAAACTAGCTCACAGGCAGTAGTCAATCTGTGCTCCCTCGCATCCCACACTAAAACATTCGTTTCTGGGAGGACCATGAGAGAGTGGTACAGTAGAGCAAGGTGGGGAGGGGGGAGGTTTTCCTCCTGCTTTAATTATTTCTAGAGCTTTGTAGGACTATGAAAGGGACTGATCCAAAGCCCACCAAAGTTAATGGAAAGTTTTCCATCGAGTTTGATGGGCACTGGATCAGGCCCCATATGAATACACAGCATATATACAGGTATGAAAGCATTAAAGTTAAGGTTCTGCATTCAACCTTTAACTTTGCTCCTTAAAAGATATGGTGTTTAATTACCTTACAGAGTACCAAAAACTTTATAATATTTGAGAATTAGTATTTAATTATGTAAATACTGTATTGTAATACTTATGGATATGCACAAAGGGAAAATGGCATGTTCATTCTTTACCGTCACAGATACAGACCAGCATGGTTAACTGTGCAACCTTAGAGTTAACAATGAATTATTATGGAAATATAATATGGACACATAGTGCCCACAGAAACTACTTAACTCACATAATAAATAGATTTCAGAGTAGCAGCGAGGATGGTTCATGTTGTATATAAACCTTCTACATATACAGATAAAGTCAGATTTATGTGCTAAGTCATAGGAACATATCTGGATAGTACCTTACCTGAAATATGCCCTTCTGGAACTACTAACGATAATATTTATTTCCTTACAGTAATTACTTTAAAGTTGCAATAAAAGTCACAGTAGTGACCATGGAATGCATTACTGTAGTATCTTCAATGACCAAACTTGATGGAGATCTTCACATTAGAACTGTGGTGTGTGAGTTTTTGCACACAGCTACATTTATATTACTTGTGTAGAAATGTATTGTGAACTTTTTTGTATTTGTATCAGAACTGCATTTTGCAAATGTGATATACCTGGCATAAAAATGAGCAGAGAAGCAATTAATATTTTTAATGCATAGAAATGCAAACGAAAGATATCAGAATAAACTGTTTATAATTACTTTTCCTTGAAAGTGGTATTTTCATCAAGAAGATTAAACCTCAACTGCCAAATCTTTGTAAACACTGTTTTTACATTTTAATTTATGTAAATTCTAACCCCTTCTCTTAACTTTCACTCTATTCCAAACAGCATTTATTAAAATAAAAACAAGGTTTAGTGTGCAGAAAAGTATTTCTTAATTTTAAATTTTGTTTAAAATTCTTCACCTTTTAGACTCTGAAGAAATATACACAAACCCTCCTAAGCAAGTGTTAAGTCCGGTAGACAGTGCTTTAAGGGTTAAACATTAGCCAATATAAGTATTAAATTCATATGGACCTATAAAAGTAGTTTGTTTTGTTAAAGAAAATTTGTGTCTGGACTTTAAATGATAAGGTATCTGAAGCTTTTAATTAGTGTGTTCTCTTCCTGTGTTTTCCCTGATACTGTACCTCACAGGTTTCCTGTCTCGCAGCAAATCTTCCAGACTCTTTTCACAGTGTTCAGCAGTCACCACCAGCCTCTCTAATTAAAAGAATATACCAACAGCAATTTTAGAATCCGGACACACAGCATTATCTCAACATTTCATAAGCTAGTGACTAAGAGAATGCCTTATTTTAAAGAACTGTAAATATCTTGGCATACACTGAATATAGCCACATTATACATCCTTCAAAATGCTTACAATTCAGATTGCACAGAAACAAAATTGCTTTATTTTTATATATAAAATACAGCAGATTTTTTTAAATGCTCACAGATAAATTTAAAACACCAAGACCTGTCACCTTTTCAATTGTTACTAAAGAAACATTTTTGCGAATAGTGAAGACTACCTATATTAGAGATGCCTCCATGTTTAATTTTCACTACAACATACCTTTCTGACAGCTTTCTGTAATATGAAACACACTTGCAAAAACAAAAATACTTTCCAAGAACATATCAAAATTCACCAAACATTGACCTTGCTATTTTTAATGAGAGGAATGCTCTGCACCTGCCAGGCATATTAGTGTCAGCCTAGTCACCATACTATTTTAGTAGGAAAGTGTTAGTTTATTTGGAAGTATAACCTTAAATAGTTATAACAGAGTTATCACAGAGTACAAGCACAATACATCCATTGTTTCTGCCTTGATAGTTAATAGTTTGAAAAAGGGCTGTGAAACAATTAAAAAAAATAATCGTGCAGTTAATCACACTGCTAAACAATAATAGAATACCATTTATTTAAATAGTTTTGGATGTTTTTCTACATTTTCAAATATATTGATTTCAATTACAACACAGTATACAAAGTAGACATTGCTCTCTTTATACTGTTATTTTTTATTACAAATATTGGCACTGTAAAAATGATAAACAAAATAAATAGTATTTTTCAATACACCTCGTACAAATACTGTAGTACAATCTCTTTATGGTGAAAGTGCAACTTACAAATATAGGGTTTTTTTTGTTACATAACTGCACTCAACAACAAAACAATGTAAAACTTTAAAGCCTACAAGTCCACTCAGTCCAACTCCTTGTTCAGCCCATTACTAAGAGAAACAAGTTTGTTTACATTTACGTGAGATAAGGCTGCCTGCTTCTTATTTACAATGTCACCTAACAGTGAAAACAGGAGGTTGCATGGCAACTTCCATGAAAAAGAGATTGCACTACAGTACTTGTATTAGCTGAACTGAAAAATACTATTCTTTTTGTTTTTTACAGTGCAAATATTTTTAATCATAAATAAATATAAAGTGAGCACTGCACACTTTGTGTTCTGTGTTGTAATTGAAATCAATATATTTGAAAATGCAGAAATCATCCAAAAATATTTTAATGATATTCTATTATTGTTTAACAGCGCGATTAATAACGATTAATTTTTTTAATCGATTGACAGCCCTAGTTTCTACTTTAAAGTCAATTTGCCTTACAAAATTCACACTCCTTTTTAAGATTCAAGACATAATAGAAGATTGGGAGGGAATTGCTGGGCTCTCCTTCTGTAGAACATATTTCTTTTAAAGGTTAAAGATTAAAAGAAAGGCTAAAGAAATTAAAATATGTAAAAAAATTGAGACAAATTGATGAATTCCAGAAACCCACAAGGCAAGTGAATGAAGAAATCTGCAGATTTCAATGAAAAAAAAATTGGACGGGCAGGGAGGGGCAGTGAAAGAAAAGAGAGCGATGAGAACTTTGTGAAAAAGAAAAGGAAATACCTAAAAGTTATCACTCCTTGTTATGTGGATAACCAGATTACAGAGACCTTCAGCCAAACCACCTACATCTGCTTTTATGGAGCATTAAGGTAGCCATGTCAGACTCAGAATATTAAAGAGACAGGGTGAGTGAGATAATATCTTTTTACTGGACCAACATCTGTTGGCGAAAGAGACAAGCTTTCGAGTTACACAGAGCTCTTCTTCAGGTATGGGAAAGTTACTAAGAGTGACACTTGTCTCTTTCATCAACAGACGGTCCAATAAAAGATATCACCTCACCCACCTTGTCTCTCTTACATGTGCTTTTGTTATGTGTAATGACAGAGCAATAAGACTGCTACAGAGTCAGTCCAGATAGAGCCACACTGCTGTCCTGAAAACAAAATGTGCACGCTTTCTCCAAAGTAAGCCACAAAGGAAAAATTTTTACTGGGGCAGTTAACTTCAAACATCAACAAAATCATTACTGTAAAATATCTTCTTGCATAAAAATGCAATTTCCCTAGGAAAGAAAACACTCACCATGCTTTCCTCTAGAAATGTCCACATACTGACAAAGTCTGGGATGAGTGATTGTCTTAAGGATTTGAAAACGGCCCAAAATTTTGATGGAGTTTGGTGTCAGAGGAAGACCATTGCTTCCACAAACATCGTGTGGCAGAGCTGAAGCAAAGAAAGTGGAGGCACCCATCACAGCATCCTTCAAGGGAAACATTTTTTCCCCTTAAATTCTTCCAAGCAGTGCACACGCCTGAAAAGAAAATGAAGAATTTCACCTAAAATCTGAAGTATGGCAAAAAGGGTTTTGTGATTAACAAATTATTAATACTGCCAAAATATTAGATAGAATAGATTTAAAGTAATAAAGCCACTAAAGCATAATTCTTAGTAAAACAAAAAAAATACACTTGTGCATCAGTTATCACAATTATGCAGCCCTGTTGCATTACAAAAGTAATAGGGAAGCTAGACAGTGTTAAACAATGTTCAGGGATTAAAATAAACTTTAGATTTATAGTGAAGACTGTGTTAATATCAAGTTAAATAAAGCAACCAACAAAAGAAGCTAAGCAGTCTTAAAATAAAACAGAGTCTGCATTATCTTGATGGTTAAGGATGGATTTTAAATGGAATGAAAGAAAAATATATTCTTAAAACCACACCACATACTAGCAAACCACAAGTTACGTTTCTCAAAATTCAACACTGTTTGTTGAGGTGTCCTTAGTACCGCAGATAACCCTTCATCACTGGAGTATATTAACATCTCATAAGTATCCAAAAATAGAAAATAAGAGTTTCTCTTCCCCCTCCCCACTTCTTTCCCAGCCAAGTATGAGAAACAGCTTGATTAGGTGGTAGGTTTGGTTTGCTTCTTTATGTTCATGTGTAAGAGTGGCAGTGAAGTGTCCGTATGTGAAAAAGTTATTGGAAACACCGATTCAAAGAAATGCGTTTTGCTTTTAGTTCCAGAAGTGGTGAGTTCCATCATCATTCTTATCTCTTGGGGAAGCAAGTTCCCTAGTCTGGGCCAAGCATTACATGGCATTTCAATTAATTTAGAGTTAAAATTTCACTCACGCTTTTTTGGAAAAATATGTCACCGCTGTGCAATACAAGAATAAAACAAAAACAAAAAACAACATGTCCCCCGCCAATAAATACATGTTTGACAGGTTAAGTCACAAATTCTCCCTCTTCAGCTGGCCTGCTAACATCTTGACATGAAGGACCAAGTATCAGAATCTAATGCAGCTGAGTGTATGACTTTGCTTAACCCATTTCCCCAATCAGTTTTGGGCTGTGAAGCCTGGCAGCATAGGCCATCGTTAGACATGACTGTCCCTGTTGCCAGCAGGTGTGAAAGAGACAGCAAGTGCATGTGTGTGCACGAGGCACGTGAGAAACAGATTACAGAAGTGAGTGGAAGGACAGAAAGGAAGATAGAGTAAGGAATAAAATAAGTAATACAGAATTTTAACTTGGCATTCAGGGTGGACTGATTTTAAATCAAGGCGATTTAAATCACCAAGTGGAACGTCTCAATTTAAATAAATGATTCTGATCAACATTTCAATTTGTACTTCAGTTATTTTCGAAAGAAAAAGGTACATTTTTTTCTACTTAGGAGGCGACTCTATAAATATATAGATCTATTTAAACAACTCTATACCTTAATATTTCAGATGCTTATTAATTGTACATTTTAGTATTTAAATACGTAATAATTCATTCATGATTTTCTATTACATAAACTTTTTGCTCATGATTTGTGTCAAGCCGCATTAGGATGGTAACCGGAATTTAATTAAACACACAAGACCGCATATAATATTTATATTTATTAAACAAAACCACCTTAAATGCTTTGAATACATAAACTTCTCTTATCAAAACATGTTTCCTATTTACAACTAAAATGATTTATTAAAGAAACAGAAGGATTAACTGCAGTCAGTGAACCAAACTGATCATTTCAGGTCAGCCTGGGAAAACTTTTAAATATGCCTAAGTAAAAGTGACTAGAGTTCCTACTTGCCAAAGGCCTGGTCTATAGTACATGGTTACTTTGAAATTAGCCGAGTTGCTTCGAAATAAAACTGATTCCATCCACACGACGGAACCAGTTTTTCCGATTTAAAGGGCTCTTTAATCCAATTTCTGTACTCCACCTCGGCAAGTGGAGTAGCGCTAAAATCGAAATCGCAGTTCTGGGTTACAGGTAATGTGGACACAATTAGACGTTATTGGCCTCCGGGACCTATCCCAGAATGCTCCCTTGTGACCGTTCTGGACAACACTCAACTCCGATGCACTAGCCAGGTGGCAGGAAAAGCCCCGGAAACTTTTGAATTTCCTGTTTGGTTACCACCAACTCAGGTGACCATCAGCACAGTCCACCATCACAGGCGACCATGCAGAATCCACCATCACAGGCGACCATGTGGTCCTGGATTCGCAGATGAGCTCCAGCATGGTCCTAACGGGAGGTACTGGATCTCATCGTATGTTGGGGAGATGTATCTGTTATGGCAGAACTACGTTCCAAAAAAAGAAACGTAAATATGTACACTAAAGTCTCCAGGGCCATGATGGAAAGAGGCTACTCCAGGGACACAGAGCAGTGTTGTACAAAAATCAAGGAGCTCAGGCAAGCGTACCAAAAAGCCAGGGAGGCGAACAGGCGCTCTGGGTCACAGCCCCATACATGCCACTTCTACCGTAAGCTGCATTCAATTATGGGGCGGTGACGACCGCTACCCCACCACTGTCCGTCGACATCTGCAAGGGGGGAGTAGCACGGAGCGAGGAGGAGGGGAGTACATATGCAGCAAGTGGGGAATCCGTTTTCCCCCCAATCCAGGAACTATTCTTAATGCTGGAGCCAATAGCTTCCCCCCACTCCCAAGGCATGCTCCCAGACCATGGCCCTGGAGAAGGCACTTCTGACGAGTGAGAGCTTGATCGGAGCCACGCGGTGGGGGGCGGGGGGAAACCCAGCCTCGCTGGGCTGTTTGCGTTTAGTTTAAAGGGCTCATCCCTGCTCAGAGCCTCATCAGAGCCATGTGGTGGGTCGGTTTGTGTGGGGGTGGGGAGGGAAAGAGGGTGTTGTGTGAAGTGATCATCCTAGAGAGCCCACAGGCTCTCCTTTTAAATGGCAAATCCACCAGGCATTGCTTGCTATGGGAAAGGGGGCCCAGCAGTTTGAAAGCACTGAAATGAATGCGGAAGAAGCAGAACCCCGCACGCCCCTAGGGCTTACCATGGCTGCCTGCAAGCTGAATTCTGTTGCCCAGCTGCATGTGATGGCTTGCAAGTGGCAGGCACTTCAGTACAAAAGGCAAAATGCGACCTTGTACAGAAAGAACATGTGCTGTGTACTATGAATTGCCTATTTCACTGAGAAAGAGAGTGTCCCCTTTGTTCTCTAAAAATGTATCTTTTAAAATACTACCCTCCCTTTTTCTCCTCCCGCAGGGGCAAATGTTTCAACACGGCCTCTATCTAGTCCGTCCCACAGGCTGGTCCAGATTAAAAGGTTGGAAAAACGAAGTCAGGACGACATGTTCGCCGAGCTCATGCAGTCCTCCCACACTGATAGGGCCCAGCTGAATGCATGGAGGCGAACAATTGCCGAGTCCCGTAAAGCGTTACATGAACACAAAGAGAGGAGGGACATGCGCGATGAGAGCAGGCAGGATGCTATGGTCAAGCTCATGGGGGAGCAAACTGACATGCTCTGCTGTATGGTGGATCTAATGCGGGAAAGGCAGCAAGACCACAGATTGCCGCTGTAGCCCCTGTATAACCGTCCTCCCTCCTCCCCAAGTTCCATAGCCTCTTCACCCAGACGTCCAAGAACATAGCAGGGGGAGGCTATGGGGACCCACACACTCAACCCCAGAGGATTGCACAAGCAACAGAAAGCTCGCATATCCGAAGTTTTGATTTGGTTTCTGGACTTGTCCTTCCCTCCTCCTCCACTCCCCTCCCCCAGTTACACCCCCCCCCCCGCGGGTGTACCTTCTTATTTCTCTAAGTGTGTTGTGCAACAAATAATAAAGAACAGTTTTTAAACAATTGTGACTTTATTTCCTTTCATATATACAGGGGTCGGGTAACTTCAAGAGAAACAAACAACTCTCACACCGTACCCTGGCCAGTCATGAAACTGGCTTTCAAAGCTTCTCAGATGTGCAGTGCGCCCTGCTGCGCTCTTCTAAATCACCCTGTTGTCTGTCTGTGCAAAACTAGCCACCAGGCGAGTTGCTTCAACCTCCCACCCCACTATAAACATCTCCCCATTACTCTCACAGATACTGTGGCGCACACAACAAGCAGCAGTTACAATTGGAATATTGGTTGTGCTGAGAACTAACTGAGTCAGTAAACTGCGCCAGCACGCTTTTAAACATCCAAAAGCACATTCTACCACCATTCTGCACTTGCTCAGCCTATAGTTGAACTGCTCCTTACTACTGTCCTAGGTGCCTGTGTACGGCTTCATGAGCCATGGCATTAAGGGGTAGGCTGGGTCCCCAAGGATAACTATAGGCATTTCAACATCCCCAACAGTAATTTTCTGGTCTCGAAAGTAAGCTCCTTCCTTCAGCTGTTCAAACAGACCAGAGTTCCTGAAGATGCAAGCGTCATGCACTTTTCCCGGCCATCCCACGTTGATGTCGGTGAAACATCCCTTGTGATCCACCAGTGCTTGCAGCACCATGGAAAAGTACCCCCTGCAGTTTGTGTACTGGCCGCTTTGGTGTTCTGGGGCCAAGATAGTGATATGCGTTCCGTCTATCAGCCCGCCGCAGTTAGGGAAGCCCAGCGGATTAAAGCCATCCACAATGGTCTGCACATTTCCCAAAGTCACTACCCTTGATAGCAGCTGGTCAATGATTGCGTTGGCTACTTGTAGCACAGCAGCCCCCACAGTAGATATGCACACTCCAAACTGATTCCCAACTGACCGGTAGCTGTCGGGTGTTGCAAGCTTCCACAGGGCTATGGCCACTCACTTCTCAACTGTGAGGGCTGCTTTCATTTTGGTGTCTTTGCGCTTCAGGGCAGGGGACAGTAAGTCACAAAGTTCCATGAAAGTGGCTCTATGCATACAAAAGTTTCGCAGCCACTGGGAATCATCCCATACCTGCAATACTATGTGGTCGCACCAGTCTGTGCTTGGGCCCAGAATCAGCATTCCATGGCATGAACCTGGCCCATCACCACCATGATCTCCCAATCGCCACATGCTGTGCTTCTAGGAACGTTTGTGTCCATGTCCTCATCACTATCGTAATCGCGCTGTCGTCACTTCCTTGCCCGGTTTTGCAGGCACTGCACATACTGCTGAATAATGTGCTAGGTATTTACAATGGTCAAAACTGCAGTGGGAGATCTGAGCGGGCTCCATGGCTATGGCACCTGTATGGGTAATCCTGGAAAAAGGGTGCAAAACGTAGGAGTGCAAAGTGGCAGTGGAAGAGGTGCTGTTCGGTTCATGATAGCCAAAAAGAGGCGGAAAATGGTTGTCTTCTGTAGCTTTCACGGAGGTGGGAGCCCAGGACAGACAACATGGAGAAGCTCGGAAGCGCAGCAATGGCAGGAGAGCAGAGTTGGCTGCAGAAGCTGTGCTGCTCGGTTCACGATGGCCGAGCAGAGTTGGCAGCGGAACCGTTCGTTGAGGAAGAGAAAGAGTAGATAGTAGAGATTACGTAGGAAGATGAGAGGAAATGAGAGGTGGATTCATAGAAGCAGGAGAGCAGCGGTGCACCGTCTGCTGAAAGCAATATGACGTCTGCACACCAAAAAGGCGTGAAACAATTGTCTGCCGTAGCTTTCACAAAGGGAGGAGCGACTGACGACACACACCCAGAAACACCCGCGAGAATGTTTTTGCCCCATGATGCACTGGGAGCTTAACCCAGAATTCCAATGGGCGGTGGGGACTGCAGGAACTGTGGGATAGCTCCCCACAGTGCACCGCTCCGACATTTGATACTAGCCTTGGTACTGTGGATGCACTCCACCGAATTCACGCGCTTTAGTGGGGACACGGAAGACCGAATATATAAAATCGCTTCCAAAAATTGGAATAGAATAATTTCGAAATAATTTTGTACTGTAGACGTACCCTAAGTCTCTTCAAAATGAGACAGTCTCAAACACAATACTCCTTCAAACTTTTACAATTAGTACATCCCCACCCTCCTCGTTTTTATTCATACACTGGAAGAGAAAAACAAGTACTCCTCCTTTTTCAACCCTCCAGGTGCTTAGCTAGTGACTTTCACCAGTTGAATGGGGACTCTCTAAAACATCAGCAAAAATGTACTACTTGAATGGTTCACCTCCAGCCCTGAAATTTAATATGGTTGGCATAACTGATGAGTGCTTATTAGATGCCCATGGCATAGCAGCAGCATGTTTTTCAGCAGTTAGGCACCTACCCGTTGTACTTTGGGTTGACAATACTGGCAAGAAAATCTGCTTCTTTGCTGCCTACAATTTAAGTTTGTTGTTGGGTATTTCTTCCATGTTTCTTGAAGTCCTTTCCAAATTTCAGCAGCATCAACCAATACGGCAACAATTTTTCTGCAATTTGTCCAGGGCTATGGAAATATGTTTCAGTATATTCAGCGTATCTTTACATTTCTGTTTAGTCCCATGTTAACTACTTTGCTTGGGATAGTTCCATGAATTTTGTCACAGTTTTCTTCACAAATTGTCATCTGAATAGGCCTGCTCCTAATAAATAGCTCAAAACAGTCAAACACTGAATTCCATCGCACATCTTGGGGAAGAATTAATTTGGATCCTCCTGCTCTCTTCAGAGAAAATGAAACAAAGTGGTTGTTGTAGAAATAATTTCAGCAACTTTGTCCATTATTCTTAAATTGTACTTAAGTCTTTGGGTAAAAGATGCATCAAATGAGCACTGCACTCGTAGGTTATAAGTGTCAGGTTCCTTTCATTCTTTTTATCCTAAATTCCCTCTTATCTTTGCTACCAACGATTTGCAGCATTATCTGTGAGAAAACTACACACTTGAATTTTAGTTCACAGTTTTAAATATTCTTCGAAATAGGCCTTTCCTGATGTGTCAATTGTTTCTGAGAGATAAACAACCCCATCTTCTGTTGTCACACAAGCACATAATACTAGGTCATTGTGTACACTGAGTCTTGATTGATGGAGAAGATTAAGAAATTTTCCCATCAATGTTTTTTGCACTCTGTTCAATTTCCTTCTTATACGCTATATCCAGCAACTTTCTAGCAATGTCTACTTTGCTAGGTAGAGAGTAGCTTGGTCATAATAACTGAACTAGGTCACTGAATGGTTTGTTCTGAACAAGACAAAGAGAAGAATCTGTTGCATAAATGAACTGAACAATCTATGGAGGTTTGCTGCAATTTGCTGGTCCTGATTATGATCGGTGGTTTTACAGGATGATGTAGCTTTTTGGGTTTTTTTAAACACAAACACAGGTAATTTATTGTCTGACATATGTTTAGTTGCAGCACTGTTGGTGGTACAGTAGAACCTCAGGAGTTATGAACACCTCAGGAACATTTGTAACTCTGACATGTTCGAAACTCTGAACAATACATTATGGTTGTTCTTTCAAAAGCTTACAACTGAACGTTGACTTAATATAGCTTTGAAATTTTACAATACAGAAGAAAAATGCTGCTTTCCCCTTATTTTTTTTAGAAGTTTAACACAGTACTGTATTTGTTTATTTTTTTTCCTTTGGTCTCTGCTACTACCTGGTTGTGTACTTCTGGTTACAAATGAGGTATGTGGTTGACTGGTCAGTTCATAACTCTGGTGTTTGTATCTTTGAGGTTCTACTGTACCTGCAGATGACACTGAAGTTGTAGATACTGCAGATGATGGAGATTCAGAACCTCTTATGCTAAAAGAAATCAGTTAAAAAAAAAAATAATAATTAAATTTGTGACTCAACTCCTTGGGGAGAATTGTATGTCTCCTGTTCTGTTTTTCCCACATTCTGCCATAAATTTCATGTTATTGCAGTCTTGGATGATGACCCAACACATGTTCGTTTTAAGAACACTTTCACTGCAAATTTGACAAAATGCAAAAAGGTACCAATGTGAGATTTCTAAAAATAGCTACAGCATTTGACCCAAGGTTTAAGAATCTGAAGTGCCGTCCAAAATCTGAGAGGGATGAGGTGTGGAGCATGCTTTTGGAAGTCTTAAAAAAGAGCAACCCTCGGATGTGGAAACTACAGAATCTAAACCACCAAAAAAGAAAATCAGCCTTCTGCTAGTGGCATCTGACTCAGGTGATGAGAATGAACATGCGTCAGTCCACTCTGCTTTGGATCGTTATCAAGCAGAACCCATCATCAGCATGGACGCATGTCTTCTGGAATGGTGGTTGAAGCATGAGGGGACATATGAATCGTTAGCGTATCTGGCACAAAAATATCTTACGATGCTGGCTAGAACAGTGCCATGCAAACGCCTGTTCTCACTTTCAGGTGACATTGTAAGCAAGTAGCAGGCAGTATTATCTCCTGCAAATTGTAACCAAACTTGTTTGAGCGATTGGCTGAAGTAGGACTGAGTGGACTTGTAGGCTCTAAAGTTGTACACTGTTTTACTTTTGAATGCAGTTTTTTTCTGTACATAATTCTACATTTGTAAGTTCAACTTTCATGATAAAGAGACTGCACTACACTACTTGTATTAGGTGAATTGAAAAATACTATTTCTTTTGTTTTTTACATTACAAATATTTGTAATAAAGATAAAGTGAGCACTGTCCACTTTGTGTTCTGTGTTGTATTTGAAATCAATATATTTGAAAATGTAGAAAATATCCAAAAATATTTAAATAAATTGCATTCTGTTATTGTTTAACAGCGTGATTAATCACGCGATTAATTTTTTTAATAGCTTGACAGCCCTAAAAAAAAAAAAAATCACACTCACCCACTGAAGTGGTACTGAGTTCACTGCTTTAAAAAACTAAGGTTGTAAATAAACAATTCCTCATACTGCAGCTGCTTCTACCACTGATATAATTTATTCTAAAGCCAGTTTTAAAGGGAATATAATTAACAAGAAAGGATTATCTATATCTATTTAAACCCTTATCTCTAGCACCATTCCAAACAGTTTGAAAAAAAAATTAAACCTTAAAATTAATAACTTCCCAATAAAACTTTACTTTTAAATAGGAAATCTTCACCTAGGATGTCTGATCATCAATAAAATAAAAATTAGCAATAAAATAAGTAAGTTGAGGAGTAACAGTAAAAACGTAACTGATAAATACTCCCATAACAAAGTAACATACCAATTATATTTTGAAAACATTTTGAAATTCATAAGTGAAGAAATCCACCCAAAACACAAGTATATAATAATAATCTAAGTTATCATTTACTAGCATAATAAAATATGGTAGGCAGTCCATAAGAATGGTGCAGAATAAATTTACTAACTAGCTGATCCAGACTATTCAAGCATGTCCACATAATCATCTTCAAAGTCACTGCCCTCTGAAGAGCCTTTTTCATAATCTTGTTTTATTCGGACAGCCAGACCTTGCATCTCTTTGTTGCACTGTTTACGTTTGGCACGTGTTCCTTTTTTACCTAGCGGTACAGAAATTTCTTGAAAATATTCCCAAATAGGGTCTTTTTTACAATCTGCAGCCACAGCAGGTTTTTTTTGGTCCAGTTCCCAGATTGTGGTCCCTTCTTCCTATTGTTCTGCTTTGATATAGGCACTGCTTCTTTCTGGCTGCACACTCTGCTATTTCTCCCTTTTTACATAACTCCCACCCCCAAAAAAACAATCCACATACCTTTTGCATTGCAGAATTTTATTTAGAGACAAAGGGAGGTCGCTGAGAAATTAACTGTGTTTGTTTGTATCTCTGTCTGTGTACACATGCAGTAAGACACAGTAAGACCATTTACCTGAAGTGCCCAGAACCATCCAGAAGTTAAGGGCTGGTAGTCATTGGGTGGATCAGTATTTCCATGATCAAATTCCCCCGGTATGTGGAGTCATAAATATTCAAAATTTGAGAACTGAGCCATCAGAGCTCAGGTAAGGAGAAGCTATAAAATAGGCCAGGCATGCTCAGTAGATGATTCTGATGAGATACATGCTGGAATCAGAAGCTGAGTTCCAGTGTGTGTGATGACTTTGCCAGTCTCTTGCACCCAGAAGCCCAGCCCCCCCGTGTTTCCTACATTTCAACAGTGACATGAAACAACACACTTAGTAAAATAAAATTGTTTAGAAAGAACTGAGGAGTCTGAAAACTAGTTAGTTTTTTTCCTTTCTGTCTTAATATTGCCCTGTAGCATTTCACTAACACTGAGAAAGTTATCCAAGAAAAATAAAGCACATAATACTAAAAAAATATGCCAGTCAAGAGTAGCTCTTTACTGAAGGAATGCCACCTTGTTCATAGCATGGGCTTCTCAGCTTCCCTTTGTGAATCACTCTCCCTCCAGTTAAAAAAAATTGAACAAACATACACTGAATGTAGAAACAATATACTAGAGTGTAAATATAACAAATCTATGGGCTGTATATTTAATGTTTAGGTAATGCGTGCTGTATTTAAGCTAATGCTGCCTAACTTTACACACTGAAACTTATGTTGGACAAAAGAAATCGAATTTCTTACTAAAGTTTCAGATTTGACTTTTCTTTATATTTTGAAAATCCTGATTTGCAACAACAAAAATTAGAAGATGTGGCACCATTTTGGTTTAAATTTTAAACAAGGTTGTTGTACACAGCAAATATAATCTACAAACACATGACAGAATTAAGCATTTGTTCCACCACAAATGAATGCATTAAAAATACTAACTTCAGAAGTAATCAGATACATATTCTGTGCCATTATATAGTTGCTATCTTAAGAAAATAAATGAGAAACAGCATAGACTAAGGTTTTTATAGTAATGCTTTATTCTATTACTCAACACCGTTTTAAAAAGATATACTTTATTTGTATTTCTTCAGTTAAGTGTATATTTATTTGACCCTGATCCTTCACAAATAGACATTAGCGCCTCACTGACTTCAAAGGGGCTCTGTGTGAGTGCAAGGGTCTGCCTGTTTCGAGTAAGTCACAATATCAACACTTTAACTGTATGCCTTCTATAAATTAAGGCCCTGATCCTGCGAACACTTACACACACAGTCTTACGCTTACAGTTAAGCACATGCGTAAGTGCTTGCAGGACTGGAGACTTAACATATTCACCCCATAAGCACTTGTTTGGTTTTGATTGTACACAAAACCTTTTTGCTAGAGAAATTTAACAATTCTATAAGTTATAAGAACCAATTATGATAAAAAAGAAGAAGATGCTTTGCTTTTTTTTTTGCAATACAACTAGACATGAATAAAACTTTAAATAAGCAACTGTAGTTGGGTGGGGGAGGGAAAAGAAGATGATTATGTTTACTTGTACTTTGGCATTTTCAAAATGGCAAAAAACTAAGTAGTTGCTTCCAGGTCTGATATGCTAAGTATCTGAGGTAGAAAAGAGGCATGATAGGCTAACACAACTGCTAAGAAGGTCTTGCACAGAAACTTTAGTCTCAGAAGTGAACTATGCTGCATCCCATGCCTAGAACATACTCCCAATTCCATTATCTCCATTCAAATACATCTTAAAATTCCACTTCCATTACAGGACCCACAAACACTAACCAACACCAATAATATCCTATTACAACCCTAATATTTTTAAGAGGTTCATATGTGAGGTGAACACTATCTTATGGGTCTCACTGTACCTTTTTCTTTTAATGCCAAATCCTGCAAATACTTACTACAAGCACACTACCATAACTAGTCCCATTTAGTGATTATTACAGCTGGCAATAAATGTTTGCTGGCTCAAGCCCTAAGCTGGAAAGTCTCCACAGTACACAAACCATGGATGAATAAGTCTTCCTCAGCAAATGTAGTAGGTATTAGGACTTGAATGTCCACCTCTAATTATAGGAAAAGGAAATACAAATATAAGTTTCAAAATTTTGCAAATATAGGTATTTTGTTTCTTGTTTAAAGCATGCAGTTTTCTAGAATTAAAATAGACTAAAACAATCCTGCCTTTAAAGTGATAATTAAAAAAATAGTTAAGGAACAATTCTAGGAGCAACTAAACAACGTGTCTAATGTAGTTGATTCTTTTAACCAAATCCATAACTTAATAGAAATTGTATTATGAACCATCCTCTGTTCCATTCCCAATCCCAATAACATTCCCACTGTAACTACAGCAATTGCAAATTTAGAAAAAGCAAGATTAAGAAAAAGCATTTTTAACTGTCTATATTAAAATTTAGCAGCTGGAAGCAAGAAAGGACAACCAGACCATGCGATCAACCAGCTATCAATGACCATGAGCAAGCACTCCACAGGCCTCAGTTTGGGAAGCACTCATTTAAAATTGGTATTCATAGTAAAAATATGCAAAAATAGTTAACAGGCTGGACAAAACTCAGTTTCAATAATGTTCTAAAAGTACAAGAGATACAGAAGAGCCTCTTTGGACATAAAAGACAGTGAATTGGGCTCTGGTAGTCAAATGCATCATACGAACACTTAAAATTACTACCTTGACATTTCCCCCCCCCCTTTGTAAACTAGTTAGATATACTGAAATGGAATTATGAAGTGTAAAGTTTAATGGAAACAATACTGCTTCATTAAATCGCTTTTACCGAAAGTTTCAGAAATCTGAATGTGCCCAAGAACTTGTCACTGTAAAGATTTTTCTTGAGAATGAAAATGTGATAGCACTTAAGTATGCTGAAATATGCTTACCATATATACTCGATCATAAGCTGGTTTGTTTATAAGCTGACCCCCACAAGATAGACAAGTAAAAATGGTAAAAATGAATGACCCTTTCATAAGCCGACCCTATATTTCAGGGATTGGCAAACTTTGGCTCCCGGCCCGTCAGGGTAAGCCGCTGGCAGGTCAGGACATTTTGTTTACCTGGAGCGTTTGCAAACATGGAGCCCCTCAGCTCCCAGTGGCCGCCATTTGCATTCCCAGCCAATGGGAGCTGCGGGAAGTGACTGGGAACAACTGGGAATGGCAAACCGCGGCCACAGGGAACTGAGGGGCTCCATGTCTGCAGACGCTCCAGGTAAACAAAAAGACAATGTATTAGATATTCAATTCAATGATTTCATAGAGCTTAAAATCATCACATTTTGGTGTAGACCCGTTTATAAGCCGACCCCCGCTCTTTGATGGAGTCACTTTTTTACCAAAAATATTCGGCTTATGAACGAGTATATATGGTACTTCCTCTTTTTAAAAGTCTGTTGGCTATCCAGATGATCTTTGAAATTAAAAGCAATCCTTCTAGAAGTACAAAACAGCTATCCAAACTAGTTGAGGAACCAAATATAACTACCTACATATTTTAATATTTTAGGTAGATTTAAGAAAAAAGAAAATAAGTGGAATCAGTTTTACAGAAATATACTGGATCTGTCAAACTTATTGTACAATGAAAGTAATAGATTTATTGTGTCATTCATTAAGTTTAGCAGACATAAACCTTATAAGTCCTCCACTTAAATATTGTAGTCCACTTTATTTCACATTTCAGTTATATTCATTCTACAATAAGTAACATACCTGCCTGTAATTTTCAAGAATTCCTCTTGATTTTACTTCCAATTCTGTTTTTTCCAATTCCAATTTTTGTGCATTAGATTTTGCAAAAATAATTGTTGGCAAATTTCAGATGTGGTTTGTTCATTAAAGAAAAAATTATGAAAAAAGAGTGTATTTGGTGAGACCTTGAGGACAATCCAACAACTAGGTCTCAGCTCAGACTGAAAAAGAATTGAGAAAGAGGCTTATTTATATCAGACAGAAGAGCTAAACATGTCCATGTCTCTTGACCCTTCACATCCCGGGTGCCCATTATTTTCATTACAGAACAATGCAACTTGTAAAACAGTGAAAGTAAGAAACTACGCAGACACCATCACTTCACAGTCTCTCTTATTGAGGAGGAAGGAAGAGAAATGGGAAAAGATTAATTGGAAATTGTTGTATGTTTGTTGTACATGTTAGCCTCACTCTGTCCAACAACAAAATCCAGGCACAGGAGAAAGTAAGACAGTCTTCTAAAAGTAGTTAAAGCCACTTCTTCTATAAAGGTTAAAACTAAAACAGACTACTAGAAGATTAAGAGGCTTTTTTTTTTTTAAATCAAACATTTTCATATTTCAGACCATCAAGATCCTCTTGTGGACACCTATGATCCCAATTCCTTGGTTATAACTATGGTATTTTGTTAAAAGAAAAGTAATATTTGGAGAGTATTAAGAAAACAACATGAAAATAATCTCATTTTAATATGTTGGATGCAGCTGCTTGATCATTTCCCTCAATTCTGTATGCACAATATTTGGTTCTTCTCTCCCGGGTTCATGGCTCAATACTGGGCATTCTCATTGCAGCAAGGCATGCTTTACTATCTCCAGGTTACTTCGCACTTAAAAAGTTCTGTTCTCCTGTATATTTGCTACCCCTTCAATTTAGGCATCATCCACAAATATTCAGGGAATAAAAGACATGAAGCAGCTTCCCAGGGTGAAGATTTATTTTAATTAGTTTGTTGAACTGCTGCTGGAAAGCTTGCAAGTCTCAGACTGGTCGAGGACATGATACACGTAGCTGTTTCCTACTAGCTAGCAGCAGATAGAAATTTGAGAGTAGGCTCAGCAGAATAGCCAAAGGCAACACATTGTGACAAGGCAGTCTCACCCCAAGAATATGGGCAATGGAAATATTGTTTTCCCTAGACCCCGATCGGGGGCCTCTATCTTTGTTTAGGTAACAGTTGGGTGATCAATTTGATGCCTCTCCCCTCAAGATAGACTGCTGGAAGGAAGCAGCTCTCTGCCCCTTCATTCTTCTTGGCAGTTAGGGATCCAATACTGCTACTCCCCAAACTCCCCTCTACTCCAGCTGTCATTTTGGGGTCATCCTCACCCGTAAATAGTTGGACTCCGTCTCTGCCCTTGCTCTATTACCAGGCAACAGCATTAATTGACCTGAGTCTTATGAGTTTCACTGTGCTTCCTAGGGTTTTGAAAAGCAGAAGAGAAAGTGACAGGAAGTCATGTAAATTTACTCTGTACCTACTTGGCAAAGCTACTAAGGCAATAGCGTCTCTGGTTTCAGAGTAGCAGCCGTGTTAGTCTGTATCCACAAAAAGAAAAGGAGTACTTGTAGCACCTTAGAGACTAACAAATTTATTTTAGCTGTAGCTCATGAAAGCTTATGCTCAAATAAATTTGTTAGTCTCTAAGATGCCACAAGTACTCCTTTTCTTTTTAATAGGATCTCTGTAGCTTTCTATCTGCAGACTCAGGAAAGCAGCTCACTACAAGCTTAACCATCTTACCATGAAGTGCATATATCTTCCTAAGGATAATGACCTGAAACTTCTTTTCATTAGTTTTGCGAAAATTAATGCACTGGCCTCCACACTCTCGAGATGGTTTTCCCCTCACCACTAGCAGGCGGATTTCTTCAGTCCTTGAAGCAATTAGCAAGAAAAATCACTTCTTGAAAGACGGATAGATTTGTCGTGGGGGAGGGCGAAGGCATACCGAAGTGCTCTAAAGGCATCAGTCTGAAAAGCACAAACAGCAACATCCTGCAAGGAAGAATCCTGCACTGGCTCCCAGGAAGAGGATAGGCTAGATACAATCCTATACATCTTTTCTTTCTCCAGAGAACATCATTGTATTCATTTTAATTTGGGAAAGGGGAAAAAAAGGGATCAGAAGGTGGAAAGCTTTGGTGAACGGGCACTAGAATATGGTGCACAGGGCGCATCAGAGTCTGGCTGCAAGGACACCCCTCGGGGGTAGGGCGCGCCGGGCCCAGCAGCGCAGTGGCTGCAAGGACCCCCCCCGCCCGGGGAGCACGGCGCGCGGGGAGCAGCGAGTCCCTGCAGCGGAGCTGGGCGAGACAGGGCGCAAGGGTGGGTACCTGCTACAGCTGCTGGGCGTGAGGCACGAGCCACCTACAGGGGCCCTCGCGCCGCCGTTGCTACTCCACACATTGCCGTGTGTCTCCGAAACTCCCCGGCCCTTGGCGAGGACGCCACTGCCTCCCGAGCGCGAGGGCCCACCCCTCCGTGCGCGAATAGGTGCCGCCGAACTGGCTGCCCGCCCGCCCGCGCGTCTCTTACCTCACCACTCAGCGCCGGCGCGAGGAGAAGGACCCTGGTTTCCGGGAAAGCGGGTGACACTGCGGATGCCTAGCAACTGCAATTATTTGTAACGTGAGGTACAGACGCGGGCTCTGTGCGGAGGGTATGTAACTGCTGTAAATGGCTCATTTGGGGAGCTAAGGTTGCACAATCCATTTTAATGGCAGGCGCCTTTCAGGGCAGCCCTGAAGGGTCCTTTCTCTCGTGCCTCCTCTGGGCGCTGCGGCGGAGGCGGTGACCTCGGTTCCGGCTTCCCCCGGTTCATGTGAGTTTCTTTCGGGCCGAGCCGTGTTCTCTGGTGCTGATCCGCGGGGGAGAAAGGGATGAGACCTCCATTATTCCTTCTCCTCCTCCCACCGTGTGCGCGCGGAGCCGCGAGCCGGGCTCAGCCCCGCCCTGGAGCGCGCACATCCCCCTCCCCACAATCACAGGGGACCCCCCCCTTCGCCCCCCCCGGAGCAGTTCTCGAGCGTAGTGGCTCGGCTCTGCCGTCGGAGGTGTCGGCACTGTGGGCATCGTGGGGCCGGCCGTTACCAAGCCCGGCCCGGCCCGGCCCTTCGCGTTGTGACGGGCTCTGCAGGCCGCTTTCTCGGTGGTTGTGCTTCCCCGCGGCCGGCTGCGCTGGCGGTTAGGAGCGCTCCGCTCAGCCGATGCTGCGCCAGAGCGGCGGGGCTCCGGCTCAACTCGGCGCTGCGCCGGGCCGGGCGCCAACGGCAGCAGGCGCGCGCTGCTGGCATTGTTGCTCGCAGCGCCTGGTGCTCGCGGGGCAGGCGGCGCCTACGCTGTCCTGCCTCCCGCTGCAGGGACCTGGGTGCTGCCGTGCAGGCGCCACAGCAGCTTCCCTTTGGCTCCAGATGGAGTGTGACAGTCGGTCGCCGTTAGGGCAGCCCCCGTGTTACTGCGGTGTTTCACGCTATTCAGTGACCCGCATGTCTTTGTACCGGCCGCCATAATGGGAGTTAACTGGGGAAGCTGTAGGCTTGGACGTTTCAAGCAGCTGGGGCTGTGTGGGACCACGTGTGGGAACTATAGAGGTAAACACCTTAGGTGTATGTTTAAGGTTAAACGATGAGTAGTGAAATAGTTAAACGCTCACGTTTATGTTGTTAATCTTCACGTTTCAGGGCTAACAATCCACCAAATGACATAATGCTCCTCTGAGTTACCCTTTCAGACTATCTGCAGGCTCAGGAAGTCAATACTATTTTGATTAACATTTGGGTTATAGTTGTAAGGTTCTTTTAATATTAGAGGCATTATTTTGTAAATGAAAGCTTAAATTCTGGAAGACAATGTGTGCTGAAGGATGGATGAGTATCTACCATAGCCACAAAATACATGGGGCCTTGAATGTCATTTAGAACGCAGACACAGAACAGATCTGCTGACTGCAAAGGCATCATTTTGTGTAGGAACTTTTCTGACTACAACTATGTTTTTATACATTTGAACTGTTTTGCTTAATATAGTACAAATATGAATGAAGTAATATCACAGCTCCTTCACCCCACCCTCAGAAGAGACATTTGAAAAGATTTAAAATGTATGAATACATATATACATTTTAAATCTTAGCATATATTGTGGGTTACGTAAGTGATATGGGAATATGATTTACTGGGAGTCAGATGTTAAGGTTCTGTTCCCAGCTCTGTCACTGGCATCCTTTAGGCAAGTCAATTAATATATCTATGCCTCGTTTTTCCTATTCCTAAAATACTTATTTTGCAGTAGTGTTGTTGGGATTCATTCCACATCCCATGCAGTTTACTGTGTCAGAATAGCAGCCGTGTTAGTCTGTATCCGCAAAAAGAAAAGGAGTACTTGTGGCACCTTACTACAAAAGGTTTTTCTCCCCCCCCCCCCTCCCCCCGCTTTCCTGCTGGTAATACCTCACCTTACCTGATCACTCTTGTTACAGTGTGTATGGTAACACCCATTGTTTCATGTTCTCTGTGTATATAAATCTCCTCACTGTATTTTCCACTGCTTGCATCCAATGAAGTGAGCTGTAGCTCACGAAAGCTTATGCTCAGATAAATTTGTTAGTCTCTAAGGTGCCACAAGTACTCCTTTTCAGTTTACTATGTGTGGCTCTTTTATTGGAGATCATAAAAAACAATTTCCCTCTGCCCTTCATGAATAGACAGATGTCGTGAATGCTTTTAATAAAACTTTGAATAATCCCCAGTGCCTTTGGTCAGAAATATCATCTTGCCTTTGTTATGCACTCTTGATGTTCTCCACCTGCTGGCTGCCATCCTCAATTGAAAGGATAGTTGCATTTGGTTTAACATGGTTTAATATATATGTGGATGTAAGACAGGGCATAAGTATACAATTTTGTAATATTCAGTAAGAGAGAATGATAGCTGCCTTGCTGTGGCCTGCCAAGATCACCTTTCCCTCTCCCTCCAACGTGACCTTGTAAGAATTTCATTTCACTGTCTTGCAAGTTGTAAACATGACACTGGTCATGGCCAATAATCAGGTTTCCTGTTTTATTGCTCTTTACTCTCACTTCTAATCTTGTCATTTTAGAACAGTTCAGTCCACAGAATTTTCATTATGCTTTGAGGAGGTTGGAAATTATGAAGAAAGAATTACCAGAGCCTTCATTAGGAATCAAAGTGTTTGTCTACACTACCTGCAGGATCAGCGGGCAGCGATCGATCCAGCAGGGGTCAATTTATCGTGTCTAGTATAGACATGAGAAATCGACCTCTGAGTGCTCTCCTGTCAGCTCCTGTTCTCCATCAGAACGAGACGTGCAAACGGAGTCAACAGAAGAGCGTCAGCTGTCGATTTACAGCAGTGAAGACACCGCGATAAGTAGATCTAAGTACGTCGACTTCAGCCATGCTATTCACAAAGCTGAAGTTGCGTATCTTAGATCGACCCCGTGCGGTAGTGCAGACAAGCCCCTTGGTTCATAGGTGATGCAATTTATGTATAATTAGCCAGCCATTAGTCTGTAAAGCATGATGTGGCTAATCTTTCTTCAGCTGTTATGTCCAGTGTCTCCAGAGACCTGTCTAATCTTAATTCAATACGTGATTATTTTTCATATCTATGGTAGCTATTCTATCCATCCCCACCAGAGGTATCAGTACTTCCCATTACTTTAATTCCATATAGAAATACAGGACTTGAAGATGTCATATGCTTCACTGGTTGTGGGTAATGACAAGATTTCCTTTCAGAACTTGGAGGGACGGTATTTTAAACTGAAATGTAATAAGGTTATGCAGCCTTTTTAAAGTGATTTTAAAATACACTTTTGTATTTGTTATACAATATTCCACTTAATATTTTGCTAACTCCAGTGAAGGGGCTGGTAGCATAAAATGTTCCAGTTCTGAAACAGTGAGTGGAGCTGCATGTTTAATTTTAACAGATGTAATTCAGAAAATTAGTAATGAAAATCTTAGAGCCAATCAACTGGGACATAGTTGTTTCCTTTTTCTCTTACTACCTTTACTTCATTGGGAGTTATTTTGTTTCTTTTGAGAGAATAATAGGGCCCTATGGGTCTTGAATTGTCTTGCGCATCAGACATGGATATGTGGTGATATAGGATAAATGTTCCTATGATAGGAAATGACGTACTAGCAAATATTTAATAAAATTAAAGATGTTAGACATGGAAAAGACCTTTGGCCTTGGCTTATTCCCTATTATACGTTTTAGTACCTTCTGTAAAAGCTATTTTAAAAAATATTCGGGATAAAATGGGAACACAACTTTTCACTCCTAATGCTGAGACCAGGAGATAAATTTAGAGGGACAGATTAGAAATGAAATATTATGCTTTTTCAAGAAGGAAAATAAAGATGTCTGGCATATATGAAAATAGCAAGAGAAGCAGCTGGAAATATTGTAGTCTTCTCTGACTTTTTTGTAGTTGCTTATATTCTTTATTTCAAGATTCAGTGTTACAGTTCATAAAATTTGTGAGTTGGAAATAAATTTGGGCATAAAATGGACAAGAAAACAATTAAACTTGGAAAAATAGGAGCCTTAACTGAGGTAATTTGGGCATAAAATGGACAAGAAAACAATTAAACTTGGAAAAATAGGAGCCTTAACTGAGGTAATTTGACATGATTATAGCTATAATTTTAACATCTGACTCAACAGTGATAGTCTATGATTTGAGACCTTTTATTAGATGAGAAGTCTATAGGATGGAAAAGGGCTAAACAATCCAAGTGTCTGTCCATTTTTGCAAGTTAGCCGATGTTCTCCATAATAGTTGCATGAGTTCTTACATCCATTTAGTTAAGTTGTTGTTACTGCTATGTATTTTACCTGACAGAGATTGGAGCCACTACAGCTACAAACTTACATCGATTTCATACCTGAGTGATGTAGTTATACCAACCTAACACCGATGTAGACCTTCTCCTGTTGACATAGATACCGCATCTCGTGCAGGTGGATTTACTGCACTGACAGGAGAAGCTCTCCTATCAGTGTAGTAGCATCTTCACTGAAGCACTAGAATGGCGCAGCTGCACTGGTGCAGCTTTTTAAGTGTAGACCTGCCCTAAGTTAATTGCCTGACATTATAAAGAGAAAACCAACCCCCTCCTGAAGCTTACCAGGCTCTTGCTAAATGCGACAGATCAATTCAGGCTATCTTAAAATTCCATGTGAACTTGAGTAAAGGAGATCCCAGTATATTGGAAGCTTTTGTGGCATCCTAGTTAGTTAGTGGTATGCCTTTGCCAAATTTTGCTGTAAAGTAAATTTTAATATTCAATGTGGTTGATGCCATATAATGTAAGCTGCAGTGCATTCCTAGAATTTCTCTGGTCATGTCCTTAATGTTAGATATCCTTGTTTTATTTTTTAAATATTTTTGAAGAGCATGAAGTCTTATTTCAAAAACATCTTACCATGCAAATACCACACTTTATGCTGATTCTCAAAACTGGTAATTTTACTGATGTTGACATCCTAAATAGTTTGAGCAACTAGTGGTGCAAGAGGGTCTCATTTTTCTTTAATTTTCTTCATAAAATCAGTGAAACCCTGCTGTTTGCAATTTTTGGATAATAAGAATTCTAATTTATTTAAGCATTCTGTAATTTTTTAGAAATGTGTTCCTCTCTCCGTAAGTATGCAGACTCATCTAATCTGCCTTCCTGTCCCCATTTCCAATCCTGGCTTTTATCTTTTTTCTTTGATGTGTCTTGCATGTAATAATTTATTTGCTCAGCAACTCATAAACAGTCTCTGCGTATATAACTCTGGTTACAATTTTCAGAAAATGTCTCTTTGGAGCATACTCCAATGATTCCCTTTGTTGATTTATGGCGATTTATTTTGTATATTTTGACATGACATTGACATTGTTTTAATCGTTCATAAAGTTTTAATTTTTTGAACCTCAATGTCTTCCATCATTAAATAATTGTGTGCCCCCCCCATAATTTCCTGCTATTAAAATTTATATTATAAAAATCTAAAAAGTGCTTAAAATAAATGTTGATTAATTTCAACAGATAATACAAAATAAATTCAGCTAAGCCTAATTATAATGAAAATATGTTGCCTTCAGATTTTTTTTAAAAAAAGTATATCTACATTAATGGTTGTTTCCATATCTTTTTGTCAAATATAGGGCCTCTTCATGCATCAGGAAGGTATAAAATCCACAAAATGTAGCTTAGGACCAGAGTTGAAAATAGCAAGTCTCTTGACCTTGCAATATTTTATTGGCTGGATTTAGTTTTTCCATTGTTCTGTAATATATATGAGAAATTTTTTTGGCCAAAAAATGCTGTTTGCACTTTGACACTATCCTTCAGATACATGTAATTGTAGGGGATGTTAAGACATAAAACAAACCAAAAGTAAATAAAATAAGGATACTGTACTGATTTTAACAGATTGAACTGAGATGGAGGAGGAAGAGTGAGAGTGCTAGGAGGGTCAGTTCTTCATGAATCTTTCTGCTGAGGCCTTGATTACTGCTCAATGCATAAATTGCAAGGGATTAGGTTAAACCCCACACCTAGAACACAGACAATCTGGTTTTGGTAAGCTGAAAAAGTTGTTTTGATTCTAGGAAATTTATAGCTTATAATGCTCTTCTGTCTTCGCCGTTGAATAAATATATGTACGTTGAAATGATGTACCTTAAAGAAAATGGCAATAGTTCTTACTTGGTTTGAGCACAAGGTTACTATTTATAGATTGTCTTGAAGAGATGAGAATGTCCAGCAACCAACGTCTTGCAGGAAATTGGGAGCAGAAGTGGAAGTTGCTGGGCTACATCAACCAAGCTTGGAAGGAGGGATGACAGGGTGTAAGAACGTTTTCCTGCTGAATGCTTCTGATTCAACCACCCAGTATCCCCAGAACATGAAAAGAAATGAGAAATGTGAATAAACATCAGCAACATGAATAAGACAGGACAATGCAATTAGAGTTGAAATGTATAACATAAGATTATGGTCACACATTGTAGTCCTAGCTCAAAGTATCTGTTCACCAGTAGTATGTGTGGTGTTTTCCTGGGAATACAAGGAAGCCTAATTCATCAATTTCTACATAATTTAAACTTCTAAAAATGAAGCTTCTGTTCATTATATTTGTTGATGCATTGTTTTCTCCCTAATCTGCAGATGGATCTGCCAGTCATTAATGGAGTGAAATTAATGAGATAGTCACCAGTTTCTTTGCTGTTAGTCTAATGGAAAAGGTCAAGAATCTTGTCAGTTTCATGTTGGGCTACTGCACTTTGAGGTTGCTCTGAGGAGCAGAGCCAGATGCTGAATTACAGGGGATGAGGATGCAGAAAATGGAATGGGAATGAGGAATGGAGATTGGTCACTCCTCACAGCAGCCATGAGTCGAGGGGAAGGGCTATAGTATTGGAATCCCATCTGTTCACAGCAGTGGGGAGTATCTGGGGGAAGAGAAGCATGAAGACCTGTACCTATTTCAGTACCCAGGAGGCTCTGGGAATAGAGAAAAGACACAACAGTTGTGGGGGGACAGGGAGGAAGATGGAGCTTTAGGTTTATCAGAGACCCACTAGACAAAGAGTGTTATGAAGGATGGCCCCTCAGGTGGAAATCTCATTACCTTTCCCATTCCCATCATCTGTGAATAGTAAGGGATTCTGGATTTCTTGCCATGGCATTGCTTCAAATGTCTTGAGCTAGTAGTTGTTTTAGTCATCTCATTTGTTTCAAAAGAATGTCTTTATTGGATTTTCTTCCAGTACACCTGTGTATGTTTTCTCTATTTTATGGACTTTTCAGTTTACCAGAAGTGTTACTACTTTCCATTTTGCTTTGCCAGCAATGTCCAGACAATCTTTAAAGTGGTCTTTTCTGTATCTTACATTACCAACAAATCTTTATTGCCAGGGATTAACACTGCATTATATGCTAGTCTGCTGTTGATAATGAGCCAGTTGCAGCCTTGATCTGGAATTCAAACGGAAAAAGTAGGTGATGGACTAAAGTGTCGTATTTCTGCCAGAGCCATGTGGAAATGATTTAGGTTGTAATGCTTCAAATAAAATACTTGTTGAACTTTAAACAGCAGTGTCTTTTTCATGTATGTCCAGGATTACCACAGGATTTTTAAAAACTCAGACTAACTTTTGAGTAGGAGGAAGGTTACCAGCTCCAAAAGAGCAAGATATGTTAATGAAAATTGGTCATTTTGTAATTACTGCATTGAAGCATGAAATGGGAGTAAGATGTAAAATGAGGTACTGTAAGCAGAAGATGTAAAAGAGAACAAGAAAAAAGTTTTTAATGTATATTAAAAGCAAGAAAATGGCAAAGGAGAAGTGTAGCTTTCCTATTTCATCGGGAAAGAAAGCAGAGGACTGAAATCCTACAGACTTACATTGGTATAGCTACGTTGTTCAGGGGTATGGAAAATCCACACCTCTGAGTGACGGAGTTATACCAACTGAGCTCCCAGCGTAGACAGCACTATGTTTATGGGAGGGCTTCTCTTGTCAACATAGCTACTGCCTCGTAGGGAGGTGGAGTACATATGCCAATGGGAGAAGCTGTCCCATCAGTGTAGGTAACATCTTCACTAAGCACTACAGCAGTGTAGCAAGCCCTTATATTGCTTCAGTCTTCACTTAAAGGAATAATAGCAACAGGCGGTTAAGTGTGATAGCAGTTAATGAGAAATGGGAGAGGTTACAAGACAAAATTCAGGAAGGAACAGGTTAACCATTAACTTTGTCTGGAGATGAAGGATGTTTAAAGCAGGGGACTGGAAGTCAGCAGAGGCAGAGACAGAAAGAGAAAGATTGGTATCCTGGAAAGCAGCAACTTTGAACAGGATATAGGGGTCACAGTGGACAAGAAACTGAATGTGAGCTCCCAGTACATTGCTGTGGCGACAAGGACTAATATGCTCCTTAGATATGTAAACAAGGAAGTAGTGAGGAGGAGTAGATCTACAGCATTGGTTAGACCAGTTGTTCTCAAACTTTTGTACTGGTGACCCCTTTCACATATCAAGCCTCTGAGTGTGACCCCCCCCTTATAAATTAAAAACACTTTTTTTTATATATACCTCTACCCTGATATAACACTGTCCTCGGCAGCCAAAAAATCTTTCCTCATTATAGGTGAAACCGCGTTATATCGAACTTGCTTTGATCCACTGGAGCGCACAGCCCGGCCCCCCTGGAGCTCTGCTTTACCGTGTTATATCCAAATTTGTGTTATATCAGGGTAGAGGTGTATTTAACACCATAATAAATGCTGAAGGCAAATCAGGGTTTGGGGTGGAGGCTGGCAGCTTGCCACCCCCCCATATAATAACCTCACGACCCCCTGCAGGGTCCCGACCCGCAGTTTGAGAACCCCTGGGTTAGACTGATTCTGAAATACTTCAATGGCTGGAGAAAATTCCTTACAATGAGAGATTTAAAGAGCTCAATCTGTTTAGTATATGAAAACTTATAAGAGGTGACTTGATTACAGTGCAGAAATGCCTTCCTAGGCAGAAAATACCAAGTACAAAAGTGTTCTTTAAGGTAGCAGAGAAAAGCATAACTAGAACCAATGGCTGGAACCTAAAGCTGTATATATTTAAATTTAGAAATAAGGCACACATTTTTAATGGAGGGTGGTTAACCAATTGAACAAACTACGAAAGGAGGTGGTGGATTCTCCATCTTTTGATGTCTTCAAATCAAGACTGTATGCCTTTCTAGAAGTTATGCTTTAGTCAGACATAAATTGTTGGTTTCAATACTGGGGTAACTGGGTGAAATTGTATGTCCTGTGATATACAGTATGACCGAGTAGACAATTTAATGGTCTCTTCTGGGTTTAAAGTCTGTGAATCTATGACTACAACCATGTCATCTCATCCCAGCACTAACCAGGAGATTCTTAAGGATGAGGGAGAAATTGAAATATATCTTTCTTCCAGCAAGAGGGGCTGGGAAGAAGGGAATTTTAAATTTATCAGAAACTATCCAACCAGAGGCCAATATAAAAGATGGAGCACCAAGCAGAGTCTTGACACAGCCTCCAATATATGGATCCTAACATTCTTCTCCTTATTGCAATTTGTAAATAGTAGTGGGGCAGGGCTGAGCTTCTCGGCAGGGCATTGCGCACACACACGTATATATCTGGTAAATATGTTTAGTCCTCTGGCTAGTCAGTTTCTTGTACAGCAGCTTTTCAAAAACTGTTTTAAGCATTTTAAATGGAGCTATGTATGGACTATTAATTTCAGTCTTTGGAAGTAGTTGGATATCTCAGGTGCACACAACCAGCTCTTCTAAATTGTTAACCCCATTCAATTCTGCAATTTCAAAGATGTAGAAAAGAAGGATAAAAGCTACAGGGCCCTACCATAGTGGCTTACACTTGCTTACTATCTTCCCTGACAAGCCATAGTTTGCACTAAGCCTATGGCTACACTGGCATTTTACAGCACTGCAACTGTCTCGCTCAGGGGTGTGAAAAAACACCCCCCTGAGCACAGCAAATTACAGCGCTGTAAAGCACCAGTGTAAACAGTGCCCCAGCGCTCTAAGCTAATCCCCTCGTAGAGGTGGAATACCAGGAGCGCTGGGAGAGCTCTCTCCCAGCGTTGGCGTGCGACCACACTTGCACTTCAAAGTGCTGCCGCGGGAGCGCTCCCGCGGCAATGCTTTGAAGTTTCAAATGTAGCCATGCCCTAAGACTAAAAGGAAGTGTTAAATAACAGAACAGGCTAACTTGGGAAATACTGAGGAGGGAAAACAGCAACAAACTGACTTCTCACGTAACACATTATTAGTGAACACTGTTATTTATTAATACATTACACCTCCATAAAAACTGAATTTTAGCCAACATGTTGTTCTACAATGGTAAACTTTTTCATGCCTAACAGTTTAAATTGTTTTCATGTGTCACTCAGTTTCTGCAAAGCATTATACCAAGTAGATGCTGTCTCAATGAAAGGATTATACAAATACAAGTCAATCCTGGTATTGTCATCTATTTGGTCAGAACTACGGAATTATCTGATTATGTGTCATTAGCACCTGTTTGGCTATACATGTAATTTCTTTTATTCATTCTCACTTTCATAAAATTAGCAAAGATGTTGCTTCTAAATGAGTTCACTTTCTATTTTTCCAGCACCCTGGTGGTGAGATCAGATTTTCCAAATCATGTAGTTGAGGATCCTTGTTCTCCCTTTCACATTGAATTCTTGGAGGAAAACTTTCTAAAACTGCAATAATACAAATTTTATTTATAAAGTATCATCCTAAATGAGGTACTCTGAATACTGTGCAACATAACATTTTAAAATATAATAATCTGATTAAAACCACCACCTTAAAATTCAAATAAATAAGAAAGAGGGATATAGTAGAGGGACAGTTTTGGAGAGATGATCATATGTGATTGACTCCACATATTGGTCACACCAAAAAGACTTGTAGAAACATATTATAAGATGCTTTTTAAAAGTGGGGAGAAATTTATTGAGATCAATGACAGAAGGAAGAAAGTTCTATACCCTAGGGCTCATGACAGCAAAGCATAATTTTTTGCTGACCTGAGATGTGGCGGCAATCGCATAACATCTTGCGTTATGAAGTAGTCAAAGAATCAATAAAGGTGTGTCCTGTACAAATTGTGTAATGGGGGAGGGAGAAGAGAGAGACATCAAAACCTGGTACCATGTTTGGCCCATGGGGTTTGCAATTGAAAGAGCACTGCTGAAACCTTAAAATAAGGACATTACATAAGATGGAGCCTCCTCATAATGTAGTGGATATGGGTGTTCAGGACTTCAATTTTCTCAGTGATCTGGAAAAGGTTGTTCTGGCCTGTCCATCTGCCAGTATTCCTTCAAGACCACTACTGAACTTGCAGGTTTGAAGAGGCAAGATATATAAAGTCTTACAAGAGCTGTATATCGTTCATCATCCTGATGAGCAGTCATCACTCCAGAGCAAGGACAGAACCCAGGCTGGAACTTATCTTGATTATCATTGGTGTAAAGGGCATCTGAACCTGTGAATAGTCATTGCTTTCTCATTGCCTCCCTAAAAGGAGAGGAATGGGTCTGAAGCTGGGCAAAATTGGCATAACTGTAGCGTTAGGTTAGGCTTCTGAGTGTGGCAATCATTGACTTTCCTCTCTCTAAGCAAGGCACAGTGATAATGGCAGTACAGCCACACCACTTGAAAAAAGCAACCAATAATGGTTATGTTCTGAATGACAGATGACCACAGATACCACTTTCCAAACCCATGATCAAACTCCACAAGAGGGAGATTGGCCATCCTTGGCTTTTGCAGTCAAAAGGGGGTCAGAAAGCCCTATATTTGATTTCCTATCCAAGCAGAATATAACAAACTAGTCACAGTGATTAGCTGAAGAAAGCATTAGTAAATTGAGTAAAACTGCATTAATCTAATGGTGTGCTTCCCAAAGATTGTCTGGACTTCTTGCAGTGTCTCTGAATGAGGACAAGTAACATCTCCTGACTTAAATCATGCTAAGAATTCAAGTGCCATAAAAATGACAGCTGGTTTCTTCAGAGGAAACCAGAATGTGTTTGTTGCTTTCTCGAGTAACATTATTGGAAATACTCAGAGGTTTTTTTAAAAAAGAAATTGCTCCTCTACTGTTTGTCTGCAGGTAAAAGGACAGGGATAAGGATCTGTATTGGGAATTGGCTTTTAGAAGAAATATGCATGCAGAAAAACATTTTCTCCATCTCTCTGAGAGACGTTCATCTGTGTCCCAGTCTAATATACTGAGTCATGGTTTTACTAATGCACTTGCCCCTGAGTTTTTTAGTGAAGAAGAGTTTTGCACTAACATGGGAGTCTGTTCCCCCAATTTCCTCCTTTTAAATAGGAGGTAAAGAAACATTTTCTCCATCTTAAATATTTGTCTTTTGTTTGCTGCTTTGTACTTTGTAATAAGATGAGGGTAAATGTTATCTGATCAATTCTGAGATGAATATTAGAAATTTGTTGTGCTATTGGCTGATAGTTTAAAAACTGCAGAATACACCATAGAATTGTTAGCCTTGTTAAATACTTTCTGTTGCCAAGAATGCTCTATCTTGTAGATTGTATAGAAATTATTTTAACCAAAAGAGTTGTCAAGATATAAAATTAAAATAAAGGTTTTATCTGAACATTTTTGCTGTTAAGACTATGAAGTCTTTAAAATGACTCCCATATATACTTTTTAGAGTATTTATTTCACTATTAAGCATCTCACATATATATATTTGCATAAAATTGGAATGTATGTATGCAGGGGAAATTACTATACATAAACAGAGCTAAACCTACATGTCAAATTATGAGTTTCCTAATAAAAGAAGGAAGTGTTAAACTGACTGTTTGGATTTTTACACCTGTGGCCATGCAGGAAAAGAAAGCGGGAAATATAGTCTTACAGAGGTTTTTATTATTTGCCAAAGAATGCTAAATAAAATTACAGGGTGCCTGAATAATTTTTGAGAGCATCATTAAATATAAAAAATGACAGTAGAACCACTGGGCTGCTCTAGGTGAAATGTATTCCAAATACATTTAAATATATTTAAATTTAGGATCTTTAGACTGAGATCAGAGTCTTATTAAGAATATTATATTCCACCTAATATATTTTTAAAGAGGGCAAATAAAGCAACCAACCAATCAACCAACCTGTTCCCCCTGACACCCCTTTTCCCCAATTTTAGTTGCAGTTTTTTGGACACTATCCTATTGTTCACTGTGATCTGGAAATTCCTATGTTTACAATTGATGTGGAAAAAGAGGCATAATTATCAACTCTCTGAGGGTTAAGACTGTTTTCAGACATCAAAGAGATCTGTCTGGGTTGGGGAGGGACTGAGGCACCAGTGTAAGGGTAGTGATGTTTTTCAAAACTTCTGATAAGACACAGGGAAGATGCTATCTTATATCAGATTCTTGGAAACTTCACCCCAAAATTTAAAAAGTTTGAAATTTGAACTTTGTGACAGAGGTCCAAGAAGTTTCTTACTTTGAAGAGTATTTCTTGATTGTCATCTTGTCAGCCAAGAGAGTAAGAGAGTGCTACAGCCTTTATTATGAAGTAAGGAAATAAGGAAACAGATCAAAAGAGCTAGACGTGTACCCAGAAGTCTCCTGCTGCAAGACAAGCCCAAAACAGAAACCAACAGAACTCCACTGGCCATCACATACAGTCCTCAGCTAAAACCTCTCCAACGCATCATCAGTGATCTACAACCCATCCTGGACAACGATCCCTCACTTTCACAGGCCTTGGGAGGCAGGCCAGTCCTCGCCCACAGACAACCCGCCAACCTGAAGCATATTCTCACCAGCAACTACACACCGCACCGTAGTAACTAACTCAGGAACCAATCTGTGCAACAAACCTCGATGCCAACTCTGCCCACATATCTACACCAGCAACACCATCACAGGACCTAACCAGATCAGCCACACCATCACCGGTTCATTCACCTCCACGCCCACCAAGGTAACATACACCGTCATGTGCCAGCAGTACACCTTTGCTATGTACATCGGCCAAACTGGACAGTCCCTACGTAAAAGGATAAATGGACACAAACCAGATATTAGGAATGGCAATCTACAAAAACCTGTAGGAGAACTCTTCAACCTCCCTGGACACACAATAGCAGATTTAAAGGTAACCATCCTTCGGCAAAAAAACTTCAGGACCAAAAGTCTTCCTTTTCCTATTGTACGTCTGACAAGCAAGAGAAATCTCTGTAGGCTCTCTGTGTGAAACAAACATTACAAATTTTGTTCTTGAGTTTTAGGGAAGTCTGATCATTCTTTGTTCTGTTTGTCAGCTTTTTTAAATGACTTGCAGCCCCTCAGAGTTCTGGCTGCAAGACTATCAGAAAGTCTTACATATTTCAAAGAATAATGAATTTTCTGCTACCATCATGCCTTACTTATAAGAGCAACCTCTGCTCCATGGGCAATAAGAACATAAACTTCCTAAGGACTCTGCACACACACAGCTCTACAGCAGCCTATGCCATTGGCATAGGTACTCCACCTCTCTGAGAGGCGGTAGCTATGTCAATGGGAAAATGACATAGTGTTGTCTACATGGGGTTAGGTTGGTGTAACTGTGTCGCTTGGGGGTATGGATTTTCCATACCCCTGAGTGCTGTAGTTATACCAACATAGGCTTGATCTGCACTCCAAACTTATGTCATATATAGATTAGTCGCATTTCTGTCATAGCAGAATAGATGCCACTTTAGAAAGCTGGGTTCTTCAGACAACATTCACTAGTAGTTTTCAATCCACTTTTTGATCTGTTGGATGCTGTTGTTCACTTTCACTCTTTAGGGCAGGTATAAGAAGAAGCTGAAGAAGAGTAATCCCTCTAAGTTTGTTTGGCTTATACATGCACCCTACTAAGACACTCCTCCCTTGCTGGTTTTTGGTGATAATTTTGCTCAAGTATTGAACAGAGATACGAGTGTGATATTGCTCAGGAAGTTTCCTGGGAGGTAGTGAGGTAGCCCACCTTCTGTGTAAGGAAGGACATAAACAGTTTTTTTTTTTCCCTCTTTTGTTCTCCATCTGCTAGTTGGAGGAACTAAACCATATTTGCACGGGAAGTCTACTAAGAAGTAGCGAGACAGCACAGAGTCGGTGTACTACAAGGAAGGACATGACAAAAAGCTTAGTGCCCCTTCTTATCTCTCCCCTCCTCTGCCCGCGTTTCCATTCCTGTTCTGTCTTCCGATTGTAGGAATTAACTAGTTCATCTGGGTTGGCATATGAGATCTAGGAGAAATCTGATTGTCAAGTAAGAAATTATGCTCCTTTAAAGATGTTCTTGGTGTGATCTGTCCATATTCATAGTCAATTTCCAAATACTTTTTTGTATATATGATCAACTAAAATATGGAATTGGACTTTGAATTGCTAAATTCACAGCAGGTATACAGCATGTTTCAAGCAGGTGTTTCCCCTTTAAAATGTAGCCTCCATGTTTCCTGTCAGCATGATGCAAAATAGTGACCTAATTGACATACAGAACAGGGAGAGCACTTATTGTATTAAAGTATTATTTTGCTTGATAGGAAGCAGCTGATCCAGATATTTTGAAATAGATTGTCAGAATAATCATTCAAATATTCCTAAACTGTTAAAAGCATATTTATTTAGACTTATAACAAGAGGCACCTGTCTGAACACTCGCTACGCCTCTGATAAATACTTTTACTTTTTTTAAGCTTTATTTTACTTTATAAAATGCAATAACTAAGCAGCACAAAAATTAAACCAAATTCCTTGTTTTTTCTAAATGTTATTGCTTCAGCAACCCGTGCAGGATCAGTAGTTTGAGACTATTTTCAAACCTTATGGTTTTCCCAGTGTTTTACTGCAGGTTTTGTAAACCATTTTGATCGTTTTCCTATGTGAAAGACAATGGCTTGGGGAAATACAACACTTAAAAAATTCCAGTGTTAATACTTTGAATATATTAAAAATCGTAAATAAAATAACCACCAAAACAGGGCAGGATCAAGGCATAGATTAATCAGTTGGGAGGGGCAGAGACCTGAAGTAGATATAGTTGATATATTTCAGTGCAATAAATTTTTATTAAATCTTAGACATATTTAATAGTTTGTTGCTTACAGTTTCTAAAGAAAATAATCTATGGTATATTGTATAAAAATGTTTGTGAAATTTGGATTTATGTATTTTTTTCTATTCTGAGAGCATGAGGGCTGATAAATCATGCGAGTCCAAGAATAATTTTGAAACAGAGGTCATTCTTGATAACCTAGCATTTAATTTTTTTAATGATAAACTCTCAATCTGTGGAAATATTTTTCTTCTACCCCATTTTATAGTATATCAGTTTGCAAGTTGATCAGCTGCGCCAGTCAAAAGTTTACAGGGAGGTTGAAAATAAGACTTATATTGGATGTCTACATGCAGCCTTAATTGTGGAGTCAAAACTGATGTTTCTATAATAACCTGTTTGTTTCCATTTAAATAAAAACAAATAGGAAAAGTACATTTGAAAATAAAAGTTCTTCTTATTCGGCTAGCTAGCTAATTAGAAATTATTGGTCTTTGTGTTAAAGAAAATTGGATCCATGTCATAAGTGACTCTCTGGTGTGTTTTTGCATATCCTAATTAGGTGAGAATTTTGCGGGAGAGGGGGAACGAGGGAAGGTTGTGAAAGGTGCTGACAATGCATAAAACGTACTGATGATCTTAAAAAAAAAAAAAAAAAAAAAAAAAATTATTGAGCCTGTAGACTTCATGAGGATATTTGGTACAGTTTTTTTTTGGCTTAAATTTCCTATTACAGAAGGCTTTTCTTTCAATTTCCTTCTCTCCAGGAGCTTTCCTGACATGATCTTCATTGAGCATGAATTGATGTTTTACTGCTTAGTCTTTTAGTTCAGGACCCTCCTCTCAGAAGCACCCCTTGGCTGTTAGGTTTAGTTTCTATTCCAGTGCGTTTCTCCATTACAGTGTAACACACAGCTTTGTTGTGGCATCTTATTTCAGACTCAGAAGATAAGCGAGTGGATCGTTCCAGCAATCTCAATTGGCTTGGTCAGCAAGGGATTGCTAGTTCAGGAAGAATGTACTTCTTTGCACATAGCTGAACATAGTATAGTTCCTTTTAACAACAGCTGCTCTGGAGCTGAAGGCCATAAATTCATGTCCCTGCTCAGCTTACTGTAAAAAGGTTTGAAACTTTCTGCCTGAAATGGTTTTATAGCTGCTAGAATTTACACAGTATGGGAATCAACATAGACAGGGGAAATGACACTGAACTGGGAGTCTGGAGAATTGGTCTATCCCTTGCTCTTATATTAGCCTGCTGTCTGACCTCTAGCAAGGGGATAGTGATTTTAAACTTACTTTTGTCAAACATTTTGAGGTTCTCAGATGAAAAATGCAACAGGTATTGACTGTCCTTAAAAAAAGTTGCTTTCTTTTTGACAGATATTACTAGTTCAAGTGGCATTCATCCATCCTTTCCATCTCCAGTGGCCAAGACGGGAATGTTGCCTATTGTACATTTACGTATGCTCTGCCCAAACTGCACATAAAGGAAGCCTGTCAATTTGAAATCAGCTCAGTTTAAAAAAGAGTTAGTTCAAAGCATTTGCCTCCAAATACCTTCTCTCATGCTCACTCTCACTCAAAATAGAGGAAACTTTTGATGTGCAATGGATGTAAAAGCTGCTGATTTATTTTATACTATGCTGTTGTTTCCTCTGATTATGTATTCATGTTTTCCAACAGATGTAGCTGTCCTGTAGTTACCAAAGCTCTAATAATTCAGCTAAACTGGTCCACCTTACACACAATAAATAATATTCCTTAGGGCACAATCCTGCAAACATTTGCTATTGGACATACTGCATAGTCCCTTTTGCAGCCAGGTAGTATGTGTTTGCAGGATCAGATCTTTAGAAATTAGTGGAGTGAAATTCTTGGTTTAGTTCTCCTTGGATCCATACACATGAAGACTTTTCATTAAGACATCCACTGAATGTCTGTAATATTAATTTAATGGGGGGGGGAAAATGATATCAAATTGTACCAGGTTTTTGCAGCTAACATTACAAACATTTAACAGATGTTTTGATGGTGTAGTGTGTGCAGGAGTATTGCAAAAATTAGAAGCAGACTCTTGAAAGGGTTGTTTTATATGTGTAATCTTTGCAGTTTGGGATATTAATTTTTTTACTTCCTCTGTTTGCCTGTGAGGGAAGATTTGCCTGCCTTTTGCCATTGTCTTAATGATTAAAACTTCAATTGCATCTTCCCTGTTTTAGATATTCTATTTTTATAGAAGGCTTTCAATTTATATTTGGTTACTGTTTGATTTAATAGGTTACACTTAAGTGGTATGTTTCATGAGCAGGTGAACCATGATTAAGTAAAAAAATCTGTGTTTCCCATGGTTATAAGTGTGTTACCTGTCTATTGCAGCCCTCCTAAGTTTTACAGGAGTGGAGATCCATTCTTCAGCCCTACTTCTACAAAATTTAGGAGTTTTGCAGGTCTGAAACCCATCTAAGGACAGGAACCAAGAAAACTGGACCGAGCCTCTACTGTTAGGGATGCTGGCAGCCTCAGCCAGCTCTGGGTCAGCTGGAGCAGCCAAGATGCGGAATCCAGGTTTGTGCGGCAGGTGACAGTGGAGTTGTAATGGTGTAGTTTGGATGGGCCACTTTAAAACATGCTCTTGCTCAGTCACTTCTAGTCATTTTGGACATATCAACAAAAAAATTAAGACTGGGACAGAACGATTTGGAAGAAGATTGCAAAGTTTAAATAGCATGTTTTTAAAGATAAATGTTCTAGCATTACTAGTAAAACCTGACATTCTTTGTTTTCATAATGGAATTGGACAGTTAAAATAGACCAGTCAGTTTCGCTTTTGTTTCTCATCAATTCCTTGTTTGGCTTATCAGTAAGAGCAAAAGGTCAAATGTTTGTGTTGCAAACATTTTAAAGAGAAAAGTTTAAAAATAAAAACAGATAATGAAAGCAGCGATTTGGGTTAATTTTCATTAAAACTGTTGTAATAACAGTTCCACTCTAAATAAAAACTACAAAGTCTTTCTGGCATAATAAAGGAAAATTTGAGCATCTGATCTCTGCCTTGCATATATCAATTTCACTGAAAGTTGCATATCTCTATTTCAATGAAAGAAAGTTTAAGTAACACACTATAGAAAAGAGGGGAGTGTTGTTTGTGTAGTGGAGGGACGGCTTCCTATCATTAATCGTCTTGTATTCAAACCAGTGTATATCTGAAATGTCCATGCCACAACATTGCTTTTTATTTTACACCCAATCCATATGAAAATAGGCATTTCTTCCCCAAACATCCTTATATCTATACTTAATCCACCACATTAACAAGCAGATATGTTGCTTTTGTATAGTCACAGCTTCTGAGTTCTGTAGTTTTTCTATTCCTGTTGGAAAGAAATCGTTTCCATCCAAAGAAACTCTAAAGCTTTTATAACAGTGTACAGGGAATTCTGAATGAAAAATAGAACATGTAAAATATCTCTGAAATACAAAATATTTCAGGATGGATTTTCTAAGTGGAGGGATTTTTTGTGGTTGCTTTTTATTTGTTTCTTCCTGAGGACCATAGCAATCATTGATCCAAGAAGCACTGTTGTCAGTTTATATGTGGACATATTCATTTTTAGAAAATGTACTTTTTAGGCAAAAACATTACAAAATTTGGATTAATCCTGCAGGTGACATTCTTGCAAAAGACCAATTTTGAAGATGATGTATCTTTCCAAAAATATGAGATGGCAGATACCACTGTAGTATGCTGTTGAAGTGAAGTGTGACTACAAATGACTGACAAGGACCAGTTGCTGGCAGCAGACATTAGCAATCAGTGTGACTTAGAAACTAGTGTAGATTCTTCATTCGCAAACTGAATAAATAATTTGTTCTTCATTCGGTAATGTAGAAGATTACTTTTTTTTTTCTGTTTTGCCTTAAAATATTGAACTGGTTTTACATTTGAGAAATTGAATTTTACTTGGACAAGGTAGTGAAAAGGGGAAGCCGAGTGTTTTATTTTTTAATTATTTTATGAATGGGACAATAAAACTGCAAGTCAGATATTTAAAATTGATTATATTTTTATAAGAGAGACTCATTGCTGCTCTTTAAAATGTGTTTATTGCCATTATTTTTGGACAGATGTTTTTGCTTTCAATTAAATTTCACATAGTTCTTAATAAACTTATTTTATGTAGAAAAACATCCAAATTAGATATTTTAATATATAATGGAAGTGACGTTGAGTCTTGATGTACTTATTCATTTTAGATGTGTTGTTATACAGCTGCATATTATTTGCTACACGCTTTCATGAACTGTTAATGGTTATTTTTAGATCCTGGCATTTGGTTTACCACAGTGATTAAAAACTACTTTTTCTTTTTACCTTGCATTATCAGCTTAATGTATTTTTCTTATCCCCAAATGTTAATTTGGGGAATTTAAAAAGGCAAGAAATTCGGAAATCAGTATTTTTTGTTTAATATTTTTAAAAGTAAAAAATGCCAGCAGCTGGTACCAAAAATTATAGCTCACAGGATGACTCTTGTGATGAGATTTCAACTTGCTAGGAGTATTGTACGATCTAGTTGAAACAGATACCTTTTGAATTAAGCGTAAAGATGTTGTTGTGTTACTGAATCTATATTTAATGCTGAGTTGGCACTTCCTTTCTGCATCTCTATTTCAGCTCTTTATAGGTAAGTGTGTGTGTTGGGGGGGGGGGGGGGAATGGTCTTTGAAATGTTCCTTACCTGCTGGAAAGAATTTTTAAACGTTTTAAATATAAAATAGTTATCATTGAGAGTTCCTGCATACCCAAAGGGGAACTGCAGGGGCTCCCATTAGTTTCCATTGGCCAGGAACGGGGAACTGTGGCCAAGGGGAGCAGAGGGGGCAGTGCCCCCGCTCCCCTTCCCAGAGGCCACAGTTATTCCCTTCCGGGAGCAGCATAGGGCCGGGGCAGGCAGAAAGCCTGCCTTAACTTTGCTGCACCACCAACCAGGAGCTGCCCACATAAGTGCTGCCTGCCGAGAGGCCACACCCCAGCCCTGAGCCCCCTCCTGGAGCCAGCACCCCATAACCCTCCTGCTCTCCGAACCCCCTCCTGCACCCCAACCCCCTGCCCTGAGCCCCCTCCCAGACCAGCACCCTAAACCCCATCCTGAACCCCAGCCCGGAGCCCCGTGGGGGAGAATGGAGTGAGCGGGGGCAGGGCCTCGGGGAACGTGTGGGGTAGATCCTGGGTTGCCCTTAACTTCAAAAAGTGATCTTGGGCATAAAAAGGTTGAAGACCACTGGTCTACACTAAAATACTGCTCTCTCAAGTATAACTCGCCCATTACACTGACTTAATAACTCCATTTCCACAAGAGGTGTGATGCTTAAGTCGATGTAGTTAGGTGGATGCAGTGTGAATGTAGATGCTGTGTTGCTTACACTGACTGTAACTGTCTTTCAGAAACTGTCCCATAATGCCCCACACTGGCAGTTAAGTCAATGCAATAGCTCTTGGTGACGACGTGCACTGCTGACACAAGGAGCCTAGCGTGGACGTGCAAAACCAATTCAATTACTGTGGTTGCTGTGTGTCCACATAATTTAGGTCAATTTAATTTTGTAACGTATCATAGAATCCTAGAATATCAGGGTTGGAAGGGACCTCAGGAGGTCATCTATTCCAACCCCCTGCTCAAAGCAATCCCCAACTAACTCTAGGCTTTCCCCAAGTCTCAGTGCCCTATGTAATCTTCGGCACCTCTGCTGAGATGACTAAAAAGGGTTCAAATTATGGTCATGGTTTTTGTGAGGTGGACAAGCATGCACTGGGAATTGGACTGAGAGCAACAAACAGCAGTGAAGCAGTGGAAGCTTTTGGTCCCACTTTACTAATCTGGTTTATACTTGGACCAGCCACCTAGAAGTGTGGAAGGTTGCCATATTCTGCCTTTCATCTGAGCAATGTGGTACACCGACTAAAGTATTATTCGGATGATAGGTGCAATTAAACTATGAATGATTACTACACTGAAGTATTTGCATATAATCCCTGCACTTGAAATGGGCAATACCACAATATTTGTGGTAATTTTGTCTACTGCAGGTGGTAGATGTTCAGTTTTTAATGTCTATTGTATAGAGATTTCAAAGGAAGCTTTTCTTTCATGTTAAGCCCATGATAAGGCTTTAAAATCTATTCATATATCTATACCATACTGTATATAAACTCATTCTGTGATTTCTCTGATGTTGTTAGCTAGTGGTTTGGCTTGGCTTGCCCTTTAGTTGCAGGTCATAGAATCATATAGAATATCAGGAGGTCATCTAGTCCAACCCCCTGCTCAAAGCAGGACCGATCCCCGACTAAATCATCCCAGCCAGGGCTTTGTCAAGCCTGACCTTAAAAACTTCTAGGGAAGGAGATTCCACCACCTCCCTAGGTAACGCATTCCAGTGTTTCACCACCCGCATAGTGAAAAGGTTTTTCCTAATATCCAACCTAAATCTCCCCCACTGCAACTTGAGACCATTACTCCTCGTTCTGTCATCTGCTACCACTGAGAACAGTCTAGATCCATCCTCTTTGGAACCCCCTTTCAGGTAGTTGAAAGCAGCTATCAAATCCTCCCTCATTCTTCTCTTCTGAAGACTAAACATCCCCAGTTCCCTCAGCCTTTCCTCATAAGTCATGTGTTCCAGTCCCCTAATCATTTTTGTTGCCCTCCACTGGACTCTTTCCAATTTTTCCATATCCTTCTTGTAGTGTGGGGCCCAAAACTGGACACAGTACTCCAGATGAGGCCTCACCAATAGAATAGAGGGGAACGATCACATCTCTCGATCTGCTGGCAATGCCCCTACTTATACATCCCAAAATGCCATTGGCCGCCTTGGCAACAAGGGCACACTGTTGACTCATATCCAGCTTCTCGTCCACTGTAACCCCTAGGTCGTTTTCTGCAGAACTGCTGCCGAACCATTGGGTCCCTAGTCCGTAGCAGTGCATTGGATTCCTCCGACCTAAGTGCAGGACTCTGCACTTGTCCTTGTTGAACCTCATCAGATTTCTTTTGGCCCAATCCTCCAATTTGTCTAGGTCCCTCTGTATCCTATCCCTACCATCCAGCATATCTACGACTCCTCCCAGTTTAGTGTCATCTGCAAACTTGCTGAGGGTGCAATCCACACCATCCTCCAGATCATTTATGAAGATATTGAACAAAACCGGCCCCAGGACTGACCCCTGGGGCACTCCACTTGATACCGGCTGTCCACTAGAGATGGAGCCATTGATCACTAACCGTTGAGCCCGACAATCTAGCTAACTTTCTATCCACCTTATAGTCCATTCATCCAGCCCATACTTCTTTAACTTGCTGGCAAGAATACTGTGGGAGACCATGTCAAAAGCTTTGCTAAAGTCAAGGAACAACACGTCCACTGCTTTCCCTTCATCCACAGAGCCAGTTATCTCGTCATAGAAGGCAATTAGATTAGTCAGGCATGACTTGCCCTTGGTGAATCCATGCTGACTGTACCTGATCACTTTCCTCTCCTCTAAGTGCGTCAGAATTGATTCCTTGAGGACCTGCTCCATGATTTTTCCAGGGACGGAGGTGAGGCTGACTGGCCTGTAGTTCCCAGGATCCTCCTCCTTCCCTTTTTTAAAGATGGGCACTACATTAGCCTTTTTCCAGTCATTCGGGACCTCCCCCGATCGCCATGAGTTTTCAAAGATAATGGCCAATGGCTCTGCAATCACATCTGCCAACTCCTTTAGCACTCTCGGATGCAACACATCCGGCCCCATGGACTTGTGCTCATCCAGCTTTTCTAAATAGTCCTGAACCACTTCTTTCTCCACAGAGGGCTGGTCACCTCGTCCCCATGCTGTGCTGCCCAGGGCAGTAGTCTGGGAGCTGACCTTGTTCTTGAAGACAGAGGCAAAAAAAGCATTGAGTACATTAGCTTTTTCCACATCCTCTGTCACTAGGTTGCCTCCCTCATTCAGTAAGGGGCCCACACTATCCTTGACTTTCTTCTTGTTGCTAACATTCCTGAAGAAACGCTTCTTGTTACTCTTAACATCTCTTGCTAGCTGCAACTCCAGGTGTGATTTGGCCTTCCTGATTTCACTCCTGCAAACCCGAGCAATATTTTTATACTCTTCCCTGGTCATTTGTCCAATCTTCCACTTCTTGTAAGCTTCTTTTTTGTATTTAAGAGCAGCAGGGATTTCACTGTTAAGCCAAGCTGATCGCCTGCCATATTTACTATTCTTTCTACACATCAGGATGGTTTGTCCCTGTAACTTCAATAAGGATTCTTTAAAATACAACTCCTTTCCCCCTCATGTTATTGTCCCAGGGGATCTTGCCCATCAGTTCCCTGAGGGAGTCAAAGTCTGCTTTTCTGAAGTCCAGGGTCTGTATTCTGCTGCTCTCCTTTCTTCCTTGTGTTAAGATCCTGAACTCGACCATTTCATGGTCACTGCCTCCCAGATTCCCATCCACTTTTGCTTCCCCTACTAATTCTTCCCGGTTTGTGAGTAGCAGGTCAAGAAGAGCTCTGCCCCTAATTGGTTCCTCCAGCACTTGCACCAGGAAATTGTCCCCTACATTTTCCAAAAACTTCCTGGATTGCCTGTGCACCGCTGTATTGCTCTCCCAGCAGATATCAGGGTGACTGAAGTCTCCCATGAGAACCAGGACCTGCGATCTAGTAACTTCTGCGAGTTGCCGGAAGAAAGCCTCGTCCACCTCATCCCCCTGGTCTGGTGGTCTATAGTAGATTCCCACCACGACATCACCCTTGTTGCTCACACTTCTAAACTTAATCCAGAGACACTCAGGTTTTTCTGCAGTTTCATACTTGAGCTCTGAGCAGTCATACTGCTCTCTTACATACAGTGCAACTCCCCCACCTTTTCTGCCCTTCCTGAACAGGTCTCCTCTTTAGAACTTGTTGGGTAAGCTTTCCTTTCAGAGAGATTTATTTCTACATGTTGGAATATGATATTTTATTGAATTATATGGGTAATCAATATTGCCGAGTCAAAAATTTTAGGGGAAAAAAATCAAACTAAGTAAAACATAAGTTGTTGATAGTGCCCGAAAACCAGTCATAATTTTAAAGTCTGTTTTCAAACTCATCTTAGACTGGTATCAAGCTAATACGTCATGTGAGCATTGAGCCCAGATTCTGTATTTTGCTTTTTTGTTATTTAAAATGTTTGACAAATTTTCCCTTATGTGAGAGAATATAGTGGCTGTTGGGGGGAAAGGGGGGTGACTTTCCGTCATTTAATGTCAGGACACTACATATTTCACCTTTCTAGATGAAGGGACTTTACTTCTGTGAGGAAAAGGGTCAGTTAAGAGAAAAGAGGAGTACATGTCTGGGAAGGAGGATAGCCTTCTGTCAAAGTAAATTATATTCTAAAATAAAACTTTTCCAGGAGAAGTGGCAGACAGGCTATGCAAACAAGGATGACTTGTTATATATTTCTTCAGTTAGCTAAATATTACTGTATGCGTTTAGTGTTACAAAAGCATTTGTTTGTTACCTTTTTTTAAGTTACATCATGAAACTTAAAGCCTGAAACATACTTTATAGATAAAGGCAGGGACAAGGATAATCTAGCAGGATTACTTTGGGGCTGGTGTCCTGTTGCTTAGAAGAGCTGTTCCCAATGTGGTCTGTGAGAGATAAAATGGTCCATTGATAATCAGGTTTCTAGAATAATCAGAAAAGGAGGGGGGGTATAGAATGGGGAAAATCTACTAATAATTAGTAAAAACATAAAGTTAGGTGTTGAAGTCCTTCTCTTAAAATGACATTAGAATGCCTTATGGGCCACTTTCAACCTGTCTGAGTTTTTGGAGTCAACTCTTCGTTCTTTAGTGTAAATTCTGAGCAGTTCCTAGAAAAGCACTTTTATTTGTGTGGTGTTTCTTCTAACGGGGTGGGTTGGTTGGTTGGTTTTTTAGTGTTTCCAGCTTTAAGAAATAGGGAGGGCAAGGCTCTTAGGACTAGGAAAGCAAAGTTCTGCAGCTGGGGTAGTGCCTGATAATCAGGAGAAGTCATTCTTCAGGCCTGACGCTTTCTTGGGGATTGTATTAACAATTTGGAAATTTATAAATCAGTAACTGTGACTCTCTTATTGCAAAAGTTTAACATGTGAGTTTAAAGTGGCAGAAGTATACAAGTATAGTTGTTTAATAATTCACTCCTTAACCCTCTTTGTTATTGTAGTTTGAACATTGACTACACAGGAGTTGAAAGCTTGTGAATATTTTAAAAAACTAAATTTACATTTTAGATTTTGGAGGCACTAAATCTGTCTGGAAAAATGCTGTATAACTAACTACGGCCATGATTGCTGGGAGAAAAGGATTTTCAGATCTCTCTACTGGCAGCTAAGTCTTTAAGTTTGATTGTTCAGCAGGAAAACGTGGTTGTCGCAATTTTCAGGCTGTAGTCTTATTTTTCTCAGATAAATAAAATATTATTGCTGCTTTGATTGTTTAAAGGCAGTTCTCTTCTTTCTGTTTGTTCTGTCTTGGACTATAATGGACGGGTTTCTAATTTATTATTGTTTCTATTATCTCTCTCATTTGATAGCCTTACAGCTGGTTCAGTAAGTAGCTTGTCAGATCATGCATGTTCCAGAGTAAAGGACAGCAGAGTCTGGAAAACAGATGGAATGTTTTATTGTAATATATATGGTCTCTTCTAAGTTTGTCTGCCAAGAAGCCTTGCGTATAGGAAAAACAAGCATCCTAATAAAAGCTGTTCCCTTCCTTCCTCTTATTTGAACAAAGCATTCTTTTTAGAAGCAAAATGATATTGTTGGTGATAATGCAGCAATTTAAAATACGTAGAGTAAAACAGTGCATCACTATGCAACTTGGCCAAAATGAAGAGCTTAAAAAGCCCTCATGGGGAAAAAATATTGACATCTGAAACTGTTTGAGAGCTATTTGTTACAACAAATTAAAGACAGAAAAAGTGATTATCCATATATAGGTAGTTTTATAGGTTTCCCTGTATTTTAAATTAGTGATTTTATTAGTATTTGTGTTGAAGGAATTTTGTCTTCCTCATGTTCCTCTCAATGAGTTACCTGCAGAATGTAATTAGTCCCATGTCTGTAATGAAACAGTGCTGTAATAACAACTTTTAATGCGCTCAATGAATATGCATGGAATGTTCTAAATGGAAAACGAAAAATGTTATTTCATTGTTTGTATCGCCTGTATTTTTCTCTGCTAACAGTTCTTAGCCTCGTCCTAGGCCTATTGAGTTGCCTGTCCATGAAAGTGCCATGCACTAGGAGCAATATATTTTGTAGCAATCACCACCCCTCCTGTGTTTACTGTCTATTTAGTGTCTGTACACGGCTATTGATTGTGAACAGGATTGACTGTGCCATGACAACACTGAATCTCACCGTGGCTAGAACAAAATAGATGTAGAAACTTACTTTCTGTGACTGACTCAGAATGAGAACACTGAAAGTATATGGTTGAAGCACTAACTGATGGTATCCGTGTGCTAAGTCTGTGCCAACCTGATTCTTTTATTGTGGAGAAGTGTGTGTGTGTGTGTGTGTGTGTGTGTGTGAGGGGGGGGGAAGCAGTAATAGTGAAGGGTTTCTGAGGACAAATATTAATCTGAAAATCTTGCTCTTAGCAAAACTCCAAGCTGACAAACACAAATGGTTATGACTTTTGTTGAAATAAGTAGAAAGGTTGGAGACACATTTCTGTAGGAAGAGGAAGTGGGGACATTGTCTATTAAGTGATGGGATTTGTATTGGTACTTCCCATACCCATCTAAAAATAAAGGTAAAGTCGTTGGAATAGACTTCAGTGCAAATATACCAAGAAAAACATATTTACGTATGGGAAATGATCCTTACAGTCATGTGGAATAAGTAATGCTATTTTTGTAGTTCGTATGTGATTATATGAACTAGGCAGTCCTCAGAAAAGTTGAAAAAAAGTACAATATTGGAAATTCAAGTTTTGTGGGGTTTTTTTTTTTTTTTTTTTTTTTTTTTTAAGTTTTTAGAAACCAGTTGGCTTCTAAAGCCTGTTTCTTGATGAAATGATCTCTCTCCCAAAAACACAGTTTAATTGAATGCATCTCAGGATTGTGGATAGGTTCAAAAACAGTTTATTATTTCTCCATTTTAGAACCTTAGCTTTAGCTCTTCAGTATGGCAAAAGGCATTTGTAATTGGCAACACTTTAAAAAGGGAGAAAAGGCTACTTTTTTAAAGCAGGGAATTATAACAGCACAGTCATCTTTTTGATTGTGTTTTCCTTATTACTACTACTTTTTTTTTTCTCTTCCCCTTTTTTAAAGTCAGAACCATTGAGTAATACATCAGTTCTGGTCTAACGATGTTAGTAGGCACATTGAAATTCTCTGATAGTGCCTCCTGTGTAAATGCAAAGTATTATTTTCTTATGGAATATCTATTTTAATTTTGTCTTGTTTGGGCCCCTCCCTAATTTTTTCTCTTTTATAAACCAGTAAATAAAATAAGCCCTTCTCTTTGCTTATGACATACGGGACTGCCGAAGCATGCCGGAGATGGTACTTTTTGCTGAAGAATGCAGGCAACTATTTAAAAAAGCAGTAGGTAAGAAAATCTGCATATAGGAAATGAAGGAGTAAAGACCTCCAGATCTTTTTATTTGCCCTCCATAGTTTTTCAAAAATTGGAAATTTCTCTCATTTGGACCCTTCATTTGCATTCTATATCACCTATGTTTTGGCAGTGCTTAAACCTGCTTCCCCTGGAGTTAAGCTTCTGATACTGAAAGAAATGCGGGTAAGGAAATGTTGAAAGTCCTTATTAGCCGTCTTCAATTAGTGGGTAAGCAAAGTTACTTTTGATTTTCACATGAATAATCTTTATAGAACTGAATTAGCAACTGACTCTAAATCAGTTTTCTAACTGTATCAAAATAGAAATTAAGCAGCTTCTGGATATCAGTATACATTTTATTATATCTACAAGACATACATGTCTTATCCATGCACTGTCAATCATTCTTCATGTAATGAAAACGAGCTTTTCAGCCAATTCTAGATCTCTGATATATAAATGATTTGATAGAATGCCAGACGTTTAAGATTAACTGAAGAACTTTAGTTAATCAGATGACTTCACTGGACACACTTAAAGTATACTTTTTTTCTCTGCTCAGGTTAGTGATCTGATTTCCTTTTTCTGATTTGGCATCTTCTAGTTCAAAATACTCCATTTAATAATAAAAGTGCCTCAGAGTTTTTTCTACAGACACACATTCCAAATGAAATTTTTCCCTGCCAAGACACTGGAGTTACACCGGGGATGAATTTGGCCATAAAATTTACCTGTTTCATTTCAAGAAACAAGAGCAGAAGGAGATACTTCTAGGTTGGAAGGGATCTTTACTGTATTTTCTTCCATGCTTATTATTTTCCTTTTGCTGAATAGATTGATGATAATCCTGTTAACATCTTGGTAAAGACCATTGACTATAACATTGATTCCAAGACCTCTTGGCTTCTCTTATTTCTATAATCTATCAAGAAGTGACATTTTCCACAGAGAGAGTAAACTGCTTATTCTAGTTGGGCCTTTTAGTTGTCAACCCAGTTAAAGGTTTGACACCTGTAGATTTTCATGAAAATTATTTCAGCCAATAAGGATACTCTTACACTTATTTACATAGCACCTTGAATCTTAAAATAGTATACAATTCGTGTACCCAATCCAAACTCCTTTTCAAGGCTGTGAACATGTGGCCTGCGCCTGGACTGTAACATTGAGCCATATCACTTCACAGGCTACTTCTGTCACTGTGGAAATGCAAACACCTGTAGGTTAGAAACAAGGTAGCAGACTTGCAATAAATGTCTTTAGAGAACAAAATGATATCCATTTGAGTCAACTGGAGGAATTAAGGTGATTTCAACAACTGTATGCATTTAAATAAATGCTTAATATATTTTAACAAACATAGATTTGAATTATTTGCTTCTAAGATCTATTGCAGTCAAGGAATATCCCCCTCTGAAAATAACTTTCTGCTTATCTGACCTGTTGCATTTCAAATTACAAGTAGAACCATATGGATACGGTTAGGAACTCGTGCTTTGAGCTTCAACTATCCATTATAAAAGAACTTTAAATAAAAATTAGGACCTAACAAATATTTCTTCCCACTGGAATTTAAATGCATGCCTAATAACTCTGTGTCAACCTATTTTTGATATAGCTGTTTTCAGGAACCTTTCTTTGAATATAGGTTTTTGTGTTCCTCTGATTATTGTTAATGTAGGATGAGTCTGAAGTCCAGGTGTTAATTTGTAGATCTCCTTATGCTTCTTTTACTTACAAGGCATTAATCTTACATAGCAAGGATTCATTTAGGTTTAACGGTGGCTTTAACACAGGGCTTATCAAAAGATATGTCTTCACAACCTTAAAACTTGAATGGAGTAAACTTCATAATAAAGTTTGTAAATGGAAAAGCCTTCAACAAAATTATTTAAGCAGGACAAAAGACATCAAGAAAACATACTTGATCACTTTTCTAACTGTAAAGACTTTTTCAGGACCAGGACAGTCAGGTCTAGTGCTCCTAGCAGTCAGGTCTAGTTGTCAGAGCCAGAGTTAGAAACCAAGCAAGGCTGGTAAAGGCAGACACGGGAGCAATTGCAGATGCAGGCATAAACATTGAGCAGCCCTTCACCTGGTGCTGATACTGAGCTTAAGAGTAGGCTTGGTGATTACTCCTGAGGGCATGTTTTCTATGTCTACATTTTATATGAAGGAAGGGATAGCAGCCTTTCAAATGTAGTTTTCTTAAATCTCAATGACTTGATTTTTCTTGAGTGACTTTCTGGACCTTGGGCTCAGTTGAAGGTCAGAAGATCTCTCTGTTTTCCTTTAGGCTCTGTCTTCTACCAAGTTACAGTATTCAGTTTTTTTCTTCTCTTCTTATAGTCTTAGCATATTATCCAAAGATTACGCAGGCAGAAAAACAAGTGGTAGGAAAACATGAATATGCAAATCCCAGCTATTGATTGTCATAACATTAAACCACAATTTTATTAGCCTTCAGTTAATGCTTTTAATGTTTTATATTTTACATTAAGTACACAATTTTAAACAAAGTTTTACCTATAAGAAACTTTGTTTTTTATGTATATCTTATTATCTCTTCATATTGGCAAGTTCTTGCAGTTCTTGCATATTCTACAGTTCGTTTCATTCTGTTGGCTCTTAGTAACAATATCTCAAATACCGGTTTCTCCTCTGTTTATAATATTAGATCTCTGGAAATTTATTTGACAAGTGGGGAAAAGTCTACCTGGTGTAATTATGTAACTTCATTTCCCGATCCTCAGTTCATTAGCCGACTTGGCTAATAACTATAAAATGTACGAGTTCTATTCACTTTGAAGTTTTAGTAGTGTTTTATTGTTGTTGGCTAAGCTTATGCTGTTAGTATTACACTCCCTTGAGAGAATTATAGTTTACATATTTCTCAACGATCACTAAAGTTTAGTTAGCCACCTTGTATAAATTAAGCATAAGATGTTACCTTTTAATGCTGTCTCAGCATTTACGTCTTATAAAATGTAAAGGAAATTTATGTCCGCAAACATCTTTAAATGACTTTTAATTCACTACTATTAAACAGGCAGGAGAATCAGAATTAAAATTGAAACTCCATTCTTAAAGTACCCATGCAGTGTGGATTCTGTTGTCAGCCCCAGATAGAAAGTATTATAGTTGTTCATTTTCAAAGAAATAGATGTAGATTATCGTGGCAGAATCATTGTCCGAGAGAAGCAGGCTCAGTTATCTTGCTATTTGAAATGAAAAGGGTGTTTCTGGACAATGCTACAACCTAGGAGTCTAGTCATAGAATCTGAGACCATACACCTGTGGGATTGATGGACAGATTCCCTCAGCTGATGGAGCTGTCTTTTGTCCTGGGAGATCTTCAGAGTGCTTCTCCCTGTCCACCAGTGTCATCTGCTTATTTCTTTCATTATAATTCAGCTAGCTGTAATTCATAGAAGTGCTTATTTTTTCCAGGTAGATGGGAAAAGCATAGTCTGTTGCAGAGGAGAGTGATTATATAGCTGTTCGTCACCAATATATAGCTGACATTTGAGTAGCATCTACTGTCTGTTAATGGTTAGACATAAACATTGAACAGGAGAAGGGAAAGGACTAAGCCCTGTTGGATTTAGCAAGTGAAGGCTCTCAATGAGGCAGAGCAGGGGCTCACAGATCCTCTGTACTGTGTTAGGGAGGAATTTTCAAAATTATCTGAAAGCAGATCTCTTGAGGATCCTGAGAGAGGAGGTAGAGGTGACTAGATTTAGATGTGCCATTGTCCCTGCATAACAGCAAAGAGACAAAAAAATATCATATTGCCTCTATATAAATCCATGGTACGCCCACATCTCTAAAAAAAGTATTGGAATTGGGAAAAGGTTCAGAAAAGGGCAACAAAAATTATTACGGGTATGGAACGGCTGCCATATGAGGAAACATTAATAAGACTGGGACTTTTCAGCTTGGAAAAGAGGCGACTCAGAGTGGATATGATAGAGGTATATAAAATCATGACCAGTGTGGAGAAAGTAAATAAGGAAGTGTTATTTACTCCCTCTCATAACACAAGAACTAGAGGCTACCAAATGAAATTAATAGGCAACAGGTTTAAAACAAACAAAAAGAAGCATTTTTTCACACAATGCACAGTCAACATGTGGAACTCCTTGCCAGAGGATGTTGTGAAAGGCCAGGACTATAACAGGGTTCAAAACAGAGCTAGATAAATTCATGGAGGATAGATCCATCAAAGTCTATGAGCCAGGTTGGGCAGGGATGTTGTTCCTAGTCTCTGTTTGCCAGAAGCTGGGAATGGGTGACGGGATGGATCACTTGATGATTACCTGTTCTGTTCATTCCCTCTGGGGCATCTGACATTGGCCACTGTCGGAAGACACGATACTGGGCTAGATGGATCTTTGGTCTGACCCAGTATGGCCGTCCTTATGACTGTCCTCTTATCTTCTCTGTGTCTTTCCTGTGTCATCAACAGAGTGCCCTCAATCTCTGCCTTCAGTCAGAAGGTGGAAAGGAAGTAGTGAATTCAAAATATTAACTAAAATAGCTCTGAAAGTGGAAATAAAAAAAAATGGGATGTGGGGGGAATTTGGTTCCTCCTTTTATGGTATAGTTAGGGTTGAGAGTTGCCCTTAAGAGAAACAGAATGTGATTTTCTCTGCTTTTAATGCTTATGGACAACCATAAATGTGTAATATATCCTCTACCTTCTAACTCCTTGACTTATGTGGCGGATTTAGAAGTTGTAAGAGGGCACTGGATGACTGAGATGCTAACGGAGCAGTAAAGGAAGAGAGGGCTTTTGCTGAGAACAGCTAAACTAATTCTTTCCATCAGTCTTCACTGCAGAGGAATGTGGGGGGATCCTCACACCTGAGCCATTCTTTTTACCTGAAAGATCTGAAGAACTGTCCCAGATTCAAGTGGCAATAGAGGATGTTATGGAATAAATTGATAAATTAAATAGTCATAAATCACCAGGACTAGAAGGTATTCTCCCAAGGATTCTGAAGGAACTCAGATATGAAATTTCAGAACTACTGACTGTGGTATGTAACCTATTGCTTAAATCGGCCTCTGTACTAGATGACTGGAGGTAGCTGAATGTAATTCTAATTTTTTTCACACACCCCTCTCCCCCAAAAGGCCTCCAGAGGTGATCCTGGCAATTACAGGCCAGTAAGCCTATCTTCAGTGCCACACAAATTGGTTGAAACTATAATAAAAAACAAATTTATCAGACACATAGATAAACACAATATGATGGGGAAGGGTCAACATGGCTTTTGTAAAAGGAAATCATGTCTCACCAATCTATTAAAATTCTCTGAGGATATCAGCAAGCATGTGGACAAGGATGATCCATGATATAGTGTAGTTGGCCTTTCAGAAAGCATTCTTGTCCACATGCTTGACACAGTCCCTCACAAAAGGCTCTTAGGCAAACTGAGGAGTCATGGGATAAGAGGGAATGTCCTCTCCTGGATCAGTAGTTTATTAAAAGATTAGAAACAAAGGGTAGGAATAGTCAGTTTCCCCACTGGAGAGAGGTAAATAGTGGGATCCCCAAGGATTTGTACTGGAACCTGTTTCTGTTCAACATAATCATAAATGCTCTTGAAAAGGAGGTGAACAGTGTTGTGGTAAAATTTTCAGATGATACAAGATAGGTAAGTCCAAAGCTGACCAAAAGCTGAAGAGTTACAAAGAGTTACTATACTGGGGGCAACAAAATGGCAGATGAAATTCAGTGTTGATAAGTGTAAAGTAATGCACAATGGAAAAAATAATCCCAACTACATATAAAAATTGATGGGTCTAGATTAGCTGTTACCACTAAAGAAAGAGGTCCTGGAGTCACTGTGGATAGTTCTTTGGAAACATGCTCAATGTGCAAGGCAGTCAAAAAAGCTAACAATGTTGGGAACCATTAAGAAAAAGAGAGAGCTAATAAGACAGACAATATAATGCCACTATATAAATCTATGGTATGCCCACACCTTGAATGCTGCGTGCAGGTCTGGTCACCCTATCTCAGAAAAGGTGTATTAAAACTGGAAGAGGTACAGAGAAGAGTAAAAAAAAAAAAAAGTGATTAAGGGTATGGAACAATTTCCATTTGAGAAGACATGAACAGTCTGTCTTTTTAAGCTTACAATAGAGACAACTAATGGGGAATATAATAGAGGTCCATAAATCCATGAGTGTGTGAAGAGGAAAGTGTTGTTTTCACCCTTCATATGACATAAGAACTAGAGGTCAAACGATAAAATTAATAGGCAGCAGGTTTAAAACAAAAATAAGTAACTCCTTCACACAATGCAGTCAACCCATTGGATATTGTGATGTATAACTGGGTTCAAAAAAGAATTTGATAAGTTCATGGAACACAGATCCATTCATGCCTGTCAGCCAAGATGATCAGGGAGGCAACCCCATGCTCTGTGTGTCCCTAAACCTCCCAACTGCTGGAAGCTGGGGCTGGACAACAGGATAACTCTACATTGCCCTGTTCTGTTCAGTCCCTCTGAAGGATCTGGCACTGGCCATTGTCAGAAGACAGGATGCTGGTCTAGATGGACCATTGATCTGACCCAGTATGGCTATTCTTATGCATTCTTACTCTTCTTAATAGAATTTTTGGTTAATAAATTTCATAAATGTTTCATATACAAATATGAGACATGTTTTTCTTCAGTCTAAACTTATTTCCCTTATCTTTTTCCCTCTTTGTTTTTAATTTGTTCCCCATTGCTCATTGATTCATTCTCTGTCTCGGGAATCTGCCTTTCATTCTGGGAAGGTAGGGTTTGGTGCTCTGCTGTGAAGCAGGAGCATGTTTTCTACAGATGGGTCTTCCAAAATACTTAAACGCAGCTGGCAAACATCAGAATCTGGTTAACATTGCTTTTTGTTTGTTTGGGTTTTCATTTAGCGGGAGGAAGCCCTGCTTGCTCATTTAACAAATGTTCCTACTGCATCAGCAGTTGATTTTAGTGCGGATTCATGTGGCATAAGAATGTAAAGTTAATTACATTAAGGCAATGTTCACATTATTCTCGCTTTCCTGTTTCAGGTTTTTAGCCCGTTCCTTGGTAAAGATGGCAGCCAATAATGCAGTATTGAACAGACTGGAGCAAAAGGGTGCAGAGGCGGATCAAGTCATTGAATACCTCAAACAGCAAGTTGCTCTTCTAAAAGAGAAAGCTAGTAAGAAAGCAATGTCTTAAAGCAAATTTACTAATCAGGAATGAAAGGGAAGGAATGAGAAAGTGCTGTGAAGTTATATTTTTTCTATTCTGGAAGCGATAAAAGGGGATGGCTTCAATGACACAAACAGATTGTGGAAGCCCTGGAGGATAGAAGTGAATTATTCCAAGGAGGGACATGACTCAACACACTTCCATCATTGTGTGTTGCTGTATAGGATTCTCTGAAGCTGTCAGCAAGCTCTCTGCCTGACTCTTCGATGTAAATGTTAGATCACTTTCTGACAACGGAATACTCCATATTGGTAAATATATGCCCCAGCTTGTTTCCAGAAACCAGGATTTATATGATTTGGGTGTGTCCTCAGTAGTCTAATATTTAGCCATATATTCTGTGTATTTTCATGAAACAACTCCATTTCCATTTTTTAGTCTGTCATAGTTACTACAGGGCTTTTCATTCTCAACAGAGCGATACTTTTATACACATTCATTTCAAAGGATGAAGGTGCTCCATCAAGAATATCTACTACTATTTTCAAGCTTTAATCTTAATAGGTTTTTTTTTCCATTTCTCTTCTTTCTACACTGTATTTGGAAACGGCATTTTTTAGTCTTGTATAAGCATTTTCTGCTTATGAGCCAAACCATTCTTTTCATTCATGGCTTTGATAAATTTAGCGAACACTTGACAGCTGTCAAAAATTTACTTCTATTGTATTGATAATGAAATAGTCTCATTCATCTCTTAAATCTTTCCCAAAACTTAGTGTCTAGTCATAGAATCATAGAATATCAGGGTTGGAAGGGACCTCAGGAGATCATCTAATCCAACCCTCTGCTCAAAGCAGGACCAGTCCCCAACTAAATCATCCCAGCCAAAGCTTTGTCAAGCCTGACCTTAAAAACTTCAAAGGAAGGAGATTCCACCACCTCCCTAGGTAACGCATTCCAGTGCTTCACCACCCTCCTAGTGAAAAAGTTTTTCCTAATCAGTATCAGAGGGCCAAAGACTCCTCTTTTGCCTTGTCTTCTTTACAAAGCAAAGTCTTAATACATACCTCCATAATTTTTAATACATTTTTAAGATATATCAACTTCAGTGCTGCCCTTCATAGTTCATTGTACACTGTCCTGATACTTATCATAGAAGAAATATCACTCCATAGATGGGAATCTTTTCTCTTACATTCATTCATCACCGTCTGTTTTGTTAACCAAAAAAAATTAGATATGTGTGCATAGGCATTATTGCAGCACATTGGTTTAAGTTAGTCTGTCATAATCCTGTATATGACATTCCCAGAATTTCTGCTTTGGTAGATGGACTGACATTTCTTCCTGAATGCCTCACCACCCGCTGAAACATAACATGCCCAAAACTCAACTTCTTATCTTTCCTCCCAAGTCCTGCCCTCTCTTCCATTCTCTGTCATTCTGTACAGTAGCATAATTCTCCCTAGCACTCAGGTCCATAAAGTGAGGGCTGTCTTTGACTTCTTTCCTCTCCTACTTACTGCAGTCAGATCATATTAAATCCTGCCTCTTTTTTCTCTATTACACTTCACTTCAAAAATCCATGCCACTAAAACTTTTCCCAAGTTCTTATCAGATCACGTCTCGATTACCATAACCACTTCATCAACCCTCACACATACATTTCCAGTCCATACAAAATACAGCTACTTAATTCATCTTCCTTACCCATGTCTCTGACAGTGTCACCTCCCCACTTGCTTTGAATCTCTCCACTGGCTCCCTGCTTTCCAGTATTAAATTCAAATTTCTTGGTCTCTTTAATTATTCACTCTTGTCTCTTATTGCATCGTCCTCTTCCCTTTCCTCCTCCTCTCCCCCAACCCTCATTCTCCTCCTACTGCCCGGTCTCCACTCTATAAGTAAAGAGAAAAATGGGCAGTCAAGACTCTCTTAAAACATTTTTCATGTTTTCTTCTGTCACTCCTTTTGCATGGGATGCCACCCTGAACTGTTTTGCTAGTTGTCATCTTCAGAACCCTCCTCACTTCTGCTATGACACCTACCAAAAATCAGACAACTCATAATGATTGCTCGGTTGTAAGAAAAAATTCAGTAACCCCAAAACAGAATTTCAAATACTTAATTGTATGTTCTGAATCATTTAATTGCATGAATTTACTGTTACCCATGTCCTCATTCTCTCCTTGTTTGTCATGCTTACTCTTGTCGTCTTTTCCTTACTATATTTTTGCAGGGTCCCAAACCTGATTGGGGCCTTTAGGCCCTACCACAATCCAAATAGAAATATTGTGTTTGCCACCTTTTTGATAGTATTATAGTTTAGAATTCAGACTGCTAACATTTTTAATGAATGCATGTGGACCTTACATCTTCTGAATTCCTAAAGAGTTCCTCTTGGCATGTAATTTAAATGTTTTGCTTATAAATTTAAAGTGATCACACTTTTCAACACACATTCTGCATAGCCCAAAGGTAATGCCACAACATCTTATACTGAAACATTTTGTCATCTTTCTTATACCCCCAGCTTTTTTCTTTAGTCAGAAACAAGGGGGCTCTAAAGATTAAAACGTTGAGCCATTATTGCCAGTCTTTTTTTCCCTCAAAACAATTTATAACCATATCAGCATTGTTTCAGTTAGTTAAACAAAATTACAAGATACATTTTTAAAATACAAAGAATGAATCAAATACCATTCGCTCTCAAGTTTAATCCCAATGTTACCCCACATCAACCATTCAACAAAATAGAAAGTATTATTAAAAGCTAGTGCCAAATTTAATCTGTGAATCAAGTCCATTTGTATTTATTTATTATCTTTTCTATTATGCTAATTTATGTAATATCTTGAATGCCTCACAATTATTAAAAAGAATAGAATAAGTCTCTCAGCATCACCGTTTCAGAATAGAGAAATGGAGGCACAGAGTTGAGTGACTTGCTGAAGGTCACCCAGGAAGCCTGTGGGCACACTGGGAATAGAACCTTTTTTCCATTGTTTAAATAAGACTGTCCTTACTTTCACAGCAGGCAACCTCATTGTACATTCTGTATTTAGTTTGCCAACTTCAGTGGGGTTTTTTATTGTATATCAGGACAGAAATCTGGGTGTTTACAAATATAGGTTATTTTGTTGAACCTCATATAGTTGACTACAAAGTTATAGATTCAGTTTGCTGCCACCGGAGGAATTTGAGAGGGGAACAAAAAGTAGCTTGATTATGATTTAGATGTAAATCCATTAGGAAGGCATGAAAGTTGATATTTGAGAAACCACTGTCAATGTTCATTAACATGTGTGATCTCTTCTAATGATAACTTTGAATTATTTTTAAAATATTTCCTTTATTTGCTTTTAATATGTAACAGTTTTAACTATTTTTGTTCAGATAAGTGACATTCAGCACTTAGCAAATGGATGCGTAATGACTGGAGCCTGTAGTTTCTAATGTAAATTGTGTCAACTCTAGTCCTGCAGGCATCTCTCCGAGAAGAGAAGAAGCTTCGTGTAGAAAATGCTAAACTGAAGAAAGAAATTGAGGGACTGAAACAGGAGCTGATCCAAGCAGAAATTCAGAATGGAGGTGAGAGAGAAAGGAAGAAGAACTATATCTTCACATGTGTGGGCATAGATCCTGTCACCATCTTTGACTGCTGTTTTGATCACTTGTTTAATACTTCCTGATTCATATTCTTGTAGTCACACCCATGGCATATTTTTTGGCTGCTTTGGTGACACTTTGGAATACCATACCTCTTGGTGGTTAACCACCTCTGTAATTTAAGTTCTCTTGTAAGTTGCAGAAGTGACAATTACATATGAAAAGTTTAGTTATGGTTGGGACCGTGCCTTTCTAAATGTCTGTACAGTGCCTGGCATAATAGGGACCTAAATTTGACTGAGGTTTCTGGGTGCTCTTACAATACACTGGAAGATGTTTGGTGACGAATGCGTTTGAAACTCTGTGTACCTCATTTAGGTACCTCATCTGGAACTGAGCTCCTTTGAAGACCTAGCCACAGTTGAGGGTACTGAGCACTCTGGGAAAGCTGCGCCTAAATGACTTACCAAGGTGGTCCAAGGATTTTGTGGTGGAACTGAGATTAGAACATAGCTTTTCTGAGTCTCAGCCCTGTGGCTTAACAACAAAGACTTTGTTATACCACTGTTCCTCCTCTGTCATTGTCCCACAGTCTGGGTCTATCTTTTTAAGCCTGGGGCTGATATAGTCCTCACCCTTATTATGCAATTTTACTTTTGAGAGAAAAGGAACAAAAAGAGGAAGCTGCAGTGTTCCAAATACAGCATGAGGGTTTCATTTTCTGCAAACAAATGTTCTTGAAGAATATATCAAAAAACAAAACAAAAAAAAAACATTTTTAGTCTATTTGTTTCACACTTCTAGTACTGGAAACCAGATAAGACAATATCCAGTGAAGCATGATCTTACTGCTTCCCATTACTGACTTGTTCAGGTGTTAAATCAGCATGTGCAGTCTTCAAAAGAACCACCACTTCATAAATGCAGAGGTTCAACCTCCTCCTTTCACATGACTTAATCCCTTTAATATGCTAGACTATCCATGAGTCTGTTTTTTTCCCCCAGTGGCCGAGAACCTGCAATAGTTCACCTTAGTATTCTTTTCAGATGTGGGATAAGCAGGTATGGGTAAGAGGTGTCTACTGATATTTCACAGAAGTATTTTACAGAAAAATATTCCCTATTACACATAAGGGACAAGCCTCTATGTATACAAAGTTTTCAGGTTGCAATTGTAGTGTATAAAAAGGATAGAGAATTAATATCCTGTTTAACAAATGTTTTGGATAGACTTTACTTCTTCATTTAGGCAATTTATGTGGATGGAGAGCAGAACTAAATGTAAGGCCTTTTTCTACTGAACAGAAGAATGTTTTATGAGTCTATTATGTATTCACACTACAAGGAACATATAAACCAGCATATGGAATGAGGCATCTTTTAAGAATGGGAGGAACAAGAAGCCTTTCCTGAACTGGTGACCAAAGGGCAAGTTTAACTGTTGGCTGCTTAGCCTGACAACAGTCCAAAGCAGAATAATGGAAAAGCTGATATGGGATCCAGATGATAAAGAATTAAAGGATATTTATGCTAGGCTTGGATATATAAACAGGGAGTAGTAGGTTAAAGTAGGAAGATGATTTTACATCTGTATATGACATTGGTGAGACCAGTATTGGAATACTACATGCTTTTCAAAATGTGGACACCAGAACTGTAAGTTGAAAAACTGGAGTTCATGCAGACAAGAGCCACAAAAATGATTTGAGGTCTGGAAAAAAGGCCTTACAGTAAAAGACTTAAAGAGATCAATCTGTTCATTTTATTGAAAAGAAGATTGAGAAGTGACTTGATTACATTGCATAAGAGCCTTCATGGGGATAAAATACTGAGTACTAAAGGATTCTTTCTCTTTACAGAGGAAGGCATAACAAGAACCAATATCTGGAAGTTTAAGCCAGACATATTTAAAGAAATAAGGCACAATTTTTTAAGTGTGGATGATTAACCACTTGGAACTAATACCAGGGGAAGTGGTGAATTCTCCATCTCCTGATGTCTTCCAATCAAGACTGGATGCCTTTTTTAAAGTTTATGCATTAGCCCAGGGGTGGCCAACCTTTGGCTCCGGAGCCACATGCGGCTCTTCAGAAGTTAACATGCGGCTCCTTGTCTAGGCACCGACTCCGGGGCTGGAGCTACAGGCGCCAACTGCTGGGGGGTGCTCACAGCTCAACTCTGGCTCTGCCCCAGGCCCTGCCCCCACTCCACCTCTTCCCTGAGCCTGCAGTGCCTTCGCTCCTACCCTTTGTCCCCCACCCCCACACTCCCGAGCCTCCTGCATGCCAGGAAACAGCTAATTGGGAGCTGCGGGGAGGGAGGAGGAGGCGGTGCTGATCGGCTGGGCTGCCGGTGGGCTAGAGTCGCTGGGAGCAGGGTAGGGGAGCTGATGGGGGGCTGCTGACGTATTACTGTGGCTCTTTGGCAATGTATGTTGGTAGATTCTGGCTCCTTCTCAGACTCAGGTTGGCCACCCCTGCTTTAGCAAAACACAAGATATTGGGCTCAGTACATGGGTAACTGGGTGAACTTTAATGTCCTGTGATATACAGGAGATCTGACTAGACAACCTAATGGTCTCTCTTGGCTTAGAGTCTATGAATCTAAGGAACTGATCAACAGAATGGCTTGTGATGTCTTCTCCAAGTAAAGACCAAGGGATCTTTAACCCTTTCCTTTCATCTTGGAAGCGCATGAATAGTTCATGTGCTTCCATTACCTTTTTGTGGAATGTGCAGTGAGTACTTAGAGGACCTGTCATAAATATAAAGGGAAGGGTAAACCCCTTTGAAATCCCTCCTGGCCAGGGGAAAGCTCCTCTCACCTGTAAAGGGTTAAGAAGCTAAAGGTAACCTCGCTGGCACGTGACCAAAATGACCAATGAGGAGACAAGATACTTTCAAAAGCTGGGAGAAGGGAGAGAAACAAAGGGTCTGTGTGTCTGCCAAGCTCTGCGATACAACCGCATTTGCTCCAACCCCTCAGACAGAGACAAACACCTACAAGATCTCTGTCAAGCTTTCTTACAACTACAGTACCCACCTGCGGAAGTAAAGAAACAGATTGATAGAGCCAGAAGAGTTCCCAGAAGTTACCTACTACAGGACAGGCCTAACAAAGAAAATAACAGAATGCCACTAGCCGTCACCTTCAGCCCCCAACTAAAACCCCTCCAACGCATTATTAAGGATCTACAACCTATCCTAAAGGATGACCCAACACTCTCACAAATCTTGGGAGACAGGCCAGTCCTTGCCTACAGACAGCCCCGCAACCTGAAGCAAATACTCACCAACAACCACATACCACACAACAGAACCACTAACCCAGGAACTTATCCTTGCAACAAAGCCCGTTGCCAACTGTGCCCACATATCTATTCAGGGGACACCATCACAGGGCCTAATAACATCAGTCACACTATCAGAGGCTCGTTCACCTGCACATCCACCAATGTGATATATGCCATCATGTGCCAGGAATGCCCCTCTGCCATGTACATTGGTCAAACTGGACAGTCTCTACGTAAAAGAATAAATGGACACAAATCAGATGTCAAGAATTATAACATTCATAAACCAGTCGGAGAACACTTCAATCTCTCTGGTCACGCAATCACAGACATGAAGGTCGCTATCTTAAAACAAAAAAACTTCAAATCCAGACTCCAGCGAGAAACTGCTGAATTGGAATTCATTTGCAAATTGGATACTATTAATTTAGGCTTAAATAGAGACTGGGAGTGGCTAAGTCATTATGCAAGGTAGCCTATTTCCCCTTGTTTTTTCCTGCCCCCTCCCGCCCCCAGACGTTCTGGTTTAACTTGGATTTAAACTTGGAGAGTGGTCAGTTTGGATGAGCTTTTGCCAGCAGGAGAGTGAGTTTGTGTGTGTGTGTGTGTCCCTGGGGAAAAAAAAAAAAGCGGGGTGGGGGGGTGAGAAGGCCCACCTTGATTACCATGCACATTGTAGGGAGAGTGGTCACTTTGGATGAGCTATTACCAGCAGGAGAGTGAGTTTGTGTGTGTGTTTTTTGGAGGGGGGTGAGGGGGTGAGAGAACCTGGATTTATGCAGGAAATGGCCCACCTTGATTATCATACACATTGTGTAGAGAGTTGTCACTTTGGATGGGCTATTACCAGCAGGAGAGTGAATTTGTGTGTGGGGGGGTGGAGGGTGAGAAAACCTGGATTTGTGCTGGAAATGGCCCAACTTGATGATCACTTTAGATAAGCTATTACCAGCAGGACAGTGGGGTGGGAGGAGGTATTGTTTCATATTCTCTGTGTGTATATAAAGTCTGCTGCAGTTTCCACGATATGCATCCGATGAAGTGAGCTGTAGCTCACGAAAGCTCATGCTCAAATAAATTGGTTAGTCTCTAAGGTGCCACAAGTACTCCTTTTCTTTTTGTCTATATGCTGGGTTTCTGCCGGGGATAGACCAGGAATGGAGTCTTAGAACTTTTAGTAAGTAATCTAGCTAGGTATGTGTTAGATTATGATTTCTTTAAATGGCTGAGAAAAGAATTGTGCTGAATAGAATAACTATTTCTGTCTGTGTATCTTTTTTGTAACTTAAGGTTTTGCCTAGAGGGGTTCTCTATGTTTTTGAATCTAATTACCCTGTAAGATATCTACCATCCTGATTTTACAGGGGGGATTTCTTTATTTCTATTTACTTCTATTTTTATTAAAAGTCTTCTTGTAAGAAACTGAATGCTTTTTCATTGTTCTCAGATCCAAGGGTTTGGGTCTGTGGTCACCTATGCAAATTGGTGAGGCTTTTTATCCAACATTTCCCAGGAAAGCGGGGGGTGCAAGTGTTGGGAGGATTGTTCATTGTTCTTAAGATCCAAGGGTCTGGGTCTGTAGTCACCTAGGCAAATTGGTGAGGCTTTTTACCAAACCTTGCCCAGGAAGTGGGATGCAAGGTTTTGGGAAGTATTTTGGGGGGAAAGACGCGTCCAAACAGCTCTTCCCCAGTAACCAGTATTAGTTTGGTGGTGGTAGCGGTCAATCCAAGGACAACGGGTGGAATATTTTGTACCTTGGGGAAGTTTTGACCTAAGCTGGTAAAGATAAACTTAGGAGGTTTTTCATGCAGGTCCCCACATCTGTACCCTAGAGTTCAGAGTGGGGGAGGAACCTTGACAGGACCACCTGCTGTTACGTGTGAAAATAACATCTCATTTACTATTGATGTTTGTAGGATGAAGTACCCCTGTCTCATTGTCTGGATAACAGGCTTACAAATTGTAGTGGTCCTGTGATGAAAGCAGCTTTAATTTGTTGGCTGTCAGCATATTTCACTTTGCCAAACAAATATTGCAAGTAACCAATCTGAGAATAACTTATCAGAAAGGTTAAGATTCTGTCATGGTATTTTTAGTAAAAATTAGGGTCGGGTCTCAGACAATCAACAAAAATTCATGGACCCCCACAATCTGTCCCTGACTTTTACTAAAACTTTTACTATCCTGCGGGGGAAGGGCAACAAACAGCGCGCTGTCTGGGGCTGACTGCCCCGACTCAATCCCAGCTGCCGTTCGGGTGGGCCCCCAGGGGTGGGCTGCCAGCCCCTGCAGCAGTGGCTAACTGCTGCTGCTCTAGCCCCAGAGGGATGACCTAACCCCAGCCACTGCTTCAGTTCTTGAGCCGCAGCTGACAGCTGCTCCAGCCCTGCCCTACAAGAAGTCAGAGAGGTCCTGCAGAGTCACAGAATCTGTGACCTCCGTGACAGAATCATATCCTACTTATCAGCAAGTGTTGCTAATATGAAACTAATATTGCTAAGATTTGAAAGAAAACTGTACTGTACTTTATTCATGACCACATATCTTACTACTGCTGTAGTTACCACGCACTTCCTGTAACACATGCTTCAAATAAGTTTAATTATCCTCTGCTTTACAATATGCAAAATTTTCTGCACAACATACTTCATTATTATAACAGTGGGTCATCTCATTTTATGCCACCATTCCCTCCATTTGTGGCCTGTCTTAAGGTACAAATCACTGCCTGTCTAAAAGATAAAAGGTTTCCAGAGATAGTCAGTGCTTGTTTCTCAAAATTAACAATCGAATATAAACTATGGTTGCATTTAAATAAAGCAATGTTTATATGGGAGGGGGAGAACAGAATAAAGGTTTTTCTTAATTCTTGTCTAAGAAAGGCTGCTCAAACCTCATTAGAACAGCTGAGATGTCTTAGTTGCAAAGGCCAAAATTTGGTAACAGTAACTTTACATATCACATTACGTGTGATCTCCTTTCATTTTTTCTGTCTCCCCAGTTAAATTTTTCTTCTTCTCAGACTCTCTCCTGTATCTCCAACATACATCCTTTGGGGCTTGTTAGAAGTTTCTTCTTCCAGCTCTCCGTCACTGGGTGCTCTTCCTACATAGAAACCTCTAGTCTGTTTCCTCAAAGTGTAATAACAAATGTATGTGGTTAAAAATATGACTTACCGAATATATTATTTATTTATTAAGCACAGTGCAACCAGTGCTGTACAAAACACAAAATAAAGACAGCCCTTGCCTAAGAAGATTACCTTCTAAAAAACAGACATGGAGAGGATTGGACATGTTAGTCTTCATGTAACATTTGGGAATGTCTTAAATTGTCACATTGGTACTTACCACATATCTGTGGAGAAATGTTTTTGATGCCCCAGAACGATTTTTTTTTAGTTGACTGAAACAATGATTGTTTAAATTCTCTCTTAGGCTCACAGTCCTGTACTCACTTAAACCCCAAGATCATGTCTTTATCTCTCCAGTTCTCCCCCACCTCAAAAATGGTTTCTGGGTTCACATTTTTTCTGTATGTAAAAAAGTGTTTTTGCAATCTCAATCAATCATGTATCATTTTAGCAAAAAAAACCAACCCTGTGATGGTAATAGTCTCCATTATATTTTGCCTCCTACAACTTTTATATTCTTCATAACAACATTTTAAAATTATAATTATGCTATAACTGCTTTTCAAATTATTTTTGTCTCCTGGTGATTTAAGCCTCGATTCTCTAAAGATTTACATTTGTGCTTAATTTTATGCACATGAGTAGCCTCATTAAAGCTAATGGAAGTAGTCACATACATAAAGTTGAGCATAGGCATAAATTTTTGCCGGGGCCTTTGCTTCTCATTTTCTCTTTGAGTATGTGTTTACACAAAGTTGTGTTTTGCTTTTAAGAGTATACTTAAACCTCAGATTAAATGGAGATGGGGGAGGGAAGGAACAGGTAGGCATAGGATTGATGGACTCACCTCTCTTGCTTTTTCTTTTTCTTGTGTATTTTTAAAGTTATCCATTTTCTTTGAGGAAAAAATATTAGGTTTCCCAATATAAAAACAATAATACAGCTATTTAATCAGAATAAATTTTGTTGTAGGTTTGTATGGTGTGTGAGGTCTGCTTAGTAAAGTGACATAGTTGGATATTTGAAATATTGTTTATTTTATTTTCTGAAGCACTCATTTCCTATGTTGTTTTCCTTTAAATTTTCTTTGTATTTCAGATAAAATGCCCTGATTTCAATTATAGTTTTAAGGAACTTAAATAGCATTTTAACTTCCATCATGTTTAATTTTAGTGAAACATATCCCAGTTCCATCCAGTGGAACCATTTCTACAGCTTCATTTTCGGAAGACTTACCACAGCCTATACCTGTCACATCCTATCCTTCTGGTCCCAAAGACCAAATTAAAGGTGGAAGTGAAGAAAAGAAAAAAAAGGAGAAAGCAGAAAAAAAAGGTATTTCCATTTTTTGAATCCCTTAGGCATCTACAACAGTTAGTTTGCAGACTTGCTGTTTAGATTTTTATTGGAGAGGATAGAAAAGAGCAATCAATAGAGCTACAGTAGGAAAAGTCATACACATTAACTCTTAAACTCCTGGAGAAAGGAAGTATTTACAACTAATGAAAAAAAATAATCAAATAGGTTTGGGGCACTTAAATTTTAAGTTGGATATTGGGCAGATTTGTGTCAGTGTGGCTGAACTGTAGGTTGTCTTCCCTTTCAAAATAATAAATAAAATGCTGAAATTTTGAGGTAGTTGTGTGCAACACAGCACATGAAATTAAATAACTCTGAGGTTCATAGTTCAATTTTGATTCTACCATTGATACCATGCAAGCAACAGCCCATAAACTAGCTTAGAGAATTTACTTAATAAAAAGTAGTAATGTGATATAACATGAAAGGGTAGAACCCAATGTAGTTTGACTGTTTCTTCTGCTTCTTTTCGGAAAACTCTCTTAGCGAATGAGCTTCAACATCCTATTTAAATTCATCCCTATCAACACTAGTGGTATTATTGTTTGGGTAGGGGGGAGTACATTGAAATCAGCTAGGCAAATAACATTCCTGGAAATTAACACCGTGTGTTGGGACTTTAAATATTATACCCAAATATATTTGACTCAATTTGATATTTATTAGCTGCCTGTAGTAACCTTCATGTAAGAGTATTTAATGAAGATAATAATTTAAGAAAGAGGAAAAAATATAATTATAAAATACTGATTACATTTCCACAAAGGTCTGTTTAGCAACTCAGTGCATGATTAGGAAGGGTCAGTTTATGAATAGTACAATTCACTATTGATGGAAATGAATTTATTTCTGGACCTTCTTCAGAATTTGGACATCCCTATGGCAGTAAAGGGACCGAAAGGTGGGTATAATCATTTTCCTTGTCTTCAGTATGCAACCACTTTTGTCGCAGACTAGGATATCACTGGGATTCATAAAATTTGAAGCAGAGACCAGATGGCATCTCTAAAGCAATAAAGTGATGCACAATTTAGATCATCTTTTGCTGGGATCTAGTGATTACGGGTTTAATAAAGAATTGGTTTGTAAAAGTAAACATATATTTAACTTTTGTATCACTTTTTCCCCCCTTGTCTTGGTCAGCTGTTTAACAGTATGACAGTAATTTGGAAGGGAAGAAATTTAATTTGATTATCTTTGAAACATACTATTGTAATATCTTAAGAGACAAGGGATATATCTAGGGGCTTATGTATCACTGTGATGGGCATTTACTCAACTTGCAAACCAGCTAGTGTGCAGCATCACGCCATCAAAATGTGTGACAAATGACTGAAATATGTAACACCTGTTTGCTTCTCCCACGATTCTCAATTTTTCTCCCAAGTTGTTCCCCTCTTTGTTTTTTCTCTGTTTGCTCCCATGTTCCCCTTTGCCTCCTCGCTTGCAAACCTCTTGTCTTCTGTGGGTCTGTGGCTTGCGGTGGTGGTAACAACAGCTCTGGGCTGAATATGGTAGCATCAGCAGGAGGCTCGCATCTGCTTCCTGGAAAAACAGAAAAGGAGTGAGTGTGGCCTGTGCACATGTATATACAGAGATATGCACAGAACCTCTTCTTCCTTTTTTCCTGCTGACAAGCACTACTCTGGCTGTGGCCAAGGGCGACCTGAGAAGATGGAAATGTGGGACAGGGAACCAGAATTGGCTCCAAAGTTCATTGTACTGTGAAATGCAACAGTTCAGAGGTCAGGTGATGAGTATGATGTAAATACATAGGATGTGGGAGGCAACGCTGTCATGTCGTCATAATTTGTTGGAAATTATTCTATGTGCTCTCTTATAATGAGCTACTAAATAACCTTATTTACAGTTACTTTTTTGGTGGGCAGAAGGTGGTCATGATTAGAACTCCCGATTCCAGTTCCTTACTCAGAAAGTTGTATGAATGTATATGTTTCTGAAGATGAGCTGTTGCCTAATGTATAACTATGTTCTTTTTTTATGTTATCTTTGAAAGTTGCCACTTTGTACAGGCACGGTCCAGTACTGGAACATTTATAAACCAAAATTTATAGACAGTTATTTACTGAAATTACCAGTGAAAAGAAAGATGCTTCACTGTCCCTTTTTTCCTTCCTGAAGATGATGTTTCATCTTTTGATTTTACATATCATGGTAGTAATGACAGGAAAGATCCAGCTTCTTTAGATGAAAAAATTAGCATCTGGAATACACATGTCTTAATTAAGATGCTACTCCCATGGATTGTAATTCAGTAAACCAAATGTGAACGTCTCATCTTCAAACCAGCATACGTGTTCTTATGTAGGAAATCATTTATTACAGCCCTGAGAGTTTACAAAATGGGAGTTGTTAATTTAAAAAAGAGAAGAATATCTGTATGAGTCCTAATATGAACCAATTCTTAAATCAATATGAGTAACAGCTATGAATCAATTGAAACTTAAGATGCCTTTTTGATAATTTCCCATCAAACACACACATTAATTCTTCCTTCTGAATATGACAAACATTTGGGCAGGTCAGCAATTCAGATTTTTTTAAGATAAAGGATGCAATACCTTAAACCAGCTTTCCAGCAATAATTTGATGAGAAGTGATTAAAATATCTTTGTATTGGTGCAAGAGAAATATCAATTTATTTTATCAATATACAACATTCTTGGAGGCTTTTTAAGGCCAAGAAGACTATAGGGATCTTGCATCACTTTTTTATTAGGTATCATACTTGGTGTCCATTTTGCTGGTGAATTACTAGTACTAAGTGTGCTGCTGCTGCTGTGACTGTTTGCAGATCATACATAACACTGTGTGTTTTCATACAAAATAGCCATATTTAAAATCAAGATGACTTTTAACTTAAAAAAGAAAATAAACAGTAGTTTTGTTCGTAATGTTAAGTTTTAATATTTATGGGAAATAGTTACCAGTGACTGTAGTTTAGGTCTAAGAATGACATGATTTGAAATAATGCGTGCAGGTAAGAAGTTACATCTTTCCTTTGTTTTCCTCTTTCAGAACACAGGTATCCAGTGGTGATACTAAATGAACTGAAGTACTGTACTTATACCTCACACTGAGATTGTAGTTTCTCTTGTCCATACAAATTGGTTTATATGTATAAATCTTAGGAAGTTATTACTGCATCTAATTAAACTCACTACTACAGGAGAGAAGAGGGAGAAGAAGCAGCAGCCGCCAGCAGCTGGGAGTGATGGCTCTAGACTGATGGATGTTTCTCGTCTGGACCTTCGTGTCGGTTGTATCATCACTGCAAAAAATCACCCTGATGCGGATTCTCTGTATGTCGAGGAGGTGGATGTTGGAGAAACAAACCCAAGAACTGTTGTTAGTGGCTTAGTGAAGCATGTGCCTCTTGAACAGGTACAAATGAAATTACTTTTACACAGTATTTGGCTGTGTAATGTATACTGTCTTAGTCCCAAAGAATGCTGGCTAATGCTAATTCTGTTCAAGTGACTCCTGGTTTATAGGAAAGACATGTTCTTCATCAGCGATCTTAATCTTTTATTTTGTTTATTAAAAATAATATTTTAACTATGGAAGGACAGATTTTAAACTAGATGACAAGCTGTACTTGTGCATCTGTAAATACTCTTTCTGTTACAAAGTTTCTCGCTTTTAAAGGAGGTCAGAGTCTCATTGAAAATTTTTGAAAGGAAATTTTGATATTTCACTCAGGCGGCCGGTGTAGGGTAATAATATAGATGGGCACGTAATGCTGTAAGTAAATGATTCAGGATTGATGGATCCCTTCCAACTCTTAACTTTTATGAATCTGTGATGATTATTTTTTTCCATATTTTTCACTTATTTTTATTCCTTATTTTGTTTAAATTATCATATCGGTGTTTAAAATGCAAATTTATTCTAAATATAAATGTGTTAATGAGATTAAAATTTCTAGATTCATATGTCTTATTTTGCTTCCATAAAATAATTTGTGTGTTTATAAGCAATTTTATTAGAAAAATGCTGACCTTTTTGATTTTTCAGATATTTTTATGTGATCACATAGACTTTTGGTCATATACTGATGTTTATTTTAGTCTTTGGATCTAAAGCTGCTTAATTATTATCATATGGTTCCTACTAGGGAGAGGTCCAAGCTTTAAAGCCTGTGTCCAAATCTGAACTTTTTTTAACCTTGAGGTGTTGTAGAGGGATAGTTTGAATTCCAGCTTCTGGATTTGTCTGTTATAGAGATATTGGTCACCAATTTCCCAACTTCACAAGATTTCCTGAGTGTTGGATCTGAGGTTTTGTCTTGGGCCATCGAAACTATATGCCAGACACACTGACATTTAAAATAATTAGATCTCTTTCCAGAACTCACTTTTTATATTAGAATTGGAACATCCAGCAAACACTTAAAAAAGGAATATTTTAAAGTTATTTAAAGTAAAAGCAAATTTTATGGTAATGCTCCCTGTCCGATAATTCTGTTTCTAATGTTGTAGTGAAGAAGTAATGTGTTTTTTAAAAGTCTACACAAAGATATTTTCAAATTCTTCTGTCACACCTGTAACATTCCAAGTTTCATTTAAGTGTAAGCTGCATAAACAGCACACATGTTTAAAAAGTGTGTGTTAGGCATCTTGTAGCCCTGAGATGTTAACTGGAATGAGAGCACATAAAACAATCATCTTCTTGTGTGTATCCAGAAAATGTTTAGTTTTGTTAAAGTCTTCATGCCCATTCTTTAAAGTTCCTCTGAATCATAATCACATGTGGTACAATATAAGAAAATAATATAATGAGAAACATTTGGAAAAGTAGAGTCTTAGCCAGTCAGAAAAGGATGCTAGTTTGACTTTACTGGAAACATTAATGGAAGAAAACCATCTGGATATTGAAGTTTACAAGTGTGTACATCCTTTTCTAACCTGTACCATTGTACCTAGAAACATTATTCATGAACTCTTCAGAATATAAATAATATTAAAGCTCTCTGGTCACTCACCACAGCCACTCAGGGGGTGTATGAAGAAGGTAATTCAAAACCCTTCCCCTTTCCATTTTGTTTCAATCTAAATTTGGCTATATGCATTTACAACATACTTCCATTTGTTTCTGCACTTCAGTGTTAAAGGCTATATACTGTCTGTCCCAGGATTGTTTTTGTAATCAGTCAAAACCAAGTATGAATAAAGAGCACAATACTATTGCAATGTCCCTTTTATTCTGTACATTGGTCTATCTCGACCAATGCAGCATTCAGGACCAGGCTAGCTCAGATATTTGCATTTCAAATATTTAAATAGAACCACTGACATTTTACATCATCATATGTTTCTGGAGATTTACTTTCATAACAATAGCTTAAAATATACAACTATCATCTGCAAAATGTACTGTATGTACCCAGTAGATATATAATATCAAGAATATATTTAAATTGTCTATTTTCCATTATTCCTTCTTGTTTTCAGGGATTTGTATCTTAATGCTAAGAAAAATTTCTTTTTGTTAAATTTTCTGACTAAATATTCAGAATTTTGCACATGTGTAAATTTTATTAAATTCAAAAGGAGTCGTGGTCTTGCTTTAAAAAGTTATGCATTAATATGCAGCAATCTCAATCTGAGAACAATTTTTTGTGGAATAGGGCGAATTTGAAGACATTTTTGTTTTGTTTAAAAAAGTTTTGCTTCAGTTTTATTCAACTTAAAAATTAATTTTTCTAGGGCAAAATAGTCTCTAATGGGGTCTGGTTGCAGTACTTACTCTCATTATTATTTATTAATTAAGAAAAACAGAAGTGTTTATTGTTTTAAATGACCAAGTTGGTGTGTGCAGTACATACAGCCATTTTCATTTGCTCAAAAAATTTCTATTATCTTTGGTATTTGGGCTGAATGGGAACATACGGCACAGCTGTAATCTGTATCCTGAAATTTAAATCACCCAAACATTTTTATATAATTACATATTTTATATAGTAACTTTAGTTTGTAGAAGTGGGTTTTTTTGTTTTGTTTTTTTTTTTTAAAAAGGAAATTCCTCTGCTAACAGCACTGTACTAAAGATGGCCTAAAGTTGTGACCCAAAACAACAAAAGCATGGCAAATGAGTAAAATATGTATTACCTAATATTTTGGCAAATCAAGGCTCAACCTTCGAGACTTTAGTATGGTACCCTGTTGTGTCTAGGTGCTGGAGGACAGCCTGGAATGTTTCATCCTTAATTGTCTGTTTCCTGGCTTTTATTGACTAATAGTCTAAAAAAAGTAGTCTAATAACCAAGTGGTTATTATTTCTGGTGTATTATTGTTGTTGTTAGCATAGTTATATGTATACAAACAATATTCAGTCTACTGTATATATACATATTACATGTATTAAGCTTTCTCCCTCATAATCAATCCTCTTTTTTCTATAATAAAATAACTCCCAAAACCTTAACTCAGTTTCCTTACAATTTTTTTTTAAATGAATATCTGTTCTTTTTTGTGCAGATGCAGAACCGGATGGTAGTATTACTCTGTAACCTGAAGCCTGCAAAGATGAGGGGAGTGGTATCTCAGGCAATGGTGATGTGTGCCAGCTCACCAGAGAAGGTGGAGATCCTTGCTCCCCCCAGTGGGGCTGTTCCTGGAGAAAGAATCACCTTTGAAGGTTTTCCTGGTAAGCAATATGTATTATTGGGGAAATGGGGAAAAATGCATAGCCAGGAACTTACATATAAGTGCCATAGTTGTCTCTCAGTTGGAGCTAATTATACAGTAAGTATTATAAATTGAGTTAAATTACAGACATTTGTAATGTTCATGTGAAGAATTCATATTTTTATAAGAATACTCTAGTATTCTTTGAATACATAGCATAAAGAAGGATTAAAATATCTCACTGAAAGCCAAACATTGGGGATTGTGGGAAAAATAATAGTTCTCATACCTAACACATAGTGCATTCTCATCCATAGCTCTCTTTATGAACGTGGTCATTTTCAATATTTCCATTTTGCAAATGGAGGCGTGGAGGTATAGACAGGCTAAGTGACTTGCCCAAGGTCACATAATAAGTCAGCACCAGACTTAGTAATAGAACCAAAGTTTCCTGACTCCAAATTCTATATCCTTCACCTCATAAACATATGCACAATGTTTTCTGGGAAACATCTATTTCTAAGGTGAATTTTGAAGAAAAGTTTTTAATATTGCGTTCTTCAAATAATCTTTGGCTCCAATAAACATATTGTATTTGGTTATGTTTTTACATTTTTTTAAATGTTTTTTTTAATTCTGAAAATGACAGTTTGCTATGATAGAATCAAACCTGGTCTTGCTAATTTGTATCCTGAGTGGGAGAAAGATACCTCCAGCCCCCAAGTAAAGTGTGTGTAGAGTTTGTGAAAGGTGCTGTACTGACATCCCAGTATGGTACAGTTATTATATTCTAGTTGCTCACAGATAAGCATCACACAGGTAATGGTACTGAGTGTTTCTCCACCCAAGTGTATCATCACAATTCTGTCAGACCCACCACCTGAGGATGAGAGGGATATTCAGTTTCCACTTCTTTTCTGAGCCTTCCTGTTGACTCTATCAACCAAGATGCCAATATATTGTTTGTGGTGGTGGTAGAGCTTATAACCTCTATGTCATGGGTTCAGCTTAACCCCAGACAGGCAGTGATGAGCTCCACAGTTCATTATCAGTTCCCGGAGCCATCCACTGTCAAGCACAAGTTGTCATCTTCTGAAAATGATCATCCAGATAGATGTGGTGTGTATGTGTCAATACGGTCTGATTCCTTCCTACAATACCTGTCGCTTAAAATTGCATTGCTATGTGTTGGAAATACTGTGCCATACTTGACGCACTACTTAAAAGGTAGGACACTCGGCTTATTGAATATTTATCTCCACAGCATACCTTTTATATAAATACTTCTTAATGTAATCTTCTGGTACTTACAAAAAAATTTTGGATGGCATATCACTGAGAAAGTGAAGTCTCTGCACTGGTGCTTTTCAGATAGATGAAATGTACATTTTATTAAGACTTAGCTGCTGTACCTTGTTGCTGTAATTCAGAGTGTATTACAAATAATATCCTGTTTAAAGAGGAAATAATTATTGGAGCATTTTTTTTCTTTTTTGGTTTTATATATTTAAAAGATAGCATTTTATTGCTGAAGAAAAATCAGATGCACTGTAGATTATGTACAATGTGAACTAAAATCCAGAAATCTCCAATAATAAAAATGACTTTTGTTTCCTTTACCTTATAGTATTGATCAACTGCACCCCAAATCTGCTGTTCAAGTGTTTTGTGTTTGAAGGGTGAAGAATTTCTAAAGAAAATGGTTACATGGCAGTCTCAAAATATAAACAGAGCTAGTCATTACAAATATATCATAAGAGATATGCACACATACTTACCATGAAAACTAGTTCATAACCTTAAACCAAATTAACTCATTAGTAAATGCCAAAACTGGAAAGAACACATAATTGCCCGATATTAGCCACTTTTTATTTGAAACCAAGGAAATCCCTGAGATGAAACATCTTAAGTCACATTATTTTTTTCAGATCTTGGATTCCTTTTGCTTTGACATTTTCCCAGTGTGGTTTAGCTGGCACTCTGCTGATTCATTCTGTTGGAAAATGTGCTATTTAATTATGTCAATCTATTTAACTGGCAGACTTGAAGAGTGCAAAACACTGAAATTATCTGCCTTCAAAAAAAAAAAAAAGCTGTTGTGAGAAACACATTGTTGTGAATAGAAAACATATATGTTTTCTTTATTACTCATTGTTTCCAAAAAATGTTCAAACTCCCTTATGCTAGTGGGTAGCACAAGCTGCAGAATAAGCTTTGCTAGTGGGAAAATCCTAGTGACAGGATCATGAGGATCAGCCTTCACTGCTCTTTCTCTTAAGCATATTTTATGCTGAGGTCAAACCCAAAAATCTGGTGTTCATGCATACTGGTATTCTATTGACACAGTCTCTTTCTCGAAAGCTGTATTATAAATTAAATGTAGTGTGATAGTTCTAAACCTTGGGCCTGCAGCCTGTGATAGAAGACTCTGTATGTTTTACAACAGCTTCCTTCTGATAGGAGCCATGTGTCTACAAAAGTAGTAAGGTACGGGAAGTGGAAAGTTGGAAGAACCCTGCCAACCCAGTTGTAAATGGTACCCCTTCATTGGCCTTACATCCTGCAACAATTTTTTTTGTCATTCACTATCATAAACATTTGTTTCGTAAAAGAATAATAGATTGAACCAAAATACAAAAGTAAAAATTTCTGGGGCACACGGAAGTGTGATTCATGTGACACTTTTTCTCCATTCCCAATCCACCCAAGTAGATGTTTTCCATCCCCAATGTTAAATTATAGAAATCCTGGTTCACATAGTATGAATCAGAATTGTAATTGGAAATACATTGGATGTTATGGCTGGTAATTTCTTTCACTATGGGCTACCTTGGAGCCTATCTCTAACTTTCAAAGAGATTTTAAAATCATATCCTTCTAAACTGCCCCTCCTACAGATTAACCTTAGTGAGAACGCAATCCTGCCAATGTCCTTTGTGAGCTGTGTGTTAGACCGTTCGCTATCTCTTAAGAACAGTGATCAAAACAGTAAACATTTAACCTGGAACTGTCCCACATTGTGTCTTCTTGCTAAAGCTACTTAAGTAGTGATTTTATTTTTTAAATCAGATGGGTGAAGAGTGTCTCCCTTGGGTTGACTCCTGCATTATCTTTATTACCCATTGTTTCCAAAAAAATTCAAATTCCCATATGCTTGTGTTAATCCTGCTGACAGCTTTGAGGGGTCAGCCTTGACTTGCTCTTTATCATGTCATATTTTATGCTGAGTCCAAACTCATAAATCAAAAATAAATGATCAGAAATAACATTTGAAAATGATCACAGAGCTATGGAGCTCTGTTACATTGCATCCCGTCTGTTCTTGCACACCAAGCCACCTGCCTAATGGGGCACTTCTGTAGCAAAACAGTTAGAATTACTTTTAAGGAAAGCTTCGATCCATCATTAGATTTCCAAAAGTCTTTTCATAGTGAGAATCAGCTATGTCCGCCTTTGTTATAAAATTGTTCCCAGGTGTTGGTGCATATTGATATTCTATTGACCTATTCTGTTTCACAAAAGCTGTATTATAAATTAAATGTTGTATGAAAGTTGTACTTTAGAACTAAACCTGTGGCCTGCAGTCTATGATAGAGTGTTTGTTATGCTTTACAACCAGTTCCTTCTGATATGAAGCCAGAGACATCTGGGGAGATTTGATGCTGCCGAATGAAGATTTTTACAACCATTTTTTCTTTAAATTGACTTCTGGAGATAAACATTTTAGCTACAAAATATGGCAACTATTCCCTAAAGCACCAATGGAAAAAATATTTTTTTTCAGAAAAACTGGTAGCTACGAGACAAAGCCAATAACTGTTTTTTGAGGATACACCACTCATTCTTAACAGCACAAAATAGACATTCTAGAATAGAACCAATCATTACATATGAAAACATACAAAACATAGATCAATAAATATGAGGAAAGGCTAGAGCAAGCCAACTTGATATAAAAGATATTCTTTTGCTAGTTATGAAGGAAACACTTCTAAGTGACAGTCAGTTTTTGGCAGGAATCAAGAGTATTTATAAATAGCAATAAGGTAATTGGTATAAAGCAGCACACAAGATGGAAGGAATCATGCATTCATACAGTATATAGACTAAAATTTTGAAGGATATTATCAATGTTTATTTTTAAGCTTTTCTTTTTTTATCAATTTTAAATTTTCAGTTTTTCAAAATTCTGTGTGTTAAGCTTTCAGATTTTGTCCATATAAATTTTCACAGTTGTGGGAGATTGAGGGATCAGACAGTAGGGGGAGTCAGATAGTAATTATTTAATGACAGTATATGTTAAGATTTAAAAAGTTTAAGCTTCATAACCATTAAAACACAAATTGTCAACATATCACATGTCCACAAAGTCTGTGTCTTCAAATCAAACTCAAGTCCTCAAGCAGCATTTTTCTTGCTTTGCCCACCTATAAATTTCAAACATCATCAATGGAAGTATTTTTCCTCAGTTTGTGTGTACTGTGAAATTGACATTTACCATTAAAAAGTCTAATCCTTCCAAGCCTAAGTGTAAATAATATATAGCGTGGAAGGTTCGTTTTGTTGTTTAAGAGTAAATAACTTGCAAGACTTCACATAAAATGTAAATGCAAAACAGATGTAATTTAGTACATTTCACTAGGTTCATTTTTAGGGATGAGGAAGTAGGACGGGGAGAGAGTGCTGATTTAATCACAGTAAAAACAAAAAAAAAACCTGTGAAACACACACAGACAGGCATGTGTATTATCCCCAGCCTTCTGCAGGGCACTGATCCTGCCTAACATGATGGAAGGTTTGTTCTGAAACATTAGGTCAGTAAGATTCAGTGAGGGCAAGTCTACACTACAAAATTAAGTTGACCTAAGTTATGTCAACATATAGCCACCACAGTAATTAAATCGCTTTTGAATGTCTGCACTACGCTCCTTGTGTTGACAGCATGCATCCTCACCAAGAGCGCTTGTACTGATTTAACTGTCAGTGTGGGGCAATGTGGGATGGCTTCTGAAAGGCAGCAACAATCAATGTAAGCAGTGCAGCATCTATACTGACGCTGCATCGGCCTAACTACATCCACCTAAGCACTACGCCGCTTGCAGAGGTAGAGTTATTAAGTCGGTGTAGTGGGTGAGTTACATAGGTGGGAGCTATGTTTTAGTGTAGATGTTAGAGTTAGGTTGACCTATGCTGCCTGAGACATAAGCTGCCCGAGAGCCTGACATTATCATACCAGCTTTTCTCCCCATTGTCTTTAGCCACCAAAGTTTTAATTTGCCAGAACACTGATGACTGTTGAACAGTCTTATCAGAGTTGTTTCTAATGGCCCATTGACTGAGACACTGTCCTAACTTTTGGGTCACATTGTTAGCAGTGGCTAAACAAATTACCAGATGTTGGAGGCTAATTATTCATTCTGTCATATATTTGTGCATACAGTTTTGACTGCCTCTTTTGTGCTAAAAAATTCAGTCAGGTTTAACAATTACTAGATTTTAATTTCTCAAGCAGTGAAGGGCTGGTCCTTTGAGTCCTCTGGTGCAGTGGCTCTCAACCTTTCCAGACTATTGTACCCATTACAGGAATCCGATTTGTCTTGCATTCTCCGAGTTTCACTTCACTTAAAAACTACTTGCTTACAAAATCAGGCATAAAAATACAAAAGTGTCACAGCACACTATTACTGAAAAATTGCGTACCTTCTCATGTTTACCATATAATTATAAAATAAATCAATTGGAATATAAATATTGTACTTACATTTCAGTGCATAGTATACATAGTCACTGTATGAAATTTTAGTTTATACTGACTTTGCTAGTGCTTTTTACGTAGCCTGTTATAAAACTAGGCAAATATCTAGATGAGTTGATGTACCCCTTGGAAGACCTCTGTGTATCTCTAGGGGTACACCTATGTGTCACTGCTCTGGTCGTTAGAAGATTGCATAAGGATAACCAAACACAATGTAAGCAATGTTCAATCTTTAATCATTCTAAATGAGTGCTGGGGATTATTCAGCGATTGGTTGCTTTGTCTTTATCAATGTGATAGTTGCTTGTACATGTGTGGCTGTTTCAGACATCAATTAATTCCTGATGGATTTTACAACTTTTAAGAAGGTTCCCTAACCCAGTGTCATCTTGCATCATTGATAAAATCAGCACTCAGTTCTTTGCTGTTTTAAATTCATTGTCTAATGGCAATAATTAGCAGCTGTTCAAAACTGTAATTTACACATAATGTATGTTCTGAACCTAAATTTTAAAGACTGTCATTAAAACCTAAAATGTGAATGTTACCAATTATTAGTCATTCAGATTTTTAACAAAAAAGACCCAAATTGATATAATTTATCTCCTTATGTATATCCAAGCAATGCAGTGATTTTGCAGATTTTTGGTACCCTTTTTCAAACCTCAACTGTTTTTAAAATGAAATATTTTGATTTTGGAAAGAAATTTATGTTGAGATATTGAAAAGCTGAGCAGGAGGTTTAAACTCATTTTCCATTAAAATTAATGGGAGATGTGTGTCTAAATCTCCTACTTAGCTTTTGTATACCAAAATCTCAAGGTTGGCTGAGCCACTGCTTTCTTAAAAGCAAAGCTAACCAAGCAGTTCAAAAATAGCAGTACCAGGAATATGGAACTCACATTATTTATTTCAAATTCATTTTAATTTCCAAGACTAGTTATAATAATTTTAAACACTGATAGATTTTAAGTGAGTAGTTTAAACCATGAACATTCAGTTTGAGTCACTGAAATTAAAATAGAAAGGACAGCTGGGTCTGATTTTAATTTGAAGACTGAAAGCTTATGTAGCAGCAGCGGCAACAACAAAAAAACAACCCCAAAGCAGATCCAGCTGTCCCAAGTCAAGCAGAATGGACTCATGGTTAAAAATAACAGACTGATACTGTATATGATGAAGGGGAATTGGGGGGGGGGGGCGGCACTGGGTAACTTTCCATGTTCATTTTAGTTGTCATGAACATTAGCCATTTCCGATTTAATAACGTTTACAATTTACAGATTTTTTTCCCTGCAGAAACTGGAGAATTTCCTCAAATTCCCCTCTTTCTGTATTTATAGAGAATATCTTGCTAAGGGACATTGGGCTATGCAGTCACTATTAATAACTGTAATTAAATTTTACTTTACAAAAATGAGAAAGTAGTCTTACACGTTTCATACCCAAAACCACAAGTAATTGCAACTTTGAAAGGGTCTTTTTCATATTAAGAACTTCATAAAGTTTCCATTCTACTTTAGTGAAATCACCTGCTTGATGAAGGTCATAGCAAAAGTTTCCACACACATACAGACACTCCCTTCTCCTCCACCCCACTTCACACACACAGCCATTTTTAATAGTTACAAAATTTGCAATAAAATCCTCCCTTCTCTGTAACAGTACAATAGAAGCTTTTAAAAGAAAAATAGGGTGGAGAAATGCTGCAGCAACCACAAATTTGTCACTTGAGGTGTATGGTTCAAATGCTAATTTTGGTCTAAAACAGTTGATGTTTCAATTGATGGTTCACCAGTTACAAGAGAAATTCATATTATTCTAAACCTGCTGTGCAGTGGATAGGCTGTATAAACAACTTCCTTTATTCAAAACGTTGGTGTGTGGATGCTTTCCACTTTTTGCTCAGTTACCTCTCCTAGTGATAAGAAACTAACACCATTGTTGTAAGCTCTATCTTGAGTCCTAGATTTTTCTCCCCAGTGGTAAATTAATCTATATTTCTGTTAAATTGCTTCAAGGTACTGGATCATACTTTCCTTACCTTCTTTGCACCTAAGTGCTGTGATGATGGCAGCATTATAAAACCCTAAGATATAGTCTAATGCAAATCACTGAGCTATGATGGGATGGAAAGATCTCTCTACCACAATTACAGTGCATGCCCAACTGGCTTCTCTCTTGTTGTAGTGTTGCCTTGCAGATAGAATACTCAACTGGCAATCAGAAGCCCTGGATTCTGTTCCCAGCTCTGCCACTTTCTGCTGGGTGATCTTGGGCAAGTTACATTAATTTTCTATGCCTCAGTTTCCCTATCTCTAAACTGGGGATAATGATACAGACTGCTTTGACAAGACCACTCGGTGGCATTATTATTTTTATCTTAGGTTTTTAATACTTTGATAGCACTTGTACAGTTTGATACATTTCATTTGGTTCTTTGGCAGATTCAGCATGTTTCACATCCATAAGAAGAGGGTGGGAAAATCATTGTGGCCATAATTTTACTCCGTTTTATTTTTAGATATCCTTTCAAAGGATTATTTGTCTTATGAGAGAAAGGGATGCAAAGCGGCAGGGTACAGGAGAGGCTCTGGTAATGTTTAAAAGTGGTGCCTGTGCTAATCTAATACAAGCTCACCACAGATCCCAGGAGAGCTCAACTTGGGATTCCAAAGACACTCTTAATAAGATCCAGAAAGCGTTTGTGTAATAAAAGTCAGATTTTAGTTTATCCTCGAAAAATTCATTTGCTTTTTGTAATATTGGGGGGTGGGGGGAGGAAACAAGGTAGATTTCACCTTCTGAACAGTACAATTGTTTAGCAGCTATTCTGCTTAATAACTTTATTTAGTTGGTATGTATCCATTTTGGTATAAAGGAATGACTTTTTGTGAATTTAGTACAGGACAGTGTTCTAGATATATTTTTTTTTTAAATCATACAATTAGTTCTACAAGTGTTAAGACATTGACGTAGTTAAGTGCTCCATTTGTGAGAAATAATTTCTGACTGATGCATTGAATCTTGGCGCTGTCGCAGGCCAACCTATTCAACAGAGAAGTTGGCCTGCAGTGGAAGCCCATTTTTAAAAAAAAAAAAAAAAAAAGCTATGGAAGTTAGAGTCAGAACCAGGCTGAAGTAACTTTTCTTTATAATTATCACCAAGGGTACACAAGCTGAGCACCCAGTCTTCTGAAGTGTCTAAATGACAAACATTAGCTGGCAGTGTTGGAATAGCAGCTGTCCACTCATCCATCTGAGGACAATTGCTTGTTTTTTCCCTTCCTTATGCATTTTGGGACCCTCTATTATTATTCTTTTGCTTAATGAATGTTCCTGATGTAAGCCAGTAAGAACCTTAATGCATGTACAAGATAATTTTATCTCGCCATCACAACTAAGTAGTATGTAGCTGTTATTGGCTAATGTTAATAATAGACCCGTTGGTTAACCAGTCAGGAAAAAGAATCTTATTGTCTTAAAACATCTTCCTGACTGAGTTTGCTGAAGTCTTTCTCAAGAGCTTCTTCCTGGGCTGGCAAGGACTGAATAGAGGGGATGGAATGAGAACACGAGAATGCTCATCACTGAAGTATGTTACTACAGAGAACATAGCAGTTTCCTCTTAAGTAGAGCGCAGGTTGTTGATTTGATGAGTCATGTTAGTTCCTAGTACACTGGCTGTTGTCCTACCTTTTGGGGATATAATTTTTTCCCAATAAAGTAGATATGTGCTGTGAATTTTGAAACATAACATTTTAATTGTATGTGCAATAACTGGGCTGAATTGAAACTCTTAGCAAGTTGAAATATTGACAGTGAAATGGCATTAATTCCCCTGGAGGCTATTTATTATTAAACTGGGCCCTAACCCAGTGGAAGTGTTTATAATTTCCCTTGTGCTCTTCAGTCTACTGACATGAATCACATAAAAAGGGTTAAAAACACCCTAAGGCATTGTGGCTAAATGACGGAGTCTTGTTTTACTTTAGGAGATCTGAAATCCATTTGGTCTTTGCAAAGGAAAATAAATGGTACAATGAATTGATTGTCATGCTTTATTTATATCATGAAAGATGATGTTGGCACACAGCAGTTCATTCAGTATAAATCATGTTTAAACTGGCAACAGAGGAATTTATTCAGGTTAATTTTTTGGTTCCCTTGTCATTTTTTAAATGGTCTGGCAAGAAATGCAAACAGGAGGAATATTTTGAACAGGTATAACGTTTATTTTTTTGTTCCTCTATTGTAATCCTTTAGCTGTAAAAAAGTAGTTGAAAAAAGCTAGTTAGGTACTTACATGGTCCCCTTTATCTCACAATCTTTAATTATTTGTCCTCACAACACCGCTGTGAGAGTACTGTTATCTCCATTTTACAGATGGGGAGATGAGGCATAAAGATGTGACCTGTCCAAGGTCACACAGAAAGTCTGTAGCAGAGAAGTGAATTGAACATAGGTCCCTCAAGTCCCAGGGTAGCACTCTAATTACAGGACCATCTTTCTCTCACCCTCTACAGTTGTAGATTGTCCACGTGCCTTTCACATTTACTCAGTACAAATTTCATGTGCCTGCACTGTCTAAAACAAATAATTAAAACTTCACTGCCCAGTGCTGTAGATGAGCCTAAGCCTCTCTGGACAATGTGTTCCTATGTTCAATATTTACTTTGTGTTTCTGACATATCTCAAAATCATTAAATAAAAACTTTTTTCCCCTTTTTCCTTTGTAATCTCAGTGCTTACACAGCATACTGTTACCTCTTTGTGATTATGTATTATAGCTAGCTATATAAAACTTTCTTTTCCAGGGACCTACAGTACTATCAAGTAAGGATCAGAAAGTACCCAACCCAAAAAACACAATTAAGATTTATGATCTTGACAATTTTCACTCTGAGGCTTGATGAAGTGATAATTTTTTGGCAGCCAATATCACTTCAAATAAATTCTCAAAGGAAAATGTTACTACACTCTATCTCACACATACATACAGCCCATACTCTTCCTTTTGTTTCATGTCTGTTACTTGTTTTTATTTATTTATTTAAACAGGAGAACCTGAGAAGGAACTTAATCCCAAGAAGAAGATCTGGGAGCAGATCCAACCTGACCTTCATACTAATGACCAATGCATTGCTACATACAAAGGAGTTCCATTTGAAGTGAAGGGGAAAGGGGTCTGCAGGGCTCAGACGATGGCCAGCAGTGGAATCAAATAAATAAAACCACTTACTGAGAAACTGTTCAAAGGCTTAAATGGAAAGCTGTGCAAGCACAATAAAGACATGAATATATTCCCCCCAAGGCATGATTGATTCATTTTTCTTTGATCTCTTTTTCTCCAAAGATATGAACTAATTAAATAATGTGCATAGTTATTAACTAAATGCTTGAGCCTGTTTCAGTGGAATAAGGGGTGCAGATACTGAGGATATTTGGGCTTAGTTTAGAAAGGGATGGAGAAGTACTCTACACTCTAAAGTGGTTCTCAACCTGCAGCCCATGGTCCACTTGCGGCCCAATTAGCACTGAGCTGCGGCCCATGTGACATCCTCAGGGCAATACAAGTAGTACTGGATGTGGCCCACAATGGTAGATAGATTGAGAACCTCTATGACCCACAAAATTACTCAGGAACCAGGGGCCCTCATAGAGAAAGGTCCCTAATGCCAGGTATTCAGGTAGTGTAGAGTCAGTGATCTGAGAGTGGATAGGTGGAACTCTGTTCCCCTCATGATATGTCATAGTCCTCTGCCTATGTAGTTTTTGGCTGCTCCTAAGCAGAGACTGCCAATTTAACTGAAGTGGGTCTGGCAGATCAGACCCATAAATCATAAATGAAGAATGGACTCTGACCAAGGAAATTAATTTAGTTAAATTTTAGTACTGCACTGATGCATGAAACAAAAATCAAGTGAATCCATTTTGGTGTTTTAACTTCATGAAATTTCTTCAGACATACATTGTATACAGAATCACATACTTTACTGTAACAGGAACAGCTAATTTTATTTTTACACTTTAAAATAAGCTATTTCACTGCATCACATGTTAAAAGGAAGTAGCCACAATTAATATAAAGTCATGAGCTGAGAATGGCAGCACTATATCAATTCACAACTAACCTTTTCAAATCCCCAATAACTGTTTAAATATACTTCCAAGAGTTTGTGTTTCATTTACTGTCCATCTATTGTCTAACCACTGAAATAATAAATTTCTCAGTCTCTGAATTTTCCAGATTTTGAACGTCATCCAGTAAGACAGGAAAACAACAAAATGACAATGATATAAAATTAAAAGAGACAAGCACAAAGGAGAGAGTAACACACATTTTTTTAGATGTGCTTTGTAGATATACCCCCACAGTACTAATTGTGCATGCATCTGGGAACTAGCAGCAATAATTAGTTCTTCCAAATACTCTGAATAATCTTCAAAACATGGGAGCTATTTAAACTGCCTTATAATCTACTCAGCCAACAAGGTCTGATATTCTTTAAGAAGTTAAAACTGTTTAAATTAGGATTCATTATGAAGCACAGTGGGGAAAAATAGATTACAGTATGAGACTTTCAGCTTGTAAGATCTGAAGGGTCTTTGCAAACTATGTGCTTCTGTCTTAGTAAATAGTGCAGAATCAAATGCAAAAAAAAATCTGAAATGCCACCAATTGACGTAGGATGTGGTAGCTATTCAATAATGCACAGCAGCACTACAATCATTGAGAACGTATTCTTATTTTATGCTCAGTAACCTGCTCTTTGTGAGTTACAATATAAAATGTGATGGCCTGTGGTGTAATATCAGTAAACACAGTGATAGAGATACTGTCCAGAATTCAACCTGAATCTGTGATCTGGTGTGATAATGGCTGTTAGATAGTAGGGTGGTAGGCATACTATAGATGTTTATGGTATCTAATTTGGTAGTCTAAACGGTTTTAATCTATTTTATGAAAAGTGAAATGCAAATGTTGATTTGGGCATGAATACGCCACGCATTTAGTGCTGGCTGCTAGAGTCCTCTTCTCTGCGTGTCATTTTATCCCAAAGTAGAAAAGATGGCTGTCAGTAAATGAGTACGTGAGAGGTAATTTGTGTTTGTCACCATGCATTTATTTAACTAGAAGCACTTGGTAACTATTTTTTCTTATAAATTCCATGATTTTTCTTAAGATTGTTTTTCTTTCCTGTTGGAGTGTGTTTGCCTGGTTGTCAACAAAAATGTATCTCTGTTGTACTGAGCTCAAAAGGTTTAACAGGGCATCTGAGGCAATATGAAAGTATTGGTCTCCATTTAATCCTGCCTCTTCTACCTTATCTGCGTGCGTAAATAGAATTGCAGTGAAGTTTTTCCATGTGGGACCCAGAAGTTCCTGTAATGAAAAACAAATCTCAAATAGGTATCATTTCTTGTTTCCATCTCCATCCGCATTCATCAAATTAGATTCAGTAAACATTGAAAGTATGTATGTATTGACAGACCAGTAAGTATTCTCTTTCTGGCAGAAAGCCAGGTCATACAGTTTGAATTGCAAGTAAATGGCTACAATTCCTTGACCTTCAAAGGTGTTAATACCATTTATAATTAAGATAGGTGGTCAAGAGACTTTTTTTGATGACTATAAAGCAGATTGCATAAAGCTCTCATACGGAATTTGCATCCCACTCCATCCAAAATTAAAAAATAACTTCATCTCTTGATCCCACAAAGGCTTCTGAAATACAGGAACAGTTATCTTTTCCTACTAAGATATGAAAGTTGATTATGTAAGACATTTACACTGTGTTTGTGAAAGCATAATCTGATGCCAAGCAATACTAAAAATACAGTTGAGAACTGTTAATATAGTATGATGGACTCAAATATCTGTAAATAGTGTTCCTATCCCTTTTTTTAATGTAAAATCATAGATGAGGGGAGAAACAACAACTTTCCCTGGTAGGGTTGCTAATTGAGGCTTACGTTCCCTTTTTATATGAAGCTCAGTTGGGTCTGTTTTTATGAAATCCTTTAAAGCTCATTGCCTATACAATTAATTGTAAGTTTTCTTTTTGGTTGATTTGCATTTCATTGTTTTACAGTAAATTGTATTTACTGTGCACATTTTGTTTAAAAGTACACTCAAGAATCAGACTCAAAATGTGACACCTTTATTTTCTTATCCGTTCAGCATGTCAGTATAATTCTTTGTGTGCTTTTGCTGCTTCATTGCTCTTTCGTCCCCCCTGCACCTGTTAGCATCCATACAGTAAAATGGTTGCTAACATGGTGACACCACAAGGAAAACGCTATTCAGTTTTAATCTTCCAGGAGTTACTGGCAAATAAAGGAAAATTTGAAAAAAAAAAAAAAAACATCTCTTGACAATATTCTTTCAAATAAGTATGCAAAGTGGGTGATGCAAGAGCAAATGTATGCTTGTAGCGTACATTATTCATTTGGGTTTTTATTTCAAAAGCACCTGATACTAAAATGTAATTTAAGCAAAGGTGTCTGCAACTCGGGACATGCAAGGCCGTATCTTTCATCAACATCTTCTTGCCATTGCAAAGTCCTGTTAATCTCAGTGATGCTGTGTACAAACTCTGGGGGCTATGCTTGCAGATAAGACTACAATGTACAGCCAAAATTGAGGGAACGTAAGGAATTCTAGTCCATTATTTTTCCATAGAAGCGAGGCATCAATTTCTGCTGTCAGAGTTTAAATCTAAAAGATTCAAGGCCCAATGCTTTACAGACTCCGGTCTTTAATTTCTTATATTTTGAGAACTCTAATTTTTTAGTATTTTTAACATAAATAGTCTGTGATCATGAAACAGGTAAGACAAATACAGTTTTTATTCTTAAAAATCCAAATATGAATGCTCCAATAGGCTTTTATCAAGTAAATTAGTAGCTTAGGTTATTTTAGAAATTAGAGATAGAAAACATCATGCAGTCTTGCTCCTTGAAGGTATGTTTGAGAACCCAGCCTGTTCCTGAAGTGGGATTGGTATGTAAATTTTCAGAGAAAACTAATTTGAATTCACGTGGTTAAGAATTGTCACTTTGGATCTTGGTATTGGTGCCTTAAAGGAACTCTGTGTTATACACAGTTGATACAGAAGAATTTCTTCACCCACCATGGAAATGCAGCCACTTCTCAAGGTGATGTGATATGCATGAGTGGTTTAACTTCACACAGCAACAATTTACAATATATTGACACAAAGTAAAGACTATCATGTTCAATAGGGAGTATTTAGGTGTGTGCGGAACATAAATTATGCCAGCCAAATTGCATCAAGTGTCCCAATATTGTGTAAATACTGAAAGTTACCAGTTTTAAATCAGATTAAAGTGCTGTAATAATTAGGTTGATTAGTTGATTTTGTTTCAAAAAATCAGTGAGGTCTGAATTCTTAATACATAGTGTCATTAGAAATATAAAGGTTTTGCTTATGTACATCTTTCCCATCTACCCCATGTTTCTTAAATATGAACCCTTTATGTATGATGAACCATGTCAAGCACCATCTACAGCTAGAGACCACATCACCATTTATGATAGTCAAATTAGTTCTGTTCTTCTGGGACGAAGTCCACCAAAGCCCAGAACAAGACACAGAAGAGTTGATTATAAGGAATGCTTGGTCATGGGAATCTGCCTGTGGAAAGAGCATTAGAATCAGAACATTATGGTTGGAAGAGACCTCAGGAGGTCATCTAGTCCAGCCCTCTGCTCAAAGCAGGACCTTCCCCAACTAAATCATCCCAGCCAGAGGTTTCTAAGGCCTGGCTTGACAAAGCCCTAAGGATGGAGATTCTACCACCTCTCTAGATAACCCATTCCAGTACTTCACCACCCTCCTAATGAAATAGTTTTTCCTAATATCCAACTTAGACCTCCCCCACTGCAACTTGAGACCACTACTTCTTGTTCTGTCATCTGCCACCACTGAGAACAGCCAAGCTCCATCCTCTTTGGAACCCCGCTTCAGGTACTTGAAGGCTGCTATCCAATCCCCCCTCACTCTTCTCCTCTGCAGACTAAATAAGCCCAGTTCCCTCAGCCTCTCCTCACAAATTTTATATGCCACAGCCCCTAGTCATTTTTGTTGCCCTCTGCTGGACTCCAATTTGTCCACATCCTTTCTATAGTGGGGAGCCCAAAACTGGACGCAATACTCCAGATGTGGCCTCACCAGTGCCAAATAGAGGGGAATAATCACTTCCTTTGATCTGCTGGCAACGCTCCTACTAATGCAGCCCAATATGCCATTAGCCTTCTTGGCAACAAGAACACACTGTTGGCTCATATCCAGCTTCTCATCCACTGTAATTCCCAGGTCCTTTTCTGTGGAACTGCTGCTTAGCCAGTCGGTCCCCAGCCTGTAGCAGTGCATGGGATTCTTCCATCCTAAGTGCAGGACTCTGCACTTGTCCATCAGATTTCTTTTGGCCCAATCCTCCAATTGGTGTAGGTCACCCTGGACCCTATCCCTACCCTCCAGCATATCTATCTCTCCCTCAGTTTAGTGTCATCCGCGAACTTGCTGAGGGTGCAATCCATCCCATCGTCCAGATTATTAATGAAGATGTTGAACAAAACGGTCCCCAGGTCGGACCCCTGGGGCATTCCACTAGATACTGGCTGCCAACTAGACATCGAGCCGTTGATCACTCCCCTTTGGGTCCGATGATCTTGACAGCTTTCTATCCACCTTATAGTCCATTCATCCAATCCATACCTTTTTTAACTTGCTGGCAAGAATATTGTGGGAAACTATCAAAAGCTTTTCTAAAGTCAAGATATATCATGTCCACTGCTTTCCACATATCCACAGGGCCAGTTATCATATCTTCTCAGCATTCAGGAGCATTGAATCTAATCCAGAGTCTGATACCTTTTAGATCATATTGCAGAAGCTTTCTCTCTGATTAAAGATTTTCCACCACAGCCATAACAACGTTTACAACAGTTGCCACTCCCATCTTACAAAATAAAACATATTGCAAACAGTTTCCTATATTCTGAGAAAGGAGGAGAGCAAAAGACTTAATGAAATCTCATAGGGATCATGCTACGCCAATCTTATTTTCCTGGGAGGTGCTTATAGCCTAGGTACGGTGGGAAATGGAGAGGCAGTCAAAATCCTAGGTCAGTATGAAATACTTGGTTGTGTAAGCCACACACCCTTTTTTTAGAGCTGACTCCTTTTTCAGTGAAGTTGAATTATTCACTTTATGAATTTTGATATTTTATGTATTCAGAAAACAGGTCACATGAAATGTGAATGTAAAATTAATGAATTTCAAATACTGTATTTTTAAAGTGAATTTACACCTCAGACCATGCCTTCTTATTAACCCTTCCCATTGTCTAATGCACTCATTGAGCATCTGGATAAACAAGATGGATGTCTGAGAAGTATAATGAATAAGAGCTCTTGGGGCTGATGAGCAATTGCTCCAATACACCTGGAAATGTTCAGCAAGAGCCTATGATCATAGTCAAGCCAACACCAACTTACAGTCAACAGCTTAGAAGGCAGCTGTCAGATGTAATGTGAACTCTTTATATTAATCAGTTTCCCAGAAAGGACAATCTATAGGGCAGTCTCTGCAATACCCAGGTCTGAATCTAAGTTGCAGACGATAAACCTTAACCAGTTATTTCTCCTAAGCCATGTGGTAAGATAATTAACATAACTAAAAACAGTTAGGGGTGGGAGACTGCAAGAAAAATATCAGAAGTGGGAGGAGCTGGGAAAAACAATAGGCCAGAACCTCTATTCTGGTATTTCTCAACCAGTGGTCCGTGGAGTTGTTTCAGGGGTCTGTGAAAGGCTTAAGCTGAAAATTGATTGAACAGAATTCAACTATATATACTGACAATAGATTTGAAAAGGGTCTATACCTCCATTTGAAATTATTTAGGGGTCCGCAAATAAAAAAAAAGTTTGGAAGCCACTGTTCTATTCTACATCTTGAACCAGAACTTATAAATGTTAACCTGGATTCGCAAAAAGAAAAGGAGGACTTGTGGCACCTTAGAGACTAACCAATTTATTAGAGCATAAGCTTTCGTGAGCTACAGCTCACTTCCTCAGATGCATATCGTGGAAACTGCAGCAGGCTGCAGTTTCCACGATATGCATCTGAGGAAGTGAGCTGTAGCTCACGAAAGCTTATGCTCTAATAAATTGGTTAGTCTCTAAGGTGCCACAAGTCCTCCTTTTCTTTTTGCGAATACAGACTAACACGGCTGCTACTCTGAAACCTGTCAACCTGGATTCGGTTACCTTTCTACAGAGAACTTGGACTGAGCTATAGTTTTTGATGTAGGTGACTGGGCAGCTGTTAGGTAACTACTGTCAACATAGGCAGCTTCAAGCCATTCCAATTATAATATAAAGCAGTGGTCCCAAACCTGGGGCAGGGGATGGCACGGCCTGCAGGCAGGAATGCACCTAGCCCCTCTGCCTCCAGCTCTGCCACAGTGCTGGTTCTGGCTGCAGCTCCACTCCTGGCCCCAGCTGGGGCTCCCGGCCTCAGTCCCTGGCCACGGCTCAGTTCCCAGCTTCAGACCCACCCCCATTTGTAGTCGCAGCCTTGGCCCTGGCCCCCTTATCCTGTCTGTGCCCTTCCCCCACCCGCAGGGATCCCAGCCTGCAGAGGGGGAGGAATGTGAAAAGTTTGGGGACCACTGATCTAAATGATGAGATACTGTGGTGAGGGGCATATACAAATACCAGACAGAGAGAGGCATGTATGACAGTGTAAGATCTAGTACCCTGGGCTCTTAGGTAATTGCATATAAGATCATGAGCTTAACTGGAATCAATTAACCAGTAATGGTGGGGATTGCTGCCAGCTGGAGGCAATGGTGGTGCTAATGAGGTAATTAGTTCAAGGGGAAGATATAAAGTTGGTAGGAACAGGCAGTAAGGAGAGGGAGTTTCTGCTATATAGCTGTGTTCAGTTCCCCAGGGCTTAGAACCTAAAGATTAAAGGTATGAGGCAAATTGTATATTGTGAATAAGAGACTGTGCCAAATGGGCTAGGTAGTAGGGCACATTGGGTAGCTGCAGAAGCATGCTGTAGTAGAGGGCAAAGTTTTACCTTTCAAATTAAATTTTTTAAATCGCATTTTAAAATAAAAATGTCACAGGTGCAACACTAATGTGCAATTCTGTCAATTATATTAACTGCTCTATGCCATAATTATTACCTGGATAATTATTAACAACTAAGGAAAATGCTTTACTGTTCTCTCTCTCTTAGAGTAAGCAAATAGGCATCTGCTATTGACTAAAGGACTGGGGAGAGGGAGAGAAATCAACTTCTGCTATGGGGGGACTGGAGAGTGCAAGGGTCTTTTTATATTGCCTTGTGAACATATATGAACATCGCTAATGTAAATAAAGCAGTAGGCGTTTATATTTCAACAACTGCAGCTGTAGTTATGGTGCAATGTGTGTGTGACTGTGTCCCTCCTACTTCACTAGCAATCATATGGCCTTTATGCTGGTAAGAGGAAATATAACACCTAAATAAAAGAAATGTGTAGATCCATAAGTGGTGGCTGATGCTTCCCACTGGGGAGGTTAGCTCCCTCCTGCATGCTACCTCCCTCCCAGACCCCACACAACCACTTGCACCCCAACCCCTTGCCCCAGGTTGGAACCCCCTCCTGCACCCCAGAGCCTATAGCTGGAGCCTTCACCTCCTGCCATAGTGAAAGTGAGTGAGGGTGGGAGAGGGAAAGCAACTGGCAGGGGGCTGGAGTGGCAGTTGGAGGGGGCTCAGAAGTGGTCAGGTGGGGCCTCGGGGAAGGACTGGGGCAAGGGTGTTCAGTTTTGTGCAATTAGAAAGTTGGTAACCCAAAACAAGAGCTCCTCCAGCCCTGGGTCTGTGGCAGGGGGAGATTTTTCAGGGGGCCCCAAATCTGCCATGCCCTCCCACCCTCCGATAGCATGAGGTGTGGGGAGGCTTAGTTTCCCCTGGCCTCCATTATGTGCTGCCTATGTGTAGGTCTAACTGCTGGAACATGACCTCCTTATATTCTGCTGTACTTAGGAAGATAAAAAGCCCTAGCATGTTGATAGTGATGGGTCAATTTTGCCATTTCTTACACGTAAAATATAAATTTCAAGGAAAAGTTCCCAAATTAGTTACTTAATGCATTTTTGCATAGAATTTATAGCATGCTGAACATGTTTGTTGTGTGATGGAGGGAAATATACTTGCGCTTTGCATTTTCAAAACGCTTTAAAATATTAACTTATGAATTCTCAGTCCACCTGGGGCAATGTGGATAAGCATCATTCCGGTTTTACAAAGAGGGGTGGGGAATTATAGAGGATAGAATGTAAGAACAGGATCAGACCAATGATCCATTTAGCCACAAGCGTTGACTTTCAAAAGTGCCGTGGGGTGCTTGACTCCTGGCTGTGACTCAAGGCCCCACCCCTGCCCTGTCTCTTCCTGTCTCCACCCCACCGCTGTCTCTTCCCACCCAGTTCTGCCCCCTCCCTTGTGCATGCCACGTCCTCATTCCTCCCCGCCTCCTTCCCAGCTTCCTGTATGCTGCGAAACAGCTGTTTGCGGTGGGTGGGAAAAGGTGCCGATCAGTTGATTGGGCTCGGCAGCGGGCGGGAGGTGCTGGCGGGGGAGGTTCTGATGAGGAGGCTGTTGGTGAGTGCTCAGCACCCACCATTTTTTCCCCATGGGTTCTTCAGCCCTGGAGCACCCACTGAATCAGTGCCTATGCATTAGCCCACTAGCCTATCTTCCAACAGTGGCTGGTGCCAGATGTTTGAGAGAGAATGAAAAGAACAGGGCTATTATTGGGTGATCCATCCCTTGTCATCTAGTCCAGCTTTTGGCAGTTGGAACTTTAGAGACACCCAAAGCATTGGGTTGCATGCCTGATCATCTTGACTAATAACCTAATGGAGGACAGGCTCATCAATGGCTATCTAATTCTTTTCTGAACCAATTTATACTTCTAGCCTTCACAACATCCTCTGGCAATGAATTCTACAGGTTGACTGTGCATTGTGTGAACAAGTACTTCCTTCTGTTTGTTTTAAAGTAGCTGCTTATTAATTTTGTCAGTTATGTGGTTTGCTCAGGGTCAGGCAAGTGAGCGGGGAGGTCAATATTAGAATTTGGGAATTTCTGGCCCTGAGTCCTGTGCCCAATTCACAGGACCACACCAATAAAATGAAAATCCAGAAAGGTGTAAATATATTCTAGGTGGTTTATCAATCTGCGACCTCTGATATGGAGAGGATTGCTGTGACTTATCAAGAATTGTTGCTGATTGCTAAAAGGTTTTCATGGTCCTAGTGTCCTTCTGGGATAGTTAAGTATAAACTTTATTGTTCCGAATATGAACGTTTCCCCAAGATCCAGCTAGCTGCCCTGCCCTATTTCGATGATGATATCATAACATCTGGGCTTTTAGAAATAAATAGCTAACCATTGTATCAACTGTGAGCCATAATTATAACAGAAACATGAAACAAAAGTAGTAGGTTTCAATTCAGATGGGGGAGGGGAGGGCAGGATCATCTTCTATTTGCTTATCTCCTAACATCTTTCATCTCCTTTCCAACAGAGAGAGTTAGTCAGCCAATAGCACATAGAAAGGCTAAATACAAAGAATTCTGATTCATTTCTCCTTTTCCTTGCCTGTGGGCCTTATCCCAAAAGCACCTGGTATTGGGAGCTTGATTTTTCTCTACTAGGTCAGAGTAACATCATGTATCTCTTTAGAAAGTTCATTCCTATAGTGCTCAGTATAGACACTATGAAAATGATGATCAGTGTTTACCCGCTGGCCGACTTTCAAAGAAGCTCATTCATATGAGAAGTATTTGAGAAATTTCCAGTGGAAAAGTTCAAGGGAAAGGAATTTCTTCTCTCTCCGCAACCTCCCCCACCCGCAGTACGCCTCCAAAACTATTTTTCCCCCTAGAAATCCAGAAAAAATAATTTTCAGTTGTCTGTGAAGAACAGAAAATAATTTAACTTTTAGTAGTGTCCCTCCCCACTTCAAAAAAAAGTTAGTCCTGCCTGAGCAGAAATTACTGTAGTCAAAGCAAATATATGGTGACTCGCTAACAGTTTTCTATTGTGAAACCATTGTGGTTTATTTTAAATTAAATTAGATTTAGATTAAAGCATGGGATTGAGAACCAAATGTTTTGGATTCTTCCCCCAAGTCTGCCAATGTCGTCTTGTGTCCTTTTTTTTTTTTTTTTTTTTTTTGCGGCAGTCATTCTGTGTATGAGCAGATACTTGTATAACACCTGCAGTGCGAAGGCCAAGTTTGCAGACCTGCTGCCACAGGACTCCCATGCGGAATTCTCTGCACTGGTGGAGGAAGGGAAACTAATTGCACAAGCTTCCCTACAGGTGGCGTTGGACGGGACAGACGCTGCCTCCCACGCAATGGCCACAGAGGTGGCAATGAGGAAGAGTTCCTGGTTGCAGGTCTTGGGTCTCCTCTACGAGGTCCAACAAACCATTCAGGACCTCCTCTTTGAGGGTTCAGCCTTCTTTTCTGAGAGAACAAATAATAGACTCCACAGTTTAAAGGACTAGAGGGCCACCCTCAAGTCCTTGGGCCTCCATACTCCTGCGACTCAGCACAGGCATTTCTGGCCGCAGCCTCCATCACAGTTCTACCAACCACAGAACGCTCCTTGGAGGAGGAATAGGAGTGGCAAAAAAAGGCTGCATCCATCCTCAGGGCAGGGTTCTGGCCAGCCGAAACCACCTTCCGGCCCCAGACTGGCCTTTTGAAGATGCAGTTGAGCATAGCGCACCAGGACAAGAACTGGATCTACCCCACCTTACCTTTTCGTCCTCACTGTCCCCTTTCTACCGTGCATGGTCCCATATCACTTCAGACTGCTGGGTGCTCCGCACGGTAGAGAGGGGATACTTCATCCAATTCTGTGCACCCCCACCCCGCCCTTCCACCACCCCTTTCCTGTCCTTCAGGGATCTCTCTAATGAGCAATTCCTTATATAGGAGGTGCACTCACTCCTTTCACTAGGAGCAGTGGAAGAGGTTCCTCAGGAGCAAAAGGGCAAGGGTTTCTATTCTCGGTATTTCCTAATACCGAAAGCCAAAAGAAGGCTCAGGCCCACCCTAAACCTGCGAGAACTCAACAAGTTCATGAAGAAGCTCAAGTTCTGCATGGTCTCTGTGGCCTCCGTCATTCCTTCAATGGATCCAGGAAACTGGTATGCCACCCTTGACTTGAAGGATGTGTACTTTCACAGAGCAATAATTCTGTCCCTCAGAAAATACCTCAGGTTTGTGGTGAACACCACCCACTGCCAGTTCACAGTCCTCCCATTCAGCCTATTGGCAGCACCTCGAGTGTTCACCAAGTGCATGGCAGTTGTGGCCATGTTCCTGTGCAGATGGCAGGTACAGGTATTCCTGTACCTCGACGACTGGCTTATCAAGGGCCAATCCAGGTCTCAAGTGAAGGCACAAGTTGACTTCGATGAACTGGGCCTCCTTCTGAATGAGGGGAAATCAATTCTGTCCCCGGTTCAGCAGATAGGGGCAGTACTAGACTTGACTCAAGCCAGGACATACCTCCCAGAAGCAACGTTTCAGTCCCTCAGCGACATCATACAAGGTCTCTGGCAGTTTCCCACCACCACGGCAAGGAATTGCCTGAAGCTCCTGGGGCACATGGTGGCTTGTACCTACATAGTACAGCATGCCAGACTCGGACTTCGACCTCTTCAGTTATGTCTAGCCTCGGAGTATCAGCCAGTCCAGGACAGCTTGGATAAGATCGTAACCCTACCTTGTCTGGTACTCTACTCCCTCCTGTGGTGGCTCGACCCACAAGTAGTATGTGCAGGGGTCTCCTTCACCAGCCGTCTCTCTTGCTAGTGATGGATGTGTCAGTCTTGGGCTGGTGAGCACATTTGGGAGACCTCAGGACATGAGGTCCTGGTCTGGTCTCAGGTGGAACTCGCTTTCCACATCAGTGTCAGAGAGCTGAGAGTAGTCTGCCTGGCATGCCAGAGTTTCTGAGCCCACTTGACAGTGAGATGTATTAGTTATGACAGACAACACCACAGCAACATTTTATGTCAACAAATGAGGGTGCACGCTCCTCTCTCCTGTGCCAGGAAGCCTTCATGCTGTGGGACTTCTGTGTAGAGCATTTGGTATATCTGCAAACATCGTATCTCCTTGGAGTATGGAATGAGTTGGCGGACTATCTCAGCAGGTCGTTCCATGGCCACGAGTGGTCCCTTCACCCGGAAGTTGCGATCTCAATCTTCCATCAGTGGGGTTTTCCCCGGATAGACCTGTTCGCCACATGACGCAACAGGAAGTCCCAGCAGTTTTGTTCCTTCCTGAATCACAGCCCAGGCTCCATCACAGATGCATTCCTCTTCCCATGGCGAGGCCATCTCCTATATGCATTTCCACCTATCCCTCTCATCCACAAGGTGCTCCTCAAGATACAGTGGGAACAAGCCTCGGTCATATTGATAACTCCAGACTGGCCCTGCCAGGACTGGTACACATTACTCCTGGAAATGTCCGTGGAAGCTCCAGTCACCTTGCTGCTCTTCACGGATGTACTAACACAGGATCCTGACAGTCTCCAACACCCGAAGCTTGAGTCGCTGCACCTCATGGCTTGGAAGCTCCATGGCTGAACCTGATGGAGCTCGTCTGCTCAGACCTGGTTAGACAAGTCCTCCTTGGCAGTAGCAAACCTTCCATGACAGCCACCTACCTTGCCAAGTGGAAGAGATTTTCAATCTGGTCTGCGCAGTACCATTCATCCCCCGATGCTTACCTTTGTACCACTTATACTGGAATATCTTCTCTATCTCATCAATAAGGGTCTAGTTGGCCTCCATCTCGACCTTTCACCAAGGCGCAGAGGGCCACTCGGTCTTTGCTAATCCTGTGGTCAGCCATTTTCTTAAAGGTCCTGACAGCCTGTCCGGGCTTGGGACCTCAATCTGGTCCCTTCCAGACTCATGGGTCTGCCCTTTAAACCTTTTGGCGATGTGCTCCCTGCTCTCAAAGAAGGTGGTATTTTTGGTAGCAATAACCAGGAGGGTGTCTGAGCTCAGGGCCCTAACATCAGAAGCTCCTTATACTGTGTTCTTGTAAGGACAAGGTTCAGCTCAGGCCTCACCCAGCTTTCCTCCCAAAGGTTGTCTTCCAGTTGTACATGAACCAGGACATCTTCCTCCCAGTGTTCTAGCCTAAGCCGCACTTGAGCGGCAGGGAGCAAAGGCTTCTCGTTGGCTGTCTGCAGTGCAATAGCCTTATACGTTGAGAGAACAAAGCCGTTCCAAAAGTCCATCCAGTTATTTGTGGCAGGGGTGGACAGAATGAAAGGTCTTCTTTTGTCTTCTCAACGGATTTCGTCATGGATCACGTCCTGCATCCATGAGTGCTACAACCTGGCAGGTGTACCTGCTTCCCCAATCGCTGCGCACTCCATCAGGGCTCGGGCTTCTTTAATGGCATTCCTGGCACAGGTTCCCACCCAAGAAATCTGCAGAGCAGTGACATGGTCCTCCATACGCACTTTCCCCATGCACTGCGCAATCACTCCACAGGCCTTTAGAAAGAGCAGTGCTCTAATCAGTGGATGACTCAGACCCCACCTCCAGAACTCAGGCTTGTGAGTCACCTGATTGGAGTTGACGTGAACAAGCACCCAAAGAAGAAAAAATGGTTATTCACCTTCTTGTATCTGTTCTTCAAGATGTGTTGTTCATGTCCATTCCAATGCCCACCCTCCTACCCCTCTGTTGGAGTAGCCGGCAAGAAGGAACTGAGGCAGTGGCAGGTGAGCTGGGGTCTATATTGAGCACCCTGAAGGCGTGACTCCAGGGGGAACCCAGGCCTACCTGACTGATGCTGTTAGGGGAAAAGTTTTCCAGCTGCCGTGCACACCTGTTTGGAATGGACATGAACAATACATCTTGAAGAACAACAGTTTGAAGGTGAGTGACCGTTCTTGTTGTTGTTGCTAAGTGTCAGCAATTTTTGGGTGAATTTCAGCCACCTACAAAGGAGGAGGAGGAGTCTCCATCCCAGCGCAAGGGATTGAAACACTCATTTGTTATAGTGAATCCCCACCAGAGGAAAGTTGCTAAAGAAATGTAAAGTATATTACTCCCCGCTTAGCTTTGAACACTATTGGTATTATAAGAGAGGTAGATGATCTGAGCTATACTCCCAGTTCTACCTACAAGGTACCTGTGTGGCCGTGGGCTATTCACTTAATATCTCTATCTGTGGTTTCCTTATCTGGTAAATGGGAATAACCTCTACCTCACAGGGGAGTTTTGACAAATTTTTCTTATTTGTAAAGTGCTTTGAGAAGATCAGATGACAACTGCTATAAAAAAGCAGAATAGTAGTACAGTAGCACCTCAGTTACAAACGCCTCTGGAATGGAGGTTATTTGTAACTCTGAACATGGTTGTTTATTGAAACGTTTCAACTGAACATTGACTTAATACAGCTTTGAAACTTTACTATGCAGAAGGAAAATGCTGCTTTTAAACATCTTAATTTAAACAAAAAAACAAGTTTCCTTACCTTGTCAGATTTTTTTTTATAACTTTCCCCCTTTATTTTTAATAGTTTATGCTTAACATGGTACTGTATTGCTTTTTTATTGCTGCTGCTTGATTGCATACTTCTGGTTCCAATGAGGTATGTGATTGACCCGTCAGTTTGTAACTCTGGTGTTCATAACTGAGGTTCTACTGTCTTACTAAAATAGCAGTGGCTTTGATCAAACATTCCTCTTGTTTTAACTATCAATTATTATATAAACATTGACAAACTTAACATTCACCAAGTACAATTCTTGGAAAATGCATATGTGTTTTAGGGGGCAGAGTTAAGGTGCTGGTGGAAAGTTTTAGTTTTTGAAGTTCCTCTGGGTTTTGTGCAATTCAAAACACCTTAATTCACCCCATGTTAATGTAGTTCTTTGCATATAGTTCATTTAGCTTCTAGTTGCAGATGATTAAAGTAGCATTTCTTCTCAACAGGTCTGGGTCCTTGATAATAAACCTCAAAAGGCAATACATGTAAATCCTATTATGGGGGTGGGATGGGGGAGAAAAACATTCTTAATGGTAAACCAGATTCACAGGCCCCTTTCTGCTTAGCCCTGCTATAATTAAGTGAATAATACTTGGCCACCTGTTCCGTGTTTAACTTTCTTCCATCAAATTTAAAATGAAAAGTTTGTCTGCAACACAGAAATGCTACTGAGTTTTAGCTAGAACAAGCCTGGGCTGTGGGAGGGAGGGAGAGGTGGGTGTGGGAACTGCACCTACCTGTCTCCTTTCTACTTCAGCTGATATCATTTGAGGGTTCCTAGTTCTAAAAACAACAGAGTTGCCAGGATGTAGAGAATTTTTTACCTGGACTAGCTGAATTGTGTGATGATTTTCTTCTTCACAAAGAGGTAAGTCAGCTCTCAGGACCAAGAGTGCTAGGTGAAGGCCCTCCTCTCCAAAGTGCTGAGCCAGAGCTGCCCTCACCGCTTGCCGCACCTCTTCTTTGCTCAGGCTGCTGTGAGGATACCCTGGAGTGTCCATGACATGAACCCGCAGGGCTAGCTCGTAGCCATTTCGGCGTGTGAAGCCTGAGATGCGGCAGCTGCATCCGAGACTGCAGCATGTGGTCACAGAGCTTGGGGATAGATGGCTGTCAAAGTCAGAGCTGCCCAGAAGGCTATTCCCAGCAGCACTTTTGCCACTCTGGGTCCTTCCAACCAAGAGAAGATTGATGGTCATCTCATCGGTGTCAGACATTGTATCTGCCTTTGTCCACACACCTGTTTCAGCAAATCCAGAACAAATACTATTAATAGCTGTTTTAGCTGGGTGATACCAAAGCAACTTTCAGAAATAACCAGTAAACCATAAGAACTGCACCTTGAAGCACTTTGACCTGCTCTGACTGAAGCACTTCGGCAGTGTGGGGAGTAAAGTGCCAATCAGAGAAGTACCTCTGACTGACCCCAAGGAGCATTCCTCTGTACCCACTGTCCACCCTTGCTATCCACAAATAGGGAACCCGGATTGAAGTGCCATAGCAGTTGTCCCACATCAGCAGATCTCCTATATCAAGAGAATCAGGAGGGAGCTGAGAGAAACTAGGGAGCACAAGTGACCAATGTAGGGGAAACAGTCCAACTAAGGAGAGAACAATGGGGAAGGGGGTGGGAGAGAGATTACAGAGGAGATGGTGACAGGGAGAGAACAGAGGGGAGAGGAGTAGGTTCTGTAGCTGTGTTTTGTGAGTTAAACTAACATCAAGCCCTAGAAACCTGATGGCATGAGGGAAGCAGCTCAAACCCCACAAAACTTAGGGAGCATGTCCTCCACCACGCGGGTAGCTCACATGCTGTTCCAGCAGCCAATTTCTGAGCTCTGTCTTCACCTTCGTCTCCCCTCTGTCAAACAACTGTTTGGAGTTACACACTTGAGCATTACCACAGGTCACCAATTGTCCCAAAACTGCCAGTAGAGAGGGATCCAGAAGGGGTTCCAGTTCCAGAACAAACACACCAGAACAGGTGCCCTCTGCCCCTTTCCAAGGTGATGCTGGCATAGCAACATCTGCCATGGCCAACATTCCAGACTCTTCAGGTTGGAACTACAGAAATTTGTCTAATCCATTTTCGAGAGGCAAGGTAGGTGAGGTAATATATTTCGTTGGACCAACTTCTGTTGGTGAGAGAGACAAGCTTTTGCTTTTTTCTTTGCTGGTGTTGGTGTTTCCAAAGTTTTTAATGGACAGGTGGTTGAAGTTTGTCGTGTTAACAGGCTACTTCATCTTGAATGGTCCCTTGAAATATGTGTTAACTACAGTAACTCCTTAACACTGTAATTATATTCCTGAAAAATGCTACTTTAAGCAAAACCATGTTAAGCGTATCCAATTTCACCATAAGAATTAATGTAAATAGGAAGGGTTAGGTTCCAGGGAAATTTTTTTCACTTGACAAAAGACATCATATACATATACAGTATAAGTTTTAAACAATTTAATACTGTACTCACAAATGATGATTGTGAAACTCGATTGAGAGAGGAGCATAGCAGGGTTGGGACATGGGTACTTGACCTGCTCTGCCTGCCCAGCGCTCCTGCTGGGGAGTGGGGTCGAGGGCTTGCCCACTCCCCAGCTGGAATAGGCGGACGGAGCGGGGTGAGCCAAACAACATTATAACAGAACATTGCGTGACTTTAAATGAGTATGTTCTAATACAGAGGTGGGCAAACTACGGCCCATGGGCCACATCCGGCTCGCAGGACCATCCTGCCCAGCCCTTGAACTCCTGGCTGGGGAAGCTAGTCCCTGGCCCCTCCCCTCCTGTGGTCCATCTCCCCCCAATCCCCCCCCTTCTCCCCAGTGTGGCTTGTGCTGGCTGGACAGCACAGCTGCCAGTCCCGCCGCTCTGAGCGGCATGGTAAGGAGGCGGGGGGTGGGAGGGTTGGATAAGGGGTAAGGGGTCCCGGGGGGCAGTCAGGGGATAGGGGGCAGTTGGATGGGGCAGAGGTTCTGGGGGAGGTAGTTAAGGGCCGGGGAACGGGGTGTTGGATAGGCGTGGGAGTTCCGGGGGGCCTGACATCGGGTGCGGGGGTGGATAGGGATTGTGCAGTCAGGGGGCAGGGGGGCTTGGATAGGAGTTGAGTCCCGGGGGGGCAGTTAGAGGTGGGGGGTCCAGGGAGGGGATGGTCAGGGGACAAGAAGTTGGGGGGGTCAGAAGTTCTGAGAGGGGCAGTCAGGGGAAGTGGGAGTGGGTGGATAGGGGGCAGAGGCCACGCTGTTTGGGGAGGCACAACCTTCCCTACCCGGCCCTCCATACAGTTTGGGAACCCCGATGTGGCCCTCAGGGCAAAAAGTTTGCCCACCCCATTCTAATAGATCAGCAACCTAACAACGAAACAATGTTAACCGGGATGACTTTAAGTGAGGAGTTACTGTACTTATGGTAAACAATGTGTTCCACCTGTGACACTCTGAGAATGTCTACACAGCAAAGAGAAACCCATGGCTGGCACAGGCCAGTCGTCTTGAGCTGTGGGGCTGTTTCATGGTGTGTAAACTTCTGGGCTCCAGGACCCTTCCCCCTTGCAGGGTCCCAGAGTCTGGGCTCTGGCTGGAGCCCAGAAGTCTACACAGCTATACAACAGCGCCGCAGACTGAGCACCGCAAGCCAGAAGGTATCTAGTTTATATGTCGACGTACCCTCTGAGTACATTTCCCAGGTCTGAGGAAGAGCTCTGTGTACGCTCGAAAGCTTCTCTCTCTCTCCAACAGAAGTTTCCAGTAAAAGATATTAACTTGCCCACCTTGCCTCTCTAATATCCTGGCACCAACACTGCTATAACAACACTGCATGACACATTGGTGCTATAGCAATCTAAAATCACTTAGGACCTGGGGAAGGGAAAGATGAGAGGTGGTGATGATGATTGATGGTGATGGAGAGGACAGACAACTAATTATTTATTTTCAATATATACATACACAAATAAAACCACTAAAAAGACAGCTCCTCTTTATAGTGCCTATTAATTTAAAATAATGCAGTGTCTTAAGAGCCTTTACTACCTGGATCCAGACCATTGATTGTCTCAAAAGGACTTTACATACATTTTATAGTTAAAAATAATTAGGATTTCAGGGACGTGTCAAAAAAGACAGTGCCCGTATTTGGGAATAAAGTGTCGGTCTAGGTAAGCAGTGACACTAGAAACTTCACAAGCATTGTTTAAATGATTGTGATATTTCATATTCAGTGAATATTTTTAGAATGTCCATCACCCAACATTGTATATTTATTTAGGCTCTCTTGTACCTGTTCAAGAGGTAATTTTAACTAGTCCTCATTTTACAGGAGGCACTAGCTCTTACAGGTGGCGATAGTTAACAAAAGCCTGAGGATGAATCCATCCTCTGACGATTGAAGTACAGATATTGAACTTTCTAATTCATATTAATGAAGGGGGGAATAGCTGTCTAATCATTACGGAAAAACCTAGGAAAACAGGTACTTTATTAATTTCACTGAAAATGAACAGAGAAAATTGGGATAGTTGAATTAATAATCTCCCCTTACTCACTTCAGATTCATTAAACCTGTTTAGGAAAGTGTTTATTTTTAAATACCAACTGCTGTCCCTATTACCTGGGACTGTTTGTCACCATGAACTGGATTTTCAGAAGTGCCCAGGATCCCCACCACCAACTGAAGTCAAAGGGAGCCACACATGCTCAGAACCTTTGAAAATCAATCACAGGGATGCAGATCAGCACAGGAAAATCACAGCAAGATGGCTGCATACGCTTCTCTACAGTATTAAGTATTGCTTTTTATCACTGATTTTTGCTGATTCCACCCCCTCTCCACCCACCCCATTCTTAAATTCATAACTTGTCTGTTTCAGTGTGTCACTTACCTCACTTTCCCTTAAGTCTTCCTCTACCCGGACTTCATTCAGACTCTGCTGGTTTTCAGTGTGAACTTTGAAACTGACAACGGTAGTGTACCACACAGAGACTGATACGCACTGATACTCTAGTTAATCTATTACTGAGAAATCCTCTCTGTACCTGAGAAGTCTGTCCAATAATCAGCATCGCCCATTAACTTCCTTTTACTTGCCTGCAGTTTTGAGGTCTGGTTTCCCTTGGGACCACTTGAAAATGACTTCTATAAATATTACCTTCATTTTTACCAACTGGTTGAACCAGCACTCTTTTTCTGGGGAGTAGTGAGGAGGGTTTTAGTGATAATTTCACCTCCCCATATTTTTAAACCATGCATAATAAAATACCAGAGATGTGTGTGAACAAAGCAAACATTTTCTTGTATTTTTATGATGACCTTATTAAACTTCCGTTTCACAGTTCCTACCAATATTTCACAGCATGATTTAAAATAAATTACCTGAAACCTATTTAATCTATTAAAAATGCACTGAGATTGTTTCACAGCCCTAGAGACTAAGGCCCAGATCCTCTAAGATATTTTGCCACCTAACTCACTAAAATCGATCGGAGTTAAGTGCCTAGAATATGTTTGAGGATCTGAACTTAAAACCCTCCATTTAGACAGAGTGGCCATAATATGGGAAACACCAGACCAAGCTTCCTCATCCTGCCAATATGCTCCATCCTTGCTATGGAGGGACTATCGCTAGGAGTGAAAGAATTGTTCAATCTCCACTAAATTCATGAGACTATAGCATTGTGAAAACCAAACCCTAGCCTTAATTTGGCCTCAACCCTAGCCTAACTATAACAGCCTAGGTCTGAAGCGCACCCTCAGACCACTTCTGTACCTAGTATCAGTTGTGTGTTGGCTGTAGCTCATGCAGTATACTTTTAGTAGTATATTTAGCCAATATCGTGGTAACAGTGGGGTCAGAGCTCTTCTGGTGACCCATCCAATTAGCAGGTCTTAGCACCCTGCCTAAAGCTGAGACATTCAGCTGACTCGTTGTGGCAGCCTGCAGCTTGTTTCCTCCAGGATGGGTATAATGGACACAGGCGAAGGCTGTGATTGATGTTACTGCTTTTGAATTGCTAAGGCTATGTCTCGACTACAAAATTAAGTCAATGTAAGTTATGTTGATCATCTTCCACCGCTGTAATTAAACTGTTTGTGCACATCCACACAACTGTCCTTGTGATGGTGAAGTGTGTCCACAGTTGGTGCTCATGCATCGACAGATAGAGCAGTGTACTGTTGGTAGCTATCCCACTGTGCAACTCCCCACCATTTGCTCCTGGGTGCTCTGGGAAGAGATCACAGCGCATCGGTGGGGGGGGTAGGCTCAGCATCCCACGATGCAGTTTTCTTCGACCCATCATTCTATGGGCTTCCTACTATGTTTCATGCCACTTTTCAATTGCACCTGTGAACTGTGCATCTACCATCTCTGTCTGAAAGCATGGATCCTGCACTGCTCTTTAGTTTTGTGATGAGCATCATGAACACAACATGGCTGATCCTGTAGTACTTCATGAGCTGTGGATCTGATCATGACACTGTGGTGTCAGCCCTGCTGCATGCCATGGAAAAAAACAATTCAAGATTACTGCTGGCATTCACAGAGCAGCTGCATGGAGTGGACTGTCGGTACTGGGCTTTGGAAGCAATGACTGCAGAACTTTTGCATGTGAAAAGCCACCTTTCTGGAACTGTGTGTGAGGTTTATCTGTACCCTGCAGCACAAGGACACCAAAATAAGAGCTGCCCTAATTGTGAAAAAGTGAGTGGCAATCACTGTGTGGAAGCTGGCAACTCCAGACTGCTACCAATCAGTCGTGAATCAGTTTGGAGTTGGGAAGTCCACTGTGGGGATTGCAGTGATGTGAGTGTGCAGGGCCATTAATCACCTCCTGCTACGAAAGACTGACACTGGGCAATGTGAGGGAAATAGTGGATGGCTTTGTGGTAATGGGATTCCCTAACTGTGTTGCACATATCCCATTTTGACCCTAGACCGCCTTGCGATGGAGTACATGAACAGAAAGGGTTACTTTGCAATACCATAGAAAAGTGTCGGTGGATCACTGGGGTTGTTTCATAGACACCAAAGCGGGGTGGTCAGGGAAGGTGCATGACACACTTATCTTCAGGAATGCTAGCCCATATAGAAATCTGCAAGCAGGGACTTTTTTCCAGACCAGAAGATTGTAACTGGGGATGTGGAAATGCCAATTCTGATCCTTGGAGACCCAGCCTCCTCCTTGCTCCCATGGCTCATGAAGCCTTACACTGGAAACCTTGACAGCAGCAAGAAGTGCTTCAACAAGCTCAGCAGGTGCAGAATGACCATTGAATGTGCCTTTGGCAGATTAAAGGGTTGCAGTGGTCCCTTTTTGGCAAGCTAGACCTCAGTGAGGAAAATATTCCTATGGTCATAGCAGCCTGCTGTGCTCTGCATAATATGTGTGAAAGTAATGGAGGAAAGTTTCTGCAGAGGTGGAGCCTTGAGATGGATTTGGCTGGTAGCTGCTTTTGAGCAGCCAGATCCAGGGCTGTTAGAGAGGCTGAATGGGGAGCTATTCCAACGAGTGAGTGTTTGAAGGAGCATTTTGATAATGAGTCTCAGTAATGTCTTTCTATATGTCTTTGCATTGAGCCAGGCATTGTTTTCTTACACTGTAGTATGACCCTTGTAATGATTGCTGTGTGTGCATTAAGTGTACTCTGCAAATACTCTGATTTGCCACTATGTATGAATTTCAGCAGCAACCATTGTGGGTCGAAGATCAATAAAGATTCATTGTCTGGGTGTATGTCCAACTGGGTGTATGTCCAACTGTCATTTTGAAACATGTCATAAAAGTGGAGCACACGGGATACTGCGGTATGTGAGGAATGTGTGTGGGGAGTTCGGGGAGGCCCTGGAAGACCATTCTGAATGGGCTGCAAAAGGAGGTGAGCATCGATGTGTTCCACGTGCAGCGCGGTCAGGGACTTCAGCGTGTCTGTTTGTGTCTCGACCAGCTGAATCATCAACTCCTGCCTGTTTCTTCTCTTAGAATCATAGAAGATTAGAACTGGAAGAGACCTGAGGAGGTCATCTAGTCCAACCCCCTGCTCAAAGCAGGACCAATCCCCAACTAAATCATCCCAGCCAGGGCTTTGTCAAGCCTGACCTTAAAAACCTCTAAGGAAGGAGATTCCACTGCCTCCCTAAGTAATCCATTCCAGTGCTTCACCACCCTCCTAGTGAAAATGTTTTACCTAATATCCAACCTAAACCCCCCCACTTCAACTTGAGACCATTACTCCTTGTTCTCTTGGCTATCCATTCTCAGTTTTTCATTGATAGCTTCTCTCCAAGGTCTGCTCACTATCAGCATCATCAGATGATTGCAGCACCTCCCTGAGCAGGTTGTCCTGAATCCTCTGGTTCATCTCCTTATCAGATGGAGGCATTTGGCCAGTGTGCAGGAGGAGACTCAAGGCCACATCTGCAGAAGCTGAAGAAACAATAGATTGAGGCACTATTGGGAGTGCGCTCACAGCCTTGATTCATAAAAGTTGCATACACCACTTTCCCTTGGCAGGCACACAGCATGCCAAGAGCCCTAACCATGTCGAGTTCAGTTGGGCACAAGGGGGAGGGGGTAAGATAGGACAAAGGACAGGGGAGTGTTTGAGAAGGACCATTACGAGTACCTTGGGATGCTATTCTGAATATTGGCACAGTTTTCCACAGGCAGGGGTGATAGAAGCTGATACCCTCAGGAGCAAGATAACCACAGCCCCTGCATGCGTGTGGTTGAAGACCGGGTCCATATACTGCTCACCTGTGTGCTGCTTTGGTGCCTGCAGGTGTAATTGATGATTGGCACAGCAAAGTTTCCTTCCATGGGGGAAGGAACAAAGCAGCCCTCCCAAGGAAACTTCAGCAAAGGATTTCTGAGTACCTTCATGAACATTTCCTAGAGATCTCTATGAAGGTTTCCTGGGACATCCAAGTGTGCATCAACAAACTTTTCCACAGGGCACCCCTCTGTTTAGCAACACAGAGGAATGCGAAGCAGATGCATACAGTGCTACTATTTCTATCCCTTTTCTACCCTGGGATGTGGCGGGAAGCTTTACTTCATTTCTCCCTGCAGTATCAAAGCACAGCAAGTACTTACCGGAGAGCCCCTCTCCTGCATTAGGCATGCCATAGCTGAAGTGCTGAGACTGGCTAGACCCCTCTGGAGTTAAAAACAGGTCCTGGCTCACCACACCACTGGACTGTCCTAATGCCTGTCCTCCATTCTCTTCCAACTCCACTTTCTCATCCATCATTTCATTCTTGGAGTTCACCCTATGGCTGCTGCCTCCAGCCCCCCTTCCCCAAAGTATCCACAGGGCTCTTGGGGGTGGAGTTGGCCTCTCTTTCCTTCTGATATGCCTGCCTCAGCTCCTTGATCTTGGCACAACACTGCTGTGTCTCCGTCTCGTACCCCTTGAGCTCCATGCCTTGAGCAATCTGCCTGTGGGTATCAAAGCTCCTACAGCTGGAGCAGGACTGCAACTGCTCAGCCTCCTCTCCCTGCAGATCCAACAACTCCCAGGGTCCTCCAGGCAGGAGCGTATTTGCTGCTGCCTGGAGGACCCTGGGACCTTGGTCAGCTGGGAAGATGCTATGTGAGCGGTTCATACTGAGAAAACAGGAAGAAGAATTTCAAAAATTCCCAGGGCTTTAAAAGGAGAGGGGTACATGCCTATGTACCTGGCTGCTGGGCCATGGAGTTCAAAATGGTGACCAACGCAGTCATGATGAGCATTGTGGGACATTTCCTGGAGGTGACATCAGCAATGTAGTGTCTACACTGACTCTGCGTCGCATATATCTCTGCGTCTTGTCCAGGTGGTTTTCTTATGTTGGCATAGCAGGAGAATTAAATCAGTAGGAGGAGCGTGGCAGTGCGTACACCTCCACTGTTTTGTCGACAAAACTATGTAGTGTGGATATGGCCTAATAAAGCTAAGCGGCAAGAAGAGGATGAGTTTGCATGCTAATTCAGGCTCTGGGCACCCTGTCAAAGACCGAGTAGGATCTCAATTCATTCGTGGTCATCTTGCTGGCAATACTAAACAGCAATGTTGAAGTAAAAGAAACACTGCTAAATTAATCTAAAATGTAACTCTACTTCTCGCCACAAAAAAGGCATTTCTCTACAGTATGTATCCTAATGCCCACTGAACTGGGAGCCATCTGAAAGATCTTATGACTGCATGGGTAGAGAGATTTAAGAAGTCGTCTTCCTGCGGGTGTATGACGGGGAAAACATGAAATCAATTTATATGACAAACACTCAGAATCCTTGAACTATGTGGAAAGAATCTTCCCCAAGGTGGCAGTATCAGCCTGTTTCACAGGTACTGTGAAAGTAAGCAGGGCTTCCATTGCTCCAGAGAACCTTCACTGAAATAAAATATCAGATGTAAGGGTGCAAAAACACACTAAAATACAGGATAATTATGACAGGAATCTTCAAAGGGCTGCTGAAATAAAAGAAACCTGCAAATAAATCTCTCACCTTCCCAAGAAATAATTCTTATTTTTTTACATAATTTTAAAGAAAATATACACTTTATTAAGCTTTGAACAGCATGATGCAAAGCAAACCTCTATTTTATTTTAAAGGCAATAGTTACAAAGCAGTGAGAGTCAGTAAGTTTCTTTAAAAGAAAAGGAGTACTTGTGGCACCTTAGAGACTAACCAATTTATTTGAGCATAAGCTTTCATGAGCTACAGCTCACTTCATCGATGTAGCTCACGAAAGCTTATGCTCAAATAAATTGGTTAGTCTCTAAGGTGCCAAAAGTACTTCTTTTCTTTTTGCGAATACAGACTAACACGGCTGTTACTCTGAAATAAGTTTCTTTAGCAATCCTTATACGCTTCCATTCTATGTTAAAGATCTCTGTTCTGAGCAACTATTTAGTTGTTACATTTAGAGTGGAGCTTCAAAGCTGAGATCCTCAACAAGATTGTCATTCTCACAGCACAAATTTTACAGAGAATTAGCCAAAGTGTTTCTGGTACAATAAAGATGTCTCTCCTGTTTTTCAGAGTTGGCTGAAACTGTTGCTATTGGCTGTCAGTGACGTAAACTATTGTTTAGTTTCGTGTTTTATAACTTGTTGGGTTGGTAGAGCTCTGAATGGCTGAACGCTTCTATTTATTATTATTACTGGAGAAATCCAAATAATAAAAGCTAGAATTTTCAAAAGAGCCTGTGGTAAACTAGGAAATATCTTTATTGTATTTTATTAATACGTATGTGTGTGTGATGGGTGCCATGGGGTTACATCAAAAGGGGATGTTAAAAAAACCATAGAAAGGAAAGGTAAACCAACGGCCTGGATAAGCATCCAAATAAACAGTCAAATGCAATAGCCATGTTCATAGCTACAAAAAGGTGACTTCTTGAGTAAGGACCATGCATATAGGCCTGTTTTTGTTTTGTTTTGTTTTACTGTCTATTCTGTTTTTTTGTACCCTTTTTTGGGAGGGCGGGGGATGAATACTTAATGCTTAGTTTTGAAGAAGCTGTTTTTGAGTCACTTTAACCACCTCACAGGTCCTTAGAGAAAAAGGGCTCATAGGTACTATATACAGTTGGGCCTGTCAGGTTAACACAGTTAGAAAATAGAAGGCTGCAGCCAAGATCGGGTTAGACCATGTGGTTCCATCCAGAGTGAGGTGCAGGGAGCCAGGCATGACATTTAAAGGGTACACTCTAGAGGAACTGAAGGAGTGAACAGCACAGTTTGCCCTAGAACTGTAGTAAAGAGTAAGGTACATCAGCTTCAAATCCCATTGAAGAAATCTGTGGGGATTGGGTGCCTGAACCCTTCAGTCTCCTTTGAAAATCCTAGGCAAAACAAATACAATCAAATCTCTAGGTAGAAACTGGAAACTGCATTCTTATATCTATAGTATTAACTTACCGTATTACAATAGTATGACAGATGTATTGTAATCAGCTGTTTTGTTTTCCTTGGGTTCATCTGATCAGTTTGCAAGTAACTTAATAGCGTGCAATGCAATTTTTTACATAAATGAGAGATTCTATATTTTTGTAACCTACAGTGTCTCCAGATGGATGGTGTATCCCACCACTCTTTTACTTTCAGTTCCCACACATTCCCATCCCTTACAACTTTATTCCATATATGCACTCTCATTATTTTAAGATAATGCCACAATAAATAATTGAAGATGTGAATTGGTGAACTCTCACTTAGGGGAAACCAAGTGAGGCCATTTGATGGATTACCACACACAGATGTAGGCTCCCACCCTTCCCTGAAATCATGAGAAACCCAGGGAGCTGTACAATGTCCTGTATAAATAGAATGGAGTCCAAGTACTCCATCTAGAAAGAATTATAGATTCAATTTTGTTACACAATAAGAAATGTGTAAACTCTGAGACGATCCAGGCAACTCTCAGTTTACTGAGTAAGGGATAAAACAGTCTCTTGCTACTCCCTGTCCTCGAATACCATATTATAATGGGATTATATACACCACTCTAGTTCTATACCAATGTGAAAGGAAAACAAATATACCAACCATACATTGCAGCAGAATTGTTTTCTTTTGCTAAGTCTAGTCACATCTATCAACTATCGGTTGGAAGTAGGAAAATGCAGATTTTTAAGAACAACTCTGATCACCCTGCACCCACATTCACTGAGTAACTGTGTGTCTTGGCAGCACACATCTTCAGTACAGATAGTATGAGCCAAATGATGCCCTGTACTGGATCATACTTGCTCATCTGAGGTGCTTAATGCCTATTTTGCCTCAGTCTTCACTAAAGAGGTTGATGACAAAATACTCAACACAATTAATATTTGACAACCAGGACAAAGGAATAGAAACCAAAATAGGGAAAGAACATCTTCTCTAAACATTCTTTAACCTGTATTTGAGTCAGCAGGGCCTGATAAAATTCATCCTATAGTGCTTAAGGAACTAGATGAAGCAATCTTGGAGCCACTGACAATTATCTCTGAGAATTCCTGGAGGACTGGAGAGGACCCGGAGGACTGGAGAAGGGCAAACCTGGTACTTATCTTTAAAAAGGAGGACCTGGGGATTTGTAGACCCAGTCAGCCTAACTTCAATACCTGGAAAGATACCAAAGGAAATAATGAAACAATCAATTTGTAAGCACCTGGAGGACAATAGGGTTATAAGGAATAGTCAGCATGGATTTGTCAAGAACAAATAATGCCAAACCAACTTAATTTCCTTCTTTGATAGGATTACTGACCTGGTTGGGGGAGCAGTAGATTTGATATTCGTAAGGCTTTTGACTGAGTTCTGTATGACCTTGTCATAAGCAAACTAGGGAAATGTGGTCTAGATGAATTTATTATGAGGTGGGTGTGCAACTAGTTGAAAGACTGTACTCGAGTAGTTATCAATGGTTTGCTGTCCAGTTGGGAGGGTGTATCTAGTGGGGTCCTGCATGAGTCAGTACTGGGTCTGGTACAAGCCAATATTTTCTTTAATGACTTGAATAATGGAGTAGGGACTATGCTTATAAAATTTGCAGATGACACCAAGCTGAGAGGGGTTGCAAGCACTTTGGAGGGCAGGTTTAAAATTCAAAATGACCTTGACAAATTTTGGAATTGGTCTGAATTCAAAAAGATGAAATTCAATAAAGACAAGTGCAGAATACTTAACTTCGGAAAAATCAAATGCACAACTACAAAATGAGGAAAAACTGTCTAGGTCGTAGTACTGCTAAAAGGATCTGTGGGCTATAGTGGACCACAAACTAAATGAGTTGTCAATGTTACGTATCTGCAAAGAAAGCTAATATAATTCTGGGGTGCATTAACAGGAGGATTGTATGTAAGAGACAGGAGGCATTTGTCCCCCTCTACATGGTACTGGCCCCAGCTGGAGTACTGTGTCCAATTCTGGGCACAATTTAGGAAGGATGTGGACAAATGGGAAAGAGTCCAGAGGAGAGCAACAAAAACGATAAAAGATTTAGAAACCTGACCTATGAAGATAGGTTGAAAAAACTGGCCATGTTTAGTCTTGAGAAAAGAAGACTGAGGGATGAGCTGAGAAGGGCTGTTTTAAAAAGGTGATCAACTGTTCTCAGTATCTACTGAAGGTAGGACGAGAAGTAATGCGCTTACTCTGCAGCAAGGGAAATTTAAGTTAGATATTAGAAAAGCTTTCTAACTCGGAGGTTCTCAAACTGTGGTCTGCGGACCACCAGTGGCCCACGAGTTCCATTCAGGTGGTCCGTGGAGAGTTTCCTCTAAGGTGCGTGCCTGGGCGACTACACACAAGAGAATGAAGGGCCACCCGCCTAACTAGTGGAGCTGGAACAAACAAAAGCAAGTGTCTTCACTGGTTGAATACAGAGTACCCAAACATTTAAAGGGGAAGAACATCACAATGGAAAGAATTCCATTCCAGCTCCCTCACTTTGGGTATGTCTACCCTATGAAATTAGGTCGAATTTATAGAAGTTGGTTTTTTAGAAATTGGTTTTATATATTCGAGTGTGTGTGTCCCCACAGAAAATGCTCTAAGTGCATTAAGTGAATTAACTCGGTGGAGCGCTTCCACAGTACCGAGGCTAGAGTCGACTTCCAGAGTGTTGCACTGTGGGTAGCTATCCCACAGTTCCCGCAGTTTCCGCTGCCCATTGGAATTCTGGGTTGAGATCCCAATGCCTGATGGGGCTAAAACATTGCCGCGGGTGGTTCTGGGTACATATCATCAGGCCCCCGTTCCCTCCCTCCCTCCATGAAAGCAAGGGCAGACAATCGTTTCGCGCCTTTTTTCCTGAGTTACCTGTGCAGATGCCATACCATGGCAAGCATGGAGCCCGCTCAGGTAACCGTCACCGTATGTCTCCTGGGTGCTGGCAGACACGGTACTGCATTGCTACACAGTAGCAGCAACCCCTTGCCTTGTGGCAGCAGATGGTACAATATGACTGGTAGCTGTCATCGTCATGTCTGAGGTGCTCCTGGCCAGACATGGGTGCAGGGACTAAATTTGGAGCGACTTGACCAGGTCATTCTCTTTAGTCCTGCAGTCAGTCCTATTGAACCATCTTATGGTGAGCAGGCAGGCGATACGGATTGCTAGCAGTCGTACTGTACCATCTTCTGCCAGGCAGGCAAGAGATGAGGATTGCTAGCAGCCTACCCCTTAATGCCATGGCTCATGAAGCCGTACACAGGCAGCCTGGACAGTAGTCAGGAGCTGTTCAACTACAGGCTGAGCAAGTGCAGAATGGTGGTAGAATGTGTATTTGGACATTTAAAGGCACGCTGGCACAGTTTACTGACTCGCTTAGACCTCAGCGAAACCAATATTCCCACTGTTATTACCGCTTGCTGTGTGCTGCACAATATCTGTGAGAGTAAGGGGGAAACGTTTATGGCGGGGTGGGAGGTTGAGGCAAATCACCTGGCTGCTGGTTACGTGCAGCCAGACACCAGGGCGGTTAGAAGAGCACAGGAGGGCGCGGTACGCATCAGAGAAGCTTTGAAAACCAGTTTCATGACTGGCCAGGCTACAGTGTGAAAGTTCGCTTTGTTTCTCCTTGATTAAACCCCCCGCCCCTTGGTTCACTCTACTTCCCTGTAAGCTAACCACCCTCCCTTCCTCCCTTCAATCACTGCTTGCAGAGGCAATAAAGTCATTGTTGCTTCACATTCATGCATTCTTTATTCATTCATCACACAAATAGGGGGATGACTACCAAGGTAGCCCAGGAGGGGCGGTGGAGGAGGGAAGGAATATGCCACACAGCACTTTAAAAGTTTACAAGTTTAAAATTTATTGAATGCCAGCCTTCTTTTTTTTTGGGCAATCCTCTGTGGCCCCGGTGGGCCCCCCACTGTATTCTTGGGCGTCTAGGTGTGGAGGCTATGGAACTTGGGGAGGAAGGCGGTTGGTTACACAGGGGCTGTAGTGGCAGTCTGTGCTCCAGCTGCCTTTGTTGCAGCTCAACCATACACTGGAGCATACTGGTTTGGTCCTCCAGCAGCCTCAGCATTGAATCCTGCCTCCTCTCATCACGCTGCCGCCACATTTGAGCTTCAGCCCTGTCTTCAGCCCGCCACTTACTCTCTTCAGCCCGCCACCTCTCCTCCCCAGTCATTTTGTGCTTTCCTGCACTCTGACATTATTTGCCTCCACGCATTCGTCTGTGCTCTGTCAGTGTGGGAGGACAGCATGAGCTCGGAGAACATTTCATCACGAGTGCATTTTTTTTTCTTTCTAATCTTCACTAGCCTCTGGGAAGGAGAAGATCCTGTGATCATTGAAACACATGCAGCTGGTGGAGAAAAAAAAGGGACAGCGGTATTTAAAAAGACACATTTTATAAAACAGTGGCTACACTCTTTCAGGGTAATCCTTGCTGTTAACATTACATACATAGCACATGTGCTTTTGTTGCAAGGTCACATTTTGCCTCCCCCCACCACGTGGCTACCCCCTCAATCCTCCCCCTCCCCGTGGCTAACAGCGGGGGACATTTCTGTTCAGCCGCAGGCAAACAGCCCAGCAGGAACGGGCTCCTCTGAGTGTCCCCTGAAGAAAAGCACCCTATTTCAACCAGGTGACCATGAATGATATCTCACTCTCCTGAGGATAACACAGAGAGATAAAGAACGGATGTTGTTTGAACGCCAGCAAACATACACTGCAATGCTTTGTTGTACAATGATTCCCGAGTATGTGTTACTGGCCTGGAGTAGTAAAGTGTCCTACCATGAAGGACGCAATAAGGCTGCCCTCCCCAGAAACCTTTTGCAAAGGCTTTGGGAGTACATCCAGGAGAGCCGCGAATGCCAGGGCAAATTAATCCTTTCACATACTTGCTTTTAAACCATGTATAGTATTTTAAAAGGTACGCTCACCAGAGGTCCCTTCTCCGCCTGCTGGGTCCAGGAGGCAGCCTTGGGTGGGTTCGGGGGGTACTGGCTCCAGGTCCAGGGTGAGAAACAGTTCCTGGCTGTCGGGAAAACCGGTTTCTCCACTTGCTTGCTGTGAGCTATCTACAACATCATCATCATCATCTTCGTCCCCCAAACCTGCTTCCGTGTTGCCTCCATCTCCATTGAAGGAATCAAACAACACGGCTGGGGTAGTGGTGGCTGAACCCCCTAAAATGGTATGTAGCTCATCATAGAAGCGGCATGTTTGGGGCTCTGACCCGGAGCGGCCGTTCGCCCCTCTGGTTTTCTGGTAGGCTTGCCTCAGCTCCTTCAGTTTCACGCGGCACTGCTTCGGATCCCTGTTATGGCCTCTGTCCTTCATGCCCTGGGAGATTTTGACAAAGGTTTTGGCATTTCGAAAACTGGAACGGAGTTCTGATAGCACGGATTCCTCTCCCCATACAGCGATCAGATCCCGTACCTCCCGTTCGGTCCATGCTGGAGCTCTTTTGCGATTCTGGGACTCCATCATGGTCACCTCTGCTGATGAGCTCTGCATGGTCACCTGCAGCTTGCCACGCTGGCCAAACAGGAAATGAGATTCAAAAGTTCACAGTTCTTTTCCTGTCTACCTGGCCAGTGCATTTGAGTTGAGAGTGCTGTCCAGAGCGGTCACAATGGAGCACTCTGGGATAGCTCCCGGAGGCCAATACCATCGAATTGTGTCCACAGTACCCCAAATTCGACCCGGCAAGGCCGATTCAAGTGCTAATGCAATTGTCAGGGGTGGAGTACGGAAATCGATTTTAAGAGCCCTTTAAGTCGAAATAAAGAGCTTCATCGTGTGGACGGGTGCAGGTTTACATTGATTTAATGCTGCTAAATTCGACCTAAAGTCCTAGTGTAGACCAGGGCTTAGTGTGTATTCAGCTGATGTTTACAGTTCCAGTCAGCTGTATCTATGCAAATCTGTAGCAACTTAATAACTGTATTGCTCATAATGGAGAAGGAAACCATCTAGCTTGACTCTCGGATTCCAGGTTGAGTTTGCAGGGCTGGCAGTGAACTAAAACATTTTTTAGTAAACTGAGCAAGTCTGATCTAGAATCATTGTGAAAGGACACACATGGAAGTCCAGGGTGCCATTTTTAGAGTCAATTTTCAGAGTAGAAGTTGAAATCTTCATTCCTCTATATTTTGGTGTTTGTAAGCTTACAACACTCTATTAAGGTTTTTACCTTAAATTATATTGATACAAATGTACAGTTTTGGCAAAGTTATTTGTAAGGACCATGTGTTTTGAACATGCATCACTCTCCCTTCCTATCTCCTACAAACATATAGAGGGACTCTTCAGTTTCAAAGTCCCTGGAGTTGTACAGACAATATTTTATAGTGACATAGGGTAAACAAACTAGTATACTAGTTGCAAACACTGACATTTCCTATATCCTGATCATTACCAGAGTTTTTAGACCTATCAGACTTGAAATAGGTAGTTGATATTTTTCCAGTATATTTTGCAGTTCCAAGTCATTGTGTTTCTCACAACATACACTATAGTAATTATTACACAAACCAAAGTGTCCTCCTTTGGTAATGTACTTTAGAAAGTTTAAAAGAAAACAATTACTGTAACTGGGATATTAAAATCCTGAGTAATACATATAATTGGAGGAAACAGATAAGTGATCTAAGGTCTGAACACAGTACATGACTCCAAGGAATCATAGGTTCCAGGTCCCAGCACATTCAACCCAGTTCTTCATCCTTCCGAGGTAGATAAATTCAGTGCCAAGTTATTTTGGGATGGGGGGGAAAGAAGTATCTTTAAAATTAGACTTTAAAAATTGGTGCCCTTTCTGCTCTGTGTTCATTAAAAGTCCCAGGGTACTTTTCAGAGTGAGGTGTATGGCTTTGGCCAAAATTTTCCCTTCAGTGCTTTGCAGTATGTTGTAGACTCATTGCTTTCTTCGCTCTACCCCAGAGACAGCTGCAGTTCTTGGGTGGTATCGTCTATTGTTTGTAGAGTGCTTTGGGATCTTTCACCATATAAGATGTGAGATTTTTATTTTATTTAGGGACAGGACATAACCTAATACTGATGTAAAATACAGGGCTGGATTTTGTTTGCTTGGCTACAATCATAATTTGACAAGCCAAAATGAGAAATAAACTTCAATTTAAACATTACAGGCCTGATTTTCAGAAGTGCTGAGCACACACAGCTCAAGTCCACTGACTTCAACTGGAGTTGTGAAAATTGGGCCCTATGTCTTCAGAGGCAGCAGAGCAGCAATAGGGGGACAGAAGCATGTAGTACAAATGGGTTCCCTTCTTGAATCACCTGCCTATGGTATTTATATTGCCGGGGACACGAGCCTCCCTGGGACAGCTGTGTGTGCACAACCTGACCAGTGCTTACAGTACTAGCCTGGAGCTCAGGAAAACTGAGTTCATTTTGCTGTTCTGCCACAGGCTTTCTCTGTGACCTTGGGCAAGTCACTTAGGACCAGATTTTAAAAGGTATTTAGGCACCTAGAGATACAGACAGTCACCTAGTCCTTTCATAAATAATAGTTAATACTGTCTGCTTCCTCAGGATTTCAAAGCTTTGATGAGATCTCTTCATATTTTTTCAGCCTGTTTTCTCACAGCTTGCGGGAAGTTTTGTGGCCTGTATCATACAAGAGGTCAGACTACGTGCTCACAATGGTCCCTTCTGGCCTTGGAACCTAAAAATCTATGACCTATCTACTCTGTGTGACTGACTCTTTCTGGCCTGGGAGAGCAGAAAAGCTGGATAAAGCTTCTTCTGGATCCCATTCCCACCATTCCTTAGCTGACAACAGTGTGTGTCCCTTTTCTTTCACCAGACACACACCATCATAGTGTGATTTGCTGCTAGGCAGTGCTTTTAGCTCTGATCACAGCCTGGGATCATTGTGCAAATGCTCCACTCTCTGGCTGACCCGTACAGTAGGTGATGAATGTAGGCTGATTATTACAGAGCCTTACTGAGGACCTATCTAACACTCAGGGAACTCTATAGAGCTGTAGAGGGTAGGCTAGAGTGCATCCTGATAGAATTTTTTATGGAGATGCTGTAATTATGGTATAGCTGGACATAATTGTCATCTGGCCCCTCATAATAAGCCTCCTCAGTTTCCCTCCCAGGGCCTTTATTCCATGCTAATTACTTTTTGCCAAAGATTTAGAAATCAATCAATGCACAAGTTTGTTTTTATTTCAATTTGACTTTGTAATTCTGTGAAATACGTACAAGTTTCCATTAGCTCTGTTAAATTACAAGCCCTGTGGAAAGCCCTGAGCCACAACGTCTCTTCATTTCTTGTCCCTTCTTTATGTAGACATTTAAGGGTTTTATCCACCTAGTTAAATCCCCAATGTGTACACTTAACAATAAGAAGCATTAAGCCAAATGAGTTTAAATCATGGGTTAATACAGACTGGCTTTTGTGGTAGAGATGAGTGGATTCCATTTTAGTGCATGTGAATTTAATATTGCTGTTGAAAATTTAGCTATAAATTATTGCCACACAATATTTAATAGATCTTTTATCAGAACGCAGACATAGAGGAGACAGCCCTACACAGTCACACGGCTGGAAGGCCACATGCTGACATCCCAGGAAAGCCAACTGCACAAGCAGCCAAAGCAGGGACTGGGGGGAGGAGGAGTAAGTAAAATGGGGCCTAGTCAAGACTACCCCTTCCCAAGCATCCCCAACTCTGAAGACACCGGAACCCTTGTACGGCCACCTCTCCCCCTGCCATGTGAAAAACTGCAGACTTTTTTACCTTCTTCGGCCGTGCCCTGTCCCTCATTTCTCCCCCCCCCCAATGTCCCTTCTCCCTTTGCTTTTCTTTCCACTGAGCCAGCCCACCCCCTCTCTCACTCCCCCAAAGTGTGCATATTCGCTGAGGCAAGCAGTAGTGTTCTTAGTGGCCAAGTGGCATCCTTGGAGATCGCTGGATTTGGTTAGCAGGCAGTCCTCCCACAACATGTATCCCTGTTTGATCTGTGCCACAGCTGCAGCTTGGATTGTCTCGTAGACCCCAACGGTGCTGGTTGGCTGCACAGCACCTTGCGCAGGCTGGAATCCGTTAAGAAAGGCCCACTGACAACATGGCACGTCAAAGCCGGGCAGGCCAGCTGGCAGTAGAGTCTGTGACAAGGAACTGATTGGTGGTTGATGTTAAGCACCGGTCTTCCTGCCACAGGGACTATAGTGTCATATATCCTGGCGTGGCAGCCTCGACCCCAATGGGTGTTGTGATGGAAGACATGTAGCTGGTGGACTAAAAAGGTTGTTGAACAAGGGCAAGCTTGGGTTGGCATGTACCTTCTCAAGCAACTTGCTAGCTGCAGTCTCCCTCCTGTTGTAAGGGGGAGCAATATGGCTCAGAACTGGAAGCCATGGAGGACGAGTCAGTCGCCATAATAAACATGATTAATAATAATAGTAAAGATGACTGCTGAAAAGTCAACAAAAGACTATATATAGCCATTGGTTATGTGAAATGGGAGGAGCATTAATGTTTTCAAATGCAGTTTAGTTTTGCAATGAGAGCAAATTCATTACGTAGAGAAGTTTATTTTTTTGCACTGATTTCTCTATAGCTCATGTTTTCAGTGGTGCTTTCTTCATATTGTCAGTGAAATTTTCCCAGAATGTTTTTGGTGTTTTTTGTTGGGGGAGAACCTAGCATTCTGATGTTTGCAGCCACACCCATAGCTGTTGCTCTGGAAATCATATTTGTCCTGAATGGAAGTACTGGTAGAAAAAAAAATAAAAACTGTAATATGGTAACACAAACTTATTACAGGCAACATTTTCCATTACCTCACATGACTTATTTTAATTTGTCATCCTGCTGTAAGGAGAAAAAAAAATTGTTTTTTTGTGTTTCTTTTCTGTTTCAAATTTGAATAACTGAATGATCAAAGCAATAGATTTTCACTGCTTGTGAAGAAAATCTGTCATCTTCCTAGTTAAGATACTGGCACATGACTTCCTCCTAAATTATATTCTGCTGTGCCCATGTTTTGTCTGCTATACTATTTCTTGTAAATAAACCTATTTTTATACTTAAAATGTACATGTTCTTTTAATTGATTCTCATTGTAGAAGAGAGTAAATAGCCCCTGATTCAGGAATAGCATTTAGGATAGCATTCAAACGCACATGCTTAAGTTCCAATAAACATATGTTAAAGAGCTGTTCTGAACAAGGATGGACTTAAGCATATGCTTAGGTGCTTTCCTGAATTGAAGCCTTTAAAGTATAAATCAGCACATAGTCTATTTGGAGTTCTTGTGTAAAGCTAAATATCTTCTAGCAGATGTACAGTAAGTAGAATGCTAGCTGAGAATAGTAAAGATTCTGACCACTGCACACTGATTGCAGAGTGCAAGTGTTAGAGTTACTACAGCATCTACTCTGTCTGTCAAGCGATAACCTCATTGTGAAAGAATGATCAGTTTCTCAAACACATCCAGGCCCAGGAAATTGCTACTTAGAGCTGCAGTTCTTAACCCACAATTGGGACCAAGAATCCAAACAAAGTATATAGGATTGACATACTATACATTAATGCATCAGGAAATCCATCCCATCTCCACTGATTAGCAAAGAATCTCCCTATATACACTGAGAATTAATGAGTTCATTACATGAAAGGAAAAAATAAGACCCATATTAGCAGAATGGAGCTTGAATGTTTACAGGAAGCAGTAGAAAACACTATTAAATTGTTACTCAGTCAGTATTTTTTTCACAGTACTTGGCATTCTATTCCACTCCCCCCGATAATTCACTATTATGAAGAACTCTTGGCTGGTGGGACTTGGCACTGGTAGGGAGGCGAAAGGCTATGCAAATGAATCCACAGTGTTTTGAATTTCTGTCTTTGGAGAATATTACAGAAGTGCTAGCATATCAGTTTTTTAAATTGTACTGGCATGTATGCTTTTTCTGACCCAACATGTCCATGGTTATTCATGGAACACTGAAGGAATCCTATTAGCTCAAAAGAAAAACCTTTTTGTTTTCTGAATTCAAATGGCATGGCAGAACATTTTTATAGATGTTAACAGAATGAATTCAAAACTGAATGTCCAAAACACAATAAATAAACCCACTCTTTCAAACTGTATTTAAATGTAATGATCTGCCATTCTATTAGCTGGCTGGCCATGGATAGCATCTTGCTGATGACCACATCCTGTACAATTGATATGATGATAATGAGGGCTATTGGGGAAAAAAGAGACAAAAATGCCCATAATTCATTTATAGACATAAATAAAAAATTTGGAGAAAAAATCTGAATTGCATTTATAGAGGGTGAAATTAACCATTGTGCAGAGGTGTAGCACATTGGCTGTACATCACCTTAACTTTGGCTTAAGTGGAACTCACTGGTATGTGGGCCTTATGCCCACCCTTTGCAAGACAGTGAATTTCACCATGGTCCCTTTCTTCAAGGGATTCCAAGCACACACAGTTATTTAAAAACATGATATGTTGCTATATGGTGGTTACACAACTGATTGGTTGAAAAACCATACTCAAAGAGTAGTTATCAATGGTTCAAACTGGGAGGGTGTATCTGGGGGGGGCCTTCCAGGGATCTGTTTTGGGTAGACAACTAGTCAAAATTTTCATTAATGACTTGGATGATAGAGTAGAGGGAACACTTATAAAATTTGCAAATGGCAATAAGCTGGAAGGGGTTGCAAGCACTTAAAAGCCAAATTTTAGGCTGCTCTTGAAATCCTTGGCCTCAGTCTAAACTGGACATAAATAACAGTGCAGACACATTCTCTCCAATATACCAGCTGAAGTTCCTTTAAATCATCAAGATTTTATTATTATTTATTATTTCATTTTATTGAAAGGCTTTGTGGAAGAAGTGTGTTTTAAAGGAGTGATTTGGTTCAAGAGTGAGAGTTCATTTGGTGTACAAGGAGCCTGATCCTACTACTCCCCTTGGCGTTGATGGCAGTTTTACCACTGACTTCAGCAGGGATATTATTGTACCTGTAAAGGAGGAGGGAGTTTTAGGCATGGCGTGAATCTGAAAATGGATAATGGGCCTTTAATACGTCAAGTGTAGAAAGCAAGTTAGTAGTGGGAGGAGGAGTTTTGCAGAGCCTTGAAGGTGAGAAGCTTAACCTTGAAGAATGAGCACATAATATGAGCATCTTGAACTGAGCAATTGAAAATAACTATGCTAAAGCAACATTGTGATTGCTATGATTTTCCATGCACAAAATTCTGGGAGCTGGAATTTATGCTTCCAACCAAAATCATAACGTGGCCCTCCATGTGCACACAGGAGGCCAAATTCTCCTCTGGTGTAAATCTGTTGGCTTCAACAGCTTTAGCTACAGCATAGTTCTATTGATTGTTTTCAAATCATTGGAGTTACACTGGTGTAAATCTGAAGTAACATGGTGGTAAATCAGACCTTTCATTTCAAATTGAGATCACAAAATACAACCAACCTCCCATATGGCACAGACTGGCTTGATAGGGCATGCTAATAGAATAGATAAACATTGGGGAATTTCTTGTGCAGCTCTTTGTAAGACTATATCCTTTCACTTCTTATTTGCAAGTGTCCATACCGACTAACACCATTCAAAAAAAAGACATATGGATTTTTATTTTTCTTGCAAGTTGCAGTCTCATTTCTCCCACTCTCATGAGGAATGTTACCTTAGAAATGCTAAATAGGAAACATGTGCTTTGGGGCTAACAGTATTGCTGCTCTGTAAGGTCAGTTCCAAAGACTCAACATAAAGGCTTTGCTAATTTAAAATGAAATAAAAGCAGCTGTCATAAAGAATGTGATATATAAATTCTCATTTAAAGTTGTATTATATTTCTTTTATTATTTTGAAAAGCCTGAAGTGAGAGAGAGAGAGAATATTTATTAAAGGGATAAAAAGCAGCCTATTCTTTCTTGTCCTTTTCTTGAGGACAGTATTTTGTACCAATGGGGAGACACAATCTCGAACAATTCTTTACAGAGATGCCCTTATTCCCTCAAATAATCAAATACCTTAACCAATTCATTTTGGTTCACGCCATACAAGATGATACTAAAGATGGATGATACATTTTAGGAATGGGCAGACAAGGAAGAGACGTGTAAGTCTTTTGCAGGCCCATGGAGGAATATTTGTTATTTCTCAGTGAGTTATCTTTCCATTGCTCCCAATTTAAGGTTTAATTTAAGTTGATGTAGTGGAATGGGATACTCCTATGCATGAATGTATGTATTTAAAAATCCCAATGGATGTTAACCAACCAAGCCTTGTTATTCTCAATGAGACCTCTGTGCGAGCACTGATGAGTACTGGCACATCTCTGGCTTCAAATCAAGCCCCTTCTCTTTCCCTTCCCCCTTTTCTATTTTCTAGTTACTCCTCTGTTCCCTACCTCATGTCCCATTGTCAGGCTTGACAAAGCCCTGGCTGGGATGATTTAGCTGGGGATTGGTCCTGCTTTGAGCAGTGGGTTGGACTAGATGACCTCCTGAGGTCCCTTCCAACCCTGATATTCTATGATAAGTAACGTAACTGATGAGGCTGAAGTACCCTCCATTATAAATGGTCATACAGTCGTATTGGAACAACTTTAGACACTATACCCTGAGACCAAAAGGAGATCACTCATATTACAGAGAAGGTGCTGGTCAAGTGCCTTTACAGGATGACCACTTGCTGAGTTCCTTGCCACACAGCAGCAGCTATGAAGGCCACAAATTCCTTACTGCATGAACAGAGATGGTGGTCGCTGCACATGAAATGTCACCCCATTGTTTCTTTAGTCCTCCATTAGTACTAGTACAGCTCTGAAAAAAAATCACAATATTTTGATAATCCACAGGTGTCCCCAGTAAAAAAATCTTTTAAAAACATTTCCAACAAGGATAGGCTTAATATAGTTACTCTCTCTCTCTCTGTTGTTACTCTGAAAAAGTGTTTCATGATGAAATGATTAAAAAACTAAATACATTTAAGGCCAAACTTTCTTTTCAAGGCCTCAGCAAGTACCCAAGCAAATGTTATGTGTGCATCGTTTGTGGGCACAAATGAGTATTTGCATGTATAAAGTGAGAATTTGCACATCTATCCAATTTGGCCATACAAAAGTGGGGTTTGAATGTGAAGTTTTAAAAGGCAGTGTAATGCTAGTTTGAAAATGTGCCCCTGAAAGTTTAACAATAAATTGTAGTAATTGAGGAAATTTAAAGGAAAGATTACTCTCTATTTATCATATGTTTTCTGGTCCTCCATGAGCTAAAGGCTAGATATATTTTTATTTTACAAGTCATATGTTTTGGAATATATGCGAAAAAAGTAAATTTATTAAATGGTATTACAATGTATGTAATAGTTTATTTAATTTTTTTCTCTTAATCTAATTAGGTTTTGTTGAGTTTTATGTTGGTTTGCTAGTATATCACTGATAATTTGAGCAGTCTTTGATAGTCTAGGCACTCTTTTTAAATTAGTGAACACTGAAGACATTCTGCAAGAGCAAAATAAAAGCAAGAACAAAACAAACTTTGCTCATAAGTGGAAAATTTAACAATACACTTTTTTAGGATTTGTGAACAATATGAATTTCTTCTGCCTATAAGAAATATCAATTTGAAATTTTTCTAATAGCAAAATTAATTGCTGTTTTATATTAAGTTATTCCACTTTGCTCATGTGATACTATTAATGTAGAAAAGCAGTAATTCCCCCCTACACAGCCAAACACCCACACACCTCAGTATTCATCTGTTGAACTTTTTTTCCCCAAGTGTGATTTTTGACTACATAAATGCCTTGATTTAAGTGTCAGACCATAGCTGCTTTGTATGAAGACCATATCAGTTTTATAACACACATCTTGAGATATTCCCAAGCTTGGTAGACTGGAATGGGAATATTCTCAAATCTTTTATACCTCTTCTGGATAATGTGTCTTCTTTTCTCTGGATAATCATAGTTCCTCTTTTTATAGTTCTTCAATGAAGCAGAAACCTTGTTAAACTGTCAAAATGGAAAAAAATGTGTTTTCTGTGAAACTGAAATAATTGTCTGTGCAAGTTGCGTCCATTGCTCCTTTATACAAGATCAAAGCACTAGAGGAGAAGAAACAAAGGATGGGGAAAGTAAGAAGTCATGAACATACCAGATCTTTATCCTATGACTCATTGTCCATAAAAGTTTTTGCACAATAGAACACTGAATTTTTATGTTCTCAGGTTTCACTGTGAGTTCTTACAGGACATCCTGTTCTGATGTATTGTCAAGCAAGTGAAGTATAGTGCAGAGAGAACTGTCAGCCACAAAATGTGATGGGCTTGACTTTAAATGGCTGGAGGTCTGTAAGAGGATGTTAATTTTGCTATTACTGACAGATTATCCTTTAACTTGGTGGTTGGATATGAAAGTTTCTGCCTCAACACTCAGCACAGAAAGAGCCCTTCAAGAACGTATGGGTGGCTCTTTATCTCTACTTGGGTGAGGCGGGGCCTCAGACTCTTTCTTTCAAGTATAGAGAGAAACTGCAGTATTTCACACCACTGTATAGTTGGTAAATGTTGAGTTTTTAACGGAGACTGATCCAGTTTACAATGAGCCTTGATGTGATGGAAAACAGCAAATTGTGGGCTTTGTTGACTGAGGTGGCATTTCTAGGCCAAAACTCAGTGATGCGACAGACCATAACAGAGAAGCTAACGTGGTAAGGTGAAGGGGAATTAGAGCTGAAAAAAATCAAACCAATGGAAGTGCAGATGCTTGGTGGATGGATTCTTCCTAGTATTTAGGCAGCTACATAACAAATAAAACTGATAAGGACCTATATGAAAGCTACATAGTGCTTTTTACTAGCTCTTAAAGACATGCACAATAGTTAGTATACTTCTGAAATGAGAAAGGGTTTGTCCTGGTCTCTGACTACATTTTTTTTTCTCCCCCACTACTGTCAGCTGTCTGCCTGGATACCAACCACCCAACTTCAGAAATGGCTGCATTTTATTAGTGGACGAAATGATTTTTATATGCCAGGAGCTGATAAAAGCACTTTGAGGTAATTCAGGATGGAAATTACATCAGTGTTTATATATTAAAATTATTATTAGAGTGGGTCAGAAATCAGTTTTGTTCCCTGTGAAAAATTGAATTTTCAGGGAAAAAAAAAAATCAAGTACTGGAAATTTTTACCCCCCCAACAGACAATAAAATGTTGCTTAGAAACTGTCTTATGAGGATTGTAGTTTGGGTACATCATGCCCTTGTTATCTGCTGTGGGCAGGGAACCCTGCCCACACTACATCTCCTAGGATGCACCACAGACACCTCTTGCTGAGTTGCCATGATGCACCATGAGCAATTTACTTCAGGTAGAGAGCTTGTCCTATAAAGGAGAATGTGGGCACAATGCATGTAAACTACAACTCCAACAAGGCACCAAAGCAGCATTTCCAAATCAACATTTTAGTCCAATCCAAAAAACTTCATTTCTTTTCTTCAAGAGAAGTTAAAACTTTCTGCAGGAAGCAGACCCTTTTCACAAAACACTTCACTTCATTTTCTGGGTATACCAAAAGAAGGATAGGAGACACTTGATATGGATTTTAATCAGGCCACAACTTTATTATATAGATGTCTGGGACTACCAAGCAGATAAAGTGTACAGTGCAGGCAAATTCATGCTTATTCAAATCATTACATGGGGCTTCCACTAGTCTCCCTTCATTTTCCATCCAGGTTCCCACAGCCAACCCGTGGCTTGGACCTTACCATCCACCCCCCTAGTAGGAGGGTTAAGGTGGGCTATAAGAATGGGGGAGAGGAAGTGGGGTTGGCTCCCTGCTGTACCAATCATGGGAATCCCCAACCTTCCTCCCCCATTCTATTCCTTTAACTCCTTTTAAGTCCTTTACCAGGCCATTTTTCTGGTCACTGGATGCCTTCCCTAGGGAATACCTGCACTGGACATCCACTCCATACTTACAAAATAAGTTGCGACAGATAGCTTAATCACCTTTTCTCCTCACCAGGAATGGTCTATCCTGACACCCACTGTAGGCAAGGTTTAAAATCCTCACTCCATCAAAGCCAATCTGGTGGTATGGGAAAAATTCCTTCCCAGACCCCCTTAAAAAGGAGCAATGCCCACAGCAGGTCCTAGCCCAACCTGATATTTGCCATCTCTAGAGCAGGGAGGGTGGGTGCTGCCTTGCCTGCTGTGTGGGGAAAAGGAGCTTCCAATGCCCAGGCCTTATGCTTTTATAGCCTTCAGACCTCACATTCCAGGGAGATGAGTCAGCACTGCAAAGCTGACCACTGTTCACCTTTTGCAGCAGTTTGACCTCGTTCTTCTGTCCCCCCCAGCCATAACGTATAGCTATCTTCCCTCTGCAAGCCCAGACAAAGTTCCCGCCACTTTAGGTGTGGGGTGGTCATTGAAAACCCAACTTCTCCCCCCAAAACGTTTTTTGATGGAAAATTTTCACCTATCCTTAATCATTATATTGATAATCCATTAATACATGCATTAAGAGAGGGCAAATGGATTGAGAGTAAACTCATTCCTCTGCTTGCTACCTAAAGGAACAGAGCTGCTACAGCAAGTAGAATTTATTAGCACAGAAACATGCCTCCTGTTCTAGCTACAGTAACTTCACATAGATGTTCATGCACACATTAATTTATGAAACTATACATTTTCTTTAAAGGGTAGAGTCATGAAACTAAAGAATGACAGGTGAGAAACAACTAGGGAATAACTGGTGGACCTACAGTACAAGGGATCCCAGTCCATGACTAGAATTCCTAGGCACTACAGTAATACAAATAATAAGCTGTAAAATAGAAATCACTTCTTCAGTGAGACATATAAACAACTGCTGGGTAACATGTTAGAGCAAGTGGAAATAGATGGGGAATTGGCTGGCACTCGCTATAGAAGACAAAAGGCAAATGTAAATTGTTATCTGGAATTGTTTTGTGAGATCCAAGAAGTAGATTATGCAATCTAAATTTAGACAAGTTTAATTTCCTGGACTCTCCTGCTTCCAGGACTTACTTTATTAAAGTACAGTAATAACTGTACTAGAGATGGACAGTTCACTTCTTGCTGCCTCCTCCAAGTCTCTCTATGCATTATAGGCAATGTATAGTATTGCCAGTGGGGTTGGGAACTCAGCTCAGTTGTTGATAGGGCTTCTTGAGGTTTGGGAACTCAAACTATGCAGAAGCTCCAGGCACAAGCTTTCTGAGTCAAATGGTTAATCCAGCCATGATAGCATCAATCTTGCATAAAACTCCTAGTTTTATTTAGTCAGAACTCATTTCCAGTTCTTTCAAGACACTTTTACAAAGAAAAGCTATAGAAATTTAAAATGTATTTACAGTGCTTTCTAGTTTTTAGCATGGTATAGGAGGAATGCATTAAAATGATGGCATCAGTCACAACCCCACATTTTATGGAGATTAAGTCTGCATTGTCCAAGTATTAAATTGAAATTTCATGAATGAATGAGAGAACACACCTCCACTATAGGGTAATTTACATGTTTGGTTATGCGGTACAGAGATCATTGGTTTTACAAACTATTTTAATCGGTTCATAAAAAGGAAGACGAAGAGAATATAAACTGAATGTCAAACCCAAAAGAAACAAGAGAATAATAGCCTCCACTCCCACCAAAATATTGGAACTATATGCTGAAGCTAAATTTACACTCTTAGGTTTTTACCCACTCAGGGAAATGTTTTAGGGGTCAAAATTATCTGAATGATTAAACAAGTAGCAATATATTTTAGATATTTCTGTAAACCTCTATTTAAGCATTTACGTTCCAAACCTATTAGGTTTCACCCTGCTCCAGATGAAGTGCCAGTTATAATTAAATGACTTCCTAAAAAGAACTCAGTGCTATAGTCATATAGCCAAAGTTTTAGGAGGAGACTGAATTCTAGGTGGTGCCTACTGCAGACTCTTCTTTGAAAGGCTAATACAGATTTTAAAGAAGTTTCACAAACTATTCTAAAGACATATGGGGCCAGATCTTCAGCTGGTGTAAACTGGTATAGTTTCATTGAAGCTGAGGATCTGGTCCCATACAACAATGAAAGCTTCACAGTTAAATGTGATTCCAAGAGTATCCATCTCAGTTTGTACATATTTGTATTCTGTGTTTAAGGCTCATGATGCATATACTACTGATCTGCAGTCACACATTTCCTTCTGGGGGACTCCCACACACAATCTATTCTTTGAAGCATGGAAAATTTTGTAAGGCAGGATTCATCGAACTGTGGGGACACAGGTGAGTAATCGTGCCAGTTTTCTGGATCTAGTTTCATTCTCCTCAGCCCATTTCCATGTCACAGCCTACACGAGCAATCTTCATTCTTTGTTTTACTATATTGGCAACATCTTGGTTTCTACCAAGTGCATTAAAAAAAGTCTTTAATCACATACTATTTCCAAATAATAAAATATCATGCATTTCTTTTCTATGTGGAGTCTTATATTATTTAATATCTTGTATAATTGCACTGACTTTTGCTTAATACGTTCTGGTTTCCTTGTGCCTTTAGGCCATATTGTGCAATACTCTTTTTCCCTGTCTTCCAACCTGATTTTTTATTTTTGAGCTAGACACAGCAGCCTCAGACCTGGATGTACTATCTATTTTATTTTGTATTTCCTGTATTGTTTTTAAAAGAGCTGAAATTGTTATTATTTATTTTTTAACTTGGTAAAATAAATTCACTCCTTCTCTGAGATCTTGTATGCAGACTTTCAGCTTGGAGTGAATTAGCCCAAGCTATTAAGAGTCAGTATTCACACGAATTATAAGGAAGCGGCTATTATGGTTTGATAGTGGTGTAAGGCAGGAGAACTCCAAATTAGAATTTGAAATTGAAACTCTTTGCATCGGTGAATCACACTAATTATGGGAAGCAAAGAATCAGCTGGTATCAGTTAGCAGTCAAAATCTATGCCTCCAGTTGGTTTGCTGCCTGGCACACACCTGTGCAAAAACAGAAGGCAGATGGGGCATAGGAATACATTAGAAGACAATTTGATTCAGAACCACATAGGCAACACAGGAGATGAAACAGATTTTTAGAGGTAAGCATAGAGTAAATTAACAAGCATTTCTCTTTTCCATATGTTTGTCGGGCCCTGACTTTATAGTCAATGAGCGTGTTTGCTGTTTTAAAATAATATCTACTCATTGTGATCTACTAAGCATCCTGAGATTCTTGAAGTTTAAGTTCCCAGGTAACAGATTAACATGAATGTGCAAGGTTTGTCTACAAAGTGCAAAAAAAAAAAAAAAAAAAAAATCACAGCACTGAATCTCAGAGCCTAGATCAGCTGATGTGGGCTTGTGCTGTGGGGTTAAAAATAGTAGTGTAGATGTTCCCGCTCAGGCTGGAGCCCAATCTCTGAGACCTAATGGGGAGGGAGAGCCTCAGATCTCGGGCTCCAGCCCAAACCCAAATGTCTACCCTGTTTTTGTGCGTTTGTTTTTTTAAGCCTCTCAGTGCAAGCCCGAGTCAGCTGACATGAGCTCTGAGACTTGCTGCTGCAGGGTTTCTTTTTCTTCTGGGTAGATGTAGTGACTGGTTTTTGTACCAATATAATGTATGTTAGGTATGATTTTTTTTAACCAAAATAGTTATATGGTGCAATTCCTCATGTGGATTCACTGGTACTGGTATAAAGGTGCTTTAGAGCAGCACAGATTATTCTTCTTTCTGTACAGGAAGAAGCATTACTGGTGTAAGGCACTGCATTCACACTAGGGAGGTTATATTGCTTTCTTTAACTACAGTGTTATAGTTAGTGGCACAACTTTTGTTTGTAGACTACAAGTAATCATGTTTATTACAATAGTACCTAAGAGCCAACCAAGAACGGGGCCCCATTGTGCTAGGCACTCTACAATCAGAGTAGTAGACAGGAGCTGCCTGAAGAGCTTATTATCTAAATAGACAAGACAGACCCAGGCTGAGGAAAGGGGTAGAACACACAAGCAGAATGAATAGTGTGATGGCAGCAAACATCATGTTAGTTCCATGAATTTGGTTTGTAGTGTGTGGTATTTTTTGGGGAGTGTGTGTGAATTTAGTTAGGAGGGTATAAGCTGGATATGAGGGGATAAGAGGGAAGCTGTGGAGTGAAGCTGAGGTGAAGAGACTGGGGATGGAATATGGGGAGGGTTGGCCCAATCAGCACAGGGCAGAGAAAGTCCAGTCAAAACTGTACAAAGTTCTCTGAATGCCCACAGGTCACTGCTTTGGCTGTTTCTGCTCTGACCAGCTGGAGTCTCTGGAGGACTCATGTCTGCAGTTTCCCCATGGCCACATGGTGGAAGGAAGCATCATCTGGCTCCAGTAGAGGGTGATGGACTTAGAAAGGCCTTACCTTCTTAAAAATTGATCTAAGCTGTTTAACGTGTTCAGTGGTTGTCACACACATCACAGTAAAGAACTATTCTCATGCTGAGTGAGGGTTTTGTTCATTGGTTGACATCCACTTTAATTCCATACAAAGTAACATGCTAATGAAATGTTAATTGTGAGATTGTAACCTTGCAAAACTCAGGAAATTAAAGTTAGTGATTCTATTCTGAATATAGACTTCGTAAAATATCCTTCTTGTGTGTACTAAGGATTACTGGCTTATCTTACTGTCATATAGAAATGTCACTGTTTCTCCTGAACAGCGAGACACAGATTTGTGGGGGATCGAGCTTGATTTTATACTTGCTCACGTATTAACGAGAGCTGTTAATAAATTCAGAATTACAGAGCTCCCTTCTGCTCTGTTACACAAGGGGATTGCGCCAGTATAGGGAAGACACTTAAAACAGTTGGCCAGCAGAATGTGTTATTAGCATAGGTGCTGGAACTAGGGGTGCTGGGGGTGCTGCTGCACCCGCTGGCTTGAAGTGGTTTCCATTATACACAGGATTTACAGATTGGTTCAATGGCTCTCAGCACCCCTGCTATAAAAATTGTTCCAGCACCCTCTGATTATTAGGCACTTGTATCAAATTCATCTCTATTGCCTAATAATATGTAATTATCTAGGGGAAGCCAATGTAGTAACTGGAGGCTTATCTGATGTACTCAGGTTGGTGATAGTAGCTTGTTTTTGGCTGATCCATATTCTACAAAATGTGGATATTTTAAGGCAACAGTTTAGTACTGCCACAGAATTTTCAAAAGCCATAGATGACTGTTGCCTTTGACTAAACAGTTTATTACATGCCCTTGATTTGACTTCTGACAAAAATTGTGAATTCTTACAGGGATGATCAAACTCAAGTTGGTGGTGTGAAACACCAGACATATAAACAAAAGAAACATGATGTTTCATTCATGTTATAGATCTCTTCCCAGAAATAACATTGAGAATTTGTGGACTGTAACTACTTTCCAGTAAAAACATCCAGTAATTGTATTAAATTAATGATTCACATTCACATGATCTCTTAAATATGTCAGCATTGATTTTTGTTGGACTGACTAATTTGACTGTTGTGGCATAGACTCCATTCTTTACAAATAACTCCTAATAATAATTCTGCCACCTCATGCGGGGATCCTGTCTGATCTCACAAGCCAAGCATAGCCAGGCCAAATTAGTACTTTAACAGGAAACCTAACATGGAACACACAGGATGCTGTAGGGATGGATGCTGGTGTTTCAGCAGGTGGCATTTTCCTTGCAGTCTCTAGCATGCTGGGCTGCTGGAAGTGTTTTCTTTCAGAAAAGATATAAAACTAAGGTTCTGACAATTTGTGGTCACTAATGACCCTGTGGCCTTTTTCTTAAAAGAAAAGGGGCTAGAGTAGTTGACTGACAAATTCCAGCTCTAGTAATTGCTGTACATTCTCCCTACCTAAAATTCATTCAACTTCAATTGATTCAGTATTCTATATTCCTATCCTAAATGGTTGTGTAGTGTTGCTGTGTACTGTTAAAAGGTTGCCTTGTTTCACCCCAGATATGGTTGCATTTCAGTATTGAAGCAATCTCCATATTTCTCTTTCTTCAGAAGAGGAGTTTGAAGTTATAGCTAAATCTGTGTAAGTATTTTGAGGCCTCTTGAATAAAGGGTACTGTAGAAGTACAAAGTATTAGCTATTAAGAGTGCTACTTACTGAGTCACTAGTAAAAATTTTTGTGGCAACTAGGTTTTCCTGGGAAGTCTCCCATCTACAATTACTGACCAGACATGACTCTGCTTAGGGAAGCTTTGAGAAGATCATAACAAAGTGTTAAGACTTATTTAAAAGCTCTTTAGCTTTCCATTTGGTTTCATGCTAATACTCTAGCTTCCTGTAAAGCTGTAATGATTAACCTGTTAGTACAGGCATTCACTTCAGACTTCCATTAGCACTCGATGTGATCCACTAGAAGTCAGACATAAAAGAATATCTGTAGCAACTATTCACTCTGAATGCATAAAGGTCTGGTCAGCCTGTGTAATAACTTGAATTGTGAACCGAGGGTAATAAACAGTGGAATAAAAGTTATAGGGCAGAGATAATATAGCTGTATGGGTAGCCATAAGACAAACTACTTCACATGTACGATGTCCTAGGAAGAACAGAGAACACTGCAAGATGTGACACCTGGCTAATCATGAGCTGAGAGTACAGTGGCCCAGAGAAACAAACTAGTAATTGTATCTCAGTGCTACATCCTAAGCAGTGTGTTTTCTGCCTTTTTTTGTTGATATTACAATATTCTTAATCACAAAAGCAATGTCTGCCACTGCTTTTTAGTCTATTAGGTTCCTAAATACCATGAAGGATCTGGGCCTATCTGCCACTTCAATAACCCAGCTTCACCATTTAGGCACCACTGATCTTTTCAGAACTGCCATTCAGCTGCCTCATAACCCACTAGGCACATAAGTTTCTGCTTGTCGTCATTTGAAAATTGCCTAACCACTAATGCCACTCACAGCTAACAAGGTACTTGGAGACTTAGCTCAAGCTGAAGTTCCCAGAGGCCCCAAAGGAGGATTCTCAAATTAGGCAAGGAAACGCCGATCTTTCCAGCTGGCCCTAATACCATAGCTATGCTCTGAGTTTGCCTAAATCCTGTCATACCCCATGGCAGAAGGATTGGATGCAGGCCATCAGTGTTGGGGAGCAGCAGAACACTGCATAAAAGGGCACAGAGAAAAGAAGGGTCAGTGTGAGAGGAGTATTGAGCATGAGTGGGCAGGGGAGATTGTATGTTGGTTGCTAGGTCGTGGGCTAGCCGAAAGGCTGACCTGACTTACGTGCCTGATTCCAGGGCATGGTTCAAGGCACAGGATTCCAAGAGGAGGGGGGACACCTATTTCTGACCCATCAGCCACATGCACCAGGTCAGCAGCTGTTTAGGCACCTAAGACCCCTGGATTTCACTTCTGGCTAGCTTATGCAGCTCCCTGTCTTAGGTGCCTAACTTCCCAGGCATTGTACGGAGAGCCTAGGTACCTATCTTAGGGCTTAGGATTGCATTAGGCAGCAGGCCCAATAGGGTGTATATATATCTACACAGCAATTAAACGCCAGTGGCTAGCCTGAACTATGGGGTTGTAAAATTGCAGTGTAGGTGCTCTGGTTGGAGCCCAGAGCTTGTGCTCCAGCATGAGCCCAAATGTCTACAATGCAATTTACTGCCCCACTAACCTGCGTCACCTGTCCTGGGTCAGCTGTGAGTGTTTAACTGATGTATAGACGTACCTATGGGGGATTAGGCATTGCGACACTGAGTGGAGGAATGCCAAAGTTCCTTTGAAGATCTGGGCCCTAGTATTTACCATAAATTTAGAATAGCAATGCATTGAATTTAAAGCTCTCACCTGACTCATTCAGAAAAAGAGTAAAACAGTATTGGTGACAAAAATAGAGATGCTTGTCAGCAGAAGTGAGAGGGATTCAAAACTGGATATCTAATAGAAATTTTGCAAAAAAGAGCGATCTGGTAAGTATTGCTGTATTAATGTAAAATAAATAAAAAGTTTATCCTCCAAGCATTAAACTGGAGGCACACAAGATAATTAGAAAACAATTACAATGGAATATAGTTATGTAAGATAAAATAAGAATCCTGGTTGGGATATAGGTGTACAATACCTTGGACTTCCCTTTCCTTACAGGGGGATATAAGAAACAGAATATCCCCAATAAACTCCAAAATCTGAGACTATGGATTTTTTTCATGACTTTCAACAGCAGAATTGCGCCCTAAAACATCCGTTCCTATATCTCGGAGAAGAAGAGTGAACTATTATAGCTTACAGGTTGATGTCGCCGTTGTTAAAACTAATGGGTTTTTTCTTCCTTCCATTTCATTTTCATGTCCACTTTGGATCACATTTGGGATCTGGAAACTACAATAAGAATTTCCTATGTTTGCCTCCTTCAGAGTTATTTTTAGTGCAAGTTTCAATTTGCATTAGCTTGATCAATGCTTAGGTTTTTGAAAGCTAATTGCAAAGCACCATTAGTTGAGTGGAATGTGGAACTTAATGACTTCCTGAGATGCCAGAAAGAGCTCTTTAATTTCATCATGGTCTGTTCTTTCTAACAAGAAATGGATAACAATAATAAACAAAACAATACTGGCTTGTGGGGGTGGGGTGGGGAGGAGGGGAATGTAAAGAATGAGAAACTACAACCGTAGCCAATCAAAAAGATCTATGAAGTCCTTGAATCATATGGATCAGAATAAAAACAAACTTCTCTTTATTAAATATTTTTGTTCCTGGCATAGCCTCCTTCACCCACTGCGATTCCTATGAATATTGATGTGCAAGCTGTAGCAAATGACATTCAAAAACTAAAGACTTGGAATTTTTAATTTCCCCCCCCCCTCGAATGAGAGGAGCCAGAAGGGTCTGATAAAGAATAGAGGTCATTTGCAGCATGGTTTCATGGAGCTGTCTCTCCATACAGGAGGATCTTATTTTGATAAGCAAAGCTCAGTAAATGCAAAGTATTTTGGTAAATGCAAATTTCTTAAGGTTATACCTTAGTGCACAGCTTGGCTGCCAATGGCCTTGTTACGTGTTCTGAAACCAGTTACTAAGCATGTGGAAATGACTTATTTTCCAGAACAGCCACAAATACATACAACACAGTACCACTGTCATTCTTGTAAATTAGTTGTTTCTAGGTTTTAATTATTCTTTAGAAAACTAGGCAATATAGTCTAGATGAAACAACTATAAGGTGGCTGGAAAAAACAATAATTAAAAAGTAATTATCAATGGTTTGCTGTCAAACTGTGAGGATGTATCTAGTGGGATTCTGCAGGGGTCTGTTCTGGGTTGGTAATAGTAATATTTAATGATTTGGAAGATAGAGTAGAGATTACACTTAAAATCTGTGAACACCGCCATGATGGGAGGGGTTGCAAGTGCTTTGGAGGACAGGATTAGAATTCACAATGGTCTTGATAAATTTAAGAATTGGTCTGAAATCAATAAATTAAAGAGAAAAGTTAAGTAATGTGCTTAGGAAGAAGAAATCAATTGCATAAAAACAAAATGGAGAACAACTGGATAGGCAGCGGTACTGCAGAAAAGGAGCTGGAAGCTATAGTGGATCACAAATTGAATAATGTAATACATTTGCAAAAAAGGAAACGTAATTCTCTGTATCAATAGAAGTGTTGTAAAAAGGGACAGTAATACTTCCTTTCTTCCACTCTTCATTTGACTTATTTGTTTAGAATGTAAACTCTTTGGGGAGGGACTTTCTATTTGTGTGTATTACAAGAATATGAAAATATGCATAAATTAAGTAACAAAGGGGTATAAACAAAACTCATGATGGTGTGATGAAGTATCCGTATTTTAAAGACACTTGTTTGGGAAGGCTGTATAAATCAATAAGTGTTTCGCCGCTTGTGAATAATAGGATAATCCCAAACTCATTTCAACCATATTGCCACTCCCAAGCACCCCAAAATCATGAATCAGGTCCCAGAACTAATGAAGTTATCCTAAGAACCATGAGATTTTAAAAACATCATGGGTTCTTATTGCCTTTTTTTTAAGCAATTAGGATTCTCATTTTTAAACTTTGTGTGTGTACTTGTGTTCTGCTTTACGAATGGAATACTACATATTCCTGTCCTTGAAGAGCTTGCAGTGTAGCAGCTAGACACCTAGGACGTGCATTAGTTGGCTCCTGTTGCATGCTGCCAGTGTACGTGATACTCTCTTGGATGACCATAGAATCGTAGGGCTGGAAGTAACTTCATGAGGTCATCAGGTCCATTGCCCCCATACTGAGGCAGGATTAGATACTGTCCTAGACCATCTAACATGTAGGTTTTTAAGAACAATGATGGGGATTCCACAACCTCCCTAGGTAACCTGTTCTAGTATTTAACTAGCTTTCCAGTTAGAAGTCTCCTTTGCTGAAGATTAAGCCAATTTCTTCCTGCCCTACCCTCAGTGAATATGGAGAACAGTTGATCACTGTCCTTTTTATAGCCTTTTACATATTTGAAATGTGTTTTCCTCTTTTCCCACTCAGCCTCCTCTTCTCTAGACTAAATATGCCCATTTTTTTCAACCTTTCCTCATAGTGGTTTTCTAAACCACTTCCTTTTTGTTGCTCTCCTCTGTACTCTGTCCAGTTAGTCCACAACTTTTGTAAGTTGGTGTGGTGCCTAAAACTGGCTAAATTGCTTTGGAGAAGCCTCATCAGTGCTGACTAGAGTGAAATAATTATCTCCCATGTCTTACGACACTGTGTGGGTGAAGTCCTTAAAAATTGTACCTACATATTAAAATTGACACTGGTTCTAGTAAAAAAAAAGTATGTAATTTCAAATTTTCCCCAATATGATCTCAGTGTTGTGGGCTTTAAAAAAAAAAGTGCAGTTCATGCAAACTCCCCATCTCCCTCTTAAAGATAAAGCTGGCTGCTACTTGCTCCATTTTATGCAAATTAGAGTTCCTCTACTTCCTGGCCAATCTTAGGTGGAGAAAAGTTTGGGCACTCTAACAAACCACTGTGCCTTTCCTTGCTCACTTTTTTAAACTATAACATGAGCCTTGAAGCCATGAGAAATATAAAAAACTTCATAGCTGCTAACCTGAAATATTTTTGGCACCAGCACATAAGTATTTCAAAACAATTAATGAATATTTCTTTAGGAATGAAGCATCAGGCTGTTTGGAGTGCTGGGGCTCTTCCATTCAGCTTTTAGGCTCCCACTGGAACACTCTCAGTAGTTAAGTTTTAAGCATCCTTTATGAACACAATTTATTTATATATTTATCAGCAGCAAAACATTTTTCAAATTCCTTAAGTTGTTTCTGCAACCTATTAAAATAGATGGAATGTTTTGGCTGGTATTAATTGTTTCCCCCTTGGATTTTCATAGCCTTGCTAGGCAGCAATTAGCAGCAGCAGCTCGAGGGCTCCCTACATGTTCATTATGTGGAAATTGATTTCATCTCTTTTTCCAGTTATAAGTTCTCTTTTTTCCTATCTGATTTCTCCCAGACTAGCCAGGAAACTGCTGGAACCAGAAGAGTTCCTCTGGAATCCTAACCCAGCCAACTTTCTCACTAACTGTCCCCCAAAAAGGACAGGTTTCAGAGTAACAGCCGTGTTAGTCTGTATTTGCAAAAAGAAAAGGAGTACTTGTGGCACCTTAGAGACTAACCAATTTATTTGAGCATGAGCTTTCATGAGCTACAGCTCACTTCATCGGATGCATACTGTGGAAACTGCAGCAGACTTTATATATACACAGAGAATGAAACAATACCTCCTCCCACCCCACTGTCCTGCTGGTAATAGCTTATCTAAAGTGATCGTCAGGTGGGCCATTGCCAGCACAAATCCAGGTTCTCACCCTCCACCCCCCCCACACAAATTCACTCTCCTGCTGGTGATAGCCCAACTTGATTATCATGCACATTGTGTAAAGAGTTGTCACTTTGGATGGGCTATTTCCTGCACAAATCCAGGACAAAAAAGGACAGAGCACAAAACTACCATCTGCCTCATAGTGTTAGGCAACTTTCTCCTAAAGAAGGTTGTATTTATAGTACTCATCAATTATAATAGACTTAAGCTCTCTCCACTTGTTTTTTATGGGCCAGAGCTGATTTTTGCATCTAGTTCAGTAAAGATTGCCCAAACATCACAACACCCATCAGTGAGACTGAAGGAAATCCAACCAGAAAAGAGGGTCCTTTTCTCACTTCCTCTTCCCCCTCCCTCCCCACCAACACTATTCTCCATGCCAGAGGGGACTAGACTTTGCAAGCGCTATGTCACAGGAACAGGATAACCTTTGTCATCTCCAGGCTTCACTACTGTAATACGCACTATGTAGGGCTACCTTTGGGGGTGGGGGAAAAGCTACTAATCATTCCTGCCTTTTAAGTGAGCTAGGCTGATATGCTGATAGTTCACCCTTGCTCTTTTTTACTTTAATTTTTTTTTTTAGGACAATGCAGAGAAACTGACAATTCAGGAAAATGTTTTGGTGTCCCTGTATCTGCATTTTTCACTGAAAATGTTTGTTTGAATTGAAAAGTCTCAGCTCTAATCACAATATTAACATGACATTAAAAACTGTCTACACTGACAAATGTGTTAAAGTGTGACAGCTAGAAACAGAACCATGTATTATGTATCATGACAAAAACTAAGGAAATTAAGAGGTCAGAAGTAACTAAAAGCTCAAGCTAAGTTTTTATGAAAGTGCCAATTGTGGTTCCACAGTTAAGGTTGAGTGTTTGTTTGTTTTTTTTAAAGCAGATATTAAGCCACTTTGATAGCTATAAAAAAATACCTCCCCAAAATTAAAGCACTTACTCTTTGGGGAAATGCCATTCTACGTAACCCATATACCCTGTTATTTGAAATAGGGTATCTGTTTATGCATCCTGATTCTGAACAACGTAACTCACATATTATCAGACTTCAATAGATTGCTTTCATGTAGGACTTTTATACCCAGCATACCATTAAAGGGGCAAGGTTAATTGGATAGATGTGGATTTGATTTGGCAAGCAGATATGAGTACAGGCAATAATGCAATACCAAAAACCAGAGAGAGAGACCTAAAGCTACAGTGTTTTACTACATAGACAGGTTAATGGGAAGTGTGTTTTAAATAGGCATGACTGTGCAATTCAATTTAAGATTTTTAGACTGGGACTTACTACATCATTTTGCTAAAATAATTATACAGATATGGGGGATTAAGGTGATTAATGGAAAGATTCAAAGTTTATTTCTAAACTCAGGATGCAGACTGTGGACACTTGTTGAGCCAGATTGTGACTCACTCACATTGGTGAACATGAGTTGAAATCAACATGAGTACTATTGAAGCCAGTTGCTTGTGGGTGCTCACCGTTGTGTACACAAACTAGCCCTTAGGAAGTCTGTCCTCACATAACTCCCATTGATCACCTTTACACCAGGTCTGAATAAGGTCCTTTTTTATCATTTTAATAATGGATTCATAGTTCTCATTGTTCAGTTGATTATATTTAGTTTAATCATCATAATTTAAAGATGAACAACACAAAATGCTCTTGGTCTTGCACTATTATTCTGTGCACAATAGACCCTGGTTTAAAATAATTGGAATTGATCCCTGTTAATAGTTTGTAAAAGGAAATGCAGAAGAATTGCAGACAATGTTTCTAAGTATTTAAGGCCAGGTTTTCAAAACTGCTCAGTTTAAAAAATTCCATAGGGCAAACCTGACATTTCACAGAGATCTATCAAACCTGCTTAGAACAGATTACTGCAGTGGCAAAAAAAAAATGTATTGACACTGCAAAATTAACACTCCTAAGGAAGAAAGAGACAGAGTCTATTCTGGCTTGTGCATCAGCAGCAGAAGCTGGAAAGTCACATGCTGTCCTCAGTTACATCTGGGTAACCAGATTAAGAATGGAGTTGCATAGGTGTGATGGGACAGAATTTGACTGCAGAATCTTCAGCATTGGCATGTGAGAAGTAAAGAACTCAGCTCAATTTTTGATTCCAAGTTGAGTTGCGAGGCTTGGCAGCTAGGAAATACACCTTTTTCATAAAGGAGCCAAATGGATCTGGAAACCATTAATAGACAGTAAATCTGGACCTCCCCAATGCCATTTTTTAGTCGCTTTCCAGAGTATAACTGCACCTTAATGATAAGTGTTTGTGCCGTAACCACTATGTAGACTGTGGCCTTTAAATGATAAAGAAAATGTGGCTCCTGCTCTGATGAGTTATGTCTACCGTTCTTAAAGACAAAGGGCCACATTCTCTGCTGGTGTTGAAGTCAGTGGAGCAGAGTTACACCAATGGAATTTGGCTCAGAGAGAATGACAAGGTCCTGAAAGCACCAATGTGCTGTAACCAACACAAAGGATGAGACATGATGTCAGAGAGCGCCACAGTTGCAGTCTAAAAGGTTAGAACCTGCCAGTAGTGAAAGATTGAGATACAGTCTGTTGCTTCTTATAGCAGAGCTTACAACTTGATTTCCATCCTTTGGGCTCTCACATTTTAAAATGTCAGCACTTGAGAAGTTCATTCAGTTATTTCAGCCAAGTATCTATTACTGAAAGCACTCCTGAGTGCGAAGAGGCAAAAGATCAAAGACGGCTGCCAAAGAAACAGTAAATAAATAAGATAGCATCCATACCTATTATAATTCCAGATGAAAGCTACGTAAGAGCATGTTAAGATAACATGGTTTAGCACTCAAAAGTCAGAAAATGCCAAAGCAAAGATTATCCCTTGTGCATGTGCATTATGATAGCCTTTAATTACCGGCTGGTCACATGCTATATGTATTAGTATTACACACCATTTGATAACCTGAGATGAATATGTAACGTTTCATATTTTTTAGCTTGTACTGATTCATAATCAAGTTAGGGGGAGATATTGAAAGGCATAACTTTTGGGAGTTAATGGGAGTTGGGCATTAAACTGCACCTCATGCCTTGAAAATTTCTGACTTTTATATAATATGGAATCTTCTCTCTGCATGTATGTATGCATTTTATTTACATTTGTAGGGAAAATAGTGTGCTGTATTGTTTTATCTGAGAAAATGTGTAATCAGATAAAGATTGAATCTCAGTGCAAATACACAATTGGGCAGCGTTACGACTTCATGTGCAACTTTGACTTGGCATTTCCTAATTTTTGAGTGTTAAAAGGAAATTCCATGCAAAAAAAACTACTTTATCTTTTCAAAGACCGGAGACTTCGCTTTCCGGGACTTCAAAACTCTGCTGGCATGCAAACCATTGTCAGCAACCTGTAATTTCTGTAGTCTGGAAAAAATGTTGACTGGACACCACTGGAAACCCTGGAGGTCCAAGGCGGGAGCCCTACAGCTACAGAGATGCACCCAAGCTTGGTTCCTTCCTACTCCCTTCCAAATTGCACAGCAACCCTCCCTAAATCCTTTCTACAAGACCCACAAGGTCCACTGTGAATCTTAGACCGTGACCGTGTGTAGCAGCCCAGACGACTAAACATTTTTCATGCAGGAGATAAAACAAGACTCTTTTGGCCATGCAAACTGTCATAAATATAAAGGGAAGGGTAAACATCTTTAAATCCCTCCTGACAAGAGGAAAAACCCTTTCACCTGTAAAGGGTTAAGAAGCTAGGATAACCTCCCTGGCACCTGACCAAAATGACCAATGAGGAGACAAGATACTTTCAAAGCTGGAGGGGGGAACAAAGGGTTCTCTGTGTGTTGCTTTTGCCGGGACCAGAGCAGGAATGCAGGTCAGAACTCCTGTAAAGAGTTAATAAGCAATCTAGCTAGATATGTGTTAGATTCTGTTTTGTTTAAATGGCTGATAAAATAAGTTGTGCTGAATGGAATGGATATTCCTATTTTTGTAACTTAAGGTTTTGCCTAGAGGGATTCTCTATGTTTTGAATCTGATACCCTGGAAGGTATTTACCATCCTGATTTTACAGAGGTGATTCTTTTACTTTTTCTTCAATTAAAATTCTTCTTTTAAGAACCTGATTGTTTTTTCATGGTTCTTAAGATCCAAGGGTTTGGGTCTGTATTCACCTATGCAAATTGGTGAGGATTTTTATCAAGCCTTCCCCAGGAAAGGGGATGTAGGGCTTGGGGGGATTTTGGGGGGAAAGGTGTTTCCAAGTGGGCTCTTTCCCTGTTATATTTGTTGGACGCTTGGTGGTGGCAGCAATAAGGTCCAGGGACAAAAGGTAAAATAGTTTGTACCTTGAGGAAGTTTTAACCTAAGCTGGTAAAAATAAGCTTAGGGGGTTTTTCATGCAGGTCCCCTCATCTGTACCCTAGAGTTCTGAGTGGGGAAGGAACCTTGACACAAACCCTCACTCCCTTTTCACCATGCAGCTAAATTAGTCAAGCACTGCAGTGAAGTTTTCCTTTAGGTGTGAAAGTTTAGTGAAAAAAAACACTAAATGCAAGAGCAATGTGCAATTTTCAACTCAATCAAATCCAAACTAATTTTCACTGGAACAGAGAGGCATTCATTTTCTGTGTAGAATATTTCCACTTCCGACCCAGAGTGGTTAGAAAAATATCTCCAGTATTTTTTCCAATGACAATCGATAGGGATATCACACTTCTGAAAACAAGGTCACTGATTTAGGCACCTAAATATAGACTTAGAAGTCTAACATTACATATCCATTTTTAAAGATATGTCCTTTGGATCCAGCAATCTAGTTTTTAAGGTAGTATCTGTAGTTTATTTTGTGTGTGACAGGCGTCGGTCGGCCCTCCGAGCCCCTAGGGGCGATGGAGAGCAATGGTCTCCGTGGCAGGCCTTGGCCCCACCTCCCGGGCATTGGAATTAGCGGGAAGGGGTGCCGGCCAGAGTCAGTAGTGCTCCCCTCCGGCAGGGGAGCGCCGGGGTAGGGGAACGCAGGCCCACCCAACTCCACTGCGTTCCAGCCCAGGGCCCTGACAGTGGCGGGAGGCAAAGGTCCCGCCTCTGGGTCAGCAGGGCAATCCACACCCGCTGACCAAACACAGCCACCCCACGGTATTGTTGGGCCCCTGGGCTACTTCCTACCCGGTCTCTCTCAGGTGGGTCGCTCCGGTCCCTCCATCTCCTCTGGGTATTCCGCTGCGGGCAGCTCCGGATCCTCCATCTCCTCCCGGTAATCTGCTGCGGGCAGCTCCAGTTCCTCCGAGTATTCCGCTGCGGGCCACCCCTGCTCCCCCTCGGTATCGGACTCACGCTGGCCTGGGCTGCAGTCAGGCCCCTCCAGGTCCTCTGGGTATTTAGCGGCCGGCAGCCCTGGTTGCCACAGGCCTTCCCCCTGGTCAGGCTCCTCCTTGCCCAGGTTTCGCCAGGAGCAGCCTGTGTCTGTCTTCCTCCCTGGTGCTCTCCTCACTGGGCAGAGGGCCCCGCCCTTTGTACTTCCTGTCCCACCCTTCCCCTTCCGGGGATTGGCGGAAGCTTGGCCTGGCCCCGCCCACTCAGGCTCAGAGGGTGGCTCTTTACCCTCTGGTTCAGAGGGGAGCCACCCTGGCTCCCTACAGTGTGTTATAGTATTCATTCTCCCTGCCATACTATCGATAAGGTGGATGGGATGAGAAAACTGTTACCTCAACGACTTCACTATTCTACACACAATTAACCTTGGTCTTGATGAACTAAAATCATACTAAATCACTGAAGACCACTTTGCTATATTTTTAACATAAAATCAGGAATTAAGTGTGTTACTTGTTTTATGGGTTTGTACTCTTTTGAATTTGAAAACTTTTATAGTGAATATTTTAAATTGATCAAAGATCCTGTAAACTGTGCCAGGAGTCAAGAGACAGTTTAAAGCAAAAGCTGGGTTCTTTAGATATGCGATTTGTTCCTTGCTGGTCAAGTCCCCATTTTGTCTGTTAATGGGAAATAGCTCAGTGGCCCATTAAAAGCAAACAAATATGTCTTACTCAAAAAGAGAGGAAATGATTTTGGAGAAAAGTCCAAAAGTAACACAGAAATAGAAAAGTGATGAATTATCTGACAACTGCAGATACCCGATGACTGCAAGATGATAGAGGCAGAGATTAACAAAATAGAAGAGTAAGCTACAAATTTAATCAAATGTCAGGAGATAATTGCAACAACTGGGAAGATAAATGCTGTATGCATAGAATCGTGCCAAATGTAATTTACAAATGTCTCAATAGAGACCCGGATGAACTGATTTCAGAGAACTCCTGACAGCTCAATTGGCGCAAACTAGCTTTACTATGCATGTCAGAGATAGAGAGGTTGTTTTATGGATGTTCTGAATGTGGGAAAGCACACTGTTTTCATAGTAATGGTAGCTATTGACAGCATGATGGCACAAAGCGGATACAGAAAAATGGTCCTAGAGTAGAATGAAGGGATGTGAAAAATCCAATTGAGAACAATGGGATCTACAGTGCGCTGAACTCTCTTGAAAATCTGGTTCTTCAAATCTTAGTTATGATTCCCACAGTAACTATAACTAGGACCACTTGTGCATATTTATTATATTGTTGCATATGCTATTTAACATATGTGCTCTGGGGACATACAATGGTGCTATTGGAATGATAACTTTCATTTTTCTTGCGTGTTTTCTTTGCACTAAATTCTTATGTTAATTGACTTCTGAAAATTGAATTTCCTTCTTTGTTTTACTAAACAAGGAACAGAGAGGGGAAAGTGAGTGAATTCATAGTGAAACACTGATATCCATAGTATTACAATGCATGTGATGAGATTCAAAGGAATACAAAGAAAAAGCAAGGGTGCTGGCATAACCTGCACCCTGAGCAATTACTCAAGCAGCCACAGCCCATGCTGCCACAGCTTCACTGCTATTGTTGCTTGAGCTAGCTTTGATCTAGCTAGATCTTTGATCTTGCTGCTTTTGCCCTCTCTGGTTGCAGTGTAGCCATATCCTTTGTCTGAGTGAAATGTTGCCCATTCAGACAATCACATCTTTGTATGATTACTAAAATCTAGTTTCATGTGTGCTGAGCTTGTATGTGCAGGGTACAGCATGATTTAAAAAGACTGTACAAAATCTGAAATAGATGATGGGGGCGGGGAGGGGAAGGCGGTAGAATGAGCAGATTAAGCCATGAAATGCACCTTTTTTGTGCTTTGGTAACTCAAATAGAATTTTACTTGGGCTGAAAACAAGTATGGTAAACTTCAGCCTAAAGGGTACAAGCATTAGAAAACATGAGTTTAAAATATAAGCTGAACTAGAGCATAATTACCGTCACTCTATACTGTAATGCTAACTGTTATACTAAGAGGAACCTTATATTTATATACGTTGGTATAGCAGGGCAAACTATGTACACAAACAGGCTGTCCCTTGAGAATTTTAATTCATATAAGATTAAAATGTTTTATTTCCAAGTCTTGTAAAGCTACTTGCTATAGATAGAATAATAAAAATGTGTTTCCACACATACTGATATTACTATGACTGCTTTTGTTAGCAAACAGTTCAATAACTTTTTTAGAAAATGTAAGTTACTATAAGGTCCTTTTTTGTGGCGGTCCTTACCTTTTCCTTCAGTTGACATTTCCTCTCTCTCAAATTGTCTTCTGCATCACAAAAATCTATCCTCCCTACCAACTTACTTGGCTTCCCTCCCCAGAATTTCTCTTCCAGTATCCGTTCAGGCTGCTCTTCATGAGTTCATCTCCCATTCAAAGCACCCTGGCCAGGCCTGCATCTCTCTTGCTGCTGGTCAAGCCAAACCTGTCAGGGTGTGTCTGCTTCCAATTCTGGAGTGAGGCCACAAGGGAGATGAGCTAGATGATAGGAAACCGCTTGCAGGCCAAGAAGGAAAAGACTCTTTTTAGCTGCCCCCCCTTTTAAAAGCATATCTGCCATGCTGTAGCCTCTTGGGGACTAGAGAAGGGTCCAACTCAGCTGGAGAGAAAGCCAAAGATGCCAGAAAATGCACTGGTAACTAGGCTGGTCTGGTGTCACACATAGGCATTGTGTATTTGGTTGTCATGGTAATAGAATCTTATTGTAACAGTAGGGTGACCCTTTAAAATCGGGACATTTGGATAGTCTCGATATTCGGGGCTTTGTCTTATATGTGCCTATTACCCCCTATCCCGGTCCCAATTTTTCACACTTGCTATCTGGTCACCCTAGTCACATGAGATGCAGCGATAGAGTCCCTAGTAGAGTGGTCTTGCATGTGGTCACCCTAATCCCCACCCTGCTTTCTGCAGAGGGGTATCTCACAGATGCTAAAGGCCACAACTGAAGCCTGGGGTGGCCCAGTGCAGAGGCAATAGGATCCTCTGCTATATGGATACACTTTAAACTGTGAATAAAAAGTGTGGATGAGTTGTGGTACTTATTTCAGGCCTTAACCTGGAGCAAGAGGGTAGGACTGGTGTGTCTCTCTCTTTCCATTGGCTTCAATAGGCTTGGACCAAGCCCTAAGTAATCTAGTTAGAAAAATTATTTGCTACTTTACTTATTGCTGATCTTACTTTTGAGTTTTGGATTGTGTATGTATTAATTTTAACTAAGAATCTTTCTTAATCTTCTTTGATTGAAGGGTTTTTATTTTGTTTTGTTTTTTGGTGGTTGTAGATTTATAGCTATAAATTTGGGCTCGAGTACTGCAGTCCCTATGTAGGCAAAATTCCCATTGCCTTCATCAATGGGTGTTACATGATCATGCCCGCAGATAACTAGGATTCTTGCAATATAGTGAAAATATAAAATTTGAACCAGTCATGCTTTGTTCCAAAAGAACTTGAATATGGGGCCTGAGAAACACACAAATGTTCCTTTTAATGTTTTTATGAGGCTATCATAAGGTTTAAAAAAAATGAAAAAGGATCCATTTCTTTACAAGTGGTTTAATCCCACTTAGTGTGGTTATAATCCAGATGACACTCTCGAGGGATAGGGAGGAGCATTGCCAATGTTCCTTGTGTTGAAAGGTTCACAAAGGAGAAACAGATCATATTCAGTGGTTTGATAAATGGCTTAACATCCACAGCCAGAAGAAAGAACATTACTATAAAGCTATTTTGTTTTCTTTTGAGAAACAAAAAGATGGTGTCCCCACCTTTCAACTGAGGATCTTCAAACAGAAAAATCTTATTAGGGTAATTCTAAAAGGTAATTTACAAGCATTTGTTGGATTATCAGTCCAAATCCTCTTATATCAGGCAGTTGGTTTTCATTTAACAATAGAACAATTTAATAAAAATCGTGAGTTACTTTACCAAGATAAAAGTTTTGTTTGAAGAAGCTGAATCAGAGCCCAAAGCAGCAGGGATGCTAACCCATATAAATCATTTTATAATGAATTTGCATTTTCAATACCTGAACAAATATTTTATTTATTTATTTATTTAATTAATTTTTTAGGGTGTTATGCTGTATAGGTTGTTCTGCAAGTTGGAAGTGTAGTTTATGCTAAAAATGACACGAGATGCTATGTCAGGTAAATCACCAACATTTTGTGAAATCTATTTTTGTGATTGAGTATACTTTTTAAAACGTTGCTGGTGGTAGCCCGTCATCTGCTCAGCACAGACCACAGTTTGTTGTGGTGGTATTTCTTTATTTTAATCAGACATTTATTTCTTACAAGTAATGTGATGAGGTAGCCAGGCTGAGCAGAGCTATTGTAAAGGATCAGTACTGATGTCCTCCTTTCCAAGAAGTATTCTTAATAAGCTTTGTTTAACAAACTAAAAATCAAATCCCTTTTCTTTAATATAATTAACACTGTTTCCTATTTTTAACAATTCCCTAGTAGAATGGGTTCTGAGTAAATAAATAAATGGAAATAACATTAGAATGTGTTTAAAGTCCCATACTGGATGACCTCACCCTTCTTGTAATAAAAAAGATCATGATATTATCCAACCCAAGATGAACAGGAATTCCACTTATTAGCAGTGTGTTCACAGCTATCACAGTATTGGAGAAGACATTACTGGGCTAGTCCCACCATCTGATGAAGGCAATATAATCACAACTACACAATCTGATTTTACACAACCAGTGTATCTCCTACTTGCAATGTGTCCATTTGCTCTGCCAGATTCTCCCTCTGTCTCCTTGTAGTAGGAAAAAGAAGTGGGCTGATAGGTATTCACAGATAACTCTGTTTAAACTGTTACAATTTACTTTGATGATGAACATTCTCTGTCCAAAAAAGCTTTAAATCTAAGAGCCTGCTCCTCCAAACAGATTTGGGTCCTATATGATCAATTAGTGTTTGGCTAAAGTAAACTTTAGTTTCACATTTTAGTTCTTTGGCAGTTTCCAGTTTCTACCAGTGACAGTATCATGCTTTTCCTCATCCTTCTGAAAAAGTGTAATACTAGACAATTCAGTCATAAAGATCAGAGCAATCGGACGATAATCTTTAAAGTTTCATTCACCTTCCCCTCTGCCCTCCCACCAGTTATATGTTACTCTGGAAAGATCACATTTCTGCAAACTTCTGTTGGCTGCAGTCATATGGAAATAATCACAAAAATGGTAGTCATCTTACACTGATGATATTGTTTCTTTATGGCTGGTGGGCTTTTGACTTCCATGTTGAATTTTGCTGTTGCATGGTAGAGGTGCCATTCTGTTCCAAGTTTTGCATATATCACTTTATGACTAAAGTCACGCTTGTGATCCATGTGTTGTGGCAATGGTCCAGTCACAAGTTGAAAGAACAGGATTATAGCATTAGCATACTTGAAAGTTTGAAAGCGAGAATTACAAAAAATGAGTGTTTTCTCTCTACTATGGGGCCTGATTCTGCACCACTGAAGTGTATGAGAATTTTTCCATTGACTCAAGTGGGAGCAGGATGAGGCCCATATACAGGATTAATCATACAGCAAAGATAAAGTTTGCCAAGTGTAAATGACTGCATTCTGTGTCTGCTCTTGACAAACATAATGCTTATTTGTCAGTGTTTAAAAATATTTTATTTCAGCAAAGAAGCTGTGTTAACAACTGTCCTTTTTGTAGTTTGATAGGAAATAAGTAGATACAGTATTTGAATAAATAGCTAAATTAACATAAAAATGTAGAATGTATGTTGCTGAAATGTTCCTTTTTTTCTGCATTTAATTCACTTGGCTTCACAAAACATTAACCCTAGAGAAAAAACACAATTTTTACATCATGATTTTCAGCTTGCTTCAAAAAAGCCAATTTTAACAAAAATACAGAACTTATACCAAAATACAGGCCATGTCTTGTGAATGAAACTTTTAGAAGTCATGAACTCAGTTCTTATCTCGTATAAAGTGTTGAAACAACAGTGACATGAACAGAGCTACTCTTATTTACACTAGGTGAGGATTTGGCCCTATCTGACTTAAGACAAAAATCAAAGAATTATAAAACAAAATCATTTAATACAATATTTTGTTAAATTTAATGAACCTGAACTGAAGTCTACTGAAGTCCCTGGGAATCTTCTCATTCACTTAAATGGGCTTTGATTCAGGCCTTAAACAATTGCAATGTATCTGTTGTTTTATATAAAAAAAATTTTCCGTGAATAATTTGAGATTGGATGTGTTCAGACCTAACTTTAGGAAAATGACTCTGAATCCAAACCTGATTTTCACAGTTGGCTCCTTTTTGTATAGTGGAGAAACATAACCCATCCTTATATCTCACAAACTTTTTGGCCAATTTCTGATAGCTTTACTTATCTTAGGTAGGTAGCACATTACTCTGAGAATAGATCCAATGACTTCAGCGGGACCATTCATAGAATCAAAGTACTATTCAGTATGAATTTGGTGTTCATAATCTGGACCTCTAGGAAAGTTCAGATCTGGAGAATAGTGAACCAAATCTGGAGTATAGTGAATCAAATTGTCACTACTGACATTTTAGCAGAGAAAATCTGAACTCATACTTGTAAAAATGTAGATATTTGATTTCATTCTGGCATTAACTTGCAACTGCTTATGGAATATTTTGAAGAACGCTTTTTGGATTGCTAAATTGCAACTAGTGCTGCAAAGTAATGAGTGCCGTTTGGCAGACTCAAAAATTCCCAAAGGGGAAAGATCGAGTAGACTTTAGGAAAAAGTAGTAGTATAACAGTAAAGGTCAATTAGATAATGGAATAATTTGTGGGAAATCATCATTAAAGCCTCAACAGTAGATATGGTCTTTACTGGACTAGATAATATACTATCGAGCATAGTGTAGACTAAAATCCTTTACTACTGAAATGGAAGCAACAGAAAGTTCTGATGATCCCTATTGTTTATCATTCAAAGCACCAGTTATTTACACATATGTTGTCTTGCATTCTTTCATTTTCTCTGTTAGTATTTTTAAATTATTCACTTAGTTTTCCAATCTTAACTTGCTACTATTACCTCTTGTTTGCTCTTGCTGAGTCGCAGTCTAAAAACATACCCGTGAGCTGAAATTTTCTGTTGTTGGCCATTGCTTAAATATGATGTGGGTTTAGTTTTGGTTGTTTCTTTGGTGTGTCAAAGTACAAGAAAAATCTTTTATCATTTTTGTCTAACGTGTACAACTAAGCACTTCCAACTATAGAAAATTGCCACATTTCCCCCCCTACATAAGCACATAGGAATTGCCACACTGTATGAGACTCATGGTCTGTTTACTTTGGTATTCTCTCTTGAACAATGGGCAGCACCTGATGCTTCAGAGGAAGATGAAAAAATCCCTGCTGCAGGCATACGTAGAATAATCTGCCTACACGCAGATCTCCTAATCCCAAATAGCTAGACATTTTTCTTAAATTTGGAAGCATGAGGTTTTATAACCTTTCCAACATTTTTGTTAGCATTAACTATTTTTAAGGCTATGATTTTGGCATGGAAATTTTTAGTAAATTTCATGACAGATGGTGGAGTGGGTGTGAAGATAAATCATGGAAAGGACACCAAATGTTGTAGTGTTTGATACATCAATGTACTCAAGAATATAGTGGGGGTACTGAAAGGTAAGGCCATGGCTGAAGAGTTGGAGATTGAATGCACCCCCCACTCACCACATAGTGATGGCTCCTGTCCCAAGGGGGATGGACCCAGCTCCCTGCTTTGGCAGTCTGGCACATGTGGTCACAATGCTGCTCAGGTTTGGTCCATTCACCCTTCCGTAGATAGAGACAGAAGGGCAGACAGGCCAGACCTGAGTGGCATTGCAACCCTGTTCATGAAGTAGCAATGCCATTTGGTTTAGGGCCTAATCAAATGTGCCTTTACAGCCATTTCTAAGATTTCATTGACTATTCAAATTTACAATTTCTGTGACCACCATGACCTCAGTGACAAAAATTATGGCCCTAACTATTATAGGTGTCCATGCCCTCTTTGAATCTTGCTAAATTCTTGGTGTCAATGACATCCTGTAGCAATGAGTTTCCCAGTTGAATAATGCATGACATTTCCTTTTATCAGTTTTGAATTTTCCACCTTCCCATTACATTGAATGTCCCCTTGGCTTTGTCTCTAACATTCATTTTAATTACCTTAGATAGGAAGTGAGTCAGAGGGGGAAGACATGATAAAAGTAAACAGTTCTAATCTCTTCAGTCTCTCTTCATACAAGAATTTTTCTGTGTCCCTAAAAATTTTCATAATTCTTCTCTACATTGACTCTAATTCTATAATATTTCCTTTGACATAGGATGACCAGTATTGCACAGGTGTTTCAGATGTGTGTGTACTATTGTATATAATCACATTTCAATTAAAATGCAGCTTAATTTAGGAGGTAAATAGCCCTCATTAAGGGATACCATACATCGAATACCAAAATGGAAAGAAAACTGGAAAGACAATGAAATAGTTCAGTCCTTCAAGGTTCAGAGCACTCTCGTTACAAGTGGGAGTTAAGGGCTCTCAGCACCTTGAAGGATAGGGCCAAAAGATGTGGAAAAATTGGAGAAAGACCAGCGAAGAGCAACAAAAATGATTAAAGGTCTACAAAACATGACCTGTGAGGGAAGATTGAAAATATTGAGTTTGTTTAGTCTGGAGAAGAGAAGACTGAGCGGGGACATAATAGTTTTCAAGTACATAAAGGAGGGAGGAGGAGGGAGAAAAATTGTTCTCCTTAACCTCTGAGGATAGGACAAGAAGCAATGGGCTTAAATTGCAGCAAGGGAGGTTTAGGTTGTACAGTAGAAAAAACTTCTTAACTGTCAGGGAGGTTAAGTAAATTGTCCAGGGAGGTTGCAGAATCTCCATCATTAGAGTTTTTAAAGAGCAAGTTAGATGAACATCTCTGAGATGGTCTAGATAATACTTAGTCCTGCTATGAGTGCAGGGGACTGGACTAGATGACCTATCGAGGTCCCATCCAGTCCTACTATTCTATGATTATATGAAAAGAAATGGACATTTGAAAATTATATACTGAACGTGTCCAGGACAACCTTTCACTGTCTGAGAGTCTGCACTTCTAGAGAGAGACGCTATTCATGTGTGCATTTATTCCAGATTGTAGATCTGTCAGTGTTTTCTAAATTGCTGGTGCCTCTTAGTTAGACCACTGTGGACTTTGCTAAGGATCTGACCAATTGCCAATTGGCCAATGATACTCCTAACTCTGCCAATTAACATTTTCTTTGGATTTTGTTAGCTGCCTCTCTCCCTTTTACACCTTTTTTGGTTCTCCATTTTACTTTAAAGTTACCCTAGAAAATAAAATTCAAAACACCCTATCTTGCGACTGTTAAAACTGCATAGATAAAAATTGGAAAAAGTAAGAAAATAAAGATTTCCCACTGCAATCTGAAGATTGCATTCCTTTAAGGTGAGGTTTTGCATGCTATATATTAGATTTCAGTTAAGGTATTAAACTTCTAATTATAATTTTTCTCCTTACTAGATGAGAAGCAGAAGTAAGGAGCCCTATGTAAGCTAGAATTGCCTTTGAAGCTGTGGAACCCACAAAATATCTGAGAGTATCCATCACTATAGCTACAGAGCCTGTATAGTATTCTGAAGGGCTCTTTCCCCCCTGCAGTGGTGCCTACTGAGTCAGAAATAGTCATTAGCATATGAAAGAAGTAGTAACTTCTTTATATTTTAATAATAAATAATATCAGTGTTACCTGTAGTGCAGAACTGCCAGAGTGATCAAGTGGAATTAAAAGGAGAAGGAAAAAATGTGACATCTGAACAAGAAAGATTTTGGTGATGGATAGAGTAATGAATATCGGCCAAGGTGTAGATAGGATGAACATCTGATGATGTACTGGAGGAAGATGCTATCTGTAGAGGAAGCAATAGACAACGAGGAATTTAATATCAAAATTACATGAGGAAGCATCCAGAGTAAAAGATCATCTGCTCATGACTACAAGCAATGACCGAATATGCATCCCAACTCAAGAAAACATGAAAGAAAGCAGAAAGCAAATTGTCAAAGAAAGACTCTGACAAGTTACATAGAAATCAGTGCATTAACAGTGGTGGAGAGAGAGAGAATCCATTAATGACTAAAGGTTAACAAACTCATGGCTTGAAGAAGAATACCTCAAAGAAGAGACAGCCTCGTTATGAGGGCACAAGAACAGTCCTTACGGCTTAATTACATTAGAAACAAAACTGACTAACGGAACTTGCTCCCTGAACTGAAAAATGTGTTCCAAAAAGGAAGAGACTATGGAGCACGTGTTCAGCATCTGCAGAAGCCTGGCTGGGAGAGAATATATAAACAGACAGAATGAGGTCTGCACTGGAGCCTCTGGCAAGTATAGATTTAAACGAGGCATGTAGTATTACAACTACCAAATTGAAAGTGCTCTAGAGCATGAAGAGGCTAAGAGTTTATGGGATCTGGCAAGTGTCATGGTCTGAATGATTCAGGCAAACAGGCCTGATGTACATGATGTAGAAAAGAAGACAGACAAGACAATATTAATTGGTTTTGCCATACCAACAGACAAACATAAAAGAGAAACAATAAGAGAAGACAGTGAAATATGAGTAATTCTGCTATGAAGTGGAACAATTATTGAAAACTAAAACAAAGATGATCTCAGTGATTATTGGAGCACTTGGAGTGCTCAATGAGCAGCTCAAGAAAACACTAGGCGTGCAAGACATCCCGATCAGTGACCTCCAGAAGACAGCATTCATAGGTGCTACAAGAATTGTAAGGAAAGTCAAAGGAGAACAAAATCATTTGAGCACCTAAAATGCAGAGACTGGGATGTGGGCTGTCATATCTTAGTAGTTGGAGCAGGAATCAGTGCTGAGGGTCAGAACCAAAGTCAGAAGCCAGATTTCAGAGCCAAGGGTCAGAGATGAAATCATGAATTGGAGCCCAGGGTCAGAGCTGGGTTACCTGGAGCGAGGCAAAGCAGGAGCAAGGCTGGGTCCAGGTCTGGGTCTGAAGCAGGAACAGGGCTGGAAACAAGCAGCTATAACAGCCATGGGGAAATGATTTGAGCAGCCAAAAACTGCTGCTGCTGGGCTTAAGACCTGATCTGCTGACTCTTCCCTCCAGTCAGGTGGTGGTGCCAATAGGAAGCCTACTATAGGCCAGCTATACTTGTTAGATTGCCTGGAGATGGGCTTTTCTGCAGGCCCTGATTCCTGATGAGTTTAGCAAAATTCCTGACTACCCAAAACTAGAGTTGGTTCATGATCAGGATTTATTGATGACTCATGGGATACATTTTAGATAGTAGCTTCCCCTTTGTACACTTAAAGATCTTGTATGCTGTGGAAGCTATTTATTTTTTATCCTCAAAATTTCATATAAATATACATCTTTTTGTATTGATCCTGGTTAAGTGACTTAGTAGTGCTGGTAAGAGATTGGGCCAGGAAATAAAAAAACTATGTGTCACACATTCATTACACTCCCCTCCCTAGAGATGGAGTCTCTCACTCTGCGTTGACGTTAGTGCCAATAAAACATCCCAGCACAATTTTTCCTCAGATGATTGTCAGGCCTTTGGGGAAGGTTCTTAATGGGCCATTTCCTTTAAAAATATCTCCTGACTGACAGTTCCATTAGGAGGCTGCAACTGTCAGCCAGGGAGTGAAGAGGAGGCCATACTAAGGCCAAAGACTCCCGAGAGGAAAGATTGTTGGTTTTTTTTTCTTTGTGTTCATTGCCTTTTTTTCAGTTAGGTTCTGCCCCCTGTGGTCCCTGCTTAGTTCATGTTATAACCTCAACCTTCAAACTTTAATAAGGTAACAATGGTGGAGATTTACATTCTCTACTAGTGTGAGTGACCTTAAAACCTCACAGGAGCTGACTGACAGATGAAGCAAAATCTTTTTGACCAAAAGAAAATATTGAACTCTGTGAGATAAATGTAGGTAATTTACTTCCATAGTACAAATGAATGTAGGGTGTGTTTTAAAGTAAAGAAAAATTAAGCAAGACTGCATTTAGCAGAATAAAGAGAGGGTGGATGGGAAAGCACAACATCACATTATACTCTATTTTATTGTAGTTGTACATTGGCCAAGGTTCTTGATACAAATTCTTCACACTGGAAAAATGTTTCCCATGGGGATCCATTTTATTATTACTTTTTTCTGTTTTGATGAAAAAAGTAATGATATGTAGTGGAAAATGTCAAGAAAAATTAGTCTAAATATTGGCACTGTAAACCACAATAGAAAACACATTTTGCTGTATGTTGTTGCTATTCACTGAAGACCTACAATACAGGTGTGCCAAGCTGTTGGAATATTTTTATATAACTGATAGCTTTTCCTCCGCAAGAAAATATTGTGGTCTTTAGGGTCCAGCCTCCTCTTACTTTCCTTTTCTGAATTAGGAAATATCCCTATTCAGAACAGCATTTATACATGACTAGGGATGCTTTCCTATCTATTTAAAATTCTTATGTGGGCCCTCATTATTGTAATATCTGAGCACCTCACAGTCTGTAATGTCTTTATTTTCACAATACTATTATTCCTCATTTATAGCTGCAGAACAGAAGCACAGAGAGACTAAGATATAAGGTCACATAGAAAATCCTTGGTGGAGCAGGGAAGTGAACCCAGGTTTCCGGTCACAGGCTGACGCCCTAAATATTAGACCATCCTTCTTCTCAGGGCTGCCTCCTTGAATCAGGGCTTCAATGCTCATATGTAATTTTAGGGAACAATACAATAGATTGGTAAGCATCATTGAGAGGTGACCTATTGACACTCTAATTTTTCACATTCTAACCTAAGATGTTTTGGAGTATTAATTTCTTTGTTTAATCCAGGATTTTTGTGCTAAAGATCAAATATCACAAATTAAACTTTGCGGTGTAGAAGTTGGATAATTCACAATCAGAATATGTTTATATTTAAACCAGGCTCACTAACATTTTCAAACACTTTCTGTTAGGTAATGCCAATATTTTATAAACATTCCCTAATTTGGTAGAACCATATTAGCCCATGTTGTTTGCAGTTGTCACTTAGCAATGTTTGTTGTTTTTTGCTATGTTGGAACCTGCTTGTTTTGTTTAAAATCATGATCACTCCACGTAAAAAGCATAGATTCACAAATTCAGGATAACAAGAAACCACAGACGTTCAAAAACAAAAAAGAATATTATGGCCACTGGACTTAATTCCTTCAGGGTAAGAGGAGACCATGCTTTCTGTGATGGATTTCTTTTCCATCTCTGCTAAACTCGTGCATTTATGATACAGCCAGTAATCTCTAACAGACACCTAGTGGTGTGAATACCTGGCTTATATTGAACATACAAAAAGCAGTCTATTTAAATACAAATCAACTTCTGTTTCTCAGCTATTGAGAACCAACAGATTTACCAACAATAAATATATTTTATTAATGTGCCTTCAAAAGGCACAGTGAGATTAAATCCCCATTAAACCAAGAAGACATTTAAAAAAATCAATTTAATTTTTAGGGAGGTGGAAAAAAAGAAACAAAAGAGAAAGCAGATGGGGAAATAAAAAAAAAAAAAGAAGATGAAAGGAAAGAAGGAAGTTGCTGAACTAGGTTTTCTCTTAAGTGAGCATTCCAAATTACACACTCTTGTTTTGTTCTTTTGTTAAAATAATTAGCTAAAGAACACCATCTGCGTACCAATCCGGATACCTTCTGAGTTTACAGTTGGGCAAATTGGTACAGAGGTGCAAGGTTCCAGGCATGCTTTAGCGATTGCAACATGAAAAGAGAGTCAGGGTTTTTCCATTTTTTACAAATAAGTGACTGAGCAGGCACCAGCAAAAATTAAGTTAGCATTCAGTTTCTTTCTCACTTTCCGAAGAGTTCAAGTACTCCAAGATATAAGCTTTTGGAATATTGGGCACCAAAAAGCCAGTAATTTTTTTTTCCTAGTGTGATACAAAACAAATGAATGCTAAGGAGGTAATTCTGGCGATGAATCACATTTCTTGTGAATATAACAGTCCCCTTTTAAAAAGTATTTGCTTAAATAAGCTGATTCAGAAGTGACGAGTGTGAATTGCTGGTTGCTCAGCACTTCTGAAATTTAGGCCAGAGGTGTGTAAATCTGGATATAGGAGGTTAACGTCAGGCATACATTTTGGAAAATCCTGGCCCCTACCTTTAAAGCACTGTAGAAGCATTAGGTCAAGGTTTCAATCCAACAAAGCACTTAAGCATGGGTCTAAGGCTCCGATCCTTAAAGATATGTAAGTGTCTACGTCCCATTGAAATTAATGAGAGTAAGGCACCTAAATACCTTTTGAGGAGCTGGGCATAGATGATTTGCCCAAAGATAGAGTGGCAGTGTCTGAATCAGGGCAAAAGATCAGAATCAGGAGTTTCTGCTTCATCATACTGTACGCTGAGCATTTTGACCTCTCTCTCTCTCAATTAAACTGTTCTGTCCCTTCCCCCGCCCCCATGACTCCTTTCCATTTTATTTTGAAAACTCTTTTATAGTTTGCCTTTCCCTTGTACTTCCATACAGTCATTGGGGAAGGATTTCAGAATGGCAAATAGTGGAAAATTGGACTCCTGATTCTCATTTAAACTTAAATAGACAGGAAATACCCTATTTTAGGCTTAGTGGGTGCATACAAACTTTAAGAAAAGAACCTTAAGTCTTTAATATGGTCCACATTAAAAATATCCTACTAAATTAATCAGCTGTTTCCCATATGGTCTTAAAACCTTTTCCAATAAGGTAAAAATGAACAAACATGATTTTTTAAAAATTGAACAGATTATTTAATGTTTTCTTACTTTATATCTTTTAGACTGTTAGATGGCTATCTGAAAATGAAAAAGCTTCGAATTCTAAGTGACATTCTCAGGTTCAAATAACATCTCTTGCTTTTGATGTATTATTCAGTGATGTAACATATAAGGCTATTCACTAGCTTCAGCTGTAGTGAAGGTGGTGGTAGTGGTGACTTCAATGGAAATTTTCCTTTAGAAAAGACTTTAAGATCTGGCCTTTTACTGAAAACAAAAGCCATAATACAATATGGATAAATCAAGCTTTTGTAATTACTTGCAAGTGAGACATTGTAAGGGTTTCAGGAGTCCTACTTTATCAGGTTCAAAATATTCAACATTGAGAAAAATGTATCAAATTTCCCAAATTTACATTTTTTCATAGAGATATCAGAAATGCAAAGCTTTAAGAATCTTTCAAGAATCTAACAGCAAATAAGTTTCAGTAAATATTATCACCACTTTGTGGATGAGGAAGCTGAGACCTAGGACTTCAAGGGATGTGATTTGCCTTCATACAGCCAACCAATGGCCAAATCAGGAATAAAACCCAGATCTCCTGAATCTGAGATCCTACTAGACCATACTGCCTCTCAAGTCATCCCAAGCATAACTGAGAAAAAACCTTTAACATTGCAGATGCAATCTCTGCCGGGTCATTTCCTTGGGTGAACCTTTTAAAAGTGCTAGAGATGGGGGAGTGGGGTGCTTAAGGACCTATGACAGATAGATGCATTATAATTTGTGTAACTTTTCTATGTGCAATATTCTAGCCTATTTCTGCAATTGTGTTTAATATGTGATGAGGTAAATTCCAGTATCCCAGAATCCTCTTTGCTCATGGTGTAGAACAGCAAATTTGTAATTTAACAGGTTGAGACAAATGACTGTTCCTGGGACATTTGAGCCCTATGATCTGTCCTGTGCTGATCATGTGTTTGAAAATCCCTATCATGCTGAGAATGATTAATGAGTGTTTTTAAATGGACTCCTCTTTATGAACCGCATCAAGCTGGCATTGGATGGCAGGTTCCTTTCATTTGAAACATTTCACAGCATTTACTCATGAAATTTGAAATATTTTCTCTTCCTCTTGGCACTTGTATATAGTAACCTGAGTACATAAATACCTAATGCACAACTTTGTTTCCCCCTTTGGGAGCTCTCTGTCTCTTCAGGCAAGCAGGCATGTGGAGAACCATTTACCAGGAAAACTGACTTTCTAAGACAGCTGAGGCTAGTTCTGGAGGTACAGGAGAGAAAGAAAATTATAGGTGGTGTAATGTCAGTGATAAACATTCCTTACAGAGACCTAGGATCTAGGAGTGCTGGGGGTGCTTCCGCACCCCCTGGCTTGAAGCAGTAAAAACAAACACCAAATGCATGGTTTTCATCATCAGCATCTCCACGATAAAAATTGTTCCAGCACCCCAGGAGAAGCATGGCGGATGCTTGAAGGTCAGTGACTGTGACAAGGCACTGCCCTGAGTTTGAGAGATGCAGAAGTAAACAGCCACTGAATTTTCATAGAATCATAGAATATCAGGGTTGGAAGGGACCCCAGAAGGTCATCTAGTCCAACCCCCTGCTCGAAGCAGGACCAATTCCCAGTTAAACCATCCCAGCCAGGGCTTTGTCAAGCCTGACCTTAAAAACCTCTAAGGAAGGAGATTCTACCACCTCCCTAGGTAACGCATTCCAGTGTTTCACCACCCTCTTAGTGAAAAAGTTTTTCCTAATATCCAATCTAAACCTCCCCCACTGCAACTTGAGACCATTACTCCTCGTTCTGTCAGCTGCTACCATTGAGAACAGTTTAGAGCCACCCTCTTTGGAACCCCCTTTCAGGTAGTTGAAAGCAACTATCAAATCCCCCCTCATTCTTCTCTTCTGCAGGCTAAACAATCCCAGCTCCCTCAGCCTCTCCTCATAACTCATGTGTTCCAGACCCCTAATCATTTTTGTTGCCCTTCGCTGGACTCTCTCCAATTTATCCACATCCTTCTTGAAGTGTGGGGCCCAAAACTGGACACAGTACTCCAGATGAGGCCTCACCAATGTCGAATAGAGGGGAACGATCACGTCCCTCGATCTGCTCGCTATGCCCCTACTTATACATCCCAAAATGCCATTGGCCTTCTTGGCAACAAGGGCACACTGCTGACTCATATCCAGCTTCTCGTACACTGTCTCCCCTAGGTCCTTTTCCACAGAACTGCTGCCTAGCCATTCGGTCCCTAGTCTGTAGCTGTGCATTGGGTTCTTCCGTCCTAAGTGCAGGACCCTGCACTTATCCTTATTGAACCTCATCAGATTTCTTTTGGCCCAATCCTCCAATTTGTCTAGGTCCTTCTGTATCCTATCCCTCCCCTCCAGCGTATCTACCACTCCTCCCAGTTTAGTATCATCCGCAAATTTGCTGAGAGTGCAATCCACACCATCCTCCAGATCATTTATGAAGATATTGAACAAAACCGGCCCCAGGACCGACCCTTGGGGCACTCCACTTGATACCGGCTGCCAACTAGACATGGAGCCATTGATCACTACCCGTTGAGCCCGACAATCTAGCCAGCTTTCTACCCACCTTATAGTGCATTCATCCAGCCCATACTTCCTTAACCTGCTGACAAGAATACTGTGGGAGACCATGTCAAAAGCTTTGCTAAAGTCTAGAAACAATACATCCACTGCTTTCCCTTCATCCACAGAACCAATAATCTCATCATAAAAGGCGATTAGATTAGTCAGGCATGACCTTCCCTTGGTGAATCCATGCTGGCTGTTCCTGATCACTTTCCTCTCATGCAAGTGCTTCAGGATTGATTCTTTGAGGACCTGCTCCATGATTTTTCCAGGGACTGAGGTGAGGCTGACTGGCCTGTAGTTCCCAGGATCCTCCTTCTTCCCTTTTTTAAAGATTGGCACTACATTAGCCTTTTTCCAGTCATCCGGGACTTCCCCGGTTCGCCACGAGTTTTCAAAGATAATGGCCAATGGCTCTGCAATCACAGCCGCCAATTCCTTCAGCACTCTCGGATGCAACTCGTCCGGCCCCATGGACTTGTGCACATCCAGCTTTTCTAAATAGTCCCTAACCACCTCTTTCTCCACAGAGGGCTGGCCATCTCTTCCCCATTTTGTGATGCCCAGCGCAGCAGTCTGGGAGCTGACCTTGTTAGTGAAAACAGAGGCAAAAAAAGCATTGAGTACATTAGCTTTTTCCACATCCTCTGTCACTAGGTTGCCTCCCTCATTCAGTAAGGGGCCCACACTTTCCTTGGCTTTCTTCTTGTTGCCAACATACCTGAAGAAACCCTTCTTGTTACTCTTGACATCTCTGGCTAGCTGCAGCTCCAGGTGCGATTTGGCCCTCCTGATATTATTCCTACATGCCCGAGCAATATTTTTATACTCTTCCCTGGTCATATGTCCAACCTTCCACTTCTTGTAAGCTTCTTTTTTATGTTTAAGATCCACTAGGGATTTCACCATTAAGCCAAGCTGGTCGCCTGCCATATTTACTATTCTTTCGACTCATCGGGATGGTTTGTCCCTGTAACCTCAACAGGGATTCCTTGAAATACAGCCAGCTCTCCTGGACTCCTTTCCCCTTCAAGTTAGTCCCTCAGGGGATCCTGGCCATCCGTTCCCTGAGGGAGTCGAAGTCTGCTTTCCTGAAGTCCAGGGTCCGTATCCCGCTGCTTACCTTTCTTCCCTACGTCAGGATCCTGAACTCAACCAACTCATGGTCACTGCCTCCCAGATTCCCATCCACTTTTGCTTCCCCCACTAATTCTACCCGGTTTGTGAGCAGCAGGTCAAGAAAAGCTCCCCCCCTAGTTGGCTCCTCTAGCACTTGCGCCAGGAAATTGTCCCCTACGCTTTCCAAAAACTTCCTGGATTGTCTATGCACCACTGTATTGCTCTCCCAGCAGATATCAGGAAAATTATAGTCACCCATGAGAATCAGGGCATGCGATCTAGTAGCTTCCGTGAGCTGCCGGAAGAAAGCCTCATCTACCTCATCCCCCTGGTCTGGTGGTCTATAGCAGACTCCCACCACTACGTCACTCTTGTTGCACACACTTCTAAACTTAATCCAGAGACACTCTGGTTTTTCTGCAGTTTCGTACCGGAGCTCTGAGCAGTCATACTGCTCCCTTACATACAGTGCTACTCCCCCACCTTTTCTGCCCTGCCTGTCCTTCCTGAACAGTTTATAACCATCCATGACAGTACTCCAGTCATGCGAGTTATCCCACCAAGTCTCTGTTATTCCGATCACGTCATAGTTCCTTGACATCACCAGGACCTCCAGTTCTCCCTGTTTGTTTCCAAGGCTTTGTGCATTTGTATATAAGCACTTGAGATAACCTGTTGATCGCCCCTCATTCCCAGTATGAGGCAGGAGCCCTCCCCTCACAGACATTCCTGCCTGTGCTTCCTCCCGGTATCCCGCTTTCCCACTTACCTCAGGGCTTTGGTCTCCTTCCCCCGGTGAACCTAGTTTAAAGCCCTCCTCACTAGGTTAGCCAGCCTGCTGGCAAAGATGCTCTTCCCTCTCTTCGTAAGATGGAGCCCGTCTCTGCCCAGCACTCCTCCTTCATGGAACACCATCTCATGGTCAAAGAATCCAAAGCCTTCTCTCCGACACCACCTGCGTAGCCATTCGTTGACTTCCACGATTCGACGGTCCCTACCTAGGCCTTTTCCTTCCACGGGGAGGATGGACGAGAACACCACTTGCGCCTCCAACTCCTTTATCCTTCTTCCTAGAGCCACATAGTCCGCAGTGATCCGCTCAAGGTAATTCTTGGCAGTATCATTGGTGCCCACGTGGAGAAGCAGGAAGGGGTAGCGATCCGAGGGCTTGATGAGTCTCGGCAGTCTCTCCGTCACATCGCGAATCTTAGCCCCTGGCAAGCAGCAGACTTCTCGGTTTTCCCAGTCAGGGCGGCAGATTTTATGGCCATGAATAAGGATCATTGAGGATTCTCTTTTTAGAAAAAGAGGTCCATATGCTTGTCTCTATTATGCAGCACAGAGGGAACAAGTGAAGGCAATTTAAAAGGTGAATGCCATGTGGAAAGGAGATGTGACTAGGCATTACTATTACTGTTGTTTATATTATGGTTGCACCTAGAGGCCTGAACTGGGATCAGAGCTCCATTGTGCTAGGCACTGTACAAATACATTGTGAAAGACAGTTCCTGCCCCCAGAAGCTTACAATCAGAAGAGACAAGTCAGTCAAAGGGTGGGATGGACACAACCTCATACCACTCCATGAGGTCAGCAACAATCAGGGTTCCCCTGCATCTTATACGTGTCTGGGGAGAACCATGTTAAAGTGTGAGGGGAGGGGGCTGGGAAGAGGAGGGCTTCAGGAGGGAAGAAGGGATACGTGAATAACTGTTACAAGGGGCATCTTCTTCTTCTCAAAGATTCTTAAGATCCAGCTGGATACCTTGTGTAGCCAAGTCATTCCTGTTTGTGTATGGTAGTGAGAGACAGACCTGGGAATACAGAATGTGAATTGTAGAAGCCTGTGCTTCATCTTGCTGAAACCAGCTGCAGGTTGAGGGACATGTTTCTTCAGGCTCCCCAATGACACTCCTCAGTTTGGTACTAGAGTAATGGGTTTTCTGGCCCCATTTCTTTCAAAATGTATGATACTCTATGGTTGAAAGGCATGACGAGAAGCAATCCGTATGTTACTGTCATGGTGTATTTATGCCACATCTCAATACAAATCTGTGCAGAAGGGTATGATGTAGTCCATAGTTATCTAGTTCATCCTTGCCAGGACTCAATCATTTCATGACTTCAGTCCCAGCGGCTGGGAGCTGCAGTGTCCCGCAGCCTCCCACAGTGGCAGGGAGCTGTGAGGTACCCCTGCCACCTGAGGCAGTGGGCCCCCAAGCTCCCAGCTGCCATGGGCAGCAGGGTTACCCCATAGCTCCCAGCCACTGCAGGCAGGGGAGGGTACCCCACAGCTCCTGGCCTCTGTGGGGTCTGGGGACCCCCGCAGCTCACTGGCAGCTCCTCAGCCACCACGGTGGTGGCAGGGGACCCCAGCAGCTCCCTGGCCACCGCCATGGGGCAGGTGGACCCTGGAGCTTTGAGTCTCCACGGGTGGTGGGGGGCCAGAGCTCCCAGCCACCCCGCAGCTGCGCAGTCCCTTTCCATTTTATCATGGATATTTTTAGAAAAAGTCACAGACAGATCATGGACTTCCATTAATTTTTCTTTATTGCCTGTGACTTTTACTAAAAATATCCATGACAAAATCTTAGCCTTACCTATGGTATATCCTCCAAATCTTTATCATTTTGGATTAAATAATTCACTCAAGATACGAGATTTAATCTCTTCCCCTAGCAGATTATTCTACAGTACAATACATCACACTCAAGAATATTTCTTGGTAGACCATCTAAGTTATTATTTGTACAATTTCATCCCTATTAGTTCTAGCAATACCCCTTGGACCACCAGAGAGAACTTCTCTTTGTTGTCTTCACACTTCAAATACTTGTAGACCATTTAGCCAAACTACGCATATTTACTTCCTTTAAACTTTTCTTATAAGTCAGGAAAACCTATGGCTCCACCATAGAGATGTCGGTAATAATGAATCTCTTAGTGAGGCGTGACAGGCCCAGAGAACATGTGGCAGCTGTGATGAAGCTGCCAAAAGTCAAAAGAAGAAAAGCAAAAAAAAAAAAAAAAAAAAAAAGCAGTCCTTCATTTTTCTGTTGTTCAAATCATTTTATACCCCGCAATTTTAGTTGCTTCTGTTTTAAGCTGTCAACTGTATGTGGATCACTCAGAGTTTACAAGAAGCAGCAATGAATTCTCCAATACTGATTGTTTGCTTTTTGGAATTGGCATTTTTATATACTATACTCCGGATGTATAATCTGATGTGATCAATGTCATGAGTTTAAAAAAAGCAAAATCAGAAAAAACAATTTTTCCACATTAGGGTAACAAGGCCTGATTGCCCACACTCTGGTGTAACTCTTATTGAGTTCAGTGGATTTACTCCTGATTTACATAAGATTAAGGAGAATCAGGCTATTTCTATAAGCACTGTTATACAGAAAGATTAGCCATTTAAATGGTCAAACTAGAGAAGACAATACAGGAGCTAACTTGATCCTTCTCCCATTCAGAGCTCTCCTGTGGGTTTATGAATACCAGGAGGAAGAATTAACTATTAAATACTAAGATTAGAGTGGTCCATATTTCTGCTGCCCTCAAAAGACCATCTCTGTCAGCTTTTGTTCCTTCAGAACCACGTGGTGGAACTGATGATTCATTTTGACCATATGAAATACAAAACTGATAGGAAAAACCATTTAATTTCAGAGGTTATTATAAAAAGTAGAGCAAAAGTTTCTTAAATTTGATTTTAAATGGAGGGAAAAAGCTTAGAGTAGTTAATTCAAAAAGAATAAATTGAGAGGTATTTGGAATCTACATTTTTGAAAACCCTGGCTTTAGCAACCCAATCTTAGGCCCCACATTTAAAACTTTTGCCCTTAATCTTTCAAGTAGCATTGTTATATGAAGTCTTTGTTGTTTTATTGAATACTACTTGCATATGGCTCACTGAAAAGTATTTATTTAAAAGATCTATTTTTCTATCAAGTCAATTTACTATTTCTTGCCTTTTACTTTTTGGCACAATGGAAGCTTATTCTTATAAGTAGGTTACTTCTTTTTCAGACCTTTATTTTAAAGGGCTTCATTGTATTCCTCTATATACAATATTTTGGTTGAGTGGGTAAAAAATTATTTTTACTCTTTTTTTTCCCCCCTTCATATGTCTCTCGTTGTTTATATGGGTTCTCCTGAGTCAAACACCTTACTGAAAAAGATGAGCATTTTTCTATTATCTGTAGATAAACTGAAGAAGTTGGTTTTTTAAAAATTTTATTTTACTTGTAATGAGAGTTTGAGGGGGTTGGAGTCATTCTAAACTCACTTGGTGCAGCTGGCAAGATAATTTATAACAGACGCAAGTGCTGATCTCCAGCTGATACAATTTAAAAAATGTTTTTTGTGTGAAGGAAATTAACATATAAATGTTGATGTTCCAAAGCTTGTAGGCTCCATTATTTCTTCATGAACAGCTTGTCAACATTCAGATGTGATGAAATAGATGGCAATGTCGCCATTTTAAGTAAGTGCATGCATATGAGCAGTGGGAGGGTGAGAAAAGGATAAAGGTAAAAAAGTCTAAGGTGTAATAGCAAAAGCCAAACTGCCTTTGACAGAGACATCTTGTAAGCAGGGAGGGAAGTCCCCACCTAGTGGTTAGTCTCTGAACACAGCCTTACCTAATGGTTGGGGATAGGGGAACCAACCTGTATCCTCCCACTCCACTGGGTTCTAGCCCAGGGGCCCCTTTTGAGCACTGCAGGGAAGGTGTCCACTATTTGTGGGCTAGCTAATACACTCCCTGGGCCTCTTCCTACTGCTCTGTCCCTTCTAGGGATGTGTCATGGCTTGTGGTTATCCCTTGGAACTCAGTCCATGGGCAGCTCTGTCTCTGTCCGCTCTCTTGTGCTGAAGAGACTGCCTTCTTCATGACCACCCATCCTGAATTGGCCCCCCATTGCCCGCCCCTGCTCCTCCTCTCCCTCCCTGAGGCCCCTCCTCCTGGCCAAGTCAGAAGCAGGATATGCCATTAGTAAGAGCTGCCCAGGGAGCCTGGGCTGCTGTGGGGAGCCCCGGACCCTCCAGCTGCTGTGGGTGGCATGCCACGGGGGTGGGGACATGGGTTGGAGGCTGCTCTTGGGACCTCTGCCCATGGCAGGTGGAGGGTCTGGGGCTCCCCACAGCAGCCCAGGCTCCCTGGGTGGCACTTACCATGGCCCAGCTCCGGCTTCTGGCCTGGCTAGGCAGCCTCAGGGGAAGAGGATGGGAGGGGACAGGTCTCCTGCATATGTCTTGCTTTTGTCTTTTGCCTATGCCTTCTAAATCCCTTCTCCACCAGACCATACCCAGCAGGCCTGCTGGGGCAGGACTTCCTGGGCCCAGAGTTGTTCCTGCACCCCTTCTCTCCAGTGTGGGGTTTATCAACCCACCACACTCCTATACATTCAAATAATAGATTCTAACTATAAATACAAGGAAAAAATATCACTGTATGATTCAAATCAAATAGTTAAGTGTTTCAGTGAACAAGTTAAATTAAATCTTTATACTTCTAATGCAACTTAACACAAATCTAGCTATGATTCCAGCCAATCTGTCTCTTTAATTGTGACACCCTGAGGTGCATGGGATAATTATTTCATAAAAGAACACAAAACTGGTGTGCTTTTTAGTGCCTGGTGTGATACATGGCCTTTTATTGTTGACAGAAGGCAGACACTTACATATACTGCAAAAGTAAACAAGGATTGATTGCAGTGCAAAGATCAGCACGGTTTGCTCAGGGTTAGGTTATTAGTTTGTCCTTTGGGAATAGCCCAAGACTCTTTCTAAGCCTTCTTGTGACAAGTTAGGGGATCTGTAAGGTTTTCGGAATAGTATACAGTGGTCATTATGCCATTGCAAAACAACGATCTTATGAGGCCATGCCATGGCTCTGTACTCTATTAAACTAGAGTAAATCAGTGCACATTGTTCAGTGTGCACAGAATATGCCTTATTCAATGTACACCTTAGAAGATCGCACAGTATTAAGCAGAGTATTTTGCACCTTGCTAGACAGAGACTGAGGCATGACTCATGTATACTTTTGGATGTGTGTATGATAACCATGCAAGTAGTCTAGCCATGTTTCTTTGGCAAAGCATACTGAGAGAAATTCTGAAAAATAAATAAATACATATCCAAAGTATTGCATATGTACAAAGAACTCTTTCAAGCCCTCATAAATTGTTCAAATCGAAATAATTTTCATCCAAACTCTCAAAATCACTTCTCACTGAATCATAGAATCATAGAATATCAGGGTTGGAAGGGACCTCAAGAGGTCATCTAGTCCAACCCCCTGCTCAAAGCAGGACAAATCCCCAACTAAATCATCCCAGCCAGGGCTTTGTCAAGACTGACCTTAAAAATATCTAAGGAAGGAGATTTCACCACCTCCCTAGGTAACGCATTCCAGTGTTTCACCACCCTCCAAGTGAAAAAGTTTTTCCTCATATCCAACCTAAACCTCCCCCACTGCAATTTGAGACCATTACTCCTTGTTCTGTCATCTGCTACCACTGAGAACAGTCTAGATCCATCCTCTTTGGAACCCCCTTTCAGGTAGTTGAAAGCAACTATCAAATCCCCCCTCATTCTTCTCTTCTGCTGACTAAACAATCCCAGTTCCCTCAGCCTCTCCTCATAAATCATGTGTTCCAGTCCCCTAATCATTTTTGTTGCCCTCCGCTGGATGCTTTCCAATTTTTCCACATCCTTCTTGTAGTGTGGGGCCCAAAACTGGACACAGTACTCCAGATGAGGCCTCACCAATGTCGAATAGAGGGGAACGATCACATCCCTCGATCTGCTCGCTATGCCCCTACATATACATCCCAAAATGCCATTGGCCTTCTTGGCAACAAGGGCATACTGCTGACTCATATCCAGCTTCTCGTCCACTGTAACCCCTAGGTCCTTTTCTGCAGAACTGCTGCCGAGCCATTCGGTCCCTACTCTGTAGCAGTGCATGGGATTCCGTCCTAAGTGCAGGACTCTGCACTTGTCCTTGTTGAACCTCATCAGATACTGAAGGTGATGTCTCTGCCAAATTTCAAGTTTCTTTGTTTTTGGAACTAAAACTGTTCAAAAACAGTTAAAAAATTTTATGAAAGAGGAAGATTATTTTAGTTAATCTCCCTCACATCAGAAAAAGCTGGAACCATTTTTGCTCAGATTTTACACACACGCAAAATATTAAGTTAGAGGAAGGTGGACATATAGGAAAATTATGAGCTACTGGATATAGGAGGTTATCACAGGAAAGTTCACACACTACTAATTATAGCATTAGTGCACTCTCTTTATCTATAATAAATTCATCCAAGAGAAGGTCCTTCCAGGCTGTCATTGGAGGGCTTTTGCAAGGCAGTATAGGGAAGCTTGTACTATTGTGGCTGATGCTACATCTGGGATGAGGCGAATTGAGGGTTACATTTACCATTGCTGTCCATCTGGAACCTCCCACTAGGGGTAAAGAGAATGAGCATAAAAATTACATAATCAATTTTTAGTCTCACTGCTGAGACTGTCAACAAGGGTGCCAATTACAGAGTGTTAGAATTTAAGGCCAGGATGTACCATTATATCATCTAGGCTGACTTCCTGTATTTCACAGGCCATTACCACCACCCAATGCCTGGATGCTAAACCAACAACTGAAATTAGACTGAGACAGTACAGCCCTCAGAAGACTCAATTATAAGTTACTGTCAGAGAACAGAAGGGATCAAGGGGCGCACCAATGCCTGAGGCCTCTGTATTGGCAGGAAATTGATTCAGTAAGATACCCTGATGAACCCGGTAAGCGACCTGAACCCCAAGCTGGAAAGGAAAGCAAAAACCTCCCAAATTCACTGCCAATATGACCTGGGGGAAAATTCCACATAGGGTATACAGTTAGATCCAATAATCTGAGCGAGAGAGAATGCTCTGTACCACCTCAGGGCACTAGCCTCCCCATCCAGTGTCCCATCTCCAGCTGCAGCCAACTCTGATGCTTCAGAGGAAGGAGAGGAAAAAAAGATACATTTGGGAAGGGGGAATCCCTTCCTGTATTACAACCATGAGTGCTATTCCACCATGTTTCCGTAATCCCTATAATATTCAGTTTGACCTCCTGAACAAGTAATTCCAGTTCATCCATTTTATTGCCCAGTCTTCTTGAGTTCATGTACAAGCATCAGCTGTTTTTCTTGGACTTCACCCAGTTTTCTAGCTGGATTAGTCATAGTCATTTCACTAACTGAATCATGCACCTGATTACTACTGCCATAGATACTTATGTTTTTTTCTCCTTGCTGTCCATACTGTTACCTTCTGATGTTTCTTTATCCCTTACTTTATCTTCATTGAGCAGATTTTCCTCCTCCTGTGTATTGAAGGTGAGCATGAAGATTACACAAATGTTAATGTAAATTTTAATCTTGTGAACCTTAACTTTACTTGAAGAGTTTTTGGGGGGAAATTGTGGGGCAGTGGAGAATACAAATGCATGCCTTCCCTTAAGTCACGTCTTTGCACTTCCAGTAGGAAATGATGATTTATTAATAATAGTAAGCTATGGTTCTATAGATTTTGTGTGTTTAAGGTCTCTGCATTTCAGATTCACAATTATTCCTTGGTACATAGTCACAAGCCTGTTAGTAAAAACAAAAAGTACAGAAAGCATTAGTCACCCAACTATATAAAAGTCACACACACTTAAGTCAAAGAGGTGTGTAACTGTTTTACATAAATAAGGTAGTCACCTTGCTAAAACACATCCTAAATATTTGGTTACATATCTACATGAAATCAACATTTAGATGCTAATAACCAGTTATAATGACAATTTCTTATTGGCGATAGGTAGAAACTTAGCTATGATGACGTATGGAATTAAACTATGGTACTGTTTTGGTTTAAAAATGGGCTTTTCTATGGGGCTGGGAGAAAGATTAATAGTGTGCCTACTTGAAAAGGCCTTCCAACACTCTTCAGGGTGGCCACCCACAGCCTACATCTCAGTTTTCTTCTATCCTTTTCAAATAGCCTTGATCCCAGATGGTTAATACCGCAGCAACTCAAGTGGAGTGGAGAAGAATCTTCTTTCTGTGAATGACTCTGAATGGTTGATCATCCCAACTTTCTTCCTAGCTCCAGTCCTTGAGCCATCTGTTAATCTTCATTTTTTTGTCATGCTTTTGTCCAGCTTCTCTATGAACTGGAAATATTCTGCTGAAGATCACCTGAGTTTCCACTTTGAGTGTCTTATTCAGCCTAATGTGGTTGTCGTTGAGTCATTCCAGTGAAAATATAGCAGTCTCATTTGTCCTGACATGCAGCACAATTACTGGATTTTTCTCTGCTCTGATCAGGATCCTTTTCAGCCTCACATCCACATCTCAGATCCTTGCTCCATGCAAACAGCACAGTCATCTGTTCTCTGGATCTGGTCTGGTGACAGGCCTGTCAGTTCTTAGTATTGATTAGTTCTCATGTTGTTGGCTTGGACAATGTAGAGTCCATTAAATGCATTATGCACTTCCCTGATGTTCCATCCTGATTCGGTGTGTTCTGGGGTAGGATGCCTGTGAGGGACAGGTATCAGTTGATGCTGTTCTGCCATCATGTTTTAGGTCTTCTGGGGGCTCTTTACCATCCTTCTTTCATGGGTTAAAGATGAGTCTTGCAGGGAAGTTGGTAGGCATTCAAATCAGATGACCATACCCCCTTAGAAAGCATTGAACAACCATTTGAAAGTGGTACCTGTTGAGTTAGAAAATGGATGTCTCCACTTGAGTAGAATTTATACCATTTGATATTTTAATTCACTCAGAAGTGCTTCATTTGAGTGGTGTCCAACTTCTTTTCAATCTTGACAGTGGGGGGCATGTTTCAGTCCCACAGGTCAGAACACTAACCACTGAAGCATTATGTACCCTCAGCTTTGACTCTCTACTTAACAGGATTTGGTTTGACAAAGATGTTCTTGATGAGGTGCCTCATTCCTGATTATGCTTTTTCAGTGCAAGCTTCAAGTTCTTTCTTGATGCTACCCATGTAATTGACAATAGAGCTGAGGTAGGGGAAATCACTGACAATCTCAATTGGATTGCCCCACACAGCATGGGCCCGCAGCATATTCAAAATTGCCAACTGGGAGAATTGCTCAACTTGCTGCTTTGAAGAGTTCTGGGGCAGCAATGCATCCTGTCGAACAGGCAACCTAATTCAGAAGAAGGCAGTTCTTTTTCCCACTTATGAGAACACAATATGAGGAGTCCTCAACAGACCCCTAACAGACAGAACATTCTACAGAGCTTGTCAGGCAGGCCCGAGAGTTTCAAGATCTGACAAAGTCATACAAACATGGCCTTGAATCTTAGAATACAATTCTTCTTAGTATGCAGTCCCCAATCATATAGACCTGTCCTTTTCTGATGTTGATATGAATCTGTCTTATATTCTGTCTCACAGTCCCCTGTACATCATCCTCATCCTTCCTTTGGCTCTGGTCCTAGGCTGTCTCCATTGGCTCTCCCTCTCTTCTGCAGGGACTGGCTTTCCTTTTTTAATTCCTTGCCACCCCATCTTCTGCCTGTTTTTCTCCCTCATTCCACAAGGCAGCAAACCTGTTACTCAACTCTAATTTACCTCCATTAGCTGGTTGTCTCTGCCTTCTCCTTGTGGTCACATTCTTCCATGGGTTTTCTCCTCTTCTGGCAGTCTGCATTCCAGGTTCTTTTGTTTGGCAGGTCTCTGCAAACATTGTTCTGTCTACATCATCAATTCTCCTCTCCCTCACTGTCTTCAGCTTTATCTTTAATCATCATGTGATGATGGCAGAGAAGATCTATCAGGTGGGATTTCTTGCATAAGCAGCTTCTGTCTGATACTCACTCAAGGGTGATATACATCCCACAACTTCTGCTTCCAACCATCTTTGTCTCCTCTCCGCTTTGAGTCAATTCTAGTGCTGTCTCAGTAGCCATCATCATCTTCTCTTCCTAGTTCCTACTCCTAGAGAAAAAGAGAGGACAAAAATCCCCTCACCACCAGATTCTCACCTACAAATTCCCTCAGAAACTCCACTGTTAGCTGCAAGCTGTTTGCTGCAATTGTGATGGTGGTTTTTGCAACAGAGATGTGGAACTGGATTGACTCTAGCTTGTTTCTATAGCCTACCAAACAACTATCAGATCATAACAAATTTGTTTACTAATGACTTAGGCAGAATGAATTCAAATTGGAAACCTAAAGGTAAAAATCTCTGTGTGCCAATTCCAGTTCCGGGAGTTACCCATTCCCTCCTTTCTGTGCAATTTCTAGAAAGAGCTAAATCCTTCTTTTTGCCTTCCTCTGAGCACTGATAGGCGTATTCTCTTAGATGGATTCCTGAAGCATTCAGGGCTATTTCTGTGCTATTTGTCTCAAACAAAGATTGTCTCTTTGTACAAATACAAAGTAAGAGACAGGCCCTACCCTGAAGAGTTTGAACAGACAGGACAGACAAAGGGTGGAAGAAAAAAAATCCTAATTTTACAGGTAAGGAACTGAATCAGAGAGAGATTAAGAGCCAGATAATGATAGCAAACCACACTCCATATTTAGTCCCATTGGCTCCAATGGGACTATTTGTGGATTAAAGCACTATTCAACATGAACAGGAGGATCACAGTCTGTATTCAGATTTTTCTTTCTGTAACTATTCTCTAATAATAATTAAAAGTTTGCTGCTTTCATCAACATTCCTGCCAGTAAACCTATTTGCCATAGTAACTGCAGAAAATGCATATAAAAGAAACACAAACACAAAATAAATTTACTTAAAAGCTCAGTTGTTCACAGGATTTTTTGTACAGTTGTCCAATAGTCTCATAATTTGCTTCTTTTAAATATGCAAGGGTCACAATTTTAAATACGCAGTGGTCACAATTTAAAGGTCTGTATTTATCCAGAGTTATTACCCAATAATATCTGAGATACCACCTTATTTACAGATACTGGGGGAAATATTGTTCTGTGTTCTATGTAAGGAAATGCTGTGGTATCTCAGACACCGATGCAGAAAAGCATTGATTTTTAATGGCAGTCCTTGTATTATAATATGAAGAAATCAAGCATGGTTTTTCAATAAACCCTACCACTAGGGAGTTTGTCTGATTGTCTAGATGGGTCTCAGCACATGAACAGGTCAGCAGAAATCAATTCAAATCCTTTCTTGCCTATAGTATGGATCTTGCTGTTTGTCTCCTGGCTGTGGAGTGGTTTCCACATCTGCACTGATCAAATATATTGTGCCAAATCCTGCACGCTTTACTCATGTGAGTTGACATCCAGACCTCAACTGGATGACTCCTATGAGTAAATGAGCAAACTTTGGCCCATTGTCAGTGTGAAAACAAATAATAACCCCATGTCTGGACTCAGATTTAAGTTTGTGTTGTTGGTTCATGGTGTCTTGTTCTAGCTGCCAAACAGAGACTGTCAGCCTAACTGGAACTAAAGTTATCTAAAACACATTTATCTTGTTGTTGGAAGGCCAAGAACCAGATAGTCCAAAAAACTGTTGCACTATGACTTATCCCAGAAAATGTTTTTGCGAAAATATTCTGTATTGTACAAAGGCCAAAGATCATTTGACTTCTGTTCTCGGTTCTCTTTCAAATCCTGTTTACTGTCACCAGAAGGTTAGATTGCTGAAGGAAGCAGTGGGGCTTATAGCTTGCAGTCATATGTTTTATGCATCTCGCTCAAATTAAAGGCATGTGGCACACCTCATTTTCTGTTGTGGCATACCACATAGTGTGTGATATAACTATTATCTTGTGGTAGAAAACAGCTGAATATCAGATGCGTGACATGCCTGCTGTTTCACTGACGTGCAAGCAAAATGCCACAAAATTCTGCAGTCTCCTCTTAAATATTGGAAAAATGATTTCCATTGTAGTCTTTCATATATAGGGATGAATTTTCAAAGATTTATACGTAGGATACTTGTACGAAAATGGTATTTAGGCACCATGGCCTTGATCCCTCGAAGCATGCAAGTAGTCCCATTGACTCACATGCTTAAGTCCTTGGCTGATAAAGGACCCATCAGTATCTTATATGTCCTCTGGATGACCAAACATGATTTCCATAAGGGAGTTCCTAACAGTGAGATTTTTCCCAAGAGATCTTGGTCTAACTGTCAAAACTCAGGAGTGAATTGAGGGCATATTACAGCCCAAAAGCATCTTAGTGGGGAAAAAACAACAATTTTTGGTTTTATTGGTTTTAAAAATACATATAAAATTCCCGTTTAAAGCATTCATTGAATGTTAAAATGAAATATTAAAAGTAATCCCATTTGCAGGAAGCAGCTGCACTTTTGCACAGAGGATGATCTTTAGAGGGCTAACAAACTTTTAAAAAATTTGTTCCTTCCTACTAAGAGGAAATTTACTAAAGAGGCAAGTTGTTTCAGCCCGAATGACTATTTACAGTGACATACATAGCTAGTATAGTCTAGGCACCTAACTGGGGTATCAAATATTCTAGTTGAGACAATTGATGGAGCAGGATGGATTATAAAATGACAATGAATCTGAAGCATTGAATTTAGCTTAATCTGGAGCTATCTACCATCACTTTTTTAATAGCTTGGCAGTTAAAGGTCTGCAATTGTTCATTTTCTGAACACATGCTTAGGCAAGTAACTAAGCCAACTAAGTCAGTTTATGCACTAGGTATCACACCTTCTGTTCCAGGGCTTAAGTGAAGCAGTTTCCACAGAAATGTACAAACACCAACTGGGGAAATTGAAATAAAAATGTTGGTTTGATAATACTGAACAAGGAGTCTATTAGCATGCTATAGAGAAGAAAAGCACCATAAGATCCCAAAACTTTGGGTAACCTGAATGCCTGAAATGTAGAGAACTAGAAATGGCCAGCTCAGAGAAGGGGAGGAGTAGTTACTGAGCCAGGAGCCTGACAAGTCCAGAAAAGTATGTATGTGCAAACAGCCCTTATAGGTGCATTTTGTGGGAAAGAGATGGGAGTTGTCTTCCAGCATCAGGAGGCGATATAGCTCCTTGGATGCCCTTTACCAGCTGAAATAATATCAGAGAGGCAAAACCCATTTGTATCCCAGTGAAAGAAGCCCAGCTGACCCAAAACACCCAGTGTCACAGAAGGACTGTCTGACCTTTCAGACATGACATTTATGTAAAATACTAGACTTTTAGGTGGTCAGAATGGGAGAATTTTCTTTTTAGTTATTTCAAAACAAATTGCTCCAAACTGAGCTCACTGTACACACTACTTGGCTTTATTAGGGTTGGACAAGATGTATTTCAGTGCAGAATTTGCCCTACTGAGTCCAATTTCCAAAGATACCATTTTGGATGACTTAAATACATCCTGGGTTCAGTGCAAAGCACATCCAAAGATATACCCAATAATATCACTTCAGTGAGGGCCCCACAACTGGAGGAACAGTTTGGATACTGAAGGACTGGATAAGCAGATTAAAAGGTGCTTGGCAATTTACAGGCAATAAGGCAAAGCTTTAGTTGTTTTGCTCAATGGGAAAATAGTAACCCTGCCTGTTAGCTGAAGGGAAAGAGCTGAGATTCTATAGTGAGGGGAGCTATACAAAAACCTAGGATGGCTAGGGAAGAGGAATATGGGATGGAAGGGAGGAGATAAGTGACACAAATCACAGCAGCACAAAGATTCTAGTTCTGGGTCTATTTTTTTTTAAATCATAACAAACCGGAACCTTTTAGGTACTTCCAAGAACAAAGAAAATCACTCAGCTTAAATACAGATGGTTATCCCTCTAGGTACCATAGGACATATTTTAGTGTAATTTATTACTAAAGCGTTAAGGATGTTTTATTTGACAGAAAACAGATAGAATAAAGAATTAACATCCTAACTGAGAGAAACATGCTCCCTCTTAATAAGGGTCCCGCTGGTATCAGGCTACTGCACTTTGACTGTCGACTCCATAGAAGTGCAGTATGCTCGCCCCGACCCCCTGTTTCTAGCATGCCCTTGGCTATATAACACAGAAAACACTTGGCTCACAAAACCCACTTATGATGAACAAGGAAATGGAGCAGGCTTTTTGTACTTTCTGTAATGTGGTTCCAACATCCTGTCCTGCAACTGACCTTAAAAGCCTGAAGTTTTAGTGTGTAATGCTCTTCCTGACAAAGAACTTGGTATAAAGAATGGCCAGGTGATTTTCTTGCCATCATATTACACCTGATTAAGCCAAAAATCTTAATTGAGGACACAGAGCAATCTGAAGTGACTTTTCATTATGGTACCTTTACTTTTCTAGTATGTAATCAGTCTATCCAGACCGCAGTAATTTTGCTTGTGTGTGTCAGTTCAATGCACAGTTCTATTGTTTCCATGAGAAACAGATGGTTGATCACCAGTTTATTGCAAGCAACCATGGATTTTTTTTTAATTTGTGTTTTTGTTTTGTTTTTATTTCAGTAAATAGAAAGATTCTTCAAGTTTACAGGCTCTTCAGGATGTGACTTGGTTCCAGATAGCTAATCTGAAGAAATAATTTTTTTTTTTTTTATAGAACAGAAGATCCAATCCAAATGTAAGGGTGTTTTTTTCCAATGACTTCAATCAGAGCAGGATTGCGGTGAGAGAATTATTTTAGGATTTGTAGTTAGACAATGAGATGAAAGATAAGGAGGGGTCGGCGTGAGGATGCAGGTGGTATAGATGCCTGTAACACTGTAGACCCAAAGGCTGCTTTGGTGGAAGAGATTTGGACCAAAGTGTAATGATTTGTGAAAGTGTGGATGGAACTCTAGGTTGCTACCTTACAAATGTCCTGCATATATCCTTCTCGAAGATTGTGCTCTAGTGGAACGACCAGGGGAGGGAGTTGTGCCAACTTGTCAGCAAAGGACAGCACAGTCAGAAGTCAGTGTAGAGAGTTTCTGAACAGATATTGCGTATCCCTGTGCTCACTCTGCTATGGCAACAAATACTCAAGGTGATTTCCTAAACAATTTTAGGATAGATAATCAATGTTTGTCTGACATAGAGAGAATGAAGTCTTTTCTCTTTGCTGGAGGCATGAGGTTTTGGGAAGAATACCAGTAAGTGAATTGATTTGTTTATGTGGAACTCAGAAATTACCTTTTTGAGATGAATTTTGGGTGGAGGTGAAAGGATACCTTTTCTTTATGAAATGTAGCATATGGCAGGTTGGCCATGAGGATCCCCAGCTCACCCACCCTTCTGGCTGATGTAATGATGACTAGGAAGGTGACCTAGTAAATGTGGAAAGTATGAGACTGAGGTCCCACTGTGACATTGGCTTCATTACTGGTTGAAAGGTATTAGTCAAACCCTTGGGAATCTGGTTGATACCAAATGAGTAAAAATATAATGGTTATCTATCTATCTGAAGAATGGCATGCATTGATTGCTGCTTGGTGGACCCACAGCAAGCTAATGGAAAGACTGACATCTTGAGAGTGAGGAGGTAGTTCAAGATAGCAGGCATACCTGTTGACCCTGAAGATAAGTGGTTCTCTTGCACCCAAATAGGGAAATGTTTCCATTTGGCTAGATAACACTTTATGTTAGAATGTTTCCTGCTGTGATTAAGAATAGTTTGTTCGGCCTCAGAACATTAACAGCCAAAGCGTGATGCACACCCAGATACCAAGCCCTGGGGTAAAGAGAGCCCAGGTTTGGGTTGTCTGGTCTTGCCATTGTCCTGGAGTTTGTGAGTTACTTGATTTATCAGACTGCTCATGGAACGGAATTTGTTCACAGGGAGGTAGGCCTTGCTCTGGTTGAATTCAAGGTCACTCTTATAAAGTCTATGATCTGTGTGGGAGTCAGAGCAGCGTCTTCCATGGTTACGCAGATTCCCAAGAATGCAGAGGTGGAACAAGGTCCAGTGGCCAACTGAGCTTCTAGATGGGGATTTTCCTGTTCGAAGCCAATCTTAACATATGGGAAGATGGTGTAGACATTTTGTCTCATCTGTGCAGCCACCACTAAGAAGACCTTCATAAAGACCCTGGGTGCTGTTGCCAGACCCAGGCAGTGGAGAAAGAGAAACTCTATAGTGTAGCCAAAGTGGATATCATCTGTTATACGTCTCCAGTTGTGGACACAGAATGCTAGATGGCCACCAAAACAGACTTCAGAAACAGGTGGGGATGGCATAATTGTTAAGTAACAACTTCCAAGTGTCCTGTTAAAAGTAACCTTTAGCTGGTGGATGATGATCAGATTGGGGTGCGTGGAGCTGCATACATTGGTCTTTGCACCCTTTGATGCTTGTGTGGCAGTCTGTATGGTGATTGGTGGTAGAAGCTCTGTGGAAGAGGCCTTGACTTATATACCTGATTACAGTGCTTCCTCTTCGGGGCTAGAACATACATGTCTGGTAAGGCGAGGGTTCTCCTGAAGTCTTTTAGCAAGGGTAAAGACTCATCCATTTGCTTGTTGAAGAGATTGGTTTTATCAAAGGGCAAGTCCTCAGTGGAGTTCTGAACCTCCCTGGGGAACTCTGAAGCATGAAACCACGACTCTTGCTATAGATACTGATGCAGTATTGGCTGAAGCCACCTGTACCTGGTCAAATTTTAAATGCTATACAAAGGATTCAGTGAAGAAAGCTTATATATATATCCTATCATTACTGTGCCTTAGTCCATAAGGCCCCAAATCATCAAGACTCTTAAACATGTGCCAAGGTTTAAGTATATGAGTTTAATGAATCTACTCATATCTTTAAAGATCGGTATATGCTTAGGGTACCTAGGGGATTTGAAACCAAACACAGCAATAGTTTCTGAAGCAAAAGTTACTGGCCAGCAAGGAAGAAAGTTGTCATTCACATGCTTTCAACAACTGGATTCTGTCTGGCAATCCAAAAGTGAAACCAACAAATAAAGTACATAAAACAGAACTCGTATGTATTTTATTAATATATATATGAATAACAAACATGAATTCTGATTAATTCAATCAAGGGGGCCTATGTTGGACTTCCAAATTCTTGAGGGCCCAGAACTTTTCATGGTGGTCCTCATGATGTAGCTGTGGTTGTTTTCCAGCTTTTTTTTGTTTTTTAAGTGCCTTGAGGCTTTTCATACATTGTAAACATTTGTGAAACGTAAGATTACTTGCAAAACCATCCATTCTCTGCTTGCTTGCGATTGCAATGCCTGACAAATAGTCTTTATTTTCTTTTGCAGTGTCTCTTCTTTCACAGGCCCCACCATTAGTGTTCCAAAATTTCATAATGTTTTTCCTTATGTTTATGGGAATCAATGCAAACCTCCCTTATGTTTCAGAAGGGTCATGTGACTGTGTTTTTTTCTTTTAACAAAACCACCAAATTTTCAATTTAAACACACTTCCATGGCTAATGATTTATTTAAACCTGTATTATTCTCTCTATATTTTTAAAGCCCTGTCAAAAACTCAAGAAAGACAGGATCTCTGTCTAGTCATAGCGCTGGTGCAAGCAGTGAAATGTGAGTCCCTCATTCATGTAACCCTGACCTGGGAAGATGACCGACTCTAGGGGTAGGAGATAATTGAATTTCCATAGATGTCAAGTTCTATTTTGCTTATTCAGAGAGACAGCAGATAAGAGTCGAATTCTGCAAAATAAGGTGTTCTGGTTTGGTGATGCAGAATAACATCCTCTATGGGGCTGAGCTTAAATCACCAAGTTTAATTCTCTTCAGACCCTGGGGTGGGCCTGAAATCAGATTGTGAAGTTTAAAAAAAAAATTCTTGTAAACTATTCAGTTCCCAACATAATGGTTTTTATTTTATTATATTTTATATTCATGAAAGAATCAGCCAAAGGAACTTTGAGGGTGGGGAGTGAGGGTCACAGTTCAGACATTTGGATTTGCTCATTCATAGTTCTCAGTACAAAGGAAGTGGTTAAAAACATTAATCTGGAGCTCTGATATTTTGTAACTGGAACTCAAAATGAGATTAAGACAAACAAACAAGGTACCTGGATTTCCTCATTTTCCCCAGGGCATAAATCATTTTATCATGTGAGGCTTTTAAAAAAAAATTCCTTTGGTTCTAGGGGTGGGCAAACCTTGTGGAATTCAAGGTTTTTATGAACCTCTCAAAGTAATTTTTCAGCTCATGAAGTGAGCTCAGCCCCATACCACAGGTGGCATCTCCTCCTCTCGGGGGAAGCCCTCCCCCTGCCTCTGCGGTGGTGGCTCGCTGGCAGGGCCAGCTCTAGGTATTTTGCTGCCCCAAGCGAAAAAAAGGTGGCCGGAACGCCACCCCTGGAAATGTGCTACTCCAAGCACGTGCTTGCTCTGCTGGTGCCGAGAGCCGGTCCTGTAGGTAGTACATCTTTGTTAGGTTACTGTTGAATCTATACTGCTCTATTACCAATCACTTCAATCTCAGAGAGAAAGAGAGGAATTGGAGGGAAACTTGTGTATAGCTCATTTGGGGAAAGAATCTGTGATCGATTCATAATAAACGTAAGTGTGGCAAAAGTTGTCATTATTTGTAAGGACTACCAGAGAAATTTTCTGTTGAATAATCAGATGATATAAAAAGAAGTACAATCTTAAAAGTGACATCTTGGTTTTCCATGTCTACTAAGGGCTGGATAAGCAAGGGTTTCACCGTTTCATGAACTTTGTTGTTGAATTAAACTGTTCCCTGTGTTATGTTCAAATAATGCTGTTTCCCCATAGTCTTGCGAGTTCTTTTTCTGATTGTGCAAGAATGTTTTTATTTTTGGAAGAAAATGCTGTGGTGTTAGTTTTCTATTACAATTTTTTTGGGGAAGCTGTGGCCAGCAGCAAGGGAGTTGGGTGTCTGCTTTAATCTCCCTAATGAGAATAAATTATTGAGGCAGAGTTTCTCCCTGGGTCTCAAGCCTTACACCTGGAAAGAGAGTTCTCCCTGTGTACAGTGCTGGAACAGAAGAGTTCACAGCCAGATGTATATGTATAAATACAACAGGTTAAACAGAGGGACAGCAACTGTATGAATTGGTTTTGGATTTGGGCAGATATCTGAGCATCGGTTGGACCTATTAGGGATATTTGACATAATCCTAAAGGCCTAAGTAAATACAGGAGGTTGCCTTTTTCAGTTGGCTATAACTTTGACAAACTGCCACCCTTTTGAGCAGAAAATATTCAGGTGTGGTCTGTGCCTTAGGGTGAATTGTTTTTTGAAAGTTTTGAGCAAAAATGGGTCAGCCATTATCTAAAAAAGAGGGGGAATCTTTGCTATTATAAATACACTCTCTCCTTCCCTCCTTGTATGGCCTTTGTATTCTAGTGCCTCAGCTGTTTGTGGAAGAAGCCTAAAATTTAGACTATGTATGTTCAAAGAAAATTTTTCCAGTCCTTCTGAGTTACTGTTGAGCAAAAAAACCCTCTTTCAATGCTGAAACAATATTTATTTGTTTTTTTTTTTATTTTTTGCCTCACTCTAGAACAGGTCAAAGATGTCTGGTTGGGATTTTCCTGAAGCTTTCCTAAATAATTCAACCAAGATAAAACAGGGACAGTTTTAGACTCTAAAGAGAATTTTCACAAAATTCTAAGCATGTGAAAACAGGAGTTTAAGATTAAAGTCATGTCGTAACCTCTTGTATAGTTTTTATCATAATTTTGAGGAGCACTATTTTCAGTCGTTTGTGGGTGTTAAACAATGGTTTTGTTTTCTCCTCCTACAAGAGTGCCTTCCCTCAGAATTGTGTAAATGAACAGTGCCCTAAGCTGCCATTAGCATGCAAACCGGTGACTGTAGTTATTCAATCCTTTACCTTTAGTAGGGCAAGCAAGTTGTCATAAACTAGTTCAATTCATGATAAGCTTAGTGGAGTGGCTAGCTGATGCACCAGAAAAAGCCCCTCTAACAAACTAGTTTATCCGAGACTTTATTTTCCTCTTGATTGTCCGGTTTCATTGGTTATAAGGCAAGAAAGAAAAGGGTTTTATATAAACATGGAATCAAACAGAAATGTCACAGCATGTTCTACAGCCTGGCAACATTCTAGGAACTGGATATGAAGTTCTAACTCCTCAGAGACCCATCTTCTCCCCCATCAACACCATTCTAAGCAGCTGTTTTGATGGTTTCTTGCGTGCCATATGAGTGTAGGAGGGCATAGGGCGTGGCAAGGGAGAGTGAATTTTATTTCCTACAGAAAGTACTGCATTCCAATTTTTTGTTATAATCTTTTCCCCATTTTTTCCCGTTCTGGTTCAGCGAAGAGCCCATGTGATTCAAGGCAGGGCTGTTGTATATCATGGCAGGCATATTTTAAGGCTTATTTAATTAGGTTTGTGACAAATATAAAGAACAAACCAAAACAACTACACACACAGAAATAATGACACACATGTCTTGATTCATTTTCACACAAAGCTGTTTTGTCCAAGACAGGAGTTTCCCTGGAGGGTGGGTGGGCAGTGTTTTAAACTGAGTCAGAGCTTCAATGGAAAAAACAAAGCACAATAACTGAATGAGTGCACCTGAATGAGTGCACCTTTTGTAGATGGACCTTCTGTCCATGGGGCCACTGTATTCCGGGAATTACTTCAAGCATTAGAGAGGATATCAGGCTGAGTACATTCAGTCCTGCATACTTCATTTAAAGAGATCAAAATGGCCACTTGTTGATAATAGTGTTAGGTTTCAGTTCTGAATATAAAACTGGCTGCTTTAAGGTTTTTGGGTTTTTTTTAATTTTACAGACCTCTATGAAAGGAAACCTCACCATCTCAAAAATCTGTGCATAGTATGCAGTCTTCTTCAATGGAATCAGACCCAACATTACATTACTTCTAAATTGAAATGTGGGAGGGTTTAATGGTGTACCACTTTCTTTTATTTCCTGGGGGCACCATTTCTTAAGGCGACTGGCAGCTTTAAAAAAAATCATCAGGCTTTTTATTAAAACATGGCTGGAAATCTACATCTATAGTAACTGCTCCCATGTGCAATACAATCACACACACACACACAGAAGTGATCATACAAGAAGCACTAGCTTGTCATCCCGAGAACTTATGGATAGACTGAGATCAGGAGCATAATGTGCCTTTTTTCAGAACACAAGCTACACCTGAGCTGGAGAGCACACAAGGGCATAATCCTGCTCGCTAATGCCTACAGGATAGGACTGAGAGTCAGTGTTGTAAGACTGGAGGGAGTCCTAGAGACTCTCCCGTATAATCATTAAACAGGCATAATAAGTATGATTTTGTTAGATTGTTCAGAACACTGAACATATGTGTAGCAGAATAACCATCCATTGTAGCAGGGAAATAGAATCTTGGGATAGCTCCTGGCAATTTAATTTGCTTTTTGTCTTTCAGTATCTGTTCTGATGCTTTTTAGGCAGGATTGATATTAAGTCCCATTATACAGCTGTTTTTCCTAGAGGCAGATTTCTCATGAAAATTTGAGTCACTCCTTTTTTTCTTTTAAAGTGTGTTCAAATCATAAAATCCTTGGGTGTTTCATCCAAAAGCTTACACTTTTTACTATTGTCCAAGAACTGCAAGCTAATACTAGGTAGTTACTTTATTAGCCTTTTGATAGTCCTTAGGGAAGAAGTAACTGCTGTGTTTCAAGGTTAGATGAATGTTGAAATTATCAGCTTGGTAGCTCTGGTTGTTTAAATTTGAGAAGAATAAAATGGATGTTTCTATAAACTCAAAAGAATGTTGGTAAACACCTTGGGCTAAATTCTGCTCTCATTTACACCAGTGAAAATCCAGAATAACTATTGTAGTCAGGACAGTCAAAAGGGATGGCAGAAAAGTCAGTCTTGATAACAACAGCCCTCCATGTGCTCCATACTTTATCTTGTTACAATCTTGCAACACCCTTCACAATGCTTTATTATGTTCACTATTTCAAAAGGCTCAGGGGCAGAATGGACACAGATTCAGTGCTCGTACCAGCACAGGGACTGAGGGGAAGAGGCTTATGCCTCCTCTATTCAGGGTTTGCTGAAGACCAGGGCAGCCTTAAGAATAGGGTGAAGAAACTCTACAGAATCTGGCCTCTTTTCATACTAAATAGACTAATGATAGCCTGAATTTATCAGAGCTTCTCTTGTGTTTACAGAAATTTTTCTTTCCTGCGTGGTGGCATTGACATTTTGTACAAAATTTGATTAGAGTAGAGCATGCACTGTTCCTTCTAACTTTATGAATTCCTCTGTGAATTAGATTGTACATAGATTAAAAATCCTGATTGGTCTACATGTTAAAATCAGGAAGAGTACTTAAAACATCTGATACCTTTAGAAGAAAGCTATAGTGTATTGGAGTGTTGCTGTCATTTTATCACTGCATTAGTTTCATGGAACATTAGGGTTGGAAGAGACCTCAGGAAGTCATCTAGTCTCACTCCAACTAAATCATCCCAGCCAGGGCTTTGTCAAGCCGGGCCATAAAAAACCTCTAAGGAAGGAGAGTCCATCACCTCCCTAGGTAACCAATTCCAGTGCTTCACCACCCTCCTAGTGAAATAGTGTTTCCTAATATCCAACCTAGACCTCCCCCACTACAACTTGAGACCATAGAGGAAAGTGCATATTACCACTTTTGCTTTGTTAGTTTGTGTGTGTTAAATGACTATTTTAAAGAAGGCAGACTTATCTAAATGCTTGAATAGATACACATTTTTATTGGAGGAAATGCTTGTGTAAATGGCCAGCTGACCTGCAGAGTAAGGAGAAAAGCTACTTGCACTTGTCCTGTATGAATATGAGGAGCCCCCCTGCTTCTGACTAAAGAGGACATGGATTAAAGGATGTTCCTGGATCCTTTCCTTGGTGAATTGTCTCCAGATCTAGTAATGGCTGGTGCTAGCTGCCATGTCTTGTTTCTGTTTGGCAGTAGTTGAAGGACTGAAGCTTAATTTAGCAAAGAAGGAATTAACCCCATTTAGTTGAATGCATACTTTTCTATTTCCTATCCACCCAATGCTCATGTTGGGCTGGAATTGAAGAGTTAACTGTTTTGATGGCGCTCAACACTACTTGGAGTAAGCAGTAGCCAAACTGACTCCTACAAGAGAACCTACCTTACAAGAACTTCATCTGAAATATGAGAGTAGGGTAGAGATTTTTGGTCAGATTATAAAAAGAAATGAACAAGGAGCTATAAGATGGCAATGCAAAGCTGCTGAGATTTGGTCAGCTTCAATAAGAGTGCTGACCATTTGAGGCAGTACCAGATGAGGTCTCAGGGGAAGAGAGGAGAGCTTTTTCCCCCAAGGTAGGTAAACTAAACACCTACTATCATTCTAATGGGAATTGTTCTTGACTAAGAACTTCAGGCTTAGGTGCTAAAATAGTTTATATGAATCCTGTTTTAAAACTGTGGTATTTATCTGTTTTCGGTATTCTTGAATACTAATTTGTGCTTTTGAACACAAAATAATTGTGTTGATAATCAAAGTGACTGACAGGTACTCTGCCTTTTAATATAGGTGAGAGCAGGAAAGAGAAGACCTCCTTCCACCACAGTTCAGTCTGGAAGCAGAATCAGGAAGAAAGCAAGGAGGTGGCACTGGAAGAAAGAGGCTGAATAAATGTACTTGAGCTACCACCGAGGATCATCTCTTGAAGACAGTGCAGGTACCATCACTGTAGAAGACAAAAGAAGTCAGTTTTGCAAGCTTTGGTTTGCACCTAGCAGAAATTAAAGTTCCTGTTGTCAATCTATCTCCCAACTGCCTTTGTACTCCATAGAATCATAGAATATCAGGGTTGGAAGGGACCTCAGGAGGTCATCTAGTCCAACTCCCTACTCAAAGCAGGACCAATCCCCAATTAAATCATCCCAGCCAGGGCTTTGTCAAGACTGACCTTAAAAACTTCTGAGGAAGGAGATTCTACCACCTCCCTAGGTAACGCATTCCAGTGTTTCACCACCCTCCAAGTGAAAAAGTTTTTCCTAATATCCAACCTAAACCTCCCCCACTGCAACTTGAGACCATTACTCTTTGTCCTGTCCTCTTCTACCACTGAGAATAGTCTAGAACCATCCTCTCTGGAACCACCTCTCAGGTAGTTGAAAGCAGCTATCAAATCCCCCCTCATTCTTCTCTTCTGCAGACTAAACCAGTTCCCTCAGCCTCTCCTCATAAGTCATGTGTTCCAGACCCCTAATCATTTTTGTTGCCCTTCGCTGGACTCTCTCCAATTTATCCACATCCTTCTTGTAGTGTGGGTCCCAAAACTGGACACCGTACTCCAGATGAGGCCTCACCAATGTCGAATAGAGGGGGATGATCACGTCCCTCGATCTGCTCGCTATGACCCTACTTATACATCCCAAAATGCCATTGGCCTTCTTGGCAACAAGGGCACACTGCTGACTCATATCCAGCTTCTTGTACACTATCACCCCTAGGTCCTTTTCCACAGAACTGCTGCCTAGCCATTCGGTCCCTATTCTGTAGCTGTGCATTGGGTTCTTCCGTCCTAAGTGCAGGACCCTGCACTTATCCTTATTGAACCACATCAGATTTCTTTTGGCCCAATCCTCCAATTTGTCTAGGTCCCTCTGTATCCTATCCCTGCCCTCCAGCGTATCTACCACTCCTCCCAGTTTAGTATCATCCGCAAATTTGCTGAGAGTGTGGAGTACATCCTCCAAATGAGGAGCAGAGCCAAGGTTCCACCCAGTCTGTGCCTTACGTGTGAGGTGAGACATAGGTTCCATGGTGGTTTCTTTCCTCTCCACCCTTAGACAATATGCGTACCTGGTGCTGGGGCATAAGGACACCTTGCACCGCAGGCATTATCTGGTTTTAATTGAAGTTCTCATGTTCCACTGTATTCTACTTTGTGTAAAATTATAGCAGGTTGCACATTTTCAGCTCAGACATAACTGGGCTTCATTTTTATTTTTTTATCTGAAACCCTTTGTGTACTCAGTTAAGGTCACTTGGATTTCTAGCTCCTTATTGCCCACTTGAATCAAGTACTTTGGTATCAAAGTGACCTTAATTTCAGCCACAAATAGATGCAGGCACAAAACTGCAATTGCACTTATTTGTGATTTGCAATTTAGTGGTAGAGACTAGCTTTACAAAATCTGGCTTTTCATTTACAAGGAAATGATAGGCATTTATTCAAAGAGTTGAATTGATCCCGATAGCTTTTTAGTGTCCTGGGGAAAAAAATATTTTCCCCTTTCATAATAAGTGTTCTCAAGTTTTTATACCTAATCGCTCTCCAGCAACAAAGTATAAATTCTTTTGAAATAGGTTTTAAAATTTACAATGCTGCAACTATAAAGAAAGGCTTGCTGCCCATTCTTTCCTTAACAGTGAGCTGTAGCTCACGAAAGCTCATGCTCAAATAAATTGGTTAGTCTCTAAGGTGCCACAAGTACTCCTTTTCTTTTTGCAAAGACAGACTAACACGGCTGTTACTCTGAAACTCTGAGCCCAGTTCTTGTGCCTCTATCCTGAAAATAAACTTCAAAATCTTTGAAGCAATATGTTACAATATTATAATGCATAACCACTGACCCACAGACAGCATGGTTTTCAGGTTACTGCATACATAAATGCAAAAATTATTAGAGGGCTGGAGCACATGACTTATGAGGAGAGGCTGAGGGAACTGGGATTATTTAGTCAGCAGAGAAAAGAATAGGAGGGGGGGATTTGATAGCTGCTTTCAACGACCTAAAAGGGGGTTCCAAAGAGGATGGATCTAGGATGTTCTCAGTGGTAGCAGATGACAGAACGAGGAGTAATGGTCTCAAGTTGCAGTAGGGAAGGTTTAGGTTGGATGTTAGGAAAATCTTTTTCACTAGGAGGGTGGTAAAGCACTGGAATGGGAGGCGGTGGAATCTCCTTCCTTAGAGGTTTTTAAGGTCAGAATTGACAAAGCCCTGGCTGGGATGATTTAATTGGGGATTGGTCCTGCTTTGAGCAGGGGGTTGGACTAGATGACCTCCTGAGATCCCTTCGAACCCTGATACTCTCTGATAACAGAAAAGTCTCAAACTTATGCTCAAATGACAGAGATCTGAACTGAGCTAAAGGAAAATCTCACTCTCCACAAGAGCAGGACTTTTATACATCTTTTGGCCAGCCACTAGAGGGTGGGGCAACCACAAAATGATAACCATTTGAGCAGGTCCATCCAATAAACAGAGGAGAGAAGGCAGAATATTACAATATCATATTTATCTGGTCAGCCATGGTTATGCTCTTGATCGGGGGTGGAAGGGGAATAATGTGTGAATGTAAAACAAACAAACTAGTGAGTGGTCTAAAAAATACAAACATATTGCAGACAGTCAGAAATACAAGATTGAAAAATGAACTCAAGCTGACATGAAAAGAAAATTGGCTCCCAGATGATCAGCAGGCATAATCCTTTCTGACTGAAGAGCGCAAGTTCAGTTCCTCCACTGATTCATCAGAAATTTTATCCTGGAAGGAGATGTAACACACATTTTTCTCCCTAAAACAGGATAAAAATGTTAGGATAGCTTTAGCAGTTCATTTCCTCAAGCCACCACCACCACCTGAATGGAGAATTGAGAGAACTGACCTGAAAGCTGGCACCACCTATGTTGGTAATAACAAAAGACATGAAGACCATTAACTGTCTTCCTTTTTCAAACCAGAAGGGAGCCCCTTTTGTGTTACTGGAACAAAGAATATAGTGATACCATTGTCATTCAGTCTGGAGTGACTCATGACCATGAGTGCCAAATTTAGGACAGACTGTCAAAAAACCAGGGCAGAAACCCTAAATGGGTTATATGTTCTATACTTAGATTTCACCAACCACTAATAAGTATTAAATCCTAAAGCACTCTGTCTTACCACGGAGTTAATGGCAAGCTGGACTAAATAAATAAATGGTCACTTACACCAAACAAATTACAATACTCAACTTACTTCTAAAGGACCAGTCACTTACCACAGGTCAACTGTACTCACATCAAACCAAACAACACCTGGAATAAATCTTTAGTCAGTTTAACTACAAGAATAAATGTTGTTGTTTACAAAGTTAAAACGGGAAACACAAAAGAGTTAGAGATTTATAAAAGGTAATATAATCTACTATACATCCTTTGAGGCCGACCTGTGCCAAGCAGCATGGGAATCTCTTGCTTATGCTTAGGCACCTTTGCCCCTCAGAGTCCAGACAGTATAAAGGTCCCAGTTTCTCCTTGCAGGGATTTTTATCCCCTTCAGCCCAGAATCCAAGATGAAGGGATGAGTTCATGCACAAGTCTCCCCTTCCTTGAGGAGTCTATAAGGTCCCTGTCCTTTGATGCTACATAATGCCTCTTTTGCAGGATGAGCACTTTCACCAAACAGGGAAAGAAGCATTAATTGAGGTAATCACACAATTAGAGGTTTACAATGCAAACATTCTATATAACTTTATACAATGGGATACAGATAGTATAAGCAAGATTAATACATGAAGCATCCAACAAACATTCTTAGTCTAAATACATTGTTATAATACTAATATCTATTTTAACTATACAAACTCTACAGGTAAGCCAGACTAGTTTCCAGCTATGCATTTGTCAGTATTCAGTGAGCCTCTGGGCCATTGGCATGAGCTGACACCTAGCCTGCCAGCATCACAACCATCATTGGTCATTTTCTTTAAGTTTGCAGTACCTAACTACAACTGGGAAATGAGTAACTGCAGTTGCAGCTGGTGTTCATGATCAAATGAATTCTGAGAAGTGTCACATACTTGATCCTTTTGGATAATGACCCAATTATTTTTTCCATAGTAGATACTTAATTAAAGTCGCAAAATCAGGTTCCTGTAATTGAAGGACAGACTATACTCAGCCTTTGTTAAAACAGCCATGAGCTAGAGAAGTGCTATTATTAAAAGGAGTTCTAGAGATTAAGACCAGAAGGGACTGCCAGATCATCTAGTCTGACCTCCAGCATCCCACAAGCCAACACCACTACCCAGCACCTGAACACTAAACCCAATATTAGACCAAAGTATTACAGCTCACAGGAGACTAAACTATTTAGCCCAATTGATTAAGACTTTAGTCTGGGAGAAGAGTTCTCCTGTTCTGGTACTATGCCCCTCTGATCAGGACCAGAAATTAGAAATGATTGGTATTTGGAAGGTCCTGCATTTGAGGACTTACAGTTAAACTAACAATAGAAGTAATATTCTGAGGTTATAAACAAGGGAAGATATTGTGAAAATTTGGTTATTTTATATTATTTTTGTCGAATCTCAACTGATCTGGGTGGTGATAATTTGGAAGTTAATGTACAGTTAAAATCAATTCTATTTCTGTGGTCAAGCGAAAGAATTCCTCCACACTAGTGATAAATTTGGCTTGGTTAATTAAGTTTAGCTAACCATTGTTTCTTAGAAACATTATCATTCTTTCTCCATCCAAGTATTCTCTGGAGAGCTGTATACTGAGAACTTGTTTGTAACACTCCTCTGGCTACATCTCTCCAAATAAACTGCTAGAGTATACGGGAGAAGGTATCTGAATACTCACCGGTCAATAGGTCAAGTACCGTAAGTCAGGGACTTTGGATCCAGCAGTACATTTCGGGTTTGACAATACATATGTTGCATTCCAAAGGATTCTTTGTGGATTCTGCTATGGTATTTATGACATAATCTCTTCCCATCACAGTCAGATAACTGAAAGTGTCCATCAATAAGTGAAGAGGAGAAACACTTGCATGTGTGATTTCATGAGGGAGGTAAGTCAACCATCACATGTTGAAGAATCTCAGCCAAATAACACACATTAAACCCGAGTGTCTCAGTGCTATCCCAGGAGGAGCTGTATGCAGATGTTACTAGGGCATTTACAATACAAAATCCCTTCTTAGAGAACTAAATCAAAGCTGCACCACTGAGACCCATGAAGCTCAAGTTCTTTGTGGCACAGTTTCCTTGAGCAATTTTTATAAACACTTCCTAAACACTTTATGAGCTATGAAAACAGTTGGGGAAACTGTGCAGCCACGTAAAGGTCACATGCTAAGTACATTCCTGGAAAATGTTCAGTAAGAATTGGGAACCAGCAGTACACTGACAAATGTTGTGGACCTAAGGCAAGCCTCTACATTCACACTGCATTCTGTTTAACCATTTATAATAAATCTAATACCCCTATTAGAATTTACAAATTTTTAATGTATAGATCTATAGTAAATGAGTTCCACTCACTAAACACTTATCTTAATTTCACTCACTCAATTTGATTCTATAAATCAGGCTGCTGGAAAAAGCAGCTGATGTGTTGAAGTATGTATATATTTTTCCCCGCTCTTGTTTCTGGTCTAGACTATGGACTAATTGTTTGTAAAATAATTGATTAAATAAATGCCATTTGTTGTATTAGCTGATTTACGTTTGCAATTTCTGTAAATTCCATTACTTGTATCATGTCCTCCTTCTCTTAAATTGCTGGGTTCTGCTAACTTGTTTTGGATTGTGTATGAGTGCTTATTGACACAGCTATCTGAGAGTGACAACATGTAACAGCATATAAGGTGTCCAATACCCTGTAGGCTACCTGAGATCAAATATTAACTGGGCTGATTACAGTTCAGAGAGGACCAAATCCTGCAAGGTGATGAGCATCTCTGGCAAGGTACTGAGTGTCCTTAGCTTTCACTGAGGTTAGTGGTAGTTGAAAGTGTTCAGCACGTCACAGAAAGAACTTAAACATAAGGCAGGGTTGGACCTAGATTTAGGGCTACACTTGACTTCAAATATTGTTGTTTCTGACCCAGATCCCTGTCTTTTTATTTTCATAGTCCGCCTTTTATTGGTGATCTTGTCACCCAGGCGAGTAGACGCTACTCTTTACATAAGTCAGTGATAAGTACGTGTCTCTGTAGGTTGCATTAGGAACACCCAAGTACAGCACAACAGAGAGTACTTACAGGAATACAAGTGGTGACTCAGTTATCTTCAGACTCTCTTATCCAGTCAGTCTTCACTGGTCAGCTGAATGACTTGCATGCTGGAGGGAATGGGAGAATAAGGTTAATAATGGTTATGGTCAGGGGTTTTGTGGTTATGAGACTAAAATCTGTTTAATGGATCAGAACATAGAATGGATGAAAAAATAAGCAATGGGAAGGTACTTAGACACACCGGATTAATTTGGATGCTAACTCAGCAACCAACCTCTAGTTTCAGAAGCATGGGGGAGATGGGGTAATTCCCTGCAAAAGGGGTAAACAGCTAGCTAAAGAAACTTACATAGTGCTGCTGTTTAACCAAGACTTAAGTGGGTTGGGGGAAAACAGAAGTAGTAGATATAAAAAGAATTTTTACTCAAAAGTGGCAACTTCTATGACCCTGCACAGAAATATACAATGAGGTAGAATTCTGTAAGTTTAATAACCCTGCCTGTAATCTGCTGAGAACCTCTTAAAACACTTCACAAGTAATAGAGAAGATTATCTATACAGTAGCTATATTTCTCACAATAATGTAGCAACCTTAGAACAAACGAAAAAAATTGCAAAGATCCTAGAAATTTTTCAATCTTGATTTTCTGTTCAAGTCTAGGGGACTACTCACATGCTTAAAGTTAAGCACTTGTTCATGCACTTTGCAAGGTCAGGGCCAGAGTGCTCAGGACCAAGCAGGATGGAGTTCCAGGAGAGTTGGCCCCACACTAAGCAGGGGGTAGCTGTCTTAAGAACTGATTTTAAATGTATAGGGAAGAATTTTCAAAGTCACTTAAGTGACTTAGGATCCCAAATCCCATTGACTTTCAATTGGACTTGTGCTCTTAAGTCACTAAGGTGCTTTAGAAAACCCCATCCATGAATTATATATATCACAACAGTGAACCTTTAGACATTCACTTCTCATAGATTTGTTTTTTCTCAGCACAAGCTTAGTAAACTGGCAACATACTGATTTTCATTGGGAATCTGTGTTCTCAGATAGTGTAACTGAAAACTACATTCTGTTTTCATTGTGATGGTCACTAACTCTAATGCTAAATTTCCTTAATTTTGTCATGTTTTGGTCAAATTCCTCATCTGACTTTTTTTCTTTTCTTTTCTTTTTTCTGCATACAAAAAGTAAATGGGGCCACTGAGATCATGGCAATAAATCTGTCCCTACTCTAGAATGCTAACTGCTTAGTAATAATCCTATCTAAAAATTGCATTATAAATCTCAGTTTCTTGGCTGATTATTAATTTCTCTTTTTAAACAAAGGGTTCAGTCAACTGAATGGACAATACGCTAATCTCCCCCTTTTTCCTAAAGGAAGAAAAGAGATTCAACTGACAAATTAATTGAAAACAACAAATCCCCATGTACTGATAGTTTCAATCAAGTATTTTAGTGGTGCTTCAGGAGAACTCTTTCCCACACATTTCTAAAGTTGTGGCAGAAGTTAACTACCATGAAGCTTCCTAGGGGTGAAATTCACCCCACTTCCTCCCACATACAGGCTAAGTGATCTGACTTTTTGCAAGGGTTGGGCAGGTAAAGACCTTCCCACCAACCTGCGGGCAGGTGTGCTTCAGGGCTGCCACGTGGCCTCTCTGTAGCTGTTACCCTATCTGGGCTGGAATAGCAGAAACAGTACCTCTTCATCTACAAGCCATGGATTTAGACTACTAGCATCATGTCGATACAAATCTAGTAGTCTACAGATCCCAATCTGTTGGGGGCTAGAATGGAGCCCTGCTTCGCAGTACAGAGGAGGAGTACAAAGTTACATTGCAAAGCTATTCCCCCTCCCAGTCAATGTGGTGTCCAACAGGTATAGAGGGTAGCCCTACAGGATCTTTCACTGAAGTTTATATCATGATAAATGAATAAAATTTGGGAAAAACGAACACACTGTATAATCTCTCTCAGGGGTGGGCAAACTTTTTGGCTTGAGGGCCACATCGGGGTTGCAAAACTATATGGAGGGCCGGGTAAGGAAGGCTGTGCCTCCTGAAACAGCCTGGCCCCCTCCCACTTCCTACCCCCTAACTGCCCCCCAGCTCCTTGTTTCTTGACCGCCCCCTCCCAGGACTGCCTCCCAAGACCCCACCCCCTATCCAACCCCCCCCTTCTCCCTGTCCCCAACTGCCCCAACCCCTGTCCACACCGCCAACAGGCCCCCTGGGACTCCCATGCCTATCCAACCCCCGTTCCCCATTCCCTGACTGCCCGCCCCCAAAATCTCCACGCCATCCAACCGCTCCTGTCCCCTGACTGCCCTGTCCCCCAGAACCCTCACCCTGACAGGCCCCCCAGGACTCCCATGCCTAGCCAGCCCCCCCGTTCCCTGACCGCCACCACCCAGAACCTCCGCCCCATCCAACCGCCCCCTTGCTCCCTGTCCCTTGACTGCCCCCCAGGACCTCCCGCTCCCCAGCAGGAGCAGCAGGTCAGAGTGCTGGCAGTGCAATGAGCTGAGGCTGCAGGGGAGGGGGGACAGCAGGGGAGGGGCCAGGGACTAGCCTCCCAGGCCAGGAGCTCAGGGGCCGGGCAGGACAGTCCCACAGGCTGTAGTTTGCCCACCTCTGATCTATCTGCTTATTGAATTCATTGATAGGATACCAAGATTTAGTCAAAAATATTGTCAAAAGCTTGGAAGTTGCTATTCAGGAAGTAATACAACCAAATCAACTGGATTTCCTAGAGTATTAAGTTCAAATAGTGCCAAACTTTTTCATTATAGGATAAACCTGTAGAAAAGCAGCCCTCTTCCCCATAGCTACTAGACACTGAAAATGCCTTTGATCATTTCAGTGCATAAAACCTAGTCACAGTGGATATGGATTAATTTTGGCTAGTTTTTTTATTGACTTAATTTAGATTTCCTACACAAATCCATCTGTGGGAAGGCAGACACATATTTATAACAGAAAAACAGTAATATATTAGAGTGGTTTCTTTTGCATATTTCAGGATTATTAGCTTTTAGGCATTTGCCAATTTACAGCCGATGTAAAATCTTACAAACCACAAATGTGGAGATGCTTCACCACTAATGGCTAGTGAAGTGCAAAGGCTTGAGTGGATTCAAACTCTGTTCACATAAGCCCACAAAGATTTGGGTGCTTTTCCAAGCCTCTGTGGGCTGGAGATTTTTGGAGTTCCAGAGCTTCTTGGTTTTGGCAAGGCCAGAAATACCAAATGGGGCAGGCTTTCTTGTGATCTATCTATATTTCTACTTCTGGGAAAACAAAGATGTGCAGAGGTGCAAAAACACTTGTTTTTATTTTATTCTCACTAGCTGGCACCATGACAATATGCTTATAAGGCAGTCCACACAAGTTTCCATTAAAAGTATTCTTAAGTGGCAATGCTTTAGGGCTCTTTAGAGCATTTCTTGGTGTAAATGTAAAACATTTATAACCTTCATTTACAACTCATTTTACTGGGTATCACAGACTTGTAAAGCAATTTATCTGACAGCATAGGTAACAAAATACTGCTTACCATTAACTCTTTTCTTCTTGCCCTGTTCTTCCTTTGCCAGAAAAAGTCATTGCCTAATTGTCTTGCATACAGTAGAAATCAGTAGCTACAGAGGGATGTTTCTGTTCCTTGGTCCCATCAATGGATTCTGTATGGGTTTTTTTTGCTAAAGGTCCTGCTGTTTGAAAGTGATACATTTTCAATTCTCTCATGGATTTCTTTCAGTAATAGGCTGGAGACATCCTAAATTCAATCTCCCTTTACTTGGATACACAGTCCACACGCTGTGAGAAAAACAGTTCGGGCAGAACATCTTGTTACGAAATCTCTAAGTCCAGTCCTCTATGTAGGGCAAACAGGAGGTCCTCTGCCATGTCTGCTGTGCTAGTTTTGTAAGCCACGAGGGAAGCATGTAAGAGTCACTGTCCTTGGTAGCCTGAAAGATTCAGAGACCATGGGATTGCCCAAAATGGAGGCATCCAAAAACTTAGTGGAGTCAAACAACGTACAGTAGTTTGCTGAAAATATGTGGGATAGTCTGTATTAATGGAACACACCCCCTGGACTACCTGTCTTTTCCTTCACTTCCTCTTTTCCCACCTTCAATCTTTTTTAATTTCCAGTGAGCAGTAGCTCCACCTACAGCAAATACAAATGTTTAATTGAAAAAGAGGCAGTACAATTAATTGGTTCCTGTTGTTTTTACAATGGAATAGACATACTTTATAATGCACACTGAATACAGAACGGTTATAAGTGAGCGCCTCCAATCAACTCCTTGTAGGATCAGGCCTCTACATTTAGCAAAGTCTCCAAACATACTACTCGCTTATGGTACAATATCAGATGCTTTCTAAAATGTTTGCTTAAAACGAAAAGGAATTTGTACATAGTATAAAGTTTTGAAAAAAGCAGACTTCAGCTGCAGTTGCAAATCTATCTAGGAATTTCTATAGTATCTGAGCACCTCACAATCTTCAGTGAATTTATCCTCACAACACCCTGTCAGGATGGGAAGGGATATCATCCTATCATACCTGGGGAACTGAGGCACAGAGAAATGAAGTGATTTGCCCGAGGTCAGACAGGAAGCCTGGGGCAAATCAGGGACGAGAACTAGGATGTCCCAAGGTCTAGGTTAGCACTCTAACCGCAGAACCATCTTTCCTTGCTGCTGTTTTCTTTATGAAAGAAACCTTATGGGAGAATGGATAGTAATGAAGATGTGTCTTGACTATTGATAGAGAGAGCTCACCTCTCTTTGTTCTTGATTCAATATTACTTACATTGGTAAAGCAGGAGTAATTCCATTGGAATTAATGGCATTTGCACAAATATAAAACTAATGTGAGAGCAGAATCAGGCCCCCAGATGCTGAAATTCACAATGATTCAAGCAAAACAAGAACATGCTTTAAAAAAGTTAATTTAAAACCACACAGTAGAGGCAAGGTTCAACTCTATTTTTATTTTTTCAAAATTAAATTATGGCCTCACTTTCATATAGATCATATGTATCTACGGAGTTGAAACATTGCTGATGTGATTCCCCAAAAAAAGCCTGAAATAAATTCTTCCTGCACTTGGTAAAATGTTGAGCAATCCCTATAAAACTTCCCTCTTGACTGAAATCTTGTCATGTTAAATGCTAATGAACACTTCAAAAAGAATGGAAGAGAGGGAATTCTGTAACAGGAGTGACTGTTTCGTGGAAATAGTTCAGGAAGATAAGCAGTCAGACAAGGACAATGATGAAAATCTATGAAGACATTGGTACAGATGTTCAGGGTACAGACTGAACATTGTTCTACTTTTTGTTGTCTACCTTTGAGACCATCCTTAGTTACAGCTAGTCCATTAAAAGCTATATCCATCACTGCAAATACTCAAGGGTAAATCTGAATAAAACTATAGGAAGGAAATTCTGCAGATTAAGGTTTTGGCAAAATGCCTTGTGAAGACGGTATTAGCGGAAATATTAGTCTATAGAATTTCCTTTCTCCAGTTGTGTTCAGTCCATTAAAGGTCACTGCTAAGAGACTATCCAACCAGGGTGTGCTGGTATAGATTGCAGTACGAAAGAGTCAGTTCATAAGACCTAGAAGGTTTAGTTGACTGAGGAAGGAAAGTGGGCAGCCTGCTAGGAGTTCTTTGATGGACTAAAAGAAAAATGGAGCATCACATTCACTTGTCCAAAAGAAAACTGAACTAAAAAAGCTGGCTAGTGACAGAAACCAAAAGGAAAGCTGAGAAGTTTGAATTAAGATTAAAAAAAAGTCTACTCTATTTTCTAACACCAAGGTGCAAAAGTAGTCACTGGAATCTAACCCATATAATCTGACTGGGGCCTGGAAATAAAGCCCTGTTTCTTACTACCATTTTTGTGCATCAGACTCCTATTATTTAAAGCAGGCACAAAGCTGACGGTTAACTTCTATACCTATGGTTTATTTGCTAATTGTGCCTCACCTATAGTTTCCTTTTTAAAAAAAAAAAAAGATATTGCAATACATACAAAACACTACCAAAAATGAAACATTAAGAAATCATCATGAAAATATTTTCACACACATAGGGCACAATTTTTCATTTACCTGCCACATGGATATACTTGTTTTATCTGGGTACAATGTGTAATCAGTGATCCTCAGGCTCCTTCTATGCTCCCAAATAGGATTTATTCCAGATCTGTATCATTTCCACTTTGGCGCAAGTGGGTTTCCAAGAGGTCTGGCACAGAGGGATTACTGAAAGAAAGAGTCATTAGATTGAACCAGACAGACTGGTTCACTGGGTCACAGCACATTCTTGCCTTTAGGTGGAATAATTGGTACGGAGCAACTTCTTCCAAATTAGGCTTTCTAAGGAGAGATAGATAGATAATAACGTTCTTGGATGTATATGAATCCTAGAACACAGGGTTACATGCCAACATTAGCTCCAAAGTTAGTATATGACGTTGGTTCTGAAAACACAATTTTTTAAATTAAAAAAAAAAAGCATGCTGGAACAGATATTGTACTAATTTCATATTTCATTCCCTTTAAAACTACCTTTTTCTTAAGATAGGCACACTGAATTTTCAAAAGATAATGAGCACACAGCAGCAAGAATAAATTCAGGAATACATACTGCAAATAAATCTCCATTTGAAATTATTTTTTGAAATGTCAGCATCAATGGAATAGAACTCTCTCCTAATTGTTTGAACATTTTCTGTGAAATGACAGAAGAGGCGGTACAGCTAAAAATTCAATAAACATTTTGTGGCATGTTAAATACATATCAGTAAACTGACTTTTGCAGTATGTCAACACCTCTACTCTTGTCTGATGGGTGCTACAGGTTGTATCATGCCACAAGCTACCGGAGACATGGCATAATTTAGGTAGAAACATGAAAAGTAGGTCTGACATCTGCCACTTCATAGAAATACCTGCAACAAAACACTGATATCCTTACTGATTTCTTATGACAGATAACTTCGTGGTGACAACAAACATGATTAAATGGGAGATCTCCAGTACAGGAGGTACATGATCTTTTGCCTTTGTGTGAAACACAAACTTCTAATGGATCCGTTAAATACAAGGGGCAAGAGCCTCAGCTGGTGTAAGACAGTGTAATTCCACTAAAGTTGGTGGAGTTTCACCAGCTGAGGATTGGACCCAGAGCATTATACTAGTAAGAGAAAGACTTAAAGCACTCCACTTTGAGTTATTTTAAAATTTCTTTGTGTGTTTTTATTGCATTTGTGGCCCACACAATGGGATCTCTCAAGAGAAAAATGACAGACCAAAAAACAAAACAAAACCCCACACTACTCACACCCTAAAATCATACCAGAGCAGTGGTTACATGAATGTCTGAATAACTAAATGGACATGAGGCATTCTCTCTGCACTCACTCCAGGTGCAGCACTCCTGCTCCCAAGAGAACCTGGTCCAGAGGTTCTTTCCTCCTTGAGACTTTACATTCAAGTGGGAGGTGGGGAGGAAGAGATTAAAATTGCTAAATTTTCTTCCTTAAAGGTACTATGTCCAAAAACCTTTACATCTCAAACTTAGGCTTTTCAAATATTTTGCTAGGTTCTTCCTGAGCAAGGTTACAGTAAGGAAGGACCTCTGTTGTTATATATTGTATCAATACATCAGATATTATATAAATATAAAAGGAGTACTTTTGGCACCTTAGAGACTAACCAATTTATTTGAGCATAAGCTTTCGTGCTCATGCTCAAATAAATTGGTTAATCTCTAAGGTGCCACAAGTACTCCTTTTCTTTTTGCGAATACAGACTAACACAGCTGTTACTCTGAAACCTATATAAATATAGTGAACTAGTAAGGGAATTTGACCTGTCACTGTGGATAACTGACAGAGAAATCAGTCAATTTCTGCTCTCCAGAGGTTGGACTCCCCATAGAATGGACTTCTTTGCTTCTGGTGGTGAAAGAATTTCAGCAGGAGCTCAGCATTCTCCACACACAAAAGATCCTTCATCTCTTTTAGGCTCTGAAAACAAATAAACAAACCAACCAACCATTTGTCTCAGGCTGGGATAGGAGCTGGTATAGAGGAAAAAAAATACTTTCTACAGTGAAAGAAAAGTTAAAACTCTAGCTCCTTCCTGCCCCATGCACCGTAATAATACCCCTTTTGTTCCCAAGTGACTGGATTTCCTGGAGACCTATGAACCCTCACAGATCATTGTTATTTCCTCTCCCCCGCTTTTTAATATGGAAAGTTGTTAAACTAAATGAGCAGCTTCTCTTTAGCGTGCCCTCTCTGGTCAGGGTGGCCTTGTTTTTGACAATACATGCAATGAAGGGAAGAAGGGGAAGTTAGGTCAGAAGACTACACTGGCCAAAGATTATAAGAACATCGGACGGAAGAAATGTTACTTAAATCAATTAGTCTGTAAAAGTGACAAAATGAAACCTAAACTTTGGTGAGTCCATTAATCACTCAACTCCACAGCTATGGGCCTTGGAGCAAAACTGGTCTCCACCTATGAATGCCCTAATCTATAAGCTATTTTGTATGGGTGCCAGCATCTGCCAGCACAGAACCCTTTATAGGTTTGGGGTGTAAAATGTTCAGGTGATAATAACTTCCAGAATTAGAACTGGGTAAACAACAGAAACAAATATTTGAGATTTTTTTAAAGTGATTAAATGTGTATGTACTTGGGAATATTAGTGAATTGTTCACCAGATCACTAAAAGGAGTGACTACAATGAAACACTATTCAATTCATAGGATAAATTACTCATTGAATAGCATTCAGTAAACTCTACACATAACAAGTCTAGGAATAGAAAGAAGGAAACTCAGGCTCATAAAAAAATGCCCACACTAATTCTTCTGAGACCTCTCACTACACACAAATACAACAGTAACAAAAAAATTAACCCAGGGGAGAAGCAGTGAATCTTCACCCCACTACAGTAACATTTCTGGACTTCAGAGTCTGGAATAATCCAGCATAGAGTAATCTTTGGGATTCTTTTATTATTGCAGTATCTGATGGCCCCAGTCAAGGATTGGGCTGGGTGCTGCATAGCTAAGCAACAAGAATAAATAACAGTCTCTGTGAGCAGAGCTCACAATCTGGTTTTATAACAAGAAGCAAGAGGTGAATACATAGCTAAATGAGGATAGGGATGTGATGAGGGGATAAGGCAATTGCAAAATAAGCATGCTTTGCATAATAGGTAGAAGCCTCAGTTTGTCATAGGAATTGCTGTACCAGATTAGACCAGCAGTCCATCTACACCAGTAGCCTGTCTCGCATAATAGTTGATCACAGACACTTTAAAGAAAGGTGCAAGAAACCCTGTAATAGACAATTATGGAATAGCATGCCTCTAGGGGGATTTCCTCATCTCCATCAGTTCGTGGTTGGCTTAAGCTCTAAAGCATGAAAATTTATATCCCTCAGAAAACCTTTTTTATTCATTCTAAAGTAACTGTAGGTATTTTCATTATCCATATAGATGCCTAATCCTTCCTGGAATCTAACTAAATTCTTGGCCACAACATATTCCCAGCACAAACATACTATAAATGTGTTTGAACAATTTTAGTTCCTGAAACAAGAATATTCTAGAAAATAACCAAGGAGCCCATTCTGTGCTTGGCATTCTGTGTCAACAACTATGAATTTAAATCTAGCCTCAAATAAAAGGCTAATTATTGGAATCCTGACCATGTGTTTAAACGATATGGATATGAACCAGGAAATCTCTCACATAGCAACATACTCATTCTAGGCAGAGAAGGATTCAGGGTTGGTTCTGCCATGCAGAAGTGTATGTACAGTTGGGAGTCTCATTAATAACAGACTTTTAACTCTTGGTATGTTGTCAAAATGATGTTTTAACACTGAAAAAGTGTGAAGGATCCAATACATTTCCTAGTGAAGGTGAAGGCAAATTTCTCTCACATTCAGGATTTTGCAGTTCTTGAAAGTGTTGGACCAGATTCTTGGGTGCCAGCTTGGCACACTGTTGGCCCAGGATCAGGGAATGAGCTTTATGCCACTTGGGCAACACCCTTCCCCATGATCTATAGTATTTATAGTTGAGGATCTGTCACATTATATTATTTTCTCATGAAGTAGAGACAATTCACCATCAGATTTTATGGTATCTGTATTACTAAACACAAAAGCACCCCAAAACAGTTTGCGGTTAAAAGAGTCGTCATATTGCTACAATCTATATACATTTATCAAACTTAAAAAGTTATTAAAAGCTAGACATGAACAACAATGCACAGTACATGAACTCAGAGGTGATTAAAACCTCTAGAGGTCCCTATGTCAAATTACAGCTGGGATGGATTTTTTACTATTGTAGAAATATCAAATGAGGATAATCTTTCATTGGACTATTAATCATTTGGTTACTTTCCTACATCATGAACTGCAAAACCTAATTTATTCTAACTCACTTAATGCATTCTTTCCAGGATACATTTATTCTATGTATCTGTCATTCTGATATGTATTAGATAATGTTAGCACTTCCTTTCAAATGTGCTAACAGGTGGACAGTTGAAAAGTTGAACCGTTGAAGACGGCTGATGTTGCTGGAAAAGGGCGCTCACCATAAGCCTGATCCAGCAACAATTTTACATGGCTTTCTGAGCTATGCAAGTCCCTGAAGGCTGCAGATGCTGGCCCTGGGGCCAGACAAACTATGAAAAGGAAAAGTCAGCCTGCTGCACAAGCCATGCCTCCCCCATAACGTCTCACCCCAGCTCTGTAGGCCAAACAGCAGAGCTGCTTGTGCTTTACTGCTCTCAGCTTTCAATTCTCAAACCTCCCTGCGGTAGGGCTGAGCAGCTTAAAGCACTGGCCTGCCTAGATCAGAAGTGTGTTTTCTCTTTTTCTCACTTTCAGATTTATTCTGGTGGTTGTTAATCTATTTTGTAACATTATGTCCTATACTTCTCAGTGTTGGTTTTAGTTTACCTGTATTTCTTGATAGTTTAATCACTCTTGCCAACCCAAGGCATTAAAAAAAAAGTCAAACTCCCAAAGGTCATGAGATTTGCTTACAAATCATAAATATTTGTTGGGTTATTTATTTGCCTTCTTGTTTTTGAGCCTTTAAGATTGAGGGCTAGAAACTTACTTTAAAACAAACAAAAAAGACACATTTAATTCCATGAATCCAGAAGCTGAGGCTTTAAGAAGAGATCCAAATATTTTAACACTCAAGACAAAAGTATGCGAATTGACAACACTGGTTTAATACAAATACTATATAAAACCTCTCCATACAAAGTTACACCATCTTTGCTGAATAACATATCGCATTGCCCCACACAATCTCCTATCATCCATTATTTAAAACTGGAAGGAATGTATGATACTGTAATTTAGAAAACAAAGTTAGACCTGGATAAATGAGAGATCTGAGAAGAGAGAATTAGGGTGCCTTTAACAAGGAGAGTTGCAAATTAGTCCACAATGGGAATATTACCATAAATTCTAGCAAAAAGGCTGAAGACTGAATGTGAATGGAACCTGAACTATCCCCTCACATCTACAGGTGGCTCCTTCACAACAGGCTTGAGACACTTGAATAGGGTAGTATGAGAAGCTTGTATTTCTACTGTGCCTGCTTTACCTGTTCTATCTGTACTCTCCCCTGATGCTAACTCCTCTGCTTCCTGCCTGTCCCGATTTTCCCTGCACAGCCATGCCTCTCTCCCCTTCCTTCCCTTTGTTCCTAATCTCCCCCCAGCCCTCCATCTTCTGTCCCACTCTGCTCCCACCCATATCCCTCACGCCATCTGGTCTTGCATCTCTTCCCCCTCCCATCACTCTCTACCTCTTCCTCTTTGCATTAGAGTCTAGCTGCTTTCTGTTCCACACTGCTTTGGCATCAACGAAGGGAGCACTGAGAGCACAGAGAGTGTCTTCCTGCTCTAAGCCCAGTGCCTGGTGCCACAGTGGCTCACAGCAATGAGAGCAATAATTACAAGTGAAAGTTCTGGGCAGCTCATGCAGTCATAGGAATGGCACGTAGGCTTAGTCCAGTTGGCACATAGGATCTGTGCTGCAAGGGCTCATGTTCAGTGTAGATGGAATTTTCACAAAATTTAGATGCTAACCTGTAACAAGTGTGATCTAAATATGTGCAAATGAGATTTTTTTTTGGAGGCTCATAACTTAGCCAAATTTTCATGGAGACAGGAAAAGGGACCTCCCTGCCACCAGACTGCCAGCCCTGCCAAATTTGAAACCCAAGCTAGGGCTTCTCAACAAAACATGTGCAAGAATTTTTTTTAACTTGAGCAGTATTTTTCTCTTATCTCATTCTTGCAATAGGTTGAACCATTTCAGCTGAAACATTCTCCAAGACAGTCTTAGGCAGAAACCCACCATGGCAAATTTCAGCTCTAACAGTTTAAGTTTATCAAAGTGATAAGCAATTGAAAATAGGCTGCTATAATGCAAAGTGTAACTACCTGCACGAGTACCATATGTCTGTATTCTTTAATATTTGCTGTCTTTCTGCTGTGACTGTTGGTCATTTGTCTATCGCTATATATTAGCAAATGAAAGTTAAGTTTAGTGGCAGTTAAGGTATCCTCAAGACACACTTCATCTACCCAAAACCTTAAAACAATGGAAATAAGCTGTTAAGAAGAAAGATTTGTGCGTTCCTTTACATCTTCACATGGGCCACCATGCTCTCAGGTTTAGTGTCTGTTTTTTGCCATTTCAATGAGATTTTTACAAAGAGACTTAGAGCTTCTTTTAATACTGAACTCTGTAATACAACCATAACTATGGTTCAGCTACTGGTGCTCCATAAGAAGGTACTGTAACACTAACGTGTAAGTACTCTTTCAGTCTGTGGAGGTCTGGAATACTCCATGCTACCCTCCAGCTATCATGGAGAGACTAGATACAGTACCACCTCCCTCCCGCCTCCCCACTAGCAGAAGGCAAGTGTGACTACTGTGACAGCTGGACTTGGGTTAGCATGCACATAACTGGCAAAGAGGGGGATGGGGTGTCTAGCATCTGCATGACTCAACAGTGATAGAATCAAACACTTAGGGGAATGCAATGTCTACCATTGTGACTAGCCACAGCATCCTCTGATTCTTCTCATCCCCCTCCTACCTGCTTGCACACATACAGAGGGGCTTATCCGAAGGTTGCGCTAAATGCGTATAGAATATTGATAGTGTTATTTATGCCTTTATTTGGCTGTTTCATCATACACACCTTTATCATCCTATTTGACAGCAGTGCTCTGGGCACCTCTTGGTCAGAGCATAGCTGAGCCAATTTGGACTCTGCATTGCTGCTAAATACAGCCAATAAAACTGCTCCTCAGCCACACATCGACAGATGTTTCTGCTTTTTCCCCCCGACCAGTGGGAATTCCATAGATCTCTTCTCCTGTTTTCTATGTACAAATGCCAGAACAGTTGAAATCTGGAAAGTTACAACTCAGTGTCAGGAACTGACTGACCAAGAGTGCTTGAACCTAAAGAAGGGCTGTCAGGAATAGGGAGTCTGACAGACTAACACGAGGCATATGCCAACTTGGATTTCACGTCTGAAACGGCTTTATAATCTTTTACAGCAGTTGAGGAGTACTTTATCCTCAACAGCTGTCTTCCAATTACTTATTCAATATCTGTAACAAGTGCGAGAGAAGAACTTTCCTCCCACCCCTTCCCAATATCTGTAACACATGCACTTGCCTAGCAAGGCAAATTTAAAGTGACCTCTTATTTTTCACTTTTATTGTTTACATGTGGTAGTCTCATTTTGAAGCTTGAAATATATAATTCTGAAGTCACATAGGTATCCTTTCCAAGAATATCTTATTGCCATTAATAATTCGACCCACATATTTTAAGTCTCAGGATATTTTCCTAATATATTAATTAATGCTATACTACAATGTGACACTTCTGGCATATATCACCAATTTCTCCCCCTCCCCAACATTTTGTGTAAATCTCTATGTTTTATAACTAGAGAGAATTAAATCTGCTATCAAAACAGATTTTCATTCATCCTGGGAGTGCCATAAAATTGTAATGTCTTTATTATTTAGTGTGCTATATATGTCAGGAACAATTTTATGTTTTTCACAACACTGAGCAATTTCTTCAGTGCTGCAGGATGCATATTCCCTATGGTTTCCCCATATTGCCTAAATAAAGTGATTCTATATCAGACAGAGCTAGAAAGCTATTCTTTGAGAGATTACACATAATATTTTATGATTTTTTTGTGTTGTCAAATCAGTGGATGGTTAATATCTAGGATACTTTCTTTACTTATAATTTACTATTAACATATGCATTTTAATTTTATCATAATATGAACTTAGAATTCACCAACATTATCCAACTTCTCTCCTCTACAGCTCTGTCCATTTGTGTCTCTCTGCTTCAAACTACTATTTGTGAACTTTCACATCTCTTTTTAGAACACATAGACAAACATTTTCAAGCCCGTATGCCTAAAGTTAGATACCTTTTGTGCATGTTCAGGAACCTAAATAAAAGTGCCGTGATTTTCAGAGGTAAGGCACTCCCAGAGATCATTTTGAACTCACAAACCTCTTAGGATACTGTGACCGAATGCTCCACTGTATTCACTCCTTACACACTACTGTAATAATCATTGTACAAAATATGCCCTGTGAGCTATAACAACTCACTGGTCAATATCATCATAGTGAAGTGTATATAGCAACACTGTGTGTAAGGTTATGAACGCCCGCCCACCCCATATGATGTTAAAGACATATGTTCAAACTCACGTAGCCCCAATTTGGCAGAACTGATCATGGAAGCCTCCATTTCCATAAAAGCTGTAGACAGAGTCCAAAGACAGAGAGAGCAAAGAAAGAAGACAAAGAATATCTGCATTTCAGCATACACAAGTGAAAAGAAACAACATAACACCTCTTCCCTACTAGGTTCCGTATCTTCTTGTTCTCAGCTGGATAGAACTTTATCTAGGGGTCACTCCGTCTCAGAAAAATGCATTTTAAAGGCCAACAACTATAAAGTAGGGGCAAAAATGCCAAGTTATGTCTTCCTAGCCATCTCTCTCGAACCTCAAATAACAAAAGAATTCAGCTCTTTGACTCTGGGAAGGATCCTGACCTGAAGATTGGTCTGTAATGCTGTTGGGAGCATGTGGTAAGCATTTTACCTTGAACAAAGCCTAGTTTTATAGTTTTAGTATCAGGAAGCATTTTATCTTTATTTCTCTTGTAACCATTTCTGGTTTTAATGTCTATACTTGTACCCACTTAAAACCCTACCTTCTTTTGTTAAATAAACGTAATCTTTTTTCTTTAATCAAAACTAATCCAGTGTTGTGATTAAACTGAGCTGTGTGGTAACTCCATTTAAAAAGGAACAAGTTGCTGTATATTGTTCCCTTACAGGGATAACGGACCTAAAATATCTGAACTAATATTTTTGGGGGGAAATTCAGGACTGGGCACATGTTGGGGTCAACTTGCATGTAGTAGCCAAGGCTGCTAGAAGCCAGAATGTGGCTGGGGTGTTACTGACAGGCTGCTGGGGGGTGAGAGTTTCTGGACCAGGGCTGTGGCTATACACAGACACTCAGGGTGTGACCTGCACACTGTTTGGATTTTTGTGAGAAGAAGAGGTTTAGACCCACAACAGCAAAGCATTGGGAGGCACCTACAGCTGCAGTGTGGAGGTGACACAGCCCCTCACTGGTCTGAAATGCACCGTGTCATAGATAGCTAATATTCAGTCTTCCAGTGAAGGAGGAAGGTTCAATATCTTACAAGCCTGATGGGCTAGAAACAGGAAGCTTGTTTCACCATTTTTTTACTTCAGTTTTATATCAGTGCCTTTTCCATTAGTTTCACTGGAATCACACCACCATAAAACTGAAGTAACAAAATGGTGAACCAGGCTTACAAGCTTTATCCCATTGGGACAAATCTAGCCGTCCCAAACTCCTGTTAAAATCTTTTTTACCACATTACACTATTTGTGTATTTTCTTTGTAGTGAGTTTTCGTTTAGGAAGCAGCAAGCCTAAGAAATAACTATGACCCTGACCACGTGTGCAGTTTGGTCAACTATGTTCTGCCTGCCTACATTCTACATGCAATTCAGCTGAAAACAGTGAGCCTGATTGTCAGCTGGTGCAATGGGATGTAGTTCCATTCAAGTCAATGGAGTTATGCTGCTTTACACCAGCTGAGGATCTGGCCCAGTGTTGTTTACTTCCTGTCTTAAAGTGTAGTCTAGCAATGTTGTGCACTGCTGAACAGCAGCCATGCCCAGCTCATCACACCACTTGTCAGAAGCTGAATGTATGAGAAATAAATGCAGCCTCAACACTGGTCAATGCAATATCTAATGCACGCCTACCTGAACCTGGTTATAAGTTAGAAAGACAGGACGGTCTCTGTATGCTGATATTACATTGATGGCAGCTTCTTCACACCAATGCAACCACTACAGAAACATTAACATGCAGGTCTTCTTCACCCACTCTCTTGTGCCTCAATTCCAAAACTTGTTTTTATATGGTATTACACTTCAGTTTTATTTTAATTGGTTATCAAGGAGTAGGTCTGGATTGTAAAATATGTATGAAGTGAAGGGCACAGATAGTCTTCCAGTTTTTTTTAAAGTAAATCCTTTTTCTTTATTTACATTTGTAAAATTAATGATTTACTTACCATAAACAATGGGCCAAATCCACCTTTGTTATAACTTCATTGAAGGCAATAGTTACTCCAGGGATTAATGAGTTTCATGGGTATGCCAAAATTCCTGCCTCATTGTTCTTAGAAATAATGTCAATGTCAATTAGTGTGTTTAAAGTAAGTCACCTTCACTTGAGTAATGACCCTAAGGGATGATCCAGAAAATGGGATGGGCAAAACACCACTAGCAAGTGATAACAGCTACTGTATTGGAAGATGCTTTTCCTTTGCAAAAGATGTTATGAGGCAGGAAGCTGAGACACCTTAGCTATTCCACATCAAACAATAACCTTGTCTGAACTTGCACATAGGGGAATTGATGTCTGCTCCCAGTTGAGAGCTGCTGAAGTATGTATGGCCTGCTCTGATCTTGTACTCCATGCACATGAGAACCTTGTCTGAGGCTAATTGTGCTATGTGAAGATATCTTCATTGATTACAGGTCAAGATGAAGAAAAGGGAGTCCAGATAATCTGCTTTTCCTGGTTTGATCAGAGCCTGAGATAAGTTCCTTTCTTCAGAGCTTCAGTTAAGTAAGAGGAGTGAAGAACGATTAAAGAATACCAAATCTCTCACATAGTGAGGAAAATATTGGAGGGCAAGGTAAGCTTACGGAATTGAGAAAACAAATATTTTTAAACATACTTCACATGAATTATTCTGAGGAAAGACAGACCCTGAAAGACTGAAGGGAAAAGAAAGAAAAGGTAGCTTAGAGGCACAGAAAGCAAAAGGAAAACAAAAGCCATTAAAATATAGTGAACAACTAGGAATTTCCATGGCCAACCGAGAACTAACTTTCTACCGTGAATGCATCTCACACAATCCATTCAGTCTGTATTTTCTAGCATTCTGGATCTGTAATTGTTCCCTGGTGCAGCAACACTGGTGGAATCTGTATTGTAGACAGGACTTCCTTCACCCTATTTACACTACAGTTTCCACTATTGATACAACCAATGGCGCTGCACTGGTGGTGAATTACATATTGGATTTTTCCTCGCAGAGACAAAGTGCTGTGTGAGATTTGGCCTTTTCACGCGGATGCCACCAGAACCCAGTCATTTTAAAGCACTCCTCTTCTTCGGAAATGTATTTAGTGTCCATCTTATTTGAATCTTCTCTGATATAAAAACTACTTAGAGGACTTTATCGGTTCTCCTTTCCTGGTATAGTCATGGTAACTGGTCTGGTTCATCAAAGCTTTACATTTATTTTCCTACAGAAAGGATCACTCTTTTTATTCTCTATTTGAGTGTCTTAGAAAAAACAGTACAGTATGAAGCCTTCTTTGTATTTTAGAACCATATTTAGGCTCTATTCAGTAAAGCACTTAAACGTTCTTAAATTCATCATTATCCGTTATGGTTCAATCTGTGACTAAGCTGAGGCCTTACATAAGATATTTGACCATGCACTTTGAAATATCAAGCGCTATTTTTCACCATGGTCACGCTAAAATAAATATATCCAAAGCTGTAGCTCACAAAAGCTTATGCTCAAATAAATTTGTTAGTCTCTAAGGTGCCACAAGTACTCCTTTTCTTTTAACTTTTTACAGGAGTTCTGAAGAGCATTCCTGATCTGTTCCTGGAAAAAGCATCACACAGACAGACAGACCCTTTGTTCCCCCCCAGCTTTGAAAGTAACTTGTCTCCTCATTGGTCATTTTGGTCAGGTGCCAGTGAGGTTATCTCAGCTTCTTAACCCTTTACAGGTGAAAGGGTTTTGCCTCTGGCCAGGAGGAATTTTATTGTTCTGTATACATAAAGGTGGTTACCCTTCCCTTTATATTTATGACAGTGACCCAATAACTCTTTCCCACCTTTAATGTTATGAGTCTTATTGCAACGGTTTAATAAATTTCTAATTTGTGAATCCCTAATGTCTTATACGATGAAGGAACTAATATTCAAATCAGACATTTTTACAAGAAAATCTATTAAAGAAGCAGAGCTTCAAACTTCGTCCAATTTACCATGTATCCGGAGATTTAACCAAAACTATTATTACATGAAAGAATGGAGGAAATTGAAAACAGGATCTTGTAGAATGTTTACAAAACACCAGCTATGTACATGCAACATTTAGATTGTCAAGTGACAGTAGGAATCTCTTTGGTTATTTCTTTTTGTCTAATTAATTGTGTCAGGAGTTTGAAAACAGTTAGGTACTAAAAAGGATAAAAAAGAGTCTTACCTAATTCCTCTGCACATCTTAAACACTTCCAAGCTGTGTTGTAGTGATCTTCCATGATTAAAAGGACAGTAATTCTAACTCTAGAGGTGCAATACAGAATCTCATTCTTAATTCCTGAAAAATAGTGAGAAAAATCAATAGTTCAGTACAGTGTGCATACTACTTAATTTCCAGAGGGCTGTAGAGATGAAGATATTGCAGAGGTTAGATGATATTCAATGGGATATATTTTTTAAAAATACCTGCTGTTGGGTGCAATCTGGGCCAATTCTAAGGCAAAACGTTCCTCTTCAGAAATGTTTTTATGAGCTCCAGGATTTCCATCACTGGTAGAGAGGGCTTGATTGTATCCTGAGAGAGAGCTACTCATCACAGGTTGTATTCTTCGTTTTTAAACACATCTGTATTACTTGAAAGTAATAAAATACCATAAATACCTGAAGCCACTTTTTTTTGGGGGGGGGGCAATCTTGCCCTGCACATAAAAAATACTTTGGATGCTGTGACACAGCACTGTACCTATTTTATGATTTGTTGGTTTAAAGTAAGAATAGGCTAAGCAGTCTCATAATTTGTGATGACTGGCTATAACAAAACACGCTATGGGGGATTTTGTGGTAAGTAAGTACAAGTAACTTCTGTATTCACCAGCTGTGGGGAGCTGGGAGAGATAAAGAGTACACATTGCCCAAGATTTTCAAAAGTGACCAGTAATTTTTGGTGCTTCAATTTTTGGGTGCCCAATTTGACATACTTTAAGATGGCCTGATTTACTGAAAGTACGGAACAGCCAACTTCTGAAAATCAGGCCCCTTTTAGGTTTTCAAGTGGGCATCCATAAACTGAGGAATCCAAAACCTGCCCGCACAATTCCAGTTGCAGGATTGTGGCACAAGTCATCCTTAAAAGAATCTAATAACACTTTGGTCTTATTGTATAACTGCAGGGATAGCGTAATCCACTAAAACCTATTTTGTACTGTTGGATTAAAAATACTCTAGTATTTATTTTCATCCAGAAGAACCGATCACTAAGCCAGATAAAGATCAGCCCTAGTGGCCCCCTGATGGGAGAAATAGTCTTCCTTTCACGAATCCATTCTGTGACCACTTCCCTGGATTGCTCATGTTATTTCAGGAAGAGAGAGGACAAACTTTCCTTGCATAGAAATGTGACCTGTTTGGCGTGTAACAGCCCAGCACATGGTCTTTATCTGAGGCAAAAGGAAACACTGGCATACCATTAGGAATAACGCTATCTTTCAAGTTTCAGAGTAGCAGCCGTGTTAGTCTGTATCCGCAAAAAGGAGTACTTGTGGCACCTTAGAGACTAACAAATTTACTTGAGCATAAGCTTTTGTGAGCTACAGCTTACTCCATCGGATGCATGTATCTTTCAACAATACTTCGGCTTTCCTTAGAGCAGTGGTGTCCAACAGAAATTCGATGCTAGCCACACTGCTAGCCACACTTGTGGTTTTGAATTTTTCTTATTAGCCACGTAATAAAAAAGCCACATGCATTAGCCACAATTCAATAGCCTATTAGCCACATGTGGCTAGTGGCGAACCTATTGGACACTGCTGCCTTAGAGCATTAAGTAAGTGCTTTTAGCTTGCCCAGCGTATGTTTGACTGTTTGTTGATTAAATATTGTGTTTGGTTGTTATCCTGGGGTATTAGTACTTTGCTAATTTGTGTGCCCATGGCATGCTCTTGACAGTCAGGGTGGGGGGGATTTTTCTGTGCACAAATATGAAAACAAAAAGTCTTTCAGTGACATCAATCAGTTATATAAAAATGGAAGTATAAGATGGTGGCAATTTTATTGCCACCACTTGTTGAGAGTGCATTGAGTAATTTCTGTATTTTGATATTTTTTGTTGTTGTATTAAATATGCCTTGCTGTTACAATGAGAGGCCACATAAGTACTTCTGGTGTCACTCATAGTGCCAAGAAGGGACTCAGCATTTTAAACATGCTCTGCTTAAACAGGAGGATAGAAAGAGTAAGGTTTCACCCTACTTTAATCATCATCTCTGCTTAGGTTCCAAGAACATGGCTGCTACTGTTATTTATTATATGCATTATATGGGGATTTCAGAGAGCTCCATACTGAAATCATGGCTCCATTATGCTAGGCACTGAACAGACATAGGGTAATTGCATTCCATGGCCTGAGAGCTTATAATCTACATAGACAAAACAAGCACAAGCTGTGGGAAAGGGATAGTACGTGCAAGCAGAGTGATGGTGTGAAAGCATCATGGAAGTTCCACAATTTTCCATCTTGTGTACATATACACACAATTTATGTTGTGAGATTATATTTACGTCATATTTTATATTGTTCTTAACATAAAATGCATGCTAGGGAAAGAGTGGGAGAGAAAGGAAATTAACCAAAAGGAAGACAAAGGTAGGGTTTTGGGGGGTTAGCAGAGCAAGAAAGGGGAGACAATAGTGGGAAGGATGATGGCAGATATGTGAGGTGAGGCTGATGTGAGGAAACTCTGAAGGAGGGGAGTGGTTGGAGCAAACAACCAGTCAGCAGAGGAGTAAGAATGGTTCTTCGAGATTTCTGCTTTCCTGACCAATGTAGAACTTTCTTCACTCTAAGTACAGTAGATGACAATTTCTTAGGGAAATCATCAGTTTAACCCTTTATCAGAGTCACTTGCTAACTGAAGCTTTTGCTGTAAAGAATTCTCCAATAATATAACCCACAAACTCCAGATCATCGGTTTTTGCTTCCATCCTGTTTTCTACATTAGTAAATGGGGTTGACATATGGCAGTTTTTGAAAGAAATATCCACAGTCAGACGGCTGCAACTGAAAACTCCTTAGAGGACGTTACAGGGCAGGAGGGACTGTATGCAGCTGAGTCAGAAACTCTGCTAGCTACTACTACCTCTCTCAATAAGCCATAGTGAGACTCAAGGAAATAGCTATTTGTCCTGCTCTTGACCTTTAGCTGAGGCTTTATTCTTCCGTCTTCCAGTTGACATGTTAATTTACAAGCTAACACAACACACACACCCCTGTTCCCCCACAAAAAAACAACAATAAAAAAGAGAGAGAGAGGGAAATGTCAGATATAATAATCTTGTCACCTCAGCACTGGACACTGTAATGTGCTCTAAACGAGGTACACCCTCAAAGTCTATTCACAAACTTCAGCTATTGGTCTACTTGCATAGCATCATTTCCAGCAGGGTCCTGGTTATACCTTGGCTCTGAGATCTGCACTGGTCGCCAATTCACTTCTGGATGCAATTTAAGGTGCTGGTTTTAATTTATAAAACCCTAAACGTTTTGTATCTGGCCTAACAGAGATGCCACAAGTCTCCTTGTGCGATATGTCAGAGGCTGAGGTCAGAGCCCATGCAATTTAAAGGGAACAGTGTGTAGAGGCAGAAACATAGATCAGCCTCCCACAATATTTCCACTGCGGGGGTAGTAACCCCTACTGCCCCCTTCTATCCCCCACCCCTGGGTTAACAAAACAAATAGGAAAACCCCATGGTTTATGCTTCAAAACAGTATGCAAACATCCTGGCAATAATTACCGGAGAATAACAACTATAGTCCCTCACCACTTTTACTCTTTAACTGAATGCTCCTGCAAGGAAATCAGTGATTGAGTTCCAGTTCTGCTTTGCATAGAATTTCACAATAACTTATGTGATGTTACCAATCTGCTACATTCTGGATTGATGGTGGCTACTTGATGTGTACAAGGCATCTCCTTTGATCTCCCTTTTGCAAAAGGCTTCTTGTCAGGGTTCCTGGAAAATCTCTAGCTCCAGTGACCATATTCAGTAAAGCATATGCCTCCAAAATAAAAAAACAGAACTTACAGATGTGCAACATCCACCATCATTTACAGTGTGTTGCATCTGAATTTGCCTGTCTACTTGCCACAGAAGTAACTGTGAAACCACCAATTCAACAATAACACTTCGCGGCAGAATTGAGTGTGGCGAGCAGATGTCCTGTGAGCAAGAAAACCTTTTTCTAAACAGAAATAACTTTAGTTAAATGATGACATTAAATAATGTGAATTGTGATGCAGGATCTGGTTAAAAAGTGCCTCCTCTTCTTAGGGCAAAGATGTCCCAAAGGTCTTGTTCTAGGATGGCAGAGTTCAGGTGATGTCTAGCCAAATAATTTCACTATGGCATTTGCAACTGTAGTTGCAGTTTTTTCTTTTGATTTATTTACTTATTTATTCTGAAAACCAGCAGCTCTTGGAAGTCATGAGGAATGAAACTGTATCTTTTGAGTTTGTCCATTTTATCCTTTTTTCCCCTAGGAAATTAAATGCACGTATCTACATTAATTTAATATTAAAAAACTGTGAAGGGAAGATATGCAAAAGTTAAAGTTGAATGTGCTCGCCTAACTCAACCCTTTTGTGTTCATTCATTGTTATAGAGTGTTAATTATATGACCAATGTTACATTCTCAAATAATTCAACATAATGCAGTTGTCCTACAGCCTTAGACAGACATATATTCCACTTATAGTTTTATGTATTATTTTGTGTATACCAAAAAGAGTTCAGGACAGTTATCTATGTGAAAAGTATACAGTAAACTATACTTACACCACATACTACATCTTAAATTGATTTGTCTTTTCCTGACTGTTGAGTGCCTAACTGAAAAAACTCAATATTAAATTAATGTAGTTCTTTATACGAGACACCTGCACCATTCATATCTGTGGAAAAATTAAAAGAGCAACAATACTGAACATCTGAAATATTGTTTTGAAAATTCTTAGATTATTCTTATTTAGCTAGCCACTGATTTTTTTCCTTATATTTCTTTTTATTGATCTTTTATAAATCAATATATAAACTGCCATTGGGATAAAAACACCACCAAAACAATAGCAGTAAAATCATTGGTGATTTCCTGGTCTTTTCTAACATTCTGTACTTCAGGGTTGTCATTTTCCCCTCAGCATGCCTTTCAAGTGGCTGGCCCTTTAAATTTAGCACAGCCAAGCAGTTACAATCTTTAAGTGGCTATTTTGCAACTGACAGGTTTGTCACTTTCAGCTACTAGGTAGCTGTTGTGTTTTCTATTTATTAATTATTATTATTTTAGTAAGAGGATGGCACATTCTTAGTCACTATAAAAATACATAAATAAAACAATGGACCAGATACACCAGAAAAAAGGACGTCAGTAGAACTCTGCTGATTTTCACCAGCTGAGAATCTAGCCCATTTTTTCACCTATAACTGTGAGAATATCTTCAAGCTTACACTGTAATAAAGGCTAAAAATGTGGGAAATTTAGAACATTTGCCTCTACACATAATGCAAAAGAATACTTTTTCTCACCTGTAGCATACGGTGATCTTAGAGAAAGTGTATCATTGACATCTCTTGTATTTCAAAGTTATCATAGGAATCTTTGGGGTTTTTTTTGTTGTTTTTTGTTTTTGCTTAACAAAAACAAAAACAAAAAAACCAAGCAGCTTTCCTTTCCAAATGATCAATTGTTCTTTTTCTGATCTAAATGCTTCAGACCAAGTGATTAAAGTACCTTTGGGGAAAAAATGATAATTTAATTGTTATGGCCTGGCCTTAGATTGCATACAGAAATCATATTTATTGTATGGATTCCTAGATTTGACTCTTCAAAGCTTTTAAAATACTTGCCAAATCACCTTGGAAAAAAACCAACAAGAAAGAACTCTCTGACTCTCTAACTACAGCAGGAACGACTGACAGCTATGGGTCAAGAAGCTGAAGAACATCCGGGATCAATTATTGATGTCTGAATTTTATTTTAATCATCTTTGCATGTGAACATGGACTAATTTCTTTGTCCTCCATACAGATGTTTTAGTTGGCTGCCAAACTAGACTGTTTTGTTTGATTTAAAATAAAGGTCACAACAAGTTGTTACAAAAGGATTGTGAGACGTTTGTGCAAATAATAGATCCAAAATCCTATTCCTTTATAGAATCCTGTTCCTATTATATTTTGTCCTATTGCTATTTCCTGGGAAAGGTGGATAATTTGCATCTGGAAAAAATGTTGGTGTATAAAGAATTTACAGATGTTTGAAAATGTGTGTTGTGAAAAATCTATCTGCTTCTTATTTCTCATAATGGAATTCAGACAATTTAAATGTATACACTTAGGCCTCTGCTGACTGGTGTGTGGGCTTTGGAAAGGAAAAAGTAGAATCTATGAGACACACACAAAGATATATAAGTCTCAACTCCCAGATCCTAAAATCATGTACAAGATGTTCCCCAAGTACTTAAATCACCAGTATTTAAGGAAGATTCAGCTAAGCTCCATATTGGGAAACTCTGAGGTATATTTTCCCTCTGCGGCCACATAAATTGATAATTTCTAAGAACATGGATTGGATATGTGCCCAGTAGGAAGTAAAATGTAAAGTTTTATATACATTGCTCATTAATGACAAAATTATTTTCTGTGGTCGGCACCCTCGATCTCTATTGCCTATTTCACACTCTGAAGAGAATGTCCACAGCCATAAAGGGATGTTCTGTGCACAACACTAGGGCAGAAGAACTCTGCAGTGTGAATTGGAAAGGAAAAGTTGCCCTTTATCGGGAAACTGAAATCATTTCAAACATCAAATGAAAATTATTTCAGACATCAAACCAGCCTGCTAACACTTATTCACATATTCATGCAGAAAATGAAGCAAGCAAAAAGAATTAAGGCTACTAGTCCTAATAAGCTTAGTGAGTAATCATGAAATGTATTTTAAAAGCAAAAATACCATTAAATAACAGTATGGGTTTGTTGCAAAGGATCATATACCTAGATATTTGTGAAATGGGAACTTACAGTTAAGCTTCCCAATGCATATTTAGGCACCTAAACAATAAGTGGCCTGGTTTGAAATCTAATGAAAGCTACATCCTTGGTCTACTTTAAAAGTCTCTGATGCTAAGAAAAGAATTTGTGGTATTGCACAATTTTGCTAGCAGCTTGTTCATTTAAAAAAAATAAACCAAAGTTTCCATTAGGATAGGGGACAGAATATTAGGAATGCACTGCTGGACTCAGTTCTCAGCAGGATGCCAAAACTGTCTTGTTCATCATATTGCTCTGTATAATTATTTCATCAAAAAATTGTATATACAGTATATCAGCATGTGACATACCAGGGTACAGTCCAGACTAATGAATAACTGTGCCACCCTTGCCCTGCAACTTTGGGTGCCTTACAATGCTTTGCTGAAGTAGCTCTGAAGTGGGTTGCTCAGAAACAGCCTTCCAGCATGCAAGCCACACCCTGAGTGTCTGTGTATAACTGCATCCTGCCAGCCACATTTGGGTTACACTCTGACCCTCACTAGCCTTGGTTATACAGCAGGGTGACCCCAAAACATCTCCAGTCTTAGATTCCCTCCCCCAAAAATATATGTCTGTATTGCCCAGTACGCTCCTGGACAGTACAAACTATATAAAGTCCATTATTTCTTTAATAGAAATAGAATAGAAATTATTTAATAGAAATAATATGCACACACTTGTTACCCCAAATGGCATTTCCCAGACACTTCAATTTAAACACATTGGATTAGATAAAACAAGTTTACCAAGTACAAAGAGACATATTTTAAGTGAGTACAAGTAATAAGGCATAAAAGTCAGAAATGGGTTACAAGAAAAATAAAGATAAAATGCAACTGGTGCCTAACTTAAACTATATTAAATTCAAAACAAAGTTCTTACCATATGCTCTCAGCAGTCTTGCTGACCAAACTTTTTAGGTTAGGCCCCCTTCTCCCAGAGTCCAACAAAGGCTTCCTTTGTTGCTTCAGGTGCAGTTAATGGGATAGGCACAGAGAGACAGAGGGTGCCTTTGAGTGTCTGTCCCTCCCTTTAATAGTTTCAGTCCCCCCTCTTGAAAAAATGTCTATGTGGAGGGATGTCCCTGCTACTTTTTCCTCACCTGTTTGAGCTTCCTGTGCTTCCCTTTCTGTTTGACAATTCTGCTTACTGCTTAAATGCAAATTGAGCAGAGCACACATTTCTTTGCTTTTAGACAGACCTGCTTGCCAACCTCAGTTTGGAACATACAGTGGAATCTTATAACGTCATATACAAAGTTGCCATCCATTTTGTCAGAATGATACTGATCATCAAATTATGAGTTTTCAAATGATACTTTACAAGGCATAGTTTGTACAAAGTTTATTACACTTGTATGTAAGGTGGGAATACTGGGGTATATTCTGTCACAAAGTGCTTTGGATGTTGCTCTCTAATTACTGGCAAACTTGTAAGAGCCATTTTGTTGGCTTACCCATGCAGATTTTTAGGTAGAATATTTTGTTTCCATGTCTTTGTCTTCTATTGAGCAGTCTAGTCCCCTATTGAATTATAGCATAAAATATAAATGTCATGTATTGCTGAAAAATGAAACAATTGAATCAAATTTAATATGAAAAATAATCCCAACAACATGTATTTTGCAACTGGTACATAAGTTTTATTCTAGCAGTTCTGAGGGGGACAAAAATCCATAGAAATGGAAAAGGTTCTTTGTTGATTTGGTTTACAAGATGAACAAGCCAGAAAAGTTCAAACAGCAGCTGCTAAGCAATTCTACTTGCTTTGCACGTGTATTTCTGCAAAATCACAAATTATTTCTTTTGGCGGGATTTATACTGTCACTGAGTGTCTTTACTGAAGCCGCATTACTCACTAACTTGCATTTCTTTGGCAGACTTACAGTACCCAGGCTGTCGAACTGACATCAGATCAAAACAATGTAAGTGCCTCCTAAAAAATTGTTTCACCAACGGATAAAATCTCTTGTTCTGCAAAAATCATCAAGTAATCCATTTATTTTTCCATATTTGGAGAGCACTGGACTGGTCATGTTGAAGTCAGTGCCCAAACTACCATTGACTTCAGAAGAAGCAGAGATGGGCCCTAGATTTGCAATAAGTTTTATTAGGAATCATAGATCATTTTTCAGAGTGTGGCGGGAGGAGCCCAAAAACATCTCCATATTTATGGACTCAATTTCTTTATTGTTCCTGACTGTTAAATAAGTCTAAGCAGAACGCATTCCACTGAGCTTGAAGCTTTTCAGTCTGGTGTGCCCAAAGGATCAAGACTGCAATCCTGTCGCCAATGAAGTCAATTGTAAAACTTTCATTGACTTCAATGGGGGCCAGGTTTTCACGCCAGGGTGTCAGGTTCAGTTATTGTTAAGATCTGTTGCAGACAATTTCTGGGTGCTGTGTGTTTTATGCAGCTAGTGCTGTTGAATGCCTAACTCGCTCTCTAGGGGAATTTGGGGGATGGATGAAACATAACTGGCTAAAGCTCAATCTGAAGAAGACCGAGCTGATGCTGGAAATTGTAGGAAGCAACCACAAGATACAATGAAGTGTGAGCTCTCCCTTTGACTGAAACTGTGACAGTCATTTGTAGCGTAAGTGTGCAAGCTGTTGGTGATTAGTTGTTGGCTGATTACATTGCAGCAGAGCATAGGAATATTTTTTCCAATCTGTAACTGGCCTGGAGATTTTGTCTCTCTCTCAGATGTGGCTTTTGCTGCCCCAATCTTCTTATCTCAGGATAGGAATCGACAGTGTTCTTTACATGGGGCTACACCCTAAACCACTCTGAAAACTTAAGCTGGCAGCAGCTTGCTTGTTAAGCAAAATGTGTTACCAGTGCTCTGTGGTCCACATTGGCTGCCCACTGATTTCTGGGTGGGGTCTGAGCTGTTGATTTTGACTTCTAAATCTCTAAATGGCTTGGAACCTGCCAACTTGAAAGACCACCTCTCTCCATGTCATATGGCCTCAGTTCTCATCAGCAGAGGCACCTGAACATAGATCACCCCATTTTAAAAGGGAAGGGACGTCTGGCAGAGTGTTTGTTGTAAGGTTCCCTTTCTTTTATAATGCTCTGCCACCACCCCAGCCCCCCAAGAAATAGCTTGAATTTGCTGACTTTCTGGGCATTCTGCAAGGTCTGTCTATTTGAGCAGGTATTAGCAGAAGGCTGAGGCAATGGAGGGTGGGAAAACATAATGGGAATGCACATGACTGGTGATCAAATGTTGTTTGGAGGGTGAGAGGAAGAAACTCTGCAGTTCTGGTTGATATTATTACTTTGTAACTCCTGTGTACTTCTGAGTATAAATGTACATAAAGATATAAAGACATGGATGGGTGCCCGCTGGTAGAGTTTGCCTCAGACTGAAATCCTAATAAATAGTAAAACTGTGGGAAACTGTGCTAGCTAGACATGGAATATTTGAAATGGATTCAGCCACCATACATGCAGTGACCAAAAGAACCTGAGATGTCTGTAAATTGCTGAAGGTCTGTATGACCTTTCTGAAAAGCTACTGTAACACCTCTTTTATTTCTTTAAGATTGTGATATTTTACCAGACCATACTGATGCCATTGAAAGTCATGTCTAACAACTAACATTTATAGTAGGAAAGTGACAACTCCACTCATTTGGATTCAAAGGACGCTAGGCTCTAGATGTTGTTTCTGGCTGAATAGTCAGTAGATATGTGGTTCAACAGTGATGATATAATTTTACTTTGCCAAACACTACTAGCTCATGATTATGAAGCATATGAAACAAATAGGTACACTAAAGCATAGGATGCATCTTAACTGTTAAGGATCTTCCCTGGTGCCTTGGAGGCTGGCACAAGGCATCTTGTTTTTCCATTACAGACTCCATAAAACTGATAGAATCCTATTAGTTTCCTTATTTTCCTGTAATAAAAATGCAGATTTTAAGCCTTTCTTCACGCCAAATAGGGTCCTATGTAGAGAGCCATTACAAGGCCTATGCATTAATACAGTTCTATTTTGAGGGGCCAAGTACAACTTATGTGCTACATAACCTTTGCACTGACCATCTGCAGAGGGGTACATCTCACTTTATGGGGGTATCACTAATGACTGCTATTTCCCCAGGAACAGTGGCCTACGTAGCGAGTGTAAGGATCTATAGTTTTTCAGCTGCTGATTGAACCAGCGGAATCTGACCACAAGAGAGAGCATGAGAAGCTGAATGCACCAAACCATGTCTGAATCAAAACTGGGTAGATTTTTGAAGTTCTGCTGAGCAGGCCTTGCACTTTAGGGTGCATCTGAAGAACTCCTTTCCTCCTAAAGATTGGAAAGGGGGTGGGGCAAAAGGTATACATGAAGATGGTAGAAATAATTCATTGAAGAAAAGCTTGGGGGCTCAAGAACCACTTGTGTGTGCTGGGACCTCCTCCAAACTACCCAGAAAGGTGGGAATAAGATGCCAAGGGAACCACTGTAACGGAAAAGACATGTTCACAACAGATTGTCAGGACTTTTGGGGGAAGAGTTCAAAGGAAAAAAATCTCCTGGAGAATCCAGGGTCACTCCTGAGCTGGCACAGAGTAACGATTGCAAAGAAGGGGCATAAGTTAAAGCACATATTGCGCTGAATCCTGAAATCTCTTTTTTTAAGGACTATGTTATCAAACTGTGCTACAGACAGTATGATAGTATGACAGTATGCACAGCCTGACCAGCATTGTTCTCAGAAAAAAAAACACCTGTCCATAATGCTCAGGGAAATCATGTTAGCAACTATGGTTTCCATTGATTAAACAAGGTGGTTTCCAGCACAACTTCAGCCAGAACATGGATGGTCCAGAGTTTATAGCAGCTGATAGTTTACAATTTGAAAAGAGAGCAGCAGCAAGAGAGGAAGGATAATTCAGTGGTTAGGGCTCTAGCCTGGGACTCAGGAGACTTGGGTTTAATTCAGTGCTCCACCATAGATTTCCTGCATGACTTTGGACAAGTTAATTAGTTATTCTGTGCATACAGAATAAATAAAGACCGTGAGACACTCAGATATTCTGAAAAAAGAAAAGGAGTACTTGTGGCACCTTAGAGACTAACCAATTTATTTGAGCAGGAGCTTTCGTGAGCTACAGCTCACTTCGGACGAAAGCTCATGCTCAAATAAATTGGTTAGTCTCTAAGGTGCCACAAGTACTCCTTTTCTTTTTGCGAATACAGACTAACACGGCTGTTACTCTGAAATCAGATATTCTGGTAATGAGAATGATAAAGGACAGAAGAGTCCTGCAGTATCAGTAGGTTGCTCTCTCCTTTCTGAAACAAAATATCACTTTTCAACACTTAATAAAACTTTCTCTTTATCAAGTCTTCATATTGCTTGAGTTATACCAATACCTTGGCTCACTAAAGGAGAACCTAATATGATAGTGTGGTTCAGAATACATCACAAAATCCCAGAAACGGAATTCATGACCACTAAATTATGACCCTCTCAATAAATACTTAGAGAAATGTGGGAACTGATTAGGCCATTATTTAATGAGCAAATCAAAGATGATGAGTTCTATAAGCAATATTGAGCATCATGTCAGCAATAATTAGATTCAGATGATATTGTCTTCTTTAATGTCTCTTGACTATTCTCAGATGAGCTGGAACACATGATGAAAGTATAATTATACTCTTTGATATTTTGGTGGATTTCTCAGCGCTTCCTGGAAGTTGTCCAACAGGTTGTTTGGCCAAGTGATTTATGGACTACTCATTTGCCTATACAAAGTAAAAAGGAGAAAAGAGGAAAGGATTGAGTTAATTATTCAAGGGATAAGATGATCTCCTACAAATAATAAACTGTATGTTTGTCATTTGAAATTGTTCCTGCTAGCTATGGGAAAAGATTATCTGACTGAAATAACAAATGTTTATTGTCCACATATAATAAAAATAATAATATGGAGATAAGAAAGGACCTTGAAAGGTCATTGAGTCCAGTCCCCTGCCTTCCCAGTGGGACCAAGTACCATCCCTTATTTTTGCCCCAGATCCCTAAACGGCCCCCCTCAAGGATTGAACTCACAACCCTGGGTTTAGCAAGCCAATGCTCAAACCACTGAACTATCCACCCCCATGTATTGTAACAGTGTTATTTGCACATTTTCTGTGTTCTAAAAAGAGACAAGAAAGAATACATTAGTTTAAAAATGCTTAAAATACTTAAACCCACTGAAATGAAAATATTTAATAAGACCTCAATCTGAGGACTTGATTTTGATCACACTTATAGTCGTGTCATTCTGTTGACTTTACGGTTGTTATTCTGAAATTATAGTGTGTACATAAGATAGAATCAGGCCCCAGTCTCTTTGCAATACTGACATGGAAAATTTCAGCCTGAATGGTTAAAGTTATAAGTAATTGAAAACTGGGTCTTACAATGGAAAGTGTTAGGTAACCCTATCTATCTGGATCACTACCATCTCCAACTTTAATAAAAACACAAACATGGTATAAATTAGGACAGGTTAACTGGGGTCATGGGTGAGCTGTGGAGAGAAGACAGGGGCTGTAGGGACAGGGAAAGAAAGGAACATGCATCCCCTAGAGTAATATCAAGATGCTGGAAGTAGTGCCGGAGAGAGTCTCCAGTCAGAAGGCAGCCGAGAGGCGAGACCTAGAAGGAAGTCCATAGCCTGAAGTAGCATAAACATGGCTGGGAGAGACACCAGAGAAAACCCCAAATTGGTAACAGCATGAACTAGCTGGGGAGTGGGGACAGGACCAAGCCTTTGGTTGGGCACAATATAAAGTAGCCAGACAGAGAGCTGGAGAAAACCCCAAGGCAAGAATAAAAAGTAAGACAACTGGGAAATAAAGGACAGTGATCTGACCCTAGTCCTATACAAGTCAAAACATCAAGTGACGCCTTCCCAGAGCTGCTTCCTCGTGTCTCAGTGAGCAATTGGGGAAAGGCTTTCTCAGCACACAGCAGATCTAAAGTTTTGACAGGTCCTGGGTACACATAGGCTTTGGGTCCATGAGGCTTCATGGAGAAAGAGAAGAGAAGGGTAAGCATACTCAGAACTCTGACTCTCCAGCTCCATGCAGCAGCCTCTCTCACCTGGGTTCCCATGTCATTGAAGCTGCAGCCTGACAGAAGCAGCACATCTACAGGGTCAGTGAACGTTGCTTGATGGAACTCCGTTTGGCTAGAGTAATAAAGATTTGATAGCTATGTTTTAAACCATTCAGGAAAGTATTGCAGACAAATATGAAAGGCACATCCCTCCAGTCTCATTACCCTCCACCCCTTTGATGCACAGAGACTGGAGTATGACAAGGAATAGCAGAATTAAGTAAAACACGCAAACCATCTAGCAGAGTCCTCCCATTGGCCTTGCTCTACTGTGGCTGAAATCATGTGCTCAGGAGCTGATGGGTTCTGCACAGCTGGGGAAATTTCACCTCTGCTGTCAGGGACAGAATTCTTTGACATTTTTTGGCTGCCTTACACACCAAGATGACCACCATTGAAATACTGCAGGCAGACAAAGGAACATACTTCTACAAATATTTCCAGTTGATTGTTTTCTTTCGTTTGTGCCATGTAAATTAGGTTAAATCACAAACTAGTACAAGTGTTTCTGAAAAAAAAAGTCAGAGGACAATTGCTTTGGGCCAGCCTGGCGGAGCACTGGTACTACTGGTGGATACTGGGATAGGCAGGTCCAGGCCTGCCAAAAGCTAGAGGCCCACCCACCAGAGCTGAGGGGGGGAGCCGTTGGATCCAGGTTGCAACTGAATAGCATGGACCACAAATGAAAAAACAGGGACAGGAGTGAAGGTTAAATGTTTAAAATTCTGGTTGAACTCCCAACAGCACCTACTGCTCCTCACAGGTGTCTAAGGAGTCAATGGACACGGCCAGAGGAACTCTGCCTGGAGGCATGATTGGATAAGGGGCTGGAAATAGGCCCCATAGTCACAGAGCACCTCCGCATCCAGCTTTCTCCTCCTGATATGATGGGTGGCCATCTTGACCAGTGCCAGGCGCCAGGCAGAGGCTGATGGGGAGGTCTCATGACTTTGTGGGGCCACAGATCGGGTGTGCATAAATGAGCAAATGTGGGGAGAAGTGCAGCCAGAACCTCAGAAAGAGATTCTGGAGGAGACAGAAGACGAGCTGCAACTTGATGCACCTTACGTAGACGTGCACCAGTGTCTCCCTCTTGCCGCAGAAAAGAGGTGTCAGGGGAGTTTGTGAACCATGCCAGGTACATGTCTGCTTATAGCTCCGTGGAGGAGCCACCAACTAATATCCCCCATGAGCCGTGGAACCAAAGTGGAGTACACACTGGCCCAATGGAGTTCCTGGCCCTTCTCAGGTGGCAGCAGGTCCTGCTACTTGGTGTCGAGGTGAGACGCAAGGGCGAGGAAGTGGATGGTATGAAGCACAGGCATGTAAAGAAGATGTCTGCGTGCAATTTGGAGGCAGACCAGCTAGCTATCATGCAGCCAGCTCAGGTGGTGAGTCGGGGGGCAGCCAAAGAGGCTCACAGAGGCCTGGGTCCCTATGACAAGTTCTGGAGGGCTGGGGCGAGGGGGGAGTGTGGCATATCTTCAGCAGCACTCCAGCCTAGAGAAGGCCCTGGTGAGGGGGGGGACCTGTGTCCTGATATTTTGTTTCTTGTCAGCTGGTCACCCTAGGCATAAGTGAAATGCCCAGGTATCAGGACTTACATGGTTAAGCTATTGCCTGATCTATTGATTGTATATTAGTTATATTGATTACTGAAGAAGTCCCAGTTAAAACTCTGAGGCTTGGTAGGTTCTGCTCTTAAGATTAGGCCCAGTATTATTAAAATCACTGTTCAGCTGGGAACCCTGACATGCATGATTGCAACTCACTCAGAAGGAAAAACCTTCTGTTTTTGTAATAGTTTTATTAACACAGGTTTCAGAGTAGCAGCCGTGTTAGTCTGTATCCGCAAAAAGAAAAGGAGTACTTGTGGCACCTTAGAGACTAACAAATTTATTGGAGCATAAGCTTTCATGAGCTACAGCTCACTTTATCGGATGCATTCAGTAGAAAATACAGTGGGGAGATTTATATACACAAAGAACATGAAACAATGGGTGTTACCATACACACTGTAACGAGAGTGATCACTTAAGATGAGCTAATACCAGCAGGAGAGCGGGTGGGGGAGGGGGAAGAAAACCTTTTGAATGATAATCAAGGTGGGCCATTTCCAGCAGTTGACAAGAACATTTGAGGAACAGTGGGGAGGGAGGGAAATAAACATGGGGAAATAGTTTTACTTTGTGTAATGACCCATCCACTCCCAGTCCCTATTCAAGCCTAATTGAATAGAATTGGAATTAATTTGCAAACTGGATACAATTAACTTAGGCTTGAATAGAGACTGGGAGTGGATGGGTCATTACACAAAGTAAAACTATTTCCCCATGTTTATTCCCCCCCCTCCCCACTGTTCCTCAGACGTTCTTGTCAACTGCTGGAAATGGCCCATCTTGATTATCACTGCAAAAGGTTTTCTTCCCCCTCTCCCACCCGCTCTCCTGCTGGTATTAGCTCATCTTAAGTGATCACTCTCCTTACAGTGTGTATGGTAACACCCATTGTTTCATGTTCTCTGTGTATATAAATCTCCCCACTGTATTTTCCACTGAATGCATCCGATGAAGCGAGCTGTAGTTCACGAAAGCTTATGCTCAAATAAATTTGTTAGTCTCTAAGATGCCACAAGTACTCCTTTTCTTTTTATTAACACAGTTAGCAAAGTTTCATAAATGCTCCAACGTAGCAAGGTAGATAGAGAACACATAATTGGCACCTGAACATCCACATACTCACACCACTCCATACATAATAACTTGAAGTGTCAGTCATTATCTTCACTATCATCACTGTCTTTGACACCATCCCTTGGTTGTCATCCTGGCTTCTCCTCACAGTTAGATCTCTCAAGACATGCAGACTGTGATACAACTTCTGTAATGTGTTATGCTGACACTACTATGCCTAATGCATATTCAGTAGGGGGTTATTTGTATTTATTCTTCTTCTAAGGTTGTGGTGCTCTTCTATAAGCCTTTTATCTGAGGTTCACTAGCATGGACATCAATTAGTTGCCATAGCATTCTTGTGGTCAGACATCTGCTGATGTTCCTAACTTCAAATATCCCAAGCTGGTATAAACTAGCATCTTGGGGTTAGCTGTCAACAGTTTAGCCATTACAGGATTGTATCTTGTGATATCATATGATCTAGACCTATTCTTTGTTAGCTGCTTATACTGAGCACTTATGGCTTGTTTAGCTTAGCTACTGTCTTACAGGTCTCAGGTCTGCAGGTCTGTAGACTCATTTCTTTACTGCCTCAACTTTTGCCTAAGTTAGCAGATACCTAGAATCTACAGCCCACGTGCCCACTAGCAGATTTTTAGGCACCTAGGGGCCTTTATCAGCAGAAACATAGGATGAGAATGACTCTACAGACTAGCAGTTAGGGCATTCTCCTGTCATGTAGGTGAGTCGAGTTGTCTTTGTTCTTGTCCCAGTGATTATTTATATAAAGTAGAACAGCTTCAACGGGAGAAATTGGAAGAGCCTCAGCCTAGATTATCCCATAGACTAATGATTAGGGCACTCCCCAGAGAGGTAGAAGAATTGTGTCCAAATCCTTGCTCCACAGCAAGCAGAGGGAGGATTTGAACCTGTGGTCTCCCACAGCCTGTGAGAGAGCTCTAACCACAGGGATAATAGTTATAAAGCAGCCTCTGCAGGTGCTGTGTTTATTTATTTATTTTTTGAGAAAGGGCTCCAGAGCCTAATTCCAGGCAAGGGTTCATGGCTGTGACTCATAAGTGGCAGGAGGCTCCTCCCTCCAGCTGGATTTAGATGCCCAAGTCCCTTTGAGGGACAGAGCATAGGCCACACCCATCTCTTCAGCATTTCCTATCGTCTCACTTAGCTGGCTTCCTGTTCAGCTTGCCTGCTTTTGTGGCTCCATTTATTTAGTGCCTAACTCTCCCCATGCATCGTATAGGGAGCCAGGCATCTAACTTGGGGCTGTGGATTCCACAAGGCAGCTGGGCATTAAATGTTAGAATTAGTGTTTCAACACCTAAGTCTCCATTGTGGATCTAGCTGTAGGGTAAATTCTGGAGGCACTTGAGAAAGATCTTTTGTACTGGGATATTTGACACAATTTGTCTCTGTCAGTTTAAGCAAAATAATTGGATGACCTCACAGGGGCAGGCAGCACTATCTATTTCTTAGGTTTCATTTGAAGTTGGCCATTTACAGTTTCAGGACTTCATGCCATGGCTCTGTAGTCAATGGCAATGATTGTTTCCATTCCAAAAATCATGAAATTATCCACAAAAACAACAAGGGGTCTGGTGGCACCTTAAAGACTAACAAATTTATTTGAGCATAAGCTTTCATGGGTAAAAACCCCACTTTTTCAGATGCATGGAGTGAAAATTACAGATGCAGACAAATATGCTGACACATGAATAGAAGGGAGTTACCACACAAGTGGAGAACCAGTGTTGACAGGGCCAATTCGATCAGGGTGGATGTAGTCCACTCCCAATAATAGATGAGGAGGTAGAATAGATGAGAGGCAAAGCTGCTTTTGTAATGAGCCAGCCACTCCCAGTCCCTATTCAAGCCCAAATTAATGATGTTAAATTTGCAAATGAATTTTAGTTCTGCAGTTTCTCTTTGATGTCTGTTTCTATAGTCTTTTTGTCCAAGTACAGCTACTTTCAAATCTGCTATAGAATGTCCAGGAAGATTGAAGTGTTCTCCTACTGGCTTTTGTATGTTACCATTCCTGATGTCTGATTTGTGTCCATTTATTCTTTTACGTAGGGACTGTCCGGTTTGGCCAATGTACATGGCAGAGGAGCATTACTGGCACATGATGGCATATATCACATTAGTAGATGTGCAGGTGAATGAGCCTCTGATGGTGTGGCTGATGTGGTTGGGTCCTCTGATGGTGTTGCTAGAGTAGATATGGGGACAGAGTAGGCAACGAGGTTCGCTACAGGGATTGGTTCCTCGGTTAGTGTTTCTGTGGTGTGGTGTGTAGTTTCTGGTGAGTATTTGCCTCAGGTTGGGGGGCTGTCTGTAAGTGAGCACTGGCCTGCCTCCCAAGGTCTGGGAGAGTGAGGGATCATTTTCCAGGATAGGTTGTAGATAGTTGATAATGTGCTGGAGAGGTTTTAGCTAGGGGCTGTACGTGATGGCCAGTGGTGTTACTTTCCTTGTTGGGCCTGTCCTGTAGTAGACGATTTCTGGGTACCCATCTCTATCTGTCAGTCTGTTTCCCCACTTCCCCAGGTGGGTATTGTAGTTTTAAGAACGCTTGATAAAGATCTTGTAGGCGTTTGTCTCTGTCTGAGGGATTGGAGCAAATTCGGTTGTATCTTAGGGCTTGACTTTAGACAATGGATCGTGTGATGTATCCTGGATGGAAGCTGGAGGCATGTAGGTAAGTATAGCGGTCAGTAGGTTTCCGGTATAGGGTGGTGTTTATGTGACCATCACTTATATGCACTCTAGTGTTCAGGAAGTGGATCTCTTGTGTGGACTGGTCCAGGTTGAGGTTGATGGTGGGGTGGAAATTCAAGGGCTTCCTTCCCTTGGGTCAATATGATGAAGATGTCATTAATGTAGTGCAAGTAGAGGAGGAGCATTAAGGGACGAGAGCTAAGGAAGCGTTGTTCTAAGTCAGCCATAAAAATGTTGGCATACTGTGGGGCCATGCGGGTACCCATAGCAGTGCCACTGACTTGAAGGTATAAGTTGTCCCCAAATTTGAAATGGTTGTGGGTGAGGACAAAGTCACAAAGCTCAGCCACCAGGTGTGCCGTGGCCTCATTAACGATACTGTTTTTGACAGCTTGCAGTCCATCCTCTTGTGGAATATTGGTATAAAGAGCTTCTACATCCATGGTGGCTGGGATGATGTTTTCAGGAAGATCACCAATGCATTGTAGTTTCCTCAGTAAGTTGGTGGTGTCTCAAAGATAGCTAGGAGTGCTGGTAGCGTAGGGTCTGAGGAGAGAGTCCAAATAGCCAGATAATCCTGCTGTAAGAGTGCCAATGCCTGAGATGATGGGGCATCCAGCGTTTATGGATCTTGGGTACCATATAGAATACCCCTAGTCGGGACTCTGGGGTGTGTCCATGTAGATTTGTTCCCGTGCTGTACCACGAAGTTTCTTGAGCAGATGGTGTAGTTTCTTTTGGTAACCCTCAGTGGGGTCAGAGGATAGTGGCCTGTAGAATGTGGTGTTGGAGAGTTGCCTGGCAGCCTCCTGTTCATAATCCGACCTGTTCATTATGACTACAGCACCTCCTTTGTCAGCCCCTTTGATTATAATGTCAGAGTTGTTTCTGACAGGTTTCAGAGTAACAGCCGTGTTAGTCTGTATTCGCAAGAAGAAAAGGAGTACTTGTGGCACCTTAGAGACTAACCAATTTATTTGAGCATAAGCTTTCGTGAGCTACAGATGGCGTTGCGTTCTGTACGGCTGAGGTTATGGGGCAAGTGATGCTGTTTGTTCACAATTTCAGCCTGTGCATGTCCGTGGAAGCACGCTATGTAGAAGTCCAGTCTGCCATTTCGACCGTCAGGAGGAGTCAACGCAGAATTCTTCTTCTTGTGGTGTTGGTAGGAGGGGTCCTGTGGGTCAGTGCACTGTTCAGTGGGTGTGTTGGAAATGTTCCTTATGTCGGAGAGGATGAAAGTAGGCTTCCAGATCACCGCAGAACTGTATCATGTTTGTGGGGGTTGTGGGGCAGAAAGAGAATCCCCGAGATAGGACAGACTCTTCCGCCGGGCTAAGTGTGTGGTTGGATAGATTAACAATATTGTTAGGTGAGTTGAGGGTACCACTGTAGTAGCCCCCTGTGGATACACACTAACATGGCTACCCTGATACTTGAAATTATGCAGGTACCTTTGTTACGAGGGTAGGTCCAGGTTGGGGCTGCTAACGCTCACTACATTAATCTCTTCAAGGTTTCTGGTGCATTTCAAAAGCCAAATGACACTACTTTTACTAGAGAGTAAGCTTGTTACTTCTAGTACTTGCAGTTTTTTCTTTGCCGCTGGGAAATTTACATAAAAATTATATTTCACATGGATTTCTGCTCGAGTACACTGGAAAGTCTTTCAGTATCACACAGCACATGAAACCCAACCATCTGTTATGCAACCGCAGCTTCAGTCTAATGAATTGTCTGTGGACTCAAATCATCCCCAGTTAATTAAAATGACCAATTTTAGCTAAAAATCCACTTGGGTTTTTTTCCCCTTCTGACTATCCTATTTCAAATAAGTTTCAGCTACAAGATTTTGGAAAAATCTTCTGGCTACATTCAGCACCCGGCTTTGAAATAAATTATCTGGGATTCACTGTCTCCAGTAAATTCAACTTACCCACTAATCTCAAACAGATCTTAAATTAAAATCCTCTTTTTCTGAGTGGGTGGTGCTAAAGGGAATACAAAAGCATTCAGGTGAGGTACTGAGTATGGTTGGACAATTTATGATTCAGTTGTAAGTGTATCCAGACAGACTTAGAAAACATGTCACTATTGTGGTATCAAAGCCATTTATTTGTTCCATTCTGAAGAAAATTCCAAAAAATGCCTGTTTTCCAGCATTGCCTTGTGAGGAGTGGGTTGTTTTTTTTTAAACATTTTGATTAATCACTGTTTTTGGTAAACATCTTTGCTATTAAGAAAAGGATTTTTTCTCCAAACTGCTACTTTTTTTTCTTTAGGAGTTTGAATGAGGCCTGATTTACAAGGCCTGGATTTTAAAACAGATCATGGACAGCGGCGGACAAAAATGCAAGTGCACAATTGGGTATCTAATAGTTACTATGCTTGCATGCAGAGTATCAGGAGAGTATGTAACTATCCATTCCATGCCCAAGTATCAATTCGCTTGCTCACTCAGAACAGCTGCAAATGCAAACTAGTAACATAACTGTGCGTGCGCAGTATGGGTTTACAGCAGTCCAGCCCTTATTTAAGAAAAAAATATGGTACAATACACCAGGTCACACTATTCATCATTAATAATATTCATTAGGAATTTATCCATTTATAGGATTAGGGAACTAATCCTGATTTCCTTTGAATGTGCTTTTGTTGTTGTTGTTGGTCAATACATTTAGACAAACAATTTAAAGAATATTGGTTTGTTTGTGAACTCTTCACCTGTTTGCTCTTTGTAATTTGTGCTTCCTCAAAATGTTATTGTTTCAGCTCTTTGATAGGATCATTGAAATGTTTTCAGCAGGAGACAAGTGAAAAACGTGTAACATACTCATGGGATAAATTTCTGGATAAATAAATATGTGATATTATTTACGCAGCTTAGAGATTCCTGAATATTTCCATGTATACCTGGAAGTAATGTAAATGGTCATCAATACCACCACCTCAGGCCACAAAATGATAGCAAACCAAGAGTAAGTGTTTACTACGTCACCAACACCATTCCACAGCAGTGGTCCAACTCTTCTCCACCTTACAATAGTGCTGCTTTAGTGCTGTCATATTATTTCTCTTGGAAGACCTGTTTAAAACACAAGAAACTAAAATCAGAGTAATTGCTGGTTTTAGTCATTGGTTGGTTTGATTACGTGTCTATGTACAGTCTAACTCATTCTATCCACAGCTATGGTTTTTGAGATGAATTGGACATGTCTAGGATTTCTTGTGCCCACAGGTGGCCAACACATTGACAAGAAGTACCCAGCCACATTGCTGTACTCAGTTAGGATCCCTGCAAAGCTGACTGATCAGTCTCTACAGATTCACTCAACCTGTCTTCAAAGTGGTAATGTGTGCTAACCACAGTGCCATAGCTAAATGCTTACACCTTCACCCTCATTACAATGTGTTGCTTCATGGGGTTAGCAGCAGCGCTATGAGGATGGAGAGCTTCATCCAACCTGTAAAATCAAGGACCACAATTTCGTTTCTTTGCATCTGTTTCTTTTATTCTCCATGGACTGAATGACAAATTTACCACCCAAAGAGATGAAGGGGGATATCCCATGCCTCTTGTGTTTGGATACCAGCAAAAAAATTAGATGGTCTGTGGTGAAGCATGTGTGGTTTAGGAAACTATACCGCCTCTTTTATTTTTCCAGCATTGCGAACCAAAGAAATAAAATAAAAAATAATTATTTTCTATTTATTTTCTGTAACCAGCATCATTGTTTACTCTCAAGCATTCTTTAAAAATTTGTCGCCTCGTGTGGTCTGCTGCTACTCAGTCACCCTGCAAGGAGCAGGGAATTGCGTTAGTTTAGAGCGGTATTATTACTGCTAGCAACCCTTCATTCTTGTGTAGATTCATCACAGCTGTTTTGTGGTACAACATCAGCCTTCATTCAAACACTGAAGTTGAAAGCATGCCCCTGAGCAGCCCATAGACAATCAGCCCATCAAGATACTTCTGCTAGGGTTGTGGCTTTTGATTGTTGATCTATTCCCACAAAGGTAAAGACATACCTTTTGGCTTCTGTGGATCTGGGTTGGTAGGAAGTTAAATCCCTTTCCATGGAGAAATTTGATAATCTGTCCCCTGAATTCAGGATTCAGTAATATCATTAGTGTAACTCTGACCATTTCTCCGCTAAACCACCTCTGCTGCTCATAGCTTTGTCCAGACTGCAGTTATGGAGACAGATATTTATGTAATTATTTTTTATAAATATCACACACCCGTGTTGTTCCCTATGTGATTTAACTCTGTGCATTCAGGCAGGAGAATATCAAAGGAAGTTGTAAGAGAGAAACTGACAGGAAATGAAACAACGGCAAAGATAAAGTGCTATGATACACTATAGGAAGAGTCCATGAGGAAACAATGGGGAAACCATTAATTGGGGGGGAATACCCCCTGCCTGGCTCCAGCTAGTCTGGCGAAACATTCTTCCCAGACCAAAAATCCATGATCAAAGGGAATATTAAAGCCTTAAAGATGCTGGGCTAAAGAAGAAGGGGAGGGGGGGAAGGGTTGTAAGAAGATTGAGGCTGACACCCAGACTGAGACACATAAGGACAGAAAGTACTGCAAGCAGGACAGTTGGATCCTCCCATCCAGAGATGAGGGTTAGCCGAGCTGAGAGGAATTTACAAATACTGGCAAGGAAGGATTAATGTATAAGTAATGGGGAAATATGCCTATAGGACTCTGTTGTCTTAACCCTCTGTGTGCTATGTACCTTTGAGTGAAATAATAAATAATGATTTGTTAAGAAAAAACTGTTTTGAGTCACTAATCAGCCACTGTCTGAGGCTCCTTCAGGAAAAGGCTTACAGGTGCCAAACTCAGTAGGGTCTGTCACAAGAACATTGCTGGGAACAGGGAGGCCGCAGCCCACAGATCTAGTCTGGGACTGGTTGTACCACAGAGAGGTGCAGGAAGCCAGGCCTGTCAACTGAGCGGGTGCACTGGAGAAGGACAAAAAGGGGGTTGGTGAAGTTTACCTGGTAAACATGAGGACAGGTGTGGCCAGCACCATTGCGACCTGTTACCATGCCTGCAGCACACCATGCACCAACACACAAAATCGTTTGCCATTGTGCACAAATGCTCCCACCACCATTGTGACTGCACTTGCTGTGGGCAAAGCTAAGGAGCATACGGTCCACGGCTGTGTCACTCTGTACTGCGCCATGCCAGTGTAAACAGCAAGTGCTGATCAGCTGCATTGGTGCAGTTACTCCTCTGTGTGCAATCAACAATATTCCCGCCTAACCTTCAGTTTCATTTTGGAGCACTAGCTTGCTCACATGTGAAGTCATTCCTTTAGTGACTGCATGCACAGTACTCAGCTGCTTTTGGCTATGACCGGTCACTCACAAAAAGAAAGAAAAAAAAAGGTAATACCAGTTCTTGCCATTTCCCCTACAAGTCTATGTCATTCAGGGAAAGAAGGGGTTGAAGGGTACAGGGAGTCCTTTATGTCGCGGAACATTATTATTCTTTTCTAACTAAGCAACAACACCATTGTACAAAAAAGTAGTTCAAATGCAGTTGTGCCTTTGGAACAGTCTAATGCTGTGGAACAATCTCCCATAAGAACTAAAGGCTTTAAGTGCAAGGCACACTTCTTCCACCCGCCGCCTCTAACAGAAAAACACAGCATTATGTGCATGTAAAAAAAATCCCCAAACCTACTAAAACAAGAGTATACTGCAAACATTCTATCCCTGGGGTGAGGACAAAAGAACAAACATGTGACAGATGTGAGTCATATTGATTGATGCACTAGTATATCTGAGTACCTTCCACAAGGATGGTATAAGAACCTATACAGAATAGGACAGAATTATACATTGCTATGGTCCCATTGCAGTCAACAGGACTGCTTTCCTAAATAAAGACAGCAGGGCTTGACCCTCAGAAAAGAGGCAGTAGGAGAATCAAAGTAGCAGCAACAGCATGTCCACTAGTGATGGATAAAGCTCAATGTTTGGAGGTCATATTTGGAACAGACCCCAAGGATTTGGATGCTAATCTCTAGGCTTCCCAGCCTCTTATTCCTCACCCCTCATCTGCCAAAAGACTCACTTTTTCCCACCTCCACACCCTCTTCCATCTCCTTTCCCCAACATGTCTATGAGCTTCCTTCTCCCCCAAACTCTCTTCCTCCACTTTTGGTTCTATTTTGGTCTTGCAGAATTTGGAATTGTGCAACTACATTCTTTTGTGCTATAAAGACCACGGTTTTTGTTTAGATTGTAAGGGCTTTGGGGTAGGGACTATCTTTTTGTTGTGTTTGTACAGCACCTACCACAATGGGGTCCTGGTCCATGACCAAGGCTTTAAGGGGCTCCAGTAGTACAAATAGCAAATAATTTATCAGAGTTTGTTTTGTCAGTGGTGCAGATTATCTAATAGGCAAAAAGGGTGGTAAGTGCACTATTTTGAGCCTTTAAATTGGGTATGGCTTGTAATAGGTGTTATCTGGCAAAGGAACTTTAACAAAACTGAATCTGTGGAAGTCATCTGGCTGGTACTACAAGTAGCCCAAGAGAAGCCACCATATTGGAACCCATCACGGATACAGCATGTGCCTAATGTCACAATGGTTTGTAGTATCAGTGTGTTATCTGAGGATGCTTATACCATCATGACTTCTGCCATCATAACTAACCTGTGAATGATATCCTTTAATAAATCATCCTCACTACACAGCTACATAAAAGTGCCTAGAACTGCAAAATCATTTGTCCTTGGCACATTTATCATATGCAAATACAATATAATGGAGGTTATAGAAAACACTGATGGGCCAGATTCACCAGCTATTTTCCACGAAGTCGGTGATGCAAAACAACCATGCACTCTTAGCTGCTACTTAAACCAGGTTTATAGTCTCAGAACGTTGCAAAAGCAGCCAGAGGATAACTCAGCAAGTCTGACCCAAAAATCATAAAAAATTAACATAATCGCTTTTTACCTACCAAGAGCACATTATTTTCTACTTTTCATCTAAAAGTGGATAGCATCATTAGCACCTAAAGCAGTATAGTTTCTTTTTTTCTCTTTCACAGATGGTATCAGCTGTTGAAGAAGAAGCTGAGAAGACTGAATTCAGATCTTGGCAGGTAAAATAAAAAAAAATGAACTGATTTTAAATTGTTTGGTTTTAATTTTATATATGCACAACCTAAGACTTCACATATATTCTGGTATTGATTTGGGATTTTAATTAATTTGTCTAAAGCAGTTAGTGAAGTAGAAATGACTATAAATAATAGTTTTCATTACACACAGTCTTAATCCTTTCACCTCTGAGCCACTATTATCTTGAATAATTTTTATTTTAAAACCCACTTGTCATATATATTCCAATAAGCTAGAGCCAGCCCACTAATAGAAGTTCCACTCATGGAACGATGGCAGTTTATTTTGGCGAGTCTCACTGTGCCATAAATGTTTATGAGCAATGAAATTCAGATTCCAGTGAAAATCTGAGTTGCAAAAGCCTGCAAAACTAAGGGTATGTCTATGCTGCAAGTTGTACAGTGGCACAGCTCATACACAGGTTTTCTAGGCTTACACACAGATGAGTGAGTTTGTTTGGAGAAAAGAAAACCAGAAACTGCTGTACGTCACTGAACATATTGCTAAAGTGTGGATATACGCTACTGCCCACCTTGATGCTGGCAGACCAGGTGCCAGCTTATGCCAAGACCCTGGGGACTCACTGACCATTGACAAATGCATAGGTGGAAACCAGTCTGGCTCACCTGTGTGTTAGTACTGTTAAAGTAGATATTCGAGTTATAAGACCATGTTTAGACTTAACAAAATGCATATAGGATGCTGCATGTATTAATCTTACTTATAACATAGGATACCGATATTATAAGGTAATATTTTAAGTGCTTGCTCCGTAACTATAAAAGTGTTTCCTAAAACTGTAAAACCCCACAGTCAGGAGAGAAGCATTACCAAGTGGGAAATAATAGTTTACCACAAAAGGTGTGTCATCTCTTCCCCAACAAGAGAAGGCCTATAGACATCAGACAAGCCTTTGAAGAACATCAATGGACAAAAGACTTTGTTGATTGCTCTCCCCCTACCCATGAAGTGGAGATGTGCAGAGACAAATCCTTGTCCCATGAGCTTGTGCAATATTTCTAAGCATAAGCAAGGGATTCCCCAGACTGCTTAGCTTAGGTTAGTTCTAAAGGACAGACAGAGCTTGCATATTATAGCAGCTACTATTAGTCTTAGATTCCAAAAGGTATCTCATTTGTGTATGTTTACATGCATTAACCTTGTATTGACATCTCTTTTACTTAGTATTATAGGATGGCTACAAGTATTGTCTCTGGTTTGAGATCTGAAGTACAATTGAGCTGGGGTAAGTGACTGGTCCTTTGGGACTGGGAGTAATCTGAATATTGTGATTTTTGGTGCAAGGGGCCCATCACAAAGGCAGGCTTGCCTGGGCAGCAAGATAGACTAGAGTGCCCAAGGGGACTGTCTCTGATTCCATGTTAAGGCTGTCATTATGCTTTAGGAGGTCACATGTTACTTGGTTGGTGAAATCTAATTACAGAACAGACAACCAGTTTGGGGTCTGCACCCTGTTCCTTGACAGGCTGCCGTGGGGTTAGCACTCTGGCTCATGAACTACTCTAAGCAGCTTGACAGCCACATAGTGAAGGTGTGGAGGAGGAGGTACGCTGCAGAAGGAGAACTCATACAACATTCCTCAAAGCTGGAGTGCCAACACCCTTTTGCATAGTGTGGTATACATTCCCTGTCACACCAGACCACCTGTCCTTGGCTAGGATAAAGGCAGTGGCAGTACTAAGGCTAGGAGAGTGCTTGTGTTAGACACATTCCGAAAGCGGCATAAAGGTCCCAAGGTGATGAGCGAGAGGCTTGTTCCATACTCTCCCCTACTTGTGCAGCACCAGACTCAATCTGGCCTATAGGAAACAAACAAAATAAGAGGGGTGAAAAATGGGTGCTCATTTCCTTCCTCTACTTTTCTAAAGGTATTCATGGTAATTACTTGTTTGTTACCAACAGAATTCTCAGGGCTGTATAAGAAATAAAAGAATTTATGGTCTAAGGCCCTGATGCTGCAAACACCTTATGTAACTTTCTTCCTGGAAAAAGAAAAGGAGGACTTGTGGCACCTTAGAGACTAACCAATTTATTTGAGCATGAGCTTTCGTGAGCTACAGCTCACTTCATCTGTGAGCTGTAGCTCACGAAAGCTGATGCTCAAATAAATTGGTTCGTCTCTAAGGTGCCACAAGTCCTCCTTTTCTTTTTGCGAATACAGACTAACACGGCTGTTACTCTGAAACCTTTCTTCCCGGAGTATTCCCAGGCTCTGGCTCCAGGTGTACAACAAAGATGGCTATACAAAAGCATGAGAGATCCAGAACATTGTGCTACTAAAAGCCCCAGCGCTGCATTGAAGTAAATATGATTCCACAAGAGTGCAGAGATATTCCACAAAATTGCACAAGAGAGCTCACAGATTCCGGTGCAGGATCAGGACCTAGAGCTAGGCAAATTACAGCAGAAAAAGTGAATAAATATTAACTGAAGTGTATTAGTGAGTTTTCTTCAGCCCTCCTCACACCTATTTCATGTTGGCTGTCTGTAAACACACATAAAATAGAGATTTCTGACAGGGAGGAGTGTGAAAATGTTTCAAAGCTTCATGCATGAGTATCTGTGCGCTTATCCAGTCAAGGTATAGAAGCAAGTACCAATATATAATTGATTAGATTATAGAGGATACAAAGTGGCTGTCAAGGGACAGAGTTCTGTCTCTTAAGTATGTGCAGTTTACTGCTGCTCAGTGGGTTAGGGCTGCATTTGGGAAAGACCCAACAGGAGAGAGAAATCAAGGTGGAAAAATTGGAGGAAATAATTTCAGCAAAGAATTAGACATTTTTTAACCTTAATAGTTGGTTGCACTTGTTCAACAGTACACTCTTACACTAAGTAAATACCTTATTGAATATTCTTGGCTAGGGAGTTGTGTTTGTTCATTTAGTTTTGAACATAATTGCACCCGTGTTATACACCAAAGAAGAGAAATGCCAGAATTCCATTGAACACTTATGGACTTACTGTCAAAAAGATGTGGTTGTCCCACTTTGGCTCACTCAGTAGATTTCATACAAATAAATGGACTCTATGCAAATTATGCATCAAAGTAGTGGTTATATTCTATCATCATAACAATCAAAATATAGCATAACAGGACAACAGAATATCTCCATCAGTGTAAACATCTTTACACTATCCTGCTAATGATACTGCATTTCCACAGAGTTTTATTTCACAAAATGTCAATAGTCCCCCGTCCCACCCCAGGCTCCCCATGGCATTTTTGATGGTGCCTGGGAAACATTTGTGATGTTTCTTCCTTAGCTGATGTAAATTAGCATAGGTCCATTAGCTCCAATAGAGTTACCCTGATTTATAGCACCATAGGATTTGGGCCTTATTTTTTAATCCAGAATGAATGTACAGTGTAATAATTTCAAGTTGTTGAATCCCTTTTCATGGAAACTATGTCAGACTTTCCTACAACTTTCCAAGTAAATCAAATTTGAGTAACTTTCTTTTCATTTTTATAGAAAAATGTTAATGATTTGTGCAGAAAACCAAGAACGGATGTGATGCATGTTTTTTCTCCCAAGAACAGCACTAAGTACTATGTGTGCAGCAGCTTCAGCAATGGGAAAACGGAAAGTTATGTGCAAGTTTCAAGAGTGCAACTCTATTTGGCTTTTACAAAAGTTTCCCTCTACACACACCTCTTGAGGTTCAGAAGCTTGACATCTGTTTTAGTTCCTTGACGAAGAGTGGTTTAGATAAAGAATAAAACAAAAACAGTCAACTCCTAAAGATAGTTTGCCGAGTGAAAAAGTAGATACATGTGTATATGGGAGTAAGTGCTCGGACAATACCATATCCAAACATAGAACCATCAAATATGGGACTGGCTGAGATCTTAGGGGGCGGGCCTGTGTTTCTGAGGCTAGGGGTGGGGTGTGTGTGTGAGTGAGTGAGATCGATCGGGAAAAAAATTGCTCTTCTCTGGACAGGTTCCTTACCAGATGTTTCTTACTACATCAGATGACATCTGGCCATTTAAACATTTTTATAGGGTTGCATGATTTATTTAGAGAGCATGGTTGAAACTAGTGTGTGGAAAAAAAATTATTTAAATAGCTTTTACTTGCATCTCAGTAGAGATAATAAGCCACGGAATTTAAAATTAGACAAGTGCTGTGCTTCCTTATAGGATTTTTAAAAGACCATTACATTTAAGCAACCTTCTATTCACATTTTGCTATTTTGTTATTTTTGCTTAGAGTCAGGGGACCTAAATAAACCTGGAGTCTCTATGGGTTATAGTTATGTACTGTTTTATACAGACTGGAGAGCCATATGCCTGCAAGCTGAGATAACTGCATAATAAACGTATGTTTTATGAAATAATACCTTTAACATGTATTAAAACCACTACCACCACCATCAGAGAAGTCTGTTCCCTACTATGTCTGCCACCCTAGAGCTCTATCAAAAATAGATTTTGAAGACCACCAATAATGGTCTTCATTTTGGAATGGAGATGGTTTTGGATGAAGTTTGCTTTTAAACCAAGAAAGAATATTTTAAAAAGGAAGGAGTACTTTTCATTATGCTCAGTCCTTTTAAGGACAACTCTTTCCATAATCAGAGTATCTAGCATTTTCACTTTCAGTGAAACCTAACTGTTGGTGAGCTGACATTTTAAACAGGAACGAGACACAAGGGGGACACGAAGAAAAAAAAAAAGTGGTGTAGCCTGTAAGATCTTGCTGTCATATCTGTCTACCATGAATAATGAAGTACTACAACGAACCAAATTTGATTATATATGGTTCTGATTTATTAAAAATACCCCCATCCTATTTTGGGGGCATGTGTACAATGTAAAATGCTGATTAAAGCAGAGACATGCCAGAAAGTCAATTCAATGGCCCTTTGTAGCCTACAAATAAAATTCTACCATTCAAGATGCTAGCTTTAGGCAAAAGCCTTTCAGTATGGCTGATAGGCTTGGGCTCTGGTGGATCACTGGAACTCATCTCCTTCATTGAGCAAGCCTAGCTTCTGGTCCCACACTGTTCATTGCTGAGTACTGTTAACAAAACATCCCAATGGATGCTGATTATCAGGACAAACACACATGGAGAGAACAGGGATCTCAGACTGCAGTGAGATGAATGGAAAAGTTCAAACCTCTCAGAGTTGTTTGAAGCTCTCTACAAATAGTGACAGACATCAATGCATGATTTTATACTCAGTTCCTGCTTTTAAGGTTCCCCTCCCCCAACCATAATAGCTGGAGAGAGAAGGGGGAGCACTGAAGAAGATGGCAGTTCTTCTCTCTTACTTGTTATTGGTTATAACATTTGGTACTTCCCTGTTCCCATGTAATTTTCTTTTTACTTATCTTGAACATATTTTTAAAAATCCACCAATTATGCAGCAGGCTTCTTTTCCAGCAGATTCAATTCCACTGAGTAACTTTGAATTTCTATGAGAAAGAAGGCAGTTCTTCTCTCTTACTTGTTATTGGTTATAACATTTGGTACTTCCCTGTTCCCATGTAATTTTCTTTTTACTTAACTTGAACATATTTTAAAAAATCCACCAATTATGCAGCAGGCTTCCTTTCCAGCAGATTCAATTCCACTGAGTAACTTTGAATTTCTATGAGAAAGGCGGCAGCCCCTTCCTTCTGAAATGGCAAATGTTAAGGCTCTAGATCTAAATCAAAACCTTGAATTACAACCAGTAACATACAGGCAGATAATGAAGTTTATGGAAAACAGGTGTAAAATAATTCAAGCTGGTCAGAAAATGAAGTTTATGTTGCACAGAAAGTTTCAACTTTTGGCAAAAAAAATTAAAAATGAAATATTTTGGCCCAAAACTGAAAAACTCTTATTATGAAATGCTGTATTGGTGCCTTAGATCAGTAGTTTTGTGTTTCATGCGCCTGTTCCCCTCCCCATGGGCTGAGCTTAATAGATGGACTACATCTTCCATGATGCACCATGCTCTTGCCTCTTAATGAGACTTTTTGGTTTTCAGATGCTCAATTTCTCCCTCCCCCACCCACGATACCGATCAACATTTTCTGCACACAAAAGCAGATACATATAGCAAAAAAAAGCTTGGCAAAAAAGGTCATTTAATTGAAAACCCAACTTTGTTACTGAAAAGCAGTTTCAATGGAAATTTTTCAATCAAACCTAAAAATGATGCACTTGAGAAGCAAAGCTAAGTGAGTAGCCATATTTTACACTAACTAATTTCTTTGTGACATCCAAGGGTAGTCTCAGTTAGAGCATGATTCTGTAAGCCATTGTGGAGGTAACAAAGGCACAGATGATGACTGCAGCATTGTTCATAGCTATGAAAATGCTTCTTGACAGATGCAGCTGAATAAAAGCATGCCCAGCTATTGCTACGTCTTGGGAATCCAGAAGAGTCCTGAAGTTGTGAACTTTATTACCAAAAGGCAATTGATACTATTGCTGCCATTTTGCACGGTGTCTGCCCCCACCCTACCTGAGCATTAGCCAAACCCCCATCTCAGTCGGACACTAGGACAAAGACAGTACATTGTCTCGGCTGCGTCTCCTATCTTCCCTTGAATGAAAAAAGACAAAAATGTCATCTGAACACTGATGGCTCTGCTTTCTTTATACTGCTGTACACTTTTGCTCTTATTTCAGATGAAAACTAAGGGCTTCTGAAAATATGGTAGAACTAATATACATATATATATAAGCTTGACTTAAGTGATTTGTACTGCTACTTTATAATCCTACACAGAAAGTAAATCTGTTTCAGTTGTTAATGTTTGAAACAGAAGTGGAAGAAGAAAGAGGACTCTGGTTGTAAAGCACAGATAGCCATACGTTTACATTTTATATGTTATATATATATATATATATATATATATATATATAAATAAAAAAGAGAAAGAGATATTGCCTTTGCTGAACAAAACATTAGCATTTTAAAAGTCCTCCGCATGAAACCTTGAGCTCACTTGTCATGCATCAGTGAGGTGAATATGGTAGGCAAGAGTAAGTTCCTTTACTGCAGGGAGTGTGATTTGAGAATGTTTCCTGAAAATTTGAGCCAAAGTGCAGCTGCACATCTGTTTACATTTTGCATGCAATGATATTTGACCTTTTCTGTTACTGAAATTAGTTGTCAATGTTTACAATACGTCAGTTATATGACAATGCTTTTAATCAAAACTTTTTGGTAATCCAATGTGAAGGCAGTCAGGGAATGCAAAAGTTAAAGTTTCAAACTCTGTTCTTGTTATTGTTTTGTTTATGATCATACCCATGACGTAGTAGGTGCTTTCCACTTAAAAGGATGGCTCTTGCCTCAAGGGGCTCAGTTATAGCTGCATTGCCTGTAGAATACCTAACATTTTCTGTTTCTTTTTCTCTGGCTAAACATGTAGCTTAGTAAATTGTTGTTCATTATACGACAAACAGTAAAGTGTACAGATCTATAACATAGAAGTTAACTTTGCTTAACTTTAGGATTTCTTGGCTGTTTTCTGATTTTAAGTGTACAACCTAAATGGTCCTTTAACATTTAATTTGTATGTATACTTTCATCATTTTGTGTTAGCTGATCAAGATGCAAGCTGTAATTTCTGTTAAAACATGTAAGGCTGAAGTACAAGACCTGAGATCTGTGAGCACACAATACTGAAACAGCCAGAGCTTCACACATCAAAGTTGTACCTAATAATATGGCTTTTGGATAGACATTTTAATTTAAGTGTGGGAGGCTACTTTATTCTTTATAAATTTATGAACTGGGCATATGGACAAATATAGTAAAAGGAAATAAAAATACTTCACATCTCCTTTAACTGATAGCTGTTGAAACTATTTCAATGACTATCTTTCCTACTGTATATTGCAGCCTGGGATAACGAGCGTTGCATGATCACATTGCACGGTTAGAAGTATGGACTACATGATTACTAAAAGCTAGGACTGTTGATTAATTGCAGTTAACTCACGTGATTAACTCAAAAAAATTGAGATACAAAATGTATTGCGATTAATCGCAGTTTTAATGGCACTGGTAAACAATAAAATACCAATTGAAATGTATTAAATATTTTGGATGTTTTTCTACATTTTTATATATGGTATTCTGTTTTTTAATTGAAATAAAAGTATATATAATTTTTATTACAAATATTTATACTGTAAAAATGATAAACAAAAGAAATAGTATTTTTCAATTCACCTCATACAAGTACTGTAGTGCAATCTCTTTGTCATGAAAGTGCAACTTACAAATGTAGATTTTTCTGGTTACATAACTGCACTCAAAAACAAAACAATGTAAAAACTCCAGAACCTGTAAGTCCACTCAGTCCTACTTCTTGTTCAGCCAATTGCTGAGAGAAACAAGTTTGTTTACATTTACACAAAAAATAATGCTGCCCTCTTATTTACAATGTCACCAGACAAGTGAGAACAGACATTTGCATGGAACTTTCGTAGCTGGCATTGCAAGGTATTTACATGCCAGATATGCTAAACATTCATATGCCCCTTCATGCTTTGGCCACCATTCCAGAGGACATGCTTCCATGCTGATGACGCTCATTAAAAAAAATAATGTATTAATTAAATTTGTGACTGAACTCCTGGGGGAAGTACTGTACGTCCCCTGCTGTTTTACTCGCATTCCGCCATATATTTCATGTTATAGCAGTCTCAGATGATGACCCCGCACATGTTGTTCATTTTAAGAACACTTTCACTGCAAATCTGACAAAACGCAAAGAAGATACCAATGCGAGATTTCTAAAGATAGCTACAGCACTCAACCCAAAGTTTAAGAATCTGAAGTGCCTTCCAAAATCTGAGCAGGACGGGATATGGAGCATGCTTTCAGAAGTCTTAGAAGAGCAACAGTCCGCAGAAACTACAGAACCCAAACCACAAAAAAAGAAAATCAACCTGCTGCTGGTGGCATCTGACTCAGATAATGAAAAGGAACATGCGTCAGTCCACACTGCTTTGGATTTTTGATGTGTTCTCCTCGATATCAGCATGGGGACATGTCCCCTGGAATGGTGCTTGAAGCATGAAGGGACATATGAATCTTTACCGCATCTGGCACGTAAGTATCTTGTGATGCCCACTACAACAGTGCCACGAGCACACCTGTTCTCACTTTCAGGTGACATTGTAAACAAGAAGTGGGCAGTCTCTCCTGAAAATGTAAAAAAATTTTTCATAGATTCATAGATATTTAGGTCAGAAGGGACCATTATGATCATCTAGTCTGACCTCCTGCACAATGCAGGCCACAGAATTTCACCCACCACTCCTAAAAAAGACCTCACACCTATATCTGTGCTATTGAAGTCCTCAAATTGTAGTTTGAAGACCTCAAGGAGCAGAGAATCCTCCAGCAAGTGACCCGTGCCCCATGCTACAGAGGAAGGCGAAAAACCTCCAGGGCCTTCCAATCTGCCCTGGAGGAAAATTCCTTCCCGACCCCAAATATGGCGATCAGCTAAACCCTGAGCATATGGGCAAGATTCATCAGCCAGATACTACAGAAAATTCTTTCCCGGGTAACTTGGATCTTACCCCATCTAAAAACCCATCACAGGCCATTGGGCCTATTTACCATGAATATTTAATTACCAAAACCATGTTATCCCATCATACCATCTCCTCCATAAACTTATCGAGTTTAATCTTAAAGCAAGATAGATCTTTTGCCCCCACTACTTCCCTCGGAAGGCTATTCCAAAACTTCACTCCTCTGATGGTTAGAAACCTTCGTCTAATTTCTAATCTAAATTTCCTAGTGGCCAGTTTATATCCATTTGTTCTTGTGTCCACATTGGTATTGAGTTTAAATAATTCCTCTCCCTCTCTGGTATTTATCCCTCTGATATATTTATAGAGAGCAATCATATCTCCCCTCAACCTTCTTTTAGTTAGGCTAAACAAGCCAAGCTCCCTGAGTCTCCTTTCATAAGACAAGTTTTCCATTCCTCAGATCATCCTAGTAGCCCTTCTCTGTACCTGTTCCAGTTTGAATTCATCCTTCTTAAACATGGGAGACCAGAACTGCACACAGTATTCCAGGTGAGGTCTCACCAGTGCCTTATATAACGGTACTAAAACCTCCTTATCCCTACTGGAAATACCTCTCCTGATGCATCCCAAGACGACATTAGCTTTTTTCACAGCCATATCACATTGGCAGCTCATAGTCAACCTATGATCAACCAATACTCCAAGGTCCTTTTCCTCCTCCGTTACTTCTAGTTGATGCGTCCCTAGCTTATAACTAAAATTCTTGTTATTAATCCCTAAATGCATGACCTTACACTTCTCACTATTAAATTTCATCCTATTCCTATTACTCCAGTTTACAAGGTCATCCAGATCCTCCTGTAGGGTATCCCTGTCCTTCTCTAAATTAGCAATACCTCCCAGCTTTGTATCATCTGCAAACTTTATTAGCACACTCCCACTTTTTGTGCCCAGGTCAGTAATAAAAAGATTAAATAAGATTGGTCCCAAAACTGATCCTTGAGGAACTCCACTGGTAACCTCCCTCCAACTTGACAGTTCACCTTTCAGTAGGACCCGTTGTAGTCTCCCCTTTAACCAATTCCCTATCCACCTTTCAATTTTCCTATTGATGCCCATCTTATCCAATTTAACTAATAATTCCCCATGTGGCACAGTATCAACCGCCTTACTAAAATCTAAATAAATTAGATCCACTGCGTTTCCTTTATCTAAAAAATCTGTTACTCTCTCAAAGAAGGAGATCAGGTTGGTTTGGCACGATCTACCTTTTGTAAAACCATGTTGTATTTTGTCCCATTTACCATTGACTTCAATGTCCTTAACTACCTTCTCCTTCAAAATTTTTTCCAAGACCTTGCATACTACAGATGTCAAACTAACAGGCCTATAATTACTTGGATCACTTTTTTTCCCTTTCTTAAAAATAGGAACTATGTTAGCAATTCTCCAATCATATGGTACAACCCCTGAATTTACAGATTCATTAAAAATTCTTGCTAATGGGCTTGCAATTTCTTGTGCCAATTCTTTTAATATTCTTGGATGAAGATTATCTGGGCCCCCCGATTTAGCCCCATTAAGCTGTTTGAGTTTCGCTTCTACCTCAGATATGGTGATGTCTACCTCCATATCCTCATTCCCATTTATCATGCTACCATTATCCCTAAGATCCTCTTTAGTCTTATTAAAGACTGAGGCAAAGTATTTGTTTAGATATTGGGCCATGCCTAGATTATCCTTGACCTCCACTCCATCCTCAGTTTTTAGCGGTCCCACTTCTTCTTTCTTTGTTTTCTTCCTATTTATATGACTATAGAACCTTTTACTATTGGTTTTAATTCCCTTTGCAAGGTCCAACTCTACTTGACTTTTAGCCTGTCTCACTTTATCCCTACATATTCTGACCTCAATAAGGTAGCTTTCCTTACTGATCCCTCCCTTCTTCCACTCCCTATATGCTTTCTGCTTTTTCTTAATTACCTCTCTAAGATGCTTGCTCATCCAGCTTGGTCTACAACTCCTGCCTATGAATTTTTTCCCCTTTCTTGGGATGCAGGCTTCCGATAGCTTCTGCAGCTTTAATTTAAAATAATCCCAGGCCTCCTCTACCTTTAAACCCATAAATTCTTCAGTCCAATCCACTTCCCTAACTAATTTCCTTAATTTTTGAAAGTCAGCCCTTTTGAAATCAAAAACCCTAGTTGCAGATTTATTTTTGTTAATCCTTCCATTCAGTTTGAACTGAATTAGCTCATGATCACTTGAGCCAAGATTATCCCCTACAACCATTTCCTCTATGAGGTCCTCATTACTCGCCAAGACCAAATCTAAAATGGCATCCCCTCTAGTCGGTTCAGCAACTACTTGTTGAAGGAATCCATCAGCTATCGCATCTAGGAAAATCTGAGCCCTATTATTATTACTAGCACTCATCCTCCAGTCTATATCTGGGAAGTTAAAGTCTCCCATGATCACACAGTTTCCATTAGTATTTACTTTATTAAAAACATTAAAAAGGGCTCTATCCATATCCAAATTAGATCCCGGCAGTCTATAGCACACCCCAAGCACTATCCCAGGGGAGGCTCTAATAGTTTTCTTCCCCAATTTAATTATTGCCCAGACAGACTCAGTCATATCCATTTCATCGCTTCTTATTTCTTTACATTCTATCTCATCATTGATATACAGTGCTACTCCACCACCTTTACCTTTATTTCGGTCTTTCCTAAACAGCACATACCCTTCAATACCTGTAGCCCAGTCATGACTACTATTCCACCAGGTCTCTGTTATACCTATAATATCTGGTTTCACTTCCTGCACCAGTAACTCTAGTTCCTCCATTTTGTTACCTAGGCTCCTTGCATTAGTGTACAAACATCTTAATTTTTGCTGTTTGGCCTCACTCACATTCTGTACCCTATTAGGCACGGTTATTTTACTACCAGTATAACCTATTAGACTTGTATCTACACTGCCCTTCCTCCTACCTACAGCTGTATCCACTCTTACTTCATTTTCTTTCCACTCTATGCTAAATTCTGGCGTGGAGATTACCTGGACATCTCCCAACCATCTCCCCCAAATTCCTAGTTTAAAGCTCTCTTAATCAGTTGTGCCAGCCTCCATCCTAGAAGTCTATTTCCTTCCCTACTCAGATGAAGTCCATCCCGAGAGAACTGTCCTCTATCCATGAATGCCTCCCAATGGCCATACATCCCAAAGCCCTCCTTATAGCACCACTGCCTAAGCCATCTATTGATAGTCATAATCTTGTCACACCTTTGTTGCCCTTCTCTAGGAACAGGCAGAATCCCACTAAAGATCACCTGAGCCTCAATTTCCTTAAGCGTCCTCCCCAGCCTAACATAGTCTCCCTTAATACTGTCCAGTGAGAATCTAGCCGTATCATTTGTTCCCACATGAAGGATAATTAGGGGATTCTTTCCCGCTCCCTTTAGAATCCTTTTTAACCTCAGGTCTACATCCCGTATCTTAGCACCTGGAAGACAGCACACCCTCCTATTTTCTGGATCAGCTCTGGTTACAGGCCTATCTATTCTTCTCAATAAAGAGTCCCCAATCACATAGACCTGCCTTTTCCTAGTGACGGTGCTATTCTCCAGTCTATCCCCTGTTCCCTCTGGCTGCAAGTTTTTTCCATTCCCATTCTCCCTTGTAATCCTTTTTAACCCATCCTGTATCCTCCTGGGGCTCATATTTGGTGTAATCTCCATTAACTCTTCCCCTTTTCCTATAGGACTAACCGCTCTTCTCTTCTTCCTTGCCCTGTCACCTTCAGTGACTACCTGCTGAGCCCCTTCTTCATTTTCCAACTCTGCAAACCTATTCTGAAGCTCTATTTCTCCTTCACTAGCCCGTCTTTTCCTCTGCCTAGTTCTTTTAGTCACATGCTTCCACTGACCACTTTCCTCACCCAGTCTCCCCTCAGAATTCCCTAGTCCTGCTTCCATCTGCAAGTCTGAGCTTTTCCCTTCAGATACCTCATGTCTTTGCTCCATAATCTGCTCAAACCCCTTCCTAAACTCTACCAGACTTTCCACCTGCATCTCCAAACCTCTGATCTTTTCCTCCATCAGCTCTATCAGACGGCATTTCATGCAGACAAAACTCTTACCAGGTGCCCCCTCCAGGATCATGTACATACCACAGCTTCCACATCCAGTCATCTTCATTGTGTCATCTGCTACATGGGTCACTCCCACTGCCACCTCTGAATCTGTCATAGCCTTCCCACCTAAATCCTGTTAATCTGGGAAACACAAACCACACCAAAACACCACCACCCACAGCAAAACCAAACCCCACACAAGCACCACAAGACAAACTCCGCTTTCAAACTCCCACTCAAACTCCCCTGTTTACAGCTCTGTTTGCTAGCTCCTGTGCTGCTGCCTGACTGGCTGCTACCTTTATAGGACCCCTAGTCAGTGAAGCCCCGCCCCCTAATCAGGGCTCAGCTTCTCTCCCAGCACAAAGCCCCTACAAGCCTCTACACATACAAATACTACCAATACAAAGCCAAACAAACACAAATACCTTCTCCTCCAACAGAACTCCCACTCAAACTCCCCTGTTTACAGCTCTGTTTGCTAGCTCCTGTGCTGCTGCCTGACTGGCTGCTACCTTTATAGGACCCCTAGTCAGTGAAGCCCCGCCCCCTAATCAGGGCTCAGCTTCTCTCCCAGCACAAAGCCCCTACAAGCCTCTACACATACAAATACTACCAATACAAAGCCAAACAAACACAAATACCTTCTCCTCCAACAGAACTCCCACTCAAACTCCCCTGTTTACAGCTCTGTTTGCTAGCTCCTGTGCTGCTTGAGCGATTGGCTGAAGAGTTGCAACTGTGCACGTCAGGGTTCCCAGTTACATAATAATTTGAATAATACTGGACCTGATCTTGGGGCAAGAACCTGGCAACCCTCAAAGTGATAACTAGGGATTCTTAAGTAATCAATATAATACATACATAATCTAAAGATCAGGCAACACCTGCAACTCTGATTTTCACGTGTGCATACATGCAAAGTGAATAGCTGGCCTTATCTATACTAGAAAGGTTTTGCCAGTATAGCTATAGGGGAGACACAACTATACAAGTTCTTTTGCCAGTATATCTTATACCATTCTCTGGGGAAAAACAAAACTATACCAGCAAAAGGACTTTTGTATTGGTATAACCACCATGAGGGCTTTTCCTGGCATAGCTATGTCAGTCAGGAGTGTAGGTTTTGTTGCACTCCTGACAGTTGCTTTGGCAAAACTTTTAAGTGTAGACCAGGCCTCAAAACATCTAACTATCTGCCCTAGATACACAAAAGCTTGGGCACTCAAATTTAGCCTGAGAACATGTGAGCCTAAAGATATTAAACCAGTGGGTTTAAATGGCTTTGAAGATGTTAAGTGGTAAGCAGTTTTACGATGTTCTAAATATTAGAATAGTACATACTGTACATCACTGCTATTTGTACAACATTTTAGAAAAAAAGGTTATTTAATTCAATTCATTTTATTTAGATTTACTCTGTGTGTGTTTTGGAAACTAATGCTAAACATCACGGTGTCTGTAGACATGAACACAATTAAAACAATCTATTCATTTCAGTTTGTAATCACCTGCTCGTGCCTTTGACATTTCCAATGAACAGAGGATTGGGACATCATCACTGACCAGTGAGGAGGAAAGAAAATACTCCACCTCAGCTGTGGAGTAACCAGCATCTGTTACATTTTAGTGGTTATCTTTGGCCAGGGACTATAACTGATCTCACAACTGAGACAGCAGTCATATGCATGAGAAACACATTAACCCTCACATAGCCAGTGGGTCAGAAGCTTTTACTGTACTTGTTAATGAGAGATGCATTAACACTCTCAGCAGGATATACCACCTCACAGGTATAAAAGGGTTAATGCCTAAATACTTCCTCCTGTGTTTCTGATGATGCAGCAGCAGATGCTTTCTTTGTGTGACTACAGAAAAAGTAATGTGACCAGAAGATCTCATTTCAATTAATCATACAGATTGCATGCTTAATACAGAGTTTCATCTACCTCTTTCCAGCCCTGTCTTTGGGTTTGCCTACTGTTTTATTGATTCAACAGAATGTGTGTGTGAGAATATCAAAATGATTTGACCCTATTTTAACAAAGTTTGCATGAAAAGCAATGCATTCATTTAAATGCTACATGAATTAAACTTGTGGTTCAATAGGCTGCTGGCATATTTAAGGTTGACAAATTGACGATTGGAAGGGTTTTAAAAATCAGAAAATCATATGGAGAACTCATGAAACCTGTAATAATATTACTAGATTCAGGATACTGATTTGTGAATCCAGACTTATAACAATTTGTGATGATTTTTCAAATTTTTAGAAACAAATTAATGTTTTTATACTCACATTCAGTACTTAATCATTTCCAACATGGAAATTACCACCACTGTCGCCCTTGTAACGGTCAACAAAAAAGGGCAGTTTTTTATCTTAACTTTTTAATTTGTAGTTGGGGCAATAAATCCAAACACACTATAGAAGCTCCCAGGAATTGATTTAAAAAAAAAGTTCTTGACAGACACACCTAATCATCACTGATGTTACTCTTTTTCCATTGTCGTTTAAAGCCAGCATCTTATCCCGTCTTAAGGTGACTCCATAGAAGCTGGACTTAGATTGTCAGGGAAAAATATAAACAAAAATGAAATAGAGGCCAAAGTAAATATTAATTTTTAAACTATGAACTGAAGTCCAAAATGAAGTAACTCTTTTGGCAAACACCTGCAATTTTGCTAAACGGTCTGCACTTACAGTAAATGTGGAGCGAGAGTGTTTTTATAATAGGGATGAGAAGTGAGGATATAAAACACAATACAGAAAGGTCTATGAAATGTTTCATGTGTACTGAATTTGAAATTAAACTTATTACATTCTTTCTCCCCAACAAACTGACTTCATTCTGCAATCCTGACTCATACAAAAAAGGGTTTCAGGGTCAGGTCCCATAGTTTAGAAGCATGGAGCCCTTCGATAGATGTTGTAGCTTGAAGAAAAAAGTGCAATAGTAATGGGTGATATTGCCTGACCCAGGATATTAGTACAGGATATCTTCAGTGATTCCTTTATATGCCATTAGACATTTGCATGAACACTTAACTCTATTCTCCAGGTGTGTGAAAGTGATGCCAGGTATGTGTCATGTTTAAGCTACTAAATGATTTATTTTAAAGTATTCATTTAACACAAAATGAGAACATGTTTTTCAGGTGTGTCCCTTGGGATGACCATGGGTTAAAACACAGTCATCCCAAGAGAGACACCTGAAAAACAAGTTGCCACATCAACTGCTGCTACTAATCAAAATGAGTCCCCCGGCTAAATGGCCAGAATTTATAAATATAGTCAGTCAACTCAAATGATAGGAGATATCTCTGCGTACACATTGCAGAAAGACTGCATCCTCCTGAGGTTCCCTGTGCAATGTCTGCTGCTTGGTCTTAGATTAGAATTTTCATGTTCAGTTGTTATTTTGACATGCTGCCAAAATTTTGCTGATAAGTTAGCAACAGAAGAGCAAAGGGAATTTTAAAAAGTTTATATCTCAGCCACACCTGTATGGAATTTCATGGGACAAAGAAGAGTCATTTCACTGGGCTTTCTCCCTACCAAATTTCAAAGGCCTTCTGCAAACAATAGAGAAAAATTAAACTTATTACATTGTCAAGTACATGACTGACATTCTTTCTTCCCAACAAACTGACTTCAATCTGCAACCCTTACTCATACAAAAAAGGATTTTAGGATAATGGAAAACGTTAATTGACCTAAATATATGGGCCATTACCAGCTTTCCCTATTACATTCATTACAGGTGGAGTTGTGGCACCAGCTTGTTTTACCCCTTTTTACCAAAACAAACAAAAAATTCAGAGTCTTGTTGATTGTTCCAGTTAGAAGGAGAAATTGGTGAGAGTCAGGTATTTCTTTGAGGCAATTTTGTTTATTTATAAAAAGAATGCTTTGTAAAGTGCTGCAAGGAGAACCTTAATTTTGTTATTCCCTAACTTTTAAAGTTGCAAAGTTAAGTGTTACACTTTCTTGGACAGACAGACAAGTGGACACGGTTGTCAAGACACTATAGTTAATTTTGAGTTGAGCTTTGCTATTACCAAGAATTCAACTTTGTTATGTATAAAAAATACAATGTATCCTTTCTAAAATAATCTAATTGTTTTGAGTATTGACTAATAGAGGGTAAATTGATAGCTCAGATCATTGAAAAAATTGTAGCTTAACAAAACAAAATACTTTAGTTTCTTTAAAAGTTATTGTCTTAAAAATAAAAACAAAGCCAAATTCTGCCCTCAGATGAAGTCGACGGGAGGCACATGCTTATCCAAAAACAGTATGTGACTTATATGTTATGGACAATTTTGTACAGAGAACAATCTATACATGGATCTCATGAATTCCAATGGACTGATTTTGCTCCCATCAGTCACTGGCATAATTCCCATTGAGTTCAGTTATGCAAGATCAAGTCCAGTGTAAGAATGAGGGGATAACATACCCAATTGTGAAATTTCCTGAATTGGGGCCCACTTGTTCATAACTGTGAATGGGACTTGAATGACTAAAAACTAAGAAAAAACACATATGCATCTACTAGCATTCATGCACAGGACTAAACTAATTTTTCAAGTGGGTGCAAGTGCTGATGGTCACTTGCATGTGTGCATTTTTAGTTCAGTGAAAAAATGGTGGAGGCATCAGTATGACAGTAAAGTTTTGCAAACTTCTGCCACCACATTGTCAGGTTTGAGACAGTCAATTTAAAACAAACAATGGACATCGTAGACACTGCATAAAACACTATGTGTTTATGGTCCTGCAGGTTGTGTGTCTGGAATGCATCCAAAGAACAATCAAATACTGAGTTCCAGATCATACTATCAGAAAATAATTCGACAATTGGTATTCTTAGTCTTGTTTATACCTTTTACCTTTGCATTTGTTTTTTCCTCGTGTCAATAAAAAGCTGCCATAGACTTTAACAAGTAAAATATCATGATTGACAGAATTATAAATCATACTATATGACCCAGCCATTTATAATTTCCCTGTCATATGCTAGAGGGAGTACCTATTTGCCAAATCTGTATTAAAGACAAAATGAAAAATAAATATTCCCAAAATACAATAAACAAAATTAAAAATATTATTTCTTTTTAGATTATTTCTGTTGAAATGATATGTGTAAGGTGGTTTTAGAAAACACTGATTTGAAAAACGTTACACTTTTCAGATTTTCATTTTTATCTCATTGAAGGAATGCTCAGGACTTTACATCTTTAACTATGTGGTCTTCACAACAACTGCTGTGAGGCAGATGACTAAGTATTTCTGTGCCCATTTCACAGATGGCTACACTGAAATTCAGAGATTAATTGTTTTTTTCAAGGCCATGCAGCAAGTAGATTTCAGTTTAACTGAAATTTAGGGATTTTGTTTTTAATCTTATGCTTAAAAAAAAAGTAGACCATGCTCCTTCTAGTCTGAGTTAGTTATCTGTCAAAACACACAATTGTGTGGTATAAATATCTGAATCAGTTTGACTGTGGAATGACCATAGTATATGATTGTAACTCAGATTTGCCAATCGAAGGTTTCTCTCAAACAAGTGTCATTAATATGCAGAATACCCGATACGGTAACAAAATTATAGAAATGGTTTAAAGCGTTTATAATATTTATACGTACCTTTGTCCTTATATATCCCCCATCTGTAATTCTAGGTAGATTAGTTACCATGAATCCAACTTTATAGACTTTTGAAGGAATAAAAGAAATATAATATAATACATTTTTAAACATGCTAAAATGACATTAACTTTTCTCTACATAAACATGTCACAGCTTTACAATCTGAAACCTTGCTTCCTACCAGGGCTAGAAGCAAGTGCTATGTCTGCATGTACTTTTGGGACTCTCCCTTTCCAGTGGCAAAGAGTCCCTATTTCTGAGCCTTCAAGATTTGGGGTCCTAATCTGTAACTGGTGCAGGACTGAATATTGGCCTTAAACCAGTACTGTGTTTTGTTTTGTTTTGAAAGTGGGGTTAGAGGTGGGAATTTCACATTTGGGCCAAAAATGTGAAAAATGACCAATGGTTTTGAGTAATGGTTTGCGCATCTTAAAGAGATCTGATAGTCAATGCATGGGTTCTCAGCGCTGTCTGGAAACCAGGCCTTTTTTACGGCATCTCAGGTTGGACACCCAAAATCAATTTAGAAAATGTTGACCTTTGAGGAGAAATGTTCTCTGACAGGATATTAAAAATGGCAACTGATTGACGCTGTTAAGAGGTGTGGAATGGATATGGATATGAACAAGTGGGCAAAATGGAGGTCTGAATTAATCAAAAGTGTGTGAAATTTCACTATCACATGGCTCTGCAATGAACAGCTTTTGGAGATGTTAGACTGGTGTGAGACTATAAAGAAACAAACGACACACACACACACACACAACCCCTTCTCTCCACCTGATTCTGCCTGGTTCTCCAATGGATAACAGAGGTTTCCTGGGGATGATGGGAGCACAAACTCAATTGGAAAGACTGTAGAATCCTTTCAGGAAGAAATAATTTTTCCTGATTATTAGAACAAAGTGGTCTCTTTTTGTGAGTTAGTCTATTGACAGTGAAACTATTCCACTAGAGGGCATTCAAACTGGAGTGTCATGCAACTAGCTAGGTTTCTTGTTTTTCTTAACCCCCATGTGGAAACTGGAGGACATCTATATTGCATATATTTAATTGCATAGCTAGTTATGATGGATGCAAAATTTGAAGAGAAGAATGAAAGAACCAATGAATGAAAAAGTAGTGAGAATGAAGAGAGGAGCTAGCTAACATACCTTCTAAACAGATAAGTATTGTATTTCACACCACACAAAGAAATTAGATAAAAATATAAAATACTCTTGCTGGAAGGTTTCAAGGTAACACTACTTTATTTCTTAGAATTCAGAACACACAAGAACCCCAAAACAGAGAAACAAAACAGGCTGCTCCTTAAAACAGAGAGCCACGATGCACCCCACTTTGCTTTAAGCTGGTTCTTTTCAGATGGAGTCCAATCACAGACTACAGAGCCCACTAGCCTGCAAGCAGGACCAGTAAAGCACCCCACTCAAGCAATAACTTTCAATTCCAACATAGTCCTCACACACCACAGTTATACTTCTGAAATTATTTCAGCTAGTACATTTAGCAACTAAGTACACAATGAAATAGCTCATTGTGACCTTGACAAGCCCAAAACAAGCTCTCGCCAAAATAATTTTAACCACCCCATAGCTTGACAAACTTTTAGCTGGATAAACAGTAATTAATACTTTGCACTTGTACAACACCTCCTACCCAAGGATGTGGAAATTCTATGGTATCGGGAATAGATGAAGCCTCAAAAAGTCCCATGAGGTGTGACTATACTGATATTATTTCCATTTTGAAGATAGTTGATTTGACTAAGGTCACACAGGGCTAGACTGTAACCTTACAATCTATGTTCAGTTAGGGGTAATCAGCATCTGCACTACTCCAAGAGCAGACTAGAGAATGGACTGTGACTCAGCCCCCAGTTACCTTGGTTGGGGAAAAAGAAAAGGAGTAAGTCATTTCACTTTTTGTAGAGCAGCTAACTCCTTGCTGTGTGCTCTACCAGCTAGTCTGACAAATGAGATGGGGAAAGGAAGCCAGGGTTCCTCCACTCCTTGCCCACTTGCTTGTAGGTGGGAGTATTGGGCAAGTACCTCTGCTCTCTACCCCCGGGCTAGTCACAAGCAGGGGATGAAGGGGGAGCAAGACCTTATGGTCCCATGGAACTCAGTAAAAGAGCTGTGATAATCTAGTCCATATTTAGTGGCAGACTAGAACCAGATCTTTGCTCCAGAATTGCAGTCCATGGCAATGGGCTGGTAAGAGGGGACTTTGGGCGCCATAACTCAGAAGAAAATATGGCGTCTTCAGTGATAATTTAATAAAATAGCAATATGGCATTATGAAATTAAATTGTCACTGAAGATTCCCAAAATGCAAAATAGAGAAAAAGGTCAAAGCCTGAAAATTTCTCACAGGCTACAACGTAATCTTCCTCAAGCAGCATCCCTTCTCAGATGGCAGCAAAGCATTTTTACAGGGGGCTTTTCCTTTTCCTCAGCTTCCTAATAATACCTTAAACATTAAAAAAAAAGACTTTCAGAACACAGTGAATATGGTTATCTAATATTTGAGTTGATTTTATGAAGGTGGGTACCACGATTCCTTCTTTACAGTCAGAGAAACTAAAATGGCTGCTATAGAAGAATCAAGTTACTTAAATGAAGGGGCATTTCTTTAAACTCAGTTTCTTTAGTTCTCCCGGATTAATGGCAGCAATTAGGCAGATACTGTATTGCATAAAAAACATGTTTGTTTATTTATAGACACATGGGAGCCTGATTCTGCACTCAGTTAACGCCTGTGTAGAACAGAAGTAGTTTCACTGAAGTCAGTAGAATTATATTAGACTATTGTAAAACTGGTGTAAATCTGAGGAGAATCAGGCCCTCATCTTTTGACTGGTCCATGCACACAATCACTTTTGGTATAAGAGTCATTGGAGTTGCACCAGTTTCTATCAGGAAAGAATTTGGCCCCTATTTAAAGCCTTCCAAAAAAACTCCCATAGTAGAAGTTCTTTCGGTTCCGTGTTCTCTTCTCATCTCTTCCAGCCTCAGTCTGCCCAGTGCTCAGGCATTGGCTCAGACTCCTGAGAGAAACTCATTCTCAGAACTTGCGCACAGTGCAGTAATTTCACGGAGAACGTTACCATATGGTGTCAGCAGCTTTTTTGGTCCCAACTTTTGGACCGTTCAAATTTTCCAGAGACTTAGGTGGGAGGATTTTCTGTAGCTCATCCACCCCTCCCCCGCCCTTTAAATGCTCATTTTTCATTGTAGGCCTCATGGGCAGTGGGCTGTCCAGCCAGAGTATGTAAAGATGGAAAGGGGCTTTTCCACCAGCACAGCTTTTACAATAGATGCCTATTATTCAAAATAAGGAAGGCAGTTTTATAAGGCCTGTGAGTACACATTTCCCAGTCTGCTGCTTCTTAAATTACCAGGAATGCAAAAATAACCAATAGTTTGACCTCTTAAATCACAAATTGGATAGGCTTACCATTAAAATACACTGTAAATGTGTTTCCCATTATTTAGCTCATTTAGCATATTCAGCAGTGAGCATTCGGATGTTTTGTATATTTTTTCCACAGAAGGCATTTGATGATTTTCCAACCCATGGGCTGTTTAAAGGACTAAAATATAACTGGCATAATGCTAATAGCTCATCATAAGCCTATGCAGAATAAAGGACACTGAAGATGCAGTGTCATTTTGTTTATATTGAAGGTTTGGGCAGTGAGGTACTCTTAACATGTTCAGTATAAAAACCCTTCAGTGTTTATACATATAGTATATACAATGTGCAATATTTATACTGTACTTATTAAATGGGGATGAAGTTTATAATGGGTAAAATTGCCTCAAATTGAAAATAGTGTCCAAAATTGAGATATCAGTATATCAGATACAAATTTTCTGTCAGAGTGGAAATAATTTTCTTTTTAAACCTTGGCATGTGGGATTTTCAAAGCACGTAGACCAACGTTAACTCTGCTCCTATTGAGCTCTATGGTAACGATCAACTCTTTTGAAAATCCTATCCTAAGCATTTGGATAGGTTTCTCTTTTTTTTTACGCCATAGAAGATTCCTGTTTGTCTTCCAAGTGCTACATCTGCACTTTCTTCTTTGCTTTAGGTTTTTCGCTTTTAAAGACTTTGGCAGCTTGTGAATCTCAGCAAGAAGCAGAGATCCAGTCATAGGTTGGGCTAGAGCTTGGGCTCTCCAGGCCCCTCCTGCCCCAAGCACTGCTGCACAGCTATTTTTAGTGGGTTAGTGTAAGCCTGGCTTGCTCCCAGATGCAGTGGAGATATACCTTTAGAGGCCATGCTATTGTCATTCCCCTGGCCCACACACAGCCTCCCTCCCCACATACACCGTGTTTCTGTTGAGAATGCCCTTATGAAATGACATTCAAGGGGCCAAGGAGTCCCTCTATAGTGTCTCTGCTTCCCATTCCACCACTCATAAAAATGATTCCCTGGCAGTAGTTCCTCTGAGGTTTTGGCCTTCCATGGGCACAGAATAAGTATGACATACTGATACGTATTTGTACACAGATGGTACAATTACTACCTAGATTAGCTAAAAGGGTAACATAGAAAATTATTTCAAGTCATATGACGTCTTGGCCCACTGGGCTATGTTTGATACGGTAGGAGATTCAGCCCTGATTTCAAAGAATAGTTTTCCCTCCCCCCCCGCATCTGAGGGCGGGGGGGGGAATGAAAGGTGTCCTACAGACATCCAGAGGAAATGAAAGAGGGATGAGATCTAGACAATGAGAAGTGCAGGTGGTTTAACTGGTTTTGTGATGAAAATTCTGCCCTTGATTTCTTGAAGGGAAACATGTAACTAAGGAAACATCTATTTTACTTCAATATATAAAGGTAAAATGTGTTTTTGAAAAATATTTACATGACTAGAATATGGATTAGTGAAATGTGCATGGCAGTCTGTGACCAGATAAAATAATCTGTTTAGATATATGCAGTGCAATCCTCTTTTTAAAGTCTTAACAGTAAAGAATTAGACTTACTGATGACAATGTAATAGAACATTGTTCTAACATGACCTTCTCAGCAGAATGGAAGGCATGACCAGAAATAGATAATTCCAAACTCTGCAGCTGTTTTTAATGGAGATGTGTGGCGAAACTTGAACAATGCTGCTAAAACTTTCATGGCAGTTTCTTTTAAAAAGCTAACATTTATCTGCAGCACAGTTTCTATAACTTTAAAGTTTAACTTCAAGAATTCCATTTTTTAAAAAGATTTCCACAGAAGTTAAAATGCTACTGACACCTCAAGAAAAAATTCAAAAAATTATGAGCCAAATTCTGAGACCTTTGCAGCATTCTAATCCATTAATAGTTTCACTGAAGCCCTATATGGGCTATGATATTACTGAATGCTAATAAGGTATTAAATCCCAGGCCCAAGTATTTAATTTCCAGTTGATCATTTGCAGGAGCTAGTTTTGCATGCACACCAATCATTGAATGCAAAATTCCCATTTTAACAACAAATCAGGTAATTTCATGTCCAAACACCTAACAATACACATGAGCAACAGCCCAGCCCCAGACAAAGAAAACTGGATGGTTTGCTGCCTTCTTGGTTTTAGGTCTAATTATATCAAAATAAGATTGCTAGATATCCCAATGAATTCTGTGGATTTCCTATTGATAATAGCTCACATGGGAACAAATGACAATAGTAAAAGGAACAGAAACTAACATGGGATGGGAAAATTGCAGCTGCAGTCAAGAACGGAGAAGAAGGGTACTGGATATACTAAACAATGAATGTAGAGGGCAAGATAGGCGGCTCATGGGAGGGACACAAGGGGGGGGGCGCGTGTTATTTCCCCATGTGACCCACCAAGTGACCCCTCCCCACCTCGCTCCCAGCCTAGGCCCCCACACTCTCCCTGTCCCCTCCCCACGTTACCTGGTGGGGCCTCTGTCCTCCCACTGTGCCAAATACTGATTTCAGGCAAAAGGAGGGCGGCCCCATGCTAGTAGTGTGGGTGTGGGTGTACTGCCCCCAGCCCTTCCATGCAGCTGTGTCTCCTGGGGTTTGCACAGCCCCACCAGAGAACAGGGCTGGGGGCGGTACCGATACAGCCCTGCTGGAGGAGCTGCCGGCAAGGGGTGCTGGCTCCTGGGAGCAGTGGCCCCACATTCTGCTCCTTGCGCTGCTGCAGTTCCCTGCGGAATGTGCTCCTCCCCCAGGCATCTGCAGAGGGGCATGTGACCCTTCTTGACCCTCCCGGGCATGGCAGTATGTCTTTCAGATGATGGCCTGGTTGAACTGGATTATCTCCACTTAAACTGAAGGGGTATGGACCTCCTAGAGCTGGTCTATACGGAGAGTGTGGTGTAAATCTAGTGCTCTAGCCTGCTGCATGACTCTAGGGACCCTACCGCTGTGCACTAAAAGTTTCCTAGCACAGTGGTTCTCAATCTTTCCAGACTACTGTACCCCTTTCAGGAATCTGATTTGTCTTGCATATCCCAAGTGTCACCTTACTTAAAGACTACTTGCTTACAAAATCAGACAAACACACAAAAAAGTGGCACAGCACACTATTACGGAAAGATTACTTACCTTACTTACTCATTTTACTTACTTACTCATTTTTACCATATAAATATATAGTACATCAAATGAAATATAAATATTGTACTTGCATTTCAGTGTACAGTATATAGAGCAGTATAAACAAGTCATTGTCTGTATGAAATTTCAGTTAGTATTGACTTTGCTTTTTATGTAGCCTGTTGTAAAACCAGGCAAATATCTAGAAGAGTTGATATACCCCCTAGAAGACCCCTGCATACCCCAAAGGGTATGTGTACCCCTCATTGAGAACCACTGCCCTAGTGTACATTGACCTAAGCTGTTTCCAACTAGCAAGCCACGTTGCGTGAAGAGGGAAAAGAAACAGTTTCTCCTAACTCACATGATCTGGGGCAAGATTTACAAAGGTGTTCACACTGGTTCAATGAGAGTTAGGCATCTAACCTGCTTAGGTGCTTTTGAAAAAAACATACCCGCCTTTCTGCATCTTCAGCTACCTAAATACCCTTGAAAATCTGGCCCTCAGTGTATTTTTAGAACACTGAAAGCAAAGCAGGAGACATAGTTCTAAAGCAAAGATGAAGGCTAAGAGGAGTATTAACCAGGGCCCTGTGCACTGACAACATAGAAGAGCTGAATTCTACTACAATCAGGAAAAGCTACAGAAATGTCAGGTAGATGTGAATCCAGAGGATTTTAATCTATATAATATGAAAATGAAGGAGTTTCAGTATTCCTTGTTGTGGCTATTGTGTACATTAAATTCAGTACAAATCTCTGTTTTGGATTTTTACACCCTCCCCCCTCCCCCAATTTCCTTCAATGTATTGTGCCAGAGGATATTCTATTTGGTCTGAATCAGTTTATCCCAGTGGCATTCTGGGATGGCCAGTTTCCAAATGGAAGAGGAGGACCCTTTCCTCCACAGGTGTAGAACCAATATGAGGTGCATGCTGTCAGAGAAGCTCTAGAGTTGAGATTTCTGTGCAGAATTTACAAAAAGGTAGATCTCAAAAGTTCTCTTACCACTGCTTGTCATCCCAGCTCTGCAGAATAATCATCTCCCACCAATCAACACTGGTTTTCTGGGCCCAGAAATGGTGCTGAACACTATGTAGGTGATCTAGGAATTAGTCCTCTTGTTCCAACAGTTCAGCCTCCTACTGTCTTCTGCTTCATCCTGCCACCGCTTCAGAGTGTTCTCCTGCTGCCGCTATCATAGACCATTTGCCCGCTCCCACATTATTGGCTCAGTGGTTCAACAGGCAAAGTCCAATGCTGAATTCATCTGGCTCTAAGTGCTGTAATACACTCCAAGCAGTCTAGTGACAAGTGAGACTATATGCACATAGAAAAGGAGTACTTGTGGCACCTTAGAGACTAACCAATTTATTTGAGCATGAGCTTTTGTGAGCTACAGCTCACTTCATCGGATGCATACCGTGGAAACTGCAGCAGACTTTATATACACACAGAGAATATGAAACAATACCTCCTCCCACCCCACTGTCCTGCTGGTAATAGCTTATCTAAAGAGATCATCAGGTTGGGCCATTGCCAGCACAAATCCAGGTTTTCTCACCCTCCACCCCCCCCCCCCCACAAACTCACTCTCCTGCTGGTGATAGCCCATCCAAAGTGACAACTCTTTACACAATGTGCATGATAATCAAGTTGGGCCATTTCCTGCACAAATCCAGGTTCTCTCACCCCCTCACCCCCCTCCCAAAAACCACACACACAAACTCACTATCCTGCTGGTAATAGCTCATCCAAAGTGACCACTCTCCCTACAATGTGCATGATAATCAAGGTGGGCCATTTCCAGCACAAATCCAGGTTTTCTCACCCCCCCCACCCCCATACACACACAAACTCACTCTCCTGCTGGTAATAGCTCACGCAAAAAGAAAAGGAGTACTTGTGGCACCTTAGAGACTGACCAATTTATTTGAGCATGAGCTTTCGTGAGCTACAGCTCACTTCATCGGATGCATACCGTGGAAACTGCAGCAGACTTTATATACACACAGAGAATATGAAACAATACCTCCTCCCACCCCACTGTCCTGCTGGTAATAGCTTATCTAAAGTGATCATCAGCTGTAGCTCACGAAAGCTCATGCTCAAATAAATTGGTTAGTCTCTAAGGTGCCACAAGTACTCCTTTTCTTTTTGCGAGAAAACCTGGATTTGTGCTGGAAATGGCCCACCTTGATTATCATGCACATTGTAGGGAGAGTGGTCACTTTGGATGAGCTATTACCAGCAGGATAGTGAGTTTGTGTGTGTGGTTTTTGGGAGGGGGGTGAGGGTGTGAGAGAACCTGGATTTGTGCAGGAAATGGCCCAACTTGATTATCATGCACATTGTGTAAAGAGTTGTCACTTTGGATGGGCTATCACCAGCAGGAGAGTGAATTTGTGTGGGGGGGTGGAGGGTGAGAAAACCTGGATTTGTGCTGGCAATGGCCCAACCTGATGATCTCTTTAGATAAGCTATTACCAGCAGGACAGTGGGGTGGGAGGAGGTATTGTTTCATATTCTCTGTGTGTATATAAAGTCTGCTGCAGTTTCCACGGTATGCATCCGATGAAGTGAACTGTAGCTCACGAAAGCTCATGCTCAAATAAATTGGTTAGTCTCTAAGGTGCCACAAGTACTCCTTTTCTTTTTGCGAATACAGACTAACACGGCTGTTACTCTGAAACCTGACTATATGCACATAGGGGATGGATCATTGTTGGTCAATGCTGGCAGGTAGCAATTTGAAAATGGCACGAGCCACGCCATACTTACTTTCTGGGGAGGAGACAGCAGAACAGGGTTTAAAAAAATTAAACCCACCTGACATCCCAGAATGCATGCTGCTTAGCATCAAAGTAAAGGGCCATTGGATATCCATGGAGAACACTATGCCTTCAGTTCACAGCAAACTGCTATCATGTCACACAATGTGACTTGAAACTAGAAGAGAAGGTTACTCACCTTGTGCAGTAACTGAGGTTCTTCAAGACGTGTCCCTCTGAGGGTGCTCCACTCCCAGTGATGGTGCGTTGATCGGAGATCTTCAGTAGCAGTCCCTGGTCGGGATGCGTCTGCGCAGTTGCCGTCTCATGGCATCTTTGGAGTCTGTTCGGCACACGCACATCCTGACCCCCTCGGTTCCTTCTCTACCATGGAGTCCTCTGAATCAAACTCAGAAGTAGAGGGGAGGAGGGTGGGTAGTGGAGCACCCACAGGGTGGTGGTAGGGTGTGTGAAAACCGAGAAGCTGTCCAGTTTGTCATGGAAAGTGTTGACTGCTGCGAGGTGTACTCTGATGGAACTGAGCGATAGTCCGTCATTCTTTAGTTCAAAAATGTAGTCTAAGATACGTGGTGCAGGGTGTGAGGCCCTTCTGCCAGCACCACGTAGAGAATAGTTTCCACTTTTGTAGGTAAGTATTGCAAGTGGAGTTTCATCTACTGTGTAACATGTGTTTTACTTGCTCTGAACAGGCCAGCTCATGTATTTGGAATCACGTAGGAGCCACACTTTCAGACGGAGCTTCTCTGATTGTAGATGGAGGATATGACCGTCACTCTGCGAGAGGAAGTCCAGTCTCTTTGGGAGATTTCTTGGAGGGAGGATCGACATGCGTTGCAGGTTTGGATACCAAGTCTGCCTGGGCCATCCTGGAGCGATAAGTATGACCTTGACATTGTCATCCCTGATCTTGCGGAGGACTCTGTACCAGTGGAATCGGTGGGAATGCATACATGAGTGTCTTGTTCCACAGGATCAGCAACACTTCTCCTAGGGATGTGGTCCCGAGTCCCGCCCTAGAACAGAATAGATGGCATTTGTGGTTCTTTGCTGTGGCAAATAAGTCTATCAATGGGGAACCCTGTAGGGAGAATAGTTGGTGTAAGATTGAAGGGTTTTATTCCCATTTGTGTTCTCGTGAGAAGTGTCTGCCGAGTATGTCGGTGGTAGTGTTCCAACATCCAGGCAGGTAGGAAGCCGTGATGTCTGTGTGATGTTGGATGCACCAATTCCACAGTTTGATGACTTCTATGTATTGGGAGTGTGATCATGCTCCCCCTTGTCTGTTGATGTAAAACATGCATGCTATATTGCCCATCAAGACTCCAATTGATTTGTTTCTTATGAGGGGGAAGAAGTGAAGACATGCATACCTGACTGCTCTGAATTCTAAGAGGTTCATGTGCAGATGGGCCTCCGTTGTGGACCCTCTGCCTTGTGTGGTGTGGTGGTCCAGGTATGCTCCCCAGCCTACCAGGGAGGTGTCTGTCATGAGCAAAAGCGCAGGAGGATTTAGGTGATGGGGAACACCTGTACATATGTTCTCCCTTTTTGGCCACCACTGCAGCAGCTTTGTGTGTAGAATTATCATGTGGAGGCTGTGCTTGGTGGGTTTGTATACTGAGCTCAGCCAGTCCTGGAGGCACCTCATGTGTAGTCTGGTGCATTTCACCATGAATGTGGTGGCTGCCATATGGCCCAGAAGTTGTAGGCATGTTCTGGCTTCAACCCTTGGGCAGATGGACACTGTGTCTATGAGGTGTTTAATGAGGAGGAATCTGGTGTGTGGACATGAGGCTCTGGCTGGAATCGAGTCCAGGTAAGCCCCCGTGAACTCTATTTGTTGTATGGGTATCAGAGTGGATTTTTGGAAATTTATTTGCAGTCCTAACCTTTGGAAAAGAGTGATGGTACACTGTGTGGCCATTTGTGTCTCTTCGTATGATCGGCCCTTGCTAAGGCAGTCATCCAGGCATGGGAAAAATATGATCCCTTGTTTGCATAGGTGGGCAACAGCCACTGCAAGAGTTTTGGGAAACACTCTTAGTGCTGTGGAGACACCAAATGGTAACACTCTGTACTGGAAGTCGTTGTGTGCACTGTGAATTGTAGAAATCATCTGTGCGCTGGATGTATTGATACACTGAAGTATGTGTCTTGTTGGTGGAGGGCTGAGAACCAGTCCCCTTGTTCCTGTGCAGGTCTTATTGTGCCCAATGAGACCATCCTGAATTTTTGGGAGCGTACAAATTTGTTGAGTCTTTGTAGGTCTAGGATGGGTCACCATCCTCTGCTTTTCTTCTGGGTCAGGAAATGGTGGGAGTAAAATCCCTTCCCTCTGTGTTCTGTTGGAACTGGTTCCACTGCACCTAACTGTAGGAGGTGAATTATCTCTGTACCTCTGCAAGCAACTGGGCAATAGAGTCAAAACAATACTAATGAAAAAAAATCAGTGGTAATCCATAACTAAAAGATGGGAGAAGTTAGACAGTGAAGGAAAGAACCCCTGCCCCAAAAAGCACAAAAGAAATATATAGAAATAAGACCACAGATGCCCAAGGACCACAAAGGTTCGGCACAATCCAAAAAGCGGCAGTGATTTGAGAAAAAGGAAAGAAAAGCAGATTGTAATTATATACTGATTTAGCTTGTTACCAAGGCAGCCTCCACTGATAGGAGCTTAAGATGAACACTTGATGTGTTTTAAAGTTTCCTTCTACCACTTGAAACCCCCAGAGCGTAGGAGTGGCATGTAACACCAGCTACCTTCTCTTGAGGTGAAATATCCCAAGGTGTGGGGGACAAGGCTGGCAAGAGGAGGTGTATTTTACACCTGTGTCCCTCAATATGAATCTAGCCAAAGATCCGTCAATACCAATACAGGCAGTCTTGCCAGTCCTTGTCAGTATGAGCTAATGAGGAGTGTTCTGATGCTTTATGGAATTTGTTGGAGGTTGGTGGGCGATGGGTTTGTTTTTTTTTTAAGAAACTACTCAACAATTTCCTTTACAGCCAAACACATTAACACAGAGTAATAATGTAATCTAATACTTCTATGAGACAGAGGAAAGCAATGCTTTTTTCCTAGGAATTTAGCAGAATCCAGTAATCACATTGATATACACTAGGCTCAGACCTTCTCCCAAAGAGAAAAGACAGGGGACTAACAACAGATGCTAGGTTGGATATCAGTCTCTTGTGATAATAAAAACATTGAAAGTTTCAAGGTAGGAAGGTCTAAATACAGAAAGTGTTGGAAGATCTGGTTGAAGATTAGTATTAAACCTCATGTGGGGGAAAGGGAGGTGAACTCTTCCATAAATCATCCAGATACTTAATTTGATATCAGACATGAACCTTAACATGTGTCATATAATCTGGTTTAATACACCTGGGTCTTATTAAAATTGTGATCGCCAAAGATTACAATGATTTAGACAAGTTTGAACAAGTCCTTTGCAAGGCAGGAAAATGTACCTTAAGTTATAGAGGTCTCAATTAGAAATTGTTTTACTAGTGTGAAAGTTTCTACCAGTTCTACCCTGGGCACCTACTATGGGTGCCCATTACTGTCAATGGAAATACTCCCACTGACTTCAATGGGCTTTGGATTAGGCCTTAAATGTATAGAAAAACTTTCCAAAAGAGTAAGAATTTTCAAAACATTTAAAGCTCTAGCAAGAGTGAACACATGGGGAGGAAGAGGCGGCCTTGTTGTCCTAAATGGAGCATGAAATCTAAAGATCCCAACTCAAAACAACATTACACGAATAAGCGTAAACGATACCGTTAATCCAAGTATATCTAATATACTGTCAAGTTGATGGAGAAAAGAAAAATCTGATTAAAATGCACAACAAAAAGCAAGATTTCTTGAAAGCACAAATGTTGTCCGAACCCTCAAGTAATGAGCAGGCCTTAGATGAGCAGGCAGGAGAATTAGAAGACTTCAAAAAATGGGAAATTCTACAAGAAATTTTTTCCACAACTATGCAACTGGTGCCAAATTCTTTACATCACTAAGTCCATTGTCTTCTGTGGAATTGCTCCTGATTTTAGTAATCTAAGTTAGTTCAGAATCAGGCCCCACATGTCCTCCATGTTCTTGTTAATCAAAAATTGAAAAGTGTACTTTGGTGGCGGGTCCTTCAGTCGCTGACTAACTTTGGCAGCATTTTGGCAGCGGGTACTTCTGTCTTCGGCAGCAAGATTTATTTCCTGCTGCCAAACGTGCCGGGTGAGTGTAACAACTGAAAAGGCGTTCCCCCTGTGGCAGTCCCGATATTTTGTATTTAGCATCTGGTCACCCTAGCCCGTTCCCTACTGTAATTTGGTGGTGTATAGAGGACACCAACTGCTACCCAATCTTGCGCTTTTACAATGGATGTGTGATCGATTGTAGGTTGACTTTTGAACTACAGCTGACAAGCTATGGCCCACTAATGTAAGGCTTTATTCAGTACATTAAATCTAAAATTTAATTGAGTTAATTCTTTTGGTTAAAATGTTGCATCTTGGATCATATAAGGCTTTAAAGTGTGTGATTTACTTTTATGTATATAAATTCCAGTTTATCAAAAAGTATCCCCAAGAAGTGATCAACCTAGTCAATTCTTTTCTAACACATGCTTAAGTAGGTGTTATTTAAAGAGTCTTAGGCTCTACACTAACTTATTTACACATTTTCCTTTCAATTATGTCTTTAAACGTTATATAGAATACGTCTTATTTTAGAAGTTAAGAATAAATCATAGGATAAGCTAGAGTATAAATATAATTAGCAAACATTTGAGATTCAAGATTATTCAGTACACTGAATAGGGTATGTTAGATAAACACAAATATATTTTATAAAGCTGAGTAACTAATGTTTGACAGAAACAGTATATGAAACTCAGTCAAGTACATACGTCCTAAGACATTAATGACAGCATATGAAATAACTCTCAACAAAACTCTTGTTTATATTGATCATGCTAAATCTTATCTTTAAATATGAACCACCAACAGAGCTGGAGGATTTATAATTGGCTGTTGAGCCAAGAATAGACAGAAACGTTCTTTTTGTTTCAAATTACAAGGTCAAATCCTCACTGAAGTCAGAGCTATGCTGGTTAATAACAGTTGAGGATCTGATTCACTACTTTTGTTCCAGAATTGCGGTTTCTGTTTAAGGCATAACATTGGGAGGTAGGAAGCTCTGATCCCCCCTGCAAAAAAAAGTTTCCTGTGTGTATTTGGGCAAGTAACTTTTTACCTCAGTTTCTCAACTTGAAAAATGAGGCTGATAATACTTAACATCCCAGATGTATTAAAACTTTGATTAGGTATTTCTATAACCTGTTGCTCTTATATTGAATACTATTGTATTAGAACATGACTGAATCACCACTTAAATCAATCTTGCATGTGGGTTATTGGCTCAGTTAGCCACTTCTACTGAACATACTCTCTCACAAAACCTACATATGCTTATGCGCTTTTTGTTAAAGTGCAACTGAGGCTTGAGACAATTATCCATTGGCCTAGAGCAGGGGTAGGCAAACTACGGCCCATGGGCCGGATCCAGCCCCTTGGGGCTTTGGATCCGGCCCACGGGATTGCACTGAGCTGCTCCGGGAAGAGGCCACATCGCGTCCCTGCGGCCCGTGGGGGTGGGGGGCGTGGCAGAGAGCTCCGCACACTGCTCTTGCCTGTGGGTACCTCCCCCAAAGCTCCCATTGGTCAGGAATGGGTTACCATTGGCAATGGGAGCTTCGGGGGAGGTACCCACAGATGAGGGAACACGCGGAGCCCTCTGCACCCCCCACTCCCACGGGCCGTGCAGGGCCGTGGTTCCAGGCGCTTCCTGGAGCAGCGCAGCGTGGGGCCAGGGCAGGCAGGGAGCCTGCCCTGGCCCCGGTCTGCGCTGCTGCCACCGCAGAGCTGCTCTAGGTAAGCGGTGCTGGGCCAGAGCCTGAACCTCTCCTGCACCCTGCCCCCCCAACTCCTTGCCCTAAACCACCTGCCACACCCTGCACCCCAACCCCTGCCCTGATCCTCCTCCTCCTCTACCCTGTACCCCTCCTGCACCCCAACCCCCCTGACCTGAGCCCCCTCCTGCACCCCGTACCCCTCCTCTGCCCCAACCCCTTGCCCTGAGCCCCTTCCTGCACCCCGTACCCGTCCTCTGCCCCAACCCCTTGCCCTGAGCCCCTCCCTGCACACTGAACCCCCTCCCACATCCCGCACTCCACCCCTGTGCCTCAACCCCACAAAACAATTTCCCCACCCAGATGTGGCCCTCGGGCCAAAATGTTTGCCCACCCCGGCCTACAGCATCAGGCCATATCACAGCATACAGATCCAAAACAATCTCTCTATTCAGTAATCTTGATAGTTCAGTGATAAATATTTGTTCCCCAAACTGTTGCTTTAGATGGCATTTATATATTTGAAATCCAGGATCTTCTATAGGATTTGATCCAGATAGATTATAAATGGCTTTACATTTTAAAAGCAACGTTTAATAGCATTACCAAGATGGAAAAAGAGCCTCAGTGAAACCTGTTTTAGCCTCCTCTCATATATCATTAGATATTTCCAGTTCAAAATCTCTCTATTAATATTATTTATGGAGTATTCAAGGTAATAGGTTCGGTTTTGGGAAATAAAACTTTAGGGATTAAACATTGTATTTGTCAGTGCTCATTCCAGTGACTGTACTTTTCCTCCAGCTAACTCCCAAGGTTCTTGAGATAATAGCTTTTACTTGTAAATACTTATTTCTGTAGCCTGATCTTTCCCCATCAAAGATGAGATAATTGTATTCCACAGATAGGTCAGCCAGGCTAGTTTCCCCACACTGCGTCACCAATGTACCTCTATTCTGACTTGGGGCTTGACTTCACTACAGTATGTTATTGAATCAGAATATAACTCTGCAGAATTGAGCTAGCTAGCATGATAATGCCCATGGCTTTGTGACCAGTATATATAAGAATAAGTTGTGTCCAGTTTCATGTCTTTTGATTAAATTATACCAGGACTTCTGTTCAGCTCTGGACAGCTCAGATCGTTAACCACCACTTGTCTGGGTCCACAGTAACCTCAAAGTAATAGTGCATCTGACGTTAGCTAACTGTGCTTTTTCCAGTTGTGATATAGCTTGATATTTTTGTAATGAAGACAACACTTCTTGGAGAATGAAATCTTTCCTAGATATGTCCCCTGCAAGACCATTCAGTTACTGACTGCTTTAAGTCAAGTCTTCTTGAGAAGACAAATTTAAATGACAATTTTGCTGGTGACTTGATCTACATGTCCACCAAGAAATACAGAAAACATTTCCTAAAGGTCACCAAACTTCTAGATTTTTTTTGGTAACCACCGACCTAGAGGGAAGCATGATATATGCACTAGCCATGTGTAAGCAGAGTCAGGATGAGCTCCACCCTGACATCTGGTGGTGAGGTGTGGCAAGTTGTGGAAAAGAACTTCAGGGGCTGATCTCATTTGCATAGGCACACCCACCCCGCCTAGAATGAGGCCATAGCTACCCAAATGGTCACTTTGGCTGCTGTGGGATCCCCAATGTCTCTGTTATTGGGGCAGGAAGAATAAATGGTTATTACCCTGATTATGGGAATCAAGGACAGTGGAACTGTACTTGGCCTTTTGTTATGATGGAGGGACTCGCCATCAACCAAGTAGCACTCGCTAGGCAAGAGACATGGGTTCCAAAACTCTGTGAATTGAGAGAGGTTGGGGACAGGTATTAATACTTGGTGGCATGAGCCCCCTGGTGAGGGCCTTACATGCTAATTGCACTTCCTCCTCTCTCCACTGTGGAATATCAGAGCTAATTTTGATTCCATTAGGAGTCTAGTTACCGGCTGCTGAGCTGAATTCATTTTGAGCTAATGGTGCACCAGTATTGAGGCTCCCTTATTACAAGCTGAAATCACAAGAGAGCTAAACGTATTAAAAGCTGAAATCACTGAGTGTTGTGTTAAGTAGTGGGGGAGCCTGAAGATATATGGTGGAGCAGTTTGTGGGACGGCGAGCTGAGCGGCTTGTGGAGCAGAGCAGTTTGCGGGACGGATGGCAGAGCAGCTGGTGGAGCAGAGCAGTTTGTTGGATGCCTAGAGATGCTCATGGGGCGGCTGGCAGAGCGGAGCCCCATAGAGAGGTGGGGCCATCAGCTTTGGACCATGTAAGGTGCCCCTTAACCCCTCTCCCTCCCATCTCCACCCAGGTTGGGAGGTTAAACTCTGCAGATACACGTTCGAACTCTGGGGCTGCCCTGACCAGGGACAGAGACTTTTGCGTCGTTGGACTTTTGGGAGATTTTGGGTTGCTGGACTCAAGAACCGAAGGGAAAGAACATGCCCTAATTTGCTTGGGGTGGGTATTTTGCTCATGGGTTGTGTTATGAATCCTGTTAGTGGTGTTTCCCCAACATAATGCCACATTGTTTCTCTCTGTTATTAAAAGGCTTTTTGCTACACTCAGACTATGTGCTTGCGAGAGGGGAAGTATTGCCTCTTGGAGGCGCCCAGCGGGGGTGGTATATATTTGTCCCAGGTCACTGCGTGGGGGCTCGAGCCGGTTTTGCATTGTGTTATTGGAATGAAACCCCTAGATACTGAACCTGGCCCTTGTTGCTGCCAACTCTGACAGGCAGAAGGGTTACACATGTAAAACTATACAGAAAATGGCGAAAATGTACTAGACAATTATGGGAAGGTGTACATTTGGAAGAATCATGAGAATTTGACGACATGTTAACATCTTTGATCTACAACCCAGGCTCTAGAATAATTTGTCTGGTTGAGACAAATTGATTTTTTTAAATGGCTTATGAACCTAATGAGCCAAAATGAAAAAAAAGAGTCTTTGTATTTACAACAGACCAAGCCCATGAAGGAGGAGAATAGTTGAAACATTCATGAATGACTAAAGTTATGGGAGTGAGGTCTGGAAGAGAGAAGATCTACACCACTCATTGTCATTTTGTATTAGCATTTAGAGGAAGGCTCTCAAACAATTTAAATCTAGGTATATGCAAAGCAAAGTAGATGAAGCTAGGTTTCAATAGAGAAATATGTTCTTTAGACACTTTCTGAAGACACTGATTAGAGGGACATGCCTTTGGTACTGACCAATTTTACCTTTCTTTTGCAATAGAGAAAGGTCTGGAGCCAGCAGCACATCTGAAAAGACAGATAATGCTGGGTCTGGTAATTTGCAGAGTATGTAGGATTGCATAGCAGTCCTGTCAGCTACAGCCTGGGTGAAACACACCAGTGAAAGTCAGCAAAAACTGTAAAAGGAAAATCAAATAATGTAGTCCCAAATTGGGCCGAACATCTGATCAACAGTCCTGTACTGGAAATATCTTCTAAGGAACGAATGATATTTCAGATTGCATTAGAGATCTCACTGAACAGAGGTAGTGCAATCAGGACAAAAGCCCATTTCCAGAACTTCACTCTCCCTGCCCCCTTTTGGGAATAAAATTCAGTTAGTAGTCTATTCTAAACATGCTACTTCCAAGCCCTTTGATCCTAAACTGGAACACAAAATAGATCTACAGTTTCAAGCTTAGTTTCTTGTCTACTCTGAAGCACTGGACAAATGCCCTCCCACGTATATAAGGGGGAAAAGAACAGTTTCTCATTCTGCACAGGACAAGCAATGCAAAAAATTCACAAATCAAAAGCAAACAATGGTCTTGGTTAGTGTATGGAAGCATTCTAAATCTGACAATGCAATGGGCTCAGACAGGCAGTGCTAGTATGATTTTATAGTATGCAAATTACTGTGGGGGAAAAAACTTTGTCCAACTCTACGAAGATTTTATTCTTTAATGTTGATATGTTTCAACCTTTGCCCCCTGCATGCACTGAATGTATTTTGCATCATGACATAATAGTTGTGTGTTGCTATGGAAGTGCATAATGTTGTTTTAGTTGTCCTAGGAAACACAGAAACAGCATCTGATAGTGGTGGTCATGCTGTAGCTCAAGACAGACAATTGTATTTTCTGCTTCAGTCCTCAACTTCAGCATTTTGCCCTTCTCTCCCTTTTGTCCCTGCAATTGTAGAGGCTTTTTTGTGACTATTTGTGCTGTACTCTGATGCCAACCAAAATGACAACTCCACACCATTGAATACAGAATCTCTGCCCTAGGGAGTTCTCAGTCTACGGCATCAATTTGGCGAATCACTTAAGCCCATGAGCAGTCCCATTGGCTTCAGTTGGGCTATTTACACATGAAAGTTAAACTACACGCTGAAGTCCTTTGCTGAACTGGGGCCTAATTGAAATAAATCAATGTTGCATCAGTTGTAAATGAGGATTTGTGAATTTAATTTGGAGAGTTTTTTACTATCACTTGTGTTTTAAAAATGGAAAAGGATGTTTTAGCTTTCAGTGATCCCCTACCACCCACAACTCAACTGAGTGAAAATAACGAGGAGTCCTTGTGGCACCTTAGAGACTAACAAATTTATTTGGGCATAAGCTTTCATGGGCTAGAACCCACTTCATCAGATGCATGGAGTGGAAAATACAGGAGCAGGTATAAATACGTGAAAAGATGGGAGTTGCCCTACCAAGTGTGAGGTCAGTCTAACGTGACAATTCAGTTGACAGTAGGATACCAAGGGAGGAAAAATAACTTTTGTAGTGGTAATGAGAGTGGCCCATTTCAAACAGTTATAAGAAGGTGTGAGTAACAGTAGGGGGACATTAGGTTTAGGTTTTATGACCCAACTAGTCCCAGTCTTTATTCAGGCCTAATGTGATGGTGTCCAGTTTGCAAATTAATTCCAATTCTGCAGTTTCACATTGAAGTCTGTTTTCTTGAAGTATTTTTGTTGAAGAATTGCCACTTTTAGGTCTGTTATTGAGTGACCAGGGAGACTGAAGTGTTCTACTTGTTTTTGAATGTTATAATTCCTCATTTCACACTTGGTAAGGCAACTCCCATCTTTTCATGTATTTATACCTGCTCCTGTATTTTCCACTCCATGCATCTGATGAAGTGGGTTCTAGCCCATGAAAGCTCATGCTCAAATAAATTTGTTAGTCTCTAAGGTGCCACAAGGACTCCTTGTTGCTTATACATACTAACACAGCTACCACTCTGAAATATGTCGGAGTGAAATTATTTTTAAAAAGAAGGAAGAGACTCCTGAGGTAGCACCATGGAACTGAATGCCAGCTAGTGCTAAAGTGTGTGTGTAGATTGAAGCATGGGTCCAGTATAATCAGAAGTTAAACATGTATGTCTTTATCCCATCCAGTGTGGGTAGGACTATTAATGGCATTATTGTGAACCCATTTTACTGATAGTATTGACTAGTTACTCCCAGTAGTTCTATTGACTCTATGAAACTGCTTGTGAGAATGACTGCTCATTATTATGAGTTAGGGGTTCACAAATTAGCCTTCAAAGAGGCCAAAGAGAAAGTAGGACATGGTAGTTGTGTATGCATGAGAGAGAGCTTCTTCAGAAGCTATTTCCTTTAATATATGAAATGATTGCTTTAAGATTCTTGTCCCAGCAACTCTTTTGGTCTGTCTTAGTCTGGGACAAGCAATGTGTGAAGAATCACATGGAATAAATGGTAGCCCAACTAGAACACTTAAAAAACATTTTAAGAAGCCTCTGTGAAATTAGATTTTTTAAATTAACAACCGTTTAAGGGTTGTGTTATTCAGGTAAACTGGCTGCCTAAGAGAAAGTACAAACTGGGGAAAGCAACAACACAACCAGTTTTTTTTTTAAGTGTGTGTTTGGTGGGGAGTGGGTACGGTTCTTGTCTAATTCTTGAGAGAGACTTCTGGGTGTGGACGACATTTCTGGCTGTAGTTCTCTGTGGACTCAGCACTGGGTGTCAATAGCACAATGTACACCTGCATTTTCTGGCCTGGGATAGTTCATTTCATTACCACATCCTTTTTTTGGAATTAGAGAGAGTGAATCTGCTCCTTTGGGGAGGAATCCAGTGAAACTGTTGTGCCAAATGGAGTTGTTTTGTGTTCAATGCATAACTGCAGAACATTCAAACCATCTCAGTGAGGACTGACTTCAGTTTATTGACTGACTGTGGCTCTAAAACGTATTTAGGGTATTTCAACAGAAGATTTTAATTTAGGTGGTATGATAAAGCAATATTTGATAAAAGACATTTGATAATTGAGGTTCTGATACACAGTTGCCTTCGTAAACATTTAAAGAAGTGTTTTGAAGAAATGATTTTTTTCAAATTATAGGCTTGTTTTTTAAAATCAGTTGAGTTATTCTAGTGTAAAATCAGTGTGACAAGATCAGAATCAGGCCCAATATTTGGAGGTGCTTAATCACATTAGTCAGCTGTTTTAGGCACAACTTGTTATTGGACTTACAATATATACACATAGCAGGAAATTCTAGCAAAATGCCAATTGACTTCAGTGGGCCCAGAATTTCACCCATAGTATACAAGTTGTGTGTTTAGGGCTTGATCCAAATCTCACCGAAGTTAAAGAATACTTCCAATGGTATCAATGGATTTGGGATCATGCCCTTAAAGAATATGCTCACTTGCTCCTCTCTCAGAACCTTCCTCCGTATAACTACTCTTTTACCTTTTCTCACCCAGGTATTAGCATGCCAGCCCATGTTTGGCATTCCCTCCCATTTCTTATGAGTCAAGAGAAATCTTTCCTCTTGCGCGTGCAACCCTTCCTAACACAGGTCTTATCTACAGTTCCATGTTATCCTTCTACACATTTCTCTTTAAAACCCTCCTTTGCCATAATGCTTACCAAAAAAACCTTGGCAACAGTTAGGTGCCAGTGTGCTGAGACCACTGCCAATCAGGATGGCCAATAAAGACTCATCGTTTCCTTTACTCTCCCCATCTGCCTGTCTGTATCAGTAGTTACTTGTCGGATACTTAGATTGTAAGCTTTTTGGGGCAGGGACCGCCTTTTGTTCTTGTCTTTGGAGTGCACCTAGCACAGTGGGGTCCTAGTCCTTGACTAAGACTCCTAGATGCTACAGTAATGGAAATAATGGTGTCTACACCCCTTTACTTTTTTGAACACTTACCTAGTATATGGTATGACTAATTTAGATTGTAAACTTTTGGGGCAAAATGCTGCATCTACTTATATTTCTCTATTGTTACAACTAATGCCTGGTTTTTGCTCCAAGTTTTCATTACTGAATTTTGAAGAGCCATTAGGAGAGATTCATGGTGAAAATTTAACATGCTTTCAGTTAAATAAATTAATGAAACTCCCTTTCCAAAATAAGATTGACTCCTATCACGGTTAGCAAGAATTACTCTATTATACATGAGGAAGAATCAGATCCAAGAATATTTATATGATCATGTCTTTCTTTCTGTTTTCTGTTCATTTCTGGACACCTCTAGAAAGATTGACAAGTTGGAATGAGTTTAATGAACATTCAAAATGTTTGAGGGGCAGTAGGGAGTCACTTACTACATGAGGAGAGATTAAAATAAATGTAGACTGGTTCAGTGATGACTATGGGTGACAACCTACAAATATTTGATGGGTATTCATATCACCAAGGAAAAGAAATATTTGAAGAATACAAAAGGATGTAAGTGAGAACAGAATAAAATTAAGAATGTCTGAGTACCAGGAAAAACTACCTCACATTGATTTATAAGCTTATGGGATATTCTCCTAAATAAAGGGTTAGAAAGTCCCTCCAAGTGACACATTTAAACCTAGACTGGACAAAACACTAGTAGAAGTATTATGAAAAACAGAGATGGGATGACCAAAGGAGTTGTTCCCCTAATGAAATCATACAGCCACCTTGGAGATGTATGTTTATACAAACAAAGCAATTGTATAACCACTGTCTTTTTTGCCCTCCCAATGATTTCACTTCATTCCTCTGAATTACAAGCTACTCACTTGGCCTTGTCATCGCAATTTGTCACAATTCTGTGAAGTCCCCTCTCCCTTATCCCACTGCCCTTTGGCGGGGGGGGGGGGGGACACAATGATCCAAAACTACAGAGTAACCTCCAGGATAGAGGCATTAGTTTTTAACTTTATAGCGCTTAAAAAAAAAGTTGTAATTCAATATTTTTAAAAATTTCATTAATGGATGCCCCCTGGTGTCAAATACTACCCTAAAAATCATCATAACCAGAGACTATGTAGTGCATAAAGTCTCTTCCCCTTTATTTCAAAGGAATTTTAAACTCCCATCGACGTCAATAGGTCCAGGAGTTCACCCTATGTTATTTTCCCATTTTTTTCTTTCAAATGGATGAGTGTTTTAAACATCCCAAAATGCTAAGTTTAATTAAAACTATTTAAAGATTTTGTTGTTGAATGAGTAAAGCATGATACATAACACTGAGTTTGCATCTCACTAAATTTAGGATAGTTTGAGACTAGCATTTTGTTTACCAGTGATTCTGTGTACCCACATCATACATAACTACACATCAATATTTTCTTTCCTTTGTCACTATGTTTCCCTTCCACTAATGGAAACAAATAGCCTTTCTTCGGTGGCTCATTTAAGCTGTACGGTTTCCTACCATTTTTATTGCGGTTGAGTTCTTATTCAATTTCTATTCCTTTCTTCCCAAAACAAACTGACAAGAGGTCCTATTTCAGGCAGGAGGTCTTACATTTGTCTCTAGCTCTCCCGTCTTTCTTTCCCATGTGCTGTTCTCTGCTTCTGTCCCCTTTCCTTCCATTTTCTGTCACCCTTCCTTTCCTTCACCATTTTCTCTTTGCTCAGCCCTTATTGGCCATCTTGCTTCTCCACTGTCTTTTTGTCACCTTCTGGACTCCACCCTACACATCTCGGTCCTCTGACAACTGCCACTGGGTTCAGTAGCTTACCTGTTGTCAGGCAATTAAAGCACTGTTTGCATCATATGGCAGAAGATACATGTGAGCTATTTCATCATAGCTAATTAACAGAATAGACAAGTAGAATATTTTCATTCTGCTCCTAACTATTCACTTGTTGACTACATGTTGACTACATTTTTGGGACACTCATCCCCCTTAGTTCCACCATTCTCAGGAGGATATTATGGGCCAGACTGACAGCCTGTTTAAATCCAATGAAGTCAATGAAGCTACACTGATTTACAGCAGCTTAGGCTCTGGCCCTGTGCACTTTAAAAAAACAACAACCCCCAAAACAATGATGGAGATAAAATTGTGTGGAGATAAAAACCTGAATATGAGCAGATGTAGGCATCTGCAACACCACCACATCCCCCCCCCTTTCAAAAGGGTTTAATTGTTTGAATGTAACATAGTTACATTCAGTGAATTGTGCTAATAATGTGAAATGAAGGGAAGGAGCCCAGTGAATTAATAGCGATGAGTTGAACGCATAGGGCCTACAGAGGAGTCTAACAGTTGGGCTACTCAGCAGCACAGGATGCATATTTAGGACAATGCAACTGTCATTTATGACAATGAAAGCCTTGGGATTTAATTGGTTTTAGTAATGGAAGTTTGCACTGACAATCATGCAAATGGCTCATGCATTTGACTAAGAGCTAATATAGACAGGCACAGGGCTAACTTATTAGAATGACAATGGCCAAGCCTACTATGAGTCAAGGAAGTTTAGAATATAGTAAAGATCTTGATAGCACAGTTTACCATCCCACCAATCTCAGGACATGTTGCTCAAATGCCATTTTGTGGTAACGCAACATGTCACAGACCCCTGAATCCAGTTCAGCTTCGCTCAGCTTAATAGCCAGGAATCAGCTCTTAACTTATCCTCATAACTAAAATTAATATGAGATAAGATTAAACAAGATACTGGAGGATTTATCTGTCTTCCAGATGTGGGGGTGAAGAAAGTATGGGAGTAACTGCATGACCCAAAATATCCATATTCTGATGGCCACAATCCAAGTTCTGACAAACGATTTTGAAACACTGAGTACGGTAGTTAAACAGGCATCTAGATCTTTCACTAGGGAGCTCTTGATCAATGTGTGGGGGGCAAAAGGGAGGGAAGCTCTGAAACCTGAAGCAAGACAAGAGATTAAAACCCATAGAGTCTGTGGATATTGCGGGTAAGATCAAAAGTGCTGTCTTCATATGAAGGAGAAAGAAACAGTCCAAGGAAGGATAAATCAAGAAACCTGAAGACCGAGAACATGAAATTAAATGGACTTGCAGAAGAGGATTCTACTACAAGTTTTATTAGTGGCTTAGGAATGATGCAGTGTTCCAACAGCAGAAAGGATATGCACAGAGATTTCCTGATACAATCAGAAGCCTTGGTCTTTGCTGCACAGGAATTTATGGAAGAATGATGATCGGTACAAGTGAGAGTCCTGAAAAGCTGTATGTGAGCAATAAGAAGTTAATGGGTAAGATCACTGGGAAAATATTGCAAAACTTGGTAAATGATGTTGGGAAATTCTGATTTTAAAGAGAATGATGGGGAATATTCCAATGTTTCAATGTTTCCAAAGAATATGGCAGAAGCACTTTAGACTACATAGTAAGTTTTTAAAAAGTGCATAATGGAAAATTATACTAAGTAATTGCAGGTCAATTAGAAGTGTGCAGAAAGGTCTGGCAAATTCTTCAGATGTTTTCAAAGATTTGCAGAATTTTGGTGATTTTTGACTTTACATCACATTTTAAGGAATGGGTCACTGACTCTTGGCAGACATGCATTTAAATGAGGATATCTGTGATACTTTGTATGTCCAAGATCCATCGCTATAGTCACATTATTAAGAGTGTCTAACCATTTATGGAACAATTCAGTTTAAGCAACATTAAACAGCCAAAGGTAGGAGATTCTATCCAAGTCTGGATTCTGTCTTCCACTTGCTATGTCTGCAAGAGATTGAATATTGCCACTGCACTTTCTGAATTTCTAGGTGAGGCAAATCAAAGGATTTTAGACATTAGAAATGGAAACAACTTATTAGGTCATCTAGTTCACTACCAATGAAGGACTGCACTCTAAGCTATTTGTACAGCTTAAATGGCTGAAGATATGAGATTTACACCACTGATCTTGTGAGATGTTTGTTCTTTTAATAGATCTCACCATGATGAGATCATCCCTTCCACAGAAAGTCCGGTGGGAGGCGGTCCATGAAAAGGAAGCCCCCCTGTTAGTTTCTTCTTGCAGAGTTTCCTCTGATAGATAATTGTAAGGCATGTTATTTGTTGTAGTGTCAATGGACCAACCAATATTATGGTCCCATTGTGCTAGTCCTGTACAAACACTAGTAATAGAGTCCCTACCCTGAAGAGCTTACATTCTAAATAGACAAGAGAGGCAGGGAGTAGGGGAAAGGATAAGAACACATAAGCAGAGCAATCAATGTGATGGTGACAACGGGCATGTTAGTTCTGCCATTTTTGAGGGTGGGAGAGTGGATGTGTTAGAAGATTAGCTACACAGAAAGACAAGGCAAGGAAAAGGAGAGAGTGAGGGGTCAGAGCAGGGGTGAAGAGGAAGATATGAGTGGCAGGCAAATGTGGAGTGAGACTGAGGTGAAGAGATTGAGACGGGGCAGTATGGGATTGGAGCAAACTACCAGTCAGCACAGGGCAGAGACAATCCAGTAAAAATTGTGGAAAATCCTTTCAGTGTCCATTAGTCCCAGCTTTAGATGCTTCTCTGCTGGGTTTAGCTTCTAGCTGGTGCTTCCTTGCAGTTTCTTTTCTTAAAGCCACATGGCAGGGGACAGAGGAGTGTTTTGCACATTTCTGGGTCTGGGAGATGCTTCAGGGAGAGGGTTGGCCACAGCAGCAGGATCTCCTTTGACCTCTCCCTTCCTAATGCAGCAGTCCCTGAATAAATTGCTCCTACAGCTGTTCTGCCAGCTTGAATATTTGGCATACAATACATGCAAAGTTTTACTTTAATGAATCTGTGATATAATAAAGGATTTATGGGCATAAATATAAGATGGCCTCATTACCAGGGGCTAGTCAAACTACAAGTCAGTGCTTTATCACATGGCGCTCCAATTTATATTATCTTTCTTTTCAGTTACTCTAGTTAGTTTGTTTTGTGGTTTGATCCAAAGCCTTTTGGACTCCCATATAGCCTTTAGATTAAGCCATTTCAATAGCCTTTAATTAAGCCATTCATTTGTTGCTTTTATTCCTTTTTTCCTGTAGCGCCTGCTAGTAGATTGCTTTTGAAATCCAGTGTGATACTGTGTGACATTGTATTTTGATTTTCTTATCCATTTTACATACTATATTTTGTTAGTCTACTCATATGCATTGGCAACTCATGTTTTTATCGTAAGAGAAATGAGCATTTTTTAAAGTTAGATGGATGGTTTGGTTTACCCAGTAAATTAGTATACCAGCATTTAGACAAATTCAAAACAGTTACAAAAAGTCTCTGTCATGGACAACCACAATCAATTACAGGGGTATCTTGTTTAATAAAATGGCTGAATCGCCTTATTAAAGGGAAAGAACAAAAGCTTAAAGGCTAGATTTTGAGAAAAGCTCAGCTCCAGCCAGATCTAATTTACACACCTAAATCAAATGGCCAGATTCACATTGTCATTCAAAGTACATGGCATTTTTGGAGCAGGAGCTGATCACTTCTGAAAATCTGGCCCTAATTTAAACTGTGTCTGTTAAGAAGCTCATTTTGCAGCAAAGGAGCATTAATATTTTAAATCAGGTTGCTCTGGAGAAGTTTCTCTTCCTAGAATTCCGAATTCAAATAGGTCAACATCTTATTCAAATCCCATTCAAATACAAAAGGAAAGCTAGTTAATTTAAGTTATGGAAGAAACTGGGGACTTAACCCTTGCTATGTTATATGCAAGCTCTATTTCATTTGAATTTGTTGAAAAAGTTCATGCTGTGCTATTTGTTGGAGAATATGCTGAACCACATGTACTCAGAAGATACTGTAGATTTGTTTCTTCTGTAGGCATCTTCAGTGTATTGAAGGAGACGAAAGACACATGCAACGCCTGGAAAGAGCAAACCATTTCAGAGATCTCTTTTTATTCCGTTTTATTACCAGTCATTCTAGAATGTATTTTTTACTAGACTAGACCTCCCCCAAAATAAAACTGATTACAAAATAGGTTACGTTACACTCTTTGATCAAGCACTCATTATGGAATTCCTCCTTTGATCTCCCTAAACCTAGTACACGGACATGATTAGTGAATAGCATTCTACTGCAGGACAAAAATGTGATGCAAGAAATGATTACTGTTCTTTATGGGTAAAAGTACTATGGAACAAATTTATATCTACATCTTCACGGTGGAAGCTATGGCAAACAAACTGTGCACAAAGTCAGATGAGACTTTGGAAAGATCAATGTAAAGATTATCCTTACAAATCTTGTTTTAAAGATAGTATTTAACAAGCGATACCTGCTTGTTAGAAATTAAAAATCTGAATTTAGATTTACTAAAGGATTTTGTGGGGAAAGTTCTCTCATTATCACTGAGAGCAAGTTGGCATGGATTATTAAAAACAAAGGATGCTAGCACTAGATCTGATCCTGGGAAATTATAGATTTAATGGGTATTTAAAAGGCTTTTAGGAATTGATACTAGGGGGTCACAGAAATTGTATTCCTCCCCCCAATTTGGAAGATTTCATTAATCCACTGAACAAACAAAAGCCCTCTAAACTAGGTTGTACACACAGGACAAAGGGTATGTCTACACTGCAGCTGAGAGGTGTGATATCCAGCTGAGGGAGACATCAAGCAGAGCTGGTGCATGTAAGTAGTGAACTAAAAATAGTAGTATGGTTATGGTGGCATGGGCGGTGACCCAGGCAGTATGAGATCAGGGGTTGGACAGGACTGTACTTGGGTAGCTAGCCTGAGCCACCAGCTACACTGCTATGGCCACACTACTATCTGTGCATGTATATATATCTACCTGAGCTGAGAATCACACCTCCCAGCTGCAGTGTAGATATATCCAAGGTCTGTTCTTATACAATAGACCAGTGGCTCTCAACTTTTTCAGACTACGATACCCCTTTCAGGAGTCTGATTTGTCTTGCGTACCCCCAAGTTTCACCGCACTTAAAAAGTGCTTGCTTACACAATCAGACATAAAAATTCAAGTGGCACAGCCCACCGTTACTGAAAAATTACGGAGTCATTTTTACCATGTCATTATGAAATAAATCAACTGGGATATAAATATTGTACGTACATTTCAGTGTATAGTATATAGAGCAGTCTAAAGCCATTGTCTGTATGAAATTTTAGTTGCACTGACTGTGCAATTGCCTGTTGTAAAACTAAGCAAATATCTAGATGAGTTACTGTATCCCCGGAAGACCTCTGCATACCCCCAGGGGTACATGTACCCCTTGTTGAGAACCACTGCTATAGACAACTGCATGGAGTGCCATGAAACTGCCTGAGCATAACTGGAAGCAGAGTTTGTCCCAAAGTGCAGAACTTGAAGAAATACAAGAAAAAGTTTCAGGAGGAGAGTAGGCAAATGGGCTTTACAGTGCAAGAATGACGCTCACACACCAGACCTCCCCTTGAGCCCCAAAGCCCCAGCCAACCAACAGGAAAAGAAATGACCCGAAAACAAACAAAAAAAAACCCAATCTGAAAACATTTAAAAGTAAATTAATAAAATTAAAACAAAATATTAAAATCCTACTCCCAAGCAGAGATTTTACTTCAAAAAGGGCTAGAAAGTCCATAAACTCTTCTGATCGCAATAATGAAGTCGCTAGTTCTCTGCGGAAGGCACTCCACTATTACAGTGATGGGCTGAAGTGAAGTGATCAATAGAAATAGCACCCGTGGAAATGTATCACCCCAACCTAGGCTCAAAGGCCATAATGCAGGGTGCCCTGAATTTGTGTGTGCCAAATGGAGGTTAGTTTTGAAAATCTCCCTCAAATATTTCGTAGCATTTCGTGATTTCCTAAGTTGCAAACCTTAGTGTGTCTATTGCCGTTTCTTCCACTTTCTTTCATAGCCACAATGAGCACATAGGTCAGTCACTACTGTAAATCTTCAGCTGGGCATGCAGGGAATCAAATGTGTGAGTTGGTTTAGCATAAACAGGATCCTGTGCATCAGGCCTCTAGGGCATTGTGCTGAAATTGTATCATCATGGGTTAGAGGATATTACAGCAGGCTGTCTGGAAACATGCAAATACATAAATTTCTAACAAACACTAGAACAGTTCACTCTTCCCCACATATGAAAAGTCAACAGGTCTGCTGAACAGAATCTCTCAGCTTATTCATCACGTCTCCTTGTGGACTGTGTTGTGGTGGCCACAAATGAAATCATTCTGCTTTGCTAGATGAAAAATGTTGTGTTTCTGAAAGCTTGTTTTATGCTTTGATAAGGCTAAAAGTGTCAATCCTCCTCCTGTCACAGGTCAAGTGGAGTGCAGAACACTACAGGCTTCCCCACATACCTTACCACCATGTATCTTGCCATTTTACTTGGGTTTGATCCTGCTCCTATTGAAGTCAATGGCAAAGCTCTCATTAATTTCACTGTGTGTGACCAGGCCCTTGGAGAGCCTACGTGTCAATAGGAAAAAAAAAAGTTCTCTTTGGTTTATTTCCACATTGGGCCTCTTTCTGAGAGAGCAAATACTGCCAGTTGGACCAAAACTGATTTGTGCTAGAAGCTCTAGTTCTTTGGGACTGAAGCCAATACTGCCAAACTCAGCACATGAAGAAAATGTTACTGTCACATCATCAGAATAAGTTCCAGTCCTTTTGGTGACGCTGGATTCAAACCAGGGTGATTCAGGTGAAAGGTCAGAGACTGAAAATTAAGTTGACAAAGAGCTCTATTCCTTCTCCCTTCTTTATTATGAAAGAAATCTAGACAGAACTATTAACTAGCTCCCTGCTCCTCACTTGGCCAGCCAGCCAAGTATGAGTCTGTCCCCACCCCCCTTGTGACAGACAATTTTAAATTCACATCCTCATGGTCTCTGTTCAACAGGTCTGAGTTAGACTGCTGCATCACAAAATGGGGAAGAGATGGCCAGCCCTCTGTGGAGATAGAGGTGGTTAGGGACTATTTAGAAAAGCTGGACGTGCACAAGTCCATGGGGCCGGACGAGTTGCATCCGAGAGTGCTGAAGGAATTGGCGGCTGTGATTGCAGAGCCATTGGCCATTATCTTTGAAAACTTGTGGCGAACCGGGGAAGTCCCGGATGACTGGAAAAAGGCTAATGTAGTGCCAATCTTTAAAAAAGGGAAAAAGGAGGATCCTGGGAACTACAGGCCAGTCAGCCTCACTTCAGTCCCTGGAAAAATCATGGAGCAGGTCCTCAAAGAATCAATCTTGAAGCACTTGCATGAGAGGAAAGTGATCAGGAACAGCCAGCATGGATTCACCAAGGGAAGGTCATGCCTGACTAATCTAATCGCCTTTTATGATGAGATTACTGGTTCTGTGGATGAAGGGAAAGCAGTGGATGTATTGTTTCTTGACTTTAGCAAAGCTTTTGACACGGTCTCCCACAGTATTCTTGTCAGCAAGTTAAGGAAGTATGGGCTGGATGAATGCACTACAAGGTGGGTAGAAAGCTGGCTAGATTGTCGGGCTCAACGGGTAGTGATCAATGGCTCCATATCTAGTTGGCAGCCGGTATCAAGTGGAGTACCCCAAGGGTCGGTCCTGGGGCCAGTTTTATTCAATATCTTCATAAATGATCTGGAGGATGGTGTGGATTGCACTCTCAGCAAATTTGCGGATGATACTAAACTGGGAGGAGTGGTAGATACGCTGGAGGGGAGGGATAGGATACAGAAGGACCTAGACAAATTGGAGGATTGGGCCAAAAGAAATCTGATGAGGTTCAATAAGGATAAGTGCAGGGTCCTGCACTTAGGACGGAAGAACCCAATGCACAGCTACAGACTAGGGACCGAATGGCTAGGCAGCAGTTCTGCGGAAAAGGACCTAGGGGTGATAGTGTACGAGAAGCTGGATATGAGTCAGCAGTGTGCCCTTGTTGCCAAGAAGGCCAATGGCATTTTGGGATGTATAAGTAGGGGCATAGCGAGCAGATCGAGGGACGTGATCGTTCCCCTCTATTCGACATTGGTGAGGCCTCATCTGGAGTACTGTGTCCAGTTTTGGGCCCCACACTACAAGAAGGATGTGGATAAATTGGAGAGAGTCCAGCGAAGGGCAACAAAAATGATTAGGGGTCTGGAACACATGAGTTATGAGGAGAGGCTGAGGGAGCTGGGATTGTTTAGCCTGCAGAAGAGAAGAATGAGGGGGGATTTGATAGCTGCTTTCAACCACCTGAAAGGGGGTTCCAAAGAGGATGGCTCTAGACTGTTCTCAATGGTAGCAGATGACAGAACGAGGAGTAATGGTCTCAAGTTGCAGTGGGGGAGGTTTAGATTGGATATTAGGAAAAACTTTTTCACTAAGAGGGTGGTGAAACCCTGGAATGCGTTACCTAGGGAGGTGGTAGAATCTCCTTCCTTAGAGGTTTTTAAGGTCAGGCTTGACAAAGCCCTGGCTGGGATGCTTTAACTGGGAATTGGTCCTGCTTTGAGCAGGGGGTTGGACTAGATGACCTTCTGGGGTCCCTTCCAACCCTGATATTCTATGATTCTATGATTCTATGATTTTCCACACAATAGATTAAAACTTGAAACTGAAAAACATCTTTAGCACGACTGTCACAATCATTTATTTAAAAAAAAAATGCTGACTGAGATCTCCATCTACAGCATATTCACCTCACTTGTCTGCAAAATGTAATTTAAATTACCATATTGCTTTAGGAGCATTTTGTAATCCTAGCTATACCAAAGGCATCTGGTTTCACAAGATAGGAATGGCAAATCTAGTAGGATTTCTGTTAACTGACAGTTAACTGCTGTCAAGTGAGATACACCTGAAAATGTTACCGTTAAGGCTACATATAGCCAAAAGAAAGTAGTCAGTGGTTCTACCACTCATGGTGTTTTGCCTCCTTTCCTTTACTGTTTGATTGAAGGATTATCACCATCTCTCCACTTCATTCTCCAGTTACGTGGCTTGTAAGATATTTAGGGCTTCAGTGGGTTATCTAAGTTAATGGACAAAGTCTTTCTATTGACCGCTGTGTATCAGGCCCTCATTTAAACCAGGAGTATGAGGTTCTCCTGCTCTTTGTTTTACTAGGAGACAGGGACACAGGCCCAGCTCCTCAAATGTATTTAGGTGCCACTGCCATTTTCAAAAACCTGTCACTCTGCTGCTGCCTAACCATGCAGGTGCCTAAGTCCTGCTAGGGACCCAAGTTTCTGCACTTGCGGCTCACCCTGACCCCACAGCTCTTAAGCTGTTTGGAATCCTAACTCAAACCAAAGCCCCAGAGGCCCTGAAGTGGGATTCTCAAACTAGGTGTGGGGATGCTTATCTCACCATTGGGGCCTGTCATAAATATAAAGGGAAGGGTAAACCCCTTTGAAATCCCTCGTGGCCAGGGGAAAGCTCCCCTCACCTGTAAAGGGTTAAGAAGCTAAAGGTAACCTCGCTGCACCTGACCAAAATGACCAATGAGGAGACAAGATACTTTCAAAAGCTGGGAGGAGGGAGAGAAACAAAGGGTCTGTGTGTCTGTCTATATTCTGTCTTTGCCGGGGATAGAACAGGAATGGAGTCTTAGAACTTTTAGTAAGTAATCTAGCTAGGTACGTGTTAGATTATGATTTCTTTAAAGGGCTGTGAAAAGAACTGTGCTGAATAGAATAACTATTTCTGTCTGTGTATCTTTTTTGTATCTTAAGGTTTTGCCTAGAGGGGGTTCTCTATGTTTTGAATCTAATTACCCTGTAAGGTATCTACCATCCTGATTTTTCAGGGGGGATTTCTTTATTTCTATTTACTTCTATTTTTATTAAAAGTCTTCTTGTAAGAAAACTGAATGCTTTTTCATTGTTCTCAGATCCAAGGGTTTGGGTCTGTGGTCACCTATGCAAATTGGTGAGGCTTTTTACCAAACCTTGTCCAGGAAGTGGGGTGCAAGGTTTTGGGAAGTATTTTGTGGGGAAAGACGTTTCCAAACAGCTCTTCCCCAGTAACCAGTATTAGTTTGGTGGTGGTAGCGGCCAATCCCAGGACAAAGGGTACCTTGGGGAAGTTTTGACCTAAGCTGGTAAAGATAAGCTTAGGAGGTTTTTCATGCAGGTCCCCACATCTGTACCCTAGAGTTCAGAGTGGGGGAGGAACCTTGACAGGGCCCAATCCTGTAGGTATGCTCTGAGTATGTCTCAGACCTGAGACCTATTAGTCCCTGCAGCAGAAGGGCTGGATGCAAGTCACCAGTAGATGGGGGTGCAGGGGTAGCACAGCAAACCCACAAGAGATATCTGGGGGCACAGGGAAACGTAGCATGGGAGAGAGAGGTATTGAACAGCAGCAGGAGAAAGAGTTTCAGCTATTAGGGCACAGACCACTTAAGTGGCTGACCTGGTTTAGGTGCCCAATTCCAGAAGAGGGTTTGAGGTGCCTCTCTCAGGCCTGTCTGCCGGGCACACTAGGTCAGCCACTTAGTGACAAAGCCTCTCTCTTCTCTCTGCCTCTCTCCTGGCTGGCTTCGCTGGCTCCCTGCTCAGCTTGTTGGCTTTGAGGATCCCTTTCTTAGGCTCCTAACTATCCCCATGAATTAGGGATCCTGATTGCCTAGCTCTGGGATGAGGATTGCACTAACTGGCAGGCCATCTAGGTGAAAAATATTGCAGTGCTGAGCAGAACAGCACCTAGGTACCTTGAGGATCTGGCCACTGTCTTTGTGACGAGATTAATTGAATGATACCACTCCATACTTAGCAGCGCCTGCCTTGCGTTTGTTATTACAAACTTATTTGCATAGCAGTGCGGTTATTCCTGCCTAATATTTTCCCCACTCTCCTGCTCATGCCATCTTCCAGGATACCCCTTATACTTTTTAGAACAGTCTCCTTTCTGTGCATCTACCTTTCCTTCAGCTCCCTCACAAACAATGTTCATTTTATGAAACATTTGAAAAATAACTACTGTAACACTGCAGTACAAACTTAAACTCCTAGTAGCACTAAGTGTAATATATACAGACACCATTTTTTTCTATATTAGAATCCATTCATTGCAGCAGAGTTTTGCTCCAGAACCTTTTTATTTTTTAAAAGTGGCTTCTAGTGCTTGTGAGGGTAGCCTTGAAAATATTAAGCAAAGTATACACCAGTGTTGTCTCCCTAAGTCTGCCTGCAGTGTGAAACAATAGTTTTGAATACAGCTGGAGGAAACTTCCAGAATTTCAAATTTTCAATCAATGTTTTGTCCAAAAACCTCTACTTTGACCCAAAAAAATAAAATAAAATCCAGAAGTGGACCCAAAGAATTTTTAATTTAAAATGTATTTTTCAACCAAGAGAGCTGGTTAAAATTTAAATAAAAATCAAAGCTCATGAAATGATTTTTTAAAAATAAAATAGAAAACAAAATTTTTTAAAAAAAAGTCACTGCAATATAGTCACTGATTTTTGAGCAGCTTTAGCTCAGAGAGCTGTGAACTACAGCATTCAACACACTGTCTCTACCGTGAATTTAAATAACAATGCTAACTTGAGTATTTCACTGCTGATCTGTTTAGCATTTAATGTATTTATCCCAAACATGTGAGAGGACGAGAATGTTCCCTGCGGTGCTTTCAAAACCTCCAGCTCCCCTTCTAGCAACTTCTAGAACATGGAGTCACAAGGAGCCATACTCACAACCAGAAACCCTCCCCTTATAGCCACAGCTGGGGAGAAGGTCATTCAGTGTGATGCCCCTTCCTGCAGGTGCTCACTCTGTCTCTTTCCCTCACAAGGCTCAAACCCTGTCTTCTAGACAGGTCACTGCAGTTTTCCCCTTCTGGGGATGGGGGTTTGTGTACCAAAGTCTTTCTGTACCAGCCATTCCACACAGGCTTCCAATTCACTGCATCTCCATAGTGTCACTTCTCCACTAGCTGTTAGGGGATCCCAGGCCCTCTCTTCTCCAAGTTCCAGCCGAGGGACCCCCATAACCAGCAGCTAAAGTCTGCACTATCCTCCCTTTGCAGCTGTTTCCCTAGACTGCTTCCTGTTCCTACGATCCCCAGCCACAGAGAGAGTGACTGCAGATCTCCTTCCTCCAGGCCCTGCCTGCTCTCAGCTATCTGTTTTTCACAAGCTCTGCCTGTTCCTACCCAGCTGAGCTTAATCCTTTAATTAGTTGCTCGCTGGCTCCTCCTCCAGGTGCAGCTTAAGTGGTTAATTGGCCCACTTAGCCACCTTTAACCGCTTCAGGGATGGGTGTGTGGTATCCCGTACAGCGGTTACGTGTTCTAGTTGAAAAAAAATCTGTGGCGCAATGAAAACTGGGGGGCATTGTAATATAACTGGAATGTGATATCAAAATAAATAACAATTGATAGGAACTACTTGTATTATTCCTTTTGCTGTTTAATTCAATAAACCCAAAGCCATCATAACATTTTCAGTTTGCTGCACTGAGGTGTAACAAAAACCAGGGGATATTGCTAAATTTACTGACCTTCCAAGCCATATACAATAATCTTCAGAAGTTCAATAGCTGGGCGTGCCAGCTGAGTCTCGGGACTTCTGCCCTGTGGCAAGGTACTGGGGCTCAGGGATTCTGTCCTGAGGGGAGCGGGGTCTCTGGGTCCCAAGCCCCAGTAGGCACACCCTGCGTCCTGGCAGGTACCTCCCCCGCGTAGGTAGGTCTGGTAGGTGGAGAATGGGGGGAAGGGGCTCCATGAGCTGCACTTTTAACTGTAAAAAAAGCCACATGCGGCTCAGGAGCCACTGTTTGGCCACCCCTGTTCTATAATTTAGATCCTTCCAGCTTGCCACAGAGCACATCGGAACATACGAATTGCCATGCTGGGTCAGACACAAGTTCCATCTAGTCCACTATCCTCTCTCTCTGTGTCCAGCACCAAATGCTTCAGAAGACCGTGCAAGAAACCCTACAGTAGGCAGTTGTGGGATAATTTGCCTTCTATGAATCTTAACATCTTATAGCTAGATTGGCTGAAGTCTTGAAGCATGAGTTTTAATAACCCTTCAAAAACCATTTTTAAGCCTACATTAAAATCAATTACTAATTTATTTAAATCTTTGTATGTACTGAAAAATCTCTTCATTAAGAGCCTCCTTCTGTTTGCTTGTTCAAAGAAATTATTTCCCTGATGATGGTAACAAAACCATTCCTGGCACAGAAATTATGATATCACAAGCACAGGTTTATGGTGTCATGAGACGAATTGCCTCTTTGCAAATATTTATCTTCAAGAAATAGTCCACCCCCACAAACACACAAAAGGCATATTGCATTAGTTGTGGATGATGAATGGTATACTACAGTACAGCATATATACAGATGGTGCTGGAATGTTTGTGTAGTCTAGGTGTCACTGAAGAACTTGGTTAGGTTTTGCTAGAGTTGTGCCTGTTTACACTAAGGGTGTATTTTTTTCCTTGACTGGATAAATTATGCACTGACTGTGAAAACAATACCAGTTCACATTGCCAGATGGTTACATGTCAATTCTAACTTTTACTACCAGCATTATATATTTTTAACTTTCAGGTTTTGGAGGCATACTATGCTGCATGTATAATCAAAATTGTATAACAATGCATATCCTGTAGAGGCTTTGTGATGGGCGAACCTCAAAAGGTTTGACAGTAGGAGTTTGATTTGGATAAATTTCCAGAATTCTGTATACTTCTCTAAAGTATCTGAACCTTCTGAGTGCAAATTTTGAACTGGAAATCTGATGAAAACAGGCTCGCTAGTGGGAATTTTTGTACTAAGATTCTACTTCCTGTCAGTACTATGAGAACAGCCTTGCTCATGCTATTTTGGTGCTCCCATTTCCAACCCTGGCCAGAACAAGAAAGTCCAGAAGTGCACTGAAATTAAAAACAACCTGACAAATCCCTAGATCAAGACTGTCAGTATGATGCATGCTGTGGTCACTCAGAACTTCATAGCAGCAGGGGGACAGAAATCAGATTTTCCTGCTCCAGAGCTACAGTCTTTTACCTAAGGAAAACCTCTGTTAGAGCACATATGCTCATTTCATTCTCCACTGAATTACACACACACAAATTAGTGTAATTTCATTGTCTTTAGTGAAGTCATAGGATTTATTGTCCTTTACATCACTTTTTGTATGAACACCCATCCCCACCCAGTTTAAAGGCATGGCCATTATATTCAGTAGCAATGGTAATCAGCACTGACTGTCAAACAATAATAACTTTTAAATGGCTTAAACCACTAGTTTATTGGACCACGCAAAGCAACTCTTCCTCCCTGACAATTGGCTAGCTGCATGCCATATTTGAAAGGTTAAAATTCAGCCACTTTTCATCTTCCCCCCAACAAATGGACTGAACACATTTTTAAAGCACATACATTGAATTTTTTATTCCATCTTAAATATAACTATATTACTACAATAGCTAGAACTGCTCAAATAATGAGGAAAATAGGTTTAAACATATTTGCAACTAGATGGCTTGATCTGAATTTGCTGCCACTCATGGGGTTGTTATTTCCAAATATTTGACCTGTCATTGGCATTCATGAATGTATTTGTGTTGTGTATATAGTGTGTTATTCATGACTGTTTACATTTGTTATTCTCCTGTGAAAATGTCAGTCACTCAGTTAGGGAGCAGAACCAGTACCAGGCTATTCACAATTTGTGATTTCTGGTTAGTTGTTGTGAACAGTTACCAATCTGTTTGCAAACCATCCACAGTGTAAAAATCACTAGCCCAAACTAGTCAGCAAATATGGATGAAAAACATATGCAATCTCAGAAAGGCTTTGTGAATTGATCACCAGAAAAAAAGGGGGGCCTAAATTCATAACATTTTTGGTTTGTTAATCACCATTTGAGCTGCTTTGACAATAACAATGGGGAATTTGTGTACCTGGGAGCCCAGGACTAACATTTGTAATCTACCTATCATTTTGAAAAGTATTTTTACGGTTAATTGTGGGGTAGGGGATTTTTTGCTAGCATCTAAGTTTCTAAATTGTCTTTTTCTTTAAAAATGATCTTGGTACATTTCAAAAGGTTAATTTCTACTTAAAGATTCATTCCTCTGCTTTAGGAAATGCATCATGCACCAAACTTCTAAACAGTCATAGAGCAAGCTGGAAATGCATCATGCACCAAACTTCTAAACAGTCATAGAGCAAGCTGGTACTGTACACAACAAGAAGTTTATTTGTACCAGACATTTGCAAATAAGTCATTGACACTTGTGCAACAACAATAGCAGCTCCAAAAATAACACAGAACTGCCAGCATAAACAAGTTTCCAATGAGATCCACCGTACGTTCATCTCCAACAGGGTCAGTCACAGCAGTGGTGCTGAGAGTAATAGCGAAGGGAACAGATGGAGTTCTGTAGCGCAGCAGCAGCCACCTCCTGCTTTCTTCTCTTCCTTCCTTTGCAGCTGCCTTTCAGCAGAAGGAGGTGGACTGGGAATCCAAGGTCACCAACAGGCTGTTGTCTATGCTAACGGCCCAAACGGAGTGTTTTTCTTAAAAGTTTTGACACATCCAAGACCTGTAGAAACACTGAGGTTTGAATAGGCCAGAAAGCCATGCCTGGTGCTGCTGGGGGGAAATGTCGACTTTACATTTTTAAAACGATTTTTTCCTAGTTTGTGCCTCCCACCCAGGAAATCGCTGTTTCCCTCTCTGGGCTTTATTTCCATCCCACTCCATTCGTATTGTATTGAAAGCCCTTAAGGGTAATCTGCAGGGATCTCACACAGCAGATTCTCTTCTGCCCATTCCCGGAGGGTGGAGGTGAGACTGGGGCTTTGCAACCAGAGCAGCTCCCTTTCTCCCCTGTCCTTAGGCCTTTGTGTAGGGAGTGTCAGCAGAGGAATCCATACCCCAAGCACCTGATAACCTCTGTCCTGTCCCTCCTCCCTTCAATCACTCCCTATGCCTCTCTCTCATCTCCTACTATGCTGCACTGAGCAGGTAAGCAGCCGGCTGGCAGAGCAGTGAGAGGGCACAAGGAGAATGAGAGGAAATATTCTGCTACTCAGCAACTGTGACAATGGCCAACAGAAAAGAGCAAAACTGTTGAGGAAAATTTTTTCCCTTCTCCCAACCTCATCTGCTGACTAGAGCTGGTGAAAAAAAAAATCAACGAAAAAATTTGATGGAAAATGTTTTGGTTTTTTTGCTGAAACAGAACTTTCCTTGGTAAATGTCTGTTTTCTGTACTTTTTTCCACACAGGTTTTTTAGGTTTTCAAGAAAAAAATCTTGAAAACCTGAAAAACAAAATTTTGCAGTTTTTGCAGGTGAGGTGAAGAGCAGGGAAGGCAGGATAGAAAGAGGATGGTAAGGGACATAAGAAACCAGGGTGAAATGTTGACCCATGTTTTAGGAGTCAGATGCCACATTTGGAGGGTCTGTGCTCCATATTGCAATATCAGAAGTTATGGGGATAAGTGCATAGAAATATTTTAATTGCTGTCATTTAAAATGTTTAAAATCCATAAATACCATAGGATGCAATACAATGCACTCAAGACAAAGGTGGGTGATGCAACAATTCATATACTATGTATGTAATATGATGTGATGTATGTTTCTATGCTGTTATGCCATTATGTGGTAAAAATGTATTCATTTTAGAGAAGTTAATGAGTATTTCTGAAAGGAGATTGCATCTCTGCAGCTATTTGGGGGCAATAACTAGAACACCCCAGTTGCTTAGCAACAGTTTCTTCAACTCTTGTTTCATGATGTTAGGCTTTTGAAATGTCATGGTGGAGCCAAATTCAGCCTTCAGTTTATTCCGGTAGCAACTCAATAAAGTCAGTTCTTTTTTCTTCTTCTTCTTTTTCTAAATGTTCACAACCCAATTTTGATTTCAGAACATTTATTTCTGATTCAAAATATTGACTGAACAGTTTCTATACAAACAAATTTTAGCCTATGAGCTCTTCGCATGCTGTTCACTTCAGCTATATGCTATTTATTATTTGTGGTATGTGATGGTTTTCTGTGGCCAGTGTTTCTGCTCCCTGATTGGATGATTGATGGCTTGTATTGAGCAAGCCAACTCCCACTTAAGTAATGGGGAGCAGCAGATGTTCACAGTCTTGAAAAGCAGGCCATGAATCTTTTTTCAATAAGAGTTTAACAAAGGGCATATACCAGACAATTAATAGCAAATAATAGATAGCAAATCCTTTTGGTTTTGTACGTACACCACTGTTCACAAGAGAACATTCCATTCTCCAAGAATTCATGTGAATGAAAACCCATTCACACAAATGGTTGCAAATAACAAATAAAAGGGATACAGACATAGTGGAACTGATCAGCTGTTCAAAACTGGAACAAACGTTCACAGACATGGCATTTGCAGTATTTGACCAGCTCTGCCTGAGAGCAGACTTTGACCCTTTATTAGCAATTTGTCAGTAGAAGTCTTTGATTTTGTCATATCTGTTGTTTCATTATGGTAGCATTTGACTGGTCTAAGATGTTGCCTATCTTTGTGACTACATTTCAGTTAACCAGCACTTACATGCTGTGATTAATATAAATATGCCATATTGTTTGAGTACAATCTCTGGCTATTTTCTATCTGTGTTCTCTTACCATTGGGTATCTGAACAGCTGTTCTATTTGATTTCCTAGACTCTGAATATTATATGCATGCAGATGGGGGTATTTTTATTTTAAAAGTAGTTATTCTTGAAAACCAATGGGGAAAATTCTCCTCTCAGTTGCATATACACAGTTCTCATTTAAGTCAGTGTTGCATAAATGACACTACAGATATCTGAGAGGAAATTGACTACAGGTTCCACCATATCATAGTGAACAGATACCATTAACTGAAAAGTATCTCTGCTTCCTGAATGAGCAGCTAAAATAAATGTTTTTTTGTTCTTTAGGCACATGTATTAAAGTAAATGGCAAAACTCCTATTGACTTCAACATCCAGCCTGTACAGTATACAGTGTTGCCAACTCTTGTGATTTTTATGGAAAGTTTCATAATATTTGGTAGGCTTTTTTTCTTGTGTTTTTTTAAAAACCCCTACAGTCAAGAGACTGCCTGAAAACCTCAGCTTTTAAAAAAAGTTTCTAGCCCTCTCAGTGCTGTAAAAAATATGAAAATATGAAACAAAAGCACCCTAAAAATCCAGAAGCCAGATGGCAACTCAAAAGAATCCCAATTTTTAAAAAATATCTAATGATTTTTAAGCCAATCTACTTATTTTGCAGCCTGACTCATGATGTCTTGGCAATACTAAGTATATCTTTCAATCCACCCCATTCAATAAAGACCTACACTTAAACAGCAGGCAAGGAATGTGGGTAAATATTTTTGGGAAAAAGGACATTTAATATATTTCATCTTATTATACATTATTTTTCTAAATTACAAAGTCATCAGGCAGCACATATATTCTGCTACAAAGCTTTTTGTAAGAAATATCTCTATAAGAAAATACATCTCATTAAACATTTCCTGTAAATAAATTACTCCAAATACTAAGTTTTGTGGCGAGAAGGGGAGGTTATGCAGAAGTCAGGACATAAGATGCAAATCACTGGGGAGGCCAATTCCGCAACCTCCTACTCACATTGAGTAGACACACTGAAGTGAGTGAGACTGCTCTTATATGTATGTGCTGTTATGGTGTACGGGTTTCAGAATTGACCTCTATATTTCAGTTGTTCTGCTGAAATGATTCACTTTACAGACCTTATTTCTGTTCTCAGTTGCACTGAAGAAACTCCATTGAAGTCACTGGAGTTGCAGTAATATAGCACTTGTGACAGTGAGATTGGAATCAGATCATCACTTTTTAAGGAATATGAGAGCCTATTTCTACAGACCATTCCCTTTATAACAATAAAAACTGGCTTGCATATGAAAAATATTATCCTATAAATCATTCTCTTTAATCCGGTATATACGTTGGAATTTAGATTCTTATCAGAGATACAGGAAGTGTAGTTCAGATCTGATTTCCAGTAAGAAAGTTTGAGTCAGAAGATGTATCTGAACCATTATTTGTACAAAAGGCACAGGTGCAGAAATGCAAGGGTGGGGAAAGGTGCCATAAAGGGCGGGGGGAGGGGTCAAAAGTTGGTCTTCACAATTAAAGTCAACTACTCTGCTGTACCCAAGCTGTTTGGAACTGATTAACCAAAGGGGAGAGCCATTGTCTTATAAAATGTGGAAACAGATATTTCAGTAAGTTAATTATATAATCAGATGTTTTTTAAAGAAATTCCGGTCTCTTTACTTACATTTACACAGATAACATTCTTTAAAATAAGTGAACAAAGTAAGAGGAGGTGCAAAGGCATTAAGAGAGAAGTCAGATGGTGGACATCCTTCGTTTTAGCCAGTTCACGAACAGGGTAGTTATGTTAACAGATTTCTTTAGCCATTATAGTCAATGTGAATCCACTGTTCACAACAATATCCAAACTGTTAGCATGCATTCAACCAGAACCTGTTCTCTTTTCAGTCTGAGCTGTTGTGTCAGATCTCATGATGATTCGCAGCATGTCATAGATGATAGCATCACATGTCACTGTCTGTTCTTTAGGAGAGGCGATGAGATGCTTGCAAAAGTCAACTTTTTAATTTTTTTGCTGATTGTGTAAGGTGAATCCAATCCATTTTAGCCTCTCCAAACCATAGAAGAACCAGATTTACACTAACAGCCGATTGTTACTGTTATAGTATAAAACTTTTAATTTATTAGCATGCAATCTAATTGTAGCAGATGCATGCAGCATCTCTTATAGTTAAGGTTGCAAAACAATTTCTGTTATCACCTTCCATATTCAGATGTTCATAACTTTTCCAAATATCATCTTTATGGAACTATCTATAATGCAGGCATGTTCTGAGAAGAAAACTATATTTAGTAGCTCAATGAGCAACTGAATGGGTATCATTCTGGATGCATCATGCACATATTTTGCTTTTTCTGCTCAGCCCATGTATGCTAGCAGTATACTGAGACGAATACAAGCTATTAATTATAGTAACTGAAGACGAACCGATTAAGGCATTTCAGTTTAAATATTTATAGAATTATATATATATATTTCAAACAAAAAACCCTGTTTAAATGCCTCTGATCAGAAGAGCTGCCACTGGTGTTTTGAAATCACTATGTGGTGAGATTTTGCCACTCCCACTGGGGCCTGCAAAATCCAGCGCTCTTGCCCTGCAGGAGTGCTTTCCTTTTTCAAGTGACAGCCCTGATTAACAAGGTGTGTGGACATTCACAGTAACTTTTATTCCCATCTCTAACAGCTGCGATTTATCACTAATATTTTAGTAGCCAATAATGTGTTGACAGAAAAAGTCTTCCTGTAAAGCACTGCTTTGTGTTGGAATATGCTGTATACAATTTATTTAACAGTCTATTACCATGGTGGAAACCTATCCCACGCCTAACACTGAACTCTTGAAAAGTCATGGGACCATGCAGCTTGATAAATGTCAATAATTTCCATTGTGCTTTTTTATAATAGCATTTTCCACAAACTGTCAAAATTATTTACACAAAGAAGTTGCATAATGGAAAAACTACCGCCGCCATCGCATTCACCTCCCGTTCAAAACAAATGCAGTTTGGGGTGATTTCTATTCCTACCACAGTCATTACTTTAACCATTCTGTGTTTATTTACAGTCCTCATTTCCGACCATGCTGCAATGCAAATACACAAATTCACAGTCTGTTCGTAACATTTTTCCAGTCCTCATTCAGATTTTTTGACATACATGAAGTCTTGATTTAGAAGAATAAGTGGCATCTTTCCATACTTTGCAAGACAGCCCTTTAGCACAGTCACATCGCTGGAAAATCTCCAAGCCGTGAGAGCCTTTCTTGCGCTGTTTTGTACACACCTCCCCCTGATGCAACACAGGTTTGCAAATTTTGGTCCAGAAATGGCGAGCACAGCAGTACCCCTCAATGCAGTCTGATGATCGTAAGCAGGGGTCTCCTTCATGCCCTAAGAAAAGCAACCAAAATATTTCAGTGCCTGAGACAGAGTGAAAGTATAGATTCAGAATGGTCTGGCTTGACGCTGACTAAGAAACAGAGGATATGATACTCATCGGCTGGTATATGAAGTGCATAAACACCAATGCGTGGCGGGAGTTAGATGCAAGGAGGATATCAATACAATCTACTGTAAGGCCTAATAAGGAGAAGTTCAACTAATGAAGTCTCATGGTCACAAAGGCATGTGTTACATATTGCATGACCATTACAAGATAAGTAAGGTGTGGCCTGAACAGATTGCACAACTGGAAAATACACTTTCACACCACATCTGACACATGGCTTACAGTAAAGGAACAAATGCTATTCCAAGCACAGAGGCTATGAGTGACACATACAAGCAAATTAGTATAACTGATTTGTGGTCTGTGAATTCCTGAGATATACAGATGATGACAATTCCAGACCTCCCAACATTTCATAGCAGATTACTGTAAGTCAGCCTGGTCTGCGTTGCTGTATCTTGTCTTTCTACAGCGAGGTGAATGAACTGGACTATATTGCAAAAGCAATCCTACCTTTTATGTGTGACAGCTTGGACTGTGGTCTCCCTAGATTCTGCCATCCCAAGTCCTTGCTAGAATAAAGACCGTTTTTTTTGTTGCGTGGTCCTTCCAGCGCAGGGATGTGTGGAGTAAGGATGCTTTCAGTTACTGGTATGCAAATACCTATGGGAATGAGATGTTAGAAATGGGAAGGCCTATTTGAAGGTTGTGGTAGAGGCTGAGAGGCAGTGTTGTCCAGTCAATAGGGAACTGAACTGAAATTCAGGAGGCCTGGGTTCTATTCACGGCTCTGCTAGTGACCTTGAGCAAATCACTGCATCTCTCTGTGCCTGTGTATTTCCCCTCCCACCACATGTCTGTCTTGTTTATTTGGATTCAAGGCACTTTGGAGCAGGGACTTCAAATCCTCTTATAACAGGAGCTTCAATCTCAGGTGGGGCATCAGCAATATAAACAATAACAAGAATAAGTTATAACTTCCAAGGCGTCATTTTAGTGGAGTAAGACCAGGATGAATTTGGTTCTTTACATTTATTGAAAAAGAATGGTTGTCCAATTTGCTATTGAATCAGTGAATTAATCCATATTTTAAGTAATCTGTCAGCCACCCATAGTTTAATCATGAAATACAGGTTTTGTTAAAAAAAACCTAAACACCTAAAAGAATGGGGGGGTCAGAGAGGTGGTTCACAGTACCTTAAATGAACAGAAATGTACTATGATGTTGCAGAAAATTCAATGAAAAGGGGGATTTAAAAAAATAGTAAACATTCCCCTGGTGTGTTTGACATTGTATTAGTGTGAAACACAACTGCACTGCATTAACACAAGAATCACGAATCTGACCAGTCACTGCATGACTACACTCTAAATGGTTAGTTATGCATCGAACTTCCTATTGCCACATGCAAATACAGTTTGAGCATGCAATCAAAATGACTGCATCCACAAATAAGGCATACAGTTGCCTACACAGTTTTGAAAATCATGTTTCTTACTAGCAGAGCAAAATCACAGAATCTCTTCTAATCATAAGGAAGAAAGAATATGACATACTTATACAATCCCTGTGCTATAAGTTTTTTGAGATGTTTCCTCTGAAGAAGGAATTGTGGTAACCCAAACAGAAATACTACTACACATGTCCTCTGCTTACATATATTCTCAATATATGCCATTAAACCAGTCACTGTCATATATAAAAGGAAAACAAGAAGAGTTGCTTAAGTACCATTGTTACAGCGGTTCCCAGGGCAGCACATGCCGTCTCTGTGGCAACGCTTCTTTTTCCTTCTGCAGATCATGCAGGCAGAAGTAGCTTGATGAGGACTATGGCAGTATCTCCCAACTTCACATTCTTTATCATTAGTGCAAGGGTATGCCTGGTCAAGAAAAAAGAAGGATTTAAAATAAAGTAGTAATGCACAATAATTCTTAATTCATATAGTTCACATCATATTAGCAAAACCAAAACAAGAAAAACAAAATGTGAGAGGTATGTTCAGAGGGAAGGGGGAAAGGGGGAAGAATTTATCAGATCCAAGAAGGGGCCACAAGGGGGTGAAATTAAGGTGTGCTTCTCTATGGCAATTTACAGTTGCCAGAGAGGTCATTCAGGGACTATGGCCAGCTTTCATAAGTTCGAGCAGCCCATAGGCTGCTCTAGCTGATGTTGGAGCTGTGGCAACTTAAGAATCAGGAAGCCATAACCAGATCCTTAATAGCCGTATTCCTTCTTATATCAAGCATATCTTGGTGCAAGAGAGAATCTGGCCTGTATTTTTTAACGCATTCCAAGTAATTAATACATAAAACCTCAGTAATCCAAAGTAAGGAATGAGCAGTTTTATCTTTGGTGGAGATCTACCTGGAAGTGAGTAAAACTCCCAAAGTGTCCTCTGCACTGGATCTTGTCTAAAAATGGGCTAAATACTTAGGTGGCATCTTTACTTTGAAAGGTTCCAAATTCATGTCAAGAACATGGATGAAGAGACCTTTCCCATTAGCCCATGATATTTACACTGAATACTCCCACATTGGTACAAATTCTTCTTTTGCATGCACACTGTTCCCACTGACACCTATCAGTGGGATCCTTTGAAAGCAAACAGTATCAACATCCTCCTAGCCTTACTGCCACTAAGGAAGGAACACATGGAACACTCCTGTATTCATCAAAACCACAATTCTCTTCCACTAAGACCTCCCTTTTTCATGTGCGAATAGCAGAAGATGGCCCTAAGGAGAGAGAAAAAGAGGCTTTGTCCTTCCAGATCAGACATAATGCTTCCATGAGATCCACATAAGGACCCCAGATCATTCCCGAAATCCTACCACTGGCTCCCAAGCAGCTGTAATTGTGCATCACTGCTGTATCTGACTAGTGCATATTAAATTATCCTTTCACTTACACAAGCAAATATATATTGTTATGTTATCTCACATTAATTAATTCAAGACTTTCCACACACGTGCTTTAAAATTATATTCAGTGTTTTATTTAGTTTTCTATTTAACATTTTGGATTTGGGATGCTAACATGTCTCTCAGAACTAGTGCTGAGAGAAAAATTAGTTTCCCAACAACTGTCAAAAAATGTTGAGGAATTTTTTACATAATTGCCCCCCCAAAATTGTTACTGAAAACAGTCAAAATGATTAATGGAATTATTTGTTTACCACAGAGGGCCTTGTTGGGCTTGTGTAGCTGTTTTCATTGCTATTTTTAGCCATACTAGCTAGATTACAGCTAGCTCAGTTATGCCTACCTGAGCTGCAAATCACACCTTTGATTTCAGTGTAGACATTCCCAAAACCTGTTTCCCAACCAAAGAATCTTCTCCCTGCACAATATGCAGTATTTAAAAAAGCCATTTTCTCACATATGAACATGCAGTAATACAAATAAACACTTGGCTATTTTTGAAAATTTAAATTTACCAGTCTTCACTCAGTGGCATTTACTCCTTCTCCTTTGTAGTTGCCTCAGAAGCTGACACTGCTGCCTCATGGATAGTGGAGGGAGAGAAGGTGGTTTGGCTGACTGGAATTTGGTAATTTAAATGAGGAGGATGAATTTAATCAGGAGCGTCCTCATCCTACACCTTACCGTAGGGGTATCTACATCTGATTTACCTAAACCAACCTGCCTTGGCTTTCAAGTGCATAGGAATCTCAAGGAGCACAATCCCTCTCGGAGATCCCAGCATGCAGGAGAAGTATTTCCTGGCGCAAGTGCTAGAGGAGCCAACTAGGGGGGGTGCTTTTCTTGACCTGCTGCTCACAAACCGGGTAGAATTAGTGGGGGAAGCAAAAGTGGATGGGAATCTGGGAGGCAGTGACCATGAGTTGGTTGAGTTCAGGATCCTGACGCAGGGAAGAAAGGTAAGCAGCAGGATACGGACCCTGGACTTCAGGAAAGCAGACTTCGACTCCCTCAGGGAACGGATGGCCAGGATCCCCTGGGGGACTAACTTGAAGGGGAAAGGAGTCCAGGAGAGCTGGCTGTATTTCAAGGAATCCCTGTTGAGGTTACAGGGACAAACCATCCCGATGAGTCGAAAGAATAGTAAATATGGCAGGCGACCAACTTGGCTTAATGGTGAAATCCTAGCGGATCTTAAACATAAAAAAGAAGCTTACAAGAAGTGGAAGGTTGGACATATGACCAGGGAAGAGTATAAAAATATTGCTCGGGCATGTAGGAATGTTATCAGGAGGGCCAAATCGCACCTGGAGCTGCAGCTAGCCAGAGATGTCAAGAGTAACAAGAAGGGTTTCTTCAGGTATGTTGGCAACAAGAAGAAAGCCAAGGAATGTGTGGGCCCCTTACTGAATGAGGGAGGCAACCTAGTGACAGAGGATGTGGAAAAAGCTAATGTACTCAATGCTTTTTTTGCCTCTGTTTTCACTAACAAGGTCAGCTCCCAGACTGCTGCGCTGGGCATCACAAAATGCGGAAGAGATGGCCAGCCCTCTGTGGAGATAGAGGCGGTTAGGGACTATTTAGAAAAGCTGGACGTGCACAAGTCCATGGGGCCGGATGAGTTGCATCCGAGAGTGCTGAAGGAATTGGCGGCTGTGATTGCAGAGCCACTGGCCATTATCTTTGAAAACTCGTGGCGAACCGGGGAAGTCCCGGATGACTGGAAAAAGGCTAATGTAGTGCCAATCTTTAAAAAAGGGAAGAAGGAAGATCCTGGGAACTACAGGCCAGTCAGCCTCACCTCAGTCCCTGGAAAAATCATGGAGCAGGTCCTCAAAGAATCAATCCTGAAGCACTTGCATGAGAGGAAAGTGATCAGGAACAGCCAGCATGGATTCACCAAGGGAAGGTCATGCCTGACTAATCTAATCGCCTTTTATGATGAGATTACTGGTTCTGTGGATGAAGGGAAAGCAGTGGATGTATTGTTTCTTGACTTTAGCAAAGCTTTTGACACGGTCTCCCATAGTATTCTTGTCAGCAAGTTAAGGAAGTATGGGCTGGATGAATGCACTATAAGGTGGGTAGAAAGCTGGCTAAATTGTCGGGCTCAACGGGTAGTGATCAATGGCTCCATGTCTAGTTGGCAGCCGGTATCAAGTGGAGTGCCCCAAGGGTCGGTCCTGGGGCCGGTTTTATTCAATATCTTCATAAATGATCTGGAGGATGGTGTGGATTGCACTCTCAGCAAATTTGCGGATGATACTAAACTGGGAGGAGTGGTAGATACGCTGGAGGGGAGGGATAGGATACAGAAGGACCTAGACCAATTGGAAGATTGGGCCAAAAGGAATCTGATGAGGTTCAATAAGGATAAGTGCAGGGTCCTGCACTTAGGACGGAAGAACCCAATGCACAGCTACAGACTAGGGACCGAATGGCTAGGCAGCAGTTCTGCAGAAAAGGACCTAGGGGTGACAGTGGACGAGAAGCTGGATATGAGTCAGCAGTGTGCCCTTGTTGCCAAGAAGGCCAATGGCATTTTGGGATGTATAAGTAGGGGCATAGCGAGCAGATCGAGGGACGTGATCGTTCCCCTCTATTCGACATTGGTGAGGCCTCATCTGGAGTACTGTGTCCAGTTTTGGGCCCCACACTTCAAGAAGGATGTGGATAAATTGGAGAGAGTCCAGCGAAGGGCAACAAAAATGATTAGGGGACTGGAACACATGAGTTATGAGGAGAGGCTGAGGGAGCTGGGATTGTTTAGCCTGCAGAAGAGAAGAATGAGGGGGGATTTGATAGCTGCTTTCAACTACCTGAAAGGGGGTTCCAAAGAGGATGGCTCTAGACTGTTCTCAATGGTAGCAGATGACAGAACGAGGAGTAATGGTCTCAAGTTGCAGTGGGGGAGGTTTAGATTGGATATTAGGAAAAACTTTTTCACTAAGAGGGTGGTGAAACACTGGAATGCGTTACCTAGGGAGGTGGTAGAATCTCCTTCCTTAGAGGTTTTTAAGGTCAGGCTTGACAAAGCCCTGGCTGGGATGATTTAACTGGGAATTGGTCCTGCTTTGAGCAGGGGGTTGGACTAGATGACCTTCTGGGGTCCCTTCCAACCCTGATATTCTATGATTCTATGATTCTAAGTATGCAGCCTATACTGCAATAAGCATATCTAGCTCTACAAGCTGGTGCAATGAGGGGGATGGAGCCATGGCCCCCTTCTTATCTCCACACACTTGTTTTTAAGGATATATGAGGAGAGCAATCTCTGGGCTTACTGGATATAATCCAATGCCTATTAAGTCATGGAAAACTCCAACTTGACCTCAGTGGATTCTGGATCATGCTTATTGAGCACTGGAACTGCAACTGTCCATTGCCTTTCCATGGGAATTGCAGAGGAAAGTAGAGGATTCCTTTGTGTCCACTTTCCTACTCAAGGACTAGGGGAAATCTCTCCTTTGGTGTTTACCCTCTTCAGTATTTGTAAACAATTATGCTCCCTTTAGTCATTGCTTAATCATGCTATAATTCCCCCATAAATCAGCCCCTCCGCCAGGCAATGTCATGATTTGGTTTGGCAAAACTTAATAAAGTCTAAGTACTTATCTGAAGTTATCCCAGCCCCTTTGATCTAGGAATTTGGCTAGAAAGCCCTTGTCACAAATATAAAGGGAAGGGTAAACACCTTTAAATCCCTCCTGGCCACAGGAAAAACCCTTTCACCTGTAAAGTGTTAAGAAGCCAGGATAACCTCGCTGGCACCTGACCAAAATGACCATTGAGGAGAAAAGATACTTTCAAAGCTGGAGAGGGAGAGAAACAAAGGCTCTCTCTGTCTGTGTGATGCTTTCGCTGGGAACAGAAAAGGAATGGAGTCTTAGAACTTAGTAAGTAATCTAACTAGATATGCATTAGATTCTGTTTTGTTTAAATGGCTGATAAAATAAGCGGTGCTGAATGCAATGTATATTCCTGTTTTTGTGTCTTTTTGTAACTTAAGATTTTGCCTAGAGGGATGCTCTATGTTTTGAATCTGATTACCCTGTAAGGTATTTACCATCCTGATTTTACAGAGGTGATTCTTTTACTTTTCTTCAATTAAAATTCTTCTTTTAAGAACCTGATTGCTTCTTCATTGTTCTTAAGATCCAAGGTTTTGGGACTTTGTTCGCCTATGCAAGTTGGTGAGGATTTTTATCAAACCTTCCCCAGGAAAGGGGGTGTAGGGTTTGGGAGGATTTTGGGGGGAAAGACGTTTCCAAATGGGCTTTTTCCCTGTTCTATATTTGTTAGACGCTTGATGGTGGCAGCAACAAAGTCCAAGGGCAAAAGGTAAAATAGTTTGTACCTTGGGGAAGTTTTAACCTAAGCTGGTAAAAATAAGCTTAGGGGGTTTTTCATGCAGGTCCCCACATCTGTACCCTAGAGTTCAGAGTGGGGAAGGAATCTTGACAGCCCTAAAGAACTAACTGGTTTTCTTGTGAGATTTCCAATTGGGTACTTCCTGATTTCAGTTAAGCAGGAAATGCCACTATGGCGTGCAAAGGTAATCCAAAGAGTAACTTTTTAATTAAAAAGTTAACCAAAACTTTTTGCGTCTAATTTTTTTTTAAAATATAACAGTGAGGGAAATGAACAGAGCATCAGCCTCAGCTTTCAGTTTCCTGGGTTCATAGAATCATAGAATATTAGGGTTGGAAGGGACCTCAGGAGGTCATCTAGTCCAACCCCCTGCTCAAAGCAGGACCAATCCCCAACTAAATCTTCCCAGCCAGGGCTTTATCAAGCCTGACCTTAAAAACCTCAAAAGAAGGAGATTCCACCACCTCCCTAGGTAACACAGTCCAGCACTTCACCACCCTCCTAGTGAAAAAGTTTTTCCTAATATCCGACGTAAAACTCCCCTACTGCAACTTGAGACCATTACTCCTTGTTCTGTCCTTTGCTACCACTGAGAACAGTCTAGATCCATCCTCTTTGGAACCCCCTTTCAGGTAGTTGAAAGCAGCTATCAATCCCCCCTCATTCTTCTCTTCTGCAGACTAAACAATCCTATTTCCCTCAGCCTCTTCTCATAAGTCATGTGTTCCAGTCTCCTAATCATTTCTGTTGCCCTCTGCTGGATGCTTTCCAATTTTTCCACATCCAGGTTCTGTTGGTTTGCTTCACTTCACAGCTTTATCCTTTTTTATGGGTAGAGTTTTGTCTTCATTGTAACAATCTGCCTGTAGATACTGGTTTTGAGAGAGCCAGCTGTTCACCAGTGATGTGTCAAACGAGTGGGAATAATTTAAAGCCTGAGATGGAATTTTTCACTGTGTTACGAAATGTACCATTATCAACAGTGGCTGAGCCAGTTTATAAATAAAGCTTTAAACCATCAAATTGTACAAATCATGGCAAATGTATTTTTTCACACAGTAAAAATTAGCACAGCTGCTCTACTATCCCGTGCTGAGTTCATTTGTTGTGGAAAATGTAAAGGCTGAAACTTATTCAAGTTGTGATCTTGACGGAGCTTGAGTATGGTTCACTACACTGACTGCTGGGATTAGGTAACCAAGTAACAGTTCAGGGGTAGATTGCCTGTACCTGTCCTTGCATGGGCATGCAGCGGGCAGACAGCCAGGATCCTTCCACACCACACAAGGACATGGGACGAGCACAGCTCCTGCATTTGGGGAACTGGAAGGACTGCTTCCCCCACGCATCCTTGGGGGTGTAAATTAATCCAAAAGGGTCAGGGAAGAGGCAGGGCCATAATTCACCCTTCAAGTCTTCCTTCTCCAATGAGGCCAGCAGAGAGAGGCCCGCTGCACAAAGAGCTCTTGAGACTCCTCAGCCATGGGGCAACATGTCGCTCTCAATGGCTCTAACTGTTTATCCACTAAGCACAGCTCTGATTATAAAGGAACCTCAATGAAACTGAAAGATAATATTTAGCACTCACTGCAGCTTCATTTAGATACACTCATTTCATGTCTTCAGCCCAAAATTAGACTTGGTCATTTCAATAAAACTATAGAATAATGCAGATTGGATCTATGACACGGAGTTGGAAGCTCAAATTGCATTATTAAATCTAATAAGAGATCCTTTGTTTTTACACGGTTTGCTGCTCCACCCCTGCCCCTAGTTTCAGTCTGCTGTGAGCCAATTCATAATAGATATTGCTGATTTTGGTGGCAAGAAAACACATTTCAAATACTTGTTAAATTACTGCTGGGGTAGAGGACTCTGCAACAAGATAGTTTGAATTTTGCTTTCCAAGGGGTGTCTCTGGAAAGTACATCTCTCAGTTTGTGTCATGGCATCAGGTGGATCAGTCCTCAAAGGCTATCCTGTTTCAGCCAAGTCATGGAGAGGTATGGATGTAAACTCTAAAAAGAGACCCCCCCCCCCCGAAACAGTGATTTTGTGCACTCCTAATGCCAAGGGCTGTGAATGAGTCATGGGAATATTCAGGGGAAATCACAAAGCAGCCATGGAATAAAACCTCAAAAGTGGATTATTTTTAGTTTTGAAAACATCAGCAGTATTGGCTGAAAGCATCAGGACATAGTTTGCGGCAAAACTAATCCTTATTTTTCCACTTTTTGTACAAGCTGTGACAGGGCAATGTCCCTCTTCTATCTTCTGCTCTGTGTACACAGACTCAGAGACCTTCAATTGTTAAACATGCCACCACCTTACTGATTCATACACCATAGGCATTTACAGTTTCAATTTTTCCTCAGTTCTCTGCCAAGGGAGAGGGAAAAGATCTCTCTCTACCCCAGAGATCCTTCCTAGCTCTGGTTCTACTAGCTTGCCTCTCTTCTTTGTGCTTCCTTATTGAGCCTTCTTATACCTCCTTCATTAATGGGGCAATTTGCTCACTAGTGCTCTCCCAGTCCATTCTAATCCACTAATTAGGCCTGGTCAGGTCCAGCCTGAGGGGAATTAATTGGTGTTCAAGTGACAAGAATGCTGACTTAGTTGTTAGTTCTCAACTCTCTGTCACTGCTCTTCCCTTCTTGCCTGCTGGCGCTGTCTTTTTCTTTCCTCAGGTCTTTCTCCCTTGCCTGAGGTGTTACTCTGCCGGAGTCTCTACTCACTCCCAGGATGGTCATCTGGGGTCCCTTTGTGGAATCCACCCATTCTTCATGAACAGAAATTTTATTTGATGGGCAGAGGTCACCCGCACAATTCTGCTTCTGCCCATAGGTCCTTGGATCATTGGGCAAACTATGGGATCAGCCTCTCTATTCTCAACCTCTTTACTTTGTGGTGGGGCATAGAGCCTACCTTCCTCCACCTGGTTGCTCAGGATCCCTGTTTCTCCCAACCCTCCAATTTATGTCTTGTCTCTTTCCTTCTGGTGTGTGTGTGGCAGGGGGGAGGACCTGATGACTTCTCGACCCTGGCTACCAGGCTTGAGGTATTTGTTTCTTCTGCCTCTATTTCCACATTTTTCTTATCCTTCCCCTGTTTCTCAGGAGACTCCACTTTCTTTCCCTTCCTGATGGCTTCTTATCCTAGGTACAGTGTTTACCAATCCATATCCTTCCAGTTTCAGTATTCCCCCCCATAGCTTTTATTTCCTCCAGCTTGGGTTACATTTTCCACTGCTTGGGCCCCCTGGTACCAGACCGCATCTCAAATTGCAACGGGCTCCAATCTGTGCCCAATGTCACAAGTTGATGCAATCTCTCTACTACCCTGGTTTGACCCCCTATAGAGGGTGAGCCATCTTTCCTGGGGAGGTCCACCTCTATGCATTCTTCTGTCAGTTTAACAGCCATGTCCAGTGTGGCAGGCTGATGTCATCTGACCCATACTTGTGTGTTCTTGGGGAGGCTCTGTAGAAACTGTTCAAGGATCAGAGTGTTCACAATCTCCCTCAGCCAATGGGTGGTCCAGTCCCGCAGTCTCTGGGCAAAAGCCCAGGGTTGGACTCCCACATCCATCTATTCTTCAGTGGGTTGGCCTACCCCATCCAAGATGGCCACCTTTACCAACTCAGTCTCTCACTTGCACATTTGTTAAAGCCACATAAGCCACCGGTGCCTTCCCAGTCAAATAGGGGACTAGACATTCGGCCCAGGTCTCCTTGTCCCAGCCCGCACCCACAGCTACCCTCTCAAAAGCTGCCTATGAATGCATGTGGATCATCCACAGGGCCTGTCTTATGTGTTCCCTGTGGCTGGTGACTGGTTCCCTGTCACAGGACTCACCATACTTAGGAGCAGCTGCTCCTTCATGTGCAATTGCTCCTTTATAAAGCCTTGCAGGCTCTTACATTGCTCTGCCAGTTGGGTGAGCAAAGACTGTCTTTTCAGATGGTGCGCCTATATGGTTAATTTGCCTACCCTGTGACCTGAACCTCTTCAGGACTGGTATGGGGTGAACACCCCATCACACAACCAATAAGAAATACCTTTAGAGGACATACTTTTTTCTGAACAGTTTTGCCCTGAACTGCCCCCTCTCTGCCCAACTCCTTCCTTACCGCTAAATGAATGTGAGTTCCTGTGTGTGAAGGAAGCTCAAACAAGAGGCAAATAAGCAGCCACTCTGCCCCTGTCAAGTTCAAGCTGCTGTCTTTCTAGGAATGAATGGAGCATTGCAGGTAGGACTACCGTGTGGCTACATGCTGCTCATAGAGTTAATCCAGCATATCATATGTGGAATTCCATTATATCACTATTTGCTGCTTCCTCTGAGGGCAGTAAGCAGATCCTCCACTTGAAGTTCCTTAAGAAAACTGTATGAAGCTAGCTGAAGTGGCCAGAGTGGGTTGAGAGTATTCTCATTGCTGTGGAATAACTATTGCTAACAGCAGTGCTTAATTTGTGCCAGGGCTGAGCCTTGGCACCTCTAGGCTTGGTAGTTCATTGCCCTGGCACCTCTAGGCTTGTATCAGTTATGAAAGTAAAAAAAATTGCTTGAGCCCCAGCAATTCTTTCATTTCAAATTAGGCACTGGCTAACAGGCTGGGCCACATGAGAAACGGGATACAGGTGGGAAATGGCCATTATGTACCACTTTCCTTAGTGTTCCCTATTGTCTGAGGCCACAAAATCTGTGGATGAGAGAGGAGCTTGTCACAACTCTTCATTGACAATGCAGCTTCTTCACTGTACTACCAGTTCTCAACGTCACATAAGCACAGTTGCTGGTGAACAATGCTAGAGTTGACGCTTCTGCTAAAGCTGAGCGGTGTGTGCAAGCAGACAAGGAATCAGCTCCTCCACTGTGGAAATCATGATTTGCTCTCAGATGTTTGCAAGAAGAAAATGAGGCTTATTCCACTGAGAAAATTATTGGCTGCGAATCATTTGTTCAGCTCTCATTTTCTTCCTTAATTTGAAAGTGAGAGAAAGAGAGAAGCCATGGGTTCAGTGAGAGGCTGGGTGTAGCCAGGAATTTCTCGAGCGCTAATCTTGGCTGCGGAATTGACCATTACTGCTCTCACTGAAGCGGAACACTCACTGACTTCAGTGGAAGCCAGATTGGGCCTTTGGTGAGTAGTCACAAGCTCAGCCACGTAGCCTCTCTTCCCCAGTTTGTAAAATGGTGTAACAACACTTACCCACCTCTCTGCAGTGTTGTCAGGATTAAGAGATGGGCCAGCAGAAGCAAGCCCCCTTCAGCCAAGGGGGCTGAGTGTGCTACGCCATGAAGTGGGGCACTTGCTCTCATTCTTTTCCTGCACCAATAACCCCCTTAACTTTTCAGCTTGCCCTCTCTGCAGCTGTTTATAATGCTGTGAAAATGGCAGTACAGCCAACACATACAGGGCCAGATTGTGTGTGTTGATGTGTCCCTGAGTGAGGGCAGATGCTGCCTCCAACCCATAACCCCACAAGCCTTGTGCCTCACAGACAACCATCTAAGTCACAGTTCCTCCCTGTTCCCCCACCCCATTGCTGGGCCAGAATATTGCAACCTCCCCTCCCCCAGCCCTCCACGCTAGCTCAGCTGTGTTGGACAGTGTGCTGAGGGGTGGAGCCAAAACTCTCCTTATTTCTCATCCTTCCCCACCTACTCTCTGCCCATCCATTCTGGGTGAAGGGACTGTAAGCGAGGCCACAACTCCATGTAGCCCATGTGGGAGAATAAGTGGGTTCTTATCCCCTCCCCATACCCTTACTCTCCTTCATGGGCACGTAGTAATTAGTTGCCAACTTGATCTGCTATCTAGGATTTCTTTTAAGATAACAAGAATAAAAAATAAAAAAACCCAACAACTGTGCACAACTTGCTGGCAGCTGTGAACATGATGCTCCTGTCTGCACTGTCTGATTCCATTCACAGCATTTTCTCACTCAGTTCTGGAGAAAGGTACCATATCAGCAAGCAAGCCAGTTTTGGGGGAAGTGAGCTAGCAGGATATAATTCGTCCCCATCTGCCTGTGCTTTCGGGGAGACGGTCTTCCTGTCAGACAATACGGTCATCAAACAATGCAGCATCTGTTTTCACCACACTAGTCCACTTGTATCTCCTTTTCCCTTCAGTTTTCTGCTTTCCCGGCTCCTTGCTATGGCATTAGTGTAGAAGGCACGCCCCAAAAGTCATTCAAGCAAACTGCCTGTGTAACCAAGCTTTTTTGATACCAAGCAAGTTGGATTGCCCCTATATATTCTCAAATCTTCCTCATGGACTGGTGCAAATTTTGACTCTGTTCCATCTCTAATATTGCAGGAAAGAATCCTAAAAGTCTAACCATCCCTGGTGTTTTTTTCCCCCTCTCCAACTACTGTTCTGTCATACTGATTTCAAGTGACACACCACAGCAACTCCATACCAGAGTATTCAGTAGTAGTAGAAGCAGCAACTGGCTCTTTCCTGGATTCAATCCTAATAAGAAATAAATAGCGAGTTACAAGGTTGGAGGGGCGAGTTGACGGTAACTGAATCCAAAACTGGCACATACCAGTAACTCACTGATTATGTGGACTGCAGGTTACCTCTCTCTCTCTCTGTTATCTGTGTGAATGTTTCTGTTAAAGTACAGCAATACTGCACTGTAAAATTAGCAGTTTTATTGTCCTTGAAGACATTTTCATTACAGATAATTATATATGAGTAAATGTACTTGAGTTTGAGGTTTTTCAAACTTCTCAAATTATTCTCTGGGTTCACAAAATTAGTTCCACGTCCTCAACCCATATTTCACCTGTAATGTAAACAATTAGGGTTAGATTTGGACCTTAGCAAGGGACTGTGAATAAATTGCAGTGACTCAAGAATAGCCTCAGCAGGCATTGTGTTTCAGAGACAGCCCTCTGAGGCACAATTTCCCCCCTGGCTTTCTCCTTGCCCCAGGGAATAGTAATTTACTTCTGTCTTATTCTGATAATGGCACCTCGTGTATTGGCTGATATGATGGGGGGTGGGGGGGTTGGAGCCAAGTGTCCACTAATTCCTCATCCCTCCTCACTCACCTGCTTCAGGGGAGAGCTATGCACTTTCTTAACTCTGTGCCCCAGACTCCAATGTTAAGGTAGCTCTCACACAGGTGTGATTGTTCATACCTCCTCACAGTCCCCCATGTGGATGTGCAGTCCAGTCACATTCTAATCTTCATTTTTCATGGTTAATTAAACACAAAAACACCTATGCTTTTTTGGCTAAAGGGAAGCCTGTGCTACCCAGGGTATCCGAGGTAGCATCTTTATAGTTATTCTTTCCCCCTTTTCTGCTCCTTTTTTCACTGCCTTTTCTAAGCAGAACATGTGCACAATAGCATTTGGCTTTGAGTTGAACTTTCAAGAGCACAAATTTGCCCATCGCTCAAGATAATCTTAACAAACTAACAAATTGCATGCTATGCATGGACAGAGCTGTATGCAGGTGTTGCACTAGGGCTTCAGCTCTGGAGACCAGGGTTAAAATCTTGATTAGGTCACAAGTGAAAATGAGTTTGGTGATCTCAGCTTAATCCCTAGTGGACATTTGTCCATATCACAAGACACCAGAGTATCTGATAAACTACAGTCATTTCCTGTTCTATGTACAGGGAAAAATCACATTCCTGCTGTGCTGTGAATGGAAATCACTGTAGTTGTTTAATTATCATTAGCATTAAATGGGACTTATATGAATGCATCTACTTCTGTGGGTGAATAACTTCCTGATAATGAGGTTCATGATTATAAATTAGAAAAAAAATTGCTCCAAATTGGGGAAAGGAGTTACATGAAACCTCTAGAACTTTTCAAAAAAAGTTTTGGGTTTCATGAAACTTATTGAGTTACATAAAACCTTCTTCCCCTTAATTTAAAGCATTTTTTAGCCCAGGGAAACTTAATTTTTAAAACCATGTATTTCTTACTAAATGAAAACCTGTGTTAAGCAGAAAATAAATATTCATGTTTGAGAGTAATTCTCAGCTTGTTTCTAGGACTACCAGGGGAATAAAATTTTAAAAATATGCAGCAGTCCAGACCTCATGCTTTGCCAGAGCCAAATAAAACTCGGACTGTAAAAGTTTTGAGCTCTCTTCGGAATCGAGAGTATGTAAGTATTCAGTGGATTCTGAATTTGCCAAACCAGGTTTTCCCAGTTCTTACTATAATGCTATGGGCAACACTGCATGTGAGTTGTAGTAGGAGCAGTGTGTAGCCAATGCCGTTTAGGTGGGCTATTGGAGACACTGTGTCTCAGGAGGCCTCAGGAACAAGAAGGGTTGGTGCATTTACATTACCAAGAATTGGGTGCAGTGTGCATCCGCCATGCATAGGGACAGCGATTGTGACCAGTCCCTGCTTCATTTTGGAAGAATGGGCTCCTAGTGCTTTCTCCCTTTGCACACCCGCTCATTTTCTGGCCCTAGGTTAGGTGTCATGTTTCAACTGGCTTGTTAGGGTTTCGATTACACACCTATCCAGAGGTGTGAGAGAATATAAGGACCCTCCCTACATTACTCTCTGGACCTTTGGGCTGGATGGATAAGGATAAGCAGACCACATACACATTTACTCTTTCCCTGGAGTAAGTGGACGAGGAGCGGATAGGAGGGGCAGGGAATGGATGGAACCTTGTTTTCACCCCTACACTACTGAGAGGCCAGTGCATCTGAGCCGGCATGCAGGCTAGGAAGTTAACAATTTTATGCTGGTACTATAGGCCAGTCCTAAAATACTATCGCTAGAGAGTAGGGAAGGAACTGTGGTTCCCAGTGGAATGCAGCTACTGGCCGGCACTTTGTATCCCGTGTATCCTTGTGACAAATTCTAGCTATTAGACTATAAATAAATAACTAGTCTCTTTTAGCTATTCTGCATATTTAACAATAATCTCTTGAGTTTATATATATGATACCTCCGGGGAAAAAAGGATGCTTTCTTAAAAGCTTCAGTGCTGCGTTGGTCTATCAGTAGCTAAATACATCCAGTGGGCTCCAGATCGAATCCAACCAAAGAGCACACACAACAAAAGCACTCTGTGGCATTCCTGGCTCCATCTTGCCTGGTGGACCCCAGCACTATATGGCAATGCCTCCCTTTCAAACTTTGGGTGTAAATTTTTTGGGTCCATGGCACCCTCCAAGCTCAGGGCCTGGATCTGTGAAACCCTGGATCCAGGCTTAATTTGTGTGCATCGATTTTGAATGCGGGTCCCTTATTGCACTTTAAAATTAATATGTTTGATGAGACAGGTTAAAAATGTTCCAAGATTGGGGAGCAGTCAGAGTGACCCAACCTTTACTGGCTTTAGCTCCCCCTGAGTGGCTCATATTGGTTGATGAACTACCAGCAGCAGCATTATAATGGAGGGCACCAAAGTAACATGAGATAATTTTTGAAAGCAGCCATACAGAACTAAATCAGTTGTGACTAAAAGCTTCTACCTCTTGATTTTAAGTCATCTTTGGAAGGCCTCACCAAAGTCTTCTTGAAAGATGAAGATGAATCCAACCCTTTCAACAGTCTGTTTGTCCTTTTATCTCTCCTTTCTTCTCACCCATTTCTGCTGGTTTTACTTTTCAATTTGGTCTCTAATTGGCTATTTATAATCTGTTCCAGAATAAGATCTTTCTGGCTTTTTGATCAGCACATTAACTGGTATGGCTGAACAGTGGGTTCCCAAAAATAATGTTCATACATGATCTATTAACGCTGGAAGTATGCATTTTTTTTATTTAAGAATACTATCCAGATGGAAATAGGTAGCAGAGTCTGTGGCACACAGAGCACCAAGAATTAAACTTCAGGTAGGTACTCACACATTATAGTAAGGAGTTTATTAATGTAGACAGGAACCCGGGAAGAAGTTAATGTTTCAACACATTACATATTGCTTCTCCATCCCATCCCCTATCACTCAATATTCTGATCCCTCTCTAGAATTAAGGATGAAAGTTTTTGGAAAATCATAGAATCATATGACTGGAAGGGACCTCAAGAGGTCATCTAGTTCAGAGTCCTACCATGAGTGCAGGGGAAAATATTATCTAAATCTTTACTCACAATGTAGAGAAGGTCAAAAATCAGGGGGGAAATGTTGAAAAAATTCCCCCTCTCTTTTTTCAAAGTCAAAATTGGAAATTTCTATGAAAAAATTTAAATTTGGAACATTTTTGACCAGCGGTTACTCCTGTGTCAGTGTCTATTTGAGGTGAATATACAACAGAGTGAAATCACTGCCATTTTATCTTTTAGATGGATTTCTGGAAGCTTGGTGTCATGGTACTGAACTATCTCATCTGTAATCTGTGACAGCATCTTCAGTCTGGGGGCATCCCCCTTGCAAATGATTAATGAGAGAGTGGTACTGGTGCCAGCCCTAAATAGATCCGGTCATTTCTTGCAATATTTAATTTACCCTGTCCAAACAGAATATCTCATAGTGGTAGAAATGGGCCCAAGTCACAAAGGTTGGATCCAGATCTGAACTTTCCTGAAGTAAGAGGGTATTTTGATCTGGGGTTTTGGTTTGATCCCATCTCTACATAATAGTCATCAGCAGTCATGACCAGGAGAAATTATAAATGCACCAAGAACATGGAAACAAGAGGCGGTTATAGCCTTTCCCTGTGGATTCAAACTGCTGCTCAAGAAATGCACCTACTTTGTACTAAGAAGTCCACAAAAACATAGAGAAAGCAATTAATTAATAGGGTGAAATCCTGGCTCCACTGAAGTCATTGGTAAACCTCCCACTGATTTAAATGAAGCCAGGATTTTACCTATAGAGAATACTGCACGTTTATAAAAAGATATGCAAGGTTCCACATATTCTGCAATTCCATGTCTGTGGACTTGACCATGGACGCCATCCCGTTCCTACAAATTGCTGCAGAATTATGCTACCGCATCTATAATTTCTTTTTTTTAAAATACGTTTCTAGCCCTCATGTTTACATGTTTCATACATGTTTCTTGAAAATGTGAACTCAGTGCCAAACTGAGACAGCCAGAAACAACAACACTGAAAGGCATGACCTGTGCTATTTATCTCAATTGGCTGTTAACTCTGAAACATAAAGATGTCAATATATGGAAGCATTGTTATTTACTTCCCTGCTGAACATTTTAGCAGGAACAGCTGACTAACATGCTTACATCACAATCCCAAAGTGCTTTCCCAGGTGTCAAAGGCCACAACTGTCATCACCCAAGGTTTCAAAATCCTTCACCTTCTCTGTTACATTCTACTTTACAGTGCAAAATCTATTATGTGAAATCTGTACTATTCTTCTGGCTAGAGAGTTGTCAGGGACTGAATCTCCGATATTAATCTCCAAAGCACAGATGTGTATCAAAAACTGAAAACACTGGACAGCAGGAATCAGTCTAATTTTAATATTAAAATAAATAACATAGGGCACTTACACAGATTGTATTAATCATTTTCATTTTTATGATTATTAAAATACCAATTTTTATACTTCAAGCAAGATATCAAAGAATTAGCAGTTTGTTGCACAATCATTGCAGAATTCAGGATCTAGACATAGATGGGGACTTCAATATATGTTAAAACAGATTCCACTTCTGCAGTCCTTACAAGTGACTCAGTGTTGGTCATCACGAGTAAGGGTTGCAGAATGGAACTCAAAATTAAGTCACTGACTGCAACTCTGGGCTTTCATTTTTATTACTACAGTGTGAAGTATAATATTGGGGCCCAATGCAGCAATACTTAGGCATGGATAGTCCCACTGACTTCAAACAGGACTACCTGCATGAAGAAGGACTATATGTAGGTAAGAGTTGAAGGTAGAGGCCCTTGAAATGTCACATGATGGTATCACCTTGGTCTCTGGTTCATTCAGCACTAACATCAGTGAAGTCCATGTCACAGTACTACAACATTAAGGACAATAATCAATCTCTACCCGAAGCCAATTAAGACTAACGGGGCACTATACCAAAAACCCTGGACCCTTCACAGCAACAGAAAAACCACGATGATGGTGTTGTATGACTAACCTGGAACTACCCGAACTATTCCAGCCTGTGGTAAACAATATAGCTCTTAATTTTTTCAACAATGTATAAACTTTTCATTTTTTTTCTTTTAAATTGTTCTTGTTTAGTTTTGTATAAACAAGAAAACAAAAATAATACAGCAAGGCAAAAATGTGAATAAAAACAGATGAACACTAACATATTTATATGGCATTTTGCAGACTTATTATAGACTCAGGCAAAGCTTGGACCTGATTCTGAGCTGCACCTCTCAGGATGAGCTCTGGCCATACCCTCTTCTCCCTCTGACAGGTCCCCTCCCACTTTCAGGCTTGTCCTAGCATCCCCCTACACTAGAGTCTAAAGGAAAAGGAATGGACAGTCCTACACTGCCAGACAGGGAGATCTCAATGCTCTCTGGCTTGTTTAATGCCATAGGAATGGTCAGAAGGGACCAGAATGCAAACCAGACCCAAAGTCTGTAACTCCAGAAAGAACCTTGCAAAATATATGTCAAGGGGAGAGAGAAACCATATGCATTTGGGAAGCCAAGCATGTGCTCTGTTCTAACCCAATGACACATTGTAAGGAGAGTGATCACTTTAGATAAGCTATTACCAGCAGGAGAGTGGGGTGGGGGGAGAGAAAACCTTTTGTAGTGGTAAACACCCATTTTTTCATGGTTTGTATGTATAAGAACATCTTCTGTATTTTCCACAGTATGCATCCAATGAAGTGAGCTGTAGCTCACAAAAGCTCATGCTCAAATAAATTGGTTAGTCTCTAAGGTGCCACAAGTACTCCTTTTCTTTTTGCGAATACAGACTAACACGGCTGTTACACTGTAACCCAATGACAGTTGGTGTGCAAATACATAGAAAGCTGCCCTTTTACATAACAGTGACATTACTGTACCTATACTATATGATGACTCACCCTTAACCTCAAGTTCTGCTAATCCTTCTCTCTATCCTTTTCCCTGACATATTTTACAATATTCATTTGATCCATTTTTACAACCCGTCTGAAAACAATATTCTTGATCTCTTTAGTTAAAAAAATCTCTTCTTTGTTTCTGGATGTCTTGGATGCTAATCCACATAAGTTAATTACAGTGTTTAATCCCCTATGCTTGGCAAAATATCAGCCTGTGAGCAGTTTCTCTGTGGCCTCTTTTGGCGTAAATATCATTGAAGATTTGTTGTTGTTTTTACGTACTACAGGTCACCCACATTTTATAGTGGGTGGCCTAGTCGTTATTCCCATTAGTATATTTTCTACCTCTGAAACTAAGCCAAATGCAGCAACCTGGTACTGACTTTTTTAGCCCATGTAAATCTTCTGTCATGAAACGTTTAATCCTCTCTAATACGAGTTAGATCCTACAAGAAGCAGGAACTCTGGTAATAGTGCACCCCCTCCTTGACAACTGCTATTCTGCAAGTATCAAATTCTCGACCACACCATATACGTTAGCAAACATTTAATGCAATTTTTTCCAAACTTGGGTGCCTTACTGTTGGCACCTGCGGCAAATCCATATTTAAACTCCTATTAATAACCATAAATAGTAATGATGATGATTATTTGTAGTATATAGCAGTGCCTAGTGCTAGGGGCTGCACACGCACAAAGTAAGAGACCATCTCTGCCCCGAACAGTTTAAAACAGAATAGACAAGGAAGGAGAAAGCAAGTATTATTAAATTGCTTACATTGTGTTAGGTAAGCCTGTTCAAAACCAGCTGTCAACCATGGCTCCGGGAGCACTACGCATGGCAAGCAAAGCTTGGATACTTGTTGCAATCATGGTTGTAGCATACCATAGAGTGGGGGTGTCATTTCTTGCATTTCACAATCCTGCTGGCCAAACCTGTGCTGTGGTCTATACACTATGTTCTAATAATGTGTTCGCTGTCCCCATACCATGCTGTAATTGTTAAAACTTGAATAGCTAGAAATCCTAATGTTGACAAGACTTTATATACGTAAATTAGATTGCTCTTAAAAATAAAATATTTTTTCCATACATGCAAAAAGGAAATATGTGTTTTACAATAAGCGTCCAATCCACCAAAGCACGTAAACATTTGAGTGCAATGGAACTATTTGCATGCTTAAAATTAAACATGAACTTATGTACTGGATCATAGCATAAATCTGTTCATAATCTTTTATTACAGTAAAAGTAATCTTTTATTACAGTAATAATAATCTTTGTAATAGTAATCTTTTATTACAGTATTACATTGTACTCTATAGTCTACCTTCTGGAGAGATGGACTATTTCCCTGTAATTACATTGTAAGGAGGCAAAGAAAGGGGACAGATGAAGACTGAAATGACATTAGCCTTTCAGTGAGGAGCAGTGAAGAAATGATAGATGCCTTTCCTCAGCTATGAGAATGATATTTCTCCATCTCAACCAGTTCTCTTTCTTACATGTGCCCATGAAATAGCCCAGGTGAATACAAAAACCACAGGATAATTTGCATTCAAACAAATGGAGTATTACAAAATGGATACAGTAAAACCTTTGAGTGAATCTAGCATAGTAAATGTCACACAGCGGGTACAGTGTGTGCTCCTGCAATCCTAAACTACCATATATAGCAACACAGTCCCAGCATCATACCTCCAAACCTGTGTGTGGAGGGGGTCCTCTGCTCATGGCTTTCTCCCCCCCGCCCCCTGCCCATATCGGAGGGTCAAGTAAATCAATGGACGTTAGGTGCCAAACTTTCTTAGGCATTTTTGAAAATCCAGTGCACCCCCATGGCTTTATGGGCCAGTCTCCTACCAGCCCTCCCATGTATCTTACTTTTGTTACAGGGGAGGCTTTTCTGATACAACTGAACATGACTTGAGTTGATTCATGGGAACCCTGGGGACACATTAATATTTCACCCTCAGTCATGACAGCACAAATTCAGACTGTAACCTACTTTGTGCTAATTCTGCATCCTATAAATATGCACATAAAGTCCAAAGGAAGCAGGAATATTCCCCCTTTGTGATGCCTCCATGAAAGAGAAGAGTCCCTACAAAATCGGACTTCCTAGTGCAGAAAGGTACTGCTGAGAATAGTGTCATAAATCCTTTTTCTCCACGTGGCATTTCTGATACCATATTCCATTACTAATTTTTATTATTGCAAAACATTTATATTGTATCATATGTTTACATGGTGCATTACAAACACTGATCTTCATCCTGCAAACCCTTACTCACGTCAGAGTAGCACTGAGGATGCCCAGGCTGCCTAGTTTGAAAATACCGGACAAAGTCCCCCAAGATGACATATTAGATATTAAACTGTGATACTATATTTGATATTGTTCTTCAGACCCAACAGAATTTAACAGCTCTATGTTATGTTAATTATTTTGCCAGATGGACACATGAATCTTGCATACTAATCTGTGTGAAATTTGATAGTATGAGCAGAAAAGCAAGGACCTGATTCCTCGCTGCCATTCACCTTGTATATTCGTTTGCAATTGTGCAAAGGGGATGCAAAACATTACCAGACCAGGATGGTAGCATGTGAATAGACCTAAATGACTACACAAGTTGCAAGGTAGTGGAGAGTCAGGTCCACATTTTCTAAAGGCATACATAGAGTAATACTTTACACCATGAGAATTCACATGGAAATCAGTGGGACTTTTTCACGGCATGGGATACTACAGTGTGAATAAGGGTAACAGAATCTGGCCCTAAATGAAATAACTTAATTTTATGTTTCTCCAGAAATCCTAAAAGTATTAATTGACATTATAGACTAGTAAATGCTGGCATAGGAAAGACAAAAAAAAAAGATAAAAACAAAGGCCTCAAAATCATTAACCTGAATATTATTTCCCCTGCTGGGTGTATTTTTAGGACCTAGTTAGGAAACCCTGTGAATAGTATTAAATATAGATATAGACGTAGATATATATAGTACTGCTGACTTTTGGCAGTATGACTGGCAGCACTATATCACACCAAGAACACTGACCTACTATGTAGAATAATGGGACTGAGGATATGGTGGTCTGGTAACAAAACAGAAATGACTGGATGCAGTTCTGTCTTCTTTCTGTCATTTATACAGACCTATGGTGAAATCCTGGCTCAGTTGAAAGTCAACGGGAGTTTTGCCATTGACTTCAGTGGTTCCAGGATTTCACTCCTGGTTTTCATGTTCTCTCGTAATACCTTGTCTGTATGTACACACACAAACCCCATGTGTTTTCTCTTTTTTCTCCTGTTACAATTTCAAATACTATGATTTTCTAACAGAGATGAGCCTGAACCACAATATTTAAGGACCTATCCGTTTATTTCAAATGCTCTCCCCACACACACACACACACACAGCTGTCTGTTACAGATTTACTGAGGAATGTGCAGTATTACCCTTATCAGTTATATCAGATGTAACTCAAGGAAGGCTTTTGAAAAGTTCTAAAGAAGAGCAACAAACAATTGTTTTAATGATAATCCATTAGACTTAAACTTTGTTCATAAGTCTTCCAAATCATTGTTTTTTTTTATCGTGCTTCATGAATAATAGTAAAGTTATTCACTACTTAATGACTGGGTAAATGCCAGGTTTCAGAGTAGCAGCTGTGTTAGTTTGTATCCACAAAAAGAAAAGGAGGACTTGTGGCACCTTAGAGACTAGCAAATTTATTTGAGCATAAGCCTTCGTGTAGCTCACGAAGACTTACGCTCAAATAAATTTGCTAGTCTCTAAGGTGCCACAAGTCCTCCTTTTCTTTTTGTGGATAAATGCCGAAACTCTGGGAAAATGGCTTATTTTAGATGTTATATCCAGCACTACTGTTATCCGTCCTGTTTGGAGAAAATTGATACAAATGAATGGAAATTTTGTGGCTGCCCAGCTGTCACAGGGTGGGTTCCCCCTCCCCGTGTGTTTCACTTTGCAAGCAGTCCTCACACACTCCCGTGTAGGTTCAATACAGTGTGCTTTATTTACAAGGTCTTCAACAAGTTTGTGTCCCCACAGCATAAAGCTTTCCCCAAGTTTTAACCTACTCGCTAGGCACAGGGTGAGAGGTGGGGAGAAATCTCACCCCTCTGAGCTCCTGGGCTTTTTTGCCCCTCCTTCTATACTCCCCCGCACCCTTCCACAGAGCAGTGAGTTGTCCTTAGGCTAATCCTACTCTATCAGGCCAACAAAGCATTTTCCCCAGCCAGAATCAGAACAAAAATATGAATTTATTTTGAAAATAAAAAGGCTAAAGGCAAGATATTGCAATCCCTTACTCATGTGAGTTGCTCTAACTGATGTAAAGAATCCCACTGGCTTCAATGGGAGTCTCAATGGATTTACCCTGTAAAGATCTTTCACATGAGCAAAGGCCTATAGCGTAGATTATGCTGCAACGTAAGAATGCCAGGAAATTATTAACCTTATTTACTGGTTGGAACAGTTCAGTTCTAAGGAGTTATTTCAGAACAGTAGATGACTCATGGAAAACACTGAACAACATTCTCTTTAGAAGCAGTTCTGTATACAGGAAAACTTGCTCCTAACAATTAATTTCTCTGAAATAACACATCCATTAATCTCTGCAAAAGGGCTGGGTCCTACTGCATACAGCAGGGGAAGCTACAGAGCTGTCATTCATAATCTGACACTATCAGAACAAGCCCATCTCTTCCATCCAAAATAAACCTTCCAGAGCTAAAAAAGCAGTCACTTCTGTAACTCAACTGGGTTTATAAACATTTAAGAACTGATATTTATAACTCTACAAATGTTTTTTAAAGTGTGATTGCATTCAGGAAAGTCACTGTCCGAACGGCACCTTCAGACTCACTGGAACTGCTCCACATGTATATTCAGCATAGATCTACCTTTATTTCAGACTGAAGTGTTCCTACTTTTCTCCTATTTAGTACTGTGGAGTAAACACAACTGAGAGTGAGATGGAGCAATTTTGGATCATGCATCATCCACTGAATCGTTAACTATATTCTGACCCCTGAATCTTTTTATTGTGGGGTATTTGTGGCCAACATTTTCAAAAAAGGGTGCTTAAGGTTAGCCTCCAAATCCATATTTAGGCACTATGACAGGAGTGGGCAAACTATGGCCTGCAGGGCGAATCTGGACCACCAGCAATTTTAAGCCAGCCCTCGAGGGGGGTTTGGGGCTTGCCCTGCTCCAGCACTCCAGGCAGGGAGCAGGGTCATGGACCGCTCCAGCTCCTATGTGTAGGGGCAGCCAGGGGGCTCTACTCTGCACACTGCCCCCGCCCAAGTGCCACCTCCGCAACTTCCATTGGCTGGAAACTGCGGCCAATGGGAGCTGCAGGCGTGGCGCCTACAGATGGGGCAGCGCGCAGAGCCACCTGGCTGTGGCTCTGCATAGGAGCTGGAGTAAGGACATGGCTGCTGCTTCTGGGAGCCAATTGAGGTAAGCTCCACCTGGAGCTTGCACCCCTGAGCCTCTCCCTGTGCCCCAACCCCCTGCCCCAGCCCTGATGCCCCTCCCGCCCTCCGAACCTCTCAGTCCCAGCCTGGAGCACCCTCCTACACCCCAAACTCCTCATTCCCAGCCCGCATCCCCAAGCCCACCTCCCCACCCTGCATCCTATTTCCCTGCCCCAGCCTGGAGCCCACTCTTGCACCCTGAACTCCTCATTTCTGGCCCCTGGAGCCAATACCCACAACCAGAGCCCTCACCCCCTCCCGCACCTCAACCCCAATTTTGTGGGTATTCATGGCCAGCCATACAATTTCTATTCCCAGATGTGGCCCTCGGGCCAAAAAGTTTGCCCACCCCTCCACTATGATCTATTCCAGTAAAGAATTTAGGCACATACTTAGCTTTAAGTATATGAATGAACCCACTGACTTCAATGGGACTATTCATGCACTTATGTGCTTTAATGGATCTGGACCCTAAATAGGAGATATTGGGAACTCAGCACTTTTGAAAATCAGGCCATAAATATGAGCCAGAAAAAACCTGGATGTTAATAACAGCACTCTAGTAGCAAGCTCCATACCTCAACAACTCACATACAAAACTACATGTTCGCCATGCTGGGGTTCTCTGTGGCATTCATATGGTCACCTTAATGAGGCACATCACTAACATACCATCCCCAATGCTTTACAAACCAGACAGGGGCTGATAAACATAAATAACCTCAGTCTCATCAAAGACATGGCCACTATTACAATTCAGCAGACTTTGTCTGTCTTTGTGTAGTTGAGTATTGGGAGTGATGGGGAAATGGTAATTTCATTTTAAAGAATTTATTAGGCAGACTATTATTTTCTTTTCATTTTCAATGCTCAGGATTTCAATACGTTTTAGGAAGTATCAATACTTTTTATTTTATTAGCGTTTTTTGGAACAGCTACTTTTTTGACAAACAGTAACAACAGAAGCTTCAGTGCTTGTCCCAGAGACAACTAATAAACAGCATTGCTCACAGACTGAGAGTATGGCAAGTGTGTTGTGGTATCTTACAGTAGAACCAATAAGCATCAGGAGCAGATTAATTGTTTCAGACAAAGATCCTACTTCTATGCAACCAGACCTAGTGATAACATACTGAGGGGAGGAAAAACAGGAAACACAATTAAGCCCAGATTCTGATACCTCTTGTATCATGTTTATTAAAGTCTTAATCCATCAGTAGTCCCATTGACCATAATGGGATTACTCGCTGAGTAAAGTGCTATTCAATGTGAGTGAGGCGCTCATAAGCGGGTCCTGAGTATATGACTCTAGACACCCCTACACACCCCTGCAGTGATTTTTGTACAAAATATGCCTTGTGAGGTATCATCTGAAAACTAACACCACACTGGTCAATATTATCATTGTAAAATATGTGTAAAAACACTGTATGTGAAATTATGGACACTCACTAATATTATGTTTTAAAGTCTGTGAGCTTGTCTACACTACTACTTATTTTGGTATAATATGACAGGTTTCAGAGTAGCAGCTGTGTTAGTCTGTATTTGCAAAAAGAAAAGGAGTACTTGTGGCACCTTAGGGACTAACAAATTTATTTGAGTATAAGCTTTCGTGAGCTACAGCTCACTTCATCGGATGCATTCAGTGGAAAATGCATCCGATGAAGTGAGCTGTAGCTCGTGAAAGCTTATGCTCAAATAAATTTGTTAGTCTCTAAGGTGCCACAAGTACTCCTTTTCTTTTTGGTATAATATACATCACTTGGGGTGCAAATAATCCACATCCTTGAGTGACGTAAATTACACTGACCCAAGCACAAGTATGGACAGCACTATGTCGGCAGGAGAGCTTCTCCCACTGACATAGCCACCACCTCTCACAGAGGTGGAGTAAATAAGTTGATGGGAGAGCTCTCTTCCATCGACTTAGAATGTCTTCACCAGACACATCACAGCGGTGCAGATGTAGCCTTCTAGTGTAGACTAGCCCTGTGACTAAAAGGTGTATAAACTGGGCATGTCAGGGGGAGTTGATAAAAGGTACCCTTCAGAAGAATGTATTCGAAGGTTCACTGAACCATAAAGATAGGCGAAGTGAACCCCTAAGTTACCCTTTACCTTAAGAAGACAAAGGAACCAAGCAATTTGATTTCTGTGAGCCAGGCTGGCCAGTAAAAAGCTGGAAAGAAGACTGTTGGTGATAGAAAAACCATCTTGAACAAAGACTACCTTGCTAGATTAAGTTCTAGACTTTTAGATGCATGTTTTCACTTTTTATTTGCTTGTTAACCATCGCTACCTTTATTTCTTTTACTTGGTATCACTTAATCCTCACTCTTTTGTTAATACACTTGTTTTGCTTTCATGATAACTTATCAGTGCTGGGTAAGTTAAGTAAAGTGTGGGCATCTAGTAAGCTAATATGTTACAATGTTATACTGTTTGTATATAGGCAGTGAACCTAATACTTTTTCTGGGAGGGTCCAATGATCGGGACTGGAAGGGGACTGGAAGGGTACGAAGGTCAGACTGCAAAGACTATCCAAGTTGGGATGAGGCAAAGCTTCATAGCCACCAGACACCCAGAGTTGCAGATGTTGATCGAAACCCTTACTGGCCTGCGTGAACCTCAAAACATCACAGAGTAATATAGTGATTTATTTTTCTGGGCATGCTCTTTGTGCCCATATCTGAAAATTGATCTCCTACAGATTGTGTGTGTATGTGCGGGGACGCTGAAAACAATACAGACTCTTACCATTGATATTAAAAATTTCTGACACCTTGTTGCTTACCATGGTTTTATACTAAAGTTTCATATAATCATGCTACGCTGTACTGGCATATTAGAAATAACAAATAATCCTGAAGAACAATACATATATCATAAGGGTATATTTGTTTCTAACTAGTATTATGATTCTATTAATATTTCTCTTTTAGCCTAAGAGCCCCAGGATGGAAGAGGGCTGCATTGTCTAGGCATTGTACAAACATGTATTTCAGTATTTTCCATTAAGTGCCTGAAGAGGTCACATCCATCTCTGATATAGAAGTCCATTGATTGCAGTGGATTTACACAGAGATGAACTGGGTCCAACCAAGGTCTTTCCAGGATATGTCAATGCATCAGACTGAAAATTCATTTATTCCAGCAGGGGATCTGTATGTACTGCACATCTGTATACACTGCACATAAGACTTGGTTTGATCTAACATGTTTAGTTAGGAAACTTTTCATTTTATTTGCTTCTCTCTTTTGAAAACAGCTTACTATATATATATATATTTCTTTTATGGTTCACCAAATTACATATGACCAAATGTACCTATTTAGTGAAAATGGGTTCCATTAGTATGTAATCTTATCCAAGCATTGTTTTCTTCTGAAGAAAAATAATGGAGAACAGGTGGGGATGCTTAGCATCAGGCTCCTGTTTCTAGAATTACAATCTGCTGGGAGCCACCAGCAATCTCTGAAAGCTGTCAAAAGTGCTCAAGAAAAAGTATGATCCAGAGCACACTCAATACATTAAAAAGCCTTTTTGAAAATTTAAGTAGGTGCGACAGGAGAAAACTAGCAAATGGTGTAGGGATTTTAAAGTGTCCCTGTAAAAGGTCATGATTTCCTTCTACGCCCCACAATAACTCAAGCTGTCCTCCATTTCCACAGAAGAAATTAGCCATTTTTTTCTTCAGATCTCTACCATATGCACTGTAATCTATACTGTTTTACTCTCCAAATATAGTAGCATTCACACCACTGGAAAATAGGATCTTTGATTTCTCCTGGAAGAATATTTCCCCACAGTTGTTTATCAAATTATTCTAGTGTCACAAAAGATGCTGTACAGATGACTACCTCCTTAAATTATTTTTAAAAACTGCATGTGATATTCTGCATAGATTTGGTCATTTGGATACAACAGGGATTGGCAACCTTTAGCATGCGGCCCATCTGGGAAATCCGCTGGCGGGCCGGGATAGTTTGTTTACCTGCAGCGTCCGCAGGTTCGGCCGATTGCAGCTCCCACTGGCCGCAGTTCGCTGTTCCAGGTCAATGGGGGCTGCGGGAAGTGGCAAGGGCTAAGGAATGTGCTGGCCACTGCTTCCCGCAGCCCACATCGGCCTGGAATGGCAAACCACGGCCAGTGGGAGCTGCGATCGGCCGAACCTGCGGATGCTCCAGATAAACAAATCGTCCCGGCCCACCAGTAGATTTCCCTGATGCGTCGCATGCCAAAGGTTGCCGATCCCTGGGTTACAACAACGTACTATGAATGACCATGAAAAAAAAAGATAAGTGCAGGCCTAGACACTTTTCTGTAACTGTTAGACTGTTGCCATCCTTGTCTTATTGAATAGGAAGATGATAGGGAAGGGGTATTGTAATTGAGGGCCACATTTTCAAACATGGGGCATTTGCACTCACAAATTTAGCAACAGGTTAGGCTGAGATGTGCAGTTGCGTTTTTATAAGCACATCCATTATATCCTGATTTCAAAATTTGGCTCCAAAGTTTGTTTGTGGGCGAATATACTTAAGGCAAATTTCAACAGACCTCCACCTCCAATTTTATTAAACTCGTCACTGAAGCTTGGTGGGTACTATTGATTACAATTGTGTGTCTATTTATCTACCTGTACAGCCTTATACAGAAAGGGTCTGATTCAAAGCCCATTGAAGTCAGTGGGCATCTTTCCATGTACAGCCTAAACTTATACTATCTGAGGACCTATGTTGCCCTAGGATAATTGATATTTTATTGAGTTTTTAAATGTAAAACAGCTTAGATGGGTTGAGGTTGTGACAGAGTAGTTCATTTTTTAATTTAAGCTGGGGAGCAAGAAGGGAAGTTAAAGTTATATATTTAGGGCCAGATTCTCTGCTGGTGGAAACTGGCAAAGTATCACTGACTTCAATAGAACTATGCCAGCTTACACCAGCCGAGTATCTTGCCCTAAGAGTGAAGTAGTATTTGTTTATAGTTATACAAGTACAAATCTCTATGTATTATATTACGAATTATTATTACTTCTGTTTTGGAGCCTAATGCAAAACCCGTTGAAGTCAACGGAAAGACTCCCACTGACTTCAATGGGCTTTGACTCAGACTCTCTCTGTGCCTTGGTAGTTAGTTCTGTCTAATATGTGCTCGTCTTGCTCCTCTGAAGTAGATAGCCTGCTGAGCTACAGGTACCGTAACAGGCATATTCTGTCTCAGCGTTGCCCCAAGATCTTCTTTTCCTGCTTCGGTTGTTCTTCAAAGGAGACTAAATGGCAGCATGACCTCTGACCCCTGAGGATACTGGTGTAAGTGGCACTTCATATGGAAACCTTTTGCTGCTGTCAAAGAAAACCCTGGGATGCCTCATAGCCTTGAAGATGCTACTTGGGGCCCAGCAGAAACTCCACTTTGGGCAAACAGTTCAGCACAAATCAAATGGAAGAGCCAGCAAAAGAGAAAAATAGTTGCTTAAGGGAGGTGTTTTGCTTCATTCTTGGATTTGAAAGAGGGATGATAAGAACAGGAGTTTTCAATTTAAAGGAAAACCTATTGCCTCATGAGTTGAAAAAGTAATTGCTAAAAAATTTTCAACCTGAGGAGCAACTGTTTTCTGCTACACAGACTTCAGTACTATTCAGTCTGCCTATCTGAAACTGTGGATTGCTGAGACAAGTGATTGTATAGATGTGTCAGATGCATACTCAGTAGATCTGCTCCCTGTGTCTGGAATCATATGGATTCTGGACTTTTCTGACTAAAATAAATGTTTTACTACTTTTTACTCCTGTTAGCTCAGCAGAGCCAATACAGCTGGATACAGATAGAGTGAACTGGATTCTCTTCCGACTTGTGCATCATCAACAGAATTGTTGACCAAATTCCAACTGTAGAATCTTTATTACTGGTGATGATGTGTGAGCCAAAATGAATGCAGCTTGACTTTCTGTTCCCAGGGTGAATGTGAAGCTCCAGCAGTTAGATTTAGCATCTCTTTATTTGTAAACTGAGCACATTTTATATGGAGTGACTGAAAGACAATAAACATGAAAACCCAGGATGCCATTTTTACAAAGTCCTATTCAGAATATAGTTGTATTATAATGCTAAAGTTCTAAATTCCCTTCCAAAGATATTTTGAAATACAATATTAAAAGTACAACATATTGGTAAGTGAAATATGTCTCAACAGGGAGCTCAGACAAATTTCTTAATCACCTTGTAAGCCAATTAAAATCAAACGATGTAGATCTACTTACATACTAGGATTACAGTTTTGTAAGCCAGATAAAATGTAAATTCTTTGGCTGAAATTATGGTGCATGTGTCATTATTAATACAAAAGAATTTAGACTGAAAAAAAGGTGAGTTACTGTAGTGGGAAAATTCTCCCCTCACGCCTACTCTTAAGTTATTTTCTCCCTCTTCATAAACATTGAATACTTTTCTAATCAGGAATTTATTTGTCTCCTCTTCTATCTATCATTCTGCAGTTTAAATGAACATTTGCTAACTCTATTTCAATATGTAATTCACCTCAATCTGAAGCATCAAGGCTTGGGTTCAGTTCTTAGGAATTTCACTAATTCCAAATGTATATTTGTTTGCTCATATTCAACCATTTTTCACTTACGTGGTATAAACTGAGAATTACGCTTTTGAAATCAGTAGACTCACACTGGAATGAAACTGGCATAAATCAGAAGGAATCAGATTCTTGGATTTTCAATAATGTAACTTTGTTTTTGGCGATTTAGATATATGGATACATAGCTTTAAAATAGATACGTGTGCTTGAATGTTCTTCCTGCACCGGGTTTACCATTGGTTTTTAATTGTTTATTATCCACTACATTTGGTTTTACAGTTATAAAAGAACACTCTACATTTCCTTCCTTTTCTCTAGACTGGATACTATGTCAGGAATAGTAATTAGTATAAAGAAGCTTGGATTCCTTTTAGAAGCAAATGCTTTTCAACTTGAAATTGCAAATGCTTTTCAAATTGAAATTGCAAATGCTTTTCAACTTGAAATTGCAAATGCTTTTCAAATTGAAAATTCAATTTACAAGAAATAAAATAGTGAATTCAGTGAAGCAAAAGTGATGTTAGAATAAAAGATACACAGGGAACAGAATGTCTGATTTCATGAAAATCTCATTGCGTGCTTAATTTTATGCACTTGGTCCATAATGACTTTTCCATCTTTCTTCAAAGCAAAGAAATCTTCAATTTCAAAACCATGTGTTGCCAAATAAATCTGTCCTGAATTATATCATTCTGAACTAGCTGGAAGACGCTATATTTTATATAATACCACAATTTTGATATACAAACAGATTGCTTAATTTTTTCAGGACTGGGTTGCTGCATGTTCAGAACACTCAGTATCACTTTGTGACAATGCTGCTTGCAGACCTAGAGTGCTGCTCCTGCGTTTGACACAGTTGCTCACCCTTCCCAGTATGCAAAATCTGGATCCAATTTTCAAATGAAAGATCCCTTTGCTGAACATTTATTTTACTGTGGAATGACTTTACCAATCTTTGGTGTATAGATTCTTTTCAACCTTGGAGGTTATTTATTTAGGTTTTTATTCTCTTCAAAAAGTTGATGGAAAATCTTTGTCTGCTAGAGGAGTAATCACATGCTTCTGATTTAAAGGTTAAGTGACTTATACTGCCAAAAAAGCAACTGGTCAGCAAATATGTGTGTCTTTATGGATGTTAAGGCAAGAATGAGGGTAAAATTTTCTAAAATGACTTGTAAGCCTAACTTCCATTCTGAAAAGGCAGTTAGGCACTTAGAAACCCAAGTCTAATTGAAAGTCAGTGTGATTTAGACTCCTACGTGCCTACCTCACTTTTGAAAACGGGACTTGGGTGCTTTTGAAAACGTTAGCTGGAGTTCCTTGCTCAGGCGTGGTACTCTAGTGAAGGGCTATGTAGAGGTTGTAACTAGATTTACTTCTCAGAAAGCAATACAAGTCCCACATAGTTTCTCAACTCTCTCCAGTTCATTCCAATGCATCCTGTGACAGAGGAATCCTGAATTTGATTCCAAGTCCTGGGGTGACAGAGGTTTGAAATCTGTGGAGTCAAAATATCCACTCAGGCCCTAGTGGAAAAGAAGAGCCTTGTGTCACGGAACAGCAGTCTGTCCTGGTGCTGTATTGTCAATGGGATGCAAAGGATATCTTGCTTAGTGAGGCAGTGGTAACACACGGGGAGAGTGTTAATGTGAGGAAACGGGGTTAAAGTGGAAAAATCCTCAAGGGTTATACAACATGCACATCTCTGTAGACAAGGAAAAAATTAACAAACTCCTTGTTTGCCTATTAAATCACGTCATGCTTTTTTAAAAGGAACAATAGCAGTAGCAATGAATTAAACTATCCCCTAATACTTAAAATATAAGTTAATTGAAATCAGCATCAACAGCTGCCTTATAATGGCACTTTTTTTTAAAAAAATGGTGTTTTTGTATAAGGGACAGAACTGCCCTCCATACAATAAAATTATAACAGTGTGGTAGCATAGCACTATAATAATATAAAAGTTGAGACTAGCTTACTGTTTAAATCCACATACTTATTCAGATTGTCTTGAAAATTGCTGTACTTTCTGGGGCCCATGGTAGGGTTAGGGTCCAAATTTGAGGTCTGAGCAGAGGGTTCCTGAGACATAGCCCCCATCTAAAAATATCATGTGATATGAAAATTTTATGGTTCTTATCATGTGTTTTGCACACACTTAGGGCTCAAACTATTGCTCTGATCCTCCTCAAATTGATGCTCACCCGCTTCGGATTGATCACAGCTATTGCATGGACATTTCAAAAATTATTCAGGATACATGCTGGATTCTCTATTGTGGCTTGAGCCAAACTGACAAGATGGAGAATGTTAATTGTGCATGTACAGCAGGACTAGGGAATTGATTAGAAAGTAAATACAAAGTGATACTCTTTCTACAATATTTTTAATCCATAATATACCACATAGTTAACAGAGAAGAATGATATTCTTCCTACAGAATTCTATAGGGTGATTTACAAGGCTATAGGTAGTAGATGAGGGCAAAAGTTTTCCATCAAAACATTTTGTTGATGAAAATGGCTTTGAATCACAATAAATTTGTGTGGAAAATTTTCATTTTGGTTGAATTTTTCTGGTCTGAAAACTGAAATTTGCAGTAAAATTTTTCAGTTACAACTTTTTGTTTTTGGTTAAACTACGGGGGTTTTGGTATTTGAAAACTAAATCTTTGTTTTAAAATGGTGGTGGTGGTGGTGTTCGGGGGGGAGAGGTTTGACAAAAATGGGTTCAAAAATTGAAATTATATTTGGTTTTGTTTTCCCATAGAAAAATCCAAAAATATAAGTCGATCATTTAGGAAAAATCGCACTGTTAAAAAAATGCATACAAATAATTTTCAAACAGCTCATTTTCTGTATATTTTTTCACTTGAATCCTCTCTGATTCTACTCCAGTCTTTTCCTATATCTCTCCAGTTTGATCTTCTCTTTTATTATCCTCCTAATATTTATTTCATAGCCAAAAAAGAAAAAAAAAATCCCATAATTGTCATGCAGAAAAAAATTGCAGCCATAATACACTAGCTGTCTGGAGATGTAAAATCACTATTATATAGTAGCATATCTCCTTATGTCTAGAACTGAGAGGAAAGATGGTCTTGTGGTTAAAACACTGGACTACAACTCAAGAAATGTGGTTTATCTGCTGGGTCTGTAACCAATTTCCTGTGTAACCTCAGGTAAGTCACTTAGTATTTCTGTGCCTCAGTTCCCCATGGGTAAAATGATGACAATACTTCCTTTCTCTCACTCTTTGTCTGTCTAGTTTATTTGGGCCTTATCCAGAGCCCACTGAAATCAATGGAAGGAGTCTCAAATTCTTCAATGGGCTTTGGAATGTAAACTCTTCATGGCACAATAGGGCCCCAACCTAAGTGGAGGCCTCTAGGCACTACCGTGAGAACAAGAAGATTGCTTACAATATTATAATATATATATAATACACATGGAAATAGCAAGGTATAGTATAATATGTATAGTGTTACAGTACATGCAATCTTACTGGGTGATAATTGTTTGCGTTGCTGAAGAACATCAGGTAAGGATAACATAACCAATTACTGGAATTAATATAGTAAAATCTATCTTAACAGCTCACCTAAGAGACCAGCAAACATTAAATGCCTAGTCAAGTGGTCTTTAGTTAAAGTGCTACTTTTAAAGTGATCACTTAAAACAGGCCCTTGGTGCAAGTTTCACTGTATTAGATATAACTAAAGGAGACCCTTTTTAGAAATTTATTTGTTTTTCAAATGTGGCTATTTCCTTTGCTCACCAGTTGGAATTGTGTTTACTTTCTTCATGTGCACCCCACGCAAACTGCCATATTGAGGTATTCAAGCCAATCTCTGATCCACACAAAATCCTGAAAATTCAAACCAACTCCATCATTTTAATTTGCTAACTAGTGCAAAGAGGGAAAAGGGTTTGACATAGGATAATGGATTTAATGGGCCTGTCACTGGTGCTATTTTTCTTGAATGCCTCACCTCCTGACTGCGATTCCGTGGCCTTGGTCAGTGAAAATAGCCAGCAGACTAATTTTGTAATTTATTTGGCAACAACTGTGACTTTTTAAAAAAATACTGGGCCATATTCATCCCTTGTGTAACACCACTGAAGACAGTGGAGTTACACGAGGATAGGTTTAGGCCACTGTTCTTATTTGGAACTGTACATTTATAGATCTATAGATTTAAAAATCCATTGAGAGCACAAGCAAGAAATCCCTTCAAAAATGAGAAATGACCCACACAGCTAATTGGACTGGATGAAGGCTAAATGGAGCCTGAATCCATAAGAATTCTGGTTCCCACCCCAGACAGACGTCTCTTCTAAGCTACCCCCATATCTCTGAGATGGATTTTTGTCTTCCTCCCACTTCTGAGTCCTTGATCTGTCTCCCAGGCAGCCCGGCCTGCAGTTGGCCAGCAACAATCAGCTGTGGGCTGAGCTACTGCGGGCTACTGACTCTCACTCATAGTTCCATCTGCACCATTTTGGGCTGGGCTGCACAGTCAGATAAGATCCAGCTTTGATATGCCCCTGCAGCTAACAGTGTCCCATCTTACTGTGGAGATAATGTGATGTCCTTAGTATTTTACAGTTAGAACTCTCACGCCCCCAAGCCATTCTGTAGCTCAGTTTAGTATAACTCATCACAAGAAAAGAACTTAGTAAATGTTGCTTCTGAGGCTCTCATGGTGAGTGCTGATGTATGGCTGAGATTTTGAACACAGGTGCCTGAAGTTAGGCTTTGTTTACACTAGTACTTTTGTCGGTAAAACTTTTGACGATCGGGGGGCTGAAAAAAACCACCCCCTGACAGACATAAAAGTTTCACCAACAAAAACACCAGTGTGGACAGTGGTATGTTGGCGGAAGATGCTCTCCCACCAACACAGCTACCGCCACTTGTTGGCGGTGGTGGTTTAATTATGCCGGCAGTAGGAGAGGTCTCTTGCATCACCATAGAGCGGCTACATGGGAGACCTTACAGCAGCGCAGCAGCAGCGGTACAGCCGTGCCACTGCAAGATCTCCACTGTAGTGTAGACATAGCCTTAGGCTCCTAAGTCCTTAGCTAGGCACCTAAAAAAACACTGAAGTCACTGGAAGCTGCAGGGAGCTCATTTTGAAAATCAGGCCACTTATTTAGTTGCCCCAATATGGACTTATGAACCTAAATTTAGGCACCCATTTTGTTAAATCTTAGTCTGTGTCTATATGGTATGGCATGCCAGTGAAAAGGAAGGCTCGGGGGGGGCAGGGAGAGAAGAGGGAGTTAAGCTATGGTCATCAATACATTTAATGAAAAAGCAGCAGAAAACACACACATCATTTGTCAGTGTTTCAGCACATGGTAAAAGTAGGGCTGCTAGGAGCCATTCACTAGACAGTCCAGTTCTGGAGACAAGCTCCTTTAAATCTATGCCATAGAGAAGACTGTATATATGTTTCTGTCACTTTTTATCAAGAATCATGGATTATTCTGAGAGCCTTCTAATAATCACCAGGTAAATCACCAAGTCACAGAGTGTTCGACGTGCTCTGGAGCAGAGCCCCAACAAATGGCTGGTTGGTCTGCTAAGCCAGCTGGCATGCTCTTCACTGTGCTGTGGGGGCGGGGAACCCAGAGCTTAATGTCTTCAAAGCAAGCCAGATGGGGTGACAGACATCATGGATTTTGATCAAACAACCTAGAAGTCATGGGTTTTGTCACATTTGTCAGAGCCTGTGACAAAAATACAGCCAGGCTCATTAGAGGATTACTTTCAAATCAGTTTTCCCATTACACTTGCACCCAGTTTAAACTGCTCCATCAGGCTCCCTTTGACTCATTGTCTTCATCATTTTTCACAGCTGGTTTATTTTGGAAGCAGTTGGAAGCAGTGTACGGAAGCAACAGCAGTCAACTTGGGAGAAGCACTGGTACAGTTTGGACTTCTCAATGAAGTATTTCTGCAATCTAAGGGCTGAGAAACTGCCATGGGGCTGAGAAACGGCTGCTGGGAGGTAGAAGACGGGGGGCAGAAGATTATTTTTTGTTTTGCTTTTAATATTTTAAACATATGTATTCATCATGGCTCCAAACAGGGTGGGAGTTTACAGCTGGAAGGGTAAGGCAAAGGGGGGGAAATATTTTTATTATTAAATATATTTATTAAGTAACGTGTAACAGGAAACTGCAGCTGGGAGAGGGTGCAAAGGGAACACAATATTTTTCAGATCACATGCAATCTCTTGCCTGCACACAGTGTTGGAAGGGGACTTACCTGAGTCAACATCAAAATGGGCAAAGACCTCATTTAAAATACAAAGTAACTTTTATTAGGTTCCCTCAGTCCCTCATCTAGTAAATTTAATATGAGTCTGGAAGAAAGCCCCCTTGAGTTCTATTCCTGACTCTGATACTGAATTGCTATCTGGCCTCTGTTCTCAGTCTCTCTTTTCTTCCCTCTGAAAAATGGGATAATGACCCAAATTCATCCCTGGGTTAAGTGGGTGCAACACCCAGGGAGTATCTGGGTCAAATTAAGCAGTGAATTAAACAATGGTGTAACCTTTATATTGGGGACAAACTGGTTGCAAAAGAGAAGTGGTAAAGAAACATAATTTGCACTAATATGGTAGTCAGTGAATGGGTGAATGAAATGTGTACTACTTTACAAACATTTCCTCAAAAATGTTTCATAGCTACTGGTTGGGTCATCAAAAACAGGGGAAAGTGCTAACCACCTCTACTATTTACATATAAGTAAGCTATACTTATTCTGCTGTAAGGCCTGATTTTGCAGCTATTGTCCATGGAGAACTCTGAATGACTTCAAAGGGAGTTATGTACATAGAAGGGCTGCAAGAGCCGCACAAAGAATGTGAAATCTTTTCTGGGGGCAAAAAAAGGCTTAATAGCTGCATCTCAGAGCAGCAAATAATTTACTGTGCATTCTCGGAATGAAAGTTACAGGACCTGTTTATGATCTTTTTATTTTGTGAAAGTTTATTTATCCTCACCTGTAATCAGAAATTATTACGGGAATTTTTTGGGAGGAAGAGCTTCACTACTTACAGCGAACATCACAGGAAGTTGCAGGGAGAGATTTTTAAAAGACTACAGCTCCCATCGTTGAATGACTTGAAAATCTGAGTGCTTTTGAAAATCTTATCATTTCCTTAACTGCCTACAGAGGAGCAGAACTCTTCTGAAGACCCAGTCCCAGCTGTGTGTGCTGTACACTTCTGCAAATTTGGCCCTAAACCTATTACTCTGTTTCTCTCTCTTTCCACTGATTTTTTTTTTTGAGCCATGCTCATTTTTCCCATCCCCTGCAGTAATCTTATCTCATTTAGGAGCTAAGCAGCCTCTTTGGATAACAAGCCCCTACTGAGGTCCATATTTTGATATCAAGTCCATGAGAGTTTTGTCATTGATTTCAATGGAAGTGAGAGCAGGCCCCAAATGGACTTGATATCAAAATATTCATATAACAGGATACCAACATCCTAGGCTTCAGTTCAGCAAAGTACTTGAGAACATGCCTAACTCCAAGCAAATGAATATTCCCACTGAAGTAAGTGAGACTATGGTCATGCTTAAAGTTAGGCAAATGCTTAACTTTACACTTGCTAAATTAAGGCCCTCATTATTAGTTTTAGCATCTGCATTCTGGTTCCATTGACATTAGTATTTTGTAGAGTTGTGGCAAACAGTTTTCCAGAGATAAAAATGTTTTGGTTCACTTGTGGTTATACTCTGCCATTTGCAGGGTCATCTTTCTTGCCAGACCTAATGATCCCTTTAGGGTTATGATTAAGGGTAAACCTTAAAACACTGTTACGTAGGGCACTTGAGACAGACAGGAAGGAAGAAGGAAATGTCTGGGTTATTTTGCTCTGCCAAATATTTGTGGTGAAACATATTGTGAAAGTAAACTGTAATCAGGGTGAACATATCCGAAATTCTTCAAATATCAGAAATTTACCTTAATTTCTTGACATTTACTTTTATGCCTGGAAGCATTATGCCTGCTTTTGCTTTTTTTTAAATGAGGCCAAATGTCAGGGGTGAAATCCTGGGCTCACTGAAGTCAATGGCAAAATTCCCATTGACTTCAATGTGGCCAGGGTTTCACCCTATATGTGGAGACTATGTACCTCTGGGTACCTGTTTGTATGTTGGATCCCATTTTTTATGTGTATATATAAATATATATGTATGTATATACACACACACAGTTTAGAAGTGTTAGGACAGTATTATCTTACACTGTCTCTGTTTATTTCAATGGGAATGTTATGAGTAACTGCTTCAGTTCAGACAACAGGCTGAATGACTTAGTGGATACCCCAGTGTCCAATGGTATCTAAACTATTTTGACCTCTCTCTAGCACATGTCTGTTTAAAATAATAAAGGATTTTCTTAATGACAATCCCTGTTACAGAGACAATCTGCAGCTCATTTGCTATTCCCTTTTCACTTTATTTTTAATGGGCCCTTAAAACATATTTCCCCTTAAAATTACAACATCCTTTTCAGCCCTTTTTGTTCATAGGACTTGTGTGCTCATAAACAGTTTGAGCATTCCCTTCACACCTGCAATGCACATGTCTGCCTCTGTTAAAGACTCTCCTATCAATCCCTCATTGATAACTAATGAGAACAGTGTTTATACAAAGGCACTTGTCCATTTCACTGTAATATCATAAGAGCATTCTTTTTAAAGCAAACATGTTGCAAGTAGAGATGGGCCTGAGCTGCAAAGTTTGGATACAGATTAAAAACTTCCCCACTGTTAATGGGAATCTCTAGTTTTGAATTATGGTGTGTAAACTCCTATTTAGCTGTCTTCAGTAAAGCAATTAATGTACATTTCAAAATAAGACTTTCTATTTACAAGGTGCCTTTCCCATGAGTCTCTACAAGCACATTACAAATATTAATTAAGCCTTATAACATCTCTGCCAAGTATAAATGATTATATCCATTTTACAGAGGAGTAAACTGAGACAAAGCATGATTTCCTGATATACCTAAAGTTTCACAGCAAAAAAGAGCTGAGTGGGAAAAAGAACCCAGGAGCCTTACCTACTCATTCCTTCTTTAACCACCAGAAACTGTCTGCCCCTCAGCATTCCATAGTTTGTTTCTCCTATTTTTGAACTGTAATCCAGTGATAAAGAAAACTCTTATATTGTTCTATATTTATTATGTTGTCTTTTAATTTAGGATTATATATTTTATTTTAAAGTGTGAAACAGATTTAGGTATATAAAATGTAGGCTTCCTTCATATACAGTTCTGCCAATTAAATTCTGACCGGCAACAGCTGTGCAGCAATTTGGGGGGTTATTTCTGGCTTTGCTACTGACATGGGGAGGATGGTAACTAGACCAACAGTTTCAAACTTGGGTGCCTAATGTTAGACACTTATGTGGATTTAGGCAACTAAATAAGTCGTTTTGAGAGTTTTACATATCCACAGCTCCACCTGAAACAATAATAATGCTTTGTCATATGTGGTACCTTTTATCCCTTTGAGCAAGTCAAATGTTTATAGTTCACATGGTCCCTAGTTCTAGCAAGCGCTCTTCTCCCCCATCCCTTGTGCACTCCGTGCAAGGGCCAAGTCAATCACATGCCTTAGGGAAGCACAGGGGTTGTTCCTGCCTTGTGACTCATATATGTAAATTGCCCCAAAATTGGGGGCAGGTGGGGTGGGGGTGGTAGCAGGGAGGAGAAGCAGGCTCTGCCATGGCTCTATCCACACACCAGGTAACAGAACTGGCTAGGAGCACTGGGGAATCAGCCTGTATCAATCCAAGGTTTTCCACAGTATTTTCTTGAGGTCCCCTAGGGCAATGTGACAGACATGAATAGGGCAGAATCTAAATGCCAGTATCTAGTCCTCATAAAAATGTACTCTTACAACATCCCTGGGAAGAAACTAAAGTACATATGGGGAAACGGAGGGTCAATAAGATTAAGGCTCTCTCCCATCTGCATAATGGGAACAATGGAGGTTACCCCTCTCACAGGCATTTGTGAGGCTTAATTAGCTTGTGAATGCAAAGTGTTCTGGGAAGCTCAAAAAGGAAGAAAATTTCCATGTAAGTATTCTAACAGAGCAACACGAAGACAAGGCATAAAACTTTTGTAGGGGATCCTGGAAAAAGTGTTCTGAAAATGCTTCCCATTTAATGTAATTTGGTATCCCAAAGGTAAAAGCGTTGCTTTTCAGAAGCATCTTGCTCTTATAATTTTCCCTGGCTGGGATGGTTCAGCAGTGGGGAGCTGAATGATAGACAGTCTTTTGTTTAGTTTCCTCACTCTGGGACGGTTTGTGCCACCCTTACTCATGCGGAGTTGTATCTTACCTCTCAGACAGCCCCCGCCCCTCCGAAATGGATGGAAATACTCAAGGAATAAGATGCTGCACCAGCATGAGTATGGGTATGGGAATCTGGCCACGGAAAGGCACTCAGATGCCACAGTAATTGATGGCCATGATATAAGAACCTAAATCAAACAGAACCAAATAAAATTAGTGTCAGGAATATTTACTCAGGTCCCTTCAATTCAAACACTGGTGTAAGGGCTTGGAAATACTTATTTTTGTGCAGAAAGCTTGATTTTCTGGTTAGACAATTAATTTGGCATCGTGCAAAACATTGCTTAATAAATAAGTTATAATACAAATATTTGTTTGGTCACCTATCCTTTTAACAACGAGAACCAACGGAGACTAAAGTTCAGTTGCAATTTGTTGCAGCTGCTGTGGCAAGGACCCCCTTGGAAATGTAATTTCAAGAGGATTCTTCTTGTTAAAAAGCCATTTCCTTGTGAAGGGGGTTCTGGAAGATAGCAATAGGGAGAGGGGGGAAAAAAAAAGCAAGCACAGAAATTTACAAGCATTCCTGAAAAGCATTTTGAAAGCACTGTATTAATTTAAACAATTGCAGATACATTTTTACCAAGTTAAACAGTTTAACCCTTCCACTAAAACTTTATATTAAAAGTGGATTTTTAAAAATAAGTTTTGACAGAACTTTGGCCTCAGTGAACACATTATCCTTAACAAGATGCACATGATGTTGTGTATGCCACCCAGCTCTGCTTTGGAGTTTGTTGGGAGAGAGAATAGCAGCCCACCTTTTTTCCCTGGCCCCTTCCAGAGACATCAGAATGCACTGTTTCCATACAGATACAACTCCCATGTGTTGCCCAGTCTTGGCTCCCTCACAAGAGCTAGCTGAGTTATTTCATGGTGAATAATATTCTTTGAGTCATTCATAAACTGATCCTGATTGCTACTAATTTGTTTGTTATTCATAAGTATTCATTCAGTAGTCTGGATGAACAATTTCAGCTCCATTAGCTGATCACAAACTGTTTACTTCATTCTGCACCATGTGTTTGGTTACGTAAAACTCATAGTATCATTCCTGCGCCCTGACTGGGTGATAAACTGAAGAGAAAGAATGACAAAACTCCAATACGAGAGAGACCAGATGGGTGAGGTAATATATTTTATTGGACCAACTTCTGTTGGTGAGAGAGACAAGCTTTCAAGTTTACACAGACCTGAAGAACAGCTCTGTGTAAGTTTGAAAGCTTGTCTCAACCACCAACAGAAGTTGGTCCAATAAAAAAAAAATATTAGCTCTCACCATATCTCTAATATCCTGGGACCCACACAGCTTCACCAACACTGCATACCACTCCAATATGGCTTTTCAGACTGTCTGTGCTAAAAAGTGGAAACGTCTAGGATTCCAGAGTAATTGCTACTTCTACTTAGTGGCCAACCACATATTCACAAATAACTAATATGACCTCACGTACAGTAGTACAATGAAGTTGGTCTGTTTACTTCTGAATGACCTTGTTTAATACTATTTATCTCTACCAATACTACCTTCTTTCTCCTGCAAGAGGCCTGCCTCTCATGTATGTCACCCTATAACCATGCCCCAGATACATAATTGGGGTGAATGTATTTTCTGACCCAAGACAGAGACCTCTTCCACTGGTGAAGTACACAGTTCCCATGTGGGTTACCTCCTTTGCAATGCACAATTTACTCTTCCCCTCTCTAAGTCACTTCAGTGTGCTCCCTTCCGTACATGAGACAAGCATCCTTCCTTGCAAGATCCCCCTATCCAAGGGACAACTCTCTCCTCACTCCATGAGCTATCATCTCCCCTCTGAGAGATGGATGGGGCACTGACTCTTCATGTGAAGGAAATGCATGTGAATGACCTCCCAAAACCTAACCCCTTTGCCCAATTGGAAAGAAGGCAGAATCCACTATCTAATCATTTACACTTCCACAAGAAGGAGAACCAGGAGGAGAGTAAACTCACAGTCCTGTCCTCAGAGCCACTCCCCCTAAAGAAGACTGGACTGACACCAGATTCTCTCCATCTGATCATAGAATCATAGAATATCAGGGTTGGAAGGGACCTCAGGAGGTCATCTAGTCCAACCCCCCTGCTCAAAGCAGGACCAATCCCCAATTAAATCATCCCAGCCAGGGCTTTGTCAAGCCTGACCTTAAAAACTTCTAAGGAAGGAGATTCTACCACCTCCCTAGGTAACGCATTCCAGTGTTTCACCACCCTCCTAGTGAAAAAGTTTTTCCTAATATCCAATCTAAACCTCCCCCACTGCAACTTGAGATCATTACTCCTTGTCCTGTCCTCTTCTACCACTGAGAATAGTCTAGAACCATCCTCTCTGGAACCACCTCTCAGGTAGTTGAAAGCAGCTATCAAATCCTCCCTCATTCTTCTCTTCTGCAGACTAAACAATCCCAGTTCCCTCAGCCTCTCCTCATAAATCATGTGTTCCAGACCCCTAATCATTTTTGTTGCCCTTCGCTGGACTCTCTCCAATTTATCCACATCCTTCTTGTAGTGTGGGGCCCAAAACTGGACACAGTACTCCAGATGAGGCCTCACCAATGTCGAATAGAGGGGAGCAATCACGTCCCTCGATCTGCTCGCTATGCCCCTACTTATACATCCCAAAATGCCATTGGCCTTCTTGGCAACAAGGGCACACTGCTGACTCATATCCAGCTTCTTGTACACTATCACCCCTAGGTCCTTTTCCGCAGAACTGCTGCCTAGCCATTCGGTCCCTAGTCTGTAGAGGTGCATTGGGTTCTTCCGTCCTAAGTGCAGGACCCTGCACTTATCCTTATTGAACCTCATCAGAGTTCTTTTGGCCCAATCCTCCAATTTTTCTAGGTCCCTCTGTATCCTATCCCTGCCCTCCAGCGTATCTACCACTCCTCCCAGTTTAGTATCATCCGCAAATTTACTGAGAGTGCAATCCACACCATCCTCCAGATCATTTATGAAGATATTGAACAAAACCTGCCCCAGGACCGACCCCTGGAACACTCCACTTGACACCGGCTGCCAACCAGACATGGAGCCATTGATCACTACCCGTTGAGCCTGACAATCTAGCCAACTTTCTACCCACCTTATAGTGCATTCATCCAGCCCATACTTCTTTAGCTTGCTGACAAGAATACTGTGGGAGACCGTGTCAAAAGCTTTGCTAAAGTCAAGAAACAATATATCCACTGCTTTCCCTTCATCCACAGAGCCAGTAATCTCATCATAGAAGGCGATTAGATTAGTCAGGCATGACCTTCCCTTGGTGAATCCATGCTGACTGTTCCTGATCACTTTCCTCTCATGTAAGTGCTTCAGGATTGATTCTTTGAGGACCTGCTCCATGATTTTTCCAGGGACTGAGGTGAGGCTGACTGGCCTGTAGTTCCCAGGATCCTCCTTCTTCCCTTTTTTAAAGATGGGCACTACATTAGCCTTTTTCCAGTCATCCGGGACTTCCCCCGTTCGCCACGAGTTTTCAAAGATAATGGCCAATGGCTCTGCAATCACAGCCGCCAATTCGTTTAGCACTACTCTCATGAAGAGAAGCAGTCTGTAGAGAGGTGGGTGAGGAGGGAACAGCAGATTTACTAAGCCTGATTCTACCCATTATGAAGAGAGGAAACATGATGATCTTGGCTCAATATTTACTCCATGGAGTCTTCCCCCCACATGAAGAGAAGTGGGAGGGAAACTAGCTTTTCTAATAACATGCCTTTCACCACTCTGTCAAGAGAAAATGTGAGAGCCTCTTCATTTCCCTATCCCCATAATGAAGAGAAGCTGGATAGAAACTGGCATGTTCTCCCCAATCTTCAACCCAGAAGAGGAGAAGACAAGTGGCAGATGAGATTTGTGCAGTCCGTTCAACCCATGTAATTTTAGTTTCTTTGGGAATTTCATTAAACTGAAAAGAATTGGGGAAACCGTCAAAGTCTAACATGATGTATTAAAAGAAGGGTGTCTGGAGATTACCCTGCTCAGAATTCTGTGTCAAAAAGAGCATCATCTAAGGAATCTTTTCCCATAAAGTTTGTTACTTCCAGGGTTGTGGTCCTCATGGTATACAGGAAACAGCATGGATGAATATGAGGTTTTAGGGATGTAAGCTGGCTACTGCAGGTCAGAGTATGTATATACATATATATACACACACATACACACCCACCCCACTGGTATTCTTTATCATTCCATTTAAAAATATCCCTACTTAAAAAAAAAGTCAAAATGTCAGTTCGGCAGTCACAAGCCCTGCAGACGACTGGCTCATTCAATGCAAACTTTATAAAGTGCATGGAACTGAAGCCTATACTTTCATTCACTGGACTGATGTGTCTACTTGTAAAAACATACACAGCCTGGTTAACACTTACATTATGTGGAGAGAATGAAGCAGAATTCCTGTGGAGTTGAGTAACACCTCATACCCTGAGCATTTGCAGAACAGTCCACCTTTGTCATGTGCTAAAATGTATTAAAAGTTGTACTATTTGCACTACATATGTGCAAAGTGCAGTTTTCAAAGATTAATAACTGTCATATGAACACTATCATATCAAAGAGTGAAGGCAAATCCCATGGGACTGAAGCAAGTGCTTAAGTGATTTCTTGACAAAGGGCTTAAACAATGTTATCTTCCTTTCCTCCAGTCTTTACTCATAGGAAGTCCAAAGCAGTTGTTAAATGAGGAAGCTTTTTATTTTCATTCATGATTTTAGATATGCTTATTTCAGAATCAATGACTTCTGTGTCTATTTGCCTAAAGGAACTAATAAATCATAGATGGGTATGGGGCTTGCCACAAGAACAATGATTATTGTGAGAACCATAACTATGAAATCACTGTTGATTTGTACTTCGGCCATTTGGTATAATTGTATATGTCCATTTATGTCTCCTTCCCCAAGGTAGAATGTAAGGACACATTGTGTATTTGTAACATGAATTTTTGTAGCTAGTTCTAGAGCTGTGTGGAATTTTCACTGTGAAGCTGAAAACCTGAAATGTCATTGTTTTCAAGTTTCATTTTGAAAACGGCTCTGTTTTCATGAAATTTTGAGGGAAAGTGGATCTTTATTTGCAGCAAAGAGAGAACATTTAGGGCTGTCAAGTGATTAAAAAAAATTCTGATTAATTGCACGGTTAAACAATAGAATACCATTTATTTAAATATTTTGGATGCTTTCTACATTTTCAAATGAAGTAATTTCAATTACAACACAGAATATAAAATGTAAGGTGCTCACTTTATATTTATTACAAATATTTGCACTGTAAAAAACAAAGTTGAACTTACAAATGTAGAATTATGTACAAAAAACCTGTATTAAAAATAAAACTATGTAAAACTTTAGAACCTACAAGTCCACTCAGTCCTACTTCAGCCAAATCGCTCAGACAAACAAGTTCGGTTACAATTTGCAGGAAATAATGCTGCCCACGTCTTGTTTACAATGTCACCTGAAAGTGAGAACAGGTGTTCACAAGTCACTGTTGTAGCTGGCATCGCAAGATATTTACGTGCCTGATCATTAAAGATTCATATGTCCCTTCATGCTTCAACCACCACTCCAGAAGACATGGTGTCCATGCCGATGATGGGTTCTGCTTGAGAACGATCCAAAGCAGAGCAGCCTGACACGTTCATTTCCATCATCTGAATCAGATGCCACCAGCAGAAGGTTGATTTTCTTTTCTGGTAGTTCAGGTTCTGTAGTTTCCATATCGGAGTGTTGCTCTTTTAAGACATCTGAAAGCATTCTCCACACCTCGTCCCTCTCAGATTTTGGAAGGCACTTCAGATTCTTAAGCCTTGGGTCAAGTGCTGTATCTATCCTTAGAAATCTCACATTGGTACCTTCTTTGCATTTTGTTAAATCTGCTATGAAAGTGTTCTTAAAAAGTGTGCTGGGTCATCATCCAAGACTGCTATAACATGAAGTATATGGCAGAATGTGGGTAAAAAAAAACGAACAGGAGACTACAATTCGCCCCCAAAGACTTCAGTCACAAATGTAATTAACACTATTTTTTTTTTTAACAAGCATCATCAGCGTGGAAGCATGTCCTCTGGAATAGTGGCCAAAGCATGAAGGGACATATGAATGTTTAGCATATGAATGTTTAGCATCTGACATGTAAATACCTTGCAATGCTGGCTACAAAAGTGCCGTGTGAGCCTGTTCTCACTTTCAGGTGACATTGTAAATAAGAAGCAGTCAGCAGTATCTCCTGTAAATGTAAACAAACTTGTTTGTTTTAGCAATTAGCTGAACAAGAAGTAGGACTGACTGGACTTATAGGCGCTAAAGTTTTACACTGTGTTGTTTTTGAGTGCAGTTATGTAACAACAAAAATCTACGTTTGTAAGTTATACTTTCACGATGACGAGATTGCACTACAGTACTTGTATGAGGGGAATTGAAAAATACTATTTCTTTTTATTACAAATATTTGCACTGTAAAAGTGATAAATATAAAGTAAGCACTGTACACTTTGTATTCTGTGTTGTAATAGCCATCAACATATTTGAAAATGTAGAATATCCAAAAATATGTAATACATTTCAATTGGTATTCCATTGTTTAACTGTGCAATTAATCACAATTAATTTTTTTAAATTGCAGTTCATTTTTTTGAGTTAATCGTGTAAGTAAATTGCAATCTACAGACCTAATAAAATTTCGTTCAAAGCAGGTGTCATTGAGGAAAATTAAGCCAATTTTTGATCAAGGATGGATCTGCAGTGAAGACATGAAACTTCATGTTTTCACTGTAAAAGTTAAAGGCAAATTTTGCAGACAAAACATCACCTGGAACAAAATTATGAAAGTTTTTCTCCTAAGGACTTTGGCTGCTGTGTGGGGCTTTCCATGTCACTGGAGTCACAGCTCAGTGAAGCTAGCTTCAATTGAAGGGTGCCAAAGGCACAATCTAGCCCTTAAAGAATTTTCAAAGGACCCCATGAGGCTTTAGGATTAACAGTTTAAATGTACACAGGACTTTACTTTCTTCGATAGTTCCTTTCATGCTTAAGGATCCTTAGACAATTTACAATCTCTACACATCTGACACTTCTGCCATGGACATGAAGCACAGTATTAGGCATGTAAAGCATCAACCAAATGGTACACTTACTGTGGGATCAGGAAAGTTTGGTGAAGGTCACCAGGGCAAAGCCTACTTATAAAGAGTGCCCTGGGATCTGGCCAGAGATCTTTAATGTCCACACAGAGGAGGCCAGGCCTCTGCCTTTAAAAAAAAAATCTTTTGGATAAAACCTTAATTCTTGATGTGGCAAAGCTTAAAATAATAAAGGGACACATGAAAAAACAAACTCAGGAACTGGTTTCAAGGGGCCCCTTTTGGGCAGAATTAAATACCTACTGTACTATATGTCCTGGGATGCGTAGTTGTAAGGCAGTCAGTAATAAGACCCAGAATGCTTAATCAACTAACAGAATATGATAGAGATGTAGCATACGGCCAGACACAAATGCTTAGTTTTATCTAAAATTAAAACTGTACATCATTTGCACATACAAAGCTTCAGCTTAACTGAGCTCAGGTAGATGCTAAAAAACCATTTTCAGAGGGAAAAAATGTTATCAAATGCTTTCTCCACCATTTGTCTGTGTAGTCTACTGAGACTGTTAGATCTTCAGGATAGGGATAGCCTTTGAGATGTGTTTATACAGCTTCTAGCACAGTGGCACTCCAATTTCAGCTGAAGGCCTCTAGATGCTACTGTTATATGAACAGTCATAAATTGTAATATAAATAATTTAGAGAAGAACTCCCATAAAATAGTAAGATGTTAAGAAAAAACATTAAAGTGGACTCAAAGTGAGACACTGAAAGGAAATAATTCCCGCCCAGTTCTCTAACAGGAAAAGAAAGAAAGTTTCCTCAGCCACTTAACAAGATTGCTAACAATCTAAGTGTCCAGATTCCAGACAGCTAAAGAGGAGGGCAAATAATAATTTTTTTGGTGGCCTTTATAGATGCTAGCAATTCTGGTTACTTACATAAAATTATTGTGGCTGGATATAGTTCTGGGTACTGTAGTTAAATTATTCTTGATCCTGTGGTTAAATAATTGGTGCTGTCTTGCTTGTTAGCAATTCAAGAGACTGTGGTTACATTTTTGGTGTGTTTGGTACCTTTTATTGCTGTGTTCTTAGGATACTGTGGTCAATTACTGAATCTCATGCTGTTTTACTTGCCTGCTACTAAAAAAAAAATCTCATCTTAGCATTTTCTAGGATGTCACAGTGTTAATGCTGGTAATTATGTCCAGTTGGGAAACACTAGTATGTAAATGAGCTGGTGAATATTAGAGGTATGCAAAGCTCTGCCATTTTGATTCAGCTCACATAATGCTTATATAGTCAAAACACACACAAAAAACCCACCATCTGAACTCAAAGGTTTGCTTGGTTTCAACCTCTTCTCCACTTTCCTCGCCTGTTTCTCCCTTAACTAGCCTTTTTTACCCTCTCAGTTTCTCACTTGCTCTTTCCTCTAACCTCTTAACCCCTTGGTTCTTTTCTCTTCCCCAGCTCAGAGCTATTGCCCACTCCCTCAACAACTCCCACCACCACCACAAAAGGTTAGGTCCATTGAAGAACGGCAATCCAGTTCAGCTTCTCAGCATCTGCTCTTTTGGCCATCTGCAGTGGGGGAAGTGACTGGACTCGGTAGAAGTAGGAAGGAAGGAGGGACCTGTAGCTGGGGTTAGGGAAAAGTTGGGGCGGGGCTACTAAGACCCATGCATTAATAAAGGAAAGTAGTTGGAGCTAGTAGGTGGATAGAGCACAGCAGAGAGGATAGAGTCAGAAGACGGGAAGGACCTTTACCTACAGTAGTGGGTAGTACTCAGCAAGGCTGAAGCACAGAGAGTGGAGAGTCTCCAAAAAACAGAGGGGTAAATGCAAATTGTGGTGAAGTGAGGTATGGAGGCAGCATACAAATAGTCTCACTGAATTCAAGGGAATCTTCATTACTTTCAACCAGGAGTAAGAATTTTGCCCATAGAAGTGATAATTTTAGAACAGTGGGGGACAAAGGAAGGCTTGCCCGGCCACTGTGTAAACTACGCATGATACGTGGCTAGAAATTCAATAGGCAGTACTGCTAATCTGGCATTTTTCATTAACCTTAAATGGTTTCTTTGTTTTGTTTTTAAAGATTCTAAATCCATAATCACTCTCTCAAGAGGCCAAAATAGTAGCTGTTCCTAGAATTCACACATCTAAATCAAAATTAAAAAGAAAAGTGAGAGGAGGTGATGGCATGTCAAGGCCCTCTTAGAATAGCACATTCTTACACTATTCCTGCTCAGGAAAAGAGTCCATTGATTTCACTGAGCCTCATGGAGCAACAACTAACCTGGGGCCTGATTCTGCCACCTTTCCTTGTGGGATTACTTATGTGAGTCAGTAACACAGAATCAGGCCCTTACTGAGTAAATGGAGGCGTGTATGGCCCCATAGGTGTATATATTTTCCCTAGTGTGACTGCTAGTACATTTTACATTTTTGTAGAAGTGGATAAACAACCATAAAATGAGAAGGAGTGACAGGGATGAAGGGACAGCCAAAATCCAAATAATTTAGCAATTCTATGAATACTTGCTCTTGGCTATTGAAAAACTGCTAAATTATGTTATGGCTATTTTTAAAGAAATAATGCTTATTGTATAGGCATACTTGTGTTCAAGTAGTATTCAAAATCGTATTCCTCCTGATTGCCCCTGTATGCGTATGTCTACGCTGGAGTAAAAGACCTGAGGCATACCCAGGACTGGCCTGGGTCAGCTGACGTGGGCTCTCAGGGCTTTGCTGTGCAGGATAAAAATTGCTGTCTCAGGCTGGAGCCCAGGCTCTGGGATCCTCCTCGTTCCTGGGGTCCAGAGCAAGAGATCTAGCCGAGCCCGAACATCTATACCGCAATTTTACAACCCCGCAGCCGAAGCCCTGCGAGCCCAAGTCAGCGAACCCAGGCCAGCTGTAGGTATTTAGTTGCTGCGTAAATGTAATCCGAGACCAGATTCTGCTTGCTTTACTCATACAAATATTCCCATGGACTTCAATAGGAGCTTTGCCTGAGAAGGATGTGCAAGATCATCCCTTTCAAAATGAAAGCATTATGAAGTGTCAATTGCTAGAGAAAACATATCAATATTCCAGAGAAATCATGAATTAATATCCATTTCTTTAATTGACTAAATTAGAGTCAACCGTAATCTTGATGTCGCAGATCATCATAGGATGTAAATAAATGTAAGAAATGCACCAACAGCATACTGGTCTAACACAAAACCACATACCCACCCACAAACAACTAATTGTTGGCTATCGTTCTCTTGTTCAGCATGAACCAAATTCTTAGCTGGAAGAGTTCTGTTGACTTCAGTTTAGCTCTGAAGGTAAATTTTATTAGTTTTTTTTCCCCACTTTATGCCCTAATTATTAGGAAAGCCATTTTCTATTTCTACGTAAAATAGAAGTCTCAACATTTTATTTCTTTGGTATTAAAAGGTACTGCTATTTTTATCAGACTAACAATCCCGCTATGGAAAAAACATCAACGAGAAAGATGTAGGAAGCGATGCTCTTTTAACATACATATCAAGTTCCCACTACAATGTCCGATTGTCTAAACAAATCAAGGAAGAGTACTAATTTAATAAAGCTCTATTTTATGAAAATTATTAAAATGTCTTAATTGGTTTGTGATATACGATACCACTGTTTAGAAATTCAGCAGCTTACCAACTCTGAAACCATACATGTCAACAAAAAATGATCATGACAAGATTTGTTGTTTTTTTTTTACTGAAGTGTTGTGTTAATTATCTTAAAGAATGAGAGAAAAATAATGTCTAAGAATTATTGGTTGTAAATCTCAGCTATTTTCATGGCTATCCAACCCCACACCTAACAATGTAGCCACAAATGAAGATGAAGCTTCATTAATGAGAATATAATGAATACATTACCCTCTCAACAGGAGCCAATCCTGTATTCCCTGCTCAGGATAAACAGCCATTGATTCTAATGGGAGTTTTTCCTGAGTAAAGAGTGCAGGAATGGGGCTCCTTGAGCTAAATCTTGTTTGCCTTTCTCAGCCATGTAATCCATTAAATATTGACACTATTCACACTAGTAAACTGAGCAGGATTTTGGCTGAAGTGATATTTGTAGTGCAAATTATATGAAAACAGGATCTGTAAACTAAGTGGCATCTTCTTTCCCACTAAGGACATTTATAATTATATATAGATGTCTCAGTGTGCTTTGCAGTAGAGCATCATTAATTCGTGCTAGTGAGTGAGAGCCATTATAAATTAATGAATAGTTCAAATTAGCAAATAAGGGCCCACTCCTGTAAATCTTACTCCTGAGTAGTTCCACTGACTTCACTGGGATTAAGTGAATTGTATCAACATCATGTCTTTAGCGCTAAAGACATCTTATCCTGAATAAGGATGGCCATGTTAATACCAAATAGCCAGATTCTGTCTTCCATACTCTTGTTGTATAGTACATTACTGTGGGAGCAGCAGCACAGAAATTAAGGGACTGCTCAGAGAGCAAGATATTATGGGGTGCAAGCATGGGTGGCAAAATTTGACTTTGTGATTAAACACAGTGAAGAAAGCAAGGCGAATGAATAAAAATGTACATTGCTCCTTTATTTTGTCAATGGCGAGTTATAAGCCATACTCCATTGTTTCCTAGTAAATGTAAAAGTAGTAAAAGAATGCAATAATCTTAGTAATATGAGACTTTGCTACAGCACCTGCTATTAAACTTTTGCTCAGAGGTAAGGAATTCTGTGTGAATTATAAAACAATTGTGGGGTCTGAGAAGAGAAGCTACAGAGATTCAAAAATCATATAATTAGCTTAAAATAAAACCCTAATCACATATTGCTAGTTTTGCATGCACTCAGAACAAAATAGCTACATCCAGTTATTAGGAAGCTGCAGTGAAATAATTCAATGAATTCAATGAATCACTTGAATTTGCAGCTTCTTTCTTGCTTTAAAGAAAGATGTGAACAGGACAGGGACCCTTCAGCACTGGAAAGGAAACATACTGAGTGCCTGAATGTTGGCAGCTCCCTTGCCGCAACACTGTCTGTTGCTTATGAAAAGCAGCTGTATCTGGAGGTGCTACTAGTGTCTGATTGTATGAAAACCAATATTTTCCAAAGCAGAATAATGCATGTTCTAGCTATGTCATTTATACAATCACTATAATGTGCCATTCAAGTGGAGACCTAAGAGATGATAGAGGGCTGATGACTTAAAACGCTACTTTATCATTTGCCTTCCAGGAAACATGAATGCAGAAATGTTTCAGTCAGATGTGTGTGTGTGTATATATATATATATATAATCTCCAAAGCAGGGGGAGGAAGGAGTTGTTGTTCACAGCCAAATCAGGTTCCCTTCCTACTTTAACTGTAACTCCTTTTTATTTCAGCTCAACTTTGCCCTCCCCATCCTGAGGGCTGTCATTCTGACCCCAGCCTAGCATGGCCATGACCAAAGAAAACATCTGCAAACATTGTTGGGTGTCCCAGAGTGAAATATGCAAATCTTTTCCTACTTCACTCTCAGCACAAAACTATGCGCAAGAATTTTGCTAAAATATTAGACTAGCAAGCCTTCTGACCCTCATTAGTACACTTTCACACAAGAGGATTTCTCCTGCTCAGTCTCCTACTTGTGATTTTTATGAAGGGTTTCATTTTATCACTAGCAACATCGTTTTCACTTTGAGCTCTAATTTGACTTCTGTTCAAACTTGACTAACTAAAATAAATAGCAAGCAGCTACATCCTTTATTCATTAAATCATTTTATTATCATTATTAATATTATTATTAATAATGGTTTTATTTCCAGCCATCTTTATGAGCAAATCCAGCAGAGAAGTGCACAAGGCAATCGTTTAAGATTACTGACTCCCTCAGTCAATTTTTGATACTTTATTTTTCTTAAGGTTTAAAACCATATCAATCCCCCTTACATCTACTCCTCTAAAAACAGTGTTGTCTTTGAGAGTCTTGGAGAAGTGAATTCATTTCATTTTGGAAGGAAAGCTCTGTCAAGAAGAGAGGAACTACAAATCTGACTTTTTTAAATATAATAAAGTTGAATTTTAGACCTATGTGAAGTAGGGAGGGAGAGAGATCACATAAAAAATCATCATTTACACATTAGGGAGAGAAAAAGAGATGTGTATATGAACTGTGTCCTACCTCTCCTTGCCGATGATGGTGCTTTGGAGGTTTTCCCATCTGCCCTTGGATTTTGCCCTTCTTACTGCTCCCAAGTGTCAGTCCCTGGTGGATGCCTGCAGATCTGTTGGTTGCCTGTGTTGGAGCCTCCCCCATCAGGGTGGACTTGATCGAGTTCACCTTGGAGCTGGAGCTGTCTAGCTGGGAGCTCTCCACCATCAGGATCACAGCTAGTAAGAGGAGACAGCAGGAGCACTTATTCCATATCAGCAGCATCATCTCCCCCTCCCCACCAAAAAAGGGATTTAAAAAACAGCAGAGGGATAAAAAGAAAAAAAAATTCTCCCAAAGTTTGTTAACAAAACAACTCAATAGATTTCAATGCCACACGCTCAGGAAACTGCTGTCCTGGGAGAGACAGGAAAAAGAATCCCCTAAAAAAAGTACAGTCTAAAAGAAATGAGCAACATTCAGATCAAGTGAAGTGACGGCTTTTTTCTCCAGATTCTTGAGAAGTTCAGGAAATTTTTTTAGTGACTGGGAGCAATAAACTGAGGCAATTGCACCCAGGAAAGCTTCCCACCAGTGGAGTCACCCTGCAGGTTTGCTCAAACTTCAGACGAAGAGTCAGTTACTTATTTCCCCCCACTCCTCCTCTCTTGCTACACAAGTCAGCAGGGAGAAAACTCAAACCAGATCCAATCCAAGCAGCACTGTCAAGGGCTGGGATTAGTTTTGTTTCTCTCTCCCTCCTTTTTATTCCCCTCCCTTCTTCTTTCTTTCTTTTGCCTCAGTCTCTGTAGCCAGTGTTTGTGAAAAGGACACGTTCTCCTCCTACAGACGAGCTGGTGCTGGGGTGAGGGGCTCCAGGCATCCGGCAGACAAGGCGAATCCTGGGGACTGAAGACCTGGAGTAAGGATCACACAGGCAGAAACAGACAGACATCTAGACAAACTCACTGACAAACTCCTTAGCACAGATCTCTACACACTCACTGTTCTCTGACAGTCTCTCACTTTGCTCTCGTCTCCCACTGCCCCCTTTACTTTTTATAGCTTTCCACAATGGATTTCTCTTTCCTCCGCCCCCAGTTCAGAGTGACAAAGAGTGAAACTGACTCTTCTCATTCCCCCCTTGCACCCACCTTACCAACAGCAGATCTTTCTTCCCATTTTGGCTGGGAGATGGAAGTATCCCCTGTCTTTAGGAACACAGGGGCTGTGTCTGTCTGTATCCCCCTGAGTGACCAGCACACCTCCTGAACACATGTACATACACACAGTGTTTCAGGGATCAGCATACTCGAGGACACATATCCCTTTTTACTGGACTATCTGTAAGGCTCAGATGTTGGCACCAAGGTATGGTGTTCAGAATAAATCAGGAATTTCAATGAAGTCCATGATGAGTTTGTGCTGCAGTGGTGGCTCCCTCCTGCAGGTTTGGGCCTAGCTCCATAGGCACTTGAGACAGAGATGAGGGGGCAAGGGGCCATGTGCCCCACTTATAAAAACCTGGACAAGAAAAAAAATTATATATATATATATATATATATATATACTGCAGCGTGGTCCAGCCAGCTAGCCCGCACCCAGGTCCTACTGTGTGTAACATGCTGGCCATGTCCTGCTCTGCACTGTGCAGCAGAACTCAACTGCCAGCAGCTGGAACTGCAGAAGTAGCTCCTCTTAGCACCAGGGACCAGCCAGGTCTGGGATACAGGATGGACCAGTTACTTGAGGTCTTGTTCTTGCTGATAAGGAGCTGTAGGGAAGATGGGCTAGGGCTCCAGCAGGGTCAGGCTGGTGGGAGAGGCTCCCTCAAGAGCTCTAGGAGGGTCACTGGGTGACCATTCTGTGACTTCCTCCACCCACCTCTGCTGTGAAATTTACATAAAATAAATAAATAAATCGTAGCTTTAATTATCTAGGATGAGAGTAAAAGTTGGATCCTGCCAGAAAATAGTGCATTCTGCTAGATCCTGCCAATGTTTATACCCAGGCCCCCAAAATTCCACTGTCTAAATAAAAAATGTCCAATCATTAGTAGTGTGCAGAAAAATTCCACAATGAGACATCTTGGCACTGTAGCTCCACAAAAACACAGATCCAGGACATGAATCCTTCTATATCCCACCAATTTTTGTGCCCAAGCCTCTAAATTCCATTATCCAAATAAAGAACACATCCAACTACTATCAGTATACCAAAAAAAAAGTCCTGAATACAGCACATCTTGGTACTGCAGTGCCACAAACTTCTGGATCTGGGATGTGGATTCCAGTAATTTTGGCATGCCGCTTCTCCAAATCCCACCACCTAAGAACCCATCCAACTGCTACCAGTGTGCTAAAAAAAGGTGCATGGCACATCTCAGCACTGCAAACAACTGGAGACAGGCAATGGAACTGGGGACTTGGGTGCAAAAATCAGCAAGATCTGGCAGGATCTGTCTAGATCTGGCTTTTACCTATTAACTGCAAGGGACTCACTGCAAAAGGCTCACCCTGGATCAGTGTCTGTACTGCTGCAGACTAGTTACAAACCCTTGATTCCTTAGTGAGTGTTGTATGTATGTATAGTGAGTGACAGGAGGGGAGAGAACAGTTTTTCTTATAAGTTGCTTATTTACACATGTAAGTGTAAGCAACAACATTTTGGGAGGTGAGGAGTTCAGTAACTGGGTCTTCACGGGTTCTTTTCCTTCCACAGGGCTACTCATCTGAAATAGAATCAATCACTTCTACTTATTATAGCCCTTTACATGGGTAATGGGGAGGAATAAATTAAACTTCATTTCCCTTTTCCCTGTTAAATCAGCAGTTGTGTGAGAGGAAATCACTAAGGCATGCATGGAGGAGGGAGGGCAGAGAGACGAAAGCCCCTTGAACCAGCATCCTTTATTCTTCTGATTCTGTGAGCTCTCTTGCCTGGCTGCGAAGCTAGATTCTGTGAGCTCTCTTGCCTGGCTAGATCCTTTTTAAGGAGATAAGGAGCTGTGTCTCCAGCAATGACCTCATATGAAACATTGCCTTTTACAGTCTTTTAAAAGAACACAGAGGACTGTTTCTGTCAACGTGTCCCAATTTTAGGCTTTGTGGTAATCTAGAAGGAGCTCCTGGTAACGGGGAAGTGAACCTATAAAAAGTTCAACTCAAGCCTTTGATATTTTTTTTTTTTAAAACCCAATTTTACATGGAGGAATTCTTTAAAAATCTCTTTTTTCTTATCCAAGGAGGTTATCAGCTTCAGTGCTCATTTTTAGTATGGATGGATTTAAAATTAGTTTCATTTCTCAGAAGTGGCAGATCAACTATAGAGCTTGGATCTTAAATCCATAGGGTCCTAAAATAAATTGTGTTGAGTAGTTTAGAGTCTGATTTCAGGGTCAGATAAGTCCTTGTTTTAAAGATGAAATTGACTTTATTATGGTCAGTACAAAGGTTTATAAGTTTCACATTTTTCCTATGCTAGCCTTTGAGCAGAGAGGGAATGAATGTGAAATGAAACTTCATTGACAATCTGACAGTTTTTCTTGCTAACAGCATTTGTCTTTTGCCCCTTTGTGGAGCCAGGATCAGGTTAGGAAATGAAGGATGGTTTTTGCATTTGCATCTGTGTATAATCATGGAAGGCATTTCTACAGGAAAGTGCTTTGAAATTTCCTTAGGAAGGAGAAAATAATCTCCCCCACCCACCCGCTTTTGTTCACACACCTTTCCCCCATGTGATCTGGTTCATCGGAAACCTGTGAGAGAAAGCAAGGGCAATCATCTATCAGGACAAAAGCAAAAGGCTACCTCTCATCAGTTCACATATGGATGAGCCTTTCACTTATACCACCACCAGTCTGACTGGGAACTCGGTGGCAATTTAATGTGTTGAAAAGATCCTTCTCCGTAATAATTTCAAATCACTTGAGCTTCACAGAAAACTAGTGAAGTGAGATCTGAACAGACTGCACGCAGAAAGATCCCTACCACACTGCCAGGTAGAAACACCCGATCAGCTCTGATACCCCTGGAGGCACACACACAGGCACACCAGCCACCAAATTCAAACATAAATCGTACTGAGATGGACAGACACGCAGCTCACTGGTTTATCGCTGCAGTGAGAGACGTCCTGCGTTTCTTTCCTGTAGTCAGAAGAGTTCTCAAACCAGGAGCTGAGGTATTACAGAGAACTACTACCATGGAAATCACGTCTCTTTCCAGTCTTCACAGTGGATTTCACAAAGCAGCCTTCCCTTAGCCTCAGTGTGCAGCGCTCATTGGCTTGTGATAAAGGAGCAGAAGGATAAAGTGGCAAGGTTTTGCAGGCTCTGCTTCCCATCTCAGTTATCACTCCCCCATGGTATACAAGATCAGTTTAGTACTCTGCTTAGTTAAACAAACCTTCTCCCCCCTTACTTAAATTGATGGCACAACTTCGACCAGATTTTTGGCTTATTGATCAGAAAGCTGTGGGTGATTATACTAGACAGCTATGTGGGATGGAAAATGTGATCCTTCATTGACAGTTTAATTATTTCATAAGTACCTTTAGGGACAGACAGTGTCTCCTCTATGCTTTGTATAACTAGGAACACACTGCAAGCACTCAATAAGAGTCAGAACCTTCTCCCATTGAAGTACATGTGAGTTTGCCTACTAACTTCAGAGGGAAGAGAATGAGGCCCTACAAGAATTTATTGGGACTGTGGATCTGGTTCTGTTGTCCTCAATTAGGAAACATTCCCACTGACTTCAACCTGATTTTTTGGCTGAGCTAGGGCGGCAGGATCAAACCCCATATTAGCACTCACTAATATTTATGTTTTCCATTTATTTGAAGTAAATATCAACAGAAATAGACAAATCAATGATGAGCAAGTCTGTTTGGGATATTGCTTCTTATGGGATTATAAAACAGTGGCTGAGAGAGAGAAATACAGAGAGAGTCCATGAAAATAAAAGCTACAATCTAATGACCTGTTCCAAGCAACAACAGCTCTCACTGAAATCAGTGGCCATTGAGGGTGCTGAACATCTCAGAGGAGGCACTGAGCACCTAGCTGGATTGCACTCTAAATCTGATGATTTGTCCTTAAATTAAAAAAAAAAAGAAGCATATATCATGTACATAGCCTGAACACAAACCACGGGACAAAATTCCCAGTAGCTTCTATGCCCCTGGGTATAGGTTCAAAGGAGAGAGAAAAATGTGGGGGTCCAAAGGTGATACAATAGATAGTAGAATGGTAATAGGATGTATTTGGTGGAGTTCAGTGAAGGGATGAATCAGAAATAAATGTGACCTAGAATAAGCATTGCTCAGAGGATGGGGGAAACCAACTGAGAATCCAGCAGTCCAAAAGGCTAGAACCTATTTTATGATATGTTTCTTACATGAGATTCTTTGGAGTGAGGATTGCCTTGCAGGATTTGGAGAAAAGGTCTGCATTGTCTCCTTGACATTTGATTTTCTCCTTGAGGACTGAAGATGCAAGTTCTGGGTTTCACTATAAGTGCAGGAGGGCTAAGGATTTCTCCACTTGCTCAGGGTGCATCTTTTGCTCCTACCCCACCCTTCCCAGAGCTCCTGTCCCCCTCTCTGCTCCTAGGTCCTTTCTCCCTCCCCTCTCCAAGCGCACCAACTCCTGTTTCACTCACCATCTGCACTTATTTACCATCTCCAGCCTCCTCTGCTTATATCCACCCCACATACAGTCTCCTGCCCCCTCACCTGCTGTCTCCCTCATCCTCTGGCTCCTGCATTGATCTCGCCACTTCATTCCTTCCTCCACTGCATTCAGTACAGCTGGTTGCTGCAGCAGTGCAGCAGGGGGTGGGGAGGCTGCAATCTTCCTGCAGAGTTCCAGAATCTTGCTACAGCAGACAGGAGGAACAACTGCAGGGAAAGCTCTGTTCAGCCCCTGCACACAGAGGCTAGAGCATGCTCACTTGCTCTCTGGGGATGGTACATATACAGTCTAGTCAGAAGATGGGGCACGCTCAATATGAATGGAATCTTCAGATAATTTACAAGCCAAACTAAGATCTCTACTGAGCATGTGCAAACAGATTTTTCAAAAGCTTATACCTTGACCAAATTTGAGGAAATTTTCACAGGGACAGCAAAAGGAACCCTTCTGACATGCCACTTCCCACATACCCCTGTCAAGTCCCTGCTCAAAGCATGGAGGTGCTAAAGCTTCTCAATTAAACAGTTGTACTTTTTGTTTTAAAAACATGCAGAAAACAATGTATTTTCTAAACAGTTGAACTGATTTATCTTACACTCCTCCACACAAAAAACTAAATCAGCATGCAGCAAACAGGTCACGGAAAATTTCTGCCCAAATGGGACAAGTCTGGCAAACTTATAAGCAACTGAAATAGGGTTTCACAATGGAAAGTGTTGGGAGAACATTAAGTATAGACTGCTAGTGCCACCTATAATACTAAGAACATTGCTCTACACAGAAACAGCTGAAAACTCAAATAGTGAATCCCAGCAAGATGCAAGTTAGGCTGAGAGGTAACAATAGGGCTGGTCAAAATTTTTCCAAAGCTATTTTTGACAGTAAATTGGATTTTCAAATAATTTTTTTCACCATTTCTATTTTCCACAGAAAATTTAGAGTTCCCTAATGGATCAGGCTATGGAGTCATTCTCACTTTCTCTTGCCCCATGAATGTTCTTGTTTCACCAAGAAAGCAAACACACTTTGTTTTGGGCTGACCCGAAACACACGTTTTGCTTTTCGATTCAGTCAGCAAACCTTAAAACAAAAAACAAGCAAACAAAAATAAAACAGTAGTGAGGGGAAAGTAAGCTTCCATTTTCCCCTTCGGGAAGAGGACAGCTTCAGAAGTTGAAATGTGATTAACTAAAGCTCTCTTATTTCTAAAGAAGTATGAAGGTATCTCCTTGATGGATTTATCCCTCAAGTTTGTCTCTGGACATTAACGTTTGCAACTTTCACTGAGCCTCTCATTCTCTGGGTACTAGGAAACCATTTTAGTTGTATGAAGGTTTTTAAACATACTGTTGCACATAAAAAAATAAATACTTTAGACTTGTTCTAGAAATATATCAGGGTGTTTTCTTTAATTACAGCTGGTCGTGTATTTTTCATTCAACACATTTTTCCCCTACCAACAAATGGGCTTTTTTTAAAACCTAGAAACTTGAAAAAAAGAGTCCAGTTTTATGATTTTTTCCCCAAAACTTCAAAGAAATGAATTTTCAACTATATGTATTTTAAAATGTTAGTTTTTCATAATTTTGAATTCCCCCCTCCTTCTTCCTCTTTGTGTCACAGAATGCATTAATTATGGCCAATTTGTTTGTCCACTTTTTCCATGTCTTTCCTTTTCATTTTTCCTTTTGTCACTCTGAAACTAAGAGATGAGGATGTTCTGAAAAAGTTAGACTGGCAGAAGGAAAATTGGAAAGAAGGAAGGAAAATTTTTAAAAAAAATCCTGGAAATCATTTTACTCAATGACAAAAAGGAAAAGTTTTTAAACACTCATTTTGCTTAGTTACAGGTATTAATATTTGGTCCATATTTTGACAGCTGATGTAGTCTTTTCTGATATATATTAGTTCAAAAGTGGAAAATAGCTCTTTCAAGGATGTTGCAAACTTTTTGAGTGAAAGGATCTCAAAGAGCATTTGACTGGCTAAGGTAACAACCTATATGTGAAAAATATTACAGGCCAGATTCTAATCTCACACATTTTACACTAGTTACACCATAACTCAACTGACTTCAATTGAGCTATTCCTGATTTATACCAGCTTGAGTTCAGTTTCCGGTCCTAGGTTTTTATTTCCCTTAAACAAACAAAATTACCTGTTCTAATCTGCTTTTAATTCTGTGTAAAGCATTGTGGGATACAGATTATATGAAAGACATTATATAAAATAAAGGTGTATTGTTTGTGCTTTTTTTTTAGATTCTCCAGCTGCACTGAATTTCCACCACTCCATGCAACAGCTCTCGCAGCCCAGATATAGCCAGTGCCTCCCTTAGCACTCCCACTAGGGCCAACTCAGCAGTTTAATTTCTTACTGAAAAAGACAATCATGGTCATTAAGCCGTTCCCAGTTTTGTTTGGACTCACTGAAGAGTGTTAAGTAAGAGGTAATACTTGGATACCAAAAAGGAAGGAAAATAAACTGACTTCCAAATGCCCCTGCTGCCTTAGTACCTTTGCTGCCTAGGAACATTTTATACTTGAACATAGCTGCGCACTTTCACTTTCTATATTAACGCCAATAGAAACACTCATGGCAGACTAGCATGAAGGGTCTGATCCAAAGTCCACTGAAGTCAATGGAAAAACTCCCACCATCTTCAGTAAGCTTTGAATTGGGCCCTCAGTGTTTATAGAACTGGGGCTCAGATCCAGAGACAGGACACAGGCACCTAAATCACAGATACCACTGCAATTCACAAAACCCCCGCTTGGCTGTCACCTAACGTTACAGCTAAAGCGTTGCTGTAAAAGTGCCTATGTTTCTGCCTGTACATAATAGGTGTCTGGAGACCTATTACAGGACTGCCCTTCAGAGTAGAGTTGCCAATTTTGGTTGGACATATTCCTGGAGAGTTAGTCACATGACAGTCTTGGAATTAAAGATTAACTCCCGGAGACTCCAGACCAACCCTACATCAGGAATCCTCAAACTAGGTGAAGGTAGGTGGGGTAACACCTATCTTGCCTCTAGGGCCTAATTCAATAGGTGTGCTTAGCATATGCCTATTAGGTCAGGGCCTATTCAAAAGGCAGTAAAAGGAGGAGGTGGTGGTGGCGGCTCATGCCTTTTAACTTCTAGCCCTGTAGTCAGAGCATGCACATGGGTTGTGGGAGATCCTAGTTCCATTCCCCTCTCTGCCACAAGAGTGCCCTAGCTACAGAATGTAGCTCCTGGAAAAGGAACAGGAGATGTCATGTTCTCTGATAGTTCTGCCTAATTTCTAGCACCTCATTCCACATTGGAATGGAGGCAAAGGATGCAGTAATTTATAAAATGGGTTAAAAATCCATGTTGACTTATTCAGACAGGGGTGTTCTGAGTTTTATTCTTGTTGGTCATTACATGAGTTCACCTCCTTGATTAAAAACGGTACAGAACAGTGTAGCAGTATTAACTAACTGCATGGTAGCCTGACGGGCTTGGCCAATCACAATTCAGGATTTACATAGCTCATTTGTTAATAGTTGTTAACCTTTCAGGGTTGGGAATCACAATTTCCCTGGGGCAAAAATTGTTGGCCAGGAATATGCCAGAAACAGGGTGTGTTAATGTCCACCCTGTGGCTATCACTGATCTTTTCCAGGACAAGCATTACTCATACATGGAAACTATTTAAGATTTGGCATTTTGATCAGCCAAAGGTGAACTTGGTCAGTAGAAGTTTATAATTTACATGAAAGGAAGGTCAGGACAATTAAGCCAGTCATGGAGTATTATCATTCCTGGTCACGAACCATGAATCTATGACTAATCACAAGGAAATGCTTCTAACTATACCCCATCCCACACACAAAAGAAATGATCGGTATCGACAAATATTGCTTTAAGAAACTAAAATTGGGTTCCCAATTAATTTAAATAAAATTATCCCAAAATATTCTTAAATATACTTTCACCCATTCATTGAATTAAAAGTGGAATCCAAGTTGAATTGATTACCCTTTCCACTACTCTGTTTATCTCAGATCCTATCAGAGAGCATGAGGAACCAAAAGGAAAGATTTTGGTACAGAACAAGCTAGTTCCATTCCATTGTTGGGGATGCAAAACTGAAAGGTCTTATTTACTCTAACAGTAATCATTAGGTATCAGAGGAAAGCAGCAGATAAAAGGGTGTGTTAATGTCCACCCTGTGGCTATCACTGATCTTTTCCAGGACAAGCATTACTCATACATGGAAACTATTTAAGATTTGGCATTTTGATCAGCCAAAGATGAACTTGATCAGTAGAAGTTTATAATTTACATGAAAGGAAGATTCAGTCACTTTTATTTAGTGACATAACCAGTCAGAGAAAAAGAAAGGTTTCTATTCCCTAAAAGTTTATTGTACTGTGTGGCAAAGAAAACTATGCTATGGTAATTAAATGTAAAGATCAGGCAATATTGTTACAAGTCAAATAATTACAACTCCGCTGAAGTCCATGGAGTTACATCAGGGATGAATTTGATGCAGAACGTGTATTTCTCACTATTAAAGGACCAGATTTTTGCTTTATGCTGCACCAGTGATGGAAAGTAACCATACAGAGGTCAGGCTAGTCATCACAGTAGTACTTTCTGGCCTGAAAATAATAATAAAAAAAAAATCTATAAATCTGGCTAAATTGACCAGTCAGCCATGTTTACAGCTGTTTGGCATTGCTGACCTGGTGGCAGCTGAAGCATGTTGATGGATCCCAGCCTAAATACTTAAACTTGGGATAAAAACTTGGGATAAACTTGAGATGAAATCCTGGCTCTGAGTAAATGGCAAAACTCCCATTGACTTCAGTGGGGTCAGAAATTCATCCTTGGTCTCTTGGAATCACCATAGAGTGGATTCTCTCATCTATCTCTATTGGAGAGAGAAGAAAGAGGCAACAGACTAGGACCAGGAACAGCAGAAGGGAAGAAGCAGTGGTTCTGTGTCATGTTCTGCTTCTCCCCTGACCTTACAGAAGCCCCTCTGCAGGACTATGGCTGAACTGATGTTCTTCTGTGCTCAGAGAATGCCTGAGCAGCACTTTAACAGCAAAATATGGTATTTATGTGCCACATGCAATTTTCAAAGATCATAACAGTCAAACCAAAACTTAATTTTGCTGTAACACTCAAAGCCACTTCTCAACAATGACTGTTTCCTTACCAAAAGGTAACTGTCTATCCCCAGCTGCAAAGTTGCTCAAAAAGGTTTGAATAATTATTTATAGTTGGGAAAGTCTAAATACCCCAACTTTCCTTATACTCAAGCAGCTAAACCATTTTTGCTCAAAATTCCCAAAGAAAAATAACCTTAAATAAAACTCAAACCTCAAGGATGAAAACTTCAGAAAGTTATGAGGGGTGGAAAACAGGGGTAGAAGGAAACTAGCTATAATACAAACTAAGAAAACTGTTATTTTCACACTTTTTCTGATATATGTGGAATCAGATCTGAACATTTTTACATCAAGTAAACTCATAAGGTCATTATGTTTTCTACCTAAAACTAGATGGGGCAAAAGATTTTTCTTTATATAATTTTGGGAGTCAAATGCAAAATGTGAAAATAGGGGGGGAAAAAAATTAACAGTGAAAAAAATAGTCCCCCAATATTTTCACAGAACTACTGAATGCAGTAAGATGTCAAGTCAGTTTCAAGAACAAATCCAGAAGCCAGAACTCAGGGGTGGGGAGTATAGGCAGGATTAACAGTTCAGAGTAAATAGAAAAGTAGGACTGCCCAGGGCACGTCAGAAAAATTAACTTAAAAGTTGTGCTGCCATCTCAAAAAGGTTCTGAAAAACGTGTAAATGCTTATTTACACCTTACCAGACTGTCCTGAGTTCTGCAAAACAAGGCTATGAAAATAGGTTCTCCTATGATGTTTCCACTATTTCTTGTACTTGGAAGGCCAACAATACTGTAAGGACAGCCATTCTTATAGGGATAAACTTGCTGTTGTGCAGAAAGCCAGCACGAGGTTTATCTATGCACCATTTAAGTCCTATTTTTGGTTCTTAGGACTTAAGGAGGGACTTCGGGGGAGGTAGAGAGATAATGTCATCCTTAGGATTTTTGGCTCTTCCCCATCCTCTCCAAGATGAAACTAGGAAATATAAAATGAATGAAAAATACTAGGTTAAAAGCCCAGCATTCAAAACTCTGACAAGGCTTTGAAATAAATTGCAGCAATTTTTGGACGTAGTTCATTATATCTAAAGAGTGTGTAATCTGGAAACATCTCAGGTATAGAGATCTAGCAGTGTCTCTTTTTTGCCACGCAGTTCTCTAGTCTTTCTGCATGATCATGCTCAATTCTGTTTCCTATTTTTCTTTAAAGATAGGACTAAATTGATATTGTAGTGAGCGTAACTATCTAAAATGTGTTAACATGTTTTCACATTAAATATATTTTAATGAAATCAAAAGCAAAGTGTGAAAATTCCTTGGTGAGTAGATACTACAGTCATGAGCTCATTAAATAGATAAAATAGGTTTAATCCATCCATCCCATGCAGATATTTAATCTCTATACTAGATTTGCTAAAACTACTTGTTATTTATAATTTGTTAGACTGCCTTGTGAGACCCATATAGGTGTAGATCGGGTCACTGTGGAGGAACTTGTTTGATGTGAATGAGGAAAAAAACATAATTGTTCATAATGAAACCAAGAAAAATAGAAGTATGAACAATGGCTCAGTTTGGGTTTGGTTCAAGATTGTGGAGAAGGTTCAAGCTGGTTCTCATTCAACCCAAAAACTTCTTTCATCCTTGCTTGAAAGTCAGCTAGATGGGCAGTTACAAGAGGGCACCAGACAGTAATGTCAAACTATATATATATTTTTAACGGATTTATCTGCAGTGTCCAGATGAAGCAAGTAAAAGGGGGTCCAAAAATTCCAACTTTGGTCTTACTTTAGATTGTTTGTTTTTATCTTCTAGGCAGAGGGTCCAAATACAGGATACCAACACAATGAGCTATTTCTGCTCCATTCCCCACTATTTCCACAGCTACTTTCTTCTGTCTGTATCACCCTGTGGCTGTGGATGGGAGGGCAGTAAGGAGAAGAGCTTGTCTTTCAAACAGGGTCAACTAATGCCTGGCTAGTCTAAGAGGTGGGGAAGGTGCAATTGCTATATCTCATCTGATTTGTTTATCCAGTCCCTTCTCTCCTCTCCGCCGCCCTCCCCACTCTTCCCCTGCCCAGTTTCCTTCTCTCCTAGGGTCACTTGATGGAAGAGCTCTTCCAAATTCATCCCTGGAGAACTCCACTGAAATCAGTGGAATTACAACAGGGTGCATTTGGTCCCTTGCCTTTTTCACTAATATCACCATGGGCAGCTCCATGCTTCTGCCTAACAAGTACCAGAATACTGAAACATTACAGCTGCCAAGAAATGCAGAACAAACAGATTTACATGTTTTTCCCTTTATTTCCATCATTTGACCCATGCTTTTTAGTCCTAGGAGAAAGTGCAAGTATATTTACACATTTAATCTAGAAGAAATGTTAACTTTTGTTTAGATGGCTATGGAGACTTTGATCTTTGACTTTGATTTTCTAATTTTTTTAAAGCAAAATAATGTATTAATGAAAACACTGAAATTAGTTTTAAAGACTATTTCCAGTTTATGTTTTTGATTCTTTCAGCTCCTGTTAGATCTTCTTTGGCTTCCCTGAAGTTTTGGAACTTTAGTTCAAAGTCCAAAAAATTAACTTGTATCCCACAGGGTAGGCACTCAAATCACTCAGACTATCCAATTCATTTCAACCCTGGTTGACTTTGAATCATCACAGAAGTATCTGGCACTAGCAAGGCGTTAGAGCTTTGTTACCTACCTACACAATTATAAAGCCCCAAGAATGGAGAAAGGAAATCTGGGGAGCAAAAAATTAAGGATTTTGATGAACAAATATGCATCAAGAAATAAGATAAACAGCACAGGAAAAAAAGAAAAAATATTGTAATAAGAATTGGGGAGGGGTATTTAATTATGTATTAGGCTTTACAATTAAAAAAACCCAGACAAAACTCTGAACATTTTCACAAGCCAGATCTGATCCCTTTTAGATGCCAAGTATTACCCTTGGTGGTTGTGGTTGTTTTTTTCCAAAATGTTGATAGCTCACTATTCGAACTGAGCCTTGGCCGCCAATATATGAAGAGCATTTAGCACTTTCATTTCTTAACACAGACATACACACACACCTGAACCATAGAATCCACCCAATGTTTTATTGACTATATGCAGGGGTGAAAGTGGGCCGGTACAGTGTACCGGTAAGAAACCAGTACTGGCCCATACGCAGCCGATAACCTCGCTGCCCCCATAGGGACATAAAAGGGGCAGCTGCCCCCAAGGCCGGCGATTTAAAAGGGCCTGGGGCTCCAGGCCACTGCTACTGTGGCAGCAGCCCCAGGCCCTTTTAAAATTGAAGCCGGAGCCACGGGCAGTGCGGACCAGACAGCGCGAATAGGCTGGCTGGGGGATGCAGATCCCCAGCCCCGCCACGTCCACTCAAGGCCCCACCCCTTCCAGGGCCTGCTCTGGGCCCCCGTACCAGTAAGAATTTTATATTACTTTCACCCCAACTATATGTAAATAAGTTGTTGGTGATATACCATTAGAATGGTCTTTCATGTTTCTTCTGCCATTAACTCAAAGAATTTCTTGCAGATTGAGGTTAAAGGGTCACCGATACTGAAATATTGCAAAGAAAGAAGAAAGACTGAGTGTGATCCATTTCCTATTGCAGATAAATGATGTTTGATAATTTTGCAATTCCTTGTAAATTACATCAAAAGTCTTCGTAATGGAGTTGCACTCACATCTTGCACTCACCTGGCTAAGACTGTGGGCCTGCAGACTCTCTACCTGTTTGTGGAGGGTCTTTGCTGACTCGGCCCTCTGGCCGAGTCACACACAGTCTGTATGTGAAATACAAACAAAGCAAACCCTTTCCAGGGTACAAGTCCAACTGGGCCTATGTCAGTAATGTCTCTTGATCTACAGCCCTATCTTTGAGCTCACTCCTCAATCAGTCCAGAAGGGCCTATCACAGTACCCTTATTTGAACTGTCTCAGCCCCTTCTGGGCCTTCTCAAACTGTCCCTGCTCTTCAAGTAGTCCTAGTATGGGGCATATTCCCCAGTGCTCCCTCCCTGGAGACCATTTCCCTCTGAGCCTTTCTGGTCACAGCTCTTCAGATGGGCCACTAAAAGAGTTCAGTCCCCTTTCTGGGATGCATCCAAGGTCCAATCACTTTCCTAGTGGCAGAGAGGGGACAACCAGGCCCATCCTTTACTCTTGGTCCCAGCCCAGGGACCCTATGGATATAGCTGTCTGCCATATCCCTTTAAATAAACTGTGTTGCTGCTACAATTCCCTGGGCCACTTCCCCATGGCTCTAACACATTCTTCACCCTTACCTCAGGGCCTTGTCCAGTTGAGTCCTAGCAGCCAGCCCACAGCACCATCCACTCTCCTCCAGCTCTAGCAGGGAACTGATTTAAGTCTGGCCCTACAGTTCTTCTTATACTAGCCTGCTGGGCCCTGATTGGTTGCTTCCCACACAGCCACTTTAGGCAGCTTGGAGGACCCCTCTACTGCCCTTTTCTGAAGCAGGGTGTGGCAGGGCCACAAGGCCTCTAGCAGGGGGCCTCAGAGCCCAGTCTAGCCTGTCAGAGTCCTATACACATGTATCATCCTTAAGTATCACAAATGTGTATCATTCCATTTTAACTGTATTGCTTTACCTGAAAAAGACTTAGTTTTTCTACATTGGCCCTAAAGGAAATAAAAAGGATGTTTACTGCTCTAATATTTGCTTACCAGTATTTGCCTTCTTTTTACAGAGCCTATTCATCAAATCGTATATGCCCTTTCCCCTAGATTCATAGACTCCTAGATATTAAGGTCAGAAGTGACCATTATGAACATCTAGTCTGACTTCCTGCACAATGCAGGCCACAGAATCTCACCCATCCACTCTCACCTATGTCTGAGCTATTGAAGTCCTCAAATCATGGTTTAAAGACTTCAAGGTGCAGAGAATCCTGCAGCAAGTGACCCGTGCCCCATGCTGCAGAGGAAGGCGAAAAACCCCCAGGACCTCTTCCAATCTGCCCTGGAGGAAAATTCCTTCCCGACCCCAAATATGGCGATCAGCTGAACCCTGAGCATGTGGGCAAGATTCACCAGCCAGATATCTAGGAAGGAATTCCCTGTAGTAACTCAGATCCCGCCCCATCTAACATCCTATCACAGGCCATTGGGCCTATTTACCATAAATAGTTAAAGATCAATTAATTGCCAAAATCATGTTATCCCATCATACCATCTCCTCCATAAACTTATTGAGTTTAATCTTGAAGCCAGATAGGTCTTTTGCCCCCACTGCTTCCCTTGGAAGGCTGTTCCAGAACCCTTTCCTTCTCACCATCCCCTTACAGATGACCATACCCAAGTTTACAAATGACTATCAACTATTGAGAGGAAAGGAAAGGAGAGTGTTCATGGTGGTGGACTGCTGAAGATTTGAATTTACTTCCCTGCATGGAGTTTTTTGTGAAGCTATTTGTGGCTGTAGTGAAGACTAAGAGAGGTTTATTTTCTTCTGCTATTGCATCTAACCAGTAAACTCTTGAGAGTGGTGGACCATCTACCATAAGGTTCCAGACCATCTCAGTTCCAGAGCTGAGTGTAAAAATGAAAAAAGGAAAAAAAAAAAGAGGAGATTGGTGAGATTTAGAAAAAATCTCACTGGACCAATGGAGGCAACACTACCACAGAAAAGAACAAATGCACCTTCCTCCTTTTGCCCAATTTCAGTCATCAAAAGATTCTATATGCACAGGGAGATTTCTATGCAGGTATCGAAGAGGTAGAGCTCAGCTTCTTGTAGTTAAAGCCATTCGATATTGTCTGCATTCATTATTAAGGGAGATAAAAAGTGTCTCACTGAGGGAAGGCCAAGAGTCAAGACCCTCAGGGGGAAAAAAAAAGTAATGACTGTCTTTTTTCATAAATTCCAAGACCAAGGGACATATGTGATCATCTGGGCTGACTTCCTATATAACAGGCTGTAGAAAATGCTTGACTTTAACAAATTCATTACATTGCTACTCAGTTTTTAAACTTACCATTTTGGGGATGATCACTGAGAAATTGGTGGCTAGTTAATTACAACATCTGATATCCTCAAATTTTTATGTTCCAGTCACTCAGATTTCAATCAGGCTATGACATGGAAGATGCATTATCTTGGTGGTTGTTGACATAGTCAGGACAATGCATAGAGATCAGTCATCTAGGCTGATATTGCTACATCTACGTGCAACCTTCAGTGCCCTGGAACATCTGCTGTTACTTACTTGACAGTAGTGGGTTGGAACGACTTGCCTTAAAGTGTTTTCTCCTGTTCCTTTTAGAGACGTCACAGAAAGTAGTATTATGCAACTACTATTCCTTCCTAACGCCTCTCAGTTATGAAGTACTATACTATGGTAACCCATATCTTTGACATCTCAAGGCTTAACTTCTGCAATCTGATCCATTCATAGCTAACTTTGAAAGCCATCCAAAAGCTTCATCTGGTACAGAATGCGACAGCCCATTTAGACAGAGCAGAACAGAAGTATATTACTGTATTCTGTACTGGGAATAACTGGGAATATGATGTGATGAAGTGATGAAGTGAGCTGTAGCTCACGAAAGCTCATGCTCAAATAAATTGGTTAGTCTCTAAGGTGCCACAAGTACTCCTTTTCTTTTTGCGAATACAGACTAACACGGCTGTTACTCTGAAACCTGGGAATATATAGGAATAACTACTCAACCCCAATTACAATTACCTCTGGATAGCACCCTTTCTGACCCACCCAATTTTATGTATTGTACTACTGTTCTTTTTAATATATAGGAAGAAGATGAATGTTTCTGGAAGGCAAGAATGATAACTTGGAATGTTGTACAGCAGTTTGAGTTCAACTGTATGGAGTTCATAGAAATTAACTTGTCCTTTCAGGGTGTTCTTGAGATTATCAAAACTTCACTCTCAACAGCAGATCTCTGGGAAGAATGTAAACTGGGAGAAAACACAGTACATTCGTCATTGTCAGAGCTCCAAAGGATCTTTAATATAACTCCTGTCAGTTTGAGAGACCTTGAACTTCCCAAGACAAATTAAACATCCAAGTAATGCAGAACTTTAAAGCAAGAATACATATAACCTGTTTTGGACTAGATCTTCTGAGGTCTCTTCCAACCCTAATCTTCTATGATTCTATGATTCTGCTATATTACCACTTAAAACAATACATTGTGCTGTTCGTTCAATTTCAGATTTGCTAAACACTGGGTTTGCTTTCAAAGAATAATCCTGTACAGTGTATGCAGATACTGGCTCTAAAGCAGAGAAACACAGTTAAGAATGTTTGGGTTTTGGCTTCAAAATTAACCATGCTTTAGTAATCTAGTACACTAAACTGTTTCTTATTACTAGATCATGCAAGTCCTCTCCCATCCCCTCACAAGTCTGACACTTTTCCAACATATCAATAACAAATGTTCTGTGAAATGTGACTTTCTAATGAAGCCCACCCTGACTTTTATTGTGGTCTTAAGCCACCAAACTTGAATATCAGATGTATTTTTAAATAAAGAAAACAATCTAAAAAAAAAGCTTGTTAGTTCAATACCCCAAGTTTGTTTTTTTCTCTGTAGAAGGAAGTCTGTCTGCTTAATCCTGATTGAACAGATTTCAGTTTGTTGGGTTTATCAAGTGACTTTGGGAGAAGGTTGGTGTCATGTCCCTCAATGTAATCGTTTGCCATAGAATATGGTTTTGAAGGGTTTCAGCTTTAAAAACAGCTGTTTTCCTTTTCAATACAAGCAAGACTTGTCAAGTAATTTTTTCAAAGGATTTAATTTAGTGAATGAATTTTACAAACACTTCTGAGATGTGGCCTAACAAAAATCTTTGTCTTCTGTATCAGATTATTTAATATTCATATTGCCATGGTGTCCACAAGTGTCAATCAGGACTGGGCCCCACTTGTGGTAGGCACATATAGAAACACAGTCTCTTTCCCAAGGAGCTTGCAAAGCTTAAAAAGACAAATGACACAAGAAAGATGGGGGAAGGGATATATATATATCATATATAGTCATTTTTCTTAGATATTCATTTTCAGTTTTTTAAATGATAATAAATAGACAAAGTATCATCTATCCCCATCTGCCTCTAAGGCTCACCCTCATTAATTATCTGATTTTTATAGGCATTGTGGCAGAGGTGAGTCTTGAGGAGAGATTTAAAGGAGAAGAAGGTAATGGCCCTACAGGTATCAGGTCAGGGAAGGAAATTCATGTATATGAGGCCGCACAGAAGAAAGCACAGAGAAGGTTGTGTGAGAAGCCATCAAATGGATGGATAAGGCTTGCACCATTGGTGGAACAGAGGAGTTTGGGTCTGGGAAACACAGAAGACACATGAGCAGAAAAGTACAGGGGGGGCAAAGCAAAGGCTTTGAAGGTCCAGACAAGGAGCTTGAACTTGATGTGGTGTAACTTGGGAGGGGAGGGGAAAGTGGAAAGATTCAATGTGGGCAGTGATGTGATCAGAGAGGCAAGCAAGGATGATGCCCTTAGCCGCTGTGTTTCAACTGGAGTAGAAGGGGAATGTGCTTGTGAAGGATGTCAGAGAGGAAGAGGTTATGTTAATCAAAATGGGAAGCAATGAGTGTCTGGACAAGAGTTTTGACTCCCCATAGAGAAAGTAAAAAGGATAGCTCATAGAAATGTTACAGAGAAAGAGAATTGGAAAGATTTACACACAACCTGGATGTGTGGAACAAAAGAGAGGAAGGAATCAAAAGTAAATCCTAGTTAACATGCCTGAGAGAAGATGGTGTTTTCATAAGTGGCAGAGAATGGGGGAGTAAAAAGTGTGTTAGAGGAAAGAATAGGATTTTAGTTTTGTAAGGTTTGATGATGGAGTAACCCATTGAGTTCAACAGATAATCTACAGTCAATCACTTATTCTGAGTCTTGAGATGAGACCAAAGACAAATTTTGGACTTGCAGCCCCATCTGCAAGTGCCATGAGTAAAGACAATTGTAGATGAATGTGCACTGGGTTTAGCTTTACACCTCACATATCTTCTTGATTACAAGAATGTACAAGTTCTCAAAATCTTTCACTCCAAGATGGCAGAGCTGCTGCCATTGGATCTTGTCACAGGCTAGGAACTCCCAGGTGTTGAGTTTATGATGTTTTCTTGGTCTGCCCCTAAAGCAATTCCAGCCCTCAATTCTCCATAAAAAGAGACGACCTTTGGTATGCTACTCTCAGACATACAGACCACATGACTGCACCATCTCAGCTGCACTCTCACTGTAAAGGTGTCAGTACCTGTGATGGTGCATCACTCAAGGACCACTGTGTTTGGAACAAAATCTTGCCATTTAATTCCCTTTATCCACCATAGACATCACAGGTGGAATTGGTCCAAGCACTCTATGTGGCATTGGTCAGTAGTCCACATATCACCATCTCAGAGGAGTGTGGTTATAACAATGGCATGGTAAACATCAATTTTTGTTTTCTGTCTGTTTCTGGAATGAACACTGTGTCAATGCTGAAGTTCTCCAAAGCCATTGCTGGCTGCACCAATGCGTTTCATAATGTTGTCAACAATCATTGCATCTAAGGTTTGAGTCTCTAGTAAGGCATCCAGGAAGAGATGCCAGAGAGTTTAGCTGAGATGGAGGATGGTATGGAGAGAATGGATAGTGGATGGAGGTCAAGAATGGAGAGGTAGATTTGTGGGTCATGGGAGTAGAAATGTTAGATGAGATTGTAAAGGAAGAAATGGAAGAAGGCAAGTAAGGACTCAAGGAGAGAATCAATAACTAAATAGGAGAGAGGAGAAAAAGAAATGATTGATAGAGATGCAGAGGTAGCATTCAAAGGAGTAGGAAGAGAGACAGGAGAGGATGGAGTCACAAAAGCCAAGAAAAGACAATATTTTAAGGAGTGTGTGATTGAGATCATCAGAAGAAACCGAGAAGTCAAGAAGGAGTAGAATGGAGTAGACCCTTGTATTTGGCCATTTATCATAAAGGTCCACTATGATAACACTCTTTTAAAAACCTATGAACCTTTATTATATTAATCTTTAAACAGGTAAAAAGATTTGTGTGTTTAAACAGATATTCCTTTGGTACTCAAAACTCCCATTGAGATGTTAGTGGAAGTTTAAAGTGGGCAAGGATTGCAAGATCAGGCTTTGTATCTCCAAGATGAGCAACTGTAATCTAAAGGTAGGTAGCTAGTAAAGGTACAATCTATACATTTGCCTTTGTAAATTTAACACAGTTAGTTCTCATCTAGCAATGCAATATAGGAACACACTAATTTCAGACTGGATCAGACGCAAGGTCCATCTAGTCTAGTATCCTGCCTCCCACAGCGGCCAGCACCAGATGCTTCAGAGAAAGATGCAAGAAACCCCTTTTTAGGCAGATTTGGGGTGTTCTGTCCCATGAATCTCTCATCCTAAATCCTAATGGAGTTTGTCTTAAGCCTTAAAACATAAGGCTTTATCTCCTTTCCAATACTCTTTTTGTTAGCTTTAATAATTATTATGGACGAGTTGAGCAGGCACTTGCATTATAAGCTCTTTTATAAAAACTATGCCTAAGATGTTATCCAGTACTCAAAAAGAATTATCCTTTGAAATATCAGAATTTGAAAAAATTGTACTCCTACTTATTTAGGTATTTGTCAAACTTTTTTTTTTGGGGGTGGTTCTTGGATAATATAAAAATGCCATGACTAACTGGCCACTCATCCATCATGGACAACTTTACATACAGTCATTTCACTCCATGCCTCTTTACAAACTAAGAAGAGATGTGACATCATCCAAGGCATCGAGTCCCTCTGCATGGGTTCTACACTGCCTAGTCCAAAAGTACACTAGCAACACAGAATTTCCATTGTAGCTGGAGCTGCCATGGGCTTGCAAGGTCATCCAAGTGTTTTCCAGCACAGTATTTTAGATGAAACTGGTGGAACTAGAATGTAATTGAGACTAACCTCAACATATATTATGACGGTGATTTAAAAAAATAAAATACCAAAGCTTGGGTAAATCCTATTAACATCAATGAGAGTTTGGATTAATCACCTCTTCATTTGACCCAGAACTTTCAATTCAAGGAAATCTGGAATCTTTGATTCTATTCCATTCTCTTTTTTATGCTGTACCAATCATGGTAGTATCGGAGTGTTCTTGTTGGAGGTTATATTAGGATGTTAGATATTTATAAATGACTGATACATTCAGGCATAGTATGAGAAAATGCAACAGAAAACTGGAAAAAGAAATCCATGCTGATATTTAAATTTTTTAATCCCAAAAGCTTTTGGCAAATGAAAGCAGAGAAAATACTTTAAATGCGGAGAATTTCTTGCTTGTTTCCAGAGCAGGTGAAGACAGTAGCATTAGACAAGCATACCTGTATATTTTAAAGCACTATAGAAGTGGAATAGTTATTATATTAAAAATAAACAAGTTCTCTAGGCTCTGTTGCCTATGGAAAATGGAAATCTAAAATAACTAAATCTAAAATAACTGTTCAAGAACTAATTTCATTTAACATGTGTGTAAGATTAAGTGGTTACAAATAGAAATGCTTGATATTTCATAATAGCTGGGCTGCTTGTTTTGGCAGCTTTCATAGGGACGGGATCAGTATGGCATCTGTTTTGCTTTGAAAGATCTCAAAAACATTAAGAAAAACTGATGTGCAATGAAGACCTGGAGAAAATGAATTCCGAATGAATTACAAAGAATACCTCTCTGCCTCACCAATGAGTTTGGGCTGAAGCTCCCTTCCACTGTATGGTATGCCAAGTGAGTGAGTTAGGATCATAAACAGTGTAATTTTAACATTTCTTGATTACAATGCAGCTACGTCAGCCTTCTCTGCTGCATTCACTTTAGCTAGACCTTCCACAGCTTTAGTTACAAGACAGTCAAATGCCCTTTAGTGACTAATTAGCAACTGCACCTTGTCATATGAAGAATTTTAAACACATTTCTAAAAATTGAAGAGGTGCATATTTACAAAGAAACATTTTCTTTCTTTACTCTCACAGACAGTTTTCTTTCATGCATGTTAAGCAGAAGTCCTATGCATCACTTAAATCCCAGGAAAGCTTTATTTTGCAGGTTTAAGTTAAATGATCATATGTTCTGGCCTATACATTCAGTGGAATGAGTGTTCAGTGTGATGAACAGTATCTGGAGTGAAGAGAAACACTGGGACTATGAAAGTTACTCTGTTACTCAGAGTAAACATCAATGGCACTTGTTCAGTATTTTGTGATAAACTCATACAAAACACTACATTTCTGTATATAAAGAATCAATAAATGCATTATTAGTCTATTGAAACCAACAAAGATACAGAAAGTCTAAATCTTATCCTGGTTTCTCTTGATTGGCTCAGAAAACTGTACAATACATCAGACTCAAATTAGCTTCTGACAGCCAAGCTGAAAATTAAAATATGACTCTGTCTCATATGAGAAAACATAAAATGCCTTTTTGAAATGTTAATTGAAATGTTTGTGACAAATGAGAAAAAATTGCATCCAAGATATGGAGTCCAAGTGATTGTCATAGAATGTATATTATTTTATACTACCAGCTTTAAAGCAATATACCACATAACTACAGGCCTTTCCATACTTTCTAGCCAACAAACCTACAAGAATATACCTGAATTAAGTTCTTACCTTAACATACATAACCACAGAACAGCCTGATTATGCACCTGTGACTTCCTAGAACTATTCCCAGCCCTACCTATGATCCTGTGTTTGTTTCCATCATTTTGTTTTTGAAATAAGTTCTAGTTCTTTTCCATTGTTATTATCAGTCAATGTGTTTTTCTCTCAGTTTTAGGCATACTGAATTAGAAATAGAAAGTTTACTACATACACAAAGTTCTCACTGCACCTATGTCTAGTCCGTGCCTAGTCCTCAGAGGTAGCCTCACTATTACTTAGTGTAATCTAGTACAAGGCAGAAGCATCCTTCCTACCTGTACTGAGACCCATGCTGCATGTGCATGTGCAGCTTCAAAAAGACATAAATGATTGTCTTAAATGGCAAGAGGACTGCTTGGAAATATCTCTGCACTGTATTTTCTTAATAGCTGTAACCGAACTATATAACGTGTCAAAATTCTGAAAAGAGACCAGAAACTCCTGATGCTTTGTGCAATGTATACAGCTTGCTCTGATGTTTCTGGTTCTTTATTTGTATTAAATTATCTGGATTTTTTTTAAAGGAATTTGTCCTTTGTCTCTCATTACTGACCTGTCAACATTGTTTGAGCTAAAAGAGCAGCCAACACCTTCTGGAGAATTTGAAAAATTAAAAAAGCATTTGACTGTATGTTATAGTTTCTGTTGTGAATGTTAGCGACTGGCCCACATGGAGGGCAGTGCAGAGCCATGCTACCCAAGGGGGCTTTGTCTCTGGCTTACAGGGGAAGCGCACCCACTACATCATCCCTTTGGGAGAATGCAGCATTCACATAGAATCATAGAATCATAGAATATCAGGGTTGGAAGGGACCTCAGGAGGTCATCTAGTCCAACCCCCTGCTCAAAGCAGGACCAATCCCCAATTTTTGCCCCAGATCCCTAAACAGCCCCCTCAAGGATTGAACTCACAACCCTGCGTTTAGCAGGCCAATGCTCAAACCACTGACATCTGTACCTCTGGCTAGTTCTGCCTTGACTCTGCCTCTCTCAGTCTCCTTTGGGATGTCTTATACTCTGAGAGCACAAAAAGTGACTGCAGCTGTGCCCAGCTGCTCTTCATGGGATGGATGGGTGGCAGAGGGACTTGTGTCCTTGCTCCCCTGGCACATCCACCCACATTATACCCAAGCACTATCTGGGCTCTACATTTTTTGTTTGGTTTAAAAGTTTGTTGCTTTCACTGGCTTTTTCCTCACATGAAGCCGTATAACTTTTTGTGAAATCACTACTAGCTGCTGTAGAGAGGGTTATGACTTCAAAGTTCTTTTCCTTCTGTTTAGTCCTCACCTGAAGACACAAAGATCCTGTTTCCATGAAGACATTTCTAGTAATAAATGGAGAGAGATCCAGAAAGTACAAGAAGATAGATATCTAAGGAGAACTGACTCTACAGAGAAGAATTTATAAAGTTTTCCATAGTTCTTTAAACTAGAGATGGGCTTGAGTTATCCAAAATAGCAGGGATGATCTAGTTCAGCCTACTATAAAATGATCCCAACCACAAAGTTCATCTCGTGATTTGAATGCCCTCATTGTTCATGGGTTGGACAGGCTGGGATCTCCTGAGCTGGTCTGAGACCATCTGTACCCTAAGCAGTCCCAAATCTCTTTAATATCATAAATATACAAATGCTAGAGGGTTATGATATCTTATAGATCCTGACTCACAAGAGGGAGAACTAAGTTTAAATGGAAGAATGTTCATATAAGTGACATGAACTTATGCGTCTGCAGTTGATCAGATTTAGAAAATGTTGTTCACATGTTTCCTGATTTGGAGCCAATGGTTAATATAAGCATTCAGAAATGTAAGATCCTCCACCCATACATAGGCTGTTCCTCAGCTATAAACAAAGCTGGGCAATGTCAAAGAGCTGAAATGGTCAATGTCAATACCTAGTATTAGGTTAGAAACTAGATTGTTTTTCAACAAAATATACATGAACTTTCTAACCCTTAGATAAAAGTACAAACACTAGTAAACCAACAGCTCAAAACAGTAGAGTAGAGGTGCACCAGAACTATAAATCAAGTGCCCACCTATATTATTGCAACGTACAATAACAGAGGGTGTCTGTAATGTGTCTCACTTAAATTTCAAGATCTATATGAGCCTGATATAAGACAGAAAAGTCAAATCAGAAAGATGCACACAAGGTGAGGGTGGGTGGGGGGCCTGCAGATCAATTTAAAGTGCTACACTCACTCACTGTAAGGTGTAAGTACTGTCACGAGCTCAGCCACCAATAACACTGGAAAACGGTATCCTAGTGATTCCTAGTGAGACAGGTACTACCTATTCCAGGAGCAGATCCTTGGAGTCATTGAGAGATGAGGGTGACAGTCGCTGCCAGGGCATTCAATGTGTTACAGCTTTGAGCTTGTACGTGGTTAAGAAAAATTAAGTGTCAGTGCACAGAATGCTATTACTTGATTTATGGCGCTGATTCAGCAAAGCACATGCTGAATCAAAACCCATGTGCTTTCCAGGATCAGGGCCCGAAAGCAGGTCTGAGAGTATTGTGACGTTTTGATGCTCAGCGCCTCCCAAAAGGCACACCTTGCAGGATGAAACTCTAGGTGATCAGCAACCACCACTCCCATTGACTTCAATTAGTGTGGTGAGTGGTCAGTACTTCTGAAATTCAGGCTCTAAAACCCTGATCCAGTAAAGCATTTAAGCACAGGCTCAAATTAAAGCACACGAGTAATCCCATTGACCACAGATAAGCACATACAGTGTTTTTCTAGATCAGGCCCCAAGTACAATCAATCTGGGCATGTATATCAACAGTGCATATATTTCAGTAACTGAGTATAGGAAAATAAAACCCATTTTGATCAGCAAAGCAGCCCATACAGTAAGAAACACTTTTTAAAAATTCATTCTGTAGTGTTTGTTAGCCTAGTATGAGAATAAGGAAATCTAAGTTTGTGGAGCCAGCATTACAAACAGTTTTCCAACCTGCTTTAGTAAGGATTTAACAATCAACATGTATAATATTTAAATGTTTTTTTCTCACTATTAAAACATTAAAAGCAGATTCACTTGATTACTAGTGTCCCTTACTGCAATGACATCACTTTTTAGCAAGAGGGCTACTTACAACACTGTCTCAGAAAAGTCAAAAGCAATTAAAATAAACCCTTAAAATACCAAGAACAGTGTAACAGCTTTATAATGGTCGTAATCTTTCTACCTAATTAAAGTTTAGACTCAGGTTGAGCAAAATTCATACTCTTGCCCTTTAATCTATTCCATAACATGCTATCCCCTTTTGCTAACCAGAATTAAGGCAATGGAAATGTTTATGGTGGTCTAAAAAGGTCAACCGTGGTGTAAACACTAGCATCCAAGAAGTTAAAAGCGTCCTTGGCCGTGGAATAAAGTCACCAGCAGATCTATTAATGTAAGAGGTCACATAAATGCTGCATAATATATCAAACCACAGTACAATGAACAGCTTTTGAAAACTGAATTTCTCAGTCTCCTAAGGCCCAAGCACGACACAAAGAAAAACAAGAAAGTCAGAAATGATGTAAGAGTAGCTTGCTTGGGAACAGTATAAAAATTCTGTATCACTTTGAGGTCCTCAGTAGAACCAGGAAAAAATTTGTGTGTAAATACTTTTTGCACTGAAAATGGAAGATTTGGCTTAACTGAAACAGGTCGTGAATTTGGGTCAATTTTGACAAATTGTTTCAGTTGGGAAAAAAATCAGAAATGCTCAAATCTTTTGAAAAATGAAAAGTTGAAACATATTTCACTTGGGAATTCCTCTTGATTTTATTAAAATAAATAAATAACTTTTTAAAATTTCAAAATCAAAATGAAATGTTTCGTTTTGGATTGAACTAAATGTTACATTTGATCTAAAATGAATTTTTTTTTTTACTTTTGCTTTTCACCAAAAAGTTCAAAAATATTGCTTTGCACCAAACCAAACTGAAAAATTGGTTATTTGTAGTTATTGTTATTTATTTATGGTCATGAATCAGAATTTCCAATGTGCAAATATTCACCATTAAAAAAAATCAACATTTGCCAACGTTTAGTGAGAACCATTTTTTCCTGCTATAGTTAGGCAATATCTGTGCCAATTGCGTCCAAGTCCTGATCCCGACGTTCAAAACCATCAGTGGATTTGGCCTGACCTATATCAAAAGCCACTTCCTGCTCTGAGACTGACAGCAACTACCCAGTTTTCAGGCATGGAAGGTGGGGACAGTGACTGAGATGCAGCCAGAAGAGAGGTGTTAGACCCTGGGAGGTGCTGGGAAAGTGTCCTTCCCATCAGTGAAAAGTAAAAAAAGAGGTGATCCCCGTCACACCCTATGTGTATGTTCTATACATTTCTGGTTGAGTTTCTTGAAATACATCCTCCCCCTACCCCCAAAAAAGAGTCAATTCCCCCTGAGAGTTCAAATATCAAAAAACTAACCAAAAAGTAATGGGATTTTAAAACATTTTTTTTGTCTATCTCATGATTTTTGATGTTGCAGATGTTCCGGTTGACAATACTAGAAGCTTGGACTCTTGCCCCAGAACTTACCTCCAGCTTGCCACAGAGCACATGGGGCCATGGATATGGAACTCATTTCTTCAGGAGGAAAGGATAAAATATAAAACCCACCTGTTGCAAGCTTTGCTCTGGGGCCAGCATGCCTCGTTGTCAGGCCACAGCCAAATACTGTCTCTGGGCTTGGACACCGCTCTTCTGGGCAGTTCGGAGCCCTGGCAGCCAGTCCATCATTCATTGCCCCCGTGGAGTCCTTTAGAATCTCTCAGTAGGTTGGGGGAAAAGGGGAAGGATATGGAGATCCAGGCCCTCCCTGCCCTCTGACTTTCAGCCCACAGCTCAAGAAGCGAGAGGCAACGGGGTAGCTCAGTCCCTTGTGGCTGCCATTCCAGATCAGCCTCTCCTGAGCCACTTCCTATCTTCCCTGTTTTCCTTCAGTTTGGGGAGTGGCCTGAGCCTTCTGCTTACACAGTCTCAGTAGTTCAGGGCTTCAGCTGGGGTGAAGAATGCTTACCTACCCACCCTCCGTGTCCATTTTCCCAAACTCCCTTAGTCAGGTGCAAGGGGGGATACCAGCCAAGCCTTACTTACAGTCCCAATACTTCCTCTGTAGACTGTGCTGCCTGCCTTCTTGCAGCCACTATCTCCTCCATGCTCCTCCCACAAGACTGCCAGAGTTCCTTTTAAGCAGGCCCTCCATAGAGAGCATGCCTGGCAGCTGCTGAGGGGCAGGGCCTTCTTGGCCCCACACTGTTCCACCACCCCATTTATCTTAGTATGGGGTCTGTCAACCCCATCAGACATATACCTAGAGGAGTCCCTTCTCCCTAACAAGACCTACCTAGCAGTGATGCTGCTTGTTTAAGTGACCTGCGCAACAGGATGGAGGAGGTACCTGTTTTGAGGTATTATTCTTCATGTATGATGGACTCATTGCATCCCCTGATAACCGCCTGCCTGAAGTGTCAGTTCTTAACAGCTGCTACTCCGTCTGTACTGCAGCAGAGGTGTCCACGTGGTGAAACTCCTGTGTGTCCTGCTACTGCTAATATCATTTTCACTCTCATTGCTCCATACTTCATTACCACCCTCCATAAATCCCTCTATTGGTTATGCATAAAACTGCTCATCCATCCATCAATACATAAGCTCATTTTCGTCTAAATTCCTACTCATTTCCCATTATTCCTTTCCCACTTCCTAAGCATTTCCCAATCTTCTTACCTTAGTCATTTTTTTTTGTCTCCGCTCTTCAAGTGCCCTCTATTATAATGCCTGGAACAGTCTCACTGTTCTGATCTGCCAAGCGCCCTCTCCTCCTTCAAGTCCCTGCTTTTAAAAAACCTTTTCAGAAAGTCCCTCCTCCCTTCTTCTCTGTACTGGTTAACCCAAGACCTGTTGTTCCCAAATTGACATTCCATGAGTTTGCCTTGTCTTATTTAGATTGGGTTCTTCTCTCATGGAACAAGGGAGAAATGTGACCTGAACTGCGACTGTCAGAGTGACCATTAAGTCCCTGCCCAGCTCTTGAGGACTAGCACACAATTAATCTGCCTTCCTCATAAGCTCCTTGGAGCAGAGAATATGTTTTAACTATACTCTGTAAATTGCAGTCTAATTCTTGGAAACATGTCAACATTTAATAGTATTAACAAAACCCTATGTTTGAGCAGCATAGACAGAAGCTCAAGAGGATGATTGACATCAAAGCCTTGATTTTCTGGATATCCCAAACCTTTACGTGGCAAATTTCTCTGATCACTAAAGTAGCTGGCACTGGACAGCAGGGATGGATCCCTAAATAAATTGCTCTGTTCTGTTCATTCCCTCTGAAGCATCTTACACTGGCCACTGTTGGAAGACAGCATACTTGGCTAGAGGGACTATATATATATGTATATATATATAAATATATATGGTTTTACACACTTTGAAAACTTCCTTTGGAACATATTTCTTTTATAAAGCATAGGTATTTCTGTAAAGTTAGTTCTCAAAAGCTAAACATTTGTTGAGCTGTTTTCAATTATAATATTAATAGTCCAACAGTTTAAAGCCAAGACTTCTAATTTACAACAGGATTTGTTAATTTACAACACTGAACTTGTAATGTTTAAGTAAACACTGCACTTCTGGATGACAGATAGATAGCTAAACAATGAAATAAAACTTCAGAAACATCCCTACTCCTAGAGTTTTCAAAGAGCTTCCAGTGCTGTAAAAACAAACAAACAGCATTCAGCTGGCCAGCAGTCACTTACAGTTATGTCTCCTGTACCACTAATGTGGGTGAAGCCAACAGCTTAAAATTCCTCATTCAAAAGTTTCTTTTATAATTTCAAACTTAAAAGGAAAATGCTGCCTTTGTCTCTCCCCCCTCACCAACCCCTCTCCCATGGCAGGAGAAGGGAAAAGAATTCTAAGGATAGCTAATCTGTTATCATACAGTAGCTAGCTCAAACCTCATTTCTTTCTCCAAATCAAACCTTCCTAAGGGCCAGTTTGGTCAAGGAGAACTTGTCTATGTGCCAGCTTCCTATCATGTGACTTCTCAACATGCTGAGAGTTTCTTGCCACAACAACCCAGCCCCAAGCCTCCTTCCCCAGAGAACAAAAAGTTCTTCTCAGCTACGCTGTGGGTTGCTTCTCCGTCAGACAATCCCTCTAACATGCCATCTATCATTCAGCCGAAAACCCAATTTTCTGTCAAACAGTTTTAGATGGAAAAATTTTGACCAGGCCTACCTAAAGCTTGTAGCTTCTATACTTGAGGATCCATTTCACAATCTGGCTGCCTTCTCCTGGGTTCTTGGGAACTACAATTTTCAAATTTCAAACTTTGTATGTAGTAGTGTAGTCGGGGGAGACATCTCAGCCTGGAAGCCCCAGAACAGGCCAGAATGTAGAAAATTTATTTCAAAGCAGTTCTTCCAAGGTAGGTGGGATAGAGGGACTCACAGGTCTGAGGAGTTGAGGTGTGTTCCAAAAAGCAGAGAGGGGTGGGTGCATTAAGGAGCTTGAGTTATGCTGAAAGGTAATAACATGAGAGTAATAGCATCAAAGTCATGTTGCGGAAAGATGAGATACTGAATTGGCTTCACAAGGTTTGTGACCGTCCAAAATTTTGGATAAATTATATTATAACAGTATATAAAGTTTCTAGTACCCATTATTCTCAGAGGGGAATGAAAATTATGAAATTAGGCAGCATTCAAGTTTGGAATAAAGGGACCACTGGTTCACAAATACTGTCATAAGGCCACATCCTGAAAATTCCTTTTTAATGAAAAATCCCATTGATGTCAATGGGATTTTACCTGAGGAAAGGTTTTAGTAAAGGCTTCAGCTGATGTATTATTACTGGAAAAAGTGCACTGCCGCTCAGGAAAGTCTGGGGACAGACTCCAGCAAACCAAATACTGCATATGGGCTCATGAATCTGTTATGTTTTTCTCATGTTTTAAAATGAAGTGTAAAAACCATTCCTCTTCAGAGTTATACTGCAACAAATCCCCAGATTTAGGCCCAAGTTCAGCAAGGCATTTAAGCATATGCTTATCTTTAAGCACGCAAGCAGTCCCACTGACATCAATAAGCACATGGGTAACCCCATTATTTAAAATTAAGCATGCATTTAAATGCCTGGCTGAAATAGGGCCACAATGATATTGCTAATGGGAACTCCATTAAAATTCATTTTAAGAGGTTTCCACAGTATTTAAGATGGGTTCTAGTGGAAGCCCTCTGACAAAGACAAATGTGCCCACATCTAGTCATGAGTGATGCCATCTACACTGTTACATGTTTACATATATTGAAAAGCCATCTCCCCTGCTGTATTATTTATCTACATTAAAAAGTAAATATTTACTGACAGTGAGCATGACATAACTACTAAGGCACCCTAGTTATTTCTTATTGTATGTACAGCTACGTCTTCATCTCAGAGACAGACTCCACCGAAGCAGAAGGATCTAGAATTATACTAAAACTGGAAAAAGAAAAGGAGTGCTTGTGGCACCTTAGAGACTAACAAATTTATTTGAGCACAAGCTTTCATGAGCTACAGCTTTTTGCGGATACAGACTAACATGGCCGCTACTCTGAAACCTGTCATTATCTAAAACTGAAATGGCTTGTTTAAGTAGGAAAGAAGGGAAAAGGGAGCTTTCACTTCACTCAAAACTAATGCATGCTTTCAACATACAAAATAAGGTACAGCACAGAGCCACATATGAAACAAAAGACAAAGAATAGGAAGAGTATTAATTTACTACAGTGTCTGTACACTAAAGAAAGAAGCAAAGGACAAGCACCAAGAGCTAGAATTAATGGAGACTATAAACATAGTCACAGAGATTGATTCTTATAAATAGAAATGTCAGTACTTGGTAAGTGTTAATAAAGCTAGATAGAAAGAGAGAGCATGCATATGTGTTTGTATATGTATATGTGTGTATTTGTGCATACGCATGTGAGTTTACCCTGGGAGTAGAGAAGGATACACAAAGAAGGAATGGGAGCACAAGAGGGTCCTGGGAAGGAAAGGGCAAGAATTAAGGTAATTGCTAAATTGTCCAGTTGTGTGACAGTCATAATAAACAAAATAATAATAATCAAACTTTTATAGGACCTTTCACCCCATAGCACTCACCCAACTGAAATTCAAGGATTGCCACAGTCAGCAAAATAAGAGATACACATTTTAAAATAACCTGATTTTCAAAGGCACTGGTACCTCAGCTCCCACTGAGGTCAATGGTCAATACCCCTGCAACTCAGGCAGTCATAAAATCTCTGTTTTGCCAGTCATAAAGGGTCATGATTACAAAGCACAACTTGAATTTTCCTTTGGCAAAAATGGAAACCTTTGGGTTTTGCAGTGGCATATAATTGACATGATTAGCTGGACCATAATATTTAAGAAGCTCAAAATTACCAGTAAGAAAATGTGATCATACAATGAGGTTTTAAGCAAGATTAGATGAAAGCTATGCTCATAGTTAAAATGAACATACCTAATACTAACCCCAAACTGATGTGATATTTGCTCTATTTTTATTATTTATTATGAGCATCATATCTTCAAATCCTGGTTGTCTTTTACTCATAACTGTCCCAAGGTCATTTGAAAGATGTGAGCATTGGCTTATGGTTAGGAACAGATGATTTAATATCATGCCGTGATGCCACTGGCAGAACTGTGAGGAGTCCCAGCATGAAAGTGTGGCATGAAGTAAATTCCATTTCTACTTCCCACAGGGAGCAGAGATTCCATCACTCCAGCTTCTCTCCCCATTTGCCCTCTCCTCCAATGAGCACAGGAAATCCTGTCAGAATTCACATTCCACATTCCTCTGTGGTATCAAAGAGATATTAATACATTCCTAGCATGGCATTTGGGGAAAATATGCCAGAGAAGTACAATCATCTCTTTCAGCTCTCTCAAAATGGAAAATTCCTGCTTGAAGACAAGGGTAACACACTTGCTTGGGGGGTATAAGGACAACATTTCTGAAGCATGGAACATGAACTTAGCTTGGTTTCTTTAGATTTACATCTGGATCTTGCAATGATCTTCATGCTGATGGACGGCTGCACTCGTGTGGTGTTCTGTGGACTTCAATGGGCATCTGAACAGGCACAGGGTATGCCTAGGCAGAGCCAGCGTACCTAAAGCTAAACTCATACTTAAGTGCTTTGGTCAGTTGGGACCAGAGTTCTCCGTACTTTGCAGGACCGAGCTGGTACAAAACATTAATTTAGGATAAATGATTTCAGTCTTCTCATTTTCCAGTATCATAAAATGCCTTTCATGTGACTTAATGGATAATTATGTAATCAAGTACTGTCTATAGGCCTCTATCCAGCATTGAGAACTAAGTGGGCACAGGGATATGTCAGCACAGTTCTCAATGCAAGATCAAATCCTAAATCTTCAATATCACTAAACAGTGCTGCACTCTATCTAACAGAGTTCTCTGACTCATTATACCTCTGTCAAAATGGAACCAGCAAAAGAACATACCCAGTACACATTATGTTGCATAACAAAATTCATTCATTCAGCTACTCACATAATAAATATTATTTGCCTTTTATGTATAAACTTTCATAGCACCAATTACAGGCCTCAAATCACATCCAGATATATGGATAAAATCTGGCCTAAGGTAACGTGTTTGTCTGTAGAATTAATGGTAATATAGCCCTGATCCCTTTCTGCTGAAGCCAATTGGAGTTTTGCCATTGCATATAGTGTGTGAATATAGCATCTGGGCATAAATGAACAAACATGCTGCTATATACAGTCATTCTAATTCTCTGCAACACCTGTTAAGTGGTGATAGCTGAAGAATGGGATTAAGAATACCTTTGCTTGACATTCATTGAGAAAATATTTGACAGGCCAAATACTCCCCATTCTCCATCACTGTGGTTTGTTGTTCAGAAACTATTGGACCCACTGATTGTCCATTCAAAGGCTGATTTCAGAGCACATGATGTGACTGAGATGCCAGTCAAGCATCCCCTATATATTTCTGCAACAAAACTTATCCATACTGCAATAGCCTTATTTTTAATAGTATTTTTACTGAATTCTTACAAGACACAATATAGACAATAGCTCATAAAGTTCAACATATAAACACTATGTTTTAATATAAATGATGCAGCTATAATTATATATCAGCCAAACTTCATATTAAGTTCCATTAATAAATGGTTTATAAATTAATTAATAAATTATCAACAGCTGTTTTAAGCATGTTATTGACATGAGTAGTATGTATTATAGATGGTTAGAAGTAGATCAGTTAAAGGTGCTATAGATCAGTGGTTCTCAACCGGGGTATGTGTACACTGTGGGTACACAGAGGTCTTCCATGGGGTACGTCAACTCATCTAGATATTTGCCTGGTTTTACAACAGGCTACATGAAAAGCACTAGTGAAATCAGTACAAACTAAAATTTCATACAATGACATGTTTTGTCAATGCTCTATCAGTGTTTGTCAACCTGGGGGTGGGTTCATGATTTATTTTATAATTATATGATAAAAATGAGAAAGTCAGCAATTTTTCAGTAATAGTGTGCTGTGACACTTGTATTTTTACAGCTGATTTTGTAAGCAAGTCTTTTTTAAGTGAGGAGAAACTTAAGGTATGCAAGACAAGTCAGCCTCCTGAAAGGGGTACAGTAGTCTGGAAAGGTTGAGAACCACTGCTATAGATGATTATAAACTATGGTTATAAACAACCTATTGACTTGCTAGAATCTATAACAATTGATTAACCATTTATAAATCCTTTATAAACTGTTTATGCATGGAACCTTAAGATAAAGTGTGACCAATATAGTTATATATATTTAGAAATAAAATGCCATATCTAGTTACATTTCATATGTTTCAGCTCAATATCCAGGAAGCAATGGTGAAGCCAGAAAAAGGCATATAGGGCTCATGGAGGAAATTTCTATATATGTGAAATAACACGTCTATAAGCAAAGCTGCCACTAATTCCATAGGTGTCTCATGATATACATGAGAAAAGCCTTCTTAGGGCTTGTTTACACATCAGGTTACTGTTAGTGCATGACAAGCCAGAGTATAATTGTACAGTGCACTAGCTTGCCATATGCTAACTCAACATGTGGACACTGCTACAGTGCATTAAAAATTCTGTAGTGCACTTTGATGTACTCCGGTTTCAAATAGCACACCCGCTTGCTCCACTAAATCGCTGTGGAGACAAGCCCTTAGGTTTGGGGAGGGAGGGAGCATGCATGCTGTTGCAAACCTTCTGATGAAGAAGTTCTTAGGGCTAAAACAGAGATTTCCTATGTTAAGGAAATAGAAGCATATTTATTTCAGTTTATAAATGTGTGTCCAGTTAGGAGTTCTGAGTGTATTCACTATAAATATAAATTATAAATAGCTACGTCCAATCAGTAACCAATGGAACCCTCTGAAATCTACCACATCTCCACATTCAAAATGTAACTATGTTTTCCCTTCCAGGAAAAGCTTTGGATAACAAATTGGCCTTGCAGTGACCCAAAGGACAACATGGGCTTTGACAAAATGATGAATGATGCAATTTCCACAACTAAAGGCCTCCTCACTGAGTATGTCCTGCTTCCAGCCCCCTCCTAATTAGCTCAGCACTGGAGATGATCTCAAGCTTCCTCATTATCATACAAAGAGTGTATTGCTATTCATATTAACGTAGGGAGACCTTGTATTTAGCACCTAAATTACTTTTATTTAAATATTATATAACATAACAGCAACCAGAGCCTCGTGTTGACTGTAGGGCTCCCTGTAGTTTAGAGCCCACCTTCCAAAATGGAGGTTGGTCTTTGGTCTTTTCAACCACACCTTCATCCTGACATCACAATAGCAGCCACTTCACTCAAGGAATGAGGTGGCTTCTGAGGTAACCAAGTCTCAACATATTCAAGGCTGGTCCACACGCAAATTCGCACTGAAATATCTAAATCAGATTTCATCCACATCTTTTGTTATCTTACTGAAAGTGTCTGTGTGGACAGTTATTTCCAAATAAAACTGTCTAATTTCAATAAGCAAAATCAAAAAGGACTTGTACCAAAAGCAGCTTTTTACTTTCTCCCAGAGGGGCTGGCATAGGAAAAAGCACTCAGATGCTTGTGGGGAAAATGGGTGATCAAGGTGGATGTCATTGGCAGAGTTAATCCAGGGGACCACTTCACAATAAAATTAATTTTGATGTGTAGAGAAAAGCTAAATAAAATCTTAAATTCTCATAAATTAATGGGAGGGAGAGCAATGTGATTTGTCTATATTGGAATCATTCTCCAGACTCAGTCAGCCTATACACACAGCTGAAAAAATCACTGGTAGGTTGATTTAAGCAGTTTTATAGCATTTTTTTCTATTCACTTCAAAGAGATAGTATATGCTACAGTTAATTAGATTTGGCCCAAATAAATAGAGACAGGCCCAAATTTAAATCCTACATCAAGTGTTCTACATCTGAACCTGCAACAGATCGAAAGTTTGCCTATGGGCTTTTTATGAGGCAGAATCAAAATTCCAGATCCAAACATTTAAGACTAGACTGAAATTCAGAGTATTAGTAATTTGTACATTGACACTGTGGCTAAATAGTACACTTAATAGTAAGCTAGGGGATCAAACTAATGTAATTGGTATAGGTGGTACTTGTTAGTAACAGAAATATTAAATTGTCTTAAACGTTAACCATCACTCCATCATACAAGCAATGTGTCTTTCATTAGGAAATAACTTCATGCACGACATCCTATCACTCTCCTTTTATGCTTAAGGTTCTATAAGACTTAATTCAGAAATTTAGCTATTTTGGTATGATTAATTTTGGGAAAAATATCTTTAAATTTAGGTTAAATTCAAAGGGATAACATGTCTGACAGCTGGAAAAACTGAATACCGATTACAATATGCGAAGCTGTCTGATCAAATTAGCTCTCTCCAGAGCAAAAATCCCGCTTTCTAAATTTGTCTGTTTTATTTAAACAACATGCTGTCTCTAACAGAGCTAAAGATGGAACAGTACTTGAATGTTTAAAAAATGCTTTAGAAAAACCCACCTCAACACTCTGGATGCCTTAAGTCTTGCTTAGTCTGCATAAACTATGAGCTGAAGGGCAAATGAGTTTACAGTAGCATTTTTATGTGGTCCTGAAAAATATATTCAGCCATACAGAAGGCTAAGAAACATGTAAGTACAGCAAGAGGTGGGTGACTAAATGCACTTGTAATGATGTTTTGGAAACTGAAACTCAATGAAGATACTTAAAATAACAAGCCTGCACTGAAATTCCTATCAGAACAAAGCTGATATACGTCAGTCAAACTGATGATCGCTAAAGGATCAATAATTCAATATGGGCTAGAGTCAAAAATAGAATACATGTAAGTAATTATTATTATTTGTATTACTGTAACACCTGGAGACTCCAGTCAAGGTCAGGACCTCATTGCATTAGGCCCTGAACAAACTATACAATAAAGACATAAATCGTGCCCTGAAGAACTTGCAGTTTAGACATGAGAGAGCGAGAAAGAGGCACACAGTGACTTGCCCAACCTCACACAGCAGGAAGGAAATAGCACCCAGCCTTGTAATATGTTATTGTCCTATTGGCAGCTAACATCTGGTACCTCAGAAAATACTTGGTAACTAAATTAATTGCCTAAAAATGATTGGCTGGGATTTGACAAAGCAAAATAAATGGTCTTATCAGCATTCAGTACCACTTCCAAATGACAACGAAAGAGAAGAGAAACAAAGATGAGTGAAGAATTAAGAGAGACTAATAACATCAAATGTTGTTGACTGAACTATGTACTCTCTCTTTATTTGATCCCCTTTCCATAACTAATCTGAGCTGGCACAAGATGTTACATGATATTTCATGCTGTGGTAATTAGAAGCTATTGTTTTCAGTAGAAATAATAAAGAATGAAACTAGTAACATGTGTCAGCAGTTTCAGATCCTAACATGGCCAATTAAGAATGTGCATCTTTAGCAGTGCCATGCCTGTCTATCTTGCCTCTTCTACAGTGCCCTTCACAATGGTATTGAAGCATCAACAGCGGGTTCCTTTAAAGAGTCTACCTTCTATAGAGCTCTGTGATTTTACTGGTTCTAACAGTATGCTCCATTATAGGTGTGACATTGAGCCAGCAGGCTAAGTGACCCAAAATCAACCTTTAAAGACATTAGAGAAGTATTGAAATGGTAAACAGGACCATTTCTAGTAGAGTTATTGAAGCCATATTAAGTACACTACATTCTTTGAAATCTAAACCTGTATTGTCAGAGAACAACAAGTAGATACTAATTGTATTAGTCTGTGTTTACCTATATCTGTTAGATTGCATTGATAAACTTCTGTTCCTGTTACTATATTCTATTGATTCAGAGATCAAAAGGGAATATTAACATCTTGATGAAACTTGGGATGTAATAATATCATTGTCTATTTTTCTCTTTGAAGTTTGTAGTAAACTCTCTATGAACCGCTTGAATGGTTAATTACCATATGCTAATGAATGCAGCTAGTTACTGGTGAGTGCCTAGGAAACAGAGATTTACTTCAAAGCAACAATGTAGGTTACCTAGTCTTCATCCAAGGAATGCCTGCTGTGATGTCTGTTGTCGAGAGGCTAGCATAGCTTGCTTAAGAACTATAAAGGGCCTGATCCTTTTTTATCTCAGATCTGCTTAAATTTTGTCAGGGGAAGTTCAAGCCACAAGACTGAGGTCTGCAGGTCCATGTGGAGTATCCCTGCTATTTCTCATGGAAGAATTTGAATAAACTCTTCACATGGACTATAACCTGTGAAGCTGATTCTGAAAGGACTTTTATAAAATCAGTTCACCATCTCTGTTAGGAACTGATCCAAGAACTTTATTCATACCTGTATGTATAATGATCTTTTAACCATAGTAACTCTTTTCTTTTTAAAATAAAACTTAAATTAGTTAATAAGAATTGGCTGTAAGTCTGCATTCGGGTAAGATCCAAAATATTCATTGATCTGGTGGGTAATGTGTCTGATCTCTTGAGACTGGTCAAATTTTATATATGATAAATAAGATTTTAAGTAATCCTCACTATATTAGACTGGCTGTCTGGATGGTAGCCAAAGGCTGGATTGCTTAATGGGAACTGTATTTTAACTTCTCGGTAACCAGTAAGGTATTCCAGAAGCTGTTTTGTTACTGGCTTGGTGAATCTAATTATAGAATAAACCACCATTTTTGGGGATCATCTGCCCTATTTTGGCAGTTTGCCCTGATTGGGCATTCTCAGAGTGGTGTCTCCCAGCAACCATGGTCACAATGGACCAAAGTATGTAATTTAACCCCTGGACCAGGAAGGAGCAACGAAGAATCATATCTCCCCTAAAAGGCCAGTGTGTATGGGAACTGTGTAGGCCATACCATCCTTTAAGATGTGATTTATGATAGTCCTTCAATAAGGTTCCCATGCATATATCTGTGGTAATAATTTTGTTATCCATTAAATAAATTCTGGCATTAGACAGGTGTATTTAATATATCTTACCTCTTTAGTTAAGGGTGAGTTAATAAGAGTTGTATGAACAAATGGTTTATTATTTAAGTATTGCTAAAAATTTGTATTAGGAAGAGAGCCAAATTTTTGACACTCAAAAAGCCTCAGAGAGGTTTTCAACAAAAGTTAAGGGTAGGATGGATTCTTATTTTATCCAAATAGTTTATCTATTCTTACTTACTACCCTACTTGGATTGGACCCTAAATGAATCACACATATGTTGGTTAGAACAGGCTAAGGCAAACCGTGCAACATGACAGTCTTTCACTCAGACATAACAAATCTATAGAGGTGATGAGACAACAAAAACATTTAGTTCAATTTCAAATATTTTTATTACAAGTGTGAACTGCAACTAAATTAAATGCATATTAAAATGGAATGTATCATTTAATTTACTGAGTGCTCAAAAGTACAAAGAGAATAAACTGTTTCTGAGCATTTGATTCTCATGATAATCATTACTTTATTCCCAGTTTTAATTACTCACAATAGTGTTAAGAAATGCATCTGAATTTTCAGTTTTCTCCTTTTACTCATTAGCTTTCATCAAATGGCTTACACAACTGAAACCAAATGTTGGCATGATTCACATGTTAACTAATTCAAGGGAGATCTAAGGACATCCTCCTTATAAGATTTTGCAACTAACTAAAATTGATTCAATATGGTATTTAAAAATGGAAGAGGGAAAAGATTTATTTTTATATTTTAAGTATCTTGGGGATTTTGAAATTAAAGCAAATAGAAATATCCCACTTTGACTTCAAAAAAGATTGTGGGCCAAATTTTCAAAGCAGCTTTAGCCAGCCTTCTAAATTTGTCAGTATATGTTCTGCATTCTTTTTGAAAAGTTTTCCCCACAAACTCAATGCGTTAAATATTTTTCTAGTGTGTTATGGTCAGGAAAATGTCTGTGTAAAATTGGCACTTTAATATTTAGCACATCTGCTTTTCGTATGTCTTCTACTCATATTTTCTTATGTTGCTGACAAGAAGTCAGTTCAGAGACACAGCCCTACCAAATTCATGGTCCACTATGATCAATTTCATGTCCATAGGATTTGAAAATTGGTAAATTTCACATTTTCAGATGTTTAATTCTGAAATTTCTCATTGTTGTAACCATGGGGGTCCCATATAAAAGGGGATTGAGGGTGGGTAGGGTGTTGCAAACCTTTGTAGGGGAGTCATGGAATTGCCACCCTGACTTCTGTGCTGCCTTCAGAGCGGGACTCCGAAAGCAGCAACCGCAGAGCTTCCTGCAGCCGCAGGAGGTTCCTGGAGATGGAAGTGGGTCTGATCTCCTTCCTCCGTTCCTCCAGAGTAGCAGTGTAGGAGATAGACAAGTCCAATCCCTCCCCTGCCCAGCTGGAGCTAGGAGCCTCCTTTGCTTGGGCGCTACTAGGAACAAAGGGACATCGGATTTCACAGGGAAGGGCTTATTTCAACATCTGTGAAATTGGTAGGGCCCTACCTGTTAGGAGCTAAGTATTTTTACTAACTTTAGCCCTGAAGTGTAAATACAGGTATGAAAAAGATAACTGAATTCTATTCTGCCTTGTATATCACCCCAGCAAAATTGCCAGCTAAATTCTGAATAAAGCAGTTCAAATTTTCAGAAAGGCCCAAGGTGCACATGCAAAAATACTTGTGCAATTTTACACCTAAAATCAGCATGCTCAGTTACATTTTTGGGACATGTACACACTGTCCCAGTAAGGAACAGCCAAATAATAGAATCATAGAATACCAGGGTTGGAAGGGACCTCAGGAGGTCATCTAGTCCAACCCTCTGCTCAAAGCAGGACAAATCCCCAACTAAATCATCCCAGCCAGGCCTTTGTCAAGCCTAACCTTAAAAATATCTAAGGAAGGAGATTCCACCACCTCCCTAGGTAACGCATTCCAGTGTTTCACCACCCTCCTAGTGAAAAAGTGTTTCCTAATATCCAACCTAAACCTCCCCCCACTGCAACTTGAGACCATTACTCCTTGTTCTGTCATCAGCTACCACTGAGAACAGTATAGATCCATCCTCTTTGGAATCCCCTTTCAGGTAGTTGAAAGCAGCTATCAAATCCTCCCTCATTCTTCTCTTCCATAGACTAAACAATCCCAGTTCCCTCAGCCTCTCCTCATAAGTCATACGTTACAGTCCCCTAATCATTTTTGTTGCCCTCTGCTGGACTCTTTCCAATTTTTCCACATCCTTCTTGTAGTGTGGGGCCCAAAACTGGACACACTACTCCAGATGAGGCCTCACCATTGTCGAATAGAGGGGAATGATCACGTCCCTCGACCTGCTGGCAATGCCCCTACATATACATTCCAAAATGCCATTGGCCTTCTTGGGAACAAGGGGACACTGTTGACTCATATCCAGCTTCTCGTCCACTGTAACCCCTAGGTCCTTTTCTGCAGAAGTGCTGCCGAGCCATTCGGTCCCTAGTTTGTAGCAGTGCATGGGATTCTTCCATCCTAAGTGCAGGACACTGGACTTGTCCTTGTTGAACCTCATCAGATTTCTTTTGGCCCAATCCTCTAATTTGTCTAGGGCCCTCTGTATCCTATCCCTCCAGCGTATCTACCTCTCCTCCCAGTTTAGTGTCATCTGCAAACTTGCTGAGGGTGCAATCCACACCATCCTCCAGATCATTTATGAAGATATTGAACAAAACCAGCCCCAGGACCGACCCTTGGGGCACTCCACTTGATACCGGCTGCCAACTAGACATGGAGCCATTGATCACTACCCGTTGAGCCCGACAATCTAGCTAACTTTCTATCCACCTTATAGTCCATTCATCCAGCCCATACTTTAACTTGCTGGCAAGAATACTGTGGGAGACAGTGTCAAAAGCTTTGCTAAAGTCAAGGAACACATCCACTGCTTTCCCCTCATCCACAGAGCCAGTTATCTCGTCATAGAAGGCAATTAGATTAGTCAGACATAACTTGCCCTTGGTGAATCCATGCTGACTGTTCCTGATCACTTTCCTCTCCTCTAAGAGGCTCAGAATTGATTCCTTGAGGACCTGCTCCATGATTTTTCCAGGGACTGAGGTGAGGTTGACTGGCCTGTAGTTCCCAAGATCCTCCTTCTTCCCTTTTTTAAAGATGGGCACTACATTAGCCTTTTTCCAGTCGTCCGGGACTTCCCTGGATTGCCATGAGTTTTCAAAGATAATGGCCAATGGCTCTGCAATCACATCCGCCAACTCCTTTTTAGCACTCTCGGACGCAGTGCATCCGGCCCCATGGACTTGTGCTTGTCCAGCTTTTCTAAATAGTCCCGAACCACTTCTTTCTCCATAGAGGACTGGTCACCTCCTCCCCATGCTGTGCTGCCCAGTGCAGTAGTCTGGGAGCTGACCTTGTTCATGAAGACAGAGGCAAAAAAAGCATTGAGTACATTAGCTTTTTCCACATCCTCTGTCACTAGGTTGCCTCCCTCATTCAGTAAGGGGCCCACACTTTTCTTGACCTTCTTCTTGTTGCTAACATACCTGAAGAAGCCCTTCTTGTTACTCTTAACATCTCTTGCTAGCTGCAACTCCAAGTGTGATTTGGCCTTCCTGATTTCACTCCTGCATGCCTGAGCAGTATTTTTATACTCTTCCCTGGTCATTTGTCCAATCTTCCACTTCTTGTAAGCTTCTTTTTTGTTTTAAGATCAGCAAGGATTTCACTGTTGAGCCAAGCTGGTCGCCTGCCATATTTATTATTCTTTCTACACATCAGGATGGTTTGTCCCTGTAACTTCAATAAGGATTCTTTAAAACACAGCCAGCTCTCCTGGACTCCTTTCCCCCTCATGTTATTCTGCCAGGGGATCCTGCCCATCAGTTCCCTGACGGAGTCAAAGTCTGCTTTTCTGAAGTCCAGGGTCCGTTTTTGCTGCTCTCCTTTCTTCCCCGTGTCAGGATCCTGAACTCGACCATCTCATGGTCACTGCCTCCCAGGTTCCCATCCACTTCAGCTCCCCCTACTAATTCTTCCTGGTTTGTGAGCAGCAGGTCAAGAAGAGTTCTGCCCCTAGTTGATTCCTCCAGCACTTGCACCAGGAAATTGTCCCATACACTTTCCAAAAAGTTCCTGGATTGTCTTAAAGGGGGAATTGAAATGATAATTTTATTGAAAAATGCACACATATAACTTATTGTTCACATAAACCAAAGGGGGCTTCTCCCTATGAAAAATTACAAACTATGTCACCAAGTGCAAAATGGGCATTAATAAACTCTTAATGGTTTATACCATGAAACTAACGGTAAAAAAATAACATGAGCTATAGTACAGACTGTAGTTAAGGTAACCGTATCCAGCATTCCATGATCAGACATATAAATAAAACATTTTATGTTTTACTTTCCTTTTTGGAAACAATACAGAAATTCCCAGAGTAAGAACTTTAAGATAGTTAAGAAGTTTTTGCATAGATTTCTGGTAAAACATTTTACTTAAAACCAAAATACATAGAAATCAAGAAATTAAAGATTGTATTTTAAAATCACCAACTAAATGTTAGGGAGTCTGTAAATACTTCATTAGGGTAGTATGTTCCCAGTCTAGCCTATACACAGTAATTCTTTGAGTCCTCTTCAGGGATTCGTCAGTCTCAAACTAGATGACTGCCACTGGACTTGTTTTTCCTAAATGATTCATTCCACCCCAATTTAAGATTTTTCTTCAATCAAAGAGAGCATTCATGGAATTGAGCCTCTTAATTTCCCAGCAGAATATTGTCATTCTGTAATCTTTCTAAAATCATTGCAGATTTTGTCTCCAGACATTTATAGAATGAATTAAACAAGAATAAGTTATAGGCCAGTACATTTGCTAGAGCTTCAATACTCAACCTGTTGACTGTAGAGCTGGCCATGTAGCTCGCTGAGGTCTCACGTGCCATTTTCATGAATCTGTGGATCCAAAAAGAGCTACTCTTGATTTGCCTGGCTGTGAAAGAAGTGCTGAGTAAAAAAAGAGTAGGACATCCAGAAACCCTTCTTATCTTTCCCAGCAGCTAATTAAGGAGATGGGAAAACCAGAAGGAAGACAGAAAAGAAACACCTCCCCTAATTCCCTCCCAGAAGCTAGGAGGAGTAGGAAAGATGGGGAGAGAGGGTGGGAGATATTGTCCTGGACCTAGAGCTACAAAACAGTCATGGCACAACTTCCTAACATTATCTACCTAAACATCTTTAGATGTTTCAAAGGCTTTGTCCCTTTGGTATCTGCATTCTGATGCTTAAGGCTCAATCAGCATGAGACAATATTGAGTTGTTGCTGATGCAACATCACACTACCAACCACCATTATGTCATGATGACATCATTATAATGTGACTCTTTGATTTGATGACATGGATCTGCAGCTTTTCATGCGAGGAATAACGGGATAGGGAGATTTATGTTCACCTTGCATGTATCACAGATGATGCTACTCTGACACAAAGCACTACCATAAGGTCTGATCTTAATCATCATGAAAGTATCAAATTCTTACCACCGACTAAATGAATTAAACTTTAACATTTCAGCTGATTTCTTTAAGAGTTCATTTTTTTACTGCCAGACTGTAGACTTTAATACACTTGTATTTGTGTACAGTAAACACTGACATCCAGTGGTAGGTTAGGTGAATCACCACTGTATATTTTTGTAGCTGTCCCAAGGAATATACCAGGTTGATACTGATTTAAAGATGAACCTCAGCTGGTCAGATAAGCAAATCTATAATTGTGACCATTGGTTGGAACATTAATAGCCTTAATGATAATCTATTTATATTTCTACCATGCAGAGTCAGTTCAACTAGTGCCTAGTGAAAATGTGATATAAATAGTCTAAGTGACCTCCACGGAAAAAACTCTAAAGATAGTAAGGATTGCCTGGATGTCTGCATGTTGAAATCTCCATTCTGGAATCTGGATGCTGATAGTTCGATTTGTCCCACGTTAACCTTGCATACCAAAACAAAGTTACGTGACTGAGTTCATTTCAGCAATATTGTTTACACAGATATAGGTAGTAAACAAATGCTTACAGATTAGCATGCACATTTTTAATGGATTCCTATCCCAGTCCTTAAAGCAACCACTTTTTCTTTTAGATCTGTTGCTGTCCTAGGGCACAGTTTGCAAGCTGCTGTATGCCCTCAATCTCTCCTGATGTCAATGAAAGTTGATGGGATTTAACCACATCTAGGGCAGGAACCTTAATTTATTCTTTTACAAAAAGAGGATGTATGTGTGTGACTTTAGACATTCTGATATATTTATTTTTCTCCCATAACATTTTCCATTGACATTTTCCAAGGTCTCCCCTGAAGCATCACAAATCTTATGTTAAAAAAAAAAAAATCTGTTCACTTGAGCATTTCTAGCCTGGCTTTCCAGACTTAAAATGCGTGGAAAGTTTGGATAAGGTTGATTAAGAAACCAGACTTTTGGGTTCTTAGCCAAATCAAATTTTTGAACATTCTGAGGCTTGATAGGGTGCTACCATTTTAGAAAGTTTGCTGATTCAGATTAGGCAGAATGGCTCCAATTCAGAAAAGCACTTAAGTATATGTAAGTGTTGAAAAACTGGAAAGAATAGAGAATAGAGCTACAAGAAATGTTCAAGGTCTGGAAGTCCAGCCTTACCATTGGAGATTTAAAATGGTTAGTCTATTTACTAAGAAGATTAGAGATGTTTTAATCCTGGTTTATAAATACCTACATGGGGAAATGAGTTCTGATAGAATAGGTCTGTTTAATCTAGCAGATGACAGCATAACGAAATTCAGTGACTGGAAGCTGAAGATAGACAAATTCAGACTAGATATAAGATGCCAAATTTTTAACAGTGAGGGTTAACCAGTACAACAACTATTCTAAGGATGTGGTGGATTCTCCATAATTTGAAGTCTTTAAATCAAGATTGGATATCTTCTTTAAAGATATGGTCTGGCTCAACAAGAGCTGAGTTAAATGCATGAATTACTGGGTGAAATTGTGTGGCCTGAATTATGGATAAAATTAGACAAGATCACCACAGTAGTTTCCTTCTGGCCTTGAAATCTAGAAATATAGATCTCCATTCACTAATCTCAGTGACTTAAATGAGGCAACTCAGGTGGGCCCAATAATATGGCATAGGAGGCCAAATAATTTTTGCCCTAATGCATCATCAGTGATGGTTACACAAACAAGATCATGAACAAGCTACGGTTTCAAACGTTGTATTGTTCTGCTTGCAGTCTCTTTTCTTCTTTCCAAGAATGGAAAGTAGTTCTTGTCTTGCCACTTAAATCCTCCATCAAGGGGTTAAGGTAGTGTGCAGGACCTTTCACGAGCTGTCTGCACTGCCATGAACTTCACCCACAGGGAGTAACTACAGTGTCAAGGCTGCATTCCAAGTATAGTATTTGTATTTTAGCCCAGTTCTTATTGCTAAGTTCTTCATCATCCTGAGTTTTTTTCTGAATATAGTACAATATATGGAATTAGCTGTGCTTTCAGCATAGGACAAAATGACCTTATGATAACATGTAAAATAGGGAGCCTATTAATTGCTTGCTACACATCACCACATCTGGGAAAAATCTGTTCTTTCCAATACCACAAAAGACATTACACAACATGCTTATTTTCCATATTGAGAATCAGACAACTCACAGTATGTTAAAAAAATAGGTGAAATACCACTGTTTTATGCATAGTTTTTCCTCTTAAATTTTTGTAACATTATAGATGGTGATAGTACAGTGTGGAAAAATCCCAGGTGTCAGCACTCCAAGATTTAACTGGGTTGTTTCAGCTAAAATCAGGGATAAATTTAGTTTCCTTTAAAAAATGAAAATTTCTGATATTTATTAGAAATCTAATTGTAGTACTTTGGGGCTCTTTCATAGACTAACTTTTTAATCTCGGTGAAATTAAAATTGCTTGAATTTGCATTTGAATTTATTCAAATTCCAGCTTTGCACAGACAAGGTTGCCCAAGTGGTTCCTCCTCGTTTAGTTCAAAATTAACTCCTTCCATTGCCATTCTTACCATGTCTCAAGGTTTGCCTCACAATGTGATTTTATGTGTTGCCTTTTACCTAGATACAAGGTTTGATTGTGCCTTCATTGTGCACAGCCCTGAGCAATTGCTGGTGTATACGTTGCATTGACTCTGGAGTAGCCTTGGGAGGCATTGTGACTTAGAGACTCCCATCTAAGGCACAAATCTTCCCCTCCTCCTGTCTTGCTCTGACAGGTATGGGAAGTGGGACACTCACCTAACATCAACGAAGGAGAAGTGGGCCTCTAGTCCTTCCCTGAAAGAAAGCAACAAGATAGAAGTGATGGGGAATGGGTTTTGAGGGCCTATTGGATGGAAAGAGCTTCCCTGATCCCCATGATATCCATAGACTGGTTCTGCCCTCAACGTAAGTTAGAGCAAGTCCAGGGCTATTCTAAAGTATGACAGTTTATAAAGGCCCTCAAAGGACCATTATGTAAATTTGGGAGTACTGGAGTACAGTAGCGATCCAGTCATATAGTGGTTTTAAAAAAACTAAACTCCATATTCCCCAAATCAGAAGTGGTTAAACTCAGTTTATCCTCAACTATACAATTACCCAGTCATGCAGAGCTGGATATCCTAGCCTTGTATCAGTCAGGGAATGCCAGCAGGGGAACCAGCAGCAGCCCACTGAGGGCAGCTTTATGCCCCTTTGTGCTACGGGAGCAAACCACCTTACTACTTCACTCCTCTTCGAGTTCTAGTTTTATCAGCTATTCTCAAGGATATTCTTTACATAGCTCATTTAGGTTATCATGAATGAGGAGCATAATTCTTTATGCATTTAAGTTCAAAATTTCAAAAGTGGCCAATTTCCTAGGTGATACAAGAATGTGTGTTTTAAAATTTGCAATTTCTGGGGACTGGGACTGTTTAGCAACAGGCACTCAAAGAAAAAGTGATGAAAATGGGGCCAAACTTAACATTGGGAATATGTTCAAATGTTTCCTCTGAAAAAAGTTAGAAAATTCTTTACTAAAGAGTTACAGCGAAAATTCAGTTTACCTATGAAAATTTACCAAATGTGGGAGCTAATTTTTGTCATCAATACACGAAACAGGAATTTTAATCCTGCTTTAAGGTTGCTTTTGTATTATATTAATTATAATATATATATATTTTCATTATAGAGTCACTTGTGACACCTCAGCAAGGTTACCCACACTAGATACATACTGACAGACTGGAATGATGGAGTTATGACTGAGTTGTATTTTGCACTTAAAACACAAATTCATCCTCTTTGTATCAATTATATGTGTAAATATATATAAGCATTTGTATTCTGTGTCTCATTCATGTGTACATGGATGATTCAGCTTAATTTTTTCCCCATAGGGCTCAGTCTAAAGCCCATTACATCAGGCCCAAACATAAGCACCAGGAAACAGTCTGAGTTCTGGAATTACGTTGCTTCAAGTGGTTTCCAAGGTGAACAAAACTCATGTATTTTTAGAGATCACAGAGCCTTCCGAACCTTTTGGGGAAGCCTTTGAACTTCCATTAAATGGTGATCTGGTTAATGTTTGGGTATGAAGGAAGGAGAGGAAGTTGGTTAAACTAAGACAATGTTAATACAACCTCATTCTAACACCTTAGCATTTCAATCATGTAACCTTGGGAACCACTATAGATAATTATTGAATTCGACATTCAAAGAGGTAGCTGACAGGTAGAAATAAGGCAAACAAAGATAAGCTATTCTTTCTCTAGGCACCAGGAATGATGCAGCCTTAGAGCAAAACAAATTTGTGTGTGAAACTACATACTGTAAATGTTAAACTTTTCATGGGAAGACTTCAAATCCTGTCTGACATGTCTTTGGAGTGAAAAAACTCCTGGCTAAATATTCTTTCGTTTTGTCTTGGTCTAGGAAAAGAGAGATATTGTTTCTTTATTAAAAATACCATGAAATGAGCCACCTACAGCAGAGTAACCTGCCATATCCATTTAGTAACAATAGAACAGATGTCAATTTTCAGTCTTATCAGAAGCCACCAGTCCAAAAGTATTACTGGCACCTACTGAATTTTAGCCAGGGACATAACAGAAAACATCTGTTCTGTTACTTAACAGCAAATCAATAGATTAAATCAAAGTTCTCTTTCTTTCTTCTTCTGTCCATTAGAAGCATAGCTTGTCCCCCTCATTTTTCTTCTATTTCTATTAATAACGTCGTTCTCCTAGTAAGTCAAATCCTGGTATAATATAGAGCTTTCTATGACTGTGTCTGGGCTTACTTGGGGAGACATGTCTCTATATCCTAATATAAAGCAAGCAGAGAACTATTTTTGAGACACATACTTAACAAGAGTTTGATCAAGCTATATTTAATATCTGGACTGAAGGCAAACAGCCCATTTAAAAAATAAAATTCAAAATTGAACAATTTTGACAGCAAAGCTTACTACAAAGACTAATAAGATGAAAAAGATTCAGTGCTTTTCTTTCAACCCCGAAAGTTACGTTATAAAGACAAATGTTATTAATGAAAATGTCCACCTCCCTTTTAATGCACTTCACCGGTCTCTATTATATCAAGAACATGACTGCAGGATATCTAGCAGGGGTACCAAAATCACAGCATATACTGAGATCACTTACGGATATATAAACTAAGTTACATTTCCACATATTACATCACCTTCTCTGTGACATAAATTTGCATTGTGCCAATACATGCACATTTGTGCAATGGAATACCATCTACAAGTCTGGATGAAAAGTGCTCTTAAATTCCCTCCTTCTGTCTTGTTCAGATAGCAGACATCCGGTGACAGTTTTGAACGGAGGTGGAGAAGATTTACGTAGAACTGGTCGAACATATAGAGAGGACTGAGAAAATTGTGTTAAACTCTTGTCATTTTTTCATTAAAACATGGATAAAATTTTTCACTGAAACTTTGAAATTCACAACATTTCTACCAACTCTAGATTTAAGTTGGTGTGAATGTATACAGATGAAGATTAACATTTTTGCCAATCAGGAGACAGCCCCAGATATTAAATTAAATGATTAAATTCAGATATTAAATTAATGTAAACTGCTACATTTATCCAGTTTGTGATTTTTGTTGTTAAATATACCCTAACCCCCGAAATGGACGAGATTTCACATTGCTTATGTAATCTGAGGTGAAATCAAAATTTGGTGAAGAACCAATGAGCACTTCTATGTGTGTAACAAGTAGATGGAAATATATACAGGAGGAGAGGGACACCCTTGGCTGGAGTTGAAATTATTTTTAAGAGTAATACCTGTTGTAAGAATATATGTATAATACTATGATAAATGCATGAAAAGAAAACGTGTAAGAGAATCTGGGAAGAATATTACCATATGCTGAGGTGCATGATAAGGATTTTTAACCATCAAGAGAAAGATAAATCATTACTTGATCTAGACCCCAAGAATTATATTAGTGTAGGTAATTATACACTGTTATTGCACTACAGAATGGTACAGACTGTTGTATAAAACACAAGGATGTCAGAATAGTAGTACATTGTGCACCCACATAAAATGTTTCCTTCCCCCTGCTGCATTTATCTAACCCCACTGACTTGACAAACCATGGGGGCAACAATTTGGCGCTATGACTTTGAAATGCTCAGTCTATAGATTATATGATCACATCATTTGAGAGGTTCCATCATACCATTAAAGCCATGCTACTTTCACTAAAACCTAGCAGCAAACTAAGGTTAACAAGATACATCCTCTCACAGCTGAATGGAGAGTCTTCATTGGGGAAAAGAAAGGCAAGACTGGAACCACCATCTGGGACTGAGTCAGAAAGAGAAGGAAATAAAGAGACAATAACCTGAAAGGAGAGGAGGAGGAGGAGGAGGAGGAGGAGGAGAGAGAGAGAGAGAGAGAGAGAGAGAGAGAGAGAGAGAGAGAGAGAGACATCACCCAGAAAACAGAGAACTGGGTCTCAAGAGAAAATGAGCAGAGGTTCTTGAAGAGAAAGGGCATGATAGCTGAAGAACATTCACTAAATAAACCAAATTTGGGATGGCCATACAAGAGGGGTATAAATTTGAGAAAAATTGTTATGTTAAGAGACTTAGAAATAAAACGAGTCTAAAAATGGGTTTTATCTTATTCTGTGCCATTTCTCTTTTTGTTACCTATTAAAACAAGGATGCCTCACTTGTTACTGAACAAAAACAATAAGAAATGGGAAGACAAAATGCATACAGAAAATTCAGTCTCAGCCCTACCTAAACACGAACATCAAATGTGTAAAAGTCATTGATAGTTCACCATCTCATTGTGGGAAAAAAATATTGATGACCATCTGTGTTCAGTGTTTGATGGCACACATTATCATTTCCACAGCATTCCCATTAAACAGCATAACAGCTCATATATTGTAGTGCTTTTGTAGATGATAGGATAATCCATCTCTTTCTTTTAATCTCATTTAGATTTTTAGGTTCAGATTAACCTTTTTTTAATCCTTGAGGTAAGAGGGTGGTGAGGGAGGGATTTTCACAGCCATACTAAAGAAAATATATTCAGATCTCTAACAATTCCTACATTTTAAACAGGTTTCAGAGTAGCAGCCGTGTTAGTCTGTATTCGCAAAAAGAAAAGGAGGACTTGTGGCACCTTAGAGATGAACACATTTATTTGAGCATAAGCTTTCGTGAGCTACAGCTCACTTCATCGGATGCATTCAGTCAAGTGAGCTGTAGCTCACAAAAGCTTATGCTCAAATAAATTTGTTAGTCTCTAACGTGCCACAAGTACTCCTTTTCTTTTTACATTTTTATCGTGCATTACTATCCACTTACAATACAGCAGGAGTGCAGGAAAGAACAAAGGAAATTATGCTAACCTCCTCTTCCCCCCCCCCCACAATGTACTAAAAATATTGACTGTCTAGAATCTCCGTGTATGAACAGGGTTCTTTGAGATATATATTTTCATTGCATTAAATTAACTAATATACTATAAAAAGGTAGGTGATATATGAGTACTCATAACCATAGAAAAGAATAACTGATATTAAATATCTGAAAATTTTGTAGCATATGAAGTTTGTGAAATGTCTAGGAACACAACAGAGGTCCCCAATTCTGGTCTTAAGAATATGTCTAACTTTAAGCATGTGAGTACCCCCATTGAAGTCAAGGAGAATAGTCGTATGCTTAAAGTTAGGCGTATTCTTTTAAGTACCTTGTTCAATCTGGACCAAGTTCTGTATTCAAATGATTGTGCTTGAGGTTACTTTCTTTTTTAAAACAAAGCTGAATTAGACATTATGAAATGAATAGCTCTACGATTCCAGGATGTAGCAAAAAGCAGCATCTGAATGTATATGCACAGAAGAACAGACTGATCTAAAACCTATGTTTCTAAATAACTGCTCTCAAAATGTAAACCCAGAGAGATTTTTATGAAAAGTAGCAATACACTACACTGGGCTGAAGAGAATGCTTTCCAAAGTCTGCAATGGGTAATTTACTTTAAACCACCATGTGAAGTGTGGATAATAAAAACAGGAAACTTGGGACTTAAGTGGAACTATTCTCTCTAAAATAGCAATCGTTTTGGAAACTATTAAAAAAGTAAAGCCACTTGACCATGTTATTTATTCCATGCAAGTGTCTTCAGAAAAATGCACATGTATATACATCTATGCCATGAGTTTATAAGGTTCCTTTGTGTTCAACAAAATGTGGGTGTTGCAACCTGTGTTTCTTGACATATTACAGCTTTTCTTTCCATTTTCGTTAGCCATGTCTGTTGCAGTTGTCATTATCTCCTTACTATTATTTTCTTTTACCAGTGGTTCTCAACCAGGCATACGCAGACCCCTAGGGGTACATCAACTCATCTAGATATTTGTCTAATTTTACAACAGGCTACATAAAAAGCACTAGTGAATTCAATACAAACTAAAATTTCATACAATGACTTCTTTATACTGTTCTGTATACTATACACTGAAATGTAAGTATAATATTTATATTCCACATGATTTTATAATTATATGGTAAAAAGGAGAAAGTAAGCAATTTTTCAGTAACAGAGTGCTGGGACACTTGTATTTTTAGGTCTGATTTTGTAAGCACATAGTTTAAGTGTGGTGTAACTTGGGGCTAAGCAAGACAAATCAGACTCCTGAAAGGTGTACATTAGTCTGAAAAGGTTGATGATAGCCAGTGATGTAGAGATGTCTGTAGAAACAAACAAGTTTATTTTTGAAATGGTTTTAGGAAATAAACTCAACTTAGTAACTAACATTTTCAGTGATAAGCAGTAAGCAATTTCAGTGCCAGTGAGGGAAGGAGAGAAAAAGATACCAAAGTCATCAGTAATGTGTTCATGTCTGAACCTGGACTATTTTGCCATTTGGTCACTTGATTTGGGAACTATTCATATTATATTTAAGATCTTCATCACAACATTATAGCTACTATACATTTCATTTTCTTGAGACAAGCAAATGTAAGTCACTTAACAGGAAGCAATAAAATATGATGTTCAGCCATGCAGTATGGCATATTTGTTGGACTACATCATTCATCTGAAGACATACAGCTTCTTTTAAACTATTTCACTGCTACTGAATACACCAGATTACTATGGTCACACTTTGAAGGACTGTCACTTATGCCTGCAATTTTGTCCATATTTGTGCCCACAAAAAGCAAAAATTGCACATGTCAACTACTATTCTGACAAGCTAATTGACTAAGACAGCTACCTGATCTGCTGGTGCGTTATTTAAAATGCTGTTTGCATGCAAAATATATGACCCAAAACTTCCCCTGCATTGAGACCTCTTTGCAAGGTGCTGCTAGTGCAAGGTAGCTAGAAAGCTTGGGTAACTGGCCACATGAGCACAAAGGGATCTTCTAAGGATTTTGTGCCAGCAAAGCACCTTACGTGCTAATGCCTCTCCCTGCTGCCTTTGTCACTGGGGAAAGGAAATATGGCCAGGACTTTCCCTCTCCCCAGAAATCTTCAGCACCTAACATGGCCCTTTTGGCAACAAGATGGAATCTAGTGGCACATGAGAACATGACTGGGATAGGAGACCTGCAATCCAACATTACTTTTTAGGATATCTCAGAAAGAGAGGAATGCAACTGCCTGAAAGTATTCTCACTTACTCCCATCTAGATCACTATAAGTCAACACCATCTTGTGACCTACAGTAACAAAGTCAGCAGATAGAGCTAACAGTTACAGTACGGACATCTGATTATCCATTGGCAGGAAGCGTCTCTCAAGCTCCACAAGGAGTGCAGTCTGTGTGAGTTACGCAAACCTGAACCCAGATTGACATGGGTCATGGAATTCCAAGGTATGCAAATATTGAGGAAGCTGTCTTGACTCATCCTTCTCTATCATTGTAACCAAAAATATAATACAGTATTAGAGATAGGGCAAAAACTGGACAAGTTATTAACTGCAAAGTAAAGACCAAACAAGTACTTCCTCAAACCTAACCGGGACACTACTCTCCTTCAAACAGGCATTGGCAACCCCCACCAGAAAAGGATCCAGAACTTTTCCTTACCTCTTTACACAGCATAACTCCTCAAGAAATAATTGTGCTACCATCAATCAGCTTCAACACAAAAATTTAGCTACCAGCTATCCAGCCATCTTTCTGCTTGCTTCAGCTGCCATAGGTCATCCATGAGTCAGGATGAACTGTGAAAGCTACATCAGGGGAAAAAGCTGTCCACTGTGTCAATTGCTGAGGACAAAGTAGTCCTACTAAACCTTTATGGATTACTCACATACTTAACAGGACTACTCACATACAAGATAAACACAAGACAGACACTTTATTAGATCTATCTTTGGGGCAGGAGTCACATGGCTGCTATGTATCATGCTGCACAAATACCCAGCTGGGGCAATGGTGCCAAACCTCATACCATAGTACTATCCAATTAGATCTTGGTTATATCTGCAGAATTAAGGGTCTTGCCTTTAAATAAAATCATGGTTAAATAAAATTAACTAGTAACCTTACATTTACCAACATGGACCAAAGACCAGATATCTTGTCCACTAACATCTCGCCCTCCTGAGAGAAATCAGGTGACTTCATACTTGAGTCTTTGAGACCTCATTTGTATAGTCTCCTTTGTCACATTGAGTAGATAGTTACTTTTCCTGGATTTAATCTTTGCTTTGTGCCTCCCAGGTTCTGTATTTGGTTAGAACCTTAGTTTTGCATATTCCACTCTGGTCAGTAGTCTGCTAATACGATAGTTTTGCAGTGGGATCTATAGCAGTCTACTCGTTGATGTTTTTGATTAGTTCTTCCAAGTGATTCATATATTGCTATTTTAGGTAGTGGTTCGGCTTCTTCGCCATCTTTTTGGTTTGACTGTTTGCTCCACTGATTAGGTGTGTGAGTTGTGCCTAGGAACCAATGATATGTAACAGTGGGTTGTGTTTTCATTTGGATTTAGTTTTTGATACTATAGTGCTTTGCAGTGGAGAGAGTATTTGCTGCTTTGGCTGAGGTGACACAATAAATTAAATATTGTTTTCTATACGTTAATTAGCAGCAGAAATTGGCCAAACTCTGCTTTTCAGTCATTATTGCAGGAGTGTACAGATGAAACCAATGTAATCAAAATGCAAGATCTCAGTCTTCATTTATGCCTCATAAAATTTCTTCCTGCCTTCTCGCCTCATCTTTATTACCCCAGAGATCACAGTCCTCATAACCAATTGTAATCCATGTTTCCATATACCAATGCACGGCAGTTTTGTTCCACCATCTAAGCCCTACTGAGATAGCTATTAAAGAGCCACAGATGCTGCAGTTGGCCTCTCAAATAAGGACCTTGAGGCAAACTACAAAACTGTATCTAGCAGTATACTTCCTCCTTCATAATACCAAGCAAGAAGACCCCCTCCCACTTGACAATCCCTCACTAACCTTCAGGTATTTCACATCCTAATTACTTTTTTCTGTAAGGAAGTATTGCCTGTGCTCTTCAGAATCACTAAGTCCTGTAGCTGAGGACACTTGCCTAAGAAGTCACTGTGCATTGAAAAAATAAGTTATTTTTAGGCCAATGCTGAGCACCTTACATGCATGCCTAAGATCATCACATAAGTATGTGACTCCTAACCCTTTCCCAACTCCACCCACTGGAATGTCCACTTTGGCTGCTGAGCAACCCTGTACTCTTCTGTGTAGCAGTAAGCAACAGCAAGTCTTGCTCAGCATGGTGCACCTAGATGCATACCACTCCGAGCACCCTTCTGAGCCAATGTTGGTGCTGAGCAACTGTGCTCCTTTCACCTCTGTGCTGCCGCACACCCTATTCTGTATCTTGCAGGATTGACCCCTTTCACTGTTTGATTCTATTCACATTTTGTTTCTCTGCATAGCCCTCTTTCTATATGGAAGCAGGTGTCAACTTCTTTGACACATGAATGTTTACAGCAATGATCTCCTGGGTGGGCTTTTTGCTGCTGACATGAGAAAATCCCAAAGACTAGCTCCATATAGGTCAGTGCTTGCGTGGACAGTGAGACAGCGGAAATGAGTAATACAGCCATTGAACAAGAAGATTGTTTTTCTCCCTAAGCAGCTGCTCTACATGTGTTCAACAGATCCTTTTTATCTCTTGTCCAGCAATATTTAAGTGAACCCAAGTTCCCCAGGGAACGGCGGGGTACAAGATAAGTTGGCATAAAGATTTGTACTTGGAGGGGGAAAAAAGATAGCCTGTCACACTGCAGTTCTTTAAAATTTGCTTTTACATGGAAAGCCATCATAGGACGGTGAGATGTTTGTAACCCTAACTTATATTTACTGTTTCTGATAGTATATTTCTGTGAAATATATTCAGAGAAATATACTCAGTCTATTTGTACTTGTAATAGTTGTGGCTAACGAAGCCACCCATCCTTTTTGTAGCAAGCAGAACTGTGCAAAAATCACAAGGGTTCAGGCAAACCTAGTTTTTCTTTAGTTCTGACTCCACAGGGATAAATGCTTCACTTATGTATTTAATCCTGACCAATCCAAAATACTGAATTTCACTTGGTCTGATGCCACAACCACAGGAAAGTGTGAATTTAGCTTGATTTTATGTAAAACCGTAAAGTTTGCCCAGGAACTTTAGTGAACTTTAAGAAAGTTAGTTTGAGATTTGAGTTTGTAATTAAAAACAATTAAAAACAAATTCAGGGTGACTCTAGCCTGGTTTCAGACTTCATTATGAATAATTCATTCAACTCTTGTAACTAATCTTACATAGAGGAAGTAATTCTACCCTCCCCGCCCCCCACCGCATTTTGGTATATTGTTATTTAAACTAGCTCCTTTGTCAGTTCTTTAGCTACAATGAACTTGTGCTTAAAAAGACATATCCCATAACTAAAGTACTTCAGGTGAAATCCTCAAAATATCCAAGAAAACAGACAGAAGGTGCATTGCTTTTTAAAAATTATGACTTAAATTTTCAAAAGTATTCTATTAATTTTGGATACACACCTATAGATCTCAAGTGGTGCACCCCAAAACCAAGGCACCTAAATTAGTGGATGTAAACAATTGAGTCCATGTAATGCTATAGTAGGGCACTTACTACCTCTCCTGTGTGCTTCTTTGAAAGCAATTCCATGAAAAAGGAACAACAATTTCATATCCCATAAGAGCAGTTACTAAAATATCCTTATATTTTCAAGCAATTTTTTTATTCAGATATAAAATAAGTGATCAGCCAATGTCAGGAAAATCTCTGAGGAGGGCAGATATCTTAAAAGACATCAAGTATGGTAAGATGTTTAGGGATACCGTACTTCTCAAAAAACACCAAGATATTCCCACTTATATTTTGTTAGGTTCACCACTGTTCTGGTAGATCAAAATTAATGTGTATGTCAAACAACTAATGACATGACTGCCAATGATTCCCATGGGCTTCAGTCCAGGATCTAAGAGACCTGAAAAACTGAAAGTACACATGATAAAACATAATGATATACTTCAAACACCTAGCTGATAGGAACATAATGAATATCCCCATGAACAATGGATGGTTTAAACAATGATTTCAGAGCAGCCACATCTTTATCCAAAGAGATTCAGTACAGTACATGCCCCTCCTACATACCTTGAACTGAAGGGACTACCTCTTGGAGACACAAGATAGTTTTGTGAGTAGGCTGATTTAATCCTTAGCCTCTTGCTGAGATTGCAATTAAAGAGCCTGATTCATCAACTCCCATTAACTTCAAAGAATTGGTTTCAATTAGTGCTTTTTCTAATGTGGACTTTTGTTCACTGGAAACAGGACTGAGATTAATTTCTTTTCACATAAGCCACCCAATAGCATTTAAACAGTCAACTTTTGGTTACTACTTCACCTGGACTAGATTTTAAAAGGTGAACTATACACTCTATATCCTATTATGAATCCCCTGTGCTATTCAGTCCCACAGGCTATATTATTTTTGTATTTCTTGTTAAGCCTGATCTTTTGATACTGCGCACAATGAAAATTCTCTTTGGTTTTCTGGAACTCATTACCAGTTTAATCCATTCATACCATATTGAAAAGCATGCAACAATAGAGGGTGCCTTCCAACTGTCACCTTGGATTTGTCATGAAATATTGAATATTATGGAAAAAATTGTATGAGGTGAATTATAAACTTCCAAAGTGGTAAAATATACAAAACACTTCATCACGCTTAACTTGACCTCAGGTGTCTCTCAATGCCATTTCACTGTCACCGGTCACTGATTTAGCATTAGCTGCAGTAATCCTATCAAACAAATGTAAAGCTTTATTCAGGGTCAAAACCACCACAAATGAAAAAGCCCAAACAATTTTGATATCTTTACAGTGTGATAAAAATATGTTTTAGTAGAAGGAAATATATGCAGCCAATAGAGTCTTATATCTAGGCCTCAGTGAATCTTATAAGGCACAAAGAAAAGGAGTACTTGTGGCACCTTAGAGACTAACCAATTTATTTGAGCATAAGCTTTCATGAGCTATGGCTCACTTCATCTAATGCATAAAAGTGGAAAATGCAGTGAGGATGTTTCTATACACACAGATCATGAAAAAATGGGTGTTTATCACTTCAAAAGTTTTTCTCCCCCTACCCCACTCTCTTGCTGGTAATAGCTTATCTAAAGTGATCAATCTCCTTACAATGCGTATGATAATCAAGGTGAGCCATTTCCAGCACAAATTGAGGGTTTAACAAGAACGTCTGAGGAACGGACGGGGGGAAGGGTGTAGAAAAAACAAGGGGAAATAGGCTTTGAATAGAGACTGGGAGTGGCTAAGTCATCATGCAAGGTAACCTAAGTTAATTGTATCCAATTTGCAAATGAATTCCAATTCAGCAGTCTCTCGCTGGACTCTGGTTTTGAAGTTTTTCTGTTGGAATATCACAACTTTCATGTCTGTAATAGCGTGACCAGAGAGATTGGAGTGTTCTCTGACTGGTTTATGAATGTTATAAATCTTGACATCTGATTTGTGTCCATTTATTTCTTTTAAATAGACACTGTCCAGTTTCACCAATGTACATGGCAGAGGGGCATTGCTTGCACTTGATGGCATATATCACATTGGTAGATGTGCAGATGAACGAGCCTCTGATAGTGTGGCTGATGTTATTAGGCTCTGTGATGGTGTCCCCTGAATAGATGTGGGCACAGTTGGCAATGGGCTTTGTTGCAAGGATAGGTTCCTGGGTTAGTGGTTCTGTTGTGTGGTATGTAGTTGCTGGTGAGTATTTGCTTCAGGTTGGGGGGCTGTCTGTAGGCAAGGACTGGCCTGTCTCCCAAGATTTGTGAGAGTGATGGGTCATCCTTCAGGATATGTTGTAGATCCTTGATAATGCATTGGAGAGGTTTTAGTTGGGGGCTGAAGGTGACGGCTAGTGGTGTTCTGTTATTTTCTTTGTTGGGCCTGTCCTGTAGTAGGTGACTTCTGGGTACTCTTCTGGCTCTGCCAATCTGTTTCTTCACTTCCGCAGGTGGGTATTGTAGTTGTAAGAATGCTTGATAGAGATCTTGTAGGTGTTTGTCTGTCTGAGGGGTGGGAGCAAATGTGGTTGTATTGCAGAGCTTGGCTGTAGACAATGGACCGTGTGGTGTGGTCTGGGTGAAAGCTGGAGGCATGTAGGTAGGAATAGCGGTCAGTAGGTTTCTGGTACAGGGTGGTGTTTATGTGACCATCGCTTATTAGCACTGTAGTGTCCAGGAAGTGGATCTCTTGTGTGGACTGGTCCAGGCTGAGGTTGATGGTGGGATGGAAATTGTTGAAATCATGGTGGAATTCCTCAAGGGTTTCTTTTCCATGGGTCCAGATGATGAAGATGTCATCAATATAGCGCAAGTAGAGTAGGGGTATTAGGGGACGAGAGCTGAGGAAGCGTTGTTCTAAGTCAGCCATAAAAATGTTGGCATACTGTGGGGCCATGTGGGTACCCATAGCAGTGCCGCTGATTTGAAGGTATACATTGTCTCCAAATGTGAAATAGTTATGGGTGAGGACAAAGTCACAAAGTTCAGCCACCAGGTTTGCCGTGACATTATCGGGGATAGTGTTCCTGATGGCTTGTAGTCCATCTTTGTGTGGAATGTTGGTGTAGAGGGCTTCTACATCCATAGTGGCCAGGATGGTATTTTCAGGAAGATCACCGATGGATTGTAGTTTCCTTAGGAAGTCAGTGGTGTCTCAAAGGTAGCTGGGAGTGCTGGTAACGTAGGGCCTGAGGAGGAAGTCTACATAGCCAGACAATCCTGCTGTCAGGGTGCCAATGCCTGAGATGGGGCGCCCAGGATTTCCAGGTTTATGGATCTTGGGTAGTAGATAGAATATCCGAGGTCGGGGTTCCAGGGGTGTGTCTGTGCGGATTTGATCTTGTGCTTTTTCAGGGAGTTTCTTGAGCAAATTCTGTAATTTCTTTTGGTAACCCTTGGTGGGATCAGAGGGTAATGGCTTGTAGAAAGTGGTGTTGGAGAGCTGCCGAGTAGCCTCTTGTTCATATTCTGACCTATTCATGACGACAACAGCACCTCCTTTGTCAGCCTTTTTGATTATGATGTCAGAGTTGTTTCTGAGGCTGTGGATGGCATTGTGTTCTGCACGGCTGAGGTTGTGGGGCAAGTGATGCTGCTTTTCCACAATTTCAGCCCGTGCATGTCGGCGGAAGCACTCTATGTAGAAGTCCAGTCTGCTGTCTTGGCCTTCAGGAGGAGTCCACCTAGAATCCTTCTTTTTGTAGTGTTGGTAGGAAGGTCTCTGTGGATTAGTATGTTGTTCAGAAGCGTGTTGGAAATATTCTTTGAGTCGGAGACGTCGAAAATAGGATTCTAGGTCACCACAGAACTGTATCATGTTCGTGGGGGTGGAGGGGCAGAAGGAGAGGCCCTGAGATAGGACAGCTTCTTCTGCTGGGCTAAGAGTATAGTTGGATAGATTAACAATGTTGCTGGGTGGGTTGAGGGAACCATTGCTGTGGCCCCTTGTGGCTTGTAGTAGTTTAGAAAGTTTAGTGTCCTTTTTCTTTTGTAGAGAAGCAAAGTGTGTGTTGTAAATGGCTTGTCTAGTTTTAGTAAAGTCCAGCCATGAGGAAGTTTGTGTGGAAGGTTGGTTTTTTATGAGAGTATCCAGTTTTGAGAGCTCATTCTTAATCTTTCCCTGTTTGCTGTAGAGGATATTGATCAGGTGGTTCTGCAGTTTCTTTGAGAGCGTGTGGCACAAGCTGTCAGCATAGTCTGTGTGGTATGTAGATTGTAATGGATTTTTTACCTTCAGTCCTTTTGGTACGATGTCCATCTGTTTGCATTTGGAGAGGAAGATGATGTCTGTCTGTATCTGTACAAGTTTTTTCATGCAGTTGATGGATTTCCACTCCATACGGCTAAATGCAATGCCTTGCATAATGACAGGTTTCAGAGTAGCAGCTGTGTTAGTCTGTATTCGCAAAAAGAAACGGAGTACTTGTGGCACCTTAGAGACTAACCAATTTATTTGAGCATAAGCTTTCGTGAGCTACAGCTCACTTTATCTGATGCATAAAAGTGGAAAATGCAGTGAGGATGTTTTTATACACACAGACCATGAAAAAATGGGTGTTTGATCACTTTAGATAAGCTATTACCAGCAGGAGAGTGGGGTAGGGGGAGAAAACCTTTTGAAGTGATAAACCTTTTGAAGTGATAAACCCATCAACCCATTTCTGAGATATGAATTTGTTGCAAACTGTCAATCAGATCTGTACACTGGAATCTCAAACATTTTATGCCTTGTATGCAAAAGCCTAATATATTTCAGCTACAGTAATACCAATATTGCTGCGTGACTGAAGATTGAAACACCACCATTGGCTTCCGCTTTAAAGTACATCACAGGTTTTGCTGAAATTTACATTTAAGTGTACTAGTTTGAGTACTTTCTTCTGTGTTTTAATAAAATGAGTATGGATTGGCAGAAACCTGATATGGAATTTGACAGCTACTGAGCTACTAGAATCACTGGAACAAATTTTGTAAGTAAGGTCAATTGGACAAACTTTGAAATACAGTAGCTATTACCACCCCTTGGCCCCACTCAATCCCATAGTAGATTCAGCATCTATGCCTAATATAGTTATTATTGTTGTCAAAAGAGAAAAATGAAGAAAAATAGGTGATTCCTCAGACCTTATATGTCTTAATTTTCTTATTAAAGGATCCAGTATATTAAAAGCCCTCAGACATAGCCAAGGCCGGTCGCACGTGAGGGGGTTGGGGGGTGGGCAGAAGGGCTATTTGCCCCGGGCCTCAAGCTCAAAGGGGGCCTCAAATTTAGACACTTGTTAATTTTTTGGCATTTGATATATTTCGCAACTTGTTTTTATGTGCATCCCTATTTGACCAAAATATGACACACTCTCAGTTTAGAGCTGCAAATTTAAGCAAATAAGAGATGTGATTTGGTAAAAGACAATTTTTTTGTTAACTGTTATAGATTTTGTCATATTAAAGAGTTAAAAATGTTCATAAATATTAATAAAAATATATCAGTTCTGATGGCACAAGATTAGACTTGTGAACGTGTCCTTTCAGATCAGCTGATTACATAAAGAAAAACTACTACTAGTGGCTGCTGCTGGATCAAGTGCATGTTGAAAGGTAGAGAATTACTACATTTTAATGTCTTTATAGTTTTACATCTAGTTGACTAAGGAATTTTTTATGTGTGAGAATTCCTCATCATCATCTTCATATGGTAGCTAAAAGAGGTGACTGATTGGTTGGTTGAACCCTAGCTTGATAGTTTTGCCATCATCATAGGCTTTCGTAGTCTATAGGCCCAGATTCAAGGTGAAAACTTGTGAGGACCATCTTGTACAGAGAGTTTCGTTAGGACACACGTCTGAAAATTTTGGACATTATCCCTTGGTCTGTATCCGTGTTTACTATATGTATATATGTCATCCCTTTGTCTTCAGCTCAGCCTGTTATATTATACATTGCGTGCTTGAGTTTTGATTCAGTGATCAAGATAATAACCTGTCTGACTGTTTCATTTTGTGTTCTTAATTAGTATTCCTTCATTTTAAGTCTTTTCAGCATTTGTGTACCATTCAGCATTTGTGTACATGTTTACAGTAGAAGATTTCACGTGTAGATAAGCTACTTATTTACAGCAGAATATTTCAAGCGTGGATAGGCTACATATTGACCAGATAGATCACTATGAAGAGGAGATTTGAAAGTGGTGCAAGCAAGAGACTGAGAAAACAACTGGGTGAAGCAGCAGCTAAGAGCTCAAAGCCAATAACGTCATTTCTCAAACCACCAGAAAGCACACCTTACCCAACAAACAGTGTTACAGATAATGAAGACTCTGCAACTGCAACAGGTGATATTTCAATGCCAATACCTGAACATGAGGACAGTAGTCAAGGAGACGTGTCAACAGTAACAGATGCAGCAGAAGATCCTGTGTATGATCAAGAAAGTCAACAGCAACAGGAAGATGTAGATCTTATACAGCAAGAGCAATGCATGAGTACTAAAGGTTTGACTGTGACTGACATTGGAATTATTGACAAAAGCAATGCTGCCCAAATGCAATCTTTTCTTCAAATTAGTTATTTTGAAATTCCAAGTAACATTCAACAAGATGCTGATAATCATGCTTTCCCTACTCGTCTGCTGACAAAAACTCTTCCAAATGGTGAGACCTGCACAAGAGACTGGTTATGCTGGAGTATGAAAAAATAATCTCTGTACTGTGCACCCTGCTTCACATTTTGAACAAAAGTGCTGCAAATGCACCAGTTCTCTCCGATCAATCAGGATGGAGCATCAGAGGTTGGAGGAAGTTGAAAGACCGAATACCATCACATGAAAGTTCAGTGTCACACAAAGAAAACTATGTTGCATGGAAATCAGCCAATAGGGCAGCATCAGCTGAAAGTTCAGTTGAGAATTTACTCTTGACTGAACCCTCTACAGAAACTCATAACTGGAAAAAAATTTGAACACATCCTGAATGTCATCCTTTTTCTTTCTGAGCAGGGATTGGCTTTCCTTGGTTCCAGTCAATGTATTGGTGATCATGCAAATGGAAACTTTAGGCACAGTTAAGCTCCTCAGCAAATGTGACCCACTTTTATCAGAGCATGTTAAACGAATCGCAAGAGAGTCAAAAGCACATGCAAGTCCATTATCTCTCCAAATGCATACAAAACAAGTTTGAGCTATGTGCGTCATTTGTACAAACAACAATTTTTGATGAGATCCGAAAACCCAAGTATTTTTCAATTATTGTTGATGCCACTCCAGTTTGTTCTCACAAGGAACAGACTACTATGGTTGTTTGATATGTTAAGACTGTAGACAGCTCAAAATTTTCAATTGAAGAAAGGTTTATTTTGTTTGATAATTTCATGAGAAAAACTGAAAAAGAAATTGCTGCTCGAGTACTAGCAATTCTAGAAGGTATTAAGTTAAATTTTCAAGTCTGCATTGGTCAAGCCTATGACAATGGATCTAATATGGCTGGGAAGTACAACAGTGTACAAGCAGTTTTGCTTGAGCATAATTCGAACTGTATTTTCTCCAGATATAGAAACCACACATTAAACCTTGTAGGTGTTGACTGTGCTGAACCATGCAAGGAGGCAATTACTTCGGAACTGTTCAACAATTGTACAAAGGTGGGAAATTCTGAAGCAGTATCTTCCTGTTTCATTGCATGGGATATCCAAAACTAGATGGTCTGCATGGATTGATGGAGTTCAACCAGTTGCACAGCATTTGAATTCATTGAGAAAGGCTTTAAATGAGCTTGAATCTCTCAATCTCACTGCACAGGCTCAAACTGAACTTCAGTCTATTCAGAAGCACATGTCCAAATTTGAATGCATTCTGATGTCACCTTTGTGGATGAAGCTACTTACAGTGATCCACCAAACTAATCTGGTAACTGAAGCATGCAATGCTACACTTGATGTTGAGAGGGATAACACTGAAAGTCTTATCAATGACATTCAACAGATTTGTGAACAATGGGATGCGATCCTGACTGAGCCCAAATTAGTAGCACAGAATATTGGCATTTTATCTGAGTTCTCCACCAATTGCAACTTATCTACTAAATTGGATGCCAAGCAGCATTATACAGTCAATGTCTTCCTTGTCATCATTGACTCTAATGATGGCCTTACACATCGATTTGACTCACTGCGACTAATTTGTACCCTTTTTGGGTTTCTTTGGCAGTTCAACAGACTGAGTAATGAAGATCTACTTCATGCAGCTAAACAATTTCAGCAACAGTACCACAAAGTCGTCTCAAAAGATCTGAGTGATGAGGTCATCTTCCTCAAATGAATATATTCCACAAACTTTAAATTGGATTGCAACCCAAAGGAATTGCTTCAAGAAATACTCGAACTCAGACTCTCTGGGGTGTTTCCTAATATCACAATTGCATTGTGTATTTTTGTCAGTTTGCCTGCATCAGTGGCTACTTCAACATGTTGAAGCAGGTAAAGAACTATCACCATTCAACTATGGGACAAGAGCATTTGAATGGGCTTGCCATACTTAATATCAACTGTGACATTGCATAAAAGCTAGATTTTTCCTCAATAATTAGTGCATTTGCACAGAAAGGCTAGAAAAGCATTTGTTAAATAAAAAATATTCAAATTATCACTCTTTTTTTTTGGTGCCTTATTTTGTTTTCATGTGTCATCATTTTTTATATTTATTATGGCTTGGGGCCTCAAAAGCTAGAAGTGGCCCGGGCCTCTCTGGACCTCTGAGAGGGCCTGGACATAGTTTATCAATAGCACACAGCCTAACTCTGCTCCCTTTAAAGTCAATGGGGAGTTTTCAAAATGTTTGAAAATAAGAACAGCAGCAGCAGCTTGGGGAAAAGGGCTCTGAGTACGATTTGAATGCAAAATCATTTATCCCGAGAAGGCATTAATCCAGCCCAGATGACAACCATCTTTTTCTATGCAGGAAAATTAGTATCAAGAGCCTGTAATTAATAAATGTATAGGTAGTGTAATCTAGCACTATTTAAGAGACAAGTTGTCAACACGCTCTTAATGAAAATGAGTCCATCTGCTGAACACCAAATAATATTTTTTCATAAAGTACAGATACAATAAGATGTAAGCATGAGACTGCAACTGTACAACTGAGGGAAAAAATAGCTAAATCCTTCTGTTTTGCACAAAAAAATTGGAAGGCAAACCAACTAAGCCCAACTGACTTTTGCTTTTGATGTTGCTGGATCAAACATTCTTTTCCTGGTATATTCAGGATCAAAAGGAACATCCTGATAATGAGACTGAATGTTTGTGTGATCTTTTTTGGCTTCCTGTATTAACATTAATGAAATAAAGAAGGCAACATCTGAAGCCTAGGGTCTTCGTTCTTCCATTGCACATTGAAAGAAATTAAAGTTCTTTGCAACTAAATGAGAAACAAAAGAGAAGTTGCTTAAATTCCTCAAAAGAAACCAGATAAATTCACTTTGTGATAAAGCGAACTTACATATTAATAAGTTCAATATCCTCTGCTTACTTCCCCTACCTCTACGATATGTTGTTAGTTTATGCTAGTTATGTGTAAATGCATTAGGTTCCTGTTCAATCTGGGTGAAATTCATCTAAGGACAGAAAATCAATCTAAGGCATGCCGCATATTGCAGCACTTAATCCCCCAATACAGGGCTTAAGTGAAGTTGAAATGCTGCATAGATTCATTCTAGCCCTCGTCACAGCATAAATATCACCCTTTGTTTATATGTTTGGGGCTCTCTCAAGCAGTGATTATTCTCAAAAATACATGAGAGGGGATTAGGAAAATAAAACCTGAAGCAAAACAGCTCAGGAAATCTGATTGACTCCCAATCCCCTCAAAGGGGGTCTTTGAACTGCTGTGGGATCTAGCATGTGGTTGGACAGTTCCAGCACTGCAGAGACTAGCAGCCAGAGAGGCAGAGATCCAACCCGGCATTGACTACCAGATGAGACTTCCACAGGACTCATAACCAGGGAACCAGGAGAGGATCCTGCCCCATCTGGAGACCCTCTCTTTTTTTTGAAGCTGGGCAATAATTGCAGAACTGCCACACCCATCTCCAGACTCATCCAAGCATTCTATCTGCCTGAAAAAGTGCCAAGGAGGGAACCAGGGGTTATGGTACAATTATGAATAGTGGAGGAGGGGAATTTGTTGATATTAATGTTATAATATTTATTAGTTGACCTTAACCTTTTCCTTCCCTAGAGCCTCTGTTTTCTGTCCCCAGTAAAGTCCCCCTTTGTTACAGTGTTATTTTAGGTGTGGTGTTTCATTTGTTACAGTCATAGTATAATAATCTTATTTCTTGTGTACTGGATCATACTCCTTGTTAAAAGCAGTATTAGTTATTTTCTCAAGCGACAGCATCCCTTGTATCCCAGGCAGAGAGAGTAGTCACTTTGGGTGGAGGCATCAGGTGTTGCAAAAACCTAGGACACAACCTATGTGAGGAGGGAGGAGAAACTCACTCCCAAAAGCAAGAACCAAGGAAGAGGTTTGAACCACACCTCTGGGGAGGGGCTACACAAGCAATTCTAAAATGGTCTCAATTATTTGTTTCACAAAATATTTTTTATTGTATAGGAATTAAATGGCTTTTACTGAATTGTTTTGGGGGCTTTTTTGTTTTTCTATTTAAATATTTTAAACAAGATATATGCAATTATAATTCTTCAGGGAAGTGTCTAGAAATCAGATAATTCTGCTCATGCAAGAAAAAATATCTATAAATATTGCAAACGTGCTTTACATTGTAATTAAAAGGTTGCATCAATAAGGTACTCTTTCAAAGGCTCCAGTTCAGCTGGGTACTTAAATACTTGCGTGAGTTGGTCCTATTGACTTCAGTGGGACTGTTCATGTGCTTAAAGTTACACATATGCTTAAAGTATGGTACCTTGCTAAATAAGAGCCAAATAAATTGAAAAATTAGCCGTAGTTCAGAGGTGCTTCAAACCACTTATGGCCCACATAGGGGTTGTATCATAGAGTCAAAGTTTAAGGCTAGAAGGGACCACCAAATCATCTAGTCTGAACTCCTGTATATCACAGGCCACAATCACCACCCAGCTCCCCCACACTAAACCCAACTACCAAAATTAGACCAAAGTTATTACAGCCTACAGAAGACTAGACTATTTATGTGCCACAGGCAAAGAATAGGAGAGACTGAGGTGCACCAATGCTCAAGGCCCCTCCAATGTCAGGAAATTGATCTTGTGAGATATACCCAGATCAACCTGGCAAGCAACCTGGACCCCAAGCTGAAGAGGAAGGCAAAAACTTCCCAAGGTCACTGCCAATCTGACCTAAGGAAACAGTCTTTCCCGACCCCACTTTTGGCTATTAGTTAGACCTTGAGTGCGTGAGCAAGAATCAGCCAGCCAAGCACTTTGAGAGCAAATGCTTAGTGCCACCTCACAGCCCTAGGCCTCCATGTCCAATGTCCCATCTCCAGTTGTGGCCATCTCTGATGTTTCAGAAGAAGGACACCAAAATAAAAAAACTCTCCAGAATACATTGTGGAAGAAGACAAGAGTGGAATGGCACAAAAAGTGGGAGTGTGCTGATAAAGTCTGTGAATGACACAAAGTTGGGAGGTATTGCCAGTACAGAGGAGGATCAGAATACCATTCAAGATTTGGATGACTTTGAAAACTGGAGTAATAGAAATGGGATGAAATGCAATAGCGCAAAGTGCAAGGTCATGTAATTAGGAATTAACTACAAGAATTTCTGCTATAAGCTGGGAACTTATTAGTTGCAAGCACCAGAGAAGAGGAGACAGTCCTGAGTGTATTGATTAACCACAGGAGGACTATGAGCTGCCAATGTGATGTAGCTGTGAAAAAGGCAGTGCAATCATAGGAGGCATCAGGCAAGGTATTTCCAGTAGAGATATGGAAGAGTTATACCATATATACAAGGCACTGGTGAGATCTGAAATACTGTGTGCAATTCTGGTCTCCCACGTTTAAGAAAGATGAATTCAGACTGGAACAGGTGCAGAGAAGATCGACTAGGATGATCAGAGGACTGGAGAACCTACCTTACAAGAGGAGACTTAAGGAGCTTGGCGAAGCCTAACAAAATGAAGGATGAGGGGAGATATCACTGTTATCTATAAATACATCAGAGGGATAAACACTAGGGAGGGAGAAGAGTCATTTAAGTTAAATGCCAATGTTGGCACAAGGACACATGATGTAAACTGGTCATCAATAAGTTTAGGCTTGAAATTAGATAAAGGTTTCTAACCATCAGAGGAGTGAAGTTCTGGAACTGACTTCCAAGGGGAATGATGGGGCAAAAATCCTAGTTAAAACAAACTGAGGACTGAGGACTGAGCTAGATAAGTTTATGGAGGGGAAGGTATGATGAGGTTACCTACAATGGCATCTGGACTCTCCACAACTGTTCCTTGCAAATATCTCCAACTGCCAGAGATGAGATATTAGAGGGGTAGGGCTCTGAGTTACTACAGAGAATTCTTCCCTAGGTATCTGACTGCTGGGTCTCACCTACATGTTTGGGGTCTAACTGATTGCCATAATTGGGGTTGAGAAGGAATTTTCCCCACAGTCAGATTGGCAGAGATGTAGAGGGTGGGGAGAAAGGGGTTGCCTTCCTCTGCAGCATGGGGCCTGGGTCACTTGCTGGTTTGAACTAGTGTAAACGGTGGATTCTTTGTAACGTGAAGTCTTTATTTAAAGATTTGAGAACTTCAGTAGCTCAGCAGGAGGGTATGGGTCTGAGAGTGGGTGGGTGAGGTTCTGTGGCCTGCAATGTGCAGGGGTTCAGACTAAATCATCATAATGGTTCTTTCTAGTCTTAAAGTCTATTAGAGGCACCTGAATTCCCACTATGTGATGCAGAAAGAGTCTCTACATTAGCAATTGGAGAAAGTCATGATAGGGGTGAGCTGGGGGTGGGCCAGTAGAAGGGCCACAGGATCCACATTTTTAAATGTTTGGGACTCAACAGGCCCAGATGATCTTCAGCTGCTATTCTAGCCTACAGCATCCCCACTATTCCTCTGCATTCCACCTGCATAGACCCTGATTACTCAGGCATTTTGCAGATGGAGAGGATTTCACCCAGAATATGTATTCTTTAATCCCTGAATAAGAGTATCTCCTTTGTTCTTTTGGAAAATATGACAAAAGATCATCTACAGGACATAGCCCAAGCAAATAATAGAAATGTGAGATAAGGATGGTTGAATTTAGAAACAAACAATTATTTTTGCTTATCTTAAAAAGAAATCTAAAATAAGGGGAAATATTTCCACACAGATGATTCTGGATAAACTAATCTTACATCTCATGGAAATTAAATGGCCTTAACTGGCAAACAATATCAGTCTTTTAAAACGTATTTTCACATTTATTATTTGCCTCTCTTATCTGGAAAATATGTATCACAATAACTTTGTGCCTGATTCTGATCTCTATTTACACTGATTTGATAAATTCCATTGATACTGGTGTATTTATTTTTCTCAGTGAGATGATAAATTGTAAATAGTCAGTGGCCAAGAGAGAGGAGAGTGTATTCTTCCTGAAGTTCTAGTTTATTACACGCAGTCTTTTTTGTTAAACATCTTACTATTTTTATATCTAATTTCTTGAACTCTGTACCTGTAAGACTCAGAGGTTAAGGCCTGAAGGGACCGCTAAATCATCTAGTCTGACTTCCTGTATATCACAAACCACCGCCACGACCCAGAATGTAGTTAATCATATTTCTTTATCTCATATTCTTTATATTCAGTATTTCTTAAAGAGTAACAGCTGCAATGCAGCTCCCAGACTTGATCATACTAGCTCCAGAGGGAATCAGAGAGCTCAGTATGCCTGGGAGAAAAGATATTGCCTTTGCCAAGATACAAATATTACAGTACTACTGCAAACGCAGAAACCAGTGGTAGAACCGAAGAGGGCACGGACAGCAGCAGAAAAGATAAAGACCATGGAGAGGGAATTCAACCAACCCAGCAGCAGCCTTCTTAAGAAAGGTATTAAAGGCTCAGTCCAGGAGAAAACAATCCATTTGTGAGAGGTGAACTAGTTTGGATAAAATAAGAACCCCACACAAGTTCTCCCTCATTTTTAGAGCTGATCTTGAGCTGAAACTTTTCTGAGATTCTGAAGTGTTTGAATAATAATTTTAAAAAACATCAGTTATTTGTTATCTCAGCCATACTGGAAATGCTGAAATACCACACAAAATTCATTTTGTGTTACAGATGTAATATACCAGTTAAGTTCAAAATAATATTAGAAAACAAGGCCAATTCAATCTTATTACAACAGTGTAAATAAGATCAGCATCTGTCCCCAACTGGTTAGGAGGAAAGGCAGTTCTGAATTTAAGAAACTTCTAAGGAAATAAGAAATGGGAAATGTCTCATGAAGCAGAAAATTTATGTGGAATTTGAAGTAGTTTGTGCGCACAGAAGTATATTCAAAACACAAATATTGAAATATTATAAATTAAAATCCTATTTATTGAGTTCAGCTTGTGTAATCAGTTTCCATTATCTTAAAGTTATCCACTTCCAGCAAAACAAGTTTTCCAGATGTTGCAGGGTTTTGTTTGATGCATACATGCGTCTTCTAGGTAAGATCACCTAAGACATTTCACTTGTGATCTGAGTCACATTATTCTCAGTTGTATTACCTCACAAAAAAACCCTCTTAATTTAGAATTAAAGCTTTCTCGGGTATATTTTCTCACAACAGCACAAACTAAACAAAAGTAAACAATATACATTTCCAAGAATTCCCCCATTATCATCACTTCTCTCAGCCACACCAGTTCACAAATATTTTCTCTACTACACTTTCATTTCAATAGTACTATAACCCTCAGTTCAGACAAAAACTACCTAGAGTAACACTTGCAGCAATTCCCCCTCCCCCCCCCAAAAGTAGATAAATTGAGTTGCTAATATAAGGGAAGACAGACTACAGCTGAAATGTGCCCTTTAAAAGGTCTACCTAAAATATGATCAATTAATTAATTTCACAATGGCACGGAAAGCTGCAAATAAATTATTTCATAATAATACTGAGCAACAAGTGAAAGAAGAATGTTTATAGTTCGATGGAACTTTTTGTGCTAGCAAGTTAAATTATGCTAATAATCCCAAGAAACATACATAAGCCAAACATTTCTTAGACCTTGTGAGGCACAAGTTATTATATTGACACTGTAGCCTCAATAAGAAATTGTGACACAAAACAAATTGATGAAAAAATTCACACTAATTATAATTATGAACTACTACTTGTAGATTCCTTGAATTACAAACCCTCCACAGCAGCAGAAAAATTACAAACTATAATTTTGGGCCTTTGGGCTTCAATAGTCCTCATGTGTTATTCAACTCACGATGAAATCACAGCCCCCTTGAAATCTATGGCAAAACTCCCAATGGAGTCAGGATGTCATCTCTAGTAACTATAATTTTGTGGTAAAACAGCACCATCATAAAACCATTCAGGGCTAATCCAAAGGTGGATGGCAAGTCTACACCAATCCATTAGAGTATCCGATCAATCCTGTAGTGTTAATAACTTTCTATCATGTGTCCAGTTGTTAAATGAATGGATGCCTTTGTTTAGTGGTGCCCTATCCAGAGATGCCAAAGTCTAAAGCAGTGAATCCGAGCCAGATGCAAGCTAAGCCAAGTGGTAAATGAAGATGATAAAGCATCCTTATAAGAAATATACTAATCTACTTTCAGTTCTGAACAGTGGCATTTCTGAACAATGGCATTTCAGTATGGATGGCACAGAATTGACAGTTACTGGAACATGTTATTGTATATTTTAATGTACAGCATAGAAACTCAGAACATAGGATTATTACAAACCTCAAGCAAGGGTCACCGAGAGCTCTACAAACCTAGATTGAATTTTAGACATTTCCTGGTCTTGTTTTCAGTGTAGACAACCCCAAGTATTTGAAAATCATGAGTCAAGCCCCCATGATTATGAGATCGTCTAAAATTACCACCAGATTTACAAAATGTTCAAAGAGATTTGCAAAATACATTTTGGGTTCTTTTTCTTTGTCTTCTGGTTTGACTCTGTAAGGTACACAGGTCATGTTTTCAATTTTTGCCACAAGCAAAGATTAAAACTTCTTTCTCTAAATAGGAACTAGAAACTCCTTTTGGGGGGGAAGGAAAGACCAGGAGCTGAAGCTTTAAAAAAAATAAAGCTTCCCCCACACACTAAATATGACCAGACTTATGTTAAAATCACAAGAATTGGCAAAACACTGCATTTTAAGGGAATTTGGGGTTTGTGATTTTGCATTGGGATCCGGAGCTTCCGAATGGTCCAAAACCAAAGAAAGCAGAGTATAAATTTCTGCTGAGTATAAATTAATTTGAAACTAAAACTCAAAGCAAAAACTGAGGGGGCAAACAAACAAAGATCACAGCACACATTCTGGATCTAAACCACTATTTTTCACATAGCTCTAGTTAACATCTCTCTGTCTGCTTTGACTCATAGTAGAATCTGTCTGGAAACACAGTTGTCTGTGTACAATATGCCAATCACTACCATGGTATCTAGGGCTAGTCTACTTAAAAACAAACAAACAAACAAACACCAAGCTGTTGATATCCTTAACAACCACAAGTTAGGGCAATGGCTGTTTTTCATAAAAAAGGAAGCACCTCTGATAGCGGGATATATTTTAGCACAATGCTGGAGCACAGGTTGAGCGCTAATAAAGGGAAGAGTGCCACCTACTGATTCACCAAGAACATTTCCTGCAGTGCCTGTGTTTTCCTTGATGTTCTTCCCTCTGAGTATTGACCATGTTTGATGTTGTTTAGCTAACAAGATGTGATGGGATAATACAATGAAGTGGGGTGCCTGCAGGCCTGTGATATAACATGCCGAGTAAAGATCTATTTGAATGGATAGATTCTTTTCTAAATAAAGCCAAACCACAAGATCAGAACATTGATTGCACAGTACATTAACAAGTGACATAGGATATTTTCTGAATACTTCCCCCTAGTAACAACATGACACTCCATTGGATACCATCTGGTAACATTACAGTACAACAGTATTTCAGGATAATGAGGTCTATCTATCATTTGTATGACCACTATATATGAAAGAGATGCATGTTGCCTGTAAAATAATCTGGCTACATGTTATTTGCTCATTATTGGAGTTTTCATTCTGACTAGGACAAATGTATATATGCAGAACAGCTGCTATAACAATACAAAGCATCTTCTTTGAATGGATTAATCTGCAAAGACTAGTAAATGGGTGATGTCGAGAATAGTTAACCAAAGAAAAGAACAAAGCCATAAGTGCAAAAATAAATAATCAAACACTGAGCATGACTCCAACAACTGTCCAACATTAAAAAAAAAATCAGAGCCATACCACTTAATAGAAGTGAGTACACACTGTTATTTTATTGTGTCTCAATATAAATTAGACAATGAAGGGGTGTGGTTAAAGGAATGTGTTATATAGGGGAAAATGAAGAACATTAGAACTGGACAAAACAGGTTGATTTTGTTTTTTTTAAAATATTGTTGGTGGTTGTCACAGGTCATGCATGCCCCATCCCTTTTTGGGGTGGGCCAAGGGTCAAGTTTGCATGACCCCTTTCGGTCTTGGAGTGATGTGGCCTAACAGCCAAAGTCAATCTACTTGCCTTCTCTGATTGTTGGATCACTCTGCCCTAACAGAGTCCCTATCACCACCCTCTCTATCAGGGCTGTGCTGCCTAGCAGCTGGAGCCAGTAGGGCCACCCTCGCAATCAGGGCTGTGTGGCCAAGTGGCCAGTCAGCAGATCTGGTGAGGCAGGCTGCTGCCCCAGGGCAGGCGGCAGCCAGCATAGGGGGACCCAGGCCCTCCCTCTCCACTAGGTCCCAACCCAGAGCCCTGTTGGTGGTAGGGTTGCCCGCCACCAGCATAGCAGGGATCCAGCCAAAACACACCGAGCTAGTTTCCAGTTCTCCAACCAACTCCCCACCAAGACTCTCTGGGTTACTTCCTACCCACTTCTCTGTGGCTTGTGGTCTCATAGTTCCCCCGGTCCCTTCTCACTCTGTGGTGTCCAAAGCCTGTGGGTCGCTGACATCTGGCTGGCCTCCACATCATGAAGTACTAGCAGTCCTTCAGCAGGAGCCTATAACACATCTCCTTTCTCTCCAGCAGTCAGCCCAGACTGAGCTGGGCTGCTCCCTCTTATACTGGTACTACACTTCAAACATGCCCAGTAGGGATGTGTGAGTGTGGCTTCCTCAACCCAGTTAATCCCTGCAGTTCCAGGGCATCACAGTGGTGTTGTGATTTTGGAAAACCAAACCATGAGTGGTTTTAGTCTAGGTCCCATCTGATCTGTAATGATTTATTCTCCTTATTCATCATAACCTAATTGAGTTCTGCTAAGACACGCAGACCAAACTGTCAAGTTCTGCTAGCTGCTTCCATTCCCAGAGCTGCCCAGCCTGGGTACCCAATTCCCCAACTATGCATACACTCCTACCACCACAATGCTGGAGGATGAGGAAAGCAGGCAGGCAGGAGAAGGCCAGGGCAGGTGGATATTAGGAAGCATGTGGAATTGGGCATTAAAAAGGGAAGGAAGAATGTAGGAAGGAAGATAGGGGAAGAAGAAGAGCCATGCAGAGAGGATAGGGGAAATAGCTAGGCTGAGCAGTGAGGAATTATGGTTGGAAGGTGTGCAGGGCAGGGGGGGAAAAAGGGTGGGGTATGAGCAGAAGATAGCCAGTGTGGTGTGGGGGGAGGAGAGTAGGGCAGGGGAGAAGCAGATACACTCATAAGCCTTATGCAGTGTTTTAACTCCTGCTAATATGAGGGGTCAAAAGGAGAGCCCTGCATCCTTGTGGGGATGATAGTCCCTGCCTCATGTTACAGCACTTTCGTAAGAGCTATTAGCTTATTCTGAGACTTTGTTATGAGTTATATAGCACCATGAAAGTTCCTGACACTTTTAAACAACATTTTAAAGGCCATATAACAGGTACCTAGACGGAGGAGCAGCACATTTTTAAAAATGGAAATGAATAAATCAAGGCAAAGGGGCCCCAGGTTGCAGGGCAGGTACAAGGAGTGGGTCACACCCTTAGGTGGCATTATAGTGAATACCTCCCAAAGGTCACCACCTCTAGTTAAGAGAGCTGCTGTTGGCTAGAAGCCCTGGGATTGACAAATACTGGGATTGGCCATCTGGTGATGGGAAGCTGCCCATATAAGGGACCAATGGGTAGAAGCAGGCCTCTTCCTGCTTTGCACTCCCATAGAAGTGGGAGTATACCAATGGTAGGGTATACAGAGAAGCCTAAAGTCCTGTGGAAGATTCAATAACTGCCCTGTGCAGTAGTTTGCATGGATGGGAAGGATGGCTGGTTACAGTGCGGGGCATCTGTTGGGCAACAGTGGGGGAGAAGGGGTAGAGTCAACTGCAGATCTTTAGGAGTTATTTTGTTTGAAATTGAAATTTAAGATTTAATGAAATTGCAGCCACTTGACCAGAAGATTCTAGTTTTGACCTGACACCTTTGGCAATGGATACATAAATAACATGGTCAAGCTAATATTCCTATCTGAACCTTTCCTATTTTCCATGCCCTTAACACCACATTAACAAAACCTTTTGTATTTTAGATTTATATACACAATACCTGAAGTGCACTTTTCTTTATCCATGCATATAGAAAGTTTTCCTTTTGAAGTCCATGTAGCAATAGTACTCTTGAATGGCTTTTCCCAAGCTCTCTGGAAAGCCTGCCCTTTCCCATATAATACAGACTTTGCAATGGTCATTTATGTCAGCTCCAGGCTAGATTATTATAATTCATTTATAATTGGGTTTCACTTTAAATTGATCCAGAGGCTGCAGAAATTGAAAAATGAAGCTACCATTTGCTTATTGGCAATTAATAACACCTTCCCTTGGCATTTTGTGCTGGTTTTCAGTGAGCTGAACTCAATTAAAGTTTGGCCCAAGGGTTTTATCTGCAAAAATGTTCACACCTATGTGTCTAAGTTAGGCACCCAAATCCACAACTAGCCACCTAATTAATGGTCTGACTTCCAAAGGTGTTGAGTACTTGAAGCTCCCAGTAAGGCCATTTATTTAGGTCTGTAATTTTAAGCATGTCTGAAAATGTTAGTCTTAGTAATTTAGAACCAAAATATGAGTGACCTCCTCTCCCCTAGTGTTCTTCCAAAGTAAAGGAAATAAGCTGACTTATTCTTGCTCTCTGGCCAAGGTTCCATTTAAATAGAGTCTGGGATAGTTCAGTTCTGGAACCCTGTGTATGTTCAGCAAGGCCTTATACTATTTGGGTCAGTACGTCCCTCACCATTTTGGCTTCCCTTTTCTCACCACCTTTTCCTTTTATAGGTTACTTTCTTTTGCCTCTTTTTGTTTCAAGAGTAGCTGATTCCTCTGGGAATTAAGTCTGGCTGTGGTTTAACTGTTGTTTAAATCTTGTGCAGGATCTGAATGCCTGACCTAGCGAAAACAGAAGCAGCTTTGGAGTGGAAAAAATTAGAGGCGGAGCAAAAAAGCGGAAAGTTCCCCTCTCCTGCAAAGTGTCAACCTGCCAGTTCAGCAGCAGTTTGGGCACTCCATCCTCTTCAGTATTCCCAGTTGACTTGTTTGCTTTTAAAGAAAGTCACTGAAGAAAATGGAACAGGCTGTAGTCATTGAACATAGCAAGGTATTACTTACAATCACAGAACTATGGAAAGATGGAGTGGCACAGTCAGGGAAAAAAGAATAAATTTCATTAGCATACAGTGGGATCAATGAGTTATTTCAGTCAGCATAGTTGAGAAAAGATGGCCTGGTTGCCAAATTTTGTCTGGCTTCACCACATTTGATTCTGTGCTTTTCTGTGGTCAGTATATTCCATATTGTACTATATTAGCTCCCCAGAGTGGGGAAACACAAATTAGGGCTAGATGGTGGCCCATCTTGTGTGCCTGTGCAGAGGAGTAAGAGGGCATACTCCTCTCTAGGGCAGAGTGTGGGTGATGGGTGCACCAGGGAACTGGGCCGAGTGTAAGGATTCTCAGAACAGAGGAAAACTGGTAGGCAGTTTGTGTTTCAGAAAGTCACCGTCGGTTTTCTTGGCTGCTCCTGGACAGTGAAAGAATGTATTGCCCCTTATACAAGACTCATGGACTGAACCCTGAGTTTTTATAAAGGCCATCAGTAGTGGCCTTTGCTGTCGCCTACCTTTTTAGCTGTTGGGAATCCCCTTTTTATCTCACCCAGAACAGCCTTTGGATTAGAGGGATTGTGGTTTGAGCCTTAGCTGAGGCACTGTTGAGGACACATGCACACAGAGTCCAACCACCAGATGGAAACTCAACTAATCAGTTCACCCTGCTCTAACGCCTTGCCACCAATGGGCAAACAATAGGGATAACCTGGTTTGTAGGAGAAGAGCTGATAATAAATCTGCTTCTCAATAAAGTCATCTTTTGTACATGTATGTGAAGTGTCCAGAAATATTCTTCTGCTACTCACTGCCTGGAAAGCAGCTATTTATAAAGAAAGAGGAAAACTGGGCTCAGTTTTTACATTCAGTGAAAGATTCCCTAAATCTGATGAAAGGGCTGAATGCTGAGCCCAAGGCCAGATGGAATGTTGTTTTCTCAGAACTCAGATCAATGTGGAAAATGGTCTTTTGCCAAACAAATAAATAAAAGGAAGACAGCCTAATTATACCAACCGCTCTAAAAATTTTTTCCAGAAATACATATTGGCCTTATCTGGAGTGGAAAGAAAAATCAGAAAAAGTGTCAGAGGTGTTTGAGTTTAGTTTGGCACAAGTAGTGAAATTATAGGAATGGTTGCTAACTATGGCAAATGCAGTTGCCTCTAAAAGACACAGTTTAAGGGTCCTATGTAAAGCCATAAAATCCCTGAGAGACTTGTAAAGAGCTGGCAAGGCTTCATTTGAATCTGAGAACAGAATTTATTTTTTTTAGAGCCAGTTGGATTCTATTATAACAGAGGCCAAGGCAACAAGCACCAAAACAACAGCAAGAAGGCAGTTATCAACCACTCAAAAGCCTCATCATGTTCAGGGCTAGGCTACTAAAATTCTCATTAACTGATACTGATCTGAAGATTTCATGTGGCCCACCAGCTATGACCAGTAGCAAAAATCCCCAACTGCTGGAGATGGGACACTAGATGGGGAGGGCTCTGAGTTACTACAGAGAATTCTTTCCCAGATATCTGCCTGGCAGCTCTTGCCCACATGCTCAGAGTCTAACTGATTGCCATATTTGGGACCGGGAAGGAATTTCCCCCATGGTCAGATTGGCAGAGACCCTGGGGCTTTTTTGCCTTTCACTGCAGCATGGGACACAGGTCACTTGCAGGTTTAAACTAGTGTAAATGGTGAATTCTCTGTAACATAAGTCTTTAAACCATGATTTGAGGATTTTAGTAACTCATCCAGAGGTTAGGAGTCTATTTTGGGAGTGAGTGGGTGAGGTTCTGTGGCCTGCAATGTGCAGGAGGTCAAACTAAGTGATCACAATGGTCCCTTCTGACCTTAAAGTCTATGAATGTAGAAATAGTAATTTTAGGTCTCAAAATTACTACAGAGAAATGATAGGTCAGAGTGATTCAGAAAAACCCGTATAAACTACATAAAGTCTAATTAAAGTTTGCAAGGCTTATTATAACCTGGGTGAATATTCTTAGTATGTGAGCTTGTGGAAGGGAGAAGAGTATCATGGTAGGTCATAAGTAGCCGTGGGTGAGTTTGGAATGGTAAGAGGTGAAGATCTGTGGGCTTGTTGCCTAATATGTTCCCCCTTCAGGCTGATAATAAGAATGAGTATGTAGAAGGAAGGAAGGAAGGAAGGAAGGAAGGAAGGAAGGAAGGAAGGAATGGTGAATCCGCAAACAGAGAATTTTTCATTCTCCTTTTAGTTCTTTTCAGTGGGACATTCTTTATTTAAAAAACAAACAGGAACTAAAATAACATTCTAATCAGGAGATATTTTAGTCTTTTGTGATGCTGTGATGAAGCAGGACTGTTCTTAATGTTTCCTCTGAATAGTGTGGGGGTGCCTCAGTTTCCCCTATGCAGTTCTTAAGTATCTAGGTGGTGGGATAAGGGTGTATGATCGTTGCAGAGCCCTAGAGAGCAGGTGTGTGCAGGGGTCTGGACACAGAGAATGGCCAACACCCTGTTTCCTGGCAACTGATGGCCTGGCCCTTCCCCCCTGCAAGGTGAGAGCAAAGGGTTGGAGAACAAAGGAATCAGGTGACCTCCTAGCCCGGGAAAGGGACAAAGCCCAGAGGAGGAGGGGCTGGAGAGAGTTCCAGTTTGGGGCTGGCTGGGGACATGAAGTGAAGTGCAGACGTGGTTGTCTGGCTCTCTGCCCCCCCAAAATGGACCCAGCTGAGGGGTCCTGTTCTCTGCACCTACAAGCTTGGTTTTAGACCATGTTCCTGTCATCTAATAAACCTTCTGTTTTACTGGCTGGCTGAGAGTCACGTCTGACTGCGAAGTTGGGGTGCAGGACCCTCTGGCTTCCCCAGGAGCCCCGTCTGAGCGGACTTGCTGTGGGAAGCGCACGGAGGGGCAGAGGATGCTGAATGCTCCGAGGTCAGACCTAGGAAGGTGGAAGCTGTGTGAGCTGTTTGCCCTGCAGACAGTCTGCTCACAGAAAGGAAACTTCCCCAGAGTCCTGACTGGCTTCATAGGGAGCAGTTCCAGAGCATCGCCCAGGGACTCCATGACAGATGCCGAACCGCTATTTAAAACAAACACACAGACAAACAAAGAGAGTTGTAGTCAAAGCAACTGTCAACAGGTGGTATGTTATATTCGTAGCTGGATTTTGACCAGTTGAATTATTAGCTGGTTTTCTTTTGATAGAAAGTTTTATTGTAGTCACAGACAACAAAGTCCTGGGATCTTCTGAGCTGAGTTAAAGCTAAAGTTTTTATAGACATACTGAAGATGTGATTTCTCTGAAATGCCCTTATAAATAAAATCTTTGTCGGGACACATCATTAAGGTCCTAGAAGTTTTTCAATTTACTAGAAAGCCTTACATGCTTTAGAATTTCACTAGGGAAGACTAAATTGGTTTAGACTGGGACAACCCCATGCCTCACCCCTATCTGAAACCAAACCTTTGTCAAGTTCAGAAAATTCCAGTTAGCTTCCCCCCCCACTCATTTTTCCACAGCCTCACAATATTTCTGACCTGATAGGAAGACAGAGAGTCAGTTATGAGATTTCCATCCCAGTTTTGCAGATCTACCCCCTGCACATATTTACGATAAGCATCTGACCTTCTGGGTGCTTGCAAGTGAAACTGACTTTTCTTTTAGGTTCATCCATCACTAGTTTTTAAACATTCCAAATCTGCTGTGAAACATTCCATTTCACCTTTCTATGAAACTTGCCGTGGAAATTTGCTCTCTGGCAGAGCAATAAGCGTCAGAGCTCTGGAGTTTAAGATCTTCCACTGAAAATGCCCTCTCCTCACCATAGCAAAGACACTTTAACTCAAGCATGTTAACTTATCTCTGTAAAATTATCATACTACTGAGTGGGGTTGTTTCTGAGTAACCAGGACCTACACCATTTAGAGCTATAAATCTTAAAACCAACAACTCAGACTGGCTTGTTCCAAAAAGCAAATCTCTGGGCACAAGGGAGCACAAAGGAATAATGTACTCCTTGTGACAAGTGCCACTATGCAAAATGAATGCTCAGATGTTTTTGAAAAAAGACACAGTGAATCTTCATCTATGATAATGTATGACCAAGAAAAAAAATCGTATGAAACTTTGTTCTAAGGACCATGTTCTATGAAGTCAATGGGAGTCTTTCCATTGGCTTCAATGGGCTTTGTGACAGGGGATTACTGACTCTTATTTTAAGAAAATCTTGAATATAAACTTGTTGATTTCATCATTCTATTCTACAGGAACACAAAGTTGCATATAGTGGCCAAGTGCAGAATTTGAATGATTATTAATATATAATTTGAATGAATACTAATAAATAAGGATGAGGAAAATAAGTGTGATTTTTATTTTGAGAGTATGATTGTGATTAACTGGTATTTCAACTCCTCCACTAGTCTACTGTAAATGGGCTACCTAATTTTCTTCCAGTAGCAAGTGTATGATTTTCCTCTTACAATTTTATTTGCTCATAAATAGAGCACAGAGCATAAGTAGTCTACCTATATTTTATGCTAAATCTGAATCCCCAAGTCACTTACCCTATTTTCAGCCTATTGATTGGAGACTTAACCCTTTCTTGTTTTTCTTCATAATCGTTAACAAATAACTGTTCTTAAAATGATGGTAATGATAACCAATTTCTCAAGCTCTGCCGAAATGATATAGGTCTGCAAATTTCTATTTTCTGGGTCCCCTTTTTCTCCTTCTTTCCTGCTGCTTCCCTCCTCCCGCCCCCCCCCCCCGCCTCATCTTTCCAAAACATCAGCATCAGCTTTCTTCACTGCTTTGTTTCACTGTTGGTTCTCTGCCAAGATTCATCATTTCCTGCTTACACAGCGATCGAAACCAGACCTTCTAATCAGATTCTGTATTGTAAATCCTTCTCCTTTGCACTTCTACCTAAGGCTCAGAAGCACTAAAAGTTGGAAAACTAGTGGTTTATTTTTATTTTTCTTCTCACATTTGCCCTCTTCCTTTTACATATTCACACATGGTTTAAAAAAGTGATATATGCATGATGATACAGGGCTTGATTCTCATCTCACACCATTTTTTACACCAACTGACTTCTTTTACTTTAGTGGAATAACTCCTAATTTACAACAGTATGGTTGAGATTAGGGTTAAACCCATGCATTAGAGAGGTAACCTATCAATTAGAAGGCCAAAACCAAAAGACCAAAACGTTGTTTTGCTTTATCAGAAAGGGAGGAAAATTCTTTAAAAAGCGAGAAGCAAAAAGTAAAAAACCTGAGAATTAATTTTACACAACATTTTTGTGCCTTAATAAATGGTCTAAACGTTTCTCGTAATTTTTCCCATACTTATGTACTACACACTCAGTTATAATGAAGTGGTGTTGTGGGTCCCCCCCCCACCATAATTACTATCCCTTTCTAGTTAAGAAAAGCCTCCAAAGTTTCAAAGTTATTTCAGTATTACTGAAGTATAAACAAAGAGAGTGAAATGAAATGTAAGATTTCTAGTCCAGAACCCAGTTTGGGGTCATATTTGGTCTCTAAGCCTTTCAGAAAGAGAAATTCTGTCAAAAAATTGCTGGACTAGAGTAATTTGTGCATTTGTCTGTTTCTGGACTAGAAAAATGTATCACCTCTCTACATTCAGTCTGCAACAATTCAAAAGAAAATAAAACAAACCCCCTTGGGCTGAATAAGAACAACCCAAATTCACCTTTGAGCTAGTGAAAGAGTCACTCTCTCTCACTGGAAATAGTCCTGTCTTAACTTACCAAGGCTTAGAAAGTTTTCACCAAGTATCAGTATAGCATTTTTATGACTAATGCAACACAAATCCTAGTTAGAGAATCTCTGGCAAAACAACAATGAAAGACATGTTCCTTACCACTCAAATACTGATGCATCTCTCATCAATACAATAGTAACAATAGTCTTAAAATCTACCTAATAGTAAGATGCTAGTCCACTAATTTGTAATCTTTTTAATTCAATGCAATGACTAATATAGCATAAAACAGAATATACTGTGAAGTAATTCGCATCCTTCATCTTTTACAGTTTAATATGAGCAGCTTCCTGAAGTTTACTAATGTCCAAAAAATTAACAGCAACTTTAATCAAACTCTAATGTTTTAGCTACATTGGTGACTGAAAGGCTTAGGAAATTGGCTACAGCTCACAGAGCTTTTCATCTCCAATTCAAACACAGCCTAGATTGTTAGTCACAGAAATCCATTCCCATTTGAAGATTTTTGTGACATGGTTTGGTGGTCTCAGAGTCCTCATAGACAAATGTCCACATAACATTATCACTATTACATCTAGAAACATAGGGGTTGCTGTATAGGACTGGATCAATTTTTCCTTTGGTCTAGTATCCTATCTCTGACAGTGGCCAGCACCTGATCCTTCAGAAGGAAGTGTAAAAAAAAAATCTTACAAATGGACAATTACAGAATAACCTGTCCATTACGGAAAGTTTCTTTTTAACCCTAGGCCATCAAATGTTGGCTTATGTCATAAACGATGAGGACATTTTTATGCTATCTAATGTAACTGTAGATGTTCTTTTTACCTATGTCAATGTTCAGTTCTTTTTTAAAAATCCTGCTTAGCTGTTGGCCTCAATATCCTGTGGCAGTGAATTTCATAGATTAATTTTTTTTAAAGACTGGAATGCAATATCAGAAGAAAAGTAAAAAAAAACTGAATGGACCTGGAGACTAAATTACCTTTCATCTCTCTAGCTCAGAGCTGAGGAACACTGGTGGGGTATGGGGGTGAATTTATTTAAACAGAGTACAACTGAGGGCTAGATCAAGGATCACTGAGGGCTCTATAGAGGATTTCCAGGGCTACCTTTCACCAGCATGAAATTCACTTGAAATTTTAAAAATAAGAAATCCTTGAGTAACCTTGAATACATTGTAAATTTGCAAAGTTACTTTTTCAGCTCTCCAAGAAGGAACACAAGCACAATAGCTGCACATTTTCAAAACTGATTAGATTGAATACTTTCATTGTGCACATATGAATAAGCAGTAATGTTGCAGCTTAGCATCTCATTCCTACACTCTACCCCTGTTGAATGCTATTTGAACTATGACCTTCTCACTCACAATAGTTGGGGGGGAACTACGAAAATACTAACCTTAGGTTCATTCCTAGCCCTTTTCCCACAGTTTATCAGAAGTCAGCATTTTAAACAAATCACATTTTTATGGCTTGTTGTGGAAACTTTCTGCTTGTAGCATCTGACCTTATAGTACAAGACACAATAGGCAGAGAGTAACTAGAAGGTTGTGAGAAACATGCGGCCAAAAGCAGAACTTCAGTCACGGGAGAGTCAATGCAATAATCCCTGCATAATACACTGCCTAGAGTATTTAATTACTATTGTGAAATAACATAAAAGAAAAATAGAGCCCAAGAAAAAAAAAAGGTCATGCGCCTGCAGTTACTGAGGATTATTGAAACAGATATGACATCACTAGCAGCCAACTGGCAGCACCAACTTTGTGTGATACACTAACGCTATTGATACAAAATGAGGTAGTACATTGGCAAGTATAAAAATCAATGCCATTGGTAGCAATTGGTACAGCTCTGCTTCAGTGTGCATCGTTCCTTGCTTTTAGCCACACAAAAATCAAAATTGCTTTCGCTCCTCTGCTGAAGAGTTGCTTAAGACAGGAATGAAACTATTCCAATTCCAAAATATGGCTTTCCCCTCATCTTGAAGATAATGAATGTTCCTCCCCTTCAGTACTGCTATGTTTGTAAGGAGTTAGCATACAGCTCTTTTATCCACACACGTGATTCTGATTAGGCCACTATCAAGTAGCAAGACTGGGCAAGAATGGCATTTCATTTTTAAGTTTAATACCCTGCTGTCAGCATCAGTTGTGGCAGGCAGAAGGAATGCCCTTTTCAGCAGCAATTTCAGATTTTTTTCCACAGTTTCTTGCCATAAATTATCACACAGGTTTCTACAAGTCTGTGGGCTTCCACTGATAAAATGCTTGAGAAATATTTAACTATTCTATAAGCAGAAAACTGAATTTGAATATTCACAGGATCATGTCAAATTATGTTGCATTTCAATTGGCTCAAAAACAGTTGAGGGTGGGTGCTGGGGGGAGGAAATAAGTGAGAACTGTCACTGACTTTCCAGGACTGATCCTAAAGCAAACATCATCAGCTTGTATAGATTGGGATTTTCAAAAACGTTTGTCATTGGCCTAACTGTACTACCATTGCAGTCACTCGCCATTGACAACGTTGAGCATTACTGAAGATCCCACTCCAGTGTTAATCTAATTGCTGTATAATAAACACAACAAATATGGTTTATTCTTTTACAGTATGTGCTATACCATATAATGTGAAGTGTAACGGGGAAGGATTCACGTGTTAAATCAATCAAATTTCAGTCTCTCTTCAGCATTCTGTTTGACCATTTAGGGAAAGGATAAAAGATTCCATGTAGAGATGTCCCTGAACTCAAAGTCCTCAACTGAACACCACTTAACTTGGGGAAAGTTTGGATACTGGCCCCAATATTTCAATTCCGGTCCAATTCTAATTCCATACAACTCCTTCAAATCACAGTGATGCTAGGGATTGCTAATCCTCTTGAGTTTGAGGAGTACTCGTGCCACCAAAAATCCATCACAGTACAGGTCTTCTGAAGATGTTAGGAAGGACTTTTCACCCAATACCACAGAAAAATGAGGGGTGAAATCCTGACCTCACTGAAGTCATTGGGAGTTTTGCCATTAACTTCAAGGGGGGCAGGACTTTTGCCAAGGTGAAAAGAATTAGCCTGGATGGTAGCATCCACAAAGATCAGACAGCATCAGAAAAAGGATGAGCCCAAGTTGGCCTTGAGTAAGTCAATTAACATCTCTGCCCTAATAGCCACATCTATAAAATAGAAATAGCAATGCCTAATCATCCTTGAAAAACCCTATGACATTTATGGATAGAAAGTGCTGTTTAAGTGTTTTTAGCCGTATTACTGTTATTATAGCAAAGAGAGGGATGCTATAGGCCCCTGGAAGCAAAAGGTACTAATCATATTTTCTATATGTACCATCCCCTCTGTTTTATTAAGAACTTTCCATGATCTTTTTAATAGTTCATCAAGTCCAGCTGCTTATTTCTCATTTGAGGTAAGAATCCTCTCCCTCTCCATATATATATATATATATATGACATCCTGGATCTCTTTTAGAGCTCCTTGTGATGTCACTAACAGAACATTATAACTCCTAGGGAGAAACAAACAACAGCAACTGATGAACTCTTAGGTAACAAAATCCTGTTTCCATTTGAATATTCCTTTACAAATACCCAAGGTAAGAGAAATACCATATGCATATACATATGCAGTATATCTACAAATAGAATGCTTTTCAGTTTTCCCATAAGGTAATAAAGTCTTTAAGGTGCTTTGAATTTTTTTAATAGACTACCACACATTCATTGAGAGTACCATGCCCAAGATTAGTAATATTTAGGAGAGACCAAAAAGGTTTAAAAGGGGCACTAAGATATCAGAAGTACAGAAGAACTTACAGATAAGGCCAGTTCTGATCTTCATTAAAATAGCATCAGAACTTAGCCAATGATGAAAAATTGCATGTCATAAATATAAAGGGAAGGGTAAACCCCTTTGAAATCCCTCCTGGCCAGGGGAAAGCTCCCCTCACCTGTAAAGGGTTAAGAAGCTAAAGGTAACCTCGCTGGCACCTGACCAAAATGACCAATGAGGAGACAAGATACTTTCAAAAGCTGGGAGGAGGGAGAGAAACAAAGGGTCTGTGTGTCTGTCTATAGTCTGTCTTTGTCGGGGATAGACCAGGAATGGAGTCTTAGAACTTTTAGTAAGTAATCTAGCTAGGTACGTGTTAGATTATGATTTCTTTAAATGGCTGAGAAAAGAACTGTGCTGAATAGAATAACTATTTCTGTCTGTGTATCTTTTTTGTAACTTAAGGTTTTGCCTAGAGGGGTTCTCTATGTTTTGAATCTAATTACCCTGTAAGGTATCTATCATCCTGATTTTACAGGGGGGATTTCTTTATTTCTATTTACTTCTATTTTTATTAAAAAGTCTTCTTGTAAGAAAACTGAATGCTTTTTCATTGTTCTCAGATCCAAGGATTTGGGTCTGTGGTCACCTATGCAAATTGGTGAGGCTTTTTATCCAACATTTCCCAGGAAAGGGGGGGTGCAAGTGTTGGGAGGATTGTTCATGTTCTTAAGATCCAAGGGTCTGGGTCTGTAGTCACCTAGGCAAATTGGTGAGGCTTTTTACCAAACCTTGTCCAGGAAGTGGGGTGCAAGGTTTTGGGAAGTATTTTTGGGGGAAAGATGCATCCAAACAGCTCTTCCCCAGTAACCAGTATTAGTTTGGTGGTGGTAGCGGCCAATCCAAGGACAAAGGGTGGAATATTTTGTACCTTGGGGAAGTTTTGACCTAAGCTGGTAAAGATAAGCTTAGGAGGGTTTTCATGCAGGTCCTCACATCTGTACCCTAGAGTTCAGAGTGGGGGAGGAACCTTGACATTGCAAGAGCTAGAAAGGCTTGGACAAGGCAAACGATTTAGAAAAGCACCTTGAGTGAGGTATTCTATATTATGAAGAATGCAGCTGGACAAACACTGCAAAGAATATTCAAAAACATTTTAATAAAAACTGCAAATTTGTATTGATTATATTAGTGACTCTTTTTATTCATTTCTCCAAATGTTCATGCCACTAATTTTTTGTTTACATGCATGTTCATGGAAGCAACTGTGTGTTTGTGGGAAGGCACATCCTGGAAATATTTGCATTGCCAGATGAAAATCTCCTTGAGTTACTCCTAGTGTTTATGGAAGTTTCAGCCATTCAGCCCAGAGAACACCATCAATACCATGTGACTTCGGTGTCCAACAACATACCATGAACAATGAATAGGGAAAGACAAATTGAATAGTTTGAAAACAATTCATAATCCAAAACACACTTACATAATGTGTTCATGAAACAATTTTAAGCAATGAACAAATTCATAAAAATCAAAGTCTGCATTTGGATAATTTGCAAACAGAAAAGAGGGCAACATTTGAATACATTAGTTTTTAGTAAGGGATTTCCTAGCTCTTAATGAAGAATTTGAAGGGCTTAATGTAAACTGATTGATCCTTTCTTTCCATCATCTCCTATTTTCACAGAATCATAGACATATAGGCCTGAAAAAGACCTAGATAAAACATCTAGACCAGCCCCCTGTACTGAGGCAGAACTGAGTGTACTTAGACCATCCCTGACAGCTGTTTGTCTAACCTGTTTTTAAAACCCCCCAGTGATGGGGATTCCAAAACTTCCCCTGGAAGCCTATTCCACAGCTTAGCTAACCTTCTAGTTAGAAAGTAGTTTCTCATATCAAAACAAATTCTCCCTTGCTGAAGACTAATCCCATTATTTCTTCTCCTACCTTCAGTGGACATGGAGAACAATTGACCACTGTCCTCATTACAATAACCCTTAAAATATTTGAAAACTATTATCAGGTATCCCCTCAGCCTTCTTTTCCCAAGATTAAATATATCCAATTTTTTAACCTTTCATCATAGGACAGGTTAGCTAAACCTTTTGTCTTTTTGGTTTCTCTCCTGTGGACTCTCTCCAATATGTCTACATCTTTCTTCAAGTGTGGCACCCAAAACCGGACAAAATCCTCTCATTTAGGCCTCATCAGTGCCACGTAGAGCAGGACAGTTACCTCCCATTGTCTTACATAGGACACTCCAGTTAATACAGCCTAGAATGATATCCTTTTTCACAACTGCATCACATTATTGACTCATATTCAATTTGTGATTCATTAAAACCCTCAGCTACTTTTATGTAGTATTACTGCCAAGCCAGTTATTCTTTATGTTATATTTGTGCATTTGATTTTTCCTTCCTAAGTGTAGTACTTTGCTCTTCTTTTATTGAAATTTATATTGTTGAATTCAGATAATTTCTCCCATTTGACAAGAATTCTAATTCTGTCCTCCAAAGTGCTTGCATTCTCTCCCAGTTTGCTGTCAATCACAGATTTTAGAGACGTACTCTCCACACCACTCTCCAACTGATTAATTAAAATATTGAATAGTTCCAGACCCAGGACAGACCCCTGCAGGATCCCACTAGATTTATAATCCCAGTTTGACAGTGAATATTGATAACTATTCTTTCAACATGTTTTGCACCCACTTTATAGTAATCTCATCTAAACCACATTCCCTGAGTTTGCTTACAAGAATGTCAGGTGGGATTGTGTTGAAAGTCTTACTAAAATCAAGATATATCACATCTATCACTTTCTCCCTATCCACTAGGCCAGTGGCCTTGTCAAAGAAAAAAATTAGGTTGTTTTGGCATTATTTGTTTTTGACAAATCCATGTTAGCTACTATTTATCACCCTATTATCCTCTAGGTCCTAACAAAATTACTTTAATAATTTGTTTCAGTATCTTTCCATGTATCAAAGATAGGCTGACTTGTGTAGGATTCCCAGGCTCTTCTTTGCTTTCCTTTTTAAAGATAGGTACTATGTTTGCACTTGTCCAGTCCTCTGAGACCTCACCCGTCCTCTTTGAGTTCTCAAACGATAATCACTGATGATTCCAAGATTCCTTCAGCTAGTTCTTTAAGTACCTGAGGGTGTAATTCATCAGGCCCTTCTGACTTGAACAAACTTATCTAAAAAAAACCTTTCCCTCCTCTGGCTTGTATTCTTCCCACTTTTTGTTAATATGAATTGTGTTAAGCATCTTAACCTTTTTATTGAAGACTGAAGCAAAATAGGCATTAAACATGTCAGCCTTCTTGTCATTATCCATTATTAATTCTCCTTCCCCACTAAACAGTAGACCTACACTTTCCTTCATCTTGCTCTTATGTATTTATAGAACCTCTTCTTATTGCCTTTTATGTCCCTTGCTAGGTGTCAGTTCTGTATTGAAAAACTGCCAGTTTCTCCTGAACTCCCTTTTCCCCAGATCTTCTTCCTATGGGAATGTTCCTACCTTATCTGAGTTTATTAAAGTCTGCTTTTTTGAAGTGCATTGTTCTTATTCTGCTGGTCTCACTCCTTCCTTTCCTTAGACTCACAAAATCTATCATTTCATGAACACTTTCACCCAAATTGCCCTCAACATTCAGATTTGCAACCAATATCTCCCTGTTTGTCAGAATCAAGTCTAAAATGACTGCCGTCCTGGTTACTTACTCCATCTTCTGAAAGAAAAAGTTGTCCCCAATACATTCCCAGAACTTATTGGAGATATTAGTATTAGTATTTTACAAAACATTTGATGGGAATCAATGTAGGGGCCAGATTTCCATGAGGATGCTGAAAATCAGACTGAGTGAGAACAAAAAAATAAATTTATGCCTACAGAACATTTTCAGGTCAAAATACTTAGCAGAACCTAAGCAGACAGACCAATTTCTGCATGCACCCACCTGTGCTTGTTCCATGCGGGATACCTAATTAGATCTATGCACCTCATTCAGTTTCAGAGCAGCATGGCTATAGAGTACAGCTAAATTAGGCATATGCCTCCAGCCAGGGCATTGGAATGTGGTCAGTGACACAGGCTGGCGCACCCACAGGAAAAAATGGTGGGGGCTGAGTACCCACAGACAGCCTGGTCCCCCCAGCGCCTCCTGCCTGCCAGTGGTACCACCGATCAGTGCTTTCCCCTCCCTCCCAGTGCCTCCCACCTGCTGCTGGGGGCGGAACAGGGTGTGACGAGGTGGGGGGATGGAGTGGGGGCGGAGCAGGGGGGGCAGAGCCAGGGGATTGAGACACGCACACACATGGCATATTAGAAAGTCGGTGCCACTGGACAATGATGAACTCTGCTGCACATGATGTTAGGTCAGCCTCTCAAAAATGCATGTGGAAGAAACAAGTATTAGTTATGTAACATATTATTGGAGTATGTTAAAAAACATACTTCCAACATTTACAATACTATTTTAATACTGTCATCTCTAAATAATCTAAATCATATTGAATAGAACATAAGATTCCTATAGCAAGTGACATTATTTGATACAGTTTATCAATAACTTCTTTATACCTATAGAAACAGACATAATAATGAAAAAGGGTGGGATTTCCAAGCGCATAAGAGAGTTAGATACCCAAATCCCTTTGAATTTCAAAGGGAATTTGGTGCCTGACTCCCTTAAAGCTCCTTTTAAAACCCCAGCCATAATTAATATAGAAACAAAATATTTTCATTTAACACAGCCCTGCTCCCACTGTAGTCAGTGACAAAATCCTATTGATTTCAATGGAAGCAAGAGCTTGGGCCCAACACCATAACATATATATGTATGTAATAAAACCGAGTAATAGGGAATATATATATTCTATATTATCAATTAATAGTTTACATAGGTTCTGAATATTATCACTGCCATTGAGAAACCTCATGTCTACACATGTATATTCCCATTACCTCCCAAATAGTTTGGATATTATACAAAGGTGTTTTATAATTTAGTATTAAACGCAACTATTGAAATAATAATTTCCATGTGTTTTCAAAAACCCATTACAAATATATGAATACATTATTGTTTTTCCATATGGGAGAGAAATGCAACCTCAGAGGCTGGATACACATGTTATTTCTAGAAACAGAGGGATAGTAACTTGAAACAAAGGAGGAAATGTTCAGCCCTCTTGTATAAAGGCTAATGAAAGCTCAGAGAGTAAAGTGTGAAACACATGAGTTGCTTTGTAGGCAACACAGGGTTGACAGAGGAATAAGTGTTCCAGGAATATAATTTTTGCAGGCAAACCATCATCTCTGTGAGGAATATAAAGGGGGCTTGGAGAGTCAAACAGTGTAATCCCAGCAATAAGCAAGATCACTAGGGTCATAGAATTCAACCTATGAAATATAGATAAGGAACAGTTGACAATACCAAGAGTTGACTTCACCTAGCTATTGTGTACTAAATAAGCCCAAACCCAGGTGAGCCCCTAGCTCTATGCAGAGCTGGTTGGCGGGAGGGATGGGGGATGACACAAAAATAAAAAAAAAGTCTAAATAATTCTGATTTTTTTTAACCCATCTTATTTTGTTTTTTTTTAATTTCGGCAGAACTTTTGTTTTATTTCTATAGTATTCTATTAGTATTTTTCAAAACTGATTTCTTTTTCAGTTTTCCAAAATATCTTACCCTGTGTTTTAGCTGAACAGTCTGAAGACGCAATGCAAAAAACAAAACCTGCAAATGACAAATGAGTGCCAAACTAATGAACAAATTAAAAGTGAAATTTTTAATCCACACAGGCCAGCCAGTATCTGGGCCATCAGAGCTACCTGAACCTTTTGGACCACAATCCACCCCGATCATATCCAGTGGTGCATTAATGATTTTGCCGCCCCTAAGCCCAGAAATAATTGCCGCCTTTCCCCCTCCCCCCCCAGCTCACCTCCACTCTGGCACCGCCTCCGCCTCCTCCCTTGAGCATGTTGCCAGGTCCTGCTTCTCCCCGCTCCCTGCCAGTGCTTGTGCGCAAAACAGCTTCGCGAAGGAGGGGGAAGGGGGGGTATGCGGCGCGCTCAGGAGCAGAGGCGGGGCTGGGGCGGGGATTTGGGGAAGAGGACCAATAGGGACAGGGATGGGGTGGGGAATGAGGGCGGGGAAGGGGTGGAGTTGGGGGGACCGGAGGTGGAGGGCGCGAACCGGCACTGGGGGAAGCAGCCTCTGCTGCTATTATAAATTTGTTGCCCCTGCAAATTTGCCGCCCTAGGCCTAGGCCTTGTTGGCCTAGGCGTTAATACGCCGCTGATCACATGGCTACACAAATTAACAGGCACCCATGGTTCTCCCAGACCACCCAGATCTGATCAGAAATGACAACAGCACACAGAGAAGGATGTCAACAATGGAACACAAAGAAGGAAGAAGACAGCAACCAGTGACAGAACACACAGAAATGAATATGGAGAAGATGACCAAAAATGATGACAAAGATTAACAAAAACAAAAAACCAACAGGCTAAATTCTTTTTTTTTGGGGGTGGGGGTGGGGGGGCACACATTGTTAAAAAGCAAAAAAATAAAAATAAAAAACAAATAAACAGGAAATAAAAAAAACACTTTTTGTTACACTGGGTCTAACTTTACACATTTCATGTCCACAAATTCCAAGCATTCTGTATCATGCTTTAAACTTCTGGTGTACTTTTTTCACTTGTAGAACTGGTGATCAGTTAGGAATTATGAAATTTGAACCCAGATTTTGGGCACATGCTTTTTCACATTAATTAAAAGCAATCTACTCCTTGGCCCTTTTTGTTGTCTGCTTCTGCACCCTACTTGTAGTAGGCTAAACTGGGTGTAAAAAAATCAGGTAATTAAATCTGTATTTAGGCACTTAATTAACTGGGAGTTACAGGTATTTTCAAGAAAAATAACTTTTCATAGATTGCATTTGGATTTGCTATGTAAATAGGTTTGTGAAATTATACGTTATCATCCATAACTGTGTTACTGTTACATCATTGTATCAATTACACTATGTCAATGCAATTTTGCACTTAAACGGTGTTGACAGAAATTTATACTGTAGCCCTGAGGCTGCAAAAATGTGCAAACTCCCAGTTGGTGATTTTATTTTATCCACATTGCTTTTGATAAATCTGCTGCTTGGTTCTTTTTGTTATCTGCCTTTACCCCCTACTTGCATTTAATTTTGTCTCACATAACAGTGTCCCATAATACCCAAAATTGGAAGTATATGATGAATCCAAGGGGGAAAGCAGTTTGCACAGAAAAGATCTTACATTGTTATGGAAATGTTGAACTGTAAATTTTTAAGGCTCGTAGCCATAACCTAGAATAGCATAAAGCCATCTCTTTAAAAACAACTTTGAAGCACTAGAAATGAATAAAAGGAAAGCTGCAATATATTTCAGAATTTTGTTTATATTTTTCATTTTTGTCACTACCCCAATCAAGATGAAGAAAAGCTATCATGCACATATGCATTCAACCAACCCAGTTCAATAACCTCTTACACATTTCAATGGGGTTTGGGATTAATATTTTCCTTTGTTTCTATTTCTGTAATTTTAGGACCTGATGTAACTCCCATTGAAAGCAATGAAAGATTCCCATCAACTTCAGTTGGGGAGAGGGGGGTTTGTATCAGGCTCTGTCAGAGACTACACCATGTTTTAATATAGATTAAAAGGAGAGAAGTTGCTTTTGAATTTTGAAAGCTGTATTTCACAGTGCCCTTACTGCAGCAGAAAATTAACAGGTTAAAATTAGAGGTCACCTCAATATGATATTTATATTGAGCTTTAATATATTTAATGGGCATGGGATCATAGGAATTGCCAAACTGGGTCAGACCCAAGGTCCATCTAATCGACTATCAAATGCTCCAGATGAAGGTAAGAAGCCTGTAGAAGGCAGATGTTAAATACTCTTCCCTTACATATGTCTCATCCTGGTCTCTAATACTGGCTTAAGTCTTGAAGCATGAGGTTTAATAACTGTTCCATAATTTTTGTTATTGTTCATAATGATAATTCTGGATATTCTTGAAATCCATATAAATATCAAATCTTTTTTTTTAATCTTGCTAAATTATTGGCCTCAGTGACTTCTGTAGCAACTAGTTCCACATTCTAATTACACATTGTGGGGGAAAATGTTTTCTTTTATCCGTTTTAAATTGGCCGCCTTTTAATTTCAATGAATATCCCTTTGTCCTTGTGTTACGAGGGGAGGGAAGGGAACAGAAGACCCTGCTATACTTTCTCTAGACCATTGATTATTGTAGATACTTGACTCATTTTCCCTCTTATTCATCTCCTATCTAAGGCGAACAATCCCATTCTTTTCCCTCTTTCATGGTATAACAGATTTTCCAAAGGGTGACCATATGGCACACAGTTTTCTATATGACACTACACTATTGATTTATACAATGGCATTATAATATTTTCCATATCATCCTCCATCCCAATCCTTATGTATCCTCACATCTTCTTGTTTTTTTACCACAACTTGACACTGACCAGAGGGCTTCATTGCACTATCTACAATGACATCTAGATCCCTAAACTTATGTATGACAAATATTTCTATTCAATGGAGTTACACCAGCAGAGGTCTCTTCAGATGTTAAGAATTTCTCTTCGCTTTCAACAATTCTTTACTGCTGCTATTTGCTGATCCTTAACCCAGAAGTTTTAGTTCCAAAAAGATGTCAGCTCACTTCTGTTTAAGATAATTCCTTTTTTGTGGGGGAAGGGTTGTGAGTGGGAGGGACAAAATGGTTATTTAATCCTCTATCAGAGGGGTAGCCATGTTAGTCTGGATCTATAAAAGCAGCAAAGAGTCCTGTGGCACCTTATAGACTAACAGACATATTGGAACATGAGTTTTCGTGGGTGAATACCCACTTTGTCGGATGCATGTAGTGGAAATTTCCAGAGGCAAGTATAAATATGCAAGCAAGAATCAGGCGAGGGATAACGAGGTTAGTTCAATTAGGGAGGATGAGGCCCTCTTCTAGCAGCTGAGGTGTGAACACCTCAGCGCTCAGCTGTAGACAATGGCTCATGTGGTATGTCCAGGATGGAAGCTGAAGGCATGAAGGTAGGCATAGCGGTTGGTGGGTTTTCGGTATAGGGCAGTGTTAACGTGACCGTCACTTATTTGCACCATGGTATCTAGGAAGTGGACCTCCCATGTAGATTGGTCCAGCTGAGGTTGATGGTGGGGTGGAAGCTATTGAAATCGTGGTGGAATTCTTCCAGGGTTTCCTTCCCATGGGTCTCATAAATAACCAACCTTCCATACAAACAGACTTTACTAAAATAAGACAGGAGATCTACATTACACACTTCACCTCTCTACAAAGGAAAAAGGACTGTAAGCTGTCTAAAATCCTACTTGCCACATGGGGCCACAACAGTGATACCCCTAACTCACCCAGCAATATTGTCAATCTATCCAGCTACAAACTCAGCCCAGCAGAAGGGTCTGTCCTATCTCGGGGACTCTCTTTCTGCCCCTACCAACCCCACAAACATGATACAGTTCTGCGGTGATTTGGAAGCCTACTTTTGCCGTCTCCGACTCAAAGAATACTTTCAAGATAACACTGAACAGCACACTGATACACAGATACCCTCCCACCAACAGCACAAGAAGAAGAACTCCACATGGACTCCTCCTGAGGGTCGAAATGACCATTTGGACCTATACATAGGATGCTTCCGCTGATGTGCACAGGCAGAAATTGTGGAAAAACAACATTGCTTGCCTTATAACCTAAGTCGTGCAGAACGCAATGCCATCCACAGCCTCAGAAACAACCCTGACATTATAATCAAAGAGGCTGATAAAGGAGGTGCTGTTGTCATCATGAATAGGTCTGATGACCAAAAGGAGGCTGCCAGACAACTCTCCAATACCAAATTCTACAGGCCACTTTCCTCAGATCCCACTGAGGAATATACTACGAAACTGCACAATCTACTCAGGACACTGCCTATACTAAAACAGGAACAGATCAACATACCCTTAGAGCCCCGACCAGGGTTATTCTATTTACTACCCAAGATCAACAAACCCGGAAATCCCGGACGCCCCATCATCTCGGGCATCGGCACTCTCACTGAAGGACTGTCCGGATATGTGGACTCTCTGCTCAGACCCTACACCACCAGCACTCCCAGCTATCTCCGTGACACCACTGATTTCCTGAAAAAACTACAATGTATTGGTGATCTTCCAGAAAACACCATCCTAGCCACCATGGATGTAGAGGCTCTCTGCACAAACATCCCACACACAGATGGAATACAAGCTGTCAGGAACAGTATCCCTGAAGATGCCACAGCACAACTGGTTGCTGACCCCTGTGACTTTATCCTCACGCATAATTATTTCAAATTTGGTGACAATATATACCTCCAGACCAGTGGCACCACTATGGGCACCCGCAATGCCCCACAATATGCCAACATTTTTATGGCTAACCTGGAACAATGCTTCCTCAGCTCTAATCCACTCACGCCCCTTCTCTACCTACGCTACATTGATGACATCTTCATCATCTGGACCTATGGGAAGGAAACCCTGGAAGAATTCCACCACGATTTCAATAGCTTCCACCCCACCATCAACCTCAGCCTGGACGAATCTACACAGGATGCCCATTCCTAGATACCATGGTGCAAATAAGTGACAGTCATATTAACACCAACCTATACTGAAAACCCACCGACTGCTATGCCTACCTTCATACCTCCAGCTTCCATCCTGGACACACCACACGATCCATTGTCTACAGCCAAGCGCTGAGGTACGACCACATTTGCTCAACCCCTCAGACAGAGACCAACACCTACAAGATCTTCACCAAGCACTCTCAAAACTACGATACCAAAACGAGGAAATAAGGAAACAGATCAAGAGAGCCAGACATGTAGCCAGAAGCCTCCTGCTGCAAGACAAGCCCGAGAAAGAAACCAACAGAACTCCACTGGCCATCACATACAGTCCTCAGCTAAAACCTCTCCAACGCATCATCAGGATCTACAACCCATCCTGGACAACGATCCCTCACTTTCACAGGCCTTGGGAGGCAGGCCAGTCCTCGCCCACAGACAACCTGCCAACCTGAAGCATATTCTCACCAGCAACTACACACCGCACCACAAAAACACTAACCCAGGAACCAATCCCTGTAACAAACCTCGATGCCAACTCAGCCCCCATACCTACACCAGTGACACCATCACAGGACCTAACCAGATCAGCCACACCATCAGGGGCTCATTCACCTGCACATCCACCAATGTAATATATGCCATCATGTGCCAGCAATGCCCCTCTGCTATGTACATCGGACAAACTGGACAGTCTCTACATAAAAGGATAAATGGACACAAATCAGATAGTAGGAATGGCAATCTACAAAAACCTGTAGGAGAACTCTTCAACCTCCCTGGACACACACTAGCAGATTTAAAGGTAGCCATCCTGCAGCAAAAAAACTTCAGGACCAGACTTCAGAGAGAAACTGCTGAGCTTCAGTTAATTTGCAAATTCGACACCATCAGCTCAGGATTAAACAAAGACTGTGAATGGCTAGCCAACTACAAAAGCAGTTTCTCCTCCCTTGGTGTTCACACCTCAGCTGCTAGAAGAGGACCTCATCCTCCCCGATTGAACTTACCTCGTTATCCCTCGCCTGATTCTTGCTTGCATATTTGTACCTGCCTCTGGAAATTTCCACTACATGCATCCGACGAAGTGGGTATTCACCCACGAAAGCTTATGCTTCAATACATCTGTTAGTCTATAAGGTGCTACAGGACTCTTAATCCTCTATGTTCCTGTTACATATTTAATCCACAGTGAATTTCTGCTTTTAATCAAGAAGTTGTTCCAGCAGACAGGAATAGCTGAATCACAGAAGTGATAGAACTATGCCCCCCTTTCCTCTTGAAACTTACCCTGCACTAAGGGACTAGAAAAGAGGGGCAGAGATCAGTGGCATACACCGGCTGGCTGTATGTCACTCAGGGATTTTTCCCTATACCAGCAAAATTCCCTAGGAGTTGGTGCACTTGGGTTTACAGTCCCTTTGCACCCGCAGAGCTAAAACCAGACAAATTGGGCCCATACATTATGTAAAATATACCATACCGAGAATGAATGTACAGAGCTATGAAAATACTTCTGCATAAGAAGGAAATTGGCAAACAGAATAAGTTGTCAGTATAAACAGACAAGAGAGGCTACATCCTCAGCTGGCGTAAATTAGCAAAGTTCCATTGAAGGGAGGTTCTGGACTAGTGTCTGCAAGAGGTATGCTGAAGTTGTATTTGTAGCATTTAGCCATCTTAAAAATAAAAATTAACTTAGGAAATATTTGTAGTTAAGGCATCAAATCAGAAGCAAAAGAGTCAAGAAAGATATCATTAGAACAGTGATTATGTAATGTTTATAAACTTTTAAACAACTAAAAACTTCACTGCTGCAGAGAATCAGATATTTGATACTTATACATTCATGATCGGGAGAACTGCTAACTCATTGAAAAAATTATGGGAAAGATGAGCAAGAAAAGAGTATGTAATCAAGTGGCATAGTTGACAGAACTATAAAGCTCGGGTGAAAACCTTGAACAGTTGTACTTCAAAACAATTCATGGTTTGCTTTGGACACCGAAGAGAGCAATCAGACAGGATGGGATTAAACAATAGTAGGAATTTTTGAAAATACAGTAAGTGGATAGATTCGTAGAGATGGGCTCTGCCCAAGTTGAAAATAAGGAGTGTTATTTCCTCTAGTTATAGTTAATCATATGAAATACAAACAAGATATTTTACGCAATAAATAAGTAAAATGACAAGACAGTCTGGGTTGGAAAACTCAATGGGCTGAGGCAGATATATTTGGTTTTGTAAAATCTAATCCAGTGGGTTTAAGTTTTACAAAACCTAATGAGATTCAGATCTGGATTCCATTTTATCTGAACCCTCAAAGTCCGGGGAGGCATTCAAATGAAAGGCTAGTTTTGTCCCAAAGCTATGAATAGGCAAGACGCGGTGGGTTTTGGCTCTACAAAAAACACACAACACAGCATTAGGTTGTTTCGATCTGGGCTCCTCATTATCCAAATCACCAGAATTATGGGAGTTTTCAAGATGATAAACTCCAGCTTGCACCCTTTTCTAGGTGGAACATATACGGATGCAAAATGGCTTGCGGTAAACTTTTGCTGCTACTTATTATGCCAAATTCTGTTACAAGAAGGAAGAGAGGGTTTCTTTGTTTTTCTCCATCTGTAGTCTCTCAGAGATTTTAAGAGGCACAGCAGCTCCATTTGAAACCAGTGAAAGCTGTTGGGTGCTCAGCACTTTTGAAAACCAGAGCATTTATTTTAATGCTTAACTATGACCCTTGAATTCTAACTTTAGGCACCTACTTTTGTGAACCAGAGATCGGCCCAAGCTGCAAAGGCTGTAGCCAGACTTGAATTCCCTCAAAGTTCAGGGATGTTTGTATATGAGGTTTAGATTCAGTCCTGTCTCTAATAGAATGTTTGTTACAGAATGTTCAGAATTATCTTGAAATAGGATTGCCTGCCAGTTTTTTTATGATCTGGCCGTGGCTCTGACACCATGCTACAAATTCCAGAACAACCTAAAAATGTATTGGCTTTGCACAAATATCATCAGCCCATAAAAATCAAACGTGTGAATCTCATGAGTGTCCAATGAAAAAACCAAATAAATGCCATTTCTTGTGATTGTTAGTCTCCGAGATTAACCTTTTTTCCCATTCTTTACATTATCTAACAGGGTGAAGAAGCAGTATGAAGCATCTACTGAAGCAAAGAAGAAGGACATGCCTGATCTGTATCAGACATGTTGATATAATACTATCCAACTGATCACTGAATGGCACAAAAAAATAATGTCACTTAACCAGCATAGTTAAGTTAGCCCTGGTCTACACTAGGACTTTAGGTCGAATTTAGCAGCATTAAATCAATGTAAACCTGCACCCGTCCACACGATGAAGCCCTTTATTTCGACTTAAAGGGCTCTTAAAATCGATTTCCTTACTCCACCCCTGACAAGTGGATTAGCACTTAAATCGGCCTTGCCGGCTCGAATTTGGGGTACTGTGGACACAATTCGACGGTATTGGCCTCCGGGAGCTATCCCAGAGTGCTCCATTGTGACCGCTCTGGACAGCACTCTCAACTCAGATGCACTGGCCAGGTAGACAGGAAAAGAACCGCAAACTTTTGAATCTCATTTCCTGTTTGGCCAGCGTGGCAAGCTGCAGGTGACCATGCAGAGCTCGTCAGCAGAGGTGACCATGATGGAGTCCCAGAATCGCAAAAGAGCTCCAGCATGGACCGAACGGGAGGTACGGGATCTGATCGCTGTTTGGGGAGAGGAATCCGTGCTATCAGAACTCCGTTCCAGTTTTCGAAATGCCAAAACCTTTGTCAAAATCTCCCAGGGCATGAAGGACAGAGGCCATAACAGGGACCCGAAGCAGTGCCGCATGAAACTGAAGGAGCTGAGGCAAGCCTACCAGAAAACCAAAGAGGCGAACGGCCGCTCCGGGTCAGAGCCCCAAACATGCCGCTTCTATGATGAGCTGCATGCCATTTTAGGGGGTTCAGCCACCACTACCCCAGCCATGTTGTTTGACTCCTTCAATGGAGATGGAGGCAATACGGAAGCAGGTTTTGGGGACGAAGAAGATGATGATGATGATGAGGTTGTAGATAGCTCACAGCAAGCAAGCGGAGAAACCGGTTTTCCCGACAGCCAGGAACTGTTTCTCACCCTGGACCTGGAGCCAGTACCCCGCAAACCCACCCAAGGCTGTCTCCTGGACCCAGCAGGCGGAGAAGGGACCTCTGGTGAGTGTACCTTTTTAAATACTATACATGGTTTAAAAGCAAGCATGTGAAAGGATTACTTTGCCCTGGCATTTGCGGCTCTCCTGGATGTATTCCCAAAGCCTTTGCAAAAGGTTTCTGGGGAGAGCAGCCTTATTGCGTCCTTCATGGTAGGACACTTTACCACTCCAGGCCAGTAACACGTACTCAGGAATCATTGTACAACAAAGCATTGCAGTGTATGTTTGCTGGCATTCAAACAACATCCGTTCTTTATTACCAGCAGGACAGTGGGGTGGGAGGAGGTATTGTTTCATATTCTCTGTGTGTATATAAAGTCTGCTGCAGTTTCCATGGTATGCATCCGATGAAGTGAGCTGTAGCTCACGAAAGCTCATGCTCAAATAAATTGGTTAGTCTCTAAGGTGCCACAAGTACTCCTTTTTTTTTTGCGAATACAGACTAACATGGCTGTTACTCTGAAACATATCTCTCTGTGTTATCCTCAGGAGAGTGAGATATCATTCATGGTCACCTGGTTGAAATAGAGTGCTTTTCTTCAGGGGACACTCAGAGGAGCCCATTCCTGCTGGGCTGTTTGCCTGTGGCTAAACAGAAATGTTTCCCCGCTGTTAGCCACAGGGAGGGGGGAAGGTTGAGGGGGTAGCCATGCGGTGGGGGGAGGCAAAATGCAACCTTGTAACGAAAGCACATGTGCTATGTATTTAATGTTAACAGCAAGGTTTACCCTGAAAGAGTGTAGCCACTGTTTTATAAAATGTGTCTTTTTAAATACCACTGTCCCTTTTTTTTCTCCACCAGCTGCATGTGTTTCAATGATCACAGGATCTTCTCCTTCCCAGAGGCTAGTGAAGCTTAGAAAGAAAAAAAAATGTACTCGCGATGAAATGTTCTCCAAGCTCATGCTGTCCTCCCACACTGACAGAGCACAGACGAATGCGTGGAGGCAAATAATGTCAGAGTGCAGGAAAGCACAAAATGACCGGGAGGAGAGGTGGTGGGCTAAAGAGAGTAAGTGGCGGGCTGAAGACAGGGCTGAAGCTCAAATGTGGCGGCAGCATGATGAGAGGAGGCAGGATTCAATGCTGAGGCTGCTGGAGGACCAAACCAGTATGCTCCAGTGTATGGTTGAGCTGCAGCAAAGGTAGCTGGAGCACAGACTGCCACTACAGCCCCTGTGTAATCAACCGCCCTCCTCCCCAAGTTCCATAGCCTCCACACCCAGACACCCAAGAACGTGGTGCGGGGGCCACCGGCCAACCAGCCACTCCGCCACAGAGGATTGCCCAAAAAAAAGAAGGCTGTCATTCAATAAATTTTAAAGTTGTAAACTTTTAAAGTGCTGTGTGGCATTTTCCTTCCCTCCTCCACCACCCCTCCTGGGCTACCTTGGTAGTCATCCCCCTATTTGTGTGATGAATGAATAACGAATGCATGACTGTGAAGCAGCAATGACTTTATTGCCTCTGCAAGCGGTGATTGAAGGGAGGAGGGGAGGGTGGTTAGCTTACAGGGAAGTAGAGTGAACCAAGGGGCGGGGGGTTTCATCAAGGAGAAACAAACAGAACTTTCACACCGTAGCCTGGCCAGTCATGAAACTGGTTTTCAAAGCTTCTCTGATGCGTACCGCGCCCTCCTGTGCTCTTCTAACCGCCCTGGTGTCTGGCTGCACATAACCAGAAGCCAGGCGATTTGCCTCAACCTCCCACCCCGCCGTAAACGTCTCCCCCTTACTCTCACAGATATTGTGGAGCACACAGCAAGCAGTAATAACAGTGGGAATATTGGTTTCGCTGAGGTCTAAGCAAGTCAGTAAACTGCGCCAGCGTGCCTTTAAACATCCAAATGTACATTCTACCACCATTCTGCACTTGCTCAGTCTGTAGTTGAACAGCTCCTGACTACTGTCCAGGCTGCCTGTGTATGGCTTCATGAGCCATGGCATTAAGGGGTAGGCTGGGTCCCCAAGGATACATATAGGCATTTCAACATCCCCAACAGTTATTTTCTGGTCTGGGAAGAAAGTTCCTTCCTGCAGCTTTTGAAACAGACCAGAGTTCCTGAAGATGCGAGCGTCATGTACCTTTCCAGGCCATCCCACGTTGATGTTGGTGAAAAGTCCCTTGTGATCCACCAGAGCTTGCAGCACTATCGAAAAGTACCCCTTGCGGTTTATGTACTCGGCGGCTTGGTGCTCCGGTGCCAAGATAGGGATATGGGTTCCGTCTATGGCCCCACCACAGTTAGGGAATCCCATTGCAGCAAAGCCATCCACTATGACCTGCACATTTCCCAGGGTCACTACCCTTGATATCAGCAGATCTTTGATTGCATGGGCTACTTGCATCACAGCAGCCCCCACAGTAGATTTGCCCACTCCAAATTGATTCCCAACCGACCGGTAGCTGTCTGGCATTGCAAGGTTCCACAGGGCTATCACCACTCGCTTCTCAACTGTGAGGGCTGCTCTCATCTTGGTATTCATGCGCCTCAGGGCAGGGGAAAGCAAGTCACAAAGTTCCATGAAAGTGCCCTTACGCATGCGAAAGTTTCGCAGCCACTGGGAATCATCCCAGACCTGCAACACTATGCGGTCCCACCAGTCTGTGCTTGTTTCCCAAGCCCAGAATCGGCATTCCACAGCATGAACCTGCCCCATTAGCACCATGATGCATGCATTGGCAGGGCCCATGCTTTCAGAGAAATCTGTGTCCATGTCCTGATCACTCACGTGACCACGCTGACATCGCCTCCTCGCCCGGTATCGCTTTGCCAGGTTCTGGTGCTGCATATACTGCTGGATAATGCGTGTGGTGTTTAATGTGCTCCTAATTGCCAAAGTGAGCTGAGCGGCCTCCATGCTTGCCTTGGTATGGCGTCCGCACTGCAAAAAGGCGCAGAACGATTGTCTGCCATTGCTCTGACGGAGGGAGGGGCGACTAACGACATGGCTTACAGGGTTGGCTTCAGGGAGCTAAAATCAACAAAGGGGGTGGCTTTACATCAAGGAGTATTTCAGGCAGGACTCCACGGAGGGTTCCAATAAGAAATGGTGCACCTAGGTTATTGTTCTTATTGGAACAAGGAGGTTAGCCTGGCCTCTGATTGATACATGGCTAGATTTACCTCGCTGCACCTTCTCTGTGAGTGACTGCAGTGTGACCTAGAGGAATGAGTCCCCTAGACGGGGGAGGGGGGGGTGAAGCAAATGAATACAAAACAAATCTGGTCTATTTCTTGTTTTGATCCACTCCATCTATATTTTACATCTTTGGCTGGCAGCAGATGGTGCAGAAGGACTGCATGCCATCCACATCTCATGGCTGCTCGGCAGAAGATGGTACAGTATGACTGCTAGCCATCCTCATCTCTTGCCTACCCGGCAGAAGATGGTACAGTACGACAGCTAGCAATCCATATCGCCTGCCTGCTCACCATAAGACGGTTCAATAGGACTGACTGCAGGACTAAAGAGAATGACCTGGTCAAGTCACTCCAAATTTAGTCCCTGCGCCCATGTCTGCCCAGGCGCTCCCAGCCGACATGGCCAGGAGCACCTCAGACACGACGAGAACAGCTACCAGTCGTACTGCACCGTCTGCTGCCAGAAGGCAATGGGTTGCTGCTACTGTGTAGCAATGCCGTACCGCGTCTGCCAGCACCCAGGAGACATAGGGTGACGGTTACCTGAGCGGGCTCCATGCTTGCCGTGGTATGGCGTCTGCACAGGTAACTCAGGAAAAAAGCTATTTCCTCAAAATCAGTACACATAATGTCTCTTGGGAGTTGCATGAAACTGTCCAAAGAAAGAATTTGATCTTTTAGTTTGCAAACCATTGAAGTACTATCCATGTGGGTAAGTCATCCTGTATGACTTACTCAAAAAATCTTCCACTGACTTCAGTGTGGCGTTTACATGTGTAAAGAGTGTGGGAAACTGGCCTATGGTGTACATGGCACCTATCAAGAGTTAATTTGGAAAAGCCAGAAGTCCTCAGGGTATCATTAACCAATGAAACTTTGTTCTGAAGAGTTAATTGATCTTGCTAGGGAACTTGACTGGATAAAATGTCTCTGGAATTGCTCACAAATGGAGCTAGCCTCAGCTTGCTGATACAGCTTCAACTGAATTAACCTCTCTTTTAAAAGTCAGTTATTAGTCTAATTTATCTCAGGATTCTTTGTTCCAAATAAAACACTCCATATAATATCTAGTGAAACTAATAACTACCTAGTGAAAATATTCAGATTATTCTCTCCTTATGGCACACCCATGTAGCATGGCTAGTGTAGACACTCTGTGTCATGCTTACAATGGAGGTAACCCACCAGTTTGCTTACTGATGGTTCAATTCTCTTGAATAGACAAAGTTTGAAGCCAAGATTTGCAAAGGTGAATAGTGATTTGGAGGGCCAGACCTTGAGATATGTTAGGGGAACCTGATTTTCAGAGGGCAAGTGCCGAGCACTCTCTCAAAATCAAACCCATAGAAGGTGTCTCAGTTTGGCCATCCAAAAAGTGAGGCACCCAAAGTTGAAAATCTTGGCCTAATTAGTCTTCTTGTGCCATGTGATATTACAGAAAAATCCTGCAGGGTTCTACGCTGCAAGATGCTGAGCACCATGTGCTACGTCCTGAGGGAGGAAAGGATGGTAGCACCTGTGGGGAGGTACAAGATCAGGCCCTAATTATGGGCATGTGATGCACATTTCCATTAACTAGGACATTACACTTAAACGGCTTCTTTACTGTATTTACATTCTCATGTCTACCATTTCAAAAAGGATTTTCTCCTTGTTGCCTTTTTAACTGGTTGAGTGCTCTATATTCACTACTTAATGCAGCCCTGGCTGTTTCCTTGCTTTACATATTGAGAAAATAATGCTGACTTCCCCACTAGAAAATACAAGAGATTATATATCCTATCCAATGATTTTCAGATAAAATGGATATGATTTGATGGAATAGCAAACACTTTGTCCTCCAAGCTTAAGCTCCTATCCAAAATCATATTTTTGGTTAGATTGTTGGAAAAAATCAATTTGCAAATGAAAATCTTATTAAAAGGAAACAAAAAATTAATAAAATTGTGTCATAACTATCAAAATGGTAACTTCACCACCAATCACTCAGTCTCCAGGTGTTCTTTTCCTTTCCTACTGAGACAAAAATGTCACAGTGTCAGACACCTGACTTAACTTGGTTGCACAGAATATTCAACGGCTAAATACATCTTTCTGTCCATCTGTTTTCGATTTATTGTGCTATTTCTCTCCAGAGTATTCTAAAATAGCTAAGGAAATGTATTGCTGCCCATGACCCAACTCTGGTATGCTTTGTAAACAATTGCCTGGGTAGGCAATACATGACAAGTCCATGTTCTCAAATTGGCATTTCCAGCTCTGCCAATCCCTTCCTGCCCTCCTGCACCCTTAATATTTTAGTTCTGGTCCTCTCTTGTATGGAGTAGATAGTGTGCCAAATTTTACATCAATTTGGTGACAAGAAAAAGTTGAGACCATCAAATTCTCTTTGACATATGATGGGTGAAAGGAGAATATAGCTATATCTCGATATGACAAAGTTTAGCATCCAAATACTTTTGCAATGGGTGCATTGTAAATACTGTAGTACTACAGACAGTGTCTATTTCTTTCTCTCCCTCTGTCTAATTGGCTGCACCACTTAGGTCCCCATTTCTGACATTATTTTTCCTTAATAGAACACAGTAAGGGCCTGATTCAACACTTCCATACCACTCCATTTCAGTGGAATTATGCTGGGTAATATTGGAAGAACACAATGGTAGATCAAAGCCTAAATATTTAAATAGTAAACTTATATACATAGTTTAGCAAATAGTACATATGTAGCTTATGTACACATATAAGAGACACTACAGAATATAAAAAATATACATATGAATGGATTTGAATCTGAGGTTTTACCTTTTTAGCAGGCTGCTTTCTCCCTTCCCTGTTGTTAGCCCTAAAAATGAAGCCCCACCTTAGATGATTAGAGATATTGTTGACACACACAAACTCTTTGTATAAATCTAAATGAATGAAGTGAAATAGTCAAAGATTTGGAGTTTCAGATACGCTCTACAGATCACTTGACAAAAATGCAGTGGAACAAAGTCCAGACCTAAATTTTGTACATGTCAATCAAAAACAACCCCCTCCCCAACCTTGTCTGGTCTCAGATGAAATATGGACTGTGAATGCTAGAACAACTGGTTAGATGAAATTCTACAGAAAGTAATCAAGGTTATTAGCACAGGGTGGCTGGGACAGCATATTTGCAGCCCCACCTCAGTTTGAGGGGGAGCTCTCAGCTGTAGGTGGGATTCCTAAGGTGTTACATAAAAATATCTTAAAAAGGAAATATGAAGATCATTTACAGATTAAATGAGGGGGGAAATACTTGCCTTCTTAGACTATTATTCTCACTTCTCTGAGACAGCCTTACTAGACGATACTACAGCAAACCAGGTAATTGTGCATATCAAATCTAATTTTGCTAGATATGGTATACTTGACACACAAAAATATCTGACAATGGGCTACAGTGTAGTCGGCATGAGTTTAGGCAGTTTGCACTGAAATATGGGTCTAGACATATAACCACTCGTCTCCATTGTCCAACATGTTGGTGGAAAACAGAGTCAAAATAATGAAGCTCCTACTCAAAAAGACTGTCGAGTCAGACTTTGATCTATATTTAGCACTGTTAAATTACAAAATGGCACTGATGAAGCATGGGTTTTCGCCTGCTGACATTTTGTTCAACAGAAAACTGAACACAAAATTGCCTGTTAGAAACTGAGGTCAGAGTCGCTGGGGACTTTCACACGTATAAAGAGACAGACACAGCAAAACAAACATTCAGTATGATTTGGAGTACTGGGAGCTGCCACCTCGTCAAGAAAATGGTACTGTGTGTTTCTAGGATGGGAAACAGCAGTGGTGTCCCAAAAGATTGTCACCATAGACAGACACACTACAGACGAATAGGTGACACCAAAACAAAGAAAGGGGGAAGATAAGGAGCAATGAGTCCGCTGTTTTGCCCAAGAGGGTCTTGAGCAGGCAATAACCACAACAGCTTGAAATAACAGGTCCCCAAATCATGAAACAACCAGAACATGGGGATTTGCTGCCTCCTGATGGCAGCAGTGTTGATGTTCTAGGGGAGCCCTGCTGGTCCAAATGAGAGCAGGTCACCTCAAAGACTAATTGAAAATTGTTCGCAAGTTTAGTTATTGGGTTGTTTATAAGTATTTGTAATTGTCAGGAATGAAGGACTGCAGCTGAGCCTGGGACTAGCTAGCTCAGGGGGGGCAAACTTTTTGGCCTGAGGGCCACATCTGGGTATGGAAATTGTATGGCGGGCCATGAATGTTCACAAAATTGGGGATTGGGGTGCAGGAGGAGGTGAGGGCTCTGGCTGGGTGTGTGGACTCTGGGGTGGGGTGAGAAATGAGGAGTTCAGGGTGCAGGAGGGGGCTCCGGGCTGAGGCAGGAGGTTGAGTTCGGGGGAGCAGTGGCAAGGGCTCTGGCTGGGGGTGGGGCTGGGGTGTAGAAGAGTGCTCCAGGCTGGGACCGAGGGATTCGGAGGGTGATTAGGGCTGGGGCAGGGGGTTGGGACGCAGGAGGGTGTCAGGGGTGCAGGCTCCAGGCGGCGCTTACCTCAACCAGCTCCCAGAAGCATGTCCTCCCTCCGGCTCCTATGTGGAAGCATGGCCAGGTGGCTCTTCATGCTGCCCTGTCCACAGATGCCACACCTGCAGCTCCCATTAGTCATGGTTCCCGCTTGGGATGGGGGAAGCATGGGGTGCCCCCTGGCTGCCCCTGTGTGTAGGAGCTGGAGGGGGAGACATGCCGCTGCTTCTGGGAGCCCGCACCCCAGGAGGAGCTCGAGGGCTGGATTAAAACATCTGGAGGGATGGATGCGGCCCCTGGGCTGTAGTTTGCCCACCCCTGAGCTAACTCAAGTAGACTAATGAACACACGTGAGCTACAGCAGAACCATCTGATTGGCTGTAGGGAACTGGCAGATGTGCTCTTAAGCAGCTGCCAGGTCATGGCTGCTCAATGTTTAGCCCACAACTGTGATTGCTCCTATGCCTACCTTGTCCACAGCATTGCTCCAGCCCAGCTCAGTTTCTGACTCTAGCTTGGACCCTGGGCTCTGACTCCTGGTTCCTTACCTTGGCTGTGACCACTAGCTATGACCTCCCACACCCCAGTTGTTGACAATAATTGCATGTTATATTAATGTTGGTTTTGTATTAGTTTTTAAGTTTTGACCTGGAAAGGAAGATATGGTATTGTGGACTGTGCCTTCAGGGGATGAGCTTTCCAGGCAGAGTGTGGGTGGGGCATTGTGAAGCTCTTGTTATACACAGACAGTAAGAATATGGACACTGAATGAAACAGATCTCTTGCAAGATCCTAAGCTCTGAGTGATCACTGAACACCACAAAACCAAATGTCCGTATGGAATGTTACATCTTAAAGGTTAATTTCAATAACTAGAAAATAGCAGAAAGTGAAAACAACATTATACAGGTAGAACAATTCCAGTTAGCTCACGAAAATATCAACTATGAATTCCCTTATGCAAACCAGGACAACACAGTTCATATTGTTCAAATTATCATGTTATTATGGTTGTTCAAATTAGTGTTTTATGGGTTTTTCTTTGATAACCTGTGTCTTGTTCTTGAATTTTCCAGTTTCCAAAGTCCTCCAGTCCATGAATTGTGCATTTCTTCTCAGCCTCCAAACCTGGAGATTTGGGGGAAAACTTTGCACTGAGTTAGACAGATGTAAATCTAGACTAATTCCATTGATGTTGATTAAATTCCCTGAGTTTACACTAATGTAACTGAAAACAGAATTTGGACATATGGTTTTTAGTAACAAACATAATAGACGCTGAGTGGAATGCTATGTACTATGCGTGCCTAACATAAAATGCTTTCAAAGGTGTGGGAGAGCCTTTCAATGGAAAAACTCAGACATAAAGGGGGAAATCTCACCCTGTCTCGGTGGAACTATTGAGATTCGACATCCTAGAGCCAAGAGCAGGATATGGGTGCTCCCAGCACAGAGTGGATCTGAGCTCCTTGATGGTTCATTGTGCATGACCACTGAAAAGATTTTGGAGAGGGACTAATCAGGAGGCCAGCGGACACATCACTGTAGGGATCTACTGACTGTGTGTCTCAGCCTAGCCGGAAAGCACAACCTGTGGCACTCTGCTACTACGATGGGTACCCTGGAAATACCCATTTCATTAAAGAGATCTTTACTGAGCATATAGAAAGCCCAGGGTTTATGCTGAGAGGTCGGTGTTTGTCTGGTAGCACTATGCTCCGGCTTGCACTCCTAAGCCCCATATGTCACAACCACACCACTGGGTCCCTTTGGGCACCTGACCCTCTTTCTCCAGTTCCACTCATCGTACTGCAACACGTGGCGTAAGACAGACCGAAACTAGTGATTCTGATGCCATTTGACAGCCTTCCTCCCTCACAAGTCTCCCTTGCACCAAGACTAGCACGTGAGGGAGGGTTTTGCCCCAAAGGAACAGCTCTAGCACAGAATACTTGGGCATCTGGAACCCATTCACAGGAGTATTCCCAGACCCATGACGCCACTAAGGAACCCGCTACACTTTCAACAGTTTTCCAGGAGTAATGACAAACAACCCGACCTTTATGAGATAAACAACACCCAGTTTATATACGTTGCTGAACAATTACTCTTGCAATAACCAGATAGAACAAAGGAGAATTGTAAGTAATAATATTTGAGTCCCATGAGAGAAAGAGAAGGAAAAGATCAGACAAATGTGTCTGACTTTTTCAATACTCCATGATGCGTCCACATTTGCTTGTTCACTCTTTACCATGTAGCAATTGCCTACTTGTTTGTGATGTATACTGGGACAGGTTTTTTAAATTAATATAACATGGAAAGAGAAAAATATAGATTTTCAGTGTTGTTGTATACATTTTGGTCCCAGGATATTACAGAAACAAGGTGGGTGAGATGATATCTTTTATTGGAAGAGACTCAAAAGCTTCTCTCTCTCTCACTAACAGAACTTGGTCCAATAAAAGATATATTACCTCACCCACCCACTTTCTCTCTCTAATAGGTTATTATATATGTTCTAAATGAATAAGGTGTCATTCCTTGTTAAGTCTTGAAAGGGCATGCTTATAAGAAATTTCTTGCTGGAGAAAGTGACGCAGATCAAACTAACAACTGCATGAGCAATGAAATAATGTTGAAGTTACCTTATTGCTATGTCTTTATTTTGCTAAATAGATTTCGATGGGTTGTTATTATTTTTAACTGGCTCTAGTGTTGATAAAAAATGGACTCTAAATAACAAAGTTGTTCTGTGGTCTGTCACGGAATACCAGAAGTTCTAAAATAAAATTAAGGTGTATTCTGCATGTAATCTGCCTGATCTGGATGCATGAAGCTACAAAAACATAACAGAATGTGATCATTGTGGTGCCTGCATAGAGTAAGAAATGATTTGTAATTAATAGGAGATTGCTCTAAATCTGAGCTGGGGTTGCATTTTGTCATCAACTCAGCCTCCATTGTGATACCTGCCAATTCACTACAATAATACGCATTAGTGGAAGCAGCACATCGAAAGGTTGCATTTGGACAATTATGACTAGGTGAATATTCTAGTCCCTTATTTGGTCCAGTTTATTCAACCCTGCAGGCAGCAGAACAAGTAAATTGTTAACCAAGGGCCAATTGAACCAAAAATGTACAGCACACCTGGTTTCCCTCTGCTGCAGAAGCTAAATAATTTAACTGGGCTCATAAAAACACAAGTGGACTCTGTTCAACCCATGAGATGATGTAATATTATTAGAATTTGGATATTTTAAAACTAATAAGTTCTTAAATCAAATAATAAAAGAAAAGACTGTGGTATTCTTTTATTATAAAGATTTTCCCTGCATGCTATTCTTATTTTGGATCTGACATTTTAATTTGCACACATGCAATTGAAAATATAAAAATTCATATACAAAAGTTACCTTGTGTGCATATGCAAATAGTCAATTAGGCAACCAATTTTCGTACACAACTACCCAGTCCGAAAAAATATTTGTCCAATAAAGTCTAAAAAAGTAACTTCAAGCAATTTGCAACCGAGTCATGGATATTTCACAAACAACTGGCTATTTATGACAAATAGATTATTAGTTATGAGTTATTTGTTCAGGTCTAGTTTGTAGTGACATAGAACACAAGAATATGTTAGGCATCTTTCCAAAGCTGACACAGGCTTTCATAGGGCCTGCAACACTAAATCCTGCAAATTGTCTCCGTTTGGGCAAATGAAGTGCTTTCTAATGCACAAAGTACTGAAGATGCAAAGTTTTATATATAACCATTCACCAGAAATGCCATTCCAGTTATTAGCAAGTGAGCCAATGTTTGCAAGTTATGCCAGCTATAAAGTTAACTTTGGAACCATCAGAAAAGAAAAAGAACAAAGTAAAAAAGGGCAATGAAACCATAATCTGCTGTAAATTCAGATACCTCCCATCATGTGTTTAAACTCCCTTTCTGGTACAGTTTCAGTTCCAGCAGAAAGAGAAGGATCAGAAACAGTAGAACCTGTTTTACACCACCCTGAAAGCTGGAACTGGATGAAAGACATATCCAAACATTGTAAAGACCAGCAGCTTTTGGGTCTACAACAGTGGCAGTTTCATCTCCTTTTTCTCCTTTCCCATGGACTCCGCTCCTCTTTTTCTTTTACCCTGCTCTTTAGAAAAGCCCCCAGAGCAGGTATTATGATATCCATGGGCACAAAATAATGCAAAGAGGTGACAGGGTCCAGTGGAGATGCCAGAGAACTGACTGCCAGGACAGTTCTATCCCTAGTTCCACTGTTATCAAGCTGTGTAACACTGGGATTTAATCTCTCATTTTCCTCCCATTTGTACAAAGGGGATAAAATTCTTGTGTGCCTTTATAAAGCGCTTTTAGATCTATGGATGAAAAGCACAAGGTACATGCGAAGTATTATTGATTTAGAATTTATTTTCCAAAACTATAACAGACAATTTCACAGAGACAATCAGGGTGGGATTTTCTAAAGCACTCCACACTGACTCTCTCTGCTCCCATTGAAGTCAATGTGAGAGATACCATTGAGTTCAATGGGAGCAAAATAAAGCCAGCACTAAGTGATTTTGAAAATACCCACCCTAAAAATATGATGGAATACGTGCAATTCTACCATTTACACACTCCCTCTCTGAAAGGCTTTTTGGGAATCCTAGCAGAGAGATTCATATTGATGATAATTATGTGATTTAGAAGAGATGAAGAATAGTCCAACAGTTTGGGCAATAGCCTAGAACTTGGGGGAAACTAGTTCCTGCTCCACTATGGACTTCCTCTGTGACCTGGGGCAAGTCGTTTAGTCACTCTGTGCCTCAGTTTCTCATCTGTAACGTGAGGATAATAGTACTTCCCTACCTCATGGAGAATAAATACATTAAAGATTGTGAGGCATTCAGATAATATAGTAATGGGGGGCATGTAAGTATTTAAGATAGATACTTTGCATTTTATAACATAGAGCCACATTTTAGAGAAATCATTTCTTACCCCACGCAGGTTGTTTAAAAAGGACAGATCCAATGACAGATGTTAGAAAGGAGGTAGCTACGGTTGTACTCTTATTCATATTTGATATAAGGTTGATATAATCACCTAAATTCCAATTCGTCTGGATAGGAGTATCTGAGTAGTGTTTATTTACTAACAGTGAACATTTATTGCTCAGCCTAACATTGTCATTGTTAGATGGGGAGAGCAACCTTGCCAAAAAGACACACTTCAAGTCCTCCTTTTAGCAGCCCACATAGCAACTGCTACACAGTGGCTATAAGTGGAGTAAAGTTTGTGAAATACTAATAGAGAAAATGAGTTCTTTATGAATAGATCAGCAGTTCTCAAACTGTGGGTCACGACCTCAAAGTGGGTCGGGACCCCATTTTAATGGGGTTGCCACTGCTGGTTTAGACTTTCTGGGGCTCAGGGCCGAAGCCAGAGGGATTCAGCCCTGGCTGGGAGGGCTCAGGTTACAGGCCCCTGCCTGGGGCTGGCGAGTCGCAGTGCAATGAAGTTTGAGAACCCTTGGAAAAGACATATCTAAATCTGTGGCTCACCTACACTTAAAAGGATTGATAGAGAATATTTTTGCCCTTGTCAAAAATTCTAAGTACACTGAGCTTAGACTTTTTTTAAAAAGCAATTCACTATTGCAAGTTGTTGAAGACAAAAAGGGAACAGAGTATCCAGAAATGGCCAGATTTATAAATAGCATGCATCATGCAGAACTGCCCCACCTCTGACTCACCATGGGGTTTGGGGGTTTTTTTGGTGCACTTGTAATTTTTGTTGTTGTTTTTACTGAAGCAGTGGTTGAAGAAAGGGTTCATGCCTGGAGCTGTCCTTAAGCTTTACCTAAGAAGTTAACATCTCATTGAGGTGACTGGTCTTGATTTCAGAAGTTCAGACCTCATTGAGGTGAATGTAAAGAGAAAAAGGGAATTAATATTTGCTGCTATTTTTGGGGAGGGGGAAAGAGGAGTAGATTTATGTCATCCAAGGTTCAGGGGACAGTGGGGAATGGACCAGGCAACTCCATGAACCATCAGGACTTAGCAATCAGCTCCTCCTGACCCACAAATATTGTCCTTCTGCCACTGGCTGTCTTTGCTCTCCTGTTCTGACAGCCAGCCTCATATTTTCCCTCCTCACTACCTCCATGGAAGTCTTAAGTTCTGCAAGAGTAGAGCCATTAAGACTTCTTTGCCATTTAAGAGTGGTGCAGATGTGGAAGACAGTTGCCACACACAGTTGTTAATTCTTCCTCCAAGCCTGTATCCTGTGGCAGCCACTGGCTGCCCCCTTACCTCAGCAGGCCAGTCTCCTTTCATAGGTGTTCTGCATAGCTCCATAAGCATCCCCTCCACTGAGACCATATGGTAAAGCTCAGCAGAGGCCCAGACCTCACCTCTGAGAGAGGTCCAGCCTGGCCAGTGATTAATATTGACCTTGCTGCCACCATTCTTAATCTAGGAGCATCTCACTCGCCAATTAGGAGTAAGGCAGTAGCTTGTCAAAAAAAAAAAAAGCTACATTGTGCAGGCACATCACCTGTTATACACTAGGCCCTAGCTAAAATGTAAGTGTTTAATTTTAATACTAAGCTAGTTGGTCTATTTTCTAAAAGCTCTGTGAATTTCTAAAGGAGAAATGAGGCAGTTTTGCCAACTCCTGCAATTTTATCCCAAGTCTCTCAAAATTTGGTGGTTTTCTTCAAGTTCTAGCTTCTGAAATCAGGGTATTTTTTAAAAAAAAGTTCTTATCCCTCATGTTAGAACACTTGAGCCCTAAATGCTCCATAAACAGAAGGCAAAAACATTCAAGTTGACTATTCTTTAAAATCATGGGATTTTTAAGCCAGCCTCATAACTTCTTGTCAACCTCAAGCTTTCACATTTTAAGATTAAGTGCCAGACTGTCCCTAGCCCAATTGTTGTCCCTGTGCTGAAAGACATCCCTCAAGGTCAATAGGGCATGGGGAAAGAGAAGAGAAAGCAGGACATGTTCCCGTCTTGCTCCAAACCAGCTCAAAGAGCAATCCAGATGTATCACTGGAAGCAGGCTAGACCTATTATCAATGAAGGATCTTGCAGACCAGATAGCAGCCCCTTGGGACAGTGAAACTCCACAACTGCCGCAATGCTCCAAAATGGCATGAGTTATCCCCTAGAGCCTAACAGCAACTCACAGCTTACGTCATGGCCATTTTTTTCAGAATATGAACAGCTCAGAGTATAAATTGATTGCTTTATTATAAAGATGGCTAAAACTGTCATTGCACCATGACACACTGGTAGCACCTTTTATTCATAGAATGCTTTTCAATTGATCCACACCAGGAATTTACATCAGTATAACTATGTCTCCCAGGGCTGTGAAAATCCCACACCCCTGAGAGACATAGGTATACCAATCTAACCCCTTGTGTAGACAATGCTAGGCCACTGGAAGAATTCTTCTGTCAGCCTAGCTACTGCCTCTCAGGGAGGCGGATTGCCTATGTCAATGGGAGAAACCCTCTTGTTTGTTGTCATAGGTAGTGTCTACACTGCACAGCTGTGCCACTAAAGCAATTAAGCGTAGACATACTGTGAGGCTTTCAAAGTGCTGTACAAACATAAGCTATGCCCCATCCCACCCAAGATGAGATAGGTGACAAAATAGGAGAATATCGATAACTTTATATACATATTGGTGTCATCTAGTCATACCAAATGATCGAAGTACTTATACAGAAAACTATAGCCCAACATTTTGTACCAGCCACTTTTGGTATCACAATTTCTATCCATTATGTAAAGTTTTGTACTACTCAAGTCGTAGATGAGTTACAGTTCCTTCTTAGATTTCACTGCTCTCTAGGCTTGACTTCAATAGGGGTCCAAAATTCACTTTCCAAAAAAACCAAAAAGTAGCTTGAATAAAGATAGTCAGTTTGTGGTAGAGATTAGAGTGTGTTTTATTCTATTCTTCTTCTTGTACATGAAATCAGAGGACAGACTCTCAGTCTTGGAGCAATCCAGAGTTGTGGTTTGGCATTTTGACTGCTTAGGGAATATAGTATAACATGGTTGCCCCATGAGAAGAAGCATAGATTGTGGATACAAGTATTGTTTTTATTATTATATCCATTTCTTTTACGCTTATTGCCATGACACCTATTTATATTTCATTTATTTTCCTGAGCCAAGAGATTAGGAAGATCTTACAAAGTATGTATAATAGAGTCTTTTAACTGCAAGTAACTATTTTAATTGAAATATAGCGCTTTTTAAAATTGAAATAGGAGCCTATAAGATGCCATTTCGGCACGTATATAAAGTAGGCGGATTGGGTGCATATTGGGAACAAAGCTCTGTTGAAAATCTGACTCAGAGCCTAAGCCAGAGACCCTGAAGTCAATGTAAAGACTCCCATAGACTGCTATGAGTTTAGGATTAGGACCATGTTTCCTAATAATTTTATACCAGATTTTAAACAAGTTCTTTAGGTGAAAGTCTTTTGATAATGAATGTTGACTCAACTATTACATCTAGGTAAGCATAATTAGTGCACTCCCATACATTAAATTTAAGTTTAAACAGTTGCCAAAATTGTGGGATGTTCATATACTAGAATGTATCCACTGGGAGAATAATGGCAATGAGTGAAAAATGGGGAGGCCAGGTTTCTTTCCATGATAAACTAGGGGGGAACTTGTCCAACAGCACATTCTTCAGACCATTTAGTCCCTTGACAAAGAAAAAGATTGATGGTAGTTAAGAACGTCAGGAAAGTTGAGTCTTTTTGGTTGTTCTGAAAAGAGGCCTCATTTTAGTCAGTGCAAGCAAAGAGTGAAACTTTTATGCAAAAACTTAGAGCATTAGCCCCCCTGGAAAAAAATAAAGAGTGCAGCACTTACCTGAGTTTAAAGGGAAAAAATATCCAGTGGCGACCAGACACACAGAAGGAGATGCTCAAAAACAGTAGGTGTATGGCACTGCTGGTGCCTTTGCAGTCTGAGGCCCAGACCCTGCAACCCACCCGGTGTGGACAGACACAAGGGACCATCTAAATGGAGTCCCTTGCAAGGCTGGAATCTAATCCTTGATATTTTATTTTTCATCAAATCTGACTCACACACACAGTTTTATATACAAAAATCCTGGGGAAATGCTTAAAAGATGGGGACACTGACCATTGTGATAGGACCAAATTATGCTATTTTGTGGTGGGTTCTTCATTTGCTGTGTCAAGTCTGAGAAGGGCTGCCAACTAGTCCAAATTGGTGCACTCATGTAATGAAACTGATCAAATTACGAGGCATGCATTATAAGTATGCACTGCATAGATTATAAGCAATTTGGGTCAGGGACTGTCTTTTTGGTCTGAGTTTGTACAGTGTCTAGCTCATTATGCCTCTGGTCCATGAGTGGGACACCTAAGCACAATGATAATACAAATAAAATAATAGCATTTTATTGAATTGATATTTTATACTCCTATTCTAAACTCCAAAGCTACATGGATTTCAGGTCATCTTGCCTGTCCCATCAATAATGCAGTATATATATATATATATATACACACACACACACACACACACAAAGTTCTTGTACTAGTTTAGTTTTAAATCACTCAAGGGGACTTCCATAAAATCCCTTGGGAGATTCTATGATCTAAGAGACCTCACTGTTAGATATTTTCCTGATGTTCAAGCTAGATTTTCCTTTGTTTAATTTTATCCCAATATTCCATGCTGCAGCTCCTTTGTTCCAAGTCTAAGCAATCCCCCTTCCTCCTTGGAATTTGCACTCCACAGAAAAAAGGTCCTCAAATCCCCCCTTCTCCCCACCCTCAGAAATTGTTTGGACAAGCTTAACATATTTAGTTGTTTTTATCTTTCCTCCTAAATCTGTTCCTCCAGCCCCTTAAACACACTTAGCTCCTAATGGGCTACATTTGAAAGAAAGAGACTGAAAAAGTGCAAGGAAGCAGAGATTGTTTAAGAAGATAATGTCAGACCTGTTCCAGTTAACTTTTTAACTAGACATTATTGAAAAACTCTGTACAAGAGGAATATTTTTGATGGACAAGAGAGTATTAGTTATGAAGATTGAAAAATAACTTGATTACAGGGCTACTTTTCCCTTCTAATTGGAAACCTTTAACACATCATGTAATTTCCAGTTGGCTGACATCTAGGTGTCTTGAGAGCTGCAATCAGGAGCTATGTAATTGGTGGCTTCAACAGCGGACAGAGAGGACAGCTTCATTCAGTGGGGAAGAAAAGTGCTGGTATCTTGAAGGTGGGTCAGATGAGAGGAGAAACCAGCAACTGGGAGGCAGAGTGGGTGACTTGGTGAAAGGTGAACAGAGGGATTAGCTCTTGAAGAGGAGTTCATTTGGATCCCATTTTCCCAAAGTTGGCGGGGGGGGCGGTATTCAGGGGTTTGAGGTTCCAGTTTGTGACTATCCCAGACATAGGCCTCAGCAAGGAAGATAAGATCCTAATCTGACTCCAAATATTTTATTCAAGTGAAGAAACAAAAAAATGGAAATATATTTACCTCAAAAATAGAGGAACTGTTCTTGTTGTTAGTTTTACATTATATAAAAGTTAGAAGAAATGCTCAGGAGCACCAGATGTGTTCCATTTTAGGCCCAATCCAGGATTCCAGTAAATGTTTTGCCATAAATTTCAGTGAGAGTAGGTTGGGTCCTCCATGCACCACAAACCTTCTAAATATAAAGGGACACTGTACTTTTAGAAGCAGACTGTGTCTGTGTGAACAGGGAGTATGGAAGAGGAGACGAGGACACAAGAAGCTTCCCAACAGTGAATGTCCTCTGAAAGCAGGAATCGCTCTCTGTTTACACCCCAAGACACCCCAAAAGGGACAGTAAGGGCAGGGAAAAAGCAGTGGCAGGCACACAGTGATGAGTATGCTGAACCCCTGATTGTCAGATCACTCTAGAACAGTGGTTCCCAAACTTGTGGCGCGGGCCGAAGGACGTACTGGCTGCCGCTTCCAGCAGCTCCCATTGGCCTGGAGCAGCGAACCGTGGCCACTGGGAGCTGCGATCGGCCGAACCTGCGGACACGGCAGGTAAGCAAATTGGCCCGGCCTGCCAGAGGCCTTCCCTGCACAAGTGACGGCACAAGTTTGGTATATATCTAGAAGGATATATATCTAGAAGGATATCTATTGCAAGGGGCCAGAATTCTCCTTGGACATCCCGTGTGGTAAGCTGACCCTCCACTACCCCTAAGGTTGGCTGCTGTTTGTAAGGCATGGCTGAGCTCTTAATTAGAAGGATGAATGTGTTTGATTTGAGACATGGGGTATATGGAGCAATCATTCTTTCTCCACACAATCTGCAATCACCATAAAAAAATAATCAGTGTATAGGATTCTTAACATTTTATTTTGTTTTATGTTTTCAACTGAGATACGAGTGGACTGTATCTAACAGTATAGTAAGTTCTCTGTATGTCTCATACAGTAAGTTCCTCTGGATGGTTTCCATCTAAAATTCCAAGCTCTTCGAGTGCCAACCGCAAAGACTCAGCAATATGCAGACAAATCATAATTCTTCCCCAAGTGAAAGGCAGAATTTGACCTACATCTCCACCATCACTCATGTGACAATGATTCACTGTATTGCTCTACGATGTTATATTGTACAATACCACTACAGTACATATTTTTGCCATATGCCAAGCAAGAGTATAATTCTCTGTTAGACCAGGTGAAGCCTTTAATACCAAAACTTTGGTCCTATTTACACCACTCTCAGCAGATGATCTAGAATAAATATGAAGGTACATTCACTATTCTTTTTTCTGATGTGCAACCATGAGTTGTGGAACAATAGTGTATTTTTTGAAGACACTGGGTGCCAACATTGCAACATAGCAAAAACAAAAACCTTGGTATGGGGCATAATGTCTTTGAGCGGAGAGATACACCCTGGGTAGGCCAAGTCATAAAATAACCAGCTCCAAAGACCCTGTGTTTGATCCACATTAAATCAGGTAATGAGGCTATCAGTGCTCAAGATGTAACATTCTCCTTCACAAGATCATCTCAGGGTTTAAACTAGCACAGATCTCCCTATCTCTTGAGCTAAAGGAGAAACTCTATTAGCTGGAGTTACAACAGTATTAGAGGGCTGTTATCTTCTATACAGTCTACATACTGCGGGGGGTGGGGGAGGGGGAGAAACATTTACAAGCATGTTACATGCTCTCCTCTTTAGGGAAGTTCATCTTTAGTATCAAAAGTCCACAGGCGTTCAAGTCCCTCTTTGAGCATCAGTTATGTAATGGCCCCCACCATTCAATACACTATCTAGGCATTTGTGCTGTGGAAGTCATGGGCGATGAAATCTTGACCCAATTGAAGTGAATGGAAGTTTTACCATTGATTTCCGTGGGGGTCAGGATTTCACCCTAGACAGTTCCAAAGACAAGCCCATAAAAGGTTCAGAGTAAAAGTTCTGACTAAACACAAGTAAAACATTCTATGTGCATTGTACAATGCTTCCAAGCGTGTCTGACATTTTTCTGATATATCTGACATGTGTCCTTGTATAATTACTAAAGAGAGCGCCCATATAGAAAGCCTAACTTGAATTCCTTATAAATACATTTGCATCCATTAATGATTACTACCATCTTACTTGCAATTCATCTACACATATGTTGTGAAGAGAGTGCATGTGTATATTTGTGAATTCAATGTTTTCCTCAAACTAAGTAGCTGGAATTATAAACTATATATACACAGGATAATAGAAAAAAGTATTCTAGTAACACATTCTTAACTTGTGATTCTACAAAGCTGTGGAAACACTTTCCTGCAACGTCCTTTCAGTCACTGCAATTACTAAGCAACCTAGATCTTGCCAAGTGTAATAATGCCAAGACTGGGATCAACAGCAGAGATGTTCAGGATCTCAAATTAGGAATATAGTTTAGAACAGAAAATAATCCAGTAGAGGAGTAAAACAGAACCTGGTGAAGGTTAGTGAGCATTCAAATGTAGGAGAGACATTTACCAAGAACTAAAGAAACATTTGAGAAGGAATCTTATCATTTTAAATGAGCCAAATGACCATGGAAGAGTCATAGGGCTGCTCTTGCTTATGACACCTAGCTATAGTCCCTAAGGAGCCATAAGCAAGCTTAGAAACCACATTCCGCCAACCTCACCTGCTCTCCACCTTCAGTGTGCCTCCTACGCCAGGAACAGGGGGGCTGTTCCTGCAGAGGGCGGCTACACTGCCTTTATACCTCTTGGGAGGTCTCTTCCCTCCCCTTCCCCTCCACCCCCAACCAGAATTCTCAGCTGTCTAGCTGTAAGCAGATTTAAGTTTCTTTGTGCTGCCTGAGCAGTGTAGAGGAGTAAGAAACTAGACTTATATATCAAGGTGGACACTAGAAATAAATCCAGACCAGAATCCCAGATGTGAACACCCCTGAATTTAGAGGAAGTTTGGGTCCAAACATTAATCTGAACTTCTCAGCTCAGGCCTAGCTCTAATACAAACACTGACTACGTATGCATACATTTTGCTTAGTCTGCAATCTGAATGGCTACAAGTTAAACTAAAGGCCCACTCCTGGAAACCCATCATAGATTATTTGAATGTGACTATGGGCAGGAATAGAGGTTTGCAGAATCTGACCCTGAGTTTAAGAAAATCTTCACACATCTACAGAATGTTTGCATCAGTTTTGTACAAGTCGGGGAAGGGGAGAGAATATGGAGCTGTAGCTAAAGAGGTGTATTAACTAACAACTATGGGTAGGGTTGCCAACTTTTTAATTGCACACCCTTGTCCCACACCTTCTCTGAGGCCCTGCCCCCTGCTCACTCCATCCTCCCTTCCTCCATTGCTTGCTCTCTCCCACCCTCACTCACTTTCAGTGGGCTGGAGCAGGGGGTTGGAGTGTGGGAGAGATTGAGGGCTCCAGCTAGGGGTGCAGGCTCTGGGGCAGCCAGAAATGAGGGGTTCAGGGTGTGGGAGGGGGCTCTGGGCTGGGCCAAGGAGTTGAGGCATGGGGGAGTGGGCTCAGGCTGCAAGCTCTAGGCAGCGCTTACCTCAAGCGGCTTCCGGGAAGCAGTGACGTATCCCTCCACCTCCAAGGCAGAGGTGCAGCAAGGTTCCCTCCCTCCGCAGGAGCTCCCCCCGCAGCTCCCATTGGCTTTGGTTCCCAGCCAATGGGAGCTCTGTAGCCGGTGCGCAGGGTAGTGGCAGTGCATGGAGCCACCTGGCTGCGCCTCCGCCTAGGTGGTGGAGGGATATGTCGCCACTTCCTGGCAGCTGCACGGCGCCAAGTAGGGAGCCTGCCAGTCCTGCACCAACTGGACTTTTAATAGCCCAGTTGGTGTGTTGACCATACCCGCCAGGGTCCCTTTTCGACCGGGTATTCCGGTCAAAAACCAGACACCTGGCAACCCGAACTATGGGCCTTATTCTGATCTCACACAGACCTGATTCTTTTCTATACAAAGGCCTCTTTACACAGCTCTGGTAGTAAAAGTAGCTTAAAATGGGCATAATATAAGTTTATACCCACTTTAAGACCCTTTACGCTGTCAGAGTGATATGTAAATATGCTTAGTATAGGTGAAAAATCAGGCCCACACCAGTTTCACACTGATAACTCCACTGAAGGTCAGTGGAGTTACTCTTGATTTAGACATGTGAGTGAGATAGTCAGACCATGTGGAAAGTTGTTTGGCAAAACAAACTTGTCATCCACATTCTTGATCTGCCTTGGTGGAGCCAATGTAAAGCTACCTGCTTTAAGATCGGAAGCTACATGATGGAGTGCCAATGTTAGCCAAAATAACACATATAGTTTTGATCTTTGATCTGCCTGCTATATCTGCCAAGAGCTAAAACTTTAGGAGAAACCAACAAAGGAAAAAATAATCACTCTTGAATTTATCAAGAGAATAATGGAAAGAAAGTGCAAGCTGAAACCTCTGAGTCATGTGCACACACAGCAAACAGCAGCAAAGGCAATTTTTAGAAAGATGGCCCTTTCTTGCAGTCAAACTGAAGCTGGAACTGGCTAGTGTACTGTCATAGTTAAATGTTAAAGACTTTAATATAATCACTTCTATATTAATGAGATCCAGCTCAATTCAATAAAACATTTTTTTAAATGTGACTTTGATCAAAGCACTTGGGAAAAAAAAACACTGTGGTTTCTTAAGCTATTTAATTTAACCAAATGTGGACAGATCCTGCTGATAAAGGAATGATTTCACTGAAATTAATTTCTATAATCAAAAATAAACTAGGCTATTGAGATCCAGACCAATCTGAATGAAAGAGAACTTTAAAAAGTCTGTATTTATTGCAATGCAGTTAAGTATTAACATGTCCTCTTTAAACTCCCTCCAGTCAATCAGTTAAAAAATACATGGTTTTAAGAAGGAAATAAAAATATATAGTCTGGGCTAAAATTTGCTCTCCTTTACACTCAAACACTAGTGAAATGAGAGGATTTACATGGATATAACAGGATAGAAAATGATCATTTGGAAGTTAATAAAATCTACTGTAACTTCAAGGGTGGATCATCTACTTCTGGAACTATTCATTGTATTATACAGTCTGGAGCAACTCTAAGGACATCCCGATAATTCTGTTTCCTAGTGGAAAGAGATGGATGTGAAGTCGAGTTGGTTTATAGATATTGTGGGGGAGATAATACAAGGAGATGAAAAATAAAAAATACAAACCCTGTTCAGGTATAAAAGCTTACAGTCTTGTGCTCATGTTCCAGAGAAAAGAACTCCTGCTGCAATATAGTCATCAGAAAACTAAGGCTTCATTTCAAAATTTGCTTTTATGGTGACTATGAAAGCCTTCCAATATGTTCTGAGTACAAACCAATAAGGTGATGTCTGCTTGAGCTGGCAAACTGTCTGAAGCAATAAATCTAAGAGGTGTGATAGACCACATTCCATAGTTAATTATTTCACTGCTGATCATTTCAGAGATGTTAATTTGCTTTATCCCTCAGTTCTAAGTCACTTCCACACCTACGCAGGTACCAAAAGCCCCAGCTGTTCCCTGCTCAGCATCCAAACCCTCCAGTTGCAAACACTCCCCCCAGTGCAATGCAGTTATGCATTCTCTATACAGAACTGTCCATAACAAAAATCATGCATAACTTTTACTAAAAAGTATTTTCTTCACATATAACTGGCACATGAGAAAATTAATCTAAATTGAAAGTCTGAACAGACAACAACAAACCATTTTTGACCTAGAGGAAGACAAATGTGAGACAAAAGTTTAAGTTCAAATGAGGGTAATGTAAAAACATTTTCCTTTGGTTCCTGAGTAAATGTGGCAATTTTTGAGCCAAACCAATTTTCCATGCCATAGTTACAGAGAATAGCTGACATAAAGCTTTACAATGGGAATGAGTTACAATTATAGAGAAGCTCCTTCCTCTCCATAATCCCCACAAATTTAGTTGATTTACAGTTAAGGTTACTGTAAATACAATCCTTATTCAAAATACATAACAAGAACATCAAAAACAATTTTTAAGTATTAAAAGTGTGGAAAAAGTCTTAACCTTACAGTTCCTACATTTGTTTACCAATAAAATAGACATGAAAAGTCACCTTAAAAGCCTTAACTCTGACTGAGTGACTAAAACATATCAACGCAATTTAAAATCTTATAAAGACATTTTCCAAGCATTTCACATCCATCCTTTAACATATACGTCACTAAGATACTTTAATATGTAAAGTATGTTACCAAACCTTATTGTTTGTTTATTTATTCTCCCTATACAACTACATTTTATATTAATTGCTGAACAACTATATTACACAAATTATCATTTGGGACAACCTCATCCTTCAGATCAGATCAAGATAGTTTGTGTGTGAATTCCACTTGTTTAAAATAAAACAAAACATATTCCTTTACAAATATCAGTTGTGGCAAAGGATTAGAAGTAAAGGTGTTACAGGAAGGTGTCATGAATTTTCTTATATTTATATTATTGGAAAGAATGTATGTGCTGTAATAGTAATAAAATATATCTGTAAATTACTGTCTCTGGTCAGTTCCATACTTTTTCAACTTTTAGGAGTAACTTTCTTTACTGTAGTAGCCTTAACTGTAAGTTGTTAAAAAATATGTGAAATATTCTTTTGACAAAGGTAATATCAGGAGCCATGAAAAAGAAAACTGATAGTGGCTGGAAAATTGTACATGGCAGGCACATACTTTCTTCCATACCAAAGTTCCCAATGAAATGTTTATAAATCAGGCATATACAATTTTCATTGTCTTAATGAATTCCAGTCAGGATCCCTTCTATCATGTCTTCTCCCATCATCCTCCAGGAAACCTTTGACCCTTGTTCTCTATGCTCCTCGAGCTGTTGTGGCACAAGCTGACCTGTTTCTACACAGTACATTGTGACTACTTGTTGGCTTCTTCAGGCTATCAAAAAGGCGCACCATTACGCCACTCTGGGAGGTGCAGAGGAGAGGAGCTCAGCTTCCTAAGATCTTAGATGCCTGCACTGACTGTCAGGTGATTCTGGTTTTCCAGATGTTGGAGCTCCACTGAATCCCTCCTGTATGCCACCTCTCCCTGCCAGAACCTTCATGGCCATCATTAAAACCATAGCCTACTACTCCTGTTTCTGCCTCACAAGATCAGAATGAATCTCTCTGAGGTGTCTGTCACTAACTATTCTAGTTATGGGTTCCATTTCTCAGTTCAGGTTGTCTTGGCAATCGTACAGAAATAGAGAGGGGGGAAATCAAACAATAGAAGTAAAAAAAAAAAAATATGCCAAAATGAATACTACCAAAGGCATTGCTCCCCTGTCAATAACAATTGGTACAGAACATTGAAACATTACCTGCAGTATGACAGAAAAACTTGTTCTCTTCTTTCATAGCATAAAGTAGTCTGTTTCAGCCTGTTAGTTCACTATTCAGTCTCACATCCAGTGCCCATTTGTAACCAATAAAACTTCTTTATCCTGGAGCCCTTCTTGGCTTTGTAGTTTCACATGTCAAGTCTCAATTAACATTTGGGATGACTTCATCTTCCAGATCAGACCAAGATACTTATTTTCTTTGTGTGAAATCCACTCAACAACAAAACAAAAGCACATTCCTTTTCAAATACCGTTTCTGCCAAACCAAAGGTTCTTCCTGTCACCAAACAAGCACTAATATTTAAGCAATATTCTCTTTAAGCACCCACTTCCAATAATGCCTTTTCAGATAAAAATTGCTCATCAAAGTATGGCTAATTCTCTTCTCCTCTATGTCTCATATACAGAGTCATCAGTCAGCCTTCATGATTCTCCAAATAACTTCTCTGAGGCAAACTTTTGTAACCACACACATTAATCATGGGTTCCCTGCCAACTCAGTTTCCCGGGATAATAGTACAAGGTTATTTAATTGTAAATTTAGATAAGAGAAATCACATAGGATTAAAACTGGAGTGATGTCCAGTTAAAATTCACATGGCAATGTTGTATAGCTCTTTCTCAGAAACACTTTGCCTAAGACACACAAAGAGGTATTTTACTGAGTTAATAGGAGATTCTACTGTTGTTCCAAGAGGGATAATAAGCAGCATTCCTACCCCCTTGTCATATCCCGAACAGATTTTTTTAATCATGCACTTTCAGGGTGCTTTATGCATTCTGAATTTAATGACCTCACAATCTGTAATCTACTTTCCTGTTTTGAAATACTTTTTATTATCATAAATAGTTTCTTTTTTGGATTTTTGAATGGTTGATGTATGTATTCTGGATAGTATTTTGTTTTGCACAGTGTAGAACATTCCTTTCACAGTGTGTGCAAATGTTATATCTAATCTAGCAAACCTTAAACTTACCTACCTAAATATTTGTAGTCTTTTTGTAGGGTGACTATATTATATAGTACATATAAGATATACTCAGTATAATATAGTTTCACTTCTGTGGTTTCTAAATGATGTTTGGAAGCCCCACAAACTGTGAAGCCTTATGTCTCATATGGTAATTTACCTCTGTAATTCTCACTTTTATGTACTCTGCATACATATTTATGAATATCTATATATGTGCACATATATAGCTGATAGGCAGCACTGTAAGTACAGATGGGACACTATGCATTCATGTGCAAAGAAATATTTTCACATAATAAGCATAGCTCAAGGGACACCATCAATTTGAAAACTAGTAATTTTTTCATGAGTTAAAATTAGTTTCAGATACTACATCCATCCCAAGTCTTCAAGACAATTTACCTTGTTGTTGTACAATCAGTTTCCTATTTTTAAGAATGTTTTTCTTACCTGCTGATGTATGAAAGACCTAAACCAACAAGAAGGAAAACTGTCTGACTACCCGTATACAGATCAATAGACAAAACAGTGAATCTGACTGCATACAAAGAAGCTAGATTTCCCATGGAACTATGCAGCCACAGAGGAGTTTAAGAGGTAGCTTCCATACTGTTTCATACCTCAAGGCTGTGGCAAAGCCAAGATCTAGCCCTTAGATTGCAACTGTAAAATTGTAGATAAAAAAATTCAGACAGAAGTGTGGTTTTTAAGTTAACAGTAGCCCTTTAAACATGAGATATCAAAACAAGTTTCACAGATAAATGATTTTAAAAGTTTTTAAAATGTAGCATATGATACTCATACAATAGATATTTTTAAGAATTAATATTATTTGTCAGAGAGACTGGACTAGTGCAGACCTTTGAAGAAATAGGTAGTTAGGGGAGTTTGGCACGCTATCCAAATGTTTAATGTATTTAAATGCATGTTAAAAGTTAGGAATGTTAATGGCAAGGAAAAAAGCAAAGTTCATATACTTATAGCAATCTGTAACTAATAAATAGCAGACTCATTAGACTTATGTTTATAAGTAGAAAATAATACTGTAGAATTTTGCTTTGAAGTTCATTGTTCTTTACAAGAGATATAGTGGAAACATAAGATGTAACTTAGTATTTTTATAAATTTTATATGGCTTTTATCTACTATGTCTTTTAATTGTGCTTTAACTATTCCATTTATGCTAAAAATCCTATAGTATTCTATTGCCCACAAGGGGAAAGAATGACAAAAATCTGTGCCAGAAAAGATATTTTCTACAAGTTGATCATTAAAGTACATTTCTCTCCATCAAAAAAAAGGATAATTTGAAATAAAAACTTATGGGAGAAAAAAGTTTAAGATAAAATTGTTGTCACCATTTATGTTTGTGTTACGTTTAAATTGGTCTGAAAATTGTAGTTAATCATCATTTTCCATTAAACTTGCATAAAATGGCTTTGAACTGAAGGCCCATTCATGTTGTCTGTTAATCATTTTACAATCTCCTTTCCCTCCTCTGCACAGGCAAAATCCATCTGCTGGCTGGGCTAACTAGCAAATATAATTTTCAATGGGAACTGCTGGGTGCTCAGCACTTTAGAAAATCAGGCCATTTATTTAGGTCTTGATCCTGCAATGACTTATGTATATGTTTAACTTTAGACATGATTTGTCCCATTGAAACCCTATTGAAAACCTAGGCTGATACAGCTTTCATATGTTGATGGTATGTAATTATCTCAGAACACTCACACAAAATAATTATTTGATATAGGTTAATTTGAAAGGAAGGAAGGAAGAGAGAGCGAGAGATGGATATCAGAAGATTTTAAATACAAATGTATTATCAATTGCTACTCTGTTCTCCTCTTGTATCCCCTTTCCTTATGTTTATGTTCTTGTTATCTCATTTCAGGCATTTGTGGTTTTGAATGTTGATGAGAATTCGTACATCCAGTATGTTTAACTGTATTGTTAATTGCCTGGGCTTAGTTTTTCCTGTTTTATAACAAAATAGAAAAGAAAACAACTGTATTTTTCCATTAATCTGATATGTTTTGTAATATGTTACAGTAAAAATGCTTTGAAAAGATTGATTTCATATGAATCAAGCCCTTTTGTGCTGATATTTCAGTGGATGGTTCATTGCAGTCAGGGTGTATCCTGAATGTATCCACAAGCTTCAGCTGCAGGAAAATATATTTTAAAAAGGAGTAGAATTTGGAATAAGTAAGGCTGACTTTTTGCATCTGGTTATGTCCCATGATGAAAACCTCTAACCCTGTAAATCACAAGGGACTTGACTTTTCTGGACCTTGGAAACAGAAAGTCTGTTCCTCTGAGTTTTCCAGACCTTACCCATTATCTTAACAGGGCCCTAGCAAAAACTTTTTGAGGGAGATGTTTTTCTGTTTTTTATTACAGGTCCACTAAAATAGCTTGACATAAACGCAATTTTATAGTATGAAAAAAGCAAAGAATCTCCTGTAATAGAAAATCAACAAAACGTGGAGATTCAATTTTCTATTATTTCATTCTATAGCGATTATATACTAATGAGTTATCTTTAACAGCAAAAACTATGCAGTCAATAAGGTGCAAGTGAAGAAAGAGAGAGAGAGAACAGACATTCCCAGATCATGACAAATTCCCTCTTAGTTTCCTTAATAAAGAATAGTATTGAGTTATATAAATTAAGATAAATGATTCGCCTCTCATTTATGCCAATTTTACAGAAGCACAGCCCCACTGAGATCAGCGGCGTTACTCCCCAGTTCACATCAATTAAAACAAAAAGGGACTCAGCCCCAGTAAGTAGTAAATTTCTCCTGTTCAACTTTGAAAGCAAAACACTAATCTGAACACTCTGAGTCTTTGCAGCTGTTTGATCCAGGTCTTAATTACATGGCTTGACCTCCTCTCTTTTCCTACTGTTGCTTTTTAGTTGTATACTTTGACTTCCAAAACACTTTGTTGCACTGAGTATCTTTGCTAGTACTCTTAAAAGCTGAGGGTGGCACAAGTGTTGAAAAAGAAGCAGAATAATTGTTGAAACTGACTACTGAGACCCATTTCTTGAGTAGAAAGAGTTATCATAGAATCATAGAATCATAGAATATCAGGGTTGGAAGGGACCTCAGGAGGTCATCTAGTCCAACCCCCTGCTCAAAGCAGGACCGATCCCCAATTAAATCATCCCAGCCAGGGCTTTGTCAAGCCTGACCTTAAAAACTTCTAAGGAAGGAGATTCTACCACCTCCCTAGGTAACGCATTCCAGTGTTTCACCACCCTCCTAGTGAAAAAGTGTTTCCTAATATCCAACTTAAATCTCCCCCACTGAAACTTGAGACCATTACTCCTTGTTCTGTCATCTGCTACCACTGAGAACAGTCTAGAGCCATCCTCTTTGGAACCCCCTTTCAGGTAGTTGAAAGCAGCTATCAAATCCCCCCTCATTCTTCTCTTCCATAGACTAAACATCCCCAGTTCCCTCAGCCTCTCCTCATAAGTCATGTGTTCCAGTCCCCTAATCATTTTTGTTGCCCTCCGCTGGGCTCTTTCCAATTTTTCCACATCCTTCTTGTAGGGTGGGGCCCAAAACTGGACACAGTACTCCAGATGAGGCCTCACCAGTGTTGAATAGAGGGGAACGATCACATCCCTCGATCTGCTGGCAATGCCCCTACTTATACATCCCAAAATGCCATCGGCCTTCTTGGCAACAAGGGGACACTGTTGACTCATATCCAGCTTCTCGTCCACCGTAACCCCTACGTCCTTTTCTGCAGAACTGCTGCTGAGCCATTCGGTCCCTAGTCTGTAGCGGTGCATGGGTTTCTTCCGTCCTAAATGCAGCACTCTGCACTTATCCTTGTTGAACCTCATCAGATTTCTTTTGGCCCAGTTCTCCAATTTGTCTAGGTCCCTCTGTATCCTATCCCTACCCTCCAGCGTATTTACCTCTCCTCCCAGTTTAGTGTCATCTACAAACTTGCTGAGGGTGCAATCCACACCATCCTCCAGATCATTTATGAAGATATTGAACAAAACCGGCCCCAGGACCAACCCTTGGGGCACTCCACTTGATACCAGCTGCCAACTAGACACGGAACCATTGATCACTACCCGTTGAGCCTGACAATCTGGCCAGCTTTCTATCCACCTTATAGTCCATTCATCCAGCCCATACTTCTTTAACTTGCTGGCAAGAATACTGTGGGAGACCGTGTCAAAAGCTTTGCTAAAGTCAAGGAACAACACGTCCACTGCTTTCCCTTCATCCATAGAGCCAGTTATCTATTCTTGACCTAGAAAAGTGAGTCGTGTGTGTCTTACAATATCCTGGCGGGTTGTACAGAGGAATCTCATCAGCTGATATATTTCTAGAATAGGAAGAAACCTGTGTATCCACAACCAGAAAGCAAATGGATTAGCTACTGCTGGCTCTGCAGAAGATAAGAGAAAGCACCCACCACTAACTCAACAGGGAGGATAGTTATAATATTTACATACATTTTTCACCAAAGCACTTTACAAAATTAAGTATAATTTTACAGATATCAGGAGATGAGGTTTTATGGTTACGACACTAGCTAAACAGCCAGGAGATCTAAGTTCACCTCCCAGCTCTGCTACAGACTTCCATTGTGATCAAGGGCAAATCACTTAATCTTTCTGTGCCTCAGTTCCCCCTCTGTGAAATGGGGAGAATACTTCCCTTGTGTCGCTTGTGTATTTAGATTGCAAGTCCTTCAGGGCAAGGATTGTTATTATGTGTTTGTATTATGCCTAGCAATAATATAGATGGGGGAAATGAGGTTTAGGAAGATTAAGTGTCTTGCTCAAGAAGGCCATTGGCAGAAGTAGGACTAGAATCCAGACCTCATGGCTATTAGGCCTGTGCCCTAGTCATTGAACCTTGCTACATCCCAAAGGGACTTTGGGATATCCAAGATCAAGTAGGTAGGAACACAGAGGTTGAAGAATGACTTCCAAGGAGGCACAGAAAACTTCAATGTTTCATGGTATGGGCTTTTTAAGGTCTAGACCTAGTAGGCCTAAAAGAATCAGGACTCTCAGATACTTCTGATAATGGAAAAGGTCCTTCTTGATGATATAACAATAATAATCAGGCTTAACCAGGATCATTCAGTCTCTCTAAACTCAAAAGAACACTAGCAGGAAGGAGGCAGATACCAGCATGTCACACTAGAAAGCCCTCTAACCTCATTTTAATGGGATTACTCTTTATTTTTTGCGTTCATAGCTTTCTCAAAACTACATATGACTTTGCTCCATTAAATGATGGGAAGGACTGAATCTCAGTTTAGGTGGGTTATAGGAAACAAACGTGCAGTGTTAAGTCACGGATACTGGCATTAGACCAAGCCTGCTTGTTAATTTGGAGTTAGTGGCTCCTTAGAACTCAGATCTCCCAGAAAACCTTCTTTCCCATTCCACCCCTGCCCAGCCCATCCTTGGGGCAACTCTTTTACTTTTGTTTTCGGGGATTGGTAGCCTTAATCCCTCATCTCAGGGTGACAAAGTTTGGGGGGCCAGTAAACAATGAGAAGGACAGGTTACTATTGCAGCATGATCCGAAGAATCTGATTAAATGGTGACAGTCCAAAAAATGTGTTTTAATACAGCCAAATGCAAGGTAATACATTTGGGTTCCCTCTACCGGATGGGTGACTCTGCCTTGAAAACAGTGATTCATAGAGGGACTAAGGGCTCAGAGATAATCCCTTCAACAACAAAAAAGAAGACATATATAACAAATGGAAGAAAGGAGAAGCTAATAGTAGTGAACATAAATCAGAGGTAAGAATTATAGAAAATTGATAAGAGAAACAAAAAGACCCAAGGAGAAATCTATGGCCAGCAGAGTTAAGGGCAATAAGGAGAATTTTTAGCTATATTAGGAACAAAAAGATTCCTAACAAAGGTATTGTTCCATTACTATATGGAAATGGTAGTACTGTCAATAATAATTTGGAAAAAGCAGACACATATAATTAAATATTATTGTTCTGCATTTTGGAAAAAGCCAGATAAGGTAGCTGTATTATATGATGAGCACTTTCCATTCCTCTGGTAACTTAGGAGCATGTGAAATAGCAGCTACTAAAGTTAGACATTTTAAAATCAGCACATCCAGATAACTTTTAAAAGAGCTGACCAAGGAGGTCACTGGACCATTAATGTTGATTTTCAATAACTCTTGCAACACTGGCTATGTTCCAGAAGACTGGAAGGAAAGTTAATGTTGTGCCAAAATATAAAAAGGGTAACTGATACAGACTCATCTGGATCTCTTGGTGACCTGGGGGCAAGCAAACACAGTGACCTAGTCTGACCTTCTGTATACCACAGATGATCTGATGGTACCAACTGACCATAAACTCTATGAAATCTATGCAATTTAATAAGAAAATGACCTCTCCTCAAGATGGACTGTGGGTGCTAGGTCCTTCCAATTTCCTTCTTCAAGGAAGCTGGCATATTGGGCTGCTGCCCACTCAACACCTACTGTTTATGGACTCTTGCTAACCACAGTAGGAAGCACCAGCCGCAAATAAACAACTTGAGGTGCTACCAGACCAGAGTAGGTAGCAGGTAGAAAAGGACAAGGCCACTACTCACTCAAAGAATACAAATAAAGTTGGGGATATAAAGTGAAGCAGCTTGGAATATGGGCTATGTACATGCCAACTGTGCTGAGTATTTGTGGCCCTAGCTGATTTGGTAGGTTTAGGGCTCCAGATGAACCTTTTGCACAACCAGGATGAAGCAAATCTTAATAGGAAACTGCATGGATAAAAGACCAACTCAGACGCTTAATCTCTGTGGTCCTAGTTTCCCAAACTCTTTTCCAATGGAACAAACAACTATAGTACTACTTTCTCAAATTAGAGCAAGAATCAGTCATGATACCATGAAACAGTGTAATGAAATTGCCTTGGAATTTAAATTGATGTGCAGGGTGAGTTTAAAAATGTTGCCTGGAGAATTCATTATCTAGAACATAGTGTCAGTTATTTAAAGGATTGTGGAGAGACCAAGCATCTAAACAAGAACCAAAGCTTGACAAAACAATTGGAAATTATTAAGAACAAGACTGGTGACCAGCAAAGTATATTCAGGCCCAATCATTTGAATTTTACTAGAATCCTTAAGGATTCTGATGGCTTGACAGCATAGACATTGTTCAGTCTCTTTATGGACTTGATTGGTGAGCAGGTGAACAGATCTAAGGCTGGTCCCAATAACATAAGATCCATCAAAAGCTATCACACTTCTGATGGGCTTGCAAATGTTTGATCCTTGATTAGGAAGTCATTTGCTTGAATAATGTTCATGATATCCTGTGATACACTGAACAAGCACACCACTCCTTTGCTACAGAAAACCTCCAACCCCTCTAAAAAAGGATCAGCATCCTAGATTCTCATATGTACTTGGGAAATGCAAAAAAAAAAAAAAAAAAAAAAGGCATAGAGAATGTCTTGAATGTTTATCATGATACATGTCTAGTACATCTCCTAAAAATACTTCCCTCTTCAGATTTACAGTTGCTAACAACACAGAGCAGTTTTGATTAAAAGAAGCAGCAGCAGCTGCAAGGGAAAAGTGTCCATTTCTGATTGCCTCATCTGGCCTGGAGGAGGGTAACAGCATAACTTTATTATACCAGATGCAGTGGAGGACTTTATTTCATTTAATCTGGAGAGCAAAGGAATTTGTCACACAGAGAAGATGAAAATAATCTTTGCTTTTCTCACCACCATCCATGCATGATGGTTATTGGCTGCATCCATGGAAGAAGTTGGAGTTTATGATGAGTTATTTACTAACTTTCTCCTGCATGATTGTCCTCAGGCGGTTGGTATTTTGCTTAGCCCAAGAGACTTCTGTTGAGAAGTTATTTTTGTTTGGTATTTGCTGGAATGCATTCATTTAGAGAATCCGTGCTTCTGGGACTTGCGGTAGACTTGAAATATCAGTTGTGCATCAAAATATACTATTTATTACTTGGTAAGAAGGTTATATTTAATTTGAGATTTATTAACTTTTATTTTAAGAATCTGTGTGCTTTCGTGTGTCTGAGCTATGAATACATATTGTAGATATTTTGATAACAGAGAGGGGGCCGCAAATGGGATTTTTGGCAGCTATTGCCTTTCAGGGATGGTGTGGGGCTTGAGGGACATTTTCCAGTCCTACTTTCATTAAATTCACTGGCAGCCCTCACTGGGGTTATTTTATTTGTTTGGTTTGAATTTTTTGATCATTCGCTCCTGAAGCATTTACTTTTTTGTAACATATGTTAATTCAATATTATAGCTCATATTGACACCTCTCTGTGGAGTATGAGCTGCCTGCAGAACCCTATTAAAAGACAATGAGCCCTTACTTACCATTGCCTTTTGCTTCACATCTACAACTATGGTATGTACGTGTAAAATGCTGCCATTTAGACATGTTAATGTTTTATACCCACTTGGCACAGGTGTAAGTGACTAGATCCGTTGCAAGGGAGGTGAAAGCCCATCATCTGCATATTTGTTTTTCCATTCTGAAAAAGGAGGTCTTGATAGAGCAGCACTTTCTGGAGCATGGAAAGGCAGAAGACAATTACTCCTCTCCCCCTACAAGGAGGGCTGGTAGGCTGTAGCTTCTTTTTCATGGGTAGGAAATGGGAAAAGGATTCACTGATGTGTGGTTTGACCCTTAATACAGACATGAGACAACCAGCTCTCCTGTATTGGATTGCATCCATTTAAAATCCTGCTCTAATATTATAGGGCCAGATCTTCAGTGTTAGGCATGGAGGATTAATTGTGTGCCCCTAGCATACATGCCTGATGTCCAAGGGTAAATCAGGTTTTTGTTCATGCACACAGCCAGCTGGGCACCCCTCTCAAAATCTGGTGTTTATGAAAATAAGTATAGTCCCTAATAGGGCTAGGGGACACAAATACAGTTATTAGGCTGTGGAGGAATGTAGTTTAAGCAGCCAGGCAGTCAGCACAGGCTGGGACAATTGCTAGGTCTGAGGCCTGCTTCTCACTGCTCTCAATTTTCAGAATATATTCCCCATACATTATGCCTCCCCACTTCTGGTTCCCAACATTACAACCATCAAGCAAGAAGCCAGAGTTTGGGAAGTTGGCCAGGAGGCTATAACCAGGGAATATACTCACCCTTTGTGACCTAAGGCTAATGGGTACAGACAAAAATACCTGGGTGTATCTCAAGAAAATGTAGTCTAAGAAGAATTCCTTTTAAGCATCTCCATTTGTAACTGGATTTACAGGGAACAGCCCACCCACTTTTACCATTAATTATGTCAGTGGTCAATACCAAAGTCCATTGGTAATGATATTTAATAATAGAGAGCTACATCTTCATCTAAAGTGTGTTTGCAATATCTAACCATAGGACTTTCCCAGTCTCAGTAGGCTCCATGGCCACAGGGGTAAAATATTATCCTGAAGGTCATAAGAAACTGAATAGTATAGAATCCACAGCAGAAGTTTCTTCCGGAATGTGGCAGCTGGTCTAGGACCCATTAAGAGTTTGTTATTTCACCATTTTAAGTCATTTGCTCTATTTGAAAATTAGTGTAATTAATTTTTAGCAACTGTATTTGAGGTTTATTAAATGTAGATATGTATATGCCACAAGGAGATCTTGTTTCCCCTTCCAATATTTAATTGAAAGTAATAACAGAAAAGACTTAAGGAGAGTAAAATAAACTTTCTCTCTCTAGCTGTCATTGAATATTTTAAATAACTTTAAAATGTCTTTAGAAGCACATACTAAATTATGGTGGAAGGAATTGCTAGGTACTGAGAGACAGTAAATACAAGCTCACAGAATAGGAAGTTCATGGAAGTGTACTCCTGTCAAGCTTCTGAAACCTGAACCATGACACATTATTCAGTGTATGTGCAATCATTACTGAAATCACCAGGTCCCATTAGTTAGGATATAGCCCTATTAGATTAAATTAACAAGCAAGAACTTCACTATTAACTGAAATTATACTGTGCTTAACTGGAACTGGCTTGAAATGCCTTTCCTCCAACAATGTTTAAAAGAAGGTAATTGAATTATAGTGTCGGCTTATGGATAAAGGAGAAACTGGCCATTTCCACTCCCATGTAGAATAAGTACTTAATGCCATTGAACTTAATTTCATTCATTGTGATGGGTTGTTATTATAGATTTGTACATACACAATTGAGTAGTTAGGTCCCAAACCAGGAAAACATCCCTATTCAAGATAGCACATAAGCCTTTAAGGATAATATTTAAGTGTTTTTCTGAATCAACACCTTTTAGGGAAATAAAGGGAGGGTATTGACTATTGTTCTACTCTGTTTCATTTATAACTTCCAAGAAATAAAAAAATTAGGAATGAGTTCCATTTCTGATGAGTTGTGAGCATCCTTGCTTTGAGCCACATGTGTTAGAACTACTATATTGTTACCACCAAGGTAACAGTTTCAAGGATGCACTTTATACACAAATTTGATTTTAAAATCAATACTAGAGTTTTCATTTCAGGTTCTCAGGCGCCACCTTCTGGAAAAAAGAGGCAATATATATTTATTGAAGTAAAATTTCTTGCCTTTCCAAAGTAGAAGGGTTCAGGATTTTGGAACACGCTTCTTTTGTGTACCTGAAGACAGTACAAAATAAATATACAAATAAAACAACTACCGTTACTGTTCCAGTATTGTTCGTCTATGAAAAATGACAGTGTCATGGCATAGATTCACGTTTAACATGTTTCAATGGTTCTAGAGCACATTTATTCAACTGTAAAATTAATATTTCATATATGTGTGTGTGTGTGTGTTTTCCTAGCCCACCACTGCTGCAAATCCAACCTGGGATCCAACAGTCAAGTTATGAACCTCTTTTGAACCATCATAAGAAATGAAGATTTCACAACTTAGCAGACCATTCTTTTGATGATGCACGAGTAGGAAAAGGTATAGATATCTGCCATACATTACTGCCCTACTAAACAGCACTCTAAATATAGACTCAACGAACCTCCTGGATTTGAATCTCTGACAATTATGCCCCTTGGTATATAGTTTTATGAGGGAACACAACAGCCCTGTGAAGATGAAAGGGCTCTTCTATTCTTCCGAGGCATGAGAGCTATTCTAGACATAGGGCCCAAGGGACCTGATGAATTGCTCCCAGCCTCCCACACAGAAGAAGTCCTGTAGCACTAGCAGTGGCATAGGTCATTCATTAGACATGCAGAAACTAAATGCCTCCAGAAGAGGTACAGTTACGAGCGGCTGCAATTTGATATAGGCCCAGCTTAGGAGACGCACTGTACTGTAGCATTCCCATTGCCAGGCAACTCCCAACTGCAAGTGGGCAATTAAGGACAGTGGAGCTCATGTTAGAGACTAGGACTAGGGAGCATGTTGTCCTTGTAGATGATGTCAACAACCTCCCAGAATCTGGAGAGGGGGATTATTCTGCGGAAGTGTCATTCACTTTTGATGTAGATAAAGAGGAGGATGCCAACCAGAAGGAGTATCACCAAGTAGAGTATCACACTTGGATTATCACCAACCAAGGTGATAGCAGTAGGTAGTGGCAAAGAAGAACAATAGGGTAAACTCCTTGCCTAGTAGTAGCCATGTACTATAGGAGAAGCCCAAAATATTGTAACATCTCATTTCACACCTCCTCTAACTAGAGAGGTATTACTGTCATCCAAAAAGAGGGGAAATGAAGCTAACTGGCAGGGGTTTGGAGTGTGGGAGGGAGCTCAGGGCTGGGACAGGGCGTTGGTGTGCAGGATGGGGTGAGGGGTGCAGGCTCCGACCAGATGGCACTTACCTCGTGCAGCTCCCAGAAGCAGCTGGCATGTCCAGCTCCTAGGTGAAGAGGCGGGGGCTCTTCATGCTGCCTGCCGGCACAGCCCTCACAGCTCCTGGCCAATGGAAGCTACGGAGCCAGAGCTCAGGGCTTTGGCAGCACGCAGAACCTCCGTGGCCACCCCGTGCCTTGGAGCCGGACATGCCAGCTGCTTCTGGGAGCAGCACAGAGCCAGGGCAGGCAGGGAGCCTACCTTAGCCCTGCTGTGCGGCTGACCAGACTTTTAGTGGCCCGGTCAACAGTGCTGACCGTAGTCACCCGGGTCCCTTTTCGACCAGGCATTCCAGTTGAAAACCGGACACCTGGCAACCCTAGTTCTCAACCAGGGAAATATGTACCCCTGGGGGTATGCGGAGGTCTTCCAGGGGTTACATAAACTCTTCTAGATATTTGCCTAGTTTTACAACAGGCTAGATAAAAAAACACTAGTGAAGTCAGTACAAACTAAATTTCATACTGACAATGACTTGTTTATACTGCTCTATATGCTATATCCTGAATGTAAGTACAATATTTGTATTCCAATTGATTTATTTTATAATTATATGGTAAAAATGAGAAGGTACGCAATTTTTCAGTAATAGTGTGCTGTGACACTTTTATATTTTTATGTCAGATTTTGTAAGCAAGTAATTTTTAAGCGAGGTGAAACTTGGGGTATGCAAGACAAATCAGACTCCTGAAAGGTGTACAGTCGTTTGGAAAGGTTGAGACACACTGATCTAGTCTGACCTCCTGTATCACAGGCAACCAGCACCACCCAGCCCCCACATACTAAACTCAAGAGCAAAAAGTAGACCAAAGTATTACAACCACATGAAACTAGATGTATGTGCTACAGACAGAATAGTAAGCCAGGTTAAAATGCAGCAGTCCTCCAGCCCTGCACTCCAGGGTCAGCATTTTCAGAGTTGCCACTGGAGAGTCAACAAGTCCTCTTCTCCAATTCCTATGCCCCTATTCCAGGGCCTCCACACCTCTGACAAGTCTTTGTTTCTTGGACCTCTTCTTCCATAGCCCTCAACTCAGGTGGTCTGCAAGAGAGCTCCTGCAATGTTCCCCTCCATAGACCTCTTTGCCTATGAGTCTAACCCCTACAGAATCGTCCTTTTGTTCCTGGGCTCGACCTTCATTGACTGAACTGATTCTTCCCTTTTACCTAGGGGCCTCTGTATGAGACTTCTACCCAGCTGGGACTCTGATCAGTTCTCCCCAGCAGCTCCCATCCACAGCACTCAACAGTTCTCTCTCTGTGTTAGGTCTCTTCACCAGCAGCATTCAACTACTGCTCTCTTGGGTCTCATGTAGCTCTCTGAAGAGAATGCTCACCTGCTGCTCCTTCCTGTTTCCCGTACTCAGCTGCTGCCTGCTCTTTACAGAGGCCAGCTGCCCTCTATTAGACTCCATCAGGAGACAGAATTGTACACAGTATTTCAAATAAGGTCTTACCCATGTCTTAGAGAATTATTATTGTACATCTTTTCTTGTAATAGACCCTGCAGCAGGATGCCCTCCTGTGGCCAACCACAGTGATACAAGTAAGTCCTGCCTCAGTTTCCCCTACAATTCCTACTGTCAATTGAGTTCCCATCGTGTCCCCCATGGGACAGATGGTCACCTCCTCCACGCAGGAAAGGTCTGTTGTCCCTCTCAGAGTCTAAATCAAGCCCTGCTTCCAACAATTATTTATTAGTATAAGTGCAACCATCAGCAGACCCCTGAAAGTAAGACCATTCTCAAAGCACTTTCCGTATTAATTTCTGGCTACATCAGTGCCCTATAAATGTATCCAACCATATTATTAGGAAGTCATTTGTATTGTGGCTGCATAAATCTTCTGAGCAGAAATTAAAAAGCAATTAAACAGCTACAACAATTTTAATATGTTGCACAAAGCTTTTCAAGACAGTCTCATTAATTGTTTGCATCATGAGAGGGCTTTATGGAGTCTCTGGCATTTCTCCCTTCCCTCTTTACAGGGTAAACAAAAAACAAACAAAAAACCCTCTGCTTGAAGTACGGTTTTTTTGCAGGTGTTTTTTGTTTGTTTGTTTGGTTGGTACAGGTTTACTGAGTCAGTGTTGTGAGTTAAGAATATTAGGACACTATTTCATATTGTAATAAGAAACTGGGGCTTTCAGAAAGAGCCAACTAAGAATTTTTGGTTAAACCATTTTGGTGGTTCATTAAACCTATGAGGAAAAAGGCTATACTGTTTATATTAATACTGTGTTAATATTAGTATTGATTTATGGCAGTGTTTTGCTCACATAGGCCTCAATCCTGCAAGGTGCTGAGCACTATGCTCTCAATCCAGCAAGGCACTTAAGCATGTGTGTAACTTTAAGCATCTGAGTAATCCAGCTGAAGTCAATTTAAAATTAATCATGCACTAAAGCATCTTTTTAGGTTGGGACCTAAGTGCTCAGCACCTTCCAGGATGAGCCCATACGCTGCCTCATTTCTGAAACCTGTAACAAGTATACATTGTATCTGAATGCTCTGTGCTGAGAAGCAACAACAGGGATGAGTAAAATAATAGCTATTATATAAAGGAAGCAAGGGTGGCCACTAATGGCAATTCCTGGATTGCAGATCTGTAAGCCTTAGCTCAGTCCTGAGAAAAAACTATTAAGAAAATCATTCAAGAGAGTTATAAAACACACACATAATGCAGATGACAAGTTAGTTTCTGAATGGATAGTATATTTTTCTAAAGGACAATGAGTTCCTCAGATGTACAATTAAAGTAGGAAAGAATAATGGACCCATGAAGGAACTAGACAAGTTCTTGGACAGAGATGGCGGGAGATAAATCCTCCACCCAGAGCCCAGCCCCAGTAGCCAGGCTGTGCTCTGGTCGAATGTACAATGAATGCGGGAGAAGGAAGACAGTGCCTCAAGCCAGAGAGCTGTTGCAGAGCATGACTATTCCCTCCCTGCTCTGCCGTACTGCTGCACAGAATTCTCTCATGGATTCCCACTAAAACCTCCCTCATCACACCCCATGCAGTGGAACCACATGGAAACCTCAGCCATGGAGGCAGATGCAGAATTTGCCCTATGAAGTAAAATTCAGCCCTGTGCATAGGGCCAGCACAGGATCTATGGACCACTTAAGACCTCAAAATAGGGCTTTAACTGAGATTTAAGGAGTACATACACCTTCTTCCAGTCCTCTGCACAGGGCTGAATTTCATCCTTAGTGAACAGACAAATGAGTAAACCAGACAAAGCCCAGCAAGGTTTTCCTTGTGTCCTGTGCATGCACGCAATTGTGGAAGCTGCATTCACAGCTGTTTGTTCTTCCCTTAGGCTACAAGGAAAATACCTATTTGGCTGACTAACTTACTTCTGTGTCCATTGAGATACATTAGTAATTCTCAGTGGGTGAACAGTAGTGGCTCTGGCTAACAATAGCGGTGCTGAGGAGAAGCTGACTTACCTGCTGATGAGCTCATCCAACAAGCTACTCAGGGCTCCAACAGATGTTAGAACTTTAGCCACATTTCTTCTCCCATAACAGAAGCAAATTCACACAGTTGAAGCCTGAGAAAACAATGTGGCACCAATACAGTAAGAGTGCACAGGACATGGAGAAAGACATCCACAGACCTGCTACTGTACTACTTACCCTCACTCATACTAGCATTGTACACTAAGTGACTTTACTACAGTGATCTATTGCACAGCTGCATATTGAAGCAACAAGGAAGAGGAAAAAAATATGTTTGCTGAATAACATGCTGTCTGCTTATTTTTGGTTGATTTAACTAGGGAACTGAATCAGTTAACACATTGTATTGCAGATGTTATTTAAACTTTATGAAAATATTTTAAATCTTTAGAATTTGAGTTTTTGTGCCAATGAGCTGATTTTAAGATTCCCAGTACTTGAGTTACAGAGTATCTTTAAAAGCCTTATACAGCATTGCAGAGAGGAAAGAAGCCTAAAATCATTGATCCTCAGTCCTAGATCTGGGAGAACACAGCTAAAAAGTTGCCACTAATAAATTTTTTAACAAAATTTGTTTCAATTGGGCTCATGTTCCTGTTACATTCACTTTCCACAAATATTCTAGCAAATGAGTTTGATTAAATGGATGGTCACCGAAACAATGAATTGTAAGCAAATAATGCAAAAAATCTGTGGAGACTGAATTTTGAATGTATAATGCCATAGGTTCTAAAAACTGATTCTAAGAGTTATACTCTTCAAGGCCTGACCCAAAGCCAACTGAAGTCAATGGGAGTCTTTCTATTGACTTCAATGGGCTTAGGAACGTATCATGTGACTTACAGCATTAATTATTTTTATTATTACTATTTATTTGTATTGTGATAGTACCTAGGTGCCCCAGTCATGGATCAGGACTCTATTGTGTTAGGTATGGTGTATTTTGAATACCCATGACAAATTACTTCTGAGCAAACTACAAGCCCAGAAATTTTGCAGAATTTGGTAAATTCTGAATAATGAATAAACTCTAGAAAATTTCAAACAGAAAGACACAAAAGTCACAGAATAAATATTATTATGAATTATTCCCTCATTTATACTGAATAGGTACTTCAGGGCCAACTTGCTTTGGATGATGTTGCTTTATTTGGTTAATAAGTGTCCCTTCACATATTAAACAACCAGTAAAATAAAATATAAGTCTCTTTAGTACAATAAAAACATTTTTACACCTAATAAGAAGCTAAAATTGGTAATTTTAGTGCTTCAAATACCAAGGTGTTTTTAGTAATCATGTTTCCATAGCATATCTTTTAATAGAAGCAGTTCCATCTTCAAATTATTTTTTAAATAAAATGAAATAGATATCTAATGTGCAACAGCTGCAAAAAGAACAATTCATGTATTTCCCTAATACTGTAAGAGGTCAGTACCTTCAGGGCTTTAGTCATGATACAGAACATACTATATATCAGCTAAGCGTGATACAGAAGTTAAGCCATAAATCCAATGCAAAGGGATGCTTTAGTATTGAAGGCATTCCTAGCTGTATTGTCAAAGGTTCCAAAGCAAACCTCACCATTGTCATCTCAAAATTTTACAATTTCAAGCGCTCCTTTTAAAAATAAGGTAGGACGTTGCAGATCAACTAAACAGACACTGTCATTTTTAAACCAAAACATATTTAGGGGAAAAATTAAATGGAAACTAATTTACTACATATGTTTTATACATACAATACATTAGGGGGTTTCTACAACAACATATGGAAAGTATCTGAACTAGTAAGACAATGACCTTCATAAATCACTCTAGGCTCCAGCTCCAAATTATGTCTTGTTCCCCCACTCATGGGATATCCACTGTATCTCATACAAATTCATTGTGTGCGCTCAGTAATCCATTTCTACCTTTATGAGGAATGATGTCATAAAAACACTCCGAGGGTAAGTAAAGTGAAAATTAAACAGTTTTTACATGACTTCTAGCAGAAGGACCCCGTCCCCTGCTGCTCTATCACTTCCCTTTAGTTTATGGGGATTTCACAAACGCCCTCTTTGAAAGTTTTTTCTTCTTCTAGATTTTATTTAGGCAACGGATGGCTGTACATTGTGGTAACCAAGTGTCACGCTGTACAAAAATCTTGATTAACTAGATTAATCTAATTTCTATTAGAAATGCAGCGAGTACCAGCAAGTTTAAAGGTGTACACTTCAGAGACATAACACACACACACACACAAAGGATTAAGGCCCATCTAAAGCTAGAATGTGACCCTGTCTAAAGATACTGAAGACTTATGGGGCTGTGACCAAAGTGGATTGCAACTCATTTTAGGGAACTGCTGTGTGCGCAGAACTTACCCGCACAATTGCAATCTATACAGTTAGCCTTTTGTTTCTCAGCATTTTGTTTCTCAGATTCCCAAAAGCAGGGAGACTCTTCTCTTAAAAAACAATAAATATAATGTAACAGTGGGCATTCTGATCCCGTGTCCCCCTTCTCTAACACAGTCCTTCCCACACCTTCCTACACCCTCAAATAATGACGTTAAGTCAATATGACTTTGCCTAATGTCTTAAAGCTAATTACACTTTGAAGGTGAAAGCTCATCTTGGTGCTTTTAAAGATTCCATTATGTAAATTCTCCACATAGATGCTCTCCACTTTATTGAAATCCCCTTGAATCTGAAATGTTACCCGTTCCTTAAAAAAACTGAAGCAACAGAACCTTTTGTTTTAGGACTTATCTAATTTCCACTTATGGAAAAGACCTATATAATTAAAGAGATATGATAATCTTTCTACATTTTTTTAAAATAAAAAAATAGAGAAAGAGAATATCATTCCCTATTAAATTTTGTAGGGTTTTAAAGTAATTTCTGTAGAACACCATTCAATATTTGCAGTGCTGTATTGGTTTAGTCCCTATTAAATTCCATATGATTTTCTATACATGATTTTGACTGTTTTAATACAGTCACTAATGTTGCCTTTTACTGAAAGCACAAAGTCTTACTAAACAGCCCATCAGAAATTAGTCTCAATTCAGCAAATACTAGAATCTAGTGGCCAAACTGGAGATGCAAGCTCTGTATTTTAATTAAGATATAACAGATAGTAGCATTCATGGTACTAGTTTTTGCCACACCTGTTGGTATTTGCAAGCCTGTCCAGTTTCTCTACAGTTTAAAACTGCTTGTTTCCAGTCAATAAATGTAAACTCAAGCTAGTTTGTTTTTCCCTAGTGCTCTCTCCCTCTCTCTAAAGAACTGTATGGAACTGACCATTCCTGTACCTAGCACTAAAACTAATGCTGTCAATTAATCGCAGTTAACTCACACGATTAATTAAAAAAAAATTAATTAATTGCACTGTTAAACAATAGAATACCAATGGAAATTTATTAAATATATTTGGATGTTTTTCTACATTTTCAGATATATTGATTTCTGTTACAACACAGAATACGAAGTGTACAGTGCTCACTTTTTATTATTTTTTATTACAAATATTTGCACTGCAAAAAAAAAAAAAAATAGTATTTTCCAATAAACCTTATACAAGTACTGTACTGCAAACTCTTTATTGTGAAAGTGTAACTTACAAATGTAGATTTTTTTGTTACATAGCTGCACTCAAAAACAAAACAATGTAAAACTTCAGAGCCTACAAGTCCACTCAGTCCTACTTCTTGTTCAGCCAATCGCTAAGACAAACAAGTTTGTTTACATTTATGGGAGATACTGCTGCCTGCTTCTTCTTTACAGTGTTACCTGAAATTGAGAACAGGTGTTCGCATGGCTCTTTTGTAGCCGGTGTTGCAAGGTATTTATGTGCCAGATATACTAAACATTTGATTGCCCCTTCATGCTTTGGCCACCATTCCAGAGGACATGCTTCCATGCTGATGATGCTTGTTAAAAAAAAATGCATTAATTAAATTTGTGACTGAACTCCTTGGGGGAGAATCATAGTCTCCTGTTCTGTTTTACCCACATTCTGCCATAAATTTCATGTTATAGCGGTCTCGGATGATGACCCAACACATGTTCATTTTAAGAACACTTTCACAGCAGATTTGACAAAACACAAAGAAGGTACCAATCTGAGATTTCTAAACCCGAACCACCACCACCAAAGAAAAAAAAAATCAACCTTCTGCTGGTGGCATCTGATTCAGATGATGAAAATGAACATGCATTGATCCATTCTGCTTTGGATTGTTATCGAGCAGAACCCATCATCAGCATGGATGCATGTTCTCTGGAATGGTGATTGAAGAATGAAGGAACATATGAATCTTTAACGCATCTGGCACATAAATATCTTGCAACACTGGCAACAACAGTGCCAATGAAAACAGTGCCTGTTCTCACTTTCAGGTGACATTGTAAACAAGAAGCCAGCAGCATTATCTCCTGCAAATGTAAACAAACTTGTTTGACTGAGCAATTGGCTGAAGTAGGACTGAATGGACTAGTAGGCTGTAAAGTTTTACATGGTTTTATTTTTGAATGCAGTTATTTTTTGTACATAATTCCAGGGGTGAAAGTGACTTAAAGGACTTACCCGTATGCAGGGCCGGGGTGCTGAGCAAGGGGGGATGGCCTCGGGTGGAAGGGACAGGGCCTCAAGCAGAAGGGGCGGGGCCTTTAAATCCCCAGGCCCTTTAAATCACTGCTGGAGCCCCATGGCAGCAGTAGCTGCAGCAGCAGCATGGAGCCCTGGGGCTCTGGCAGCAATTTAAAGGGCCCGGGGCTCCTGGCCACCGCTGCTACCCCAGGGCTCTAGCAGTGGGGCTCTGCTGGCAATTTAATGGGCTAGGGGCTCCATCTGCTGCTGGAAGCCCAGGACCCTTTTAAATTGCTGGCCTGGGGAAGCTGCCCCATCCTGGTACGGTCAGCTGTGTACCAGCTCTTGTCGGTACACCGTACCGGACTGGCTTACTTTCACCTCTGCATAATTCTACATTTGTAAGTTCAACTTTCATGCTAAAGAGATTATACTACAGTACTTGCATTAGGTGAATTTCTTTTGTTTTTTATAGTGCAAATATTTGTAATAAAAATAATATCAAGTGAGCACTGTACATTTTGTTTTCTGTGTTGTAATTGAAATCAATATATTCGAAAATGTAGAAAACATCCAAAAATATTTAAATAAATGGTATTCTATTATTGTTTAACAGCGTGATTAATTGCACAATTAATCCCAATTAATTTTTTTAATTGCTTGACAGCCCTAACTAAAACCATGACAGATATGCCTTTAAGAGAATAGAGGTAGTAAAATAATGCAGAAAAAGTAATGGAGAACTATAGAAAATTTAACAAGGCAAACTACTAAATTATTTTTTCTATCCCAATTGCACCCACAAAGACATTGTCCAAACATATATGAAGACACTGCATGCATCTCAAAGACCTTCAAAGAAAGTCTGTTTTAACCTTATTGGAGGACTTACCTATCAGTTATTGAAAGACACAATCCAAAGTCAATGGGAGTCTTTTTGTTGACTTCAATGGGCTTTGGATCAAGCCTAAACTGCATCTACTCAGAAAAGTAATGATGTAGAAGTGGCACCTATGTATTCAACAGATCTGTTCCATATGTGTGTTCACTACCTACTGTAGAGGCAAATATAAATTTTCACTACTCTGCTCCTGTTAGCTCTGCAGATCCAACACAGCTAAGAGAGTGAACTGAATTATCTTTTGTTTCATGGATCATCAATGGAATTGATAGACAGTTGCCAATTACAATGTTCAATTTTGTACTCATGTACAACACTCTTGAAAGCAATGGTGCTGCAGATATAGTCAAGGGCTGAATTTTAAGGCAATGGTGATGAACATATGTAATTGAGGACAGTATCTGGCCTGCAGGAACTATATTAGTGATAGAGGTGAAAGAACATAATTTCATCAGACGGATGATTTTGCAGGGCTCACAGTTCAAAAACTCTTCTTTTTACTAGTAAATTAAGCAAATTTGCTCTGGAATCCCCACAATACTTTTTTTAAAATCACCCTTTCAGAGCAGAATTACACTTGAAGCAGTGGAACTCATTTAACCATCAATACAGCTTGATTTATGCACTCTCCCTAGACATAGAATAGATGTACTCTTGTGTAGGTTGCTTGCAATGACTATTCAAAATAATAATTTAACTTTACAATTTGCTAACACTGGCTGCTTAAACATTCAAATATTGCAAGGTTCAAAGTCTTCTTTAGACCTAGGCTCCAATGTCACTAAATGGATCATATAAGTGATTAGAATATGACCCCATGAGCTGCAGGTAAAGATGGTGGCAGGTAGTGTGAAAACTCCCAACAAAAGTCCTCCCAAAACTCACTATCATGTCACAAAATGGCCTTTGGAGGATTTTTGTTTGATAGATAGGGCAATTTAAGTCACTAAGTAATTCAAGTTTTTGTGAGATGTTATTTTCTCATCTTTCAGTGGTCCAGTTTTAATTTCTGGTCTTAATTTAGGGTAGTTAAAAAAAATTAATAACTTATCCTAAATAATTATGGAGAATCAACCCCTTAGGGTTAGGGATAATTATTGTTTCTGCTTTAGGACCAAACTTTCTCATAAACTAACATATGTAACAACCAAATAACATTCCAGCCATGTTTGAAAAACTGCATACAAATGCTAAACAAAATGCACCTACAAAGCAATCTAAAAGAGTCTGTGTAATACTTAGGTTTAACTCAATGTAATATTATGGAATTACATGTAATTTATGGAGCATATGTAATGTACAATTTAAAAACCAAAGGAATTACCAACAAAAAAATTATGTAGGCAATGCTGAAGAGCACATCAAACAAACACTAGTAAAACGAACTGTTAGGGAACATGCATTAAATCAAACAGAGCTGTAACGGAGTGCTCTACTCACTGCTAAGATGGCGCCTCCTCCTGGGGATTAGCTTTGTGAGGTCAGTTCTCCTTCACACAGTTTCTCCATCCTTTCCCTCCCGGTCTGCAGCTTCTCTTGCTCCATGAGCTGCCTCTTTATGACTCAGCCTTCCAGCCAGGTCACTATACTCATTTCCCCCTTCCAGGGTATCAAAGTCTTTCTTCAGCAATCTTAGGCAGTCTTCTCAGTCACTGTCCCATGATGCCATGTCCTCAGTGGCTGGCAAGGGAACACAGGCCCATCCTGTACTCCAGGTTCTGGCTCAGGGACCCCCTAGCCAGCAGTCAGTCTGTTCCCTTCTAGACCTTACTGCAGTGGTCCCCAAACTTTTGAGGGTCATGCCCCTCCTTGCCCCTCTCCATGCCCCCCACCTGAGCCAGGGTTGGAAGCAGGGCCACGGCTCAGGGGGAGTGGAGGACACCAACAGGGTAAGAGGCCCGAGATTGGGACCACAGCTTGGGATGGGTCTGGCGCCGGTCGCAGGACCGGGAGCACGGCCAGGAGCCAAGGCTGGGGGCAGAGCAGCAATAGGGCTGTGGTGGGGGCCAGCAGCCAGGCCCACAGCCAGGTACAGCTCCACTCCCGGCCCTGTCCCCAGCCTTGGCCCCTGACCGGGAATGGAGCTGCAGCCAGCAGCTGAGGCTGGGAGCAGAGACGTGGTCAGGAGCAGAGCTGCACCAAGGCTGGGGAAGGGGCAGGCATTGGGCTCGGGATATGGCTGAGGGTGGGACTGGAGCAGAGTAGAGCTGGAGGCAGAGAGGAGCTAGGTGGTGTTCCCTCCCCACCCACCATGAGGGCTGGCCCAGACTCCCAAATGTTCCTCTGTGCCCCTTAAGGAGGCACACCCCACAATTTGGGGACCTCTGCCTTACTACCTTTCCCTGAGCCCTTTCTTACCATCTGGCACTCCCCTCTGGGTTTGCCAGCCTCCTAACTCCCTCCTGGCAACTTTCATAGCCACCCCCTCTGCTGCCAATTTCCTGCCTTTACAAATCCAGACCAGCTTGTTCCTACTCAGTGGGATCCCTCAGTCAGCAGATTACCTAGCCACCTGATTTCCGTCAGCTGTGGCCTATCAGGTTAATTAGCCCCCTTCTCACTCTACTTTATTTCCTGCCAGGTAAGAGTGGGGTGAACACCCCTCACAAGTGCCCCCTTTTGCTGACCACACTCATGATAAATAGAACCTAGTCCTAATGACGTTATTCACCATGAGCTAGGATTGCAGAATCAGGTTTTAGGCAATATCCATGAGTTTTTCTGAGCTAATGAGAATAAATTTTAAGTGGCAGGTTTTCGGTTGTTACAGCAAATACACACAAATATTACGATGACACAAAGATTGGGTATTTCTACATGCAAATAACCAGTTAACCTTACGATGATACTTTGTGCATACAAATACTTGACTATGTAGGCACATTTATGGTCTTTCCATTCACATCTTTGAAATACAGGTCTCAGGTCACTCTCTGTAAATAATGGTCAAATTCAGTCATATAGCGTAGAGAACAGGAACAGCCCCCATTGGTTTCAGTAAGATTGTACCAGTTTATGCCTTATTTGAGAGACAAAACCTAACCCAGCAGAACTGACCTTTCCTATATATATTATCACTCAGTTAAATTAATTGATTGGTAGTTGGACTATATTAGTTGGGTTTACATTTCCAAAGGGAATACTGACTTTTAAAATACATTTAAGGAAATGGAACTAAAACCCTCAGAATCCTATCTGAGATTCATCATGGATTATATCAAGCAGTTCTGGCTTTCTGGGGTCTGTTTCCCTTCAGTGAGATGAGTCATATGAACATTCCAAGGATATCATAATTTTTGCAATGTCTCATTTGTATCCTTTGTGTTCTGCACATATGCCAGAATGACTATATCGGGACTTTCTCCCACCAACTTCTATATTGCAGCCACCAGTTTTAATGAACTAGATCGTTCCTTCTGATGAATTACAGAACAGAAAATTATTAAATTTCACATCCCTGAAACACACATTATTATGAAGTCATGATAATGATTCCATAATCAGAGCGGTGAAATGGTGCCCGATATATGGTGATTCTGAATCCCTGTAATGGAGAAAAGAGGTTCCCTTCCACAGAAAATGCCTCATGTCTAGACCATGCCCAGAGGACAATGTTTAGTGTGAAGTAATCAGACAAGCCACTTTTGAAGTTGAATGAGACTTTGAAAAATGTGGTGGTATTTTACTGTTTGAAAATTTCTCATTGTCACTTAACTCAAAAAGTGTCTTGAGGTAAAAGCAAACTTGCTACATGCACTAACTCAGTGAGCACCAACCAAGATGGGATGTGAGCATTTGTGGTTTTTACAGGTGATTGTCACAGGTGTTATAGTTTCCCTGACAGGTCTGGTGAATGCTATGGGCTTTGCCCCACCTAATCAAAACTTTCATTTTTTAAAATAAAACTTAATTTAGTCTCCAAAGCCATATTTAGGCACCTAAATAGAAGTAGTCTGATTTGTAGAGTTGATCACCAACCCCAGCTCCACCTGAAGTCACTGAGAGCATTTGGATGCTCAGTGCCTTTGGAAAAATCAGGCAACTTCTATTTGGGTACCTACATATGGGTTTAGTGCCTAATTTTGGGCCCCTGGATTTGTTAACTGTCTATTTTCTAGCCCTTTCTGTGATAAACATAATCCATTCCTCAGTTTGTAAGTCTGTCACGGTGATTTTTTCTAGAACCACAAATTATTTACGATATATGGAATTTCTTTACTCTTTGAAGTATAAATCATCATCATCATCATCACTCCCATAACCACATTGGTCATTGGGGTACCATCATTGATGAGCAATCAACCAATTGTCTCCACTCCTGATGATTGTGTTTCAGTGCTTGAGTCTCGGTGAAGTCCATTCTTGTCCGCTCTTTTATGTTGTCAATCCATCTCTCCTTCTGTCTACCTCTTCTTCTCTTCCCCTGTACTGTCCCATGGAGGATGATCTTGGATAGGCCAGATGATCTTTTTACATGGCCGTACCACTTCAGCTTGCGCTTCTTCACGGTCGTCAGGAGTCTTCATATGACCCAGTGCATTGGGTGATAATGTTGCGGACCTCTTCATTAGTGATGTGATCCAAGTAGGAGATGCCCAGGATTTTACAGAAGCATATCATCTTTACTACCTGTATTTTCCATTCAAGTTCTGCCATAATGGTCCATGTCTCACAAACATACAGAAAAATGGAGATGACCAATGTGTGCAGCAGTTTCAGTTTGGATTCTAGGGATATGTTCTTATTCCTCCAAATTGGCTTTAGCTTTACCACTGCTGCTGCTGTTTGCGCAGTTCTTGCCTGAATTTCTGCCTTGGATCCTTTATCAGTGATGATTGTCCCCGAATACTTGAACTGTTTCACTATCTCCAGCTCTTGCCTAAGTAGCTAGTCTGAAATGCAAGTAGGCTGGAGAGGTGAAATGCATCTCCCAACCTGAGGTCCAGACATAGGGCTGCAGCATTGTCTAAGTCCTCCACAAATGCCCCCATCCTCAACAAGCTCAAATGGTGGCTACAGCACTCTCCAGGCTATTTGAATAGTGTGTGTGGAGAGAGAGTTACTCAATCCATGTAAACACAGTCCTGTGGCCTCTTCCTATGATTAGCATCAGCCATTAGCACCATCAACCTCCACACTGATCAGTGAATGTTTTCCAAGAGCACAGGCATGTGGGTGGGGTGCTATTGCCCACAGAGTCCTGCTTCCATGCCACCTCAATACAAAGTGACATGCAGGGCTCGGACAGACCCTCTGTACCATGGATCAATTTCACCCCAGGACTTTTCAGTAAAGAAAAATACTTGGTTTTCTCAATCTCCAAATGTAAGAGTATAGAAATGAACAATTACAGGAAGGGAATTTAAATACTGTTGCAGTCCAATCAATCTCTCCAATAAACGTCAAAGTAAGATATCACATTGCGTATTCCAAAAATAATATCAACTCCACTCTGTATCCCTGCCCAGCCTCAAGCCATTGACCAGAAACACTCACAAGCCACCGCTCACCAACAGCATCTGGCAATTTTTAAAGTTGTAAAACAAAACAAAACAAAACAAAAACGTGGGGGAGCAGAGGTTGGGGTTGATCAATTTATTTGACACTTAAAAAATAAATCCCAAATGGCCGGAGATAAGCCACAGAATTACTGAAGCCAAAAGAATATTTCTGTCCAAACTTAGGAGCAAAGGACGAAAGTCAGATATATAATGGATTCCTGGTTGGAATCTCAATTAGAGAGAGGTTGTCATATCTCCATAATACAGTGCCTTTGGGAGTGCAGAATCAAAAGGGGCCTCTTCAGTGATTGTTTCTGAGGCTCTGGGGTTCTGAGCCACATGTAGTCTTTTTTTTTTTTAAGCCATTTTAAGCCCTGGGCTCTGCCAGAAAGTCATAAGCCTCATTAGTTAGGCATGAAATGTGAGCCTTGCAGCAGTTACAAACACCACAGGTTGTGCCAGCAAAGCTTATAATTTCTGTGAGGCCTCCAGTATTGTTCTGCTCATGATGGTTATCAATTTGTCTGAGAACTATGTATGGTGCTTCACAGAAATTCTAAATTCTGACAGGATAGCTTGCAGAGCTTGTAAGTCTCATGAGAATTACCGATAAAATACAGATCTCATTACTGCTAGAAGCACAAGCCATTCAGTCATTTTTGTCACTTGAATAAAGCTCAGGTAATTTTCAAATAAAGTGTTTAGTTAAGGCTGAGAATATATTGTCCCTTAAAACACAGTAAATGACAGTTTAAAAAAACAAAACTAAACTAAACTTAAATTCCTGAAATACAGGAAACTTGCACTTACGGTTCCAAACCAACTTTAACTCTGCCCCTGTGTCCCAGGCCCGATTAGTCCATGTTTCTTTGCTATATGGGCAACAGACCACCATTATTCCCATTAGTATCCACTGTACACGCTGACAGGCAACCCTCCCACTCACTACATTCAGATTATGTGCAGGTTTTATTGTTGCACCTGTGAGGATTGAGGATATGGGGACAGAGTTAAGGTTAGCGTTGGAACTTTAACTATGAGTTTCCTAAAATGCTAGCCTCAAGTGGGGATTTAGAGGGCTCAGGAGTATAGGAGAGGAAAGGGGGAGAGTAAAACTTTTCTCAAACTCCTTGTATCTGTTGATCTAACAAGAGACTTCAGGGGCCCATAACAAAATATACAAAACTGAGTAAAACTGAAACCAAAATAGACAAATTATCATCGTAGCTTTTTCATCTCTCTCACTGTTGAATACTGCCCTTTGGTAACACTTGCTTGGGTACTATCCAGCTCAAAATAAAATCTCTCATTAACCAGAGATCCTTTGAAAGACCCTTCTCTTCTGAGATCCCCTGCCCAATTTTGAAGATCCAATAGGTCCAGCTCAGCATCAGCACTTTTTTTATGTTATCCAAACTCGACCAAAACTGAATGATTTTGAGATTCGCCAGTGGACGTTATCTATATCATACAGTTTATAGTTATGGATATAAATGCAATAATGCAAAATACAATACAGAGAATTCAGGTGTGCTCACTTTTTACTATGTGTTTGGACAGCTTTGACAAATTGCCTGAACTTTGAATTACATCAAAATGCCGGTGGCGGAAAGAAGTTTCACCTTTCTTTCTTTCATGGTCAGAAGCTCCCCTTATGGGTGTTTTGTCTATCAAGACTGCAAAGATGAAAACATCACCTTCTCACTCATCATACTCCCAACAGCTGAACAATGACTCATGTCACACTGTAACCAGCAGTTTTATAGAAACAAGGTGACCCCTTGGCCTAGGAGTAACACACCATTTACCTCAGGTTTCTCAGCTATAAAAATTAAATGCCAGAGAACAACAGCAGTCTTTCTTCTCTATTACTTTCCTGCAGTGTGAACAGTATTCTGGCTAACATATGGGTCTAGATATTATACAGCTTAGGTGTGGAATGTTGCACATATAAACACGAGGTAAAAAGTAATGAGTAGACAGGAATTACTGGGCTTTCTCCTGCCTAGTAGCTAGAATAAGGCATAAGAGGGGAATGTGTAGCTAAGATCCTCATCAGCATGATGACATGCCATTCTTCACCAACTATCCACTACATTTTTACCCTGTGCTCTTGAGAAGAATGCAGCAGGAAGGCAAAAGGGTTGGAGATGACTGCTCACTGTGAAAAACTATGATTAGCATTTAACCTTACTCATGCACAAAAATAGCATCTCTTCACAAATCTATTTGCTGCCATCTTGCTGCATGATAAACAAATGTTTTAAGGATCAACAACACAGCACACTGCTAAAAGCATACAGCTAGATCATGCCTTTAAGGCACAGAACACTCCCTCCATGAGTGCCCTCATCCACATAGGCAGTATGGTGTGCATACTTTCGGATAGTGTGGCGTACATCCTTTAGGTGGTGCAGCCTGCACTTATGGTACACCAATTTTGCAATGCAGGGCAGGACATTAGCTCTACTTCCTCCCCACAATTGGAGCAATCCCTGTGCTTGCTTGAGGGCAGAGACTGCAACTGTGACTGGCCTATACGTGGTTCACACAAGTGAGTATTGAGGAAAAATTCCTTGCAATCTTTCCCTCGTTGAACATCCATGTAAGGACCAGCCACAATCTGAAGACTCTCAGTTAAAAATATAGCTGCTTATAGCTATTTTTATTAATATTACTGGGGGCATGGATCAGCATTCACATTGCGCTCCCCATCAGTACCCGGCCCAGGCCGGGGAAGCTAGTGGTCCAACCAGTGGACCAAATTCGGCGATGAATCCTGGTCACATGCCCTCTGAGGCATGTTGCGCATATGCTCAGATGAATGTTGTGTTATATATAGAAAACAATCACCTGACAATATGAACCTATATTTCTTAAAAATCATTTGAGACACAGACTTACATATGGACAGGTTTCAGAGTAACAGCCGTGTTAGTCTGTATTCGCAAAAAGAAAAGGAGGACTTGTGGCACCTTAGAGACTAACCAATTTATTAGAGCATAAGCTTTCGTGAGCTACAGCTCACTTCCTCAGATGCATATCGTGGAAACTGCAGCAGGCTTTATATATACACAGAGAGTATGAAACAATACCTATTCCCACCCCACTGTCCTGCTGGTAATAGCTTATCTAAAGTGATTTCCAGCACAAATCCAGGTTTTCTCACCCTCCACCCCCCCACACAAATTCACTCTCCTGCTGGTGATAGCCCATCCAAAGTGACAACTCTTTACACAATGTGCATGACAATCAAGCTGGGCTATTTCCTGCACAAATCCAGGTTCTCACATCCCCCCCACCCCCATACACACACAAACTCACTCTCCTGCTGGTAATAGCTCATCCAAACTGACCACTCTTCAAGTTAAAATCCAAGTTAAACCAGAACATCTGGGGGGGGGGTAGGAAAAAACAAGAGGAAACAGGCTACCTTGCATAATGACTTAGCCACTCCAAGTCTCTATTTAAGCCTAAATTAATAGTATCCAATTTGCAAATGAATTCCAATTCAGCAGTTTCTCGCTGGAGTCTGGATTTGAAGACTTACATATCTTCCTCCAATTTTCCTCCTCAGGCTACTGTATAATTTAAGGTCTTACCAGTGTTGGATTTATCATTCTTTGCCGTTCAAACCATTTGATAAAATTGACCATTGTTCCAGAGACAGTCTTCACAATACAAAAAATACACAAATGAAAATTGGCCTTTAAAAAAGCCTTTATAAAAACCAACTAAAAGTGTTTTTTAATAATTTAAAGTGTTCATGGATCAGAAGTTGACATATTTTATGTGTTGGCTTATTGGATCAGACATGAAGGCTTTTGTTAAAGAAGTAGAAACAGATTGTGTGAAAGAATGTCGTAACTGCAGATGCAGAGATGAACATTTCACTCTCACCTAAGTATGTAGCACTAAGCAGTTTGACTCTGAGGTGTGACATGTACTGTAAAACTGGACCTGATGCAGCTGAGACTCTGGTTCAGAACCTGAGAAACTTAGGAAATGTTCATTGAACCATTAAAAAAATAGACAACTAGCAAACTAAACCACCAGTGAACGGAATGCAACAACTTTTGTTATCCCAGACTAGCTTTATGCAAATCTGATGAAAACTCCTGTTTGAGACCATTTATGAATAAGTTTCATGTTAGCCTTGACCTAAACCTTCTGCAACATAAAATGTGCATTTTCCTTTATGTGATGTGTGTATTGTTGTGCAAAGATTCCTACTAAGTGCTTTTGAGATAGGCGATCTCCAGAAACTTTGCTCCGTAAAAGCAAAATTCAATGATTACCCAGCTTGGTGTAGGTTCCTCAAATGAAGAATAAAAAGTAAACTTACCCCGCTTTTCCCTCCCCAGACAAAAAATGAAGTGAAAGCATTACATTAGCATCTCCTTGTAATGCCTGGTGCATGGGTGGCCTTGCCTAATAGGGCAGGAGGCTAAATTAACGGTTGGAACAGTGGTAGCCAGGCCTACAGGTCAAGTCAGGAGCCAAGTAATCAAGTCTAGGGAGTGAGCCAGAGCTAAGAGCCAGGATCCAATGGTTAGAACTGAGGTCAGAAGATGAATACTAAGTCCAAGAAGCAAGTTAGAGCTAGGAGCCAGGAGTCAGCACCAGAATATCAGCCAGAACAGGGGCAGGAGCCAAGAGCAGGGACCCAGAACTCAAATCAGGGACAAGGAGCAGAAGCAGGGATCCAGAGCAAGGACTAGAAGCAAGAAGGGAGCTGAGAACAGGCCTGGAAGCAGGACCAGAAACACTACTGAGGCATGGAACACTATTGAGCAGTCAAGGACCCACGCCTGCTGCAGGGTCTAAGACTGTGCCCACTGGATTCTTCAGCCAATCAGAAGGCCAGCTTCATTACCTGAGTCAGCTGAGGGCAATGAGCAAGGTCTGGGTTCAGCTGTGGGTCCCTGACACTCCCTGAACATGGTGGTGGGTAAGAAACCCTAGGAGATCTCTCTAAACTTTCATTCTCAAAACTGGTGCATCAATAGCACTGTTGTGGCTGTCATAAATTATGTTGCCTTGAACAGGCTTTAATAAAAATATATCTCCTCCCGAGTTTATTGTGGTTAGTGTGAAGAAAAGCATCATTGTGCTACAAGATTAAGTATGTTTTAATGAAGAAAATCAAAGCTCAATAAAGTAGTGAAGACGCATTCCTTTCACATATTTGCCAGACAAACTTTTGTTACAAGGATGAAACATTGACATTCCAGTCTGGAACTGTTTTTTCCAGCAGCTCAAGAACACTGGAAAAATACTTATTTTTCATGTGTGCGTTCCCTGACTTATTTTGCTGTAGCACTGAGGATGAATCACTCCTATATATTAACTTTCATTGACTATAGGATCCAGAGCATGTTAAGTCATAAGTGTGATTTCATGGTACCAACAAACTACAAAAATGAAAACAGGAGATTAAGAAAAATGAAGAATTCAGATGAATCGTTGTCCCTAATCCTGCTTGCTTTACTCACCTTCAGTTGTGGGAGTAAGGTGGCCAGGATTTGGTTTCTAAAGTATTGTGAACTCTTCCACATATTCTCTGCTGAACCACCTTCTATGCTCACCAAAATAAAAAAACATCAGGTTGCAGGTCCTGTGTCTGCTAGCTGAAATAGCCAGTAATCCAGTTTTAGAGTGCAGATCAAATTCACCCACCACTGTTTCACGGAAAGTGAATCCACCTCCTCTGGCACTAACTAATAATATTCTGCATCTGCAGTACAACAGGCTTCATGATAAAGCCAGTGCTATTATTATCACTCTTGTCTTTCCCATCTTTGGCAGTTTCACATTCTTGGATATTATCCACAGTTGGGCTGGATTTAGGTGGGTATCACCTGTTGCAAGCCCTTTGGTTCTTAATGGTAGTCTTGTCCTCGCCTTCATATTTCTGCACAACTCTGACCTGCCTACAGCTCTCATTTCCATCTACTTCCCACTTCAGCCTCCTACTACTTACGCTCCACCCTGGCCTCCTTTATGATCCCTTCACAGTTTTCCCCCATGCTCATCTTGCACCTAATTTTGTGCTTATTCTTGCATTTCCATTTCTCCTTTTGTGTAACACATGAAGACACTCTCTTCATTCAAATCACTCCATAAAACAAGTGTCTGCAAAGCCTATCAATAAAAGTCCTAGAGCTGCATGGGAAAAGGTTTCCCCATCCTGTGAAAAATCTTGAGATTTTAAAAATTATCTGGTTCCTCATTGGGGCAAAACCAAGACCTTCTGAAATTCACAAGAAGCAAACCAGACTAAGCTGTACTTTGGAATAACCAATAGTTAAGACGCTCACCTAGGATATAGGAGACTCAAGTTCAAGTCCTTCTGCTACCTGATTCAGAATTTGGCCCACAGCATCTAGAGGTATGTCAAACTTGCCCCTGGAAACAGAACAAGAATGATCTTTTGGCATTTGAGTCTTTTTTGGATATTAGCTACTCTAAGTACTTAATTTAATATATTTTAAAAAGTGATTTAAAAAAAAGCTAACAGTCAAGAAAGCGACAAATTACTTGACTGTTGTATTGAGAATAATTAAACCACTGTGTGCAGAGCAGTAACAGCAATGTCAGTACTTGTTACTGAACTACCTCATTCTTAGTACAAAACAAGCCATAGTCGTTTAATAGAAATGCCTCAAGCAGACAGCTTCCAAACACACAAATGCCAGAAGAAGAAGGGTCTCTTTCACTATCTGGGATCTAGTTCCTTTGCTGGGAGAATGACTGGCTCCTGCCTGTATGCCTGCCAATATCGGTGCTGATTTCCTTTTGGGCCAAGGAGACAAAAGTCATAGGCACCAACCTGGTAAGGTTTCAACTCTGTTGCTCTGAGATTTTCACCTTCAGGTGTTATGCTATACAAAGCATATAGGGAAGAAGGCAGCATGCTGCATTTATTGAGAATACAACAGTTAGCATACGCTTTTCAATCTCTCTCTCACACACACACACCATGCACACAGTCCTGCCAGCTGATGTTTATAGTTACCAGTCCAGAGTCTGGATCAATCTAGTGGCCAGCCAGATTGGTCGCAGACGGGAGCAGGGCTCTGTCGGTTGCTATCTGATGCTCCTGGAGTGTGGCAAGACGAACCCAAAGTCCCATAGCCAAGCACCCTGTTCTTATAGTCTTTTTTCTCTGTTGAAGTCTATGGATTTTGCTGTGTCAGTTTGTGACCGGTTACTTCTTAATTGGTGTATCTTTTGATGTAAACATTCCAATACACCTCCAAGAGGATAATCCTGTCCTGGCTCCAATTTAATCAACTGTCCTGTCTTCACCTCAGGGTCCTCAATTTGCCCTTCCTTCATTATGGATGTGCGTTGATGATTTTCTGGTGTCATTAAGTCTCTTTACTCCTTTTTCCTTGACCATCTGGCTATAACAATGGCCTTCACACCTTATCTTTTCCTGGTGCATACATTCCTCATTCACACAAACAGTGTTTTTACAGAGACCTTTGAGAATACAAACAGTGTCAGTTTATTTTGAATCTCCTTAACATAGACACAATACAAGATCCTGTCTTTTACTTACTAAACCTTAAAACAAAGAAATGTATATTTAACTAGAGTGCCTAATTTGTAATACATATAGGAAACCATAGTAGACATTAAGAAAAGGAGTACTTGTGGCACCTTAGAGACTAACAAATTTATTTGAGCATAAGCTTTCGTGAGCTACAGCTCACTTCATCAGATGCATCCAATGAAGTGAGCTGTAGCTCACGAAAGCTTATACTCAAATAAATGTGTTAGTCTCTAGGGTGCCACAAGTACTCCTTTTCTTTTTGTGAATACAGACTAACACGGCTGCTACTCTGAAACCTGTCATAGTAGACATTATAACTTATCCTAGAACAAAAGCGTGATCATAATCAGTCATAAGGATTGTTCTGGTCTGTCCCTGCCTTAACATCAGTACAGACACTGGCAGTCTGTCAGAAGCATTCCTACCAATGTCCCAGAGGGTCATTCCTTTCTGCTATTCAAAAAGGGTGGCTGGTAAAATGAAGTCAAGACATACATTAGTACCTCTATTCTTATAGTACAATTATAAAATCCTGCTCCTACACAGGGCCTTCCAAGCCAAATGCACATTGAATTCATAGGAGCTAGAAGAGTATTTGTGTTTCCATCAGTATAATGTCCACCAAGTACATGAAGCTCATGGAAGCATCTTTGAGAATATCCCACAGCACAGCCAATTGCATACAATGCTACCATCTTGCTTGTCTGTCAGGAGCAAGCAAATTGACTATATTGCATGTGCTTGTTGGAGAAACTGGGCTGATTCCTCTTATTTCCTGTAATGATAATGCTCACAGGGAGAGAGACTACAACAAGAAAAAATAAGAACAGTTAACTGGACAATGCCAACTGAGAACGGAGGTGGTTCTATGAAGTGGGCAGCCTAGGATCTTAAAGCCCTGATGCAGAAATTATGCAAATAGTGCTAGCTGCTAAAGAAGCACTGAAGCCTTTTTATACATATGTACGTTAAAATGAACAGCAAAGGATCACTGGGAGAGGAGAATGGGCTGTAGATCTGGTGACAGATTACTTGAATTCAACTAAGTGACACAGCAATAGTTGAGATAGCTAACACAGTGACCCAGGGTGGCTCAGCCACAAACCCTGGCTAGAAGTGTGCCAGACGCACTAGAGATTTCCTAGGTTCCACTGGAACCAACAGCCTTGGTGAGTTCTACCTTGGCCTCATGTAAGTGCAAGGTCCAAAAGGTGGATATGTGACTCTTTGGAAAACCCAGTAGGTCTTCATTGGTTTCCCATATGCAACCTCTATTTTTCTTAGGTTTAATTTCCATCACATTATTTCTAGTTATAACCCCCTGGTCCCACTCTAAATAATTCCTCCCTGTCCTTGGTGTTTACACTCTTCACATGCTTGTAAAAAGTTATTATACATTACATAGTCACTTCTTAGCCATGCTACACAGATATAGATCTTTCAGCCTTTCCTCTGAAATCAAGAGTAGAAACACCCTTCACCAGACCATTTTTGTTTCTCTTCTCTGAGCTCTCTCTATATATTTATGTAATTCTTGCCTTGAGGTGCTTCCAATTGAACATAATAGTCCAGATGCAGTCTTGTCAAAATCATATACAGAGAGACATGGGCTTGATCTTATAGTCCCTATGGCCCGAACTTCTCTCCATACGCAATCCAAAATTAGTCTTTTTTAGCTGCCATATCACATTACAAACTGATGTCTAATTTGCTGCCCTCTAACACCCCTATGTACTGTTTTTCAGGTTTCTCCCTCCCTATGAATATTTATGTTTCAGTTTATTTTTCCCAATGTTTACAAACCTACATTTTTGCAAGGTGAATCTGTTATTTCTGGCCTATACTTTTCACCTCTGTAGGTCCCTATCTTTCCCTGTACCTACTGGTATTCCCATCTCTTCCTAATTTAGTCTCATTTGCAAATTCTATTAATGTGATTAATTATTTACTCCTATCATCTAGGTCATTAATAATGCTATTGAAGCCACAACAAACTTAACAATATTGATACCAGCGGCATCCCTTTCAATTTCTCCCCCAACTCAGTATACTGCCATTTAACATTCCTTATCCTTTCTTTATAGTCAATGAGCCACTTTGTAGAGCACATGAAAGTGTTCCAATCGAAGCCAATATTGAATTAATTTAGTGAGAGAGATTTTCTGAGACCCCGTATGAAATGTTGTACTAAAATCCAGATATATTACATCTGCAGAATTACATTCCCTTCATCCAATAAGCTTGTAAATCTGCTCCACCCCCTCCCCCAAGCAATCAAGTTTGTCTGGCATGATTTGTATTTCATAAACCCATGCCAGTTTCAGCTCTTGGTTCAGTGATCTTCTAGATGTTCACAAATATGCCAAATTCAATCTTGGGTAAATGAATGCAACTTCCACTGATTTCAATGGGACTTAAATCAGGGGTCACTTTTGTTTCTTTTCTCTAAATATTTGTTCCATTATTTTACTACAGAATTAAATTGCAGACTTGCCAAACAATAAATGTCAAGATCACATTTATATTTCCCAGTAGTGACCACACAGGCAAGTCACTCCCTTATTCGGAGATGTCCAGATCAGAAGTATGTATGACATCATGTTTTCATGGCAGATATAACAGATAACTTGAGATGATTCTACATGATTAAAACAGAAAATAGTTTCACAAGAGACTTGGAACTCCTGATTTTGCTTGCTAGATCAAGCTGGGTGAGCAGCAAGCCCTAGCACTGACCTCTTCTAGGATCTCAGCTAGTACAGATTTTGGCTGCCTGAATAAAAGAGTTGTAGTTATTTAGCATCCACTCTGCTTTTTATTTTCAATAGAGGTTTTTTGACTGGAAGACATTTAAGGAGTTTTTCAAGTCCATGTAGTGTAGTTCATTTTCAGACTCTTCCCCATCTTTCACACACAGTTATACTTTTTATTACTGTATTAACCTCTTCTTCATGGATTTTATATTGCATCTGGTGTGCTGCCCCCATCCTATTAACATTCCATCGCAAGCAATTTCTCACCAATCAGAACCCCTTCAAGCCACTCTCAACTTACTGACAGAGTATTGCAGTGCAGAGGAAAAAGAAAATGGGGAGAATGGGGATAAAACGGAGGGGGAGTATGGAAAAATGAGGAATGGATTTCAGGGTTGTGTGGGGCAGAGGGAAAAGAGGGAGAGATCTGTAATGAGGAAGAAGAGAGATAGTAAAGAGGGAGAGATTGTTGTGGATGAAATTGCACCCTCTCCCTTTCTGTTCTTTCCCCAATTAAAATGCTGTACATATCATTAAAATCCACTCACCATTTGTCCCCTTTCATAGACATTCTCTCTCCTTTCTTCTCCTTCACTTTATCATAGGAAGGATGGTAAATTTGAAAGAACAAAGGAGAACAGAAAAGAGCACCCAAACCCACATCCAGGGGGTGGTGAAAGAGCTGGGGGATGAACTCCTTTGTACCATCAGGACATTTCACACCACACCTTCCCTCAAGCCAATGAGAGAGGAGCTGGTATATATTTCCTGTGATGCTCCTTTGTCTATACACACCAAGGGAAAAAGAGGTGGAAGCCCCCATATAATCATCAAATGTTTTGATACCAGCACTGCTTGCTGCACCAGTAATCCATCCTTTCCTACCTACCTAATTTCTGGTAAGGTATTAGTAATATACTCCCTCCTTGGTATATGAGCACAAGCAATGTAAGATTTCATCAGAAAGCTTTCGCACAGGAGTCAGAAATGCTTGACTATGTGCCAGAGGGATGAAAAAAAGCTGATCCTGAGGCAGTCTGACGCTTCTGATCCATTGCCTTAATAATAAATAATAATAATAATAATAATAAGATAGCAAATGATGTTGTAGACAGAACTGGGTGCTGTTACTCCAGTGAGGTGACTCCTAAATTCCACTTGCTGGAAGATTAACCACTGCTCATATCAGGGATTACAGCTGCCTGATTGCTATGAAGAAAGTAGCAAAGGATCATCTTGGCCATGCCAGGAGCCACACAGAGACTTCCCAATCTATCTAAGATGAATACTTTTGATAATGTGATCTCTAGTGTGTGAGAAAACATGCCACTTCTTGTAGTATATCCATTGGATGGGGTGAAGGGTACATAGCTAATCACCATGTGGATCTGTGTTCTGTGATAGGCCATGTTAGCACTGTTTTGGAACTTGTGCTATATTGCACCTTCTGTTACATATGTCTTTATATCTTCTGGATGTACATTGTATTTGAGGTAAAGGTCTATCTGCTAATCTATTTTGGTACCATTTTGCAAGAGGCCTCTGATAAGTTTATAATAGTCTGATTACCTGTAAGTATTATTTGCCTATTATCTTATGTTCCCCTTTTGCTATTAATGTTAAGTTAAGACCTTCTGAACCCATGAATCAATGTTGTGGAGACTTAAATATATCACAACTAGTACATATAGACTGCATTTACACTGTGATAAAATATCGTCCCTCTTCTATTCCTTGGATTGTGCCTTTGTTAGGGCTTGGGATGTTGGTGTTTTGAAGGTAGCAAGGAAACATCCAAATCTGATTGGTTTAAATTAGACTTGATCTTCTATAAAGGATATAGTCTTAGAGTATGATGTGTGTGTGATTGCAGCTCATGTAGTCAGCTAGCTAGCGCCATTAAAAATAGCAGTAAAGACACGGTAGCATAGGTTTCAGTGAAGCCCAAGCTGCCAAATTTTCACTGCTATTTTTACAATGCTAGCTATATTAAAACTAGCATAGTTACGTTAACATGAGCTGCAAATCACACTTTCAACTGCAGCATAGACAATTTGAATTTTTACCCTACCTACCCACCTTACTTACATCTTGGTTAAAATTCCAACAACCATTAATATTCCTTATGTACTATATTTCTACAACTTCCTTCTTCTGGCAGACCTAAATCCTTTCCAGTGTGCTCTGCCTTTTCTCTCACACAATCATTTATAAAAATTAAATAACATGGCCCTAAAGTGACAGAACAGACACCAGTCATAAACACCGAATTATCCAAACATATCTTTTGCATTAATGACTAATTTTGTCTCATTCATATCGTAAATCTTCCCACCGTCAGCAAAAGATTATTCATACAAACTTATAGCTTTAACTGGGACCATAAAGATGTAGTATTTCATGTAAACACCTCCCAGACATGCTTTGGTGTTACAGTAAATAATATATTGAGAACTGAATGAAGTAATAAAATAGTGGAACAAGAGAAAAAATACAGGCGAGGAAGGAAAAAAACAAAATATCTTCAGTTGAGATTTAAAAATAGAGGACTATGAAGATGGAGGGAAATTATAGATGATAATTTTGTAACTGAAAAGGTATTGTACCCAACATGAGATAAGTATATTTTGGACATCATTATGATGGATAAAGATGAATTGATTACTGGACTGGAAGATGGGCTGTTTCCTAGAAACCAGTGATCATGACCTGATGCATTAAAGATGGACAAACAGATGACAGACTGGAATAATATTGTGCCAATATTCAAAAAGGGCAAGCAGGATGACTCCTGTAACTACAGGCCAGCTAGCTAAACATCAATTCAGGAAAAATAATGGAAAGGATAAAAATATAATTAATGCCAGCCAAAAAGATTTTATAGAAAATACATCTTGTCAAACAAACCTGCTTCCTTTCTTTGATGAGGTAACAAGATTGGTTGATACAGATATCTATATGGATGTAATAAACTTGTGTAAGGCATTTGGAACATAGTATTACACCCCATTCTGATAAAAATTAGCACTATATAATATTAATAAAGCACAGGTTACATAGATTAGGAACTGGTTAACCTACAGATCTCAAAAAGTAGTCATCGTTGGAAAATTGAATGGGGGTGTTTCTAATGGGGTTCTGCAAAGGTACAAGTACAAGGTCTGACACTATTCAATATTTTCATCAATGATTTGGAAGTAAATAAAAAAATCGCTACTGATAAAATTTAAAGACAACAGAAAGATTGGCAGAATGGTAAATAATGTTAAGGACACTACATTTCTATAAAGTAATCTGGATCACATGGTAAGCTGGGCCCATTCAAACAAATGAGTTTTAATACAGCCAAATGCAACAGGAACAAAGACTGCAGGCCATATTTACAGCATGGAGAACTGTATCCTGGAAAGCAGGGCTCTGAAAAGGATTTTAGGGTCATAATGAATAAGCAACTGAACATGAGCTCCCAGTGCAATGCTCTGGCGAAAAGGGCTAACATGATCCTTGGATGGATAAATCAGAAATAGAGAGTAGAAGCAGAATGGTGATTTTTACTTTTGGATATGGCATTGGTGAGAGCAATACTGGAGTACTGCATAAGTTCTGTTGTCCACGCTTTAAAAAGGATGTTGAAAAATTGAAGAGGGTACAGAAAAGATCCACAAAAGTAATTTGAGGGCTGGAGAAGATGCATTTCAATTAAAGACATAAGGATCTCCACCAGTTCAGCTTATTAGAAAGATGGTTAAGAAGTGACTCGGTTACATTGTTCAGAAAAGTTCACAGGGAGAAAATACAGGGTACTGCAGGGCTCTTGGATGTGATTAAACTTTGGAACAAGCTATCAAGGAAAATGGTGGATTCTCCATCTTTTGGTGCCTTCATATCAGGACTGAATGCCTTTTGGGAAGATATGCTCAAGTCAAACACAAGTCATTGGGCTCCACACAAGGGTAACTAGGTGAAATGTAATGGCCTGTGATATACAAGAGGTTAGACTAGATCAGTGGTTCTCAAACTTTTGTACTAGTGACCCCTTTCACACAGCAAGCCTCTGAGTGGGACCCCCCCCCCAGTATAAATTAAAAACATTTCTTATATATTTAACACCATTATAAATGCTGAAGGCAAAGCGGGATTTGGAGTAGAGGCTGGTAGCTCACGACCCCCCGTGTAATAACCTTGTGACCCCCTGAGGGGTCTCGACCCACAGTTTGAGAATCCCTAGACTAGATGATCTAATGGTTCCTTTTGGCCTTTAACTCTGTGAATCTCTGAAGAGAAGCAAAGATACATGAAGGCTGTTCCAAATGGTGGGAGCTACAGAAAAGAAGGTGGTTGTACCAACAGTGGTGAGATAATGTGGAGAAACAAAGAAGAGGTCTAGCCCTAGACTAGCAGAGGGGAATAGGGATGGGAGGAGAGGCCTAGGGGTTCAAAAATATTGAAGGCTGACATAAGCCACTGGAGGATTTTTTTAAAATATGACCATTTCTTTTTATTGGATACTGAAATGAATGTGGATCTGGTAGAGTTTAGGCTTAGGAAAGATGTGGTCACATTTAGCATGTAATCAAACTGAATTCTTCCAACTCCAGCTTTCTGCATGGGGAAGAAAAATGAGTTTGACAAATAAAGAAAAAAAGTCAGCTCTGTCTAAATACTAAGCTCTCAAATAGCCACCATTAACTCAATGTCCACCTCACTTTCATGTTTTTCCTATAAGAGTCCACCATAACACATCTGTTTGATAAATAAAGTAGCATCTTGCACGAATTTAACAGATTGATCTTTTTACGGCAAACAAAATTGTCACCAGTGACTGCCTGTAATCTAGCACATTTAGGTCCCAGTGCAGCAAAGCACTTCAGCATGTACATTACTTTAAACATGTGCTTAAGTCATGAGCGTTTCAACTAGGCTTCAGTAGACCTTTCCTGACAGGTTTCAGGTATTGTTATCACCTTAGCTCTTGACTCTCGATACAGCTCCTCTATCAGCTCCACTTCTTGAAGTCCCCCTCCCATTCATCTCAATACTCCAAACATCAGCTCCCATGGAATCAAGTCATATGCTTTCTCAGGATCAATAAATGCTACATAGAAGTTATGCTTTCCATTTATCATTCTTTCAGAGTTCTGTTTCGCCTCAAATATTGTGTCGATAGTACTCATTCCCTTCCTAAAGCCATGTTGCCCCCTCCTCTATTTTCCTCCACCTTGTACATCAACTTTGCTTCCAAAACTCTCTCAAGACTCTGAGAGGCCGACTTAACAGGTGTGACAGGGTCAGGCCAGATGGCTACAGGAGAGTGATAGAAGGCAGATATATTAGCCCCAGGTTAAGTAGGTCCCTTTTCCCTGGGTAAGGTAACAGGGAAGGTTCCAGAACAATCAGGAACTTTCTGGAAACAATTAAGGCTGATTAGAACACCTGCAGCCAATCAAGAAGCTGCTAGAATCAATTAAGGCAGGCTAATAAGGGCACCTGGGTTTAAAAAGGAGCTTACTTCAGTTTGTGGTGCGTGTGAGGAGCTGGGAGCAAGAGGCACTAGGAGCTGAGAGTGAAAAGGCGTACTGCTGGAGAACTGAGGAGTACAAGCATTATCAGACATCAGAAGGAAGGTCCTATGGTGAGAATAAAGAAGGTGTTGGGAGGAGGCCATAGGGAAGTAGCTCAGGGAGTTGTAGCTGTCGCACAGCTGTTCCAGGAGGCAGTCTAGACAGCTGCATTCCACAGGGCCCTGGGCTGGAACCCGGAGTAGAGGGCGGGCCCGGGTTCCCCCCAAATCCTCCTAACTCCTGATCAGACACAGGAGGAGTTGACCTGGACTGTGGGTTCATGAAAACGGCCAAACTGAGGGCTGCCATGAATCTCCAAGGCGAGCAAATCTGCCAATAAGCGCAAGACCCACCAAGGTAGAGCAGGAACTTTGTCACACAGGGTAATACCTTGATAGGTATGTGGATCATTTGCACCACCCTTACCTCTCCAAAGAGGCACAATTAATTCCATGCTTCAGTCATTTGGTACCCTTTCCTGATCCCCACAAACACATAGTAATCTATTAAGACACTTTACTCCAGTATCTCCAAGTGCTTTGATCATATCAACACATCTCATCTTGACCAGCTGCTTTATCATTCTTCATCTTATTCAGTGCTGCTTCTACCTCCTCTGCAGAAATCAGTACTTTTTGAGGCTTCGCTATAATTGTTAGTGATGCTTGCACTCACAACTCTCTCCTCATTTAACAGCCTTTTCCATACCTCTACCATTTCTTTAGGAAAAAAGAAAAGGAGTACTTGTGGCACCTTAGAGACTAACAAATTTATCTGAGCATAAGCTTTCGTGAGCTACAGCTCACTTCCTCACGAAAGCTTATGCTCAGATAAATTGGTTAGTCTCTAAGGTGCCACAAGTACTCATTTTCTTTTTGCAAATACAGACTAACATGGCTGCTACTCTGAAACACTTCTTTAGGGTTAGTCCTTCACACACAAAGATTTCCTACCATCATCATTCTGCAGCTTTCTGTATAATTCCTCTTCAGCTTCCGTTCTTGTCTTAGCAACTTCCTTTTTAGCCTTTCCCCCCATTTTTGTATGCATTTTTGATTGTCTCATTGTCATGACCTGCTTCCTCAAACTCTCTATAATAAAGTGTCCATGCTACACATGCCCTGAGAGGGTTAATGTGGGCCAGAAGGGGCCAATTACCCTTATATTCCACATCTGGAGGAAAGCCAAGGCTTGATAAGCATTAACTGCATAGGAAGCCCAGCTGGGGGAGGAGTATAAAGCTAGGAAGGGGTGCAGGCAAGGGGCCTGCTGTCACTCTCTTGAAAGAAAGAGAATTGGTTAGGGACAATGAGAAGGTCCAGTGAGAGAGTAAGCCCTGGGACCCTTTCTGGGCCAGCGAATGCTGCAAGAGGCCAAGAAAGGTGAAGTAGCCATGGAGAGCAGAGGAAGCTCCAGTGATAAACCCAGAGATAGGCAAGGAGATAGAGAGGTTGGGTAGGAAGGCGCCCAGGTAAACAGCAACAGGGTCTGAGACTGAGCAGGCCTAGGTTGCTAGTCATAGAATCCCTGCGCTGGCACCTGGAATATTGGGCCGTCCTGGGTTCCCCTACCAACCACTAGCAAAGTGGTATGGGACCTGGAGTCAGAACAGAAGACTGCCTGAGATGGCATATGGACAGCTTGTCTGGTGGGACTTTGTTACCCTGCAAATGGGGGGGCAGGGTGGACTATAGAGTGACCTGGCAGAAGGCTGAGTCACAGAGAGGGAGAGCCACCACAGTATAAACAACTGATGGAAGGGGGCACTAGATGGGGCAAAGGCTAATTATTAGACTCAGCCACAAGGGGGCACATCTGTGGTGAATGGACCCCACACTCTCTCTAAATAATTCTTTCTTTCTAACCTTTCTTGTGTATCAGATTTCCACCACCAGCTCATTCTCTAAAAGCACCCCATCTTACCACTTGTTCTGCCACATGTTGCCTCCAATGCCTTAATGAAACATTCTTTAAATTTCCTCCATTCTTTCTCCACTGACTTCATTGTTGTTGGCAAAGCATGAAAGCCCTCCTTTGCTTTTTGGCAGAACTCTTCCATTCTTTCCCCCTTACATAACCACCACTGCAATTTCTTTCTTTATTTCATCTTTCCTGTTTTCTCAGGTTGAAGTTGGATTTTTGCTATTAATACCTCATGTTGTTCTGCCACATATTCACTCAACATAAACTTTACATCTTTCACCATTTTCATATGTTTTCTTCTTATCAAAATACAGTCTACCTGGGCTTTACTTTTTCCACTGTAGGATGTCACCATATGGGATTCTCTTTTTTTTTTTCCTTCAAAACCATGTATTCACCACTGAAAACCCATTGAACAACCGCACTCAACCCGCCTCTCTCCTTCTGCATTTATTTTACCAAAGCCAAATTTACTCACCACTCCTTCTACAGGGCTCCCTTCACTGATATGCCAGTTTAAATCACCACTGACCACTAACAAGGTATTACTCTCAACCATAACCATCAACTCTGAAAACTCATTTCTAAAGCTCTCCTTCTCTGCCATAAGTCTACCCTGTTGCAGAGCACATGCTGCCATCACACATATGACCCTACTCTCTTTCATCAGCCATGCTTCTATTTATCAGTCTCTTCTTCTTTCTACACTCCTGACACCCTCAGGAATCTCTTGGCTAATGATGCAGCTACCCAATTCATATTCTTTCTTGCTCCAGACCAAAACATTTTAAATCCATCTTTCAAGATTTTTCCTTTTGCCTCTATACTACCTAGTTTCCTCCAGACATAGTATATGGATTTTCCTTCTAGCCATTGCCTCAACCACCTCTCTTGATCTACCTGTAAATGAACTTACATTCTGGGTTGCAATGCCCAGGTCTTTGCCAATTTTGTTGCTGTTGTCTGGAAGACAGCACGTTAGTTACCCCGAATGTGGTAGCATGTTTTAAATTACTCAGACATGAAGACTGTATGGTACATGAAGAACCTATGAGCCAAGTAGCCCGCTGGTGCTGTCCACTTTGTAACCCTGCAGCAGTTTTCATTTGCAATTTATCTAGATCAATTACTATCCAAAGCTTCTGAGTCTGATCCACTCAAATTTGAGCCATTTCCTGCTCTCAGAGTAGAGGCTGGCCTGCCTAAAATGCTCCTCTGCCCAGTTAGTTGTTGGCACTTTTTAAGGCTGATTGCTTATACCAGTGAATGTTCAGTCCCCAGAGCCGTACTTGCCATTCAATTAATGTTACCACGCTATACCACATGGAGGTTATGGTTAGGATTTTCCCTATGTGGGAGCTGAAGCCATAGTGGCATTACTGAAACTCTTCCAGTATTTTAGGGGAGACTGTAACTGTCCACAGCATTTTGAGAACAAAATGGCCACTCTGTCAAAACAGGTATAAACTAAAAAGGTAAAGGTGGGTACACAGAAAACAGAGTGAGAACAGGTACATAGTTTTAGGTCCTTGACCTGAGGTAATAGAGTTAGATTACGTCAGAACATCCTCAGCACAATTAATATGTTTTGTTTCCTGTCGCTTTCTCCACTTCTGTCTTCTTCAGTGCAGGCTAACCACAAGTTAAGCAATCACAGGTTAGTCAACATGTTAGCCTTATGCACTAGAGTGCAACTATAGTGTCTGTCATCCCAAGTGCCTGTACAAGCACTGTATCTGGTCATGAGAGACAGTACAGATATCTGGGTGTCTGGAGGACAGGCCCAACAAGGAAAATAACAGAACACCACTGGCCATCACATACAGCCCCCAGCTAAAACCTCTCCAGCACATCATCAATGATCTACAGCCTATCCTGGAAAATGAACCCTCACTCTCACAGACCTTGGGAGACAGGCCAGTCCTGGCTTACAGACAGCCTCCCAACCTGAAGCAAATACTCACCAGCAACTACACACCACACCACAAAAACACTAACCCAGGAACCAATCCCTATAACAAATCCTGTTGCCTACTCTGTCCCCATACCTACTCTAGTGACACCATCAGAGGACCAACCACATCAGCCACACTATCAGGGGCTCATTCACCTGCACATCTACTAATGTGATATATGCCATCATGTGCCAGCAATGCCCCTCTGCCATGTACATTGGCCAAACCGTACGGTCTCTACATAAAAGAATAAATGGACACAAATCAGACATCAGGAATGGTAACATACAAAAGCCAGTAGGAGAACACTTCAATCTCCCTGGACATTCAGTAACAGATTTAAAAGTAGCCATCCTTCAGCAAAAACAGCTTCAAAAGCAGACTTCAAAGAGAAACTGCAGAGCTACAATTCATTTGCAAACTTAACACCATTAATTTGGGCTTGAATAGGGACTGGAAGTGGCTTCCTCATTACAAAAGCAATTTTCCCTCTCTTGGTATTGACACCTCGTCATCAGTTATTGGGAGTGGACCACATCCACCCTGACTGAATTGTCCTTGTCAACACTGGTTCTCCACTTGTAAGGTAACTCCCTTCTCTTCATGTGCCAATATATTTATGCCCGTATCTGTAATTTTCACTCCATGCATCTGAAGAAGTGGGGGGTTTTACTCATGAAAGCTTATGCCCAAATAAATCTGTTAGTCTTTAAGGTGTCACCGGACTCCTCACTGTTTTTGTGGATACAGACTAACATGGCTACCCCTCTGATATCTGGGTATGTATCCTATTGCTCACAGAATCACAATCCGATGTGCCACTCTCAGGGTGTTGTAGAACAACTTGTCTGATCACTCTGGGGATAGTGGGAGGAAATGGCCTGGGCCTAGGGCTGCCACCTCCGAGATGCAGAGAAACTGGCCATTGGCCACAACCACCAACAAAAACTGGACACTGCTATTACCCTCTACCCACCACCAGAAGAGGTTCTTGTGCCAGCTATAGTTAATTATCACTAAAATGTTTTAGAGAACTATTTTACACACACACACACACACAACTCAATATGTATTTTTACGTTATTTTATCATTTTTCTTACCTTACCCTAACATGGTGCCACAGCCTCACTACAGGGGTGTGTTCTGTAGAGTGCTTTAATGTGTCCCAAGTGAGAGGTAGGGGGAGGAAACTGGCACATTAAATCTTTTAAATGGCAAAAGCAATACAAAAACTGGCTAGGCCAGTTAAAAACCCCTTTCTAAGCCAAGGATATTCATTTTCTGGCAGGACCCAAGCTGGTGTGGCAGTGTCCTAGTGCTGAGGGTGTGGATCCTACTCATCCTAACAACTAAGGCCAACAGCTGCTGGCTTTTATGAAGGCAACGTTTCTTTGGTTTGTCTCTTCAGAAGCTGCTGCCAAGAGATGGTCACAGGCTTTTCATAGATGCCCAGAGAGGAAGCAGTTACAAGCAGAAGCCCACCAACAGCGCAGGGCCATGTGAACATGGAGGTATGGATCAAGCAAATGCTGTATTTCATATGATAAAAGTATCAACTTTTATCTTTAAAAAAATGCCATTTCCTTTGCTGAGCCTCTTGCCAAGCAACCCACTGGCTGGTCTGAAGCTTTGTAAAGGACTTTTTCCAGTAAAATAAATGCTGAGTTAATTTTACCTTTGAACTCTCCAAGATATTTCTTTTGGGGTGGACAGGCTGGATTGGGGGTGTGGGAGAGGAAGACTTTCCAGGCTGCTGCAGATACCAGAGTGGAAGAAAGAGTTATTCCAGGTCTTGGGGAGAAGACCGTCCAGCTATGCAATAAAAATCTTAAGTGAGCTGTAGCTCACGAAAGCTCATGCTCAAATAAATTGGTTAGTCTCTAAGGTGCCACAAGTACTCCTTTTCTTTCTGCATCTTGTGACAGATAAATGATGAAAATGGCAAATGGCTTGCCAGTTGTAATGGGGGCAGAGGGAGGCCTTTCCATACCAAGAAATCAGAGACCACCTGGAGCGTTTACTGAAAGGAAAATTCTATTTTGTTACAATACAAGAATGGATCAAAATAAGATCAGCAATAAACCACTTGTGGGATGGTGCCTTAACAGGCTGAACTGTTTTGCTGGTAGTGCCTTCAAGGACTATGTTATGGCAAGCCACATTTTACTTTTAACCTCTAAGTCTTTAACATCCGCAGAATGCTTTTCCAATATTAAAATGCTACTGTAAGCTGCTGGTTTTCAGTGTTTTCTTCTCCACTTGTCTGCCATTTTGCACGGCATGATCAAGAGAGAGGGAGGAGGCTTTTGGGAACAAGGAGGAAAATCATAATGGTGCTTCATCCACCCACAACTAAATTGTTAGCTGGGATTATAAGATAAATATTTCTTAATGTCCTTTTTAATAATAACAAAGATGACTGCACCCATCTTGCCCCACTAAGATGCTGTGTCCTCCCCTAGTTCTGCAAGCCAGGTGACTGAATACTGATCCATGGGCTTCTTACCAGGCTTTCTTCTTGCTACCATATTGATGACCAGAGACAACTAAAGCAGGAGAAACTGCAAGCAGCAAGGGACCAAGGACACTAAGCAGTGGGGTATGAAGGTAGGCCTCTTCCAGTCAGGAATCAGAGCACAGACAGATGGCAAGATACTAGACAGGATTGGGTGCCCAGGGAGCTTGAGAGACAAAACTGACATCTGTGACTGGCTGTCCATTTTCACTGCAGTTACATTGGTGAGCAATGAGCAATAAGCTAACTCAGGGTCTGCGATATACCTGAGGGCATGTCAGCTGCTTCACCACATGGCTTGACTCTGGCATAGCTGAGGCATGTTGCTGTGTGAATGTGGAGCATGTTAAGGAGAAACTTCATGGTTGAACCTAAGCTAAATCTCCAATGAAGATAAACCCAGAGTATCTTAGTGCCCTGCATTACCACAGGTGAGAAACAGGTGTCAAGAGCTACCAGAGAGAACACTTGGGAACAACATTTTTATATTTCCAGAAGCAGGCAAAGTTTAGGTGAGTTATGTTGCACTAGCATCCGGTCATCACAAGGCATTGAGTGCAGCCTCAGAAGAGACCATCTGTCCTTTGAACCGTAATATAACTTTTCATACACAGCTGTTGAAATGTGGATTGTGGTGGGATAACTTTTAAGATGAAAGAAAGATAGTCCTACAGAAGGTCCAGCGTGGAAACCCCCTCAATCTCACTAGCATCCTGAGTTAGTGAGTCACTGCTTCCTGGAGGTGAGATCCTCTTGATATACAACCCTGGTTGAGAGGGTAAGAAAGAGCCAAACTCATGCATATTCTGATGCCTTGGGCATTCTGACACTTAGAACATTTTAGAAGACCCCTCCCCTAAACCCTAGCATCTGGTTTTGCTCTCAAAGTTGGTCAGGAATTCCAGAAACTGAAATAAGAAAGTAATTCAAAATGCTTGGTTTTCATCTGACTTACTGAGCTTTACAACATATGTCAAAAGCATGTGGGGAGACCTCACCTCCCACCCACCAAGCAAAGGACTATTTCAGACAGTTAAAGAAGTAAAAAAAAGTCACATTATTCTCCAAAGGCAAACAAGAAATAATAAATGCATACACCATCATTACAGTATATGATCTCATTTGTACTGCTTTATAGATTACATGTCCAGGGAGTGTACTATAAGGACATATGGGGCAGGTTGATAATTTGGCATTTTATCAGCAAAAGGCAAACATGGGTGCACCCGCGCATACCAACCCACCTACCCACAATAATAATAAGCATTTCTACCAGTGATTAAAATGTAATATTTTCTTCAGGCTCACAAGAGGCCAGAGCCTGCTACAGGACTTGCTTTTTACTTATACTTCTCAAAAAAGGCCTGACTTCAAATAACAACATAAAAGAATAAAGAAAATAGAAACATAAGTGCTAAGCAAACCTATTAAGAGACATTTAATTGTTTGGGTTTCAGCAAAGAGATTTCTCTCTTCTAGGCTCATTATAGCCTGGAGGGAGCATGTTAATTGTTCAAATGAAAAAAGCTTGGAAGTAATTGGCAGCTAGCAGATGGCACGTATTGGCTGTAATAGTTTCTTGTCCTGTGGCATGACCTGTAGGGGTACATGCCCTTTGGTAAGCGTATTAATTAAACAATAGTTCAAAAGGTTCTTGCCTTTTTCCTGCACTTCGCTGATATTCCTCCCAGACCACCCCTGTTTTTGTTTTGTTTTTAACTTCCTAGATAGCATAAGAGAAAGATATGAAAAGCAGATATCTTATTGGGGGTCCTACAGAGAATGCACATTACAGTGCTTAGAACAAATATTTATTTGAGAATTTTCCACAGAAATTATCAGACTATTTTATCAATAAAGAAAAACTAAGAGAATGTGGTATTTGTTTTTCCTCTCTGGATTCAAAAAGGGGAACCAATAGTTACTCGCACTCTTGCTCTTGGGTTCTGTTTTATTTGTCAGTTCAACTCCTGGTGTATAAAGCAGGCGGTTAATCATTACAATCTCCACCTGAAATATCAAGAATACTGCGCTCTATTTAAATAATACAATGTATTTAGTTATTAATATAGGCTGGTGTTATAAGGTAGAATTTAAGGTCCACATCAAATTATTTAAGTAGAGATAGACCCACACAATAAAGTTCAGATCTGGATCTCGATCAAAACTTTTCCAAAGTTCAGACCTCAGGTTTTAGTTTGGGTCCATCTGTTATTTTACAGAAAGTAACTTCAACTGAGTAACAATGCTATACCTTTTTCATCCAGATGACTTTTTTTTTTTTTTTAAGAATCCATAGAAAATGGAACTACAAAGTCTCCTAGTGTGTGAAATATATCTCGGTAGCATGAAAGCAGGAAAAATGGTGAGCAGGCAGAGAAAAATGGCACCGTAGAAATTTACTAATAAAAATATTTAATTGATCTATACCTGCCCTCCTCATATGGTTTACATTCAGCCCTTAAAGTGTAGCTCTGAGCGGAAATATTTCTCTGTAAAAATGTTTTTGTGTTATTGCACTTGGTGTCTTATCACTCTTATCTGCAATTACTGACATAAGCAAGGTTTCATTAGTGTAGTTCTGCAAAGCCAATGTGCCATTAGCAGCAAAGAAGAGCAAACTCCATTCCATCCTCTGTCCTGATTGACAACTAAGTCTGATTCCAGAATTTTTATTCTTGCTCATACTGAATAAAAGAGACATAGCTTGATGTATTGTCAACTGCTCTGTGGGACGGATCCTACTCCCACAAATGACTATAGTAATTTATCTGTTGACTTCAGTGGGACTCTGATTGGGTTCTGACTTTGTAATGTTGGCAGTTATTCTAATTTTAGGACCAATTCTTAGATCTGTTGAAGAAACTGAGGACCAAATTTTCAAACTTGGGCATGACTGTAAGTGTTGTAGTCAATGGATACTGACTTCTGTCCTGTGAGGTTCTTGGGTACATTAGGAGAAAAAAGGGAATTCTAAGCATAAGAGTGGTCTTGAAATTTCCTGAAATACGTAACTTCTGTTGTAAATCAGAAATGGAGAAGACATTTGGACAAATAGGTAGCAACAGAAATATGTAAGCATAGCTATAGTAAAAAGCAGGTAACAGAATAACTGGGAAAACTTGAATGCACAGAAATCAGGGTAGCCAGATGAGATGCATCCAAGGTTGCTAAAGAAATAAGCTACTTTATTAAACCATTAACATTTTTTCTAAAAAGTCATGGAGAACGGGAGAAGTACCAGAGGCTACAGAAACGCTAATGTGGAGCTGATATATTTTAAAAAGAATGATCCTGGCAATTACTTTCAAGACAGACTGTCTCCAGTTCTTTCTGTAATTTAAGAGCAAAAAACCCTAAGCATCTAGGGTGAAATTAATCCCAGTACAGAGGACAGACCAAGGTCCTGTGCACCACTTCAGCCTTATTTTAACTTTTAACCTGGGGCTAACACGGGACTTAAGAGGTGTATGTATAAGGCTTAATGACAGTCCTCCGAACAGGAATGAATTTCATCTTTAGACAATGACAAAACCATGACAACTAACCAGCACTGGTTTATAAAGAACAAATCTTATTGGTTTCAGAGTAACAGCCGTGTTAGTCTGTCTTTGCAAAAAGAAAAGGAGGACTTGTGGCACCTTAGAGACTAACCAATTTATTTGAGCATGAGCTTTCGTGAGCTACAGCTCACTTCATCGGATGCATACCGTGGAAACTGCAGTAGACATTTAAGTAGAAATCTTATTGGATAACTTGATTATTTTTGACACAAGTTATGAAATTAGCAGAGGAAAGAAATGCATTAGAAATAATATATCTGGAATTTTGTATCTGAATTTTAGTGAAACATTTTATAATTGGCTTGGATTTTAACATTATTACATGGATTGAAAACTTACTGAAGGAACCTAAACAAAAGGTAATAATAAACAGCAATGCATCATGTTGGGAGAGGAATTCAGAGTGGTGTTGAAAAGACAGGTTTTAGGTCTGACCTTATTTAATATTTTCATTAATTAGCTAAACAGTTAAGAGCATGTTAATGACATCTGTAGATTATACCAACCTGGGATATGTTCTGAACTCCAGTAAGGATCTGGAGAGGTTGTGAATATGAGTACAAATGACAAAATGAGATTCTTCCTGGGAAGATTGAAGTCAATACAATATATCCAGGGAAAATTAATTGAAAAGAGAGATATTCAATTAGAGTAAGAAACTTGAAAAGTTGTAATGTCAAAAGAGATATGTTAATGTAATTTATTTGTATTGTATTACCTAAAAGCCCCAATCAGAATTTCACTGTGTTAGGCACTACGCAAACAGAAGTAATCAGGTCCCTTCCTTGAAAAGCTTACAATCTAAGAAAAGGTACCTTAACAAAGCAGGTAAGTGTGATTTAAGGCTACATATGCAGGAGCATCACATCACAGACCAGACAGCTAATACTTCTTCTCTATTGTTTATTAGCTGGCTAGATCACAACTGCTAACAATGCCTTCATTTCTGTGGCCATCACAGATTACATTATTCGAAAAATATTTTAAAATTGGAGGTAAAGTCAGAGAAAAGAAACAAAAAATGCTTAGGAGACGCTGAGGCTGATTTATTCATGAAAAAAAGTAAAAGAGCTAAATATTAGAGGTGGCACCTGAATCAAAAATTGGACCAGCCACTCCTAAAGTTTGTAATCTTTGGAATCTGACCCCAACCCAAATATTGTAACATAGCTGTAAAAATGAAAACTACAAGTGATGTGTTATTAACATAAGCATAATGATCTGCCTCATATGGAAGTCCATATGATATATATTTACCCTAAATCAATAATATTATATATTTTTCATATTAAGCTACATATACAATACTATACTATAAGTACTTTACCATATACAACTAGTCAACTGATAAATCTGTTAACTGGTATTTCCTATTTAATGGTAGCCCTTAAAAGGGAAAATGTATAAATATTAAAATCAAGACAACTAAAATAATAATGAACCTTCCCCCACATCATTCAGGGATCAGAGTTATAGTTGCAAAATAATTTGTATTTTTATCCTCAGGTAACAATACTTATGAATATATTTCTTTATGTTAGAAGTGTAAGATTTATTAAGAAATATCTTAACTATTATTTTCCTTGCTTTAAAAGCTTGGGTTATGTTAATGATGTGATTGGAAAGTACACCTACCTTCGAGAAACCACCAACTTCCTGAGGAAACTACAATGCCTTGGTGATCTTCCTGAAAACATCATCCTGGCCACCATGGATATAGAAGCTCTTTACACCACTATTCCACATGAGAATGGACTACAAACTGACAGGAACAGTATCCCTGATGAGCCACGGCACACCTGGTGCCTGAGCTTTAAGACTTTGTCCTCACCCACAACCATTTCAGATTTGGGGACAACTTATACCTCAAATCAGCGGCACTGCTATGGGTACCCACATGGCCCCACAGTATGCCAACATTTTTATGGCTGACTTAGAACAACGCTTCCTCAACTCTCGTCCCCTAGAACCACTCCTCTACCTGTGCTACATTGATGACATCTTCATCACATGGACTCACAGGGAGGAGGCCCTTGAAGAATTCCACCTGGATTTCAACAACTTCCACCCCACCCTCAACCTCAGCCTGGACCAGTCCACATAAGAGATCCACTTCCTGAACACTACAGTGCAAATAAGTGATAGTCACATAAACACCATCGTATATGAGAAACCTACTGACCGCTATACTTACCTACATGCATCCAGCTTCCATCCAGGACACATCACACAATCCACTGTCTACAGCCAAGCCCTAAGATACAACTGCATTTGCTCCAATCCCTCAGACAGAGACAAACACCTACAAGATCTTTAGCAAGCATTCTTAAAACCACAAAACCAACCTGAGGAAGTGAGAAACAGATTGATAGAGTGGTACCTAGAAGTTACCTATGACAGGACAGGCCCAACAAGGAAAATAACAGAACACAACTGGCCATCAAGTAAAGCCCCCAGCTAAAACCTCCCCAGCACATCATCAACGATCTACAGCCTATCCAGGAAAATGATCTCACAGACTCTCTCACAGACCTTGGGAGGCAGGCCAGTCCTCGCTTACAGACAGCCCCAACCTGAAACAAATATTCACCAGCAACTGCACACCACACCACAAAAACACTAACCCAGGAACCAATCCCTGTAACAAACCCCATTGCCTACTCTGCCCCCATATCTACTCTAGTGACACCATCAGAGGACCCAACCGCATCAGCCACACCATCAGGGGCTCATTCACCTGCACATCTACTAATGTGATATATGCCATCACGTGCCAGCAATGCCCCTCTGCCATGTGCATTGGCCAAACCGGACAGACGCTACATAAAAGAATAAATGGACACAAATCAGACATCAGGAATGGTAACATACAAAAGCCAGTAGGAGAACACTTCAATCTCCCTGGACATTCAGACAGATTTAAAAGTAGCCATCCTTCAACAAAAAAGCTTCAAAAATAGACTTCAAAGAGAAACTGCAGAGCTACAATTCATTTGCAAACTTAACACCATTAATTTGGGCTTGAATAGGGACTGGAAGTGGCTTCTTCACTACAAAAGCAATTTTCCTTCTCTTGGCATTGACACCTCGTCATCAATTATTGAGAGTGGACCACATCCACCCTGACCTTGTCAGCACTGGTTCTCCACTTGTAAGGTAACTCCCTTCTCTTCATGTGCCAGTATATTTATGCCTGTATCTGTAATTTTCACCTCATGCAGCTAAAGAAGGGGTTTTGTTTATCCATGAAAGCTTATGCCCAAATAAATCTGTTAGTTTTTAAGGTGCCACCGGACTTCTCGTTTTTGTTAATACACTGTCACTTAGTAACCTTAACGTGCTTTCTAAATAAAGATTTTTAGTTTTACAATTTTGCTGTAGCCTAGATTCACTAAGTGGTTTCAGTAGGATGCTTTCAATGAGTGTTATTGCTGCAGTATATTCTCTTCTTTTTAATCTGGGCCCCATTTGCTCAATCAAACATTATGGCTACCTGCTAACTAGCAGAACCTGCATCATCACCATTGACTTCCAAAATGACTCTGGCAAATACACACTGGAGGGTAATTAAACTGACAAGATTCCATTGAGCGGAAAACTTGCTTATCTTGTACTTGTCAGAATATACATGCACAGCTTTCTTCTTTGTCAGGAGCCCCTAAAGCTCTGCAAAATTGGAACCTCCTGTTTTATCTGATAGTTTGGCAAATTGTTCTCATGCTACAGTTGAGCAGGATTTTTCTGTCTGAAGATATTTAAAAAAAAATATGTTAATCTCTTAGAAAAGTACAGTTCTGTTACATTATTAGCTAGTTAAGGGCCTTAATTCAATGCCCATTGCACTCAGTGAAGAGATTGCCATTGACTTCAGCGAGTTTTGGATCAGGACCTAAATGAATACTGAAAACATTATATGGATTTCTATTTATATCTAATGTTTCAAAACAAAAGTTGCAGTCACTGTTTCAATAATCTCCATAACTGTGAATGTTCCTGTTGTCTCTCAGTAGGAGCTGCCATTTTACTGCATGAAATTAACTCTGTTAATTGGGCCTGACTCTACTCCCATTGAAATCAGTGACAAAGGCTAGAGATTCAGTATTTTAAAATAAATCCTGTTATTTACTAGAAATACTTGTGTAGAAAACAAAGAAAGAATTGAAGTCCTTAATCAGGTGAAATTCTCATGGATTCCAATGGCAGCTTTACTTGAGAAAGGATGCCAAGCTTTGGCCTGTTGTTGTTAGCCACTGACACATCAAGATCATGCTGTGGGAGCAGAGCACTGTGCTCTGCAAAATCGTCCTCCCCTATGATACCAGACAAAATCATTTCCAGTGCTAGATAGGGACAAACCTTTCCAAAAACAGGACTTTTCAGTTTACAACTGAATAAATGGCCCGCCTAATTATTGTTCATATTGAATTAATGTTAATTTAACAAGTGATGAGCATCATCTCCTTTATCTCAAACAGAAGACAGAATTATGCAGCATTCTAGAGAAGCAAGATCATTAAGACTGCACATAAACACCATGGTGGCTTTTTGATTGCTTTAGTAACTTTTTATTTAATTTAGTAGTAACAATCTTATGTCAGTGATGAGTTTAAAGCAATGAATTGGGAGTCAAGAGACCTAGGTTCTATTCCTCACTCTGCCATTGACCTGCTCAGTGACTTTGGGCAAGACACTTCACTTCTCTCTGCCTTTTTCCTCTACTGTCCTTTGTCTATCTCATCGACTCAAATTGTAAGCTGTTTGGGTTAGGGACCATCTTTTTTGTGTTTGTACAGTGCCTGGTACAATGAGGCCTTTGTCTGGATCTCTGTGTGTCATACAAATGCTATTGATTTTTGTTTACATTTTTTGCAACTCGATGTGAAGCATTACAAACACTGAAATATACAGAACTGAGTTTGACCACAATTCCCATGAATGACAATATTCTAATAAATGCACACAGTGAAATGTAATGCAAATATTGTAATGCTCAGCAATTACAACAACAAGGTATGAAAGTAGGTGGGGACAGTGTACAATGAGAAATATGAAAGATCAAGTTTACTGAAATCCAGTGAAATAGCAGGATGCTACAGTCTTGGCTCTAGTGGGTACTGGGTTGCTAAGTAAGTAGTGGACAATGATACTGATCATTCAACGCCCACTGGAGTTGGTGGGAATCTTTCCATAAACTCAATATGCATGCATTGTTCAAACCCAATAAGCTGTATGCTTGCTGAATTCTGACCTATAAGAATTAATTATCCACTCAAGAATCAGAAACAACATGGTTATTTCTACCTTAATCAACTTAGCCAAACATGTCTTTCAATTTCACTACAACAGACAGTTATTATTTGTAATACAGCAGCTCATAAATGTTCGAAGAGATTGGGACCCCATTATAGTAGGCACTGTTTGTATACATAGTAGCCCCAAAGAGGTTACAGTCTAAATACACAAGACAAAGGGGAGGAGAAAGGAAGGTTTATTAAGCTCATTTAAAGATCGGAAACAGAGGCACAGAGCAATTAAGTGTCTTGTCCAAAGTCACACAGGAAGGCTGTGACAGAGCTGAGAACTAAACACAGATTTCTGGAGTCGCAGACCCATTCCTAACTGCAAGACCATCCTTCCTCCTTGCCCTGAATTTAATTATGTTCAAAATAAGAACAATAATAAAATAATCCAGATAGGACAATGAGGCGGTTCCATGAAACCCCACTTCATTCTTAGATGAGTCTATCTGACTCCAGCTGCAATGGTCTCCAGATGCATAGGCTCTTTTTATTTTTGTGTTTTTAACTATGCAACCAGAATGTTCCTAGTCCCAGTCACCACACCTAAATCCTCCATATGCCTCAAATATTACATGACTCATGGGATCAGTGACCAACACCAATCAGATAACTAATCCATTGACTAAACTTGAATAAAGAATAAATGTTTGAGACTCACAATCTGTTCCTGGCCATTACATGGGCAGAAAGAGAGGCTGTGTTTGTCCAGTGCAGGTATTTGCTATAAATTATCCACTCAGGTCTAGCGTCCTTCAATAGGACAATGGTATGAAGAAAGTGATTTACATTGACCAACAATATCAGATATCACTGAAATATCATTTAACTATTACTTTGACACTAACATTCTGCACACCACAGCCTACTACCTTTTCGTGCAGGTTGACTGCCATCGCATTGTCGTCACTGTCAGGTAGATTCTACCCCATTAAGCCATGTGGAAATCAACTGTGCTGTTGTGGTACTGCTTAGGGCTTGTCTACACTTAAAGTGCCACAGTCCCACAGCTGCACCACTGTGGCACTTCAGTGTCGGCACTACCTATGCTGGTTCTTCTGTTGGCATTGGTAATCCACCTCCCTGAGAGATGGTAGCTAGGTTAACAGAAGAATATGTCCATGGACCTAGTGCTGTCGACACCAGGGATTACGTCGGCATAGCTAAATCTCTCTGGGGTGTGGGTTTTTCACACCCCTGAGAAAGACATAACCATGACAATATAAGCTCTCAGTGTAGACGAGCCCTTACTCTGAGTAAGGGTAGCAGAATCTTTCCCTAAATGAGCAGCTAATCTCTAGAAGTCTTTCCATTGAATTCAGTGGTTTTTGAATGAGGCCCTAAACTTCCGCTGCAAGAAATGAAAGGAGCTATGTTTCACCCCCACCTTTCTGGAGTTCATCATGGAGTAGAGCGGGTGTTTCTATTTACCAGACTCTGCCTGAAGTGCTTATTAACTTCATTTCATGACCTCTTCATTTGGAATTATTTATTGTCTCTGACTCAAACAGCTTGTTGACATCAATCTGTTCCTTACCTCTCAGGAAATTATTTATTTCTTTAACTTCCCCTTCTCTCCCAGCCTTCTTTCCTTTAAGCTATATTGGAAAGTTTATCAGCATAACTCATATGTTTAAAACCTCTTCCCTTCTGTCCCCAGAAAATCATTTTGGTTGCCACCTGCTGCACATTTTCAGTATCTGTAATTTCCTCTCAGTAAAATGGTGACTAGAATTGCTTGCAACAATATTCCAAATGTGTCCTCATTGGTGCCTTATTTAATGCCACAATAACTGATAACTGATGTGCTATATTCTCAGTATCTACACATGGAGAGAACCTTGCTTTGCCTTGTTTTTCTGTTCCCAAATCCTGTGCAGATGGTTTCAGAGCATCCACAATCTGCCCGGAGTCTCTCTCCCTAATCAGTTGTCTATATGATGCCCTCTCGAAATTAGTGTTCCCATGACATTTCTTGGTTCTTTCCTACATTGATCTGCATGAGCTGCTTATTTATGGCCTGATCTAAAGGCCACCTCAACGTGCATTAAATCTGGCCCTGAGCCTCCAATATTCCAATCTTTGTGAAACTGTTTGTTTTGTTTCATAGAATTTACCAGCCCACCACGTTCATATCATCAGCAACATTAGCTCATTTTACTGTTAACTGATTGCTAGTTTGTTTTCAAGTGGATACCTTGGTTATCCCAATATTTACATTATTTTCAAATATTCCCTGCATTAAGGAAATATTTATCTTGCCAAAGTTGACAAGTTTTTAAGAGAAACAACAGCACATATATCAATAACAAGTAAGCCCAATAACAGCCTTAAGGCACCCCGTTGGTTTTATATCACTAATTACTATGATTCCCTTTCTTTGAACATCCTCTTCTTCTGGTCAAGTTATGATCTGTTTCAATGGCTCTCCTCTGCCACGTTCCAATTTTTGATCTGAGGTGAAATCCGGGCCTCAGTGGAGACAATGGGAGTTTTGCCATTGATATCAGTGGATCCAGAATTTCACCCCTAATCTAGAAGAAAACTGCCTTCTGGTCATGCAAACCTTGTGTCTTCACAAGTGCCGTCTTGAGTGTCAATTTGCTACACAAATGCAGAAGACCCCTACAAATCCCCCAAACATACCAACTCCACACCAAGGAGTTGTAGAAATATTCAGAGAAAGAAAGATAATTCTTAGCTGCTAGTTTAAATTCTCAAAGTCTTATAAGGAGAAAGTTCAAATTGCAGCAGATAGACACAGAAAAATCAAAAGCTTCCTAGACTAGAACCAGGCCCTCAATTCCATAGTGACAACCTACACCATCACAATATAAACCCTGTAATATGCAGAAGATGTAGAAATGTGTCAAATAATTGCTTGTTAAAAAAACCCTTTTTCCCTCTAAAACTCAAGAGTCAAACTGATTGATATAGTTGACCAGAATTCTCACGGTGAGTAGGTAAAAGTTCATGCCAAGGTACTGCTATATGGGAAGCCAAAGAAAGTGATCTAGAGATTGGCTCCCAGAACTGCTGAATCTACCTGGAACTCTTGAGATGTCCTTGTATGTGGCCTTGCAATTTTCTGAGGCCCTAGTTCAGCAGGTACTCTATCATGTGCCTAACTTTAAGTATGTGAACATTCCACGGTGACTCATATGCTTAAAGTTAGTCACATAATGAAATACTTCATGAACTGGGGCTGTAAAGATTTTCCTTGTCAGTAGAAAGGTATCCACCAGGACGATCCCCCAGGAACAGGAGAGAGACCATTCCCTCTGCGGGCTGTTGGATCCCAGAATATGGAAAAGAAAAAGACTACATCCCTGTTTGAGTGGGGGGCCAGCAGGTCCACTCAGGGAAACCGCTCTCTATAACAGTATAGCAGAGATGATGAGTGGTCCATTTCCATTTCCCAAAATGAATCTGTTTCCAGCTCTGTTGGTCACCTGTGGAGTTCAGATTCTTGACAATATGAATGTTTTAGAGAGAGAAAATTCCTGTCTGACAACAGGAATTCATCTGAATTCTCACTGCCTTCCCTCAACGCCTGAGTGAAGTGGTGGGTGCTGCGTGAAAAAGCCTTTGTTTTTAGCCTATTGACTGGGACATCCCTACCTATTTAGGCCACCATTGCAGACTAAAATCCCTCCCAACCAAACCAGATGTGCATTTGTCATGACAATCATCAAAATCAGTAGTTCTACAGAGAATCATTATTGAGTAGTTTTGTTCTGCAATCAGAAGGTGAGGGAACACTTCAGATCCCAAAGTAGGTAAAAGCAAACTAGACAGAGATAGGAATGAGGAGATCAGAGGCTGAGGAGCCAGAACTGGAGGGGATACATATGAAATTGGACTCATAGAGCCTGGACCAGATGGGTAATTGTGATAAGATCAACACATGTAGAGCAATGATGTGAACCCTTAGTTTAACAATTCTTTAACAACCCATTTCTCAAATAATATCTAAAATACCATTAGGATAAACTTATAGAAATGAAATGACTCTGAGCTATTTCTGTGACCTAGTAATGAAATAATTGTTCATGCTGAGCATCTATCCACGTTTTTAGGCTCTGTTTCTATATTCTCTGATTAATTAAGATTCATTATTTATCCATTTCCCGAACAATCATCTCTGAAGTGGTCCTGGGTTTAATCCTACTATTTGGAATGATTGAAAGATTGAATGGACAGTAAGAAGTTGTTTGCTTTCTTTTGATCTTTACCCACCTACCTGAGGTGTGATATATTCCTTGAGGCAAGGATTAAATTATTTTATTTATTGCACAGGAGAAAATAGATATGTAAGGTAAGATGATGAGCAGTACTGTACATTTAATGTACATGACCAACATGTGAATTTATTATTTTTATGCTAAGATTATTACAATGACTTTCAAAGGAATTAATAATGGTTCATAATTTTAGTCTTAATTCTGTAATGACCCAACCTGCATAGTACTCAAAAAAGAGCAGGTTTCACATGTCGGTTATTCTACCTAACCCAAAATGAGTTCTGAGTGTGTGAAATAAACATTATTTTAAGAGGTCAGATAAATTCAGATAAATTCACATTTTAAAAATCAGATTCATATAGTTCATAGTATTATTTTGTTTTTCTATCTGAATGTTTTTCAAGTTCCCATTTTAAAAATTAGATTAATATAGTTCATGGTATTTTAAATCATTTTTCTATTTGAATGTTTTCTGGTATTTGCCCAGTCTCAGTGTCTGACAATGATGTTGAAATAATGCAGGAAAGAGTACTTTCATGCTATTTCCAGCTCCCATCCGGATTCCAGCATGATCCATGATGCTGTTTGTGACACCAGGAGGAGAGGGTAGCTGGCAGTGAAAAAGACATGCACATGACAACAGTTGTTCAAAATGAGCCCAACAGGCTGGCAAACTGAGACACTTAAAGCAATAAAAATAATAAGGGGAAAAGAAAATGCTTCATATGACCCAGGAAGGCTGTGAGAGGATGCGTTTTTTCTGTTTTTATTTATTTTTTATTCTGTAATGTGGAGCAGTGCAAATAGGCCAGAGGGAGAGTCAAGAATCTGGGCCTTTGTTTGCATTTCAGGCACACTCACTCATAAAGTGACATTACCAAAGCACACCAATTGAGTGTCTTCATTAGTCTGATCCTGTGCTGTACTAGGTGCCTTCAACTCCCCTGACTTCAGTGGAAATTGAAAGTATTCAGCAACTTGCAGTACCAGGCTCTATTAGCCAGAGTATGTGAAGTGCATCCCCAAGGGCTGGATTTTCATTCTGAGTAGTTTGTTTAGCACCTTTATCATGTAACCACCCATTGATGATTTCTGGCTGTACCATAAGAAAGAGCACAGAACTGACCTAGAATGGAGGTGTCTGGAAGAAAGGGCTATACAACACAGGAGGGTCAGATTATCATAAGAGAGACCATTAGAAGAGGGAAATATTAAAACAACATACACAAGCTGGTTCATGTCATCAGACTCTGATATAAGAAAAGTTAAGCATCTGGTAATCAACTTTTCCCTCGAGAAAGCAGGAAAGATGGGAGAAGTTGCCAGTGACCTATTCTTTTCCCTTTCTGGATAATGCAAGATTATAAAGGAAGTTGAATAATGGACCACTCACTCCTGCTTCCAGAGACACCATAACTGTGAGAAACTCAGCAGCACAAACAACCACCACCAAGATTCCTCTTACTTTCAGGGCCAAGTCACCCTCAAATTCAGTCTTCTTTCCCTCTGGTATAGAGCCTCCAGAAAGGAGACATTCATATCAACTGTGGCTTCACTTACAGATTGACGTAACATTATGATGCGTCTTTTTTTCCCTTTACATGATATTTACAGTTCATTGACTATATGGCCCTTTCAGAGCCTGCAAGAGAACAATCTTCAGAAAGAGAACATCCATATTAAGGAGGCCAAGATGAGTTTGGGGTCTATGTCCTCTAAGGAGCTGGACCTGGGTCTAACTCTCCTCCTAAATCCCCTTCTCCTGTATACTATAATATTGCGAGGGGATAATTTTTCCTCCTTGAAGGATGAGGGAGATTAAGAGAACGATGAAAGGGCTGTCAGGCATACTATCTTTTACCTCAACTTCTCCTTAAGTTCTCCTTCTGTCTGCTTCTTCCAAGGCCTTTCAGGAGAAGGTAACTCATAAAGGAAGGGCACTTAATATTCTCTTTCTATAGCCAGGAAGAGATATATTGAGTGTGGTAAAAAGAGGAAGAGTTGCTTTGACTGTTAAGTCATTTAACTGGCAAAAAGCCTTTGGTTACATCCCGCTATAGTTAGAACAACTACCAAAAACAAACACTTTCATCCAGTCCCAAAGCAAGGGACTTTTTTCTTCTACTATCCAATTCTAACATCTGACTAGGCACTCATCTTTCATCAAGGTAACCAGTCTTTTTTCTGTTCCTGAACAAGTTCGATTTACTAATAACTTTGGGTGGAAACCAAACTATTCAATTATTGTTTAAAAATGTCAGCTACCTAATATTTATTATAACCCAGGCATTCATTAACTTACATGATACCAAGACTCAAGAGACATTTATGGAGAAATGCTTTTGGAAATAAGGGCTTTAGGGGAAGGATTAAGCTATCTACTTCATATAAAAAAGAAAATAACTATTATTCATTAAAAGATTTAAGATTGTTTGTCAATATACTCTTAAGAATAAAGCTTTAATTACATGCAATTTCTTCACTGGACAGTACAGCATGTTTTATTTGTTTATTTCCTGCTGCAATTGTGTTACAAATGTGTTTGTTGCCTTTAATGTTGTGAATTAGTTCATGACTTACAGTTTAAAAAACAAAACAACGGACCCATCTTTCATTCATGTGAATTGCTGACTTACCCTCACTGACATCTAACATTTATGATTATTAATCAACGAACCCCTCAGGCCTTGTTCTCAGGAGAAATACTGCACTCCAAGAAGAGGACTATATAGAATTGAGGAAGTCCTACAGCTGTGGGGATGGGACACCAAGGAAAGGCACCAAAATGATAGTGTTGTGGTCCATTCTTCTCTGATAAGGGCTGTATGTCTCTTCTTTATTGACATACTCCCTTGTTTTGAAATTGGCTTCTAGTATTGTGGCACAGAAGCTGTCAGCTGCTCAGTGTCAGGTTTTATTTTTGGTATTATTATTGTAATACCATAGTGTCCTATTCAGGGATTATAACCCCACTGTTCTAGTGCTCTATGAGACAGTCCCTGCCCTAAAGAGTTTGCATTCTAGGTTAATGACAAAATACAATAGATGGATGAGACACACAGGTAGGAGGTCCTTCTAGTGCATTGAGAACTACAGATGAAAAGGGCTATATAAGAGCTAGGTATCATTATTCTATTGCTGCTCCTGTATTCCTTACATTGATTTGTGGCCTATTGGTAAGAGGCTAAATTGAACAGAGCAGTGAAGTATATATATTTTCAGTATCAAGATGGCACATTTCTAGAGCTCCTGGTTCACTTCAAACCCAGTGCCAATAAAACAAAAAGGAGCAGGATGGTCTTCATACTAAAATGGACTCATCCCCCAAAATAAAAACCAATTGGGTACAATTAGGCCCTGACTCAAAGCTTTATTGACGTTAATGGGACTCTTTCCATTGATTTCAGTGTGTTTTGGATCAGACCAAAGTCAGGTCTAGCATTCTAAAGCTGAGGACTGAAGACTGAAATGGCCAATTGTAAGGCTGAGGTGTGCTGGCAGCGCTCTGTCAGTGGCAAAGCAGAAAGTACATCAGGCCAGGATTGAAGTGCATTCACAGAGCTGTCTGTGAGAAGTTTGTTGAGTACGTGTCTGAACTACTCCTGTCTTTGGTCTGTCCATCAGTTCTACATTTTTCTGAGGAGCAAAATTTACCTTTAAAATTGTAAACAAAACTACAGATCTTTATTATGTGATTTACTATTCATTTTGAAATAGAAGTCCAGCAATGTTGTCAACACATGGGAGACAGAAGTTATGGAAAGTATTTAATTTATTGAACAGAGGAGAGAGCATGTTTCTGCTACTATTAATGCAATTTGTTCTCAGAGTGGCACTATTTACCAAGTTATCAAGTTTTAATGTTTCCCTAGTATGGCCAGGGGAACAAGCATTTTCTTAAGGAAGAATTTATAAATATTGATTCTAGTGGAGCAATTTGTTTCCCTGCCAAATTTTGGCTAACATTTGAAAGTTAAACTATATATATACTTACTGTTTATGACAGCATGAGATTATTTTCAGTTTGAAAATAAGTTGTTTTATCAGAATCTATGGAACAAGCAGATAAGACCAAGATTTAGAATTTACTAAAACGTTTTACCTCGAGTTTAAATAAATAGGCATTTGTACTGAGAGTTTTGAAGGTCTATAAATTTTGGATGAAACTGGAAATCTTTATCTGGTGATACCACAATTTGATATCTGGTGGTCCATGTAAAGTAGTGCAAATAACCGTAACGATTTTGATCAGTTTTGTAGGGTTTTTAGGATATCTTTTATATAATTCATTGTATATACATCTGACTGGTTAGATCTGGATGCAACACAATGGAACACAAGCAAAGCAATGTTGGTTCAATTAAGAAGCCACAACTTTATTAATTAACCATTAACTCAATCTTAAAAACACTCTAAACCAGTGGTCCCCAAACTGTGGGGACCTAGGAATGTCCAGGGGGGCATGGCGGGCAGGGACAGAGCACCACCCAGCCCCGTTCCGCTCCCAGTTTCACTCCCGCCCTGGCCCCAGCCCGAGTTGCAGCTCCCCACCTGGCCCAAGCTGCCAGCCACAGGCCCCTGGCCAAGCTTAGGGTTGTCAGGTGCCCAGTTTTCGACCGGAAAGTCCAATCGGAAAGGGAACCTTGCAGTTTCCAGTCAGCACTGCTGACCAGACACTAAAAGTCCAGTTACCTGCAGTAACTGTGGGGAAGGAAGAACAGCAGCTGCTGCTGGAGCCTGGAAGAGCTCTATTGAAAGAGGTACCAGCAGTTCCCTGTCCTGCCCCAAGCATGGCTCCCCCTCCCCTGCTCTTTCTCAGTCACCCCACACCCCTGGAGTGTGGCTTTCCCTCCCCTGCCCCAGGAACCCCCAAATGCAAGAGCATGGGTTCTCCTCCCCTGTCCTTCCCCCCTCACCCCTCAAAAGTATGGCTCCCCCTTCTCCCATCCTGCCCCACTCACCCCTCCACCCCCGGAGAGTAGCTCCCCCTCCCGCATCTTTCCCCACACATCCCTCCTCTCCTAGAGTGCAGCTCCCTGTCCCCATCCTGCCCCATTCATCACCCCCTAGCACCATCCCCAGCTCCCAGGGGAACACAGGCCAGGTAAGGGGGGGCACAATTGAAAAAGTTTGGGAATCACTGCCATGAACACTACCCAGCAGGAGAGGTCAGCATGTATTTCATGCTGGTCACAGACATAAATGAAGCCATAAGGAAGGAGGTTCTCATCCATACCCTCTCTCTCAATCTCCTAGCTAAGGGACTTGGTACAAATGGCCAGAGTCCCTTCTCCCTTCCTCAGATGAGGTCAAGTATTAGTATGAGGGAGCCTCAAGCTGAGTGACACATTGAGTCTGGAATCCCCACTAAACCAAGATAATACTCAAAACCTAGTGCCTGACTAGCCCAAAATCAGAGCTAAGGGTCCACAAATCATTTGTGAGTCATTTGCAGTCTTCACTGGAAACCTGCCAAAAGTTGCAACAAACATTGCATCCCAACTAGACTTCCTGAATGCCAAAAGGAAGGTGAAGAAACCCACCAGGCTGTTTGCCAGTTCTGCCATAGGGGAAAAGAGGGAAGGTGATTGGCTGAGCCCCAGTATTCCAGGTCTGTTGCACTTATCTAAGGCAGGGAATTGTGAGGCAGAAGAATGAATGTCAGCTGGACTGTCCATCAACAGAGATTCACTAAATAGCCACTTCCTAAAGATGGTCTGTGTGCAAAAATTTTGAGGTGTTTTTAAAGTCCTTTTTTAAACCTTTGTTAATATTCTACCTAGCTATCAAAGTGTCATAGTGGCTCAGTTTGTACAGCTGCATAGTGGAGTGAAAGAAGCATCTGGTGCCCCTTTACTTTGGCTCCCCATAACATGGTTAGCAGCATGGGAGGGGAAGCAAAATCCACAGAGCTATGAAGGGGCAGAACTCCTCCATCCCCCAAAGCACCAGCCTATATATCTGTGCCAGGGGAAGTATGCTATACCAGATATAGATCTGAATACTTCCTCCCTGGAATAGCAAGGAGACTGGGAGAATCAATGTGACTCTGAGTCACAAACTCTCTCCCAGGCTTCTCCAGGGGCAGCCTTACACAGGGCAATCATAAAATGACAACATAGTCCTTAGTGTTTTCTATAGCACCCATCACCATTATTAGAAATGAGATAATTTTTCTTATATTATATTAAGATTTCCAAATGTCATTTTGAGGCATAAATTAAAAAGCATGGTTGCATTTAATAGTAGACTGAATAAGGAAGATAAATGGGAGGGTTATGTTCTTGTATGCATGTCATAAGTCCTACAATAGCTTGTGTGTGTGTAAGTCTCCCCCATATTCTAGCACTCGATACTTCTAAAATAACATAACGTGTTAAATGCTAAATAATACGCTATTTTTTTCATCTTCCTACAGTGTATTCTGACAAATGTAGACACACAGGCCAATCATGCAGTGTAGTGCAGTCAGTGTGGTCCAGGTGGAAGAGACTATAGTAAGTGATAATGTGATAGACATGAATTTGATTTGAGTGGTAATGTAACATAGCACATATTTGATTTTCCTCAGATTCCATGTCCCTTCCTGATTTGCTTATTTGGAACATATTTTGTAATAATTAGCTCGGTATCCTACTGAAGTTTCAGACATAGGAAGCATCAAGAACAAAATGATTAGAAAGTAGATTGTCCCCTGAAGGTCAGTTACAAATATAGTCACAGTTTCCAGTATTTATGGGTTTCAGAGAAGCAGCCGTGTCAGACTGTATCCACAAAAAGAAAAGGAGGACTTGTGGCACCTTAGAGACTAACAAATTTATATGAGCATAAGCTTTCGTGAGCTACAGCTCACTTCACTGGATGATTCCACTGAATGCATCTGATGAACTGAGCTGTAGCTCACGAAGGCTTATGCTCAAATCAATTTGTTAGTCTCTAAGGTGCCACAAGTCCTCCTTTTCTTTTTGCAGTATTTATGGTATCTTTCTGTCTGCTGAATGAGCTTACATGCATGCCCCTTGCCTCCCTTTTCTGATCTCAGTCTTGTACTTTCCCTAAAATTTTTATTTGTAACCTAGTAATCATGCAAAGACATTTCAGGAAACTCCTCCACACCTGAGTACCACACATCTACTGTATTAATTTAGATGGAATATACAGGCCAAAGGTTTAATATAACTTAGTCACTGTCTAGCATTAAACAGTATTAAACAAGGTTCAGGGTTTGGTATACAGAGACCTCTGCCTGCTTAGCACATTAAACACACATTAAAAATCCTTTTATCCTTTTATTAAAGATAAAGAAAAGAAGGAAAAACAGTTAAAACATTTGAAATGTAAAGTATTAAATAAGACTTTCAGAGTAACAAGTTTTTTCTGTTTCCTTTCCCTTTAGCTCGAGAGGTTTTTGAAAGAAAAATCCCCTGTGTGGCAGTCTCTTTGATGGTATCAAAGATGTAATACCTGTCCTTTTGTGGGGAAAGAGAAGAAGTTAGTTGAGATGGACTGGAGATGTCACTGCTGCTGTTATTGCTGAAGTTCAGTCTTAGAAGGAAAAGCCCCCTTGTTTGACAGTCTCTGAGGCCTGGTCTATACTACATGGTTAGGTCGATAAAACGGAGCTTGCGTTGACTTAGTTGTGCATGTGTCTCCACTCAGATTGCTCTCCCACCACTTTAAGCACCCCGTTACACTGACATAGTAACACCACCTCCCCAAGCAGCACTGAGCCATGATCGCCGTATTGACGTCTACACAGTGCGAGTGCAGACACTGCATTAGTTATGCTGATTTTAACTGTCCTCCAGCAGCTGTCCCACATTGACTGCTCTGGTCACCATTGTGAACTCCACTGCCCCAGGGTCACAGAGACTGGAAGCCCTCCTGCCCTTTAACGTCTTGTAAGTTTTTGTAATTCCTTTTCCTGATTGCCCAGCTTGGTAAGCACACTTAGCAGCTCTCCATTGTTGAGAGCAACTCCTCAGCTAGCTATGCTGGCTACACACGCCAGACAAGCTCCTACCGGGAGTAGACAGGTGATATTGGATCTCATGGACCCATGGGGAGAAGAGGCTTTGCAGGCACAGCTCCGATCCAGCTGAACAATCATAGACATGTGATACACTCTTCCCTTGGGACACTGTGCCACTGTGATTGCAGGAGAAGGGCTATGACAGGGACTGCATGAAAGCCAAGGAACTGCGGCAGGCATACCAGAAGGCCAGGGAGGCCAACAATCGATCTGGTGCCAAGCTGTACACCTGTTGTTTTTACAAAGAGCTGCTTGCCATACTCACCGGAGACCTCATCCCCACCCCCAACAGCACCATGGATACCGCCGAGGAGCCTGGGTCACAAGCACCTGCCGTGACCAGTAAGGAGGAAGAGGTGGACGCGATAGGCAACCAGGGGATCCAGCTGTGCAATGAGTCAGGACCTGTTTTTAATGCCACTGCAGTTCAGCCAGTCCCACCAGTCAAGCACGGGTGAGCTCGATGCAGGGCAAGGAACCTCCGATAAATGTGTAGACAAATTTTCAATTACAGGGATGACATCCCCAAAGCAGCAGGACACAATTTTTTGACTTTTCACTAATTTACTCATGCTAGACAAGGCAGTGGTACAAACCAAGAAAAGTAGAATTGCTATCTGCTTTTCATTCACTTCTAGAGTTAGGCAGGGGGGACCATGCAGAGCAGGTTGTTTATGTACACAGGGATGTCCCTTGAATCCTCCTGAGAGATCTCAATTAAACTTTCATGAAGGTGTCCTGCAATCCTCTGCCAAAGCTTTCTAGGGATGGCAGCCTTATTTCTTCCTGCACAGTAAGACACTTTCCCACACCACTCAGTGATAACCACCGCTGGCATTACTGCAGTATACAGGCTAGCAGCATACAGGCCTGGGCTGCTTTAGGACACCAGCAGCATCTGTGCTCTCTCTGCCTTTGTCACTCTCAGGAATGAGATATCAGCTAAAATCACCACCGCCTCTGGAAAACAGTGCCAGTATTCAGTGACATTGCCCTATGCTACTAGAATCACGGAACCAAGCAATTCCCTCCTCATTCCCTCAACCCCCAGCGGACGAGGCCAGGGGTGGCCTTACCATGAGGCGAACTGAGGCGGTTGCCTCAGGTGCCAGACTACGGGGCCGGGGGGAGCACCACTGGGACCCAGAGTATAGAAAACTGTGTCTGCTGCTGGTGCATATGTAGTCCCTCTGCTCTAGATGCACAAAGATGGTGGAGTGCTGTGCAGGAGGAAGGAGGCACAAGAGACATAACAGGCAGGCAGGAGGAAAGGTGAGAGGGAATAACATAAAGCAGTAGGAGCTGCAGGGAGGGAGAGGAGGAGGAGCCTCTTCTGTACCTCTCTAGTACCCCCAGGAGCCTGGACTGATTAACACCACCTTCTCTGGGAGCTTCCTGTGTTCTGCTGCTTCCCTGAACCCACTTGAGGAGAACAGGCAGTCGACTGAAGTAGTAGGAGCCAATTAGGCCCTTAAGACACTGATATTTTCCCTCACTCAGGTCCTGTTACCAGCCTGCTTATTTGTCCCCTTCAATTGAGTGTTGAGAGTCACTATAGCAGGCACAGAACAGGAGTCATGAGTGAAAGAAGAAAACACCCCTCTGGGGCAGCATTCAGAAAAAGAAAGAAAGCAAAGGAAGCTTTTCTATCTAAGCAGGAAGGAGCTCTCCTGAGATACATAGACACAAATGTTCATGGTGAACCTTCCGGCCCCAGTGAGGATGTGAGTGGTGAGGAGGTGTCTGATCTTCCAGTTAGTCAGAGTGCAGGTGACCTGACAGCTACTGCAGCATCCATATCTCCATCTCAAATGGATGTAACCATGCACATTCCTGAAAAAAAGTGTAGATCAGAGAAGAGTGTGGTAGAGGTGCAAGAAACAGCTGCTGCTGAGTTTAGTTCCTTAAGTCTAGATGATCCAGGACTGTAGACCCACTTGAGCAGTAGCCTGAGGGACTTCCTTGTACTGCATGGGCCACAGCAAGTGAAAAACTTCATGTTCCCCAAAGACAATGAAAATAGAAGTTTCCATCCAACACATTACTGGTGTGAAATCCCCAATGGTGACAAAGTGGCGAGGCCACGGCTTATGTACTTAAAAACCCAGAATGCTGCATACTGTTTTTGTTGCAAACTCTTCCAGTCTAATGCTCCAGCTACATTGGGTTCTGCAGGAACAAAGGACTGGAAAAATGTGGCTAGAAATCTGGCATGCCATGAGAAGGCAGCAAATCACCAGAGAGCATTCCATAGGTGGAAAGAGCTTGAGATGAGACTAAGGTTAAAGGCCACATAGATGATCAGCATCAAGAGAAGATTGCATCAGAGTCTCTTTACTGGCAAAATGTTCTGAAAGGCTCATTGCCATTGTGAGAATGCTTGCTACCCAAAACCTAGCATTGCGTGGCACTTCAGATCAGCTGTAGGTGCCAAACAATGGAAAAGTCCTTAAAATTGTGGAGCTGATGGCTGAGTTTGATGCTGTACTCTAGGAGCATCTAAGAAGAGTCACCACCCAAGAAATGTACACACACCACTACTTTGGAAAAACAATTCAAAATGAGATCATACAGTTACTGGCAACAAAAGTCAAACAGAAGATAGTGACAGATCTGAAGTCAGCAAGATATTACTCTGTTATTCTGGACCTCACACCTGACATCAGCCATACAGAACAAATGACTTTAATGGTGCATTTTGTAACAACAACAGAACCTAGTGAAAATGTCCCTGCAATGGTGACAGTCAGAGAGCATTTTCTAGAATTTATTGACATTGATGATACTACAGAAGCTGGCATGACAAATGTGCTTCTTAAAAATCTGGAAAATACGGGAATTGCAATAGCTGACATGAGAGGTCAGGGTTACGATAATGGTGCCAACATGAGAGGAAAGAACAGAGGAGTGCAGACACGGAACTGAGAGTTAAACCCTCGAGCTTTTTTTGTCCCATGCAGTTCTCATTCATTGAACTTGGTGGTCAGTGATGCAGCATCAGGTTCTAGTGAGGCTGCTGAATTTTTTAATGTAATTCAGAGCATCTATGTATTTTTCTCTGCATCAACTCATCAACGGCAAATTTTGAAGCAACATCTGGGAACATCCTTTCTGACTCTGAAACCACTGAGTGCCACAGGATGGGAAAGTCGAGTGGAGGTGATAAAGCCTACCAAATACCAAATTGGGAAGATAAATTATGCCATAGTTTCCATTATGGAGGATAATGCTATGACAGGAACTGTTCGTGGGAGAACAGTGGCAGAGGGAAATGGAATCACCAGAAACATACATAACTTCAAATTTCTGTGTGGCTTAGTGTGCTGGCATGACATATTGTTTGAAATAAATGTTGTAAGCAAGCGACTCCAAGGTGTTGACCTTGATATATCTCGAGCAATGAAACAACTGGCCAAAGCAAAGTCATAGCTACAGTCTTACTGGTCAGATGAGGGATTTCAAAACATTTTGAAGAGTGCACAGAAGTTGGCAGAGGAACTTCACACTGAAGCTATTTTCCCACCCATTCAAGCATACAAAAGTCACCAAAGAAAACATTTTGATTACGAGGCATGAGATAATCCCATAAGAGACCCCAAACAACAATTCAAAGTTGAATTCTTTAACCAGGTGCTAGATTGTGCAATACAGTCAACTGAATGTTTCATGCAGCTCAAGGAACACAGCAGTGTATTTGGGATGTTGTATGATATTCCAAAACTCCTCACTATACCTGAAGAAGACCTACACCAGCAATGCAGGGCACTAGAGACAGAGACACATGATTACATGCGCGATATTGATGCAAGTAACTTAGGTGATGAACTGAAAACCCAAGGTACATTCAGCAGGATCAACTCCAAAGACTGTTCTGGAATATAAGATGACCACCCTCTTTTCAAATGCTTTTATTGCTCTGTGCATACTTCTAACACTTCCTGTAACAGTTGCCAGTGGAGAACACAGCTTCTCCAAGCTGAAGTTCATAAAAACACATCTATGCTCCACAATGACACAGGAGAGGCTAGTGAACCTTGCAACCATCTCAACAGAGCATGAGCTGGCCCAGACTGTGGACCTTCAGGAAGCAGTTCAAATCTTTGCAACCAAGAAGTCACGGGAAGCACCACTTTGATTATTCAAACAGATAAAAATGCCAGTGTTTACTATGCAGACAAGAAAAGTTACATTTGCTTTTCAGGCGTTTGAAAGTTAAGTGTTAACTTAACATTTTTGAACAAGGTATTTTAAGTTATTAGTTCGCCTTTACTGGGGTAGGTAGCAGAGCAGTACCATGACAGGAGTAGAACAGGAAGAAGGCAGAACTGAGACCTTTCAAAGTTTTGGCCCAAGGGAGGGGGCTTGGGGCATCATTTGAGCTCCCCGCCTCAGGTGCCAAAATGTTTTGGGCCAGCCCTGGGCCAGGCTCACCAAGACTGGTGCCAGCACCAGCAATCACAAGCAGAAGTGAGAAGGTAGTGCTTAAAACTTTTGGGGAGGAAGGGGAGTGAGTTCAGCATCATAAGTTTCACTTTCTGTTGGGAATGCACAGATACTGGTACCTCTGTGGGTTTTTTTAATCAGCAGCTGCTGCCACTGAAGTCTCCAAATGCCAGGAAAAAATGTAAGGTTTTGGCTGCTTTCTAAATATATTTTAAAAAGACTATTTCGGGTTAAAACTCTTATAATAATAATAATAATAAAAAAGCCAAGATCAGGATAGGCAATTGCTATGCCAAGTTTCAGCGGGATATAATTATAAATGGCTTTAATGTGAGCATCTAAGAATATGACTTTATGAATGCCTAGCAAAAATGTGATAAATATGCATATCAGGACTTCTGGAGTAAAAGTTTTTAAGTCTTTAGCTACATACCTCTGGAGTTCTGTTTTCATAACAAATATTTCAACTTATTTTTTGTCTGTTGTATCTATAAATACCTTGTCCACATGAAGGACTAATTGTCTTGATGTAATTTGGATTTTTTACATTATGTCCTTAGGTAAGATTGGGTTTTAGCAGGATGGTAACAGCTATGTTAAAAGCAAATGACCTTTTCACAAGTGCTGAGCACCCACAAATCCTACTGAAGTCAATGGGAACTGCAGGTGCTCAGCAGCTTTGAAAACCAAGTCTTAATGATGGTCTCATTTAAGAGGAGTACACATAATTGCCTTTGGAAGTCACTGAAGGCAGCAGGGGATCATAGCCCCCTAGGCCAGAGAGGAATATTAGAACCAGACAAATACACAGATTTAGCATTTACCAAATAGAAAGGACAAAATTGGTTAGGGAAAGATGTTATATTTCCCAGCTTTTAAGAGGTCACTACCAACAGTGGAGAGTAAACAAAAAATTCAAACTGCTTTTTGAAACAAGTTTAAAACAGCTAAAAAATTTTTAAAATGTCATTAGAGTCCTTACCAGACCTGTCTGCCTGCGAGAATACTCTTGGTGCTCCCAAGTACTGAGTCATTGCTACTGCTTATGATTTGGTGATGTTCATGCCTTCCCTATCCCCAAAGAATTTGCCTGTAATTAAGTCCTTGTTATTGCTTGCCACAAAATATCACAGACATTCACTCTGTTCAGCTGTTAGCTAGATTGAGATTCGAATATCCACTCAGTAACAACCTTCATGATACATGAAACATCCCTGGACACTGGCAGGAGTGGGAGTTTCAAAAGCAAGTAAACGTTGGCCTGACTCTGCTCCCGTTGACTTTAATGGCAGAAGAATCTGATTAGTGCTGAGTGCTTTTGAAATTCCTATTTTTTTTTGTACAAAAGCTCTTCTTTTAGCCTAAAGAGGAGTTCTCAGACATTTTCACAGTGCTGGCTGAATCTTTGTAGAGAGATTATCTTGTGGATCACCTCTCTCCCATTACAGACCTCCTTCCCTTTCATTGCAAATACATAAAATGGATTCACAGAGTTTCAGGCCAGAAGGGACCACTAGATCATCTAGTCTGACCTTCTCATAAGACTGGACATTGAATGTAATTGGTGAAATTAGGAACTTCTGCTTTTTTGATATCTATCAGTTAGCCAGTTCTTAATCTATTTAACATGCATTTTATGATAGCTATTTTACTTATTTTATCAGAACATCTCTGTGGTAACTACAGCATGGAAAAGCAATGTTTAAAAAAAGTATTTCTTTTTAGCTGTCTTAAGTGTGATGAAAGTTTTGCCCTTCTTAAATATACTCACACTTTCTGCTTTTGCTCTTCACTGAGAACTTTGAATCTTGGCTCCTAATAAGAATTCTGCCAAAATCACTGTTTAGCTGCAAATAAAATAAAACCCACAGTAAGATATTTAACCTACCTTTGTTAAGGTGCTTGAGATCTGTGAATGTAGGCTGGAATTTTTAGAGGAGCCTACAGGAGTTACAGTAAGTGCATAAATTCTGCCTAGCTTGTGTGTGAATTTGAAAATTCAAGATGAAAAAGCACAGTTTGAGCCTGATCCAGAGCTCATTGAAGTCAATGGAAAACCTCCCATCAATTTCAGTCAGGTCTGGATCATTATCAGAGCTAAGTATCATTATATTATGATGGGACAATAATTTTGTTATAGACAATTTGCACTATTGCCCAATTAGAACATAGCCCAGTTTGTACCATAGCTATTGGTAGAAGGGATCAACCAGTTCACTGAACTACCACAGCAATTTACACATTATTCGCAAATAGATGTGAGCAGAGCCTTAGGAAGATGTGAAGAAAGTTTTCTGCTAGGAGTCACAATTCAGTTTGTCCAGTCTATTGGGCTTAGTAGGTTTTAGTGTTGAAACACTATAAAAAGAGGCTGGGTGCTATCTATCCAAGTCAGATGTAGTGATTTATTGCCACTCTTATCCCCTCCATTCCTCTCTAGGAACGATTGCACTCAGAGATCCCTTGCCTTAAAGAGGTCCCCATCCCCAGGCCGAAGGGACAGGGAGCATGAAGCCTGCTGATCAGCCCCTATGTCAGTCCAGCTCCTCCTCCCCAACTCTCAGTGCTTCTTCCCTGGCTTCTCAGAGGGGTTTCACTGAGCAGGGTGGGAAACCATGCCAGTGAATGCTAACCCAGTTTGTATTGAGTTGTCCTGCTTTTAGTGGCTGCTGCACCTGCCAGCGCATTTTGGGGGAAAATATGCCACGAGGCCAGCACCCTCTTTCCTTGCCCAAAAGTTTGTGTTCCACTCTCTTTGTTGGGAGGAGGGAGTGGCGCTGGACCTTTGATTTATACAGTGGCATTGCAATAAATCAGATGCCTCCCTGAAAATTAGCAACTTTCACTTTTCAGTTCAGTCTTCTAATGCTGTTACCCCTGTTTGGTTATGCAATTAATCACTGCTCTCTGTAAGGGAAAGGGGCTCGCTCAAGTACTGTTGAACTTTACTAAACAGAAAGGTGTGAAAATGTAACCAAGGGCTATAAATACCTGCCTCATGTTATGAGTTCCAGTGCTTTCACTAACTTAAACTAAGTTATACAACAGCCACCTTTAGTGGCTCACTTTATGGATTACATTTGGATTATTGGTTGTGAAAATACTTCCAACAGGCACCCAATATGAGAGGGAAACTTCCCTTGTAAAATTGACATAATGCTATACGTGACAAGAAAACAAATGACGGAAATGGCCCTTTTAAAAAACAGCAATTCTCAGATTTCCACTCCCCATGGTGATCAGTGGTAAGAATAGAATTAATACTTGCTAATCAATCCAGCATTCTGTTGCCTTGAGCGGCACAGGTGCCCGAGATCTAGATGAAATGCAGAAATCATACGTGCTTTCAGAGGTTGTGGGTCCCCCCCTCTCCCCTGCGCCCCCAGTAATCTATAATACTCCTGGCTATAAATTGTTCCTTCCTAACAACCACATGCTATGATTTCACTGGCTATTTTTATTCATTAATACCAGCTGCTTAGCAGTGCCTGAAGGTAACAGAAAAATATGCATAGATGTTTTTACCATATGGTTTGTTAAAAGCTGATGAAGCCCTTTCATGTAAGCGTAGGTTTGTCCATTCATATTTGGTTAAATTTACTCCTGTACAGAGCATTAAGCACAAGACCTACTCACCGTTTGAGCCCTCGGTGGGTTATGATACTGTGAGCCAGACCCTCATCAGGCGTAAACTGGCATAGCTCCATTGATTTCAGTAGAGCTCCAATTTACATCAGCTGAGAATTTTGCCATTAAGAGGTACATTGGTCTTGTGCTGGCCCTCTGCATAAGAGCAAATTTCACCCACTGAGTTTGCAGTAGAAAACCTATCAAAGCTAGTGATGGATCATGCTGCAAAGTGACAAGTTCTTTTTGCCACCTTTAATTAATGATAGTCTTTGTACCACAGCAGTGAAGATGCCTACAGTGTTCCGATGCCATAATAAGCTTTGCTTTGAAATCACCCTACACATTATATGGAGACAAAGCGAAAATATGATGAGGTATTTGCTATGTTAAATATTTGAGTGAAGCTTGTTTTAACTTTGCAAAAGATTCTTTACACTTAAGATTTTGCCTTGGTTACCACTTTAAAAATAAAAGGTTTAACCAAAGCTTTTTGCATTTTTAAAAAATTGATTATTTATTAAATGTTTTCAATCTTTTTTTCTTCTAACAAACCAAACAAATACTAGGTGCACACATATACAACAAAGTGCAGAAGTAGTATACATCAGAGAAGACCAAATATTTACACAATATTTGGATTTCCCATGTGTTCCCAGCACATGGATTTTTATGGCACATATCAAAAACAAACAAATAAAATTAAGGAAACCAAGTCAACAGGGGAAGGTGTTGGGTGTGAATGGGCCACAAAGAAGAGAGGGGATGGGGAATGGAGCATGTGGATTTATCTTCTGCCTGTCATCAAGGCTTCCTACAGGGATCTTTAATTGGCCAGTTTTAGGCAACTGATCCAAATGGACTGAAATATTTCTGGGCTTTGCTGTCTACTGAATATGGTCCTTTTGTTCACAACCAGGTCAGCCAGCCCAGTTTTTTAATTATTTTGAATGTACAATGTTTCTATTGCATGACCTAAAATCCCTTCTATTGGCATAAGAGGCATTACAAAAAAAAAAAAAGAGAGAGAGAACCTTGTGAGTTATTCATTCACCTAACCCCCCCTTTTTTTCTCCCACTCCCTTCCATTTTAAAAACGCTTCTTATTAATATGTCCAGCTATCAAGATCTGCTAAATCTCGAACATTCATTCATATTGTATCTTAATAATAAAAATCATCATAAACAAAAAATATGGGGTGGGGGGACAGGGGAGTAATGCCTTCAAATTTTCCAATGTCTCAACTTGAGAAAAACTAACTTTAAGGGTGGAATGCACATCAGTATTACTTGCAGCTAAGTTTTCACAGAAGTCTTTACTAATGTCAAGAGGTAAATTCTACTCTATGTGGCACCAACTTCAGTTCTGCCAAGGGACTTAAATTCTATAAATACAGAAGAGTTAATTATGAACATTTTTTAGTATATTCCGCATAAATATGAAGCTAATTCAAACCATGATTTTTCTGTATTACATATTACTGAAGGAAAGAAATTAAAAACCTTTTTGAATTTAAAACAGGCTTTGTGAAAGCTGGAATAGTAATAAAAGCTTATTGCAATTAAAAATTTCTTTATCTTTGAGCTTACCAAGAAAACGTTACTAATCACAATTCTCCAGTATTAACTACTCTGTCTTTGCAGTTGGGTACACACAGAGTTTTTTCCAAGAAAAATCAATTAAAGTGAAGTATTGCAAAGCAGTATGTGCTGCCCTAGCTGGAGTGGACATCAGGCAGAATTCTAAGATGCTTTTCCTGGCAGTTTTATTAAGACAAATCAACTGGAAAAGAACAAGGATTCTGTAGGTTAGCACAAGTCCATGAAAAACATTGTTTTTCATTAACAATTCCTTATGTAATTACCAAATACAAGAATTAAAATATGCAGCATACTGTAGATATAGATCACATTTCCTTTAATGTTTTGTGTACCATCCTTGTGGTCCTTTACGTATAATTACAAGTGTGGAATGAGGAAAGGAAGAGAAGAATATGGAAAAGGAGGGAGAAAGAAGAACTTCTGTCTTCAAAGCTGCTGATTCTCAAACTACTGGTGCCATGAGAAAGTTAATTCTAGTTCAAGTTAAAAGATGGATTTATCTCTACAAGCACATGACAGCAACAATCTTTTTTTATGTTGACTTCAGGAATGTTACTAAAATCTGACGTACAACACAGGCCCCCATTAAATCTCAATCAAGGAGTCAACCCTGAAAAAGTGTCATTTCACCTTGTGGAAGCTTTCTATGTTTGTTCTCTTTCATTGATTTTCATACTGAAAGGAGTTCAATATACAAGCCAGAAGATTATTTTATTTTATTTTTATAATTGCTAGCACAGTAAACACAACCTGAGATCTGAAAAATCAGGTTCTGTTCTTTCTGTTTATAAAGATAGCACAATCAGAACATAGCTGGCTGTTCGATTAATAATGTAGAATGGAACATAGCTGGCTGTTCCAGAACTGTATTGATCTGCAGTGCCAACAGGAATAAACACTTGGTTTTGTTGCTAAAGAAAGCAGATGAGACTCAAAGGATGCACATCAGTTTGAGTAAGCACATGCCATTAGACCAACTTAACATTGGCAGTAAAAGGTAGATCTAAATCTGATATGATTTGACATCACTGGTGCTCTGACTTAAATGGTGTTGCACCCAGTTTACCCTGGCATGAAATCGGTATCAAGCCTCAATTTTATTTGCCTACTCTTCTGATGCTGATAAATCTAATGTTTTGCTATTTTAGTCATTGCACAGAATCATAGAACTGGAAGGGACCTTGAGAAGTCATCTAGTCCAGTCCCCTGCACTCATGGCAGGACTAAATATTGTCTAGACCATTCCTGACAGGTGTTTGTCAAACCTGCTCTTAAAAATCTCCAATGATGGAGATTCCACAACCTCCTAGGTAATTTATTCCAGTGCTTAACCACCCTGACAGTTAGGAAGTTAGGATGTCCAGCCTAAACCTCCCTTGCTGCAATTTAAGCCCATTGCTTCTTGTCCTATCATCAGAGGTTAAGAAAAACAATTTATCTTCCTCCTCCTTGTAACAACCTTTGACATACTTGAAAACTGTTATGTCCCCTCTCAGTCTTCTCTTTTCCAGACTAAACAAACCCATTTTTTTCAATCTTCCCGCACAGGTCATGTTTTCATGCAAGCAGATATATGGAATTTTGAAAATTTAGCTATAAGTTATGATCGTTCATATGAGCTGAGCTCTTAAAGAGAGAACTATATAAATTATTTTTATTACAGTAACACCTAGACACCCTGATCAAGTTCAGAATCCTATTGTGCTATGTACAGTACAAAAAGAGGCAGTCATAGCTTCTTCCCCCTAGGACTTACAATCTAAGGAATGGTAACTTTTATTCTAATTATTACAGGTATATTTTGATTTCTTTTATTACTGCACCATACTATGGACTTCAAACAGAAAAAAAATCAATGTTTGCAGCTTGGTCTTCAAGAGAAGCTGGATGACAGAAAAGGATAATGTTTCAAATGCTTTATTTAGTGTGCAATCTACAACTGTCTGCATAAAATGAAAACCCTAATTGCCCTGTAATCCTACTCAGTTCCTGCATTCTGATTTGGGCAAAAGATCAGAGTGAATGGAAATAAGTGTGTCACATATGAGTAGAAGGTCTGCTTAGTGTGCAATTATTGGAAAGACATTACAGTCCTGCTTGTTCAGCACAAAACTGTGTGGAGAGACTTTTATTCTTCCATGTAATATCGTTTATTGAGCATTTTATAGTTTTACAAAAACTACACAGAAAATAAGGCAAAGAAAAATTCAGCAAGAAAAAGAATGAAGACATTGCTGAGACTTTCAGGCAATATTCCAGCCTCATAGTTAACTCATTCCAATTTAGAAGAAAACAAAGCTTGTTTGGGAAAAGGTCAAGGATTGACTCTACCATTAGGACATTTTCCTCACATTTACAAAGTAGTAGCCTTTCCAGGGCCGGGGGCTAGATTCAGATGACTTTGCCAACATAGACTGCAGCAGACAACTCAAGTAGCTGAAAGTCCAAGAGGGATGAGTTTGTGGCAGCTGACGAGATTTGGGGGGGCCTGTGAGGAACAAATAAAACTCCCAAAATGCGAAGTGCTGAGAGGGAAGGGGCATGGCTGGTAGCTAGAGAATGCACTGATACAGCTATCGACAGAGCAGCTTCTGCCTATCAACTACTGGGCCTCATTAAAACCGAACATATCCGATTAATGCCTGCGGAAGGTACGGAGGATCAGGCTGGTACATGGGAAATTGACACTGCCCAGAAATGGCAGCAGCATTAGAGAAATAGAGAGGGGTGCTTTACACCACCTTTGCATATACACCTGCAGATCCAACCCTAAATTTGCAGACCAGGTTTAACACACTAGTTGTAGCGTAACACACCTTACTGCAAAATGTCCTACAGTTTTAGCCTGGTATAAAAACAAAAGGTAATTCAAAACAAAACCTTGGCAAAGAAATTCTCAGCCAAAACATAATTATTTTATTTTATTTACAGATTTAAGGGTGGGGGCAGGAGGAGAGAGGGAGACACACACACATACACACATACACAGTTTGGCTACTTTTAAGTCATACAAATGTTTAAAAAAGAAAAACCCCTTGCAAGTTTACCAGTTTCAGATGCATCCCCCCCAAATAAAATTTGACAGTGCTTAAACTAGAACTGAAAGCTAGTTTTAGAACAAGAAGTGGCAACACTCATGATATAAAAAAACAACAAAACAGACCCGCTCCTTCAGTCCTAATGTATGCAAAGTCTCGGTGGCAGTTTTGTCAGCGTGAGGCCCAATATTAGTCAAATAATTTAATTTGTTTTCTCTTTTATTGCATCTGGTATCAAATAGCCTTTAAGAAATTTTTAAAATATTTTGTCCCCCTTACTGACTTGGTATGTTTTCCGTCTGGAGCGCATTCTCCTTCCCTCTTTGTTTCTAATGAAGCTTGAAATGAAGATGGCTTTTTGATTACTTCCTGGTTTGTGCATCAGTTTCAAGGATGAGGTTAAAGCAGCTCTGGGAACATTTTGTCAATGAAGAGATGCTAGCAGGAGAATTAGCATATAACACATTGCTAATCCAGAGGATTTTCCCCACCACCATTATTATTATTTATACTTGAAGCCCCAAATCAAGGATCAGGGCTGCATTAGACTAGCACGGTACCAATAGGTAACATTGAAAATAGCCCCTGAACCAGAGAGCTCACAATCTAGGTATCAGACAGGACACAGTAGGGGGATGATGGGGACGAGTTGGGAGGATGAGGCAACAATAAAATGAACAGAATTTAGTAGGAAAGCAAATGTCACAGCTAATCACCTGCCTAACCAAAACACCAGAAAGAATATGTTTAAAGTAGGTCCAGTTGAGAACTTCATCTGCTTCAGCGTCCCTTAGACTTAGAAAAGCTGGTGCTGCTTTTCCTCAGCAAATCCAAGCTTTGAGGCCCACAGGAGCCTTTCTGATTTTTGGGACCAATAAATGACAAAGCTACATGCCAAGGTAGGAAGAAATGAAAGGACTTCTGCATTCTAATTCCAGCTCTAGCACCAACTCCTTCCTTGTACTACATTATTTAATGTTTAGATTATAACAGTGCCCCAAAGTCCCATTCAGGATCATGGCCTTATGGAGAGTGCGGGGAGCTACACAACCAGAGGTGGCCAAAGGCTCTGATTTGAAGAAATCACAATCAAAGATGAACAACACATGGAAGGCTGTGCAGAAGGAGATAGACAGATGTATACCATTTTTATATACTTATGCTGGTTTTACATAAATATTAACTAATTTTCTCCCCAAACTCTCAATCCGCCTATACTAGAGTGATGGGTTTCAGTGTACGAACCTGGGAAGAAAAGCCGTCATATGTCAACTGTTTCTTGTAGATGTAGGAGAAGAAAAGGAGTCTGCGTTAAACAGAAATGTGTAATTAGCTGATGGATACTGCTTACTTCATCCACCTTCTGTCCTTCTTTATCTTTAATGTTTTCCCCTCTCTTTCTCTCTATTTTTATTTCTTCTACTGCACCAATTCCCTTCCCTAATTTTATATAGAAAGAACTCATAAACTGTTATTTAATAATAGTCTAGATGCCTCCACCAAGGTTAGAGCCCCAGTGTACTGTATTGTACCTGCACATAGTAAGAGACAGTCCTTGACCCTAAAAGCTCAAGATCTAAATAGACAAGACTGCTAAAAGGTGAAAGACAGGAAACGTTATCCCTGATTTACAGATAGGGAACTGCAGCACCAAGAAATGAAGCAATCTGCCCAAAGGCAGTCTGTGGCTGAGCTGCGAATTGAACATAGATCTCGTAAATCCCAGTTTAGAGCCTTAACCATGAAATCATCCTTCCTTTCATGAACTCCTCTCTTCCCGTCACCTACATTATTTTAATTCCCCTCTCCTAGGGTATGCCTATGCTGCAAGTAGATACCCGCGGCTGGCCTGTGCCTGCTGACTCAGGCTAGTGGGGCTCAGTCTAAAGGGCTGTTTAATTGAAGTGTAGATGTTTGGGCTCAGGCTGCTGCCCAACCTCTGGGACCCTCCCACTGTGCAGGGCTCTAGAGCCCAGGCTTTAGCCTGAGCCCAAATATCTAAACCATAGTTAAACAGCCCCTTAGCTAAGCCTCACAAGCCTGTGTCAGATGGCATGGGCCAGCCATGGCTATTTAATTGCAGTGTAGCCTTACCCTTACACTACATTTCCCCTATTTTTATAAACTGGGGAAATGTAGAGTAAGAGAGGAAAGTAGTCCCCTCCCTGCTGAGGCATTTTAAACTGTGCGGACAGTCTCTGTTTCCACTTACAGTTGGGTTTGATAATTACGTGGCTTTTTACAAGTTGTGAATCCATGATGAGAGAGACATAATTTGGTTGAGTTTTTCATAGTATACAGGATAAAACTCTAAACTGTGGTATTTTTCTTGCAGATATGTCCAAATTTAAGACGAACTTTCAGCCTGAAACAATAAAGGACTCTTTTATGAGAAAAGGAAGAGAGGATACAGGAGTGGAATGCCCCATGGGCACGTGTTTTATTAAAATTGCACATGGAGGTTGAATAAATATTAAAGATCCCACAGCAACCATAAAATGCACAGTGAATGTGTACAGTGTGGAGTCATCTTCAAAACAGGAATCCTTCACATTAAATGCATCTCCCCTGAGGAAATGAAGGCACAAAGAATTGTGGGATATGGTGGGCAACGGGACAAATTTTTGTTCATTTTGTGGGTCATGGACCAAAAAATTTAAAAAACCTAACGTAAATGGTACAGAAACTTCACTTAGCTATTTAAGCCAAGTTCATTACAATGAAGTTCCAAGCAATCTTGTCACAGTTCACAACTTGGTGGTTTTTCCCATTTCCTGTCATCAAACAAACCCTGCATGATGCTAGCCCACTTTTAGTCACGTAAGAAGAGAACTAGCTCATTTGAGATGTTTTGCAGACACACTCAGTGAGTCAGAGTCACCGTTTGTCCGCAGCCAGCTAAATTTTTCTTTAAGCTGCCATTTTAAAGACTGAAGATAGCTGGTTGACTTCTTGCAAAATGTACTTCATAAAACTGGTGTGAGAAGGCTTCCTAAGCATCAATGTCAAATCTGTGTTCCAAAGATGTGACACTGGATGCAAGGTTTGAAGGTAGTTTGGGGAGAGAGAGAGAGATTACTATTGGTGGAGAGGCATGTGGAGGTTGCAGGATGAGAAAGGCAATGACTACCCGCATAAATAGACCAGAGACATTCATGCATTTCTCTCTTTTGGTTGCTTTTAAATTCACAAGAGAAACACACAAAAGAGTATTTGAGTGAAATGAGCAGCTTTTGGTTTGATCAAAGAGCTGTTGCAAGTGACGTCCATAGGTCAGTTCAGTGACAACATTCAGCAAATTCTCTCACTGATAATGATTCAACAGTTAGATGAGAGAAACAATGGAAGCCAGTAGCATCAAGGCTCATGTCCAAGTACAGCACAAGAGAGACCTGATCTAGTCTCAGTTATATGACTATTTTATGGGCTCTATAAAACACAACTTTTGCTGGGAAAAATGTCTTCTCCGGAGAATACTCAAAGGAGTAAAAGGAAGATTTTTCTATCAGGTATATATCCAAGAGACCAAAGGACATTAATTCTCCCTTTTTTTCCTGTTCAGTTAGAGATTGTTTTAAATCTAGAAATATGTATTTGTTTTGCCCTTGAAAATAAAAATCCTCCACAGGTAATTAAAACAGTGAGCTACAAACTATTTTCTTTGTGAAGATATAGCAAAAAAGTTCTGCATTACATGATGTGATCATTTCTTTAATTTATGATAGATTCTGTGTTTCACTGATTCAGTTTGAGGGTTTCACCCTCCCATCACACTTGCTTTTAAACAAGGCCAAAATCTTCTCTCCAGAGTATAGAACTGGTGTTTCACAAGAAGCAACTGCAACACAGAAAGTAAGAACACAGAAGGCACTGAGCTGAATACTTGTGTAAGAAGGAAATAATCAGACCACAACTGTTGACTAGTGGCTTCCATTTGAACAGTTTTCTGTATGCAAGCTAGCTATTCTCTGAATAAGATAGTTCGCCCTTCTAGAGAGAAAAATTATAAAACAAATGTAAAATGTGACCCAAGAGGGATGTTTAGTAATTGACAATGAAAAGTCTTAAATTGGTGCTATTGTTCACAAGAGCCTATTAATTTGGAGTTTAAGAATTAGCTATAAAAACCCTGCAGTTAGAAAAACTTGAAGCAGAACAGTAAACACGAGAGCTGAAAATAACTTTTAGCTAATTGCTACTCAACGTATCTTTAACTGTCCAGTAGATTGGCAATCTTCGGACTCAAGCATCTGTGCTTGTGGTTTAGAGAAATAACCAATAAAGCAATAGTAATAGAAGTTACTTATAAAGGCCTCTAAATAATTAACAATGATCATACAGAGCTTTTTTATAGTGCTTTTCCTGTTGGCATCGACGGCACATTCCACCAAAGGTGCCTCACTTCTACCCTGCTGGTGCTCTCAGCCAGTAAGCCAGGGAAGTTCCAGCCACAGAAGAGCTGCACAGTTGACCCACAGGCTCCTTCAGCTTTGGTTTTGGGTAACAACTACAGTGTAATAACTTGCATTCTTGCCTGGAAAGTAGGATTGAGTTGTATCTGGTCTATGAGGCCAAAGTATTGCTCAATTTCACAGCCTTCAAACTTCCACCTGGATGCCTTTTGGAGAGTAACATTTGCCCAACCTGACATTCACCCAGAAATTGTGTCTTAAAAGTAACTACAGACTTTGGGTGCTTCAGTTTCTAGGTGCTCAAAACTGACATTTAATGGGACCTCATTTCATAGTTCAGCCATTTCTGAGAGTCAGGTCTCTTTAGGGTGTCTCACATTAGGCACCCAAAAGCTGAGTCACCCAAAATCACTAGTCAATGAGCCTATGTCTGCACTCTGAGCTCGGGGTGTGATTCCCAGCTCACATACACACGCCTGAGCTAGCTCAGTGATAGCTAGTGTGAGGATAAATGTAGTGTAACCTCAGTGGCATGGACAACAGCAGCACAGCTCAGCAATGCCAAGTACACACCCACGGGGTTCAGGTAGGTTTGGATTCAATATGGCTCAACTGAGCTACCACTGCTCATGGTACCATGGCTACACTACTATTGATACTTGCACTAGCTGTCATTGAGCTAGCCCAAGTACGTGCACGGGAATCATACCCATCACTCATAACCTAGACATAGTCTGAAAGCAGAGAAGTTTTCACAAATCTTGGAGGGCAGATTCTGTTCACAGCTACACTAGTACAAATCTGAAGTAATTTCTTTAGTGCGTTAACTCCAGATTTACATCACTGAGTGTTTTGGATCAGTATCTGGCTACGCTTTCAAGTCATTCCGTGGAGTAAATGTTAATCTATGGAATAAAATTCACATTCCTAAAGTCTATGCCTGTTTTACAGTTAACTACTGTAGCCTGGTGCTCAGCACACAGATTTCTGGCACTTAAACTATTAAAACCAACACCTCCTTCTCAAGGTGCCTGATCCACAGCCCATTTGAAGTCACTGGGAGCATTTTCATTAGACTCAAACAGGCTTCAGTTCAGACTAAAAAAATATAAGGTAAGTTTAGTGGGCAAGTCCTGGAAGGCTTTATAGAGGAAGTTGTTAATGAAATATAAAATTAAATTGAATATAGAGTTATAGGGATCCTGGTCCATGACTAGGGCTCCTAGGCACTATGGTAATACAAATAAAATAATTATATATAGCAGAGTTCTCCTAATTTTTTGTAGTGGGAACCACATTTTATACGTCACTTCATGTGTGATTACATTTCATCCTTGTTGCAACTGCAGCAGATACTTAGATGGAAGAGTACGTACTGGATTCAGCAGCTAGAAATGAGGCAGAAAGGCAACACCATGTGACCAGCCATCTCTCAGCAGGCAACAAAGAAGTGCTCTATGTGTCACCAGACCTCCAGCTTATTTATAATGCAACAATGGATTTATGCAACACATTATACTTTGACTTCACAGTTCTCATCTGACATTTTAAGACCCCAGGGCTTGCTCTCATTAAAGCCAATGGGGGTTTTGCTATTGGCATCAATTGGTCATAAAGCCAATGGGGGTTTTGCCATTGGCATCAATTGGTCATAAAACCTGTGTGCTATTCACTTTCTCCATACCATTCATGATTTTATGGACCTCGATCATATCCCCCCCACCTTAGTCGTCACTTTTCAAAATTGAACAGTCCCAGTCTGTTTAATCTGTCCTTGTATGGAAGCTCTTCCATACCCCTAATCATTTTCATTGCCCTCTTCTGTGCCTTTTCCAATTCTAATATATCCTTTTTGAGATGGGGCAACCAGAACTGCACCTAATACTCAAGGTGTGGGTGTACCATGGATTTATATAGTGCCATTATGATATTTTCTGTTTTAACATCTATTTCTTTCCTATTTCCTAACTTTGTTAGCTTTTTTGACTGCCACTGTAGATTGAGCAGATGTTTTCACAGAACCATCCACAATGACTCCAAGAATCTTTATTGAGTGGTATGTATAGTTGGGATTATTTTTTCCAGCTTGCATTACTCTGCACTTATCAACACTGAATTTCATCTTCCATTTTGTTGCCCAGTCACCCAGTTTTGTGAGTTCTTTTTGTAACCCTTCAAAGGCAGATTTGGCCCTAACTATCTGGAGTAATTCCATATTGTCTGCAATCTTTGCCACCTCATTGTTTATCCCCTTTCCCAGATCATTTATGAATATTTTGAACAGCACAGGTCCCAGTACAGATTCTTGAGAGACCCTGCTATTTACCTCTTTCCATTGTGAAAACTGACCATTTATTCCTACCCTTTGTTTGCTATTTTTAACCAGTTACTGATCCATGAGAGGACTCTCTCATCCCATAACTGCTTACTTTGCTTAAGAACCTTTGGTGTGGGACTTTTATCAATGGCTTTCTGAAAATCCAAGTATGTTACGTCAACTGAATCATTCTTGTTCATATTCCTGTTGACCCCCTCAAAGAATTCTAATAGATTGGTGTGGCATGATTTCCCTTTACAAAAATTGTGTTGACCCTTTCCCAACTAAGTGTTTATTTACGTCTGATAATTCTGCTCTTTACTATACTTTCAATGAATTAATCCCAGCCAACCAGTAACCCTCAGGAAATGGCCCAGCAAGATGTTATAACTGCTGTTCTAATATGAAATGGGAAGAATGAAATAAGAGTATGGGCATTTTTAATGAGAAATGAAATTTCAAGTGGGATGTTTAGGATATGAAATTCCCTTGAGTGCAGAATAGCACAAGGCCTATGCACCACTTATGTCCCACTGGGATTTATGTTGAATAAGATGCCATTTTATATAAAGGTAGCCTTTGGACTACAACCACTCTGCATATAAATATTTTGAAAGAGGGAATCCTTTGACTGAATCTAAGTCTCATGGAATTTTATGGCACACCTCTGTACTCCGTTTTAACTTGGAACTATTTATTGTCTTTAAGAATCCCAGATGCACTTTAAAGCGCTGGTCTAGTTTTCAGTGATGCTGCCTTCCCCTTCAGCTTCAAAATGATATCAAGATGGTGTTTCCAGATCACTCAGTTCTGGTAAGGTCACAAGAGTGATACTGGTGCATGCGCACACATACTCCTACCCTCCCTCTCTATAAAGGCGCAAAATGTAACATTTTCATAAAAGCTAAATAATGAAAGGGACACATGTAAAAACCCCAAACATCATAAGGGTGGGCACGAGATTTGCAAGAGACTCAGAAACCTCATGTCCACTTTGAAGAATGTGTAAAAATCCAGCTTGTTTCATAATCAAAACAAAGTTTATTACGAAAGTAGAAAGCAAATTTAAAAGAGGCCCGCTATTTGAACCCTCAGGCTTTCTTCAAGGTAAAACAACACAGCTGTGCAGAAACTCTTACATGTTCCTCTCTCAAATCATGAGTTGACTAACAGCTGCTGCATTGTCAAGAGGTCTGTGGTATCTAACAGGCATACTGACAATAGGTTTACACTTTTAAAAATGCATGATACAGTCTAGTGACTTTTTTTAACATTATACATTGGAATTAAAAGGGACAAATATCAAATATCAAATTAATCTTTTAAAGCACTCAGATTGAAAAACAAACAAACAACTTCAAATTCTGAAAAAAGAAAAAGGAGCACTTGTGGCACCTTAGAGACTAACAAATTTATTTGAGCATAAGCTTTCGTGAGCTACAGCTCACTTCATCGGGTGCATTCTGAGTAACTTCCAAGGGTGAATTCTTGTGCCAGGACAAAGTATTAGTTTTGAGCCAGCAGTTGCTCTCTCTTTCAAGCATCCATTAGAGTCAACGCACTCATGATCTTAAAGTGAATCACTTTCAGATTGAAATCTCCAGCTGCCTTATAGTTTTTAGCAAGATATTTTATTCTATTTATGAGTAGGTTGAACTCAATTTTTGCATACTCAGCCTCCAAGGATTTAACACTGCAGAGATGTTCAGATACTATGATGACCTCTATATAAGTGGATGGATGGATGCAGATTCAGACTGCATTGCATTTTTTGTGTGAATTTTCTGTATTGTTAACAGAGGAATGGTGCACATTGCCATGGCCCTTCCCCTCTTTATCTTTGGGGTTGGTGCCATGAGGCAGCTGTTTTCCCTTCTTCTGCTTGGAAAGGCTCATATCGACATGCAGAAGTAAGATTGTAGGCTCTTCAGGACACAGACTGTCTTTTTGTTCTGTGTTTGTACAGCACCTAGCACAATGGTGTCCCAGAGGTGCTAACAATATACAAATAATTAATGAAGACACAGTGACCTTATTTGCACACAAATCTCAGGAAGAACCTGAGGAGGGTAATTTATGCTTGAACTAGGGAGGAAGCAATGTTTTCTGAACAGTTCAGGGACCATCAATGGCACCCACATCCCAATACTTTGCCCACCAAAAGGGGCATGTGAGTTTGTGAATCAAAAAGGTTACTAATTCATTGTTCTGCAAGGCTTAGTGGACCTCAGAGGCAGATTCATGATTACCAAGACTGGAAACACAGGAAAGGTTCGTGATGCTAGAGTGCTGAGGAGATTGGGATTGTACCTCTGGGGTGGAAATGGGAATTTATTTCCCAAACATGACATGATTTTCTATGGTAGTCTGTGACAATGGTTATTTTGGGGGACCAGACACACTAGCTCCTAATTTGGATCATGAAATGGTACCCCAACATCCATGATCCAGGAAAACGTGATTTCAGCTACATACTGAGTAGTTGCAGAATGGTCATGGAGTCGGAAGCTGAAAGCTCATTGGCATCCAGACAGGTGTGTAGGCCTCACGAATGTGGCCAACACAATTTGCATAATCATGACCTGCTTTGCCCTCCACAACATATGCAATGGTGAAGGGGAGTATTTCTGCACAGAGTGGGCACAAGGCGGGATTGGTTTACAAAGCCTTTTCAGATAGCTAGATCCCACCCATGTGCACACTAGTGCTGGATTCCAGCAGACAAGGAAAATCTCGGATGCCACATGTACACACATCCTGGAACAGCAGGAAGACAGAGGGTGATTACTGCCTGTGCCAATGGGATACCATCACACCATATGCAGAGGCTGGAACAGCACAAGAGAGAACATTGGTACATAGTGTGCCAACATACCTTTGTGAAGGTTTTGTTCCCCTGTAGCCGATGTTTCTATAACCATGTGATTAGCCATCCATTTCTGTAACTACTGACTCCTGGTAGGGCATCTCCACGGGGTTAACACCTCAGAGCTTGGCTTTTGTGTTGCTGAGGGTGTTGATCCAGTTCTATTGGGATCATTGTGGAATGCTTTTGTGTTAATTCAAACAAGTGTTAACATTAACAATTTCAGGAGCACTCAATCAGTTTCAATGACCAAAATGTTGTTTAAAGGTCCTGAAGAACTTCAGAAATTCTCTCTTGACTGAGTGTGGTGATAACAGCACTCATCAGCTATTATGCTTGACTACAACCAAAGTTGAAACAGGTCAAATTTTGGTGGGGGTGAGGGGCCATTTAATCACTGTTCAGTGCCTGATGTCTTTACTGTTACATTAATTTAATTGCGTTTCCTGGTTCTGTATGTAACTTCTGCCAGGTTGAGTCATCAGCCATGAGGGCCGGGTTCAGTATCTAGGAGGTTCCTCTAACAATACAAAACAGAACCGGCTTGACCCGCAATAACTAATCTGGGAAAGTTAAACACCACCCCAGGGTGCCTCTAAGAGGCAATTCTTCCCTTCTTGCAAGGACTGAGTCTGTATGTAACAAAGAAAACTTTTAATAAAAAGGAAAAAGGAAGCCAGCTTTAATTTGAGGAAACACCACAACTATGATTCAAAAGCATATACCATGAGAAAAACACCCACCCCAGAGTATTTAGGGTAGTGTCCTTTGCCTCAGTTTCTCATCTTGCGGTGCGAAAGTCCAACAAACAAAAGTTCCTTTAATATGCCACTCCCCTCCCCCTCCACTGCACCCCATAGTTGCCGTCCTTTGTCAGCGAGAACCCAGAGTTCAGAGGAGCATTCACTTGTGTTCGTCAAGACCTCAGCTGCTGTGGCCACTGCTGCAACTGTCTGACAGCTGCCATTGTTCACTTTGCATTGCTGCCCACCGCTGCCACCATTGCCTGCTGCACTGTCATACTCTCCACTGTGCCTTTACTTCTTTGCTGCACCTGCCTCTCTGCTGCACCCCCTGTGATGCCACATCTTGAGGTCCCACCACTTAACGGAGCTCTCCATGATTTCACCAGTTAGTGGGGAACCTCACTGCTAGAGTGCAGGCTGTACAGTGTCTTTCATTAAAACGTTGTCCCACGCCAGGTCTAAAGCTTGGCTCTCAGACCTAGTTACAAGTGATTTCAGTTCTAATAATCACTAAACAAAAGGAAGGACTCGCAATTGAGTCTAATTAGCTCAGTCATTAAACAATGGAGAAAGAGAGAGTTAAATAGTGTCTAGGATATGTTAGGCATAGCCTACACCACCGGGTAGGAACAGCTGTCCCACCCTCTCTCTCTTTCACTGGGATTTGGCATCCCAACCACCTGATTAGCAAGTGAGATTCAGTTGAGGGTGACCCATTCAATAAGGGCAGAATAAGTACAGTTCTGCTGCCCATTACTCATACAATCAGGATAACATTTCATTACACCAGGAAAACTGATCACTTTAGCAAAGCAGTTCCCTCTGCTGAATTCCTAGGCAGAGTAGCTATGTTTATGCAAATACGGTCTGTTCCTGAAATCTTTTCCCCCAGCTCATCACTAGATGTTGAGGGAGTGGGGCGGGAAAGCTCATTCAGATCCTGCTTACGTGTATATGAACCAAGCCATAAATAAGTTTATTTAACCTTTCTCTGTTTTGTGACTTCTGCTTATGTTAAAACTACCTGTGCATTATGAGCACATTTCACTTTCCCCATCCTTCTGGTGTGTTCTTTGGAATTTGGATATTTATGGTCATGGGGGAGAGGGGGAGAAGTGGTTGGGAGGGAAAAATTATTATTTGCAGTGTGCTGACACCACAGAGTGTTACACAAATCAAAGTAATAAGCTTTGAATAGGGGACCCTATACCAAAACAGAAAAAATGTCCCATTCAGGCAGGAGAGTCCACACGCAAGTCAAGGAAACTGTAACATTTATTAAATATGACACATGTAAGATAAAGGTGAAACTTTTAAAAGAGGAACTGCATGTCAAAACACAATGGGTGTCTCACTCCCTGAGCACCATACACTTATTATCATGTGAACCTGTATCCTTACCCTCCCCCTCCCACTCCCCCTGACATGAGGAGAAATGGCTACAGAAAACTGTTTGGGGGTGGGAGGAGGGAACAACTAGGGATGTCTACTGAATAGGGTTACCAACTTTCTAATTTCTGAAAACCGAACACCCTTGCTCCGCCTCTTCTCCTGAGGCTCAGGCCCCCCGCTCAGTCCTCTCCCCCCTCCCTCCCTCCTCTCCTGGGACTCACCTGCTGCCTGCAGAGCCAGGCTGGGAGGAGCTGACGTGGAACCTGCCCACCTGCTCAACTGGGGCACAGCGGAGCTCGGTCCCTGGAGCAAGGGGTTAGGGCAGGGAGGGGTCGGATTGTTCTGAGGCCCAAAGCTGCTCCCTGCCCGGGGTCTCCTGGCCCGAGCCTTGTGAACAGAGCCCATCGACTGCACAGTTTGGACTTTGCGCCACAGCATAGTGTCGCCACAGAGAAGGGCCTAGCAGCCTAACACTGCACACTGGAGGTGCCTGGAGCCACCGGCCCAGCCATGAGCATGCCCCGTGGCCTGTCTGTGAGAAGGCATCTTGCAGACCCCTCACCCCTGGGCTCAGGGCTTTGTCAGTTCAGCTGGGTGGCCGATATTGAAGTGAAAAACAGAACCCCACAGCTCGCATTCTATCAGCCGCGTAGTGAACACTGAGGCCTGACAGAGAGGGAGACCGATCATTCATTCGCGCACAGAGGCATTACATACACACACATGATTTTTGGAGCAATTGTTTGTGCAAAAAAGGCACACTCACAATTATGGCAGTTGCATGTTCAAATAATCAATTTGCATGCTTGTCCATGATAATTGCAATTGAGATATTGCTCTCTCCTCTCCCTCTTTTACAAGTAGAAAGCTACTGTCCTTGCTGTTTAGCTCTGAGCATTGCAGGCTGAGCGATGCAAGCACAGGGCTGATTACTATCTGGAACTCATAAGTGCAGTCAACTGCAACCAGGAACCTTGGGTTCTTTCAGGATGAGGCGTGAGCGGGGTACCCAGACTGCAAGGAGAAGGTGAGGAGCAGCTGCAGCCTGGGAGCAGGACCCAGGGAGGAACGGGGTCACTCAAGCAGTTTGACCCTCTGCGGAGTCTTCAGGGAGAGGCAGCCTGACTTGGAGGGAGTTGCTGCATGCCGATGCTGGGATGGGATGGAGTTGGAGGCTACTGTGGATGACCGGATGCTTCCAGCTTCCCTTTTTGACTGGATGTTCAGGTCAAAAACCGGACACCTGGCAACCCTACTCCTGGACATGGTTTAGAGGCTGAACTCTTACTGGGCTTCAGGGACTGCCTCAGGCTCATCATTCCCCCATTGCACACTCAGGGGGGTTCCTTTATGAGGGCATTCAGGTGCTGATGGAGGGGTGTTTGTATAAAGAGTCATGCAGGCTCCTCCCAGTCACTCCGGGGGGTTGGGTCATCCACATCAGCACCCTAGACTGCAGCTGGAGGAGGTGGTGATGCCAGTTCCCACAGAGGAGCAGTGTTCATGGCAGCATGCAGGCTTCGAATTCTTTCAGCCACCAGTTGTATGAGTGGCCATCAGGGCATGCTCCCATTTTTGGGGGGCAAGCACTCATTCCCAGTGGCGTGCATCATGCTCCAGGAACTGGTTCATCAGTATCTCTTCCTGCTAAAGAGACCGATCCTCCTGTGCTCTGAGGAACTGAAACTGCTTCTGGTTCCTAGTCTCCATATCAATGAGCAGGTTCTCCAGGATCCTTCTCCATCTGCCTCTCCTGTCTTTGGGGTGCTGCTCCTGGCCTCTTGGTGGAATTGTTCCCCTCTCTACAGCCAAAGGTCCTTCAGATTCAAAGACAAGGATAGCAATTTATTTTAAATTTTTTGGACAAAGCTAAAAATCCCCCACACATAATTTTGCTGTTGAAGGCCACATTATCAATACTTTTGAGCATTTTAGGAATGCACTTATTAGACTATCTTTGCTTCTCAGACAACTTTTGCAGTCCCCCAGGAGCAGAGACTAATAATGGTAAGACACATATAGCAATACTTTTAAAAAAATATAATTCTTAGTGTCTCAAGTGGGAAGTTGGGATGGGGTTCAAGTCCTTCAAGGGACTACATTACCAACTGCCAATTTCTTCTTTAAAGGCTGGCCAGCATTTGGAGAACAAAGTAGTTTTCAAGGTACCAGAATGGAAAAAAGAGATGTGGCTTTCCAGTCCCATGGAGATGATTCGTCAATCAATGCCAGAGAGATGTTTCTGTTAATGATTAACCCTCTACGTATTGCTGAATGGATGGTTTTGGTCAGCTATGAAGGTGAACCACATTTGCATTGCCGCTGAACCTCAGGAACCAGCTGGAATTTCTGCTACCCCAGAAATTTGCTGAAATATGCATATGCGCGTGGGCGGGAATTTGACAGGAAATTGATTATATTCCATGCTAGCAGATGGAGTTTCCATGAAAGGAGAGAAGCAAACCACTATGAACATTCACCCATCCCCAACTGCCCCTTCATCACCAGAAAATCTGGCCCCTGTGTCCAGCGAACAGTAGTGAAAGAGGCAGGGAAGGAAAGAGACACACCACAACTTTATTTTGTCCCTGAACTTTGTGATCGACACTGCAAGCTACTCACCTTTCCACTGCAAAGGAACACTGCATTGTGTTTGTACAATTGCTGAAGCAGATACTGCACCCACCCCACACCTCTACTGGCTTCTGCAATAGAGCTAGGAGCAGGGAGAAGCCAACAGGGACTGGGAAGGGTTAAAAAACCTGTCAATCTTCAAAGGGAGAAAGAACTGCTATGACATTCCTTGGACAACCAAAGGATTCCCTTTCCCTTCCCATATCTAACCAACCCTGCACCCTCTTAGCCCCCCAGTTTCGTTCAACTTTCATTTGTAAGAGGACAGTAAGACAGGGCATGGAGGGGGAAGTGTTAATTCAGGTAAATCATTCAAAACTCTTTTGTAATCTTCACAGGAGACAAAGACAGCTGTAACTGTGGACAACCATTAGTTTTCAACAACTATCCTATCCCCAACCAGGCATTTTCCAAACCCATCCCTTCTCTTGGTCTGCATGGCCCCAGGACTATCGCTGACAGCACGCTGGCCAAGAAATGCACAGACACAAGGCCACATTGATAGTCTGCTAATAATCTGTTTTATAGCTTCAGGTCAGGAGCTAACGAACAGGAGCAGCAAAGAGGGGAGTTTCATGAGGGAGTTCTCCAGGTGAAGGAGGAGAGACTATGTGACCATTGGGGTGAGTTTGTCTGTTAATTTGTTTGTTTGCTGCATGCAAACTATAGTGTGGTCTCTTCTGGGGGCTGTGTGCTGAGACAAAGGGCCAGCAAGGCTGGGCTGAGAGTTTACTAATGAGGCTCTAGCCTGCCATCCTGCAATCCCTTGACTGGGGTGGGGCTAACTCAGAAGAACAGGAGTTTAAAAAGCCAGGAGCAGCAAACAAGGGAGTTTTGCAAGGGAGTGTGAGAAGCAAATACACCTAACAAACATACTCTAAACTTAGGCCAGTAACCCCACCCCCCAAAAGAACTGCAGGAGTACAAACAAAGCAGGCAGAAGTCCAGCAGCAGAGTGAGGGCTACCCAATTCATTGCACTAAATGCAGCATGTGCAATTATCTGCATTTTGCAATTGTGAACAGGTGGCATGGGACAAGCAGCTCATGGCCCTCTGATAATATAGGCTCTTGAGGCCAGAGTGGCTGAACTGGAGGAGCTAAGGGAGACAGAGAGGTACAAAAGGAGACTTTAAGGGACACAGTAGAGCAATCCCACCACCAGTCTGCCAGCCTCTATGCTGTTAAAGAGGATGAAAATCTCAGAGAAAGAGAACATCAAGCTGTAGCAGAGGGAAACAATCCCATAGTTTCAGAGTAGCAGCCGTGTTAGTCTGTATCTGCAAAAAGAACAGGAGTACTTGTGGCACCTTAGAGACTAACAAATTTATTAGAGCATAAGCTTTCGTGGGCTACAGTCCACTTCATTGGATGCATAGAATGGAACATATAGTAAGAAGATATATATCTATACACATACAGAGAAGGTGGAAGTTGCCATACAAACTGTAAGAGGCTAATTAATTAAGATGAGCTATTATCAGCAGGAGAAAAAAACTTTTGTAGTGATAATCAAGATGGCCCATAGTTGGGACCCGCCTTCCAGATGTCACATGGTATCCTCTCGCACTAAGGATACCTCTCCCAAGGACGGAATCCCATTTACTAGGGAGAGCCAGGCACGAGTAATGGATTTGTGACAATCGGGAGAATCGCATGGTAAATTGTCTGCTGGGTGCAGAGGCTGCATATCTCACAAAACATCTAGACAGACTTATGTGCAGTACTAGAGAGGAGTGGTCATGGTACATGTAGGTACCAGAGACATAAGGAAAGATAGGAGAAAGGTCCTGAAAGCCAAATTTACAGTGTTAAGAGATTAAAGTCCAGGATCTTCATAGTAGCATTTTCTGAAAGGCTTCCAGTTCCTCGCACAGGGTCAGTTAACCAGGCAGAACTGAAGAGTCTTAATGCAGTGAAAGGGCCAGCCAATGGTGTAGGGAACAGGGTTTTAGGTTTATTAGGAACTGAGGAGCCTTTTGGGAAAGGAGAAGCTTATGCAGGAAAGATGTGTTTGTATGTGTATAAAATCATGTTCTGCCAAATACATAATAGTGCTTCATGGGAATTCAGTAAAATGGTTGATTTACAGCCATGTCTTGCTTGGGGACATTCTGGAGTAGAGTGGAGCAGGGGCTGGGTTTAAAAACCAGACATTTAGCACCAGAGCATGAGGGGATATTGGCAGGAAAAGGCAGGGGTGGGTCTATTGTAACTTACTAGCCTTTGGTACTTATTTCTGCCTTGGCTCAGGGTCCTCCCCAGGCTCATCAGTGGGTGCTTGCTCAGCTGTCTCCTCTAGGAGCAAAGTGACATGCTCTTCTTCCTCTGGGACTTCTGGGGTTTCCTCCACAGTCCCTGCTGCCTCCTTACCCTGACCCTCATTGGCATCCCAAAGGATGAGGAGGCTGTCAGGGTTTAGGGGAGGGGGTCATTAGCCACTCCAGGCTCTACACTGGGAACCTTAGATTCACTGTGTCCAGTTTATCATAGAATGGGCATGTATGATGATCCCTCCCGGAGTGACTGTTTTGATCTCCAGTACAGGTGCCTCAGGTGTTTCCAGCACTGGGATGGAGTCCAACAAATGCCCACCTCCTGCAGCCTTTGTGAAGTTTCCCAGTATAGATGAAAGTTCTCGCAGCTCTGGGAGAAATCGTGGAGGACGGGTGTATTCCAACTACACATTGACCACGCCCATGTGTGCTTGGTGAACTAGGCAGCTGCTCTCAGAACATGATCCATGTTCACATGTATTGATCAAAATAGTGCAGCGGAAAACACATTCTCAGTTGGTCAGCACAGTTTGCTACCCCCAGTGACAAGGGGCAGACAGGGACCTTTATAGATTGGATCAGAAAGGGGTTGGAGAACTACTGAAATTTAGCACCTGGTATTGGCCCATAGAATGGGTATGTGACTGCTAGTGTGAGGTGTGTATATACCCACACTCCTCAAGTGTGCTGGCTTACATGCCCTGTATTCACCTTCAGACACAGGTTTCAGGGGTCTAGATGTGGAAAAGAGGGGCGTTATGGCACAACCATGTGCATGGACATGTGTACAGTTGTTAGTGTAGATGTACCTTAATTCACATTCCATTAGGAATAGAGGGCCAAAACTTCCTGGTTAGCATTTCCTAAGTTACAAACACTAGGGTCTAGGGTATATTTTTCTTTTAGCTCATTAAAAGTCATTGGACCTGATCCTGCAAGGGGCTCCACTCATGGAACTCTCACTGAAGTCAATGAATTAGGGAAAAACTGAAGTCCATGGACGGGCCAGATACAAAGCACATGGAGGACTGGCCCAACAGCAATTAAGATCCACTTTAAGATCTATGATCACTCAAATCCTTTTATTCCCCATCCAAAACATTCAGTATATTTGATTCTTGCTGATTTTTATTGAAGAATTATTCCAGATGTAGAAGTTTGGGTTATCTCCAGGCTTTATGCAACCTATTCCACATTTTCCATGTCTGGAATATTACTGAGTTGTTAAGTGTTTAGATCCCTTATTGAAAAATACAGATAGGAGCCACTATCCTCAGTCTTTGTTGGCTGCTTTTCCATCACAAACCAGGGCACACAATTTACACTGACAAGCAGTTTGGTGTAACCTTAAAATAGGCAACCTGAGTCCTCCATTCTATGCTTCCTTGTGACTCTACAGGAAAACTCATACAATTTTCTCAAGTTGCTCAATGCATGTTGCTGGAATTGGCATCATCTGGAATAAATAATGTCACTGAGGAGCTGTAATCATTTTGTAACACTTATTCAACCCCAAAAGACCAGGACTTGGTAAACTCCATCCACCTCATTAACTCTTACGTTTTGGAAAGCTGGGTCCAGTTTGTCCTTGCATCATTGATACAGCGTTTTAAAATCAGCAGGAAAGGGGTTTAGTTTTTTGGTGTTTTATTACTTTTTTAAGCCATTATACTCAATATGTCAGAATGATTTGATAGTGGTGAGTAAGAGTTCCAGAGATCTGCAAAAAATATGGGAGAACAGCCATATGGTCCCCCTGTGTAAGATCAGAATGGGAGGCCACTGCCCATTTGTAAGGATTTTAGCCAGAGAGTGAGAGGGGAAAAAAAGTCACCTTGAAATGTATATCTAATCCAAATTCTTTGAGTCAGAATCAACTCTGGTCCGTTATACTTCAGGAAGATGATCTTCAAAAAGAAGAACTTTGGATGGGTGCTCTTTTATGGTCAAGTAATAAACATCTCAGTAAATACATCTTTATCTTTTTGCAATTCAGAATTACATCAGTATTTCCAAAAAGTTGTTAATTTCACTTGTTCCTGAGATAAATAGTTCCTGTTAGCCTTTAACACCCTGGTCAGTCTTCAGTTACGTGAGGTGCCAAAAGCTATGTGGATAGGTCTGGGATAAATTTACCTCTGTAATTCATTAGTCCTGCTACTGCCTGTGTAAGGCACTTATTGCTAGTTTCTCCATAAGGCTCTCAAAGTTATGGCCCCCTGGTAGGTAGCACCCACTGTAAAGAAAAGGATGTCAGCGCCAGGCAGTTAAGGACACTGAGAAGCTCCTCTAGTTAAGCTTGAGAGCAGCTATAGAAAAGGTTCTGAATCACTGTATAGTCATGAATGTGACACCACAGAGGAGCCTGCAGCAAGGAGCAGCATTTCTGTTGTATGCTTCTTTACACAGAAAAAGCCTTCTGAAGAGACAGTTTGTCTACAGAGGAAAAGCAGAATTAATCACTCAGTTTCATTACTGGGAGGGGGAAAAAGAAAATTAAGGTACAGCCAAAGTGTCCCAGTCACAGTAAAATAGCCCCATGGGAATGTCCCAGTCACAGTTAAATTGCCCCCCCATGCGGTCCCCTGAAAAAGCACCAACATTGTATATCGCTGACACCTATATAGGCATATGCATGGGAAAGTATTTTGGGAGGGGTTGAAGGTGTGAGTGTGGAGCGAAAGATTCCTTTGCAGGTTGCGAGAGGCCAAAGGGGGAGGAAGGAAGAAAGGAACGGGTTAACTCGACAATCCAGCTAGGTCCTAAAATAAGAAGCTGACTCCAGCCGCCCAAGGCCATCGCACCCAAGCAAACTTTCTGATGCCAAAAAAGACGGGGCCTGAATTCCAACCCCAACCAGCCGTGAGAATAGAGCAGCAAACTAAACAAAACGGCCGGGGATTGCAAAAATTAGTGAGACGGTGAAGGCCAGCGAGGGGGAAAACAGTTTTGCGTCCCTGAAGCTGGTGTGTTTTGGGAAAGCTGAGGAAGCCACGGAAGGCTGGTTCAGACTGGTACAAAGAGCACAGGGTACAGAGGTCCCTGAACAAAACGCCGCACACAAATCCCAAGACTTAAAACCCTCCTGAAAGCTAAAGCAAGTCGGAGATGAACAGCAGACCCTGGACGGCCTGTGCACAGGACAGAATTCTTGTCCACCCTTCCCCCTCTTCTTCTTACTTTACACCCAGGCTTGGCCAGCCTCGGGTCATGCATGTGTGAGTATGAAAGTGGATTAGGGCTGGGGCACTAACGCTTCCTTCCTTCCTCTGAATGACGTGGTGAGCACCCCGCTTTAAAACTTAGTCACTTGGTGTGCTCCTTCATCTCCCCCCGTAAAGATCCTGTGGCCTCAGCCTGATCACCTGACACCCCAGGCAGATTGATAACATAAATCTGTCACAGTTTTGGTGAAAATGCGGGGGGTGGGGGAAGGGGGGAAAGAGCGACCGGCCCTGCAGAGTGCACCAACTGGTCTTCCCTTGGTATTTCATGTTTGCTCTGACCAGCACGGTTGGTATTTCATGTTGAGGATTTTATGATTAAAGGTGTGCCCCACCCTCAGCCGTAGCATGACTGAGCAGAAGAGAATTTAGAGTTTTTCGCTCTGCCCTGCGGGGGGGGGGGGGGGGGGTTGGGTTGGTATTTGGTGTATGAACCCTTTGCGGTAGAGGCCGAGTAATACAGAGGGAGGCTTAGCGTCCCTCCCTCTGGCCCACACTCACCGTTATTTTATCAATAAAGCTTTAAAACTTAGTCACTTTGTGTGATCTTTCATCTCCCCCTCCTAAAGATCCTGCAGCAGAAAGTAAGTGTTTGTATTTCACTCTTCTGAGAATTTGCTTTTTGTAATTTTTGCAATAAATATTGTTTTGGATGCTGAATTTAACTAGTTAAATATTTTTTCTGGACCTCTGAAATGTGTGGGGCTTCATCGTTTACGCAAACTGGGAAGTTCTAGAAAAAAGGCTAGATTTTACTTCGCATCAAAAACTCTTGAAAAGATGGAAATAGGGAGTTCATATGTTGGGCTAAATTCTCTCATGAGACATGTATTTATATTGCAATAGTAGCCAAGACTTGAAGATTTTTTTGGTGAGAATGAACTCTCTGCCTAAGAACATACACAGAAATATAAGTAACTAGAAAAATGGATGCAGGATTTCTGACATTTTTTTTAAAAAAAGTATTAAGGTCATGAGACAATAAGTGGCACCAAATATTGAGAAGACTTAAAATCCAACTAGATAAAATATTCCCACTAAGTACATATTACACCATTGGCAACAAGCAAATAAAAGAAATTCAACCACCACCCTAAACCTCTGGGATAAGCATTACATATAATTAATAGTAAAGCCTATATTTTTCTCTGTTCATGAGTTATGCATTTCTCTCACTTTGCTGCTCCAGTGCAGAAGTACAAAATAAAATAATAAACTCCGAAATGTAATACAGAAAGCAAAAAAGTTTAATTGAGCTTCATAAAGAAGTTTTCTCTGAGATTACATATAACAAGAACTTAAAGTTACAATGCTTCTGTGATCACTTGTTGACAGAAAAAGTATTGAGTACAGTTTTAAAATATTTCATTTACTTCCATAGTTCTAATCATTACATTTATCCTGCAAACCATGGAATTAAAAACTACCAGACTGCTTAAATAGTGTATGAAAAAAATTTGCATCGATGTAACAGCTGCAGAGTTCATAGGACAGAGGCATAAAAATAATATTAAAAAAGACAAGAGTTAAAAATCCTACTGCAAGAGTATAGACTGTAATAAAAGAGAAGACATTAAAACCAGCAGTTTGTTAGGTGCCAATACATAATAGAACCCATAAGACAAGCAACGAATGATGCTAAGTTCGAGAGAAAGAGTCTGTTTCCAGGGAAGAACTTCCTGACAGACACCACAACAAAGCAGCATGAATGGTGACTGTGTGGTCCCCTTCTTGGTAATAAATCAAGCGTCAAAGATTGATCTGCAGTTAATAAGAGGCCTAAGCCTTCTCCAAGGATTTGTAGTACTCTGTCAGCACAGTCCAGGCTTTGGGAGCCATGAAACCTTCAGGAGGGTTTTGTCCTTCCCGAGCCAACTTGCGCATGCGGGTTCCTGATATAAACTCAAAGTCTTCATGGCTAAAAAAGTAAATAAAAAGAGAATGTAAATTGAAAAGATGGAAGTTATAGCTGAGACTGATCTTACCTCCTCCTTTTTTTTGACAATGACTTTATACTACTTTGAGAACACAACTGTGGTTTCAGACATGTTGCTAATGAAGAGTACCAGAAAATCCTGAAAGTATATACACCCTATAGAATATATATATATATATATATATATATATATATATATATATATATATATTCTTAAGATAAATTAGGGGTATGTGTGTATGTCCGCACATGCTCAAGATAGTTTCATCCTGGTCCACTGCCTATCTTCCTACAGCTATAATTCCTAAAGATAAAATTCAGGAGGAGAGATGGAAAATTGAGGGCAATCAGGATTATCTATCATCAGCTACTCAAGTTCAACATCCAACACAGTTGAAAACAAAGACATAATGTAAGAAAATCCACCAAGTGTTCCTAAGCAAAAGTGATTTATTGTTAAATTAAATATAGCAATTTTACTTACTTCATTTGTTCAACTTGCAACATGTATTTGTTACTCATTCTTCCCTAGTCTGTTTGAAATAAAAGCCAAATACTGACCTCACATGCACATGGTTCAGACTGAAACAAATGAGAACCAAGTGTGTGCATCAGAGGGCAGAGTTTAACTTTAAGTGCTAAACCATGCTCAGTATGAGCTGGAGGTTAGCAAGCTATAGAAAGAAAAGGAGGACTTGTGGCACCTTAGAGACTAACAAATTTATCTGAGCATGAGTACTCAAGTCCTCCTTTTCTTTTTGTGGATACAGACTAACACGGCTGCAACTCTGGAAAGTACAGAAAGCATTCCACAGTCCCCTTTCACAATGCATACCATACAAGCGGTTAGCAACACAGCTTTTTGATTTGAATTGTAGTCCGGTGCAGGACAGTAAAGCCTAGAATGAGCTTCCTGCTCTCAGTAGTGTGGATGCCCAGATTGTGGAAACAAAGGAGAAATATATATAAACGTACTTCAACTACACAGAATATATAACACCCATCAGATAAGAAACCTTAACTGAACTATTTTTTTAAAGGGAGGGTACTGGAATGGAGAAGAGCTGTGCTCTGAATTGGACTGAAAAATAGGGAACATTCATCAAGTTTCTTCCCCAGCATAGATAGGACTCTGGTGTCTATCAACCTCTCAATAACTGTGTTGGAAAGAGTTTTGTCCTATCTACACAAGCAGCTGTTTTCTCCAATAGTTTGTTGGAGGTGGCACCCAGATTAATTTCCTAGTGTGAATAAGATAGTACAGAGTTTACAGATTAAGATAGCTGTAAGAATGGACTCCCCACATTCTACTCTGTGGGGTGTTAATTCTGAAGCTCGCATACAATTTGTGTGTCAACACTTAGCTGTTTATAGGCAGGGAATGGGGTGGGAATTTGAACAGAGGCTCAGGTTCCCAGAAGTGATCAGAAGAGGGTACCAGCCTTTGGATTTAAAGAGACTCAGATATGCTATTTAAGTGCATCTCCATCAATGCATGGTCTATTTGACCTCTCCCTGGCCCTGTTTGTATAACAGCATCCCTAAGGAGCAGCCACATAGAGCACAGACCTGAAGATTTCAAGCAAGATATGTCAGATGGCTAAGAAACTCCAATTAGAGAATTATGGGGAATATTATAAAGAAGTCTAGGGGTCCATTGCTGCATTAAAAAGTTCTAATTTTTTTAAGAAACTGGAAGAACTTTTACTATCTAAAAAAGATTTACACAAATCTTCATAAAATTAAATTTTGATTTGGTCGAGTTATTTCTCCTCTTCCTCACTTTTCTTTTTTCCTCCAGCAAACATTTTCTTTTATAATGCATGGCTTTCCTTAAATGCAGTGGGCCAGATTCTCAGCAGCTGGCATAAATAAGTTTAGCTAAACTGAAATGAAACTATTCCAATTTAAACCTGCTACTGATCTGGTCCAATAGTGTTTGCTTAGTCCTTGCATAGGCCTTGGTTTGAAGTTGTATGTGTTGCCAGAACGTTTTCCATTTTAAAACGGAAAATACTATAAAAGTAGCTTTAATTGTTCAACCACTCACGATTTGACATATTTATTAATGATAAAGATCATAATGCCATTGAGTATTAGCAATGGAGGATGTAACTAGCAAGAAAAGGAAGCCTTACCCAATACCATTACTGAAACTATGATTCAATAGGACCCAGCATTCTTTTGAAAAAACACATATTGGTAAACGTAGTTTGCTTCCAGTTGAAAAGGTGCTACTTGAGAAAAATAAATATCTTAAACAACGCAGATCAAGGAGGACTGCTAAGGAGGACTCCTGAATGCGTTAGGAATTCTTGTGCTCATTACTCGGTGGAATGGGAAGCTGGGCAGGAATAAAATGGGGCGACGAAAGGGACAGAAAGACACCTTTACCATAAGAGTAACGTTGATGTTGGGTAGACATTTCAAGGGCACATAAGTCTCATTTCCAAAAAAGACTTAGGCACTTAGAAACTTAAAGCTCAGTTAAATTAAGGGAATTCAGACTCCTAAGTACTTAAATCACTTTTTAAAATAGGACTTAGGCACTCTGAAAATTATTTCTATGGGATGGAATTAGTTTCGGCTGAGCCAAATTATATTACTGTATATGCTTCCACAAGTTATTTAAAATTATTTTCCTGCCAGTTGTGTTTCAGACTGTAGCACTGATGTGATGGAGTACCTTTCACAAGAATAAAGGTTACTCACAGCCTTTTAGAAGTGGCCAACAACAAAAAAAGAAAGAGTGTGTCCTTAGTTTATTTCCCCCTTAGCCTGGTAACATTTAAATTATTTTGTTTTGGGGAGCAGCTATATGGATTGGTTGGTACAGCAGGGAATTTCATGAAGGATCTGCACAAGGATTAACAACTCCACTTAAATTTTACAATTTGTGGAGCAACAGCAATTAAACACACATTCCAAAAAGACAGGAATAAATTAGCTGTGAAAACTGTCAACGTGGCGTGGGAAACAGAAAACTTGATCTTCAAAATATGCACCAGTGAGATGATGAAAGTTTCTCCAAAGCATACTGTATTGCAGCTCTGTTATACTGAAGCTGTAAAATCACTCCATGAGAGTGCTATGAAATATGTTTTGTGAGTGGGCATTGAAGTTTAGGTTAGATTGCTCTATTAAACCCATAGCAGGGGTGGGGACGAGGGAGGGAGAAGAAAGAGCTCCATAGTATTCCTCATGCCTCCTCTGTAGCTGAAAGGGCATTTGAAGGTCAATAATGCTGCAGATTTATAGCCTGGTGTAAGCCTGAGACCCAAAAACAAGTACAGTCTGTTGCAGCTCAGTTCTAAAGAGCTAGGCAGTTGAATAAGGGGGAAATGGCAATAAGTCAATTAAAAAGACAAGATGGATAGAGAGAGAAAGAGCATTTTACATGTGGAAACCTATATTCTATTAGGATGCAAACAGAACAATTTGGTGCTGTCCACTTGGTCTTCACATTACTCACGTTGTATATCAGTAACACAACTGGACTATACCACTAATCACGATATAAAAATCAAACAAAGTATGTGATAATTGACAAACCAGACAAAACAGATTAACAGTTCATTATTTTCTTTCATTTTTCAAGACCAGAGTTCTTATCACTCCAGTAAAATGGGCTTCTCTCTCTCTTTAAAGATTACAAGTTTAACCATTCAATATTTTTTGAATTATAGTGGTACCAAGAGGCCCCAGCAGAAACCAGGGTCAACATCATGCCCTGCTATGATCTTTACATACAAAAAATAGGAAGACAGTCACTAACCCAAATAGCTTACAGTCCACAGAGGGAAGACAAAGGGTAAGAGGAAGGAAATATTACCTCTGTTTTGAGATGGGGAATTGAGGCATGGAAATTAAGGGACTTGGCCACGGTCACATAGGAAGTCTGTGGCACAGGCAGGAACTGAACCCAACTCTCCTGAGTCTCAGTCTCTGTCTGGTGCCTTAACCTCCAGGAAAGTGTCTGCTCATGGCAGAATGATAGCAGGCTACTGAGAAAAGTGCAATGTTTAGTTTAAACAAATTGAAGTTTCCCCCCACACTTTTAAAGTAAGTGTTTAACATTTTAAGTTTCCTATTTTCCACTGGCAACACCAAAACCCATTATCAGGGCCAACAGAAGGAGCTAAAGAAGCATCACTCCTTGCATATGTAGATAGATTAGCTTCAAGCACATTTTAGAGGGAGGACAAACAGCCTGCTCTGGTAGCTGTATTTATGGGCTTCCTTTAGCTAAGAGGATCTCACAGCGTTCTCCGTCAAGACAGAATTATTAATTTTTCCAAAGATTGCTGTGGTTTCTTTCGATTATTAAACAAATTTCCTTTCTTAATAGAGTTTCTTCTCAGCAGCAGTCTGTGGCTGAATTTTACAGGAAAGTCTTCTTGCAAAGACTTGGGAATCTGTCCTCTCCCAAACAATTACTGTTATTTAGCTGCCAACTCCAGCCTTGCAAAGTTACACCTGACTGAAGTAACTAACTGTGTAACAGCTGCCTTTTCATGGTTATCATAGTATATTTTTGGCTAGCAAGCAAATTTTGCACCCACCTAGTGCACTGAATGATTACAATTCATTTGGAAGTTTTCTCCAAACCTCTTGCTTGTATTAATGTTAACTGATTCAGTTATCAATGGGTAAGTATGATCAAATTTTACATTAAAAGTTAGGGTTAGCACAGGACCATAGTACTGTACCATCTTGGTTTCTGCATGTAATAGTTCAGTGAAGTAGAATGTAGTCTTGTGAGGAAATTCTACAAAAGTTCAGCTTTGAGCAAAAATGCTCAAGTTTTCCTGCGGAAATGTAGGTGAGATCAGCTATCCAGCAATACAAAGAAATGGTAACACAGCACGCTAGACAATTCTGCTTTGATCATTTGACAAAAGGAAAAGCACAGAACACATTTAAGTCTGTTTTCCCTTCGCAATGCCAAGTTCTCTGAGTCCCAGGTGGTTGGCTTGCATTCCCTTTGTAAAAGGATTTAAAATTCTGCTTCCTAAGCACCTCTTTTTCTGAGAGTGCTTCACCCTACAAACTTTCTCCATCACATGAAATGGGAGTTCTGCTGTCACATTTCAGTTTTGCTGTCTGTTGCTGGTTCCCTTCCACTACAACTAAAGAAAACATTTCTCAGTTGCTTAATTCTCTAGTTCCTAGCCCCAACATTTACATTACCCTTTCCATGAACACTCCTCTTGACTTGCCCAATGTTTGGTTGGATAAGATGCTCAATATTAACTGCTACTGTATCTATTGCAAGGACCCTTAAATAGCAGGTTAATCTAATGGCCATGCCTGCATATTCATTCAATGCACTAGCAGTGACAGTACCTTATCAGTATAATATATGGATAGTCTCCCCAGGCACTATCCCATGTTACAAGTGGGTAGACTCAATGGATTTAACTTTCTTGCCATTGCTAACATTGCTGATTTAGGACTACATAGAACATGATATCACGATACAGGGACATCTTCAAGTAACCATATATTCATTCTTGTTAAACCCTGGATTTGTGCTGGAAATGGCCCACCTTGATTATCATACACATTGTAAGGAGAGTGGTCACTTTAGATGAGCTATTACCAGCAGGAGAGTGGGTTTGTGTGTGTGTGTTGGGGGGGGGGGTGAGAAAACCTGGATTTGGGCTGGAAATTATCTTGATTATCATTCACATTGTAAGGAGAGTGACCACTTTAGATAAGCTATTGCCAGCAGGAGAGTGGGGTGGGGGGGAGGTATTTTTTCATGCTTTGTGTGCATAAAAGATCTTCTACACTTTCCACAGTATGCATCCGATGAAGTGAGCTGTAGCTCACGAAAGCTTATGCTCAAATAAATTGGTTAGTCTCTAAGGTGCCACAAGTACTCCTTTTCTTTTTGCGAATACAGACTAACACGGCTGTTACTCTGAAATATATTCATGTCATTAGTTTGACTTTACTATAAAGCTTGTAGTTTATTTTATATAAATACAGAAATATTTAGGTGCTGTTAGTAACTTTTCAATATTAAGTAGTTCTACTGCTCTCAGTTATTATAAACAGCACCAGTCCAAACTATGCACATAATCCCTGTCTCTAATCACAGGTTAGCATTTAAAATTAAGCCTTTTTTAAAAATAAACGGTGGTAAAAATTTACAAGAGGGATTAAGTCCCACCAGTTCAAAAATTGCTTAGACACTTAGGCGTCTAAGTGAAGAACCACTTACTACAGTGACAGAAGGGGTTCTTTCATCTACCTCTCTGAGAGTCAGTAGTGAGGTCGATGGAAGCATTCTTCCATCAACCTAAAATTGTCTACACTGGGGCTTAGACTGGCTTAATTACATCACACAGGGCATGACATTTTTCCCAGCACTGAGCCATGTAAATAAGCATGCCTAACTCTGCAGCATAGACCAGCCCTTAGTCTCACTGAAAGTCAGTGGGACTTGGGCGCCTTAGCACCTACAGCACTTTTGAAAATTACTCCACCTCAGTAGACACCCAAAACTACGTAACCATCCCAAATTGTTAATTAAGCATCATACAGGGCCCAGGTACAACATGGTTATACGGGCTGTCCAAATGCCTGCATAATTTCCCTCTGTAAATTTGCCATCTAATCCTTGTCGGCATTGCACAAGTACTCTCCCTGCTGCGAGGCTGAACATAACAGGTCTGTCTACCTTTTCCTCATCCCCACCCATAAGTTCAGCCAGCTAGCATGAAGGGGATGGGAACACCTGCTCAACTCTACAAGAGTGAAAGCCATGGTCCTATGGAGTTATTTAGCTCCAGAAAAAACACAGCTTCGGTCACTTTCAGTTTTGCAGAGTTTAGGAGTTCTTCAGAATATCATCTTAAATCCTCCCTACTTCCATCTGGCCTCACTCCTCCAGTAAAAAAACCATTTAACCTCTCTCGTCTTACCAGCTGCCTGGGCTTGCAAGCACTAGCCTCAAACAAATGGTAGGAGGGAAAAAGAGTACTGGCCTTTTTATACGGCCCTCATCACCATGGGATCTGGGTGCCTCAAATCACCGATCGATTTTATCTTCACAGTATACCCCTGGATGGTAGGGAAGTATTATTCCCATTTTACAGAAGGGGAGCTGAGGCATGAGGTAGATTGAGTGACTTGCCCAAGGTCACACAGGAAATTCGTGGCTGAGCTGGTAACTGAACTCAGGTTCCTGAGTCCCAGTCCACTGCCCTGTTCCCTAGACCACCCTTCCTACCCTATAGAAAAATCCCAAGGGAGGGATCCTGCAACTTCAGCAATAGGCGCATAGTGGTCACATGCGCAGGCCCTACAGCACAGCCACATTTTTTCTATTGCCTGAACTGGACGGCAACAAGAGTTAGGGGTGGCTGTATGTGTACACAGAAAAAAGTTAGACCTGCTCATAGATCAGGTCAGTATCCAGAAGGGACAGGAAGCTCTCACAGAGGCCCGCCACTGGGGGAAAAGCAGCAGTGCCACACAACACCCCTCAGCAGGCCATGTGATACAGGCAGCTTGCTTGCCCTGATAAACCACATAGCACGTAGATGTAGGCCAGGGCTAGCCAGCCTGAGGAGGAGCCAGAATTGACCAATGTACATTGCCAAAGAGCCACAGTAATATGCCAGCAGCCCCCCCCCCCCCCCCCGCATCAGTTCCTCTCCCAGCGCCTCCCTCTCCCTCCCCCTGATCAGCAAGGGAGTGGCAAACTCAGGGGAGGGGATGGGAAGGGGTGGAGTGGGGGCAGGGCCTGAGGCAGAGCCAGGGGTTGAGCAGTGAGCACCCCCTGGCTCATTGGAAGTTGGAGCCTGTAGCTCCAGCCCCGGAGTCGGTGCCTAGACAAGGAGCCGCACATTAACCTCTGAAGAGCCGCATGTGGCTCCGGAGCCTCAGGGTGGCCAACCCAATGTATGCTATAGACATAACGTACCTAATTTATGCTCTCTTTTTGGAAAGACATCTACCCTTACAGCTTGTCAGCGATATCAACTAGTATAAAATGAAAGCAGTTGTGTTTTAAACTCCTGAAGAAAGTGGTTTGAAATGAAATGGTAAATGATCTCCACCTACAGTGGCACTGCACTGGTAAGCACCACAGTAATATATATAGAAACTGTTTTGGGACACACAGAGTGAAGAACAACCTCAAAAGAGGTGGAGGTTAAAATAATTTCTTCTATACGAAGATAAAAAACAAGTTAAGAACTGGTTTCAGAGTAGCAGCCGTGTTAGTCTGTATTCGCAAAAAGAAAAGGAGGACTTGTGGCACCTTAGAAACTAACCAATTTATTTGAGCATGAGCTTTCGTGAGCTACAGCTCACTACATCGGATGCATCCGATGAAGTGAGCTGTAGCTCACGCTCAAATAAATTCGTTAGTCTCTAAGTTAAGAACTGTGAACTGAGACTAAGTGTTCCCAAACCAAACTGTCTGATCTCCGAGAAGCTTCTATTTAATCAAAAACTAGGTGATAAATTATGAAAGACTTAACAAAAATACAACCCAAACCTCACACATTACTCAGAAACAACTTACTGTTCAGAGTCATAATAATCCATGCCCTTCTTTTTCTTATTGTAAGCTGCAACTCTGAAGGGTACAATTTCCAATGTTTTGAGGCCTGGAGCCATAGTCAGCACTTTTGCACCATGGGTTGGTTCATAGAGATCTTTCCCAGTCTCAGGGTGTGGCATGCCTGCTGGATCCCGTCCCACGATGTAGAAATTAGCTCCTGCTACCATCCGTGACCTGCAATGCCACTGAACCTGGAACACAATTTGAGAAAAACAAACTAACAGGAGACAAAGAGAAGTTGTGGGAGGTAAGTGGGAGGACCAACAACGCTATTGCTACCGCTAAACTAACACTATTGCCTATAACGTAGAACTAGGCTCTGGTGTCTCATGTCCCAAGAAAATAAATAAAATGTGCATCAGTGTATATATTATTGTTATTCTACAGTAAAAATATAAAACAAGAGTTTTCTTGAAAGCAATATTACATACCAGTTTGTTAAGCAGTTCGCAAGCCATAAATCAGTGAGGGTTCAACAGAGCACTTGCTATTAGGTTCATGAAGACCTGACTGGTCACAGTGCTGGTTTTCCATTTCCAGCTGCTAAGTTTCATTAAAAGACAGTCAGGCTACAATGAATACTTTCCTCTTACTTTTCCATGTAACCAATTACTGTAGTTGCCCTAGGGATGTCATGTTAAGATGTAGGGAGAAGCTTCTGTAGGAGAGTAATAGGATGACACAACTTGGAAAGAATATGTTGACATGACGAATGAATGGAATGAATAATGAATAGAATGGTCAGCTGGGACCTCTAAATTTAAAGGAACTAAATAAAAAAAAAATCTATAAGGGCAAACGCTAAGTAATATAATTAGCCTATGCAACTCCCTTGTGTAGGATAGCGTGGAAGTAAATAGCTCAGTAGGATTTAAAACAGATTAGTTATTCACGTGGATAAGAGTATTGTAGTTGTATTAACAACAATGAAGTTAAAAGAGGTGTCCTGTTTCAGCCTTCTAAACACAAGCTTATGAGTTAGGGAAGAAAGTTTCCCCTAGAGGTGAAAAATTACAGTGTTAATGTAGATATATTTCAGAGATTTTTTGACACCTTCCTCTGAAACATGTGGTATTGCCCACTATAAAAAGACAAGAGACTACAACAAAGAGACCTAATGTGTAAATCACTATGTTTTTAATGTTTAACAGCAGTGTCAAAATTAACCTGCCTGTAGAGAGCAATGCAGAAATGCTGTTCGGATAAGCCTACAAAATCAAGAAATGTAACTGAACTAACATGCTGTGACGTTGCACTCTGTATGATTTTATAAAAATATGCTAATGAGTGTGAATATAATGTAACTGTAATATGCTTCATGCAAGAGGTCTCTTGTAAGGTATCATTACAAACCTTATAATCTACTGAGTGTGGTCATCCTATTTTGTATAAATGTATCACTCTTGCATCTGAAACTAGAAATATGAAATATAACTCTGAGGTCCTATTGTAGTTATGCAAAGTGTGGGCCATTAATGGTGGTCTGGAATCTTAATGGCTCCCATTAACCAGGACAATTACCTGTAGATGGCTCTTTTTTACTTGTAAGTCTTCCTGTATACCTGTGGGCTGGCAAGTGGGTAATGAAGTCTTGCAGTGACATGTGATCATGTCACCTGAACTGGAATCCATCTTTAACCTTGTCTTTTTCCATTGAGAAGGGGGGTGGGAACCCAGAGGGACAAAGGATTCCCGCCTTATGCAAAAGATATATAAGTGGGTGGAAGAGAACAAAGGAAGTGGCCATCATGAGAAATCCCCAGCTACCACCTGAGCTGGAACAATGGCTGTACCCAGGGAAAGGATTGTGCCCAGACTAGGAAGGTGTCCAGTCTGTGAAAGAAACTTATAGAAACATCTGTGAGGGTGAGATCTTATTTGTATTCAGTGTTATTACTGTACTAGGCTTAGACTTGTGTGTTTTATTTTATTTTGCTTGGTAATTCACTTTGTTCTGTCTGCTATTACTTGGAACCACTTGAATCCTACTTTCTGTATTTAATAAAATCACTTTTCACTTATTAATTAACCCAGAGTATGTATTAATACCTGGGGGGGAGGAGGGGGAACAGCTGTGCATCTCTCTCTGTCAGTGTTATAGAGGGTGAACAATTTATGAGTTTATCCTGTATAAGATTTAAACAGGGTAAAATAGATTTATTTGGGGTTTGGACCCCATTGTGAGTTGGGAATCTTAGTGTCAAAGACAGGAACATTTCTTAAACTGCTTTCAGTTAAGTCTGCAGCTTTGGGGTGCGTGGATCAGACCCTGGGTCTGTGTTGGAGCAGACTGGCATGTCTGGCTCAACAAGACAGGGTGCTGGAGTCCCAAACTGGCAGGGAAAGCAGGGGCAGAAGTAGTCTTGGCACATCAGTTGGCAGTTCCCAAGGGGGTTTCTGTGATCCAACCAGTCACACATGCCGTGTCAGAAGAGTGTCTCACACCCTCAAACAGTGGATGACCATAGGTAGGTAGCCTCTGATTGATAATACAGAAATGACTTCCACATCCTAATCTAAACAAACACACAAACACAAGTTTTTCCTCAAATATTTAAATATGTAAATATAAGCCTTCATCTAGACCTATCCTAAAATTAAAGTGGTTTTCTGCATCATTTTTATATGTATTGCCCATACAAGTGGTGCTTTATCTCCAGGCAATCCAATGACATCTAAGATTTCCTTGGGTCTTCTACATATTTAAGATACAGTAATTTTAGTATTGTGTTTGGAACACTGATCTGAGACATGAGGGAGCACATATCCTGGAGTATTCTTGAGGATACTAAAATAAACGATAGCAATAGTTTAGACCCAAGCACACACTATTTCTCCATTCCATAATATTACAATTTCTAGGCACAATCCTCAATACTCCCCCCAAAATTTAAAAGTTAATCTGATAGAGTAAAATGCACTTCCCTAAAAGATTATGCATTCTCTCACAACGTTGCTTTACAACAGCAAAATTTGGAAATGCATATTTAAAAGTGCACCTGTGTTCAAATAACTATGCTTCTTATTTGGTACTAAAAGACAGGGAGCGGGGAAATGATCCATAAGCTGAATATACAGTGTCCCAACAAAATGTTAAAAAGCAGGTAAGGTTGCTCAACTGCATATATCACCAATACAACAATTATTTTAAAAAAAAAAAAAAAAAAAAAAAAAGCCACCACAGGAAATCCCTAACTCAATGTTCACCCATCCACCATAGTTTTGCCATATGTATATTACCTCACCCAGACACGCCCACCATAATGCACATCTTTCCTCTTCATCTCTACATAAAATGTGCAACACTTATCTCCAACCATAAATGCCAATTATTGAAAAAACAGTTATGCATAAACCACCACATCACTTAAGTAACATGGACAGGCAATAGTTTCCCATATTAATACACTACAACCTATTGCTACATAAAAAACTCCCTTTATTAACAATCACCCAATACAACATACTGAAACATAAACCATTAATTAAAATCTACAGGATTCACACATTAGCCATCTACTTCAATAAATCAATTCAACACTCCAACCAGTAAGAAGGTGGCTATTTCTAACACAGTTGGAGTAAACGTTGCACTGTTTTGCATGGAAGTAGGGAACTCTTAGTGCACAGATGGCTCAAGCACTCTGCACCCCTGGCACTCTTGCTTGGTTCGCTGAGACAAAGCCGGAGTGGAGGTGGCTACGAGCACCTCTGATGAGATTCTGGGCCCCCTGCTCCCAACACCTCTGCATATCACTGCTAAATCCAAAGCTCCCCAAAGCTTCTCTCACTCAGAAATCAATCGGAGTTAGGTGCCTAACCCGCTCAGGTGTTTTTGAAAACTCACTAGGTGATAATCTACATCTCTCAGCACCTAAATACCTTTGAAAATTGGGTCCTTAGGCACTTTTGAAAATACCACCTGCAAATCCTAATAGACTCTATATTAATTCTGGGGGGAGGGAGGGCTGAGGTGGGGAAAAGGGTTGTTCATTTGTGTTTAACGTGGTTGGGAAGAAAAATACGCAACCTTTAATTTTTTTGCTATCCTTTTTGGGAACACTTAGTTTCTCTGAAAATGTTTTATTTTTCCTTTTTTTTTGGCCTACAGTATAATGACAGATTAATACAAAGGAAGTCTTTCCATCAGTGAAATGCGATCTGGCTCCACATTTCCATTTTAAAATTAAATACGTTCCTCCTCTAAAAGAAATGCAGACCAGTAATTCCCTGCCAAAAATCCCATCAGAGCAATAAAAAATTACATATATAAACATTTTAATTGCAAGCATTACTATAGGTTAATCAGTACTATGAAATAAATATTTACTCACTTTCAGCAGTTTTACTTTTGCCAAACTGAAGTCAAACTAAAAACAACTTTCCATCTGCATTTCCCTGGCCTTCCAAACTACACTGGGTGGCCATAGTAGATCAGGAGGCATCTGGCATCTTGAAGACAGTTTGATCAATTAGCAAGTTCTGCAAGATGGCAAGAGACTAAAGAGACTGTGGAAGGCAGAGTGCCAAAGGACTGCATATTCCCCACTGTCCTCTTCTTTTATCATAAGGCATTTTCACAGTAGAATAAGTAAGCAAATGTCAAGAATTGAGCAATTAAATAGAAAAATGTTAACTTCTGATTAATGACTTTTAGGTCATAATCAAAGTTATACTGGAATGAGCAATTTCTTACCGATAATTTTCTGTTAACAGCTTCTCTCCTCATGCATCACTACTGGGTTAATATCATTTACCTAAGAAATTTGGAGGCAATCCAGTGTTGCTGTAGGCTCCAGCACTAAGTCCCACCCTGCAGCTCAGGCCACCAGAAGAGTTCTTCCAAAACTGTAAAAATCCTCCAGCAATGGATTAGCATTAAAATAATAACTTGATTTATATATAACAACCTTAAATCAATTAAATGGTTTAGTCTTTTTAGGGAAAAAAAATTTCAATTTGTTACAAATTGCATTCTAGTCATTTACCAGACCACCAGGGTAGGTTGAATAAGGAGAGAATCTGCTAACAAAGAGAATTACCAGGTCACAAATTTCTCATTCTGTTGCACAGCTTTTCTCCTCTTTCATCACTAATGGGAAGTAGTGTACCACAGAACGAGGGAGTGAAAGGAAAAGAAGAGAGTTTTAACTACTGTAATAGAATAACAGGCAGAAACAGACATTCACCCCATATACAGCAAGAGATTTGTAATTTAAAGGAATTATTTGGGAACCAACCCAGTAGCACCTCCTACGAGTAGATACCTCCGCAGGGGAATGGAAACCTACTTTGCAAATCTTCCGCAGATGAAGCTTCCCGCAAGGCCACTAGAAACACTGTAGAGGGAGCTGTGAATCTTTCTTCATGAACAGTTTTTCAGATGCCTAGCATTCCAACTGGTGCAGGATTTTAACATCTTGTCTGCAGCAACTCTGAAGACCTAGGCCAGGGGTGGGCAAACTTTTTGGCCCAAGGGCCACATTGGGATGCGAAACTGTATGGAGGGCCAGGTAGGGAAGGCTGTGCTCCACAAACAGCCTGGCCCCAGCCCCCATCCAACCCCTCCCACTTCCCGTTCCCTGACTGCCCCCCTCAGAACCCGCGACCCATCCAACACCCCCTGCTCCTTGTTCCCTGACCACCACCTCCCAGGACCCTCCGCCCCTACTGAAGTGCTATTTTGTTATACCACTAGATGCAGAAGATCTGGTGGCCTGATCTGAAGGGCAAGGCTTAGTCCTGGAGACTCCACGAATAACAACGGATCACATCCAAAATTCCACAGGTAGCATTACCCATTAGTGATGAAGGAGGAGAGTAGCTCTGCAGCAGAAAGGAGATGAACTCTCAATTTTTCAGGGCTGAAGACAGATTAGGGATTAGGATGAGACTTTCATGGGGCCAGATTACCCCATATCAACCTATCAAGAAGTTGCTTGCAGCTTTCTAGTGCTATCCACTAATGGAGATAGGATACTGAACTAAACAGACCTTGGGTCTGATCCCGTACGGCTATTCCTGTGTAAAAAGCAGCTCTCACCAAGAACTACTTCAAGATATACAGCAGAGCCCAAACTGACAAACACAGGCAAGGGAATGAACAGTTTTTCCATTTGGCATGCAAGTGGCCTATACTAGAACTGGAAAAGATTCAGAAAAGGGCAACAAAAATTATTAGGGGTATGGAACAGCTTGCGTATGAGGAGATATTAATAAGACTGGGACTTTTCAGCTTGGAAAAGAGAGACGGTTAAGAGGGGATATGACTGAGGTCTATAAAATCATGACTAGTGTGGAGAAAATAAATAAGGAAGTGTTATTTACTCCTTCTCATAACACATCTAGAGGTCACCAAATAAAATTAAGAGGCAGCAGATTTAAAACAAACAAAAGGAAGTCTTTCTTCACACAACGCACAGTCAACCTGTGGAACTCTTTGCCAGAGGATGTTGTGAAGGCCAAGACTATAACAGGATTCAAAAAAGAACTAAATAAATTCATGGAGATTAGGTCCATCGATGGCTATTAGCCAAGATGGGAAGGGATGGTGTCCCCAACCTCGGTTTGCCAGAAGCTGGGAATAAGTGACAGGGAATGGATCACGTGATGATTACCTGTTCTGTTCATTCCTTCCAGGGCAGCTGGCACTGGCCACTGTCGGAAGACAGGATACTTGGCTAGATGGACCTTTGGTCTGACCCATTATGGCCTTTCTTATAAAGATCCAGAAGATGTAGGGACACCATGTTGGAAGTGTTCAGTACTCAAAACTGGGGCTATTTGTTCTACAAACTCAGCACCTATTCAGGTACCTCAATGAAGTGACAAGATTTTCAAGAGTGTTCAGTACCCAGCAGCTCCCATTAGTCTCAACAGATGCTGAGCACAAATGAAAAATCTGTCCACTTTGTTTAGGTGTTTAAACAGGAGCTATTGCATGCAGGGTTCTTTTGAAAATCTGTCCCTTACAGTCTTAGAAGATGGGTATTCCTTATGTCACATAGACAAAGGAACAGTATTTCTCGTGTATTTCCAAAGTCACTGCTATTTCTGTTAGCAATATATTCAGGCAGACTAGGTTGTCAACACAAAGATTCCGGAACTTAAAAGAATAGAACATTACTACAATTACTTCCCCTACATCAAGAAAAATAGTTTTAAGACTGCAAATCTCAACAGTCAGAAAATGTGAAAGTTACAGTTCCCACAGCAATTTTAAACACGGCCAAACTGCATCTGTGCACTATTTCTGATTACTTGTCAGACTGAAATATATCCTGAATGAAAAAGGTAGGAAATAACACTTATTAGAAACTTTACCTTTGCATTCCTGACTTTTTGTTAAAATTTCAAATCTTAAAGCAGCATTTAAATATTAAAACATATTTCAGGGTTTGTTTGTTTTTAATATGCACTTATATACACTCACACATTTTAAAAACTGAGACATGCCAACATTTTTTTCCTACATTACTTTTTGTAAAGTTCATAGTTACAAGCTTCACTCATTCCATCAGCTCAACTTTGCCATTTTTTCCCCCTCTTGCTAAGCTATTTATTGAAGGCAGAAATTTTTTTCTTTAAAAAGCAAATTCTGTGTAGACTATGCCACATTGAACAGAACTGACATTCTTCTACAGCCAAACACAGAGAACTGTTTTTAGAGAAGTGAGGAACTTGTTTAATGTCTGTCTGTAGATAATCCTCATTAAAATAATAGGTGGATAGAAAGATTGCAAGTAATACTCACTAGATTCCAAAGTGTAACATATCGTGTGATTCCATGTATGTTTTAGATATTTTCCTAATATTCAAAATAAGCCTAAGGGATTTAGGCATCCAAATCCCACTGAATTTCACTGCAAGTTGAGCACCTAATTCCCTCACCTTTGAAATCCCAATCTAAGAGTAAGAGTAATGTTAAGAGTAAAACCACTTGGAGTCTTTTTATGATGTAATCTCTGATAGGACAAAGTAACACCTTTCGATTCATTATCTTCGGCTCTTATGGAACTAGATTTTTTTGTAACCAAGCAGCAGTTCTGTGGCTTCTAGTATAACCAGTTATACAATTAGTTCTTAAGCAAATTTTCTTCTTTCATTGTTAGTTGTAATATTTTCAGTGTGTGGCTTAGCTGTACACTATATAGTAAGTAATTGACTGAAAATGATAGAGAAGTTCAGCGGATATCAATTTATCCCCTTAACAGGAAATATTCTCATGTTTGTCAACCTTCACACTTTTTGATGGGAACGGGGGGTGGGGGGGGGGAATTAAATACAGCTTAACAAGTACAGCACCTTGTGCATGTGCATGTTTTCATTCAGTGTACAATCCTGATGCCTTAAAATTCTACCTATCTTGAGGAAGAGTGGGTCTTTTATAGGAAATCAATAGAATTCACCCTGCAAGTTAGAAAATTCCCTGCAGGGCAGGTGACCTTTTAAGACTCCAAGGGTGTAGCCTACAGAATATTGCACTTGATAGTGTGAACACAAAATTTTTAAAACTATATTCTTATCCTCTCATAAAAATAACTATAAACTAACATACATAACATAAAATAGACACACTGAGTTAGACAGTAATTAAAATGTCTTAAAAGAAAAATACCAGGCAACCACTGAGAAAAAAAAGTGATACAGAAGATCAGAGTGAGACTGTTATGTTACTGTGACATTAGAAACATGCAACTTTAGAAATAAAAATTGCGTCAGCAAAAAGTTAGGTTTAAACAGACTTCTGCAGACACCTATAATCATCTTCCTATTCCAAACATTTACATGCAAAAATGTAAATTCGCATTTTTACAGTTTTAAGAGTCAAAGGCCTGCTTCTGCAGCTGCTTCATACACAGATCTCCTATTGAAAGATGAATATCCTGTGTGTTAGGTAACTATGCATGACACTGTATTCTGCATTGAATTATACTGCAAGTGTTAACATGGCAAGAAACACAGGATTTAACGTTTAAGAGGGGAGCTCATATAGTATCAAAGTACTGTGCAAATACTGGAACCAGGAACTAATTACAGAATTACCACTGTACAACTGGTATGAATTTTCACCTTGACCACAGCTAGACAGCACATGTACCGGATTCCACTGCTGATGAGAGCTATGGGTACAAACAAAGCATCTGAAGTCTATTTTACACATTTGCACCATGAACACACCATCACTTACACAAGCAACATGCAGATGGGCCACTATAGCTGTTGGGCTTTTCCTGATCTCTAAAGGAAAATTTTATGTTTTATACCAAGGGTGGCCAATCTGTGGCTCCGGAGCCACATGTGGCTCTTCAGAAGTTAATATGCGGCTCCTTGTATATTCCAGGACAGCAGCTACAGGCGCCAACTTTCCAAAGTGCCAGGCGGGGGAGGAGGGGTGCTCACTGCTCAACCCCTGGCTCTGCCCCCCCCCATTCCCATCCCCTCCCCCGAGTTTGCCATGCCCTCGCTCCCCCGAGCCTCCTACACTCCACAAAACAGCTCATTAGGAGGTGGGGGAGGGAGAGGGAGGCGCTGATCGGCGGGGAACTAATGCGGGGCTGCTGACATATTACTGTGGATCTTTGGCAATGTACATTGGTAAATTCTGGTTCCTTCTCAGGCTCAGGTTGGCCACCCCTGTTTTGTACTATCATACTGCTAACAACAACCAAGAAATCTCAGCCACAATGAGACCTGGTGGAGGATACAACTGATGTTTCATTAGAATAATTTCAAAAAGCTTTAGAATCATATAAAGTGTAAGCGTGAGAGCCAAGAACATAATCAGCAACTATTGTCCAAGTGTGATGCATTCATATTCCTTGACAATGTGCTCATCTTCCCCAGTGGTTGAAGCAGTTAAGGTTTTTATATGGCATTTGCCCTTTTTGGAGTTGATTCTTTTTCTTCAGAGATAACTGTCAGGACTGCAAATATAGTTTCCTAGCTGGTTACCCAACACACCATAAAAAGAGGTTTTTAAAGTACAAAAATGTTAAATTGAGGCCTACAAAACATGCCCATTAAATCTTTACAGACTGGAAAACCATGTACATCCTGTTGATAACCATACTGGCTTAACAGCTGCCTGTTGTTCTGTAAATCATTTGCGCTAAAGAAACAAATCTGGTACCAATGTCTTCTAAATGACCTACAGAAAATGATTAAAGGAAGAGTGTTTTTTTTCCCTTAGCTGGTTACAATACATTACTGGCAGGCTGCTTTCTGAGGTCATTGGAAATGCTGCATAAATTAGGGGATGTTTCTTATTTTATTCAGTATCACGACTGAAGGTTGTGGGTAGAGTTTTGTTCAAATCCCTCTTACACACTCAAGATTTTCACTTGGAAAACATGGAAACAGGGACACTGTATTCATAAGCGACTTAATTTACAGGTGTTTGGTTTTCTTAAACCACAACAGAGTACAAGTAGCAGCCAAAAGCAATAACATTGTTAATGTCAAAAGAGAGAATTTTTTTAAACTGCATGAATCTAGTTTTAGTGAAAGGTGGCAACATATCCACTGTAAGCAACAGCACAAGCTTCCCATAGTGCCTAGCTAACACGTCTCAACTGTGATCTGGAGCTACCTTTCTCTGTGGGTGAAAAGGCAGCTCAGTCTCCATAACTACCTTGCCTGCCAACGAGAGGTAACCGAACATTAAATGTGACTGCTGATTTTTGCTATGTGGACTCCCTGTCTACAGTAACTAGACTAAGTCCATCACAACGCCATCAGATGGTTAATTTTCAGTTACTATGAACCTAGTCAGGATCTGAACTTCCCATGGCCCGAAGGAAAAAAAAAATGGTAATGAGATATAGAACCAATGTCCCCTGAGCCAAATAATCTCCCCCAAATGTCAACATTTAATTCTCTTCACTGTATCCCACAACCTCTAGAGGGTTCAATTTGAATGCAAACCTCTAAATAAAATCTTGCCAAAAGTTATTTCATAGTCATTTTTATGTAACGCCGTAAAGCAATTCTCCCTAGATTAAGTTTGCCAAAGACACACACTCATCCACCCACCCCACTGTCCCAATTTTAATTGGGACATAAAACTAGGATCTCTAAAATCCCTGTTTTTTGGCAATTATTCAATATGTTAAAAGACTTTATAACTTCATCTAAAAAGAAAAGGTGAAGAGATATGTATCATCATGTCTTTTTAACAGAAAAAAGGAAACAGCATCTAAAAATTTGACACTGCTCTGTCTCCCATCTCCCACTTTAAACCCATTACTGCATAGAAACAGATATTTGCCTGAATAGGAAAGAGATTTCTGTGGTGCTGTTTGCTAAGGAAGAGAAGATTATTATTAAAGGCTCAACTGCCAGTTTAAAAAAAAAATACACAGCGCAATAATACAAAGCATTACAGAGTAACACTGGCATTGTTTTTATACTCTCACAATTTATCTACCTCCGTTGGTCCAGCATACATCATGGGAGATGGAAATATGGCCACCACTGTTGTTTCTGGATTCAATATTCCTTCCTCCAGTACTGCCGCATGTTGCTTCATACGCCACATCAGAGGAACATCATCCTCCTTTGTCCAGCCACCAAGTGGATGCAAGAGCAGAACTGGACGCCGGTAGCCCCGTTCTAGAAGCTGCTTATGGGTATCCTGCATTAACAGAGCATGGCCATTGTGCACTGGGTTGCGCAACTGGAATGCAAAGACAGCATCTATGGGAAGAAAAAAGGGCCAAAATGGTTAGAGTTACTATTTGTGAAGTTCAGACCATGAGCAGTAGACTGCATGATTCAACAATGTTAAATTGTGATCACTGCTTTATGTACTTTATCAGCATTTTCGAACTAGCCAATCAGCATGGATTCACACCTTACTCACAAGGCAGAAGCAAAAAATAACTCCAGGTTTTGGTTATCGAGTTGTGTCAATAATGGATTGCCTATACAATGACGTTAATCACTCAGAAAATTAGACTACTGCAATGAGCTCTACACAGCGCTACTCCCCATTAAATATATTCAGAAAAATAGACTGAAAAACAAGTCTGCTTACTGAGTGGGGCATCTCTCCAAGAGCACATTGCAGCTGTGATCCATGATCTGTACTGGTTACCAAGAGGTTCTCAAACCAGGGTCCATAGAAAGCTGGCTGGTCCCATGGTCCCTCCCACGCAGTGGTCTACATCTCCTGTCTGGGAGCGTGCTAGCCACTTGCATATACTAGCATGACCAGGGACAGCTCGCCCAGTGGGTAGGGCTAGGGGCGGTACAGCCATGCCAGAGGAGCTGCCCAGGCTCAGCACTCACAGAATATCAGAGTTGGAAGGGACCTCAGGAGGTCATCTAGTCCAACCCCCTGCTCAAAGCAGGGCCAATCCCCAGTTTTTGCCCCAGATCCCTAAATGGCCCCCTCAATGATTGAACTCACAACCCTGGGTTTAGCAGGCCAATGTTCAAACCACTGAGCTATCCTTCCCCCCTGGCTCCTGCAAGTGGCAGCTGACTTGATGCTGCAGTTCCTGTCACGGTTGCTGGCCATGGCCCTGCTGGACTTGCTCATTTACAGGTAGAGCCCTGCAACTCCGCAGATATCCGCGGATATAAATTTTGTATCTGCTCAAGGCTCTACCGATTGGATTCTGGATGAAATTTAAGATACTGGTTTTGGTTTAGGTATACATAATATCCACAGAAGAAAATGTTATGTAATACAGGAACCAATGCACCCCTATTATCTAGAATGCACAAACTTTTCTCCATAAGCAACAGCAATGGCATTTGTTGAACATAAAGCTGCCAGAGTGATCCAAATCTAGTAGCTTGCTGCTGAACTCTACCAAACAGGCATCACATTAGCAGTGATCCCAGAACACGAAAGTTCTTTGGACACGGAGGTCTTAATGAACTAGTCTACAGAATAACCAGATCACAAACCTGAGGCAGCACACAGTCTACAGACTATCTGAGATGTCAGCAGAATTCTTTTAATATCCCCTCTCGTTTCCTGCCTCTTCCCTCCCTTCCTCCTGCCCCCACTATAAAAGGAATGTAGCCTACCTTTTACAAGGGGATTTGACACAACCTAATAGGTCTCTTCCACCTTTAATCACCATAGTAGAGTTTATGCAGTGTAAGCAGCTGACATAGGTAGACTACAGTTAATATTACCTTAAAGTCATTTCAACAATACATCAAACCAAAAAAACCACAGTGTTTTTCCTTCCACTGAAAATCAATGAAGGACATGAGGATCATGCATGACTGCACAGTAGCACCACCACCTCGTTATAAGGAAATAATGAAGCCAGGATAACAGGTTTTTCAGATGTCAGACAACTGTTTGTCTGCTCACTGGATAACTAAGACTTAAAGTAAGGATTCTATATCTCAAACTCTGTATAGCTGATTTGGGTTCCATCTTTTACCTCCCTCTCCCACACCTTACAGTGCTTTCTTAGCAGCCCGTTTGTTGTGGCTCCGCTAGAAGAGCAAAGAACAAACAACTTTACTGCCAAGCCATTACCACTTGGTCTGTTACTTATTTATCTAACAGGAACCTCTAAAAACGGAAAACAAATAAACTAACACAATGGTTACTTTTCTCTGATGTGAAGCTAGTAATTGGATCCCAAATACTTCTAAAAAAGTTCCAATACCTTTTGTTATGCTAGTTTCCTTGCAAGGCTCATGTGTTTTGTTCCCAAAGAGCAGCATGGAATAGATTTTAATTAAAAGAGTGTAAAAGGCAATGAAGATAATATGTAAGGAAAAACACTATAAAAGCATTCCAAAGAATTACAGAACACCAATAATATTTGGCTCATTTAAAAGGCAGTCATCAAAGGCGACCTGAAAAAAAAACTATACTTGTGCTTTTGGGGGGGTGAGAGGGAGGGCGGGTTCTTTATGATGTACAGAGGAGTCTGAAAGATTTTATTTTTAAGAAAGGGTTTGATTTTTTTTGCCCTTCAAGCCATCAGAAATACCAATTGTCTTCCCTGGTTTTGCTGGAGGACTTCTTTGAGGACTTGGGAACTGAAGAGGGAGCATTCTTGGCATTCAACTGAAGGATCAGGGATGTCAAATCTTTCACAGAAAAAAGCCACGTACCCAACCTCCAACCCACCAAGAGTTTGTCAGGAGTCTGAGTTTCACAGGTATTAACACACCCACACAGCTAAATTTAGACAGCCTGACACAACATGGCTTCCTCTCCAACTAGTTCAGATTTCAGTCTTTAGTTAGTCAAGCTAATCCAGTCCTCTAAGGGTGGGTGTGTGTGTGGACACACATTATTTCTAACAAACAAAAACAAAGTTTTCAAAACAGTCAGGCTCTCTTTTACATCTGGAAGGAGAAAAAAGGCACTTGCTTGTTGTTGAAGATTACGTTTCTGGCTCAATATTGCAATGGCTTAGTGAATTCTTTCTGAAGAACTGAATTAAATCAATCAATCAGACTTGCACTCTTTTATCCAGCTGGGAACACACTGGGGAGAGGTTTAGTGTACATCTTCCTTATGATCATTTAAAATCATGCTGCACCACAAGCCAATGTTATCTCTTCTTTTCCTGAGTTGTAGAATGTAGTTGTGGAGCAGCCGTCTAGTGGTTTCTGAAGGGTACTGGGAAGACAGGTCTTCAATGGTCACTGACTTGCTATGATACCTTGGGCAAGTAACAGCTCACCCAAATTTTAAAGAATATGTCTGCCCATTTTTCATCTAGAAGACAGAATTTCAAGTTTTCCAAGATACTGAAAACATTTTCAAAATACATGTCCCACAAATGATGTTTGTCCCTCCTGGGCAAGAAGCCCATCCAGTCTTGCAGCAGTAAGCTTCTGGATAATATGGAGAATACTAGGATACAGCTACAAAAGTGACTCACCAGCATTCATTTCTTTGAATTTCTGCTTTAGTTCAGCAGGAGTGAGACGGTATTGATCAAGACCATCATTCCAATAAATACGGTCAAGGACTTGTAGATCTCCACCAATAAGCCAGTCCCCTTGCTCCATCACCATCTAGAAGAAAGAGTGGAAGAGGTTTTGTCAGCATATAAATTAAAACAAAAACACTTCAGTTACAGAAGACAGTTGTCAGCTGAACATCTAAAGGACTGCACTTCAATGCAATTGCTAAAATCTGTTTTGAGTTCATTCTATTTTATAGAGACTCTCTGAGTCTAAGTGGTAATTTTTAAAATCACTGAAATGTGATCTGAATCAGTTACATTGTAGGGCAAAGAAGGTGAGAATAACTAATCCGTGACTGGCACGTGTATTTCCCTTCAAAATGCTGCATAGAAATGAAAAGTAACTAACATCTTAACCAGTGTAATTATGCAACATCCACAGCCAAAAGGTGTAGATGCCTGGGAAGCTTCCTACTTCAGGACACATGCCATTTAATTGTTCAAACTTCTTACTCCCAGTATTGGAATGAAGCCTACAAAAGCTCTGGTCAACCCAAAATCAATAAGTAACAACAAGCATTTAGTAGCAAATAAAGAAATAAAGTTTTGATTGACTATTCATCCATTACAATGAATTACATTTGTGACTAAAACTGAAATCTTAAGGATTTTTAAAGTTTTTAGATTTATTTTGCCTTGACTTTTATTGATCTGTGTCATAACAGGTATTTACTTATTTATAACTTTTAAGAAATAGTGTCATCTCATCCTTTATCACCAAATATTAATTTATGACAAATGTTAAGAAGACAGAGCAGAAGTGTATGCGTGGAAATCTAAGTATGAAATTCATATTCTTGAAAGGCTAGAGCTGCCTTTATGCAAGGATACACAAATGAGCAACTGAGCCAGTAACTGCCCAGTTGTTGTACAAAAGAGCAATTGTGTGAATAAATTTATCCTTAAATTCCAGCATTATGGAATTTGAAGAATACAAAATTTGTGCCACATCTGCATTCAAAATGTTACAATAAAGGATTTTTTTTTTTAAACCTACACAAATCAGGATATTGAAGTAACAAAGCCTAGAATATCTGCTCCAGCCAAGTTGCACCTGTTGGCAAATCTAACTTATATCGGGCTTCCAGTTCTCCAAAGGGACCATTCCAACAGCTAGGGATCACTACAGTTTAAGAATGCTAAAAAGCCCGCTGAAATGGAGGCCCAAGGGCAGAAAAAAAGGGGCATGTGAAAAACATAGGAACTGCTATACCAGCTCTGACACCTAGACAGTCCTCTTAACTAAGGGGAATTCTAAGGAGCCAGATCCACTGCTCTGGGCTGATAACATGGTGCAAAGCTGCTGAGCAGACATGAGAAGAGGGCTCATATTTCCTACACCAATCTTAACCAAGTCATATTGCGATTGGTGGCATACTATAAGGTGGCATTCACCTGTTGTATGCATTCCATTGTCTTGGATTTCTTTAACCGATATAATTGTCAGCTTTTACTGAACTTGCAATCTCACCATCCATCCGTCATATCCACCGGACCTGTCATTGTACAGGATGGAATGCATGATCATTGAAATAATTTTAGCAACAGCTAAATATGCAATATTCCAGATATAGTCATATTCCCGCAAGAATGTTCTATGGCACTATATTATTTAAAAGGTTAATGTAAAGTAGGGCAGTGTGCAGTTTTCAAATTTGTGCAAGTATTAGTTGTATAGATTTTTTAAATGTATCAATAACTTTTCCTTTTTTTAGGACAAACTCACAGTTAGTCTGAGTTTTTAAAAAATACATTGGTTTTGAGTCATCAGCATGCCAACAAGACTATTCAAAAAACATCTCAACTGGAGATAACCCAGGTAATCTTTAATGCAGTATCCACATAGAGCTTACAAACCCTAACGAACAGAGTTTACAAACCTTAAGACACAGTCACGAAGACTACTCAATGATCAGAACACGCATTGTGGTAGGCAGAGTGCAAGGAGACAGGAAAGTTAATTATCCCTATGAGAGGGAACACTAAATGTTTCAATACCTTCAAAACCATCCACTATATATTCAGGGAGGATAGATACACCCCATATGCACCATGTTCATCTGCTGCTTGAGTAGTTTTGATGACCCATCTGGGCCCACCTTAAACAGAAGGCTGCATTTCCTAAGTGTACCCAAGGAGAAAGTTCTCTTCTCTGATCTATTGCTGATTCTGTGGCACAGTCTATGCGTTTCACATGTAGATCATCCACTCATTTTAGAATGCCACACTAACAAGTGAAGAGTACGCAATAGAGATCAGCTGCATCGAACAGTAAAAGCTTTACTTCTGTCTAAAAATTAAACAGAAGAGCAAAGAATTTTTGGTCCAGGTAAACAGTTGCTGGTGTCAACTCTACTCCACTTGCAACTATAACTCTACAAAAAGGATAGTTTTAATTAGAGCTAGATAACACAGCTTTCAAACAACCTTGATGTAGGGATGTTCCTTGCATATTGTTCCCCACTGCCTGGCACAGCGTTCCTCTTTCCTGTGTTCATAAAACTCTGGGTTACGAAGAATGGCCACACGACGCCCCTCATACACCAGTGCAAGAGCTGTACATCCATCCAGTCTCTCTTTGTCTTCCTGGCTAGCTGTCAGCACTATAGGCACTGATAGGTTAATAACTCCTCCTGTAGGATAAAGAATACACACTTCACAAATGGTGACCAAATGGCATATGCAAACCCAATCTTCTCTTTCTAACAAGTTATAATACAAGCTATACATTCCATGACACATAGTTCAAGTAATTACACTTAACTGGTGCTAAAGGGGCAAATTTTAGAATAAAATACTTGAGATTGTGCTCCTCTATGAGATACAAGGTAGCTATACAGTAATTTAGGCACCAAGTCTTGAGAAGGAACCAGCGTGTTTAAAAATTGGTTGTGACACAATCAACATGTGCACTAATGAAAGTGGTACCAAAACCTTCTAATCTACACAGACAGAACTATCTGTCAAAAGATTGATACTAGACACAAATATTTGGAGTCTAAAGATAGTCCATGTTTTATGGCTGCCAGAACCGCCTTACATACTAGGGTATGTGGTTCCAAAACTGACATTCAGGGAGTAAAAGGAGGCTCTTCACTTCTTGTTCAATGTTGCCTTTTAAATCAGAAGATCATCTAAAAATCATTTGGGCACAAATCTGCATTTTAACCTCTGGTTCCCACTAACATTTTTGTTAGTTGTACTTCAGATGCTTGGGCAAGTTCAATGTGATGGAAAGTGGTCAAAAACGTCAAATCAGCTAGTGTATATTATTCAATTAATTCAAAAGTTAAGTTTTTACTACTATAATATTGAGAGAATCAACATATTTTCAGACTGAACTACCTGAACCCATATGTTTCAAAACAGATTGACAACTGAGTTGGTCAGACATTTAGCATATGTTTGTTTAGTTGCAATCTTATCAACTGTCAACTTCCCACAAAACTAGCCCAGAGCATGTCAATTCTAAAACTACATGTGAACTTCATTTTTAAAGATTTACTTCATTACCACATGCTGGAAGTCTTATTTTTCTTGACAACAATAAGGGAATTAGGTTATGAGAGACTAGTGGACTAGTTATTGTAAATTAACTGAAAAAGCTTGAAGTCTTAATGTCATACTTACCATAATAATGAGAAACTCCAGGGTATTCACCTAGGGCAAAATCCTGTCCCCACTGAAGTCAACGGGAATTTGGCCAATGAATTCAGTGGGGTTAGGAATTCACCACTGGCCCTATGTAAACTCACATCTTTGGACAATACATTTTAGAAACCTTTCAAACCTGCCCCTAGAGTCAGAAAGTTAAAAATGATGAAGTTGGCTGGAAAAGAACATGCAATAATTTTTTATTCCCAGTCTCTCATATAATCTGAAATGAAAGGTGTGTCGCATACTTGCACTCAGAATTTAGTCTTAGTATCCAGATTCTTTGTTTTCCAAAGCAAACAAAGGATAAAATAGCACTTATTAAGCACTTAGTTGTACAAAAGAGAAACATTTACTGTGTTGCAAAAGCGTCAAACCTTTTATCAGCCAGTCTACTTGCCCACCACTAAGGTTTGGTTGCAAAAAAAAAAACAAAAAAAAAACAAAAACACAATGTTAAATAATTAATATTTCACTTGACAGTCAAAAATTGCTAACCCTGATTTACTACAACTTTTCAAAATTGCATTAAAAAATGCATACAAACACCCTGGAAGTTAAGTAGCCTTTGGGCATAGTGGGGGCCGCACCCCAAAGATCCAGTGTAGCAGTGATAGAACCATGGGGTTCCACCTAGAGAGGTGAAGGCAGCATAGCCTGTTGCCTGAGGTGTGTACTCAAGAAGAACTGTAAAGGGGTCTAAAGCGCAGCTTGCTCTGTAACTATGACAAGTCTAGGGCTGCAAACTAAAGCCATGAAGGAAAAGTTTTGGGGCTACAGGCTTCGAAATTGCATTGTGCTGAAGTAAACTTTATTCGCACAAAGAATGGGGAAAATGGGGGAATGCATTTTGTTATTTGTTACAAAATAATTTTAGCTTGTAATTAACTGCTAATACACAAATGTAAGAAAAATGTAAGGAACAGAACAGGTGAACAGAAGAAGTGATTTGGGAAAAAGGCATGTTTCAAAATGAATACCACCAAACACACACTGCCGAATGGCTGCTATCACCTCCTTAGGCACTATATTTCCTCTCTACCTTCAATCTGAAAATTGACGTTTCTTTTCTTTTCTCACTGAAGGACCTGCCCTCAAATGACCATCTGTGAAACTACAGGCCTCTGAAATGTTGAAAAATCTGTGATCAAAGGAAAGATTGTAGGTGTACTGACAGGGGTGCAGCTGTTTCTACCCCTCACCCCAACATCTTTTTTCCCACATGTTCCCTACATTGCTACTCTCTCCATGTGTCTGACCTAAATAAGAATCAAAGAAAGAAACAGAGGCAAAACTGAAAGCAGTTGCATTTACAGATACAACCAGACAAAAGAACAGAATTGCAGGACAGCTCTACACAGACAGAGATACATTCTGTTTCAAAAACAGTAACCAGATATTTTTCCAAAGAATATTAAAATACTCCACCATTTTAAAAAACTCTTTTCACTAAACTTTTTATCTGCATTTATAGTATCACTACAAAAGGATGTATGTTTTGTTAAACAGTACATTCAGTCATATACAAGATGCAAAAAGAAGCTGAAGTCTCTATACGAATGAGCTTTACAGGGCAGAGAGACAAAGAAATGGAATGGTATGGAAAGAAAGAAAGAAGTCTCAGAGGGTGGTGCAAACCTGAAGAGTATGAAATAATGGAATGGTGATAACATTTTATTATACAGGTTAGCATTTGAGAGATTTGTAAAAGAAATATGGGGATTTAAAAGAGGTATCTGGAACATTGGGATAAGACAGGAGTAACAATTGTTGGAGGCAGCATGGCAGACAAAGAATAACAGCAGGAAATGGTGAGACGGGAGTCAATTCTGTAGCAAAAGGGAGCTGTAAGAGGCAAAAGCAAAATCAGACAGGCTGGAGTCCAGCAGAGCTTCAAAGGGGACCAGAAGGGCCTGAACCTTCTTCTTGGTTTTGTCTGCCATGGCTCCAAGCCTCAGCAGAGAATCACTTTGCACTCTCTTCACTCTGGCACAGCCACAGAACATGTCTTTAGACAATCTTGGTCTAGAGCTACATACTAACAGTTATTTATCAGTAATCCTGAATACCAAAAATTAATGAGACTGGAGAAGGACAAAGTTTTTCAAAAGTGAATAGGAAAGTTTGAAAGACATATACACTGCTGAAGATAATTATTAATTGTGGAAGGTTTTCATTTATAAAACTAATCCAGTAACAAGAAGGCAGAAGCTAAAAGCAAGATATTATTTCATATTAAGTTTAATCATTTGCAAGTTTTGATTCTCTGTCCTCAGGAGAGGACACACATCTAATACAGTTCTCACATGGCAAATCAATGTACCACAACAAAGCTACAGAGCTGTGTGCTTCAGGTGGTTTTAAAAAGTATTTTTAAACTGAAATGCCTTACCATCCAGAAGGCAGTCAAAATGAAGGCATTGCAAGTATTCTCTCTCTCTCATAAAGCCATTAAGTGGTGTCGCCCAACCTTCTGCCAGTACTTGCACCCATTGCATATCCACCTGGTAAAGAGACAGACATACACATGCTGACACCAGTGAACTCCATGCACTGAGCCAAGTAACCTTCGAGAATTTTTTTTTCAGAATACAGATATATTCTCCATACTAAATCTGAAGTACAGATCAGCTTTTAATAGAGAGCATTAATCATCATTAGCACAGATCTCAGTCTCTTCACAGAAAAAAAATGCCTTTTTCCTCCTCACAATTTATAAATGAGCTACTTTTCACATTTCCAGCATCGTATTAGCTGAATTTCCAATGCTATGCTAGAAATAAATGAATTGCAATTAGTTTGCATACTGAAGGCCTTTAGTAGTTCAAATTAGCAGAATTCAGATAGTTCTGCAATGAACAAGACCATGTCTTATACATAGGGCTACTTACATTCTTAAGCAAGAGGATGAGGGAAACACATAAAACAGAAAAATAATCCTGGGCGTAACTGTTAAAAGTCTTTTAATCAATTAGAAGTGGTATTTTTATAGCAAAAAGCAGTTAAGACTCCGCCCCCTCCCGTCAGCCTCATAATAATCAGACTACCACTTATTTTAGTTTAAAAGACTGATATCAGTTTACAGGGAATTTCCTCCCTTAACACTTAGTAAAGGCCACACAGTGAGATGTATCACAACTGTTTTATTATTTCTGTATGCACATTAATGAGACTGAGTCAAGAGCTTTTCACAAGGAAGAGCTTGCTGAGCTTGGGCAGGTCCGTTGTGCAAGAGTGCATGTAATACAAGTACATGACTAATATTTACTACTTTGTTTACCTCATGTTGAGACAATTAAGATGCAGATTTCTCCCACAGCTTGTGTTGGTATTTAGTAACCCAAAAATAAAGGAGGGGGGGGATTTTTTTTCTAGATTGATCTATTTCTTACCAATAGAGAGAGGAAGCAATTTACAATACAAGACTAAGGAAGCTTGGTACTAGTGACCAATAAGCTACTTTAATTCAGAAAAGCAACAGATAACTTCACAGAAGGCAGCAGAGCAAGGAATCTAATAAACTGCAGTGAGAGGAAGTGTTAAAATCCACAGGTGTAGAAAAAAAAGACTGGAAATCTTAAGGCATCCTTCCAAGACAGATTGAGACCTTGATCCCACAAAGCACCTAAAGTTAAGCATATGCTTAAGCACTAGTAAGCTCATTAAAAAGTTAAAAGGAAAACTCATGTGCTTACAGTTAAGTCTGTGTTTAAGTGCTTTGCTGGCTCATGGCCCAATTCCTCTGAAAAAAAGAAGAATACAAGGAACAAAAAGCAGCCAGTCTGTGTTTTCAAAAGACTGGCTCAAATATGAACTGGAAGAGTAGTAAATTAATCAAATAAGAACAGAGTAGGTCAAGGCATCCAGCAGGGAAGCCAAGAGGAGCGAAAAAGCAGCATGAGGTCATGATAGCTAAAAGCATAAAAGAAAAATAAGTGACAGGGAAAAAAAAATGTAACTTAGTTAATAAAAAGAAAAGGATGAAATTACAAAGAGTCACCTTCTATAGTATAAATCTGTCTTTAAGAAAAATAAAAAAGCCTGGACATTTGTAAAATAATTAAGAACTTGTACAAAAAGCTATCTATAAAAGGCAGGTAGGAGACTGCTTTGTTTAGGAAACTAGAAAACATATCATCCAGACCATCCGACTCATGTCATAGAGATGTTAAGGGAATTAACTAAATTTTTTTTAAATGCTAACAATTAGTTTTGAGGTCATGGAGACTCAAAGATAACAAAAGATCAGCAAAGCGGATGTTGTAGCAATCTTTAAAAAGTTACAGCGTGTAACTAGTTTAGGTACTGTGCTATACCTGCTGAATTGACAGATTAGACTCTGGCTTCAGCTTCAGAAATCAAATCACTGAAACACAATACCATTACTCCTCTACCTTATTTATTTCCAACGTTAGCAGAGTCTCTGCATCACTTTTGGCCAATTTCAGCTTGTTTTCTGGCACATACAGCTCTTTTACCTCATAAGAGGCATCCACCGGTACAATGTCCTACATAAAAAAAAAAAAGAATCATAATTCAGTACTCACTCAAAATGCTTTTCAGCTGCTGAACATATGGTCAAGGTAATATTTTATTGTTGCAGAATCTCTCTGAGCGGTATACATCTTAAATCATTTTTATTCAGTTGAAAACCAAATTTATTCTAAAAGTTTGATATATTGCTAGCCAACAAGTTGGCTAGAGGTATTAATTTTTGCATAGGTTAAGTGCCCTGATAAGGAACCTTTTTCTGAACTCTTATAATTATATAGTATGGTATAAACTCTAGCAACTACAGAGTAACTATTTATCACTGAACTGAATACAATTTTTCATTAGTACTGTATTTGTCATTTACAAATTTAGCTCGTGTCAGGGCATGTAAAATTTTTTTAAACTTTATTTACTTATGCAGAAAGAGAGAACATTCATTCATTTTGGAATTTAAGCAACTAATTGCACAGGAGACTTTAGCAAGGTTAACAAAGCAGTGCAAAATATGCTTCTCAAGCAAATTTGATTACCACAAAGCACTGGCACAAATTTAAATATTACATGTAAATAGTGGATAATACAAGTGCACCAATCCAAACGCTAACATGAAGTAGTTTTACACAAGAAGTTTTACTGAATTCAATGGAAACAAACAAACACTCTGTGCATACAGTTACACATGTATATAAGTGTTTGTAGGATTGGGACTTGAACTAAAGTCTTCACAAGAGAAAACTGCCCAAATGAAGAAATTTCAAGCTTCCTCTTCTGTTTCTTGGTATACTGATTGTCATCCTCAGTCTCCCCCTAGCCTTATCCTCCTTATTCCTCGTTCAAGATGTCTGACATGGCAGTCAGATAGCAACAATAAAAGTACTATGATAGACTTCTGCTATAACCCAAAATCCAAATCTACATCATTTAAAGTCTAAATAAAAATTAAATGTCTATTCCATGTCTCAGAGTAACAGCCGTGTTAGTCTGTATTCACAAAAAGAAAAGGAGTACTTGTGGCACCTTAGAGACTAACCAACCAAATAAATTGGTTAGTCTCTAAGGTGCCACAAGTACTCCTTTTCTTATTCCATGTCTATTTTAAAAATGTATATTGTGTAACAGATTCCATGAGATGTACAGGACACACACAAGTGTCCATTCACCATCTTAGAGAAAAATGATAAATATTTAAAGGAGGAACACCATATAATTTCACTAGAAAATTAATTCCTCTCCAGTGATGGCTAGTTTCAGAATCCAACCAAGTGTTCCAGTCGTATTAGTAACTGAAGTCAGTGAAACATTCGTCAGTCAGCTATTATAATTTTTAGATTATGATGTCCCTTTTTGCAAAACTTTTAGCTGTGTTCTGTTTTTGACACAGGCAAAAAACTGGTGCAGACAGCTTTAAAATAAGTCATTTGCAAAAACATAGCATGAATATAAATCTATTCCTAAATTCTTCCATTTCCTGCAACTAATATACAGATTGGTGCTTCTGTAATTCGCTGACAGTTTGTTCTTAGTGTTTCAAAAAGGAATGTTCTCTGCATCTTATGCAACTGGCATCATTTGAGTAAACTGCATGACAGATCATAGGTATCATTTGCAGAAATCAAGGTGGGACAGAGAAGTGATAAAGCACCTGCAGTTATGGAAAAAAGGAGGAATGTCTGGCCAATTATTAGACAAGGAACTAATAAATCTCTATAGACAAGAGTGAAAATAATGCCATCTCTAAGAACTAGTTTACGTGAAAAGGAAGCTCAAACAAATATACATGGCACAAAAGCTGCTGGTTTTATTTGCTGTTCATTAAGATTTGCACAATACAAATACATGCCACTGCAGGAAAGAAGGCAAAATGAGCGTTCTCCTCCCCCACAAACGACCGAGCAGAATCATGGCTATGAGAGCTCTATTGCATAGTAAACCATCTTCTCAACCCAGACTGCACATCCTATACACCAGACTTAAGCATCGACTGATGTGAAGAGCAGTCTGCATACTTTGCTGACAAGGTCGACTGAATACATATGGGGCTACCTGGGAAAGAAGCTTCTAGCACTGACCAGATAGTATTATCCATTCCACTGCACCTGACTGAGTTTGGTCCCATCACACATGCCAAAGCTCAAGAAGCCCTGAAAAATACTGTAAGACACAAAAAAGAAAAAGGAGTACTTGTGGCACCTTAGAGACTAACATTTATTAGAGCATAAGCTTTCGTGAGCTACAGCTCACTTCATCGGATGCAGCTCACGAAAGCTTATGCGTTAATAAATTTGATAGTCTCTAAGGTGCCACAAGTACTCCTTTTCTTTTTACAAATACAGACTAACACGGCTGCTACTCTGAAAACTATAAGACACAGTATCCACATTCCACTGAAGGTACACAGCCACGATTCATCAATGTGGTAGAAAGCCTCAGGATACTTTGATGCCTCAGTAAGCTTGAATGAGCAGGAAACATCAGTTTCTAAAAAAATGTCTTCTTTCACCTCCAGCTCACAAGGAAACTTCATCCCTTCTTCCTGGATAATAAGCTGATCACAAGGGACCATGCATTTGTCACATCTAGGCTAGATTACAGCTGAATGTGAAGCCTTTGGGGTGAGGGATAGCTCAGTGGTTTGAGCATTGCCCTGCTAAACCTAGGGTTGTGAGTTCAAACCTTGAGGCCATTTAGGGATCTGGGGCAAAAAATTGGGGATTGGTCCTGCTTTGAATAGGGGGTTGGACTAGATGACCTCCTGAGGTCCCTTCCAACCCTGATATTCTATGATTCTATGCACAAACTCCAGATGGTCCAGAAAGCATCTAACCTTCTCCATGGCTTAGGCCACTGTGAGCATATCAGGCCCATGATCAAATCTCTCACCTGGCTCTCAGTCATCTTCTGATGGACAGTATAAAATGCTAGGGTATACAAGATTCAAGAGACATATGTTGACATTAGAAATACTGTGTTATCTTCCACTTGTCTAAAATGGTTCTTTATGCGCAATCTTGCTAAACCATGAGTCATTGACTAACCCAGGAACATAGCAGTAGTCCTCTATGCTTAAATCCAGGGTTTAACAAGAACATCTGAGGAAGGGGGGGAGGGGGGGTTAGAAAACAAGGGGAAATAGGCTTGAATAGAGACTGGGAGTGGCTAAGTCATTAATGCAAGGTGACCTAAGTTAATTGTATCCAATTTGCAAATGAATTCCAATTCAGCAGTCTCTTGCTGGACTCTGGTTTTGAAGTTTTTCTGTTGTAATATCGCAACTTTCACGTCTGTAATCGCGTGACCAGAGAGATTGGAGTGTTCTCCAACTGGTTTATGAATGTTATAATTCTTGATATCTGATTTGTGTCCATTTATTCTTTTATGTAGAGACTGTCCAGTTTGACCAATGTACATGGCAGAGGGGCATTGCTGGCACATGATGGCATATATCACATTGGTGGATGTGCAAGTGAACGAGCCTCTGATAGTGTGGCTGATGTTATTAGGCCCTGTGATGGTGTCCCCTGAATAGATATGTGGGCACAGTTGGTAACGGGCTTTGTTGCAAGGATAGGTTCCTGGGTTAGTGGTTCTGTTGTGTGGTATGTGGTTGCTGGTGAGTATTTGCTTCAGGTTGGGGGGCTGTCTGTAGGCAAGTACTGGCCTGTCTTCCAAGATTTGTGAGAGTGTTGGGTCAACCTTCAGGATAGGTTGTAGATCCTTAGTAATGCGTTGGAGGGGTTTTAGTTGGGGGCTGAAGGTGACGGCTAGTGGTGTTCTGTTATTTTCTTTGTTAGGCCTGTCCTGTAGTAGGTGACTTCTGGGAACTCTTCTGGCTCTATCAATCTGTTTCTTCACTTCCGCAGGTGGGTACTGTAGTTGTAAGAATGCTTGATAGAGAGCTTGTAGGTGTTTGTCTCTGTCTGAGGGGTTGGAGCAAATGCGGTTGTATCGCAGAGCTTGGCTGTAGACAATGGATCGTGTGGTGTGGTCAGGGTGAAAGCTAGAGGCATGTAGGTAGGAATAGCGGTCAGTAGGTTTCCGGTATAGGGTGGTGTTTATGTGACCATCGCTTATTAGCACTGTAGTGTCCAGGAAGTGGATCTCTTGTGTAGACTGGACCAGGCTGAGGTTGATGGTGGGATGGAAATTGTTGAAATCATGGTGGAATTCCTCAAGGGCTTCTTTTCCATGGGTCCAGATGATGAAGATGTCATCAATATAGCGTAAGCAGAGTAGGGGCGTTAGGGGACGAGAGCTGAGGAAGTGTTGTTCTAAGTCAGCCATAAAAATGTTGGCATACTGTGGGGCCATGCGGGTACCCATAGCAGTGCCGCTGATCTGAAGGTATACATTGTCCCCAAATGTGAAATAGTTAAGGGTAAGGACAAAGTCACAAAGTTCAGCCACCAGGTTTGCCGTGACATTATTGGGGATACTGTTCCTGACGGCTTGTAGTCCATCTTTGTGTGGAATGCTGGTGTAGAGGGCTTCTATATCCATAGTGGCCAGGATGATGTTATCAGGAAGATTGTTGTACCAATAAAATAAAAACCAGCAGGATCTTATTAAAGGGAAAAAGGCAAAATACCACATTTATTGTGAATACAGAAAGAATCATAGTAAGCAGTTAGTTATAGCTATAACATGCCATTCAATCTCATATTTAGTCACACATTCATTCATACAAACACACACACACACACACACACAGGTTCTGCAAGGTTGTTATCATAGTTACCAGCCTTAGAGTTGCTCATGCCAAGCCACTGGCCAGGTGGCCTGGACATGAGGAGGGAGCAGGGCCTTGTCAGATGCTCATCTGATGCTCCTGGAAGTTGGTTTGCAGAATCAGACCCCAAAGTTCTCACTTTTTAGAGTCTATTTTTATAGGAATTTCTTCCTATGCCAGTCTATGGGAATTGCTTCATCATGCTGTTGCTGAATCAATCAGCAGATAGCACATTCCTGACGGCTCCAAGATGTTATCTTGTTCTTTGGTTCTCCCATTCTTGAGGCTGTTGGGTGGATTCCAGTCTGCCCTCCGGGTGGGGTCCTCTGGTTATTTCCACTTGACACCTTCTTCAGCCGATGGACACTGGATTCTTAGGCTGGCACCTCCCTGATCATTCAGTTATTATCCACACCAAGCATCCATCCACATACATCCTCTATCTCTATTTTAATCACAATTGTTAATACAACAAAAGGGTGGGGAGTCTCTGGGTGCTGTTTCTGTTGTTAGAGTATTGCTTTGAGTCTCTCTCTCTTGTGAATTGCTTTGAGAACAGACTCTGTCTTAGAATGTACTAACACAGTTAGCAGCTTGCAAGTTTCACACATAGAGGGAGAGAAACAATACCAAAAACCAAGAGACCTCTTAATTAGTAATACCCTGGAATTTAAACTCTGGGGAATCAAACTCATTTGTGATTTTAATACAGAACTTCTTTAATATGATCCAACATAATCCCCCTTTTGACACTAAGATTTATAATCGTCAGTGTCACTTTCTATGTAGCCTATTAAAGAGAAAGTACTGTGAGGCAATTTGAGTTTGTGATTCCAATTCATGCCACATACATGATCCTAGTGATGTATCTTTACTACAAGGTTCTGGGGCAACAGGCAAGGTGAGGCACACCCACTTTTGAGGAGTCCATTCGGTACAACCTCTAGTGTCCAATAGCTTCCTTCCCTCCCCAGCCCACTGGCTCAAGGTCCAGGGTAGCCAAAAGGATCCCATGTGTAATATGGGGAGTGGGTTAACCTTCAATACCTTTGCCTCCAGGGACTGTTGGTGTGCAATTTTGACAACAATTTCTCCCATTAACAAGTCTGGTTTACAATAGTGGAAACATGTTGCATCCATTCATATTGATAAGTGTCAAACAATGATCTCTTTCTTTTTTAACAAATGCATCAAACCCTTAATATTTCCCAATATGACCCAGAACATTTTGTGTTCCAAAGTAGCTAGTGCAAGTATCTGCATTTCAGTGCATCCCATAGCTATGGCTGTGTAGTTTCCTATTTCTAATATTTTTTTTTCTTATGGATAAGCCATATGGTAGTATTAAGCCATTACTAAAGATTCCATTGGCCTTTTAGGTTACCCAGACCAATTTAGACCAAGTCTACATTGGCATGTACTTGTTTTTGTATCAGGCTGTCCTGTAGCTGGGACAGAAAGCTTAATTTATTTTTAAGTTCCTGCAGGTCTTCTGTATTTTTTTTTTTTAAACACACAACAGTGCTAGCAACAACACAAAACACAAGACAAAACATAGAACACAGAACACAATTTCTATTGTGACAGTAGATTCATGGTATTGGGTTGCTTTTCAGCTGGCAGCTTTTCCTGATTTTCTGAAAGACAAAAAGAACATGTTTCTACCCCTTTTGGGGTGGCAGATTATTGCTTAAAATATTTCTTTTACAAATACCCTTGCTGATTGCAGGCAAAACAGAAAAATTGCCCCCATATTTTCCTGTTTTTGTTCTATAGGCAGGCCAGGTTTCAAAGGCTTTTATCTTTTAAGGGTTATGGGGAAATTATCCCACTGTTTAGTCATTAAATCCCTGAGTTTTCCTTCTTATACAGCAGACCAAGTTTATAATGTTTTTCCTGCTGTGTTAAGCTTTAAGTTTTATTTACAGGTAATAACTGAGAAGCATCATTACCATACGACCTTAAAGGATTTTTCCAAAAATCATACACACTATATGTTGTTACAGGGATACTTATTATCATTAAATTTATTAACATTATCTTGTTATCCCATGCCTTTTATTTAGACAATTTGTTTGCTGACCAGGTATGTCCTTTATCTGCAGCTCCTTTGTGCTGTTAGTTCTTTCCTTCCTTTATCATTTAGGTAATTTGCATTTTCACAGAAACTTCCTGCTTTTGGATTTAAAGCCATCAGCAGCTCAGAGACTCTATCTTAAAAGGGACACAATCAACTTTCACCGGAGTTTTGATTACTTTTAACTTCTGCTTCCAAAACACACAGCAATCTGAAAAAGAAAACCCAACCTATTGTGGCTCCCTTTGGAGCCCTAATAGCATTTTAATTAAGTAGCATGGTATGTTTGCATTTCTTTTGCCCCTTCTACAATATACCCTGCACATGTTCTGGGGCAAATGCACATTCCTTCCATAGTTTAACTTCTATAACATTATCCAGATCCATTTTTACATAAGGTGTCACTATTTCTTTTTTTTGCTTACAGAGTTTTCATGTACCTTTATCAAAGTGACAGTCTGATTACTCAGAGCCATTTTAAGACTCAGTATTTCTAACATTGCTTCTTTTTGTTTTGTGCACCTCACCCCTGCTGTTGCTTCAGAGAGGCACTGTCTTTTTTTAATTTTTTTTTTTTACTACAACTCTCATCTGCTATTTTGTTACAAAAACAACCAACAAAAAACAACCAAAAAGAATCCAAATTTTTTTTTTTATATTCTCCTGATTTTGACTGCCCTGCTGCAGCCACAACTTAAAAACATTTTAAATTTTGTAAAGCACTGAGTTACCTTTTAAGGGTTAAATGCCAAATCCCAAAGCCAAACAACACTAATTACCTGTGTCTAGCAAAAAAGGTCTGTCAGTTTTGCAACTTTGAATTAAAGAGTCAAATGGATTTTTAGTGGCATTATTTAAAACAAAAACAAAACTAACTGGTCCTTAGAACTTTACATATTTACACACACACAGATACATACACATTTTCTTTTCCTTAACATCCCTTCCACACTGCTCTGTTTTTTACATCTTACATTCCCTTTATACATTTGAGGCAGTTAAGTTCCAATAGAACCCTCTTATGTTCTTTTAGCAAATTTGACTAAATTGTCCAGTCAAATTATTTTAATCAGATAGTTTATTTTTGCCTGGCTAATTTACAGACATTCCTTTGGAAAAGGGCCCATTTTTCTTTCAGAATGGCTGCAAAGAAACCAAGAATGCTCTAACACTTTTCCTTTTTAACATTTTCGGTTAAAAGTTGTTTGGGTGAAATACAAAGTTTAACTGCTTAATTCCCTCCAGCCTCTGCAGAGTTAACTTTTTTTTTTTTTTTTACTCTCTTTTCTCTTTGTAATTATGCCTGGTGGTGCCGTACATAGGACCTTCTCCCCCTTTACCTGCCTCCCTCCAGCCTCTGCAGAGTTAACTTTTTCACTCTTTTTGTATTCCTGGAGTGCCTCTTTCACTATTTTCAGCTGGCTTTGGGTATTTGTAGCCAGCACCTTCCAATTGTCTGCTCCCTTTTCCATTTGTGCCTTTTCCTCTTTACATGAAGACAAGCGGAGGGAAGAATCCTTACATGCCTCCCACAACAACCAAATTGCTGCTGCATCTCTTTTGGCAGCACTAGAAGGTTTGTATATGAGGATATACTGAGCCAATCTATCCTCTAGGTCCGAAATAGTGCAGACATCAGCTAGGGCTTGTTTAGTCCAAGGACTGTGCCCAAATTTTTGAAGGATTTGTTTAAAAGGTGTAATTTCTTTAACAAAAGGTGAGGTTGGAGTTCCTTCTGACTCCATTCCTCCCTCTAGTACTGGCTTACCCTGTTTTCTTTTAAACATCTTAACATGGATATTTCAATCTCTTTGTCACTGCTGGTATTACTTAGCAAGTGACACAGCTTAGATTCTGAAATCATAGCTTAATCTATGCGTTTTTCCCCTGCTACCTTCCCGGAGGCCAGCAGGTCCCCTGCTACCTTCCCAGAGGCCAGCAGGTCCAGTTAACCTATTTCTCCCTGCTACCTTCTCGGAGGCCAGCAGGTCTGGTTAACCTGTTTCTCCCTGCTACCTTCTCGGAGGCCAGCAGGTCCGGTTAACCTGTTCTTCCCTGCTACCTTCTCGGAGGCCAGCAGGTCCCCTGCTACCTTCCCTGAGGCCAGCAAGTCTAGTTTAATCTGTTTTCCCTGCTACCTTCTCGGAGGCCAGCAGGTCTGGTTTAATCTGTTTTCCCTACTACCTTCTCGGAGGCCAGCAGGTCCCCTGCTACCTTCTCGGAGGCCAGCAGGTCTGGTTTAATCTGTTTTTCCTGCTACCTTCTCAGAGGCCAGCAGGTCTCCTGCTACCTTCTCAGAGGCCAGCAGGTCTGGTTTAATCTGTTTTTCCTGCTACCTTCTCGGAGGCCAGCAGGTCTGGTTAACCTAATAGAAATGCCTAGCTCAATAGAGCTGGCGGTGTGCACACCAATATTTACAATAACTGAGGTTTTTTACCAATATTCCCCCTTTCGCAATTCTCCACCAAAATGTTGTACCAATAAAATAAAAACCAGCAGGATCTTATTAAAGGGAAAAAGGCAAAATACCACATTTATTGTGAATACAGAAAGAATCATAGTAAGCAGTTAGTTATAGCTATAACATGCCATTCAATCTCATATTTAGTCACACATTCATTCATACAAACACACACACACACACACACAGGTTCTGCAAGGTTGTTATCATAGTTACCAGCCTTAGAGTTGCTCATGCCAAGCCACTGGCCAGGTGGCCTGGACATGAGGAGGGAGCAGGGCCTTGTCAGATGCTCATCTGATGCTCCTGGAAGTTGGTTTGCAGAATCAGACCCCAAAGTTCTCACTTTTTAGAGTCTATTTTTATAGGAATTTCTTCCTATGCCAGTCTATGGGAATTGCTTCATCATGCTGTTGCTGAATCAATCAGCAGATAGCACATTCCTGACGGCTCCAAGATGTTATCTTGTTCTTTGGTTCTCCCATTCTTGAGGCTGTTGGGTGGATTCCAGTCTGCCCTCCGGGTGGGGTCCTCTGGTTATTTCCACTTGACACCTTCTTCAGCCGATGGACACTGGATTCTTAGGCTGGCACCTCCCTGATCATTCAGTTATTATCCACACCAAGCATCCATCCACATACATCCTCTATCTCTATTTTAATCACAATTGTTAATACAACAAAAGGGTGGGGAGTCTCTGGGTGCTGTTTCTGTTGTTAGAGTATTGCTTTGAGTCTCTCTCTCTTGTGAATTGCTTTGAGAACAGACTCTGTCTTAGAATGTACTAACACAGTTAGCAGCTTGCAAGTTTCACACATAGAGGGAGAGAAACAATACCAAAAACCAAGAGACCTCTTAATTAGTAATACCCTGGAATTTAAACTCTGGGGAATCAAACTCATTTGTGATTTTAATACAGAACTTCTTTAATATGATCCAACAAGATCACCGATGGATTGTAGTTTCCTCAGGAAGTCAGTGGTGTCTCGAAGGTAGCTGGGAGTGCTGGTAGCGTAGGGCCTGAGGAGGGAGTCTACATAGCCAGACAATCCTGCTGTCAGGGTGCCAATGCCTGAGATGATGGGGCGCCCAGGATTTCCAGGTTTATGGATCTTGGGTAGTAGATAGAATATCCCAGGTTGGGGTTCCAGGGGTGTGTCTGTCGGAGAACACTTCAATCTCTCTGGTCACGCGATTACAGACATGAAAGTTGCGATATTACAACAGAAAAACTTCAAATCCAGACTCCAGCGAGAGACTGTTGAATTGGAATTCATTTGCAAATTGGATACAATTAACTTAGGCTTGAATAGAGACTGGGAGTGGCTAAGTCATTATGCAAGATAACCTATTTCCCCTTGTTTTCCTAACCCACCCCCCTTCCTTCCTCAGATGTTCTTATTAAACCCTGGATTTGTGCTGGAAATGGCCCAATTTGATTATCATACACATTGTAAGGAGAGTGATCACTTTAGATAAGCTATTACCAGCAGGAGAGTGGGGTGGGGGAAGGTATTTTTTCCATGCTTTGTGTGTATAAAAACATCTTCTACACTTTCCACAGTATGCATGCAGACAGTTCCAGTTGAGCAAGATAGTACCTAATAAATCTCCAGGGTCTATCTACTAATCCTTACAGTTTTCTAAACAAGATTACGAACTATAATAATCTGTTCATGGGAACAGTCTGGCATTTATTCTGTTATAAACCTGATGTGTTTGTACACATGAAAGAAATTAAATATTACATTCTTTATTGTTAATAAAAATCTTAAATTCCACAGCATGCAGCTTTGCAAAATCCATACATTTTTCTACCATAAAGTTTTTAGTAAAAATATTTTGTTTTAAAGTTGATCTACTGCAGATGCAGAATGCAAAACAAAAATGGAGATATTCAATTTTAATTATGTATATAATGAGAAAATACAGACTCAATTACATAGACCCAGCTAAGAATATGTCAATGATCTGTATCTATTATTGCTGCCAGATCTCTCATTATTAAAAATTAAATTTTGCAATGTTTATTTGGTCATCTTTCATACATCTTAATGCTTAGCCTCTGTTTTTATTTTAACTTCCATCACACGGCTATGAGAAAATTAAAGCTTCATTTAATGACAGAATTAAAACATTGCTCCCTCCCTCAAAATAATCAAGAAACAAAAAAAAGCACAACTTTCAGTCTGCTCCATAAGTGTAAAAGGGAGGTGAAGGACACTTTTCCTTAAACATAAAAGCATTTTGGTATATTGTTAACAAAACACTGTGCTCTCACATAACAAAGTTATGACATTCCCCTTCCCCCTTTATTTTCTGCATCCAAATTTGCCTTTGAAAGTTAAACTTAGTCATATTTTATGTCTACTAAAAATCTCTATCTGAACTGTATAATGTGTATATTACACACACACACACACACACGCACACGCGTGCGCGCACACACTCCCTCCCCCCATCCAAGGAGGTGCGCACTACCCAAAGATATATTTGACAGCACATTAAAATTTGTTTGTGAAAAAAACCTGTTTTTTTATGTGCAGTATAAAATTCACTTTGGAACATTAAACCATTTCACAAAGAGACAGACATTTAAATAACTTAAAGCATTAGTAAATCTAGTGTTCCTGGTAGATATAAAAACAGTATTTAAAACATCACTTTAGATTAAAAACAGCAGCAAGAAGAATCCATATGTCTTCAAACCATATGAAATTTCAGTAAAAAGGCTATGCTAGCAGGCCATCTAGTGACCACTTTAGGTTGATAAAGTTGCACTGAACATCCCTCAATGCTTATAAAGCATTTCCCTTTTATTTTTTTTGTACATTTATATAATTACATGTCAAACCAATACAAAAAAAAAAAAACCTAGGCATTTCAAGCAATTTATTAAGCACATCGGATAGTAGCGAAAAGCATACACTATTAGAGGAAGGAACAGTCAGTCTTCAGCTAATTTACACCAATAGATTGGCATTTGTAACACCAGTCATTCAACTAACATTGAGTTAAGCCCACAAAAACCAGATATTAAAAATACAGTAGTACAGACACCTGCTGTACTGCAATTACCATTAAAATTTTGATACTTTCAGCTTGGAATAGCATGTGCTGAAGTAGTTCAAGTACAGGGAAAACTGAGTCTCATGGACAAGGCCAGAATTGCATGCAACAACTGTCAAGATCCTAATGGTGACCACTATATATTCATATTAGTCACAAGCATTTTACAGTATTAAAAAGACATCAGTGTTCATTGGGTATTTTAAATGTTTTGGGGCCGACAGGTAGCAAGTTGGGTACATGACACTGATAATATTTTCTGCTTTAAATAGCCTTGGTGCACTTAGAGCCCTCTCCAATTATGGATCAACATTTTAAATACACTTTGTTTTTTTTGTGAAAATAATATTTAGACAAACAGTAAACATATTTTAGGTCAAAGCTGCAAACACAGTTAAAACCACAATGTATGCATATGTATAAACATGCATGTATATTTTACGGTTTTAATAGTTTTAAACATGTAATTATTTATTTTTTTAAATACACTGGGTTTAAATTAGGCACCTATGTTTTCAAAGTTACCCCATATTCTGTAAAACAAAGCAACTTAAGAGGAAGTGGAGGAGGGGAGGGGGCGTTTCGCTCCTACACCTTTTCTTTATTAGCAGTCCTCCCCTGATTCTTGTTTCTAGAAGTCATAGACAACATGACATAAATTGAAAGAATGTAGCAGTTGATAAAATAGAAACCACAGCACAACCTCATGAATGACTGGGAGATTCAGTGCAAGTTTTTAAATTAGCCAGTTAACTAACTCAAAACAATTATACCTGTATTTTATTGATTTGATCAACTATAGTTGTTTTAATTATACGAAACAGCTTACCCCATCAACACACTGTAGTATATTTCGTAAAGATAGAGAAAACTTATGCAACTTAAAATGTGCTGTTCAATTTTGCAGAGAGATATGGGAAAAGATCCACCTTTTGTGTTGACTATATGGTGTGAAGATTAGTGAAGTTTAATGTACACAAAAATTCCTCATCATACTTAATATTATAAGCACTTTTTATGATGATGCAGGCTTTTCTCTGCCCACAGTGTTGTGGAACATACTTACAATATGTGTTCAAATCTTCAGTTTAGAAGTATAAAAGTATAAAAATAATCATATTTTAGGAATTAAATAGAAGTCTCTTTAAACCAGTTCACCAGTGTTTTTCCCCTCATTTGTGTCAAAATATAGCTGTCATTCTTATGATGCAAAACAATATATTTCATTAAGATCAATATGTTAAACCATTCTCTCCCCCTTTTACTACTGAAACTGACTGCCAATCTTATTCTCACAAACTTACAAATCTCCTCAAGGTTACACCAACAGTGATCTTTTCTCCATTAGCTTATCTTTTTGATATCCGAGAATATGCAGCGCTGCACACACTGAAGATTTAGAAACAGGCTGCTCAATAGATTTCTTCCTGTGCATTACATTTTAATCCAGTAAGTCCTTCCCCCACCATTACAAATCTTTAACTCAGTTATCTTATGCTGAGCACTTTTTCTTATGACTCCAAAGAAGTCCCACCCAATCATCCTCTGTGATAGTTAGCTAAGAAAGGGTCTCAAGGATTCAATGGGGACTGCCTAGGAATACTACTAAGGACATTTGGGGGAGGGCATGAGAGACAGGAAAGAAGGTTTTAGGTAAAATAATTATTCAAAATTTACTAAAAGATGGGTATAATGAATTTTGTGTCAAATGCACTCTATTGCTTCCCTAATTTATATTAAAATGATGAAAATGCAGTAGATTCAAGATTTTGTATGCATGCTTTATGTTGATATTGAAAATATTAGGCTCCGATGCTTGAAATGGCCTAAGTTTCTCAATAAAAGAATACTGAAAGATGTATGTGGGCCTGTAATGATTCCATTTTATGACACAGGTGGCCATCCAGCATGCCCTTTACTCTTATTTTTCAATATCAAAGTACAGACATCAGATCACTAGCTCCAGGAACATACTGTGCTTCACATAACAGAATTCTATTTCTGTTACTCTAAACAGACAGGTACAAATCAAAAATATAGCACAGATAATACAGAATTTCTGTATATGTTTATGCATATTTACAACTGTGTAAATTTCAGGAGTCAAGTGAGAAACTGAGAGCCTGATCCTTCAGTTCCAGCAAAGTATCCCTATAGACCTCAGTAAGGGCTTCTACACATAAGGATTGGCTTTCGGGTTCCTATTTTCTTTATAAAGAAAGCCCTCCTGGGCGATGGCCACGCGTGACAATGTTTCACTGAGACAAGGCAGGCAGTTGTGCAGGGCCAACTTGTGTTGGTGGAAGGTACATGATTTAGAGCTACAAAAGGCTCCTCTTCAGTAGATCCAATAAAAGATATTACCTCACCTACATTGTCTCTCTTTTATCCTAGGACTAACATGACTACAACAACATTGCAAACAACTATGTTTGACTGGTTTAACATATATTAGCCAGTAAATTTTGCACCAACCAGTAGAATAAGTTCTATTTGTTAATATCTCTTTGGGGCTCCATGAGAGCAATAATCATTTCAACCAAGAATTCATTAAAAACCTGTCTGGTCTCAGATGGAGGATGGTCTTCCAATAGCAGATTTCTAATAAGATAAAGGCATCCAAAGATCCAACACAGACACTATATAAAGGGCCCCGTGACCGCTGCTTCCAGATGCAATGTGATCTATTAGCTCACCAAACTGACTTCAAGATATTTCTGGGTGCAGCAGCCACCCTGCTAATCTGGCTTCTTGGTATTCATATCCCCCTTAGTGTGCAGTCCACAGAGACAGGAAAGTTTGCTCTGCCCAAAACTGAAGAATCCCTTTCATAATAGCAGTGCAGAAAATTCTTTCAGACACATTGACTGTCATGATCAGAACAAGTCTTATCTATGGAAGGAGCAGTGCTCAGAGACCTCAATTAATCCTTGTGTTCCAGCAGGTGGATGCTAGGCTGAACTGGGTAGATGCCCCTTCAAAAAAATAAATAAATAAAAACCTGTTTCTTTGCATTCACCAGTTGTGGGAATGAAGACTATGCCAATGGATGAGATAGGATAATATGGGTGTAGAGTGGTGGGAGAAGAATACTGAGTTACTGGACAGATATATGTAACAGAGTTTTTTGACCCACTGAGGACCAATGGGCCTGGGGTCCAACCAGCCCTGTTCTGAGCCTATTAAGAACAGGTGTTTGTGTCTGGTACAGGGGATTATCAGATCCAGCTGGGATGTGTTAGGTGATTATAGGAATCAGGTGCTTATCAGGCAAAGACTGAAACTGCTCAGTTTCATGAGCAGGGGCTCCAGGATGCAGATTAACCCCTGTGACAAGAAGACGGGGAAGAGTTGCCAGGAACAGGGAATCTCTGGCAAGAAGCCCTGGAGTCAAAGGAAAGGTAGCTGTTTGACTTATGCTGAACTGTTTTATTTTGTGGTTTGCTGAAAGTTATCAATACAACAAATAAAAGGTGCCCTGAAGAAAAGGACTGAACAAACTGGGCATAGTATTTAACCCTAGGCTCCCTATACAATGAACGGGTACAGACAGGCACCTAAGAATGGGAACCACAAAAACCAGCACACTAGGCTGGGAGCCACCCAAGGTAGCCACTAGTAGATGCCAAGGAAAGGGGTGTGTCCTAAGCTCTGCCCCTTTCTGGGAGTTAGGCACCTGAGTCCAGGTTGTAGGTAGGTGCCTCCCTCTGCTTGGGATCCTCAGCTTCTCTCCTGGCGTTAGGCACCTAAGCTGTTTTTTGCAAGAAATGCCAGAGGAGGTGGTGGTGATTCCTCCCTTATTACTTCGAGCACTCACTCAGAAGGTGACACACCCAGGTTCAGTGCCTCCCTCAGCTGTAAGGAGAGAGGGTTTGAACAGGTGTCTCCCACTTCTAAGGACAGTGTGAGTGAGGGACGACAGCCTGGTGGTTAGGACACTCTCCTGAGAGGTGAGGTCCAGTTGTCCTGCTCCAAGTGGCTTTAACAGCTTTAACAGGGGAGAGCAAGAGACCCACAGCAGAATACCCCATAGCTCAGTTTTAGGGCACTCTCCCAGTTGGTGGGAGACTCAAGTTCAAATACTTCCTCCCTATCAGGCAGTGGGGAGACTTGAGACGCAGGGAATACACACAAGATCAAACAGAAAATGATCTAAGTTGTGAGAAGAGGCTGTCATCCAGCTGCAAAACAGAATAGTCTGAGGACAGAAAATATGGGAATGCTTTAAACATAAGCCTTTGTTATGAAATTTTAGACGTTTCAGCGTCCTACTCTGCTTGTCCCTGGTTCTGAGGCTAGAAATAGGACGGGAAGCAGATCACAGTGCTCCAATCTTAAGTAGACGGCCTTCTGGTAGGTTGTTGAGACTAGGAATAGAACAACGCTGCTCCTGAAGTTCTTTCACATCTCTGCAACGTATCCCTCAAGACCGTGTCCAGGGACCTCAGATGACCAAAGCTACAGGTAGTCCTTTCTCTCCCAAACAGAGAGCTGGCACTAAGCAAGGGTCCAACTCCAGCTAAGGTGAGTTAAAAGATCTGTAGATTGCGCTAAGGTAAAAGAGAGCAACTTCTGGCCCTGATCTAGCAACTTGATCTAGCAATCACTTGCAAAGAGGTATTTTCTCCTGTTGTACTTCGGACTACTTCAAAAAATCCCTTTCTAGAACTGGCAGGGGTCAGGATTTTAAGTAGATTTTTCTAATGACTGAATAACCTCAGCTCTCCGTAAAGTCTCCTATTGTATCACACCAAGATAACTCAGAACTGATTGTTTGAGCACCTGATTTCAAGGACCAAAGCTCCATATATCTGCATAAAATACATCTGAATCCCATTCCCCCAACCTGCAAGACAGAAGCCCTTCGACTATGTGACTTTTCGACAGAGAGAGAGACAGACCATACTTGCAATACAGTCCATCCATGTTAGCGCTGCTTGTGAAAACATGTTGAGGCACATATTGTCAGAGGACAGTTAATATTTTTTGTTAAACGGTTGTCACCTATGATTTTATGCTCAAATGAAAGGACAGAGAGTGCCTGCCTGGACTTGGCTGTCTACAAAGGGCCTGTATAGTGAATATAAAATCTCCCCTTGCTGTTAAAAGATATCAAGTCCTTGACCACCATGGAAAACAGCCACATTTATCTTTACTACAGATACCAGGTTAAGTTTTTGACTGCACACACAAGAATCTTCTGGCCTTATACAATGGAGGCCAGGGTAGGAAAGAAATGGTAAGCAGTAAGGAAAGGGGAGTTAAGGGGACAATCTCTTCAAGAACCTAATGGACAAAGCTGGGAATTACACAGATATATTGAACTGAAATGTTCGTCTGAAAATTGGAAATGAAGTTCGGAATGGTCCTCAATAATGCTCTGCAACAGGAAGGTCCTGCTAAGCCATCGGCTGCTGCAGATACAGATAAAATTGTAGATTTCAGAAAGTGGGACATTCTCCTGTTGCCAGTAACTGACAGGTCTGGTTCTGCCCCCACGCTGCAGTACCTTTGTAATGGATCTGTGGACCTCAGCATGAAGAAAAATAGCTTTCAACCCACCTTAATATTGGTCTATCACAAAAAAATACTTCATTTTAGTACGTTAAACCATTTCTACCCTTAAAATAAATACAGCAGCAGGTTGGACACTGATCTATTATCCCTACATAAATGTCCCAGGGTGACTCTCTATGGCTTATTGGTGACTAGTGTTCCGCATCAAGTTAACAGAACGCACTGTTCAGTATTTCAGCAACACCCACAGGCTAAACACAGTGACACAAGGCAATTGTTTCTGTATTACAACTTAAACGTGTTCTATCCTGTAATAATCAGCCTTTTCCTGTATTTTTTTACCCCACACTGTGCATTCACAGTGACAGTTCGTGACACTCCAAAATAAATATTGAGTCAATACTGTTAAACAGTCTGTTTTGTTGTTTCACATTTGTATTTATGCTATAGAAGTCAGTGTCGTGCACATTCATATGTTATGTTTGTGGAAGGTTATTTGAGCAATTTTTAAAATGTATATCTTTGGATCTTTACCTTAAGAGGTATATAGCTCTACTGACTCCTTTGTGTAAAATTATAACATGCTATACAGGATTAATAATTGCTTTGAACAAAAGCACCAGCTAAATGATTTGGTGGTGGTGGTGGTGATGATAATGATAATAGTAGCATTTGGCTCAGTTAGAATGCTGGCATGGTTCTGTTCCATGTTTAATATGTTTAAAGTCTAAAGACGTTCCTTACGGTAAATGAGACGTTTCTCAATTGAATAAAAAAAAAAAAGATGGTTGTCTAAAACAAGTTGATTTTATCCACACTTTGCAATTCCCACTGTAAAAATCAGCCACTTATCAGAATTGAATCATCTGGGACAGTTCTAAAAGGAGTGCACTGTATGAGAATAGAACCAACACTAATCTGAACTCTAAGAGTTCACCCAGAGGTTTCCCTGGCATTTGTTTCAGTTTCAATATTAAACCTTCTGTCAACTATTTCTTAATACCACTATATTACTATAACTAAAAATAAATGAAATTACGTATTCTTTAATCAAAATTAACCCCTTGCATGCCATACATAGTTGTCCTTTATTTTGCTGAAAAAGGTGATCACTGCCCAAAGTGTGGCCTAATATCATCCTTTTTCAGCAAAAAAAGTGACACCACTGCAATTTAAATGTGTATTTTATATACCAGCAGATTAATGGTTATTGTTTATAGAATGGGCAGCGTACGTTCTGCACGGTATTGCTGACCCAGAGGCGGCGAAACTATGATCAATAAGAAATCTGAGGGAGACCAAGAACCCTAGCGACAAATAGCTTCTTCTTAGAAACCCCACTGAGAAACTGGCTGGTGAGTAGCAATGAGGTTCTAAGCACCACAGCTTGTGTAAATTATAAGAAAGTAATTATCACCAAACTATGCTTTTCTGTATTTCCTCAAGAAGACAAGACTATTTTGCCACAAGACAAAATAAAGCCAGAAGTTATAGGTCCTGCTCTGTTACAACTCTTCGGATCAGGAGCCACTCCAGTAAATTTAATGACGTCACTCTAATTTTACAGTAATATGATAAAACCAAACTTATATTACAGGAGACGCAGAGCCATTTTTTAAACCATCTCAAGGAAGTTGCTAGAGACAGAAGCTTTTCCTCTTGGTTACTGAATAGACAACCACAAAAAATGCATGTCTTTCAGACACAGAAGGTATATTATAAAACACTATTTCAGGCTATGCAAAACCAGAGCTAAATTTCAAGTGTGACAGCACTTTATCAATGCTGAATATGGGATGGGAGGAATTCTTCCTATTTGTAGCCAATAGAGAGTACCAATCTGTTGGCACGTATACTGACTTACACATTTTTGTTTAAAGGAGACCCTGACGTAAGTATCTTGACACTCAAGTGGATTGGAGAGTATGGGGCTTTGAGTTCTAAAGGCTCTTGTGATTTAGACTCTGCCCATATCTTTGTTTCTTTAGTTCACAGTTATTGTAATATTCTGAACCTCACAGCTACCATAGGTTTATTTGGGGGTTTTTGGGGGTGGTGGTTTGTTTTTGTTTTTTAATAAAGGCTAATACCTTTTTTGTTTGTCATGTCAGAGCTCAGATAGTGCTTAGATCTTATTTGATTGATTTTGTCTTAATAGCTGTTCTTTGCTGTGAAATGTATAAAACACTACAGGGGATGGTGTTTCATACACAATGTGTTTTTTAAGACTGACAGAATCTAGGATGTCACATCCTGGAAAGTATGCCAGCTAGAAGGAGAACTTCCTCAGAACAGATTATGGGAACACGTGTAACTAAGCAAATGAAGGGAATGGAAAATAGTTAGCCCTAAACAATAAACAAAAGAAAAATAGCTAGCAACAATATTGCTGGTCAACTTAAGCACCCTTCAGGTATGTCTACACTACAATTAAAAACCTGCAGCTAGCCCATGGTAGCTGGCTCAGGCTCGGGCTAAGAGACTATTTAATTGTGGTGTACATGTTTGGACTCTGGCTGGAGCCCGGGCTCTAGGACCCATAGCTCGAATGGAAGCCTGAGCCAGAATATCAAAACTGCAGTTAAACAGCCCCTTAGCCTGAGCCCTGCAAGCCTGAGTCAGCTGGCACAGGCCAGCCACAGGTGTCTAATTGCAGTGTAGACATACCCTTAGAGAACAATTCAATACTTCTGGCTGTTCACATCACACACAGGCCAGTTCCCCTCCTGGTTTAACAATGAGAATATTAGTCTCTGAACCTTAGACAAAGAAGTTTGAGCAGTATGCTTTTTACTGATTGTTAAACCTGTATTACAGCAGAATGGATATTGGTAACGGGAGATCATATTATACTCTAGTTTGTCATTCAGGTTTCTTAATTTTAATATGTGGGGCAGTGGTGAGAAGGTTCTTTCTTTACAGGGTGCTTGAGGTTTTTTCAGCCACCAAACTAACTATAACCAAAAGAAACCCAAATTCCTACATTTCATCTGTGTCCTAACTCCTTTCTTTTCCTTGTCTCATCTCCTCTGCAGTAAGATTTCTCATCTCCTCTGCAGTAAGATTTCTTCAAAACCCCCTTCAAAAACCCACTTCTCTCCCGTACTGTCTTATTCTCTAGTCTCCCTCACTCCTTTTCTCCCAGGAGCCCATGGAGATATATTTTGTATCTTCTTCCCCCTCTACATGCACAGTCCCATTTCAGAGTCTATTTCTCATCAACTCTCCTTCCTGAATCCTACTGATGATATTTCTTCAGTTACTACAGCTGTATCACCAAAGAGAACATGAACCAAACCCAGCAAGAACTAACATCTTCCGCTATTTCACTACTACCTTCCATCTTTTTGTGCATCTCCGCAATTCAACTCTAAATCTGAAACTCATCTTCTCCTTCTATTTGTAGCTCTCCATGCCCCCTAGTGGAGGACTGTACCAGTACTGATGTTGCTACATCCAGCACTTCTCCAGCCATGACAAGATTCACAGGAATCCAGACATGATTCAGTGCTCCAGAAACCTCCTCCTACTCCATTTCAAAAGCATGAGTGAAATGGAAGATGCAGGATTATGAGGAATCCCATACCAATTTAACACCTACTCCCCTAATTTGGGATTACATAACCCTTGGATAGCCATTAAACTACCAGCTTTTAGCACAGATTTCAGGAAGACATCAAAGCTGCTTGTTTCCCTTCAAAAAATTCAAGGAATACCAACATTTTGCATAAGGATTGCTCCATAACTATTTTAAACAAAATCAAATTTTTTAATCTTGTCTTCCCTCTGCTTTTCCTCTGCTAGTCCTAATAGATTGCTAAAAAAGAGAATCCACGTGCTTATTACAGGTAAAATACTACTCCTAATAGATTCTTAAAGCATACATAATTCACTTGAGACTAAGGCTATATCTACACTACAAATTACTTCAGTATAATTTACATCACTCAAGGGTGTGAATAGTCTACACCCTGAGTGACAAATTAAGCACTGGTGTAGACAGCACTATGTGAACGGGAGAGGCTCTTCTACCAACATAGGTACCGCCTCTCATGGAGGCAGTAGTTAAGCCGATGGGAGAGTTCTGTCCCATCAGCTTAGACGGTCTTCCCCTGAAGCACTACTGATGCGCCACTGTAAACGATGTAGTGTAGACAGTCTCTGGCACATCCACACTCCCTTCTGGATTCACCCTCTTCGTCCTTCAGGGGAGGAATGGCAAGAAAGTCCCCCATGCCCTTCCCTGAATAGTTATTCACTCTCTCTCTTCTTAGTAAGTGCTACAGTATGGCCTAAGCAAGGGGCAGGGTAAACCGGTTTAATTGAGAAAAACGCCAAACCCTAGTCAGCATACCAGACCCAGTGCACTGAGCAAAGAACTGGAGGCTCGTTACATGGGCTCACATGCTGCTGGTCTCTTGAATTATGAAGTTTTAGAACAGAGATGGCTTTTCCTAGTAGGAAGTGCAGAGATCCTGAGATCAAGTTATTAATAACATTCTATATATGGCAAGTAATGCTTCCCTGTATGTATTCCCTGTATATATTTAGACAATGATGGCCTATAGCTAGGGTGCTACCCTAGCACTTGAGACCTAGATTTAATTCCTTGCTCTGCCACAGTCACTTGGGGACCTGAGACACAGAGACTCTGTAAAATAAAGAGAATAGTACTGCCCCTACCTGACAGAGGTGCTGCAAGGATAAATACATTAAACATTGTGAGGTGCTCAGACGCTATAGTGACAGGGGTGGCTTTATGTGACATACTGGGGTAAAAGTCAGAACAGTGAGGGGCTGTGTCACCCTTGCCACATCACACCTAATCACATCATACCCCCAGTCCCAGATTCCCATCCCCTCCCCTAGCCCCACCCCAAAATGTACGTCCTGTACTGCCCAGTTCTCTCTTGGACTGCTCAAATGTATTAACTCAATTATTCTTTTAAGGGAATAATATACCATCTTATCTTAAAAAGTTACCCAGACACTCAACTAAAACACACTGGATTAGACAAAACAAGTATATTAACTAAAAAGAGAGATTTTAAGTGAGTACAAGTAACGAGGCATAAAAGTCAAAAATGGTTACATGAAACATCAAGATAAAAAGCTTACTGGTGCTTAAACTATATTAGATTTAAGCAAAATTTCTCACCACACACTTCCAGAAAGATTACTAACCAAACTCTTCAGGTCAGGACCCACATCCCCTCCAGAGTCTAATGGCTGTTTTCCTCTGTCGTCTTAGGTGCCATGCCAGAGGCAGATGGGGGGGTGGGGGGAGGTCCCTTGGGGTGTTTGCCCCTGTTCCTCTTTTAAAAGCTTTTCCAGTTGGAAACTAGAAGACTGCCAGTCTCAGGAAGAAAAAAATCTCCATGCTGTTTCTGTGCTAAAATGCAAGTCTTTGTCCCTGCACACCCTTTTTTGTAAATAATGGCCACTTGGTAGGTAATGGCTCATTAGCTTTGTTGACACCTGGCTGGGGCATTAACTTGCCCTTTGTCTTTGAGGAACTGGTTTAACCACTCCCCAGACTTAACTGGGAAATACTCTTCAGCCATGGATTTCAGTTGATGTTCATAACCTTATTTATAATGTTGCTATACGCACTATACCATGATATTACTGATGAACAAGTTGTGAGGTATCAGAAGAGCTCCTTACTTTTTGAGTCTCTCAGCTTAGACAACAAAAATGAATTAAGTTTCATTTTTGTTTGCAGTCTATTTCCCACTTTCAGGTTCTTACTGCTACAACGTTTGTTTTTAAGACTCTGCAGGGTGAGTTTAAAGACAACTGTTCACAGTGGATTTTTTTTTTTTTTTAATTGTGGAAAAGATTTTTATAGCTCTTTAGTTTCATAAAACTTATTTTTAAAAGAATTCAAATTTGGAGATAAATTTAAACCAAAACTTAAATCAATATCAGACACCACCACCACATCTCCTTACCCTTTCTTGAAGAAGTTCCACTACTTGTTGAATGCAGTCATTCACGTCACAGGAATCAGTTTTCAGCACTAGTTCTGGGGCCTCAGGCTTTTCATACTCCGAGTCAATACCAGTAAAACCTGCATGACAGAAGACAGAACTGAAAATTCCTCCATACTTCAGACATGCAGTATGGCAGAGTACTTAGTTTTAACTTCTTTGACACTATTTTGTATGGTGACTGACTTTTTAAATGAGGCCCTTTATTATCACTGTCCGATCTTTCTAAATGCACCCTTCTACAGTAAATAACAGAATATACCACGGATGAGGAAGGGAGTGTTGCAAAAGCACAATGTACAACAATCTGAAGTTACTAATTAGACACCCTTTTGGCTGTCCTTACTGTAATTGCTTTGATACGGAATGCATTGTTAAATCTTTATATATTTTGCTTATCCGCACTCAAGATTGATTAACAAGTTTTTGATTCAACATGCAGAACTCTAAAGGGCAAAACATCACAGTGGTTTTTCTAATACAGCTGAAAGTAGTTAAGTGAGTTGTTAAAGCCTGCTATACATGGCTATTACACTCCTAAAGACTGTATTTACATCCCAAATCAGACACCATATCATTTTCTCTGCCCTCTCTACTTAACATGCTACTCTGAAACAGAAGAGCTTCTAACCAATCATGCTATCATGCCTCTCCATCCAGGGAGGCAATCCCATTGTGAAGCTGCACTCCATATGATTTTATGAAAATATGCTAATGAGTGTGAATATAATTTAACTGGAATATGCTTCATATTCCCTTCATGCAAAAGGTCTCTTGTAAGATATCATTACAAAGCTTATAATCTACTGAGTGTGGTCATCTATTTGTATAAATGTATCGTTCTTGTATCAAACTAGAAATATGAAATATAACTAAGGCCCTATTGTAATTATGCAATGTGTGGGCCATTAATGGTGGTTTGGAATCCTGATGGCTCCCAACAACTAGGACAACTGGTTGTAAACGGCTGTGTTTACTTGCAAGCCTTCCTGTGAGTCAGGCTGGGAAGAATTAAAACTTGGGGTCTCACAGGACATGTGAGACCATGTCATCTGATACTGAAATCCATCTTAAACCTGGGGCCTTTTCATTTAGAAGGAGCCAGAGAGACAAAAGATTCCCACCTTGTGCCAAAGCTATATAAGGGGGTGGAACAGAACAAAAGAGGTTCCAGACATGAGAAATCCGCTACTTAACACCTGAGCTGGAGCTAACAAGAACTGTACCTGGGGAAAGGATTGGGCCCAGACTAGGAAGGAGTCGAGTCTGTGAAAGAAACTTATTGGAACATCTCTGAGGGTGCGATTTCATCTGTAATCAGTTTCTTAATGTATTAGGCTTAAACTTGCGTGTTTTGTTTTATTTTGCTTGGTAATTTATTTTCTTCTGTCTGTTATTACTTGGAACCACTTAAATCCTACTTTTTATACTTAATAAAATCACTTTTGCTTATTAATTAACCAGGAGTAAGTAATCAATACCTGGGGGAGCAAACGGCTATGCATATCTCTCTATCAGTGTGTGACATTATTGACAAACTGTGACAGTATAGATCATTGTTGCAACCACTACTATATATTGTGACGGGGCAAGGCCAGATGGCTATGGAAAAGTAGTGGGAGATAGATATATTAGCTCCAGGCTAAACAAATTCCTAGTACCAGGATAAGTAAAATGGCAGCTGCTCCAGGTCAATTAAGACACCTGGGGCCAATTAAGAACTTTCCAGAAGGCAGGGAGAAGGCTAGGTTGATTGGGACACCTGAAACCAATCAGGGGCTGGCTGAAACTAGTTAAAAAAGCCTCCCAGTTAGGCTGGTGAGTGTGCATGTCAGCAGCTGTGGGAGGAAGTTGCGTTGGTGGAGAGGCTGAGTAGTACACACCATATTAGGCACAAGGCAGGAGGCCCTGAGGTAAGGGTGAGGTGGAGCTTGAGGAAGTGAGGGCTGCTGTGGGGGAAGTAGCCCAGGGAATTGTACATGTCATGTTTCTAAAAGGTCAGATACCATAGCTGATACTATTAGGGTCCCTGGGCTGGAGCCCGGAGTAGAGGGTGGGCCTGGGCTCCCCCGCACCTTTGCCCCCTGAGATAACAGAGACTGAGATCACTGAGATAACAGACTGTGCAAGGAAGGATAACTTCTCCTCACCTCCCTCGCTGGCTTATGATGAAAATGGCTCAGTAGACTGTGAGCCTTATCTCTAGAGAGAGAAGGGTTACTTAGAGGGTCACAGTGAGCCTCTGAGGCTAGCAAAATCCACCAGGAAACGCAGGACCCACAGAGGCAAGGACAGAGTTTTGTCACAATATTTGCAGCAAATATCGTACAAAGGTTGTTGTGTGAGGTGTCTATGGAAAGGTTATGATTTGCTGGTTATGATTATACTGTGTGTGTATATCATTTTTGTAGCTGAAGTTATGAATATTGGCTATGTAGTTGTATCTCAATGTGTTTTGGATTTTAAGTAGCCTCAGTGAAGCATTTGGTCAGCTTCTTGAGAAAGGACTATTCTCAATAAGTGCCCAATCAAGAAACACTTAACCAACAATGCGCTTTGGGAGACGCCAATCCACATCTGAGCTTTCCTGGGAACGTTCAAACAAACATGTAAACAATGGCATTGGCCAGTAAATAACTGAGTCATGCATGGACATGTGACTTGCCTATGTGACTCCAAAACTCCATCTTGTAGCTGTGATTCTGCACAGGAGAACAAGAGGGTTTTCCTCCCACAAGAGAGAGAATATAAAAGGCCTTGGAAACCCCTCCATTTGGTCTTCAGCTGGCTCAGAAGATAGCCTCTCCACCCCAAAGAGATGCCCGAAAGAAACTGGAACAAAGGACAGTAAGTATGGGGATGTGAGTGATTGCTGGACCCAGACTAGGAAGGGGTCTAGTCTGTGAGAAACTTATTGGAACATCTCTGAGGGTGAGGTTTACCTGCATTTAGTTTCCTACTGAATTAGGCCTAGACTTGCGTGTTTTTGTTTTATTTTGCTTGGTAATTCACTTTGTTCGGTCAGTTGTTACTTGGAACCACTTAAATCCTAGTATTTATATTTAACCATTTTTTGCTTATTAATTAACCCAGAGCAGAGAAGCAAACAGCTGTGCATCTCTCTCTATCAGTGTTACAGAGGGCGAACAATTTTTGAGTTTACCTGTATAAGCTTTATACAGAGTAAAACAAATTGATTTGGGGTTTGGATCCTATTGGGAGCTGGGTGTCTGGGTGCTGGAGACAGGAGCACGTCTTAAGCTGTTTTCAGTTAAGTCTGCAGCTTTGGGGCACGTGGTTCAGACCCTGGGTCTGTGCTGGAGAAGACTGGCATGTCTGGCACAACAAGGCAGGGTTCTGGAGGCCCAAACTGGCAGAGAAAATGGGCTCAGAGGTAGTTTCACCACATCAGGTGACAGTCCCAAGGAGATTTCTATGATCGAACCTGTCACACCCACAATCGCTTCCACAGAAATCCAGATACGCATTAAGCGGTCTTTGATTCAGTAGCTTCATCATCTCTAGAGAAAAAGATGGCGGATTCTCTGTAACTTGAAGTCTTTAAATCAAGATTTCAGTAACTCAGCAAGAGATTATGGGCCTATTGCTGGTTTTGTGGCCTGCAACATGCAGGAGGTCAGATTAAACGATCATGATGGTCCCTTTTGCCCTTAAAGTCTATGAAATTGAGTAGCTGAAGCAGAAACTGTACAACACTGTTTTGCTTCCAAATACAGGCAGAATGACTATTGCCAACCACTACAAGTTGCAGGACTACTATCCAGCAAAAAGGCAGTTATGAGGTTATCCTTAAGCAAAATTGCTGACTGATTCCAATCCATTAGGATATTTTTTTCCAGCTTTTTAAATTTTTTCTAGCGGGGCAGTGGGTCTTATTTGGGGTATTAAAATGTAACAGAGCATCAGCACGCAACCACACCTTCTTCAGCACCACAAAAATAAATTTGTAAAACCGGTCTTCATGATGCAGCTTTACAGAAGGAAGGATTGCGAATGTACTACTTTTCCATTACTTTTTTGGCAGGCCATTATTAGCATTACAGTAGTGTCTACATATGGAAACTAGCTCAGGACCCCACAGTGGTTGGCACTGTACAGAGTGGAGAAACTGTTCCTGCTCCAAAGAGCTTATAATAGAGAAGACTGGTAAAGGGTGGGAGGAGAAACCGTCAAAGAGAGACAAAGCAACTTTCCCAAGGTTACACAGCAGGCTAGGGGCAGAGTACGGAATAGAAATCCAGTTGTTTGAGTCTCAGTCCAGTGTCAATTCACTGGACCATACTGCACCTTAATGAAACGTAGCCTGGAGTGTGCCCTTTTTTTATTTGTCCATTGAGCCAACCATTACAACAAGATCAAAGTTTAGCATGGAAAAAGATGTGACTATACTTAGATTCACCTTTAATTTCTCCAGCCCGGGCTTTTTTGTAGAGTCCTTTGACATCTCTCTTTTCACAGACATGCAGTGGAGCATCCACAAATACTTCAAAAAAAGGCAAACTTGCACCTTCATGAATTTGCCTGGCATTGCTCCGATCCTGAACAGGGAGGGGGGAAAGAATTAACAGATTTTAAATAGAATTTTGAAGCAGAAAAAATTAAAGAAGAATATTTGAAGGACATTAGCTTATTTAAGATTGCAATCACAAAATGGGCGGCGGGGGGGGGGGTGTAGGGGGAACATATGTTCCTTCCATGAAGTACAAACTACATATGATTAGTGGGTCTGCTGCTATCTGCATAGTAAAATGGACACCAAATTCAGAGGTAGTTTATACAGGACTGGATTTTTATACTCAAGTCATATGTACAATGGGATATTCTATTTCCCCCCCAAAAAAATATTAGGAGTAATACATCTACCCTATTTCATTGAAGCCATGAAGGGATGTCACTTACTGCCCATGAATCTTTCAACTCTTCTCAACCCTCCTCCCGACCTTTTTTTTTTTTTTGGCTTTCCGCTGAATATCAACTTTCCTTCTGCACACCTCAACCTGACTAGACTTGTGCAGCCCCAAATAACACACATACATTTTACAAATACAGTCCTGCTGAGAGCATACTATTAGTCACAAGATTCCCAATCATTAGCCATCATTAAAAAAGCAATTAATTAAAATATTAAATCTAGATTTCTTGATCTCTAAACAAATACACAATAGAGCATTTTTCTCATCTCTAGAACTTGTGGCCTGCTACAGGATCCTGAACTCTCCAAACTATTCTTTAAAGAATAGTTTGCAGAGCAACACCCAGAGAAATACTGAGGTAATTCTCACTTGGAAACTGTCACACTATAGACACCCTCCATAAAACCTATTTTGAAAGATGCTCCCTGGTGTCCATTCACCAGCTCTCTCCCCTTCATTCACTGAGTACATCTCCACAGACACAATGAAAAATTCTTAACAGTACAAAATGTACACACACATTTATGCTGTATTTCCAAAAAGCCACATCCAAATACACATGCAAAACTGCATGCAACAACAAACTGAACTAGTTGAACACAGTTACCCATTTTGCATGCTCAAGTGCATATTTTGCTTGCACAATTTAAGGAAGTAAAGACCATGCTGTATATTTGAGGTGGGTGGAAAAGAGGTTTTAACAGCTGAATTATGTTTTCCAGATGAAGCATATTCTCCATCTTCTCAGTATTTAAAAAACAAAGAAATCCAGATGGCTAACGTGGACAAGTGAAAAAACACACTGAAATTTTGGTTTGTTTTTTCCTTTTCCCCCCTTGTCCTAATGCCAAATTTGTTTTTCTCAGCTGACAAAATTACACTAAAAGACAGCTCCTATTTTAAATTTAGCAGACACAGGGACTGCACTAATACTGAAAAAAGTTCAACTGGGCTAGGAAATTCATGAGATGTCACCTACAGTTGTATCTCTAAGGCAACTCAAAGGAAATTCAAGCTTACATACCAAAAATGTATACTATATTTATCAGCTGAAGAGAGGCTAAATGGATGATTTCTAGAGCTTAAAAATTTTCCTTGAGAGACACTGACATATTTTGCATGTGTTTTCTCCAGTGAGACTGGTGATATGAACACATTTGTGGCACAGCAAAACCATTGCATCCTGTAGCACCATAAATATGTATCAAGGCAGTATGCTTACTTGGGTATAAGGAGAGATAAAACTAGCGATGCACACCAAACCAGCGTCTGCAAACAACTTAGCAACCTCAGCAATACGTCGAACGTTTTCTTCCCTGTCTTCCGGACTGAAGCCCAGATTCTTATTAAGGCCTTGGCGAATATTGTCACCATCCAATGTGTAGCATGGAATATCATGGCACACTAAATACTCCTCCAGTGCCATGCTAACTGTGGTCTTCCCAGCCCCAGACAGCCCTAAACAAGTCAAAAACAAAAAAGTTAGACCAATTAGACATTCAACATATACCACTTTAAGAAATGGGAGAAAAATTATGTTAAACTCCATCAGCTTCCTCTATTTATATTCAGTCACTCTCTCACACCCCCCCCTCAAATATTTTTAAGCAGATGAAGGAAATTTGAGCCAGAGATGCCATATGAATAGGAGCTCCATGGTCTACAATAAGAAGCTGCTTATTGCGCTGCTACTTTCTCCTTCCAGACTTCGACTACTGAATGAGAGAAATACCAGAGACAGATTAAGCAGTGCTCACACAAGTCTCTAGTGCAGTTGCCGTCTTCTGCAAACTAGATAGTAGTAGCACTGAACTCAGTGAAGACTGCTCATGAAGGCTCCAATCCATCAGAGAACTTAAGCACATGCTTAACTTTAAACTTAACTGAAGTCAGTAAGACTACTCATGTGCCTCAAGTTAAACATTTAAGTACTTTGCTGGATCAGGGCCTGTGACTGCGTGTTGTATGATTACGTAGATACACATGACAGATTCTTAAAGCAGACAAAGTCGGAGGGCCTGACTGAAAAGTAACTTGAGAAAACAAACAAGACAGCAACAGGGTGAAAAAATTTAAGAGTAACAGTCATCTCAAAGAGCAACCACTTGAGGGGAAAAAAAAAGACTAAAAAAATCTTAATCATTGACTCAGAAAATTCTTAGTCTTCAAAAAAGGGAGGCAGAGATCCTACAAAACAGAAGAGCAATACCTATTTGAGTGGTAGTGAACTCAGCGATATGACTTGCCTGACACTATTGATATGCTGGTTAATGTACTTCTTTAACATTCTGGACTGAGACCATAAGAAAGAACAAAGAGAATGGTACACTATCACATAACCCTGAAGAGGAACTATAATTTTCTGCAATTTACAAAGAGGGGGATATCAAGTGAAGGAACAAACACTGCAATTTAGAATCTTGACAAGTTGCAGATAAATCCATTAAAATATAAGAAAGAATCTCATACAGTAAGGGCCTGACCCAAAGACTACTGAAGTCAACCAAGAGAGTCAACCCATCAACTTCAGGGTAGTTAAGCTCAGGCCCTAAAACCTTGGGGGATGGGGGGGGATGTAAACAGTACCTAGACACTTCATTGCTCAGAGAGCCCTAGTTTTTCCTCTTAGCCATTAATGGGCTACTTTGGACATCTGCCTGAAAGATTATGTTGAAAAGGTTGCCAGGTATTTAAGATGTAAACCTGGTGGTACAAAAAGAGATTAATTTTGAATAAAGAAGCCAAATTAAGATGATCCAGTAACCTAAGACTTTATTTGCTTTTCACTGCTCTGATCATGTGCTGTAGAACCTGTCTTTAATGGCTTTGATTCACTACTCTGCCTCTGAAGCACTTGACAACGTATTGATATCATCTATGGGATCCAACAAGACTTAGGTTTCCACTGTATTGCCCAAATGAGGGAGCTCATCATCTGCAGAACCTCTGAAATCATGTATCGTTTTGTGCACAGAGATATGCAAAAAAGTTTAAGGCTCTGTTATAGACTTTTAGTGGGATTTTCAAAAGCGATTATGCGCCTTAGGAGCACATGTCCCATGGAGAGTCTTGTGATCCTAAGTCACTTGCCACTTTTGAAAATCCCATCCTTTTGTAGTGCAGCTTCAAGGTTTTTCAGAAACAGCCGTTCCAACTCTCTACCTGGAGCCTAGACAGGCAATAAGGGGCCAATTTCATCCTGTGAATCCTGACAGAAATCAGTACTTTTACTTCTGGTTTTCCTCTAAGTCTGCTTACCAAGGTTCTTAGAATTTGCCATATTTATATTTGGAAGCAGCAGTGAGACTTAAATCAACAGTGCCATTTAAAATGATATTTGAAGGAAGTTCTTGATCCTGGCTGTTAGGATATAGATATTCAGGCTTGTCTGTAAAGGCCTATACTCTAAGAATTTAGATGTATTCTTACCACTTGGCTAGTTATAGAGGTATAAAGGAAAGAATCAAAATCACTGTCTGCCAGCATAAGGTCCTTCTCTTACTGTGACAGTCTGAGGCCCTGTTCTTAGGCTAAGGCCTTTGGCTAAGCAACAGAGACAGCCATAAGCTGGGAAGTGACCGGTCACATCCTCACATTCCAAACTAGTCACATTGAAATAAGGTGCTATTGGCCTGTTCGGAATACAATCCTGTCCTGATAATGCCTATCGCCTCCAGAGAAAGGGAAGTGCCTAGAAGATGTAAAAGGAAACTTAGTTTGATAGCATCCTGTCTGGCAAGAACTCACTTATCAATAGCTGGGATGTGAAATCCTCATTTCTGTGTTTGTTCTATCACTGTAGTCCCCATTTCCCCATTGTTTGTCTGTATAATCTCTGTCTGGTTCTGTGTTTGTTTCTGTCTTCTGTATAATTAATTTTTCTGGGTGTAAACTAATTAAGGTGGTGGGATATAATTGGTTAAATAATCATGTTACAATATGTTAGGATTGGTTAGTTAAATTTCAGTAAAACAATTGGTTACAGTATAGCTATGCAGAACTCAAGTTTTACTATATAGTCTGCAGTCAATCAGGAAGTGGGTGGGGGAACAGGGAATGGGGGTGGGGACAATCTCTACGTAAAAGGAATAAATGGACACAAATCAGATGTCAAGAATTATAACATTCATAAACCAGTCGGAGAACACTTCAATCTCTCTGGTCATGCAATCACAGACATGAAGGTCGCTATCTTAAAACAAAAAAACTTCAAATCCAGACTCCAGCGAGAAACTGCTGAATTGGAATTCATTTGCAAATTGGATACTATTAATTTAGGCTTAAATAGAGACTGGGAGTGGCTAAGTCATTATGCAAGGTAGCCTATTTCCCCTTGTTTTTTCCTACCTCCCCCCCCCCCCCCAGATGTTCTGGTTTAACTTGGATTTAAACTTGGAGAGTGGTCAGTTTGGATGAGCTATTACCAGCAGGAGAGTGAGTTTGTGTGTGTATGGGGGTGTGGGGGGTGTGAGAAAAACTGGATTTGTGCTGGAAATGGCCCACCTTGATTATCATGCACACTATAGGGAGAGTGGTCACTTTGGATGAGCTATTACCAGCAGGATAGTGAGTTTGTGTGTGTGGTTTTTGGGAGGGGGGTGAGAGAACCTGGATTTGTGCAGGAAATGGCCCAACTTGATTATCATGCACATTGTGTAAAGAGTTGTCACTTTGGATGGGCTATCACCAGCAGGAGAGTGAATTTGTGGGGGGGGGGGGGGGGTGGAGGGTAAGAAAACCTGGATTTGTGCTGGAAATGGCCCAACCTGATGATCATTTTAGATAAGCTATTACCAGCAGGACAGTGGGGTGGGAGGAGGTATTGTTTCATATTCTCTGTGTGTATATAAAGTCTGTTGCAGTTTCCACGGTATGCATCCGATGAAGTGAGCTGTAGCTCACGAAAGCTCATGCTCAAATAAATTGGTTAGTCTCTAAGGTGCCACAAGTACTCCTTTTCTTATTGGAATCATGTTTGGCTAAGGGCAGGAATGGGAACAGAGACACAGGTGTAAGGCTCTCTGGATTCAGAGCTGGAAAGGGGAACACTAAGGAAGGAAACTGGAATCATGCTTACTGGAAGTTCACCCCAATAAACATCAAATTGTTTGCACCTTTGGACTTCGGGTATTGTTGCTCTCTGTTCATGCGAGAAGGACCAGGGAAGTAAGTGGGTGAAGGAATAAGCTCCCTAACACTGGCATGGTGCTGTCTTGTTTACACAAATGTAAGCCGATATTTGGCCTACTCAAAATCACGTTCAAAGCAGAAAGACCATTTTATTGTCTATCCTACAGTAATTTCCTGCAAGCCTGACCAGGATCCCACTGCACAGATTTAAAGAGAAACATTTGCTCGCCTACACAAAAACTTTGTATATTTTATGAGACCTGTGATTCTATAGAACACTTCCCTTTCCAAGAACCTCTCTTCAAAAAAACCAAAAAAAAAACACCACCACCCCCAACAAAGGACTGAATATCTCCTTTTACAGGCAACACTCAGCGCTCTCTCTAGGACATAAGCAAACTTTTCCCTACTCCATGACTGTGCAGTCAATAAACTAGCAGTAGCCCTGTAGCAGGGTGGTCACCCCTCCTGCCCTGAAGGGCTTAAAACAGCCCAGGAGAGGGCTGTGGCTGGGAGCCAGCAGTTCCCAGGCTGATTGGGGGAAGCAGGCTCAGCTGTGGCCACACCCCAATCAGGGCTCAGCTGGCCCTTATAAGAGGGCAGTGGGTCAGGAGCAGACTGAGCCTCCTCTAGTTGTGGAGGGAGTTGGACCTGGCTGCTAGGGAGCGTACGAGGGCTGGGGAAGGCCAGAGGAGCTGGGAGGCTCCAGACTGGAAAAGCCCCAGGATGCAGGCCTGGCAGACGGCCTAAGACAGGGTATTGGGGTTGCAACAGGGCAGCCCACGGGTAGGAAGAGGCAGCAGGTCCAAACCCCCCTTGCCTGTGATGATTGGCTTATACGCTGCAGTCCGCCCCAGTGTGCAGGCTCAATGGTGACTGGCAGTAGCCAAAGACTGAGGCGAGGTGGGGATAGTAGGTTGGGGTTCCCTGGGGAGGGGAGACCCAGAGACTGTGGGGGTACTGCCAGAGGGCAGCACCCTGGGTAAAAGGGGCACCGGGGTCCGGGAGGGACACGAGGGCCAGCGGCAAGAGGGACACCAGCCTCCAGAGGGCGCGCCGGAGGCTGGAAGAGCTAAGTCCCTGAGAGGCCAGCAGGAGGCGCCGCAGGGGCAAGTCTCGCACCGTGACAAGCCCCTTTGTTTTAATCTAAGCCTCATACCCACATTTAGCAAGAAAAAGTTGAAAAGAAGAAAAAAAAGATACAATGGGTAAACAAAAATGAAGAAAACCTTCATAAATCCATGCACAGGGTTTGACTGTACCTGTTAACCAGACTGTGCAGCCGCGAAAGCCACCTCTCGTCCCCACCACTTGGCCTCTCTTGTTCCTGCTGACATGGTGGGCTTGATAAGTGACATTGGTAGCTCTCTGCATTCCCTGTAGAAAGGAGAGTTAGTTAGGTTAAGTTATTCACACATACAAAGCGAGACTGGCAGGCAAACTAATAAAAGCAAAAGTTAACACTGAATAGATCAGCAGCTCCATAAAGCCAAAGGGTACAAAGGAAAACAAACAGACCACCTGCGTGAACCGCATACACTGAACTCCCCACTTTCCACCATAGGGATGGCTGGACTAGTCAATTATTGCATGCAAATCTGACTGGCTAAAAGTATGAGGTCAGATGCTAAAATGCCCTTATTTAGGTAATTAGAACACCAGTTAGATTTTTTTCAGCACTACTGTAAATTCTTTAGATTAAGGGGAAAACTATTCTCACAGGATTGTAACAAGGCTCCAGTTATAAGGCTTAATGCTCCTTTCTAAAATTCCCCAAAAGGGGTCCTTTCCCCTGTAAATTGTGCATGTCTGGTCCGATTTCCAGTTCTGCACTCAAACATCTAGACCACCCTGCCTGTAGGTAAATCTTCTTTCAACTTCTAAAATACCTTCAACTATCATTCCAATTCCTGACTATTCAGTTAGAGGGAAAGTTAGCAAAATGCTTTAAAAAACTATGAAAAGTTATTAAAAGGAATTAGGATTGTGTGTGTGTGGAGGAGGTGGGGGTCCCCCATCATCAAACAAATATAGTCTACTGAGGACCATTGCACCAGCCAGACTGCCAAGATCCTGACGAGGGCAGTCAGGACAAATAGTTGGAGCAAGGTCAAACCTGAGGCTGACAATAGTGGAGGAGTTCATAGTCAAATTCCAGGACAGGATCAATACCAAGGACCAGAGTCCAAGTCAGGTTTCAGGTCCAGGTCAAGAGCCAAGGTCTAAATCAAGCCAAGGTTGAAGCCAGGAGTTCAAAAGCAGACATCAGGAATAGTCACAGCAGCTACAGAAGATCCACACTGGATACTTCCTGGAATGCCCCTGGGTGTTATATGCGGTGGGGAGCCAATCAGGAGCCATGAGGTTACTACCCTATGAGGTGGGACTTCCCATGGTCTGTGTCTGCAGCAGGTGATGGGGAATGGAGCGTGAGCTGGCTACCGCTGCTGCTGGCTGCAACAGGGAGGTGTTTGCTGCCTAGCAGCTCTACAGGCCTGGGTTCGAGATCTGATGGGCCTTACACAGAGTGACTACCATTGGATGATGTTGCAGCTGTTGTGCAATGAAGTTCCCAGATATGGCTCAAAATCCAACAGTGTCTGAGGTGACCCCACAGGCAGCATCAGGTAGAGTCAAGACTATGCCTCCGTGGGTCACAACTGAGAATACCAAATTCAGGACAAACTGCTGAGAAATAGGGCAGACACACCCCAAAACTGGAGGTTATTCTCCCATGAGTTATACCAAACCAGCAACAAAAGTAAACTTATTAGCCAGTGTGGTGAAACAGAAGAAGTCAGAACAGCAGTTCCGGCCCTTGTATCACCACCAAAACCACTAAACTTAGAGATGGGTGGTTCTTTAAAACCAGTGTCATCAAATAAAAGGTGGTTCTCATCCCAAAGGACCAGCCACGCACACCCAGGTCAATATACAAGTCAGATCTTACCCAAAAAATCATGCTGTTTCCAATCTTTTAGTATCTAAAAAATCTAAAGGTTTATTTCTAAAATACATACAATAACTGTGAAGTTCTTGGTTCAGGCTTGTAGCTGTGATGGAATAAACTGCTGGCTTAAGTCAAGTCTCTGGTTGCTTCCAAATCATTGGAAGATCCTCAGTCCCTTGGTTAGAATGCGCCCATTAGTGTAAGTTCATAGTCCAGAGGCTTGAGCAGGAAAGAGGCAAATTGACACGTTTCCAGCACCTTTTATAGCTTCTGCCACGTGGAGAGAAATCCACTGTGTCAAACAAAGCCCTCAGCACAGCTAGTAGAAAATTACAGGTAAAAGATGGAGTTTGGAGTCACATGGGCAAATCACATGTCCATGCATAATTTCGCTTAGTCACAGAAAGAAAGTTCATTATCTGTAGATAGGCCTCTCCCATGGTCCACTGTGAGATAAGTGTTCCTTGATGAGCCACTTAATTTGAATAGTCCCCTCAAGATGTGCAGGCTAAATATCTTGTGGGTGTTACCCCAGGAGCAAACATTTGAAATCCAGGTATAAATACAATACTCATAACTTCAAATACAATAATGATACGTGCATACACATAGCATACTCATAACCTTACATGCCACATTTTGTACAAGATTTGTTGCAATTATATAACAGTGGTAGCAACAGTGATCTACATGGTCATACTTTATCAGATAACGACACAAAGGCATGCACCCCTTTGCATGTCAATGGGAAGTGTGACAGCACAGTGTGCTGGGATGTTTTTGTCTATCCTAGTGGCATTGGCAAAGAATATGCAATGAGGAGACCAGAATGCTGGAAGATTTTGACTGCACTAAATGTCATACCACTTTACGCTCAGGATCTGCCAATAGACCACATATGAAATGCCTCTAGGCGCTCCAAGCCCGCTTGTAAGAGGATCCAGGTTTCTGACCCATATTGCCATACAGGTAGCACACGGGGTTAACAGATCCTGAACTTTGCCTCAGGGAGACAAAAATGTCTTTGTGCTAAGTAAAACACAAACTTCACATAGAAGGCAGCAACTCTTATTAGTCTAAATGTCCAGTTTGCTGCCATCATTTGAACTCTGTTTGCAACCTAGATAGATGAACTGGACAAGTTTTCTCCATGGTACTTGACTCCACCTGCACCAAGGATTCTGTAGGTCCAGCTACATCTCATGGCAGAAGACCAGTCAACTCCAAAGTGCTGGTGGTGTCTTGGAGACTTTGAGGGGCAGGGCTGAAATTCTCTGCCTTCTCCACAAGCAAGGAAATGTCAGTGGCATAGTCTTGATTAGTGGACGCTTCTTGGCCAGCCTTGATTCTAACATGTGGAGCGGCAAGTCCTAATATCCAGTCAGCTGCTCAACAGAAAAGTGATAGGGTTAGAATGCATCTCTGCTGCACACCTGAGATTGTGCTGAAACACAGCAAAAGCCATGAATCAAAGCACACTCCTCACACTAGTACTGGTGTGAAGATTGCGTGCCAGGTTTAGCAAAACATCTAGAATGCCAACTCCTTTCAGTGTGAGGAGTGCTGACCTGTCAACCAAATTGAACACTGTTTTTATATCGACAAATACCACGTGAAGCAGGAGGTTAAATTCTTGGCACAGCTCAGCCAGGAGCTGGAGGATAGGGACAGCTTCCACTGTTAATCACCCATCAGTGAAACCTGATTGCTGTAGATGACAATGTCTGTTATGGAGCAGCTGCATCCTGCTAAACAGAATGAGACCAAAGACCTTCCCAGACACTGACAACAATGAGATCAGCCTACAGTTGCCAGACTCGGTGTGAGATCCTTAGCCCTTGTACAGGGACACTATGATGCCAACTTTCCATTCTGGTGGTAAACTGTCTGATGACTGCACTTTTAAGAACAGTCGATGCAAGCTGATGCTCACTGATTCTCAGGCACTTTTGCGTAGCTCAGATGGAATACCATCAGGTCCAGCAGCACTGCCATTCTGCAACTTTGTCAGTGAGGAAGTATGAAAGGCTATCCCAGATGATCAGTGTTTTCCCCTAGGTCTGCACCCACATGATTTAGCAGATCACATAGCTCTGGACAGCTGTCAGCAGGTGTGTGGTTCAACACGCTTTCATAATATGTTTTCCATCTGTCTAGGACATTGTTCGTGGATGAGAAGGGATTACGGGAGATGGTTAATAGTTTTGGCCAAAACCTTTCATCCAGAATTATTTTATAATTAAAAAATTTAAAAATAACCTACTTATATAGCACTGTAAGCATGTGTGACACAATCTAGTCAAAAAAGAAGACATTCCTGTCATGGTGACCTTACAATCTAAGGCCCTAAACCAGCAGAGTGATCAGCATGGCAATCCCTTAGGCCTGGTCTACACTACGAGTTTGCCAGATTTAGCAGCGTTAAATCGAACTAACCCTGCACCCGTCCACACAACGAAGCCATTTTTTTCGGCATAAAGTGCTCTTAAAACCGATTTCTGTACTCCTCCACAATGAGGGGATTAGTGCTGAAATCGACATCGCCGTTTCAAATTAGGGTTAGTGTGGATGCAATTCAAACATATTGGCCTCCAGGAGCTATCCCACAGTGAACCATTGTGACCGCTCTGGACAGCACTTTGAATTCGGATGCACTGGCCAGATGTACAGGAAAAGCCCCAGAAACTTTTGAATCTCCTTTCCTGTTTGGTCAGACAAGCTCATCAGCACAGGTGACCATGCAGTCCCAGAATCGAAAAAGAGCTCCCGTATGGACCAAACAGGAGGTACTGGATCCGATCGCTGTATGGGGATAAGAATCCGTGCTACCAGAACTACATTCCAAAAAAATCTCCAAGGCCATGAGGGACAGAGGCTACAGCAGGGACGCAACACAGTGCTGTGCGAAACTTAAGGAGCTCAGACAAGCGTACCAGAAAACCAAAGAATCAAACGGACGCTCCAGGACAGAGGCCAAGACAGAGGCTGCTTCTACGCTGAGCTGCATGCAATTCTAAGGGGGGCCACCACCACCACCCCACCCCTGTCCGTGGACTCCGATGATGGGGTACTCTCCGCCGTGCCTGAGGATTTTATGGATGGGGAAGATGAGGAGAAGGAGGAGGAGCTTGAGGAGAGCACACAGCACACCGTTCTCCCCGACAGCCAGGATCTTTTTATCACCCTGACTGAAATACCTTCCCAACCCAATGAAGCCGGAGAAGTCTGTTAACGTGTCTGGGGATGGAATTTCACAAAGGTGTAGAGGTCTGCTCATGTGAATCACTGCAAGATTGAGGCCTAAATTAGGTAATTAGACAATAGATCATGAGAGATATGACAATAAAGGGGAAAAACAAACACACAAAGCACATTAGAAAAGGATTCTCAAAGGATTCTCAAAAAATGCTGAATTAGCTTAAACAAACACACTGACATTACTAAATTCACTTTCTGGATTCAGCAATTTGATAGTTTTAAAGTGAGGTTTATGGGAGACAGGTAGTTTGGAGTCCAAAGTGAGATGTTTAATTAAGAGAAGTTCAGAGATATGATACAGAGTACTAAAAAGGTGCACTGCAGAAACTATAATGGGAAAATACCAACCATCCATATTTAGTATGTTCATCACCACGGCGCTCTTAGGCCATGTTTACACTTACCGCTAGATTGGCGCTGCTCAATCGATGCAGCGGGTGTCAATTTAGCAGGTCTGGTGAAAACAAGCTAAGTCAATGGCATATTACTCTCCCGTCGACTTCTGTCCTCCACCTCCCCAAGAAGCATAAGGTAAGTCGGCAGGAGAGCATCTCCCGTTAACACAGCACAGTGTAGACACCGTTGTAAGTCAACCTAAGCTATGTCGACTTCAGTTATGTTATTCACATAACTGGAGTAGTGTAACTTAGGTCGACTTACCGCGGTAATACAGACAAGGCCTTACTTTTGCTTCAGATATCTTGAATGGCATAAGAAACCTTATTCTCCCTGCCACATACATCTCGCACAGTCTCAACTTGGGAGGGGATGCAGCCCAGAGGCATCTTCTTTAACAATAACCTTAAGTATTAAAAAATTAAATATTTTTGCTCGGTTGTATGTAAGAAAGACCCTGTTTAACCTATTAAAAGAAGCATTCATTCATTATGACTATTTCCAGTAGCACACACAATGCCATCATTCTCGCTTTCCCCTATTCCCCAACACACTCACAGTGCCAAAGATACCTTTCAAAACAAGAACCCAGGGCACACTATTCCAGTGCTTCTGCTGCTGGCTCTCCCAGGCTGCAGCAGCAGAAGTCCTATCAGTTTTCTTTGGTGTCCTAGAGAAAACTGTAGGCAGCAATGAAAGTGACAAAGATCAGGTCATTATCATTCTGCTGCTGCTTGAAGAACTGTGAGCTGCAGCAGAAAGAGGCGCTGCAGTCATTCGCTAGGGAGGAAGACTCAAAATCAGAGTCTGGCCAAGGATAAATTAGCAGAAACACTCCACAAGCAAAAAGAACGAGGAGTACTTGTGGCACCTTAGAGACTAACAAATTTATTTGGGCATAAGCTTTCGTGGGCTAAAACCCCCTGCATCAGATGCATGGAGTGGAAAATACAGTAGGTAGATATATTACACACACACAGAACTTGAAAAGATAGGGGTTGCCTTACCAACTCTAACGAGAAATCAATTAAAGTGGACTATTATCCTCATGCTGATATATATCTATACACACAGAGAACATGTATCAGCACAAGGATAATAGTCCACTTTAATTGATTTGTCTCGTTAGAGTTGGTAAGGCAACCCCTATCTTTTCAAGTTCTGTGTGTGTGTAATATATCTACCTACTGTATTTTCCACTCCATGCATCTGATGCAGGGGGTTTTAGCCCACGAAAGCTTATGGCCAAATAAATGTGTTAGTTTCTAAAGTGCCACAAGTACTCTTCATTCTTTTTGCTGATACAGACTAACACAGCTCCTACTCTGAAACCTGTCACCATGCAAGGCACTCCACAAGCAGAAAGCTGAGGGAGTGGAGAAGAGACACACACACCCAGCACAGCAGCCAGTGGGCTCTGGGGGTGTACTTTCAGTGTCAAAAACCTACCGGGTGCAGCTGTGAGTCAGGAAACCATAAAAAGAATCCAAAGGTTATGAATCCCAGAATACACCCCTTTCCTAACAACACAACTCATTTTTTATTTTGCAGTTCACCTTTAAAACCAAAGGGCTCAATACTATTCCCTCTCACATAAATGACAAAACCCCCATGACTCCAAATAAAAGCTGGATCTAGACTAAATCTCTTGAGAGAAGCTTTTAATAAAGAGTTGCACTAAGATTTAGTGACTTTGTTAATTTGTTCTCAATTGAACATAATTGGGAAATTACGACAGTTTTGATGCAGTACAAATTTTCCTAGTCTAGACAACCTACCACCAAATTGTGCAGCCGGTATTACAGAAAACGGGATCATCAATAGTGAATGATTCACAGTAGCTCTAGCACCATTGCCCTAAATAATGGAAAATTACCTCCGTTTCTGTACGACATCTTAACCATGGCTTGTTTATTTTGCTGTATATACTTGGCATGTTGCATTATGTTTGACAAACTATGATTCTCTAGCATTTTTGGCTAGGGAAGGGTTGGGAGACACAGATCTCTGTGTTCAGCTTGATTTTTGGTGAAGAATTTTCAACATTTGTACACTTGGACATTTAAATACCTCCAGAACAAAAGGGTTTTTCAATAATTGTGTGGGCATGTTTTCCAGGTGACCTCAGGGCTCCAGAAATTTACCAATCATATGAGTCAGAGATATAAACCAATCAGCTAAGTAATAGCACAAAAAAAGAGAGGGGAATAAGATGTGAGGCAATGGCTACCAGCCTGGTCCACAGCAACAGCTCTAGTGCTTGGGATCAGCTGCTTGGGAATGCGGAGCAAAATTGTCATGATTCCTGCCAGTTTTAATGCTGCCCATAGGGTTGCACTAAGATGCAAAAGCATCCAGTCACTTACTGTGCTATCAAAACTAAGAACAGCAGCAGGAACACTACGGCTGTTGTCCTTTCTAATTAAAGACAACAACAGTGCCCCAATGTACATTTGAATTTTTTTTAAATGAAAGTTTCAATTCCACACTAACTAATGGTTCAGACTGCTTCAGTTTCCATGTAAGTTGAACAGTAAGCAAGTGGGTTTCCCAATTCTTGCTCTATCTGCCTGCGGAAGTTAACAAGGAGGCTTTTATAAGGCTGCAACCAATGTATTAATTCAGTAGCGAGACAACTTTGGAATAGATTCAACAAACCAACCAGTTCAGGTACATATACTAAATTGGAGATATTCCATGGCTAGACTCACTTCCTGATTTCAAAGAAGAAAAAAAATATGTATTTGGAACAGCTGGCACTGCAGTAGAGGAGAACAAGAGTATCCATTCAGCCCTGCCCACCCAGTCGCATTTAATAGAAATAAGCCATTCACTTGTGAAAGAGTAAATGTTCTAACAGAGACACACGATAAATACTGATTTTCCAGAAAAAGTTTATATACCATTGATTTAAAAAAAAAAAAAAAAATCTATCCAATGACCAGAGAATATTACATTCCTTAATTTCAAGGACAACTCAGTCTTAATACTTCAAAATAATTTTCTTTTGTAAGGAAAAAGTCTCGGGGAAGCATGTAATATACACTTACTATCTTAGGTAAACATACTCATAACACTTGTACATTATTTATTTAAAGTGGGATTTAGAGCAGATAAGTCACTGTAGGTCAATAAGACTTGTGTTCTTAAGTCACTTGGGTGCTTTTGGAAATCCCACTTTTGGGATCTTAAAGTTACGCAAATCAATATTACTGTTGCACCACTATGCAAAATTAAAACTATTGTGTATCACAATTAAATGTTATGAAAAATTGACAATGATCACTCAAAATGTGCAGTTTTCCAAAATATTAAATTGATTTTAAATGTAAAATTTCAAATTATAGACAGAAGGGTTGCAAAAAGACCAAAAAGTGCTAAAATAATAAGGACACAAAGTCTAAAGACAGTCAGTTTTTTTGGCTCTACTTGAAGACAGTGTTTCCTGGCAATAAGATTATGTATGTCTAATTTCAGTCTGAAGAAGCGATCAGTTAATTTAGTCAGGGATTTATATTTTACAATATAAATGCTGAGAAAGCCTTTATGTATATCAAAATGAATGGTGCCAATATAATAAGGTTTATCTACAGATGTGAATCAGTACTGAAGGGATATAATTAGATTTATATAAATAAGCCATTCTTGGTGGCCAAATTCAGCAGCACCTTTATAGCTATAAGTTTTTTAACAGCCTAAAGGCCATAAATGCATCACTGTTACTGGGGCTTATGCACTGCTGTTCCTTCTTGGGGGTCTCAGGAAGTATCAGGCCTTTCTTTCTTCTGAGGTTGAATTCTGCACATTGGCTACTCTTGGACCAGAATCTGGGCTACAGCTTGCTGGGTACCAACCATGACTACTTCTGCAGGTCCAACTGGGATTTGGAATCTACAAGTGTTTCCCTTCAGAAGTCTATGAGAGCAGCTAATTAAAGTGAATGAACAACAACTTCAACACAAAGTACTGTTTATTCTTTTGCCCAATAGTATACAGCAGGCAGAGCCAAGATATAAAACAAAAGAATCCTACACTTATATTTCTTTACCTAAGCTCAACCACTCTATCCCTATAATTTGGGCAGATGTGTCTTTTTTCCCCCGCTCTGAATTGGGAGAAACAGTCTGCACCACTTCCAACATGATCCTTTAGTCTGATTGAGTTTTCCCAAACCATCAACTTTTTCCACTGATACATCCAGGTAGCTTCTCTCAGCTCATCCAAAAAATCCCATACAGGTTGAATCTTGCCCCATTGATGGCTCAGCCATTGTTATCCCAGGCCACGTCTACATTGCAATTACAGGCTACATCTACACTGTACCAGCTTGGAATAAGGGGCTGTTTAACTGCGGTGTACGCCTTCAGACTTGGACTGAAGCCCATGCTCTGGGAAGCCTCCCACCCCTGCAGCACACTGCACAATTGGTCATCATATCAATATAAAGAAAAGGAGTATTTGTGGCACCTTAGAGACTAACCAATTTATTTGAGCATGAGCTTTCGTGAGCTACAGCTCACTTCATCGGATGCATACCGTGGAAACTGCAGAAGACATTATATACACACAGAGACCATGAAACAATACCTCCTCCCACCCCACTGTCCTGCTGGTAATAGCTTATCTAAAGTGATCATCAAGTTGGGCCATTTCCAGCACAAATTTGTGCTGGAAATGGCTATTACCAGCAGGACAGTGGGGTGGGAGGAGGTATTGTTTCATGGTCTCTGTGTGTATATAATGTCTTCTGCAGTTTCCACGGTATGCATCCGATGAAGTGAGCTGTAGCTCACGAAAGCTCATGCTCAAATAAATTGGTTAGTCTCTAAGGTGCCACAAATACTCCTTTTCTTTTTGCGAAGACAGACTAACACGGCTGTTACTCTGAAACATATCAATATAGGAGATTGATGAACATAGTAGGACCTTAAAGAAACAAGTATGTTTTTAAGTATCATGCTGACTTCCACAACAGCCTGGTTTAGGGAAACATCCAGCACACATTGGTGAAGTTAACAGTATTTGCTACTTTACCTTTGCAGGTTAGTTACATCACCAGTTTTAAGTGTTACACAGTACTAGAGAGCAGCAAAGAGTCCTGAGGCACCTTATAGATTAACAGACATCTTGGAGCATAAGCTCTCGTGGGTGAATACCCACTTCATCATCCACTACATGCATCCGATGAAGTAGGTATTCACCCACGAAAGCTAATGCTCCAAGATGTCTGTTAGTCTAGAGTCCTGTGGCACCTTATAGACTAAGACGGCTACCCCCCTAGTACTAGAGAAAAACAAAACAACATACATGGTCTATTGATATTAGCTGTTTAAATGAATAAAAAACATTGCTAAAATTAAGTGACACTGCTGAGGCAAATTTGCCCCTGACAATTTAGATTTGGTGAGTGAGCTTATACAACCCTAAAACCAACAGAAATGGAGGAGGAGGGTGTTAAAATTCCAGATGAGACCCAAACAAAAACATCCCCAGCAGTGTTTAGAACTCAGGCAATGCACTACTCAGGAAAAAGTGAAACTGTCTATAAAACAAAGATAAGAGGGACTAGCCTTACATTTCTTTTCAGTTAAACAAAACACCAGCAGGAACAGTGACCAGCAGGTTTTGTTTGTTTAAATGTTTTAAAATCATATGGAGTTGTTAGTAACTTGTTTTGTTTTTTTTAAATATTTGATTTTAACCAGTATTCCCTTAATGACACTGCCCAGAATGTCATAAAATACTAGGTGAAGATCCTTATAATACAAAGGACCAAATTCATTCTTGCGTAAGCCCATTGCAGTCAATTACAACAATTATTCTGGATCAGAGGGTTCTCCTACTCTAGAATCCAGAATAACTGAACACACAGTTTAAGAGCAAAAGATTAAAATATGTCACGTGCTCCTCATTCTTGACACAGAATTAAGAACTTCCAACAATTTGATACAATAAGTTAGTATGGAAACAATTTACAGGCACGTGTTTTGACCAATAATATTATCTCTAAATAATACAGAAGGAACAGAGATCCCACCTGTTTTGTCTAACATTCACCAAGAAATACTACACCAAGAAATACTAGTTTTCAATTTTGAAGTTTCCTTACCAAAAGAATGTGTGGGAAACTACAGAGCAATACTTTGACACTAGCTACTTGATTTCTACAATATTAATGGCACAGTAAGAAATATCTAATATATATTATGGCAAGGAATAGAGGCCCATCTCTCCATATCACATCTGCTTAAATATAGCATTATTTTCAGACTCCCAATCATTTTCTTCACACACAGTATCAAAAACAACATAAGTGTTCTCGGGGAATGCTTCTTTCTCCCTAGTTTGCTAGTCTGGGGCCTGCACTGTAAATTGATTTGCCCATATGCCCACACCTCTATGAATAAGAACCATGGTTTTCATTGTTTGGCTTAAATCTTACTTTGACAGCTTTCTATTTAGCCACCACATTACAAAGAACCTCTGTCTCAAGCTGCCCCAGATTTATGAATGGTTACATTGTACATTGAATTCTTCATCTTTCCCTCTTCCAACATACTTGAAGCAGAGGAACCAAGGTGCAAAAGACAGGAGTGAAAGCCTGAAATCTGCATTTTTCCCTGTGCAAACCCTCCTTCCTACTTCTTCCCCCGGAGCCCAACTTTCAAAACATAAAAGAACGACCCCTGGAGGCAGATCCCTTGGGAATGAAGAGAGGTGCTGTTACCCAGTCTCACTCGTCTGCGGGAGCTACACTTTCACAGGTATATTCATTTTAAGGCAACGTTTATAATCTCTCAATGAGACATTTACAATCCGATTGCACCACCACCCCCTACCCCAGCCAAGTACCAAGGATTCAAGTCACCCTCGCTCGAAACACCCCCCTTTGTGCAAACGTGCCGTGCACATCCTCCCTCGCCGCCCTCACCTTTGGCAAACTGCAGACCCAGCCTGTGCAACGGAGACCGCGAACCGGACACACAGGCTGCTGCCTCTCTCGAGCTCAGCGAGCAGGTCTGCAGACGAGCAATGCCACATCAGCACAGGCAGGCAGAGAGCCACCAGCTTCCACATTGCTCTCCCTCCTCCCCCCCCCCCCCCCCCCCCGGTGCAGCTCCCCAAGCCGCTCACCCAGCTTTGTACCGCGTTGCTCAGCTTGACTTTCTTGCTCTGACTCCCAGGCCGCTCCATCTCCAGGAGAGGAGGGGGCGCGCGCGCACTGAGCGGGCGGCGGGGCGGCTCCAAACGGGGGTGGGGTGGGGGGGGGGGGCGCGGTGAGTGGCAGAGATGAGACTCTTCGAATGCGGCCAGGGGGCTCTGGACTCTCAGTCGCTCGTGCGCGAGCGCCAGCTGCGGCGGGGGGGGGGCGGGGTCCGCGCCGATTCGGCAAAAGGGAGCTATAGGAGGAGCAGCCGGCGCGCGCACCAGCCTCCCGCTACGCACAGGGTAGAGAGCGCGCGCGCGCCGGCTGCCCTACGCACACGCACACAAAACGGAAGAGCAGGGAGGGGTTTGGGGCGCTTCCGGTGTTGCCGCTCTAGCCCCGCGGCCCTTCACTCTTTTGTCCCCTAGAGCTGGGCAGGCGGGAGACGGTGGGAGGCGCCAGGCCCGGGGATAGAGGGTGGGATGCGTGGCTGACGTGCTGCCGGTAGCCCAGTCCTCGCGCCCAGGGCCATCCTCATGCGCGTCCCCGGGCAGCTGGCTGGGTCTCTCCGGCCTCCCCACAAAGCAGCCTGGCGCGGGGGGGTTGGCAAGGGGGGAGGGATCGCTCAGTGGCTTGAGCATTGGCCTGCTAAACGCAGGGTTGGCAGTTCAATCCTTGAGGGGGCCCTCTAGGGATCTGGGGCAAAAGTTGGGGATTGGTCCTGCTTTGAACAGGAGGTTGGACTAGACGATCTCCTCAGGTCCCTTCTCACCCTGATATTCTATGGGGTAACCCCCCAAATAGGGGGCAGCCCTCTTGTCCTCCCCAAGCCTCTGGCCTCAGGTGTGGCCAGAACCCCAGCCAGGGACCACGGCACAGGGGGTCGTGCCAGCTCAGTGAAGCAGTTATGGGGTCTCCCCATCAGCACATAGTATCACAGCTCAATGATTTAGTTACACAAGGTGTATTGCAGTACTGCCAACAGCCATCAAGGCCCTGTGGGCTAGGCCCTGTACATGCAACCAGTAGGAGATAGGGCCTGCATTGGGCGGTGTACAATCAAAACAGACAAGACAAAGCTGGGAAAGGATCCAGAGGCAGAAAAGGGAAGTGAATGAAGACATGCTGCTGTAACACCCGACTGTTGAACCACAACATTGGCACACCACATGAAGGATTTTTTGGCACATGTTGCTTCATGTCATCACCATGTTACATCATGAGATGATGAAAACATGTCACAATACATTGCACCATTGTCACATTACACTGTGACACCTTCTCTCGGTGCATTGTAACATCATTTTGTTGCAGCACATTGTGTGATTCTGCTGCACTGTCCTCGGGTTGTAGAATGACAGCAAGCTATATCCTGACAGGATGATATTTTACTACACCACCATCACTTTGCAATACATTGTGCCAATGCAGTGTTAGGAATTTGTGACAAACAAATTTGCTTCTTAAGACTGATTTACAAAAGTAGCAGCCCTATTTTGATTGTGCCCAAAAGAAGAAAAAATGTTAAAAAATGCATCTTAAAATGTTTATTTGTGATATCATCTGACATACCATTAAAAGCTGGGGTTGTAGAGAATCTGAGGGCAGTGAATTCACTGATGCCTATAAGCAAAGGTCCAGCTTGTGTGATTTGTACACCGATTAGAATGATGCACGCTCCTAGCTATAGCTGGCCACCACTGCAAACAGGTGGAGAGGGAGTGGTGGGGCCAAGGGAACTTAAAAATAGGGAAAGAAGAAAAGCAAAAAAACCCAAATAAAATTAAAAGCAATCGCTGAAGTGTTCCAATGATAATATTATACTCTCACAGTATCTTACTGAAGTCAAGTCCCCATTGGACCCCTGCTTTTCTGTTATTTTATATTCTAGGAACCTTTTCTTAATGGAAATTGAAAAGAGAGAACTCACAGGTCCCTAAGTAACTGCTTTATCACTTGTGCTAAATGTAAAAGAAATGATAGTGACAATCTGTACTTTGAATCACTGATATGTATTATATTTATTATATAAATTAGACATTTTATAGATGTCTGTACATTGTATGTTATCTGACAAAGGCCCTATTCTAAGGAGAATGTTTTACTCACAACCACAAGTTAGAAAGATACCTGCTCAGAGGTACCAACATGCAAGGTTTATGTATTCATCTAAAGTTTAAATCACTTACACAAGTTAAGAGTTCTTTGAAATGGGAAAATGGTTGTAAATGTGCCTAGATAAATTATTAGCAAGTAAGAAATAAACAAACAATTAGCAAGTAAGTATTAATAAATGAATGGAATTAGGAAATACATTTATTGTAGTTGTGCATTGAGTTCTGAAGTGAATGATAAGGTAACATCCAACACTGGGGATGGTGGGGGGAAGCTTTTCAAGAACTATAAACAGGCATCTTTTAAAAAGTGGAAGTCAAATCCTAGTGAGGTAAGTACAAAGGAGCATAAACACTGCGAAATTAAATGTAATAAGAAAAGCCAAAAAGGAGTTTGAAGAACAGCTAGCCAAAAACTCAAAAGGCAATAACAAAATGTTTAAGTACATCAGAAGCAGGAAGCCTGCTAAACAACCAGTGGGGCCCCTGGACAATCAGGATAGAAAAGGAGCACTTAAAGACGATAAACTCATTGCAGAGAAACTAAGTGAACGGTGGCCGGGACACAGGCAGTCTGAGTGCCACTGAAAATCAGCTCACATGCTGCCTTTGGCACATGTGCCATAGGTTGCTGACCCTGATCTAGACATTGAGGAGTCAGCTACAACCTTGGCTTAAGAGGCATGTGGCTTTCAGCTCATACAGTCAAGGCTCGTACACTAAGATTCAAATGTCTAAGGTTCAGTCCTGCCTGCTGACAACTAGGGACTGTTGGCATTGCAAGTGGGGGCTCGTCCGAGATGTCAACTGGGAAGTCTTTGAAGCTCAGAATGTGCTTCAACATGTCCTCTCCCAGAAGTACACCCATAGATGTTTACCTCTTCCAGGGGCCATGGAGTAAGTGTAGATCAGGGGTGGGCAGCCTGTGGCTCCAGAGCCACATGTGGCTCTTCAGAAGTTAATATGCGGCTCCTTGTATAGGCACCGACTCCAGGGCTGGAGCTACAAGTGCCAACTTTCCAATCTGCCGGGGGGTTCTCACTGCTCAACCCCTGGCCCTGCTCCCACTCCACCCCTTCCCGCCCCATCCCCTGAGCCTGCCATGACCTCGCTCCTCCACCTCCCCCCAGACCCTCCTGCATGCCATGAAACAGCTGATCGGGAGGTGCGGGGACGGACTGGGAGGCGGAGCTGCCGGTTGGTAGGAGGTGCTGGGAGTGGGGCGGGAGCTGATGGGGGGCCTGCTGAGTATTACGGTGGCTCTATCTTTGGCAATGTACATTGTAAATTCTGGCTCCTTCTCAGGCTCAGGTTGTCCACCCCTGGTGTAGATAATAACACCCAGACACTTTGCACAGGATTCTAACACACTAGTGCTATTTACTTAATCACGCAGAAAATACACAGATTGGAAGAAAAATTGTAAACCTTACACGAAATTCCCTATCTCAGTTTCCTCAACACACCAAGCCTTTCTATGGGCCTGGATCAGGGTCACCCAACATCCTTCTGTTGCAGTGCATCACTTAGAGGCACAAAAACAGAGCCTTCTCCCCCAGCTCAGATAACCTGACCTTTGCCAGTTTATCCCCTTCCTTCCTCTTCCCCAAATGTCCTGTGGGTCTTCCCCTAGTGATTTCTTTTAGAACCTTTTATTTTTGTCATCTGTCTCTTTGTTGACCTTCAGTAGGTTCCACTCCTAACCCCCATTCTTCTTAACACCACCTTAGCCAAACTGCTTCCCTACTTAGCATAAGTATGTTGTGTTTAGAACATAGTTTTAAAGTTAAGTGTTTCCTATTATCCTCAGCCTAGTGAGGACCTGCAGTAGGTTTTCTCCAAGAGGATGGATACACAGAGAAAGAGGTTTCCTATGATTAGGAAATTTCATGACAACAACTTCATAATATCAACTGGTTTCAGAGTAGTAGCCGTGTTAGTCTGTATTCACAAAAAGAAAAGGAGTACTTGTGGCACCTTAGAGACTAACCAATTTATTTGAGCATAAGCTTTCGTGAGCTACAGCTCACTTCATCGGATGCATACTGTGGAAAATACAAAAGATGTTTTTATACACGCAGACCATGAAAAAATGGGTGTTTATCACTACAAAAGGTTTTCTTTCCCCCCACCCCACTCTCCTGCTGGTAATAGCTTTTCTAAAGTGATCACTCTCCTTACAATGGGTATGATAACCAAGGTGGGCCATTTCCAGCACAAATCCAGGTTTTCTCCCCTCCCCCCCCAACCCACTCTCCTGTTGGTAATAGCTTATCTAAAGTGATCACTCGCCTTACAATGTGTATGATAATCAAGGTGGGCCATTTCCAGCACAAATCCAGGTTTTCTTCCGCACTCCACTCTCCTGTTGGTAATAGCTTATCTAAAGTGATCTAAAGTGGCATCAGATCTAGTGAGGATTCACCTCTCTCCCAAGTTTTGTGTAAGTGGATAGTAGTTCTGAAAATACTACTTGGCACTGAAAGGACGGGGGCAGGGAATCTAATGGGACCAGAGCTGAGACAGATGCTGCAGGTTTCTGTGTTTTGGATCAGAGCCAAAACCGTAGAATCTGCTGAGTCTGCAGATGGAACGACAGCCACTTCCAGGAGGAAGTTGTCAGATGAACCTGCCCCTCCTTCCTCCTGCCCATGAGTGGAAGGATGTGGGAGAATCTCAGAGGGAGATATTTACAAATTTTTCCTCTCTTCTAATAAATGTGAGCTGGGATTCCCCACAGACATGGCTGCTCCTTATGAAACTGGTGATATTGTCAAAGAGCTCAACTGAAGCTCAGTTCAGCATGTTAAAGGTGTGATGGAATGAAGGGGAATAGTTTCAGCTGAATAGGTTTGGGGTTGTTAGACTTTTTCAGAAGAATTCCGTATTTTTCATGTGTAGTAACTGACTGACATATTCCAACAAATGGGGAGCTGCATTTTAGAGGTGACAAAGAGAAACTTTGATAATCCTAATACAAAATGGTCTATTCCTGCTCTTATTATTCACATGTAATTTTGTTTGTGGTATACACCCAAGAATGAATTTAGCCTGGGGGCACACAGAGGTAATGGGATGAGGGGGTGGGACCACAAACCTGATAAGAGTGCATGTGATCACAGACTTACTATTGGGGGCAGTGATAGTAAATGTATTCTGGGTAGGTGCTGGATACATGCAAACCTGATTTGATTTTGGTGCGGGGAGAGGGTATGTGAATGCACATCAACCTGATTGATGGGGTCTGGGCAGGCTAATTACAAACTTACAATTGATTACAATTGTATTAAGGGATGCATGCAATCTTGCTTAGTGGGGGAAACGGCACCAATCTAGCCTCTTCCAACACAACCATCTACTACACTAAACATCCAAATTGACAAGTTTTTGCGGGGAAAAGTAATCTGGTAAAAAGTAGAATAGGAAAAGGTGGCAGAGTTCAGGTGTGGTGTGTGGTCTGTTTGAATGGAAAGGCTAATTATCATTCTGTACCGATTATTTTTAATATGGAATTACTGTGAACTGGGACACTGATTTGTCAATGTATTTAAGCATGTTCCTAGTTCGAGCACGAACAGCAGCGGGATGGCTCACAAACTTTAAGTTAGTCACGTGCATAAGTACTCTCTGGAATTGGGGTTTTAAGGCTGAACAATTACAGGGCTTTTTTTATTCTCCTTTTTTCTTTTTGGTTCAATAGGTATTTAATTCAAATCATGATCGCTATAGGTTGCCATTTTCTATCAAATAATTATTTATTGATAAGTAACAAATATCTATGATAAATACATAAAGAGGAAAAATACATAAATAATAGATTGACATAAATATCCTGTTACAAATATCGTAAAATGAACTGAAAATATTTTCATGGTGCACGGATAGAACAAATAGTAACAGCTTTTAAAATTCCCCTGCATCTCATTATAAATCATGTGTATAATATTACTTGATTTCAGTTAGTACTTCTTCAAATGTTGGTATTTAAATTTCTAAACTTCTTTGTGAGTTTGTCCTATATTTGAAAACCCCACAATTCCACATGGATTCTCCTGCTAGCACTGAGGCCAAACTGCTTGTCTCTTATGAAACAATTGGTATCTGTTCACGTTCATCCTGGGAAACTGTAGGTCCTTTCTTCCTGGTCAGGGAGTCCCATTTTCCATCACTGCAACCAAACATGTCTCAGGATGCCCAACTTGCCGATGAGCCTGTGTTGGAATCTCTGAATGGAACTCTCACCTCAGGTCGTTTCCCACCTCAGGTCATTGTGGCCATGAAAGTCAGTATGTACAGCTTTCCTCTGGGTGTTTTCTTAGAGAAAGGACCCAGAATATCCACAGCTGTATGCTGAAATGGAACCTCAATTATGGGGAGTGGCTGAAGAGGGGCCATGACCTGGTCTTGGGCTGTCCCACCCTCTGGCACACCTCACGATACAAGACATAGGTAGAAATGTCCTTGCCGATTCCCTCCCAGTGGAATGACTTCCCCAAATGGTCTTTGGTCCTATTCACCCCAGCATGGCCACTAGGGTGATGGTGGGCTAAGCTCAAGAGCTTTTCCCTATACTTAGTTGGAAGCACCAACTGTCTCTGAGGATGGCAGTCCTCCTTGTGCCCACCAGAAAGGGTCTCCTTGTGTAAGAGTCCTCCTTCTACAACAAACCCAGACCTATTAGAAGAGCTGAGAGGTGGTGGGTTGCTCCAGGCCGCCGTCCAAGCTCCCTTGAGGCTCTCATCCACTTCCTGCTCTGCGTGGAACTACTCCCTTGATGCTGGAGACAGGAGTTCCTCATTGGGTTGTGGACTTGGGCTTGGTCCCCCTGGAAGTGATGCAGGTGACGGGGGTGTCTCCGTTGACTGTGAACTGCTCTCCGCTGGCGCACTAGGTGGTATTTCAGGCTCCGGTTGAGCCCCTTGTGCTGGGTTAGCTGCTGCTGCAGGTTCAGGCTCCGTGGCACCCCTTGGTGCTGGCTCCCTGGACTCTGGTGGGGTTGTAAGCATGGGTTCTGGTGCTGACTGCTCCACCCGTTCCAATCCTTGGACCGATTCTGGCTGGGTCCCAGGAACTGGATCTACAACCGCTGTCATAGACTCTGGCCTGGGGTCTGGTTCCACCACGTCTGGCTGGGTCCCTGGCCTGGTGGTATCTGGGGACACGGACCAGGCCCTAGTAGGAGGCTCAGAAATGGAGTTAGGTGTGGAGGCCTGTTTAGCCTGGCTACGGATGAGCATCCCCACGCTTTCTCTTAGCCTCACATGATTGGCTAAGCCTTCTCCCAGCAGCATGGGAAGGGGATAGTCGTCATAGACTGCAAACGTCCATATTCCTGACCAGCCCTTGTACTGGATAGGCAACTTGGCTGTAGGCAAGTTAAAAGAGCTGGCCTTAAAGGGTTGCACCATCACTTGAGCCTCTGGGTCAATGAATTTGGGGTCCACCAGGGATTCATGGCCGCAGCGCGGACACCTGTAAATAGCTGACACCTGTGCTCCAGTGTCTCTCCACGCAGTAATCTTCCTCCCATCCACACTCAGTTTCCCTTTGCTCTGGGGGTATTTGTGAGGCATGTGGGCCTGAAGACTCTCGGTGGGACCCTGGGGTGATGAGTTGCAGTCGGCTGGTGCTCTTGGGGCAGCTGGCCTTCACGTGCCCCAGCTCATTACATTTAAAGCATCGCCCAGCTGACTGTGGACTGGGGCAAGGTGGGTGGTTGGAGAGGGAGGGTGGTGGGATGAGAGGGCATCTGGGAGGTGTCCCTGGCTGTGTGCAGGTCTCCTCCTTGCAAGGTGGGGCTTTGGGCTGACCCTGATGGTGGGGTGTTGATCCGGGTTGCCCCTTCTGGTATCCCCTCCGACTGCTACTAGCTTTCTTCTTCTCCGCTACCTCCACCCATTTGGCTCCGATCTCCCCCGCCTCGATTACAGTTTTGGGCTTCCCATCTAGGATGTACCCGTGATGGGTTAAAAAGAAAAGGCATACTTGTGGCACCTTAGAAACTAACAAATTTATCTGAGCGTAAGCTTTCGTGAGCTACAGCTCCTGGGTTTGGGAACTGCCAACTGATGTGCCGAGCTTACCTCTGAGCTTGTTTTCTCTGGCAGTTTGGGACTTCAGTGCCCTGCCTGGTTCGAGCCAGACACGCTAGCCTGCTACAAACCCAGACCCAGGTCTGAACTACGTCCCATAAATTGCAGGCTTACCTGAAAACAGCTTAAGAAGTGTTCCTGTCTCCAACATTCTGATGCCCACCTCCCAGTGGGTCCAAACCCCAAATAAATCCGTTTTACACTGTATAAAGCTTATACAAGGTAAACTCATAAATTGTTCGCCCTCTATAATGCTGATAGAGAGGTATGCACCGCTGTTTGCCGCCCCCCACCCTCTCCCAGGTATTAATACATACTCTGGGTTAATTAATAAGTAAAAAGTGATTTTATTAAATACAAAAAGTAGGATTTAAGTGGTTCCAAGTAATAACAGACAGAACAAAGTGAATTGCCAAGAAAAATAAAATAAAACACGCAAGTCTAAGCCTAGTACAGTAAGAAAACTGAATACAGACAAAACCTCACCCTCAGATGTTTCAAGAAGCTTCTGTCACAGTCTGGACACCTTCCTAGTCTGGGCACAATCCCTTCCCCGGGTTCAGCCCTTGTTCCAGCTCAGGCGGTAGCTATGGGATTTCTCATGATTGCAACCCTCTTTGTTCTGTTCTACCCCCTTATATAGCTTTGGCACAAGGTGGGAATCTTTTGTCTCTCTGGGTCCCCACCCCTCCTTCTAAATCGAAAAGCACCAGGTTTAAGATGGATTTCAGTACCAGGTGACATGGTCGCATGTCCTGTGAGACCCCAAGCCTTCCTGACTCACAGGAAGGCCTGCAAAGAAACAGAGCCATCCACAGTCAGTTGTCCTGGTTGATGGGAGCCATCAAGATTCCAAACCACCATTAATGGCCCACACTTTGCAAAACTACAATAGATCCTCAGAGCTATTTTTCAGATTTGTAGTTTCAGACACAAGAATGATACATACATACAAATAGGATGACCACACTCAGTAGATTATAAGCTTTGTAATGATACCTTACAAGAGACCTTTTGCATGAAGCATATTCCAGTTACATTATACTCACAATCATTAGCTTATTTTCATAAAATCATATAGATACAGATAATTGCAGCATATATGCAACTGACATTTGCAAAATTCACGGCATATTTCTCACATCATTTCTCCTCCTTTTCCTCTCTCTCGGTCTGTGTCAAGCTTGCCTGTACTTTTCCTTTTATGGACAGCTTCATCCAAAACTGTGCTAGATAACCAGTAAGGGCCCTCAAATAAACCCCTTTAATCCCAATTTCCCTTGAGGGGCTTTCCAATTTTGGGGAGCTTTTTGGCTAAAAGACAAGCTTCCTTGGCGTATATTCATTTGAACTTCTGACAATGTGACAACCCTTCAACACAACTCCTTTCACAAAAGAACAATTTCATATCTAGTGGGGTGATTGTTTTCAATTACTTGACTGTGTACATGCTGGTGATGGTCAAACGCACAGATAATTGCAGCATATATTCAACTGACATTTGCAAAATAATAAAATGTTGAAACTATCTTCTATGTTGAAATGTTGATTTTCAAAAACATATACTAACTACAAGTCAGAATGCATCAATTCTCCCCTTGTATAAATCTGTGTGGTATAAATCTGCTCCTTGAACATCTGTCAGATACTTCTTTGCACTTACATTTACTCATACATTACACAGTGATATGACACACAGGATCACAACACAGACTGACACACAAGCAGAAGGACATAAATAGACAAGACAGAGGTGCTACCATTGTTACCTAAACACAAAATCTTGCATAAGGTAAAGAACCTCCGCAGGCTATGGCAAAGGTGATTCCAAGCCACAGGATCGATGTTTTTCATGCTCATACTCACAGAGTAAAACATACTCTTCAGTCTAGATTTGTTTTCATTTCAGGTCAAGGAAAAACATGAAAGAAAGGGCTTAACCCTAAGAGGCACTAACCGCTTCCTGCAAGGTACTGAGCACCCTGAACTCCCACTGAACTAGTGGGTGCTCAGCACTTCTCCGAATTGGGCCCAAAGACTGAACAAACAGAAATTTTTCATGGCAGAGAAAGCATAGTGACTGTAACATGCTGCATTTAAGGACAAGATGGCAGCTGCATTAGGCAGGGAGAAAATCTACTTTTACAAGTGTAGTATTTAGAAAACAGCCTTTAATTTACATTGCTATGTGTAGAAAAAATAGTTAGATGTAATAGGCAAGATTCTGCCACTCCTACTCACACTGAGGAATACCTCACTCTACTAACACTGATTTCAATGTGGCTTGCTTGTAGCGTATTGTACTAGTCAACATAAGAATGGCAGAATCTGGCCCAACATGAGAACAATGGGCCAGATCCTCAGCTCATAGAATGCAGCATGGCACCACTGGCTGGCCCAATATCATTAGAAGAAAACAGATAATCCTAACTAGAAGTCAGTCACAGTGATTGGTGTAAGAGGGTCAGAGCCAGAGCCTGACAATAAAATTCATATATATATAGAGAGAGAGATCAACACTAAGAGATCATCCAGAGCTCTGAGATAATAATAGAGAGCCCCTGACTAAGCCAGCCCTGATTACAGAATGGGCCCCACCTGAGAGAAATTAGGTGATTCCAGGTTTAACTACTGAGTGGGCCCAGCTGAGGAAGGGCTGGAGGAAAGAGAATGCAGAGAGTCAAAAGGTGCCTGCAGGGCCTTGAATGAGCACCTAGGGAGTAGATGGGGAGACTTAGAAGGTAAGTAAAGAGGTGAGGAAGGCAATAGTGCAGGGAACGCTGCACTATGGGTGGAGGATTTGACTTAGCTGTGCAGTACAGGGCCTGGGGCTGTAACCCAGAATTGAGGTTGGGACTGGATTCCCTACCAGCCCCAAGGAAGTGGCATACAAGGGTAGGTGAGCCCAATGGGGGGGTTGTAGGCTGAATGTGACTGTGTTAAAGAAGAGCTGTGCAGAGGGTGGAAGCTTTTGATTTCTGTTAAGAGGGTTTTGAACTTTAGTTTGGGTAGCTGACCCTGGAAGGAATGGGCTAAAGACTGTACCCTGGCTGGAGGGATATGAGTTTTCTGAAAGAAACCACCACAGCCCCAGAGTGACTGTTGACAAGGGCTGCTCCCCTACAAGCACACTGTCATGCCATGCCTGGCCATGAGGAAGTGCAGAGTGGTGAGTAAACCCTGTTACAATGCTTTTTCTTGCATTACTTTAACTGCTGCATGTCTGAAATGACTACATTTTTGTAGTTTTGCTTGTCCCCTCTCTCTTTCTATGCCTCATGGCAAGCATTGTATCTCAGCCCTCGTCTACATCCAGCTGATAAGAGCACCTTTGGCAAACAGTAAATGACTGACTGTCCTTTGGCCATAAGTCTTTTGGAAGAAATTTCATAGGCAATGAAATCAAAGATTGCTTACTTGAAACTTCTTTTTTGGATGGGATAAGTATTGCTTGTAAGTCATATAAATAATTGTGCTGCTAAGATTTGAATTTACTTAGTGCCTGGCCTAGCCCAAATTTGGTGGTTGGTTGGTTTTTATTCTACATAGATTGGGCTGCCTTGAAACAATAAAAAAAAACTCCAAACTAGAAAAGGCACATTCCTCTCTCCTGATTTCAGTGGGAAACTTTACTCCTTCTAAGACACTAAAAGTGTGTGCTGTAGCAGAATTGATCCCTTGTTGCCACATTTTCCAGAGCTCCGTTCCCATTTGGGTGCTTTTGTGAAGTGGCCAGACTTTCAAAGGTGCTCCATACCTGCCAGCTCCCACCATTCTAGCCTTTTGAAAATCAGATGCTAAATGTTTGTCAGTGCCCTAATTATGTTCTTCAAAGGCAGAAGGAATGTGGGACCTTTTATGGTAGGGTACTTCTGAGACATTGTAGCTCAGGATAATAGAACAGACTTGATGCTGCAATTCAGCTAATTAAAATGATTGTAGTCCCTTGAGGAGCTACATTTCCCAGGATTATTTCAACTGAAGATCAGAACTCTTCCTCTGCCCAGGTATAAAGGCCAAGTCCTGGAAAGTCTTGATAGAGGATCTTAAACAGCATAGTGTAGAGACCATCCAACCAGGTATGCATGTATGTCTAAATGACAGTTTCATTAGCCCTGATTTTATCTACTCCCTCCAAAAACTGTGTAATTTAACTTTTCCTGTTGTGCTATGCTTTCTTAAATACTCCTTTTTCACCAATTCACTACCTGTCTGAGGTCATGACCTACATGGTTCAGGATTGCTTGTATGTTTGTCACTCTCAAGATGCTGGAGAACAAAAAGAAGTGGGGGGGGGGGTATGGAGGGAAGGAGGTGAAGCAGAACACATTCATGCAGACATCAGGTCATTTGTCTACACGCATGTGTCTAGTCCATATGTGACCAGAACCTGAGATCACCGGACTTATTTGCTCACTGGCATAGCAAGCTGTCATTCCCCAAACAAGAAAATAAACACAAATAAATGTTATACCAATAAACCAGCAGGATCCTATTAAAGGGAAAAAGGCAAAATACCACATCTATTGTGAATACAGAAAGAATCATAGTAAGCAGTTATAGCTATAACATTCCATTCAATCTCATATTTATTCACACGTTCATTCATACAAACACACCCACACACACAGGTTCTGCAAGGTTGTTATCATAGTTACCAGCCTTAGAGTTGCTCATGCCAAGCCACTGGCCAGGTGGCCTGGACATAAGGAGGGAGCAGGGCCTTGTCAGATGCTCATCTGATGCTCCTGGAAGTTGGTTTGCAGAATCAGACCCCAAAGTTCTCACTTTTTAGAGTCTATTTTTATAGGAATTTTTTCCTATGCCAGTCTATGGGAATTGCTTCATCATGCTGCTGCTGAATCAATCGGCAGATAGCACATTCCTGACGGCTCCGTGCTCCAAGATGTTATCTTGTTCTTTGGCTCTCCCATTCTTGAGGCTTTTGGGTGGATTCCAGTCTACCCTCCGGGGGGGGGGGGGGTCCTCTGGTTATTTCCACTTGACGCCTTCTTCAGCCGATGGACACTGGATTCTTAGGCTGGCGCCTCCCTGATCATTCAGTTGTTATTCACACCAAGCATCCATCCACATAAATCCTCTATCTCTATTTTAATCACAATTGTTAATACAACAAAAGGGCGGGGAGTCTCTGGGTGCTGTTTCTGTTGTTAGAGTATTGCTTTGAGTCTCTCTCTCTGTGAATTGCTTTGAGAACAGACTCTGTCTTAGAATGTACTAACACAATTAGCAGCTTGCAAGTTTCACACATAGAGGGAGAGAAACAGTACCAAAAACCAAGAGACCTCTTAATTAGTAATACCCTGGAATTTAAACTCTGGGGAATCAAACTCATTTGTGATTTTAATACAGAACTTCTTTAATATGATCCAACATAAAGGATCACATTTCTCCCTCCCCCCCCCAGTCGGATTCACAAAATAGAAGCACTAGGTAATTGTGCGTCTGGTGCCTAGCCCCACTGCTGCAGAGTATGTATCTACCCTAGCCATGAGTAAAACAACCATCACCATAGTACTTTAGATAGGTGGGTAACACCATTACTTAAAGAAAAGAATTGTTCATTGCTGTATAGAAAATGAGCCCTATGGGATGTACTGTGTATTTGAAGCTTGCCCCCATTGTCCTCTATTGGGGCCAGGCCTTCAAGGATGTTCCAGCATTTTATTTTGTAAAATTATATGGGCTCTTCCTGATCCCCAGCAGAGGGATGCTCCATAGGCGAGGGCCCTTGGCTCCAGAGTGAAGTGTAACTTGAGCAGTGAGCGTTGTTATAACCCAGCTTACAGCTTGGAGGGGAAAAAGTACAAGTTTACATAGAGTTTTAGTGCCTGGACAATCCTATTGTGAGGTACTTATATGGCTCCCATCTTCATATATGATATCTGGGCATCTCCAAAGTATTTAAAATAGATTGGAGCTGGAAAGGGCTAAACTGGGTCAACCGGGTAGCTCTAACAGTCCTCCTCCAGGTACCATTCCCCACCTAAAAGGTAGGTGATGATACAGAGGCCTTCTTAAAACATTTTGAAAGGGCCTGCCTTGGGTACAACTGGTATATGGTGAAGCTGAGGCCACAACTCAGTGGACCTCTAGCAGAGATGGCAGCTGAAATGCCTAAAGAACACATGAATGAGCACAAACCTTTTAAACAAAAGGCCAGAACTAGAATGGGGCTAACCCCCGAGCATGCCCATCTGCGGTTCAGAGTCTGAAGGTGGAAACCAGACGTGGCATTTTCCCAACACGCTGACCACATTGTAAAAAAATTGGGATGCCTGGATATCAGGAGCCATTATCCCAAATCTCTGCATTACATCTGTAACTATGCTGGCTCTGGCGGGACCTAACTGAGTGTGCCACTTCAGGACAAATTGCTTCAAGCAGGGCAGTTACAGCCCATGGCTGGGGTTTCTGTGCACACCAAGGCAAACCAAACCAGCCAAACAGAAGACTTTGGTTTTACCCCACTGGCTAACCACAAGTCACACAAGCAATTCCCTTAGACACCCCAGTTTCCCAGTATCGCCACCAGTGCCACTCATTATGGGGACAAATGGTTATGAAAACCGATACCCCAGTAAAAGAAAGATTCTGTCGATCCCAAAGGACCAATCCCCAGACCCAGGTCAATATACAAATCAGATCTTACCCACAAATCACACTGTTGCCAATCCTTTAGAATCTAAAGGTTTATTCATAAAAGGAAAAGAGATTGATGAGAGCTAGAATTGGTTGTATGTAATTGATTCCATTTAGTAATGGCAAAGTTCTTGGTTCAGGCTTGCAGCAGTGATAGAATAAACTGCAGGTTCAAATCAAATCTCTGGAGTACATCCACAGCTGGGATGGGTTTTTCAGTCCTTGGTTCAAAGCTTCAGAGTAGCAAAGTTCCTCCAGAGGTAAGAAGCAGGATTGAAGACAAGATGGAGGAGCTGCAGCAGCTTTTTATATTCTCATGCCATGTGGTCTTTCTTTGTTCCAAAGACAAGCAGTGCACCACATGGCCTGGAAAAACCTCAGCATTCTATCCATAGGTATGTCCCTGCATACCTTGCTGAGTCACAAGGCATGTCTGCCTTCTCTCAGTGGGTCAACTGTATAGGTGATGGCCCTTAATGGGCCATCAAGCAGGCTAGGCAGAGCTGACACCAACTTGTCTGGGGTGTCACTAAGAAGCATAGCATAAGTTTGAAATACAGACAGAGCCAATATTCATAACTTTAATTACAAAAATGATACACACATCTAGACAGCATAATCATAACCAGCAAACCATAAGCTTGTCTTAGACACCTTGTTTGACCCCCTTTAGGCAAGATTTGGTGCCACTACAGGACTTTGGTTGCAACAATGATCTATATGGTCCCAGCTTATGTCTAACGTCACAACATCCATTTATAGTATGAGATCATTAAATAACTTTTAACTGTTGATGTCTTCACAGAATGATGGCTTCTAGTGAAAGTATAAGACTAGAATTGGTGTATGCTGAATTTGTCAGGCCAGTGGAAACTCACTACTTGGTACCAGTGAGTCCCTTGCCCTCTTGCATTGGCATGCTGTTAGAATCACAGAATGCTACTTTATATCTATTTTAAATACTTTGGAGATGCCCAGATATATCATATATGAAAATGGGAGCCATATAAGTACCTCGCAACAGAATCTTCCAGGCACTAAAACTCTGTGTAAACGTCTACTGAAACCAGTTATCAAGACCTGTTTAAATAATCTGTACTTTAATTTCTGCACCAATAAAACCTGTATTTGTGTTTGTCCCCCCTCTCTCCTATATATTGCCTTTTCTGATCAAGTTTACAGTATTCTTGCCAGCAAGTTATAGTAGTATGGATTGGATGAATGGACTATAAAGTGGATAGAAAGCTGGCTAGATTGTCACGCTCAATGCATAGTGATCACAGCTCGATGTCTAGTTGGCAGCCGGTATATCAAGTGGAGTGCCGCAGGAGTTGGTCCTGGGGCCGGTTTTGTTCAACATCTTTAATTATCTGGATGATGGAATTAATTGCACCCTCAGCAAGCTTGCAGATGACCCTAAGCTAGGGGGAGAGGTAGATATGCCGGAAGGTAGGGATAGGGTCCAGAGTGACCTCAACAAATTGGAGGATTGAGCCAAAAGAAATTTGAGGTTCAACAAGGACAAGTGCAGATCCTGCACTTAGAAAGGAAGAATCCCATTCACCGCTACAGGCTGGGGACCAACTGGCTAAGCAGCAGTTCTCCAGAAATGGACCTGGGGATTACAGTGGATGAGAAGCTGGATATGAGTCAGCAATGTGCCCTTCTTGCTAAGAAGGCCAACTGCATATTGGGCTGCATTAGTAGGAGCATTTCCAGCAGATCGAGAGAGGTGATCATTCCCCTCTATTCGGCACTGATGAGGCCACATCTGGAGTATTGTGTCCAGTTTGGTCCCCCTGCTACAGAAGGGATGTGGACAAATCAGAGCAAGCCTAGCAGAGGGCAATGAAAATGATTAGGGGACTGGGGCACATGATTTATGAGGAGAGGCTGAGGGAACTGGGGTTATTTATTCTGCAGAAGAGAAGACTGAGGGAGAGATTTGATAGCAGCCTTCAACTACCTGAAGGGAGGTTCCAAAAAGGATGGTGCTAGACTGTTCTCAGTGGTGGCAGATGACAGAACAAGAAGCAATGGGCTCAAGTTGCAGTGGGGGAGGTCTAGGTTGGATATTAGGAAACACTATTTAACTAGGAGGGTGGTGAAGCACTGGAATGGGTTACCTAGGGCAGTGGTGGAATCTCTAGCCTTAGAGGTTTTTAAGGCCCTGCTTGACAAAGCCCTGGCTGGGATAATTTAGTTGGTGTTGACCCTGTTTTGAGCAGGGGATTGGACTAGATGACCTCCCTCCTGAGGTCTTTTCAGACCCTAATATTCTATGGGTCAAGGAATTTATTTCAAGGATGGCTTTAGAAAAACTTCAGTGTTTTCTCTGAGGCAGTGCTACTTGTATAGCCAGAATAGCTTAACGTACCGTGGAAGAGTGATAAGAAAGGTGGAAGCATAGTAGTAACTGAGCAGGTAGGTAAAGGCAGGGGATCTACAGGTCCCTCACCAATACTTATGGCAAGGAAACTTGCATAAACAATGTGGTTTTAGGGAGAGCCTGAAGAGTTTTAGATGGATTATAGGTACAAGCTATCCTGGCCATACAAGTAGCATTGCTTCAGAGAAAACAAACCAAGAAAACATATGAGGGGAGAGAGATTTAGATTGCCACATAGCAGATAATCAGCAACCCCAGCAGAAATCAAAGTACAGATTGTATTTAAACAGTTCTTGATAACCCGGTTTCAGTGCAAGTTTATGTAGAGTTTTAGTGTCTGGAAGATCCTGTTCCAGTGAGGTACTTATGTGGCTCCCATCTTCATAATATCTGAAGATCTCCAAAATATTTAAAATAAAAATAAAGTAGTAATCTATGATCCTAACAGCACCCCAATGCAAGAGGGCAAGAGCCTCATTGGTATCCAGTAGTGAGTTTCTGCTGGCCTGACCAGTGCAGCCCAATTCTAGTTTCACAACTTAGCTACAGACCATCTGTGACACATGGCTAGAAAGGGTTAAACATCCTGCAAAATAACCCTCAAAAGACAGTGGGGAGATCATGTTTGCATTTTTGTGTATTTACATATGTATGAGTAGGGTCAACAATGTAGTCAACAGTCCCCATCTATGCTGTATTCTGATATCATTTAAATAAATTGTGAACATGGGATATCTCGGTATTCATCTCTTTGAAATGTACTGTTAATGGTGGAGGAAAAAGCAAATGGCTTTGGCTATATGGATTAACATAAGTACCAGTGATGGACCTCTTTCAAGGTCCTCCTAAATTACCTTTTGTTCCCTGAGGAAATTCCAACTTGTCAAAGAGGACAAATTGTATAAAAGATCCATGGGTCCTGATTCTGTCATCTCAGATCTGCTTAGACTTCATTAGGGGAAGTTTGAGTCGCAAGACTGAGGTCCCAGTTATGCTGGTACGCCTTGAATATGAGATTGGGTCATTTGGACTATGACCCATATGCGCTAACTTTTCCTGGCGCCAGTGAGTGCTTGCACCCCGACTCCACCCTGGCCCCACCTCGTCCCCTAGCGCACTGTTTCCCCCTCCTCCACTGTTGGATCATATTAAAGAAGTTCTGTATTAAAATCACAAATGAGTTTGATTCCCCATAGTTTAAATTCCAGGGTATTACTAATTAAGAGGTCTCTTGGTTTTTGGTACTGTTTCTCTCCCTCTGTGTGAAACTTGCAAGCTGCTAATTGTGTTAGTACATTCTAAGACAGAGTCTGTTCTCAAAGCAATTCACAGAGAGAGAGACTCAAAGCAATACTCTAACAACAGAAACAGCACCCAGAGACTCCCCGCCCTTTTGTTGTATTAACAATTGTGATTAAAATAGAGATAGAGGATGTATGTGGATGGATGCTTGGTGTGGATAATAACTGAATGATCAGGGAGGTGCCAGCCTAAGAATACAGTGTCCATCGGCTGAAGAAGGCGTCAAGTGGAAATAACCAGAGGACCCCCCCCCCCCCGGAGGGCAGACTGGAATCCACCCAACAGCCTCAAGAATGGGAGAACCAAAGAACAAGATAACATCTTGGAGCCGTCAGGAATGTGCTATCTGCTGATGAAGCAATTCCCATAGACTGGCATAGGAAGAAATTCCTATAAAAATAGACTCTAAAGTGAGAACTTTGGGGTCTGATTCTGCAAACCAACTTCCAGGAGCATCAGATGAGCATCTGACAAGGCCCTGCTCCCTCCTCATGGCCAGGCCACCTGGCCAGTGGCTTGGCATGAGCAACTCTAAGGCTGGTAACTATGATAACAACCTTGCAGAACCTGTGTGTGTGTGTGTGTGTGTGTTTGTATGAATGAACGTGTGAATAAATATGAGATTGAATGGAATGTTATAGCTATAACTGCTTACTATGATTCTTTCTGTATTCACAATAAATGTGGTATTTTGCCTTTTTCCCTTTAAGATCCTGCTGGTTTTTATTTTATTGGTACAACACCCCCCTCCTTGCCACACAAAACAGCTGGGAGCTAGTGGGGGGGAAAAGCGGGCATGCAGCACACTCAGCGGAGGTGGAGGTGAGCTGGGGCGGGGAGCTGCCGGAGGGTGCAGAGCACCCACCAATTTTTCCCCATGGGTGCTCCAGCCCCAGAGCTATGACCTATGAACTGAATTCTAAAGGAACTCTTAGCAAATACAAAGTTCACAATCTCTGCCATGAATCTGAACCTCAATGAACTGAACTCATGTCTGTATGTATATTGATCTTTTAACCATTCTCTCGTTTTTGAATACATTTTAGTTTAGTTGGCTGTAGCGTGTATTTGGGTAAGATCTGAAACATTCGTTAACCTGGGAGGTAATGTGTCCAATCCTTTGGGATTGATAGAACCTTTTCTTTTATATGATGAAATAAGATTAACAACAATTTTCATCATATTTGACTTGGGTACCTGGATGGAGGCCTGAGGCTGGATCACTTTAAGGAAACTGTTTGGAGTTCTGAGTAACCACTAAGGTAATAAAGAAGCCGTTTTATGCTGGTTTGGTGAATCTTAAATATTGGAATATCCACCAGCTTTTGGGGGTTTGGCTTCCCCATTCTTTGCAGTTTACCCTAATTGAGTGACCACAGCTGGCCCCCACTAGGACCTGATCACACCATCCTTCTGTGAAGATGTTGACAGTTTACAGCTGTAATGATCTCATGCTATAAATGGATATACCACAGATATGGGATGAGTTTTAAAAATACTATTTAACCAGGAAAACTATAGGGGGCTCACTTTTAACTTTTAGAATAAAAAATACTAGCTCTGCTCATAAATTATATGCAAATAAGTTTTCCAAGTGGATTATAATGCTGGGAAGCAAGATGTTCTAGAGCTAGGTTTTTTTTTATACTATCTATCCCTCTCCCTTGATGGTCACGAGTCTAACACAGGATTAGAGCTAGGAGGATTGAGTCATCTTTCTCAAGACAACATCGGGTTTTCCAAAGACCAGAAAGTGCTGGAATCCATCTGTCATAATCTAGCTTCCTTTTGAAAAGTGAGTTTTGGTATGTCTCTGTCTTTAGAGAGTGGGTTTGCCATTTTTCACATTACAAGATTTCTGAAATACTTTATTTATTCTACCATTGTAATATTGGTTGAGCAGGATGAATTAAAATGAACAATGAACTGCAAGAGAATACACACCTTTGAAAAGGAAACCATTTGGAAAAAGGCTTATGTAGCTAATTGAAGAGGGTTTTCTCCTATTCACTAAGATTGAAGAATCAGCAGCAGCCCCTCTTGGGAGCATCTTTAACTGACAAAAATTAAACTTAAAAAAACCAAGACAGTTGCACGTGTCCACTATTTTATCACATCAAACTGTCAGTTAGCAAAAGTGATTTTTATTCTTTAGGTTATCCAACTATATCCCCTCATGCAGATTATTTTAGGGTCTGTAAAACCCCTAGTGAGAAAAGGGAAGCTGTTTGGGTGGGGAAGTTGAGGGTTTGTGCATTTGGAGTTTGTTCTACAATTAGTTCTCAAAACTATGTAGAAATTGGAGCCATAAGGGGGAATCTAGCTAGGTGGTGCCTTTGTACACCTGCTTGGAAAAACTACAGCTCGCAGGGAAAGGACATCCTGCAAATTTTCAGCCCAAGTTGTGACTCTCAGCCAAACCTCTGGCCCTCCACAGAGCCACATTCCAAAATGAAGGTCCAGGAATGCATCTATACTTGTATATTTCCCCCAAATTTGTTGGTCAGCTTTGTCATAATCCTAGCTTAGTCTGTGCTACCCAAACTCCACAGAGTTCTGGGTGAGTGGAAAACGTTGAAGCCAAGGAATAGTCATTCTCTGCAGCAGGTTCCCTTCAGGACATTGCCAGTTTCTGACTAGAAATCCATTGTGAAGGTAATGTTGCTGAAAACATTAACTCCCAGAGATCCCTCCAGAGCACCTGATGGGTATCCAATACCAACATATGCTAGTCATGATGCCAGTTTGCATGGGGGGCCCACAGAGCAACGTAAACAGGTAGGCCTCAGGATTCACAAAATTAGGAACTGATTTTCTTGATCTCTTGGGTCTGCTAACTTAGAGAGCAATGCCTTTTGCAGCTTTGCAAATCCTTTGCTGCATTTCCTCTATGGATGCTTTCTAAAGTAATGAGAACCTTGTTTAATTAGTTTTCTGAGTCTTCTCTTAAATATTTTTCCATATTTGTTAAACTGAGGGGGGAGATTTTGCAAAATATCAGACAACCATTTCTCAGTGTAACACCAAGATAAACTTTGTTCAAGTTGAAGAAGTTATCAAAACACAACAGGGGCTGTCTACGCTAGAAAGACTGGGGCTCGTAGCTTACCATTAGTACTTATGCATTTTTCTCTGGAAGTATGTTAATTTAAAGGCCTAACAAACTTAATTTCTTTTTACATTATAGATAAATTAATTGGAATTCTGCCATCATGACATGAAAAATCAAGCTGGCCAGATGCTGATCAGTGTATATCAGAAATGGAGAAACTTTATTCGCTTGAACAGAGTTATTCTGAATCAATTCATCTTAGAGTTCTCTGTCCTTGGGGACAGTAAAATCTGAGAGAGGCCGTTTACTAGTTAGGGGAAAAGCCTAGGCTATGGGAGACATTAATTCAGTTTCCTCTTCGTAGAGGAAGAATCAATGAGTGTCATCTGTCCCCCTCCCCACCTTTTGGGGATTGGCTAGCTTTTCAGTGTAAAATAAGGAACATGGGAGAAGAAGGGTTTTGGTGAGGGACCAAGGAAGCTGGCAAAGTAGGAAGAAAAATGCTGTGTTCACTGTCATACTGTCTGGAGTGGCTCACAACTGTCAGTACCTACCTCAGGGCAGACTGTCAAAAACAGGGCCGACAAGTCTACAATTAGACTTCACCAAGTCAGTAACAAATGTGAACTCCTGGATCACTAACAGTCTTACCATGGAGCTACAGACAGTCCCCTTAGACTCTCCAGTCTATCTTGCCACCCAGGCAAGCTGGACTTAATCACTTACACCAAAATCATAAAATATTCAGTTTGGTTTCCAGTCCTAAGAGACCAGTCACTTATCCCCGATCAATTGGTAACTAGATTTTACACCAAAGGCAATGCATGTAGCCAATCCTGTAATAAACTAAGGTTTATTAAATAGGAAAAATAAATAAAAGCATTATTTACAGCTTAAAACAAGCAAACATACCCATAAATGAGTTGCAATCTAAATCCTAAGGGTGACAGAACTGGAGTGATCCGACAATTCAAAATGTCTTTCAGGCCAACCTAGGGTAACCCCAGGGAATATCTGGCTTCAGTTTAGTGTCTCTGGCCCTGTGAGAGTTCAAACAGCAAAGAGATGGAAAACTTTCCTGTGACATCCCCCCCCCCCCCCCCAAGTGCCTGCCTGTCTGGAAGAACTATCAAAATAAGATGGGCTATTAAGGAACATCTCAAAACAAAGGATTGGTTAATGGCCCTACTGCACCTTGGAACTACTATGTGCAAGGAAGCTCTTCCTATGGACTTGGAGGCTGAATGAAGGAAATAAAACGATCTTCCCATCTGAGTTCACAGCAAATATTTTCAAAGTTATAAAGCAAAACTTACATATTTCCTTATAGCATGGAATACAGACATTGCAAATGCATGCAGTAACATTCTGTAGAGTTTAAACACTAAATACATTCCTATAAGACAAATACCTATTTTGAGCTAAATCCTATTGTTTTAATGAATAAGTGAACTGGTCTGGTCTCCAGCTATGAGCTTGACAGTACTTAGCTAATACCTGCCCTGTAGCCTTGGCAAAAGCTGGCAGGAGGCCTGCCAAGGTCACACATTCTTACCACACTCCCCCTTTCAGAATGGAAAGCTGGGATACTTTACTATAAAGGGAAGAAACCAGCATTTATCCCTGTGATCCTTTCACTTTTCTCTCCTTCTCCCAACCTCTTCCCCCTCCATTCTAGCTATTATCATGCCAATTCTCCCAATACATCACAAATTCATCCACACTAATCTTCATCCACCTACAGTCATCCCAAATGATTCCAGTCCCAGCTCAGGTCTTCCCTCTTCTCCCCCCCGCCCCCCCAAGTTGCCTCTGCTCCCTCCAATCCTGCATCCATTTCCTACCAGACCCTTGCCTCCCTCAGTCAACTCTCACATTCAGCCATATCAAACTCAAAAGCCTCTTTCCTCCTTAGTTTTAAAACACCCCAGGCTCAGAACACCTCTTTCTGCCCAGCCTTCAACTTAAGACTCTTTCTCCTTCCCACCTCACTCCCTCCCCCCCCCCTTCTCTCCCCTTCTTTGTCGCTGTGTCCTGTTTTCAACTGGAACATGCAGTCGAAAAGGACCCTCCCCAGTCTGATGCAAATGAGCAAGTGAGTGAGGGTGGGGGGATGGAGTGAGCAGGGTGGGACCTCGAAGAAGGGGCAGGACAATGGTGTTTGGTTGTGTGCAATTAGAAAGTTGGCAACCCTATGACATTGTCTTATGATGACATTGCTGCCCTGTAACCTCACCATGGGGTTAACTGTTGAGAGTCACTCTTGAGAATGGGGAAGTCCAGGTAAAAGATTTGAGCTGGTAAAGAAGAGCATCCCACTCTGGCTTCATGTAAACACCAAAGATCATCACATTAGGTGAAGGGTGCTTGAAAGAAAGACTCAGCACAACCATCTGCCTTCTTTGTTGAAACAGGAGGTGAACCAACTGTGATTAGAAGGGAATAAAGATTAACTCCATAGCTAATGAAAGGGTGTCTGGACACAAGAATCTGTCTGTAAAATTAGAAACTCAGACACATGCGGAATTTTAACTCCAGATGTTTTACAGCTATAATGATAGAATAAGTTGTAGCTCTAAAATACAGTAGACCAGCAGAAAGATGCCAGCTTTGTGCCAGGTGGCATTCAAATACAGTGGAGCATCATTATTTCATTAGCCAGTGGGCTCTCAAGGTGTATAAGAGTTGGGTCCCTATTACTAATGCAAGATGGTTGACTGCAGCCATTTACCATGACAGGATGTCAGATTCTGAAGTTTAGAACTTGTCCACACATGAAAGTTACTTTGAAATAAGATAGAGTGTGAATTTAAAGCAGGATACATATTCTGGGATATCTCAAACCTTTCTTTATGTCTCTTGACTCTTATTTCCATTGTTGTACGCAGTGTAAATATAGCCATGTCGGTCCCAGGATATTAGGGAGACAAAGTGGGTGAGGCAAGATCTTTTATTGGAGCAACCTGTTGGTAATAAGGTTATAACTTTTATTGGACAGAAGATATTATCTCACCCACATTGTCTCTTATTCCTCTGGCAGTTATGTTCCTGGAAATGTCATTGGGCTTTAAAAACATGCAAGGGTGGCCCTGGGCCTGCGTGAAATTAGGGGATAATTAAAAACTCACAAGAGAGCTCTGTTCAGGGGCTTGGCAATAGGAATGCAGACCCCTTTTCCCCTTGATCGGTAGTTCAAATCTTCCAACTACATTTGGTAGTGTCCCAAAGTCAGTACCATGTGAGAGCAGCTTTCTGTTTAAAGATGTTGAGTTGCAGAGGGAGCAAGTGAGCAGCTGATGCAGGGGAGTATAGGTGGAGAGAGTGACAGATGTGCCGAGAGGAGCAACCAACTCTTGAGGATGAGCAGTGGAGATACAAGGGGTAGTGGTACCACACAGCAGGAAGAGGTTGACACTGAAAGGAGCAGATGACATATGGGAAGTAATAAGTTGCCCCTACTAAACATCAAAAAAGAGATTGGGAGAGCATGGTATTGAAGGTGAGTCCTTACTTGACTTTTTTTCTCCTCACCCAGCATCTCAACATGTCCCCATAGACCATTAGATGCTATAGAACACCCCCTGTGAAGGGTCTCATTTAGTAACAGAAGAACCAATGCAGACTATAAATAGAACTTTCACCCCAATATTTCAGCTGGATGACTAGGTCATTCTTAGTCCATCTGTCTCCACCTGAGTCCAGTGTTCCCCTCTATCCAGGATTTTCCCCAGGCATTCTCTCAGTTCCAATCTCTGTCCCTAGTGTTAGGCCTCATGCCCCTACCAGAGTCAGATCCTTCTTTGGACTCAGGGGCCCAGGGAGGTGATTCTTCTCCAGGGGTGGGTGGTGGGTGATCCTTGCCAGGCATCTGGCCAGTGTCTGAGAGACCCCTGTCTGAGACCAGGGCCTCTTGGATGCCTGCAGACTGCAGACCTCCATCTAGGAGGCTCTTCTCTCTAGGAGTACCTCTTACAGGTCCCACATTGGAGTAGATTTCCCAGCAAGCTCACCCTTGCTCAGCCCTCTGGCCTCAGACTTCTCCTGGGAGTGCTTCTCCACAGGAGCTTCCTGTCTCCCTTTGGAGTTCCCCTCTAACTGAACTTGGGTAACCTTTATAAGTCCAGGTGCTTGTTTACTAGTTAGGAACCTGGGACAGTCAATTAACCTCGGTGGGACCTTGATAAGACAGTCACAGGCAGGCTGAGCCCTAGCTCCCCATAGAGCAGCTGCCCCATGACAGAGAGTTAAGAAATTTGGTAATAAAATGTTTCAAAACTTTTTGGTCAAAACTATTCTATGAACTTGACACAAATAGTTTTTGCTGACCTAAAACTGCTTTTTTTTTTTGGCAAGTAAAATATTAGCTTGAAAAATTTCTTCCAGCTCTAGTTATGATTTCACAGGAAGTGACAATGTCCTGGAAATAATGATATAAAACATAAGGGAGCTAGTCTAACTTCTTCCAACCCATGATTCATCCCCACCCGTCCACAGGAAGGCCCATCACCTTGCTTAGACAGGGAAAACAATGGGATTTAGTATATGACCCAGGAGTCCTCAGTAAGTAGAACCACCCTTAGAAATGATAAACTACTATAGCTAGAAGCCTGGGGGGCAAAAGCTAGAAATTCAAAAGAGTTGTTTTTAAAATACATGCAGAAAACACTTGTTAAAGGAAAATGGAGGCTTGTAAATCTTGATGTTGACTAAAAGCACAACCTGTTTTAATCACATGCACAATTGGAGAGGTGTTGTGTTAATTTCAATAGAAGAAATGAGCCCAGAGAGTAAAAGTTGTGAACATGATCCTGTCACTATGCAACATTCAAAAGTTAAACATTGTTTGTGGTTACAAGTATGGAGACTTCTGCCTGCCATGGGCCTAAGCAAGTTACCATTTACCTTTCAATAAAGAAACAAACAATTAAAGCCTATGAAATATACAGTATTAAGTAAGGCTTTCGTTTTAACAATATCCCTAATTCCCTTAATCTGTATACAGTTTTTATAGGGAAACTGCCCTGTAATGGAATACCATACTGTATTATACTGTTCAGCCACTAGATGACCCCATGTATAAAATACCTGAGTTGGTAATAACTATAGCCTGCAGTGCATGAAAGGCTCTTATGGAAGAAACCTCTCTGCTGTATTTCTCTAGGAAAGAAGCTCTGTAGCCACTTCTTACCTGGTACAAGAGCTTGACCTATTAGTAGCAGCCCTGCTACCTACACATACAAAGTCTAGGACCTCTATGGTACCATTCTCTGAAATGCTTCCAGTTCCACATGCGGGTCAACAATCGGTGTTGGGAGGGATTTAAGTTTATTAGGAACTATTTGGGACAGGAGGAGAGGAAGGATGGGCTCCACCTAAACCAAAAGGAACCAGATTGCTGGCATGTAAAATTAAAAAGGTTATAGAGGAGTTTTTGAATGAAAAGAGCTAGGGAAAAGCTGACAGTTGTGAAGGAGGACAAGGTTTGGACAAAGACATCCTTTAGGGGAGGATTTGTTAGAGGGGATACTCTATATCCTAGTAAAGAGGAAAGGCTAGAAACTGATAAAGGTAGGAACTGAAGAGAAATAGTCAAAGGAAAGAGTCCCATTCACTGACATCAGATGAAGGCAGATAACTAAATATTCACAAATGTTATAAGTACTTGTATACCAATACTAGATGTCTAAATACTAAGATGTGTGAACCTGACTGCCTAGTATTAAATGAAAATATCGATATAGTAGGCATCACAGAAACTGGGAACAATGATAAGCAATGGGACACAGTAATACCCAGGTGCCAAATATATAGGGTATGTCTACACTACGGAATAAGGTCGAATTTATAGAAGTCGGTTTTTTAGAAATCGGTTTTATATATTCGAGTGTGTGTGTCCCCACAGAAAATGCTCTAAGTGCATTAAGTGCATTAACTTGGCGGAGTGCTTCCACAGTACTGAGGCTAGAGTCGACTTCCGGAGTGTTGCACTGTGGGTAGCTATCCCACAGTTCCCGCAGTCTCCGCTGCCCATTGGAATTCTGGGTTGAGATCCCAATGCCTGATGGGGCTAAAACATTGTCGCGGGTGGTCCTGGGTACATATCGTCAGGCCCCCGTTCCCTCCCTCCCTCCGTGAAAGCAAGGGCAGACAATCGTTTCGTGCCTTTTTTCCTGAGTTACCTGTGCAGATGCCATACCACGGCAAGCATGGAGCCCACTCAGGTAGCCATCACCCTATGTCTCCTGGGTGCTGGCAGACGCGGTACGGCATTGCTACACAGTAGCAGCAACCCCTTGTCTTGTGGCAGCAGACGGTACAGTACGACTGGTAGCCGTCATCGTCATGTCCGAGGTGCTCCTGGCCACGTCGGCTGGGAGCGCCTGGACAGACATGGGCGCAGGGACTTAATTTAGAGTGACTTGACCAGGTCATTCTCTTTAGTCCTGCAGTCAGTCCTATTGAACCGTCTTATGGTGAGCAGGCAGGCGATACGGATTGCTAGCAGTCGTACTGTACCATCTTCTGCCAGGCAGGCAAGAGATGAGGATTGCTAGCAGTCGTATTGTACCATCTTCTACCAGGCAGCCAAGAGATGAGGGTGGCTAGCAGTTGTACTGTACCATCTTCTGCCGAGCAGCCATGAGATGTGGATGGCATGCAGTCCTTCTGCACCGTCTGCTGCCAGCCAAAGATGTAAAAGATAGATGGAGTGGGTCAAAACAAGAAATAGACCAGATTTGTTTTGTACTCATTGGCTCCTCCCCTGTCTAGGGGACTCATTCCTCTAGGTCACACTGCAGTCACTCACAGAGAATGTGCAGCGAGCTAAATCTAGCCATGTATCAATCAGAGGCCAGGCTAACCTCCTTGTTCCAATAAGAACGACAACTTAGGTGCACCATTTCTTATTGGAACCCTCCGTGAAGTCCTGCCTGAAATACTCCTTGATGTACAGGCACCCCCTTTGTTGATTTTAGCTCCCTGAAGCCAACCCTGTAAGCCGTGTCGTCAGTCGCCCCTCCCTCCGTCAGAGCAACGGCAGACAATCGTTCCGCGCCTTTTTTCTGTGCGGACGCCGTACCAAGGCAAGCATGGAGGCCGCTCAGCTCACTTTGGCAATTAGGAGCACATTAAACACCACACGCATTATCCAGCAGTATATGCAGCACCGGAACCTGGCAAAGCGATACCGGGCGAGGAGGCGATGTCAGCGTGGTCACGTGAGTGATCAGGACATGGACACGGATTTCTCTGAAAGCATCATGGTGCTAATGGGGGCAGGTTCATGCTGTGGAACGCCGATTCTGGGCTCGGGAAACAAGCACAGACTGGTGGGACCGCATAGTGTTGCAGGTCTGGGACGATTCCCAGTGGCTGTGAAACTTTCGCATGCGTAAGGGCACTTTCATGGAACTTTGTGACTTGCTTTCCCCTGCCCTGAGGCGCATGAATACCAAGATGAGAGCAGCCCTCACAGTTGAGAAGCGAGTGGCGATAGCCCTGTGGAAGCTTGCAACGCCAGACAGCTACCGGTCAGTTGGGAATCAATTTGGAGTGGGCAAATCTACTGTGGGGGCTGCTGTGATGCAAGTAGCCCACGCAATCAAAGATCTGCTGGTATCAAGGGTAGTGACCCTGGGAAATGTGGAGGTCATAGTGGATGGCTTTGCTGTAATGGGATTCCCTAACTGTGGTGGGGCTATAGACGGAACCCATATCCCTATCTTGGCACCGGAGCACCAAGCCGCCGAGTACATAAACCGCAAGGGGTACTTTTCGATAGTGCTGCAAGCTCTGGTGGATCACAAGGGACGTTTCACCAACATCAACGTGGGATGGCCGGGAAAGGTGCATGATGCTCGCATCTTCAGGAACTCTGGTATGTTTCAAAAGCTGCAGGAAGGGACTTTATTCCCAGACCAGAAAATAACTGTTGGGGATGTTAAAATGCCTATATGTATCCTTGGGGACCCAGCCTACCCCTTAATGCCATGGCTCATGAAGCCGTACACAGGCAGCCTGGACAGTAGTCAGGAGCTGTTCAACTACAGGCTGAGCAAGTGCAGAATGGTGGTAGAATGTGCATTTGGATGTTTAAAGGTGTGCTGGCGCAGTTTACTGACTCGCTTAGACCTCAGCAAAACCAATATTCCCACTGTTATTACTGCTTGCTGTGTGCTCCACAATATCTGTGAGAGTAAGGGGGAGACGTTTATGGCGGGGTGGGAGGTTGAGGCAAATCGCCTGGCTGCTGGTTACACGTAGCCAGACACCAGGGCGGTTAGAAGAGCACAGGAGGGCGTGGTACGCATCAGAGAAGCTTTGAAAACCAGTTTCATGACTGGCCAGGCTACGGTGTGAAAGTTCTGTTTGTTTCTCCTTGATGAAACCCCCCGCCCCTTGGTTCACTCTACTTCCCTGTAAGCTAATCACCTGCCCCTCTTCCCTTCAATCACTGCTTGCAGAGGCAATAAAGTCATTGTTGCTTCACATTCATGCATTCTTTATTCATTCATCACACAAATAGGGGGATGACTACCAAGGTAGCCCAGGAGGGGTGGTGGAGGAGGGAAGGAAAATGCCACACAGCACTTTAAGCACAGCACTTTAAAAGTTTACAAATTTAAAATTTATTGAATGACAGCCTTCTTTTTTTTTTGGGCAATCCTCTGTGGTGGAGTGGCTGGTTGGCCGGAGGCCCCCCCACCGCGTTCTTGGGCGTCTGGGTGTGGAGGCTATGGAACTTGGGGAGGAGGGCGGTTGGTTACAGAGGGGCTGCAGTGGCAGTCTGTGCTCCAGCTGCCTTTGCTGCAGCTCAACCATACACTGGAGCATACTGGTTTGGTCCTGCAGCAGCCTCAGCATTGAATCCTGCCTCCTCTCATCACGCTGCCGCCACATTTGAGCTTCAGCCCTGTCTTCAGCCCGCCACTTACTCTCTTCAGCCCGCCACCTCTCCTCCCGGTCATTTTGTGCTTTCCTGCACTCTGACATTATTTGCCTCCACGCATTCGTCTGTGCTCTGTCAGTGTGGGAGGACAGCATGAGCTCGGAGAACATTTCATCGCGAGTGCGTTTTTTTTTCTTTCTAAGCTTCACTAGCCTCTGGGAAGGAGAAGATCCTGTGATCATTGAAACACATGCAGCTGGTGGAGAAAAAAAAAGGGACAGCGGTATTTAAAAAGACACATTTTATAAAACAGTGGCTACACTCTTTCAGGGTAAACCTTGCTGTTAACATTACATACATAGCACATGTGCTTTCGTTACAAGGTCGCATTTTGCCTCCTCCCACCGCGTGACTACCCCCTCAACCTTCCCCCCTCCCTATGGCTAACAGCGGGGAACATTTCTGTTTAGCCACAGGCAAACAGCCCAGCAGGAATGGGCTCCTCTGAGTGTCCCCTGAAGAAAAGCACTCTATTTCAACCAGGTGACCATGAATTAGATCTCACTCTCCTGAGGATAACACAGAGAGATAAAGAACGGATGTTGTTTGAATGCCAGCAAACATACACTGCAATGCTTTGTTCTACAATGATTCCCGAGTACGTGTTACTGGCGTGGAGTGGTAAAGTGTCCTACCATGAAGGACGCAATAAGGCTGCCCTCCCCAGAAACCTTTTGCAAAGGCTTTAGGACTACATCTAGGAGAACCGCGAATGCCAGGGCAAAGTAATCCTTTCACATGCTTGCTTTTAAACCATGTATAGTATTTTAAAAGGTACACTCACCAGAGGTCCCTTCTCCGCCTGCTGGGTCCAGGAGGCAGCCTTGGGTGGGTTTGGGGGGTACTGGCTCCAGGTCCAGGGTGAGAAACAGTTCCTGGCTGTCGGGAAAACCGGTTTCTCCGCTTGCTTGCTGTGAGCTATCTACAACCTCATCATCATCATCTTCTTCTTCGTCCCCAGAACCTGCTTCCGTATTGCCTCCATCTCCATTGAAGGAGTCAAACAACACGGCTGGGGTAGTGGTGGCTGAACCCCCTAAAATGGCATGCAGCTCATCACAGAAGCGGCATTTTTGGGGCTCTGACCCGGAGCGGCCGTTCGCCTCTTTGGTTTTCTGGTAGGCTTGCCTCAGCTCCTTCAGTTTCACGCGGCACTGCTTCGGGTCCCTGTTATGGTCTCTGTCCTTCATGCCCTGGGAGATTTTGACAAAGGTTTTGGCATTTCGAAAACTGGAACGGAGTTCTGATAGCACAGATTCCTCTCCCCAAACAGCGATCAGATCCCGTACCTCCCGTTAGGTCCATGCTGGAGCTCTTTTGCTATTCTGGGACTCCATCATGGTCACCTGTGCTGATGAGCTCTGCATGGTCACCTGCAGCTTGCCATGCTGGCCAAACAGGAAATGAGATTCAAAAGTTCGCGGTTCTTTTCATGTCTACCTGGCCAGTGCATCTGAGTTGAGAGTGCTGTCCAGAGCGGTCACAATGGAGCACTCTGGGATAGCTCCTGGAGGCCAATACCATCGAATTGTGTCCACAGTACCCCAAATTCGAGCCGGCAACGTCGATTTAAGCGCTAATCCACTTGTCAGGGGTGGAGTAAGGAAATGGATTTTAAGAGCCCTTTAAGTCGAAATAAAGGGCTTCATTGTGTGGACGGGTGCAGGTTTACATCGATTTAACGCTGCTAAATTCGACCTAAAGTCCTAGTGTAGACCAGGGCATAGAAATGACAGAGCAGGTCATACTGGTGAGGGAGTGTAATGGTATATGTCCTCCACTAGAGGTCATAAATGAACGAGAAATAATTTAAAGCTGCTGATCTTTAGTTTTCTTTTTAAAAAAATTATAGCTAATGTTTCTCTACTATTTTTCTTCCTTTTACAAAAGTCAGGCATGGCAAATTAAATAAAAATTTTGGATTTTCATCTGCCATTCTGATGGTATAAAACACAGATTTATATTACCAGGGTGAAAAAGTAACCAAGATCTGAAATGTCTGATAAAAAAAAGACTAGGTTTTCCACAGGTCATTTTAATCATGCAAATATGGATTAAAAGATGTCCAAGTTTTCTCTCACAGAAAAATTCAATTTGAAAAGTGCAGTAGAAATACCTAGGAAAAATGAAAATTCTTTTTTCTCCTTTCTACGAACAGTGTAATTCAGCTAAATTAGTGCCCTTAGTTGTTCACACAACATATCAGATGTTCACAAAAATGCAGGGAGAAGCTGGTGAACTTCCAAACATCCACTGAACAATACTTCATCAAGCCCTTCATCCTCAAACATATACTCATTAATATGTTAATCTGCTCCAATATTATTATGTATCTCATATCCACTATGGAAACTGCCTCTAGCATCTTCTTCCTCTTCATCCAAAGAGTAAGACAAACCAACAGGAGGTGAACCTTATTTTTAAATGATACTGGGACAAAATGGTTATTCAGCTTAATATGTTTAGATCTCATATTCCCATTCCTTTCACAGACATGACTGATAGTTTGTCATAACTATATCTCTGAAATATTTACTCCTCCATAAGAACTCTTTGTTATTAACAAGATAAAGGGTAACATTAACAAAAGAGCTAAGGGCTAGATTTATAAAAGCATTTAGGTACTTAAAGATGCACATAGGAGCCTAGTAGAATTTTCAAAAACACCTTTAGGTGCTTACATGCCTCTTAAAATCAGCCCATTATCTCGTTTTCAGAAGTGACCTAGGTACTCATTAAAACTCATTAAAAGTTTAACTCATTAAAAGTCAAAGAGACTTGGACTCCTAAGTACTTTTGTCAGGTTTGAAAATGGGACTTAGGGAAGATATTAAAAGTCATTTAAACATCTAAAGATACAGACAGATGCCTAGGTGCTGTTGAAGATTCCACTAGGCACCAAACATCAATGGGAGTTAGGCACCTAAGTCACTTGGGTACTCTTGAAAATTTTACCCCAAAGCATCTTTTTTTCTGTTCTCTCTCATTCTTGGTCAAAATGCCTACAGTGAAAATATAGGGTACTGTAGGAGCAGTATAGGCCAATTTGGCAGCCTATTCCAATTGTACTGTAAGACCTACAACAAAATTGAGGCTCTCTGTCCATGACTAAAAGTTCTTTACTGAATTGTGCTGTTAGATTAGAGATGTTAGATTAGAATATGCTGTTAGATTAGACATGAAAAAAGCGTCTTTAAGAGTGTTTGTTAGACAGCGAACTGTGTTTCTTAGATCATGTGGGCCCAAATGCAGAAGTCCTGGAATGCAGGATTTGGCTGTATTTATTAAATACTAAAAGAGGCAGAGGAAAAGAGACAAAAAGACACACTAGAGAAAGTAAAGGAAGTCGATGGAATTTTGCTTATAAGATTGGACCAAGGAATTTAATAAGTTAAATAATATATATTTATAGAAATTCTGTATGATAAAGTCAAAATTAGATATAAACATGGTTAAATTTACCAATATTGTGTATGTTTCCTGGGGATATGAGGACTATGGATATTAGGTATATTATTTCTTTAAATCTTTAGTGGGAAACCAGTCAGGGATGAGGATAGGGAAGTTTCTAGACAGAACTCTATAGTGAAACGGAGAGACAGAGAAAGAGACTTTTGACTTTTAAAATCTTTTTAATAAAATCAGTACAGAAACAATAAAAACAAGACAATAAATTACAAATTCAAAAGTAATTGCCCATCCTGAGCAGTACAAAGTGCATTTCCCATAGCCCACCTCTGAATAAATTGATCCAAATTGCTTATGAGTATAATATCCAAATTCCAAACGAACACGTAAAAGCACTAAAAATAAAAAAAAGCAAGCATAACATCGGCAACCCCAGTATCATATAATTTACATCATCTCCTTTTTAAAATAGCCAGACCCCAAAATAAAGTTTGCAAGGCATACCATAGATCTATTTGTGAACCTATATTTAACAGTAAAAATAAATACAGTCAGAGAAAAATCTAGCGACAATAACTGAAAAATACCCTGAAGTAAAACAAATAATGAAGTAAAACAAGTAAGAAACATGTGAAAACCAGTCTCCTCAGTGTCACAAAAAAGACATGACATGGACATATGCAGATTCAAATGATTCGCAAACACATTTGTGGCAGTAGCCCTGTGAAGAATTCTCCATTGGAGATCACCCATCCTCTTCTCAATTGGAGGCTTGTATACAGTTTGCCAGGCGGAATGGAGTCTGTCACCAGTAGCTGTCTTCTCTTAATCCTCAACATTTCCATTGGTCAAAGAGACACGCACTTTGGTCATCAGTTTGTTCAGTCTATACTGCTTGTGTTTGTCAAATTCAGACGCAGAGAGACATCTCGTAGCATAGTGAGCTGACAACAAAAACAGATTAAGATCAGGAAACCAATCTGCCACCTCTATTCCACATTTCCCCTTAGTCTCATCCAGAAACCTTCCAATAGCATCTGATGTATACACCCCCTCAGGGAGTTCAGGACTCAAAGAATCTGAGTTCATCATCCCGCACGCTCTCAGACTCAGAGTCACAACTGACCTCAGAGAGACCAGAGAGAAGGCACTTCTGGGACCAAGGGGGCAGAATGACAACCTGAGAATTCTCCATACCCCAAGCCAAAGAACCATCCTCAGCAGCACCCCAGCAGCATGCTTCCCAACTGCACTGACCAAACTAGCCCACTTCTCAGCATCCCCAGAGTCTGGAACCCTGTCCTCCTTTAATAGCCATTTTTTACTTTGGGCTTTGCCAGCAAGCAAAATCCACAGCCAGGGCCCCAGATTCCATAGCAACAGGCTCAGCCTCCATCTTGCAGTCAGGCTCAGGCCAAGAGGCCACTGAGTCAGGAGCCACAGAACCAGTAATACTGCCTCCCCCAGGTAATAAAGGGGGCACTAACTGCCAAGAACCAACATCCATAGAGACATCTGGAGCCTGTTGGGGTTCAGGGCTTGTCTACACTTGCAGCGATGCAGCTGCGCCACTGTATTGCTTCGTGAAGATGCTACCTATGCTGACAGGAGACCTTCTCCAGTCGACATAGGTACTCCACCTCCTCGGGAGGCGGTAGCTATTTGATGGGAGAAGCCCTCCCAGAGACATAGCACTGTCTAGACTAGGAGTTAAGTCAGTATAACTGTGTCACTCGGGGGGTGTGAGTGACATAGTTATCTCAACATTAATTTGTAGCGTAAACCAGGGCTCAGTCTCTGCCACGGCCACTCCACCCTATGCTTTACTCTCAGAAACCCCCACATTCCCAGGTACAGGGTCACCGTTCCCAGCGACAGCCTGCCTCTTCTTCCAGTGCTGATTAACCAAATTTGTCAACAGACCAATGAAAACAGGCCATGTCCTCAGTGGCAGCAAACACAATGTAGTCATGGTCCCCAATCCTATACTTCAGGAAAACTTTTAGAACTTTGGAAGCATTGTTTAATATCATATGAACCTGCCTATGAAAGGACAAGACATGCCAAACCTCTGGGGCTTTACAGCCCAAAGAATCCTCCTAACAGGAGTGATCTGACCATAACTCACCAGGTCTCCAGCCAGCTGCTCATTTTCTAGAAGAGGAGGAACATTAGAGATGGTGACTTTAACAGCAGGTGTTGAGAAGGGCACTACAGAGACAAAAACACTGTACACTGATCCCCTCCCAACCACATGCTCGACAAGGCTACAGCCTTGTTCATGTGGGAGGCATACATCATATTTTTAAACCCAGTCACCTTCCCCACAGTTAGAACACATTCCTCTACAAAGGCAGGGCCTGGAGGCAAAGCCCACAAGACATGGCCATAGTTTAAACCCTCAGAATCCACAACAAACTGAGGTCTCTGTGCCCTTGAGCTGGCCATTTAATCCTAAAATTAAACCAGTAACCATCACAAAACTAAACAAAACTCAAAAAACCAAAAACCCATTTCTCCAGTAGAAAAACACAGAGAAAACAGCAAAGCACACCCACTCTCAGCCTTGTTCCCAAATACTCCTACAATCCTCAGGAAGAGAGAGAGTGGGTAGCTTTAAGGATACTCTTTTCCTTATTCCAATAAAATTCCTTGAAGAAAATTACACTTTCACAGAGCATTCCTCCATGGAATTTCCTGTGTCAATTTTGTATAGAAGCTACAGCTCTAGGGAGTGTGAGGAGGGTGGGATGGAGAAGTCTAAGGAAGACGCAAGTAGGATCTTTGGTAAAGACAGTTGGAGTGGCAGGAGAAGTTTGCTGAGTTAGGACAGAGAAGACAGAATGAGGGGCCACTGTTCCACTTTCCAGCCAAGTGGAGACCAGAGAAGGCAAAGCTCTGTAACAGCAGCAGCCCTACCCCCATTTCCACCTCAAGCTCAGCAGAATGGGCACTGGCTATGTTCCCAGTGGAGAGGGGGACCCAGGGAACAGAGAAACTTGAGATACTAGTTCTTTTTCTAGGGAAGAGGAGAGGGCTGACACATCTGTTAACAATGCCAGAACATCACTTCCCTGGGACCTCCCTTTTCCCGACCAGAGCCATTGGCTGTATGGTCCTCCAGACAACTGACAGTTAATGATTTTTGACTCCTTGAAGTGAATGTCTCTCACAGTGATCCCAGGATTGCAGCATGGACCAGTACAAGTGACAATAGAGGCTGCAGTACAACCCAGGGAAAAAAAGTACCTGTCAAGATTCAGCTTCAGAAAGGCTATCTAGGAAGTGCTTTGCCTTTGAATTGCATGAATCCATCTGTAATGTTACTCCAACATATGAGCATGATGAAGAATTTGTCTCCTGGTATGGAAGACTGCCCAAAAGCATGCTGGACACTCCGTGTTCCTGGGCCTTCAGAACAGACAAACCAACAATACTCTGATATTCAGAGCTGTTTGACCTGGATCCCTTTGGTGAAGAAACCACTGGGCTTGGGGAAATGCTTATGAGCGAGATTGGAAAGGAACAGTGGAGAGAGCAGATTAAAATAACAAATCTGTGTCATAATAGGAAAAAAAAAAAAAAAAAGAGCATTGGTCACCATTCGTAAACTGAACCTGGATGGATAACAACCAACTTACATTGCCACAGACTCTTCAAACCAAGTTGCACACCAACTTATTCTAATTGGTAAACAAGCCCACAAAGCAAAATGCAGAATGAAACAAGTTAGCTCACTCCTCAGAGACAGCAAAGTCGACAATGAGCAGCTGAAAATTAAGGGGCTGACAACAGCCATGAAAACGCTGAAATGTGGAAAGGTAGCTGGACTCAGTGGTCTATCTAGTGGACTATTACTACTCTGCAGGATGAGAGCACAGAAGTAGCTGTATGACTTCTTTAACTCTTGCACAGAGACAATGCAGATACCCAGGCTGTGAAGACAGGTCAAAGTGATTGATTGATAGCACCACTACAACGACTTGAAGACCCTAACTCTTTTTAGAGTTTCCACCCAGTATCATTACTTTGCTCAATCCACAAGCTATAGGTAGAAGTAGATACTGATAGGTAGAATAACACCAATAGTGGAAGGGCAGCTGACAGATGACCATGCAGGTTTCTGTCCAGGACATTCATGCTGCAGCCAAGTTGCAAACCTAACTCAATACATCAAAGATGGCTTGGAAATCTGCAAAATTACAGGGCATGTGTTTGTTGATCCTTTGGCTTCTTACAACAATGAACCACAGTACACTTTTACTGAAATTGGCAAGAATTTTGAGAAATAGCAAAATGGTCCAGGTCCTCTCCTGGTCAAATGGATTACCCGAAAGGTCAGTGCTATCACTCTTGCTGTTTAATGTCCACACAAATGACCAACCAGAATTCCCCAATGTGCGAAGATTCACTTAAGCAGATGATCTTCGCATCACCACACAGCTGAAAAGATTTGAAGACACTGAGCAGATTTTTAAGTGGCTCTTTGAGTGTACTTGGAAAATACTATCACACATGGTTTCTGAATGCCAGCCCTATCAAGACAGAAGTGTGCATCTTCCAGCTGAAATGCCATCAGGCCAAGCAAAAACTCCAGATATTGCCCAGTACAATCTTTGAGCTCTATGAATATCTGGTGTACCTTAGGGTCACTGACATTCAAAGAGCACATCAAGAAGCTGAAAAGGAAAGTGAGCTCCAGGAATTGTATACCTCAGAGACCAGCCAACACAAAGTGGGAAGCTAACACCAAAATACTCTGAGCAACCAGTCTCACCCTGTGTTTATCAGCTGTGCAGTACTATGCCCTGATATGGTCACATTTGAGCCACGCTGTGATGGGGTGTACTCCCTACACCAGTCCTGAGAGAGTTGAATTAGGCCAGATGGGTCCAATCAACCAATTAAGCTGCAAACAGGAGGGAGATTTAGGCTGTGTGGAGGGTGCTAATTTAGAAGGAAACTCACCTGTGAGGGAACAGGTGGGGCTTCTATAAAGCCAGGAGGCTGGGAAAAGTGTAGGAGGCTGTAGGGAGGAGGTATACAGTCTCTCTCCTGATCATAAAGGAGAAGGAGGGGGGGATAGGAACCCCTGAGAAAGGGTTTACCTGGTAGGCCAAAGAGAGGGGGGTCTGACTAGGAAGGCTAGAGAATGAAAAGCTTGGAGAAGCATGGTAGGAAGTAGTCTGGGGCAAGAGCAGTAAAGTTGACATAACCACAGACCTTAACTGCTTGCTATAGGGCCTGGGACTGGAACCCAGAGTAAAGGGTGGGCCCGTACCATCCACAGCAGGAGTGACATAGTCAGGGCAGTGGGCTTGAGGACTGCCTGACGCTGCTTGTGGAGAGACACTTTGAAAGACTCTCCCAGTAGGGGAATCACAGTGTGACCTAGCCGGAGGGACAATTCACAAAGCAGCTGTGCTGTGACTCTGTGGGTGGAAGGAGAGCTGCAACGGTGACAGAGAAGAAAGGGGGTGCTGAACTGAGCAGAGCTTATCCCCAGAATTGCCAGTGGGAGGCATCATCCAGTTGCACCCCATGACACATGCATGCAAAATTGACATTCAATCAATCCTGTAGCATCATCACAAGGACTTTGAAACTGACTCCTGCACTGGCGCTATACTGCCTTGCTGGGATTGTACTACCATCAGGGAGGCAGGATGCCTTCATTAAAAAGGAGAGACATCAACAGATGTATGATCCAAGACGCCCACTGCCTGGGCACATTCCAACACCCAAGAGGCTGAAGTCCAGAAAGAGCTTTGCCTTTGAGAATTCCTTATCACAAAATAGCAGAAAATGGCAGGAAATGCTGATGATCTTGGAGAACCTCGTTCCTTCAGAAAAACTGCCCCCAGACTCTGACCTCAAAGTAAAACAATGATGTGCTCTAAATCAAAGAAGAACTGGTGTGGCAAAGACTGGTGACAATATGACCAGGTGGAAGCTGAGAAATGGTGCCAAATGTGAATGTGGAGAGCCCAGGCAAAAACTGTCTGATGTAGTGCTCCTGTGAACATTGTGTCCCCCTGAGTAACTATTTGAGATAAGTGACGATACCAGGTCTTTGCTGAGGTTTTGGAGTGACTGGTTATGATAAGTACTTGACATTCAATTCTACTTCTTCATTTACTGGTTCTCCACTGTGCCTTCTTTCACTGGCTAGCTAGGGGGAAATCACTACTGAACTCATCCTGTTAGCTAAAAAGTCTTGCTTGTCCCATATCTCTAACTAATCTAAACTTTGCTCATAAGACCAAAATGTTACTCATTTTTTATTTTTCTTTCATACTTTGTTCATAAATCTGCCTATTCTACTTCAGAAAATTACAAGAGTTTGTCCTTATCTGGAGTCTCTGCTATAATACACATTTTATGCCCTCAATATTTAACTATTGCAGTTTCCCTCTTTCTAAATCTTAACTCTCTAAATTTAAAGTGGTGTAGAATTCTGAAGCCAGATTACTCTCACTCCCTGAAAACAGGATCATATTATCCCTATTCTGCATCACTTATATTGACTTTCTACTGCATACTCAGGTAGCAACAGTAGTGAGAAGTGCCTTTGTCTGCCCACAACTTGCCAGGAAACTACTCATCTTCCTCTCACTCAAGGATCTATATGTTCATCATACCCAGGTTAGACTATTCTAACTCATTCTGTCTAGGGCTGAAGCAACATGGAAACTCCAACTAGTGTAAAAATGCAGCAGCCCTCCTTAGCAAGAAGAAAACCCTGAGAACATAGCATGCTGGTTTCTGACATCTTCATCAAATTCCTAATGCAGTTCTGGTGCCAGTTCTTGGTTTTCAAGGCCTGGTCGTCATCTTTAAAGATCCTCAGGCTGAGGGATGGTTGATGGGATTACAGACAGCATCTCCCTTTGTGACCAACTGAAGCAGCTATAGTCCTCTGAGACAAATACAGCTAACACTAATCATGGTGTCAGATCAACTGAGGAGAGAAAGCATTCTCAATTGAAGGTGGAACAATATATCAGATAAAAGACTGATCCCACATATGACCATTTCAGAGTATGTGGCAAGACTCACTTTTTTTGCAAAAGCCTTCTTGCAATAACCTAACACACAAAATTATAACAACAAGCAACAATAAGTTATTGGGAGTTATATATGGTCAAGGTGACTGGAAGCTGTGAAACTCAGGCCACTTATTTGGATTCAGGTGCTTAACTTGATGTATCCACACTTCCATTCTGATCGGTAAGGAAAATCAGAATGCTACAAAATCACTACGATACGATAAAACCAGAATGCAGACTGGTCATCCACCCAGTTGTATGGTCATGATTATTGTGTCTGATGGATATCAGTTGGAATTTTTCCAACAGATGGAATTTGTACCTGTGTTCCTGGCTATAACTTGACCAGCTTAGCATGTGTTAAGCCATGCACTGCTTGTTTACACTAGACTTTTAGAACATGTTAGTTCAAATGTGTCGCTAACATGTTCGAACAACACATATTTAAGTTCTACCCTAGAACAAGGCTACGAATCTGCTGTCAGAAAGACTAGAGCAATGAGATCTTTCTGAGAAAGTTCCCCCACCCCCACCCCATTGTGAAAGAAAGGGCACAGCTTACTTCGACACAGTCAGAACCTGATAGAGTAGTTGTATGACTTCCTTCTGGAAGTGTCTAATGTGGCAATGTGCATGATGCGTATACAGAACACATTACCATGATCACATTTATTGTATTATGTTCTTTTGCTCATGACTTAGAATCATAGAATCATAGAATATCAGGGTTGGAAGGGACCTCAGGAGGTCATCTAGTCCAACCCCCTGCTCAAAGCAGGACCAATCCCCAATTAAATCATCCCAGCCAGCGCTTTGTCAAGCCTGACCTTAAAAACTTCTAAGGAAGGAGATTCTACCACCTCCCTAGGTAATGCATTCCAGTGTTTCACCACCCTCCTAGTGAAGAAGTTTTTCCTAATATCCAACCTAAACCTCCCCAACTGCAACTTGAGACCATTACTCCTTGTCCTGTCCTCTTCTACCACTGAGAATAGTCTAGAACCATCCTCTCTGGAACCACCTCTCAGGTAGTTGAAAGCAGCTATCAAATCCCCCCTCATTCTTCTCTTCTGCAGGCTAAACAATCCCAGCTCCCTCAGCCTCTCCTCATAACTCATGTGTTCCAGTCCCCTAATCATTTTTGTTGCCCTTCGCTGGACTCTCTCCAATTTATCCACATCCTTCTTGTAGTGTGGGGCCCAAAACTGGACACAGTACTCCAGATGAGGCCTCACCAATATCGAATAGAGGGGGACGATCACGTCCCTCGATCTGCTCACTATGCCCTTACTTATACAAGTGATAGGGGTTTGTTTGGCTTTTGTCTAAATCTGTTTTTAAAGATATGTATGTTACCTGTGCACAGCATTTAAATTTATAATCACTTACATGCTAATTCACACAGAAAACTCAGTAATCGACAATGGGTTTCCTCATTAATAGAAGAAATTAGAGATTTTACTGGGTTCCTATAGAAATTCTCTTATCTCAATGGATAATTTTTCATATCAAAAATTGGATTGCAGTGATGTATAGTATGGCCAGGTAGGGAAAAGAACATTTTAATAGTGAGTTTTTGTTCTCTAGGGAATTATACCATAGAATCACATTTCAAGATGTTAGGGGAGAATGAAAAATAAAGCTCCCAGTATCTAGGAGCATCTGGAGAGGAAGGACAGACTGGCAGAAAGGAAGAAGCTGCTAAAAGCTAAAGAGGGAGAAAACAAAGAAAGCTTTGAATCTTAAAGCTAAGTGTAACGCCATCAGAATCAACATATTTGTGTCCATATTTTCCCCTCCATGCTCCCTCTCATCTCAATCTGCTCTTAGTCTGGTCATCTGGGCAGTTCATCAGGATCAAACTGCTTGAAAATCGCTCTTCCCAAGTAAATTTTATAGACAAGTGGCAGTGATCCATAAGCATCATTATAACTCTTGCAATGCTTAATACACTGACATCTGTTTAAGGCCCAAAGAGACCATCATGATCATCTAGCACCTCCTGCATGTTTCAGGCCACAAAATTTCATCCATGAAGCCCTGTATTAGGCCCATCCCTCTGGCTGAGTTCCCAAAGTCCTCAAATCTTGATTTAAAGGTGTCACATTACAGGGAATCCACCATTATTTCAAACTGGCAAGTGACCCATGCTGCAAAGGAAGGTAAAAAATCCCCAGGCCCTCTGCCAATCTTACTGGGGGCAAATTACTTCACAACCCCACATATGGCAATTAGTTAGACTCTGAGCATGTGGGTGAAACCTACCAACCACACACCTGGCAAAGAATTTTCTGATGTAGCTCAGAACCATCCCCTTCTTGCATCCTATCTCTGGCCATTGGAGATATTTGCTAATAGCAGTTCCAGATTAGCTATATGCCATAGAAGGCAACCTCATCATACCATGCTCTCTGTTATCAAGCTCAGCCTTGAAACAAGTTAGGTTTATTGCCCTCACTACTCCGCTTGGAAGACTGTTCCAGAAATTCATTCCTCTGATTATTAGAAACCTTCATCTAATATCAAGCCTAAGCTTAATGACCAGCTTATATCCATTTGTTCTTGTGCCAGCATTGCTCAGGCTAAACAAGCCAAGTTCCTCAAGTCCCATCTTGCAAGGTAGGATCTCCATCCCTCTGATCATATCTGCACTTGTTCCAGTTGAATTCATTTTTCTTAAACATGGGAGACCAGAACTCCACACACTATTCCAGATGAGGTCTCACCAGTGCCTGGTACAATGGAAGTAACACTTCTCTATCTCTACTGGAAATACCTCGCCTGATGCTTTCTAGGATTGCATTGGTCTTTTTCCTGTCCGCATCCCATGAATGGCTCATAGTCATCCTGTGATCAACCAATAAAGCCAGGTCTTTCTCCTCCTCTGTCATTTCCAGCTGATGAGTCCCCAGCTTAAGTGAATGACCTTGCACTTTGCACCATTAAATTTCATCCCATTTCTATTACTCCAATTTTCAAGATCATCCAAATCTTCTTGTATGATATTCTAGTCTTCCTCTCTATTGGCAAAATCCCCAACTTTGTGTCATCTACAGATTTTATTAGCACATTCCCACTTTTTGTGCCAAGGTCATTAATGAAAATGTCAAATAAAAATTGATCTCAAGATTGATTCTTGAGGAACTTCACTAGTAACCTCCCTCCACATTGACAGTTCACCTTTCAGCTTGACCCCTTGTAGTGTCCTTTTTAACCAGTTCCTTACCCACCTTTTGTTTCTCGTATTAATCCCCATTTTCTCCAGTTTAACAAAATTTCCCAGGTGGAACTGTATATATGCCATACTTTCCTGAAATCCAGGTAGATTAGATCTATGGCATTTCCTTTGTCCAGAAAAGGAACTGTCTTCTCAAAAAAAGGGATCTGGGATAATCTACCTTCAGTAAAACCATGTTGTATGTTATTCCAATTATTGTTTACCTCTATGTCTTTATAGATTCATAGATACTAAGGTCAGAAGGGACCATTATGATCATCTAGTCTGACGACCTGCACAATGCAGGCCACAGAATTTCACCCACCCACTCCTGCGAAAAACCTCTCACCTATGTCTGAGCTATTGAAGTCCTCAAATCATGGTTTAAAGACTTCAAGGAGCAGAGAATCCTCCAGCAAGTGACCCGTGCCCCATGCTACAGAGGAAGGCGAAAAACCTCCAGGGCCTTTTCCAATCTGCCCTGGAGGAAAACTCCTTCCCGACCCCAAATATGGCGATCAGCTAAACCTGAGCATATGGGCAAGATTCACCAGCCAGATACTACAGAAAATTCTTTCCTGGGTAACTCAGATCCCACCCCATCTAATATCCCATCACAGGCCATTGGGCCTATTTACCATGAATATTTAATTACCAAAACCATGTTATCCCATCATACCATCTCCTCCATAAACTTATCGAGCTTAATCTTAAAGCCAGATAGATCATTGCCCCCACTGCTTCCCTTGGACGGCTATTCCAAAACTTCATTCCTCTGTTGGTTAGAAACCTTCGTCTAATTTCAAGTCTAAACTTCCTGGTGGCCAGTTCATATCCATTTGTTCTTGTGTCCACATTGGTACTGAGCTTAAATAATTCCTCTCCCTCTCCGGTATTTATCCCTCTGATATATTTATAGAGTGCAATCATATCTCCCCTCAGCCTTCTCTTAGTTAGGCTAAACAAGCCAAGCTCCTTGAGTCTCCTTTCATAAGACAAGTTTTCCATTCCTCGGATCATCCTAGTAGCCCTTCTCTGTACCTGTTCCAGTTTGAATTCATCCTTCTTAAACATAGGAGACCAGAACTGCACACAGTATTCCAGGTGAGGTCTCACCAGTGCCTTGTATAACGGTACTAAAACCTCCTTATCCCTACTGGAAATACCTCTCCTGATGCATCCCAAGATCGCATTAGCTTTTTTCACAGCAATATCACATTGGTAGCTCATAGTCATCCTATGATCAACCAATACTCCAAGGTCCTTCTCCTCCTCCGTTACTTCTAATTGATGTGTCCCCAGCTTATAACTAAAATTCTTGTTATTCTCTTCTTCAAAATTTGTTCTAAGACCTTGCATACAATTGAGGTCAAACTAGTGGGCCTGTAGCTTCCCAAATCACTTTTTTTTTAACTTAAATACAGGTACTGTATTTCCAGTACTCCTTGCTATTGGGCTTGCAATTTCATGTGTCAGTCCCTTTAATATTCTTGAATGGAGATTGTCAGGCCCCATGATTTGATCCCATTAAACTCTGAATTTGGTTTCCACCATGGATGTGGTAATTTCTTCTTTCATATCCTTATTCACATTCGGGTGATCAGAGGTCCCTATTTTAAAGGGACAGTCCTGATATATGGGGCATTTTCTTCTATAGGCGGCGATTGCCCCCCACCGCCTGTCCTGATTTCTCACACTTGCTGTCTGGTCACCCTAATTCACATAAGCCACTCTGCCATTGCCCAGAAGTTTCTCAATACTCTTACTAAAAACTGAGGCAAAGTATTTGTTTAGACCACATCATGATTATTCTAAATCTCCACCCCATCCTTAGTGCTAAGCAGTTAAACTTTTTCTTTCCTTGTTTTCTTTTTATTTATATGGCTAAAGAATCTTTTACTATTGGTTTTAATTTCCTTTGCAAAGTCCTGCTCCGCTTGTCTTTTGGCAGTTCTCACTTTTTTTCCTACACTTTTTGACCTCCAAGAAGTAGCTTTCCTTGCTGATCCATCCCTTCTTCCATTCTTTGTAGGCTTTTGGCTTTCTCTTAATAGCCTATTTAAGATGCTTGTTCATCCAGTTCCTTCGGAATCTTTTTCCTTGCTTGGGATGCAGGCTCCAGATAGTTCTGCAACTATGACTTAAAGTAATTTCAAGCCTCCTCCACATTCAGATCTTTGAGTTCTTCAGTCCAGTCTACTTCCTTAACTAATTCCCATAATATTTTGTTTACCTTTCCATTTAGTTTAAATGGAATTAACTCATGATCACTCAAACAAAAGTTGTGCTTTACAATCAGTTCTTCTGAGGTCCTCACTATTTACCAATACTAAATCTAAAATGGCATCATCTCTTGTTGGTTTGATGACTATTTGGTGAAGAAATCTGTTGGCTATCACATCCAGAAATATCTGGACCCTACCATTATTAGTAGCATTTGGCCTCCCATTTATATCTGGGAAATCAGTCTCCCATAATCACACAATTCCCAGTAGTACTTATTTCATTAAAAATATTAAAGAGGTCTCTATCCATATCCAAATTGGATCCTGAGCGGTCTGTAGCAGACTCCAAGCACTAGACGGAGTCTTTGTTACCATTCTTTCCCAAAGTGATTTTGACCCAAACAAATTCTGTTTTATCCATTCCATCACTAATTTTTGAGTTTTAGTTTAGATCTTCTGCCTTGATTCCTTACCTAAATTGATATAAAGCACTCAAATTCCCTGACCATTGACCTGTGATTCTCCAGGATGGACACACAGAGGTATATCTCCTTCCTCTAGCCAATAGAGACAGGGGGCAGAAACTCTGAAAGAACTTCACCCAAGAAGCAACCTCTCTCTGGGAAAAAAGACCAGGACAAGCTGAAGAGGCTGCATGGCAAGCTGAGAGCAGAGCTGGAAAGCTGTGTTGGGATTCCCTTGTAGACCTGGTCTCACTTGGCTTATCCAGAATACCTCATCCAGTTTTCTGGGATCCAAAACTCAGTTCAACTCCAGCTCATCAGTCAGGTTGCTTTATTAGGCAAGTAACAGTTCTTTGCCCACAAAGACCAGGCCAAGATGCAGGGGTTAGGTTCAGGGTGATACCACAATTCCAATTGATATCACACACTACACAGTTTATATACACCTTTCTGAGCTATTAACATCTATACTTCTTGCATGTAAGGACCAACCACTTTGCGGATTGTGTAAAGCAAGCTTATTAGTTCAGGGTGTTCCTGCCTACTTTGATTACTACACACATTCCCACAACAGTTTGTAAGTAAGGGCAACAAAAAGCTATAAACAAATTCACAATAGTTAGTTGTTTCAGCAATTACTTGTTTGGGTTTGTTCCGCAGTTACTTGGTCAGGCATATCTTGTATTAACTTGGGTCTGCTCATGTCAGCTAAGTTAGCCCTATATGCTGGAGCTGGAGGAGCTGTATGGTCAACTGAGAAAGGCATGGAGTGGCAAGCTGGGAGCAGAGCAGGGAAGCAGGCTGCGGAGAAGCCAAACAAGGGAGCAGAAGATGAAGAGTTGCGTGTGGAGCAGGCTGTGATGGCAGACATTGAAGCTGGACACAGGGCTGCACAGAACTTGTGGGGAGCAGCAGAAATAGAGCAGAGAGGGGTTTGAAGAGAACTTCTGGGGACATAGAGCCAGCAGCTAGATCAGGTTGCTAAAGGGGCAGGAGCCTGAAGAAGGCTATTGCAGGTAACGTGCCCTATACATTGGTGACTAGACTGGGAAGTGGTCAGTGTGCTCTGATTAGGGGTTGGACCCAACAAAAGGGAATACTATCCTTGTATACAGCCAGGCACTGGGGGGCCATCTAGCCTCGCCACCACTGCCGCTGGAGCAGCCCATTTTCAGCAGCTGTGGGAGGGGAACTGCTGCTTTACCAGCAGCGAAACAATGCAGAGGGGCCCCAAAGACAAACACCACGGACTGGTCCCTGCAAGGAAACCTGCAAGTTACCTACTTCCCTTTAATATTGGAAAAGACACCCAAGGTACTAGGGCTGAGGAGCCATAATCCTCTATTGGACTATCCCCAGAAGCCAAGCTAGGAACCACTATAGTGTTACCTTGAATTATAATTGGTTGAGCCACTGTACCTAGGGAATTTGCAACCTTTCCCTTTCCTGCCAACCCAAGTAAAAATATCCCTTTATCCACGTGTCTCAGTGCTTGCTGGGAGTTACCAGGGCTAGCGGCTATACGGCCTAGCAGCTGAAGCACCTTCAGCACCTTCCTCCAAGCTGTGGTACAGCAGGTGCTTTGGAGAAGCATAAGAGGTTTAGTGTACCACAGCACACAGCAGCTGTATCTATTACAAAATCTTTTGCATGTCGCCTTTAGCAGCTGATTCCCTACTTTCTATTATTTCTGACAAGAGAACAGATAATAAGTGTGTGTTTCCAACATAATGGGTAAGGCCACAGCTAGTACTTGTATTTCATAATATAAATATTATTTAAATAAAGTTTGTAAATCACTTTGAGATCCTTAGAGGCAAGGTGCTATAGAAATGGGGATGGGCAAGAAGTTATACACCAGGGGTCAGCAACCTATGGCACGCATACTAAAGGCGGCACGCGAGATGATTTTGAGTGGTGCTCACTGCCTGGGTCCCGACCACTGTTCCCAGGGGCTCTGTTGCCATCCTGGGGTCCCGGCCGCCAATCCAGGGCTCTGCTCTTGGCCTCAGCCCAGGGCTCTGCAGCCATTCCGAGCTGTGGCCCACTGGCCCCAGCCTGGGGCAGTGAGGGATGGAGACGGGGCAAGAGTGGGCACAGCTCAGCACCCCCACCTTAAAAATTATTCCAGCGCCACTGTACTGGGATATTTTTAAGTCCTGATTTTCTGCTTACATCACTATCACGTCACGTGGAACAGCGCATTGTGTTTGACATTGTGCGTGCTGTCTGTCGTGATTTTTTTTCCACTGTAAGTGGAGGGGTACATTTGACAAAATGTCAGCTCCTAAGAAAGCAAAGTTAGATGTCCATTCATTTCATCCTTCTTGGACAGACACATTTGAATTTTTCAAAAGAAGGACCGTTCTGTTTGTGCTTTCTGTTGTGAGTGTTGTTTGTCGCACACCAAGTGTTCGACGATATTTTCAAACGAAGCACAAGAAAACCTTTGTTGATGAAGCAGACAAGACTGAATCGATCAAAAAGGCAGTAGCAGGATATGAGAGGCAAAGCAGTGTTTTTAAATGCTGAAGTGTAAGTAAAAATCAAGCCACAGAAGGAAGTTACAAGATTGCACAGTGCACTGCAAAAAACAGAAAGCCATTTACGGATGGGGAATATATAAAAGAAGTTTTTCTCAGCAGTTTGGAGGTTTTGTTCAATCATTTGCCAAATAAAGATGTGTATCTAGAATAAAAGAACTGCCTGTCTCTGCCAGAACAGTTGAGAGATGTGTAAGCGAAATGGCAGAAAACATTAACGAAAAGCAGACAACTGCATTAAAAGACGCAGCAGTGCTTAGCAGTTGATGAGAGAGTGGATATAAATGATGTTCCATATTTGGCAGTTGTTGCAAGATATTGTGCTTCTAATGAAATCGAAGAGGAACTTTGTTGCCTAAAACCCCTGCATGGCACAACAAAGGGGGAAGATATAGTGGAAAGTTTTGTAAACCATTTTGAAGATCGAGGAGTTGACATCAGAAAAATATTTTGTGTGACAACAGATGGTGCTCCTGCCGTGGTCAGAAAACAGAAGGGATTTGTAAAGTTATTTGAAGATCAAATTGGTCACCCGACAGTCAAATTTCACTGTATCATCCATCAAGAAAACCTGTGTGCTAAAATTTCTAATTCAGAGCTTAATAATGTGATGAATTCAGTGGTGCAAATTGTGAATTTCCTTGTTGCTCAATCTACATTGACTCGCAGACAGTTTCAAGCACTGCTAGAAGAGATTGACAATGCTTATAACGACATTCCACTTCACAGCAGCATTCAGTGGCTAAGTCGTGGCAAGGTTTTGGTGCGCCTTGTCAACTGCTTTGATGCAATCAAGGCCTTTTTGTCAGAAAAAGGACAAAACTACCCCAAACTGGATGATGACAAATGGCTGTGTAAGCTCATGTTTCTAATTGACATCACCGCTCACCTAAACGAACTCAACCTCTGTCTCCAGGGTGCAGGGCAAACGGTTCTGGATCTTTATGAAACCTGGAAGGCATTTGTTGTAAAACTAGCAGTTTTTTCTCGGGATATTCGAACTTCGACTTTCCGCTACTTCCAACACATAAAAGAGCTATCGGCATGTTGCGCTGTCAGTGTCGATGAGATTGAAATGTACATGGAAGAACTGAAATCAGAATTCTCTGACAGATTTAAAGATTTCCAGCAATTTGGCCCAATGTTTTCTTTTCTAATTAAACCTGAAAAGTTCAATGAAAGTGGCTTGGATTTGTCTGTATTTCAGTGGATGGGTGCTGAAGATTTCGAAATGCAGCTCATTCAGTTAAAAATCTCAGAATTGTGGGCATCAAAGTTTGGAGATTTGCGGAGTGCACTTGAAGCTACCCAGAGAGGTCATGGGGCCTCTATTCTGATCTGCTGGATGTCCCTGCCAGTGAAATTTAACAGTTTGAAGAAAATTGCATTTGCAATGCTTTCAGCATTTGGATCCACATACCTGTGTGAACAGGTATTTTCACACATGAAATCTGTCCTCTCTTCCTCTCAGAGCCGGTTAACTGATCATTCAGAAGCCTGTGTGCAGGTTAAAGGACCCAAATATGTGCCAGACACTGGAAAACTCAGCAAGGAAAAGCAAGGGCAAGAATCACACTAAACTGATAAGATCTGCATTTTAATTTAATTTTAAATGAACCTTCTTAAACATTTTAAAAATTTTACTTTACATACAACAACCGTTTAGATATATATTAGAGAGAGACCTTCTAAAAACATTAAAATGTATTATTGGCACGCAAAACCTTAAATTAGAGTGAATAAATGAAGACTTGGCACACCAATTCTGAAAGGTTGCCGACCCCTGTTATACACACTCACATATAAGATTTCTTCCATATAAGCCAGCCTCTCATTTAAGCAGTGTTGAAACCAATAGTATTGACTTGTCTACAAGCACTCCACCCTCTCACCCGAAATGATGAGTGGAAATGTATGCATAAATTTTGTAGCATGTACACTAATATATGTTGTTAAATGTGTAACAAACGGGCACAGAAGATTCTGTAGCAAGCTATAATTCCTGTAGTAACACTATCATGGGCTGACTTGCGCTCGTGTTGAGCAGCAGTCTGACTAAATCACGAGACTGGCTGTACAGTTTGTGTTGGTGTGTTTTTTTGGGTTTTTTTTTGTGTAAAGTCTAAACTTTTAAAAACACTGTTTTATGAACCAATGGGGTGGGATAGGATAGGATGTGGAGTGAACTGTTGGACTATGAAGCGAGGTAAAATATCAAGAGAGATAAAATTTCCCCCTTGATATTTTCCCCACACTCTTTTCTTGCCTTGTAGAATTCCAAAACCAGAAGATGATGAACTATAATAATCATGGGAACCATTGTGACAAAGAAGACAACAGGTAACAAACAAGAAACAATTTAGATTCCAAACTCCTCTAATCAAGGTAACTCAAAACATGAGAGCGGGACATGAAGTTCTCTCCAAATCAATCATTTCATTTCTGCTTGCTGTGAAATATTATTTTCCCCTCTCTTAATGTTTTGAATTGCTTGATTCAGGTACAGTGTTTTCATATAAAATTCACTATTTTGTTTGTATTTGTTCCTAGTCTTGCTGATTTCTTGTCCTATGGTTTGGTAAGTTTGGGGACATTTTTCCTTGCTTGGCTTGAGGCTGATCTTGCTTTTAAGAGTTTATTTTGAACAGCTGGCTCACCACCAGCCATTGTTTATACTGGGTACAGTTTCTCTCCCTGTGATACCAAGCATCTGTGTCTAACACCTTTGATCTGGTTAAACTGCACGATATTATAAAATTACCTCACATCTTTCTTCCACTCACATTTCATGCTGATTTGTGTGCCTGGAATAATATCCCTTTCCTTATGCACTAAAACACATACCTCCCTCTCACCCTCCTTTCATTTTACTCTCTGTTTAACAAAACACTCTTTATGTAGTCTTTCATGATAATCAGCGCTAATCATTATGGATCTCTCTCTATATATAAACAGTTATCAAATTAGGATGTAATTTATCTCCCTGCACCAAAAACGCTGGGCATTTGTCCACTTTGGTCCCTGAAATCTGCTCAGTGACAGCTGCAGAGGGGACCAAGAAGAAGGCAATACAACTCTGAGTTGAAGTAACTTTTTGCTTAGATTTCTGCATGGAAACCTACATAAAAAGGAGGAAATGGTGGTATCCTTCCTGCTCCCAGCCATCCGCGGAGCCTGGGGGCATCCTTGGATGGGGGTAGAGGACATCTGCTCAGAGACAGGGAAGGGGAAAATGGGGCCATAGAGTCAGCACTCCACCTGCTACTCTGTAAATTCAGAAATCCAGACAAGAAAGGAGTCCTCAGGGTGTGGATCGACAGAGGATAAACTGGGGGCATAATTTTTAAAGTGCTTTGAGATAAAGGGTGCTATAGTAAATGTAGAACTGTTACCACAGTACAATCTACTTCATTGGAATAAGCTGGCCAGACTCCCTCATCAATATAAAGTGGATAAAATTTTCCAAATGAAAAACATAGGGCATCTGTCAGTCAAGGCACAGGGTGGGCAGGCAAAGGTGTGATACTTGTCATATAGGCAGGATCAGGCTCTGTGTTGAGGAGAATCTCCCCATGTGGCTGGGAAGAATGTCTTCCAAGAGCCCACAGCAGCAACCTGTGCTATGGAAGAAGAACAAAGGGAGCTGCTGAGCATAGAATGGGAGACTTGCTCCAAATTCTGGGACAAAATCCTGAAAAAATAGGACTGTCCTGGAGAAAACAAGACATATGCTCACTTTATATAGTCTTATGAAGTTACTAAGTATTGATTTTAAGGTTGTTTTATGGCTACTGTGACTCTTTATTCTAATCTTTTTTGGTTTTATAAAGAGCTAAAAATGAACAGAGGGATTTTCCTAGAACCTGTAGTTAGGGCAGCAGATGACACAGTCAGTGAAAATTGCAACAGATGAGAGCCTAGTGCAATTACTGTGGGAAACCACATCAAGCACCAGTCTGTGTTTATTTACACAGCAGCCAATAAAACATATTCTGATCTGACACATGACTGTGTCCTCTATAATTTTTCTGTGTAATTTAAAGTTTTAGAAGCACACTTTAATGGATCTCTCTTGGCACAGGGAATGCATTCGTCCTCTGAGAATTTAGTATCTCTTGGGACATTTCCCAGAGATGTAAGTAAGCAGGGAAGAGGTTTCCTGTCAAAAAACAGGGGGCAGAAAAGTACAAAAGGGGGACAAGCAAGCCAAAATAAGCAAATTATACATAGTCTTCTTTCAAACTTTGGGGAGGGGGCAGTTGAGGGTACAAATCTAAACCAGACTAAGATTATAAAGGCAGCTTTATCTGGTTTGACAGGTACTAACTCACCAGATAGCCAAAGTCATGGTGACCACTGGCAGCACAGCATGGGTCATGCTTTCACAGAGAGGAACACTTCGTCCAGTGTGTAAGGTACAAACAAGCTTTTCTTCATAGGCTTTCCCACCCACCTACCCCCATCTCCCAATCTCCCTTTCAAACAATACAGAAGAGTTTTTAAAATGTAATTAGCTCAGATTCAGCATTTGCTTTTCAGCGGCTTGCTGCTTGGTTAAATTTATAGCAGACTAGGTTGAAGTACAGAAAAGTCATGGTCTTGCCCCAAGGTGGCCCAGGGAATCAGCATCTCTCATTGGATTAGAAAACGGGACGGACAACCCCTTGTTGAAATACAATAACCAGCCCAAAACTATGTGCGTCCCATACGGAATAGAATCTAAACCTCCTTTAGGTTCAGATAAGTCACCCCTGACCCCACTATAGCTTCCCTCCTTCCAACCTACAGCCATAACTTCCAGCCCATTAATTTCTCATGGCCCCATTAGAGCATTAGATGTTTGACAATTTCGTGTGGTGCATCCAGATGCTATTTCTTCAGATCTTGTAATGACATTGGAGCTTCCCCATTAATGATACTTCAGAGTGTATAATACATGTTTGAAGTGCCTTAGCCATTCAGATTTAAAATGCTTTGAAACTATAGGGCACAAAGTCCACTCTTGAGTAATGATGAAGTCCAAGATTTTGCAAAGAGTGAAAGAGAGCGAGAGCCCAGAGGAGAGCCACAAAAATGATAAAAGGTTTAGAAAACCTGACCCATGAGGAAAGGTTTGAAAAACTGGGCATGTTCTGTCTTGGAAAAAGGAGGAGGACTGGTAATAGTCTTCAAATAAGTTAAGGTCTGTTATAAAGAGGATAGTGATCAATTGTTCTCCACTGAAGTTAGGACAAGATGTAATGGACTTAACCTACAGCAAGGAAGATTTAGGTTAAATATTAGGAAAATCTATCTTGATAAAAGGGTAATTAATTTCTGGAATAGGTTTCCCAGGGAGGTTTGTGGAATCCCCATCTCTTCAGGCTTTTAAGAACAGGTTGGACAAACACCTGTCAGGGATGAACTAGATATACTTGGTCCACCCTCAGAACAAGGGGCTGGACTTGATGACTTTCAACCTTACATTTCTATGATTCCATGACCAACATTCGGTGACAAAACCAGCAATCTGTGATGCCAAGCACATGGAGGCCAGTACAGAGATGAATCTTCAGGGTCAGGGTGTTAGAGGAAGCGGCCCTGAAGAACCAGAAAGCCAACTAAGAGCTGAATGGGATGCTCACAGAATCAGCAGAGAGTTACTGGCAGCTCAGGGAAGAGCTATTTTACTAAGCCAAGTGGCGGGGAAATGGCCTCCGTTGAAGACCACATCCATGGGCTATGCTTCCAGCAGACAGATCTCTGAAGGGAACTTGTTTTTCTCAAGAGCAGATGGTTAAAGGGGTAACTGCACTGTTGGGACAACTGGTGGGCCTGACTCAATACTGAAACTATCACAATTAATTTAAAGGGTCAAGAGGTTTTGGCCTTCGTACTACACACACAGATGTACAGACAGAGATTTAACACCTCCATCCTGTTGAAAGCAGAGGTTTCTCTCACCCATTAGTGCTATGGAATCTGTGGTAACTGTATGCTTTAGAAGGTCCCATCAGAGCTAACTCTCACACTGAAAATCATGAGATTTTAACAAAAATAATGAATTTGGGGATCTGGTTCTTGAACCTTTCAGGTACACTTGGTCACATTTTCAAGCTGTTCTTCACAACTGTGAGGGCTCAGTTTCAAGTTTTGGAGAACCTGATGAGTCTATTTTTTCCTATAATAAATAGCATTCTCAACAGTTATAACAGTGTCAATACAGTGACATTTTCCCAAGCCGCTAATGCGGGTGCATGTGTCCCCCTCCATTTTGGCAATTATGCTTTTGCTCCCATCAGGGCAACTAAGGGTTTATCTTCACTGTGATAAAGACTTAGGGCGGGGTTCTATCTGCTACTGTTGCACCTGTATAATACGATAAAAGACCCTTAGCCAGCACAGGCATCCTTGCAAGTCCTGGCATGGGGTGGGGGCTTGTCATGGGAATTTCCTTTTTACCCAAAACATGTGTAGCTGTGGAGATCCTTCACTGCTGCGGAGCAGCCCACAGGCAGCAGGTGGAAGGTGGATAATTTAGAGCAGCTCCTGGCTGCTCTGATTTATGCTGGGGACTGTTTTGGTCTCCAGAGCAGCCTGAATCAGATGAGTGCAAAGGTAACATAAATCCACTTTTGCTACCTCTCCTCCTGGGCTGTGCCTCACTGTACTGTGCCTTCTGGAGGTTCAGCACAGATCTTGGCCCTAGTTTTTAAATCACCATTTCTGAAGTGGTGCTGAATACAATGTGTCCTTGTCTACACTTGCAACCATGCAATGTTCAGCACTGGTTCAGCTGCACCTATTGCCGACGGCTGTGGTCAGCAACCTGTCTTTTGCAATGTTGAAAAGGCTTAAGAGTGGTTAGGTTTTTTAAACCAGTTTTATTTGAAGCACTGAGGTGTCACCAAATAGGGATGAATGGCCAGAGCCTACTGAAGTCAACGTGAGTGATTCCAGCTGTGGATAAGGCCCCGAACTGTAATGGACTGGCTGAGCCTTAGTGTCCCAGCACAGTGTGGTGAATCTGCTGGGGGCGAATCTGCTGCTGCTCTTTTCCTCCTGCTTAGCAGGGATACGGGTCACCAGGAGAAGAAGTTGCCATGGCAGTTGGAAGGCCGTTGGTGAGGACGGGGATCAAGGAGGCGGGTGCCTGGGGACCTTTGAGTGGTGGCTGGAGGCACTGGGCAGAGTTCTGGCTGGAGCTTGCCAGGTGACCAACCGTCTAGCAGCTGAAAGCCCTACAGCACTTGCCTAGGAGTGGTACCTGTCACCCTGTGGGGGACTGATGACTGCAGTGCAACAGCGCTCATAATAGTGGGTGGTGATTAAAATTTTTTATTTAGGGATACATTTTATAGCAAGGATATTATAAAGGCATAGGAAAATTCCCTCTCTCCTCCCTCCCAGCCCCAGTGTTTATAGAGGGATGTAAAATAAACAGCAAAAGGCAACGTTTACAATTTCCAGAACAACTATGCCCTAAACCAGTAATAAAGAGACATCTGTCTAGAACTTTGAAATACTGTCATGGTTTCCAAGCCCAACATTTGCCTCTCCTGGCCCTTAATATGACCAACTTGGTGGAGCTTTGGGCTTTATATTGGTGTGTGTATACTTAACCATCCGCCTCTCCATCACTGAACTTTTTTTAAACCCATTGTTTTCTACATAGAAAAGGATAAAATATTGTTAAGGGGAGCTGTATTTTCAAGTTCTTAAGAATATTACAAAAACTTAGAGTGAAAGTAAATTAAAACTGACAATATGTCTTTGATTTACACTTGAATTATAAATCAAACCCTGCTTTAATCTCACTTGAGAAAAAGGAAGCCTTTACAACAACTTTTGATCTCCCACACCAGGCACACGTACAAACAATCTGCTTAGGAATTTTCCTCCCATTGAATGTTTTTCACCCATAATTTCAAACAGGAACACTTTTTTCTTTAAATTAACGACATTGGATCCCAGGATGTTCAACAGGGTAAAAACAGGGAAAAAACAAAACAAACAAACAAAGTAAAATACATAGGGAGACAGAATTTAGGATCATCACATTTGGAACTCCTCTGTTGCTATACTACCCAGTGTTGTGGTGTTTAACATACAAAGATTTTAACAACTAGTATTCAGAGGATATTACTAAAGCCACTAAGTGTAAGGAGCTAGAAAACAGCCCTGATGCAACTTCATTGGTCTGATTCTTCTTTCACCTAACTTTTGTCTGTTAGAAAACTTGCACGGGTGAACCTAAAATTGATCCAGTTACAATGGTGCAGCCCATAATATAAATGCACTTAAACAGATTTAAATTGTCCTTAAATCAGTTTAAACTGATTTAAGTGCATCTGTATTAGGGACTTGCAGTGGTGTAACTGGATAGATTTTTAATTACATTGATGAAAGTTTTGTTATCTAGACAGTGCCGTGAACCCATTTTACCCTGGTGTAACTGTTTTCAATGGAATTATTCCATTATAAGAGAGAGGGAATCAGGGCCCACACATTATAACTACATCTGAAAAGAGGCTCCAAAGGGCCTTAAGAAAATATTTATTTTATAGAGTCATTGTATTGTATTTAACTATGTTATTTATGTTCCATTTATTTAATTTCTTAATCTGTGCTTCAGATATATTTACTTTATGTTATTTATTTTAGTGAATGTAGTTCTCTTGAAAGCTACTGAATGGACCTGGACACAAATCTTCTGTTTGTCCCAGAACAGCTGTAACACACACTGTGGCAATGCAAGGTCCCTACATTGCCTCACAACTGTGCCACATTCCTAACCTGGATCATGTTTGTGGTGAGAGGGCAACTCCGCCTCCATGTCCATTTTTAACTTGGCATGCCTTCTGAGACAGTCAACATTTCTTCCAAATACTCAAGGGTTAAATTAATAGAGAGTGCACTCTTCTTCCCCTGCTAAAAGCAAGGGATCAGCTCCCACTCCTCTCTTTGGCTGGGGTAAGCAGTGCTCCCCTTTCTCCTTGGCTGGTGCAGTGAGAGCTCCCCCCTCCTGTTTGTCTACTTTAACCATTGCAAATAGTCACAATCGCAGTGATGTTTTGTGATGTAAGCATATAAACACTGGAAACTGGACTGTGAACACCAACTAAATTAATACAGAACTCAGTTGGTATGGCATTCTGGTCCCTTTCAAACTGTGTTGGATTAGAATTAGTATCCTATCAGTATTAATAGGTCTAGAGCACTTCAATTACCAATTCCTGGATCCATCTCCCGGGGTCGGTTCCAAATACAATGGGGATTAGTGGTCAGAGCACAGGAAGTTCCAGAGCACAAGAAGGTCAATTGTCTTCTTCTGTGACAAATTTATTAACCTTGCTGACACTTTTTCCCAGTCTCTTAAATGGGAGAAATATTTACCTGCTTCACAGGATTGATGTAAAGATTATTTCCTTAGTCTCCACTTCAAAGAGAAAAAAAGTGCTAATATTGGGATGCTTTAATCTCGGAGCAAATGGATCCTGCAGCATTTTATTTTATACTGTGCACTTATGTTAATATCTTTTGCTCCTTATACTCGAACAGAAGGCACTACTTGGTGTAGGGCATTTTACCAATTGGTGTAATAAAACAATGTTGTGCACTGGGGAGATTTTCCTTCCAGTGGTGTGATTCACCACGCTCTGGATTCTACTGAATCATGCCTTCTGGAGACAGCTTTTAGTTCTGGAGCTCATAAAAATATTTCAGAAGAGTAAACAGTATTTTAAACTTTTGGAATGTATCAGATTGCACTATCAGATACTGTCAACTTTTTTCTGTTGTAGAATGCACCCAATCCCCATTCCTTTATAAGGTCATCACCCTGCCCCAATCTGTACCCCTCACTTTACAAACACAAGTTGAATAGTGTGTAACTATACAGTGCTATCAATACACTTACTATATATCAGGGTTTCTCAAACTGGGGGTCGGGACCCCTGAGGGGGTAACAAGGTTATTACATGAGGGGGTTGTGAGCTGTCAGCCTCCACCCCAAACCCCACTTTGCCTCCAGCATTTATAATGGTGTTAAATATATTAAAACGTGTTTTTAATTTATAGGTGAGGGTCACACTCAGAGGCTTGCTATGTGAAAGGGGTCAGTACAAAAGTTTGAGAACCTCTGGTATATGTGAGTCAGATCCTGAAATACTCATTCACAAGTAATCTTTACTCATGCAGCTTGTCCTAGTGATGTTCATGGGAGTATTTGAATGTATAAGAATTACTCATGTTAAGTGATCATTGAAGATCAGGATGTATACAGTTTGAGACCAAAAGGAAATTTTTGCTGCAGAAGGGCACTTAATATAATTGTTTGCCAGGTGGTGAATATGAGCCTTTTCATTTACATAGGAAAACATATGAATAGAGTCCCCAATTCACCTCTCATGTCAGCGTGGTCCTGCCTACATGGGGTTTATCAAAAGCTAAAAGGAAAAATTTATGTGGGAGCCCTTCATTAAAATATTGCACTGTCAGCACATCATTGGACTGTTATTGGGAACACAATAGTAAAATATCCTATTAGCAAATGAACTAATTTACAGTTACTACCCCAAACCACCACACATCTTACATCTGTTATGAAAAATAATGCTGTTATAAAGATTTATTGAGCCCTTTCAGGAAAATATGGTGATTCTTAATCATAAGTGGAAAGGCCAATTCAGATGCTGTAAAAAGCAACTGAAACAAACCATTGATTGAAATACCTTGAGCCTGCGATGCTACACAATCGCATGTGTCCACACACAAATGTAATCACCATTATTTATAACTGCTGATTGTACCAGGGGTTACAATGCTTTCGATGAGGTCTTTAGCTCAGGTCTACATGAAGTGATATAATCTACGATAATTTTGCCCCAATGTGAACAGGAATCCAGAAGCCTGTTGTTGGTTCTGTTCAGCCAGTCCTCCTAATTCCATCCCACAATACAGAACCTTGAATTTAAAAATTACCCAAAAGCCAAGTGCTAGATAGGTATGCCATTGTGCTAATAGATAGGTGCTCCAGACATTCCAGGGTGCACTGGTACAATTTAAGGGGAAAGAAGGAATAGCTTCAGGGACAATGTTGTCTCATATCTGATCAAATTCCTTGTTACATGCTTGAAGACAGTGGCTTTTCTGTGATTTCTTGTCACTGTCACATAACACCTCTCCAAGTACTGACCCAACCTGAAACCTGCTTGGCTTAAGATCCAATGCGATCATAACACAAAGTGGCATAGCTGCACACTATGCCAGTTACAAATATTCAAGACACATGCTTTGACCTTCCCCCCACTCCCAAGAATCACCAAGTCAATGGCTGCAATCCAGAATTCCTAAGAAACCCCACCCTATGCCAACATTTAAGTGTGTCTGCAGATTGAAGGGAAAGCCAGTTGGACTAAATTAAAAGGAGAGATTTTCCAGCTACCACTGAGTTATTTTAACTTTAAGTAATACCTCAATAACCGTCCTTTCAAAATGGAAAAAGCAAATTATATCTACCTGTCATCTCTTTAGATTACAGGATCCAGCTCAGATTTCTGGAGCAAATAGCCTGAAGACAAGATATATTTGTAGCTACCAATTTCAAGCTATCACTACTTATCACAAAAATATCTATCCACTTCATTTTCTGAATAGGGAGTACGTTATACTTTTTATTGCTACACATTATTGGATCCATGCCTTGCATTCCCAGAGCACCAAGAGGAGCTTGATCCTGCAACAGTTGTCCACATGTACAAATCTCCCACTGAAATAAACAGTGGGATTGTATTCACAGTGACTGCAGGATCAGGCTGCCAAAGGAAGTTTACAGAAATGCATATAAGCAAACATGATGAACTGATATGTGGAGAGGCCCATTTGAATGAATGACAAATTATGTGATAATCCGAGGGGCAGGGTAATAATTAATAATGTTTTTGATGACAATTTCTAATTCTAAATAATTAGAAAGGATAATTCCATAATGGGCAAAAGAAAACGTTAACAGCATTTTACTGGTTTCCTCTCTTTTTACAGGTTTTTCCAGACCTGCTGCACTAAAATGAAGGGTGAGTAAAGACAAATATTTGGAATTAGTACAATGTAAACTTATTTCAACCTATGCATTATTCAACCTATGTAAACTATTGAATTCCATCAAGACTTGCAAAAGTGACAAGTGATTTTGGCTGCCTCCATTTTTGTGTGCCGAGTTTAAGACAATTTAAAGAGCCCAGATTTTCAACAAGTGCTCAGCATAAACCCTCAGAAAATCAGGGCTCTTTAAAGTGTCTCAAGCTGGATACCCAAAAACTGAGGAACCCCAAATAGGGTGACCAGACAGCAAGTGTGAAAAATCGGGACAGGGGTTGGGGGGAGGAGGGGGAAATAGGTGCCTATATAAGACAAAGCCCCAAATATTGGGACTGTCCCTATAAAATTGGGACATCTGGTCACCCTTACCCCAAATCACTAGTCACTTTTGAAACTATTTGCTACTAGTTATTCAATGTTGGCTCAGTTCTGCCACCCTTACTTACACTGCAAAGTAAGGGTCTAATCCAATTCCCCTTGAAAGTTGACTAGGCCCATAGTCCCATTCAGTGAGACTGCTACGTAGTGAGGTACTATTCAGTGTGATTAAGAGTGACAGAATCAGGCCCCATGTGATTAATTTATTTAAGTCACATGCCAACATGGTTTTGTTTCTGGTCCCTGAGACAGAAAGAGGGCCAGCACTTTTGGCACAAATAGAGAATACCCATATATGCACACAAATACCTATGTATGTAAATATAGGCATTTGCACAAACAGGCTTTCCTCAACATTAATGTGAGCAAAAATCCACCTGCACAAATCTTTTTGGTAATGTGAACATAAAGGAGTGCAAACATGGCAAACTGGAAAATGATTCACAAATCACAAAAATATTCAGGAAAAAAATTCTCACTACTTGGCCAGTTGTACTCATTATGCATCAATAGCTTTATTTTTCAATGTTTGAGAATAGCTTTTCTTATAATTGGTGGAGTACTATTGGTAACTGAATGGTTGTCAGAAATCACTATAGAAAAGCCAGCTGACTTTACAGTTCTGTTGCTCTTACATGGATTGCAGTAAGGTTCTCTTCAAATACCTGATTTATCTTAGATATGCATAATTTATGGAGTGTTTACAAAACACCATCAAGGATCAATGCATATATAAAATATATCAACTATTATAAATTCGTAAACAACAGCAATTGCAAAATGTCATGCTGTTCTTTTCCCAGAATGAACTACAAACAATAATATGGATTTAATACAGATTGTTTTCCTTAAATTATGCAATCCCTAACTGAAATTCATGACAGTTCTGTGGAAAGGGCTACCCACACATGCATCAGATGAGCTAGTAGTGAATATAAAGACTGTTAGTTCTTATAAATTTTTACAAATTATACTGTCAGGTAACAAAAAAGAAGAAAGATGTTTCTTATCAATGTTCAGATTAGACAAAAATAAAGAATGGATATGCTCTTCACAAGAGCCATTCACTTTTTCTAGCTACGCCCATAATCCTAGAGAGCTCCATGTTTCTGCCTAAAAGATCAATAATGAAATGGTAACAATGTTGACAGTTAGAGCCTGATTTTTCAAAATGAAGGTTGGCAAGGTGTTTTACATGTACATTACCATAGCAACACATTTGTGTGCTAAATACCCAGAAGTGCATTTGAAAATTGGATATTTTTAGTGCAAATAGTTAGGTGTCCTATTATCCATTTGCTTGCCCTTCTATCCAGAGATAGACATGCAGCTTGGGTAATTGCACGTAAATGTATTTGAGGGAGCAACTGTTTTAGATCATTTGGCCAGTTTCAGAAGTTCTTTTCTAAGGCTGAGACACATAAGTGAGGGAACATAAGCAATCAATATATGCAACAGAACGAAGAACATATCTAAATTTGTTCCATAAGTACCGTGAGTCATCAGTGTGTAAATAAAGCTTTGAATTGAAGTCTACTGTCTACTCTAAATGACATGTGTTTAATACCAGAAAATCCCAATGTGAGGATGATGACAGAACTAGAGTGGTTAGTATCTGCAAATAGCAACATGTTCTGAAAATGTATTACATATACAACACACCCAGAATTAATGGTTTTAGCTGTGCAGCTTTCTATTTAAACCTCGGAAACTTATGGCAGACTGCATACGTGGAGAGTTCTCTACCCATCAGTTACAGTATAATACAGTAACCAAGATTTGCCTGGTTGGGGGGAAAAAAAACAAATTGATGTTTCTTTAAGCCATTTTGATAAGAGAGAAGGTAAAGATTTAACCTAGTTACATTTCTGCATACAATTAAACCAATATCACAAATTTTGCCAAAATTGAACCAGAGAGAGAGAATGACTCTTTACCCCAGTGGTTAGGGCACTCACCTCCCACCGGTGGCCCTGCTGATCAACTGCTCAGGGTACAGACACCCTGCTCCAATGAATGTTTAATTAAGAATCAATGGGAGAGACAGAAAGACCTGCCCCAAAATACTCTGTAGCCTAGTAGTTTGGACACACACCTGGAATGGAGGATGACCAAGTTAAAATCCCTCCTGGCTGAATGCTCTAACTATTGGGCTAAACAGGGGCATGGATAGCAACCTCTCTTCCTCTGGCTATTTTGTGTAGCTTTAGGTATGCAATGAGAATGCCTGCTTGATCAGGTCCCACAAGGGAATGCATAGTTTGAGGGTCCCACTGAGGTTTACACATGGGATACATGCCTAGACTAAGGCAGCTTCTTTCCACGTCTCTTTAGGGTGGAGAGGCTATCTCTTGAGCCAGCTGAAGACAAAATTGAGTGGTTTCCAGGGGCTTATTTGGTCTTTCTCTTGTGGGTGGAACTCAACTCCTCTCCTGTGTAAAATCCCCTCAACAAGATGGAGTTTTGCAGTCACCTGGGAAAGTCACATGTCTATGAATGATTCAGCTTTTTGCAGGCCAAAGCTATTGTTTACATGTTAGTTTGAACATTCCCAGGAAAGCTCAGATGTGGATTGGTGTCTCTCAAGGTTCATTATTCACTGAGTACTCCCAGTTACTCGAATAACCCCTTCACACTATGTTGACCAAATCTGCCTTATGTGCTTCCTACAGCAAACACTTTAAATACAAGCATAGAGCCAACGCTTATAACTTCAGATATAAAAATGATACATGCATATGGAAAGGATGAATACATGCAGTGGAACATAACCTTTGCAAAGATATGTTACATGGCATATCTAGCATAAAACATATTCCAGTTATGTCATATTTACACTCATAAGCATATTTCTATAAAGCGCTATGGGGTTCACAGGGAGGTCTGGCCTCAGAAGGAATTGAGGATGAATTCTGTTTGGGTGGGGACTATCTTGGAGCATGGGGACAAGAAAAGGGTGGAAAGGAGTGGATAAAAGTAGGAGAAGGTGAGCTAATTACTCCAGCTGTTGGCACGTTTGTTCACAGCTCAGTAGTCTTCTCTTGTTTCTGGTGTATTTCATGTCATTTCTAGAAGATGATTGTGAGTACTGTGGAATCACCTTCATAGTCTGCTTTCTGCTGCCTGATGTCATCCTTTTGATTGACTAGTTATTTCCAAAAATATGTTTTTTATTTTTCTCAAAGAGGGTGAGCATTTTCCCTAGACCTTTTTCTTTAAACTGTTTTCTGAGGGGATGTCTATCTTTAAACTTCTCAATGCAGAGAATAAGCTAGAATTGATCCCGTGTTGCCCCTTCATTTCCTATTCCCAAACCTTTCAGCCAGGGCTCTTGCTGTTAGAATTTGTTTCCCTTTCAAAATGTCATAGCTGAGATTTAATAGCACTACAAAACCTTGTGGTCCCTCATGTGGAGCCAAAGCATTTTTTCAAGAGATGTTTCTATACCTAAAAGCACTACAAAGCTCGAGTCAATAATTCTTGTAAATCTGGCTAAATGTAACACACCAAAAAGAGTATATTTGCAGGGATTAAACAAGCCAAGCTTCAAAAAAGTTTGTGTTGCTCCCCATATAAGGGAAGTTTGGGAAAAGCATTTTTATTTTTAAGCAAATAAAGGTATAACACAAAAAGTGGAGAGGAGGAGGGTTTTCAGGCGGAGAATACAAAAGCCATCTGAAGTGGGTTGTAGTTTCCTTTGTCTCCTGTTACTTATCTAATTGAAATTTGAAGAAGAAAATGGGATGTTTGTTTTTGAGAACTGTATTTTTTGTTTTAATCCTTCATAGCTGTCAACATCAGGCCATTTTTTCACAATTATTCATGGGTCGTATTGAGCGATGCAGGTTTAGTGAAGCTTCAGCAACTTTTACCAGTAATTATCCAAGAGGAATATCCTCAGTAATTCAACATGTATCTCTTTAGACTTTAAGGGCATTGGAAGAATTCTGATAGCCCCTGTTAGGACACTTCTGATAATGCAAATGATTAATATCCCAATCTCTGAAGAACATCCAATGGACAAATATATAGTATACAACACTATGATTATTAAAAGGGAAGAATGACAACAGATCCGGTAAGTATCAGATATGAATGAAAAAAAAACCCACTTCTGTTAATAAAGCAAATGAAGGAACTCTCATGTTAACCATACTTTACTTCCAGCAGTCCCAGTTTGGCCAGGACAGCTTTCACTACTTTTCTAGGTGAACTGGTGTTATTACCAATGGCCTGGGACAATGGCAACAGTTATCCTCCATACTCTGCTTCTACCCTACCTCCAGGAAAACAGTTAGCAGCTTCTTGTCTACTGGTTTTGTGGGTGGGTGGGGGGTAGAGAGGATGGGGTAGCTAAAAGGTTAAAAGCTTACATAAGAAATACTTTGAATGGAGTATGTGTGGTGTGACAAGCAGTTGTGGCCCAGAGCCTTGGACGTATTTAGGTTCCTAACTTTCATTGATTGCAATAGAAGAATCTGGGCTTCTGCATTCTTAGCACAGCCAGTACCTCTCCCACCTACTCAATCTCCCCGTCCCCCATGGCTGGCTTCCTTCCTCATAGTAAACCTGCAGGAAGCTATCTGCCAGCTCCCCACCCTGTTGTAAGCAGAAGATGAGGCAGCCAGTTCAGAGGACCAGTTTAGGAGTTTGTGCACAATGCAGGCAAAGAGGTGAGATTAGTACTGGTGGCTGGAATGGGAATGTGCCTTCCTTCCCTGGAGGGGTAGCTTGTGAAATAAACAGTGGGGGGGAGGACTTTCCGTTTGTTCTGCTGGGGTGGGCTTTTCTCCTCTCAGCCTTCTAAAAAGAAAACCCTAACGTGCACTAGAGTGAGTACACGCAGTTACGCGCGGGGAGCTAGTAGTACCTAGACCCTTGGCGTTTTAGGGGAATTGGCTCTGGCAGGAATAGTTACATATTGGTAAGTGTGCTATGGGTCATCACTACTAGCTGAAGTTTGGACAGTTGCGTAGAAACACTGTCAAATTCAGAGCAAAAGTGTTTTCATGCACATCGAATGGTTAGGAACCTGGGTTCAGATTCTGATTGAACTCATTAACTCATCCTGTGGCTTTAGGCAATTAGTTTTGGCTTGAATTTCTGAAGTGCCGACCATCTCCAGCTGACATCAGATGGAATATCTGGATGTTCATCATCTTTGAGAATTAGACTCCTTGTGTCTATCAGTCTGAGAAGTGAAGTTAGGTTTAAAAAAAATCTTCATAACTAAATACTGTTGTGACGGGTTGGATCACAGAAACCCCCTGGGGCTGCCAACTGATGGGCCAAGGCTACTTCTGCCCCTGCCTTCCCTGATAGCTTGGGACTCCAGAACCCTGCCTGGTTGTGCTAGACACGCTTGCTGACCACAAACACAGACCCAGGTCTGAACCACGTCCCACAAACTGCAGGCTTAACTGAAAGCAGCTTACGAAGTGTTCCTGTCTTTAACTCTCAGGTGCCCAACTCCCAATGGGGTCCAAACCCCAAATAAATCCATTTTACCCAGTATAAAGGTTATACAGGGTAAACTCATAAATTGTTTGCCCACTCTAACACTGATAGAGATATATGCACAGCTGTTTGCCCCCCCTGACCCCCAGGTATTAATACATACTCTGGGTTAAATAATAAGTAAAAAGTGATTTCATTAAATACAGAAAGTAGGATTTAAGTGGTTCCAAGTTATAGCAGACAGAACAAAGTAAATTACCAAACAAAATAAAACAAAAACATGCAAGTCTAAGCTTAATACAGTAGGAAATTAAATGCAGGTAAATCTCACCCTCAGAGATGTTCCAATAGGCTTCTTTGACAGACTATACTCCTTCCTAGCCTGGGTCCAGAAATCACTCTCACCCCCATAGGTACTGTCCTTTGTTCCAGTTTCTTTCCACATCTCTTTAGGGTGGAGAGGTTATCTCTTGAGCCAGCTGAAGAGAAAATTGAGGGGTTTCCAGGGGCTTATGTGGTCTTTCTCTTGTGGGTGGAACTCAGCGCCTCTCCTGTGTAAAATCCCCTCAACAAGATGAAGTTTTGCAGTCAGCTGGGAAAGTCAAATGTCCATGCATCACTCAGTTTTTACAGGCAGCATTCATTGTTCACATTCTACCTTGAACGTCCTCAGGTAGACTTCTTATGTGGATTGGAGCCTTCCAAGATCCGTTGTCCATTAAGTGTTTCTTGATTGGGCACTTAACTTGCACATTCCTGTCTAAAGAAGCTGACCGAATACCTTACTAAAACCTACTTAAAATCAAACAAGTATGCAGCCAATATTCATAACTTCAAGTACAAAAATGATACATGCATACAAATAGGAGGAATGTATTCAGTAGATCATAACCTTTACAGAGATATGTTACATGGCATGTGTTGCATAAAACATGTTCCGGTTATGTCATATATACATTCATAAGCATATTCCCATAAAGCATTATGGGGTGCAACATCACAACTGTGTCTGAATGAACTCTTCTGAACAAATAGAAAAGGAGTACAGACTAACACGGCTGTTACTCTGAATTCTGAACAAATAGTTCATCTTTATTCTCTACATACTTCCTTTTTGCACAACCCATCCTAGCCATTCTCTTAATATGTTGCCATGCAGTAACAATGATTTATTGAATGTTTGTTTGTGTCCCAGCCTTCTGGAAATGCAAAGTCAGGCTTTCCATCAAAACAGTTTAGACAAGCCAGGACCTGTACTGATTACTATAGCAGATAAGCGTCTCTGTTTCTTACAGTTTTTCCAATCAGTATAGCAATGCAATGTTTGTATAGTGCAAATCACAACTACAGTTTACAGACTGATAGTGAACCATTTGATTGAATTAAAATGTTTGTTCTGAGTACCTTTTCTTAAATGCTATATTCATTAGGCTACTCTAGCCCTTTTTAGAGGATAAGATTTCATTTACTGGTAAATCAATTAGGCTGTCTTTTTTGTAAAATGTTTTGAGATATCTAGAGTGTGAAGAAGCTATAAGAGCCTTGGTCTATGGAAGGGAAAACAGTTAGGAAGATGGAGCTGAAATTGTGTTGAATAAATAGCATTCCTGTTCATTATATATCTGATTCTAAAATTTTGCCATTTACTTAGGTTTGTAGAAAATGGGCATTTCACACATACCAACTTGAGCTGGAATCTACTAATGTGCTGGTTTTCTATATAAATATTGTCTAGTACACTTCAATTCCATTCTTAAATCTTTGCTTCATGACCAGAGAAAATTAACTTCCCTTTGACTCAGTTTACCCATATTTAAATTGGGAATAACAAATAATGTGTACCTACTGTACATAGGGCTGTTGTGAGAACTAGACTCCAGTTTTCCAACTGGAACTGTGTGGGCACTTTGCTGGATCAGGATCTTGGTTTTCAAAGCACCTAGAGATTGTCAGATGAAAGAGGAGCTCTGCTCTAAGGATGGGTTTATGCTACAAAAAAACCCTTGTCTTTAAATCTCCCACTGGTGCAGCTGCACAGCAGGAGTGTAGCATGTGTGGAGCTTGGGAGGCCAATGGTTGTAAAACTTCAATGGGACTGAACAAATAGGTAAAGTTAAGCATGTTCATGCATGTTTGCAGGATCTACCCATTAGGTCTGCATCCTGAAATATTCTCTGAAAGGGTGGCCCCCTGTGTCCATGCAGAGCCCCATTGACTTCCACATACCTGCCAAAGTCTTCCTGCCTGTATCTTATTGCACGATTAGGCCATAGTTTGTACCCCTGTTTACCTTGACTATAAACTGTAAGATCAATTTGAATGAGAAATTCCTATGAACTTATTCAGTATTCTGATGCTTCCCCCCCCCCCCACCCCCTCATCACAAATACAGCTTTAGTTCTGTCCCATGGGCCATGTACAGCATTCTAGCTGCAGTGTTGCCTTTGAAAATTGCCTGGCATCTTTTTGGAAACACTGTAATTACAATTTTAATGCACAAGCTGGCTTTGTCCATTTATAGTATTACGGTTTCCAATAATATCCCTGATGATCTCATGGAAGAAAAAACAGTAATGAAAAAGATGCTTGGGTTTGCTTCAGCTGACATGAACAGTAAGTTCTCTCTGATCTTTCTTTTTCTCTCCTCCCCACCCTCAAAAATGCTTAGGGAAAAATGATATACTCTGATCTGCCCATGTTGGAGAGAGCCACATTTTGGAGAACAGATTTTTTTCCTTAAAATGATAATATCCTTTGAAGATCTTAAAGGGCCACATTCTCCTATAGTTATTTTAAAGGGACAGTCTCAGCTTAAAATCTAATTAGTTTCAAGTAATGAATTTATGGTCGTTTCAGAACTATACTATCCCTGAGTCCCCCTGCCAATTTTTGTGACTTCACAGTTATTTACTTATTTTTAAAATGTTTTTCCTCTCCTTTCTTGTTGTGTGAAAGACTCCTGCAAAAAATAGAGAAAAGCAACTCTGGCCCAGATCCTGCAAGCTGATCTGCACGGATGGATCTTTGTGCTCACACGGAGCCTCAGTGATTTCAGGGGTTCCACACTGACACAAATGTCCGCCTACATGGCTCAGCACTAATTTGGTATAAGCGAAGTGCTGTCATGGACACAATAAATAAATGAAAACAGAGGATACACATTTTTTTCCCCTCAGATGATCTCTTTCAACTATAGTAGTCTAAGGTATTACATGTAACCAAAGTAAATGTAACATTTTCAAAAAAAAAAAAATTGGCTATTAACTGTTCACCTTGTTTCCTTTACATAATAAAATGTATCAGAGACAAATGAGTTTTAAAAAGAAAAATTTGACAGATTTGTTAAGCTAAATGTACGTCTATGCCCACTGTAAGAAACTCTTACTACTGTAGCCCTTATTTTCCTGGCACATTCCTCTACCCATTCTTTGTTATCCTCTCATTATATCGCATCTTCAGCTAAGATCCAATCCTGTACATTTGAACATAAGTAGGATCAGGACTTTAGGCTTTAAGTCCTTCATAAGAATCATAGAATCATAGAATATCAGGGTTGGAAGGGACCTCAGGAGGTCATCTAGTCCAACCCCCCTGCTCAAAGCAGGACCAATCCCCAACTAAATCATCCCAGCCAGGGCTTTGTCAAGCCTGACCTTAAAAACTTCTAAGGAAAGAGATTCCACCACCTCCCTAGGTAACGCATTCCAGTGTTTCACCACCCTCCTAGTGAAAAAGTTTTTCCTAATATCCAACCTAAACCTCCCCCACTGCAACTTGAGACCATTACTCCTTGTTCTGACATCTGCTACCACTGAGAACAGTCTTTGGAACACCCTTTCAGGTAGTTGAAAGCAGCTATCAAATCCCCCCTCATTCTTCTCTTCCGCAGACTAAACAATTGCAGTTCCCTCAGCCTCTCCTCATAAGCCATGTGTTCCAGTCCCCTAATCATTTTTGTTGCCCTCTGCTGGAAGTTTTCCAATTTTTCCACATCCTTCTTGTAGTGGCCCCTATGTGGGGCCCAAAACTGGACACTGTACTCCAGATGAGGCCTCACCAATGTCAAATAGAGGGGAACGATCACATCCCTCGATCTGCTGGCAATGCCCCTACTTATACATCCCAAATGCCATTGGTCTTCTTGGCAAAAACGGCACACTGTTGACTCATATCCAGCTTCTCTTCCACTGTAACCCCTAGGTCCTTTTCTGCAGAGCTGCTGCCTAGCCATTCGGTCCCTAGTCTGTAGCGGTGCATGGGATTCTTCCGTCCTAAGTGCAGGACTCTGCACTTGTCCTTGTTGAACCTCATCAGATTTCTTTTGGCCCAATCCTCTAATTTGTCTAGGTCCCTCTGTATCCTATCCCTACCCTCCAGCGTATCTACCTATCCTCCCAGTTTAGTGTCATCTGCAAACTTGCTGAGGGTGCAATCCACGCCATCCTCCAGATCATTAATGAAGATATTGAACAAAACCGGCCTGAGGACCGACCCTTGGGGCACTCCACTTGATACCGGCTGCCAACTAGACATGGAGCCATTGATCACTACCCATTGAGCCCGACAATCTAGCCAGCTTTCTGTCCACCTTATAGTCCGCTCATCCAGCCCATACTTCTTTAACTTGCTGGCAAGAATACTGTGAGAGACTGTGTCAAAAGCTTTGCTAAAGTCAAGGAACAACACGTCCACTGCTTTCCCCTCATCCACAGAGCCAGTTATCTCATGATAGAAGGCAATTAGATTAGTCAGGCATGACTTGCCCTTGGTGAATCCATGCTGACTGTTTCTGATCACTTTCCCCTCCTCTAAGTGCTTCAGAATTGATTTCTTGAGGACCTGCTCCATGATTTTTCCAGGGACTGAGGTGAGGTTGACTGACCTGTAGTTCCCAGGATCCTCCTCCTTCCCTTTTTTAAAGATGGGCACTACATTAGCCTTTTTCCAGTCATCCCGGATCTCCCCCGATTGCCATGAGTTTTCAAAGATAATGGCCAATGGCTCTGCAATCACATCCGCCAACTCCTTTAGCACTCTTGGATGCAGCACATCCAGCCCCATGGACTTGTGCTCGTCCAGCTTTTCTAAATAGTCCCGAACCACTTCTTTCTCCACAGAGGGCTGGTCACCTCCTCCCCATGCTGTGCTGTCCAGTGCAGTAGTCTGGGAGCTGACCTAGTTCGTGAAGACAGAGGCAAAAAAAGTTTTGAGTACATTAGCTTTTTCCACATCCTCTGTCACTAGGTTGCCTCCCTCATTCAGTAAGGGGCCCACACTTTCCTTGACTTTCTTCTTGTTGCTAACATACCTGAAGAAACCCTTCTTGTTACTCTTTACATCTCTTGCTAGTTGCAACTCCAAGTGTGATTTGGCCTTCCTGATTTCACTCCTGCATGCCCGAGCAATATTTTTATACTCTTCCCTGGTCATTTGTCCAATCTTCCACTTCTTGTAAGCTTCTTTTTTGTGTTTAAGATCAGCAAGGATTTCACTGTTCAGCCAAGCTGGTCGCCTGCCATATTTACTATTCTTTCTACACATCCGGATGGTTTGTCCCTGTAACCTCAATTTGTTACATTTGAATCTCATTTGTTTTTATTGTTCCATTCCTGTAAAGAAACTAACATACTTTTGGATGCTGTAAAAATAATAGATCATTTTTACAGCACCAAAAGACCATTTTGCACTTTACAGATGGAAGTATAGACGTATTTCTCACTGTTGCTGGAATATTTCTGCATATCTATTAGTGATAGCACCAAGAGGAGCATTAGTATAGATCAGTTGCCATTGCATAAAGCATTCTCATCCCGTGCTGCCCATGCTAGCTCTGACTCTAGAAGATGCAGTACTTACAACTTTGATGGCCACCAGCAACCTGTGTATACTAGCATTTCCACTGTTGCTACTACTGCTAGTGCAATCACAGGACATTTTTAAAAAAATGCTACTGTAGATAAGACCACAAATAGTAAGAAGACATGGGCTAAACCTGAGCTAGGGGCCCTGTACAAGTGCACATTGTTAATCCAGGCCTGATTTCTGTGGGTACAGTTGCACCCACAGCATGGACCCAAGATAAAGCTGCCCCAGGTGAAACTTTAAAAAGTGCCAAAGTCCCAATGACTTTAAGTGAGTGTTGGACTCCCTTTGGAAAACGGGATTTAGGTTCATTAGTCACGTTAGCACTTTTGAAATTTTATCCTCAGGTGCCTCTCCCAAAGAGTCTGTGGCTTCAATTTTGCAAACAGGCATGAGCTTAACTTTGCACACATGAACAGTTTCTTGGAGGTCAGTGGAACTTATCACATGCCTAAAGTTAAGCACCTCTGTAGGATCAGGGCCAATGTGACTGAGCAATGAAGTTTAACACACATCTTGTTACGGTTCTGTAATCTTGGATATTCTGTGGTTTGGATTTTTTTTAATATATATGTATTTTTGTCAGCCAGTTGAATATGGCTTTGAGGGGGAGGGTTTAGATGTCTCCTGGAAGAAAACTGTTTTAATCAGGAGAGGATGTGGGCATGGAGGGTTAGGATAGGGAGTGGACTTCAGCACAGGGAGAAAGCAAGGAGGTCTGCCAAAAGCTCACACACTGAGCTCATTTGTTTGGGTATTAATTTTAAGGCAGCTTATACCCGTTCGGAAGAGCTTTGCGGTGCGTTTTGAGTCAGACAAATGCAATTTCACCCATTCCCATTGTCCCTGCCTGACAGCTCTCTAGCTCAAGTGCTTGTAACAACAGTAGCAAGTAAGCAGGCAGGCACTGAGCAAACTCATTCCTTATTTCAGTGCCAAGCTCTCTCTCCACCTTTAGGGGGGGGGGGGTTTCTTTACCGGTGTTACCAGTTTTTCTAGCCTTGCCTTTGAATAGCAGCAGCACTGGGGTGAGTCAGTGTTTGGAAATGGAGTGGGCGGGCGTGTGTCAGTGTGTAAGAGAATTAATGATGTCAGGCAAGATCCAGGCTCGCGGGGGGGAAGCAAAGAGCATGAAACGGAGTGTAAACACAGCAGTAGCACGCAGAGAAAGCTGCCTCGAGTTTACCCCCGCCCTCCCTTCTGCCTGGAGCCGCCCTCTATCAGGAGAGCTTCTCCAGCTGTAGCATTGCTGAGGTAACGGTGCATACGGATCTGGCAATCATTTCAAGGAAACCTTACTAAGAAGTGTCGCCTTCCCCATCGCCCTTAAGGCCAGTCCCTGTTGCCAGGAAGGAGAAGAGAATTGCAGGGGAAGATAAAGGTGTGGGCAAACTTTTCTAGCTGCTTTTTGCTTCAGCTACCACCCCAGAAGTGGGAGTGTCTGTGTGTCTTTGGCCATAAAGAGCTGCAAAGCCCAAATGTCAAAGAGTCCTGAGGCTGCAAAGGAGACTTCTCTGCTGCCTTTGGAGGAGGAACTACCTTCAGCTCCACTGTTTCCATATACAACTAAGTGGGTATGTTGAATGACACAAATCAATACAACTTTGTATTCTGCAGAGTAAGGATGGGAATGATGGAATGTGGCTTGTTACCGACGTGTACCACGACAGCCTGAGTATTTCACGTAAGATGTCCAAAACTAGATGGGCAGAGTACTAGAAATGCAACTGTAGAGAGCAATCCTGCATTGGCAAGGTAATCTAATAGGTCTCTTCCATTTCTAACATGATTTATTAATTTCTTTTACAGACTGTTCACTTCCCTGCTTTTGCCTCTGCCAAATAATTTTTACTTTAAAAAAAAAACTGTTACATTATTTTTCCCCCTGTCAAAGAAAGTGTATGAGTGATACTATAGGCTGCTTTCAGAGTAGCAGCCGTGTTAGTCTGTATCCGCAAAAAGAACAGGAGTACTTGTGGCACCTTAGAGACTAACAAATTTATTTGAGCATAAGCTTACGTGAGCTACAGCTCACTTCATCAGATGCATAGGCTGCTTTGTTTGTCTTGTAAATATCTATTTAATGTGGGGAACATATTTATGTATCTTTTAAAATGGACATTCGTTACCCAAGAGTTATAATGGGACCCTCTGGAGCTGTGCTACGTGCATATTTGAGCAATGGTGTGTAAGAACTTTTAAATGTTTGAACTTTTTAAAATGTTTGTACATTCTAGACCACAGTGGCTTTGTAAAAGTCAGCTTCTTGCTCCTATTGATGCTGATGGGAGTCTTGCCATTGGCTTCAGTGGGAGCAGAGTCTGGCTATAAATCTTTATGAATTTACCTTCTAGATTAATTAGTTTAATGCATACTTAAGATGCACCTTTTGCAGAGTAAAATAAAACTTAAAAATCCTTATGAAATGTAGTTACAGCACAGGAGAAACTGATTGAAATGCAGAATCTTGGTAACTTTTTTTTTTCCCCGAAACCCAGGTGATTAGATCGTACTATGAACTTGTTGCTTTTCAACTTTTTTTTGCAAATGAAACTGTCTGTCTTAATGCTTTGAGCTTTATAAAATCAAATAAAACAACCCAAACTTCTCAAGCCAGCCAACTTTTTTTATATTCAGGACTCAAGAACCAGTGAACAGTTTGTTTTTGATATTGGAAAGAAAATTCTATTCTAAAAATGTCTGTCAAGTTTTGTTTGAATGAAAGTTTCCTATCAGATAATAACCCTATAAATAGTTATTTATAAATCTGAAATGTTAATATTGTAATGATATCTCAGCGGGACTACTACCGGTGTAAAGTTAACCAAGTGCTTAAAATTTGCTGGATTGGGACCTACAGTAGCATTAGTGGTCGCATTTAAATTAAAATGTAGTCCTCGTATTTGAGTTAAATTAAAGAATGATACATTGTCGTGATAGAAAGTATTATGTGTTTTCATTCTCCCTCTTTGGATCTTGTATTTATAGAAGATGGTAGTTCTGTATAAGAGCTAGGTATTAGGCATTATAGTGTAGTTATGGTGTTTAGAGGTGCTGTTATTTGAGAGATTATTTTAGTGTATTTTTTTAGGAATAAATTATGTTACCTGTGTAATTTTTAATTTCATTTACCTTTATAAAATTAGGATAGGGTTTAGATATGTAAGTTAAATAAAAGCTGATCTAGAACCTGATCCATTGCCCATTAAAGTCAATAGGAGTCTTTCCTTTCCATTGGTTACAGCAGGCATGGTATAGGGTCCTTAGTGCTGTTGGGCAAGACCCTTGATACCTAAGAAATATATGGAGATGTTTGTGTTCTTCCCAAGGACATTTTAAAAATGTTCATACAAAGTAGGCTCAGTAAGCGGTGACATTTGGAAAAACCCATAACATTTTAATGGAGATGGGGCTTTTCCCAACTGTATTCAGTAAGTTTTATGATGTTGGCCCAAGAATTGCAGAATGAAGAAACAACCAAGTCTTCCAGACTTGTCCTGGTGGGCATCTAGGGAGTATGATGGTCTCTAGATAGTGATACTAGTTATTTAGTAACCAACTAAGAAAACCAATCTTCCAAATGAGCTCACAGAGCAGAGAGGACAGTATTTAGGGTACAGAATGAATGAGAGGAGAAAGTATGACTGGAAAACAGGACCGGACACTCAGTAACATTTCAAAATAAAAATGTTAGAGTTAGTTTATACGCAACTTGAGTTTTCACAAGCTTTCTGAAAGAACTCCTATTTTTGAGCTTTGATTGAGGAGTTGACTTGCAAATGTCCCTTTCCAGGCCATAAAACCTCCTTCTGATTAACATTTTTTTTAACCTTACAAACAAGGCTAGTTCTCACAATTAAGGGCCAAATGCTGGTTTAGGTTGCACTGATAACAATTGTCTACAATGGAGTTATTCCTTGTTTCCACCAGCACTACTGAGAATGGAATGTCAACCCAGGTATTTAGATTCAACAATGTAATTCTACTGTGGCCCTCATTACAAGACTTTGAAATTACATTCTGCATTGCCAGTTTGGATTTCTGCATACACTGCGTTCTCCAACAGCATCTCCTGTCATTTTGTTTGCTCTCCTGAAAAAACAATAATTTATATAAAATCACTTATGCACCATTTTAGGACTCACCCTGTTATCAATCCCCACTGACTGAAATTTTCCATTGACTTCAAGGGGAGTTCTGGGTGCAAAATGATTGCTGATTGGGCACAGTAATTACGTATCAATATACTTTCACAGAAATTATTTCTTTTCTGAATTTTGCCAGATGCCTCAGGTTTTAAAAGTGCCTGTATTAAGTAAAATTTAACAACAGACAATCATGTGAACACAGGTTTCAGAGTAGCAGCCATGTTAGTCTGTATTCGCAAAATAAAAGGAGTACTAGTGGCACCTTAGAGACTATCCAATTTATTTGAGCATGAGCTTTCATGAACACAGTTTCCTGCAAGACTGTTCTCTTGTCAGTCACAGAATAGAATATTTCTCTGGAGACCAAAATTATACACCAGAAACACTGTAATTTGTAACATTTTTTGTCTAAATAGATCTATTGAGAGGCAATCTGTGAGGCCACACGCTTACACTTAGGTTTGCAGATCTTATGAGTTTTTAGGAGGAGTTTGCTTTGACAGTGTACACTGATATATCACAGATGATAATCTACCATATCACCAGCTATTTGCCTCCTCAAAGTGCAAAGGTTAAACAATACCTAAACTCTCAGCTTTGATATCTGTGAACATAAAACCATTTCCCCGTCAATAAAGTTCTTTTACAATACGAAGACATGTTAATAGGCTATAGTTATTATGAGGCAATTGACACCTTTGGGCATTAAAACTATATAGTCACACCTTGTAAGGAGCCTGTTGTCTTGGCTAGTATAAACTTATTACTTGGACAAAAGTCAAGTTGAGTTACCTGAGAAGGAAGTGCAGGATTGGGTCCACAAATACAAACCTAATTTTTATTCCTAGAACTTTATTCTATTTTGCCAAGTAATTTCTGTACAAAGGAAGTGACTAATCTGTTTTCATTATCTGTGCTGTGAAACATACATAAAGTACACAAACAGAAAAAAGTAGGAAACAATTATATTTTTAGATTCTTCCTATTTATTGACCCAAGTCAGGATTTTTCTTAAGGAACAGTGTTCTGGAGTATTATTCTTCTAAATTTTCTTATCTAATATAAGACTTCACTGTGAAGCTGAAATTATTAGTAACCAATACATATTTTTGTTTAATTTATACTTCTATAGGCTATCAGCTCACAAGATAGTTTCACAATATTAAAACAGGATAGACAATGCAGATGGTATGACACTTTATTTAGCATGGATACAATACTACAGTACTCCTAACAGATGCTGGGAAGATTAATATAACAGACACTACTGTCTTCATAGATCTGTGTCTGCTGGGAGAATTATTGTACCATGGACACTACTGTCCCAGAAGATGCTGTGAGACTTTAGGAGCTAAACCAGGCATTGATGGGAAAGTTTATGTAACACAGATGCTACTGTCTTCTCGGATCTGTATCTGCTGAGAGAACTGCTTAACCATACTGGGCATTACTGTTCCAGCAGATGCTATGATATTTTAATGACAACAGGTCCCACTGTCCCAGCATATCTTTGTTTGCACTATCACTGTTACAGATTGTTAGTATGTGTAACATTCACACTAATAGAAAATAGCGTAGCTAATGGGTGGGGATGGGGTGGGGGGGAAATACCTATATTAACAAATACTTATGGTCACTGTTACAAAGCTCAGTGGAACTAAGCCTCATTGTAGTGAAATATAATGTCCTTTACCCAAGTTCATTAGTAAGTCCTTTTGTATTTATTTTGTTGGAAGATGGATATTTGTATTGCCAAAGGTTCTAGGATGCTCAGAGTACTTCTGAGCCTCTAGGGGTGGATGGCCATGCAGTCATTCATTATGGCTTCTCACCCTGGGGATGCCTGTGGTCTTGACAGATTCCTGCCCCGCCCTGCCCCCTCACACTAGATACAAAGTAATGTATAGATCCTCTCCGTAGTTTTTATAGTATGTGCTGTTGGCTTGCAGAACAGTCCCCCAGTATCAATGATGAAAATATATTCAGTTTTTAAAAATTCCCAAAGGGCGGTTTTCTTAGAGAAATCCTGAAAATGCTACATTTTGTTTGCAAGGAGTTTTGTTTGTTTGTTTGTTTTTTTGTTTTTAGCGCAACAATTTTAGGACCCATCACAATTTTGAGTTTTGGGGCTTCCTTGTATTTGATTTTCCCTTTTGCAAAAGTGTAGGTATGATCACTACATGCCCCTTTTTTATCACCAGGCAAGATACGATAGAGCTGCTGCCATGCTTTCTTGCTATTACAGTAATTATTTCAATCTAGTTTTAGTGAAACGGCCTTTACCAGGTATGGTGACCCATGTGGCCATGAACATGGGAGATGTCACAGTTCTCAGGGCCTGTCCCAGGCACTTTATTAAAAAAAAGTGATTGTTCAGGTGTCTACATAATCTTCACTCTGGCCAGCTGAGCCATTGAAATTGACAAGAGGCTGTCTTAAAGCACATGTGAATGTCAAGGACCTCCCAACTAGGATATTTTTTTTAAAAAATTGGTAAACAAGAGAAGTTAATGAATCCCTCTCAGGTGAACTATAAAACTTCCAAAATGTGCACGTAACTAATATGTGGAGCTTTGCATTCCTGGAACTGTTGCCCTTGTTTCTACCTACTCCCCCGCTATGCACCTGTTGCATCTTGTACCTATTAAGATTGTAATCTCTTTGTGGCATGGAATTGTTTTTTAATATTATGTTCGTACAGTGCCCCACATAATGGAACCTCAACCCTGAATGAGGCCTCTGGACACTAGTGTAACACAAATAACAAAATATTGCTACCCTGTTTTACCCATGTATCACTAAGTCAATCTCCCTCTCCACTCAAGTCCTCATCAGTCTTTCAGTCTCCACATAATCAGATCCTCATATGTTCAGACTTATTCTGATTAAGGGCACTTCTGTGAGCAGCTCAGTTCAGGATTAACCCATTTTCTTCTGATACCAATCTGCAAGCACACTGTTGGAGATCCTCCTGGGTTTCCAATGGAGAGCAAACTGATCAAGCATTTTGCAAAATGAGCTGCTTCCTGGTAATGCGCATGGTGGGCAGCAAAGTTTTTCCACATGGAAAAGGACCAAAGAACCACCATGGTCCTAGTGCTAGAGCATCCACATTTCAGTGGTAGGGGGTGCTATGGACTCTGGGATATGGTTACTTTGACGCAGGTTTGTGCACTGCAGAGTGGACACCAGAGCCCTAGGTTTGAGCATAGATTAGAAAAGTCTCTTAACATAGGGTTAAAATACAATGTAGATGCTCAAGCCCCAGGATTCCCTAACAAGGGTCAGCTGACTCGAGTTCCATTAACCTTGGGCTTATATGGCAGTGTAGACATAGCCAAAGTAAATTTATTTCTCAATCCATGATCTAATCTCAGATCACTCCATTTTCATTGCATCTGTGCAAAACTGCCTGAAACAGTTCAGAATTATTTTCTGATTAACTGAATGAGTGATAGATGTCAGAAGAAACTTGCCTAGACAAAGGTAGCTAACTCCAAGTTAATGGGTCAGTTATCATTCCCATCAATGTGCCAATGTATCGCTGCTGAAAATGGTAAAAGGTTATTTTGCAAATTCTAGTAATTTTCAAGTGGAAAAAACTCCTTTCATCCAGTGTAGTTCAGTGATACCTTATTTCCAGGTAAGATATAACATCTTGTTGCTATTGGAACACTTTAAATTTGACCCCTTTGCTTTCCAAAATTGGTAATTTGTAAACGTATCTACATACATCATCATCTTGGTGTTGATGTCTGATTTTTCTGCTACTGCGGAACTAACTAGGTATAGAAAGCCTTAAAGTAGAATACATTTTAGGCCATTGTGTGAAGCTGTGTTCCCTCAGAACTAAAAGCCATTTGCATACCCAAAATATTATTTAAGGTTATTTGTGTTTTGTTTGTTTTTATATACATTTCTTTGGTATATATCACCATTGTATCTGAACACCACAAAACCACTAATTTATCCTGACAACATCAGGGAGGTATTATTAGGGATAGACAAGTTTAAGTGATTAGTCCAAGGTCAAACAGGAGATCTCTGGCAGGAGCAACAATATAGAACTGAGATTTCCTGACTCCCAGTTTAGTGACCTAAGTATAAGATCATCCTTCCCTATATTTCAATACAGGTAGAGTTATTTGCATCAAGCCAATACTTTTCTTTATTTATTGTTCACCTGCTCTTCCTGTATGTTTCCCACATGAAATGTTTATCCAGATTTTCAGGTGTTGAGTGCTTTTAGAAAGCTTAACTTATTTATTTTGTTAAGACTCAAAGTATCTTGAACTGCCAACCAATTAATTAACAGAGAGAGCAAGGAATATTGAATTGTTTCTCACAGTTTCAGTTACATTTAATTTACATAAACCAGTGACAAATTGTTTGCTTACCCACACCCCAAGATCCTTCTTACATTGACACATTGAAGTTCAATGGTGCTGAGTAGTGGAGCAATTGTACAGACCTCCTGTATTTTCTTAAGGAACATAATAGCTGTTAAAGTGGAATGACAACAGGGACAAAGGTCATGCTCCCATGGTAATTTTTTTTTACTTAGGGAGGGCACAATAAAAGTCAAACACCTGGTAGGTGGCTCTGTATATTTCCTGTCACAGCAATTCTAGCTTGCTTCTGCTGCTTTTGTCCCTCCCCCACATCCACCTCATAAATGGGGAAACAGCACTTGCTATTTGAAGATGCTTTATTAGGATGCCAAATGCTGCAGCCAGTGTCCGTTTGAATCTGAACACAGGCTGTATTGAAGCAAAGTGTTCCCATCACCACAGCCTCAAAAGAACATGTTAAAATTGGAATGTCACATTCTTGCCTTGGCAGTGCTAAAAAAACATGCTGAATGTAATATTGTCCAATTATGCAATTTGATCTCTTCTCATTATTCCCATTTAAATTTCTATACCATACAAATATTTAATTCTAAAGAATTAAAAATAACTTTAAAAGATACAAGTTTTCTAGTTCTAAATTTAACATCTAGAAACACGAAGTGCTACAGTTTTAATTGGCTTAATTCATACTTATATATTCAGATTTGCTGATAATTTGTTAGCGTTGTAGGGCTCATTTTGAGGGATGTTGATGATTTAGATTTTACTTCTAACCAACTACTTCAACTTTTAAAAGGGTGCCCATATAATTTTTCTTTTGTGGTGCTGTGTATTAAGGACCTGATCCAGTTCCCACTGGAGTCTTTCCATTGACTTCAATGGGAATTGGATCAGACTCTAAGGCTATTTCAACACAGCAACTACAAACTTGTCCCATGCCAACCAATTCTGGCTCACGGGGCTCGGGCCAGTCACGGGTGTCCTGTTGCTGTGTAGACATACCCTAAGAATGCTATGTAAATGACAGTGGATGAGTAAAGTTAAATTCCATTTTTGGAAGCATGAGCATGGTTCCTGGTGACTTCACTAGGAGCTTGCACTCAAATCCAACAGCATAATGTGACCATAAGACCCCATTCCTGTCCTCCAGCATACCCATGCAACTTCTGTTGACTTTAACAGGGGTTGTATATGAGGATTGAATTTGGCTCTCACAAGCTTATTAGGTAACAAGGCCAAATAAAGATGCGGTTGCGCTGTTAAAGTTACTGAAGTGCAGATGCTGTAGAGTCTGCAGTCCGCACAGAGTGGTTTTGTTTTTATGTGTATGTATGCTTTGCATGGAGCTTTGAGGTGTGATTTGGAAAGTAAAATCAATTACACTATTTTGCAATGTGATGCAAAATTAAGAAAAGATTTCAAATGAAAAATAAGATGTCGTAACTACCATGTTGGTATTTTTCTTCAAAATAAGATAGAAATTAGAACACAGCTAGGAAAATAGTCAGTTCTTTTTTTCACAGCCTGAAAAAGAGCCTAAGGCTGACACATTGTTTTGAAGCTTGCTTTTCTGTTTTTAATGCAGGATTACTTGGAACAATAAAAAATATATTTTTCCAGGTCATTTTAGAAGGATTTTGGGCTTTCATATTAACCTGCAGTCTCAACAACAAACAAACCCAAAGTAAGTCCCTTACCTTCTGAAATATAATGAATTGCTTCAAGGAATTTCTTCCTTCAAGCTTCTCAGACACTCTTAGATATTATGTCACAAGACCATTTACTGAAGAATCATTGACAAAATGTATGATGTGTTTTTCAAAGATGATGTCCTCTGTTGAGATTATATCCTATATTTGTAGGCAGTTGTGCTCAATAATTAGTCTTTCCATTTCTGCTGCTATTTTATAAGGTGCATCCAACTTAAAAAAAAGTCAATTTATTCAACTTCAGTTGAGGTTTCGTGTCAAATATCTTTGACCTGCAAGCACACTGTTCTGAGTTACAATCATGGTTACCTTTAAAACTGGTAATTAGTTTTAATATTAAAGAGAGAACATTAGCTTGAAATCTACTCAATTTTTTTAAATGAGTTAAAAGTAGATTCAGATACACACACTTGCCTTGATTCTCATGCCAGTGATTGTGGTTTTACAGTAACTTTTTCCTGCTGTGTTTTTTTCACCTCCCTTTTGTATGAAAGACCCTTCTGAACAAAGGAAATGAACTGTCAGACTGACTATATCAGCAGTTCTTAAACTCTTGCTTGTAAGCTGCAATCAGTATTACTAAAATCTAGAATCAGAATAAGAATTGGTTTAAATTACACTAATTAAAATTAAGATGGCATACTAAGAACCATTTAGTTTTTGATGTGGTACTATACGTAGATTTCACGCAAAGTGCTGTCAAATGTACAAACTAAATAAACAAGATTAAATAGAGAAACTTTTGTTGTTTGCTTATCCCTTTCAGCTACAGTAGTAGTAGTAGTTATGAAATGATCACATTTGAAAATTCCGTAGGAAAATTTTCCTCTAACATTTAGGCCCTTCCCAATGTTGAGAAGATGTTTTGCAAGGAATAGAGTAATCTGTCAGATTACAGCTGGTTTATACTACTCTGGTTGTAAGACTTTATAAACAAGCATAGAGTAATCAGCAATTTTAGGAAATTAACTTGCATTGCAGCATGGATATTTTTCGTAACAGGTTTCTGTAGTCTTTCAATTTGAATATATGGACATACTAAAATATCATAGTTCTCTCATGCTAAAGGGAACATTTAAGCATACAAAAATCCACCTGCCTTTCAAATGCTGTTGTTATACATGACATTTTTTAATATATTGGTTAGTTGGAAACTAATTTTGTATTTTACTCCTTCGCCACTGAATATATTTGAATTATTGCTCATGTTCAGGGTGAATCTGGGAGTTGGGCGGGAAGTTCTTGAGGGGAATGAGGGCCATGTGCTGCACTCCTCTGTTTACATAGCTGTACCCATCTGGGGTCAACAGATTAAACAGTAGTGTGTTTTCCAGAGATTCATCCTAATCTTATTTCATCCTACACTCGAGTCATAAAGCTGGTCTTTTGGAATCACAAGTCTTTCCAGAACAACAGACTGTCTTATGAAGACATAAACACAAGTTTGACTTCACTGGGGTATCAAGCTGAAGGAAAAGTTGACCTACCAGCTAGGGAGCTCTTGCAATTGTTAACACAGTTGTGACGCTGTAAGTAGAGTACAGAAGATGAGTACTTACGATATTTCTTAAGATATAGAAACTGTCAGTGTGACAGTCCCTCTTCAAGTAAAATGTCATTCCAGAAGTTTGTTCATTTGTTATTTCATCAAAAAGGCCAACATCTTGTAAATGGCAGGGGACTGTATTTGTGGTGATGCCTCTGTGTAATGATGTGGCTCCGTAAATTGAGACCTATAATTTTGCTTTTAGTTGTGGACAGAAAAATTTTACTTGTGTACACCAGTCATCTCCTTTTCATGTCAGTCATGACGAATATGTTTCATCAATATTACAGATATTCTTTTCATTTCTCTCGTTTTCTTTCCAAACTCCGTTTGTCACAGATCAGCTAATTCTTAGATAGACAACTGTACTGCATCTTTTTTGTAACTGCTGTTATCAATTCTGTATTGTGTGGCAAGATTAAATTTGGGAAGGGATTTTTAAAAGCACTTCTTTGTTGGTTCAATGGACCATGCTGACAACTGTGTTAATTAGCAAAAGGGTAAAGGAAAGGTCTGTGTCTTCAGCTCCACCTCCCTCTTATCAAGTGTCTTGTTAGGAAGCTTGACCATCTCTGTGGACATCATCCTCCTCAGAGCCCAAGCCTGGACAGTGCCCCCTCACCAGCCAGGCAGGAAAGACGCTGGGCAGGTTTGGAGAGACCAACTCTGCTATGGGAGATGCAGGCGCTATCTCAGCAGCCCAGTCCCAGTAGGGTCACCTTGCTTGCTGTCCTCAAACTCCCCTTATCCTAGGCAGAAAACAAGGCAAGCAGGCAGGAGTGGAAAAGCTGCTGCAGGGCCAAGTGGCTCCCCATCCCCATGAAGGGGGCAAGTCCAGAATGGCAGCATGCCCGGTAGAAGGTTGCATCTAAATCCCTAGAACCCATAGCAGCAGCCATGCTCCTGGTTACAGAGCTCAGCCACTTCCCCTAGTCAGGGCACAGTTGAAGGGTACTGAATGCAGCATGGACGCTGCTAGTTAAGTGCATTAAAAGGTCATCAAGCCCTATCACTACTATAACAAGTCTTCCAGGGCTTTTCTGTTGATGTTCCAGGGTAACGCCTTCAGGGGGAAATGCAGATTCATCAGTCTTGTGGAGAGTCCATTCTTGAATCACATCCCACTCTTTGAGAGACCCAGAATGACCCCCTCCCTGAGTGACAGGGGAGATAATAAGCCCACCTTATTCAAGGGCAGGAACAGTCCTGATTAAACGGAAACTTTTCTGTTGTACTGCCTAAGCACAGTTTCTTTATCACACTCTGAAGCAGCATTGGAGGGCCAACATTCAAGGGGGAAAGAAAATATTTTTTTAAAAACCCAGAACATCACCTTCATGGAATGCAGCAGTAGAGAGGAGGAAATATTGTTACAGGTTCGAATGAAAAGGGGAAATGAATTCCTCACACCTAGTTGAGAGAAAGGAGAAGACTGTTCTCCTGTTAATAGCAAAACTTGAACTTGCAATCTTACCAAAATCAAACAAGTAGGAAGTTACAGAACTATTTGACTATGATAATTTAAAAAATTGTTTTTTCATGTAAAATACCACCCACCAAATCTATGAAACACAACAAAAGAACTCTGAATAAGGGTTTTCATACAAGTTCTGGTGATGTCACAAACCCCTCCAGCTTTGCTCTCATGGTTACCAGCATGTTATTGGAATCCTTTTATATTGCCTTTGAGTTCATTCATTGTATGTAAGTTTTGTTTTGTTTTGTTTTTACTTCCCACTCAGGCATGTATATAGGAAGAACATGGATTAGATGGTAGTTAAGATTGCTCATAAGTCGGTCACTTCTGCACACTGCTTCATGAAGCTCTGGCATCACTTTCAAAAAGATGTGGAGTGAAGTAACATGCATTGGTAGCAGGTCAGACATAGTGGGGAGTGGCAGTAGTAGCTACGGGGTGGCTTTTGAGAGGAGGGAAACTTATTTTCCTGTGTCAGGGCCATTTGAATGTGGCATTCTCAAGTATCCAGCCCTTCATTCTCTTGATTGAGATCAGCAGTGATGCCTTAAATCTTACTAACTAAGTCGCATGTGATGACTTAGTACTTGGATGAAAAACCTCCAAAAATTTTCCTAAGAATGTACGAATTGTCTCTCCCCTTGTGGGTTTCAGGAAAAGCTGGTCCAAGAAGCAGTTGTTTACAAATTTTATCTCTGCATCCCTTCCTGAGGTGACACATACCTACTCAATAGGAGGATAGTATAAATCCCCATTATTATTGCATTTTTTGCCTTTGTAGCCTCTCCAGTCTCTCTGAGCATTTCACAATCACCACCGCCATCCTTGTCAGGTAGTCGGTAGTATATTCCTACTGCTGTACTCTTTAGTAATGGAGAATGGACTTAATGATTCGGGGCAGGTGTACACAACAGCCTAAGTCGACATAATTTTTCACTCAGGATTGTGAAAAAGCCGCCCCTCCCCCGAGCAACACAAGTTTCATGCTGTAAGCACCCTCGCTACATTGGCAGGAGATGCTCTCCCACCGACTCAGATTCTGTTTCTCGACAAGGTGGTGTAATTATGCCAATGGAAGAGCGCTCTCCCATCAGCATAGCGCGTCTTAACCAGATGCCCTACAGTGGCACAGTTGCATCAATGCCGATGTAGTGCTGTAGTGTAGACTTGCCCTCAGTAAATGGAGCTCTTCCAAATAAATAATGAACAGGAATCTTTCGGGCTTCTCTTTTCAGGTAATGCTCAGGAAGGATATGCCAAATCAACTAAAGGTGTGAATTTAAAGTGTATTAATGAAAGCACATTTAAACCTTTGTGTGGATACTATTGTTCAGAAGTGAAATGGCCCTAGTTTGGTTTAATTTTATCCAATGAATTCAATTCTATATCTGTTAATTCACTGAATAAGCTAAAACAAACTAAGCCATTTTACTTCTGAAAGAGAGGGTTCAGACAGCGGGTTTAATTTGCTGTAACTGATTCACTTTAAATTTGCACCTTAGTATACAAGCCCTTAGTATAGTGCTAAGAGGTGCAGTTGGAGATTCTGACTTGCAGGTAAAATATGAAATGGAGGTCCTGATTATTTGTGGCTTTGACTATTAAAAACACTTTTTGAAAGATTATGGATTTTGTTCCTGATATTCTGATCAAATTCCATGTTGAATTTATTACGTTTGCCCTACCTTGTATATTGTTGCTGTGAACTGTTGGAGCTGTCACATTCAACCTCAGAGGTGAAGTGTGCGTCAAGTGGTAGGCAAAGTGATTCCAGTGGTGCAAAAGATCACCCTGCTGTTGAAGCACTTTGGACTCTTTTGGGATCAAAGAGGCTACATATTCATTCTTTGTCCATCACTCTTGAAGTTTTAGGTGAGTAGCTTTTATTGAAATATTTTTTACTGAAATATTTTCAGGATGAGACACAGTGGGTGAGGTAATATATTTTATTGGGCCAGTTTCTGTTGGTGAGAGAGGCAAGCTTTCGAGCTACACGGAACTCTTGTTCAGGTCTGGTAAAAGTACTCTGAGCATACAGCTAAATACAGAGTGTTACCTCACCCACCTTATCTCTCTTCTATCCTGGGACCAACACAGCTATAACGACACTGCATATTTTCAGGATGTCTCATGCACAGAGTGAACTGTTATCAGGAAGTGCATGACTTCCTTTTTTTTTTTTTAATTAACTGCCCATTGACACACCCTATAGCAGAGGCACTTTACTCAATGCAGTCTCCATCCTTTAGACACGGTGACTAAACTCTTACTCTCTCTTTACATTCTGAGGCTCTCTGTTTCAACCTTTACCCCTCTGCAACTAGGGAAAAGATTTTGAATTGGAAAGAAGAGAGCAAGTGTCATATGTGACAATTTTAATGTGGAAGTAAAATCCCTGCAAGCTGCGTGGAAACTTTTTAAAGACACCATAATAGAGGCTCAACTTAAACGTATACCCCAATTTAAAAAACATAGTAAGAGAGCCAAAAAAGAGCCACTGTGGTTAAACAACAAAGTAAAAGAAGCAGTGAGAGGCAAAAAGGCATCCTTTTAAAAAGTGGAAGATAAATCCTAATGAGGAAAATAGAAAAGAGCATAAACTCTGGCAAATGAAGTGTAAAAATATCATTAGAAAGACCAAAAAAGAATTTGAAGAACAGCTAGCCAAATGCTCCAATAATAGCAAAATATTTTTAAATACATCAGAAGCAGGAAGCCTGCTAAACAACCAGTGGGGCCACTGGACAATCGAGATGCTAAAGGGGCACTCAAAGACGATAAGGCCATTGTGGAGAAACTAAATGAATTCTTTGCATCAGTGTTCACTGTTGAGGATGTGAGGGAGATTCCCAAACCTGAGCCATTCTTTTTGGGTGACAGATCTAAGGAACTGTCTCAAATTGAGGTGTCATTAGAGGAGGTTTTGGAATAAATTGATAAACTAAACAGTAATAAGTCTCCAGGACCTGATGGTATTCACCCAAGAGTTCTGAAGGAACTCAAATGTGAAATTGCAGGACTACTAACTGTCATCTGTAACCTATCATTTATATCAGCTTCTGTACCAAATGACTGAAGGATAGCTAATGTGAAGCTAATTTTTAAAAAGGGCTCCAGAGGTGATCCTGGCAACTACAGGCCAGTAAGCCTCACTTCAGTACCAGGCAAATTGGTTGAAACCATTGTAAAGAATAAAATTGAAACCATTGTAAAGAATAAAATTGTCAGACACATAATTTGTTGGAAAATAGTCAACATGCTTTTTTGTAAAGGGAAACCATGCCTCACCAATCTACTAGAATTCTTTGACAGGGTCAACAAGCATGCGCACAAAGGAGATCCAGTGGATATAGTGTATTTAGAGTCTCAGAAAGCCTTTGACGAGGTCCCTCACCAAAGGCTTTTAGGCAAAATAAGCAGTCATGAGATAAAAGGGAAGGTTCTCTTATGGATTGGTAACTGGTTAAAAGATAGGAAACAAAGGGTAGGAATAAATGGTCAGTTTTCAGAATGGAGAGAGGTAAATAGTGGTGTCCCCCAGGGATCTGTACTGGGCCCAGTCCTATTTAACACATTCATAAATGATCTGGAAAAAGGGATAAACAGTGAGATGGCAAAATTTGCAGGTGATACAAAACTACTCAAGATAGTTAAGTCCCAGGCAGACTGCGAAGAGCTACAAAAGGATCTCACAAAACTGGGTGACTGGGCAACAAAATGGCAAATGAAATTTAATGTTGATAAATGCAAAGTAATGCACATTGGAAAACATAATCCTAACTATACATATACAATGATGGGGTCTAAATAAGTTGTTACCACTCAAGAAAGAGATCTTGGCGTCATTGTGAAGGAAATAGACTTCTAGGATGGAGGCTGGCACAACTGATTAAGAGAGCTTTAAACTAGGAATTTGGGGGATGGTTGGGAGATGTCCAGGTAATCTCCACGCCAGATTTTAGCATTGAGAGGGAAGAAAATGAAGTAAGAAAGGATACAGCCATGGGTAGGAGAATGTATATAAGGAGGAAGGGCAGTGTGGATACCAGTCTAATAGGTTATACTGGCTGTAGAATGACCGTGCCTAATAGGGTACAGAATGTGAGCGAGGCCAAACAGCAAAAATTAAGATGTTTGTACATCAATGCAAGGAGCCTTGGTAACAAAATGGAGGAACTAGAGCTACTGGTGCAGGAAGTGAAACCAGACGTTATAGGGATAACAGAAACATGGTGGAACAGTAGTCATGACTGGACTACAGGTATTGAAGAGTATGTGCTGTTTAGGAAAGACCAAAATAAAGGTAAAGGTGGTGGAATAGCATTGTATATCAATGATGAGGTAGAATGCAAAGAAATAAGAAGCGATGGAATGGAGAAGACAGAGTCCGTCTGGGCAAAAATTACACTGGGGAAGAAAACTAGTAGAGCCTCTCCTGGGATAGTGCTTGGGGTGTGCTATAGACTGCTGGGATCTAATTTGGATATGGATAGAGCCCTTTTTAATAAAGTAAATACTAATGGAAACTGCATGATCATGGGAGACTTTAACTTCCCAGATATAGACTGGCGGACGAGTGCTAGTAATAATAGGGCTCAGATTTTCCTAGATGCGATAGCTGATGGATTCCTTCAGCAAGTAGTTGCTGAACCGACTAGAGGGGATGCCATTTTAGATTTGGTTTTGGTGAGTAATGAGGACCTCATAGAAGAAATGGTTGTAGGGGATAATCTTGGTTCAAGTGATCATGAGCTAATTCAGTTCAAACTGAACAGAAGGATTAACAAAAATAAATCTGCAACTAGGGTTTTTATTTCAAAAGGGCTGACTTTCACAAATTAAGGAAATTAGTTAGGGAAGTGGATTGGACTGAAGAATTTATGGATCTAAAGGTAGAGGAGGCCTGGGATTACTTTAAATCAAAGCTGCAGAAGTTGTTGGAAGCCTGCATCCCAAGAAAGGGGGAAAAATTCATAGGCAGGAGTTGTAGACCAAGCTGGATGAGCAAGCATCTCAGAGAGGTGATTAAGAAAAAGCAGAAAGCATACAGGGAGTGGAAGATGGGAGGGATCAGCAAGGAAAGCTACCTTATTGAGGTCAGAACATGTAGGGATAAAATGAGACAGGCTAAAAGTCAAGTAGAGTTGGACTTTGCAAAGGGAATTAAAACCAATAGTAAAAGGTTCTATTGCCATATAAATAAGAAGAAAACAAAGAAAGAAGAAGTGGGACCGCTAAACACTGAGGATGGAGTGGAGGTCAAGGATAATCTAGGCATGGCCCAATATCTAAACAAATACTTTGCCTCAGCCTTTAATAAGGTTAAAGAGGATCTTAGGGATAATGGTAGCATGACAAATGGGAATGAGGATATGGAGGTAGATATTCCCAAATCTGAGGTAGAAGCGAAACTCAAACAGCTTAATGGGACTAGATCGGGGGGCCCAGGTAATCTTCATCCAAGGATATTAAAGGAATTGGCACCCGAAATTGCAAGCCCATTAGCAAGAATTTTTAATGAATCTGTAAACTCAGGGGTTGTACCATATGATTGGAGAATTGCTAACATAGTTCCTATTTTTAAGAAAGGGAAAAAAAGTAAATTGGACAAAATACAACATGGTTTTACAAAAGGTAGATCATGCCAAACCAACCTGATCGCCTTCTTTGAGAAAGTAACAGATTTTTTTAGACAAAGGAAACGCAGTGGATCTAATTTACCTAGATTTCAGTAAGGCGTTTGATACCGTGCCACATGGGAATTATTAGTTAAATTGGAAAAGATTGGGATCAATATGAAAATTGAAAGGTGGATAAGGAATTGGTTGAAGGGGAGACTACAACAGGTCCTACTGAAAGGTGAACTGTCAGGCTGGAGGGGGAGGTTACCAGTGGCATTCCTCAAGGATCAGTTTTGGGACCAATCTTATTTAATCTTTTTATTACTGACCTCGGCACAAAAAGTGGGAGTGTGCTAATAAAGTTTGCGGATGATACAAAGCTAGGAGGTATTGCCAAGTTAGAGAAGGACCAGGATATCACACAGGAGGATCTGGATGACCTTGTAAACTGGAGTAATTGTAATAGGATGAAATTTAATAGTGAGAAGTGTAAGGTTATGCATTTAGGGATTAATAACAAGAATTTTAGTTATAAACTGGGGACGCATCAATTAGAAGTAACGGAGGAAGAGAAGGACCTTGGAGTATTGGTTGATCATAGGATGACTATGAGCCGCCAGCGTGATATGGCTGTGAAAAAAGCTAATGCGGTCTTGGGATGCATCAGGAGAGGTATTTCCAGTAGGGATAAGGAGGTTTTAGTACCGTTATACAAGGCACTGGTGAGACCTCGCCTGGAATACTGTGTGCAGTTCTGGTCTCCTATGTTTAAGAAGGATGAATTCAAACTGGAACAGGTACAGAGAAGGGCTACTAGGATGATCCGAGGAATGGAAAACTTGTCTTATGAAAGGAGACTCAAGGAGCTTGGCTTGTTTAGCCTAACTAAAAGAAGGCTGAGGGGAGATATGATTGCTCTCTATAAATATATCAGAGGGATAAATACTGGAGAGGGAGAGGAATTATTTAAGTTCAGTACCAATGTGGACACAAGAACAAATGGATATAAACTGGCCACCAGGAAGTTTAGACTTGATATTAGATGAAGGTTTCTAACCATCAGAGGAGTGAAGTTTTAGAATAGCCTTCCAGGGGAAGCAGTGGGGGCAAAAGATCTATTTGGCTTTAAGATTAAACTCGATAAGTTTATGGAGGAGATGGTATGATGGGATAACATGATTTTGGTAATTGATCTTTAAATATTCATGGTAAATAGGCCTAATGGCCTGTGATGGGATGTTAGATGGGGTGAGATCTGAGTTACCTAGGAAAGAATTTTCTGTAGTATCTGGCTGGTGTATCTTGCCCATATGCTCAGGGTTTAGCTGATCGCCATATTTGGGGTCAGGAAGGAATTTTCCTCCAGGGCAGATTGGAAGAAGCCCTGGAGGTTTTTCGCCTTCCTCTGTAGCATGGGGCACGGGTCACTTGCTGGAGGATTCTCTGCTCCTTGAAGACTTTAAACCACGATTTGAGGACTTCAATAGCTCAGACATAGGTGAGAGGTTTTTCGCAGGGGTGGGTGGGTGAGATTCTGTGGCCTGCGTTGTGCAGGAGGTCAGACTAGATGATCATAATGGTCCCTTCTGACCTTAGTATCTATGAATTGTGGATAGTTCTCTGAAATCATCCACTCAATGTGCAACGGCGGTCAAAAAAGCGAACAGAATGTTGGGAAGCATCAAGAAAGGGATAGATAATAAGACAGAAAATATCATATTGCCTCTATATAAATCCGTGGTACACCCACACCTTGAATACTGCGTGCAGATGTGGTCACCCCATCTCAAAAAAGATAGATTGGAATTGGAAAAGGTTCAGAAAGGGGCAACAAAAATGATTAGGGGTATAGAACGGCTTCCATATGAGGAGAGATTAATAAGACTGACTTTTCAGCTTGGAAAAGAGGCAACTAAGGGGGGATATGATAGAGGTATATAAAATCATGAGTGGTATAGAGGAAGTAAATAAAGAAGTGTTATTTACTCCTTCTCATAATACAAGAACAAGGGGCCACCAATGAAATTAATAGGTAGCAGGTTTAAAACAAACACAAGTAAGTTTTTTGTTGTTTTTTTGTTTTCAGGCAATGCACTGTCAACCTCTGGAACTCTTTGCCAAAGGGTGTTGTGAAGGCCAATACTATAATGGGGTTCAAAAGGGAGCTAGATAGATCCATCAATGGCTATTAACCAGGATGGGCAGGAATGGTATCCCTAGCCTCTGTTTGCCAGAAGCTGGGATTGGGTGACAGGGCATGGATTACTTGATGATAACCTGTCTGTTCATTCCCTTTGGGGCACCTGCCATTGGTCATTGTCAGAGGACAGGATACTGGGCTTTATTGGACCTTTGGTCTCACTCAGTATGGCCGTTTTATATTCTTATTAATGTTCAGTCCCTTTTACATGGAATTTCTTCTCCCCTGGATCACTGTTTTTCTTCTTTTTATTTGCTCAGGGAGAGATTGGGCATTTGGGCAAGCGTTTGTGGTGCCGGGGTTGCCAAGAAACCGTGACAACTATTCTGTTTTTCACAGGATAATCTTTTGTTATATAGTACTGCACTGACACTGGCCAGTGCAGCAGCAGTAGAAAATCTGAGTCAAAGAACATGACTATGTTGATGAAACAGCAGACCCCCATAAAAAGTGTGATCCATTGGACTGGTCATATAGAGATTTTTCCTTTTATTTAAAAAAATAGTGATTTTTTTTCTCTTCTCATTATGCCAGATATTCCTCCTCAGCAGTTCATGCCAGGGAGGCTTGCCAGCTAGCTGGATACCCCTAGAGATAAACCTTGCCCATGTGCAAACTTCAGCCGCCACACGTTTTTTCAGAAAAGGGAGGGGGGGAAAAAGCCCCTATAAAGCCATTCTCAGTACCATCCATGGAAGAAGTTTAGTCAAAATACATATATTATGTACAAACTTTCTTCAGTACCTCAAAACAAAAGCCATTTCAAATCAAGATTACTGGATTTTCTTGTGGCTGTAATTCCTTGTTCTGCTTGACCTTTTAAAATCTTTTCAGGCAGAGTAAAACTACCTCACCACCATAAGTCTATAAAGTTAGTTGCGAAGAAGATCTACACTTCTGTGAGTGGCAAGATAACTGTAATATTTCTCTGTAGTGTTACTGAATATACAGCAGTAGAATCCTTATTTATTTTTGCGTTGATTGAAAGTTGTCTGGATTAAGAGGTTAATTGAGTGTTTCTGAGTCATAACTTTGCCTCTGCAGTTTTTAAATTTAACTTATTGCATTTTTCTGTTTAGATCTAACCATACTGAAATTCCTTTGACCCCAGTAAAGGATAGATGCTTTAGGATGTGGGATTAAATGCTTTTAGTAGCTTTTATATGACCCACGGAATTTGTGGCTAGATAACAAAAGTGCAAAATTTTTGTTAATAGCAGTTTTGAGGGCATAGTTATTATCCTTAAAGTCCCTGGTACAAAGTTACCAATATCTGGCAAGCTCTAAGACAATGCTCTGTATGCAAAAAGATATTATAAATAAACCTATGATTTTGGCCAAATTGTGGAAGCTAACCTTTTTTTTTTTTTTTCCATTGTCTGAAAGGATGAGGAGAGGTAACAGTTACCATTGATAGTGCTGCTCATCTTCAGAGAGCTGTAGAAGCATTAGCAGGGCGGTAGAGATCTGTCCCTATTTTATAGACAAGGAAACTAGGCAGAGACCAAACAGTTATTCCCTTTGCAACTATCAGAGCTCATGTAAGAACGCAGGTGATCATTACTTCCAGCCCTGTTGCCTCTTCCCCAGTGGGGTCTACAGAAGTGCAAACCCCACTGCCAAGGACTGAGTCTTTTGATATTTGGTGTTGGGGGGAGGAGAGGGGTTCCTGTCCCCTGTTGCTCCCTTTCTCTCTAGTGGCTCCACAAGGGAGAGGCATAAAGGCCTCCTGGTTGCTTGAAGACAGGGGCCTCCGAGTTCCATGGTAGGCAGGAGGAGCAGGTACAGTATCTATCCACAACCCAATGTAAGAAGGAAGATCACAGCTGGAACATGGGCAAGCACGATGTGGCTGCCAAATAACAGGGTCACCCAAGTTGCAAGACACTTCCCAGTGCTGCAGAGCTACTACTAGTGATGATGCCTAAGAACGAAAGAACCCAGCTAGACTGAATCCCAGATTGAGAGTATAAAACTAGATGGGAGCCGAGGGGAGGGAGCAGGGAAAGAAATTATCCAACTTCTATAAACTGACAGCATTTGTTCAGGGAATCCTTGAGGGACAAATGTAGAATTCTAACTGCCTTTTTTGCAAAGTCATGTTTCACAGTGAAATAACTCTTTAAGAATGTACCCGTGATAATGAGGTTCTGCATCTGTGTGCATGTCAGAACTTCTCATTATTCTGAAATGCACAATAAATGCAGGGTCAAGTTCAAAGACTATATCCATTTATGGATAGTGCTGTTCTGGCTTCATAAGAGCTCGGTCCCACTCCCACAGGAATCTTTCCATTGACTTCAGTAGCTGCTGGACTGGGCCTTCATTAAGGAAAGGAGCACTGAAAAACCAATTCTCTATTCTGAAGAAAACCATTGTTTCATTCCAGGGAAACTGTACCATTGCAATCCAATCTTAAGTCTCCTACTGAGCTTTAGTTTGGGTGCAACAGCTGAACAGGCAGGGTATCAAGGAATTTCTCTCAATTCCTAAACAGTTCTCTTAAGACATCAGTTTATTCTCATAGACATATGTTTATACAGGTGTGGGTACGAGCATCAGTACTGCAGTTCTTAAAGTTTTCAAGTGAAGTACAGATGAGCATATTCACTGTTGGAAAATATTTTATGTAATAAGTAAATCTATGAAAATATTTGAGAATTTTGTAAACAAATTTGTTCACACTTAATGTTTTGTTATGATCTTGGCTCAAGTCAAGTCTGACAGTTTTTTATTTTCACAGATATGAGTTCTAGACTAGACATGAATGGCAGCACTGCAGATCTGAAAGATTTCAAGGGCCCTGTCCAGCAATGTGCTGAGCACTGTCCTCTTCCATTGCCTTCAGTGGGAGTGGGGGGCACGGAGTACCTCTTTGTGTTCTGATCCCAGCTGCATCCTAGATCGTATTCATTGTAGGAAAGTATGATTTATAATGTATGTGATAAGTAAACATTTTGAGAAACTAGCAGTTTATTGACCTATGTTTTGTATGATTGAAGATCAGGAAAATTACGTAAAAGATAGTTATTGGTGCTATACCTGATCTCTCAGAGTAAGTAGCTTAGCTATTTCTTAACTCTCTCCAAACAGTACATATACTGATCTGTCTCTGGCATTCCTTTCAATACACCTCAACCACCAAATATAAAACACACACAAATACTATTTAGAATTGTTTTCATGATTATGCACATGCCCTAATAAAGCAATTTTGCTTTGAAAATAAAATTATTGGGAAACTGATTTAAATTTTAATCTAAATGTATAGAACAGCACATATTTAACATGGAAACTAATGAAAAGATGCCCATAATAGTAATATTTGTTTTAAAATCCTCTCCAAGGGCATTTTTATCATTGTAACAGGAATACCTGATTATCCTAGCTTACAGTATCATAATTAAAAATTGAAAAGAAATTTGTAAATTCAGAAATTCTGTGCAGGTGTTCCAAGCTTCTGCAGTAAAGAATCTGATACATGCAATAATCCTAAAATTTGTGTATTTTAAGAAATGCATGTTGGTTAAATGTTTAAAAATCAGTGTAAATGTTTCAAATCTTGGAAATAACTAGCACAAAGAAAGAATGAACCTTGCATGAAAATCTTGAGATTGACAAAGAAGTTGAATAAATTGCATATGGTCTTATGCACTTACCTCTTCACACCAAAGCTTTCTTAAAATAACAACGTTGCTGAAAATAAAATAATTGATTGGTTATACAACCCAGAGAAGATTTCTTGCCTGTAACAGTCAAGAGAGGACTACTTGCCAAGAATGGTAAGAACATTCTGCTACCACACATTTAGAAACTGCTTGTAGTTTATTACAGCCATTTACCTTTTTGTTTTATACTTGCTTTTTTTCTCCAAATTTGTCATCTTTGAAACACGTTTATTACATTAGTAATTCCTATTCTTAAGACAACATCACTGGCTAAGCAACTCTGCTTCTTGAAAAGGATGATTTTTTTTTTTAATTTTTAACAGAAATGTCTTTCTGTTTACCTCAGTCTTTGCAGCTCAATCCTAAGTGGCTCATTTGGGGAAACTAAAATCTCATCAGCCATACTGTAGAAGGCAACGTACCACAGTGATATGTTCTTATGGCTACGAAGCATAAGTCTGAAGGACTGGATCCCAAAATGATGTAAAGATGATATAGTTCTGCTTTTTTCTTGGGCTTCTTCCAATGTTACTATAGATACAATGGAACCTTTCCATTTCAGTCTTCCTGCAGTGCAGTCTATTAATAGTTTGGCCAACTAGATAACTTTAGTGGGTAGTTGTCACAGGCTGACTGGTTCCTTTTAAGAGGGAACAGTTGGGCCAGTGCACGTGTGACTCAATTGGGCTTAAAAGAGGACACTGAGCCCTAGAGGGGAAAAGATTTGGTGAGTCAGAGCCTGAGAGGGGTCAGGAAGAGGCAGGTGAGGCTGCCTGAGAGAGGCAGGAAGGGGCAGGTGAGAGCTGCCCGAGACCCAGTCGAGAGAGAATTAGCAAGGAAATGGTGGCAGGAGTTGCTTGGAGGAGAGCTGAGTTTGGAAGGAAAGCAGTAACTGTGAGTTGCCATTGAGGAGCTTGGAAGAGAGCTGTTGGGTGAGAGCTGACTGAAGCTGGGGTCCCCTGAGAAGCAAAAGGCATAGACAGTGGCCCCTAGGAAAAGGAGAAGATCTGGCTTGGTCAGGGGAAGCTGAACACAGAAACAAGAGGGTTGCTGCAGAAGGGTAGATCCTCTACACAGTGGAGGGAGGGAGGAATGGAACTCTGCAAGATGGGGAAGCTGTCAGGATAAAGACCTGAGTGAAGGGGTGTGGGAAGACTGGTCACTCTCAGGCTTGAGAAGGCAGATGCCTGGCTCAGGGGCCAAAGGAACCGAGACCAAAGTGCTGCTATTGACTCTTGGGTGGGTGACTTGCTGTTGATGTCCCTGGAAAGGGGAATGGGAAACACCTGCAGTATGTTTAATTGTGGAAATTGGAAAATTTTGCTACAGGGTTTGGGGAGAATACTGCACTGGTGTATGTGAATATATTATACCCACAGGTGGGCTTTGTCAAATGCTGAGAGACTATCCCTTTCATGGGCAGAAGGAGGTGGGAAACTGAGGCAGGTGAACCTGTCATGCTGCAGCTTGAAGCAGAAATGCACATCAGGTGGGGGTCGCCTTATCCCAGTAGTGCAATTTGTTAATCAGCATTCATATAAACCTAAAGACCATTTGTTATGACCTGGCTGCATCCCCCTAGTCCTCAGTCTGTTGTAATTGGACTCAACATTTGTATCCCACATGCTTTCAAGGCAGCTGGTCAGGGCAGAGTCCAGACTCTGTTTCTAGCTTTGGATTTCTAAGGAACTGTCCCAGGTGTAGATTACCTGTCTGCTGCCCTCTGTTGGGATGTGGGACTTTGCATTCCAACTGCCCAAGACCCTGAAACCAATTTTGAGACTTCCTAAATCTCCCCAGTTATTTATAAACACTTGCCCAGAGTTTCACCTCACCAAGGAGTACTTTTGTTTATAGTTTGACTCTTGGGAACTACATGGTAAGGAATACAGGCAAAACCTTTAACTTTTACCTTTTAAAGCATATGGAAGTTACAGATATTTGAGGAAAGACAATGAAAACCTATATACTCTTTCCCTGGGGCTATGCTGACCTCTTCGTGTGCGTCCTTGGTTAGGTGAATAGACCTCTTTCTTGAGTCCTTCTGTTGTCTGGGAATGGTCAGCCAGACAGAGAGAGCCTGGAGCAGATTCTGCTCTTAAATAAGGTCTTAGTTACCTCTCTCATGTGACCACCTGATCAGCTTCAGAACCCCAGTCAGGTGGCTAAGTGGTAAGTGCCAGGCCCCCTTCTCCCAACTCCAAACTGGGAAGACCAGTTTCCTTTGGTCTGGCCACTTTCTGTAGCAAAACCATTGTTCTAGGGGTGGACCCCTTTGATTGGAAAACAATCCAAGTTGATCACTCTTGTGTAGCCGTTCAGAGCATTGTTAGGCATTATAGTAAGCTGTCATTGGTCTGTCCTTGACAGGTAGGTAATTATAATGTAGGTCACATTCTTAAAAATGGTGCAACTAGCAATTCAAAGTTAGTTTGATACAGACATTATACCGATCCTTCACATGACTGGAAAAATATTTGTATTGTTCTAAGAAGCAAGCTGAAATTCTGAAAGGAAGCAATTCTGAAAGAATGTGATAGTTTATATTCTGTAATGGATTGTCAGCTGTCAATTAATCTTCAACAGTACTAAATATACAGAGTAACTGCTTACTGATTCACTGTTCCATTCACCTGTCTCTTAGAAGGCGCAAGCATCCCTGCGGTATAAATCTAAAGCTGTCATTGTCATTAGTTGAGTTTGCCCTATGGTGAGTATTGGGGAGCGCAAAGTGCATTTCTCATGGTTTCCATTAATAGTCTATAGATTTAAAAAATATAAAGACTTTGTCTAAATCTTGTGATGTTATAGCTGAAATAGTCCAGTGTGATATTAATAGAAATGTGAAATTTATAATCTTTTCCTCTATTTTGCACATCTGAGATAACAACTAGTTAAAAAGCAATATTGCCATACTTGCATAAATACAGGGTTTGGTATTTCTTAGGCCATCAAAACTGCCTCCAAAATCTCAGGATTTTTGTATGGGCTACAGATACTGGGCAGCAGACTCTGCGACCATGATAATGGCATGAAATAGGGCAAAGAAGAGAGTTGAAGGAGATTTGAAACAAGATAATTGGAGTTCTTGAGCCCTTACCATTATCAGTCTACCTAAAGTGGCTGTTGCTTTAAATTAAACCTTGACCACAAAGCATGCTTTGCTTCACATGATCTTGCTATACATGAAGCATGAGAAATGGAAGATCAATATACTTTAACTTCCTCAGTAAAGTTTCAAGAAACAAGCACTTCTCCCATAAACTTTATGAATAACTTTTGTTTTAAATACACAGTTAATAAATGTGCCTGACTGTCCCATAAGTTTGGTTTGAGTTAGGGTTATCCTTTATTTTGATGGTGATCTTCTATGTCCTGGAAGCTACACTTCAAAGTCATCAAGTGTCCTGAAAAATCAAATATCATTGGGGCCAAAGCATCGTCATCATATCATTGTGTATTGATGACTGTTCTCTTTTTTTTTTTTAATTAAATTGTAATGTGGAGGTGAGGGAAGAAAGGAAAAACTGCTGTCTGGCCCTTCTAGTATATGATGGTCATTCACTTTTGTAATTTTTCATAACTAAAACTTCTCCGCTTCTCTGGGACCATTCTGGGCATAGAAGAGAGCTTCCCCCCCCCCTCCAAATCTTGTGGACATAATTTGATGTGAATAGAGGTCTTTATAATATCCTCTCAGGTGAATATGTAGGTAGATTCTAAGTGAAAATATTTTTGGAAATCAAGGGCAGGCTAAAGCTGGTAATTTTCCTTATATTGCCTCATATGAAGACCTAGAAAATGGAGCTCTTGGATAGCTCCACTAGATGTGTTCATCAGGTCAGATATCGTCCTCTAATCCTTGTAGAATGCATGTAGTGTCATAAGGGATAGATATATTTGAGAAAGAATTTTGATTTTGGGGGGTCTCTGGGTTAGCCATTGACCAGTTTGTTTGGTTTTTTATATAGGACAATGCCCAAAGCTATTAAGTATGGGGATGTATTATGTAAGTAGTCTATTGAACTCTCAAACTACAGATTGGAGCCCATAGTTGACTGTGTCTTTAAGAATAAATATTTTTAATGCATGTAAATTGTCCTAATATAGGAGGAACAATCCTGATATTTCGTAAGCAAAAATTTACTATTTTGTCATACTGTCCATCAAAAACACCTAACATATTTTAAGATTTAAAAAGTATGTGCCTATATTTTTCCAGCAAATGTCCCTGTTTTTGCATTCAAACATTGGCAGGGATGAAAGATCAAGGGAGAGCTTTCAAAGGGTGAGTTAGATCTTCTTGGCATTTAGGTATATGAAGTGTCTGAATTGTATGCTCTGGAAAAAGGGGACTGGGCTACCAACAAGTTTATAGATGACCTTGATAGACAATGTGAGGAGGAGATATAGGTGCTGTTTTCAAGTACACTTTTTATCTACTGGTTGACCAGGTTAATCATAAATGTCTTGGACTGGTCCAGAAGAACTAGTTTAAATAGTCATTTTACTGGTAGTAAAATTATAATTTCCTAGGAATGCATTCAGGCCTTCATATGTAGGATATATTTAAATAAAAGAAAATACAAGGAACTAAATTTTACCCTCCATCATACCTGTGCAAAGCAATTTCCTCAGTTGCATTACTGCAATCCCACTGAAGTAAAGTGCATGGCTCTGTGATGGGGCACATTCAGTTCCCTTTCTCTTTGCCTTGCACAGACTGCTCAGAGACCTTCTTTTGTGTAGATTCCACCATGCAGTTTATTTACAGCGTTGCATTCTACCACCTTCTACATAGGAGTGCAGTCACAGTATTTATGATGTCTTTTAGTTTTACTATCTCTTCTCCAAAGGGTGGGGAGAAAATGTGTCTCCTCCCAGAGAATGCCGTTTTGTCAGGCCCTGCTAGCTTCTGTCTCTTCTGCTTCTCTCCCCTTGCACTTCCTTCCTGTGCTCTTTTGTCCAGTCTCCTAGTTAAGGGATTAATCAGCCCATTAGCTATCTGGCCCCAATCTGATCTGGTAATCAGAAACTCCTCTTCTTAATTAGGAGTTGGATTTAGCTTGGGGGGGAGGAGGGGAGATATGTCTTCCCTTCTAAGATACTTTTTCTGGTTAATGAAATCTGTCATCTAAATTCAGTCCTGCTTGGCCACCTTTGAAGTCAGTGGGTGTTCTCTGTGCAGACGACTTAAAAGATTAGGACCTTTGCTCTTCAGAGTATTATCAAAAGGACATGTAAGACTTTCTGAAGGATGGAAAAGGGATTGAGAAGGCTACTCTCAGGGTCCTCCACCCAGAGTGCATTTTAGTTGTCTAGCTAGCTTGAAAGGACCATGTACAATCTCCTCCAAAACAATACCAGAGGACATAAAAAAAACTTCAGTTGAGGGTGAGTTTGTCACCATATGTCTGGTAATCTGAGGTGGTACTGCTGTGTGTTAACAATGCACGATGTGGAATACATTCTTAAAATGTCACTAACAGGGAAAGAGGCAGTTAAATCCTGGGAAAAAATAGATTTTAGGTCCAATATTAGATAACACAGCAATCTTTATGTGCCTCCTTCCTTAGTATGAGTGTTTCGGTTAATACAAACGAAATTAAGTATAGAGCTACTCATGTAGCTTCCTGATAAAAATACCCATTATGTATCCATGTTAAAGTGAACTGACTGCTTAGAGGTTTCTTCAGATTGTTGCATTTTGCTTGGATCTCAGTCACAGGAGCATATTTAGATAGAACTTTTAAAAGTTTACTTACATATCTTGTCCACATAGGTTAATATAATGCGTGCCTAAATATGTACAATATAAAACAAAATGGGAAAGGACCCAGACCTGAAGAAGAGCTCTGTATAGCTCAAAACCTTGAATAAAAGAAGATTTATAAATAGTTTTTGCACAAGGCCTTATCAAAGAAAGGGAAGCCCAGCAAAAACCGGAAGAGCCCTTCTCTTTTTGCTTCCTCTTTCTTTGTCAACTCCAGAATATAGAAGCAAAATCACACAAGGAAACGACCAAAATTATTAAGATAAATAGGATTCTTTACACGCTCAATCCAGACAAGACCGGCTTCTTCCATAGGAATATTTTGAAACTATTAAGGGCAGTAGCTGCTCTTGACTCTTTCTTTTCCCTGATAAATCACTCAAGAGTTAGAAGTAGGAAGAAAGGAAAGGCAGAGAAATCATGCAAAAATATTTTCCCCTGGGCTCTATGCTATATGGCGTATAGCTTTATGCTTAAGAAATTATGTAACTAAGTCAGAATGGGACTCCCCAGTAAAACTAAAATGCCTTCAGCAACTCCAACTTGTTTTGCAAGAGCTATTCTGACATGGAGAGGTGACCTCATCAGTATCCCTGCCATGTAAAATCAAGAAAACACAAGCCTAGGGGCAAATTTAGAGATCTCTGAGCTTCTTTATTTTTGACACATTCCCTGGATACACTACATTCCTGTCTGGTCAATAACTTCTCATGCAAGCACATGTGGCTCTGGAAGTGGAAAGCAGCTGTTGGATACTTCAAAATTATTAGGAGAACTTTTTGAGGATCCATTAGACAAGGCTAAGAAACTAAAAGATTTCTCCTACCCACTTGGTAATACCAAGAATAATATAATGATATTACAAAATTAAGTAATCTTTTTGACCATATTAATTCCTCAAGGAAATATGAAAAGAGGAGAAAGTCAATGAAACAGGATGAGGGTGATTCAAGAGAGAAATATGTTAAGTGACAAGGTGATCCTTGGTATGCAGTATTTTGTGAAAACTGTATACCAAGGAAGTCCTGAGCAAATGGTTCATTTGGGTGAAGGATATTACATGGCTGAGGAATTATTTTTTAAACTGTGTACTTTGATCAAAAATTATTTCAATTTTTCCTTCCTCAGTTGTACACATCTCCTCCTAAAAATCCTGCAGTGAAAATCTGTGGACTTTCTTATCATGAAGAATGGAAAATTCTTTTTTTACCTAAAATTGTTTTTCTTCAAATCAGCAGGTCCACAAATCTGACCCACCCAAGATCAATTTGGGACTCAGGGAGAGTTGTCACTCTGCAGTAGCACAATTTCTCATTACATTATCTGACAAACTACAGTCTCCCATTACCTAAGCTAGTGTCCTCACCACTGAACCATCTTTCTTCTTCTTATATGATCACCATATTTGGGGTCGGGAAGGAATTTTCCTCCAGGGCAGATTGGAAGAGGCCCTGGAGGTTTTTCACCTTCCTCTGTAGCATGGGGCATGGGTCACTTGCTGGAGGATTCTCTGCTCCTTGAAGCGTTTAAACCACGATTTGAGGACTTCTGTAGCTCAGACATAGGTGAGAGGTTTTTCGCAGGAGTGGATGGGTGAGATTCTGTGGCCTGCGTTGTGCAGGAGGTCAGACTAGAGGCTAAAATGACATAAAGATAATTTCCTAAGGCTAAAATGACATAAAGATATTCTCCTTATTGTTAAATTTGGTAGTATTTTTCTTGAGTAGGACAGTAAACCTTTCAAGCAGTCATATTTTTTAATCTTGCTAACGTATCAAAGTCTGAGTATAATTTCCGACTGTGTTAGAGTACAGTCTTGCTTTGCTTCTGGAGCCTCAGCAGCCATGTCCTGAATGGCTTCTGTAGAGAACAGAGTTAATCTTTTATTATCTGTGTACAATTTGAGTACAGCACAAACAGAGCTTAGGTGGTTGATGATATAGGTGAATGTGCATTTTATACATATACCCACTTATGCCCCAATCCTGCTAATACTTACATACATGCTTAACTTTTATGTGTATGAGAAATCTTGTTCAAGTCAATAGAAATACTCCTAAAAGTTATGCACATGCTTAAATGTTTGTAGGATCTACAAATTTAGAAGATCAGATTTAGAAGATCAGAATAAACTGATAAGTCTTCAAATATGTTATGGGCTGTTATAAAAAGGATGGTGATCTATTGTTTTCCATGGCCACAGAAGGTAGGACAAGAAGTAATGGGCTGCATCAAGGGAGATTTAGGTTAGATATTAGGAAAGGCTTTCTAACTATAAGAGTAGTTGAGCTCTGGAATAGGGCTCCCAGGGAGGTTGTGGAATCCCCATCATGGGTGGTTTTTAAGCACCGGTTGGATGGACAACAAAACACCTGCCAGGGATGATCTAGGTTTATTGGTCCTGCCTTAGTGAAGAGGGCTGGGCTAGATGACTTCTTGAGGTTCCTTACAGCCCAGCGTTTCTATGATTCCAAAATATTTTATGTGAGATGGTAATATAATGGCAGTTTCTGAGCTGTATTCCACTGATCCATTTGACTCTTCTGGAGTAATTTCCAGGCACCATTATTTATTTCAGTATGTGATTGAATGTAACCATTTGTAAACAAATAATCTTGTAACATAAAATACAAATATGAAAAATTTAGGGAATATATATATATGTGCTGCTGCTGGTTGCCTTTTGGTTTTATATTTAAAAATAAATTAAAACCAATACACTTAGGTGCCACACATTTCCAGACAAAAAAAAATTATTAAATTAGTCACAGTTGCTACAGTAATATACACCTTGCAAAAAATACATACCAGAAACCTGTTAATGGGACCTATGGAATAAAAAGTATGGAAATGATCAATTAAGGAAACAAGGATAAATATTGCAATACCCTTACAGTTCATAGTTTTTCTTAAAATTGTAGATATGAAAATTCTAACTACTTGAGTCGCTTCATTGAAGTGGACTGGAGAGAAAAATATACTGCTAAAAATACTGCTTATTTATTTATTGTTTGAAAGCAATCCTGTGTACAAGGTTATGAGGAAGATTATTTAGTAAGTAAGGCCTTGATCCTGCAATCTATTCTTCGTGAGCAGATCCCTATGCCCCCACACAATGCAAGTTCAAGGCCTAAATCTTTAGCTTGATAACAAGAAAATGGTAGAAACTTCACAAATTTCAGAATAGTCATTCTACAACTGAAAAAATGTTTTTTTTTTCAATTTCCTTCACATTTTGAGGAAAATTGCTACTTTTGACAGCTAATCTTAGTGAGCTGTAGCTCACGAAAGCTTATGCTTAAATAAATTTGTTAGTCACTAAGTACTCCTAAGTAAATGCCACAAGTCCTCCTTTTGTTTTTGCGAATATAGACTAACATGACTGCTACTCTGAAACCGGACTTTTCTCAGTGTTACAAAATGGAGAGTTAGAGGTGAAAAATCACCATTACAATTTTCTCTTCATCGATGGCATGATATCAGTCTACTGTCTGTGCAGCAATAGCTCTTCCATTTTGTGCTATACATTATCATGGTAGGAGCAATTGCCTTTATGTAATAAGTACATTTTGCTTTTTTGATATAATCAGTGTCTCAGAGATCAAGTTAAAAGAGATGGAAGTGGAACCTTGACTGACATGATACACAAATGTAAAATGTGTGCCTAAACAACCTGGCAGTGCCCTTTTTAATACGCCATCTTGAACTATACTGTCAGCTACTTAAATAATGTCTGTGCATCTTTTTTTACTCTACATGCCTTTTAGAAGGTTAATAGAACAATCCCATTCACTGACAATTGTCCTTGTTCTATTTGTCTTTTCCCTTTGTTTCTAATGCTGCAGCAGCAGCAGCTCACTCTGTTATTTATGCTGGTCTTTATTAATATACATATACAGTATCACCATAAATAACAGAGTGCTTCTGCTGCATTTTGTATACATTTAAAAAAAAAAAGGCTCTGTCATCCTTAGTGATGTCCATCAGGAATATGTACAGCTCTGGGAGCAGTGCTTGTTGGATAGAGAATCCATACAAGGGGAACAAGAGAGGATTGTTTCAAAAAAGTTCTATTTTTGGATTTGTTTATCTATAAAGGAGTGGGAGAAACACTGTGGTTCAGTGGCTTGAGTATTGTCCTGGGAGTCAGGACACCTAGGTTCTAATCATGGCTCTGCCGTTAACCTGCTGTATCACATTGAGTAAGTCGCTTCACCTGTCTGTGTGGAATTTTCAGAAGTGCTCAGCTTTGGTATAATTCTGCTTCAAATGAATTTTCTAAAGCACTGTGCCTCCATTTCCCCATTGGTAAAATGGAGTAATGGTTCTTTCCTTTTTTTTTTAAAATATATATAAACCCTTTTGAGATGTATGGAAAAGCTCTTTTGTAATCTCAGTAGCTGTTATAATGTATTTGGGAAGGACAGACTTTGATTTGATAATTACAGATATTCCCCATCACACTGTAAACCACTGTAAGACAGATGCATGATTCTTTGCTGATGTACATCCCATGATTTCAGTGGAATTATACAGCACTTTTGGCAGGGAAAATGGGCCACGTAGATTCAGTTTGTACCCTAATTTGAGTCTCCTTTTAAAAGAAAATATGGATTTTTTTTTTTGGAAGGACAAAACTATGCATCTTTTCACTACTGTTACAGAAGAGCAATCACTTGTAGGCATGAGCCATTCAGATGGCTAGTATTTCATTTAGGAAAGCAGTATTTTACCCAAGAGAGTACCTTTTTATTGTTCCAAATTTCTTTCACTAACTGCTTTCCAAAAAGAGGTGAATCTCTTCAACAGCCTCAGAGGCTGGGTGTAATAAATTTCACAGTGCTATAGTTTTATGTTGTTGGGGAACTGTTGCTTCTGCTGTTGTACAAATCTTCTGCTCAAAATCTCTGCTTCCCACAGTAAGAAACACTATTGCATTTTTTTAAAGGGAAGGAGGATTTTAAACTGTTAGAAATATGGTATATTGTTTAATCTATGTACTTTGTACATAGTTAAACAGAAGGGAGGGAGTGTGAAAGGGGATACTGTGTGCAGAACGTGGGACTAGTTGCTTTGGAGGGCTCTGCAGCTTCCTCTTCATAGGGAGATTTTACTCAGATCTACTGTGTTTCCTTCAATCAACCTGCTCTTAATTCATTAACCAGTCTTAGTTGTGTTTATGTGCACTGTAAAAACAACCATGTCAGGGGACTTGGTTAAAACATAGTTGTCCCCTGTCATGGTAAAAACACCGTTGCATCAGGCAATGTAGATATGGTACTTAATTGTATCCTTCAAGCATACTACAGCCTCGGTCTGTCCCGCATCCCACAGACATAAAAATCACAAATTTGAATTTGGGTAAGAAAATCCTAAAGCATCTTTTGTGGCATTGTGACACAATGCTGCTGGATCACCACTAACCTTATGACATAAGATTTTTATCTCCCACTTCCAACAGGATAAATGTCCAGGGCGATGACCCTATTTCAGAGTCTCCTCCCTTTTCTGATCTCGGTGCTTTATTGCTATTTTTTGAGACTGATTAGAACACTTTCAGAAGTTTATTGACGATTACATCTCTTGGTAACAGTGAGACTAAGTATTGGAACTCTGAAACTTGGCAGTTTTGGGTCATAGAAATTTGTACAGACTTTTTTTTTTTCTGTTTTCTGTTCATGTGGTTTTATATTCCCTGATTTTCACTCTGTCTTTTGTGGTACTAATTATTGAAGCTAAAAACAGAAATCAAAACTCAAACAAAACCACCAACTTTTACCTAGTTTGGAGTAAACATCATGTGAGACGGCCTAGCTTTTCACAGTTTCAATTCAAAATGGTAACTGGTCAGATTCGCTGAACACCTTACAGTGTTGGCCTGAGTTTCAAGTTGGTAAGATGACCCTAAAAGCAGTTTCTTTTTGCCACGTGTTCATTATTACGTTAAATATTTCACAAAGTTCCATTTGGTACACAAAATAGAAGCCAGCCTTTCTGTGCATGAAAGACACAGCAGCCAACTGTGCGTAAGTAGAAGTCTGTGGTTGCTTTTTTCCTGAGTTTGGGTGTAATTTTGTGAATAGGTCCTAGGCAGCTTGTAGAAAAGTGCCACAAGGTCAGGGAGGTGGAACAAGTGCTGGTTTTCAGCCCAGGCCTTGAGGGCAGCCAGCTTTGTTGGCTTGAAGTATAGAGCAGGTGCCAATTCATAAGAGATTGGTAAAACTCAGAAGGAAACCAGTCTAACGTACTGGCTCTCGTTCGCGTTTCCTGTATCCATGTCTATTAAGCCTATCTCCAACGTATCAAGTTTTTTGTATACCCTAACATGTTTGGGATTAGTTTCAAACCCAGTAATCTTTATTATAATTAATCAGAAAGAGAAAGGGCAGGAACTCTTCCAAATGAGATGTTATCCACCCTTTAGTTGCATGACAAATATATATCTCTTAATCAGGTTTTTACCTGTCAATATCTAGATTAACAAATCAAAAACAAAATAACGCAATACATACTGGAAAAAATCTTTGTCCAAAATATTTAAGATATATTAAAATATTTACTTAATAAATATTGACCTGCAAATTTAGGGGCCTAGAATCTGATCCAAAGCTCATTAAAGTGAATGGATGTCTGTGTTGATTTCAGTGGACTTCAGCTCAGATCCTTAGTGATTATGACAATGACCATTCATTTAAAATGAGGTACTCGTGGCAGTAATAAGAGTACCTGATAATAAGTACCAGATAATATTACAAATATTAAATACCCTGTCCTTGTATAGATGTAAATTCACTGTTACACTGTACTTCATTAAATTGTCAATGCAGATATCATTAAAGAAAAAGTAAAAGGCAACTTAATAACTTATAATATTTAGGTCCTACTTATTTTCTTGCCAGCTTTCAAAGGAAGCATTGGTAGAAAGTTTAGAATTCCTTTAGTTTCATGGTATTTTACAACTGATGAATCCTAATTTCATAGGAAATGTTTACATATGTTTTTCTGCTGTGATTTGTACACAATTATATTTATACTTTTCTGCTTTTCATAACAATCATTGGTAACTAAACATTTTGAGAGTGTGTGCGTGAAGAAGGAGGTGGCTAAAGTGTAGTTTTATGTATCTTGGAACAAATTTTTCTAAGGAAGAGTCTATATTAAAACAGACAAGGCTTTTGCCTCATTTTAAGAAATTCAGCTATGTAAATTGTTCCATTTTGTGTGCACATATTATGTAAATATGAAAACCAAGTAGGAAAAAAAAATTTCAATGAGACTATAAACTTTATCTATGGAGTTACTCTCTTTTTAATAGTTCTACAAGATATTTTATCCTTTTTGCTTTTTCTCCAGTATGTTGAGTTCAGGAGATTATATTTTTTCATCTATAGTGACCAGAGGGAGTGTGAATCTTCTTGCTAAGTAGGTTTGTTTGTAGAAAGTGATCCCTGAAATATATACAGAAAATGAGGATTAAATGATGGGAAACAGAAAAATGAGTGGCTTTATTTACAAATGTTGCATTAGTATAATGTTCCATTAACATAATTTGGAGTTGCATTTAAATTCTGGTGGCAGAAACTGGAGCCAGACAGCTTAAATTTAGTTATGGGGGAGGTTTTTTTTCACGTTAGTATTGTATTTTTGGATTTTAAAAAGTGACTTCCTGCATATTTTTTTATTACTTTTTAGAGAATTAAGACTAAGTGCAGGTTGTATTTGTCAAAATAACACTGTAGTGTAAGAACGACTTCCCTTCCCCTCACCCCCAAGAACAAAATCATGGTTATACATTTAGCTAAGCATAGAAGTCCCCAATTTCTATTCAGAAAATTTGGAACAAAAGCCTAGGAGAAAATCAAATCCTTGAACACAGTGGGCTGAATTTACCACTGACAGAACTGGGCACAATTCAGTGGAATTTTGTTTTCTTATGATAGAAATAAATGTGGCCTACGTTTTTAGGGTAGAATAAAAGGATATGTGATGTATTTGATCCTGTAGCTGTAATCTACACACATACAACACGACCACTCAACATGATACTGAGTTCTTTGCTCATTCAACGTGCTTCCTTAAAAATATACTAACTGCAAGTTCTGGGTTAGCTGCTTTAAAGCAATGTTTCAATAGCATAGAGGCAGGGTTTGGACTTTATTTATTCAGAAGTTATGTAATATATATATCTCTGTTTATCTCTAATACTTTTATAATCCATAGTACAGTATTTAGGCATCAGCTTTTTGTGTTTTGACAACAGTAATATTTTCATTTTGACATGTATAACATCATTGTTCTACTTCAGTAGAGTTTCCAATCGAAGGGAGCAGTTCTATCCACTGATCACAGAAATGTGAAAACAAAGGCGAGCCAGAGCAAATGTATTTAGTGATTAGATCATACAGTGAGTACCTGAGTCACAGATCATTCAATAGGGGAAACCAGTAAGTGATTCTGATCTGTCTACTTTGGGGCATAATTGTAACCTTTGTTCTCAGACTGCTACAAATATTTTATTTTATTTTTTTTGCTTCTTAAACCAGACATCAAACAAATATGTGAAATTAGGATGGCTCAGAAGCTTGATGATGAATGTGAAAACCTTTACTCCCAAAGTTAATGGTTTGAATCCATCCCTGGTCAAAAATGCCTTCAAGTCATTGGCCTCAGATAGCTGTTCATCCTATATCAAATGAGTTGTTGTCATCGTAATGTAGTTGTCATTGGATATGTGTCCATGTCATTATGATTGTTGTTTGGTGATGCTCTTAAAGGAGAGGGACAGTCTAGTGTTTAGAGTGCTAGCCTGGGCTGATGACTCTTATTCAGGTGCAAAACCTTACTTTGCCATATACCATATGAGCCTGTGCAGATCAGTATCTCTGTACTTCGGTTCCTTATCTGTAGAATGGGAATAATAGCACTTCCCTTCCTCACAGGAGTATTGTCAGGATCAACACATTAAAAATTTTGAGGTACTCAGATGCAACAGTAATGGGGGATCATATAAATAGCTAAGATAAATAAAAGTGTATCATAAAACCAGTTGGCAGTCCCGGTAGGTCTTGACTGGTTTCTGCAGAACACGGATGAGTTAGTGGGGCATAGAGTGACCAGATAGCAAGTGGGGAAAAATTAGGACACTTTTTTATGGGGGAAAGGGGTATAATTGAATATATAAGACAAAGTCCCTAAAAGTCTGGTCACTCTAGTGGGGCAACATGTAGGAAGCTTGCCTTGCTGCTGTTTGTTCAGTATCTGTTCTGTAAATAAGCATGGTTGGTCGCATGGTACCTTTCCTAACACCAAATTCACTTTAAAAGATGTGTTCTACTTTTGGGAGTTGGAATGTAGAGAAACATTTAGTTTTCATAGGTTTATAGGTTCACAGATCCAGAAATGTATTAGGTAGAGTTGGACAGGAAATTATTTTCCCACCCTGTGAAAATTTTTAAGATTTGAAAATTTTCGTGTTCTGCTCTGGGATGAACCTGAGGCCTTTTGGCACTTTTTTGAGGAGGGAACCAAAAACAAAGAGAATAACCAATAAACTAGGGGGTAGGGCACTCACTTTGGATGTGTGGACCCAGGTTCTAGTCCCTGTTCTGCCTGATTCAGACTTGAACCTGCATCTCCCACGTTGCAGGTGAGTACCTTACTCAGTGAGCTAGTAGCTCTTCTGGAGTGGGTCTTGTTCTGTGGCCATCACCAGAAATTCCATCCTGCACCTGAGAAATCTTTCCTGAGAAAAATTTCATTTTGACACATCGTAATTTTTTGAGATAACGCCATTTTGTTGAAAAATTCTTCACCAGCTCTATTATAGGGCCATGTAACAGGGTTGTCCTCCAACTGATCACTGCCTCATGGCTAGAGGTCATGCTATAGCCCCTACCTCAATTTCCCCTCTTGGCTGCTCAGTAACTCCACATCACCATCCAAAACGTAATTAAAACTCTCTCCCCTTCTGGGGTCCAATTTATTTAATCTTTACACACACTGGCCCTCCAGGCCCCATTCAGTGTCTCTCTCTCCCCTAGGTAGGGAGTCCACAACCTTCCTGCCTGGAGCAGGGTCTTGGTTCACCTGTTCTCAGTTCTTTACATGACTGGACCTCAGTCTTCAGACTCTGACTTCCAAATTCTCCTGGCTTGGCTTAGGTTATTCACAGTCCTCCTAGCTAGGATTTGAATCTCCCTGGTCTCAAGGTCTTCCCTGCAGAAGCCTTTCCACACTCTCTGTGCAGTCTCTGCCACTTTAATAATCTGGGTTGGCTAACTCCAGGCCCTCCAGCAGTTACTGAAGAACAAGCCATCCTGTTACAGACCATCTAATGCATTTTCCTGTTAGTACAGTATTGTGCCCTATCAATGGTTCAGTCACACCATTTAGGCATAGTCCATAGTAAGGAATTCCTCCCTTAGCTCTTTGGTGCATGGTAGGAGGACACCTGTTGCTGTAGCCTTTTATAGAGTGCATCACATTCCAACCTACTCTACCTCCATATTGTTCTTGCTCTGCAATCTGCAGGCTCACTCAGCAGCTTGGGGGATGGAGCAAGTCCATGCCTCTGCCTTTGTAGGGACACTGTGCACCTCTGGGTAATATGTAGTCTCTCTGCTTCCTTGAGTTGTCTGGCTCTTACAGAGACCCCACTGAGAAGCAATAATGCTTTGAGTGTAGCACCCACACTAACATACATTTTGTAATTTAAGTGTAACTCTTTTGATGTAAGAACTTAGTGGAATGTCAGCCAAGGCTATATCTTCCAGTGCCCTGTCCCTTTTAACGTTTGGAACTGTGCTAACAAGATTCAAGGGGGGAAAAGTCTGGGGAGCAAGATGTGGACAAAAGAGTTGGGTGTTCCTGGAAAGCTCTCCAGTAATAGGACTCATATAAGCTGTGACGTGTTGGATTCTGACAAGTTTTAATAAAATTCTTTAGTTTAAAATAACACTCTGGTCTGGTGGTGTAATAACTGCATACTTCTCTTCTCCTGGTATCTGCATCAGGGGTGGGGGAAAGTACAATCTGACCTATAGTTTTTAATAGAGAATAATTAATATATATTAAATATAACCTGTTTCTGGATTCATCTGCTGTAAGTGGCAGCTAATAGCAAACATCCAGGCTGTCATACAATGTCTGTTTTCTGTTGTTGCATTTTGTTTAGAGACTGGTTCTTCCTTGGATTTATTCTTGGAGGAGCAGTGTTAACATTAGTTTGTTAAACAATTTGCTTTCCATTGCTAATCTGTGGATACTTGCCATAGGAAATTTAACACTGTGTGTTCTACCTAAACTACCGCCAACAAAGGTGTCCTGTGAGTCAGACTAGTACATAGGAATGGCATAAATGAATCTACTATATGATGACACGTTTGACATTTTCTACTGGAACTTAGAATTTCTCACATGATACTGGGAGTGTACAAAACGTGGAACAATAAAATCTTTCTTGAAAACTAGGTTTTGATTTTTAAAACACATCAAATCAGATTATTAATAATACTCCTGAAATATGCAATGGCATTAGTAAGAAAGCCTTAAAACAATAAAGGCTTGATCCTGCTCACACTGATTTCAATGCTAAGACTCTATTGATGACTACTATGTGTTCAGGATTGGGTCTTAACTGGATCAAAAGTTAAAAGGTGGAAGTGTCCCTTGCGTGGTTTTTTTTTTTTAAAAAACAAACAAAAAAACACTGAGTAATGCTGTATGACTAGTTTCTGTGTTATGGTGATAGTTTGTTCAGGAAGGACCTGTGCAAATACGTTATATATAGATTTCAGAGTAGCAGCCGTGTTAGTCTGTATTCGCAAAAAGAAAAGGAGGACTTGTGGCACCTTAGAGACTAACCAATTTATTAGAGCATAAGCTTTCGTGAGCTACAGCTCACTTCCTCAGATGCAGTTTCCACGATATGCATCTGAGGAAGTGAGCTGTAGCTCACGAAAGCTTATGCTCTAATAAATTGGTTAGTCTCTAAGGTGCCACAAGTCCTCCTTTTCTTTTTGTTATATATAGAGTGTTCTTGTGAATTTTTAGAGAACATACACAAGAAGTTTGCTAATGTTTGGTGCTAGTAGGGAGCTATGGACTACCACAAAGAGCCTATTACTGCCCTAACCTGAATATCATTATACATATGAATTAAAAAAATTAATTCATTAAAAAAGCATTATTAGGGTTGCAAAGTCAAGCATTCAAACCTTAGGCTACATCTATGCTACATCCGGGATCGACGCTCTGAGATCAATCCACCAGTGGTCGATTTAACAGGTGTAGGGAAGACCCGCCAAATCAACAGCAGATCACTCTCCAGTTGACCCGTGTACTCTACCCCCAACCAGAAGAGTAAGACAAGTCAACAGGAGAGTTTTTCCCATCGACACCCACCCCCCGCGGTGTAGACCCTGCGGTAACTCGACCTAAGGTACATCGAGTTAGTTGTGTAGCATAGGTCGACTTACCGTGGTAATGTAGACATAGCCTTAGAAAAGGCAAGAATTAAGCTTGCCTGTGCAGTGTTAATTTAGCCCCCTTGTGTTTATGCATTATGGTATAGACCTTAATTTCATGATCATAAATTATCTTTTTTCTACAGGACCCCTGTCTCCTTCAGAGCACAGGAAAAATGGTGCTCACTTAAGGACCTGCTATTTAATATTTTCTCTTCTCCTCCGTTGTTCAATGTGTTATTCCAGGGTTTTTTTACTTCTCCCTCCCCCACCTCCCATTTCCCTCACTGGCTTTTTCTATTTCTCCAGTCTCCCCTCCTCACCTACTCCAAGTCTCCCCAAACCTCTTGTGCCAAACTGCTCCTTTCCCTCCCCTCACCCTTAATTCAACTTTTATCTCTTCTGTATTCAAATTGGATGGCTTCTTCCTCCCTGGCTGCTGCATGCCAGCAGGAGGGTCATAAAAGAGACAGGCTTCCTGTTTTCGGTTCCAGTGTCCGACCCAGAGCAGCTGGGAGCAGTAATTACAAGGAAAGTCTTTCTGATTCCCCATGCACAGTTAAGTCACACATAGAAACTGTGAGGGGCTGGAGCATGCTTCTTGAGGAGGGATTATCTGGAGATTTTAGCTGTTAAAATAAAAGAGGTCTCTCCTGTACATAGGTGAGTCTTTTTTAAAAACCTTATTGGTTGGCCAATTCTTGGGCGGATTTTCATGGTGAAGGCAAAAAGCGTATCACTGGACACCAAGTCCACCCTCTGCCAAACTTCAAGTCCCTCCTTCAAAGCATATGGGAGCTAAAGCATTTCAAAGAAAAAGTCTCAAGAATTTTTTAACATGGAAAAATATATTTTGCCCTTTGCCTCATTCTTGGAAACGACTTAACTCGTTTTGGCTGAAAAGTCCTTTCTCCCCCCAAAAAAACCCAGAACAGCCTGAGGCAGATGCAGTTGTGGCCCAAACGGTTAGTTTTGCAAAGTTATAAGTAAGGTTATGATTTAGTCACCGCAGTCACGGATTCCGTGACTTTACTGGACCTCAGTGACTTCTTCCACTTCAGCTGTCAGCAGCTGAGGCCGGGGCTGCAGCCAGGCTGTGCACCCCTGTCCCATAGCTGTGGCCAGCTCCAGAATGGGGACTACGGTGGGGCCGCATTTCCCTGCCCGGTGGCTGCAGTGGGAGCCATGTGCCCCCTTTGTAGCTTCCCAGAGCTGTCTCTGCCTGTCAGTCCCCTCCTCCCCATGGGACTCCATGCCCTCGCTTACTTAGCCCTGGCCCCAGTTATTCTGAGTAAAGCCACGGACAGGTCATAGGTCACTAGGAATAAACAAAAATTCACAGTGCCCATCTGTGACTTTTTTTAACTAAAAATAACTGTGACAAAATCTTAGCCTTAGTTATAAGCAACTGAAAACAGGGTCTTACTATGAGAAGTGGAGGGAAAACTTACTATCAGCCCCACCTATAATATTGTTCATTGCTAGTAATTCAATTAAATTTATGAGAAAGTAAGCAGTCTTCAAACTTAAGAGAATAATCTAATAGTACAGAGTGTAATTTTTTTTCTTGATTAAACTTCACCCAGTTATTATACTGACATAATTTTAGATCTTTCTCCTTTTTCCTTAGTCTGTTATTTTTAATGTAAGTTAAATCAGAAGCATTTGTATGCGTGTTCATTTGCCTTCTAAATTTAAGGCCATAGACTCGCCTCCATTATTATGACATGAAGAGGGGCAGAACAGTCCAAGTCCCACAGAGAAGTACTTGGGGTGAGAAGAGGAATGTTCTTATAACACTACTGCATAGCTCATCCTCTCCCTTTTGCAGCTGCTATGCAGATGCATTCTCATCTGCTGTAGGAGGCATAGCTGAGAGAAGTCAGATGAGCAGCTGCTCTGTGAAGCTTCTTACAGCAACAGAACTTACAATTCAAAATAAAGCCTCAGAAGTTACTGCTGCCCTCATTAAATCCTCCTCTGTGGCTTTCAGACATTGCCAGAGGAATACTGGGGGGGAAAGCCAGGCAATGGCAGCATGCCAAGTTTGCTAGATGTACTGCAGTTACTGTGAGAGGCCTAGATGGGAGCATCAAGTAGAGTGGATTTTCATGATGTATTTTGTGTTTGTTCTCACGGATCTCAGTCCGCTGTGTGTTTTGGAGGCCCTGCCCACTTCTCAGACCCAGCTCTGACAAGAGAAAGTGGTGGGTGGAAGATGGGACTTAAAACTGCCTATGTTAAATATTCCCCTGTGAGCCTGTTTTCAAAAGAAGGAAAATTTAATTGGTTCATTTTTAAAAAACAGATGCTTTGCTTGTCCATAAAATTTGCTGTATTTATAAAATTTTTAGACTGTGGAGATTCATGGTAGGACTTCTTTTTAACCACCATTCTGTCAGTGAAGCAGGAAGAAAAATAGAAATGTTGTTTTGACATAAGTAAAGCACACTTTTATTTTGCTAACTTACAAACACTGTTCCTCAGACTACATAAACACACCTATCCCAGGTTTTAGGTTTGTAATGAAATTGTGCAAAATGATTTTGGGCCTTGCTACAAATACTACAAGATTGTATCATGAAAATTATCTAGAGCCCAATCTCGAGAGTCCATATGCCAAGTATCTCTGAGGAGGCATTCATTAACTCAGTGATGAGGCCCGTAGATAGGCAATGAATATGCCCAGTTGTTCCGTCCATACACTCAGCAACTTGACTAGAGGAAATTAGGACTAGGTGGGTCTTTCTAAGGGAGGGAGAATGAAAGGAGCAGTGTTGCCTCTAAGAACTGTTCCTTTAAGAGGGAATGAGAAGGAGCAGAGGACCCAACTGGATGGAAAGCCAAGACCCTTCTGTGCATCCAAAAGAGCAGTATGGGCAGTAGTTGCAGAGGAGCTCTGCAGTGTGGTGGGAACCAGCATCTGTTGTTGGTTTGATGTGGGGAATCATTAATTGAGTCGACTGGGGTAGCAGTGGTAGCCAGAATTAATTGGTTAAATGGATTTATTGGAGGGAGACAATCTGTCAGAGATGTTTGTTTTTGGTGGGGAGTTAAGATGTGACAGTATAATTAAATGGGTATGACTTTGGGGGGAGGGTAGCTTTGGGGATATGGCAGCATAGGTTTCTCCCAGGTTAAGAGGCTTTAATCCTTATATGAGGTGTTGGGAACTCTTCAGTCCTTGAATGTGTTGGACTTCTTGAAGTCTTTCATCATATTTCAAAAGCTCAATAATTCCACTGAAGTTATTTTTAAGTAGTTTTTCTTTATATCAAACTCTGACAGAACTCTGGCATATGTGATCTACTGATGTAAAGTGCTATAGAAGAGGCAGGTGATATTATTATAGCAGTGGGACAAACTGGCAACTTTACTTCCATCATGATATAATACGAAAAGTATGCTACCCATCCAAGCTGTGGCTACTATCTCAGTATGATGGAACATGAGGTGATGAGTGCTGTGCCTCTGCCCATAAAGAAGCCAGAAAGGGTGAGCATTATGACATACTCACACTGTTAGTTGACGGTAAACATTTTTCAGATAGGTGGACTATTATTCATAGCTTCATCTGAGCCAAATTAAGAGTCATACAAATTTATGTGCCATAGCTATGATACGAGTGTACAGTAGCATAGGATTTTCAAATCCATAGGAAATTTTCAGCTGTTTGAGCACTACTGTCCTGGAGATAGACTAGCCGTTTCTGTTCTATAGATGTGAGTAGCATTTCTTTTTTTCTTTTGTAAAAGTTCCTTATAAAAGCCCATACTTGTGTAATGAAGATATAAAAGGTAGGAGTTTTACTGAAGTATTTTTTTAAATGCAGCCTGAAACATTTTTACAATAGTACCAAAATATGCTTCCTATACTTACGTTACAATCATACTATCAAAAAGCTTGCATAAACATAGGCGTAAATATTGAACTCCTTTGGTATTTCCTCAATACAGAGTCAATGCCTGCTTCTGCTCTGCTGAGGAAATTCTCAAAATGTGAACACGTCAGAAGCGAATTAACAGATTTGCTGCTGAAAAATTGGTGTAGCTACACTGTATTTTTTCATATAAAAAACACAGGTTGAATTCCCATTTTAAGCATGGGCATATTTGGGGGGCAGCAGATGGGATTGTGGGGGGGTGTCCTCTACAAACTGCAAGCCTTGGGCAAGTGCAGAATTTGCCGCTCCCCCGCAACATGTGGCCCAGTTGTCCTCACTGGAGCTGCCTTCCCCCCCAAATATAGAAATCAAACTATACCTATGATTTTAAATGCAAAATCAAACTGTAAATGAGACTACTCACATGCTTAAACTTACACTTGGCTTTATGTGTTTGCTAGATTCGTGCTGTATGGTCAGCACCTTGCAGGATCATGCCCAAATAGTGGATGTTTTGCTCTGAGTTTCTGGCCCATCCCCAGGGCTAAATAGGCCACTTTTCAATTTTGTGGGCATAACTGACTAATTCCTCGTGTAATCTCCTTGCAGTTGTGTTGAATTTAGTAGGGTTGCTGTGGGGTGTAAGCCAGTATGGAATTCTGTTCAGAGTGTTTTAGATTTAATATGATCAATGCCTGAGAAAATCTTGACTCATTGTAATTCCGCTATTGACAATTCAGAAAATCAACACTATAATGTCAGCTGCTGTTGAAGCCTTTTAATACTGGCCTTTTTTTTTTTTAAGGCCAAGGTTGATACCACCCACTAAACTGATTGAGTCAAGATCAAAACAAAGTTATTCCACTTAACTTTTAAATTAAACACCATCTACTTGGATTAAACTAGTGAGCATTTTTAAATACTGCCTAATACTTGTCTGCTGTGTTTCCACAACTTCCACGTGAAGCAAACTGTGGTGATATTTAGAATGCAGATTTCCCTAAGCTATTTTGGTATTTCATTTGTGTATGATGTTGCCAACTGTACAGTTTCTGAATATGATTTTGTTGTTTTACAGATGATACAGTAAGAGCTTTTGGGGAAAGAAACTGAGATTTGTGTCAAAGATCTGTTGCAGAACAACTGAAAAGAGAAAGCAGAATGGACAACTTCTGAAAATTGTATTAGAGAACAAAAATCAATTGGAAACATATAAGGTGGACTTAGAGGAGTAAAGAATTTTAAAAAGCAGCCAGAAATTGGTAATTCCCTGGTTTGGCTCAAGGTCTTGGGATAATGGATACCATTGAGACTGCAAAGCTTGAAGAGCACATAGAAAGTCAAAACAATGACACCTCAAATGGTTACGTTCGACCTACCCTATCTGTCAGCGAAGAGAGCGAAAATGGCAATGGCAAACCTAAGGGTTTACCTAATGGTTTGCGAAAAGGCACAAAGAAATATCCGGACTATATTCAGATTTCTATGCCTGCTGAATCTAGGAACAAATTTCCTTTGGAATGGTGGAAAACAGGCATTGCCTTTGTGTATGCTCTCTTTAATTTAATTCTAACGACTGTCATGATCACCGTTGTTCATGAGAGGGTACCTCCCAAGGAGCTCAGTCCTCCATTGCCAGATAAATTTTTTGATTATATTGATCGCGTGAAATGGGCTTTTTCTGTATCAGAAATAAATGGAATGATACTAGTTGGATTATGGCTAATCCAGTGGTTATTTCTCAGATACAAGTAAGTAGCTATATTTATCTCTGCTTCTACTTAGTAACAGAATTTGCTTCTACCACCCTTATTCATGTTGAGTAGCACTTTTCTCCATGAGGAGTTACAGTGATTTCCCAAAATGAGTTCAGGTTTAATGTTTAAAGGAAATTTGCAGCTAGACTCTGCACCCATACATTGGAGTAGAGTTGGCTTGAAAACCACAATTACATTTCATGAAAAATTTGAGGTTTCAAAATTTGTTTTTATTCTGATGCAGAATAAAAACAAGACCTTTTCAGAGCAGGACCTGAACCTCAGTCTCTCTCATCCCCACAGAGCAATTTAACCACCAGGCGATTGTCTATTCTGAGATTAAATCTCTGGCTAGAAATTCCATTGTGGAACTGAGACCTTACAGGTGAAATTTTCATTAAAGTGATACCATTCCCCAAAACAGTTCAGTTTTGACTAAACTGCACTCTTTTTGACAGAAAGTGCTGTGAGACCTTAGTCTGCCCTAAGTAGAGCTTATTGAAACATTTTCAATTAAACTTTTTTTTTTAATTTCTGACAAGGCACTAGACAGTTCACTAACATTAGACTGGATGCTCAAGCTAGTCACATCTCTGAGAACATCAGCCCATCTTTCCCTCCAGATCATCTCCTGTTTCCTCAAGAAACAATCTCTACAGATACTTTAAAGGAAAACCAACTTTATTTGACATGGGATTGAAAATGAAAAGGAAATTACAAAATAATTACAAGCAAAATAAAAACACTAGGAGAACACTAGTGCTATTAAATAGGCCTGAATTTTTACTTACCATCTAGTGGTTAAATGAAATAAAACCATTACATTTGCAGCAATTTCTTTATCTCTCTTAACTGCAGCACATTCATGTTTCAATTTCGGTCTGTGACCCTATCTCTCCGTCTGTGACGTGACCCAGCAAGATGTGTCCAGACATCAAATATTGTGTATCTCTCTCTCTCAAATCTCACATGGAAGTAGTACCATTGAAACTTTGTTTTCATATTGGTTAGATCACAATTTAAAAGCTCTAATAACTTTTTAAAATTTAGGATATTAACCATTTAATGAGGCTACAGCTACGCTGGAGGCACCGTACGACCCTCTCTCCTCGTGACAAGTAAATATATCCTGCCTTTCAGTTTATGCTTACTTTCTTTTCTCTCCCTCCCTCCTTGTTTTCAGATCAATAGTGGGACGCAGGTTCTTTTTTATAATTGGAACTTTGTACCTGTATCGCTGTATTACCATGTATGTTACCACCCTACCTGTGCCTGGAATGCATTTTCAGTGTGCTCCAAAGGTAAGAAATCTTGGTATTGGCCAAAGTATTACATCAAATACAGTATCTGAAAAAGACATCTTGGTACATTCATTTATTTTAATAAAGTTAATGTTTTCTCCACATACTATATGATACTCTTCAGAGATAAGTGTGGCTCCTGGCAGGTGATTATTTTGGTGATTGCTAGGTTTTTCATTTTATTTTGGTATATTGCTGTTAGTAAGGCAGGATTTTGTGAACACTGAGCATCTTTTAGGAGTAGAGAGTACAAGGGAGTAGTACTACAGCAGATTGATTGTTTGCCCATTTTGTTCTAGGTTTTATGTACATCTAGATACGTTAGGATTATGCCAGACTAGACATATTTATTTTTATTTATTTTTTTTTATTTTTTTTAAAAGCCATCTAGATTCATATCTTCAGAGATTTTTTTTTCAGCTGAGACGTACATAATAAATATACCTTACTGTAGTTTGTCAGCTGACATACAAACCAGCTACTTGGAGGACAAGCTAGTGAAACCTTGCATTGCAGTCAGATTTTTGAGAGGCAATGGTGGCCTGCTGTAAGCAAGTTTGCCAATGATGCTGTTTTGGCCAGGGCTGTCTGGGGCTTTTAAATCCAGTTTGGGCAGCTGACACTCATGGCAAAAGGTATGTAAACATAGGAAAAGCAAATTCTCCAAAAAAAAATGTGAGCAAATACTTGTGGAAATTTGATTGTGTTTGCCAATGGTACTGCAGAACTAAATGATAGAGTGCTCTAAATGTTAGACCGTATGTGTGTGGTGATGGTGAAGAACTGGCTTAGGTTTCTGTTATGATTACTCCAGGTCGCCAAACTAAGATTCCATAGCCACCTTAAAAAGATTTCTTTACTGACATGTTAAGGACTGTTGAATTATTGCTTTTTGGAAGTTTTTCTAGTCCTAACATTGGCACGTTGCAGCACCTACAGTAGACTTTGTATTTTAAATTGCATATTTCTGATTTTTGCTTTCAATATTCATCCCATCCCTCAATGCTGCAATTAAAATGGGATATATGGGAATTAAAAACAGACTTTACCTACCAAGTATCACAGAACAAACATTGGAGCCACTCAGGGGACAGCTTTGGAGGAACAGAATTTCTCCCTAGCAACTCGGTTCAATGAATTAATATTTCAGGACTACTCTAGAGATGGGGGCATATTCATTCTTGATGTAATTGCTTTATCTTACTTGGAGTTAAACCAGGGATGAACTTGTCTCCCCCTCCCCCAAACCCCCAACAAGTTAACTTAGTGAAAACTGATATGAAACTGACTGAGCGTTTGCACAGTATCCGTAAGAAATTTTAAATCAGCCCAAGTGTATTTGAAAAGTCTACAAACATGTCAACAAACCTAGGCTGACTTCTGACCATTTAACTAAGCCCCAAATTAGGCAAATTTCATGTAGTTTTCAGTCTTGATTTGTGAACGTTTTACTTGGCTCTGGACAAAGAGTGAGTGACTTGCATGTAACACCTCACACAATTTTTATATTGGTTCTATTAGAACCATTTCTCACAGTTCAGGGCAACTGTACTTGTGTTTCCCCATAGTGGTCCAGCAAGAGCCCCTGCTCTCATGCTTCCAGACCCCTAGCCATTGCATCTCTTGGGTAGAGACCTGAGTCTCTCTCTGTCCTGACCAGGGCATTTCCAGGCTGCACAGTCCCTTGACTATACTGTGATATCCCCAGCAAAAGATAAGCTGCCTAAGCAGGCTTCTCCTGCTTTCTCTTCAGAGACTACTAACAGAGTAATTGCCAACAGTTGTAAGTTACCACATAACACTTCCTATGAAAGCATTTTATTCTTATGGTAAAAGCATTACAGAGAAAACCTATTAAAATAATAAAAGAACCTACACACATGCTAATAAGCTTACCAGAGATCACTCCAGCTGCCTCCAACATGGACTCTGGCAGGTCAGTCCTTCAAACCTCCCAAAGGGTTCTCTTTTATGGTCGCAAGTTCATAACCGCTTCAGCTCAGAACTAGTACCCAGTCTTATGAGGCCTGAGTAGTCCAAGCCCTTCCCTAAGGATTTGGGCCCTCCATGGACCAGAGTTCCTGTCTTGTTTGCTGGATCAGGAAGAAAGCCCTGAGCCAGCTTAAACTCAGGCTAGTTATTCAAAAGTCCTTTCTTTGTTGCTCCCTGGAGAATCCAAACTGGGTCTTTGAACTGTCCTCAGAGCAACAGGTGAACAGCAGACAAAGTCTCCTGCTCAGGATGAAGCTTCAAAGGCTGAGTTCATAGGTAGTTCCCAGAACAGATGTGGGCAAACTACAGCTCGCGGGCCACATCCGGCCCACGGGACCGTCTTGCCCAGCTCCTGAGCTCCTAGCCTGGGAGGCTAGCCCCCTCCTCCTCCACAGCCTCAGCTCGCTCCACTGCTGGCGCAATGCTCTGGGCAGCAGAGCAGGGAGCTCCTGGGGCAGCAGAGCAGTGAGCCTGACCTGGGGCGCTCTGTGCTGCGTGGCACAGCTGCCTGTCCTGGTGCAGCTGCGCCGCCAGCCACCAGCGCTTCAGGCAGCGCAGTAAGGAGGCAGGGAGCTGGGGGATTAGATAGCAGGCAGGGGAGTTCGGAGGTGGTGATCGGGGGCGGGGGTGTGGATAGGTAGCGGGGCAGTCAGAGGGCAGGGAACAGGGTGATTGAATGGGGACAGAGGTCCCGGGGGGGGCAGTCTGGAAGGAGAAGGGGGGTTGGATGGGGCGGCAGGGAGCAAGCAGGAGTTCCAGGGGCGGTCTGGGGACAGGGAGAAGGGGTGGTTGGATGTGGCGGGGGGGCATCAGGAAGGAGAGAGGGGGTTGGATGGGGCAGCGGGGAGCAGTGAGGGGCAGGGGGTCCAGGGGCAGTCAGGGGAGACAGAGCGGGGGGGGTTGAATAGGGTGGGGGGTCTGGGGCGACAGAGCGGGGGGTGGATGGGGCAGGGGTCCCGGGGGGGGGCTCTCAGGGGGTGAGAAGCAGGTGGGGTGAGATAGGGGACCATGCCATGCCTGGCTGTTTGTGGAGGCACAGCCTCCCTTAAGTGGCCCTCCATACAATTTCAGAAACCCGATGCGTCCCTCAGGCCAAAAAGTTTGCCCACCCCGTCCTCAAAACTCTACTTCACGCACATTGTCCCAAAAGATCTATCATGTCTGCTATATTCAGAGGGGTAGCCGTGTTAGTCTGGATCTGCATCCGACAAAGTGGTTATTCACCCACAAAAGTTCATGCTCCAATACGTCTGTTAGTCTATAAGGTGCCACAGGACTCTTTGCCGCGTCTGCTATATTGTTTAACATAGTCTTTTGAAGTTCATATTATCTCTTTGTTCCTCCTAAACATTCAATAAGGTTTAACTTAACTCCATAAGGCTGGCCCAGGATACTGTCATATCTGTCACACCATTATTGAAAGAGAGTTCTGGGGTACGTGCCACAAGTGACAAATATGTACTATGAACTTACACAATTCTTAATGTGTCCACCCTTTTGAAATATACTGTACCTCATCCTGATCAATATATAATGCATACAGAAAGCTTTGCGGTTATTTTTATGAAATTTTTCTGGTAAATATGCTATTATCTTTGAGAAATACATAGACAATAGACAAAGAAGATTCAGATGTTTAGGAAATAGAGCTTTTCATTATTATTTTTTAAGCACAAGTTAACTTAAACTTCTTGTCCAAACATATATTCTTCATCATCTTGAATTTTTTCTCATTTTGCAGTTGAATGGAGATTCTCAGGCTAAGGTGCAGAGGATCCTACGATTGATTTCTGGTGGTGGTCTGTCCATAACTGGATCACACATCCTATGTGGAGACTTCCTGTTTAGCGGTCACACAGTAGTGCTAACACTCACCTACCTGTTTATCAAAGAATGTAAGTTACAGTATTTAAATATAGTTGTGTTGCTGATGCCTGTGTTACAAGAAGAGCACTTAAGCTAAAACCACATTGTTGCATTTTACAACCTAAAATAAATGGCAAAATTGCAATACACAGTTTGACAAAATGCACTTGACCCTCCTAGTGGGTGGCTTCTGGAATGAGTCTGCCATGCTTGTACATAGTATGCAAGTACAATAATATCCTAGTACATGGTGTGGAGCTTCAGAGTTTTTAGAAAACATCTGTGTGTTTTGTGAGACTGATGTGGGAGGGGTGTGTGGTAAGGTTGAGAGAGGGGCTGAATCAGCTCAGTGCACAAAATGATTATCTGTCTTATCACTTCTGTTTGAGGTAATCAGCAAATAATCCTCTAGTTAATGATTTGAGAGAGCGAGAAAGAGAAATGACTCCCCTTGCATCAATGGGAATTATGCCCGCTTATACCAGTGCTGTATTTGGTGCTGAGTTTGGCTTGCACAATGGAGGATACTTTTTTATAACCTCATTTTGCAATGGTCTGTCAAAAATCCAGCTCCTGAGGGCAGTAGGGAACTCTGTGGCTTCTGGAGTCTCACAGTATGAGTTTCAAGATTATGTAACTGAGGACCAGACAGTAAGATGTAATATGCAGCATGCACCACTCGGACCTCAATAATTTGGCTGCTTGTTTGGCCATATGTCAGTGCAGCAGCATTTTTCTTTTAAATTCACGGCATGGCATGTATCTAAAATTAGAATCTGTCCCTGTTTCATTGCTGATTTCCTGAGCACTTTGACTGAGGCATTGGACTTCATTAAATTATTTATCTAACTTCAGCACACAGGATAACGTAAAACATTCTTTTTGTAACAAAAGAATGTCCCATTACTTGGTGAGGCAAACAATGTTACTTGACAGTCTAAAGAGAGACAGAGAACTTCCATGTGGACATAAGACCTTTTATTTCTTTAAACAACAAAGAGGTATAGCATGGTGACCATTAAGTCTAAGTCTTTGTACTACGAAATTTTCTGGCATTGTATTGTGTGTAATTAATAAATCAAACCTGCTAGAAGAACAGATGGCAGTCAGCCTAATGTTCCATGAGTAGGTGGCAACAGGATTTCCTGCTTTCTGTTTTATTAATTTTGTATGTATGTTTGTTATCACAGCTTAACAGTGGTCATTTAAATCTTATCCTGTAATATATGCCACAGGCAAGATATATTTAACTCTTCTTTTTAAAGATTTTTTTTCCATACAGTAGCATAATTCAGATGTCTTTAAATAGCAGGGTAAGGGTGGGGGAGAATAACAACCAGACTGTACATATAATAAGCTTTGTAAATGCTGCCTAAGGATTGGCAGTGTATCCCATCTGAATTCTTCTGCTTTGTAGTCAAAGTGCTGTGTACATCAGAAGTGCATAATTTACCCATTTCTATTTCCTGTGTAATTAGGAAAATGTAGTTTTCTAAGCAAGAGCATATAGTATATCATTGTTTTGAATTAGAGGTTACTTGAAATATGCTCTGCTGGTCTCTTTGATCAGGCATGTTTCTTGTGTGAGAGACATTTGTTTATTTCTAGGCCCTGGTCTACACTACGAGTTTAGGTCAAATTTAGCAGCGTTAGGTTGATTTAACCCTGCACTCGTCCACATGACAAAGCCATTTTTGTCAACTTAAAGGACTCTTAAAATCTATTTTTGTACTCCTCCCCGACAAGGGGATTAGCGCTAAAATCAACATCTCTGGGTCGAATTTGGGGTAGTGTGGACACAATTCGATAGTATTGGCCTCCGGGAGCTATCCCAGAGTGCTCCATTGTGACCACTGTGGACAGCACTTTCAACTCAGATGCACTAGTCAGGTACACAGGAAAAGCCCCGGGAGCTTTTGAATTTCATTTTCTGTTTGGCCTGCATGGCGAGCTCATCAGCACAGGTGACCATGCAGTCCCCCCAGAATCGTAGAGCATAGAATGTTTCTATGCTCCCCCTATCATCTCCGTCCCTGAGGTTATCGCAGATTAGAAGGCAGGAAAAAACGGGCTCCCGCTTGCAGTGCTGTGGCGTATGCGCAGGCAATCCAGGAAAAAGGGTGAGAAATGATTGTCTACCGTTGCTCTCATAGAAGGAGGAAGGGAGGGAATGGTCACTGACGACATGTACCCAAAACCACCCGCGGCTACTTTGTCCGTTCTCAATTTTTTTTAATTAATAAAGAAAGAATGCATGGTTTCAAAACAATAGTTACTTTATTTTGAAGGGGGGAGGGTGGTTGGCTTAAAGGAAATTAAAATCAACAAAGGGGGCGGGTTTGCATCAAGGACAAACTCACACAACGGTCACACCGTAGCCTGGCCAGTCATGAAACCAGTTTTCAAAGTCTCTGTGATGCATAGCGTGCCTTGCTGTGCTCTTCTAATCGGTGTCTGGCTGCTTAAAATCGGACACCAGGCAATTTGCCTCAACCTCCCACCCCGCCATAAATGTCTCCCCCTTACTCTCTCAGATATTGTGGAGCACACAGCAAGCAGCAATAACAATGGGAATATTGCTTGCGCTGAGGTCTGACTAACAGCGCCAGCGAGCTTTTAAACGTCCAAAGGCAAATTCTACCACCATTCTGCACTTGCTCAGCCTATAGTTGAACTGCTCCTTACAACTGTCCAGGCTTCATGAGCCATGGGAGCAAGGGGTAGGCTGCGGTAGGTGTAACCACGCTGTGCAGCCAGCTGGGAGAGCAGCCTGAGGCAGAAGCCTCCAGCTCGCAGGAGATCAGGATAGCAGAATTGCAGCAGAAGTGGTAGAGCGAGCAAAACACCATTGGTGAGGACGGCTAGCAGTCCTACTGCACCGTCTGCTGCAGAGTTGCCCAGATTAGGATAGCAGAGTTACAGCAGAAGCAGATTGAGCCATTCACCATTGATGCAAAGGCACCCAGGAGCTGCTACTGTGTGGCCAAGGCAAAAGAGTAAGAGCCCTAGAGCTGTTACATGTGGACTATACGGCTGCAAGATTTCTTCACCAGTGACAAAGGACAGGAATATGATGCACCTAAAATCTAAAAAGGCTTGCACATTTCCCAGAGTCACTACTCTTGGTAACAGAATGTCAATGATTGCATTGGCTATTTGGATCACAGCAGCCCCCACAGTAGACTTGCCTGCAACAGCAGTGGTGACAGTGAGCTGAGCGGGCTCCCGCTTGCAGTGCTATGGCGTCTGTGCGGTTAACCCAGGAAAAAAGCTGCAAAACGATTGTCTGCCATTGCTTTCACAGAGGGAGGGAGGGGCGACTGATGTCATGTACTCAGAACCACCCATGACAATGTTTTTGCCCCATCAGGCATTGGGAGCTCAACCCAGAATTCCAGTGGGCGGTGGAGACTGGGATAGCTACTAACTCAGAAAGTCGACGCGAACCAGGGTACTGTGGATGCACTCTGCCGACTTACTGCACTTAGTGGGGACGCACGCAATCGACTGTATAAAACCGCTTCCAAAAAATTGACTTTTATAAAATCAACCTAGTTTCATAGTGTAGACATACCCTTTGTGTAGTTCCCCCCCGCTGCTCCCTACCCTCGTATCTTTTGGGTATTGTCGGTGCATTTTACTCAGGGGCTTTCCCCATGCTTCTTTCTCTCTCTCAGAACAGGGGAAGATTATACTAGTGTGGAATATCACTTCTGTCTGGAGCCTGCTTCCTCAACTAGATAACAGGATAGGACTCCAAATCCTGGTCCACAAATCAGTGGAATGGACTCAGCCTTAGCATTTTTGGGGGGATTCTATGATGTAGTCTTTCAGTTCCCCCCACCTTCCTCCAAAACATAACTGAGTCCTGACTACAGTAACTAGATAACACTATGCACAGGGCCAGCCTCTTTGGGTAAGATCACTGGTACAGTATTTACGGTATCCCAAACCTAATGGACTCATTTTACATAAAAAGTGGGGTGGGACTCTTAGGGGGTCCACCACCAGCCTCCGACTGCAGGGGAAGTGGAGCCCAGCTGCCTGTCATGATGTCCGTAGTTGACAACATCAAAAACATTTTTCAAGGAAAAATTTCCAGCTAAACTGCAAGACTGCCAGCTGCTGGAGGGTTGTGGGCATTCTGGATGACTTTAGCACTTGCATACTGCTTCACAAACATTAACAAATTAATTATCACAATGTACTCTGATATGTGGCATACAAGCCCCATTTCACAGACCAGGATACTAAATTAGAAGAAAGGTTATGTGACTTGACTAAAACCACAGATAGTGTCAGAGCTGGAATTAGAAGCCTGGAGTTCCTTGCTCCCAGTTCCATGTCTAACCCATTAGAATAGATTGCCTCTTACTCCTACTGAGCTTACTCCTCTTGTGGCCAGAAGCCATTCTGGATGTTCAGCAAAAGAGCAGTTTCAGTTAAAGGTAGCTGGCTGGGAGGCATCTTGCAATTAACATCCAAAACAGGAGCTTGGACACCACCACCCACCCTGAGCTGTGAATTGGTCTTGGTCCTCTGTCCACAAATGGTGGAAGGACTCTGAATTAGACCATGATTTTTAGGGAAAATTACAGTGACAAACTTTTGAGTCTTAGTGGTCAACTCTTGTCCTTTCTTTGGTAATATAAACTAAAAACCATTTTGAAAATGAAAACTTAGATTACTCTTAACCTTCATAGGTCCCTCAGCTGAAGATCTACAGACCCTAATGGCCATATTTCAGCAGATGATACCTCTGCATCAGTAAGCTTTCTTAGTTGTTCAAAGAGAATTTTTACTACAGTAGAGATTTTTTCTCTCTCTCCATTAATATATATGTATAAAATATCCACACACATCACACAGATTCAAATTAAACTGCTAAAGTTAATCTTGGATATTTATAGAAACATATAATTCTCTCCTTTTGACAGACTCACCTCGTCATTTTTGGTGGTATCATTTGATCTGCTGGTTGATGAGTGCCGCTGGTATAATCTGCATTCTTGTCGCCCATGAACACTACACTGTGGATGTTATTGTTGCTTATTATATCACCACAAGGCTCTTCTGGTGGTACCACTCAATGGCTAATGAAAAGGTAAGTGCAAAGGGTATGTATGTATATGTAATATGTATGTATATGTAAACCGCTATAAACCCAATAATGGCCTCTCCTTGCAAATTCCACAAAAAAGGTCATAATGGCCTTAAAATTAGTAGATTAGATCTGGGGCAAAAATATAATTTTTCCACAGAAATTGAAGCACAAGTATAAAGTTAAGCAGGTGCTTATGTGCTTTCCTGAACAGGGGCCCATGTTAAGAAGTAGTCTGTCATTTCTGGCATGCATATGTTTTTAAAACCTATCTTCTTTCGAAACATGAATACTTTATCACTGTTTTAGGTAGCTAGGATAGACTACACCATATCTTAATTGATTGATAGTAGCTACTAACGTTATTAGAGACCTTAAATTACCCAGCCTTTTTAAAATTTCCAGTTACATTTCCTACAGTACATTGGACAAAGGTTGGCTATATCCTCTGTGTGTGTGTGTTTGTTTTTGTTGTTTTATCTTCTGTTGGCTTTAAATATATTTCTTTTCAATTTGAGTCTCCTCTTTATTCTTCTATTGTGTGACACGTTAGAAAGAAGTGTTCAGTTCTCACTATGCCATTTGTCATATGGAATACCCAAGTCACATCAAACTGTTTTCCTTTCCAGGTTAAATAAACTTACTATTTGCAGAATTTCATTCAAATATACTGTAATTGTCACTTCTTTATGATTCAGCTAATGCGATTGGTTCTACTGTCTAAACTTGTTAAATTGTTTCTTCTATTCTCCTTTTTCTCCCCAATATAGAATTTGAAGGTCTCTTCCCAGACTAATTTTCTCTCTCGAGCATGGTGGTATCCGATATTTTATTTCTTTGAGAAGAATATTCAAGGCTCAGTTCCTTGCTGCTTCTCATGGCCAATATCTTGGCCTCCCAGCTGCTTCAAGTCTTCATGCAAAAAATATTCACGGGTTCAGAAGACAGGAGAGGACAATGAAAAATCCACCTGAAAGAAAGATGAAGAAAGGAAAGAAAGCATCTGCTCTTTATTTTACCAAAACATTAATGCGATAACCAAAGTTCTTAAAAGGACTAAACTGTAAGGGAATAAGTGGACCAAATTCTTGTGCAATTGTACAAGACAATTGTAGACAAAATATAACACCCCTTGATATGTTTTCTATTCATCACATTTTACAGAGCTATTCTATTCATTAGTACTAGGAGTCCACCACAGATAGGATTTATCCCTGAGAAAGAAAAGAAGCAGTAGTTTGGTTTACTTATGAGATTGAGGTGCCAAAGAACACACCACACCTTTTGTTTATTAATTATCACTCATCCACAAAATATCATCTTTAGAGTTCTGGAGTTTGAGGGCAAAAGCATACTAAAATTTAAAGTTACAATATCTGTCTACAATGGTGGGAAGTGGTTTACTGTATTCTTCTTGCTAATGAAGGTACGACTTATGATATATGACTGGTGAAGCCGGAAGTGAGCCTTGACATTTTATGCTCTATGGGAATGAATTTACTATGACCCTGAAGTACTCCTACCACCCATGTACTCTGATATACCAGTTTTTACATTTTGTATTGGTAATTTTATATTTAAAAAAAAAAAAACTTAAAAAAAGGAAAAGGAAAGCTGTTGTGATATGATGACACTGCAAATTAGAAATAATACCTGCTAACATCATTGGAGCTCTACAAGCATGGAAGTATTTTTATTTTTAAAACCTATATCTATGTAACAAGAAGAAAATTATTTCAAAGTCTAAACATTTAATGGCAAGTTAGCCTGGGTCTGTATGTATTATGTATATATACCTATATGCATTACATAGCTATATATACATACTTTTGTGTATTCACACACATTAACCAATATTAGATAAATGAAAAGAAAGCTGTGTATAATATGTTATTGTAAGCAAAACTCCCACTGATTTCATTCACCTGCTTCAGGATTGCAAAGTCAGTCCCCAAATGGGAAATGTAAAAATCAAACATTTTAAATTTTTAGTTACTATATCTTGATGACACTATAAGCATTGTGCTTGAGAGCCTGATGTTATGCATTTAGAGGTTTTGGGTTGTTTTTTTTTTCCTTAGAAATCGTTGGCACAAATCTCAGTGACTCATAAACAGGTGCAAGGTGAATACACTCCAACAGCAACACTTCTTCCACTGTTACCTAACCATATTTATTATTAAATGTTACTGTCATATGACTGAACTGCTATTCCTTTCTATCAGGAGTTGTGTAGATACTTTGGTTGGACAAACAAGTATGTTGGTTTAGTATGTGGGAATACACAACTTTGTTAGTGTACAACAGAACTGCAGATTAGCAGCTTACCTGGTCAACATTACTTTTCATGTTGTTCTTGGGGAACCTAAGTGGATACTGGGCAGCCCAGAGTTTAACAGTTTATTTGTTCTGTATTCATTTCTTCAGCTACTCAAGTATTTTATTTCGAAACCTTCAGTAAAAGCTGATCGCAGAGGAAATAATTGCACTAATAGTTAAATTAACCTGTAACTTGAGTGAAAAAACGCTCTTATTTTTAGAATGTCTTGACAAGTGTAAACACTAAAAAGAGAATTAAATAATGACATTCTCATTTTTAAAATATCCAGTTAGAAAAATTAGTACAAATAAAATGCAATATACAGTACCCAGATCTGATTTCTTTTTCAGTTCACAGAGTCAATGACTACAAAATTGTACTCCAGAAAAATATTTTAACTTGCATTTCAGAAGATTTTTGTGCATTATCAAAGCATAATACAACAAACTGCATTTCTTACAGGACATCCTGGTAAAACATAGCAAAGTAATGATATCCAAGCTCTTTAAATAAAAATAAAAATAAAAAATTCTCCTCACTGACTGGGGAGTCTGATGTTGTGCACATGGATACAAGGCTAATGTTTTGTTCCTGGCAGAACTTTAGTGGCTCACAAACTGAAACCAAGGACATACATTTGAAGAACTGTTCCTTCAATTATTAGCTAACCAATCCTATTAGTACAATATCAGCCTTTGCAGATCCCCAAAGTTGTTGTTTTATTTCTTGTTTGAGTTCATCTACATGGACCACAATGTCTTTGGAGACAAACCAGACTACTGTGGTTAATCTCCTAACTGACATGTTAGTTATTTTTAGTTGAACCACTTCTAATAGCAAAGTCTATGGAGGGAAATGTGGGTGAATTTCATTAGTAAACCTGCTTCAAGATAAGCACTGTAAAACTGTGGACTGAGCATTCTAGGAAGGATCAGAAACTATGCTTTTCACTTGGCAGCCTGTTAGGTTACTGAATAACACATCCATTGATAGCCTAAATAGATTACAACAAAGTTCCACTGAGATATTTAGAAGGGTATTTAGCTAATGACTGACCTATAGAATATATCAAGTGCTTTGCTCAAAACCAATATCCTTATTCAGTACAATTTTTTTTAGGTCCCATTTTGTTTAGAGGGGAGAGAATTAAAATTGAGTGAGTAGTGTTGGTTGTTTTTTAAAAAAACAAAACAAAACAAAATCAGTTATAGTTTTGTTTTAGGCCCGCTAAGTGCTCAAATTCCCTCCATTCCCATATATATCAACCGAAATTGTGGGTACTCAAGTTGCTTGCATACTTTGGCCTTTAAACAATAGACGGAGTATCTCAAAAGTTCTTCTTATTGATACAAAGAAAGTAGTAAACTTTATTGTATCAATTTTTTTTAAAAGTGCTCATCTCATTCAGAAACATTTTAAGCTTAAATGTATGCAAGAATGTAGAATTTCGGTGTTACATTTTCACAATATAATTCTAGCCTATTCTTTATTACCACACTGTACTAACAAATCAGGTATAGGCTACAGTCAGTATATATGAAAATGAGCTCAAAGAATTGACAGCAATTGTAATAAATGTTGGAATATAAAGTAGTTCTACAAAATTTCAAGATGGGAAGAAATGGAGTAAAGTGGATATAATCCAAAAGTAAAAAAGCTTATCTGGAATTCGTTCATAAACCTTCACGGGGTTGAGTGCAGGATTTTATTCCTTATTAGGGTGACCAGATGTCCCAATTTTATAGGGACTGTCCCAATATTTGGGGCTTTGTCTTAAATAGGCGCCTATTACTCCCCCACCTCCCAACCCCTGTCCCGATTTTTCATACTTGCTGTCTGGTCACCCTGTTTCTGATGCCTTTTTATATACCTTTCATTTTATGTAATTTTTCCTGAAACTTTTCTTTGATTTAAATACTGTCTGTATCTGCTGACATGCCATGAGACATAGTTGAGCTGCAATTTCTGTCCTTTGAAGAGAGCCTGGATGGGCCCTTCTGAAATCAGTGGAAGTTCCATGTGTGCATCTGCCACATCACTGAAGACACAGGAGCTGCTGGGTCCTTGGCACTTCTGAAATCCAGGTCTCTCATCTATGTGTCTAACTGGATTTAGAAGCCTAAATTGGGCACCCTATTAAAAAAAATCTCAGCCATGGTCATTACTTAAAAGGGTAATATGATAGTGTTATGCTCAGTGTACTGCTGGTTTGCAACAGATCTGTCACATTAGCAAATAAACTTGGCCTTGTTCAACCACTTTAGATTTTATCTCCATGGTGTGTCCTTAATGCCCTCTTGTGACTATAAATGGTATGTGTTCAATATCACTCACTGACTTGTAAAAATGGTATTTTTAGGGTAATTATTATGCGTTGGGCAGCCAGTCCAGAGAAAATAAAACATTCCCCAACACTAGAACAGATTTATTTTTTTTAATATTCCAATGAATGTGGTTAGGTTGACTGTTTTTATTCATTTGTACATGTTTCTGCATTACCTAGTTTTGGCCAGGACCCAGAAGTAACATATGCTAATATGAAGTGGTGGTGTTCTTGCATTATCAGCAACTCAGCTAGAACTAAGAAGTGGCAGGAAAAAAAAAGTCATGAGACTTGCAGACAAGATATTTGGATACTGTGGGATCATCATCTCAAATCGAATCAATCCTCCAAACTTTGAGTTTCACCCATTGCTAGTGTTTTCATTGCCAGATGGCTTGTCCTGTTTGTTTAAAGTACACACAGTGCCAATCAAGATCTGTTTCTTACTATGCTGGATATGAAACATGGTCTAGTGCTTAACAATCTGATCCATCTCTCACTGAAGTGGGGAGTCTTCCCATTTATTGCAAAGGATGAGCCCTTCAGGAAAGACCTGGGAAACTGCAGATTCTGATTCTGCTCTGCTACTGACTCGTTGTGTGAATATGGGAAGCCATAACCTTTTCTTCCTGATTATCAGAGCCACCACAGTTCCATTTGTTTTTGCTAGGAATTGAGAGCTCAATACCGCTGAAAATTCTGTGTCTCAGTTTCACCATCTGTAAAAGAGAGAGACTGCTTTCCTATCTTATAACCCTACTGAGGCTTAGTGTTTGCAAAGAATTTCTAGATGATTGGATGGAAGGTGCTATAAAAGTGCAAATATTTTATTTATTGTAAACCACTCCTTTAACACTAAGTCATGTGAGGTATGTTTTGAGAGTTAGGATGAGTCTACACTGGTAACGCTAAAGTGCTGCCATGGCAGCGCTTTAACGTGGCTTGTGTGGCTCTTTTTTTTTTTTTTTTTTTAGCTCTCCCAGTGCTCTTAAAAAAACAAAACAAAAAAACCCAAAAACCCACCACCTCCACAAGGGTCGTAGCTCCCAGCACTGGTGCACTGTCTACACTAGTGCTTTAGAGCACTGAAACTTGCTACGCTCAGGAGGGTGTTTTTTTCACCCGCCCCGGAGCGAGAAAGTTACAGCACTGTAAATTGCCAGTGTAGACAAGTCCTTACATGGCTGCACCAGGCACTGTAAAAACCACTGTAAAACCAGCTTTTAAGCCACCTTTTTCAGTGGCTGAATTTGATAGCCAAATCAATATTGCTGTTTAATTGCATCTGAGAATAACTTTCCAGCACAGTATTAATGCCATTTCATTGTTATAAAATTATGTTCTTAAATGCCAGTAATATGGGATGCTGCAAAGTGGTGATGCAGAATTTTTTAACAACCATTGAGAACAAAGTCAAAATAATCTAGTCTTGTATTTCATGCAAATATACACTTCCACACATCCTTACAAATTGCTTATATAGTCTGTCAGCTTCGGTTAGCTGTATAGCATCCATCACGGTTAGAAATGAATCCAGGGAATAAAGAGTAAACCTTTAGTATAGCATGTGATGATTGTATTGCTGACTTCCAAAAAGAAAGACTAGAAGAAACCATAAACACAAATTAAATCAATGTTCCTATGTAATTGTTAATGCTACATAACATGAGAGTGTGTTGCAGAAAGTGTATTAGTGGTTCAAAGGTAGCCAGTTTTGTATTTTTACAAATATACTATTTTAACGTGTTAAGTGCCTTATTGTTCAGTTTTACATCTATATGTATTATACTGTGAAATGTTTTTTCAATAGTTTCTGCTATAAGATATTATATATACAGTGTATGCTATTCTAAGTTATAATTGTATTTGGATAAGCTTGCAGGTTTTAATCAAGTTTTAATATAATTTAAAATCTTTATTTCACACACTAACTGCTCCTTTTCAAACTGCCATTAACAGCACCATATAACAGAGCAGCACCTTACAGAAACACTGTTTGTGCTTCTATACTTGTGTGCTTCTATTCTAAGGGTGCATTAGCACTTTGGCTCAAAAGCTCCTGAGTTAACTTCATGCCAGGCTGAAATGTAGCAAGTGAGGGTTTCAGGCTAAGTGCAAATATTTCAACAAAAGTGTCCCGGGGTGGGGTGGGGTTAGAGCCATCCTTAGGCATACAAGGCTGTGTAGGGCACCTGAAAATTTGGGGCACCCCTGGGTCTTAGTGTCCACCCTTCTGCCTCTTCCTATCCCTGTTCTGACCTTTCCTGCAGGCTCCCACCACAGCTGACTGCTGCACCCTGGTGAGTCTTCCTCCAGAGGGGATCTAGTACTTAAAAGTGAAGAAGCCTGCCAGACCTAGCACAACATTGAAACTGTTAAAGAGCCATTCAAGTGGTCAGGTTTCAGAGTAGCAGCTGTGTTAGTCTGTATTCACAAAAAGAAAAGGAGTACTTGTGGCACCTTAGAGACTAACCAATTTATCTGAGCATAAGCTTTCATGAGCTCAAATAAATTGGTTAGTCTCTAAGGTGCCACAAGTACTCCTTTTCTTCAAGTGGTCATGAAGCCATTTAACAGGCATTTGCCAACTCCCAGGTATCTGCCAGTTTCTGAATTTACTGACAAATAGTTGTGCACTACTGTAATATTTACTCAGAACATATTAGTCTACAGAACCTTAATTTAAAATTTGCTTTAAAAATATTTCACTAGGGTGTTGCTGAAGATTATAAAATCATATCTCTAAAAAATCCTTGCATAGATTTTTAGATGCACAATCTGAGTATTCATCTTTAGCTTTAAATGCTTGGATCTTCAGACGTATAGTTTTTTAAATAAATCCTTCAAAAGACCACCCTTACTAAAATCCACATGCGAGCCCAGGCTGCCATCAGGCATAAGGGGCACCAGTTTAATAGTACTGCATAGGGTCCCATAAATCCTAAGGATGGCCCTGAGGGCAGGGGCGGGCGGGGGGGAGGGAGTTCTGTTTAAGTTAGATGTTATATTACAGTAAATGTTTATTAATCTCTTATAACAACCTCTCCTCCCCTGCCAGAAAAATCCCTCTGCTTCATTTTTAAGCTCAAAGGTTGAGGCTGTTGGCTTCTAATGTCAGGTTTCAGAGTAGCAGCCGTATTAGTCTGTATCTGCAAAAAGAAAAGGAGGACTTGTGGCACCTTAGAGACTATCAAATTTATTTGAGCATAAGCTTTTGTGAGCCACGCTTAATGTGGATTTAAAGTGCCTTTGGGTGGGAGATGGCTGAATTTGCTTTCAGTGGGAACACTTAAAATCCACATGAATCATATACACGATTTTTATAGCCATCTTCAGTGGATGCGTGCTTTGGGCTAACTTGTGCCTACAGTTGAGGACACAGCGTAAGCCACTGCACCCAGAACCCCCAGGAGGAATTTTAGCTGACTGTTTGATTCAGTACATGCTAGCCTGGCATACCACCCTAGGAGAAGGTGCAGCACATGTTCACCTCCACAGCTGACATGCTTTTCACTTCACTTTTGGGATAAGTGTTCCTACTAACCCTGTACAGTCAGTGTGCTCCCAGGTGCACTTTCCAGCCACTGTACAGAGTCTCTGTGTAGTGGAGGGTCGTTGAACCCCCTCCCCTTCCCTTATTCACTTGCACAGGGTCAGTCACTATCTGGTTTGTTTTCAGTAAATTAAAATATTGTAAAGCTAGATATAATGCACAGTCACTATTGTAGGGTGGAAACTCAACTTCTTAAAGTGCCTGTATATGGGCTTGATTCTAGAGAAATATGTCTAGTTCCAAGCCATACAAATGTACTATTGGTTAATTCAGGGCCTGTATTTCGTATTTGTCCAATGCATAATAAGGGCTCTGAGAGGTTAACTTCCGTAAGGCTGCAGGGATTAACCACACATCAGCAATCTATAGTGTCAAAATTAGCCTTCATACTAAAACACTACTTTTTCTGGATAGATCTTACAATTGCCTGAATATGTATTTAGCTGATGTTTTGTTTTTAATTACCTTTATAAAATTTTTCAAAAAGAAAAAAGTTCAGGGAGTAGAAAATATGCTAAAAGATGAACTTGAATTGCTTCTTTATACACTCTTTAAAATCCAATAATTAAGAGCCCTATGAAAGGCTGCACAGAAGTCCGTGATATATGTGGGCACCTCCCTCTGCAGGATGAGGTTCTAAAAAATTGTGAGTAGCCTTAAAGTACAGATTCATTTTAAAAGAAAACTAAGTATTTTGCTATTCACTAATTGAGTTCAAAATTCTGTGTTTCTCTTGCAAGAGCTGCTATTAGGCACCTATGTCCTGATTCAGCAAGGTATTTGAGTATGTACTGACTTAAAGCGTGTGAGTAGTTCTATTGAAGTCAGTGGGACTATTCTCATGCTTAATACTGAATACATGCTTAAGTACCTTGCTGAACACTGACTGCTTGGCATAGCACTACGATCATGAACAGTCCCACTGAAGTCAGTGAGACGGCTTCCAGTAGTAAGTGCTATGCCCATTACTAACTGTATGCAGGATTCTTATTTTGTGTCTAACCATTAACATAATGGGCCAGAATTTGGTCCACAGAATGCAAAATGTGTAAGGAGGCTGTAGCTGTTTGTGGCAGATCTCTCAGTAAAGTGAACCGTATAGTAGACACCCCCTTTTTGCTGCTTTGTGGCCTGTCATGTGCTATGAAATGTTGCATCCTCTACTACAAAGTGTTGCAGTATATACATGATCAAGTTATTGTAATATTGGTGCTTTGAAAATAAGAATCAGGGCAATAATCAGTAGCATTTCTAGTTACACATTTCAATGGGGTGTTGTCCTCGCCCAATCAGTGCCTCACCTTCTACACTGCTATTTATACTCATGCTAGGCAGCGTGTACTCTGTACACCACCATAAGTGTAGATGTAGCCTAAGAAGGCCATCCTGTGAGTTTGAAACATATACATAAGCTGAAACTCTTCTATGTCCAATGTGAAGGCTAAATAGCCACCGTATATGGCACAGCTGTGTGCATGGGTCTGCACACCTACAGCTGTAAAATAAGGTAGAGTCTGATTCCAAGTCCCTACCTTGCCCATGTGTCATATCGAAATTTGCAAGTTAGGGACCACGTATTTGCCTCGGAGCTCCATGCAGAACCACCATTGACTTTGTGACTATAAGTATCGCAACTTTAAAAATAAATCAGGAACAAATTCTGTTCTTTTGAAAACTGTTAAGAGTATTTTTGTTTGTAAATAAAGCTTTTAGCTTCTCAATTTTACTTTTAATTTGCAGTTTTATATTTAAGTATAACAAAAGGAAAAACTATTATGTATAGGGTGCTGCAAGAGGAAATAGGGATAGTTCATGGATTTTAAATACATTTTAAACAAACCATACTTCTGTGAGATGGTATACAGGAAATCATGGTATGAGGTTGGAAAGAGGAGCTGGTTTAGAAAATCTTAGATATAACTTGATCTAAAAATGTAAGCATGCCACTAGGTAGGTTTGTGGCATGGACTAATGGCTGAGTTTTAAAAAAAAAAAGTATACGGTTTCATCTATATATAATAGTGCTTCAGTAATGATGTCAAGAAATAGATAAAAGCCTGTTTAAAAGGAGAGAGACGTTGGACATCATTCCTTTGTTCTTTTCTAGTTTTAAAATGTAGATTTTTGGAGGAGGAAAACTACTGAGTAAAATCTCTGGTCTTTTAGCTCCCATTGAAAAGCAGAATCAGAAATATTGTCACATGATAAAATAACATACTTGGCATATCTGACCATCTATTCTTAAGAGAGGCCTACCGAGGAGCTAACTTGTCTGTGGCCTAACTGTAGTTAACCTCTCTTGAGCTGGGTCTTCCATGTCAAGATATGTGTCAGTGCCTTGAATATAAGAAAGTTGTTTTAAGGAAGCTTACATTATGGACTGCTTGGACTATCAACCAGAAACTTCCATTTCCTGTTCTACTAATGCTTAAGTTCCACAAGCACAAACATCTACCAGAAAAATGGATTCTGTGCCTTCTGCTAGACCTGAAGAGGAAAAGTATTTTTTTCAAACACACATTATGTAATCTAGGGCAATGCTCTATTCAAGACTAAACACACGAGGAAGTTGGCCAGCGAGTCCAGCTTTTGAGAAAAGTAGTTCCTGCAGATTAAAGTCGTGCTGCTCTGGCTGAGCAAAGTAGGGAAACACTCAAGGCAATACTACCCATCTCCTGGAGGATGCAAGGCCTATATTTAACTAAGAGTTTCACTGTTAAAAATCCCTTGTCTTGTATTTGCACAAAAGCTTTATATATAAAATGTCAATTATATGTATTGAAATCCTGGTATAGTGAACTTCGATTCAAGCAATTATTTTCAAAAATCTTACAGTTCTAGAACTCATTCTGGTTATGGACACAGGTGCATAGTTTGCTGATGGAATGTGTGCACAAATATTTACTGAGTCAGGCTGCATACTTGCTTTGCCATGCATGTTAGAAAACTCTTAAAATCGTACACAAACATCTGAGTATTCTGTTGGTCATTTACAGAGTGTTGTAAGATGCTGCCCTTGTGAATCAGCTAGGCAAAACTCCCCTTACAGGTCATGTTATAGATCTTTTTACTTGGGCATGGATATTTTATTATATGTTTACAATCTTAGTAAAAAAGACAAGGTAACGGTTGAAAAATGAGTGAGGGGAAGTGTATTTTTGCATTGGATAGTGTGCACATTTTCCAGGTGAACAAGTGGTTGGGGTCTTTTTAGTTAATGGAAACAAATACTTCTGATTAGTAGCAGTAGCCTAAGCTCACCACCTGCCTAGCCATTCTTGTATGGAACTCTTATTGACATCAGCGGGAGATTTGCACAAGAGTCCAGTTGAAAATTACATAATAGAGATCCACACTGCTATTAAGCCACAGTGCAGATCCAAAAGCAGAATTTTGCCCTTACAACTTGTCTTTAACTACATGTATGGTAAATGAAAAAGTAGTTTTTGTTTTTTTTATTTCCTAGATAAAAGTTCACTTAACAGGAATACATCATTGTCTTTGTAAATACATACTACCTGTCCAAGTTACTGGTGTACACTTCAGAACTTTCATGCTTGGTTAGTGGATCACAGATGTCAGGCTTTAAACTATTCTGTAACTTATGGAAGATGTTATGTTTATCTATGGCAAGTGTTTTATTCTGAGAAATGTGTAACATTTTGAAAGGACATGTAACATTAGAACAGCTTTTTTTTTTTTTTTTTCAAATAAAGTGCCTGGGAAGGCAAAGATCCAAATGGTTGTCAACAATTTGAAATGAACTTTATACAGCAAATAAAAAGACAAGCTCCTTGCTTAGAAAAGTCTACAATCTAACTCAAACACTTTACATTAGTCAATAATGCAAAAAGTGATAACATTAACTGAATTGGAACCTACAGAAGTCCTTTGTATCCATAAAACTACAATGGTACTATAGTTTTGAAACAGAGAAAGACCAAGATCTGGATAGTTTAAAAGAGTTTGATAGTAAATTTACCAGTAAGTTAAGAATTATTTTTTTACTAATTAATAGAATTTCAAAAGTTTTGCAAGTTTAATTTTGTAACTATTCTCAGTTGCTTTTTATAAGTACAGAATAAGTGACTGTTCTGAATGTATTGGATATTTCCTTATTTTAAAAAGTGTGCATGGATCATTAAGAAGTAAATGGGAAGGTGGTGCCAATATATTAACACGAGTACTGAAAGGGTTACATCTGCAGGAAAGTGAATAGAAGGGAAGTTGAGGCCTGTTTTAGCCATTCTATTTTTCCAGTGCTATGACTGACCCCCTAATTTCTGCCATCACATTTCCAGTCTCCATCCCCCAAGCCTTCTAGACTCTCTGCCTTCCTTTACTTATCTCCAGCCTCTCTACCTCTAATTCCTGTCCACCCAAGCTTCCCTAAGATTTTGTGATTTTATGTGCCTTCCCTTCAATGAAGCTGGTGCCCCGCTCCCTCTTGTGAGTTCTGGTGATGCTCTGCTTCCAGTGACTGATGCAGTCACCCTCCTCATTCAGTTGTTCCTTTGCTAGTGTGCTCTAAACTCAAAGACATCCTAATCTGTTGTGCTTGGAGTGGGAGTGGGGCAGATTAGATGGAGACAGAAAAATGAAGAGGGAAATAACTTACTGCCACATTTACTTGTGACAGAAAGGAGCCCAATTACTGGAATCTATGCGGGTGCATCTCTGGTGCCCTGGTCTTTCTGAAACTGGAGGGCTTAGCAGCTCTTTCACTCCTCGGGGGGGGGAAAGGCATCAAGATTTCAAAATTTTAAACTTTAATGTTGTCATAATTTGAATTTTAGCTTTTTTTTTTAATGTGAAAACCCTATTTTATGAAATTTCACCCACAGGTGAAATTTTACTTGCACAAAGTCACCTGAAAGGAAATCATGAAAAATGAAGGACATATCCTGTTCAGAAGAAATGTAAAACTCATTGTGGCTAATTTTTTCCTCAATAAATTTTTCTCACACCCAGCCCAACAGAAAAATAAATAAGAAGCCTGTAAACTGATCAAGCTACTTCTCCAACAGATTATGAAAGAAGGAAGAAGAGAAGTTATTCCTATTTTTAAAGACATTGGAGATACTCTGATTTTAACATAATGGGAGCCATATAAATATGGGGATAGATAGAGATAATCTTACTATGCCATGTGGAGGGGGTTTGATAACTCTATATATACCTTTCTTCTCTAATTTCTATGGTGGCAAAGTTGAATTAAAATAGTGAATGCTGCTACAATGAGTGGAGAGGAAAGAGGTTAGGAGAAGGCACATATTCATCTGATACTGTTTCCCCCCCATAAAAACAGCAGAATTCTTCAATACTCTATTTATTGGTTCTTAATGCCTTAGCCTCTCTCTTTCTGAATTAAGACTGCAAAATATACTGTAATTTTTCCTTATTCTGATAAAATGCCTGGTTCAGCTAAACTGCTGCGTGCACACACTGTTTCATGCTATGTTTTCTTCATATTGTTCCAAGCTATAGCATTCTTTTAAATGTTACTTCTCTATTTATAGAAACATGTTTTCGTTCTAATTAAAGTACTGAGAGTTTCAGGCAAATCCAATGGAAGAGGCTACATTAGGCTTCTTTTTCAATCTGATTTGTCTTTGTGAACTTCATTTCTTTTATATTGCATTGTATGGCAGCAGCTAATAAAAATATCAGCCCCTTATATGGAGCAGATTAGAGAGAGACTGTATCTAACTGTATCTAACAGTTTCATATTTGTTTGAAGAAAAATTGGCCTTGACTATTTGAAATTTCAGATATGCCCACTTCAGTACACTCCTTTATAATCACCATAAATTGTTTTTAAATATAGCTCAGCTAATGTCATGGAGCTTTTTGTGGTAAATTGCTGTAGAGTTAAAGAGACATTCTAATACTGAAAAAATAAACTATTTGGGGTCGTCAGCAACCCACTTCCTCCTTTACAGCTGCTTTATAGGAGAATTAAGGCTACAGTGCTGGTGTATATGTGCCCTTTATCAATAACCTTGTTTAGTAAATGCTACTGATATTCTGCCTTAAAAATAATGCATCAATTTCATAACATAATACGGTTGTGCAGTAACATGTCTTCCAGCACAGTGTCCAAAGATGGGCAAAACACACACTGTGTGTTATGGGAGGTGCAAGAGTGCCTTTTTAGATGTGAAGCTCAGAATTGTGATCACCAGTCATGGAAGATCCACATCAAGCCCTCCTTCTCAGAGAGCAGGCCATTATAACAGCAGGGTCTTAGAGCATCAACAAATTAAAAAGATAGGTGAAATGGAAAATATTTCTGAAAAGATACAGTTCTGTTCATCAGAACTTCTTTGGCTCCAACTACAAGCTTAGAGTGGAATCTCCCCAAAGCAAGGACTGTCCTCCTGAAGGCTTTGAAAAGTATCTATAACATAGTTACAGTTGTAAGCAGTGTCAGGATGAGCTCCACCCTGACATCTAGTGGTGAGGTGTGGCAAGTTGTGGAAAAGAACTTCAGTGGCTGATCTCATTTGCATAGGCACACCCACCCCACCTAGAATGAGGCCATAGCTGCCCAAATGGTCACCTTGGCTGCTGTGGGATCCCCAGTGTCTCTGTTATTGGGGCAGGAAGAATAAATTGTTATTACCCTGATTATGGGAACTGTGCTTGGAACTGTACTTGGCCTTTTGTTATGATGGAGGGACTCACCATCAACTAAGTAGCACTCGCTAGGCAAGGGTCATGGGTTTTAAAACTCTGTGAATTGAGAGAGGCTGGGGACAAGTATTAATACTTGGTGGCATGGGCTCCTGGGAGAGGGCCTTACATGCTAATTGCACTTCCTCCTCTCTCCACTGCAGAATATCAGAGCTAATTTTGATTCCATTAGGAGTCTAGTTACAGGCTGCTGAGCTCACTTTGGGCTAATGGTGCACCAGCACTGAGGCTTTCCTACTACAAGCTGAATTCACCAAAGAGCTGAACTGACTAAGAGCTGAAATCACTGAGCATTGTGTTAAGTAGTGGGGGAGCCTGAAGATATATTGTGGAGCAGTTTGCGGGACAGCTGGAGTGCCTTGTGGACAGGCTGGTGGAGCACTTCGTAGGATGGTGGGAGCTGCTGGTGGGACATGGAGCAGTTTGTGGACCGGCTGGTGGAGCAGTTCGTGGGACGGTGGGAGCTGCTTGTGGGCCGCGGAGCTAAGCGAAGGAGTTCGTGGGGCGGCTGGCGGAGCGAAGCGAAGGCCTATGGAGCTTTGGGGCGGTCAGCTTCAGATCATGTAAGGTGCCTCTTACCCCTGTCCCATCTCCACCCAGGTTGGGAGGTAAAGCTCCGCAGATAAACTTTCGAACTCTGGGGCTGCCCTGACCAGGGACAGAGACTTTTGGGTTATTGGACTTTTGGGACTTTGGGTGATTTGGGGTTGCTGGACTCAAGAACCAAAGGGAAAGGGGCATGCTCCAATTTGCTTGGGGTGGGTTTTTTTGCTCATGGGTTGTGTTATGAATCCTGTTGGTGGTGTTTCGCCAACATAATGCCACATTGTTTCTCTCTGTTATTAAAAGGCTTTTTGCTACACTCAGACTATGTGCTTGTGAGAGGGGAAGTATTGCCTCTTGGAGGTGCCCAGCCGGGGTGGTATATATTTGTCCCAGGTCACTGGGTGGGGGCTCGAGCCGGTCTGCAGTGTGTTATTGGAATGGATCCCCTAGATATTGAACCCGGCCCTTGTTGCTGCCAACTCTGACGGGCAGAAGGGTTACACAGTCACATTGTTTAATAAGAATTGATCCTCTTTTTCATTTCATTGGTCAATCTGATAGCAATAAGTTTATGGCAAATGAATAAATCCAGGCTGATTCCAGATGATAGTAGGTACACCCTGGTCAATAATTAAGATAAGAAATTGGTCAAAGTTCTATAAAACAAATACACGTTTGTCATTGCTAACTACGAATTCACCCCTCCTCTGCTCCACCATTCCTACACTCTTGTCTACATTGGTGGCATCTGAAGGTGAATAATTCGGGGGTGAGGAGAAAATCAATGGCTTAAGACAGACTCCATGCTATCAGATTGACCAATGAAATGAAAAAGAGGATCAATTCTTATTAAACAATTAGTGAAACTGAGCAGGAACGAAGGACTTCTTCCTTTTTAATAGTTTGGCAGCATTCTGAGTTGTGCAAATCATTCATAATAAAAACAGGTGAACCATGGTGGCCTTGGCTGAGTTTTGGACATTGTCCTAACCACTGCTCAGGCATCCTGGCCTCTTCTTCATTAACAACATAGTAGATCTTTCCTGTTTCTGTATCCCGATATGGTTTGGGGGCTATAGCTCGAGTTTGAAGGTCTAATGTTACTGCAAACTTGCAAACTGTTCTTGTGAGATGGAAAACTCACCAATTCAGCTGATTTAATGAGAATTCTACACTCATGAATAGTGCAACCTACTTGAAGTCCAGCAGTTCTCACAAGATTTCAGTTCTGTGCCAGAATCTCATGAAAATGGAAGTTCTTGTGAGATTTTGGTCACATGTGAACTAGAGCGGAAACATACAATTTTAGTTGTAGATCCAACCCAGAACCAAAACAGCAGGGACAGGTTCATACCTGGGAAGTTGAATCAAAACCTCCTCCTGAAATTTGAAATAGGTTGGACTTCAAATTGTGGTTTTGGCCCATCTCATATTACTTGTGGCCTTTGGCATCAAACACACTAGAGGGTGTGTGTGTGCGGGGGGAATTTTGTAAAATCATACTTGAAAAACACAAAAAAGTTAACCAGTGATATTACTTGGTGAAATGTTGCACCTGTGTATGACAAATCTTGTCACGACTGGCTGATATTTGTAGTTCATGCCTATAGTTTATGGCATCATAGACGATAGTGTAGGATAGGCCCAGAAATGCACAGTTCCAGTGCCAATAGAAGCTTGTTGTGGATGCAGGGTGGTGCTCTAGATGGGGAGCAGGGGCAGTAGGAGCAGAGGGGAAGGTTGGGGTGTTGGGGATAGGAGAGGGAAGGGGTGGTGCTCAGTGAGGAGCATTAAAGACACTCAGTGTGGGGGGGAGATATTGCAACCTATTCCCCATGCCCATCCCAGATGTGATAACCAGTCCTGCCCCTCTGGGTCCTGCTCTTGCCTCTATCCCACCTTGCACCAACTGTGTGCAGTGCACAGGCAGTGACAGAGGGGCAGAAACATGGATCAGTCCCCCCCCCCCGCTCTATATTTCCACTGCAGAGGTGCTAGCCCCCATTCCTCCCACCTCTGGTTTTGCTGTTCCTCAAACTATGTCTGTCTTTGGGACATTGTCACCAGTGGTGGCCCACCAGAGCTTCACGGTGATTCAGCACATAAGTGCTTTGGTAAATAGGGATGGACTGAGGCACATGCTTAAGGTTGATGTGCTTAATTTATTCCTTTAAAAGGGATTTAAAGTGAAAGAAACTAAGGCTTCTTTACTTCTGAATAAGAGCATCCACACAGGGGGCTGATGCACTTTAGCTAATGCACTTTAAATTCGTGCCTTTAGTTAATCTGGTTTAATGTTCCTGAGTGTCTCTGAGCAGAGGTACCCCCAGACTGTTACGCTGGTTTTAATTATTAGCACACCAAGGTGCCACGGGAGTGGGTGGGGTCCAGAGAAAAATGAAAGCGGATATTTACTGACCCTATTTATAGACCGTCCCATTGCCAAATATCTGAATATCTAGGAGTCGCTGAATGGATTAGACAGGTGCCAAGTTCCTTCTTTCCCCTCTGCCTGCCACCACCCTGGGCAGGAACTGCAAAGCAACGGTTGGGGGCGGGGACCATAATTCAACCAGAGCCTTGCGCTGCTTTAATTGCTCTCTTCCCACCGCCGATCTCTTTGCGGGGCTGGGGGCCCCTGAGCGGAGGCAGGACTAAGGAGAAGCCTGGGGGCGGGGGTCTGGGGAGAGGGAACCCCCCGAGGCTGGGGACGTCACGCGGCCCACTGTGGAGCGGAGCCGGGGACTCCCCCCGGCTTCTGGGACGAGCGGCGACGGCCAGAGCTCCGCCCGCAGCCGGAGGCGGCCAACCCCCGGACGCGAGGCGGGCGGGGCGCTGGCTGGCTGGCTGTAGCCGCGCCTCCGGGAGGTGGCGGCGCTCCCGGGGCTGGATGGCCTGGGGGGGGCTGTCGGGCTGGCCCTGGCCGCCCCGGGACCCCGTCTGCTGCGCGCTGCTGGCGGCCGCCGGGCTCTTCCTGGGGCTCTACTGGCTGCTGAGCCGCCCGCCCCGGGGGCTCCCGCCGGGCCCCAGACCCTGGCCGCTGGTGGGCAACTTCGGCTTCGCGCTGCTGCCCGGGCCGCTGCGGAAGAAGTGGCAGGGGGGCTCCCGGACGCTCTCCCCGCACCTGCTCCTGACCGGCCTGGCCAAGGTCTACGGCAGCGTCTTCAGCCTCTTCGTGGGCAGCCGCCCCATGATCGTGCTCAGCGACTTCGAGGCGGTGCGGGAGGCGCTGGTCACCAAGGCCGAGGTGTTCAGCGACCGGCCCAGCATCCCCATCGTGGCCATCCTCACCAAGAAGAAGGGTGAGCGCAGGGCCTGGGGGAGCAGCCCAGCGAGCCCCCCGCCCGGCTCGGCCACTGTCCTGGCGCCGGACGGCCGGGGCTGCAGATCCAGGGGTGCCTCCCCTTGCATTGCACGGGGGTCCCTGCAGGAGGGAAATGTGGGCTCCCTTCGAGGTGGAGCGTCCTCTCCAGGCAGGTCTTCCCAACCGGCCTTGTGGGAGGGGGTGCCAAGAAAGGGGCAAACCTCACCTCTCCAAACAGGAAAGCCCCTAGCCCTGGTAATGGAGCCTAAAGGGGTGGCCGGATGGATTTCTTATCCTCACAACAAAAAAGGTTTGAGACACAGTGCGGGGAAGAGATTGGTCTTTATTTCCTGGCCTCAGTCAGTTGACATGGGTCAGATGATTAAAGGTCCCATGGCAGCCAGGGTCAATAGCCACTGACTGTGGTGGCTGTTGTCACTTCCCTTCCCCATGTACGCCGGTACAAACAAGCATAAGACAAAATGTGTCGGGGTGTAGGGTGTATCCCGAGGAACTGGCTTGCTTACCTTTCCCAAAAGTCTTAGGCCCTGCTTGCAGGGAGGAAGTATGGTGTCACAGAGGCCTCATCTACACTCAAAGTTGAGTCAACCCAGCCACGTCACTCAGGGCTGTGAAAAATCCACATCCCTGAGTGACGTAGTGAAGTTGGCCTAGCCCCTGGGGTAGACAGTGCTAGGTCGACGGAAGAATTCTTCTTTTGACCTAGCTACTGCCTCTTGGGGAGGTGGATTAACTAAGCCGACTGGAGAACCCCTCTTGTCATTGTAATGAGTGTCTACAATGAGCGCTATAGCAATGCTGCTTTAGTGTTTAAAGTGCAGACAAGCTCTAAGTCACTGAATCGGGCCTTAAGATATCTGGGTTCAATGATCAGATCTACCACAGACTTCCTACAAGGCTTGTGCAAGACTCTCTCCCTCTTTATTCCCCATCTTTAAAATTGGGAGAACAGTATTTATGTACGTAACAGGGGGAGGTAGTACAGTAAATTCATTACTTTTTTGCAAGATGTTTGGATACGACAGTGATGGGTTGGGACCTACATAGATAAGAGTTGGATAGAAATTAGTTATATTTAGGCCTGGTCTATGCTAGAAAATTAGGTTGGCTTTTCTACCTTAGTTGAGTGAAATATCCACACCTCTGGGCACCATAGTTAAACCAACCTAAGTACCCCTGTAGACAGCGCTAGGTTGACAGAAGAATTCTTCCATTGACCTAGCTACTGCCTCTCATGGAGATGAATTACCTATGCCATCGGCAAGCTCTGCAGTGGCATGGCTGCAACCGTACAGCTGTCTCTCTCTAGCATTTAAACTGTACACAAGCCCTTAGTGGGGATGAATGAGAAGAACAAAGACTGTTTTGTATTATTAGTCTAGTGTCCAAGACTTGATATATTTAGTTCTAGATCAGTGCTAGAATATCACTATCATTCTGAGGGGCCAATGACCTCTAATCTGTCCCATGTCCATCATGCTGGTATCTTGAGTGTACATCAATTACATGAAATAAGTGGTTTCCTGACAGGGGGGGTGAGAGTTCTTAGGTTTTGGCACATCTTACTTTTGGGAAATCTAGGTTATAGAGGGGGAGTTTTGTATTTTGTCCTGACTGTGGCATGTTCTGCAATCCAATCCAGACATGGAGCTCCATGTCTGAGGGCTGGCTTCTGCGAGCTCTTCCCTGTCTCTTGTGAATTTCATCCATTGATGTTTTTCATTGTTTCTAATGAGTATAATAGATTTGGTGGCTCTTGATCTCAGAAGTAGTCCAGGTGTGGCCCCACTGAGGGCTTTAAATGTCAAGGCCAGAAGTTTGAATTTGGTCTGTATCTCGGGGAGCCAGTGAAATGTGCAAAGTCTCAAGGTGACGTGGTTGTGTGGGCTAGAAAGCAAGTTGCTGCATTTTTAACCAGCTTTTGATTTTATCAGACTTTAAGTTCTGATGCCTTGTGAACCAGGGCTGAAAAATTCACTGGACTCCTAGTAACCAGATGTGAAAGGTTGGGGCAAGAATGCTAAAGGCCTATGGTAGCATCTTTTCTCCTCTTTGGACCTCTTGGTTGCTATGTATACTTGAGGGGTAACTATCAACTGTCCCTCCCATGGAAAATTTTGGTGGCTGTTAGGATAGAGAGTGTCTGTCGCTCTCCCAGCCTCCGTTTGTTGGGTCCTCTCATGAATAACTTCAGTGCCTGCCTCTGCTGCTGTCTGTAGCTTTCTTGAGCAGCAGCAGTGGATAGAAAATGGAGTGATCTTTGACCATTTCACTGCAACCCACCAAGTTCTGAATAGAAGCTATGAAACTAACTGTTTCTGTTAGCCCATATGTACACTACACTAACATTTTTCTTCACATTTTCCACCAGTAAACTGCCAGAGCTCAGCTACACCCTTGGCAGCAATGTGGGGCATTAATGTAGACTGGCAGCTTCTGGCAACCTCTGTTTTAACCACCACATCATCCAGACCTGCTCTGAGTGTTAGACAAGGTGGTGATAAAAGCACCAGCAGCAAGTCCATCTTAGCATTCGCACCATTGCTGTGGCCACTGAAGCTGCACCAGTGGCTATGCAATGATGAGAAGGCTGATGAGAAATGCTAGTGGAAACAAGGCCTACAGGTACAGCTGTTAGTTTTTTGTCAACAAGGTGAGATGAGGTCTGTGTTGTGTCCTCTGCAGTTTTTCTGCTACAAAACGAAGGCTGGACCATAGCTCTTTAATACTACCATACACCTTAATTCAATAGGATAGCTGGTGTATTTGGGGAAAATCTGGGCAGGTAACCCATAATAAATACTTCTATAGGGCACATCCCTATATATCATCCCTAATGCCTCACTCTCCATGCTTCTCCTGTAATCCAATCCAAATTTTTAACAAAGAGCCTACATTTTCAGTTGAATGTAACTACTGTATTTGTCCTATTTACATTACCATAAAGAGTTACATTTTTATTTCATAAACAAATACATGATGCAAATTGCCTGGAAAGTAAACATGATACATGTATTGTTTTTTGTAATGCACATTCCCCATAGACAAATGCCACCAAAAAGTAACAATTCTCTTGCTTCTCTATGTACTGATATAATTGATCTTAGATAAAGTTAATCCTGAAACCATAAATAAGTTAATTAAGTTCATCATCTCGTCTAAAAACTTGTTGTGGTGACTATTACAACTTCATTTCTGGATTTAACCCAGAAGTCATGTTGACATAATTTAAAGTACATAGATTTGTGTTTTATGGGAGGTCACCAAACTCTGTGACAGTATTTGAAATTCTGACCCCCCCACTGAACAAAGGTTTTGATACATATTCTTAGCTTGCGATGATGCCTTTAGTCTCTGTATTCCAGATAAATCAAGGCAATTTAAGGTCGTGACCCTGCAGTCTGGCCCACATGGGTGGACCACTATTGAAGCCACTGGGGCTCCACACAGAGAGCCTAAGCCTGCCCGTCTAACTAGCACTGATATTAACTTGTGTGAAAAACCTTTGTCGTATATATTGAAATAATAAGGGAGAAAATATACAGTTTCTCCCTTTATTGTTTCCATTTTTTACCTTATCTTGTCAGTGTAAACTACAAAGTGTGGTTAGGCTTGGGTCCCCCTCTCTGCAGCTTTATGGTGTATAAAGAAGAGACAGAAGATTTTCCCCTGCTGTATGGTTGCATTCTCCTTTCTCCCATCACTGTAGAAATATTGGCAACATTAAGTACGGTCTTCCATGTTGTAGGAGCGGGCAAACTTTTTGGCCTGAGGGCCACATCGGGTTTCTGAAATTGTATGGAGGGCTGGTTAGGGGAGGCTGTGCCTCCCCAAAGAGCCAGGTGTGGCCCTGCCCCATGTGACTCCCCCCCCCCTCCCCCCCCGGTGGTCCCCCCGGGACTCCTTGCCCATCCACACACCCTGCCGCCCGGGAACACTGCCAACCTCATCCAACCCCTCCTCTCATTCCTGACTGCCCTGCCGGATCCCTGCCCCATCCAACCACCCCTTCTCCCTGACCGCCTGCACTGGGTCAGGTCGCAGCTCAGCAGCTGCGCTGCCTGGCAAGAGCTTGCAGCCTGGCCCCACCACCCAGAGCATTGCACCGGTGGCGCAGTGAGCTGAGGCTGCGGGGGAGGGGAACAGCAGAGGAGGGGCAGGGTGCTAGCCTTCTGGGCCAGGTGCTCAGGGGCCAGGCAGGAGGGTCCCACGGGACAGATGTGGCCCACAGGCTGTAGTTTGCCCACTGTTGTAGTAGTTGTTGGAAGACATCTTGGATAACTCAGAAATATATACTGGGAGATTTCTGAGCCCATAGCTGAACGGTTGTATGGGTTTCTGCCATAAGTGGTAGGCCTTGCCTATAGATGTGGAGGTTTCTTGGTTCGGGCTTTTTGGCCAAAAAACCCAACCTCTCACTGATATAACTCCAACAGTGGTAGCAATGGTGTGAACTCTAGCATTATGAACATAGAAGCCTAATAAGACTGTCTAATTCTCGTTGCTTGATGCATTTTTATGGCTTCTTCAAATTCTTCCTTGTATACACCCATTCCTGGGTACACTTGGCTCTCGGCTCATGTACAGAGCAAGTGCTGTTTTCCCTAGCTGCTTTTTTCAGTGATCTTCTGTTAATAAACAAAAGTGCTGAATTACTCCTCTTTATTGTTACCTGGCACTCAGCCAATGGGTTCAGGTTTCTTCTCTGATGTTGCTCTAACCTAGTGCTATTTTAATCTGTTTCTCCATCTCTGTTAGTTTTTGCCTATAGTAAGCTAGTTGTCAGTGCTTCCAAATGAGCTGGGATTTTTGTGTTTTTGATGATCTCATATGACAGTCTTCTCTGTGGAATGATGTCTGAAAAATCTTTTTAGACTAGAACCTCGGAGTTATGAACACTTTGGGAATGGAGGTTGTGCGTAACTGAACAAAACGTTACGGTATTCTTTCAAAAGTTTACAACTGAACATTGACTTCATACAGCTTTGAAACTTTACTATGCAAAAGAAAAATGCTGTTTTCCCTTCATTTTTTTAGTAGCTTACATTTAATACGTTTACTATATTAGCTTTTTTTGTTTTGTTTTGTCTCTGCTACTGCCTGATTGCATACTTCCAGTTCCAAATGAGGTGTATGGTTGACTGGTCAGTTCCTAACTCTGAGGTTCTACTATAATATGAAATTGGGACAGTCTCAGTTCGCCAGATCAGCTTTTAATGCATAAATTGAAGGGAGTTTGCTCCCTTAAAAGATTATGAGACTGTCTTCACCTGTGGATGGTATTCATGTCCTCAGACTACTCTTTCCCCCGCCCCTCTTCTGGAGTCAGGAAAAGGTTGTGTTGAATTGTGGTTTGGTTTTGTTGTCGTACTTGCTTTAGGCCAAGATAGAAGTGTTCTGTTTCACTGGAATGATTAATACGTTCTTGGTCGATTTCAGTATCAGATGTGCCTTAGTTTTTCACCTGTCCTAGTTGATGTTACTGCTGCTACCTAGAAACACTGCCCTGGGGAGGGTAATCTGACAAGCTAAGAAAACCAACAAAAACAAAAAGTGTTCTGTACAGAGAATGTATTGCTGAGAAGCTGTTCTTCAAGGCATATTTATAGGAGACAAAATGAGGTTCATTTGAACACCTGTTCACTCAGTTGGTATAGTACAGTGACTTTTTTCTTAATCAAGTACTGATCATAATACTTCAAGATCTTTGTAACTAAACAGTGAGTTCAGATTTTTCAGCCTAATGCAGTCACTTTAATAGATAGTTCAGTCAGAAAATCTAATCATGAAGACCACATACCAATCTTCATTTTGCCCTTTCATATCTCTTAGATTGTCCTGAGTCTGAATAGTTTACATTCTCTTGGCATATACTATTCTTGGTACATTATTATACCCACTCTTTTAAATAACTTTTCTGGATTTATTTTAGGGTTATAACTCATTTTCATGTTTAGAGTTTCGACTTTTAGGTCCTTTTATCAAAATGTGGATGCCTATCCAGTATCCAGAAGACATACCTTTCTGTTACCAATTTCTAATGGCCACTGAGTTTCTCTCTTGTGTTTATATATCTGGCCATTTGTTAAATTAGGTATTAAACTCTTATCAAAGTGCCTGTCACAAATCAATTAATTTTAAAAAAAAAATCTTTGAAACTTAACATTAATAGTGAAACATGTGGTTGTCATGAAGCTTTTGTGAAACAAACTGCTCTTTCTAAGAAAACATAATGTGAATTCACCATAAGTAGCACTAAAATATTGTTTCTTGCTCTGGTGGCTTAAAATACTTTTCCAAGTTACTCTGAGGTTTAGATTAATTTGGTTAAGTCACTGTAGATTGCCCTCCTCTGATATAAACAAAACAAAAAACTGGCTAACTACGGCCCGCGGGCCACATCTGGCCCATGGGACCGTGCTTCCCAGCCCTTGAGCTCCTGACTGGGGAGGCTAGTTCCTGGCCCCTCCCCCGCTGTCCCCCCTCACCCGCAGTTACGCTGCTGCGTGGGCAGCGGGGCTGTGAGCTCCTGCTGCTCTGAGTGTCATGGTAAGGGGGCGGCAGCAGCGGTGTGCGTGTGCAGCAGCAAAGGGGGTTGGGTAGAGGGTCCTGGGGGGCAGTCAGAGGACAGGGAGCAGGAGGCGGTTGGATGAGGCGGAGGTTCTGGGGCGGGGTGGTCGGGGGGCCTTTTAGGGGTGGGGGTGTGGATAGGGAGCAGGGGGGTTGCATGCGGGTAGGGTCCCGGGGGAGGGGGTGGTCAGGGGACAAGGAGTTGTGGGGGTTGGATGGGTTGGAGGTTCTGAGGGGGGCAGGAAGTGGGTGGGGTGAATAGAGCATGGGGGCCAGGCTGTTTGGGGAGCACAGCCTTCCCTACCCGGCCCTCCATATAGTTTCACACCCTGATGTGGCCCTCGGGCCAAAACGTTTGCCCACCCCTGGTTTATATAGTTAGTACTATAAATGTGTACAGCGTCTATTGTCAAATCCAACAAGATGTATCTATTTGCATGTAAATTAATATTTATAGTTGACTCCAAAGAAGCCCATGAACAAAAAAAAGTTTAAAGTATTGACTCGGGGTAGATTTCATAATAAGAAATGCCCATGGAGAGCATGTATCTAATGTTTTGAAAACTCCCTAGTGATGCAAATCCAAGGGCATTTCTACCAAGAAGTTTTAAATACACAGTCACCTTCCCAGTCTGTTTGCAGCTTTTATATCCTGTTGCCTAATTGTTTCATAAAAATGTAGGGGTTAACTTGAATTTTGTCTTTGATGGGAGTTGCATGCACACAGACAGTACTGGGAGGTGTGTACCATAGAGAGAGTCGTCCCGTAATGTTACAGTGCAGAACAAATTGTGTTTGAATATTTGGTTTTCTCCATCTTGCTCATGGCACTTGTGTGGGAGGTCCCCCTTTTTTTTTTTTTTCTTTTCTTTTTGTTTAAAGGGTTACTGCTAACGTATGTCCAAAATTTGACATTCCTGTGAAATGCTTACAAGATGGTAAGCAATAATAATAGTTCTATAGTGCCTTCCAACTGAGGATCTCAAAACGTATTACAGACATTAATTAAGCCTGTTGAGGTAGCCATTATATCCAATTTACAGATTGGAAAACTGAGGTACAGAGTTGCCCAAGGCCATATAAGAAGTCTTAGATAGAGCTGGAACAGAGTCATCTTTCTCTGGCTGCTAGTTCTGTGCCTTGATCACATGACTCGCCTTCATTTTTGGAAAGTTCCTGATCTGGTTGTGAGGGTTTTTTTTTCTTTGTTTTGTTTTTGGGTGCGGGAAGTGGAATTAAATGTGTCACCTTGAGAATATAGCTGCTCAATATGGGATTCACTTTTTTTTTTTTTTCTTTTTTCAGGTGTCGTTTTTGCACCATATGGTCCAGTATGGAGGCAACAGAGGAAGTTTTCTCACTCAACTCTTCGTCATTTTGGATTAGGAAAGCATAGCCTGGAACCCAAAATCATTGAAGAACTGAAGTATGTGAAGGAAGAAATGCTAAGATACGGAAAGGATCCATTTAACCCCTTTCCCATTATCAGCAACTCTGTGTCCAATGTTATCTGTTCTATGGCCTTTGGTAGGCGCTTTGACTATGAAGACATTGAGTTTAAGACCATGCTAAGTCTCATGTCACGTGCGCTAGAGATAAGTGTAAATAGCCATGTACTTCTGGTCAATATTTGCCCTTGGCTGTATTATCTTCCCTTTGGCCCTTTCAGAGAACTGAGACAAATTGAGTTGGATGTCACAGCTTTTCTAAAGAAAATAATTGCACAGCACAGGGACACCCTGGATAGAGAAAATCCCAGAGACTTCATCGATATGTATCTCCTGCAAGTGGAAGAAGAGCGAGAGAGCAACAGTGAGAGCAGCTTTAATGAAGACTACCTGTTTTTTATCATTGGTGACCTCTTCATCGCAGGTACTGACACCACTACCAACACATTGCTTTGGTGTCTGCTCTATATGTCTCTCCACCCGGAAACACAAGGTAAATGAGACTTTTCTAACAGTACTTATTCTACACTGGACTACAAGACTGTGTTGTTGGTTTTGTATAGGGCTGTATTTTATCAGGAAGGCAAACAGGCAAGTAACCCAAAATTTTGTTAATCTGAAATTCAAGTTATAAATAGGTATAAGTAACTTAAAGGGCTAATACTCAGTAGATCACCTCAATATCCTAGTTTTATTATATATGTAATAAAATCAAATACAAGTCGTCCGTCCCCCCCCAAAAAAAACACATAAGTGCCCCAAATGGCATTAACGTTGCCTACGCAATCCCTGCCATACTGTGCATTTGCCATTAAGTTTTCTAGATATGTATCTAAGGCAAGTATTGCAGCTAGTTGACATGTCAAACTTGGATACATTGATGTTTTGGCCAGGAACCCCCTCTCTAGGTTTCAGAGCCTGAATTCCAGCCCGAGCTGCAATATCTACTAGACAAAGAAGGTTTAAAGTACGAGGCACTGTGACGTGGCTGTAGTAAGTTTTGCCTACAACACTTCTGTCAGTGCCTCCTAATCTAGAGTAATCTTTTTAAAAAGGTCAAGGTAATAGTTTATTGGAAAATAAATCTTCTTCAGGCAAAGATTGTACAATAGGACAGCAGTTCAGCGTTTTGGAGATAAATGAGTTCGCTCAGTGCTAATTTAAAACATCATTTTATTGCCTGTTGTTAGTTTGGAACAGGAACAGCCAAACACCGTATCACCTAGGGACAAACTCTTTTCTAGGATGTCCATATTTCTTAAAGTAAAAATGGGATGGTCTGGGGCTTGCCCAAGCCATTGCATTACCTGTGTTGACCTTAAGTCTTCCAGCAGCTGTCCCACAATGCCCAATACTGACCGCTCTGGTCACAATTCTGAACTCCACTGCCGAGGGCTCACAGGGAGTGGAAATCGCCCCCCTCCCCCTTAAAACCCTACAAAATTTTTAAATGCATTTTCCTGATTGTCCAGCTTGGAAGTTGGTGAGCACACCTAGCAGTTCTCCATTGTTGTGTGCAATGCCCCAGCTGACCATGCTGGCGGCATGCTCTAGACATGCTCTGTTCTGGAGCAGACAGGAGATATTGGATCTCTTGGGCCTGTGGGGAGAAAAGACTTGGCAGGCACAGCTACAGACCAGCTGTAGAAATGTGGACATCTGAAAGCTGATTGCTCAGGGAATGCAGGAGAAGGGGTAGGATGGGGATCAGCAGCAGTGCCTCATGAAAGCTTGTCTCTGTCACCAACAGAAATCTGTCCAATAAAATATATTTCCTCCCCCAACTTTGTGTGTCTCATAGGAGTTGGGGTATTTTTACCACTTTGGCTAACAGAGCAATAATATGAATGAAAAGCCTTCAAAAAATCACTTCATGGGCTGGGGTTTAGAAGGTTTTTATGAGTTTCGTGTCTTTAGCTTCTTTATCCACTTACACTTGCTAGTAATTTTTCTCTTTTTTGCTGTTGATTTGAACCATTTTTTGTCACTTGTTTCTGACCCCATCTTCTGTTTTGAGACGAGATGACCAGAACTGAGCATAGTATTCTAGGGGAGTGTGCAACATTGATTTATATAACTACACTATCTCCTTACCATATCATGCTTTATACATCATAATATTCTTCTCTGCTTTCATTTGGCCTGCCTGGGAGTCTTGCTGTGCCACCTCTTGTTCCTGACCATGAGGCTTCTTCAGCTCTTATGAGGAAGCAGCATGGTCAGGCAGTTCACAGAAGTAGCACTTGCTGGGGGCAAACTTTTTCTGTTAAGGAAGAAGCTGGGCTAGAAGGGAGGCAAGGTGAAGAGAAAGAGTTGGTTCTCGCTATCTGCTGGAAGGAGGAGCCCCACTTTTAGCTCTTGTGGGAGCTAAAGAGGGAGAGACATGGGGGAGGAGGAAGAGAGAGAGAAAGGAAAGAGACATACGTGATCAAAACTAACTGGGCTCCAGTCCTATCTGGATTCCAAAGATAAGTATATTTGTCCAGGATCTGAGGGACTTTTAAGTACTGATTTTTTTTTAATTAAGCAAAGATAATGTAGCAGTTTTGATCTGCTGTTAGCTTAAAAAGTCAAGAAATCTTGCACCTTGCAGTCAGCAGTGCAAACAGGGCAAGGCATCTAGGTGGTTTTATTACAGTCTCACAAACCTCTGCAGGATCTACAGACTGCACCATGGGGATACAACACTTTGGTGACATAGTGTGTGTAGACAAGTGAACAACCCGGAGATGGCTCATCCTCAAAATAAAATTATTTTCTGCCCCTTGAAAACTGTTTTCCATTGAACCACTCTGAAAATGCCAGAAGGATCAGAATCAAGGATCAGAATCTATCAAAGTGAAAAGCAACTCTGGTATTCTAAAAAGAAAAGGAGTACTTGTGGCACCTTAGAGACTAACCCATTTATTTGAGCATGAGCTTTCGTGGTTCCACGGTATGCATCCAATGAAGTGAGCTGTAGCTCACGAAAGCTCATGCTCAAATAAATGGGTTAGTCTCTAAGGTGCCACAAGTACTCCTTTTCTTTTTACGAAGACAGACTAACACGGCTGTTACTCTGAAATCTGGTATTCTAAACAGGCAAATGGGTAACTCACTGCCATCACTGCAAAAAAGTTTTTCACTTTGTGTTCCTCATTTGAGCAGCAATTTCCTTAACAAATCCATAGATGGCAGCACGTGTCTGTTTAGCAAGTGACAATTGCTGAATCCCTTTCCCTGCCTTAGTGGTAATACACAGAACTTTTTCTTATGCTGACTGAGCAGATAATTAACCTTAAATCACAGTTGAGGAGATGGCAGGTCTAATGCTGAAAGGTAGAACTGGCAAGCAAAACAACCACTACAGGCACAGGGTTTCCAGGGAAGTTGTGGATAACTAATATTAGCTATTACTTAAAATCCAAACTGTGTTATTTGGTTATTTTTTCCCCTCTGGCCTGCCCTTCATCTTTTGCTTGTCTTTTTAGGTTGAGAGTTCTTTGGGGCAGGGTCTCCATCTTCATAGTGTGGAAAGCACCTAGTGAATGCTGCTGTAGTGAGCTTAATACTATGTGAGGAGCCCTCAATGCTATGATAAATAGATTGAAAGAAGGAGCTTGCACCTTCCTCCATTACTTTGGGCTTGATATACATGAATGGGTAGGATAGAGAGTCGGCTTTCAGTTATCCTTTGGTAGGTTGGGTGAGATGGGGCAAGGAGGAAAGAGAAAGTGGGTAGAAACTTTTGGGTTTTAAAAGGGCTCTTTCCCTTGTCTCAGGGGTTGCACAGCCTTCCTCCTGGGGGCCTGTGGTTCTCAGTCCTGGAAGCTCCTTTCCTTTGGGAGAGGCTCTCTCTCTGTGAGCATCTACCTATAACTGAGCTCTGATGACCTTTTATTGGCCCATGTGCTCATTAGCCAGATGGGATCTTTAATTTAGCTCCTCATGGGTAGTCTGGGCACAGACTCCCTTTAAAGGACCAGCAACCTCTGAACTCTCATTAGAAAACTCCTATGCTCTTGGCTGCCTAGAAGTGAAAGTCTCTAGCTATCCTATTATCAGTACCTATAGTTTTCCTCAACTATATCGTGATTGATGGTAATGTAAATATGAAAGTGCGACAGTGCCTTTGCACCTAGTTTTCATCTTTCTCTTTACTCCTCCCTTCTTTTGCATAGAAAAGGTTCATGCAGAAATTGAACTGGTCATCGGGCATGACAGAGCTCCTTCTCTCACTGACAAGACTCATATGCCCTTCACAGAGGCAACCATCATGGAGGTGCAGAGGATGACTGTGGTTGTTCCTCTTTCTGTTCCTCGAATGGCCTCAGAAACTGCTGGTAAGTGTTTGTATGTTTGTTCATTTGGGGTTTTTTTTTTTTGTTTTTGTTTTTTTACATTTTGTGGCTGAAATGTCTGATGGGACAGATGGTGAGAACTTTATGAAGATTGCAGTTATGCAGATATAGATGTAAATTCAGCGTGTAAAATGCCATCTCTTTAGAAAGAAGGGCTAGGAATGTTCATCCGATCATCCAAAGTGGTTAACTTAAGATGCCCAAGTATTTCATAATTAGAGTCCTATCCGCTGATGAACAGGAATTGCGTGAGCCTTTGTTGATAGACCCAGCCTTTGAGAACAGTAGAGAGAATCTCTGCTTTAATTTTACAAAAACAAAAAAGTCTCTAGCCCTTTTCCTGGCACAAAGAGTCTTGAAAATATTAACATGATGTAAACCGATTGCTAAAATGGAAAGGAATGTGCTGCTGGTTTTTATTTCTACAGAAAACAATAATCTCTCCAAAGTCCTCTTGCTGGTCCCTATTGTCAGGGGTGTGATGGTGGTAGACAGGAATGGGTTAACCTATGTGGGAGGTGTAGCAAAAAAATCATCTTGCAAGCCACCCAAAAGCATATCCTTCTTTAAATATTTTTTAACATCTGCTACAGTGATGCTGGCTGCCTCAAGGAGAATTCCCTCCTTTTGTCCCCCAGCAGTGTCTCAAGGTGGTCTTGGAGAGATGAACTACATAGTTCCCTTTACCTTCTGCTAGACTCTACAACAGTGTATGTGGAGGAGGAGAGCTGATGCCAAACCACTGCTGCTTTGAGTGGGATTCCTGTAGCTGTTACAGGCAGACCCTCTCCTTGCCAACGTTTGCCTTCCCCTCAGAGTCTTACGAGCTGACACTGGGTGCTCTGGCCTGGAGCTCTGACACCTCCAGCACAAAGCCAGAAAGAATCCAACTGACCACTGAACTGGACATTAGAGGGGACATCATCCCCACCCAGTCAAATAGCTTGCAGACAGACTGCAGGACAAATTGCTGGTTGCAGTTAGCTTTTGTGGGATGGCCTGCCAGCTCTGATAAACAGCTGCCAGATAGGGGAGCCTCAGTGAATTACTAGGAACCAGAAAGGGGAAACATGATAGGCCAAGACTTACTAGACTGGAGATTGGGTAGGATTACGTGTGTGAGGATGGGGAGGGGAAGATGAAATTAATGGACATTGGGGAGAGGGCAAGGTTTTTGGAATGGATAGATTTTTGTGGGCAGGGGAATATTGTTGAAGTGGAATACGTTCTGAGGAAGTCCTGTGTTCAGAATGCTGGCAGTATAGGCCTGGTCCAGTCTGTGTTCCTGTGAAACTTTTTGGGTTAGCTTAATGGTTGCAACAGTAGAAGATCTGAAATGTCTCTGCTATTCTAGATAACGGTAAACGATTTTAGTAAACTAAAGGGATTCGTGCACATCATGCAGTGTTTGCTTTGCACTGCATCACTGGTGAATTCTAGTTTTATCAGCATTAGCTAGTCATGGGAGGATCATCCCAATGTAAGGGGTTCTTCTGGTGGGACATCATCTTCTGTTCAATCTTCCTGTCTGCTGCTGGCATGCTGAGTGAGATTTTTTGGAAACATAACATGGCTGGGACTTTCCCACACTCTGTTGATCCCTGACTGTTAGCATAATTTAGTATACTTGGGGCTGCTCTAAGTTGTGCTGAGAGACTAAGCTGGAGCACAGCCAGCCCAGAATCAGGGGAGCACAAGGACCATTGCACCCAGGCTTCCACCCTCTGTCCTGAGATGTGGTGGGTGTTCCTTGCCCATAGCTGAGGATCTGGGCTCTTGTTTAATTACTATAGTCCCTCTTTCATTAAGCATGAAATCTCTCACATTTGCTCCTAACAAACACCTATCAAATCTCCTGTCTCTGTTCTTGTTTTGAAGTGCTACGGGGATATACTGTTCCTAAGGGCAGTGTGATTGTGCCCAACTTGTGGTCAGTGCACAGAGATCCAAATGTATGGGAGAGACCAGATGACTTCCAACCAACAAGATTTCTGGATGAAAATGGCCAGCTAATCAAAAGAGAAACGTTCATTCCTTTCGGAATTGGTAAAATATCTAGATACAGTTGGAATGGGCTTTTTTGTTTAAAGTTTGGGGTGAGAGTTATGCTTCCGAAAAGCCTTTAGCATTTGCCATTTTCTCATTTCATCATAGAAAATATTCATTTTTAAAATAAAATAAAAGTTGAACATATATGGTGCACACTGATTACTTAAGCTTTTTATGTTTTTTTTTAAACCTCTTGGGAGTGTCCAACCCCAGCTGCCTGTTTAAATAAGTGCAACCTTCTCCCAGTAGTTTCCCCAAGATGGATCAGGTGATACTGTTAAAGTGGTTTTACTGCCATAAAGTGTTAAGACTGTACGTGCTTCTAATGTCAAGCAATAAAACCAAATGAAATCCAAACCAAGACTCTGAATCCCAAGTTTAGAAAGTTCAGCTCTGAGTCCTTCTCTGCTTGGGACTAACAAGATTGTAGGGAATTTCCCTAACAAGATTGTAGGGAAATTGTAGGGCTGTAATTGAATGAGTCAACAGTATAAGGATCAGTAATATTTACCTTTCTAACTTCTTGTTAGGTAAACGTGTGTGCATGGGAGAGCAGCTGGCAAAAATGGAGCTGTTCTTGATGTTTGTAAATCTCATGCAAAATTTCACCTTTTTGTATCCCGAGACTGCTACAAAACCAGCCATGGAAGGAAGATTTGGCCTAACTTTAGCTCCATTTCCATTCAATATAATTGCTTTGGAGAGATGAAGAAACTTCAAAAAAGACTAAATGAAGAGATACTGTACTTAGCAAATTCAGCTTTATATTTTTATCATTCTGAGGTATGAAAACATGTTCAATAAAAATGATTGGTGAACATTCCTTGATTATGAACTAGTAACTCAAGTTTAGCTGCTGAATTCCAAAAGTGACTTGATGAGAGCATGTCAGCCAATTTAATATTCTTCGTCTTTTTATTTCTTTAAGATACAGTTTACCCAATCTGCTAACGTTAATTTTGGGGCAAAGGACCAAAATAACACATGACGCTTTACAAGTATCAAGTGTCATTTTGGTCAGTATGTTCTCAAAGTGTTTTGTGTATACACTTGCCAAACAAAAGGAAGGATGTGATCAACTAATACTAAAGGAAGCATAAAATGATTTAAGGGATTTGTATGTTTGTATGAAGAAACATGGTGACTAAATGCTATGTTGCTGAAGAGTGTTAGAAATGACAAGAACAGGGATACTCAGACTAAGGCTCACAAGTGGCTCTTCAATGTTTCTCCTGCGGCTCTTTGCAGCACTAGATGTTAAAACTGTGTGATTTAATTATTAACCAATCAGGATGCTTTTACTATGTTATTAACCAATTGTCGGTGATAAAATAATACTTGGTCAGTCATTTTGGTGGGAGAACTGCATATAATAAACTATATATTTCCACATCATACTATTTAAATATGAGTGTTTTGAAACCATGAATTCACACTACTACTACTGTGGCTCTTTTGGATAATGTCAATTGCTACTTTGGTTTCTGAACCACTGAGGTCTGAGTATGACTGGACTAGACGACACTTTCTGTAACTTGAGAGGATTTTTTATTTTTTAATTTAAGTGACTTCTAATTTATAGATAGGGGCCAAACCAAAATGCCTCACTGGATCCTGGATCAGAACACTCCTGAGTATTGGGAACCTCATGAAAATTCAGGTTCACACTCCAAGGAGAACCCTATCTCATGCGGTCTCTGGGTACGTCTACACAGCCAGTAGGAGCGAGCTTTTGACCGAGTCGATAGACTCGAGCTCACGCTACTGTTCTAGAAATAGCTCTGTAGACAGAGCTTAAGTTGTGGGTTGGCATCTTCCCCCGCCCCCAGGTTTAAGAGCCTGAGCCCCAGCCTGAGTTGCAATGTTGTCATAAATATAAAGGGAAGGGTAACCACCTTACTGTATACAGTGCTATAAAATCCCTCCTGGCCAGAGGCAAAACCCTTTCACTTGTAAAGGGTTAAGAAGCTAAGGTAACCCTGCTGGCACCTGATCTAAAATGGCCAATGAGGGGACAAGATTCTTTCAAATCTGGGGGTGGGGAACAAAGGTTTTGGTCTGTCTGTCTGTCTGATGATTTTGCTGGGAATAGATCAGGAATGCAGCCTTACAACACCTGTAAAGTTAGTAAGTAATCTATAAGTAATCTAGCTAGAAAATGCATTAGATTTTTCTTCTGTTTAATGGCTGGTAAAATAAGCTGTGCTGGAGGGAATGTATATTCCTGTTTTTGTGTCTTTTTGTAACTTAAGGTTTTGCCTAAAGGGATTCTCTATGTTTTGAATCTGATTACCCTGTAAAGTATTTACCATCCTGATTTTACAGAGGTGATTCTTTTACCTTTTCTTTAATTAAAATTCTTCTTTTAAGAACCTGATTGATTTTTCATTGTTCTTAAGATCCAAGGGTTTGGGTCTGTGTTCACCTGTACAAATTGGTGAGGATTCTTATCGAGCCTTCCCCAGGAAAGGGGGTGTAGGGCTTGGGATATTTTGGGGGGAAGATGTCTCCAAGTGGGCTCTTTCCCTGTTCTTTGTTTAACACACTTGGTGGTGGCGGCATACGGTTCAAGGACAAGGCAAAGTTTGTACCTTGAGGAAGTTTTTAACCTAAGCTGGTAAGAATAAGCATAGGGAGTCTTTCATGCAGGTCCCCACATCTGTACCCTAGAGTCAGAGTGGGGAAGGAACCTTGACAAATGTCTACACAGCTATTTGTAGTATGGTAATAACATAAGACTGGCCCTACTGGATCAGACCAAAGGTCCATCTAGCCCAGTACCCTGTTTTCCGACAGTGGCCAGTGCCAGGTGCCCCAGAGGGAATGAGTGTCGCTCATTCCCAGCTTCTGGCAAACAGAGGCTAGGGACACCATGTGGGCCCAAGTCTGTCAATCTGAGCTCAGAGGCTTGCTGCTGTGGACTGTGTAGACCTACACTAATAGGCCAAATTAAAATCCCAGATCCAACAACTATCAAACTGTGAAAGTGAAAAGAAAACTGGAAAATGTATATACAACATGACTATAAAAGAAGAAATAAAAAACTGTAATTTAATGAGCTGTAATAATGTCTTTTCAAACAAGCATCCTCAAACAGTTATAGTAGAGTTGAGTTGGAACCAATACTAGCAGTGTTAGTTGTAGTATATTTAACTTTGCCAAAAATTGACTGCTTTGAAATATTTACTACTCTTTTATATTGCTTTCGTCTCTTGCAAGACAAAAACCTTCATGTGGTGCTCCCGTTACATGTGGTTTGTTTGTTGTCAAAAGGCTATGAGACATCCATTTGTTGATCTCCAGGTATGGTTTTAGCAATGTGAAATTTGAGTCCTTGTCAGGGACAGCATTGAAGAACCGTTGGACCAGCTCCACATGTGTACCAACTGAATTCTAGTAGGCTGTCACATGCTAAGCGTGACTACCTTTCAAGAGTTCTTAAGGAGACTGACATTTTCTTGTAGAGCAACATCATCACTCATGCTGCAGATTATGAGCAAGAGATAAAATTCATGTCTATTAGCTCATTGCCACCATGGACGACACAGCGTATTGCCATGCCGTGTACATTAGGCACGGTCTTAAAGATGTCTCAGTCCTGGAGGAGTTCAAGACCGTGGGAATCTCTATTGCTGCACGAAGATTCAGACAACTGATCATAACTAATGTCTACAGACTTCCAAATCTTGAATAGCTAAAGCAAATATTACCATTTCCCCCTCACCAAGCTGTGTATCTTGGTGATTTTAATAGCGACCACTCACAGTAGGGCTATAGCAGAAATGATGCAGCTGCTTAGCAACTCACAGGCTGGGCCTTGTTTGCACATGTCCATCTTTTTTGACCCTAAAACTATTGACTTTTCACTTGGCCAAATGGAATACTCTACCTATGTTTTCTGATTAAAGACAATTCTGGTGTTCCTCTGTAAGCTTCAAGAACAGTCCTTAGAAATTTCCTTGCAGCCAACAGTGGCACATTATTCTGCATGTCTGCTTTGGAGTTCCATTTATTTGAATCAGCACCTGCAGTGTATGCAAACTGGGTTGCATACACTGCAGAAGTTGAAGACTGGATACACTGTATCAAACCAATCCCAGAAAACTGACTGCTTTGTTCATCTTATTAAACGTATTTCTCACAACTATCTATATTTCTTGCTGGCAGCTGGAGACAGAAGCACTCTTCAAAGAACATGGGAAGAGTGGTGATCTAGACACCGAAAAAGCAGGAATAGAGTCCTTGAACTCCGCTCGCCTGAAGAGATTGAATGAAACCATGGAGGATCTGGACTTCACTCATTTCAGTTGCAAAGCCTGGGCATTCCTCCATAAGCTTGGAGCTGCTGACTTAGTGAAACACCATCAACTGAAAATTACAGCCAATTCTGTTAACACATATCTTCTCTGTAATTCAAAGATCAAAACTGACAAGGTGATTAGACAAAAGATTGAGGAAAGAGTTCTTTTCAAATGTCCAACAAAGTCCTGCCACTTTGCTGCGATCATCTCCTTATACTGCAGAAGAAATGAACAAGGACTTCATGGCCTCCAAAAGTAGAAAAGCTGCTGGCAAGGATGGCATTTATCCTGATTTTCCTTAAGAATTTGGGACCAAAGGGACAAGTATAGTTGACAGACCTTTTCACTGCCATGTATTTAAACAGGGAAGATTCCTAAAAGCTGGCATGAGACAATAGTTATTGGCCTCCTCAAACATGGGAAACCACCAAATGATGCTGTCAGTTATCACCCAATATCATTCCTCTCCACAACCTGTAAGTTAATGGAGCGGGTTTTACTGTCCCATCTCACCCTTATCTTTGAGGCCATCCTGCCAAAGGAACAGGCCAGTTTCAGACTGGGACAAAGTGGCTGTGACCAGGTTCTCACCGTTAATAGTTACATCCAGAAGAATCTAAAACCCAGAACAGCACTAATAGATTTATCCACTGCCTATGACATGGTATGAAGAGATGGGCTATGGCTCAAGGTATCAAGGGTCATCGAATACCATAGCTCTGTGCAACTCCTGGCCACAATGTTGAGCAACTGTAAATATTGCATCCCTTTTGAAAGGGCAGATCAGCAAAGCATGCATCCTCAATGATGATTAACCTCAAGGATCCCTGCTGGCTCTTTTACTATTCAAGATCTATATTAGTGACTTATGTTACACAATTTCACATACATTGATTTATGCTGATGAAATTCCTCTTATGGAACAAGGCAAAAGGCCTCACTATCATGGACAACTTCCTCTTCACCAACGTCAAGATAATGGCAGAATACTTTAAATATTGGGAACTCTGCCCCAGTGGCTCCTCCAAAAATCTTGATAACTGCCTTTCTCCTAAACAACAAAGCTGCTAAGAAACTACTTAGTGTGACCTTCAGCAATCAACAGGTCCAAAATGAGCCCTATCCAAAGTACCTGGGTGCAACTTTGGACAGAAGTTTGACTTTTAAAGTTCATCTGAAGAAGACACGCAAAAAGCGAAGACTAGCTTTGTCCAAAAACATGTAGACGCAATATGGGGTGCCACTACATGCGGACATTTCAAACAGTGCATCTAGCACGTGTTCTTAATTGTTGAATATTGTGCATCGGTCTGGAGAGGCAGCTTAATGCTACAATGAGAATTATAACAAACATGAAAATCAACACCTGTTCCATGGTTGCCCACTCTGGCACATGCACTGTCACCCAAGATCCAGAGAGAGAGAGACATACAGCTTGTGAGTACAAGTGAACCACGTCCAACCTGAACTTACCAGTTCATCAGGACCTCTAGAACCTTCGAAAGACATGCCTGAAATCTCTCCATCCTTTTTGGGATTGGGTAAAGCTCTTAAATTGTCCTCATTCAATCCTGAGCCCCACTGGAAAAAAATTTGGGATAATGTCTCGAACACCTGATTGCAGACACCAGAAAAAACTTCTGGGCTTCAGTCTACCCCAGAAACAATATTCCACTTCGAACTGTTTGAGAACATCAGATGGCAGATACTGTCAACTCTGGAAGATGAGAGACCATGCACGATGTGTCTATGGAACCCAGCTGCAAACTGTGGGACCAGTCTGTAAGTCAGTGCCCACTTCAGTCATTTGCCAGTGGTATCTTAGGGTTGTACCAAGCCATTTCTGAGACTACCCGTTGGCTCACCAATCTGGACTTGGCTCTACAAATGTTGCTAATTACCCCTCTTACCATACACAAGAAATCTCCTTAGAGCAGGTTGAGGTGAAGAGGTTCCTGCACAGCTGATTCCAGAAATCTTCAGTTGCAAAGCTACAATAAAATGCTGATAATTTTTTATCTGACTTCTGTTTAAATGCCTACCCAAACACCATGGCTATGCAACTGATTGATTGATTATACAAAGTACGTACGCTTACCCTCTACTTAAGAGGGTAAGTACTTTAAAATTTTGGCAGAATCCAAAGAAACGACACATAAAATAATAGGAGTACCTACATATTGGTTAAATGGATTTGCACATAAATTGCTTTTGCTGCAGTCTGCCTTCAAAACCAGTGATCTGCAGAGAAATTTGGTATGTAAAAGTCACATTACTTCTGAAAACTGTTACTTTACAAGTAGTTCCGTAAGAGTTGTAGCTTCTGATCGTACATAGAATCCAATGCTGCATAATGTGAAGTGCTGCTATACATACACTATAGAGGTAACCATTATCACTTCTGCCAGAACTAGTTGTTGCTGTAACTGACACAAAGGCCTTTCATCCCTGGCAAATAAAATTAAGGCTTCCACTAGTTCCTGAGAGAGAGATTGGAAACTACATGACCCAGAGGAAGTAAATTACTCTTGTTTGTGTAATTTATACCCTTCTGCTGTGGAGCAAAGTTAAATTGGTAACAGATGTAAGCTGAGAGGAGAACTGGATTGTGCAATATTGACCTACATTGTTTTTGCAGCAGATAAGTCTTGAATGTGCCTTTGCTGAATGGTGCCTACCTTTATTCAACTTGAGAATTAGTTTCACTGTAATCTTTTGTTTAATTTTTTAATCAAGTCTTTTCTAAAGCTATTACACATTCCATTTTATTCACTAGGAGACGCATAGCAGTGACGTTGACATCTGGTTAGCAGAGCTACCAGCTTCAACCACCTCTATGCCAGCATAAGAATCCCTTTCATTTTAGTACCGCCCATCCTTCCAAAACAGTTTTAAAATGTTGACACCCTGAAAAAGGAAGAATGGTGGAGTGGGGAAATAAAGAGGCATGGGGGGTGGGAAAGGGACTGCACAGAGCCCCAGCATGGTGGGAGAAAATGGGGTACCTTGGCATGGGAGATGGGGAAAGGGGTGTTGCAGAGAGTCTTTGAAATGGAACAGGATCAATGGTGGCACAGCGGGAGCTTGGGTGGAATAGAGGGATGTAAAAAGCCCTAGCACATTGCTTTTATAGACTGAACTCACTTCACAACTAGTGTAAGTATCTTCATAATTTTACATTGGACTACTTCTTCCCCTCCGTACTCCTAGGGGAATTTTTGCTGCTGTTAGCATTGTAAGTATAAAAGTGAAGCTACTATAACGTTAACTTGGCCTGATTTTACCTGTATGACCTACTATCAGTACTGCAAAATTGTGGGGGTTTACATACACAAGATTTAAATATAATAGAATTAGGCTTGGTCTATACTTAAAATTTAGGTCAGCATAGCTACAGCACTTAGAGCTGTGAAAAATTCATATCCCGCAGCGCCATAGTTATGCTGCAGTTACCGCAGTGTAAACTGTTGACTAATATATGCTAGCCAGCATCTCAATATATATAGATAATATGCATTAAGCACACATATTGTAACAGTGATATAGTCTAAATTGTTTTATACCATAATCCTGTTAATTTATTCTAAGTATCCCATAACACTTTGCATTTGGTGAAGTAAGCATTTGGTGCAAAAAATTAGGAAACTTGTCAAGATACATTCATTCTCTGTCCTAGTACACAGCTAGGGAAGTACCTTCACGCATAAGTACTGTACCTGGAATGCTAGTATCCAACACGAAGATAAGGAAGGAACAGAACAACAAGTTAGGGAACTGGAACAAATGGATGGGTTGGATTTTAGTGATGCATGGGTGGATTTGGGTTGGATTTTTATGTGTAAGGAAATGTAACTTGTAAAATCATATAAATAATGGCAGCTGACATGTGTAACTTGGGGCACGTCGCTACCTGGGATGGCTCCTCACAGACAGGTATTGTACAGAACCTTTTCCCTGTACCATATTAATAACTCTCACTAAGTGGTTATTTGGTTTATTAGTTCATTATGAAATATATGGTCAAGAGACCAAATACCCAACGTGTGATTTAAGCAATTGACTATACAATTTCTCAACAAGACACAGCTGGGTCTATGCTTGTCAACCTAACTACCACCATCGCTCAGGGAGGTGGTGTTCCTAAAACGAAGGAAATACCTTTTCCATCACTGTAGGCTCTCTCTCCACTACAGGATTATGCTAGGATAGGTTTGGTGACAAAGCTACGATGCTATAGTCCCTGTAGTGTAGACATGGCCTTTGTAAAGATATAACTAAATTGGTAACTTCATGAGAGCAAACAAGTTGAACAGGGTCACACCCCAGCACAATAGGTTAAAGAACTTAAATGCCAGTGGGCTATATTGCCTACTTGAAAAAGGGATGTTAGTTTGGATACCATTCAAGCCAAGCAGACCATGTGACAAATTACCCATTTAAGAGGGCAAGAATATTAAAGATCATTATTGTTTCTGTTTATACAATGCCACACTTGGGAGTAGGGAACATGGCAACTGGGAGTGTCACCTTAATAGCACCAAGAATTGGAACCTTGTCTGTACCAAAATCATAATCATTCTATATTATTTGTATTATTGTAGCACTAGAAGCCCTAGTTATGAACCAGGACCACCTTGTACTAGGCATTGTACAAACACAGAATGAAAAGATAACTTTAATCATGCCATGTAGGCTGGCAATGCTACCTGAAAACCCCACCCTGTTACTTGATGATTCTGTCGAGAAAGGATTTTTTTAATTTGAAATGGAAGAGGAGTAGAAAGTTAGCAATGGGGGTGTACGTTTGGTTGCAGCAGCAGCAGAGGAAGACGTCAGCAGAAGCATTTTGGAGATACTGTAAAGAGAGAGATTATCAAGACATGCATCAGATAAAGGTGAGAGCAGTTCTGTTTCTCCTGCTGAACCTAATAGGAGAGCTCTCCCCTCCTCACATCTTTCATACAAAATACTGTGGGGTCCACCTGGCTGAAGAGAAGCGGATCTTCTTTTTCTCTTGTGCTCCTGGGAGTCCTGACTAGGGAGCTCTGCTTATTTTGCTTAATGTTGTTCTGCATACGTGAATAGGATTTGAATGTTTGGTAGTGTCTCCCTCAGGCAGAGCTGGGGTGAGCTCAATGCAGGCGTTCAGTTCATATCTGTGAATACTGAGCAAAAGAATTTCTGTTTGGGTGAAGCTTGTTTCCAGCTGTAATTGGCTAGTCCTGAATAATTTTCAATCAGATAAAGTTTACTAAGGAACAAAGCACCTCATCTGTATCTCAAAACCAACTTTTGTTGCAGTGATCTTTTAGCACAAAATGCCAAAGATAGTTGAGTGCACTTAGTTTCTCCTGAGGAACCAACTTAATTTGGTGAACCTCTCAAATAAAATTTGTCACAGTATGTTGCTAACTGGTGGGATTTTATAGAGTCTCTTAATACTAGGTGTTTTTCTTAAAGTCCAGCACCTACATTCTTGTGATTCAGATTGTAATTAAAAAAAAAAAAAAATTATACCCATATGGTTGGGAAGAAAAGCCTGAAAGTGTGATCCAAGTGTAACCCAACAGACTCAAAACACTACATAGATTGTAAGGCCAGAAGGGACCATTGGATCTAGTCTGACCTCCTTTATATTGCAAGCTGTAGAACTTCCCCAGAATAATAAGCTGCCCAAGCAAGCACTTGAAAGCTGTCAAGGTTCCTCCCCCACTCTGAACTCTAGGGTACAGATGTGGGGACCTGCATGAAAAACCTCCTAAGCTTATCTTTACCAGCTTAGGTCAAAACTTCCCCAAGGTACAAAATATTACCCCCGTTATCCTTGGAATGGCCGCTACCACCACCAAACTAATACTGGTTACTGGGGAAGAGCTGTTTGGACGCGTCCTTCCCCCCAAAATACTTCCCAAAACCTTGCACCCCACTTCCTGGACAAGGTTTGGTAAAAAGCCTCACCAATTTGCCTAGGTGACTACAGACCCAGACCCTTGGATCTTAAGAACAATGAACAATCCTCCCAACACTTGCACCCCCCCTTTCCTGGGAAATGTTGGATAAAAAGCCTCACCAATTTGCATAGGTGACCACAAACCCAAACCCTTGGATCTGAGAACAATGAAAAAGCATTCAGTGTTTTACAAGAAGACTTTTAATAAAAAATAGAAGTAAATAGAAATAAAGAAATCCCCCCTGTAAAATCAGGATGGTAGATATCTTACAGGGTAATTAGATTCAAAAACATAGAGAACCCCTCTAGGCAAAACCTTAAGTTACAAAAAAGATACACAGACAGAAATAGTTATTCTATTCAGCACAATTCTTTTCTCAGCCATTTAAAGAAATCATAATCTAACACATACCTAGCTAGATTACTTACTAAAAGTTCTAAGACTCCATTCCTGTTCTGTCCCTGGCAAACGCAGCATACAGACAGACACAGACCCTTTGTTTCTCTCCCTCCTCCCAGCTTTTGAAAGTATCTTGTCTCCTCATTGGTCATTTTGGTCAGGTGCCAGCGAGGTTACCTTTAGCATCTTAACCCTTTACAGGTGAGAGGAGCTTTCCCCTGGCCAGGAGGGATTTCAAAGGGGTTTACCCTTCCCTTTATATTTATGACACGCCCCCCAAATCTCAGCTAGGGTGAAACACTGGCTGGGATTTCTTCCTGGAGCTCTAGGAAAAACAGAGTTAATAAGACACATGCATCTCTAAATATACTACCAAGTACATAAAGACTAACAATATTTTCCACATCTCAAGGACGATTTTAACCAGTTGATTCTGGGAAACTTTCACGGGAGAGTGCATCAGCCACTTTGTTAGAAGCTCCTGAGATGTGTTGGATGTCGAAATCAAAATCTTGGAGAGCTAAACTCCACCGAAGAAGTTTTTTGTTAGTTTCTTTGACGGTGTGAAGCCACTTTAGTGCAGCATGGTCGGTTTGCAGGTGGAAACGCCGTCCCCAAACATATGGGCGTAGCTTTTCCAGAGCGTAGACAATGGCATAACATTCTTTTTCAGTGACTGACCAGTTGCTTTCCCTCTCAGACAGTTTTTTGCTGAGAAACACTACAGGGTGGAATTCTTGATCAGGTCCTTTCTGCATTAAAACTGCTCCCACACCACGCTCGGATGCATCTGTGGTTACTAGGAACGGTTTGTCAAAGTCTGGGGCCCTTAGTACAGGGTCAGACATGAGTGTCGCTTTAAGCTTGTTAAAGGCCTTCTGACACTTTCCGGTCCACTGAACAGCATTTGGCTGTTTCTTTTTGGTTAGGTCTGTCAGTGGGGCAGCGATTTGGCTGTAGTGCGGTACAAATCGTCTGTAATAACCGGCCAAGCCTAAGAAGGATTGAACCTGTTTCTTTGACTTTGGGACAGGCCACTTTTGGATAGCATCCACTTTGGCCTGTAGGGGGCTGATAGTTCCTTGACCCACCTGGTGTCCAAGGTAAGTCACTCTGTTTAGGCCTATTTGACACTTCTTAGCCTTAACAGTTAGTCCTGCCTCCCTTATGCGCTCAAGGACTTTTTGTAGATGTTCCAGGTGGTCTGCCCAGGAATCCGAAAATATGGCCACATCGTCAAGGTAGGCGACTGCATATTCTCCTAATCCCGCTAGGAGACCATCTACAAGTCTTTGGAAAGTGGCGGGTGCATTTCGCAGCCCGAAAGGGAGTACATTAAATTCATACAGCCCGAGATGTGTGATGAAGGCTGACCTTTCCTTGGCAGATTCATCTAGCGGTACCTGCCAGTACCCCTTGGTTAAGTCCAAGGTAGAGATGAACTGGGCCCTTCCCAGTTTCTCTAATAGTTCATCTGTGCGTGGCATGGGATAGTTGTCTGGGCGAGTTACAGCATTTAGCTTACGGTAGTCCACGCAAAAACGTATTTCCCCATCTGGTTTGGGAACTAGAACCACTGGAGATGCCCATGCACTTTCAGAGGGGCGGATTACACCCATCTGTAACATATCGTGGATCTCCCGTTCTATAGCAGTTTTAGCTTGAGGAGACACCCGGTAAGGTTGGACCCTAATTGGGTGAGCATTACCTGTGTCAATGGAGTGGTATGCCCGTTCAGTCAGTCCTGGGGTGGCTGAGAACGTTGGCGCGTAGCTAGTGCACAGCTCCTGGATCTGCTGTCGCTGCATACGCCCAAGGGTCATGGAGAGGTTCACCTCTTCCACACCACCAGCACATTTCCCTTCGTAGTAGACACCTTCAGGCCACTCAGCGTCGTCTCCTCCCTGGGCTGTAAACTGACAAACCTTTAATTCTCTGGAATAAAAGGGCTTTAGAGAATTAATATGATACACCTTAGGCTTTCGGTTGGAGGTGGGGAATGCTATGAGATAATTAACAGCTCCCAGGCGCTCCTGGACCACGAATGGCCCTTCCCACGATGCTTCCATTTTATGGGCCTGGAGTGCCTTTAAGACCATGACCTGGTCTCCTACTTTGAAGGAACGCTCTCTGGCATGTTTATCATACCAGGCTTTTTGCTCTTTTTGAGCATCCTGTAAGTTTTCTCTAGCAAGGGCTAAAGAGGTTCGGAGGGTGTTTTGTAGGTTGGTTACAAAGTCCAGAATGTTAGTTCCTGGAGAAGGTGTAAATCCCTCCCATTGCTGCTTCACCAACTGCAATGGCCCCTTAACCTCACGGCCATATACAAGTTCAAATGGGGAAAACCCTAAACTGGGATGTGGTACAGCTCTGTAGGCAAAGAGCAACTGCTGCAATACTAGGTCCCAATCATTGGAGTGCTCATTTACGAATTTACGTATCATGGCCCCCAAAGTTCCATTAAACTTCTCCACCATGCCATTTGTTTGATGATGGTAAGGAGTGGCAACCAAGTGATTTACCCCATGAGCTTCCCAAAGGTTTTTCATAGTTCCTGCCAGGAAATTAGTCCCTGCATCTGTGAGGATGTCGGAGGGCCAACCTACCCTGGCAAAAATGTCTGCTAGTGCCTGGCACACATTTTTAGCCCTGGTGTTGCTTAGAGCTACTGCTTCCGGCCATCGGGTGGCAAAATCCATGAAAGTCAGTATGTACTGCTTTCCTCTGGGTGTCTTTTTCGGAAAAGGACCCAGAATATCCACAGCTACTCGCTGAAATGGAACTTCAATGATGGGGAGTGGCTGGAGAGGAGCTTTGACCTGGTCTTGGGGTTTTCCCACTCTTTGGCACACCTCACAAGACTGGACATAGGTAGAAACATCCTTGCCCATTCCCTCCCAGTGGAATGACCCCCCCAAACGGTCTTTGGTCCTGTTCACCCCAGCATGGCCACTAGGGTGATCATGGGCTAAGCTCAAGAGCTTGGCCCGGTATTTAGTTGGAACTACCAACTGTCTCTGAGGATGCCAGTCTTCCTGGTGTCCCCCAGAAAGAGTTTCCTTGTATAAAAGTCCTCTTTCTACAACAAACCTGGATCGATTAGAAGAGCTGAGAGGCGGTGGGTTGCTCCGTGCCGCCGTCCAAGCTCTCTGGAGGCTTTCATCTGCTTCCTGTTCGGTCTGGAACTGTTCCCTTGATGCTGGAGACATCAGTTCCTCATGGGATTGTGGACCTAGGCTTGGTCCCTCTGGAAGCGATATAGGGGATGGAGCTGTTTGTTGACTGTGAACCGCTCTCCGCTGGTGCACTATGTTGGGATTCAGGCTCCGGCTGAGCCTCTTGTGTAGGGTTATCGGCTGCTGCCAGTTCAGGTTCGGTGGGGCCCTCTGGTGTTGAGGTTGCAAGTACTGGATTCAGTGCTGACACGGGGTCTGGTGTTGGTTGTTTGGCTGGTTCCGGTTCTGGGACTGGTTCCGTCTGGGTCTCTGGGACTGGATCCACTACTGCTGTTGCAGACATTGGCCTGGGGTCCAGGTCCATCACCTCTGACTGGGTCCTGATAGAAGTTTCCGGAACAGAGCTAGGCCTCACGGCTTGTTTAGCCTGGTTGCGGGTGACCATTCCCACCCTCTTGGCCTGCTTCACATGATTGGCCAAGTCTTCCCCCAACAGCATGGGGATGGGATAATCATCATAGACTGCAAAAGTCCACATTCCTGACCAGCCCTTGTACTGGACAGGCAACTTGGCTGTAGGCAAATTGAAAGAGTTGGACTTGAAGGGTTGAATCGTCACTTGGATCTCTGGGTTGATTAAATTGGGGTCCACTAAGGAAGCATGGATAGCTGACACTTGTGCTCCGGTGTCCCTCCACGCGGTGACCTTCTTCCCACCCACACTCACAGTTTCCCTCCGCTCCAAGGGTATCTGGGAGGTATCTGGGCCTGTGGACCTCTGGTGTGATTCCGGTGCAATGAACTGTAATCTGTTGGGGTTCTTGGGGCAGTTGGCCTTTACATGCCCCAGCTCGTTACACTTAAAACATCGTCCAGCTGACGGGTCACTGGGGCGAGGAGGGTTGCTGGAGAACGGGGTGGTGGGACGATAAGGGGTCTGGAGGGTTCTTTGGGAGGTAGGTGGGGCTTTGGGCGGCCCCCGGTAATAGGGTGTGGTCTGGGGTGGTCCCTTCTGGTCTCCGCTCCAACTGCGACCAGTTTTCTTCTTCTCTGCCACCTCCACCCATCTGGCTCCAATCTCTCCTGCCTCAATTACAGTTTTGGGTTTCCCATCTAGGATGTATCTTTCTATTTCCTCGGGAACACCCTCTAAGAATTGTTCCATTTGCATTAGGAAGGGCAAATTTACTGGAGATTCAACACTTGCTCCTGATATCCAGGCATCCCAATGTTTTACAATGTGGTAGGCATGTCGGGTAAATGACATGTCTGGTTTCCACCTTAGGGCTCTGAACCTCCGACGAGACTGCTCGGGTGTTATCCCCATTCTGACTCTCGCCTTGGATTTAAACAGTTCATACTTGTTCATGTGTTCTTTAGGCATTTCAGCTGCCACCTCAGCTAAGGGTCCACTGAGCTGCGGCCTCAGCTCTACCATGTATTGGTCAGTAGAGATGTTGTACCCAAGGCAGGCCCTTTCGAAGTTTTCTAAGAAGGCCTCAGTGTCATCACCTGCCTTGTAGGTGGGGAACTTTCTGGGATGGGAAGTGGTACCTGGAGAAGGATTGCTAGGGTTTGTTGGTATATTCTGCTGGGCCTTTATCCTCTCCATCTCCTCCACATGCTTCCTCTCTTTTTCCTTCTCCTCCTCCTTCAGCCGCATGAGTTCTATCTGTCTTTCATGTTCCCTTTGTTTTTCCTCAGCCTGAAATTTGGCTAATTCCAGCTGTAGTCGAGCTGAGGATTTGGCCATTCTAACCTCTCTGTTTTTAACTAACTTTACACCCGAGGTTTAGAAATAAACAAACAAAACTTGGCTGTAAAATTTTGCTGTGCTGGAATAGAATACCTATTCTCTGATAGTGATTGTCAGCCTACAGAAAAAGACAATTCCCTTGTCTCTGCTCTGGGCCCAAATTAAAGCAAAAAACCTCCAACTACTTGGAAAACTGCTTACCCAGCCCAAAGAAAAAAAAAATTTCTTTTCAAACCTGTGCTCCTTGTAAAACAAAAAAAAAATCAAAATCCTAAAAAAACCCTGCCACTTTTGTCTCCAGGCAAATGGGTAGAGCACACACCCCCTATTTACTTTTAGGAAGAAAAGAAAAAAAAACCTCTGGGTTGGAAGACTGTGAATTTCCCTGCAGGAGTTAAGTACCCTGCCTCCAGGCAAAGAAAACCTGCAATTCACAAGATAATCCCCTTTTGTCTCTGCTTGGCCACAAAGCAGAGAGAAACCAAGCTGCTTTCAGTTTCAAAGCTGCTTCTGGACTTCCTAAAAATTCCTTTTTAAAATCTGTATTTCTAGTTCAAAAAATCTCAACTGGATCTCAAAATGATTTCAGGTTAATCCCACCACTGTGCCACCATGTCAAGGTTCCTCCCCCACTCTGAACTCTAGGGTACAGATGTGGGGACCTGCATGAAAAACCTCCTAAGCTTATCTTTACCAGCTTAGGTCAAAACTTCCCCAAGGTACAAAATATTACCCCCGTTATCCTTGGAATGGCCGCTGCCACCACCAAACTAATACTGGTTACTGGGGAAGAGCTGTTTGGACGCGTCCTTCCCCCCAAAATACTTCCCAAAACCTTGCACCCCACTTCCTGGACAAGGTTTGGTAAAAAGCCTCACCAATTTGCCTAGGTGACTACAGACCCAGACCCTTGGATCTTAAGAACAATGAACAATCCTCCCAACACTTGCACCCCCCCTTTCCTGGGAAATGTTGGATAAAAAGCCTCACCAATTTGCATAGGTGACCACAAACCCAAACCCTTGGATCTGAGAACAATGAAAAAGCATTCAGTGTTTTACAAGAAGACTTTTAATAAAAAATAGAAGTAAATAGAAATAAAGAAATCCCCCCTGTAAAATCAGGATGGTAGATATCTTACAGGGTAATTAGATTCAAAAACATAGAGAACCCCTCTAGGCAAAACCTTAAGTTACAAAAAAGATACACAGACAGAAATAGTTATTCTATTCAGCACAATTCTTTTCTCAGCCATTTAAAGAAATCATAATCTAACACATACCTAGCTAGATTACTTACTAAAAGTTCTAAGACTCCATTCCTGTTCTGTCCCTGGCAAACGCAGCATACAGACAGACACAGACCCTTTGTTTCTCTCCCTCCTCCCAGCTTTTGAAAGTATCTTGTCTCCTCATTGGTCATTTTGGTCAGGTGCCAGCGAGGTTACCTTTAGCATCTTAACCCTTTACAGGTGAGAGGAGCTTTCCCCTGGCCAGGAGGGATTTCAAAGGGGTTTACCCTTCCCTTTATATTTATGACAAAAGCAAATAACACAATATACTTGTGACAGTCTGACACCCCAATAGTCACCACTGTCATATAATTAGGATATGTTTTGTACCAAGTATGTCTTGTGAGGTGTCATTCTAAAAGTCTTGATCTGCTAGACATTAATATCTCATTGGTTTGTATGTGCTATCATCGTGTATGAAGTTATGAAGTTTGGCTGTGTATGCGTTCCTGAAACGTTGTGAGTTTGAAAGCACCCACAAGCAGCCTCTCAGGTACAACAGTAGAAAGGCCAAACAATGTTAATGGTTTATTGAGGAAATGCACACAAGCACAAGGATTACCCCAGGAACTGTATACAATAGAAACCTCTCAGAGATAATACTACACAATGGGAACTGTTTGACCAAGGTCACAGCAAAAGAGCTTTCTAGGAAATGGGAAGAAGGTATAAAAGGGGGGACAATGACATCATAGGGGGACCTCAATCTCCCTGAAACAACATACCTGGAGACACCTGGGGGGCAAGGACTGAACTGTGGGAAGTGGTGGTCCCAGGCTAGAAGGATCTTTAGTCTGTGTATGAAAACCTGGGAAAACCAAGGCAACTTGTGCCTTAAGAGTCTGCCAGACTGCTTATCACACAGCATGAGAATTTGTTAATTTATATCCTACCTATCTAGTATGTTAAGCTCAGTTTGTGAGTTTATTTACTAAGGTAATCTGCTTTGATCCATTTGCTGAACCTTATGATCACTTTAAAATCTATCTTTTATAGTTAATAAACTTGTTTTGTTTTCTCTAATCCCAGTTTGTAGAATTCATGACTGGGGGTGGGAAACTGCATATCTCTTCCCCACATTGAGGGAGAGGGTGAATTTCAATTTTTTTATGCTGTACAGTTCTTTGTGCAGCACAAAACAATTTTGGGTTTACTCTCTAGAGTGGGAGTGCACTTGAATGGTGGGCAATTCCCTAGTTGAGTCTTCCCAGGCAGAACTGATTTCAGTGTCTGTGGCTTTCTGCAGCTGGTGTGTCCCTACGTGTGTGTGTGTGTGTGTGTGTGTGTGTTTGGAGGAGGCTTGAGGCCCTGGCTCATCAGGACAAGGTAAGGGAGTCCAGGCTGGTGGAATAGGTGGGATCATTGGTACCCACTGCATCAGGTGGCACCCCAGAATGGGGGATAACCCATCATAATACTTTTTTTTTTAATAAACACTTTTGGTTGCAGTACTGCAGTTGGTGCTTGCTCAGGCTGTCCTTAGTAGATCAGAGAGGGAGAAGTGAGATTCCTCTGTATACCAAAGTTCATGTAATCACTGGGATTAAGTCAGTCCAGTTGAGTACGCTTGTGCCAGCTTTGAGGTTGAGCTAAAATCTTTAGAATGGTCTCATGGCAGGGCAGTTGCTAGTGAAACAGATTTATCAATCATGGAAAAAGCTGGGTAAAAGGAAATGTAAAATTATTGCTTGCCTTGAACAGATGCAAAATGCCAAATATTTTTGTTTTCTTTTTAAACTGTTCCTGTGAATTTAATGTTTGTATTTTTTTCCTACACAAACTCAATATTTCCTACAAATGTTTAACAATCTTTTGAACTCAACAAACATTGGGGTAATGCTTGTCATGTACAAGCAAAAATGGTTCAATTTGTTTTGAACATGTCAAATAAGATTATACAATCAGCTTTAAGGGCCTGAATCTGTACCCTATTTGTAGGTGTAACTCAGGCCCTAAGCTTTTATTTACATTGATGGTATCAAAACCTGTCTCCAAGATCAATTATTATGGTGTAGAAGACCATTCCAATTAAATGATTATAAATAATCATGTTTAAAGCTTGTTTCCTGAGTCCCCTGAAAGCCGAATGAAGTCAGTGGGAATTGATGGAGCTTGGTGCCTGGTATAATTCAGCCTTCAGTATCCTACAAAGAAAAGATCACCTGTTAAATAAGGGATTCATTTTTGTTTACTGCCCATTAGAACTAACACCAAAACTTACTAGCCTAAATTGACTAGTTATATATTATAGCATATAACTGTTGTTATATGTTATAGCATACATTTTACTGTGAGGTATTACTGTAATCAGTAACTGCAGTTGTGATACCCTTGCATGCAATCAGATTTGACCTTTGCTATGGTATTTATCTTAGGCAGCTGCTTTGTTGAGTCCACCAGTAGCAGATTCTACCAAGTGGGCTGTTTTGAACATGCATAGGATTTTTGTTGTAGCGGATTTTTGTTTGTTGGTGTTGCTGTTTCAGTCCTTTTTGAGGCGTCAAAATAGGGAGTGGTACTGTGGAAGGTGCCCCGCTTCCCCCAGAACACCTCATTCACTTTATGAAGTTGGTAAAACCTTTTAAGAATCAAAATCAGGGCCTCCGTTCTATGCAATTTTCTCTCTCTCTCTCTCTCTCTCTCTCTCTTTTTAAACTAGTATAGGAGTGAAGGACAGCTTGGTTGTACGGACGCTTATCTCTAGCACGAGAATTCCTGCTAACCATGGCTTGTGGATCCACTAAAGAGAAGAAAAAAGGGACATGCATTTTGAGGCATGGTACAAATGTAACCGATTTTTTTGTAAAAAGAAAAGGATGCATCCGATGAAGTGAGCTGTAGCTCACGAAAGCTCATGCTCAAATAAATTGGTTAGTCTCCACCGTGCCATAAGTCCTCCTTTTCTTTTTGCGAATACAGACTAACACGGCTGCTACTCTGAAACGGATTTTTTGGTGTGCACATTTTGCCTTTTGCTGGTTATTAGGAAGTAAGGCTCCTTAATGATCATGGGGGGCGGGTCAGGGCGGCAGCGCATGCCTTCGGCGGCGGTGCACTGGGGGGAGAGGCGGGGGGCATGCCCAGGGACGTGGTGGGGGTGGCTCTTGCCCCTGTGGAGGGCACTCTGCCTATTTTCTGCCCCAGGAAGCCACGCGGTTGGCTCTTGCCCTCGGGACCGGGCGGGCAGCAGCCGCCCTTCAGGGCCGCGGGGGGCCCCCGGGGTGGGCGTTGCCCGAGGCTGCCGCGGCCCCGCCCCCCCCAAGCTGGGCGGCTGTTGCGTGCGGCCGCCCCCGCCCGCTCACTCCGCTCGCCCCGCTCGCCATGGCCTTCGCCACCCGCCGCTTCGCGCGCGCCGCGTCCTCCTCCGCCGCCGCCGCCGCGGCCGCCGCCGCCAAGAAGCTGATCGTGAAGCATGTGACCGTGATCGGGGGCGGCCTGATGGGCGCGGGCATCGCCCAGGTGAGCGGCCGGGCCGGGCCGGGCCTCACCTCACCCCGCTGGGGAAGGGAGACCCGCAGCGCGTCGCACGGGGCGGCTCCTCCCCCCCCCCGGAGTCTCTGCCCCGCCGGGCCCGTCACTCGGGACAGCGGGAGGCACCGCTGCCGGGGGCCCAAGCAGCCCCTGGCCCGCCTTGAGGTGCAGCCCGGGCGCCTTGGCCTGCGCTATCCCCGGACGCCGAGCTGCCGCGGGCCTGCCCAGCCCTCTGCGCCCCCTTCCCCCCCCCCCCGGGCACGGCAGGAGGGGGCTGTGCTCCGTCTCCGGAGGCGCCTCCGGAACCGACTCAGCCAGTTGTCACCCCAGCCATTGTATGTGAACTGTCATAGATTCTTTGAGAGCAGGAGCCTCCTGGAGTGTGTGTGTACAGTGCCTGGGGCCGCTGAGGATTACCATCGTATAAATAACGCTGCCTCTGCCACCTTTTTGCTCTTTTGGTTTCTGTTGTTATGTCTTGTCGTTTCTGGCACAGGCTGTCTTAAAAACTTTTCTGCCATGAGTCACTTACCTTGGCTTGATATTTTAACTCTGAGCATAATTAGCTGCATAAATGCTCTATGTAGGCAGATCTTCAAAACTTTGTTCTTAAACATCTGATAACCTGAGACTTACGTAAACACTCTTTCAACTTTTGAATACGTTCAAACCTGTATGTAGTCATCTCTTATCTCTGCATAAAAATGTGTGAGAAACTGCAACAACCCGTTCAGCGTAGAGTTGATGCATTCATTTTCTTCGTCCCCTTTGTGCTCCACGTTCCTGTTAGCATAGATTTGAATGGGATTCAGTTTCAGTAGGGACGCAGTAAACATGTAGGGTGGTTCGTTTTCAAAAAAATGAATTAAAAGTAGTTTCAGATATTGCACCTACTGCTGAGTTACCCGGTTTTGTGATTGTACAGTAACATTTTCCAGTCTTTTAAAATGTTTGTGGGGATTGACAAAACAATGGAGAAACTGACTATGAAGGGGAAATGGTAACTATACACAAAGTGTGGTTATGCACAAAGCAAACGCTGCAAAAACAAATATTTTTAAAGACTTTCTTATAGTAATCCTAGACCCCAGTCTTGAAATTAGCTCCCATGCTGTCCCACTGAAGCCAGTGGGGTTCTGTGTGAGGCATGCAGCCTGTCCATTTGGACTCAGTGCAGGATCATGCCAGAGGGATTACTTGCAACACTATGAGGTACAAAATATGTAGATGTGATTTATTGATTTTTTTAAATTTTAATATAAGCCGTGCCTTTCCAATGTATATTTGTGTTCAGAGTGTTCTTCGCAATGCTCCAACCTTTATTTGTCACGGAAGAGTACAAAGTTTGGGTTTTTCTTGTGAATCTTTCACACGTTGCCTGACTGATAAGGCAGAAGAAGAAAGCCCTATGAAAATGATTTGGTACCAGCTTGAGGAGGAACAGATTGATTGACAGTCTCAGATTGATTGACAGTCTCGTTAAATTGCAAGAGAACTAAATTTCATTTTGTTAAGATACTGTATCCTTATTTGTAATCTAGTGTTTTACAGTGGGTTAATATTTAAATGGAATTTGCTTGTTTTCCTTTAGTGTTCAGCCATTATAGCCTTTGACTTGTAAAGTTCACTTTTAACTTGACATTTTTGTCCATCAAGTGGCTGATTGCTAAGCCAGGGACAGGACTATTTCAAATATATTTACTTATCTAACGAGGAAAATAATACTTTGAACATCTACAGCACCTTTCACTTACAGATCTCAAAGCACTTCACAAACAATAATTAAGCCACACAACACTCCTGTGATGTAGGTTGCTGCTATTTTCCCCAATTTACAGACATGAAAACAGGCACAGAGAGGTATAGTGATTTGCGCAAGGTCACAAAGCAAACTAGGAGTAAATCCCAGGAATTCTTAACTTTGGATTTCCTGTTTTAACAACTCATTAGTGCTCCCTCAGAGGTATAGCTTTTTCTGATATTCTTGTTGCCTCTATTGTGGAAGGAGGTCCACACATTTGTCTGCTACCTAAAGTGAGGTTAGTCATCTATAACTTTAATTTCTCTATAAAAATAATCTCTCACACCCTTATCACGGGAATTTGGGATTTCTTCTGAAAGAGCCTTCAAGGCCTTTCTCAATAAATGCAGTGCCACATGAGTGTGTGGTGAAATCCATAAATATGTGCGCTGAAGTTTCAGGAAGGTGCACATTATTTAAAATTCATTAGTTCAGAGAGACAACTGAACTCCATATTGAATTCTGTTACACATTCTGACTCCTATTGGCAATTGTTTATAGAGAGAAACATGCATGGTTCTTGACAGGGACCCTAGTGTGAAGGAATGCAAGTCCTCAGGGTGAAGGGATGCTTTAGGGTGTCTTTGTTCCTTGTGCTCACTGCATCCTATTGTAATTATAAATATGGGGGTTATCCCAGAGCCACGTGACTGGGGTACTGCCTGGGAGCAGCACTTCTTTCTTTCTTTGCAATGACTTGTTTTTTCTTTTAAGGCTTTGGAAGATGCCTTCTTTTAAACCTTTCCGTACTGCAAGTGGGAGAGGTTGGCTGTTGCTCAAGTATAGGTGTAACATATTGTAAAATCCAGACTAAGAAGCAGCTGTGTCACCCCTGCCCTGCAACCTGGATTGCCTTGCAATGCCTTGCTTTACAAAACCTCACAAACAGCCTTCCAGCATGCGTGCCCCACCCTCAGTGTCTGTGTGCAACTATAGCCTGCGGGCTTCACTTGGGTTACACTCTTGCTCTCACTAGCCTAAGCTATAGTGCAGGGTGATCCCAACAGTCCTAGATTTTCCTGCAGAAGTGTATGTCTTGTACTCCCCAGCCCTCTCCTGCACAATACAAGTTATATTAAGCCTGTTATTCCTTTAATAGAAATAATATGCACACAACTTGTAACCCCAAATGGAGTTTCCCACGCACTTCAGTTTAAACACACTGGATTAAATAAAACAATAAAATTTGTTTATGAACTGCAAAGAGAGAAATTTTAAGTGAGCAGAAGTAATGAGGCATAAAAGTCAGAATTGATTACAAGAAAAATAAAGATAAAATGTTGTTGATGCTTATTTAACAAATTGTTAAATTAAAAAAAGTTTTCTCACCACATGCTTTCAGCAGTCTTACTGATCAAACTTCTTATATCAGGACCCCTCCCCCAGTCCAACAGCTATTTTGTCTCTTCCAGTGTAGTGAATTGATGGACAGGGGGTGGGTGGTTCCTTGGTGTGTTTCTCCCTCCTTTTTATAGTTCCCCCCAACCCCCTTGAAAAACATTTCCAGCTCAGTACCAGGAGATAAAAAGTTTATGTGGAAGGATGTTCCCTGCTGCTTTTTTCTCAGCTGTTAGCTTCCTTTGTTTCCCTTCCTGCTTGATGCCTCTGTTTACTGCTTAAATGCAAATTAAGCAGTGCAAGTATTCCTTTGTTTAGGACAGACTTGTTTCTCAGTTTCTGTTTGGAACATGTGTTAATAACACAGTGGAATCTTGTAATTTCACATGCAGTATTGCCACACGTATTTTGCCATGACAATAACGACCAGCAAATTATGAGTTTTTAAGTAATACCTTAAAATACATGATTTGTACAAAGATTATTATAGTAGTGTGTAGGGGAGTGGTTCTCAACCTGTGGCCCAAGCAGCGCATAGCAGCAGCCCATGTAACAGTCAGGGACATGCAGGTAGTATATATATTGTTTGGATGCAGCCCACATAACACAGAGAGAGCTGCATATGTGGTCCGCAATGGTAAATAAATTGAGAACCACTGGTGGAGGGTGTGAATACAAGAGTACATTCTGTCACAATGGGATCAGGAACCGGGATTTTTTTATTCTATTCCTGATTTTGCCACGTGCATCTTGTGTGACTTCAGGCAGGTCACACATTTGTTTCTGCCAGTTCCTCTTGTAAAATGGGGACAGTGCTACTTAACTCGCAGGGTTGTCTTGTTTCTTATTAGCCATTTTTAAAAAGCTTTGGCTCCTTGGATGGAAAGTACCATTAGTGCAATGTTACTACAATAAATTGACCAGCACCTCTTCCTGTTTTTCTTCTCTTTTTTGAAAGAAGAAACTGTGAATGTGGCTGTGTAAGAGTGGGCCTGAAAGAGGTGGTGGTCTTTTTAATAAGTCCCTTCTCTCTACTAGTTTCTGCCACCTGCTATATTTTAGTATAGCACCTTAGAAAACAATAAACTAGTTCAAGGGAATTTTTGTTGAATAATTTCTTTCTCCAAGTTGAAAGCATTATTACTTTGTTCAGCATCATTCAGAAAGACTAAACAAAAGACAGGGAATACATAGTAATAGCACATTGCAATGCAGCCTCGTAGAACAGTAATTTTGAACCTTTTTACATTTGTGGACCCCTAAAAAATTTCAAATGGTGTGCGGACCCCTTTCAAAAATCATTGGGGCCTATCCATGCGTCTCACAACATGTGGTTTACCTCATCCAGTGCATCAAATGCCCAAAAAACTATGTGGGTGAAATCTTACAATCAGTATGTCCTTAGATGAACTCTCACAGAAAAATTATCTAAAAAGACACAATACCATCTCTCCTGTGGGCAAACACTTTTCACAAAGCCACTCCATATCTGACTCTCAGTACTCATCCTTTAGGGAAACCGGCACAACACCTTCAAAAGGCGAGCCTGGGAACATAAAGTCTTAACTTTGTTAGACACTAGAAATCATGGACTCAACAGATTTCAGAGTAACAGCCATGTTAGTCTGTATTCGCAAAAAGAAAAGGAGTACTTGTGGCACCTTAGAGACTAACCAATTTATTTGAGCATGAGCTTTCGTGAGCTACAGCTCACTTCATCGGATGCATACCGTGGAACCTGCAGCAGACTTTATATACACACAGAGATCATGAAACAATACCTCCTCCCACCCCACTGTCCTGCTGGTAATAGCTTATCTAAAGCGATCAGTGAGTGAGTTTGTGTGTGGGGGGGTGGAGGGTGAGAAAACCTGGATTTGTGCTGGAAATGGCCCGACTTGATGATCACTTTAGATAAGCTATTACCAGCAGGACAGTGGGGTGGGAGGAGGTATTGTTTCATGATCTCTGTGTGTATATAAAGTCTGCTGCAGTTTCCACGGTATGCATCCGATGAAGTGAGCTGTAGCTCACGAAAGCTCATGCTCAAATAAATTGGTTAGTCTCTAAGGTGCCACAAGTACTCCTTTTCTTTTTGCGGACTCAACAGAGACACTGGTTTTATATCTCATGACAACAATTTGTAACACATCCCTTTGCCTGCTAACCCTCAATTGCCCACTTCATTTTAAGTGGTCTCCCACCATGTGTGTTTAACCCCTTACGTTTAGCAGTCTGTGTCTTGTATATCCTGGAACCAACACAGCTGCAACATCACTGCAAATAAATAATGAAGTAACATATATAGTAAAAAGCTGACTTTTTAAAATTGTGTTGTAATAATCTGAGCTGTTTGTAACGTAAGTAAGAACATTAAGTGCTTTTTAAGATTTTAAACTGACAGTCTCTCTCTTTTTTTTAAATGTTGTTTATAGATGAGCCAATATTTAGGTGCCAAATACAAAATCAAGATTATTTGATATGAACTCACTTCTCTTTATCCTATGGTGTAACTGCTTAAATTTAATTTTCTACCCACCCCTTTTTCATTTTTCCTCCTATTAGCCCAATTGACTTGTCTGCTTTACATTCTTAATAGCTCCTTTCTCTCTCTCTCTCTCCCTCCCCCTTCTCCCCAGGTTGCTGCAGCAACTGGTCACACTGTGGTGTTAGTGGACCAGACTGATGAAATCCTGAAGAACTCCAGGAAAGGGATTGAGGATAGTTTGAAAAGAATGACAAAGAAGATGTTTACAGACAAGCCTGAGGTGACATCTTGGTATTTTTAACCACTGGACAAATTTTATTGAATTTGGTAGAATTACTATTTTAATGTTGTGATTGTTGGCAATTAATGCACAGATGAATACAGGAGACTCAGATTGGTAGAATAGTATTATAAATACATTCAAAAAGCTGGGAAGATAAGAAGTTAAAATATTTGCAGGGTTTTTTGATTGGGAAAGTTGGTACATCGTGTCTTTTTCTGGTTTTTCAGATTGTAGTCTTAAATGACAGATTAACCTCAAAAGCTGGGAAGTCTTTGAAAACTAAGGTTAAAGCCCAAAGTTTGAGTGGTACGTTACTTATCCTTATCTAATAGTAAGATTTCTTTAAACCATTATAAAGCACTATACACCAACTTTACCCAAAAGCAGAGATTACAAGATTGTAATGATACCATTTAAGGAACCTCAGATAGACTTGCTTAAGTCACTGCATGGGGGAAGGGAGAAACATAGCTTTGCATTTTCCGCAGACATGTTCTCCCTTTGTATCAGAACTGCAGCTTACTGGTGGGCATAACTAATGTGCCTGAAATAATGGCTGGCTTTGAAAGAGTGGGCTTTCCAAACTGCACTGGGGCCATTGATAACACCCATTGGCCCATAATGTGCCCTCCTCCAGGAGCAAATGAATATGTCAACCGCAAAAGGTAATACTTCATTGTTCTGCAGGCCTTGGTCAATCACAGAGACAGGTTCTTGGACACTGTGATGTACTGGTTCTGCGGACGTGCCATGGACACTGAGATGCCAGGGTTCTGTGGAGATCAGGCATTTTCCATTTTGGACAAGTGAGAACCATGTACCCCCCCACACATTATTATTAGTGGGGTCTCAGTGCTCCCTGTTCTATTAGGAGACCCTGTATACCCTCTTCTGCCATGGTTCATGAAACTATACCCTAGTGTTAGAGGACTTGGCAAAAGAAGGCTCAGGAGTTGCCGGATGTGGTGGAGTGTGCATTTGGCAGACTCAAGGCAAGATGAGACTAGAATCGTGGAACCATAGGGTTAGCAGGGACCACAACGGTCATCTAGTAAAACGTTTGGATGTCAGTGTTGTCAGTGCCATCCATATTATTGTGGCCTGTTGTCCACTGTACAATTTCTGCAAGACAAAATGGAGAATTTTACCTGAAGTGGACTCAGAATGCTGCTGGTTTGCAAGCCTGGTACAGACAAGTAGACAATGCACCTGACACGACTGAGGTTGGATCCGGACAGGCAGGGGAAATCAGAAATGCCTTGTGTGTTCACAGGATGCTATGCATGAGAGGATGTGATTTTTAACATGCTAACGAACAGGGCACATTGCAATTTATGTGCCACTGCTTTATTGTATGTAGACATTAAGCTACTGCTATGTCGTGGATTTTGATTCTTTGGGATTTAATAAATCCTTTGGATAGAACTTTGAGACTTATTCTTCTTGCAAACAAAATAGTTTATTGAAAAATATTCATTCCAATTACATTGAAAAATCCTTGGCATCCCAGCTGCCATCAAAAAGCCAAAACAAACACACACAAAGAGCAGAATAAGCAAACCGCCAGACAGAAGTAGCAAACTGTATAAGTTCAACCACTACAGTTGTACTGGTAGTGAAACTGAATGTCTCTTGCGTGCCTGTTCTCCTTTGCCCTGGTGGGGTATGTTGTGTGCGATGTCTGTAAATGTACTGTTCCGTGTGTGGTTCATGGCCCACCGAACCCCTGAATTGTCCAGTGGCTGTACAGGCTGCAGGAAGTGGTAGCATGGCCAGGATTCTGTGTTTGCTAGAGTTGGGACTTGCTGCCTGGTGGCTATGAGTGCAAGCAGCCTCTCACATGGGTGCTTCTGCTGCACTCTGTCCTCCTCCCTCGGTTTCTGTTCATGATCAAGGAATGATGCCACCATTTTCTCTTCCAGCTTGGCTGTCTCCCTCCCCCTCTGAACCTTCCAGTCCTCCTTCCCTTTCTGGAAGGCCAGTTGCTCATCTGCCATAGCCACAATGTCCTGCAGCATTTTGTCCCGGACACTTTTCCTTTTGCTGGTTGCGTGTCAGCTCCCCAAGACTTCTAGTTTGATGCCTAGAGGTGGAAAGACCTGCCAAGGAAATGAAAAAGTGCATTATTTTGTGTCCATGGGCAGGGCGGGGGAAGAAAGCAATCTCTTTCCCCTTTTTACATTCTGCATTATGGCAAGACCACAGGCTGATACTTTTATCTCCTTGGTGGTGTTATTTTTATTATTATTCATTCTTTAGTCACTGGCCTGTTAAGAAGGTCTAGCCAGCCACATTGCTAGCCCAAATACATTATAGTAAGAATTGCATATTAGAGTCATTTAAAAATCAACTTTAAAAAATTTCACCCACACAGCGGGGGGTGGAGCGGGTCTTCATACCAAAGGGTCTGTTATAAGTTTCTATTTTAACATTATTTCAGGCTAAGTAAGTCTTAGAAGACATACATCTGCCAGAGGTACCAGAGGGATCTATTCAGGCCAGCAGAGGAATACCATTCCTCTGTGCAAAGGAGCTTTTCCAGTGTCAGGTGACTGAACAGCATATCTATGAAAGGAATGGGCAAGTGAGCTACAGAGTTGGCTGTAATAAGTTGCCCTGCCCTGGAATCTGACCAACCATATAGTTTCTGCTGCATGAAAAGTTTTCAAGCACTTACCAGCTAGGAGTGAGTGAAAATTCAGGCAAAAATCAGTAAGATGCTGAACTAGGATGGAAATGCTTTATAGCTATGGAAAAGACCACCTTCCACTGCCACTTCCACCCTGGATGATCCTGGACAGCATGCCATGAGTGGACAGGGATCCAGGCGACGAAATTCAGCCACCGCAGCCATTAGGACTGGTAATCCAGAAAGAGACCTGCACCAGTGCTGGCGGTGGTGAAACTCAAAACAACATGCTGGTGTGACAGAGTTGCACACGTAGCACTATGTGGTGAAATATGCACCCACACTTGCTGAGACTAATACCCCTTTTCTAACAATAACCATATAGTCAGTAAAAAAGTTATCACTAGCTGCTCCTTTTCATTTTTTTCCTTTCTTGACATCCATCATGGACCCCACATGGAACTGAGGGGTGGGTGGGGAAATGGCCTGACTTGTGGTCTCAGTAAAATACAATTCCCTGCATGTAATTTTTCTTTATACCAATAATATAGCCTGGAAATCTCTCCCACTTGTTATAATAACCAAGATTTTGGGTGCCATTTACCAGATTACAGCTCCTGCTGCATTGTCACTTCCTCTCCTGGCAGTTTCAGATCAATCCCCAAACAGTTAATGTGAATATGGGCCCAGGATGTCCCCTAATTGATCCAGTTCCATGACCTGGTGCAGACCTGATGCCAGCACCCTGCTGTGTTTGGGGTTTTGCTCCTGTGACTCTAGTGGTCTCCCTCTCTCTGCCTCCAGGATTCTAAGCATATCATCCTGACTCAGGAGACAGGACTGTAGACTCTCTATTGGGGTGCTTCCCAGCTTTTGATTGAATTCCTTGTAACAGAAGTGGCCAGGGAGTTCCTGGGCTGACCATTCCCATCCTTTGCTTTGCAGTAGATGATCTTGAGGTACATGATTTTCACTCCGCACTGGACAGTGGTCTGGTTGATCCCTGACTCTGCCAAGCTCTTGTACTGGTTTTTGTTGCTTTTGCCAGAATCTTGGGTCTTGTGGTCCTCACACCACAGACTGACAAGAAACCTTGTATGGAGTTCTCTCTGCTTTTTGGACAAGCAAGGCTCAGCTGTGTTTGAAGTTGAGCAGTCTGTATGCAACGTAGGGTTAAATGTAGAGCAGTTGCATTTGAACTAACAGGTTGCTTTCAATGCATTGGGGGTGAGTGAGAAGTTGAGAGGTAGAAGAGCTGGAGCATACAGGCCCCAGGAATTGTGGGATAGCATTGGTGGTTTATCAGAACACAAGCATTGCAACACATGCTTAAGCTATGTCCTCACTGCAAAGTGGGAAGGCTGGGACATGGGCCACAGCAAGACACTTATATCTATGCCCCTGCATGAGCCAGCAAGCCTGTGTTCTGAGGCGGTAACAAGCATATGATAGAAGGCTTTATGTGTGGATGGTAGGGAGATTGGTTTTAAGCATGTGTCAGAGCCTGTGTCTGCACTACCACGTAGACATACCCATGGCAGGAATAAGGTCTTGTCTGCATGGGGAAATTTGCCAACATAAAAATACCAGTATAATTATACAGCTATAGTTATAGCGGTATAACTCCCTGTAGGAACATTCATATTCTAGAATAAGGAATGTCTTTTTCCACTTTAGCTTATGCTGCTCTGGAACCGGTATAAGCTAAATTGGGAAAAGGCACTTCTTATTCTGGAGTACAAGTGTCCACATGAGTTATACCGGCATAACTATCGCTGTATAATTATAGTACTATAGTTATGCTGGTAAATTTCCCTGTATAGACAAGTTCTTAGACCCCAAAATGTAGTATACAAGTGTCTGTTTTCAGCTGTACTGGATCTCTATTCTCGTTTAAAAAGCCTGCCTTTGTATTTGATCTGTCCTCATAAACTGTGTCAGTGATTAACAGTTCTGGCAGTCACAAAAGAGATTCGAAATTTTGTTCCCATTCCCAGCAGAACTCTAATACAGTGGATGTTGCCTGTAAGCCATTTCATTTCCTGAGGTGTCCGTGAAGGGCTTTGAATTATAACAGTGAGCTGTGAAACCAGATATCTTGCTTATGGAAGGAAAAACAATATAATGGTTTAAAACCAAAGAAGTCCATTTTCACTGAGGGCAGGTCAGAATTCTCTTGGGAAAGTATTGAAGAGATAAGTCAGTTGTTCACTGGAACTGTCATTCTGAAGGTTGAAATAAAGGGTGGGGTGGAGAACAGTCATCGTAAAAGAATGAAATAAAGGATCTCTTCCTTGCTTGTGAGAAGACTTGAGTTGCTGTGAAAGTTTAGTCCATCTGTGGAAGTATAGTACTCTCATAAACTTAAAGCTTTCTAACTGATCTGGAAATATAGTACAAGTTATAACGCCTAATATTTTTAAGGCTCAAAAAAGCAACCAATGAAATAAATTGACCTATGAGAACTTTCATACCAAAGAAATGAAACCTTTTAGAAATAGGTTTTGTGACTTCTGTTTAACCTTTCAGGCTGCTGCTCAGTTCATTGAGAAGACCTTAAAGAACCTAACAGTGAACACAGACCCAGTAGCAGTGGTACACAGCACCGACCTTGTGGTTGAGGCCATTGTGGAGAACCTGCAAGTGAAAAATGATCTCTTCAAGAGACTGGACAAGTTTGCTCCAGAGTATGTATGATTAAACAGAATGAACTGGAATCCATCACCACTTGTCTCTTATGTTGTTTTGAAATTTATAGCTAATATCTTTTTCTTTAAATGACAGTTTTATGTCATTTTCTTAGCTTCTACACTGAAGCAAGAAGGTTTTCTTAGGCTCCCTTTGCTTCCAGACTATCATGTGATATGGAGTATTTGACATGCCAATTGCTGATTTTCTGAACACATGGCAAGTGTAGTTACCCAGTTTATTTTCATGTTATGCCTCATTCAAGAGATTTCATGGTATGCATAGACAGAAAATGAGTTCATTGCAAATTCCTTCTGTTCCATGGATTTGTAGTATACTTTTGCATGTCATGTTAAGGATCTCTTTGTTTGTTTAATTGTTCCAACAATATGTTTTTCAGGTCAAAGAGAAACGTTAGGCCTGAGCTTTTCTTTTTCTGTAGCAGTGGTTTTAGGGTTTTGTTTTTATAACTTTTTAATATTGGCAGTTGTTTAGCATGGCAGCCAGCAAACCAAAAGATGTAATTGTCCAACTTATTTCTGTGTAATATTTTACACATATTCCATCTTTCACCCAAATATTCTTCACAAATTATATGCATACAGCACGAGTGCAATGCAGAATTCTTTCCCTCCCCACATTAAAATAGGAATTGACTTCTAAAGGGAACAAAGGGAGAGCAATTCTCCAGTCTCAGCTTGTGAGCAAAGATTAAAAAAATATAGAGAAGCCAGTGAACCAATTAGAATGAATTATTTAACTAAACCCTTCTCCTGCTCCCCTCCTTCCCCTCCTTTCCCCCAGCTGCTCACACCAAAGAGGTTTAATCTTTATTGGTGTTATAGAAATGGAGATCTGACAAGTCCTGTCCTAAAATGGAAAATATTATCAATTACTTTGTCAGGCTGATAAATAATCAATCAAGGTGGCTGAAGAGGCGAGAATCATGATTCCAAACTCATTTTGTCATGTGCTTTTCAAAAATGGCTGCAGAAGTTCTGATCAGTAAAGGATTAGCAAATGTCAGAGTTGCATTTAGGCAGCTTGTGTCCTCTGAGATAAACATCACTCGCATACAGTGGCTGGGGTGGGTACCAGCACCCATACAAATACTGTTGGTACCACTGAGTTGTAATCCTGCATTAAAGTGGTTGAACTAGAACTATCTGTGCAAGACCTAACCCAAATATACCCACAGAACGATAATTTAAAGTTCTCCTGACACAGGTATTGGTAGGATTATTATACAGATAATACGAAGAGCATACAATACGTGAGTTCTAGTCTGTGGTTTTTAAATCAAGTAGGGCTCAGGGACAAGATGTGAGATTTCCCTGCATCTAGTGAAGATGACTTCCTCCTTCCTCTCTTGCTAGGTACAGCAAACCATCCAGGGTGGGTTGACATTTTATTGTGTGGCTCACAAAGTTACATGTGAATACAGTCCAGATTCCACCAACTGGCAAGTATGGGAGGGCAAGAAATTCCCCAGGGAGGAGAATTCCATACAGAATCCCTCCCCCTTTAAAGAGCTCTATTCCATTCCTGCTCCTCTGCAAATTATTCAGTTCAGGCTATGGAGAAGTGTTTGTATTTGGGGGAGATTGTCTACCTGGATAAGTACCCAGGATCAAATAATTTTGTTTGTATTATAAAGATAGCATAACAGTTGAAATGAAGGTATAGAGTGTGCTTCAGCCTAAAGTGCAGTATATCTGATTTCCTTTCACTGGTATCACTTGTTCGAAAAAATTCAGGAAATGCACTAAGTGGTTGAGGCACTCTGTAAAAATAAAAAAAAATAAATTAATATGTTAGCACAGTATTTACCAACTGCTCTCATTCTTTGCACCAGCAGTAGTGGCTGCATATTATATGTTTAAACATTATGTAGCATTGGATGCCTGGCTCTCTCTACTGAGATTTAAGGTAGTGATCTATGACTTCTCACGTGGAGAAAATGAATGGTAAGATGGAAGCAGACCTATCTCTGATGGGTCACTAAATAGATATCTGTAAATGCTAGTAGTTGTGGATTGTTACTTTTTCTAACAACTACTGCATTTTCCCTACTGTGTATTTTGATTGATATTAGGCTTTTATTTTCATTATTGGTGGTGGGGAAGGTGCGTGAAGGAAAGAAAGAAGATCCTCCTGCCCCCACGCTTTCTTCAAATCGGCACAGAAATCAAAGGATGGTGGCAGAAGGGAATTATGTTACTTCTAAGTGTCTTTTCTCCACTGGCTCAATAAAGTGATAGGATTGTAGCCAAAAGGAATTCTAATATATTCCCTACCCTAGAATGAAGGATTTTGCTTTTATTTTTATGTCTCCATCTTCCTGTGCCTTCCCCATAGCTTGGAATAATTTTGGATCCCTGTGCCCTGTATGTGCACATGCCTATAATTCTCATACCCACAAAAGAGCTGCTAGTGGAAAGGAGACAGGTTCCTAAGTTGCTTCCTTTTTTCTCCCTTCGTTAACCAGCCACAAGCCTAATTGGCTTAAGAGCTGGTGAGATGGATTTAAGAGCTAATGAGGTGTTGCGTTAGTTGACTTTTCTCCCTTTCTTCTTGCAGATCATATATGTTGCTATATGTCAGGTGGAAGGTTGGGTCTTTCCTTGTAACTCAAACCACTGACAGTGGCAAAGCTGGGCAGGGTCAGAGCCGAGACTCGTGCTCAGCAAATGTGGTGGCAGCTCCTTGTGGAGCCACTCTGAGCGGTTGCAGTGTTGGAGGGTGAGCCAGGTGTCTACTACTGCTTTTCCCTCAGAACTCCAGCATGCTCGTAATTAGCCAAAGCACTGAGCAGCGCTGCATGGAGCTATCAGCCCATTCTCCCTTACGAGAAGAATCCAAGAACTGTGGGAGCTATTGAAAACATACCTAATCCCTGTGACAGTGCAGCAACCTTTAAAACCCTGACTGATCCAGTCACAGTTTTTCTCTGTGGCAAGGGGCGGTACAGACCATTCCTCCCCAAAATATCTGTAGCTTGCTTAGGTTGAAGTGAAGACCAAGAATTGTATAGGTAGGTTTGAGCTGGAACCGTAAACGAATTTCACATAAGTAAGCTCAAGTAGCATTTCAGCTTATTGTTAAGAAAACTGTTTGAGTTGACTTAAGTTATTTATTGTACTTTGCTGCCCTTACCTCCATTTAGTATGCAGAAGCAGGTATACATCTGTATCCCACATAGTAAACTTAGTTAACTTTATAGCTGTGATTGCTACAAGAAATATAACCCTTGTGCAGAACACATAATGAGCCCCAGCCTACTTCCTTTCTCTCTCCCCCCCCTTACACCCCCCATCTTAAATAAATAAGAGATGGAAAAAACCCAAATCCCTCTGTGTGGAGAGCATAGTTTTCTACATAAGTTCTCCGAGGAGTTTGGACACAAGAAACATTGTGTCAGGTGAATTGTTTTCTACTGTTGAAGGTTTAGGGTTCACAGGAGGGGAGCCTGCTGCTATGAATCTTCTCAGGAACTTGTAGAGGTAAATTAGCTTATAGCTCAGCCAAGTTAGTGAGCTTTAAGCAGATTTGCTTCTACAATCATAAGTCTTTAAGATGCTCAAATAAGGTGGGGCTGCCTCTATCTCTCTGTGATGATGCTAAGCTTCATTAAGCTACCTGGCAGCCCCACGCAATTCACTACTTTGTGGAGCTGCTGAACTCTGTTGGGGGTGGGAGGATGGGACATTCAGGCTTGCCAACTCTCCGTTTGTACAGCTTAATACTTTTGCAGGGGAATGAAAGCTGCATGGGGCAAACAGGTAGTCCGTGGGACTTTAGCATCCCCAGAGAGCACTGGGGAATTGGGGTAGGTATTGTCCCTGCTGACTGCTTGAAATTTTATGCTTGTAGATACAAATTGACTTAAACTAAGCCAGTTAAGTGCTTTAACAGTACAGAAGTTTTGTACAAGCACAACTCAAAGCACTAAATCTGCACTCAGCAGCTGAAGGGGCTCTGGCTGCAGCTGTCACACAGGGTTTCTATTTCAGCTTAGATGAATCATGCCATTGATTCCATTGATTTGTATGCGTAGTCCTCTGCATTCTTATGGCACCTTCCATTTGAGGATTTGCTGGCACTTTACAGACTTTAATGAATTTACCCTCATAGCAGCACTGTGTGACAGGGAAACAGAGAAGTGTAATTACTTTCTGGGGTTTTGCCTAACTGTGTTTGCAGGTTATATTGTTTTCAGTATTACATTTGAGAATCCTCCTACTATTTGGAAATGGTTATGATGCCTCCTCTTCATACATAATCAATGACCCTGGTAATGTCTCTGAGTTTCGTTTTCAGAATAGTGATATGGGTGGGTTCCCCTCCTTATGCACCACATGTTCTACTGTCATTGAATCAGTTCCTGTCCTGCTCTAAATAGGCCAGTGCAGGATTGTCATGTCACTTCCTGCGTCCATTATTATGTGTGCATTTAATTTATGTTGCTTCTACTTTAGACAGGTGTGTCAGTCGTCATATAGTGAGAGTTCTTCATTATTTCTTTTTCTGTGAACCCCCCTGCCTTTTCTCTCTGCCTCCCTAACTGTACACTGCCCATTTCTGTGCAGTGGGCATTGCATATCATCATTTCTGTTGATCCAGGATTTATCTTTCTGTTAGGGCAGCAACCCCAGCCAGGAGCTGGCTGATGTGTCTGGCTTGTGGTTTGTATTCTGAAATTGTGTTACAAAACTGGCCAGAAGGAGGCATTCTTTCATCCACAACTTCAGCATTTTTAAAGAAGGAGCTGGACAGTCTGGATAACTTCATGGAAGGCGACGTTTCTTTTCTCTTGTCTTTTGAGTTTTGAGATTCTGTGTGATTCTTCCTGGGCCCCACTAGGTGGCACTGCAGGCAAGGACACCTGATTCCAAAAAGATTTCATTAAGGGTTTGTCAATATTTCCATTTACTAAATGCTATTTTCAAAGGTTGTTAAGCATTGCTCTAAGCTGGAACTTTTACTATCTAAATTTGGTTTAAACCAGTTTATTAGTTTAAGTAGATAATGTGGGCAAGGTGCACTCGGACACAATGTAGCTTTAATGAAGATTTTTTTCTAATTGTATCTATAGAACAATGCAAAGCTTTACTTTAACAGTAAGGTTCTGATTTTTACCCACAGAAGTGGGCATTTCAGAGATTAGAAGCTTAACTAAAAAATTCTGACCCTGCAACCATTAGTTTGTGAGAAGGAGTCTTGTCTGTTAGGTTTGCTTCTGGGTTTGTTTATTTATGAGAGACTTCTGTATGGAAATTCATTTGAAGCAATGGTGAACATTCTGAGTAAGGGTGGGTCGTGAATTGTTGTCCTTCATATTCTTTGACCTTCAGAAATCTTAACTACTGATATCAGAATTGTGGGTGCAAAACATTCTTTCAGTGCCCTGCCCAAGAATAATCTGGGGGTTTGTCTACACAGTGCATTAGTCTGCCTAGAGAGGTGTAAATGCTAATGTGCACTAGCATGTTGCATACTAGCTGGCCTATGCGGACCCTGCAGGCACTCACTAAAAGTTCCCTAGTGCACATTAATGTAAGGAGTGCAACACGCTAGTGCACACTAGAATTTACATCCCGCTAGTGTGGACTAGTGCACTGTGTGGACAAGCCCTAAGGCTTGTTTTGTGGTGCTGTTGCCAGGGAGAAATGATTAAAGGATAGCTGCTGGGGAGATGTGTAGGTAAGACTTTTTAGAGACATTTATGTGATTGTCAGACTCAGAAATTCAGATATTTTACATAAAGTAAAAATGCAGTGGCTTTCACAGTCTCTTTTTACATAACAAGTGTTTTTCTAACGCCTCAAGATCTATGATGCTCTCCTGACTCAAAGAAGAAACAGTTTCTCGATCTAACAGGTGTTATGAGGTTTAATAATTGAAAAGTGCTCTGAAATCTCATTAACAGAAGGTACTATATGAATTATTTAAATTTAAGAACTGGTTTATGCCAATGGATGGATTTCTTTTCCCTGCCATTATAAATCTAAAAAAAACACCCCACCAACCACATATCTGGATATGGTCCTGTCTACTGAATGACTGTGCTGTATGCAGCAATTCTTGTCTCTTCGTGGCATCTGTTTTCCTGCTCTACTTCTTCCTTTTGCAATATGTCTGCTGTCTAGATCTCTCAGTGTATACTGTAAAAAGATTATTGGCAAAAATTTTCAAAAGCTAGACTCTTAGATCCATATTTAGATTTCTAAGAATAGGATTTTCAAAATCATGTAAATGACTTAGCAGCACAAGTCCCTTAGGCTCTTTTGAGCCAATGAAGAATTTTCCTGAAATAAGAGATTTGTGATGGGGACTATGAAACTTTTCTACTTTTCATGGAAAAAACTCTTTTCTTGATCCAGTGAGGAGACCTATATATTCTTCTTGGAGTTACAAATTCATACAACTTTCAGAGACAAGCTTAACTATTGGTCATTGCGGTGCTATTTTTAGTTGCATGCTATGGAAAGACCAGTGAAGGGTAGTGTCAGCTATGTATGATGGGGTATTTTTAAGAACAGTTGGCCTACAATAGGCTAGCTGAAAAAAAAAAAAAAAGACACTCATGATTAGCCACTGAATGCCCATTGAAATCTGTTGATCTTTAGAGCACAGACCTTCTTGTTGACAAAGATAGCTGTCATTTTTACACAATCCTCACTTCCTTTCCCCACAGAAACACAATATTTGCGAGCAACACTTCGTCTTTGCAAATAACAGACATAGCCAACTCCACCACTAGGCAGGACCGCTTTGGTGGCCTCCATTTCTTTAACCCAGTGCCTATGATGAAGCTTGTGGAGGTAAGTGTCTGATAATAAATATTATAGCATGGCAATATACTTGTACTTCACTGAGAGTTCATTAATGTAATAGGATGTATCCCAGTGTGTAGCCCTCATGACCAGGAGGAGCTACCTTTAGAGATAAGAAGATGAAATGACCTCCATTCCAAGAGAGGGTGATGGACTGAACAGTCCAACAGGACTTTTTCATCTCTGGTTGATCCATCTCCATGCCCAATCAGCTTCTGGCTTCTCTGCTGAGACTGCCAACAAGAGCATCAGGTTTGATGATGATTTCAGTCACATGGACAACTGTCTGATAAGAACTTTTTGTGTTTTAAGTCATCAGGCAATGGGCAGAGGAATTTGGGTTCCTATGAGCCCAGGCTGGATATGAACTGATGTTAAAAGAGGTGAAAGACCCCACGTCCTGTTGCCAGTCCCCTGAGTCATTAGCTCCTTTATTGTGAATGTTTCAGAACATCCGAAGCTAATCCTTAGCATCTTTGAAACAATATGTATTTTTATGCTTCTGATACGTTTCAGGTGAAGTGTGTGGAGATTTTGAAATAATTTGTTTTTAATACCAGGTTTGGATCTTTATTTCTCAGTTGTATTAAGGTACGAAAAATACAATTATTTTAAAGCTACTTGACCATTCATCTAAAGGCACATGTGCCTGGTGTCTGTCGTTTTAATAGATCATAAAATATGTATTCATCTTGCTACTTAGAGTAGAATAATAAATGCATCCCCTGTGGAAGTGTACAGGAGCACATGAAGTCCGTCCCATCATAACAACATTACTATACTCCTTACCCAATTTATCCCCCTCTCCAAAAAATAATGACCAACATAACCATTTTTTTTAACATCTGATGCCTATGCAGTGGGAGTAGGGGTGAGCCAGAACCCCAGATCTGAAGCACTTACCATAATTCCCTCAGACTTGGGGGGCGGGGTTGAATTTCACAGCTGGATCTATCTTTGAAATAGGTCAAACCAAAAACTGCAGAGACAAACACATATGAACTTTTGGGTATGTCTGAAAGTGAACTTTGGGCCCATCTCTGCTACGAAGCAAGATTTCTTCCTCCCCATGCCCTAAAGTGCTGTGCTTCTTTCTCTCTCCTCCGACCCCCAATATATGAATAATTCTAGAGTTTCCTCAGTAACAAACATTCACCTATGTTGTGCCTTCTGTTATAACTTCCTAGTTTTTTAGGCTTATTTTTTTGTAATAATTTTCTGGATGAAATCTTCCATGTGTTATCTCAGTCCTAAAATAAATGATATTTCAGGAAAGTTTGAACAAAATCTGTCCATCTGTTGTGTTCTGAAAATGCCAATTGATACACATTTTCTGCTGTAAAAAATACTTGAGTCTCTCTCTCTAGATGCATTAATCATATGGCAGATCTTTGCAAGCTGAAATTTTCCACCTCAGTAGTGAATACTGGGGACTGATCTTCAGGCCAACTTACAAAGTGGTATTTACAGGACTGTGAAATAGCAGAGATGTATCATCACTGGAGCTGGTCAAAACTCAGGATCAATGACCATGAGAAAATATTTTCCCACGGAAAAGAAATTCTAAACAAATTTCATTTTGGAAAACTCAAGATGTTTCTGTTCAACTTTTCCCAAAATGAAACTGAGCCGCCAGCAGCTCCTGGCTCCAAGGGACTCTGAGGGCTGCCTGGGGAGTCCCCTGCTATGGAGTAGGGAATCTTAAAAGTCCTGAGAGCCCTGGTTCGAGCCGAGGCGGTCATACTCCTGGCTCCACAGCAGGGAGTCTGGAAGCCCTGGGGTCTGTGACTGAGGCAATCTGTATGGCACAGTTACCCCAGAGCTGCAGGCTCTGGAAGCCCAGGCTTCCCAGCAGTTCCCCAAGGGAGCTGGTAGACCGGCAAGTTTCCATCAGGACTCTTGGAGTGCACTGGCAGAAGTTTGTCAAACTGAAATGGTTCCACAAATATTTTGGTTTGAGGAATTGGCATTTTCCGACGAAAAAGAGTTTTGTTTTAAAATTCCCAATCAGCTATAATTGTCACTAGCCTGATCCGGCAAAGGCTTTTGGCGTTGGGACTTTATGTGGGCATAAATATCTGCCTGGGATCTCTTTGTAGGGTTGAAACCAATGCTAAAAATTGAAAGAGACATACTAGTTTTTCCTTTTGTCTAGAGGCTCTTTCAATTTCAGGCTGTCCTGCAGCATCATAATGTTTGGATTGGCAAACGCTGCAGACCTGTGTTCCCTAGGTAGAATAGATGATTCAGATGGAAATAAAGAAAAACCGTAGAAATGTGTGTTTTATTATTACAATAATGAGCTTTTGTTTAGAGTCATTCTATAGTAATACAGTCATCAGACCTCTCTAACAGGAGGTTACCATATTACATAGTGAGCATCTTTACACTACCCATGGCACGTCATCTCCAGTGATTTTACTGAATTGAGTGAAAACTCTCTGATTACACATTTAACAAACCAGGCATGGCTGCAAATGTTAACATTCATAAAAATTGGACAGGTATGTTGGGGTTTTTTGCAGGTGGAATGTTCTCTCTCTGAATTTTGAATAAGTGGTAACCAATATGTAGAAACATTTCAGTTACCCAAGGTCTCATGAAGCTTATTTTTGTGAAACCTCAATTTGGTGCCTAATTCCAGTTGACATTAAACATTTATGTAAAGAAATACAAGTTCAGATTCCTATAATAATATTAACTCATTCATATTGCATATATAGAATATATTAGATTAATAGTTTTGCTATTAAATGGTTGACATAGATCTTGTCAACCCCATAGTTTTGCACTGATTTAATTAAACTAGTTTACTTACATGTGCAAACCCCAGTGTGAACACTTCGATTAACAGCGGCTTTTTTCAGTTTAGCTTAAGTATGTTGCCAACTTAAGTTGAACTGGAATAAGCTTTTTTTAAATTGAAATAAAAATATCCACATGGCCTTTTGAACTGGCTTAACTAAATCTGTTTAAAATCACACTTCAATCATAAACTCTGTGATTCTAAGGTCAGAAGGGGCCATTATGATCATCTAGTCAGACTACCTGCACAACGCAGGCCACAGAATCTCACCCACCTACTCCTGTAACAAACCCCTAACCTATGTCTGAGCTGTTGAAGTCCTCAAATCATGGTTTAAAGACTTCAAGGTGCAGGGAATCCTCCAGTAAGTGATCCTTTATATCAATCCTGGGCATCTTTGTTTATAGTGTGACAAAGTTCCTCCTCTATCTTAGTGGGTCTTGCGCTTATTGGCAGATTTGCTCGCCTTGGAGCTTCACGGCAGCCCTCAGTTTGACCGTTTTCATGAACCCACAGTCCAGGTCAACTCCTCCTGTGTCTGACCAGGAGTTGGGACGTTTGGGGAGAACCCGGGCCCGCCCTCTTCTCCGGGTTCCAGCCCAGGGGCCTGTGGAATGCAGCTGTCTAGAGTGCCTCCTGGAACAGCTGTGTGACAGCTACAACTCCCTGGGCTACTTCCCCATGGCCTCCTGCCAACACCTTCTTTATCCTCACCATCGGACCTTCCTCCTGATGTCTGATAATGCTTGTACTCCTCAGTCCTCCAACAGTATGCATTCTCAGCTCCTAGTGCCTCTTGCTCCCAGTTCCTTACGCGCGCACCACAAACTGAAGTGAGCTCCTTTTTAAACCCAAGTGCCCTGATTAGCCTGCCTTAATTGATTCTAGCAGCTTCTTGATTGGCTGCAGATGTTCTAATCAGCCTGTCTGTCTTAATTGTCTCCAGAAGGTTCCTGATTGATCTGGACCCTTCCCTGTTAAGGAGCCGGAATCGTTCTTCACTCGCTCCTGAGCTATTTGCTTTCCTTTCTTTCCTAAAGCCCCCCGGCCCGGATTTTTCACACTTTTCCTTTTGCTTAGTTTCCCCCCCCGCGTTTGGGCCGGACGCTTTGTTTTTTTGGTTTCGTTTTTTCCCATTTTTTTGAGCTGCGTCAGTGTGCTGGCCGGTCGCCAGCACCCCCCCCCCCCCCCCGATGCCTGCTTTTGGACTTTGCTCCTTGCTTATTTGAAACCCCCGGAGGAGGGGGGGAGGACTGCCAACCTGCTGTCCGGAGAGGGGAGTGGACCCCCCCAGACCCAGCTGTTTTGCTTTTTGCCTGGACTTTTTCCGAGAGCCTTGGGACAGAGCCAACAGCTGTAGCAGACGCCAGAGGCCGGAGAACTCCCGGGCAGCTATGAATCATCGTGGAGAGAGGCCGTAAGACTGAGGGATTTCTTTTGAATTTCTACCCTCGGGGGGGGGAGTTGACTGCATTTCAGCTGCGCCTGCGGCGGCACAGGGGTGTAGCAGGGAGCTACCCCCAGATCCATCGGTGCCCCCAACCCCCCCCACCACTATTACAACTATCACGGCCCCCGCTGCTTCGTCCCTGCTGGCAATCTGCCATCTGCCTTCGGATCCAGCTGTTTGCTTTGGACTTTGCCTTTTGGACCAGGCATAACAACCAACCAAGCGAGACTCTTTGGACACTTGTGGTGGGTTGTCCTCCCCCCACCCCCCCCCGGATTGTTTACCCCACAGCCTACCCCTACTACCGGACCCCGATTTTTGCCCCCCCCCCCCTCCCAGTGTTTCCCTGTCTCTCCCTGCTTACAATGGCAGAGAAGGAGGGACGCAAGGCCCCTCCACCGAAATTGGTTGCCCCTTCCCCATCTACCCTCCTGCCCACCCCTCAAGATTTCCCCACCGCCTCCATTGTTAGAACCCCTGCCACCGCCCCCGCTGGGGCATCGGCAGTGGGAGGCACCGGGGCGATTACTACTGCTGCTCTGGTTCCTGCCCCACTAGATTTTAGGAACGCCCCCCCAGTTAGACGGAAAAATCGAAGTGGGCCAAAAGGGAAGGGCCCCGCTAATGCCGCTGGACCCTCCGTGGCAGAGGCCGCCCCCACCACAGTGGCCTCGTCATCGATCGCGGCACCCCTCCCAGCTGTTCCCTCCACCAGCTCTGCGACCATCCCTCCCCCGGCCCCCAGGACGTATGCCCGGGTGGCGACAGGCCCCCCCTCACCTGCCGCCTCCTCATCTCGCCCTCCCACTGCCTCCGCTGCCATTACCAGTAGTCGGGGCCCTCTTCCCGCCCTGACCAGGAAGCACGGTGTTCGTTGCCTTTTAGTACCCGCCTCGCCCCACGTGGAGGCATACGTGCAGGCGTTGGCGAAAGTGGTAGGACCCATGGCCATTGTGGCGGCCTCCAAGATGTATGGGAAGGTCGTTCTCTTTCTGGCCTCGGAGACTGCCGCCCAGGAGGCGGTGGAGAAGGGCCTAGTGGTGGGGGGGGTGTTTCTCCCCCTAGAACCGCTAGAAGATCTGGGCGTCCGCTTCGTCCTCACCTCCGTTCCTCCCTTTTTACCTAATGTTGCCCTGTTACCTGCTCTTTCTGCCCTGGGGAAGCTTGTTTCTGTTATTAGCCCTCTCCCGTTAGGCTGCAAGGACCCCGCCCTCCGTCACGTCCTATCGTTCCGCCGGCAAGTGCAGATTTTACTGCCGGCGGGGGTGCGTGACGGAGAGGCGCTCGAGGGGTCCTTCCTAGTTCCCTACCAGGGAGCCCGCTATAGGGTCTTTTATTCCACCGGAGAGGCCCGGTGCTACCTCTGCCGCTCGGCAGGGCATGTCCGCAGGGACTGCCCTTTGGCCCGGGGGAGAGGGGCACCTGAGACCCCCGAGACCCGGCGGGATATCGGCCCTGTTGTTGCCGACACCCCTGGCCACCCGGCACCCGACACCACCCCCCCTCCCACCCGATCCACCGCTGCCCCCGTCCGGGCCCAAGAGGCACCCCTCCAACAACGCCCGGGCGACCACGGGAGTCCCACTCTTGCCGTAACCACCTCGGCAGAGCCTATGGAGGGGGGTGTGGCAAAGCTTTTACCGGGTGCAGGAGAGGGCTCGCCCCAAGGAGAACCCCCCGCCCCTAATGCTGCCTTACCGCTACCCCCCCAAACCCCTGAACCTCTGCCTCCGCGCCCCGCTCCGTCCCCTGCTACTCAACCCCCGGACGACGCCATGGAGGGCTGGACTGTAGTCCAGGGGAAGCGAGGCAAGCGGAGGGCTCGAGCCCCGCTGCATTCATCTGACGCGGAAGCCCCCCGGAAGACCAGGAAGGGAGGTGCCGACCCTGAGCCTCCCGCCTCGGCCACGAGTGAGATCCATTCGCTGGTGTCGGGAGGTGAAGATAGACCAGCATTGGAGGGTGGAATCCCCCCTCCGCGGGGGACCCTCCCCTCCGAAGCCCCGGGGGAAGCCCCTTCTAACCAGATACCACCTGAACTCCCAACGAACCCCGACGTGACCGCCGAGGCGGGCCCTAGCGGAGAGGCCCCTGGGGTGGTGGGAGTTGGCCTCTCCTCTGTGTACGCAGAGATTGAAGCCCTGGATTTGACCCCGGTCACCCAGGGAGGGGATGATTTACTGCCGGCCGGCCTCGATTTGGGCAATCTCACCCCAGGCCCCCTCTCCCCATGCCCTTTCCCCCTGACTGCCTTTCCGGGTGAGCACCCCACGGAAAGTGGTTTACCGCCTGGGGCCATGGCTGCCACGACCACCCCGGAGCCAGTACCTAGCATTCCTCGGAGCCCCCTCCCTTGCCCCTTCACCCCCGACCCTGCTCGGGAGGCGCCTTCTTTTCGCTGTGCGCCTCCTGAAGCCCAGGGCCTTACCTCTGCCCCTGCCCCCACCCCTATTCCGGTTCAGTCTCCCTCCTCCTGCAAGGCTACCGCCGCCCCTGGGGTTATTTCTTTTCCGCCTTTTGCAGATTCCCCCCAGGGAGCAGTCTTTATGTTTTCTAGTTGCGACTCCCCAAGAGTTGCACCTTTCCCCCTGCCATCCCCGTCCGCCCCAAGGCACGAGATGGAGTTAATAACCCCAGCCTGTCAGACACCCCGTCGGCGGTCCGCACCCTGCCTACCCGCCTTAGCGGACCACGAAGCTGCATCAAAAGCCCCACCAGGGACTGCTCTGGGAGTTGTAACCCTACCCCCCCATGAGCTGCAGCATGCATTACGGGAGTTCTTGAAACGATGCCGTGGTGCCCGCGATAGGGCACAGCTGGCTCTCCAGCAATGGGGGGACTTTGATCGACTCCTTCGGGCCGCGAGAGCCCTTATGAGGGAGGGTAGAGGGCAAGGGAGGGGCGGTGCCGCGGCCTACGAGCGGGCCCGCAGCTTCCGGAAAGAGTTACTTACTCACGGGATGGGACACGGGTTGCTACGCGACCCGCCGGGGGCCATGAGTACCCCCACCCCTGAGAATTCCCCACCCCCCCAGCCCTCCGCATGACACCTCTCATCATTGTAACCCTGAACACCAGGGGCTGTAGGATGGCTCTCCGCAGGTCCCAGGTGCTCTCCTACCTTCGGGAGGGGAGGTACTCTGTGGTTTTCCTGCAGGAGACCCACACGGACCCAACCGCCGAGGATAGGTGGCGGCTGGAATGGGGGGACGGGGTATACTTTAGCCACTGCACGGCTTGGCAAGCTGGAGTGGCGACCCTGTTCTCCCCCACCCTGCGGCCCGAGGTGCTCGGAGTCACTGAGGCCGTGCCGGGCCACTTGTTGCACCTCCGAGTTCGTTTGGAGGGGCTCGTGGTCAATTTTGTTAATATCTATGCCCCGCAAGTGAGCTCACAGCGGCCGCAATTTTACCAGCAGGTGTCCGAATTTCTCGACACCCTGGATTCACACGAGTGCCTGATCCTGGGAGGGGACTTTAACACCACCCTCGAGGAACGGGACCGCTCGGGGGCCGAGCCGAGCCCGGCCGCCGCGACCATTCTTCGAGACATAGTCGATTATCACTCCCTAGTGGACGTCTGGCGTGACCATCACCCAGATGATACTTCCACGTTTACCTTCGTTCGGGTGGAGGCCCGTCGGTCGCACCGCTCTCGGTTAGACCGTATTTATCTATCCCGTCTCCATCTTTCACAGGCCCACTCCTCCACCATTCGGCCGGCCCCTTTTTCCGACCATCATTTGGTTGCCGTCACGGTCTCCCTCCGTGCAGAGGGACCGGGGCCGGCTTACTGGCACTTTAATAACAGCCTGTTGGAGGACGAGAGCTTTGTGATGTCCTTCCGGGAGTTTTGGCTGGCCTGGCGGGAGCAGTGGCGTGCCTTTCCCTCGGTGCGGCGCTGGTGGGATTTAGGGAAGGTGCGCGCCAAGCTCTTCTGCCGCAACTACACTCGGGGCACCAGCCGACGGAGAAATGCGGCGATAGAGCAGTTGGAACGGGAGGTCTTAGAGCTGGAGAGGCGCCTGGCCGCCAGCCCCGGGGACCCGTCCCTCTGCGGAGCGTGCCGGGAGAAGCGGGAGGAACTTCGAGCCCTCGAGGACCACCGGGCCCGAGGTGCCTTTGTCCGGTCCCGCATCCGCCTCCTTCAGGAGATGGATCGCGGCTCCCGCTTCTTCTACGCCCTGGAGAAAACGAGGGGGGCCAAAAAACACGTCACCTGCCTTCTAGCGGAAGACGGCACCCCCCTCACGGATCCGGAGGAGATGTGTGGGAGGGCCCGTGACTTCTACGCAAACCTTTTCTCCCCGGATCCGACCGATCCTGGCGCTTGCGGGGTGCTCTGGGAGGAACTCCCCACGGTCAGCGTGGGCGACCGAGACCGGCTAGAGCTGCCTCTCACCCTGGCCGAGTTCTCGGAAGCCCTCCGTCGCATGCCCACCAATAAATCTCCGGGCATGGACGGGCTGACCGTGGAGTTTTACCGCGCGTTCTGGGACATCCTTGGCCCAGACCTAGTCACTGTCTGGGCTGAGTCCTTGCAGGGCGGGGTCCTCCCTCTCTCGTGCAGACGAGCGGTGCTCGCCTTGCTGCCGAAGAAGGGGGACCTCCGCGACTTACGAAACTGGCGTCCCCTCTCACTCCTTAGCACGGATTATAAAATCGTAGCGAAAGCAATCTCGCTGCGGCTAGGGTCCGTGATGGCGGACGTGATTCACCCAGACCAGACCTATACTGTCCCGGGTCGCAGCATTTTTGACAACCTCTTTTTAGTCCGAGACCTTTTGGAACTCGGGCGGAGAGACGGTCTGTCGTTCGCCCTCCTGTCTCTCGATCAGGAGAAAGCGTTCGATAGGGTAGATCATGGGTACCTCCTGAGCACCCTGCGAGCGTTTGGATTCGGACCTCAGTTTGTGAGTTTTCTCCGGGTGCTGTACGCCTCCGCGGAGTGTCTGGTTAGGCTCAACTGGACCCTGACCGAACCGGTCAGCTTCGGGCGAGGGGTGCGGCAGGGGTGTCCCCTCTCAGGCCAGCTGTACGCTCTGGCGATCGAGCCTTTCCTCTGTCTCCTCCGCAGGAGGTTGACGGGGTTGGTGCTGCGGGAGCCGGAGCTGCGGCTGGTCCTGTCGGCGTACGCCGATGACGTCCTCCTCGTGGTCCAGGACCCGGGCGACTTGGCGCGAGTGGAGGCATGCCAAGCCATCTTTTCGGCAGCCTCCTCCGCCCGAGTCAACTGGGTCAAGAGCTCTGGCTTGGCGGTGGGGGGCTGGCGGCAGGTAAGCCCCCTCCCACCCGCGCTTCAGACCATCCGGTGGAGTGCCGGCCCTCTGCTCTATCTCGGCGTTTATCTTTCTGCCACGCACCCTTCTCCGCCGGAGAACTGGCAAAATTTGGAAGGCGGCGTGATTGAGCGGATCAGGAAATGGACGAGGCTACTCCGATGTCTCTCCCTTCGGGGGAGAGCACTGGTGCTTAACCAACTAGTCCTGTCCACGCTCTGGTACCGGCTCAACACCCTAGCCCCGGCCCCGGGTTTCCTGTCCCACCTCCGGAGATTGATTCTGGAGTTCTTTTGGTCAGGATTGCACTGGGCCCCTGTCGGGGTTCTCCACTTGCCCCTGAAGGAAGGAGGGCAGGGCCTGAAGTGTCTGTACACTCAGGTCCGCGTTTTCCGCCTCCAGGCCCTGCAGAGGCTCCTTTATAGTGCAGGTAGTTCGCCGTGGAGCATATTGGCGCATGCCTTTTTACGCCGCTTCCATGGGCTCCGCTATGACCGACAGCTCTTTTATCTTTGTCCGAGAGGTTTTCCGCGAGACCTCTCCGGGCTGCCGGATTTCTACCAGGACCTCCTCCGGGCCTGGAAACTGTTTTCAACGACCAGGTCCGTGGCGGCCATCGTGGGGGCAGATCTCCTCACGGAGCCCCTGCTTCACAACCCCCAACTTTGTGTGCAAGCGGCGGAGTCCCGCACGGTGCGCCAGAGGTTGGTCCTGGCGGGAGTTACGAGGGTCGGGGACCTCCTGGACTACGACCGGGGGGACTGGCTGGATCCCCTGACGCTCGCTCGACGCATGGGGCTCTCCAGCCTTCGCACCCCCCGGCGCGTGCTTCAGGAGGTGGAGGCCGCTCTGACCCCCGCCGCTCGGGCTTATGTTAGCCGAGCCTTGTGCGAGGGCGCGCCCCGCCCATCCCTTACCCCAGGCCCGCCGGACCTTTCCATCGGGCCCCTACTCTGTCGATCCCAACACACCCCTCATCCTTTCACTGCGAGCCGGCTGCATGAACTGCAACCGGTCGGTTTTCAAGTTGCATCACGGAAATATCTATATACACTCACGCTCCATACCCTTCATGCCCGCACCCTGGTGTCCCGCCCCGATACAAAGTGGCGAGATCTCTTACCACCTTTGGAGGGTGAGCAACCTCGGTGGGCCAGCCTGTACTCCACCTTGGTCCCGAGGCCCGTCGGGGACATCAGTTGGCGGCTCCTTCACGGGGCTGTGAGCACGGGCGTGTTTTTGACACGTTTTACCTCCCTTCCGGAGACTTGCCCTTTTTGCAACGTGAGGGAAACCCTGGCGCACGTCTATTTAGAGTGTGCCAGATTGCAGCCTCTTTTTCGGCTCCTCACAAATATTCTTTTGCGCTTTTGGCTTCATTTTTCTCCCCACCTCTTTATCTATACACTCCCCATCCGTGGCCCCACCAAGTCGCGGGATCTCCTGGTTAGCCTCCTCCTAGCCTTGGCTAAAACAGCCATTTATAAGACCAGAGAGCGGAGGTTGGCTCATGAGGCGTCCTGCGATTGTGAGGCCGTTTTCCGACTCTCAGTACATTCACGTATCCGGGCGGAGTTCCTCTGGGCAGCGTCCACCGACTCCCTTGACACCTTCGAGGAGCGGTGGGCGCTGTCCGGGGTTCTCTGCTCGGTGACCCCGTCCGGTTCCCTCCATCTGACCCTCTGATTGAGGGAAAGAGCGAGAGCCGCCAGTCACAGCCGTTAGTTGCTGTGAATACCATCATTACTGTTTTCTAGGAGGGGTCCTATAATACATGGGTGTACCCCCCTCCCTCCCAACCACCCACCCCGCAGCCGTGCCCATCTTGTCGGGCACTCTCAGGAGAGGGAGGGTCGGTGACCCTGGGCGCGGCGCTAGGTAACTCGAGAGGGTGGAAGACCACGAGTGTCGAGGAAGCCCCCCCGCTCTAGGCCACCAGGTAACTCAGGAGGGTGGAAGACCACGAGTGTCGAGGAAGCCCCCCCGCTCTGGGCCTGGGCTAACCTGAACACCTCTCCCTCCTGAAAGCTGTTGTGTTATACCTTTTGATTGCGTTGTTTTGTTGCTAAGTTTTTTTTTTTATCCCTTTGTATTCTTTGTAACTGTTACAAATAAATTTCCTTTCTGTTTCAAAAAAAAAAAAAAAAAAAAAAAAAACCTTCCCTGTTACCTTACCCAGGGAAAAGGGACGTACTTAACCTGGGCTAATATATCTGCCTTCTATTACTCTCCTGTTGGGGAACAGCGGAAACTGAACCAATCAGAACAAATGAACTCAGAGTGCTCTTGTTAGCTCCACGTTTTATTTCGTGCACTAGGGACAGGATGAAGAACATATTGGAAAGCTTTCACAGGAACCGATCCTGTGCATTGCTGAGATATTGTAATGGCAACGAGACTCAGCACTTCACAAAATAGGGACCATTTTTTTTCACAGAGCTACTTCATTCCAATCCAAAAGTCACTATGGGGAAACCGAGGCAGGAGGTGGCGAAGTAATTTGCTCAGGGCCCAAGGTCTCCTGTGTTCCAGTCCAGTGCTCTGTTATCGTTGGCTATGTAAATCATCCAATCAGAGATGAGCAACAAGACCACATGACTCCAAACTCACCAACACAGCATGAATGGCAAATATTTGCAGTTTGTGAACCACCTGCAAACCAAGTATTATTGACCCAATAAATGTGTGAGTAATTTTGCCAAATTAAAAAAAAAAAAGTACTCTCCTGTAGCCGTCTGCCCGGACCCTGTCACAATAGACAGGTCTTAATGTACAATGGGTCTGATCCTGTTTTTCCAAAAGTGTCATGGGATCTTTCATGTCTGTTTAGAGAAAATGAACCTGTGTGTCTTTTAAGGCTGAAAGGCCCTATATGATGACTGAATGGCACTCAGTTTCTTTGTTTCAGAATGACAAAGGGCTGAGGTCAGAACAGGTGAAATCCACTTGCATTGCGTTACCTAAAAGTGGAGGTCTGGAAGAAAGCAAACATCTCTGACGAGGAAAGAGATTCAGAACAGAATTGCAGGATGAGCGATACTTTTGATTATACATCTGGAGAGAACGTACCCATGCCACTGCAGCAGGCTTCAGTATCAATTTAAAATGTTCTAGTGTATTTAAATTTTATATAGATTTTTCAGTGGGACATGCATTTTGACCCTGTGACACTTAAGCACTTGCTTTAGGGATCAACGGTTTGAACTCTGGACGTGCCAGTGCCAAATGGCTAACTAAAACTACACTGGTTTCAGAGTAGCAGCCGTGTTAGTCTGTATTCGCAAAAAGAAAAGGAGTACTTGTGGCACCTTAGAGACTAACCAATTTATTTGAGCATAAGCTTTCGTGAGCTACAGCTCACTTCATCGGATGCATCACGAAAGCTTATGCTCAAATAAATTGGTTAGTCTCTAAGGTGCCGCTAGTACTCCTTTTCTTAAAACTACACTGTTAAGATGCTGTGATGCTGGGGTCAAATCCGTCACAAATTTCTTTGAAGATTGTCTAAAGGGCACTTATTTAGTCCATGCAGAAATTCTCACTGAATCTAACGGGACAGCTTTCACAGACACACATTCTCTTACTTGGCTGGTTCTTATTTGCATGCTCAGGGTTTAATTGATTGCCATATGTGGGGTTGGGAAGGAATTTCCCCCCAGGTCAAATTGGCAGTGACCATGTAGGGGTTTCACCTTCCTCTGCAGCATGTGTGTGGGAGTCACTTGCCAGGATTATCTGGATATATCTCACTTAATCATTTCCCTGCCATTGCAGGGGTCTCTGGCTTTGGTGCCCCTCAGTCCCTCCTGTTCTCTGTCTGGCGTACAATAGTCTAGTCTCCTATGGACCATAATACTTGATCTAATTTTGGTAGTTGGAATTAGTATGTGGGTGCTGGGTGGTGTTGGTGGCCTGTGATGTACAGGAGGTTAGACTAGATGATCTGGTGATCTCTTCTGGCCTTAAACTCTATGACTCCTTTTCAGAAAAGAAGAAGAGAGTTTTTAGAGATTTTTCCTTTGACAATTTGAGAGACTAGTATTTAGCATTCAAAATTCCTAGAAGTAAAATAAATTTGAGCTTCCTTGAAACTGGTGTACAGTCTTGTGTGAATGTCTTCCAGATGCTTAGATCTAACTTCAAAAGAAGCACACTACCATTTTACTGCTGAGAAACAAATCCTGCTGCTTTTATTCCACGCTCACTGTTTTTGTGTTGATATCAGTAGTCATTCTGGTGCTTAGGAGACCAAATTCCACTGAAAATCTTGTGATGATAAAGTCTATCTGTCACTGCTTATGTAGCATAGTTGATTCTGCGTGGATGCATAGAAAGTCCAAGTTAACTAACAAATGTTATTTCCAGAGCTGCATTGGCATCATTTCTCGTTCTGGGGCACTAATAAATAAGTAAACAGATACCTTGTTAAATTCAAACTCTGTTAAACTCTTTAGAAAAATCCAAGTTTGCCAAAGGGTAAGGATAAAATTGCTAAGAAAATAACTTGGGTCCTTCCTACTCTTAAGCTTATAAGAGGCCTTTACACAGTTTGAAAAGTAGAAATTAAAAACTGTTTTCTTTAGACTTCATGTGTTGATATAATACAGTGTCTGTGTCTGTCCACCTGTTTATATTGGCCAAGGAAGCCATGTTACACCCTTTCTATCAAGAACTGTGTGTAAACATGGTTCTCTAGAATGTCGCCAATGTGTTTCCCTGGGCATTAGGGACCTTATGGCTTTTTTGAAGTTTTTATACTATCCACACAGGAGCCTTTACAGTAGAATTCTAAAAAGATGAACGCCATTGCTTTGAACCTGGTGCATGTTTTAAATGTGTTACAGTAACAATTTCAGAATGTGGAGGGTACTTTGGGGTGCTTTAAAATAGATTTCACTGTTTTATTGTTACATGTATATTAATTTTGGTTAGTGTGACTGTTCTTTGTAATATAGGTATTTTGTGGAATATTCAGAGAACATCCTGAATCATGGTTTAATTTTTGGCACAGTTATCGGGGTGGGGAGAGAAAAGGCTTCTGGTTGCTTATTAACGCATGTTGGTTCCCTGCTAGGTCATCAAGACACCAATGACCAGCCAAAAGACTTTTGAGTCGCTCATGGAATTCACCAAAGCATTGGGAAAGAATCCAATATCTTGCAAGGCAAGTAGGTCTAGATTGTGAGGAGAGACGTGCAATGCTCAGGGGACTTCAGGTCTGCTCATTTTAAAAAAAAAACTATTCATTTTAATGTGGTGTGTAATTGCATGAACACAATGAAAATTTTGTACTCTGCTTCTGGCACAGATTATCCATTCCCATGCAAATCCCTTCAGGAGAGAACAACTTGCTTGCTAAAAGTCCTTGAAAGAAAGAGAGATCCCAATCTGCCATATCATTGTGTGAATGGAGTGGGTCTGGCTGTTGCGTGGAAAGAGCAAGGGATAGTTCTGGCAAACCTAGTGCGGGTCAGGGATCGCAGTTAACTGCTCCAGTCCATTCAGACCCTAACTACAGTGGAGAATCTTGATCCCCTTGCCCTCCAAACACCTGAGGCATCACAGCCAGTTCATGTGCTGTGTTGCTTTTGGATCCTCCACTATGGGTAGTCTATGCACATTATTCTCTCTCAGTGTGGGTCAGAGCAGTATTAATCTTCACTGCTTTTTGCTCATTCGCCTTATAGAGGGCTTCTGGGGACTGGAGTTGTGGGGAGGGGGAGGCAGCGCGATGGCTCCTCCCCTTTCATGGAAGCATCTGGCCCATAGAAAGGAGGAATTATTGTCAAGGAGTTGTTGGCATCCTGGGTTCTGTTTTCAGCTGTACCACCACATTGTTTTGTGGTCTTTGGCAGGTTTTTTTAAATCTCTGTACTTCAGTTTCCCAAATTGTAAAGTGTAGATAACTCTTTCCCTTCTCATCAGTTACTGTTTGTAAAGTAGTTTGACTTCCATGAGCAAAAAGCACGATGGAAGTGAGACCTTGGACAAGTTCCTTCGCCATTCTGTGTGTTAATTTTCCCCTTTGTAAAATGGGGATTATAATGTTGCCTAACATTGTGAAGCACTTGGAATATGTACTTGCTGTATAAGAGCGTGAGGTGTGGTACTTTGTACTATTATTTATTATTATCCTAACATGGGATAGTATATTAAATAATACTGGTGTTTACAGTACTCTTTCATATGTTCTATTTCTCATTTCCCTTTACATTTTTGATTACTATAGAAGCTTACATTAAAACAAGATCTTGGTTGTTTGGGAGTCAAGCTGCCCCTGCTGCATAATTCTCAACCCAGTTCATCACTTTCTGTTTGCAAAATTGACATTGGTTGCTGTTGAAGTGATTATGATGTCACAGAAGTTTGATTTACAATGATGAATAAACAGCAGGAGTAGAAAAGCTCTTAAACCATGAATGTGTTTGTTAATAAATTCACACACGAAAGGGAAGAACTCCTCTCCCTAGATTAGATCACCAAAAAAACCCAGTATCAGCAGAATTTTTCTGACTAGCTTGTATTTTCCAAGTAGCTTTCTAAGAGGCAACATTGAGTCTTTTAAGACCAGTTAATAATTAAGAATGGGGATGAGGCCCTTTTATGTTCCCCAGCCATATCTGATCACATAATAGCTCTTAGTTATGAGATTAATTTCTGTTAAACAAAAGTAGTGAACAGGTAAATCAGGCAAAAGACCAGTAGTCCAGAGTGAACTGAAACTTGGTGAGCTAATAAGCAACTTCCTTGTTGACCTTGTAATACAGCATTTGGCTATAGTATCGGTATAGAGGGTTTATTTAGAAACTCTGTGCGTTTTTTTTTACAGGATACCCCAGGATTTGTTGTAAATCGTCTCCTGGTGCCATACCTGCTAGAAGCAGTCCGGCTTTATGAGAGAGGTATTTACCAGTGGTATTTACTTTGTGAGATGTTGACGTTACTCTGCTAAATATTAATCTCTTCAGATAAGTGTTGGGATTGTTATAAATGTTTGATCTTTTAGGAATCAGTCAGATGATAAAAAGTTGTGATCATGTCAAATGTCAGCCTATAGATGTAATTAAAAGAATTTCTCATCTGAATTTTGAGATGCTGAGCAATCCCTGGATGCTGAATCAGTATTTATAAATTGCTTATTTGAATTTTCCAATGGCTGGGAAATGCTTTAGAGATGATGGGGAGAGTTGGCTTGGTTAGAACACCTGTTCTTGGGTTAAAACGGGTGAAGTTTTTGAACGTGTTTTAGAATCTTAAAAGCATATTTACCCATGAAAACTAATCCAGGATAAGGTAGGATATGGATTTAAAGTGGATTAACTATTCCAGATTAACTCCATGTGTGGACGCTCTTATTTCTGGAATAAGAGAGTCAGCACCTGAAGTTAGTCTGGAATAGCATTCTGGAATAACTCCTCTTCTAGACAAGCCCTAATACCCATTTTCAAACGTGTCTTGGGCACATAGGAACCTCGGGCTTTCTGCCCTTGAAAGTTATATCTGCATAGCTACAGTGGTCAAGGATTTGAAAAAAACAACCCCCTGACCGACATAGCTATGCCAACAAAATTCTCAGTGTAGGTGTAGCTGCTGTTCCCACACCAACAGAAAAACTCCGGTCGCTGTAGGCTGCGTGTATACTAGGGTGTTATGCTGACTGACATACGCTCGATAGTGTAGACAGAACCTCAGTCCCATTGCCTCCCAGTAACCTCCTGCTCCTCTCCCACTAGCTCTAGTTGCTTTGGGGACTCCTGCTTTAGTGGTAGTCTCTTTTGCATTAGGATTTGGAAGGGAAGGAATCCTGACTCCCATAACCAAACCCAGCTAATCTTAAAAACCTAAACCATTTAAAAAAAACAAACAAACAAGCTAGTAATGTGAGTGGATAAAGGGCAAGTTACAGACGCCATGTCTACACTAAAAAATTAAGTTGACCTAACTTACACTGGCAGTAATTACATTGTGCCTATCTACACTTTTCTCCTTGTATCAGCAGCGTGCATCCTCACCAGAAGCACTTGTATCAATTGCACTGTCAATCTGGGGCATTGTGGGACAGTTCCTGAAGGCCAGTAACAGTCAATGTAAACAATGCAGTGTCTACACTGGCACTGCGTTGACCTAAGTACATCGAACTTGACTTTATGCTACTCATGGAGATGGAGTTAAGTCAGTGTAGTGGGGCAGTTACGTCAGCAGGAGCAAAATTTAAGTGTAGACACTTCCATAGTTAGGTCGACATAAGCTGCCTTGCGTCGACCTAACCTCGGTAGTGTAGACCAGACCTTAATGGAATTGTTCTTATTTCAGGCACTCTGTTCGTCACTGCATGCTATTAACAATGTCTTTCCAAAGTTTTGTTTTCGAAAGCAGCATTTTCTTACAGATGAAAGCATTCCATTACCAGCATTCCAGCTAGTACATTTTAAATATTAAAAAATCTCCTTTATAGCTTATGGAAGTGATGGTTTGATCTCCAAGAGAAATTTAAACTTGTGCTACTTGTTTATCCATCAACAAATGCATCTAATTACATCACGAAGGGAGAATAGAGCAAATTACAGTGACTTGAAAGGCAAAGGAGCGGGGGTGGAGAGGGACAGCTTTTCTCTTAGTAAAATATCACAATTTGGAATACATTATGTGGGTGTTCTAATGTGTTAAGGAGATGGCTTTGTTAAATGATAGATGTAATTTTATGCACTTAGGGAGACGATAGATTTTTAAATTTATAGAAAAATTTCTCAAGGATTTTATAATAAAATCAACTCCCCTTTGCCTAACCAAAAACATTATTTTGATTTCAGCTTTGTTCTGGTTGGTCTTTTTTGTTGAAGAATACAAGGATTCTACACTTGTTTAAAATTTTATTAATGAACTTTAATTATTTAATGAATAAATTTAGGGGGTTGATTGAAGTTGCGTTAAAGCCTGAAGACCTGACGTTCACATTGATTGATATTCTCTGTTGGAATGTGTTAAACTTGTATCATATCTGTTCCTCTTGTGTTGATCCTCATGGTAGTGACTTGAATCAGGTTAGAAAAAGAGCATTACTCTACTAACCTTGGCAGGGAATCTAGGATATTTCTTGACAATAATAATCATTGAAACTTTAATTTTGTGGGGTCAATCATTGAAGTCCTGGGCATGCAAAGTATTCAGGCACAATAAACATTTGAGTCTGTGGGTAAAGATTTCAGGATTTCAGCTTTTGCATGGGCTTTATTCCTCTAATGAAACATTGCAAGTAATTATTTAAATTGGTGCCTTATTATGAGGATTAATATAGGAAAGTTCATATTGCGCTCTTTTTATTGAAAAACCAAGAAACCTCAGTAAAGTAGTCTGGCTTACATGGAATTCCTGTATTTAGGTAGCTCTGACTATGAATTGGGGGACAGCTTTTTTTGTGCTGTGGTCCTTCTAAGTGTATTCTGTCTTTATTGTTTCCAGGGGGCAGGGAGTTCTCCTGCAACTAGTTAATGTCGGTAGGTGGTCAGGCATCTAAGGCTTTGTCTACACTGGACTTTCGTCAGCAAAACCTTTGTTGTTCAGGGGTGTGAAAAAATCACACACACCCCACCCCGAACGACAAAAGTTTTGCTGACGAAAAGCACCCATGTGAACAGTGCTTTGTTGGCAGGAGAGTTCTCCTGCCAACAAAGCTACCGCCACTTGTTGGGGTGGAAGTTTTTTGTCAGCAGGAGAGCTCTCTCATGCTGACAAACAGCAGCACAGCTGTCGCTAAAAGGTGCGTAGTGTAGACATAGCCTAAGTGGTAAAGTGTCTACTGAAGCTAAGAAAGTGAACCAAATATTTTGCTGTTGTAAGTAGGTATAATTCCATCAACTTCAATGGATGAGTTGCATCCATTCTGCTGTGATGAATTAGGCCCAATAGTTTAAATCACATTGAAATTAAGTGTCATTAAAATTATTTTCCATTAGTGAAACAGGCTAATTCTTACCATCTTTCAAAAGTAAAATGCGGATCCCAAACATTTCAACATGATTTTTTTTTAAAAGGGCACAAGAGAACATATCAGCCACAGAAAGGGAAATGAGTCTTATCAGCTGCTTTAGAAGTGGATCAGCAGTTGAAGATGTCCTGCTTAAATAAAAGGCAGTTTGAAAACTTCTTGCTCATGTTCCACAATTCAGAGTATTCTCGTTGATTTATGAAAAAGAATGAAGCCCAGGGGCTTGAATCCTACAAGCTGCTGCGCACTCTCCTTTCTCATCAACCTTAGTGGAAGTTGACTTGACGCTTCACAGAATTGGGCCCTTTGAGACTTGTGTAACTCGATCACTTCAGGCTTCAACCAAAGTCCCTGGAAGTCAATCAAAAGATACACAAAGTTCCTTGGAGTCAAAGGGAAAGTCCCTTTAATGGCTAGCCTGTCTCTGACCTCTTTCTCTGTATCTAATCTCTATATGGCTGAGTTTTATTCTACGTTCCTTTCCTTTTTTTTTTAAAACCACATGAAATTATTTTTCAGATTCACATTATAAATTAAATGTCTCAAGTCTTGGTGTTTGGGATTTTATTAACGACATTTCTGTATATTTTGTATTTTTTGCAAGTCTGAAATGTATAGACTTACACCAGAGCAAGATATTTTTATGAAAACTTAAAAATAATCAAGCACAAAATTTCTTCAGAGTGACTTGTTTGCAAGGTTTCAAACAACTTTAACTTTAGTTAAAATAGCTTTCTCTTCTTCTCTTGTTAGTGTGCCCTGGATCAGGGGTCTTTTGTATCATTATCCTCACATACAGCACAAAAGCCTCTACTGAAATAGGCAATACAATAAGGACGAAGTCAGGAAAATGGGAATTAGACCCACAAACATACTGTGGGAGAGGCCCAGCTTTGTACTCTTCTTTCTAGCACTTCCTGTCTGCTCCTGCTTTGCTGGCTGGGCCCACGTTTAGTAGCAGTTGAGTCCCTAGGGATCTATCGGTTTATTGGCTTCTGGACTTTTCTCACAACTTTGATCTATGGGTCCATGTATTTGTCCTTAAACTGTCCTTGAAAGTATGCCAGTGAGGATACTTAGCACTATTCTGGATACTCCTTAATGTTTACTGTTTTATATTTCTGCTGATAACCATGCCAAACACAATGCTTATTTCCATAACATATTTACTATGTGCTGGCTCAGTTTTAGGGGACCTGCAAAGATTACTGTAAAGAGCTGTGCCAGCATGAAATAACACTGTGTTAATTATTTAAAAATAATGGCAAATGGATACAGAATCTTCTCTGTTCATCAGACTGTCAATATTTTCTCTAGGAGATGCATCAAAGGAAGATATTGATGTTGCCATGAAGCTGGGGGCTGGCTATCCCATGGGTCCATTTGAACTGCTGGACTATGTTGGGTTGGATACCAGTAAATATATTATAGATGGTACTGTATACACATTTTCTTTCTTTCTTAGATAAATTGTAACTGGAGGTGTCAACTTAAGTCTGACTTACACTGAATTTAAACTGAGGAAAGTGACTTTGCCTATTAATGAATGATCAGTCAGCATCAATAATAACATGCCATCGTTTTCAAAGGCATGTGTTTACAACATGGGGGAGGTTCATCCCAAGTGACTATAGTTGTTCTGGGGGTCCCTTTGTGTGTGTCTGCACTAGAAAAATTAGTCCCCTTGTTGCAGCACTGGTGTTCGGCTGCTAATGCAGCCATGGCTCAGGCTTTGAGCAGTTTGCTAACATAGACCACTGCTGGAATATAGGTGCTTTTCAAACCGAGACCAGGCCACAGTGTGTTGTGGGGGTGAGAGAAGCATGAAATGAGGCTAAACTGTTGAACTCTTCCTCTTCAAGAGTGTGAGGAGAGATGTTGTGCTCCAAAGAACACCCATAAACTCACTCTGTAAAATCCCTTCCAAACTTCTCTGGCTTTAATTTGTAAAACTGACTTACATTTCCTTAGAGAATGGTGCATGTGTATACATGAAGCGAAATAAGAAACCCTTTTGCCTACACCATTTTTGTTTTGGTTGGAGGAGCCCTACTAAGTGATTTACAACAGTTATTTTGGAGAGAGAAACCCACCTCTTTAAAATAAATGTGGTTTCTGCAACTCTAATCAAACAATTAGGAAAATGGATTGCATACTGTATAAAAACAAGTTGGCTGCTTTTGAGTGCCAGAATGACTGGAGAGTGTGGCAGTGCATAGCAGCATAAGAGGGGAAAGCTATAAAGATTGAGCAAAAATATGTAATAGGAATCACAGCATGATAAGGACGTGCACATTCTAAATGCAGGCTTGTGTTTACTGGAGGTAATTATGAGAGGTAACTTGGAAGTTTGCCATAGAGTTAAGCAAGTTGGAAGAAGGGGAGCTCCATCCTTGTGGAACAGTGTAAAGATTGTGTGGAAAGTAACTGGGAAACAGTAGGAAGAGCGGTCAGAGTCCTCAGTTTCTTGATACTATGAGGGAAAAAGTGATCATTGGGAATCATCTTAAACTAGTCTCTTTGTCAAGACGATCTCCTGTGAGTGAGCTGGGAGTATAAGTCTTCAGACTGTGGGTAGTAGAGGCTTAAACAAGAAGCATAAATATGTACATACCACTTCTAATGAATTTCTCATATAAATATTATATAGCCTTCCTTCTGTAATAAATGTGTGAGAGAGTTCCCAGTCATGTGTTTGTCATTATTGTTGCTCATACTCTACCTCTGGTGTTAAAATGTTTATTGCTGAGCACTATACTTAAGTGCTAACATCCTGAAAGCCTTTTTCAAACAAGAGCTCAATCCTCAAAACATCTCTGTGACGTGTAGGGAAGTAGTAGTATCCCCAGTTTACTGATGGGAAAACCAGGAATGGTTATTTGGCTGATTTAGACTGTGTTTTCAACAGAAAGGTATCAATGTAGGTTAATAATCCCAGTGAAACTGGAGAAGCTAATGAAAATGGGTGAGGAAAGGGAGAAGAGGAATGAATTGGAAGTGACAGATATTTAGGAATGTATTCCCTCCAGTCCATTTTCCTACATGTTTTACAAACCATATTTCCCTACAGAGCTAATAGGGAAGTCATTTATATGTGTTAAAAGTTGAATGTCTCATCATTTGTAAGTGAACAACAAAATATGAAGTGCTAAAGGTCTTGGCTTTTCAATAGCTATAAGATGTCAAACCCCAAAGAAGATGGTCTTGCAGAAGCACCTCAGAGATGTGATGAATGTTTGAGCTGATTAGCCAAATGGGATCTGGAAAAACTAAAACTGAAAGCCAAACTAATTGGGACTTTTTATCACCTCAGACTGAGTTTGATTCCAGCCTATTATCCCTAACCTAATGCCTCCCCTTGCTGCTTTGCTGTGCTCAATAACAAGGGCCCATAGTAATTGTGTTCCTGTAGAATTATTCTGGCAAATGTATTTTGAGGGGTCAGGTATAAGTGCTGTCCTTGCAGAGGTTACCATAGTGACACCTTTCATGACAGCTGCTCCCCAGCATGCAGTGGATCTCAAGGTGAAGGGAAGGCCCCCTCTCACCACAGTTGATAAATGGTTGGACACTGATTTAATGACTGGCCCTGCTTTCCTGGTCAGAAATAGGAGGCTGAGGCGCAATTGATGACAAATTGTCTGACTGTAATTGTTTAAACGGCTCAGATGTATTCAGCTGGTGTTCTAAAAAGGTCTGCTTGAAACAAAATCTCACTTTCAGAAAATTCTCTTCAGTAAATCGCTTGGCTTTCTATTAGTCAGTACTTCTGAGCAGTGTTACATTTTCTGACTGTTGCACAGATTAAAATCCTTCTTTCACCCTTGCTCTTCCAGTATTTTTATTACTATAGAATACCCCAGCTGCTGGGACACTGGGGATAACCTCCTTCAATAATATGTAGAATATACTTAGGGTGTAATCCATTAAGGTACATAGGTGTCTAAGTTCTGTTTTTAGACCCCACTGCAATGCCGAAAACTTCCATTCAGGTGCCACCTAACCCTATAGGTACCTAAGCTCAATCAGCACCTAAGCTTCTGCATCTGGAAGTGCACACTGCAGCCTCTCTCTAGGGACTTGGGCAATCTCCCACTGAGCAATTCACATCTCAGGGAAGATGGTCATTTAAATCACATGCGGGGACTTGATCCAGTAGGCATGTTCAGTGGTGTGCTCCACCTCCTAGGTCGGCCCCCTCAGGTGAGTTCACACAAAACAGCTGGAGGGAGGGAGGGGGAGAGGAGGATAACCTCTCACTATCTTTAGTCTAGTGGTTAGGGAACTCCCCCAGGATATGGGAGCCCTGCAGTTCAAGACCTGCCCCCCTCTGCCTGATGAGGAGAGAGGATTTGAACAGGGATCTGCCATCTCAGATGAGTGCCCTTATCACTAGGCTTTACTGTCACACTAACTTTCTCTCTGGTCCAATTAATTAAAGTGGAAGAACTTAGATAGGAGAGAATGACAAGACCCACATGAGAATATTTCATGGAAGAGTACTGAAGTGTCCCTGACATCTAGGAGACTGTCCTCTTTGCAAATAATAAATATCACCACTAACTTATTCTTCCTTTCTCCTACCAGGGTGGCATTCATTAGAGCCAAACAATCCTCTGTTTGCTCCGAGCCCACTGCTGAATAAATTGGTAGAGGAGAGGAAGATGGGTAAGAAGACGGGTGAAGGATTTTACAAATACAAATGAACTCCAGCATATGAGGGGTTGTCAAGCCATCTATATAAGCATGTGCCATGCAGTATTTCTCCTACTACACTAGGAATGCTGCTTGACCAAGCCTTTCCTAGAATGTCTCAGGTGGTTCTGTGCATTTTGATTGCAATCTGTCTCTGAAGTGATTGTTTACACCAGTTAACAATTTCTGGGCTGAGGGCCGATTTGGTAGATTAATTTTTCTTGTAATTCTGAAAGCTTTACACACATGGTGCCTTTGTGCAGATGTTGATCTTTCAGGCACAAGACATTTTCTTGCAGACAAAAATGAAAACAGCATTCATGTATTTGAACAGTTTATTATATTAACAAAATAACTCACGCACATTTTAGTGAAAATAAAATTGTCAACAACTCTGTATTGAATCCACTGGTTTTGAATTGGTGTACTTGGTTCTAATCCACCGGGTGGCAGTCTGTTTGCATCCTGGCAAATGTAGAGGCAGAAATGCAATGTCTGGTTTTGTTTTGACATTTTTTTTTAAATTATGCTAATCTATATAACATAGTAATAGCTGGATTACAATATAATAGTACCTTAAACAGATTATTTTTATAGATTCTGTATTTTTAAAAATTTAATCTTGAAATGATTTATACTGTCATTTGTGGCTGACTCCTCAGGAAAAAAGCTGCTTAATACTGTGTTTTAAAGCAGTAATAATTATTTCAATTGGGGTAACACTTAAAGGCTCAAATCATGGATCAGGGCCCCATTGTGCTAGCTGCTGTACAAATATATAACAGAGATAGTCCAGCCCTGAAGAATTTACCATCTTAAGTACATGGATTTATTTTAACCAGCTAGAATAAAAAGCTTGTAAACATTTTTATAAATGTTGGGGAGTCCTTTAAGCTAGCTTTTTTACTGGAACTTCTTCAAAAACTACATTTATTTTTGTAGTGTCACTCTCCTTGTACCAGGAGCAGCTCAGCTGCTGTAGCTGAGCTCTTTAAGATCAGGTCCCATCTGTGTAAATGTATAGGCAGGACACTCTTTGTAATGGGTCCTTGGTTTTGGAATTTTCTTTTCCCTGGGCTTGCGAGGGAGTTTTGTTAATATTTCATGCCTGGTTCAAAGCCCCCATTTTCTCAGGCTATTGTGGAAGAAATGGGTGGAGGGTTGGGGTGTTCATTTCTTTGGTAGCCCTTTTCTATTATTTAGTTTGTGATACTTTATAGGATGGGTGTCTATAACATAAATCGGAAGAAATATGAGGACAGTTCTTCCATCCAAAGATCCTGCAGAGCTTTGCAAACTCTCATTGTTCGGATAGAGAAACTGAGGCACGGAGCAGTTAAGTGACTTGCCCAAGGTCACACAGGAAGTGTGTGTGTCAGAGGCAGGAAGAGAAATCATTAACTTCAGTGAGACCAGGATTTCAGCCCACATCTGATTCCCAGTCCTGTGCCTTCAAAGAACAATGTCACATTAAAGAAATCTTACTGTCAACAAAAATTGTTGGTACTGATCACAACTTAGCTTGTTAAAACTGAATGAATTTTTAAATTTTAGTTAACTTTTCATGATCGGTGGTCTTCACTTTTTGAAATTCTTCCAGCGTGGACACAGAAATAGAGGAAATCAGTTTCACGTTAAGGTTCTCAATGTTTGAATTGTGAATCTTGTGTTTAGTGGAAGCTTTTTTGTTTTAAACACAAAATCAATATTTGGGGCCAAATTTGAGTTGATAGTCTTCCCTTTAATCATAAAATCATCTTTCATTTAATGTGAAGGATTGATGTTTAAAGTCCTGCATGAGCTATTTCATCATAAACTTAAATATAATCAATCATCAGTAAATGTGATATTTTGGGAAAACAAACTTTCCCTTATGCAATGTTTTCTTTTCAAGAGCTCTAACAGATACACTTTGTATGCGTGTGTACGTATATATAAAATATATACCCAAAATCTGCAAGTGGCATTTGGAGGTTCAGCTTGCTATTCCTGAAAAGTTTTCCCTCCAAAACGAATGGGACGTTTGGAGGTGCTTACTCTGAGGGAGTGGTGTTGGTGTCCGTCAGGAGTGCTTGGCGTGCCAGACAAAGCAACATAGGTAAGAGATACCAGTTCAACATTTCAAACCTGAGTGCCTAAAGTTAGCCCCATAAATCCATGTCAAGGCACAGAAATATAGAGTATGCATAAGTCCCATTGAAGATACACTTTTGAAAACCAGTCTACTTTTGTTGATGCATCTTAATATGGATTTAAGGGGCTAACTTTAGACACCCAGGTTTGAGAACATGGGCCAACAGCCATCTTAAAAAATAGCTTATTTTTGATTTGGCTTACTGTTCTCAGAAATGCATAAAACTTGTTGTAAGTAACTTGTGTTCAAGAGATTATGATGAAACAAATCTGAAGTGATAACAGCTACAAAAAGTCATTGTGCTACAGTTCAAATGTCCCTTCGCCAGAAAGGATTATGCAGTAGTCAGAGTCAATTTAAGATTCACATTAGGGCAGTGATAATGCACGAGGGATCATAACCCTAAAGGAAGGATTTCTTTTAATGACAAAATGGGATTCAAATCAAGCTTGAAATGCAAATAGTAAATGGAAAATTGTAGAAGAACTTTTTCCACCATTTTCTGGCAAAAACTTGTTTAAAGACACCTTTGGGAAATTAGCTTAAAATGATGCCTAATGAAATTCAACAAAGGAAACACCTGTTTGCACCTCCCCTTCCATCACTAACGATTGTCCAAGGATTCTGCTCCTTGACCTCAAGGTGTTGAAAAGAGGATGTGGTATCCTGGCCCTGCTAACTACTTACGCTCTTTCTGATAAAGTAAAGGAAAGCAAGTTGTGAAAAACTGGGGAATAGGGAAGAACAAAATGTTTGTTGATGTTTTTCCTTCTCTACTTGCTTTTAAACCCTTTGTCTTCCTTGTCCTTTTTCTCAGCAGGAGCATTCACTGCATTTCCCTCGAAGCTTTGAGATGTGTGCATGGCACAGATCTGGGGGGCAGCTTGACAGTCAACAGCTGAGGTGTCCGACATAAGCCCAGATACTGCAGCTGGAAAGATGGCTCAGAACTTAGCATCTGGGTCATCTGGCTGCCAAACATGTTCCCTCTATGGTCATTCTAGCTGCTGACTCTGTTGGGGAGAGCACAGGAGCACAGCCTATTTCACAAATGTAGTTTTAACTAGAACCTTAATGGGGCTGTCCTAGTCGGAATGCTTTGTACTGCTCCGTGTCGAGAGGGAGTGAGGTGTAAAATGCAAGCCATGGCACTTAGTGTGACAGGGATGCTAAGAAGGATCAAGCCTTGTGCAAAGGTTGTAGATCGGGCTGCCTGTTGGTAGAGGAAACACTCCCTATGTTGTATCAGCACCAAAAGATATATTCCTTCTAATCTCTCAATTTGGCTCATAATTACAGTTGCCCAGTAGATGAATGCAAGCATATTTTGGTTGTAATGTTTGTACTTACAGGTGTCAGTCTGATTCTCTAGCATGTTACTGTGTGGGATGGGTGCACTACTCTTTGCACGATGGCACCTCCTGGCAGTTCTGGGGATTAGCTCTGCCAGGCTGACACACCTTCTAGTAGTTACACTCTGCCACTCTCTCGCTCCAGGAACTGCGGAGTCCTCTTTGTAACTCAGCCCTTGGGCCAGGTCACTATGTGGTTTCCCCTTCCAGGGATGTGTATCAAAGTCTCTGCTCACCAGCAGTCTCAGGCAGTGCACCCATTTGCTGCCCCAGGTGCCAGTCCCTCAGTGGCTGGTAGGGGAACCCGAGCCTACTCTGGGTTCTGGCTCAGGGACCCTCTAAACAGTAGCTAAGGTAGGCTCCCTCCTGTGCCTTGCTGCCTTTCCCTGAGCCTCTCCCTTACCTCTTGGCCCTCCCCGCTGCTCTGGATTTGCCAGCTTCTCAGCTCCCTCCTTTCAGGGAGCTTTTTGTCTCTATATACCCACTTCCTCCCAAGGACTGACTGCAAACTTACCTCCCGGCAGTTTGCTGTCTTTCTATAAGCTCTGCCTGTTCCCACACAGGTGAGCTTCCCTTAATTAGAGCTTTCCACCCATACTTAGTTCTCCCAGATTGCAACCCAATTGACTGATTGGGGCCACTTGGCCCAATTCAGCTCTTGCAGGCCCAGTGTGGAGTGTACACCCCATCACACTGTGGTAGATATTTTCCTCCCTAGATAGTGAGGACAGTAGCTAGATAGGGATATTTAATTGAATCTAGGATGGGCCTATATGTAGCTGTTTTTTAAATGGTGTGGATGACATTTGAGAACACATTGTCCTAGACACCACCTTTTTCCATCGGCAATCACAGAACATCTCTGCGGTAGCTGTAGCAGTGGTTTAGATGAAAAAACAATATTGCAAAAACAATTACATGTATTGTAGGTGGTTTTAGATGCACTTTTGGCTTCAGAATCTCTGTTGTATTTTGTATGCCAGGAGGAAAGTTTGATGGTGGGGCCAAATAAAGCTACTTGAAAAAGGTAACCCTTTTATCCCTTAGACTGATTGCCCCTTGTGTCTCTCCCAAAAAGTGTTTGACCTAGTGGTTTTGGAGCTAAAATGCAAATGTCGTTTTAAACTAGATTTTTGTTTTTTAAAATGTCAGAGAATTGTGACACAAATGGGGCTACTGCAATAGTTAGGGCAGGGGCCCTTAACCTGTGAGACACAACCAGGTGTCAGGGACTCAGTACCACAAGCCCCAAGCATTCAACAATCATGAGTCTGGCCTCAAAAAATCATGATGTTGGCTTGAAAATCATGAGGTGATTTATTTTTTTTTTAAATGATAAATGCTTGTTTCATTAATGTGGTTTCTGAGCCTTTAGTGTGCACTCTGGTCACATTTTCAAGCTTTTCTCTAAAACCATCAAGCTGGAAACTTACTCTCTTTTTAAATGAATGCTGAGATTCTCAGGTAATTGCCTGCGTCCAGGAGCTTTAAGAAACTTTCCTGTATCATGAGAGCTGGCAGTGTGGGGTTGCAACTACTCTGCCCTTCCCATATTGCTAATATGGGTAGATCCCAGCTAGATGGGAGAGGGGCCAATGGGGAGTCTTGTTATGGAAAGTGGTAAGAACTAGTCTAAGACAAAGCCTTTTTACCTGTGTTCCTCTCCTTTAGGATGTGTGGTGGTGTTGTAGCAACTTCCACATGGTGGGATTCCACCATTCCTTTAAAAAAAAAAAAAGGTGGGGGGGGGGGAATTGACCACAGTTAGAAATCTCTGTACTATTTGTGCTGTTGCTCTTTGAAGGGCATCTGCTAGCTTTTATACGATGAATTATTCCCATTCTTGCAGGAGAACTAAACTGCAATTACAATCTCTTAAATGCAGTCTTCCTACTCTCTTGGATACTTGGAGTATCAAGGAGCTAGGATTTTTTTTCTGTCTCATTTAGACTAGTGCTCTTCAAACAAGTGTTCATTTTGATGTATTCCTGATGCTGATTTCAAATGTTTAAAACCCTCAGCTAAAAAAAATCAGCCCATAATTGTCAGATAACATAACATGCTTTTTCCATTCTCAGAACTGGAAAAAGCCACTTGCCAGTAGCATGTTAGAAACTGTCCCTGCAAAGATGAAGGGGAGTTGTATCTTGCACTGTACTTCAGGAGACTGCATATACACCATACATTCCTATTGGTGCATGTGGAGGTCCCTGTGTTGATCTGGGTCAGGAAATCTACATAAGGGCCTGGCAGTGAACCAGTGCAGAGCAATGGGATTGCTGCTATTTATGTTAATTCACCATCCAGTTGTGTTTCTGTAGAGCAGCTCTGTGCTTGTGTTATAGTTGTGTGTGTTTTTGTCCCATTCCTACCCCTTTGTGTTAGTTTCTAGTTTTAGTCAGTTTTTGCATTAAATTCTAGTGCAAGTACTTTGGGGCAAGGGACAGAGACTTCCTGTGTGTTTGTACATGGTCTAGTGCAAATGGGACTCCACTCCTGCCTGTGGCCTGTAGGTGCTCCTGATGGATAAGTAACTTAATAGTAAAGTACTATTCCAGGTGGCTAACTCATGTATTTCTTCTGCATGTGGTGATGTTTGTAATAAAAATGAAGCAGGAAGTCAGGTTTGGTTTTCAGCCTTGGTTCAGATGCTGCAGGTTGGGTAGAGTGCAGGAGGATATTTAAATACAGGGCAGCAGCTTAGCAGGCACTAAGGGCTAAATCCACAAAGGGACTTGGGTGTTGCAATGCTGAGGGCCCTACTGCCCAGTTAGACATGCAGGATCCCCATGCATGGTGTGGGAAGATTTGAGGCCTAAGAGGGATTCTCAGAAGTCCGCAAGATGAGTGGAGTGTTTCCTGAGAAAGGCAGAAGAGGGTTTAGGTCCCAACCCTCAAAGATAGTTGAGTGCCTAATTTTTGGGCTGAAGGGAGGCACCTGTTGCTGCTCAGGATTCGCAGCTGTGAACCCTCTTCTGGAGTTGGGCACCTATGCCAGGTCAGTCCTTTCCTGAGAAAAATGAGAGAGAGATTTGGCTATAATGGAGTGGGAGTCACAGTCCAGTGGTTAGATCACTCACCTGGGATGTGGAAGACATTTTTTCAAATCCCTGCTCTGCCTGACTGGAAACTTGGCTCTCCCATAATCATGGTGAGTGCACTGAGCACCAGGCTTTTGGTTTTTCTGGTGCAGATATACACATATTACACTTTCAGAGTAGCAGCCGTGTTAGTCTGTATTCGCAAAAAGAAAAGGAGGACTTGTGGCACCTTAGAGACTAACCAATTTATTAGAGCATAAGCTTTCGTGAGCTACAGCTCACTTCCTCAGATGCATATCGTGGAAACTGCAGCAGGCTTTATATATACACAGAGAATATGAAACAATACCTATTCCCACCCCACTGTCCTGCTGGTAATAGCTTATCTAAAGTGATTTCCAGCACAAATCCAGGTTTTCTCACCCTCCACCCCCCCACACAAATTCACTCTCCTGCTGGTGATAGCCCATCCAAAGTGACAACTCTTTACACAATGTGCATGACAATCAAGCTGGGCTATTTCCTGCATAAATCCAGGTTCTCACATCCCCCCCACCCCCATACACACACAAACTCACTCTCCTGCTGGTAATAGCTCATCCAAACTGACCACTCTTCAAGTTAAAATCCAAGTTAAACCAGAACATCTGGGGGGGGGGGGGATAGGAAAAAACAAGAGGAAACAGGCTACCTTGCATAATGACTTAGCCACTCCAAGTCTCTATTTAAGCCTAAATTAATAGTATCCAATTTGCAAATGAATTCCAATTCAGCAGTTTCTCGCTGGAGTCTGGATTTGAAGTTTTTTTGTTTTAAGATAGCGACCTTCATGTCTGTGATCGCGTGACCAGAGAGATTGAAGTGTTCTCCGACTGGTTTATGAATGTTACAATTCTTGACATCTGATTTGTGTCCATTTATTCTTTTACGTAGAGACTGTCCAGTTTGACCAATGTACATGGCAGAGGGGCATTGCTGGCACATGATGGCATATATCACATTGGTGGATGTGCAGGTGAACGAGCCTCTGATAGTGTGGCTGATGTTATTAGGCCCTGTGATGGTGTCCCCTGAATAGATATGTGGGCACAGTTGGCAACGGGCTTTGTTGCAAGGATAAGTTCCTGGGTTAGTGGTTCTGTTGTGTGGTATGTGGTTGTTGGTGAGTATTTGCTTCAGGTTGCGGGGCTGTCTGTAGGCAAGGACTGGCCTGTCTCCCAAGATTTGTGAGAGTGTTGGGTCATCCTTTAGGATAGGTTGTAGATCCTTAATAATGCGTTGGAGGGGTTTTAGTTGGGGGCTGAAGGTGACGGCTAGTGGCGTTCTGTTATTTTCTTTGTTAGGCCTGTCCTGTAGTAGGTAACTTCTGGGAACTCTTCTGGCTCTATCAATCTGTTTCTTTACTTCTGCAGGTGGGTATTGTAGTTGTAAGAAAGCTTGACAGAGATCTTGTAGGTGTTTGTCTCTGTCTGAGGGGTTGGAGCAAATGCGGTTGTATCGCAGAGCTTGGCTGTAGACGATGGATCGTGTGGTGTGGTCAGGGTGAAAGCTGGAGGCATGCAGGTAGGAATAGCGGTCAGTAGGTTTCCGGTATAGGGTGGTGTTTATGTGACCATTGTTTATTAGCACTGTAGTGTCCAGGAAGTGGATCTCTTGTGTGGACTGGACCAGGCTGAGGTTGGTGGTGGGATGGAAATTGTTGAAATCATGGTGGAATTCCTCAAGGGCTTCTTTTCCATGGGTCCAGATGATGAAGATGTCATCAATATAGCGCAAGTAGAGTAGGGGCTTTAGGGGACGAGAGCTGAGGAAGCGTTGTTCTAAATCAGCCATAAAAATGTTGGCATACTGTGGGGCCATGCGGGTACCCATAGCAGTGCCGCTGATCTGAAGGTATACATTGTCCCCAAATGTGAAGTAGTTATGGGTAAGGACAAAGTCACAAAGTTCAGCCACCAGGTTAGCCGTGACATTATCGGGGATAGTGTTCTTGACGGCTTGTAGTCAATCTTTGTGTGGAATGTTGGTGTAGAGGGCTTCTACATCCATAGTGGCCAGGATGGTGTTATCAGGAAGATCACCGATGGATTGTAGTTTCCTCAGGAAGTCAGTGGTGTCTCGAAGGTAGCTGGGAGTGCTGGTAGCGTAGGGCCTGAGGAGGGAGTCTACATAGCCAGACAATCCTGCTGTCAGGGTGCCAATGCCTGAGATGATGGGGCGCCCAGGATTTCCAGGTTTATGGATCTTGGGTAGTAGATAGAATATCCCAGGTCGGGGTTCCAGGGGTGTGTCTGTGCGGATTTGATCTTGTGCTTTTTCAGGAAGTTTCTTGAGCAAATGCTGTAGTTGCTTTTGGTAACTCTCAGTGGGATCAGAGGGTAATGGCTTGTAGAAACTCGTGTTGGAGAGCTGCCGAGCAGCCTCTTGTTCATATTCCGACCTATTCATGACGACAACAGCACCTCCTTTGTCAGCCTTTTTGATTATGATGTCAGAGTTGTTTCTGAGGCTGTGGATGGCATTGCGTTCCGCATGGCTGAGGTTATGGGGCAAGTGATGCTGCTTATGTATGCATATTACACTGTCTTCCTGATCTGATCACCCTGGCTCTCTTGGGTGGGTTATCTGTGCTCTCTGAGCATGGCCCTTGGATCAGGTCTGGCAGGCTAGATAAGCAAGAGAATGCCTAGTATAAGAATCCCACTGGGCCTTAAGTGACTTTTGAGCATGCCTTCTGGCACAAACATAGGTACCAAGGGCATTTAATTGCCTTCAGGGTTAGGTGGCAGCTAAGCAGATTGAGGATCTCAGTCGTACCTAAATGTTGGACTTAGGCACCTGAGGCCCTTTATGGATCAAGCCATAAGTAACTGTGCATATCCTGACTGCGGTGTTGGCTGTTCCACACAATTGGATTTTTCCTATTCTGGTCTCTGATACTATTTTGTTGGTGCATTTCTCTGCTGCCTAGTAACAGCCTGAGCTATTCTGGTCCTACATTTCTGCCAGCAATCACTTCTAGGGTGGTTTTCCATAAGTGGACAAACCCTTATAGTAGACACACCATTCAAAAGAATGCAAAACGTTTGTCACTGGTAACCTAACCTCCCACTGGGGGCCTTAGCTCCAGCATTGAAAGGCTTGCAGATTTTCACCAGCAAGCAGCTCTCTGCTGAGTTGTGGGAAAAAGGTTGGAAGGCTGCTTTCATGAAGGTTGGTCTACAATACACAGCTGGTACATGTATATGGGGAATTAACACCAACTAGAACCCCCCTTTATGCTTTGTCCCTGTAAGTTAGCATCATTGATTTGGTAAACATGTATACAGTACAGCAGAAACTTGCTCAACTGTGCATACAATTAAAATGGATTTTTGAGTCTGCACTGACCAGTGAGATTTGGCAGCTGTGATGAAGGCAGGGGTGGTAGAGGTAACATAATGCTCCCATTAAGAGCATCATGTCCACTAGCCCTTCTTCCTCTCGACATGCAACAGCACGCTTTCAATCGAGCATGTCCACATGGAGTCTGTAAACTTCATCAAGCCATTGTACAGCTACTGTCTGTTCTGGCACCTGCTCTCTTGATTCTTCTGGGAGGTAGGTTCAAGTACCTCATCCAAAGCGGGCAGAGTGAAGATTTGAACCCTGCTCTCCCACAGCCCAGGTGAGTGCTCTAACTACAGGGCTGATGGTAATAAAGAAAAATAAAACCACCCTGCTGCCAACCATCACCTCCATATTAGTGAGAAAGGGCTGAGCAGGAGATAAGTAGCTCCCCCTCAGCTTGCTGGGTTCTTTGGATTCCATGGAGAAGGAAGGTGCCTAGCTGTTGCGAGAGTGAGCCAGAGTCCCCCTTGGTGGCTAAAGTCTTTTCAAAACTGGCCCTAAGGCTGAGATTTTTCAAATGTGCCTAAAAGATTTATCTGGGAGCCTAATCTTAGATAAGCAAGAAGAGTTTTCAAGAAGTTCCCCACCAAGAGCTATTGGGAAAGCGCAGGTCTCCCTTAGATATCTCAGTGCATAAAGGAAAATGGAACAGAATTCCCTCTTAATGTTTTCTTTGCTGGCCTGCTCAGACACACTCTAGGAACAAATAAATGCCTACTGATGCAGCTAGTCAGTCACTTCAGCCAGTAGCAGTAACAGCAGGGCCCTTAGGGCAGAAAGAATACTGAACTGCCACTGGATTTGTTTGTTTGTTCAGCCAAATGGTTACTAGATTTTAATATAAATTGTGTACTGTCAGGGTATTTGTGTCAGCCTGTGAGCTTCAGGAGTTGAAAACCAAAGCTAGTGTTTGGATGTTAAATATTTCATAGGTGTAAATGTTGCCTAAACACCATCTCTCGTGAAATGAATTAAATGAAACATTCCACCAAGTGAACCTTGAGTCGGATCGCTTCAGAACAACAAGTATCAATGTGGAGTTTGAAGCGAGTCCTGTGACAAGCTTCTGCTAGTTTGCTCAAGAATTGGAGGTTTATTAAGAGACTGATTGTACCAAGTGATTGTTTCTTTGGTATTAGACAGATGTTTCCGAGGGTGGTAGGTTTCCCTGGAGAGAGAGACTAGTGTGTGGATGCTCTTATTTTAGAATAACTAACTAAGCTTGGTGTTTGAGTAAATTACACCAATCTACTCTTTCCCCAACAGTTAACACCTTACCAGATCTTCTCTAAACCCTTGCACATGTTAAGTGCAAAAGGGTGTAAACAGAGCCAAAGGAAGGCTGTGGGGGGCTGGTCTGTAGTGTACATACTGTTATATGGCTTAAGCTCCCAAAAGCAAAAACACAGGGTTGCTACTACCAAGATGCCTGACAAAACTACTAACTGCTTCCCAGTGAAATGGTGTTAGCCCTAGTATCCCTAAATATACCTTGCATACAGGAAGTGGAAGTCCTAATATTATAAGCAGTAGTAGATATGGATTGAATATTTCACATGCACTAATTTGTACCTTATTCCATAAAACAGCGGTTCTCAACCAGGGCCAGTGTTAAACTCACTGGGGCTGAAGCCAAAGCCTGAGCAATTTAACTTTGTGGGGAGCCTTGGCAAATGCACTGCTTGCCCTTAATGCCAGCCCTGGCTTTTATAAGCAGAAAACCAGTTGTGGCACATGTGGGCTGTGGAGTTTTTATAGCATTTTGGGGGGCCTCAATGAAAAAGGTTGAGAACCCCTGCCCTAAGAGACCCAGACTGCTGCTTAAGTTACTACTCACTGAGTTGTCACCACTGGGAGCTGTCTCACTTCCAAACCACAAAAAAGAATCATTCTACCCCGCCAACTGTCAGCATAAAGCAGAGTTGAAGGTCCCTCACAGCTGGGTGACTAATGCATTGCATGTCATCTGTTTGTTTCTATAATCTCATGGGGGTAGCAATAGCTGTGAGATAGATTACATGTATCATGCAGCTTTGCCTGTTTTACCCAGTCTGCCCTCTAATCCATCCCCCTGTGACTTACTCCAGTATGACCATTACCACATCATCTCAGTTCCTCTCAAAATCCCTGAGCTTGGGACCTGGTGACAAACTGAAACAAGTTAAATGATCTGCCCAAGTTGAAATTCAAATAATTTTTTTTTTTCACTTTAAGCCCTTTCTTAAAATTTACTTTCCAGAGATGTTGCTTCTCTTTTCCCAAATAGCATTTGGTGAGAGGCATTAGATCAAATATAGTCTCCCCATCCTGTAAGTGTGACCTTGTATTTAGCTATATTAACACGGTTTTCAGTTTGAGGCTGAAATCTTGTAGGGTAGCACACTGTTAAAAGCACAGGCAGAGTTCAAACTACAGTGTAAGTCCTCATGGATGTAAACAGAAGCAGAGGAAGTTCTACTGAGGTCCCTTAGGTATTTGTTCTTGACCTAGTGCTATTGTCAGTGATCTGAAAGAAAAAATTCATTGTTGGTAAAGTTTGCAGATCACAAAAATTAGTGTAGTGATAAAGACAAGTCAGTTCTATATAGAACTATCACCTGGTAAACTGGGCTCACTTGAACAGCATTATTTAATGTAGTTAAATGCAAGGTAACACAGGATGGGGAACTATTTGGGAGAGTGGTGACTCAGGAAAGGATGGAGTGAGGTCATGGTGGTTCACCAGCTGCACATAAAGCAATGCTGTGGCTAAGAGCAAATGCAAGCCTTGGATGTATAAACAGAGGAACAGTGAGAAGAAGTTGGGAGGTATTACCATTGTTATGGGATTTGTGAAATTACTGAAATATTGTGGACAAATTGGAAAAGGTTCAATAAATATCTACAAGAATGATTCAAGGTCTGGAAAACCTGCCTTACTGTGCAATAGTAAAGCAACTCAATATTTTTATCTTAAAAAAGAAAGTTAAGAGGGGCCTTGATCATGGTCAGTAAGTACCTAGGTGGGGAGATAGATGCCTCTTTAATTTAGAAAAGACATGAGCTGAAGGTAGTCATTCTGATTTAAGGAACACTTAATAGCGATGGTATTTAATCATTGGAGCAACTTACCTTGAAGTGTGAGCTCTTTCTAAAAGATATGCTTTTGATGCAGGAACTATTGGATGAGGTACTATCACCTTTTATGAAGGTGGTCAGACTAGAGATGATTGTAGTGGTCCCTTCTGATCTTAATCTGTGAATGTCTGATAACACCAATAAATACTACACCCCTGCATTTTTCAGAATACAGAAGAGCTGATGCTGTTTCCAGAAACCCTTCTGTGTGCATTTCTTCCATCAGTGAAGTCAACCTCATGTTGTCCATGGCAATGTGTATTCACGGAAGTACCAACTTTCAGGAAAATAGTTCAGAGATAATACAAAAGAAGCTCACCATACCAGCCAGGGCCCGCAACCTCCAATTGGATCCAGCCCCACGGACATCAATAAGATTCATATTTAGGCACTAGCCTCTGACTACATGAACTCAGTTGGCAGGTTCAGGACCCTTGCTTGTAGGTAAGTTTTTTGGACACAACAGTAAGAATGGAATATGTGCCTCTAACTTGCAAGGCTAACACTGACCATTCAATACCTCTCAGTAGGAAACTGAGAAAAAGAGTGAGGGCCCTTTAGGTCAGATGTCTGAGGAAGAGCCAGCCCCACCTCTTCCTCATTCCCAGGATGAGATTATGAGGACAGGTGGTTTCAGGTGCATTAAAAAAAAAATCCTATTTTTTCCCCAAGACCCTTAGAAATGCAGGTGGGTGAGTAAAAGAATCATGTTACCCATAAAAGGGATGTTGAGCTGAAGATCTGTAAGCCCCAAAATATGGATTCAGCTAGAACAATCCTAAGAATTCTGCAGTCCTTTTAAACTAGAGATGGCTCATGCTAGATCATGTAATCACTCTTAACCAGACAAGTGATGTTTTATTACAAAGCTTTTATTAAAAAAACAAATGCTCAGCACATTAACTCAAACTGGAATGACAAAAAAAATACAGTTGACAGTATTTTTGGCAAAGGCTGTGCCTTACTATTTTAAAAATGGGTACATCAATGCTCATTTCAGTAACTGGCATAAAATCCCACTAACAGGCTAACAAACAGATACAAATACAGAACAAGTGAAGTAAATTCAAGTGCTCAGCTTTTTGTTTTTACAAGGAGGAGGGAAAGGGGTGAGAACTCACTGCAGTTGAATTTACTGGATGTATTGCTTATGTTTATAGAGTGTAAATGAAACAGGAGTGACATGTCTACTGACCAGCTGACTGTGATGTTACATTTATTTAGTTCTCTAGGACACTCTATTACATAGACTGAGAGGCCACTATTTGTTACAAATAGTTTAACAAAAAGCCACATTTTCCATACAGGTTTTTTCCTCTGGCAGAAAAAAAAAACCCTTTAAAAAAAATCAGATACTTGAAGCTTATTTAAAAGCTCACAGCTAGTAAAATATACACCAGTGACATTAGAAACTAAAAAGTTAAAATATAAAAGCATTCAAGTTTCTTAAAGCTAAAACAAAATTGATCCTTTTGCACCATTAAATAAAAAAAGGGTGAGCGTCTTCCTCAACCAGATGAATTCCATTCTTCAATGTGCTATACAGGGGTAGCTGTTAGTCTACATTATTCAGTTGGCTGAAGCAGGCAGAGACAGCTGACCTACCTGTTGCCAACTCAGTATGGAGAGAGAGGCTTAGGAGTGCAAGGAGAAGATGAAAGATGTTCTGCTGACCTGGGAGTTCTGAAATGCTCATTTGTTCCTTTTTATAAATCAGGGTTGGGGTCCTGTGGTAGTGAAGGGTTTTGGCAGTGATTGTCTTTATGATTCAGTGTCTTTAGCAGTGACATCATGGTGAATTCGACCTCCTAGAAAGACCCTGGGGGTGGTCTGTACAGATGAAGGACACACCTGGGGTTTTAACAAGCTTCCATCTCCAGAAGGGGTCCTGGCGTCGCTGCCTTTACTTTGCACGTTGAGAAAGTACTTCTTTTCCCACCTACAGAGGGAGAGGAGAAAGTGTCAACCAAAACTAATTTCCTTGAAGCAATCTTCAAGGAGCCCTCTGAACAAATACACCTTAACCTGTCTTCCTCTGGGGAAGCCTATGATGATGGTCACAGTAATCTCATGGACCAGCTGCACTAGGGGAGTGCTTTGGGAATAACCTGAGTTTCTAGCAGTGCTTTGGCTCCTGTTGGAAGCCAAGTAGAATGTTCAGAGCTCTTGTTTTATATGTTTATCAGATTATTTTGAGTTATTAACATTTAAGGTCCCCATAGCTCTAGGATGTGAAAGTCAAAAAGTGTTAGGTGATGTCTAACACTGTGCACCTTACAACAGCGTGGCTGTATCACCAGAAGAGAGCGCTCCCGGTAACAAAATAAACCACTTCCACCAAGGGGCAGTAGCTTCCTCCATGGGAGCGCAGCTCCTGCCAGTGAAGTGCTGTCCACACCAGTGCTTTCCATCAAGACTTGTCATGGGGTGAGGTAGGGGGGTGTTTTCACAACCCTGAGCAACGAAAGTGCCAGCGTAGACCTAGCTTTAGAGAAGTAATTCCCTTTTGTGAGGGGCTTTATTTCCTTGCAACAATTGACCTAGAAGTTTGTTAGAGAATTAGACAGCCTCACATCTCATTATGACAATAGTAGGCATCTATTAGAACTCCAGCTTGGTTGGTGCCTCACTCCCTACTCTCTTTAGGCTATGTCTACACTACACAACTTTTAGCAACATGGCTGTGTTGCCACAGCTGTGCCACTAAAAATCACACAGGGTAGTGGCTGTTCAGCAGCTCTCCTGCTGACAATGCGCTGTTCACACTAGCGCTTGCTGCGAAACTATTTTTGTCTTTTGGGATGGGGGGTAGGGGAGGGGTTAACACCTCTGAATGACAAAAGTTTTGTCATTCAGTTGCCTGTGTAGACATAGCCTTAGAAACAAAGAAATTGACTTTTATTTAAGCAACTAGGGGGAAGGCCAGATGGGAGGCTGCTTAGCAGTGTCCTCTGAACCCCTGCCATAGTGTGGAACAGAGAACAAGTTGTCCTATCAGCTAGGGGATGGCTTGTAGGTCAGAGACCACAGGGCTCAATTATCTGACAGAGTTTGTAAGGATTTTAGGAATAGCTAATATTGTGGCATGCAGAAGGTCAGCAGTGCAAGCCTTAAGTACTGCTCATTCCCTGTCCAGAGATAAACAATTCTGATAGTTAGCCAGGTTGAGGTAATACAGAGACCTATAAAGACTAAGAGCTACCCCTTTCAAACAGAGACCTATGTAACTGCTGATTCAACAGTCACCCATGCCCTCCTGACCCAGACAGCAGGATTATAAAATAGCTCCTCCCAGCGCTTGTCTAGTGAGTCATGCCACAGTGCTAGATGGTGAATCAGGTATTTTCAGCATAAAGATCAATCTTCAATGGTGATCTCAGTGTTGCTGTTATGCCATCAACATCTACTTGAACTGTAACCCTTCAAGTACTGCACAACTGCCAGTGACTTATAATTTCCAGTAATTTTAAAAGCTCTTCTAATGAGAAAATTTATCAGGCACAGACTTCATAGATAATCCAAAGATTTCTTCAGCTGTCCATGAGAAGAGGTGATATCTTATTTGACAAACTTCTCATGGAGAGAGAAAGAAGCTTTGGAGTTTACACAGAGCTGCTCTATGGGGTCTGGGAAAAGGTACTCAGTGTCTCTGCTAACTAAAAGGTGAAACACATGGTTTAGCATAAGCAGTTAACTGGCCACTTCACCTTCTGTGGTCTCTTAACATCTCCAGTCATTTGGGGTGGGGGGTAGGGGGGGAGGAATTACAAACACTAAGGAAAAGGTGGTAGTGATGAGATAGTATAGCACTGTGGATGAGGTAAACCAAGAGATGGTAAACCCTTTTCAAGCAAACAAATGGGTTAAGTGTACACATTATTCCAAGGGTCAGGAATGCTGTTAGTTTATTATAATATATGTCAAATCAGACATCAGGTTAGAGAATCATATTGCTGAATGGCTCTATCATGTCATCAGAGCTGTAACTAAAGCCTACTAAACTTAGGGTGCAAATATTTATCTGATGTGCCAGACTGGAAAATGCAAAGTACATTCCTGCCAGCAGTTTAAATTGAAGTCTCATTATAGAAGGTGTTTGTACAGTGCATCTTGGCTATTGGTTAGACAGTGATTAACTTATTACTTTAACTCAGCAATTACACAAGCTAAAGCTCTCTAGGGACCAAATCCAAACACACACTGAAATCAAGACGTTTCTTTACTTTAGTGGGCGCAGGATCAGGTCCTAAATCCCAACCAGTAAGTTAAATTATCAAAATAGAGTCCACTAAGAACCATTATTTTGATGGAAGAGAAAAGGTGAAGGCTGACAAACATGGAATAAACAAGGCTGCTTCAGAAAAGCAGAACTGCACTAGAATGAAAATGCAAATCCTGCTGCTAAATCCATTCAGATCTGTAATTTGAGGGAGAGCTGACACATTCTGTATCACCCTCCTCCCTGCTTAGCTGAATAAGGGAAATTTTCCACTTGGTGCTGTGCTTCCTAGCCACAAAAACAGCATGTAAAGCTGTTGTGCCCTTTGCAAAGAAACAGCTGTTTCAACGGACGCAGTCTGTATTGACTAATTCAGTTCCTATTTCCTTGGAAAACCATCCCAAGCCCCAACTAAAAAAAGCCTCTTCAGTTTCCTGCCCCCCCCCTTTTTTTTTTTTAAGTAGCACATTGCTCCATAACATATGGGGATCAAAGAGTTATGAAGGGCTCTACCTTTCCAAGGAGCACGAAAGAGGCCAAGCAAACAGCAGAGGAACACTGGTGAGAGCACCCTGCAGATTTATATTTACTTTGTGCCTTTTCATCCCAGGTTTTCAAAGGTTTGGTCCAGGTTGCTCTTCCTGGGAAGGTTTTCCTCTCAGTCTTACATGAAAACATTCAGCTTCCTGTTGAGGAATGGCCTTGAGGCGCCAGGCCAGTAGTTCACAGCAGTCTGATACAAGTGCTGGGATTCAGAACTACTCCCCATTAGCAGCCACCAATGTCTACTTCACTGAAGGAAATGAAATGCTCTTCTGTTGAGATGATTCCCTACCTCCTCCCCCTTCCCTTCCCAGCAAGCCGTCTTTGAAGTCATAAGGTTAAAATAATGACCACGGCCTTGCTCTGGCCTTACATTTTTAAACTGGGACCTTTACTTTCTGAGTCAAAGTACAATCGTAGCAATTTCTGGCTCACATTTTCATAACCTCTCCTCATTCCTTTTTCCCCACCAGTAAAAGGAGGCTGCTTACGTGATTCCAATTGTACAAGAGGGTGTTAAAAAGGAGGCCTAAAGTTATTGTTTCTAGGGTAATACTACAGAAAATTACACAGTAGTTACCCTGAAAATGAGGACTAGGATATGGTTTTCCATAGCTGCCTGTTTTTTAAGGCTATGGATTTGAAAGTAACTTCTAATGCTGATAGACCAAACAGTACCTTTAAAAAAACCTGAACAACTATGGAGTTGCCTTAAAGATATAAAACAGGTCAAATCAGGATTCTTTTCAAGAAACCACAGGCATGTGCTAAGGAGACTGAAGACTTCCCACATCTGAGACTTCACTGGGGGGCTGCAGCTGAAGTCTGTCCAAGCCAGGCATGCCCCAGCAAAGCCCAATCCACAAGTGAAGTCGGCGCAATCAAAGACTGCAATTACAGTTCCCTGGCTGTGGTTAGGCTTCAAAGAAAGTGCTGCAAGTCACATTTTACATATGTGAAGTCTTGAGCCTGAGCCACAGCCTGCCATTTGCACTGTACATCAGACTGCAGAAAACACACACACCCCTCTCTGTCTTTGGAATAAGTAACTTCAATGGAAATCAACTCAAACATAAAAAGCTCTTAGATTTTGATAAAGCTGAACTTCAGCAACTAGCAACCCCAGACTTACGATTCACAACTGGCTGTTGGTGAAAAAACAAATGATTTTTGCTTTCCAAAAAAAGAGTGACCAAAGTTTTGCACCTTTTTCCTCCCTACTCCTTGCAATGAAATGGAATGAATCCTAGTCCCTCGAGGCCTTATCAGCTTCATCTCACAGAACATTACAAAATAAAGTTACTCATCTTCATGATTAAACAAAGTTTAGGGAGGATGATGGGGATTACAGAGATTCATCCAATTCAGACCAGTTATTGGAAGTGGGGTGTGTAAATAGCCTTACAAGAAGTGGTGGATAAAAGGGAGAACTACTAGCCCTCCGGAAAAGGCTATTTGAGAACAAATGTGCTTTAAAATGGGCTGTATTTGCCTGGTTTTTCCAGAGCACTTTGGTGTGGGGCAGTGGAAGGAAGGGTAGGGTAGAGGGTGGGGGATGGGGAGGGGAGGATTTCAATTACAAAACCTGCTTTTTATTAGTGTGTTTTGAATGACATGTCAAACTATTCCTGAGCAAAACTAATTAGAAATCCAAATGTGTTATTTTCTTTTGGAGTTTGCAGAACTACGGCTAAAGGCCCAACTTATTGCTACTGTTTCTCAATATTAAAGACACAAGTAAATAGAAGAAAAAAAAAGCCACTAGTACATTCTTAGACTGAAGCATTTAAAGTCTCTCTCTCACACACACACACACACAGAGGCCTTGTCTACTCAGGAAATTCTTAGTTTCTTCATCCATGCTAGCACCAGTTCAGCTCCATTGCTGGTAGTTACAGTGGGATTACTAGCGTGATGCTGATGCAGCAGCATCTGCTGCTGTTTTATATGACATGAGTCAAACCTACTGACTTAATGACCTAATGACAGGGCTTAAAGTGCCAGTGGCTACCTAAAGCCCTAGGGCTCCCTCCCACTGGTGTAGAGTAGAACCAGCAGCAGATTTTGTTAAAGGCATTCTAGAGAGCCTGAAGATGACCCTCAAACTATCACTGTTACAGTGTTTGAAGGGATGATACTGGAAACTCTGGACCTGTTCTTTCCATTTCAGACAAGGAACTGTGTAGTTTATAGTAAAAACATCAGGTTACCTCTAGGCAGCCAAGACTCCAGCAGCTTCTTTGAGAGAAGAATGATCAGTATATTAAGACCTGCAAGGGAGGAAAAATGGGTTTGTGCCTTTTTTGCTTCTTTATGATGTTTAATGAACATTTGAAGGAATAAACCTTTCAGAAGAGGTGGGGGGGTTGCTTTATTTTACACATTAGAAATTCAGTTCATGTCTACACTATTGCTGCTGAAAGATTTGGTCTGATAGAACAAAGAGTATAATATCACAAGTATCAAGCAAGTAAAACCTGCACAATTGAGAGGAGATGGAAATTTAGTCAAGGTTTCAAATTTTGTAACTCACAACACTAACTCAAGCACCTGACAGTGTCAGGAGGAAAGATTCCCTTCAATTCTCTTATGTTCCAAGAAAGTAGCTTGCAATAACAGGGAAAACTGGATATTCTTGATACTTTAAAAGTAAATCAAGTAAAAATTTCTTCAGATAAAAAAGAAGCAAAAAATGGCAAAAACTTTTTTCCTTGTAAATCATATTTAAGCTATACATATTTTTTTCCACTGCATGCATCCGATGAAGTGAGCTGTAGCTCACGAAAGCTTATGCTCAAATGAATTTGTTAGTCTCTAAGGTGCCACAAGGACTCCTTTTCTTTTTGTGGATACAGACTAACACGGCTGCTACTCTGTAACCTGTCATTTAAACTATAGCAAGTACAGTTTTTGGTTAGACTTAACACTGATTTGAAGAACCAACCTCAAAATTCAGCCTATGCTCATGAATGAGTTAATTCAGAAATAATTTTATATTGGAACAAAAATCTCTCCGATCTCTCCGTTACAGCCATCTGTTTTTACATAGCTCCATTAACTCCCTCTTTCCCAAGTCCAAAGTTTCCAGTGCAAGTAGCAATGCAAAGAACTCACTATCCCAGCACCATGGATTCCAAAGGCTCAATCATCATTTCCTAACAACCACCAACTGCTACAAACAAAAACCTTATCTCTGTTGTGATCTCAAGTGGAGTAGGTACATAAGGCAAATAGCAATAAACATTTGTCTCCAATTCTAACAACCAACAACAACAACAACTCAAGAGGGGATAAATTTGCAACAATTTTAACAAAAAACTTTCATCAACTTTCAAGTGAGTGCAAATTTTTCCACAATGGAACCTGGAGCTATTTTTGCACTAAAATTCTACCTTCTGACCTTTGAATATACTGTGCTTTCCAAAAGCATATGCTGGGAATCAGTGTCAAGAATTCTAATTCCACCTAAATGAGAGCAGATTTCATAAACATTATCCCTATTTTTATAATGAGGAAGCAGACTCAGAAAAAGTAAATGGACCTGCTCACATAATAGCACAGACGAATCTACATCAGCAGATCCATGCAGGGGAAGAGGTTGTCCTGTCCTTCCTCATCCAGGCCAGGACTAGCAGCTAGGAGCCCCCTCACTGGGGTGCTCCCAGCAGCACAGGGGAGATCAGACCCACCTCCAGAAACCTCCCCTGACTTCAGGAAGCTGCAGTCAAAGCTCAACTCTGAAGGTAGTGCAGAAGTGAGGGTGGCAATCCCGTCACACAGCCACACACCCCCACCCCTCCCCTCGTCACAACAGCTTTGCAACCCGCCGACTTCTTTTTGTATCGGGACTCTCACAGTTACAACATTGTGAGCTTTCAGATGTAAACATCTGAAAATGACTAATTTTAAAGCCCTCTGGCCATGAAATTGATCAAAATGGACCATGAATTTGGTAGGGCCCTACCTATATGTATAGCTGTGGAAGCCTTAACCCTGCACACCTTCAGATTTTTGCTCATGGGTCAAAGACTTTAAACTGGGGAGAGGATCAAAGATTAAATAAATAGACTGGTGTGGGGGGGCATTGAGAGCTAGTTGTTTAAGTACCAGATCAGGCTCAGGAGACTGGCTCAGTTAACAATTGGCAGAAGTCACTTTGCCAAGTCAAAACCTCTGAGCCTAGGTTGCTTATCTGTAAGATGGTTGTTTTCATGTTTACTTTACTACATAATGTTAGAGTGTTTCCTAAGTGCAAAGTACTATAAAATGCCAGCCAGTGGTAGAGGGGAAATAAAACTCAGGACTAGAGCTGGTCAGAGAAACATCAATGGAACCATATTCTGTTGGAATATGCAGTTCCATTGAAACTGAAATGCTTCATGATTTGCTTCATTTTGCCAAAATTTCATTTCAGGAGGGAAAAAAAAATCTGAAGGTCAAAACAGGATGTTTTGAACATTTTTAGGACAAAATATTTTGATTTTGAAACTACTTATAACTTTTGTAAAGGAGAATTCTGAACTTTTCAGGTTTCCTTCTCATTTGAAATTAATCTAGATTTTGAAATCTTAAAATATGTTGTGAAACGATTTCCATCCTCTACACAAGGTTCTACTCAGAACTTCAGTTGCCTGTCTGGTGCTAAATTCACTAAACCATGCGATTTCGAGCAGGTGTGGAGGTGGACTATCAGCAGCCTCCCCTCCTCCTTCCCAAAGGTCAAAATTAGAGCAAAAGTTTCCCATTCCCCCCCTTTCCAATAACACCTTAAAAGTTTGTTTGTTTTAATATTTTCTATGGAGGGGATGATTATAACATTTCAAGATCTTGTAAAATAACCCCTGCCTCACAGAAATTTCCTTTGAAATAGGGTTTTGTTTTATTAATTAAAAATGTTGGTTCTAATTAGTCAACACTGATTTACTTACTTTTTGGACTTCATAAGTTTGGAATATGAAAAGGGACAAGTCAGTTTCACTTGTGTATAGCTCATCTGATTTCACTTTCTAGCTCTTGTAGCAGAGTATGTGGGTTGCAAATATTGCAAGTTGGGATTTCAATACCAATCAACATAATAGTTTAAATCCATGGAATCACTTTGACCTTAAATTTATAAAAAAAAGTTAGAAAATGTATATGTTCACCCTAGATTCACCTGCCACTGGTCCCTTAAAAATCAAAAGCAACAAACCACACACTATGCCCTAGGTAACAGATGGAGACATGGCACAAAAACTTAATAGGGTTATTCTGTTATCTTTTGGCATTTGTAGTAGATAAGTAGAAGAATTCTCTATTCCTCATCTCTCCCAACAGGTGTCACCGTATTCTCTACGTGTAACCTGAATAGGACAATTTTTTTTTTGAAAAACATTTTTTGTTTTTTGAACACCTGAAAGGAGGAGACTTCTTCCTTCTTGTTTGTCTTTCACCTTAGAAATGTCACTATCAAATCTGATCTCCCCTTGGTTTTCTGGCAGACGTGCTGTATACGTTAAGTCCATATGTGCTTTTACACATTCTTTGAAGCTTCAACAAAAGATACCTATTTCCAAAATGTTAGTCCCTGATATTAACACCTGTTTCAACAAAAACATTTTAAATAGCTTGACAAATTATCTTCTGCTCAGCGGCCTGGTTCTCACTCAACACATGTTATCATCATTACCCTAGTTCTCCAGCCAACAGAGAGCTTCCAGGGTAGACAAGACCTAAATTTCTCATGTGATAACAGATTTTTTTAAAAATGTAAATAAGCTTTATATATCATAAAGCATCAGAGGAGACCACGCACTTTGCTGGTCACTTAAGACTTAGAATTAGATTCACTGTTGTAGTCATATTGCCATTTTTAAGGGAAAGTGGCGGGGTAATTATTTTCACCATTATAGTTTAGGGTATTGATAAGCCATACTAGAGTGAACACCTCTCTCTTGCTTCTCTGCCAGGGTCACAATGTTTACACCTCAAAAATATTTTTGCTGCCAGCCACCTTGCCTGTATCCAAACACACTTTACTAGAACACCACTGTGAGCCACAAAGGAAATTTATAAGCATTAAAGTAAAGTAAATAACCACCCCCCACAACTCTTGACACATTAACATATCCAGGGTCACATTTTTTATGTTCTCCACACCTACAGGATCTCTACTTACTGAACTCTCCAATCTGTCACTGGATTGCTTTTATTTTTTGCTCATCTAACAGCAATTTAAAGAGCTTTACCATACAAGCGATAAGATGTGTACTTCATCTTTATGTTTCTACATGACATCGGCCAGGAAACTATCTGACCAAGTTCTTTTCCATGTATTATTTATGGAAGCAGGTTTGATCTAGTTTACATTATTCGTGTCATCGTCTCACTCATTTCCACTACTATTTAGAAATAAATTTTCTTGTTTTGGATTCATTAGTTACCCACTATTCAAAATGTCATCCCCTTTTTTAATAGCATTTTGCTCCAATATTCCTGATACTTAAATGTAAAATAATTCATCTTCCACTTAAGCTTCACACACACACACACACACACACACACACACACAAAATCAAAATAAGCCTCTTTAATATGTTTTGATTGTAAATAAAAATTATTCAGGTTTTGTCCTCATGTTTGAGAGTGCTGCTGAACTAAATGCTAGTCCTACCAAATTGTTGAAAGCTGCAAATAAAGATATTTAATTCTCCCAGCTTTATTCCTAATTATTTTATCACTCCTTAACTAGTGGAGAACTTGACAAATGGCAGGGTGCAAATCATTAAGTGATATGCCAGTCGCAGTTCTTGTACATGTCAAGTTAAATATTTCCACATTTCAGTGTAACAATCTAGAGTAGGTTTTTTGTAAATTTGTTTTTAGTTGCACCTTTCCAGCAATTTAGTAGTTATTCTCAGTTCATAATGAGAAAAAGCAGCTTTTTTGATTCTGTTAAAATAAAAATTCAAGAAAGGAATCTGAAATCTCTACTTTCCGTACAGAAGTTGCTGCCATTTATGGGTTTGCGAAGAATGCTTGCATTCAGAGTATACAAGCTGTGTCACCTGCCCGCTCAAGAAAGATGTTTTCATTATCAATTCATTGATCTGAAGCCACCCTCTCCACCAAAAATGCAACTTTTACCATTGGTAAGTTGTAACCTTAAGATTTATTCTAGAAAAAGCATTTTCCCAACAAATAGGCAATATCGGTTTAAAACCATCACCACAAAAATACATTTGGAGACCATTCTGTAACGCTTTCAAATCTGCCATATGCATTTGAGGATCACAGAGTAGTTTCCAAACATTGGAATGCCAGGCACTGAGCTCAGCACTGCAGCATGCCATTTTCAAACAACTTTATTAAGCTTAGTCAGAATCCAGTCTCCGAGTCTCATGCAGCAGACAGATCAGCATGAAGCAGGGTTTCAAATGAAAACTAACTTTAAATCACCAACAGTGGAGCTGTAACAAGTTTACTGGTATTCACACGTGGAGAGGTGAGCAACTCGTAAAGCAATTAGTTCTCATTAAATGATGGATGAGCAAAAAGTTTGAGGCCCTGGCTTAACTTGGATACACTCAAACACGTGTGGGCACACCTTTCCATATACCTTAACTCAGTGGCTCTCAACCTTTCCACACTACTTTCTGTTCCCCTTTCAGAAATCTGATCGGTCTTCAAATTCAAAGCTTCAGCAAAACTAGTTGCTTACAAATCAGACACAAAAATACAAAAAGGTGCTACAGCACACTATTACTGAAAAATTGCTGACTCATTTTTACCATAACTATAAATCAATTGTAATATAAATATTGTACTTACATTTGAGAGTATCATATATAGAGCCGTATAAACAAGTCTTATATGAAATTTCAGGTAGTATTGACTTTGCTAGTGCTTTTTATGTAGCCTGTTGTAAAACTAGGCGAATATCTAGATGATATTCTAGACCCCTGACTGAGAACCACTGCCTTAACCCATCTCTCTTTGAATGTATCTTCTGCATCTTTCTTTTTCTAACCCCTCCCCCGTCTCATCCTTCTTTCAACTACACTCCCCTTAGTACAGAAGTCTCAGGCTTATCTCCCCTGCTTAGACCTAAGGATTCTCTCTTTTTGCTTCCTCTCCCAACTATCCTCAGAGCCCTGACCGCTTGCCCTCTGACCTCGAATGGACTCCCTACATTTGTAGAGATGGTGCATGGTGTGCCAATTTAGCACTTTCTGCTTCCCTGAGATCTTCAGTTCTCAGACCCTTTAGTGAATCTCGTTTTAAGGGCACTCCCAAATGCATCATCACCACTCACCCCCAGGGAAGTCCCAGAGACAGATTTCACAAATGTCTGGCCAGGACAGACTGCAACAGCCCTATTGTGGGCTTTGTAGTACATTAAGGAAACTGATGCCTATTGTAGGCAAACTATACCTGGGTTTGGAAAGGACACCTATCCTAGCCTTCAAAGTAAACGTTGTCCAATCTTAAGTTTGGTGGACTTATGTTTTCTGAATCAATCTGCCCATTTGTATTTCTCACTGGAACACATTTGCACTGCCCTTATAATCACACACAGAATCACTGTATCAACAAGCGTCATTCAAAAAAAGCTATCTGCACAGAACAAACAAGACAGCTCAGCTCCAATGGAGAAAAAGATGCCTACCATTCTCAAATTCCATGTTACAAACTGCTTGAGGATAGAGAGACAGATATTATAATACTTCCCACGCCAGGTAGGGAAAAAACACAAACACTTGCAACACATTCATCCATTTCTATTTCAGCTTGTAAGAACATTCTCTTTGTTATCTACAGAGTTCACAAAAATATTCCAAACACAAATAATTCACTTGAGGCAGAGCATCTGTTCTGAGAATCAAAGCAATCCAAGAAAAAATGAAAAATGTCCCAATAGTCAAGAGGTTTAACTGTTTTATCTAGAATGGAATCTATTGAAGTTTGATAAGTCCTACACGTTAACAGATTTTAACCACTTAAGTATTTTACCCATCTACAAGAATTCAGAAAGGGTTTAAATTTGGACTGTGATGATAGTAAGTCAAAAGATCAGTTTTATCATAACTCTAAAGCCCAAGATTAAACTATGTACCTGACATCTTTATTAAATTTGTCGAGGAGATAAAAGTTGAGCCAAGCAGGATATTTAGTCACATACTGAAGTATAATGGTTTGTATCTCCCAATTTTAATACTTGGGCCACCATTGTTCTCTTATTGAGCAAATGATTCCATGAAAACAACAAGAACCATCCTACCTGGTATACCTGCATAATAAAAGTAGACAAGTTCCACATGACCTACATGCGTATAATCCTTGAAAAATGACCCTTCCTAAGTATTTTCAATTTCAATACAATTGACAATATTTACTAGAGGCTCCTTTTTCTGTTTTATCATTAGGGATATGATCTTTGCTGTTTAGGCATCAATCTGTTCCTGCTTCTTGTTCCTCATGAGCTTTTCACTATATAAATCACCTCTACAAATAATAGTGAGGTCTCAGAGAAGAGGATTTCAGGTGAATAAGCAACAGGACTTGCTTGCAGAGGAGTTTCTAACAAAGAATGAGCCTGTTTTTATGCATGGTACAGAGCATGCGTTTTAGCACAGTACTCAATAAAACTTGTATTTAGAGACTGCTAGGAAGGAGCTGCTGAGTCTAATACTTAAGGCATTCACTTTTACTTCTGAGAAATCTGACTTCCGAGCAATATTTGCTGTGCAGACTCTAATAAAAAGTCAAGTTTATTATAGAAAGGAGTCCGGGTCAGATTTTCTGAAATTTTGCATAAAAGGCAAAACATCCAACCCTACATTTACTTGTATATTTTCCTCCACTCTATTCATTTCGACAAAACAGCACCCCTCAGATTTCACTATTGAAAACAACAAATAGCTCTTCAACACAACCCACTTTAGACTGAACAACATGACAGCATAACATGCAGAAGGGTAGTGAGTTGCACTCTGAGTGGCATACAACACAAAGGAAATAGAGTAGCTTAGCTTGTATTCCTCTGGTAGAGCACAAGCAGCTGTACATTCAGTAGATAACAGTTTTACTGGCTACTTTCAAAGCATGAAGTCAGCCATGGAAACAAATAGAAGATTCAGTAGCTACATGCATTCTCTTTCTGTAGCAAAAAGTTTTTCAGGAGGAGGGAGAGAAAGAAGGGACCTGGAATGTGGTTCATACTCCACACTGGCAATGAAAGGGTTAAGGGGCATTGGTGAGCTCAATTAGCAACTACAAGCCATGTCAGGCTCAAGTAAGGCTAATATGTAGGGAAGGAGCTTCGTGGCAAATATAAAGAGAAGGTTTCAGGGCACAAGGGGAAAGAAGCCCAGGAGAGTAGGCCCTGGAGTTCTCTCCTGAGAAAAGAGCTCTGAGTTAGTCAGGAGAGAGACTAAGAAACTACAGGGGTGGATAAAAGAACCAGATCTCTTGGGGGAAAAGCTCTGGGCAGTATTGCTCACTACCAGAGCCAGAAAGGAGCTGGGCAAGAGGGCCGAGGAACAGACCAACATAGGAACAGCAAGGAGTTGGAGGGAGCAGACCTTGGCTTTTCACTACTTTGTCTTAGGACCAGAAACCAGAGGGGGTGGGGGGATCTGGGTTCCCCTCCCCAAACTTAGGAAGGTGGTGTGAAACCCCCTGATGCAAGATATAAAGACTACCGGAAGCCCTGAGACAAGAAAGTGGAAGGACTACTGGACTCAGGTTTAGGGGCCAAAAACCTTGACATAAGGTCATTGAACTCAGAGGGCTGAGCCTGAGAAACAGCAGACCGCTGCAGGGCCAAAGAGGCTGTAAGGAGGGGGTGACAGAGGAGGCGATCCTGCCAAGCCCAGCCATGAGAGGGCATGCTGGCTGGTGAGTCACTGCTCTGTAGGACCTGTCCATATTAGTATTTAACCTTGTTATGATGCCTGAAACACTTGAGGACTTTTGTAAGTACAATCTGGGCTAATTAGATTGTGAAAATGAAATATTTCAGCTGACTCAGTGTCCTCTAAAAATGGATCTCCTTACAGAGGAGGAAGCTGAACGTCCTTCCAGCACAAAGATAGAGAAACAAAAATTCTGCTGTGGTACAGTCAGTGATGAGCTGCCAAAATCTTAACAGGTTCCCTCCTCACCCCACGAGGGGGTTGTTGCCCACCCCCGCCCCCCGGGACTCCTGCCCCATCCAACCCCTCCCCTGTTCCCTGACTGCCCCCAGAACCGGGCAGGAGGGTCTTGTGGGCCACGGTAGTGGGTGCCCACCCCTAAGAGCCAGAGGGACCTGCTGGGAGCAGAGGTGGGGAGTCCCGGAGATGCTTACCTGGAGCAGCTCCCAGGAAGCATCCGGCAGGTCTCTCTAGCTCCTAGGGGCAGGGGAGCGTAGCTGGGGGGGAGCAGGGCTGGAGCACCCATGGGGAAAATTTGGTGGGTGCAGAGCACTCACCAGCAGCTCCCTGCCCCGCCCCCAGCTCACCTCACCTCCGCCTCCTCCACTGAACACACTGCCCCGCTCGGCTTCTCCGCCCTCTCCCCCGGCTTCCCGCGAATCAGCTGTTCAGCAGGAAGCCTAGGAGGGCTGAGAAGCAGGCGGTGGCTTTCCGCTCAGGCCGAGGGTAGTGGAGGTGAGCTGGGGCGGGGAGCGGTTCCCCTGCACTCCCCCTCCCCCCGGGTTACCTGCTGCAGCGTGGGCACGGCCCCCCCCCCCCCGTGCCCTCCCCCGCCCACCTCTGCCTCCCTGGGCCTGAGCAGGAAGCCACGGCCTGCTTCTCAGCCCGCCCCGGCTTCCCACGTGAACAACTAATTCGCAGGAAGCCGGGGGTGGGCGGAGTGGAGAAGCAGAGCGGGGCGGAGGAGGAGGAGGCTAGAGCACCCATGGAGGTGGCGCCCAAGGCACCACTTTTGGCTGGTTAAATTTAGAAGCCCTTTTAGAACCGGTTGTCCCTCATGGAACAACCAGTTCTAAAAAGGGCTTCTAAATTTAATAACCAGTTCTAGTGAACCGGCTCCAGCTCACCACTGGGTACAGTCTATACTGATAAGCATACCAGATGCCTTTAGTGGATATCCATTGTGTAAATTAATAGTGATCTACCTTAGGAGAGTGAGATGGAGAGAAGAATCTCAAAAAATCTCTAAAATGGAGAACAGATTTTTTTTTTTTAATCACTTTGAGATTTAGCCAATCATTATGGGAGAAAAATTCTTAATATATAGTCTGAAATATAGTCTATTTTCTTATACCTTGCTTTTCATTAGTGTTTATTAATCATTTTCAATTAAAGAAAGACTATGAGAAAAAGCAAACCAGTGCACCCAGCCAACCAGCAACAAGTTAATTGCAGTGCTATAAAGCACAACTCTAACCTGCCCTTTATGAATTTTGTGTGGCGTGCTGGCTGGAAGGGTTTACGTTGCTTAATAAAGCCATCCTTGTGCTTCACAGGCAGACTTGCAGCTAGTCAGTGAGGTATGGTCTGTTTGAAAAATGTAAATAAGAAAAGGGAGGTGGTAAATCCCTAATACATAGCCGGTATAAAAACCATCAATAATCAAAACAAGGTTTCTTTGGGATATGGTATTTCTATAATTTGTGCTAAATTTAGATTTAATCGTAAAATTAAATCTAAGTAGTTTTACTAGAGTGTCTCTTTTACAACTGAGTTTTAGCAGTAAAGCTTTAGAGATGTTCTTACCATGCTTCAGATGTAGGCAGCTGTCATTCTGGGGCCTGTACCTGTAGAAGATTGTTGTTCTTTAACAAATTTCCACTGAAGAGATTTTGCACATTCCAAATAAGTTTTATGATACATTATAATATAATTTGTTTTGTTCTTTTTTATGGTTCTTATACCAGCCATTTTGTTGTTTTTTAAATATATTTTTCAAGTAAAAGGAAAAGAAAGAGACCTCACTGATGCTTTGAGCCAACCTATAAGGCAGCTGTTAGTGTACAAAAACTAAAATGTAAAAACACAATGGAAATACTACAGTGGCTACTAAAGTTTCACATGAAAGGATTATTTAGTGTCAAATCACAGGTCTGACACACTTTCTTCTAAGTCTAAGTATGATAGGGAAATGGGCATAAAGGAAATAAACAAGCAAAACAAGACAATAAAGATGGCAATGGATAAGTTCATCCAAAGTTAAAATGCCTATTTGATGCATGTTTAATCACTCACATTCAAAATAAAATATTTTAAAATATAAAAAGATGTGAATCAGAAACAAGTGAAAGAGCTGAAATGGAACAGTCAGTGCTGGTGGTTGCGTGTGTGTGTGTGTCTGTGTGTTTGTTTTTGTTTGGTTGGTTTTTAAAAAAACAAAAACAAAAAAACCACCACAAGAGAGCCACTCTCAACATACCTGCTGTTGACTCCTGTAGCTTCTCTCTCTTCCTCTTCTTTTTCTTCCCCTGGAAGATAGATGAATTTACCATACCATTCTATATATAGAATTATTTTCCCTGTGTCACCTCCACCCACTAACTATTAAACGAATTCTGTGCATAACATCCCAAATCGGAGGATATTGTGAAAAAGTGGCATTGAAGCAATAGCATTTTCAATGTAGTTAAACCCAATCTCACATTTCTTCCAGCTGTTCCAACTGTAGTCACAGTTTTACCCTTTTCATGCTTATGGAGAAACAGGTGCAAGGGCCTTAGAATGCGTTTTTTAAATGTGACAAGTCTTCCAGCCACCTAGCATTTGCCAGCATTATTTGGTCACAGGTAGACCACCAACAGAAATATTTTCTTGCCGATGTAGAAACACTAGGTCAGTGCCATAATTTACAGTCCTAAGATGTCTTCATAGATCATCTTAGAATCTAACAGGAAAGAAACAGTTTCATGTGACACCAACAGAAGGGTTTTCCAGGTGCAGAAATAGCTGGCAACTAAACTTGCCCTCACGTTATAAATCACCCAGTAAGAGTTTGGTCCAGTATGTTAACTGTAAAATCAAGGTCCTGTGTGTCCTGAGGCTGAAGAATTTGCCATAGAAGCCACCCTTGGAGCAGAATTGTGTTCCAGAAACTAAATTTTCATTAAGAAATTGCTAGTCCTTGTGCTTGCAAAGATAACCTTTTAAAAACATGAACCTAGTATAAAATCCATGCAGCATGGTCTCTGAGTTTGCAAAGAGCCTGAAACAATATCTCAAAGAGTCATGAACTGCCCCACTCATGTAGATGTGGCATTAACTGCGGAACGTTACCTCTGAAACATGACGGCATGCATTTATATGCACCATAATAGATGGAAAACAACAAACAGTAAGACATTCTGTCTGGAACAACTTTTGTTACGTAAGTGCATGCAACATTTGTGTTATTGGTATTGAGAGAATGGATTACTCCTTTGAAGCTCTCCATGATCATGCCAGTCAAATTGTGGTCATCAAGATTGCTGTTCACTCACGAATGCTATTTCAATTGACTACAGTATTCTTACTCACTGTCAAACTGTTGGACGTATAAGTGTTCCATCTCCTAGTCAGCTACATTTCAGTGATGGACAAAATACTTTATTATATAGATTGCTTTGTCATCCTTCAGAATTAAAGATACTATACATAAATATAAGGTAATATTTAGTTTTCAATCCAGTTTAGGGGAATCGAAAGTAAAAGAGTTACCTTCTAATTGAGGTTTTATGCTATAAAAAGTTGTACTACTTTTAACTCGGGCTAATTTGCTTTCTGCTGCCTGATGGATTGCTAAGTAGTGGCATAATAAAAAAAAAAAAAGGTAGGTATAGCCAGTCCATCTGAACAGGGACATATTTACACAGAAGCCCTCCTTGCAAATCAGATCTTGTCTACACTTGAAATGCTACAACAGCACAGCTGCGCTGCTGCACCACCATGTAGTGCTTCAGTGTAGACACTACCTATGCAGACAGGAAGGGTTCTCCTGGCGGAGTAAGTAATCCATTTCCTCAAGAGGTGGCAGCTAGGTCAATGGAAGAATTTTTCTGTCGACCTAGGGGGTAGGTCACACTGGAGGGGTAAGTCAGCTTCACTATATTGCTCAGGGGTGTGGATTTTTACACCCCAGAGCGATGTACCTGAGTCGACCTAACTTTTTAACATAGACCAGGTCTAAGACATTTTTAAAATCAACTACATGATACCAGAAGCTTGCTCGGAATATATTGAGTTCAAATGCAGTTTGTGTTTACCATATTACTCATGAGTGGCAGGATAAAGCTCTCATGTTAATAGGTAAAGTGATCAGCCAAAAGGATTGGTGAACAACTCTTGATTTGTATCAGCTCCTCTATTCAAGTATCTCAAAGCACTTTTGCAGACACTAAATTCCAAATACACGTGTGTTAGGTATGTCTACTTCACATGTAGAAATGAAGGCACAAAGTGTTAGATTTTACAAAGTTTTTTAGCCACTGAATGCAACAGAATGGATAAGGATAGGCCATGAAAGGCTTTACATGTGACCAGAACTCCTGCCTTCCTTTAACATTACATGAGCACTTATGTGACCACATGGCAATCATGCCAACCCACACAGTCGAAGAATGTGTCAGTAACAGTTTCCCCCTTCATACATGAAAGAGGGCAGGGCCCCATCTGTGATCTTTTACAAAGCTTCCATTTTTAGGTAGGCCCACAATTTTAGTTTGTTGGCCTTAGCCCATTCTAACTGCCATCTCTACATCCTTCAGCGACATTTCTTCCCTGCCCTACATTGCTATCAAAACTCTGGTCTTCTAAACCTCCTTGGGATGGTGACCCAGCTAGTATTCGTTAAGAGTCTGTTACCAAACATTATGCCAATTTCCACACAGCACTCTTCCAATCCTGGCCTGCATCACTTCTGGTGTTCACCTCCTTGCCTGTCCTCAGCAGAGCGCCAATAGCAACAGATAATTGGATATGAATAAACTTCCAGAGGCTAGATCAAGACCAAACACTTAACTCCTGAGCTAAACCAAACTTCAAGGTCTTCAAAAGCACATCAGCACCCTGTTCCACCTATACCGCTAGAGAGAGTGCCTCTTTACAGAGCAGTGGTCATGATGCAACATGCAGTTTGGGAATACCAGGAGAGCAAGACCTTTTTTGCTTGACCTTGTCATCTGAGGTGAAATTATGAATACACTGGAGCATTAAGATAGATGAAAACAATTAGAAATTAGATCAGGAAATTCGGGAAAAGCTAGTTGTCAGCATTCCCCAAAAAAGGTATTAAATTCTGGCAGCTCAGACACTGCTGCATTAACACTATTTTCTTGGGTCTCCCGTAATGGTGTTATCAAATGACAGACGTAGTTTTGCTAGCAATTTCTCCCTCTTTACTGACGAGGATCCCAATACAATGTCTTTTCAAGAATACCATGAGATTTTTTTTTTTTTTTGCCAAGAAATGTTCCTTCTTATGAGATTTCTGAGAGCACCCGAATAAAACAAAAGCATCACACTGAAGGGGTGGGTGGAGAGACTATGTTGTGTAAAACTAAGCCACCAGTACATTAGTAGCCCCAAAACATAGTGACATTCAAGGGTATTTACACCTCATGTACTAGATGTATATTGACCAGTCTAAAGTCCAATTCAAACATAACCAGGCAAAGTGACCATTTAAAAAAAAGCGAATCACTGTTGAAGCAATTTATTTTAAGTGATAAACTGCTCTTTACTGGGCTCTTCTGCTCATCACCCCTGCTAACACAGAACTGTATTCTGATGAGAGAAAGGTACTGCAACCTTGCGTCCAAGAGCATACGGTATAATATGCTGTGTCCATCATATGCATGCCCCCAGAGAAGCATGATGAAGTACTACACAAAACAGTTGGTGACACCAAAAACAGGAGTGCCCTCATTTGCAATATCAGAATACCCAAGAGTCTCAACATGGCACTTCTGCCTCATTGTCAGAATGTAATGGCTAGCAGCACGCTCTGATTTGGGGTTGAAAATAATGTCGACACAGTCATTAATCTGGATGTGCTGCACTGGAGATGGACATCAAACCTAATTTCCCTATATCTTGTAGTTGCCCAGGTTGAAAGGACAAGTGTATTAGGGTAACTAGTTTATTGCCAGCGTTTCCTCACACGGGTGCTGGTTCTCCTACCCAAGGCACTGTTACAGTAAAGGATCATCCCATCAAACACTGAAAATAAGTCTTTTCCTCTACTTTGGATCTTACTCAGGGTGGCTTCACATGCTGAAAACCTTAGTGACAATTTGATTTGGTATTTCAAAATAATTTAGGATTTTTGGAGAAATGGAAAATTTTAAGATTTGAGATAAAGATCTGTTTGCCGCAAACACACTGATTTTTATGTTCTCCTATAAAAGTGGCCATTCTGTGGAAGTTCTCTCAAAAGAAGATTTTTGGATAGTCATCGGCCAAGACCAAATGGAAAACAGTACGTGAAATTTGAAGAGAGTTACTTTCACTGGGCTATACATAGTAATACAAGAAATTGTATAGGACATATGATAATATTGGGTAGGAAATCTTAATGCAATAATTCTACATATTGAACTTTGAGTTTCCTCTTTCACAAAAATATGAGGCATCATGCTCATGCATTTCAAGACAGAATGCATCAGTCAGAAAGTATTATGGCTACAAAGTTTTCCAAACTTGGATGTTTAAAGTTTTGGTCTTCACATCTATATGTATTCTCATTTTAGGCTAGGATTTTCAGAGAAGTCTAAGGGACTTAAGGTGACCAAACTCCCTTTGGTTCTTTTGACAATCTCAGATTTATTTAAACATTAAATATCTACTTCACTCACTCAGTTCTACACTAATTTGTTGTGATGTAAGCAGCACTAATGCAACAAGCAAGCAGATTTCCTTAAAGGAAAGTAAATACAAGGCTAAGTTTTTATGGTCCTTGACCACCCCACCTCCCAGAGCCTTTCACAGTAAAAATCAGTTAGGAAACACTAGTTGAAAATATCCACCAAGTGAATGACTTACATAGTTATCTCTTGCAGACCAGCCTGGGTAAAGCTGCATATGTAGCTGCCTTTCTTTCCGAGCTAGTTCATAATATTTAGCTTGTTCTTCACGGGAGAGAGCATGCCACTTGAAATAAAACAAAGTGTTAAATTAGGAAATACATCATACCCAAACAATGTGTCTCATGAACAAATGTTTGTGACCCTTTTCCACTGCAAGTGGAGAAGAAATTCATTACTTATCACAAGCTCTTGCATTTCCTACCCAACCATTTGAACATTTGTCAGCATTATAAATGTCAGCTGCCTGGAGCTAGACAAAATTTGTTTATGCCAACTACAGGATTCTCCATATAATCTATTCAGGGAGCCATGATTGCCCACCATCATGTGAGAAGTCCACAGTACTGTTAATAAAAATAAATGTGCCTTTACGCTGTCTTCTCCATTTCACATATCTGAGTGCAAACATTAAAGATACATCTACACTGCAGCAGTGAAACTCTGCAGTTGTAGCACCATAGTGTAGATGTTTCTTACAATTGACGGAAGGGTTTTTCCATCAGCGTAGTTCATCTCTCTCAAAAGGAAGTCACTAGATCAATGGAAGAACTTTTCATCTAACTTGCTGCATCCACTCCAGGGATTAGGTCAACCTAACCCCAGCACTTGGTGCAAATTTTTTCACAGCCCCAAGCAACGTACAGAGACTGGTCTTTTTTAAGTTAAGACTAGGCCTAAGGCTCGGTCTACACTCAGACGTTAGGTTGCGATAGCTACATTGGTCGGGGTTGGGGAAGCCACACTCCTGACAGACACAGCTATGCCAACCAAACCTTCAGTGCAGGCACAGCTGTGTCAATGAGAGAATGCTTTCATCAGCAAAACTAACTTCATTCAGGGAGGCGATGTTCCTAAATTTATGGAAAAAACCATCCCATCAGCATACAGGACATATGCCTACAGGACAAGGGAATGCTGGCATAGCTATGCCAGCATACTTTCCACAGTGGAGAGACAGCCTAAGTAAGGCTCCAATACAAGAGAGCCTCCTGTCTTAGGTTTAAAAACAACTAATATATCCATATTCCTATAGGCGCGACTAACTTGAAGGCTGGTAAATGAAGTTACAGAAAGAACGTCAGAAGCTATTTGGGGAAGGGACTTTTTGTTTGGTATTTGTACAGTGCCTAGCACAGTAGGATCCTGTTCCATGATTAGGACTCCTAGGCACTATTGTAATACAGAAAATTAACTTTTGCAAGTTTGCTCCAGTAAGGCAACCAGATAGTCCAACTGCATCCTAGTAACCATCAATTCAGCATTATAGTGGCATCTGCAGCTCTGCTTGTGACCTAATGCTGTGACCTGTCCCCCTGCAAACACTAAGCCAGTCTTTTGCTGGCTCCTTGGTGCAGAGAAAAGTTTCTGAAAGTACTGGAACAAGGACATTTCTCCTTTCCATCTTCCTAGCTTCATTAGTGAATTTTCCAAAGGCCAAAAAAGGGATGCTTTGTTATTACCCACATTTAAAATCTAACCTGCATAGTTGGTGGGACACTGCCAGATAACAGGGTCAGTGTCCAACCCTTTTCTACTTCAGAACTAAAGGGTTTATATAACTTTTTAAACTTGTGCAGAGTCAAGTTCACTGTTTTCCCCAGAAGAGCCATTTCCCTTGTTTGTTTGGATTCTTCACACAACATGGAAGAGTTGTTTTTAAAAATAAATGATGTGACAAACTAGCAGGGAGACTCAGAAGCAGGAGTGCCCACCTGAAATTAACTACTTTTAACAAAGGACTAGGATTTCAGGTCAAGAATGTCCTTTTAATGTCTTTCTTTTTGACACTTAGGTTTAAGATGCACAGTAAAGGTTTGGGTTTAACTTAGCAAATTCCAATATGTTGCTGAAAGCATAACAATCTATCCTATTTATGGCTTTCTACCAGGCTAAATGCATGGTATCTCAATGCTATCCAAAGAGCACTGACTACTCCAGAATAAATAATGTTTGTCTTTTACATCTGAGCAGTCAGTCAATCTGGGTCACCCAGTAAAAGGAAAGTAACAGCTAGGGAACAAATTCCACACAAAGAACGCCATTCAGGCAGCAGGCAGACACAACTACGACAGCCAGATTTCAATAGAAAGAGAGGCTAGACGAGAAAGGTCAGAGTACCTCAAATAGCTGCCAGTTTAAGCATTTCTGCTCCAATGCACGGAAAGTGAAAATCCTTAGGAAAGTGTTTAAGACAAGACACATTTTTGGGAAGATTATGCTGTTCAGAGCAAAATGATGCATTGAATATAGCTGCCATATGACCATGAAAATAGAAACATCTTTCTAATAAAAGAAGCTCACCTTTCTGTTCAAAACTTAGTAGGAAGTTTACATGTAACATGAGGAGGTGAAAGTGCAGTGGCACGAGGAATTCCATTCTATTTTTTGGGGTCACCGGTTCCTAAAGGTCATGTAACTGTTTCTGATGTGGCAGAGCAGCACAAGTTTCATTTCTCATTGGCTTAATTGTTCAGACCCCTGGACTATCCAACAAAGCCTGGACTTCAAAATCTTGCAGAAGATTTTCTTGTACAAGTGCAGAGGCCCCTTTGCATAAAGGAGATGTTCTCCCATATCACATCTCTTGCAAGTCAGCTACACATGCAAATTAAGGTTTCATTTTTTATTTTTATATAAATAAATAAAAATATAAAGGATTTAAGTTCAGGGTCTAAAAAAAGAACTCAGGACATCAAAAGAATTCAGAGTTTTTCTCTCTCTCTCTTTTTTTTTTTTTAAATCAGAAGACATATCTAATATTTGCCTGTGGTGGATGCAACAGTTAACAGTTCTCACTGATCCCAGAGTGCTGACAACTTAAAACCTAGACTCTCGAGAGGCTCAGAGAATAGGAACTCTTCCCACTTGCATCTAGGAGTTTGTCAAAGAGGTCACCATTCCACAATAGCATCAGAATGCCCAAAAGCCTGCAAAGGTGTCAGAATACAAGCTCTTTGAGGCAAAGACCACATCCCTGTGTTTAATTGACAAAAGGCAATGAAAGGGGATGAAGGAGAGATAGCAAATAAGGGCTCATCTGCACTTGACACACTAGAGTGGTGCAGCAGCAGCATTTCAGCATAGACACTACTTACACCAACAGGAGGGGCTCCAATCAGCACAGGTAATCTACCTTCCCAAGAAGAGCTATCTAGATTGACAGAAAAATTCTTCCATTGGCCTAGCACCGTCTACACCGGGGGTTAGTTGGCTTCACTGTGTTACGCAGGGGTGTGGATTTTTCATACCCCTGAGCGATGTACCTGGATCAACCTAACTTGAGTTTAGACCAGGCCTAAGGTTACAAACACTCAAAAGGTACATGTACACACACACTCACTCACACACAACATAGGTTTTGTGTTTGTTTTGTTTCGTTTCGTTGAGGGAGATGGGGTGGGGTGGATTAGTTAGAAAGTAAGAGCCACATAAAGTTGTTGACACACCTTAAAAGTAGGTCTTGAGGTACATTAGTGAGATTAGCGGGGTAGCCTGGATTAAAAGATTCTGAGATTTGTGAGATAAACAAAATGAAGTATCAAGGCTAGAATGATTAGTGGAGAGGAGGAGAGCAAGTCTCATTAGGCAGGGCCATGAAGGCAGTAACAAGAAACTTGAGTTTGTGATGGAGAAGGGGCAGCCAATGAAGTGATTCAAAGAAGAGGGGGAGGGGTGAGTGGTCAGACTGCCAGGCACAGGAGATACCATGGTAGTTTCATTTTGTAAGTATTCAAAGGAATAACATGAATGTTGGAAACTAGAGAGAAGAGCGGTTGCAGTAGCCAAGACAGGAGGAGAAGGGTGTGATGAGAGACTTCACTGTTTAAACAGATTTCTTCATTTGGAGGGAACAAGTAGCCATGTTATAGCAGAGAAACAGCTCTGCTATAGACATAGTTAAAGTTGTTTCATTTTCTGTTTTAAGGTGGATTCTACAGGCTCTAAAACCCATATACAGACTCCAACTGTCTTGAAATTTGCTGTGACTCATGGGAGTGCTGGGTAGTGTTAGTGGTCCAAATTTGGGGTCATTGTTCCCAAGAATCATCCCTTCTAAAAACCCAACATTTTACAAAGTCGTATAATTCATGGAGCAGCACGGGGATGTTGGAGCAGTGAAGAGTGTGCAGAGATTGGGAGGGGAGATTAGGAGACAGGGCTCTGGGGCTTTGGCAAGGGGAGAGAGATAAATGGGGATTGGTGGCAAGAGAAGGAGATCAAGGGGAGACGATGCAGATGTAGGCAGGATGAGGTGTGGTATGGAGATATTGGGTGGGCAGGGATTAGGGGCAGGGGCTCTGTCAGTTCCATATCTTCCCCTCTTGTTTGACGTGCCAACCCCCCACCCCGCACTCTTCTCCTCTTGTCCTAGCTGAGCTGCGAAGTGGGGGCAGATGCCTTCCATTCACAGATCCATCAATTGGGCAACAACTGAGGGCCAGAGGGGGAACACCTCACATAATGAGGAGGATGAAATGGCAGGAAATGATCCCTTCTTTCCCTGACCCTCCGTGTGCCAGCATCTGGGAAGGCTAAGGGTACATCTACACTATGGAGATTACACCAGCATAGCCGTGCCACCATAATCCCATATAGTTCAGAGCTTCTTCAAATCCCCATTTACATAACTGAAGTCAGCCAGCTCAGAGATGTGTGAACTGCTCCACTAATCTCAGGCAGAGAAACAAGGAGATGATGCAGGGGCAGTGAAGGAATTAACATGCAGCCAGTTCATTCTGTGGCCAGGTTAATCACTGCCAAGGAGCCAGGGGCAGTGGTACATGGGGATGCAGAGAAATTGTTTTAAATAAACCAGATTAAATTAAATACCCCAAAACTTCATTAATGTAGAGTTAAGGTTACTTAGTGGTGCCTCGTGCCCTTCCAGAACATAAAGAGTGGCTAATTTTAAGCCTCTAAATACCAGGAAATGAATTAAGGTACATGTTACCCCTTCTTTGCGCAGAGACAATCGGTATATTTCTACAGCACCTAGCACAATGGGGCTCCAACCTGGTTGGCTTCTAGATGCCACCACCATATAAAAGGTTAAATAATTTTTATGTCAAGTACTGTGTATTTAGAGGAATATTCCAGGGAGAGGACAAAAGTTACACAGGCTGACTGCAATTGCGTAAACGGAGATTTGCAGAAATTCTCACATCTAAAGTATTGCATAAGGGAGGAAGAAAACGTTCAAGATGCACACAAAATAGCTTATTCAGTCTTTGTTAAAGCACAAATGGGAATTTTCAATCTTCTGGCCACATTAAAAAAGAATAATCATAATCAAATAAAGCATGCTTTGATGGAGTCAGGAAGCAAAGTTTACAATATTCTTTACAAACAGAACCAGAATCATATTGACACCAAACTCTGATTTAAAAGCCAAAGGCTTAAGGTAGCTGGCACGCACAGCTCAAACTAAAGAAGTCCCAGAAGAGAAAGAAAAACTGTTGTTGGCAGTCTTAGAACTTGCACAGACAGACAGGCTTTTTAATCAGGTTACTTGGCACGTATTCTGATCTGATAATCTCTAAAGTAAAGTAAAAATGCAAGGTACCAAAGCAACACAGCTTCACTATATCTCCTTGGCTAGTTTAATCATGCTGGGCATGGATAGTTCTAAGGTCTGATCTATAGTAGGAAGATAGGTTGGTATAACTACATCACAAAGTGGTGTGAAAAATTCACATCACAAACAATGCAGTAAACCAACCCAACCCCTGGTGTAGACAGCAAAGATTCCTCCTGTCAACCTAGCTACCACCTCTTGACGATTATCTACAACAATGGGAGCATCCCTCCTCTCAGCACAGGTAGTGTCTACACTGAAGCTACAGCTATGCTGCTGCTGCATTTTAAGTGTAGACAAGTCCTAGGGATGGATTGTGGTCCTACTTAGAACCTGCATTTTATTTTTAGATCAATTGAATCTAATAAAAGTCTCTTTCCACTTGCTTTTTACTCCCAAGATGGAGTTAGTAAAATATTAAGACAGTCCACGGTAACATACACATTAGACACAATCACAACTTTTTGATTGCAGCACTGGACCTAAAAGAGAGGGGTAAGTCTAATGATATGGCTAACTCCCCTGCATGAAACCAAGATGACCGTTTTTATTTTTAGTTGCATATCCTTGCTTCTAACAACGATGTAAATACGTGTATTCTAGTCAGCGCATCAAGCCAGGAAGTTAGCCTTTTTAGAGGGTTTTGAGGCAATATACACCAATTACTAGTATATACATATTACTGTACATACCCTTCTGCCAAGAATCTGGTTGATAGCTGCGCTCTCTTTCAGAGTACACTCTGCTACGACGTTTGCTCTCATTTCTTTCATGTATAACATAAAAGCATTCAGAGGTTTTTTAATGTGAGGTCTTTTCGGCTCTTGCTCTTTTCTCTGTTCGTGCTGAGGCTTCCTAAAACGTGGTGGGGGAAAAGACACAGTATCTATTTACCTTTAGCCTAAAAGTTATTGAGAGGAATATTTCCAAGCTTCAATTTCAAATTAAGGATGTGCTACTGTATGTTAAGTGTGAGAGCTCGTGTTTTATCTACTACTGCAACTTTTGAACTTACAGTAGAATCTCAATGTTATGAACACCAGAGTTATGAACTGACTGGTCAACTACATGCTTCATTTGGAAAGAGAAATGGAGATGGAAGGCAGAAGAAGAAGATGAAAAAGGAAAAGCAAATACTGTACACTACTGTGTTAAAGTACTAAAAAATAAAAGGGAAAGTTTAATAAAAGTTCTGACGAGTCAAGGAAACTGTTTCTGGGTTGTTGCATTTAAATTAAAATGGCTAAAAACAGCATTTTTCTTCTGCCTAGTAAAGTTTCAAAGCTGAATTAAGTCAATGTTCAGTTGTAAACTTTTGAAAGAACAACCGTAACATTTTGTTCAGAGTTATGAACAACCTCCATTCCTGAGGTGTTCGTAACTGAGGTTCTACTGTATTCTGTATTTAGAACTGAATTTAGTGCTCAAGGAGGGGAGTGTTGGATTGGCAGTCCTTGATGATGAATGAAATTGTACTTTATTTATCCATGAGACAAACACTCTGCCAACATGTTTCCACAGTGCTCCAGAAGGCCATCTTTAGGGGTAAAAAAGTAGCTCAGTCTCCTTGCCCATTTATTTCTTGAGCACTTTGTGTTCATCTGCTAAAAAGAATGCCAAAGTATAGTGGTGGTTTTTACAGTCAACACCTTTGCACTAGAAACTGACTATCAGCTCACAAGCCTAGCTTCAGATAAGCCACCAAATGACAAAACAGCGTTCGGCAGCTACCATCTTAGATAACATTCAAGGGAGTGGCTGAGAAATAAAGGCTTCATATCAATAGTGCTCCCATGAGCCATCCACTCCCCACTTTAGTTATGGTAAACTTTTACAGAATCATAATTCAGAGTGACCATGAAGGACACTTGTTTTGTTTTTTATTTCTCAGCTCTCCTTTTAACTATTAATCTGCAAACACTTCAGGATTTAAGGGCTAGCACAGAGAGGCAGACTCACACATGCATTAAGTCGCTGTCAGTATGTGGATGTTCTTGTTTGACTTGAGGTGTTACAATAGCTGGGTGAGGGATTCCAGTTGTGTGAGGGCCTGGAGGACCAGGAATCATATGATGTGAAAACCTAAAAACAAACCAAGTAGAGAGTCTGTAACAATAGGAAGAACAGGCTGCATATCCAAAACTTGTACTTTAGCAGTAGAACACTACAGAGCTTGCAACGAAGAAGATGTAAAAATTAGTTAGCAAAGATTCATGCATTGTATCTAAGCTTATTCAAAATAGGCCAACATTTTGGACTGAAGAAGTTATTTTATTACCTCTCAGATAAAGAGATGGCAATGTGCACAAGGAGGTGTAACATACCTATTGTTGCACTAGACATCAATAAAAATACACATTCCCTTAACCAAAAAGTGCATTTCCACATATAAATACTGAAAATATCCATCACCAGCCAACAAAGGAGGGAACTGCCATGCGGGGGGGGGGGAGGGGCGAGAAAGGGGGCAGAAGCAAAAAGGAAGAGAAGAGTCCTTTCAAAAAAAAAAACCCAATAGGTATGTCTGTATTTAGTTTTGAACCTTTTGCTTTTCAAAACATTTTATAGTAAACATGTAAGGGTCCAAGATCATTTCCCCTATAACCCTACTTCTCCAACACTCTGCGCTAATCTTTTAACTCTGAATGCAAATCTGGTATTCTGGGAGGAAAAACCAATTGGTTCTTCCAGAACTAGATTTCTTTCCCTTTCATGATGTCAAGGCAGAAGAAAAAAAATCATCCTCTTAATCAGGGGTGCGCTCCTCGAAGTGCTGAGCATTCTGACTCCAGTCAAGCAATGCACTTAAAGCACATGTTTATCTTTGAGCGTGCAAAATAGTCTCACTGCTGTCAAAGCAAGCACGTGCTTCAGTAGCTTGCTGGATTGCACTCCCAAGTAATCAGTACTTGCAGGATCAAGCCCAAAAAGAGAGCAGTTTACTGCATTTGTTCATGTTAAAGCTTATGCTACAGTGATTTGCACAAGAGAACGTAGTAACCCAACCAAATGAGGTTGGGAAGGGGCAAAGTTTGTTGTGGAGAGAGTAGCTATTTTCCTCTTGGATACCCTGACTGAGACATGCTTGTAGTTTACCTGAAAAGGAGTAGAGGAAGAGTAATTAAACACAGAAACCCATATAAAAAGTTGTGAGGAGACCACCACTTAAGTGGACAATCCAAATCCCAGTGTGAAAGCAAAGCAAAATGCAGAGATGGGACATTGCAACCTTGTGTACACCAAGCACAGGATGTGTAAGGCATCTTTTGAGAGTGCAAAAGCATTACAGAGAAGATTTGGAGTTTGGCATGGCTAAGTCTCAGTTAGCATTGCTTGCTTGCTTGCACTAATATGCAAACATAGTGCCTGATTCACACACCAGTACAGACAGTGTGTGTATTTACAGCTTGTTGGCATCCCTTTCCTTCTAATAGCTCTGGGCTAAGAAATTCCAACTTCGGAGTAGTTCTGCATATTTCCACATGGCACACTACCCAATTTGAACTATTTAAGAGCGTAATTACATAATTCAAACTAGAATGAGAAGTTTTGCCTGGTTTCATATTTGAAGAATAAAATCTTGGGTATTTCCTAATATAGTGTGTCTAACAATAATGCCCATTTTATATTAAATGGTTTGATTAACGGTTAACACAGTTCGTAAGTGTTTCTAATGTCAATACTTCACTGACTGCCAGGAAAATGCTGAATGAGACTAGTGTGGGATCCAGGCAAACTGTACATACACAGACATTTTAAATAAAAATTATACATACATTTTTCGCTGACTGAAAAGTAAGCAAAGGCAGACCAAGATGCAAGCAGAAGAGCAACTTGCCCTTTAATGCCAACAGTTACTCCCCATTCAGTCATTCACCTCCTACACCTACCTGGACATGGAAGGGTCGACTGAGAGTGAGGATGGGTAGGGCTGCCTGAATCCACTCGAGATGGGATATACAGGCTGACCTTGCCTGAGGTCACAGAAGAAAGGAACCCATCAATAATATGATATTGTATTAAAAGATACCCTAGAGTCACAAGCACTTGATGGGAACTCAGCATGGTAGCATAAACAGTTATCTGCCATGTATTCTGTAGCTCATGGGTGTCTACATGCTTGCACTGAATAAGATTTCTCTCTCGCCCACTGAAAAGATATTCATTATCTAGGTTTTGTTTAAAAAAACCCAAACCATTGCCTAATTTTAAGTCATTGGGCCAGATTCCAATACCCTCAACTCCTGTGGAACAGTAGTCCCAATGCAATTAATGTACAAGTACCAGAATCTGGCCCACTGTTAGTGTATTTACAGTGAGTCCCACAGAACTATTTGGAGAGTTTTCTTCTTTTTTTGGGGGGGGGGAGGGGTGGAATCTTTGAAACCGAGGGACTGTCTTCATTTTGCATCTTGTATAGTATGTCACAAGTTGTCAGCACTTTTAAGAAGCTAAAGAAAACTTTATATTTATTAATAAAATATAAATAAAATGAAAGTACATTTTAGTCACTTGGGCTTAAGGCTCTTTTTTGTTTTTGTGCAATCAAGTGACTAAAACCAGCTCATTTGAAATCCTACCATTCTTTAGAATGTCTTAAAGATATTGTCTCTCTATATGGAATTCTATCACCAATTAATGCTTCAAAACACTGAACTTTTTCTGCTTAGTTCACATCATCTTTACTTCCAGTTGGTGTTGATGCAACTCTTGAACAAGGATTAATGCACTTAAGTAACGAAGTTCAGACAGAATAATTGATCCAGCTTTGAAAGACTAAGCACAATCAATTCTATTCAAACACTTATTGATAGACAGATTTAGTGTTAAAACTGGGATTTCCAAAGCTGCTGGCATTTTTTATGCTCAGGATAACAGTTTTCACACTTCAAGTGAGCGTGTGTGTTGGGGGGTGGGGGTGGGGGGGAGAACAGTGCTCAAAACCAGTAAAAAAGAAGAGGTAGAAATCTCAGTAATGCTGCAGCACAGAATTGAGCTGGAAGGAGGCAGAGCATAACGGACTGTGGAATATGTTCAGGTATGAGCGAGCACTGCTGAATAGATTTCCAAATTTGACAATTAGCTAGTCTCTCCTTTTCTTCCTTCTCCTTTCAGTTTCCTTCCTCCCTTCCACACCCTCCCACTTTCTGGATCAAGAAACTATTCAGAAGTGCTGTCACTTAACCAAAGCTGGCAAAAGGACCACCAGAAATCATCTGGTAGTGGTGGAGGCAGCGGTTCAGTCTCGAGACCAGTGAACATTAAACTGGAAATCAGGTGCTCTGTCTTTGCTATTAACTTACTATGTGGCTTTCAGCAAGTGATTTTTGTCCTGATTCCACAAGGCCCAGAGCTCAGACTCAGACTTTACGTCCAGAAGGGACCATCATGATCATCTAGTCTCACCTTACCTCTTGCACACTGCAGGCCACAGAACCTTGCCCAGCCACTCCTGCAGTAGACCCATAACCTCTGGCTGAGTTACTTAAATCCTCAAATCTTAATTTGAAGACTGCAAGTTTCAGAGAATCCACCATTTACTCTACTCTAGTTCAAGCCAGCCAGTGACTTGTGCCCCATGCTGCCAAGGATGGTGAAAGACTCCCTGAATCTCTGCCAATCTGATCTGGTAGGAAATTCTTTCCCAACTCTAAATATGGCAGTCAACTGGACCTTGAGCATGTGGGTGAGACCCACCAAACACCTGAGAAAGAATTCTCCGTAGTAACTCAGAGCCTTCCCCATCTAGTGTCCTATTTCTGGCCATTGGAGATATTTGCCACTATAAGCAATCATCATACCACCCCCTCTATAAACTTATCAAGCTCAGTCTTAAAACACGTTATGTATTTTTGCCCCCCTTGGAGGGCTGTTCCAGAATTTCATTCCTCTCACCACCAGAAACCTAAATTTCAAGTCTAAACTTCTTGATGGCTAATTATATCCATTTGTTCTTGTTCCAACTTTGGACCTTAATTTAAAGACTCTTTCCCTGCTGTTTAGCCCTCTGAGGAATTTAGAGCAATCATTTCTCCTCAACCTTCATTTGGTTAAGATAAACAAGACACGCTCCTTAAGTTCAGAGGCTGCTCAGCACCTTGCATATTCTGGTCTGAAATGTATGTTGGTTTCCCCTCAACCTAAAATTGGGATGATAATACTTACCATTAGGTATAGGGTGACCAGACAGCAAGTATGAAAAATCGGGATGGGGTGGGGGATAATAGGAGCCTATATAAGAAAAAGACCCCAAAATCAGGACTGTCCCTATAAAATCAGGACACCAGGTCACTCTAATTAGGTAGGGCACAGAACCGACTGACAAGGCGTGGGATTCTAATTCACTTAACCCCTCTGCATTCAGTTTGTCCTCCTATAACTATATATATTTGTTATCCATTCTAAAATGCTTGGAGATTCTCAGACGGTAAGTGTCAAGCATTATTGATCATCCTGTGATGGGAGACCCTATACATAAATACGAGCTCCTGAAGGAATCCTACTGTGAGCATTGGGAGTAGGATCCTTATACTGCTAGTGTTAAAAATTAATATATGAACTCTTCAGTAACTGAGTACTAATCTCAAATCTTACCATTTCTGTAAGGAATGTAATAAAGTTTGTTCTCTATTTTGGTGCAGTTTTCAGTTAAAAAAATCCGTACTTGAAAGTTTGTTACAAGTCATTGCAATTTTGGGTTGTTAAAAAAATTGATCTTTAATTCCTTGAGACCTGTTTTTCTGCAATCCTACCAAATGCCAAGAGCCATAAGTGTGAGCCATAAGAACTATTCTCACTTCAAAGTGAAATCTATGTATTTCAATTTCTGTACATGTTAAAAAACAGATCCAATTTATTTCAAAGATCAACATTTTTGATCTTTCAAGCTAAAATAAAATAGTCACTTCTCTCACTGTAGTAATGTTTTTCTTAGTTCATAAATTCTACAATTAATTCAATAATCCTAGAGAGGATGTGTATGAACATATGTCTAAGCAGCAGCAAGAGGATCTTACCAGCCAAGAGGTGGCGTTATCTGTCCTACACCACCAGGAGACAAGGGATAGAAGGTAGGGATATCAGGAGCTGGAGGATGTCTGGACATGCCTGTCAGAGAGTATGAATAAGAAGTTTGGTATTTGAGTGAAAATGTGGTGATTAATGCTATAATACAAAACTAACATGGTGAACATCACAGTAAAAAACTGTTGTTCTATACAAGAAAGTCTAGCTTCATTTTTGGTTAGTATTAGAAGAAAACACCATTAATTCCAGCCTTTAGAATAATAAATAGAGCTTGCATCCTCGACTAGGGTCAGGATTAAAAAGAAAAAAAAAAACCTTGTGGAAAAAGTAAAGGGGAAGGAGGGAAAAAAACCAACAAACATGACTATGAATGCAGCCACCATGAGATCTAAAAAAATGTATGGAGATGCTTTGGCAATACTTCATCTCTGAAGTGTTGCACTGAAACTACTGACAGAGTCTTGAGCAAGTGTTCTGAAGAGCCAAATGAAACAAGAAAAACAAAGCATTTTCAAACAGGCAGCACACCAGAGCTAACAGCTGAGGTAAATTGTTACTTGTACATTTTTCACTGGTTCCCTTATGAATTTACAGATTTTGGAAACTTGCTACCACAGAGGATCAGTAGTTAATTAAGAAGCATTTTCAGGCCTGTAATGGTCACACTTGATATGATTCATTTGGCTTCTGATTGTCACTCCAGCTCCAACTAAGCTCTTCATCAAGTTGACTCCTGTGGGCTCCAAGGTCAATCTGAGTTGCACTAGTAGTGTTTCATGGAAAAAAATAAGAGTCCCATGAGAAGTGATCCATCAGTTCACATTCTCCAGAATACAAAATCCTACAAATGTAAAAATCACCTCAAGATTAAAGCTAATCCTAGTCCCAGCTGGGTCTGTGGTTTTCATGTTTTACCTAAAACTCATGCTCCAAGGAGAGAAGGAATTATGGTTAGAGGCCAGAGAGACATTGGTTTATTTAAAATGCGTTTCAGGAGGAGGGGTTTGGAACAGCAAGAATTGCAAATTTAACGTCACATGTTAAATCAGCTACTTTAAATTCTATATTAAATATTTATATAGGGACACTCTAAAGGTGAAAGATGGAACATTGTGATCTTTACTTTGAGACTCTTATTGTTGATATTTTGACCATAAATGGAGATTTAAAAAATCAGTTTAAGATTAAGGGATTTAAAAGGGTAGGTTAGAAATCTTAAAATTGTTTTGGGGGAGGGGGTGAGCATGGCAAAAATGTCACCCTAATGATGTTGCTGCTACTCTCTCAGTTTTGAGATTTCAGTAGGAGCTGAAATGAACAATTTAAGACCAGAAACTGAAAATTCATCTATGTTAAATTCATGGTTACAGGAAAAGTGATGGCTGACAGAAGAGAACTTTCATTTGGCTTATTCCCAGAGTACTCCATCTCCTTTTTACAGATTCTATAACAAGAATTGCCATACTGAGTGAAAACAAGCCCAGTGTCTCGCCTCTGGAAATGGCCAATCCCCAATACTCCCAAGGAATAAGAGACCACTATATTGTGTACAATCAAATTGCTCAATTTTACATAAGGGGCTGGTGCTATTCCTTCCCCAAGCCCTGAAACATGCGATTGGATTGCCCTTATTGAGCTAACATACATGAGTTACTCCTGGTCCAAGCTATTCAGCCCTTTAAGGACTACAGCTTCAGTATAAAACATGTTGATCACTTGCTGTATGGCAGTAAAATGCACAGGCTGACTACATACCGTGTGAAAGTGGTACTTTCAGTTATTTGTGTGAAATTTACTGACAGTTTGAGGGACCCCTTGTTGTCATATGAAGGGACGGCAAAAAGGAAGGACTGCTCTCCTTGGACAATGCCTTTGTGCGTGTGAATAAACACATAGCAAAGAGTAAGTTTTGTAACTATTTACTAACCCTCAACTCCCAGATGATTCACTTTAAAGTCAGGCTGCACATGCATGAAAACTGAGAAGAAATACTACATGATAGCCATTTCTCCAGGAACACAACAAAGCTCAATGGCAACCATTAAAATCTCTGCCTTTAGTTAAGAATGATTTGGGTGTGGCAAAACCAGTTCAAAGCCAGCACAACTCTTGCCAATTCTGTACCACATGTTCCCAGAACTCATAATACAAGGCACCTTAAAAGAAGAGCATAGCAAGAGCCAACGGTTTGCTGAGCAACACACCTCTATTGCCAGAGGCACACCAAGTCCCACAGTCAGATGCCAAGGTCTAGCAGAGCTCTGAGCAGAGGATACCCAGAAACTAGGATCTGAAGCAACTCATTTTATCAAGTCCTCAGATCAAAAAGTAACCAGGAGGTATGACACAAACACCAAGGGAAGCATATAGCAGCAAACATTCTTGTAGAATGACCAGATGTCCCCAGTAAACTTCATTTTACTAGGTTCTGGTGCACGGATTGCGTTTAAACTGGGAGACCTAGTTTGACTAAAACCGTGGAATGTGTGTCACCTCAAAGGCCTCCAGCCTTCTCATTCATTCCCACCTCCAGCAACCTCTCATCTGCTCATCAGAGGCATGAGCACTGCAACATCCCCCAGTTCAGTGAGAATAGGATCTATTGCCTTGCGTTAAGGGCAAGAGAGATCTGGCAAGTAGGGAGAAAGGACCGACAACAACAGAAGGAACCAAAATAAATAAGGGAGGACTTTGAGCTAGGGCCTATGGTGGGGACAAGAGGAAAATAACTGTAGCACAGAAGTGCAAATGAAAAGCAAATCCTGGCTGAAGTCACAACATTTTCTGAGTTACCATGCCATTTCAGTGCTGTGCACCCGATGAGCCACCACAGGCTGACAACTCTCTGAGATAAGGGATAAAATGTCAGTGTCATAAGGGGGAGGAGGGCGCATCAGAGCAATGGAATGGAGTAATTTGGTTGAAAGTCCCTGAGGAATTAATTCATATACATATTGCTCTCTGGGCATGAATGCAGAAGGTAAAGACTCACAAGGCCATCAGAGTCAGTACTATTGTCCACGTAAAAGGAGCTGGAGTAGTACACTGGTCTATACTTAGTTGCCCCAATACTTAAATTCTGACTATCTCACAGGCTAGACTTTTAGGAGTTGAACAGAAATCACACAGGAGTGTGACTGGTTCTTGGATACAGTCCATTGATATTGTTGGCATAGGAAGGACAATGAGCACGCAAGGGATACATGGGATGAGTTTCGAAAACCTCCCTCAAATGGACAATACTGACAAGTAGTCAACCATTTTTCTAGAAATAGGCTTGCACCAGAACCCCAATCCAGACAAACCAGAACTCAATGGACCTTCACATTCTAGCTGTGCAGCTTGGCAGTCCTCCAGGCATATACAAAAGAGTACTGAAACCAAGGGGTGCAACAATTCAGCCTATAGATTATGCACATAGCCAGACCCCTACACAACCTGAGCCAGCTGCCACCTGTCCCTTCACAAAGCCAAGTCTTCTGCCTTTGTTTCCCCAGTATAGACCATGACCATCACAGACCCAAGGGAGCAGCCTCTGAGCAGGCCCTCTATGGAGGGCCAGGAGCTCTGCTTTCTCTTCTCCGGTGGTACTGGCTACCCTAACATCCAAGGGAAGCAAGAGACTTTTCTACAGCCTCCTAACTACCTGTTTTCATAATCATAGAATCCGTTATATCTATGCCTCTGTTGCTTCATCTACTCAGCTACCCTGGCTCCTGAATCCTCTGTTCTTCTTTACCTATCTTCTGCTCTGGATCACGCCTCCACTCTCCCCATCTTTACCTTGTTCATCATTGTGCCTCTGCGTCTAGCTTCTACCGACCTCGCTTGCTCCTTCCTTGTCCTTGCCAATCCCCTGCCCTCACCACACCACACCCCCCTCATCTCCCCTCTTGGGGATCTCATTGGGAGCTTGTTTCCTTGCTCTCAAATCCACTCATCTGGTTTTGGTTTTGAATGTTTTACATGCACAGAGAAAGAGTTGACATCCTAAGATGCACAGTTCAACTACATGCCTAAGATTCTGTTATACTTACATTGCCTCAAATTGTGTGTTCTGAAAACTACACATATATTACACAGACCACTACTCTATTAAGGTAGTGGCAATAAGGAGAGAAAGGGAACAGAGAATCTTCCTCTTACATGGCACTACATTTTGGAATATGATGAAATACGTAAAGGAAATAAGGACATGAAATACAAGTTTGACAAAAGAAGGAACTTAAGGTTTTAAATATAGAATTCAACTCACCTTCCTGGGTCTCAAATCACTGACATTTCCTATTATGCCTGTATACTGCAATACCTGGGCACAACAGGGGGCGCCAAGGAGATAATTTTTTTTTAAATCATTTTAAAATATTTTTATGAGCAAAATAAGGCAAAGTGGTAAAAATGTGCATTATCCTCCAACTTTAAACAGCCAGGACATTTATATGACGCAAGAATAGCTGTCCCATACTAACATGTTACATGTCAAATTTCAGAGGAAGATATTTTGCTTAATTATGAGACCCTCGAAACCAGGATTTACAATAGATCCTTTGATATGTTGGCAGGCTCCAGGGTACTTGAGCTCCAAAAACAGCATTGACAGTTAGAAGTAGCCTCACCTTGTTTTGAGTTGACATCTGAGGGGATGTGTGAAGGGTGTGACCCTGGTGAAAAGTGCTCGTCGCTGTAAGTGATAAGTGGCGTGAGAGGGTGAACCGCATGGGAAGGCTGCACCACTGGAACCTTATTTGACTGCAAGAGAGTAAAAACAAGCAGCATTAGTAATAATTCTCAATTCTCTAATGGTTTTTTTCGGGGTGGGGGGGAGCGGACACTCACGGTAACTTGTTTTTAAAAGATTCTTATTTGTATTACTAACCATATTTAGCCTCCTTGCTCCTGAACATACAAAGCATGGAATCTTACCTGCTGGGGCAGAGTGCTTTTGAGGGGGATGAGACATGACAGTCAAGCTTGTAGTGGCAGCCTAAAGACTGTTGGGGTGGACCAGATAGAGAGGGTGCTGAAGCAACAGCCAGGAAGTGGCTATGGTTAGAGAGACAGCTGCAGCTGCTCTTGGGAGGCCTAGTGGAGTGGGAAGAAGCAAGAGGAGGAGCTGACTAGTAGGAGGGCAAGTAGTCCACATAGTACCAGAATAGGACCAACTTACACAGCAGAAATGAAATTACAGGAAAGCTCTACACCACCAATTACAGTTTGCATTTCTTTGGCCTTGAACAGTGAAACCAGTCTGATCAGTGTCATTTTTGTTTGAAGTCACTGTCTGGTTCTTATGCATTAATACAGTGCTATACTGTTGAAAATTTCCAACACTGCTGGGGTATCATCTCCTTCCTTCTGCCCTAGCCCTACCTCCCCCAAAAGAGTCAGGAAATTTTAAATACATATTTCAGTTCATAGCAGGGAACAAAACAGTCCTCCACAAGAGAGTAATTTAGGGTATAAGGAGTTGACAGTGTCCCTTTAACAAACTAGGTTGCTTATGAGCAAAACATACCAGCTCAGTTTCTGGAGAAGGGTGTCAACCTAAGCAGCAGGAGTCTGGTACTATTTACTAAGTTTCTAAGAACAGAAAAGTGCTAAAAATGCCTGAAGACCAGTATTGTCATGTTATGCTCCCAACTCGGTGTTGGGGGCGGGGGGAACCCACAGACATAAAACAAAACACTTGTATTTGATATTTTATACAAATTAGACACAGCCATTAAAAACAAAAGTGTTTGCCTAATACATGCAGGAGTGCCCTGAAGCTAAAGAAACACCACCAGCAGTAATTCTTCTCACAGCCCAACATTATCCCCAACTCCTTACAAAAAACACAAAACTAGAAAACAACTGTTTTGGGGACTTATGTGCACGTTACCTATTTTCCTATATTTTACATCCTCATTCCTCGTTTCTCATAGCAGGACTATGCTATAGTAATTCCGGCATGTAACAGATAGATTACTCATCATTTCTACCCCAGAATTCAGTCTGCTGCCCCTCTGCAAAAATAATTATGCCACAAACAGAGGTTTTTAATTAAAAACGAAGAAAGTCAGACAAAAATGCTCTTAAAGCTCAGCAAGGACACTAACTGCCAAATATTTGGAATTAAGAGAAAAAAATTAAGAGCCCTTTGAAATGAATTTTATTTGAATCCTAATACTCAAATCCTGGCATAATAATAGATTTTAGGACTATATTTTAAAGCATAAATCAAGGATTTCTTTAGACTTCTAGAATGAGAAGTGGTAAGTGGATAACTAAATTTAAAAAAAGGCTGATAAAAGTGCATGCAGGAGTGTGGCTGGGAACCAGTGCAGTATTTTCTGCTTTCCTTGTTTTCAGAGCACCACCTTAAGGAACTTGCATTAGAAGGCAGTATCTTCTTAATGTCTGACCTATCCCTCCAGTCATATAGCTCAGAATCTAGTGCCATGATATTTTGCTAAATTATGCTATCCTTGCTCTCCTCTTAATTTTACGGTTTTCAGCACAGATTTGCTTTCCTGTGGGAAGGAGATAAGAACCTCAGGATTTTAATTTAAGCTTTGGCCTTGTCTTATATTTTGCAAGATGGAGAGAGAAAGCAGCGCTAGTAGGTGTTTTAAAGCCAACAAGCATTAGGTCCATTTTTATAACCAAATAATAGAAGCAATATGAATTTTCAATAATATGAGGAGTTCAGTTCCAAAGGTGATCGCTCAGACTGCTGTTCATCCCTCCTTTTTGTATAAATTAAATAAAATAGGTGCCAAATTTCAGATGATTTGCAAATCATGTCTCAGTCTTTAGCTGCAAGATTCGTGCATTGACTCTCCAATCAGCAGTTACTTTAGCTAGCTTAGTCAGTGTATTGTAGGTCTGTAGATGCGTTGACGTCACACACATCAGTTAGGCAGTATTGATTGTTCAAGTTTGGTAACTAACCTTTTGTACCATGTTGAGTATAATTAGTCTGCATGTTCCACAGTAGCAGGGTTACTCACGAATTAGTTTTAAATATTATCCATTTATGCTTTTAGTTAGCCCTTCCTTCTATCCTCTAGGTCTTCAGCATCCTCGTGACTTATTTATTTAAACATCTTATTTCACACACCATGGACATCAGGTTATCCAGCGTGCCTGCCACCTGCTGCTTTTAAGTGCTTAGAACAGGCAGAGCAGGTTGTTTACCGAGCCCCCTCTCAAAAGCAGTGAGGACAGCACTCAGTAGCTTCTGTAAGAGGAATGGTGGCATCAGTCCACTTCCTACTGGATAGATGTTTACACCAAAAAACCAGTAGCCGGCATGGATGGCAAAGGCCCCAAGGACTGAATGGACAGACTACTGAACAATCCACTCATCCCTAGAGATTGTACCTTGTATATGAGGGACCAGACACTGGTGATGGGACTGTGGGGATGGGAACTTTATTACCACTGCTTGTGCCATTACCATCCTAAGAACAGAGGAATTCTCTCTAGACCTCTCCATCCAGCTCTACCAATGAACAGAAAATAAGAATCAATGGATACTCTTAGAAGTCTGACATTCCGAGAAGTACCAGGTCAAAAGTGATCTTAATTGGCTGATCCATGCATAGATACCCCTTCAAGTCACTGCTTACCAGAAGTTGCATTCTGGTAGTGGCGGTGTTTGAGACCCCCACAGATCAGAGGTGGGCAAACTATGGCCCGTGGACTGTCCTGCCCAGCCCCTGAGCTCCTGGCCGGGGAGGCTAGTCCCCAGCCCCTCCCCCGCTGTCTCCCCCACGCAGCCACACTGCTGCGCAGGCAGCACTCTGGGCAGCGGGGCTGCACACTCCTGCAGGGCAGAGTCGCAGCGTGTCTAGCTCTGGCCGGGCAGCGCGGCTGCCAGACATGCTGCTTTGAGCATCATGGTAAGGGGGCTGGGAGGTTGGATATGGGGCAAGGGATCCCGGGGGGCAGTCAGGGGATGGTGAACAGGGGACAGGGGGGGGGGGGAAGTTAGATAAGGGGTAGTGTCCCGGGGAGCGGTTAGGGGACAAGGAGAAGGGTGGTTGGATGAGTGGGGAATTCTGAGGGGGGCAGGCAGGGGGCAGGAAATGGGAGGGGGTGGAGGCCAGGCTGTTTGAGGCTCGGTGGCCTCAAGCCAAAAAGTTTGCCCACCCCTGCCATAGATTCAGATTACTTACGGCAAGTAGCAAAGATGTACCCTATTCTACAGATATCTAGATTTCATTTCAAATCTGAGCACTGAATCAAACTCTGCTTGGAAAGTTTCATGTTAAGTGTCAATATTTTTTTTAAAATGTATTTTATCAATGTTCTTCAGGTGATCACTGAGGAACACCAACGTTCCACAAACTCATTCAGGGAAAGGGATTCAACCTGGGCTCGGCTTTCATTAAAAGCCTTTTGTAAGTCTGGTACTAGCGGAAGAGTGATACTGTGCTTTTATTCATTTCCCTCAATCTTAAGGTCCCTGACTGGGCTCTCCAGGGCATGGGCCCTCATGGGCTGATAAATCTGCCAGAAGCAAGGGGCAGAGAGCAATGCAAGTCACCCAAAATCTCCACTCTACTGAAAAGGCCAGAGTCATCCGACCTGCTAATATAATGGGATAGGCCAAACATTCAATCAGGCCTTGTCTAAATGGGTGGGAAAGATTCAGAACAACATGAATGAATATAAACGGATACAGTTATGCCACTATTATCCCCCATGTAGACACTTTTTCCAGGATAGGAGAGGGCCTTTTTTCAGTTCAGGTCACATATCTATACTGTGTACAGCTATATTGTGGTAGCAAGCTCTCGGTGCCTCTTCCAGCTGGGTTCTTATAGAGCCCTGATCAGTTTTAGAGCTGCCTCTCTCCTGGTGAAATTCCTGAGGGAGGACAACTGGTACAGGTTTCTAAGGAGAGGGAAGTGGAGTTACAGAAGTGAAGTTTGCCCATACACACACACAGGGTGTTTTAAAGGGGCAAATTTATATTTGCAGGTTATGGCATTTTATCATTATGCGCTGCATCCACCCCCTTCCCCCCCCACAATAACCAATCTAACAGAGGAATATTATAAAAGTTGCTGCCAAGTCAATTTGCTTAAGCAGGATTTGTATCATGTTATAAGTGTTATCGCTTAATATTGTGGTTAACTGCAATTAATCCTGCTCATGCTGGAAAGCCAGAAAGGTTATGTTTTTCACTCAGAGGGTCTCCTTCCCAGAGTGTGTTTTATTCATGTATAATGTGACAAGACAGTTAGAGGGAGGGTGGGGGGAAAGGGTGGGGAATGTAGATTTTTTTTTCTTTGCAAAAAGAGAGGACTAGCTAAAACATGTAGGGAATGTGTTGAGTTCCAGCTCTCTCCAGGCCACACTCGAAGGTAATAGGATGTTGTACTTAAGAGCATCAACAGACACAATGGCCACAATCTAGGTCACGTAGAGTAGGAGAAGAAATCAAATAATTTGGTTTCTTTTTGTACAGCTTGATAAAGGAAACCAATCTTCAACCATTTTAGAGATTAGTTTCCCTTTATCAATCTGTATTATGGACTGCGCACATCAGCCTTTCCCCAATTATTCTATGAAGTAATGTATTTTACTGCAAAAAGACTTGAGCAATTCAAATAGATCTGAACCTAGAGACTATCACAGTTTGGGTCACAGATACTGTAAGCTCCAGGAAATGGGGACTATTTATGCCTTCTATGTTTTGCACAGTATTCAGTATACACTCAACAACTACACAATTTAAAAAATAGCCATTGCTACCATATGCAAGTTTTGAGGTTTAGTTTTTTATACTGCTGTGATACTTTCATCCCAAATAATTTACAAACTTGGAATCTAATCCTGTAAACCCTTAATCATTTTTTGATCAATCCCATTGAAGACAATGAAACTATTTGAATGACTATGGATCACTTCGGTGGTGAAAGTTTCAGGACTGTTCCTATACAGGAAGTTGAATCCCCCATTGAAATGCAATGTTTGGGTAAAATACCATAAAGCAGTTTCTGATGAAGTTCTTCTTATAGATTTGTCTTTTAATAAAATCATACATATGCTAAAATGGCTCCTCACCCAACTCCCAGATGGCATATAAAACAGACTGAAGCCTATGTATTTGGGGGAAAAGTGAGTAGTTAAGCATGTTGGTGTTTGTATATACACAAACACCCATTTCATCATTGTTTTGAAAAATATAGTTGAACGTAAACTTTCCTCAAATTCCACAGAAAATTTAACAACTGTTTTGTATGTCAATCACTGTGTACCGAAAAAAATTACATGCCTTTTAGGAGAAAAGAATCAGTCCAGACTTACTGAACAAAATATTTCCTTCCACTTGTGTTCAGAAGAATGCTATAAGACACATACATAACCTCATCTTTGTGCAAAGGGTGGAGGATACCCTCCCATATGACGACCAGCAAAAAAAAAAAACCCTCTCAAAGAAGCAGAGGGTCACAGATTTTCAAACCTAAAAACCTGTTATGCTTTAAACTACCTTGATGTTATACCAGGTTTATGAACATTAAAGGTTAATTAGAAAGAAACACTGAAGTCCATTAACCTGAGTGTGTGCCAGTTATGCTCTCACTGACCAAGCTCAAAAGGGCAGTCACCCTGGAACAGTTAAAAACTAACCCTGCTCTTTAAGGTTGAACAGAGTCATGTCACTGGCTCCATCTCTGTTACATAACAAAAAAACTCCAGTGGAGCATGGTGCTGGCACACAGGGTCTCAAGTATGCGGTGTGATTTTCAGAATCTCTTTTGGAAATAGTAATGTACATGGAATAGCTGGTACTTACTGAACTCTCTCTGGGCCACTTCCACACTTCATGGAAGTTTTGCCATTACCTGTGGCTTCACAGAATGATGCATTATTATTTGTTACTAGCATAGTGCTAACAGACTGCTAGAGACTTTGCAAGCAGGTAAGAAGGTCCCTGCTCCAGAGAACTTGCAATCCAGACTGAGAGGTCACAGCAGAGCTGGCTGGCCTGACAACCAAAGAAAAACACACAAAAACAGTTTAGCTTAACTGTGTACGCTAAACTCCTCTTACATCTTGAGACCCCTCCTGGGCATTCAGCCGACACTGGTCAAAAATTACTAGTGAAAGATTGGATGTTGCCTTAAAGTCATCCAAAATGTTACAACTGCACTATTTCCACAAATGAAAACCAAAAACATGTTTAATAGAAAAAGTAAATGCAGCCACAAAAGAAACCACAATTTTCTAGTAGGATCTTTCCCATATACAGAATGTCAGCTTAAAAAAAAAAAGTTATGAGTTTATGATCAAATGCAGAAAATTGTTAAGAGTTCATACAAATGCAAACAGGTTTCCTGGCTGATGGCTTTTTCTTTCAGAGACTACTGGGGCTTTATTTACTTTAGACTAAGAAGTCTACCATGATGATATTACTACAACTGGAATTTCACTGCTGACAATTTCCAGCAAACACTCCAATGTAAGAAAGGCTTTAGAGAATATATGCCACATGTTTGCGAAAAGAAGCTAAGCCAAGGTTTCAGGAGTGAGTAGTGATTTTAGGTGCCTTACTCCTTTGGGGCCCAACCTGAGATGTCTCAGAGGGGCCTGATTTTCAAGCAGTGAATGCCCAGGACTTTCTGAAGAGTGCATTTAAAGGTGCTCCAAGTTGAGCAACCAATAATTGGGATATCCAAAAGTAGTCACTTTTGAGAAAAAAAAAATCTTGGTCATAATTTTCACTTTCTTTTTTTAAAAAATCTTTGGATGAGCACTCTTCCAACACCACTTAAGAATACATTCAAATCAATTAATCTGAGAAGACTTTGGGGGAATAACAATGCCATATATTAGATTCAGTTTAAGCTCTAAATGTTTTTGTTCTATTTTTAAAGGTCTGTGAAGGAAAAATGATTAATTGAAGCTTCAGTAAAAGCTAGCAGCTGTAAGATATCCTATATGCAACAAGTGTGCAAAACTATAAAAAGCCCAAGACTGAGCTACCACAAAAATGTTTGTTGGTTAACACTAGCGATGAGTCAAGCTGTTGTGGAAACTTGCATTGAGCTGAATGGAGACTCTGTTCCACCAGGTGCTGAGAGAAAGATATTAATTTAATAATCTTCCAAAGGGCTCTTGTATCCATGACGATGAGGTGTTAACAATTGGACAAGGAGTTTAAAAAAAGATACAACCTGTGATCCAAACACCATGAGCAAAAGTGGAGAATATTGTGGTAATAAGTGGACTGATTACTCATCTTCAGTAAGGTTAAATTCATGCTGTCATCCCCATTCATTTCAATGGTAGTCACTGCAGGTATTAAATGTGTATATACAAAACAGACTCCAACAAATAGTAGGATGGAGTCGAATCAAGTTCCCAAATTACCTTTGCTGTTCTGGGCTGTACTAAACTGCTAGGTAGCTCTGATATTTTATTCTTGACATCCCTACCACCACCCAGCATCTGTTTGCACACTAGAGGGGCTTTAATCCCAATCTTTGTTTGAAACCATTTTGGAGAATCCTCATAGCTCTTCATTTGACGTGATCCAGACTGACCTGATCTCAGCTACACAAGTTTCTGAAGTGCAACCATCAGTAATTACTCTGATTAGTTCCCTGCCTCTAGGCTAAAATAGCTCAGAACCTCAGCCACTGGATGGATACAGTAGCATCACAAAAACGTAACAAGACTCAACAAGTCAGGAGTATAAAAATGATTTAAGAGTAAAAGATAGCCTGCCTGTACTTTACACAGAAAGGAAACACCAAAACGCAACTGTTGCACTGGCTGATTTTTATGTTCTGTTAAAATACTATCTGCGCTCTACTTGTTTCATGCTGCTGTTAAAAGATGAAGATACTGTTATTTAATACAACAATTATATGAACTTGCTACAGTGACACAGAATTTAGTAGTACACCTGTTTTATAGCCTACCTCTCCAACCCTATCCCGTTGGAACCTCTTAGACCACTCTGCTTTTCTCAGCAACTGTAGAATATTTCATATATCATTTATTTTCTCTTTTTTTCAAGCAAGGCATGTTTATGCAGATTAAGTTATAATTACAGCTGAAACAATAGTCAGTGAAGTACTGTTACTATGTTACACTCACAAAATTCATGTACCAGGGTGAAGCCACTTGCCGGGGGGGGGGTTGGGGGGCGGCAAAAGGACCTGGAAATCTATTAATTTGATCCCCAACCAAATTAAAAACATTCGGTCATTATCAATGAGAGGCACCACACCCTGCCTAGCAAATTCATGTTCAATATCCTTTGCAGGGAATATTCATACTTTATTCCTGAAAATAGAGTTGCTAATTTTTTTTAACCAACCCAATATTTGACACTTTAATGAAAAGTTTAATAAATAAATAAATAATAAATAATTTGGAAAATTTCAGCTAGCTCCTCCAGAAAAAAAAAAAGCAAAACAAAACACTGAGAGCATTGCTAACATAGCAAGTGTTTTAAAACTCTCTTGAAACGAATGGAGACCTTGTGGGAGAGCGATCATCTCACCGGAGAAAGATTTGTGGGGGGGGGGGGGGGGAGACATCTGTCACTCGGTATCTAATTTAGTCAATTCCAAGAGCGAGTGTTGTGCTCTGATATATCAGAGATTAAAATTATTTTTGGTAAGGAGTATTTAGCAGATCAAGAGAGGGGCAACTCCAAAGGCAAGGGAAATTATCCCAATCTTCCCATCAAAACACTGACTGAATTGTAATGGATTAGCAAATCCTTAGGTTTTTCCATATGAGGACTGTTCTTGTTCTAATAAAAGTAGTTTTGAACAATGTAGGAAGTGACGAGCCTAAAAGACCTTCAGGAGCTTAGCCTCCCATTGCCACAAAGGTTTTACAGGCAGAAACAAGACTTAACAAGTGGGTGAAATGAACATGTGGACTGGGTGGTGGGTGGAGAGGATGTGGGTAACAAGAATAGAATGTTTTAGCATGAACTAGCTACATGTAGATATAATAAGATGATCAGTGTCATAGTAATTGAAACTCACCACTTTCCTAGCAGGTATTAGATAGCAGCTTTATGGGGACATCATGGCAGAGATGTGGCAAGCTTGAGATATCTAAAGTTCAAGTTATTTTCCCTCCTCCCACCTAAAAAAAAATTTTAGGACAGTAATAATTTTTATATAGAATGAACACTAAACATCCTTCTCTAGGTGCTTGCAGAATGAGGACTCCTGATCTGACTTGCAGAGATTATTTTAAAGAGACAGAATAGAAAATAATGCTATACTCAGAAGGTATGGCAGTCTCTGAATTACTGCATTGAGTTTTGATCACCTGACCGTAAGTAAACAGTAGCAAAGATGAAGAGGACCAGACAAGGGCAACAATGATTAGTGATGCAGCAAGAACTAATGGAAGGGGTGTCCACACACACACACACAGTTAATATAAATATACCCTGTTAGGAAAAGAGTCACTGGTGGCTTCAGGAAAGCATTCAAAGTTGTGAAAGTCACTGTAAAACCTGACCCAGACCATCCTTTTGCCCTGCTTCATAACATGACAAAAAGCCACTTCCATAATGTATATGTATAACTAAAAAGGAAAATGTTTAAGTGCATCAATCCATGGATTTGCTATTACAGGAGGGCAGAGTCAAATACTGCAGCCACTCTGAAATAAGGGATTGGTTAGTTCTATAAAAACTGAAAACGAAATCTCATGCTTTAGGGGATAAACTGATCGCCTGCAGAATCAGAAAGGAATTCTTGTGCAGTTGCTGTCAGTCAGGTAAGTTACTGGAGAGGGGTGGGGGAAGAGAAGGATTATGCTCTGAATTAGGCATTCACAACAGAGGCAGAGGCAGATACCCAACTTGGACAAAGGAAGTGGTCTGAAATGGTATGGCAAATCCTATATTATTCTTATGCAGAGGACATTGTGAGGGTGCAGTAATTCTCTTCATTCAAAGGCACTAACAGCTCATTTTGTAAATGAAGTGCTACACATTCAGTATCACTCTCCACTTGGAGCTTTATGCAAGACAAGATAGGAGCTGCAATAGCATGGGAGACCAAAAGGATGGGGGGGGGGAGCTGGGGCCGGGGGGAGAAACCAGGACTAGGCCACCTGAGCCAAAAACAGATGACCAGTAGGGGCCAGAGAAATGTGCTAAAAATCTCCACCTTATTGCAGAAAATTCCTGCTGTTGCTAGGGTGCAGAAGAAAGCAACTAGTAACGAATTTAAAGGAGCCAGTTTGTCTTCTAGCTGTCCCCTAGTTCCTGGGCAACCCTGTAGTAACTGGCCATAGCCGCAACACGTGGGAAGACAGTCTGGGAAAGCAGCAGCCAAACAGATGTTTTTACCAGTCACCAACGGGCTAAGGGGGCAGACAATAAGGAAAGACACAGAAATGCCCGGGGGGGAAGGGGGGGATTTAATATGTTTAATATGTGGATGAAGAGGATGGGAAAGCCCCCCTCCCGAAAAATGGGGATGAGGGGAAAGCAAGGGTGACAATTTAAGAAAGGCAGGTTGTGGGAAGGGTTGGAGGCAATAACCCTAAATTTGTATTTTGTGGCCCATCAGCTGCATCGATTTCAAGGCCAGAAGGGCCATTATGAGCATTTAGTCTGACTTCCAGTATAACACAGGCCAAAACCCATTAACTTCTGTTTGAGTTATACCATACATTTTAGAAAGAGAATATATCCAGTCTTGATTTAAAAAGACTTCAAGTTTGGAGAATCCACCATGTTGCAAAGTAAGCTGTTCAAATGATTAATTACCCTCCCTGTTAAACAACATGCACCTTATTACTAGTCTGAATTTGTCTGGCTTCAGTTTCCAACCACTGGATCTTGTTATGTGCTTTCCTGCTAGAAAACTATTATACCCCTGAGAGACAGTGTTTCCAGCATGGCCAGTTCAGAGAAACCTGTGGGTCTGCAGAGTGTGACATGAGATGGGTTACATTAGTAGATTTAGATTTGCTTGCTGTTGGTATGCTTCACAGTCAGATATTTTTAAATCTGGCAGAATAGAGTTTGCTACACATTCGCCAGGGACACAGACCAGCATACAAATCAGAGTTTTAAGCATAAAAAAAATGGAGCAAAGAGCTAGAAAATAAAGGCAACACATAAGCAGGAGGAGCAAAACTTAAGTGCAAGCCAGACTGCAAAAAAGAGGTTCATTCTGTAAGGTCTACGTAGTTAGAGCATATTATGAGAAGAGAAGCATGGGAGCAAGCAGGGGAGCATTCCTTTCTTCCTTATGTCAGGATCCTGAACTCGACCATCTCATGGTCACTGCCTCCCAGGTTCCCATCCACTTTTGCTTCCCCTACTAATTCTTCCCAGTTTGTGAGCAGCAGGTCAAGAAGAGCTCTACCCCTAATTGGTTCCTCCAGCACTTGCACCAGGAAATTGTCCCCTACATTTTCCAAAAACTTCCTGGATTGTCTGTGCACAGCTGTATTGCTCCCCCAGCAGATATCAGGGTGATTGAAGTCTCCCATGAGAACCAGGGCGTGCGATCTAGTAACTTCTGTGAGTTGCCGGAAGAAAGCCTCGTCCACCTCATCCCCCTGGTCCGGTGGTCTATAGTAGACTCCCACCACGACACCACCCTTCTTGCTCACACTTCTAAACTTAATCCAGAGACTCAAGTTTTTCTGCAGTTTCATACTTGAGCTCTGTGCAGTCATACTGCTCTCTTACACACAGTGCAACTCCCCCACATTTTCTGCCCTGCCTGTCCTTCCTGAACAGCTTATATCCATCCATGACAGTTCTCCAGTCATGTGAGTTATCCCACCAAGTCTCTTATTCCAATCACATCATAATTCCTTGACTATGCCAGGACTTCCAGTTCTCACTGCTTATTTCCCAGGCTTCGTGCATTTGTGTATAGGCACTTGAGATAACCTGTTGATCGCCCCTCTTTCTCAGTATGAGGCAGGAGCCGTCCCCTCTCACGCGCTCCTGCTTCCTCCCGGTATCCCACTTCCCTCAGGGCTTTGGTCCCCGGTGAACCTAGTTTAAAGACCTCCTCACTAGGTTAGCCAGCCTGCTTGCGAAGATGCTCTTCCCTCTCTTCGTTAGGTGGAGCCCATCTCTGCCTAGCACTCCTCCTTCTTGGAGCACCATCCCATGGTCAAAGACTCCAAAGCCTTCTCTCCAACACCACCTGCATAGCCATTCGTTTACTTCCACGATTCAACGGTCTCTACCCAGGCCTTTTCCTTCCACGGAGAGCATGGATGAGACCACTTGCGCCTCAAACTCCTTTATCCTTCTTCCCAGAGCCACGTAGTTTGCAGTGATCCGCTCAAGGTCATTCTTGGCAGTATCATTGGTGCCCACATGGAGAAGCAGGAAGGGGTAGCGATCCAAGGGCTTGATGAGCCTCGGCAGTCTCTCCGTCACATTGTGAGTCCTAGCTCCTGGCAAGCAGCAGACTTCTCGGTTTTCCCGGTTGGAGCAGCAGATAGATGACTCAGTCCCCCTGAGGAGAGAGTCCCCGACCACCACCACCCGCCTCCTTCTCTTGGGAGAGGTGGTCATGGAACCCCCAACCCTAGGACAGTGCATCTCATGCCTTCCAATTGGTGGAGTCTCCTTCTGCTCCCTTCCCTCAGACGTATCATCTGGTCCACTCTCCGCATTAGTACCTGTGGAGTTCAGGATCCTGACACAAGGAAGAAAGGAAAGCAGCACAATGTGGACCCTGGACTTCAGAAAAGCAGACTTCGACTCCCTCAGGGAACTGATGGGAAAGATCCCCTGGGAGAATAACATGAGGTGGAAAGGAGTCCAGGAGAGCTGGCTGTATATTAAAGAATCCTTATTGAGGTTACAGGGACAAACCATCCCGATGTGTAGAAAGAATAGTAAATATGGCAGGCGACCAGCTTAGCTTAACAGTGAAATCCTTGCTGATCTTAAATACAAAAAAGAAGCTTACAAGAAGTGGAAGATTGGACATATGACCAGGGATGAGTATAAAAATATTGCTCAGGCATGCAGGAGTGAAATCAGGAAGGCCAAATCACACCTGGAGTTGCAGCTAGCAAGAGAGGTTAAGAGTAACAAGAGGGGTTTCTTCAGGTATGTTAGCAACAAGAAGAAAGTCAAGGAAAGTGTGGGCTTCTTGCTGAATGAGGGAGGCAACCTAGTGACAGAGGATGTGGAAAAAGCTAATGTACTCAATGCTTTTTTTGCCGTCTTCACTAACAAGGTCAGCTCCCAGACTACTGCACTGGGCAGCACAGCATGGGGAGGAGGTGACCAGCCCTCTGAGGAGAAAGAAGTGGTTCGGGACTATTTAGAAAAGCTGGACGTGCACAAGTCCATGGGGCCGGATGCGTTGAATCCGAGAGTACTAAAGGAGTTGGCGGATGTGATTGCAGAGCCATTGGCCATTATCTTTGAAAACTCATGGCGATCGGGGAAAGTCCCGGACGATTGGAAAAAGGCTAATGTAGTGCCCATCTTTAAAGAAGGGAAGGGGGAGGATCCTGGGACCTACAAGCCAGTCAGCCTCACCTCAGTCCCTGGAAAAATCATTGAGCAGGTCCTCAAGGAATCAATTCTGAAGCACTTAGAGGAGAGGAAAGTGATCAGGAACAGTCAGCATGGATTCACCAAGAGCAAGTCATGCCTGACCAATCTAATTGCCTTCTATGACGAGACAACTGGTTCTGTGGATGAAGGGAAAGCAGTGGACGTGTTGTTCCTTGACTTTAGCAAAGCTTTTGACACTGTCTCCCACAGTATTCTTGCCAGCAAGTTAAAGAAGTATGGGCTGGATGAATGGACTATAAGGTAGATAGAAAGCTGGCTAGATTGTCGGGCTCAACGGGTAGCGACCAATGGCTCCATGTCTAGTTGGCAGCCAGTATCAAGTGGAGTGCCCCAAGGGTCGGTCCTGGGGCCGGTTTTGTTCAATATCTTCATAAATGATCTGGAGGATGGTGTGGATTGCACCCTCAGCAAGTTTGCAGATGACACTAAACTGGGAGGAGAGGTAGATACGCTGGAGGGTAGGGATAGGATACAGAGGGACCTAGACAAATTAGAGGATTGGGCCAAAAGAAATCTGATGAGGTTCAACAAAGACAAGTGCAGAGTCCTGCACTTAGGACAGAAGAATCCAATGCACCACTACAGACTAGGGACCAAATGGCTAGGCAGCAGTTCTGCAGAAAAGGACCTGGGGTTACAGTGGACGAGAAGCTAGATATGAGTCAACAGTGTGCCCTTGTTGCCAAGAAGGCCAATGGCATTTTGGGATGGATAAGTAGGGGCATTGCCAGCAGATCGAGGGACGTGATTGTTCCCCTCTATTCAACCCTGGTGAGGCCTTATCTGGAGTACTGTGTCCAGTTTTGGGCCCCACAGTACAAGAAGGATGTGGAAAAATTGGAAAGTCCAGCGGAGGACAACAAAAATGATTAGGGGACTGGAACACATGAGTTATGAGGAGAGGCTGAGGGAACTGGGGATGTTTAGTCTACGGAAGAAAAGAATGAGGGGGGATTTGATAGCTGCTTTCAACTCCCTGAAAGGGGGTTCCAAAGAGGATGGCTCTAGACTGTTCTCAGTGGTAGCAGATGACAGAACAAGGAGTAATGGTCTCAAGTTGCAGTGGGGGAGATTTAGGTTGGATATTAGGAAAAACTTTTTCACTAGGAGGGTGATGAAACACTGGAATGCGTTACCTAGGGAGGTGGTGGAATCTCCTTCCTTAGAAGTTTTTAAGGTCAGGCTTGACAAAGCCCTGGCTGGGATGATTTAATTGGGGATTGGTCCTGCTTTGAGCAGGGCTTAGGACTAGATGACCTCCTGAGGTCCCTTCCAACCCTGATATTCTAGGATTCTATGATTGTGAACAAAGAATGAAGGGGAAAAAAACGCAGAAAAAATGAGTTGATAAATACTAGAATAACCACCACCGAATTGGCCAGTTTAGAGTAGCTACTGCATTGGTTCAGATTGTGCATCATATAGAAACAGCAAAATTGCAGAAAGGTCACCTGTAAAGAATTTTTTTTTTAAAAGAGAATTTGTGCCATTTTGCAATCATCATGCTTCTTATTTATTAATTGCTTTAAGATTTAAAAAGAATTCGGCCTTCTTTGGTTTTGCTGGATGACCTCTGGTTGGGGCAGGGAGAAGAGGAAGACTATCTCAGATATGTTTATTGTGAACTGACACTTAAAGAGACATGCCTTTATTGCATGTGTTCAATAGGCACTGGAGTTAAATGAGTGATTTTAAAAATAAAAAAGTTTTGAACATCTTGATTAGAAATTCATTGCCATATCAACTGTTATTATTAGGCACTAGGACAATGCAATCAACAAGACATTCATTCTCTGGAAAATGTGTATTTACAATGTAAACTACATCACATTAAAAATAGTCCTCATATCTAAACATTTATCTTTCATTTTCATCATATAGCATAAATTTCCAGGAAATGCTCTGCAATTTGAACACCGATTAAATAATTTACTTAAAAATCCAGTATTTTTCACTAGTGATTCCTTTAGTTTTGTCTAGTCTTAATATAGTTTATATTACAAAAGACATAAAAAAAACTATGTTAAAAATATCAAGGTTGCAAAGTCAAGCACTCAAGTTAGGAAATGTCAGAATTAATGTTGCCCGTGCATCCTTAATTCAGCCCCCTTGTACATGTGTTATGAGAGTCTCTTTAATTACATGTCACACAAACCTGTTGTTTCCACAGGACTCATGGGCAACTTTACTTTTGGCATTTCATAGTTTGAGTTTTTGACTTTGAAACCTTAACATTATGAACAAATTTTAAATTTTATTTCCTTTTTAAAAAAGGACTTAAAAATGTGAAATTATGTGGAATCTTTTTAACCCCCAATTTGGGTCAGAGTTTGGATCCTTGGATCTGCAGCACAGTCCTCTGCCACTCGAGAATAAGGAGTAACTGGTAGCAGTAGTAGGGGTTTTATCCTCTCTGTGAAGGAGCCACTGCCAGAGGGTTTCACAGTTATTTCCTTACAGCAGAAGAATTTGGAGACTTGGGACTCCTGGGTTCAGTTCCAGGTTCTGGATGGGAAAGTGCTCTAGTGGTTATAGACCCTTCTGTCCCTGTGACCCCATCTTTCCACACTCCCATTCTGCATCTTTCCAACTCCTCCCTTGACCAACCTTCCCCTCCCCATCATGCGATTGGCAGATCCCCTCATTTCAAGGTGGTTTGACCTCAGCTCACACCCTGTGTCCTGGGCTTTGTTATTTTTATTGTCTCAGAGGAGCACAGTTCTCTTGGTTTATAGATTGAAATTTGATCTTCAGAGCAATTAATGGACCAAACTTCAGAAACACTGAAGATTAGGACTGAAGACAAACTCGCATATGAAACTGCCTGGAAACCAATGCAGGGGACTGATGTCCTTCCTCACATGCTTTTTATGCTGCTTCAGCACTGCTGCCCAGACTGGATTTGGTGAAGTAAGGATGTGCACTGCATGCAGTGGCAGGAAGCCAGGTACTTTGCTGGGTGCCCTATCCCAATGATCATCACCACCCTGTGAGACAAAGGTGACACTGTGGCTATTCATGTCCCTATGTTCAAGAGGTTAAGAGGCTGCAAGTTTTGCATACTGTATATAATTTAATTGGTTAGTAATAAGTGTCTTGATAATCTTTAGACATTAAGGTAGAAACATTTTCAGGGCTGTCATCTTCAAAGTCTTGGAGTCCTTCAGTTTAGGATAGGATGGTTAAACAAAAACCCCTCAGACACTAGAAGCTGGTCCAGCAACAGACAGTTCACATTAAGACAATAAGAGGACTACTTCTGAAACTCCTGGTGTCTTACAATGATACATGGTATTGAAACACTGTGGGAGAGTAAAAATGAATGTGCAAAGATTCTGCTAATTTGTATTAATCACTAGGAGATCCTTTACAGATTGCTTATTCCACATGATCTAGTGAACAAAACAAATTTAAAATCAGATGCATCACAAAACATACTTTGCTCATTTATTTTGTCAGGTGACATTTAAATTTACAACATAGCATGTTATAAATGTTTATATACTATGCTATATAAATATCATTAAAATAGTAAGGACTGAAGAATTCTGTAATGAGGTCTCATTACAGAGAATGAGGTGAGATTAGTAATAGTATTGTTTTTCTTTGAACAGCAAATTGTCAGGTTTATGGATTAGAGGGGCCTTGGTTTAAAATATGCAAGAATCACAGAAATTGGAAATATTCCCCAGTCCTGTCTTTTGTCCCTGCTTACAATGCAAAAGTTCTTGTGGTTCAGAGGGGTGTTTATGCAGACTGTGTTTATATATTTGAAACATCTCAAAGTAAAAAATGTATTCACTATGTTTGAAGTTGTGATTTTTTTTTTTAAATCAGAAAACCAGAGACAGGCATCACCTACTAACTTTTAGCCAAAAAGCACAAACAACACTATACAAGCTATGCTATTAAGTGTAGTGGGAAATTGTTCTCAAGTGTTCTTGCCTTATTTCAAAATGGAGTCACAATCTCAACAAGCCAAAAACACTAATTCTTATATTGGAAGTAATAATGCTTATAGAGATCAATACACAAAAAGCCAAAGGAGCAAACTACTAACTGCAGCAGCTGCTCAGTGATCAGACTTTGCTTTTACTAAGTCTTCTTCCCTGCAATGCCTTCATTACTATTACACATTTTATATTGCAGTAAAACTCCTGGAGAACCACCAGATTAGGGCCCCATTGCGCTAGACATTGTGTAAAAGCTTACAGTCTCTGCCCCAAAGAAATTGAAATATATAAAAACTCATGACATAATAGGTGGGTGGGACCTTTCCCCCCACCACACTGTTGCTAACTTCAACAAGGTGCTACCAGACACTGGTCTTTTTACCACCATCTACACTTGCTCTGAGTCTGCCACAGAATACATGTCCACTTGAAGCAAAGTACACAGACCCTTGATTATGTGGTGTAGTGTCACAAGTCTCAGGATCTTGTTCAATGTAGTTAACATGCTGGTCACATAATATACAAAAAGGGAAGAGAAGCAGAGGGTCAGTTTATTGAAATTCAAGACTTCTGTAGACATTGACCCTGCATACTCTCAGTGGGGAAAAAATAACTTTTTAAACTAACTTTGAGTCCAGTTAAATCGTATTAACAGATTTATCCAATAATATGCAAATTTGGGTTTAAAAAAAGTCTTAAGTCTCAGCTCTAAGTGATTTGACTTCTCTGCTGATAGAGTCTGCTAATGGCTGAAGATTTAAAGCATCAAGTCTTAGCATACATCAGTGCAGACAACAGTCATTTATTGAAGGTAAAAAAGTCATCTCATTAGACATCCATCATTGGATATGGTCACGATGGTCCAATGTCTTCAAATAAAATATTCATTTTAAACTGAAAAAAATCCACTACAGGTATAATGATTACACCAAAAGCAGCAGTTTAACAATGCAAGCTGCAACATATCTGGAGGTAAAACATCTGCAAGTACCTGAAATTGTGCCTTCTGTGGAATAGTTCTACAGAATTTAACAGAAATTAACACAACAGGGCCCTACTGCAGTTACTCTATTAAAGAAATCTCATTTAGACAGGTTATTTGAATCTTCCTACAGAATTTTATTGCCAGGATTAATTGTCTAATAAATGATATAAGAATTTGTAAGAACTGCAGAAGCCTGTTGAAAAGATGTGGCATTTGAGAACAGGACTCTTCTATCAGAGCCCATAATTCAATTGTGACAAGAATAAGATGCAGATTTGACTTGATTTGTAACCACATCTTAATTATGTTTATAAGAGAAGAACAAGAATAATTTGGAAGAGTTTAGGTACTTTTCTATGTAAAGGGCATTCAAATCTACAGGTAGAAGACGACTTGTAACCCACACAGTATATATGGGAACTGACTGTGGCTAATAACTTATTCAGATGCCAATCGGAAGACTAACTGAACCCCAAGCTAGCTAGCTTTTTCCTAGATGCCCAGTGCTTTTAACCATCATCAACATGCCATCTCTCCACCACATGTACAAATATGAAATGCTAATGAAAAGTAACAAGGGAAGTCAATGGGATTAGCATGCTTAAAGTTAAGTATGTGCTTTGCTGGATTGGGGCCAGTACACTCAGCAATTTTTAGAGAAGATTCTATTAACATTTTCATTTTACATGTAAAGGAGATGCTTCAGTATGAGTTTTCTGTGAGTATCAGTCAAGTACTGAATATCCCCGACACATATCTGAGCAGATCCATGAATTTGTTTGTGCAGGGAAGAGAGGAAAGCAAAAGAGAAAAGGAGAGTGGTTTGAGGAGGATTCACATGTGCACACACACACACACACACACACACGTACATCTTTGCTCGTGTGTGCAAAGATCAGAATTTTTGCAACAGTCTCCAAATGCTAAGGAAGGACTTGATTGAGGCTTGCTTCACAATTCAGCAGCTCAGACTTTGGATAGACATCTGAATGCTGACCTGCTAGCGGTTTGAGATTCGTCCATCATTACTAAGAATACATCTCCAAGATTTATCGAGTTAATTAAGAAACATTACACAGCTTCAGTACTCAATAAGTCAAGTTTACAGTACTTTGGAAAGTGAAAACTTGCACTCTCTCAGCATTACTGAAACCAAAAAAAGGTCTTTTAATTGATCTTAGCATCTGTTTAACTTGCTGTAGGAGTCCATCTAGTTTACTATGTATTACTTCCTCTTCCACACTGACCAGATGAACGCTCAGGGTATTAATCCTGAGGGTGATCTGGACTGCTTTTCTAGTCGCTGTTGCTTAGGTTTTACAGAGGAGCCCAAACTGCACCTCAGGCCTGTGACAAAATGAACACTCTTCTGTCTATGTTTAGGCATTGACTATGCTAGAAAAAACTACCAATGGTTGAAAACTGACTCTCACAGGTCTGCTCAAACTATTTTCAGTCATCACTAGGAGTCAAACTGTTTTTCAAGGCAAGAAGAAGGGGTCCAGAAGACCTATGTCATACATCTATTAACTAAGGATAAAATCAGCACAGACTGAGCCTTAGAAGCCCCGACTCCTCACTGCTGGCAGTTGGACACTCCTGCTGCTTGAATGCCATACCTGCATGCTAGACCATGATCTGCCACATCAAGCACCTAGAGGGAGAGGCATGAACAAACTTCACAATAGCTGAGACTGCAGCAATGCTTCTTCCCAACCTTTCCCTCCACCCCACACCCAGTCATTTCATTCGGTTACTCCTGAGCATCATCATCCAGCTGGCCAAAAGGCTTTTTTTTTTGCTTTTTTTTTAAAAAGTTGTTGGTATGCACAACAGAGGTGATGCCTTTTAAATCCTATGTAGGACCTTCCTGTCTGCTGCTAGGCTTAATTTTTTATTCAAGAGCTGCCTTTTTAAATTTAAAGGAGAAAAAATATTTTAAAAAAGTTTGAAGAGTTAAACAATTCTAACCTTTGCTCACTGTAAAGTAATCCTGTATACACTTGTCTGGCATATAACCAATACAAGGTCTTTTTGCAAGGTTTAGTTTTTTTAATTCACGTCTTTAATCAACACTACTGGATGTAGTTCTGTTGTATACAGACCTGCTAGCATTAATAGATAATTGCAGACTAAAGTCAATCCTTCCGAACTCTTTGGAACATTATAAAACATGAATTATGCTTTTAAAATTAAAAAGAGAGAGAGACTTCTGAAGTTCACCATTATCCTTCCATTACAAATGGCTCTTTCAATTTTTCATGCAATTAGCACCTTCCCCTAAATACGTGAGGAGGATGGATGATTTTCAATCGTAACTGCTTTCCTCCTTAGCAGTTTATATACAAAGACCATAGTATCCTCTGGGGAGAAACAAAAGCATTATATTACGAGGGGCACATTGCAAAACAATTTAATCAGACACAAAATTAGCATGTGTCAAAACAGCTTTTTAAGGCAATAAACTGTTAAGATTCCCCCCCCCCCATCTCTCTTCATGTCACACAGAGCTACAGGAGATTACAAAATATAATCTTCAATAAGGGATATTCTTGCTTTAAAAGATTCTCACACTTCTTCCTCATCACTAGATCTGGGTTCTCACAATTATTCTATACATTAAAGCAGAGCCATTACCACCAAAAGGAGTTTAAGGGTTCAGGATTTCTGTCAGCTCTTTCATTTGTTCCAGGTTAAAAAGTTTAGCACATAAAAGGTCTTAGCCAGGCTGAGATTTGAAGGAGAGAAAGAAAAAATAAAAACAAACCCATGACAAAAAAAAGAAAAGAAAAACATACAACCAGCCCAGCTTTTAAAAAAAAGCTCAACAAGTGAGAAAGTGTTCTGACTGGCAAGCAGGCACCGCACTTTTATTCATCGTCCCATCCCCTACAGCCTCTACTAATATCTTGTTTTGACAAAAAAGTGAAAAGATATTTTAGGTAGCACAGGAAGCAAGAAATATTTGATTGCCTGTGGAAAAAAACCAAGAACTTTTGAAGGTCTATCCCCTCAGGGGACAGAGAAACAGCAAAACTAAGACAATTACTGAGTCCAGGAATAAACAACAACATTCAGAACAGGAATGGAGGGGTGCAAATCATAAAAAGTGCCAGCTCGACAGGCTTAGAGACTTAAATCCAGTGTAAATTTCACCTTGTTACTCTGCCAATAAGATGACCCACCATGAACCCAGACAAACCACCTTTAGTGGCAATAGTACAGTTCACTTCAATACTCATCACCAGGTCTCCTAGACCTCGGTCTATACAAGGAAGGGAGTCTGCATTAGATGAACCGCTGGGTTCAGACAACATATTTCTTGTCAGACCGAACTCTCAGCTGTCAGTGTCCTTGGCTGTCTTAAAAGCCAATTCGAAAGGTTTTTCTTCGGGGTTGTTTGGTTTTGTTTTTTTGCACTGTAAAACTGTATTGAGACCCACTCATTTCCCACAGGCCACTGCATAGCGGTCACATAGCAAAACATCAATATCGCGGTGGAGTCTGGTGGCCAGCCAAGGTAGAGCCCCATTCATAGCGGTCACATAGCAAAACATCAATATCGCGGTGGAGTCTGGTGGCCAGCCAAGGTAGAGCCCCATTGTGCTAATCACTGCACAGTCAGTGACCATTACCATCCAATAACCATTTCAGTTGCTACCACCAATGTTAGCCAGATTTGAGCCGGTGACTAGGAGTGACAGGACTGAATCTCCATGAGACAAAACACTTGAAGAGAATGACCTGGAGTCACTCCCATTTGGTGCTCTAAGAGGAGAATAGCCATGTCTATCCAGGCGCCCCTGATCGACCTCACCGAAGTCTGCCAGGAGCACCCAGGAGACGTACGACACTATCAGTCCTACTGCACCATCTGCCGCAAAGGCAAGGAACTGCTGCTGTACAGCAATGCAGTACCACGTCTGCCAGCAGCACCTAGGAGACGTATGGTGGCAGTGAGGTGAGCGGGCTCCATGCTTGCCGTGGTATGGCATCTGCATGGGTAACCCAGTGAAAAAAAGGCACAAAACGGTTGTCTGCCATTGCTTTCATGGAGGGAGGGGGGCTTGATGACATGTACCCCAAACCACCCGTGACAATGTTTTTGCCCCATCAGGCATTGGGAGCTTAACCCAGAATTCCAATGGGCAGCAGAGACTGTGGGAACTGTGGGATAGCTACCCACAGTGCACCGCTGTAAGTCGATGCTAGCCACGGTAGTGAGTATGCACTCCACCGACTTAATGCGCTTAGTGTGGACATACACAATCGACTGTATAAGATCTATTTCTAAAAATCGACTTCTATAAAATCAACCTAATTTCATAGTGTAGACAAGGCCTAGGAGAGTGGTGAAGCACTGGAATGGGTTACCTAGGGAGGTGGTGGAATCTCCATCCTTAGAGGTTTTTAAAGCCCAGCTTGAGAAAGACCTAGCTGGGATGATTTAGTTGGGGTTGGTCCTGCTTTGAGCAGGAGGTTGGACTGGATGACCTCCTGAGATTTCTTCCAACCCTAATCTTTATGATTCTATGAACCTTCCAGAAGGCTTAACGTTTTTACCAATCTTTTTTTCAGCACAAATTGGCAGAGTCTTTTTTAATGACTATTTCAAAAAGTGGAAGCCAGGATCCAGAGATACATCAGATCCTCCCATATTCCTCAGAGAAGGATGTTCTTTAGCCTACCATTCTCAGATTTCAGGGGCAGTTCAAGGTTTAGTTCTTATTTTAAGAAGGAACACTCCAAACTTAATCACATTGCTGTCTGAATATTAAAATAAGTAAATAAATAAATGAACAAACAAACAAACCCACCCTGAAAGGGAGGGGAGAAAGCCTTTCTATTTACTATATGCATTTGACAGAACTTTGTATCTAGGTAGTTTCACAGTTTCCCCAGGTTATTTAGCATTCAGTAACAAGGAAGATATTTTAAAAAAGAAAAATGGCATTATGAAACCACAGAAATAAGGAAGGGGACTCAGACATCTGAAATTACCTTTATGTTAAGACTGACAAGATTTAAAGTTGATTGCCTGGAACTTTTTTTGCCCATTCCCAGCACAAAGTGCCTCTTGCCCTGTAAGTTTATGTATGCTGGTACCCATTCTCTCAGAACGTTGCTTGAATTTGTATTTCTATGCCTCACTCCCAGTCTAAAAAAGAATCTGCTTCACAAATCTACGGATCCCAACACATTTTCATCAGCTGCCTTGTGTCAGTACCAACAGGACAGCATGCCATGAAAAGCAGGCAAAGGCATCAGTTAATCCTCCACCTATTGCCTCTACCCTTGAGGATTAAACTGCAAGAACAGTTTATGCTGAACTCGTTTTTTAAAAAGAACAGTTTTAAACTAGTTAAGGCTGACACTAGTTATAGTTTGCCTGGTTGCTGTGGACAAAGTTTTAAAACCATAATTAGGTAGTACAAAACTGAGTTCTTTAGAAGACTAAAATCCCCACCACAACCACTGAGGCTAGGCATATTTAACTAGAGCCAGTTTAAGGGCTTGTCTACACAGTTTTTGTACCAATCTAAGTAGGTGCAACCCCTTGCTGTGGGCACAAGTACAGTAGTAACTGCATTTATTTACTCGCGTCATTTTTACTACCAATTAGTTAGATACAAAAAACTGCATGCAGCCAAGCCTTAAAACCACTTCAGCTAAACTATCTCAGCACACACTTTTCTCTCTAACACCCTTCTCTCCTCCCACACATTCTTTAACAATCGCTGCCCTTGTAGGACAGCTGGCAAGAGACCAATATTGTACCTAAAACTAGCAGAACAATGCAAGTCAGATTAAGACCATTCTCCTCCTACTGGAGAGCTTCTCAGGTTTGTAAACTAAATTTTGGAATCCCAAACAGTATAATCCAACACAGCCAGATCCTTAGAAGTCTATGTTATTCAGTTGCTTCAATATACCAAAGGATACACCCTCCTCAGCACACTATTTATATGTTGTTTGGAGGGGCGGGGGTGGGGGGGGGACCAAGGAAATGCTGCCTCCTCCACAAAACTAAGCAGCTAAGCCCCCACCCCCAAAAAGTATTTTTTTATACATACAGGGAGATGGCTTTGCCACCTCAGAAAACCCAGGCCAGGTGTTTCATGCTTTAGACTTCAGGGTAAGGCCAGGCCAACTAATCTGTAGGCTCACTCAGTAACGAGATAAAGGATTTCAGTTAGGTGCTGAAGCTGCTGCTGTGAGAGATGTGGGACGGAGCAGTGTTTAGCAGGCAGCAGTGTCTCACTCCTACTGGAATGCCTGACCTTTCCCAGGGCTTTGATCATGCTGACTCACAGTGTGCGATAACGAGCCCTCTGCAGAATCTGGTGGTGTTTTTAAAAAAAAACACAAAAAAACCCCCACACACAGGCCACCGCACACCAGCAGCTTTGAGGCCTCATGTTTTTAGTGCCAGATAGTTACTGTATTTCCAGCACTCTACCCAATCCCCAGCTTTCCTTTCTAGATATTGTTTCTAGACCTGAACTTTAAACGGATACATTGTCAGTATTTACGCTGAAGAAAATGTTTTAGAAGGGGAGCAGGTTAGACCCATCTTCAAGCTTTTGCTTAAGACTGGTTTGTTTAAGAGTTAGAGCAACAGTCACACACACAAACTTGCTTGTGGGCTGAAATCTTTAGCCCCACTTCCATTTTGAATATTTAACCCATATTATTTCTTATATATAAAGGGCTGCTATTAAAAATAAGTTACATCCAATTTATCGGCATCTACCTCAGAATGGCTCATTTGGAATAATTTAAAATTAACAGCTATGGTACTAGGTTAGTAAAGTATGAAACATCTGGAGCCCTGGGTAGACTGCTGAATATTGTATGTGCTAATCACATCAAATCTTGAATCATTTTCTTTAATAAGACCCAAACCCACGTAACACCTAGCCTATTTTTGGCTTTGTTTTACATAAATTTGCAAGTAGATCTCCTCAAATTGTTTTTGCTCATGCAATTTTAAAATGATTTAAAAAAAGTTGGTTACAATTCCTTAAATGGTATGTTGTGGACTGTATTGTCTATAATGGTTTTACCACAAACATGGGTCACCGAGCAGAGCTCTCAACTGCTGCAAGCGGACGGAAGCTATATCTAGCAAACCTGGACGTTATCCCTGTTGAATAAAAAGTTGTAATCAGTCATGTTGTCTTCCTCTAGGACAGAGGTGGGCAAACTACGGCCTGCACGCCACATCTGACCTGCAGCCCAATCTCTGAGCCCCCGGCCCCTCCCCCGCTGCCTCAGCACGTGGCGCAACCAGCGTTCTGGCCTGCCACTCCTGCCGGGCAGTGCGGCGGCATGGCTGGCTCCAGCATGGTAACGGGGCAGGCAGGTCCTGGGCCTGGGCAGTCAGGGGACAGGGGGCAGTTGGATGGGATGGAGGTTCTGGGGTAGGGGGGTGGTCAGAGGACAAGGAATAGGGGGCAGTTGGATAGGTGTGGGAGTCCCAGGGGGCCTCTCAGGGGCGGGGGTGTGGATAGGGGTCGGGGTAGTCAGGGGACAAGGAGCAGGGCGGGGTTGGATAGGTTGGAGGTTCAGAGGGGGGCGGGAAGTGGGAGAGGGCGGGAGCCAGGCTGTTTGGGGAGGCACAGCCTTCGCTATCCGGCCCTCCATACAATTTTGCAACCTCGATGTGACGCTTTTGCAAAAAAACAACGTTTGCCCACCCCTGCTCTAGGAGGTTAGCTATGTAGATTTCAGATACAAATTTTACTTTAGGGCAGGCTTTAGGATATTAAGAAAGTCTCCTTTAGCCTGCTGAAATTTCATGTGTATATATACACTAGCACTCTCTCATCTCTGTTAATTGGGTTTTGTGAAATCTTAAGGGCAAGAGGGAGGGTTGCCTATTAAAGTGTGCTCTGGAGAAGTGGATACAGAAGTGTTAAGTACTACAGTACCAGGAGAAAGAAAGAGACAACTCCTCTTAGTTACCTGTCTTAGTAAGCGTACTATTCAACTTTTGGAAGAACCTTTCTTCAGGTTTCAGGACAGATTTTCTTGAGTGTTTGAGGAAACCCTTATGCTGCTGCTTCTCGCCCTGGTCAGAGCTATGCTGACCTTTTGTCAAGGCACACTCCCCTGGAACCACAGGTGAATTTCTGTACCTTTTCTATTCAAGTTTCACAGAATAAAGATTTCATAGATTTTCAGAGCCGAATCTCCTCACAAGTCCAGGTAAAGCCACCTCCTGGAATTAATACTTCCTTTAAATAGCAGTTATTACACCTAGTTAGATAGCGATCCAAACTTTAAGCCTTTGAACCATCAATGAGCTGTAACCCCTGCACCCAAATAAAAAAATTCAGCTCGTTTTCCTCCTCCCATACTATGATCTGATACATACGACTCGGTCATTAAGGACACAGTGGCCTTTTTAGCCACAGACTCATGTGCAGAGTACATGTTCGCTTTTACATTTGATAGAACTGCAGCAGCTGGTTTTGAGAGGAGGGAAATAAAGAGAATAAACCTGTATGCCCAATATGCCAGGGTAGCCTGTGTCCATATGGAGGCAGAAGATACAAAAGCATGGACACAGGCTACCCTGGCATATTGGGCATGCAGGTTTATTCTCTCTATTTCCCCCCTCCCAAAACCAGCTGCTGCAGCTATCATGAGGCTTACCCTCTTGCCAGGATGCTGGAAGGCTGGCCTCCAAGGCAGTCATTAATCTCTCTGTTAACCAGCTGAGAGTGGGTGTTGCTTACATAGAATCAGCTCTCTACCCTCCAAAACACCACTGGCATCTCCTACAGCCACATGACAGGCCCCCAAAAGCTCACAGTATACAATGTAAGCCCTAAGGCTACTGCCCAACCCAGGTTTCTTATGTACCCGGATAATGCACCAGTGCTGCTAAATCACTGGACAGGCTAAGACAGCCTCACTTTAGAAAGGATGAGCAGAAATAATGCAGGAATATTAATGTATGTTTTATCTACATTTTGATGAAGCAAGCTTTGATACCATGGTGATGAACACTATAGAAAACCCTGTGGTAGGTAGATACAGAAGGCAGAGGTGCGTGGCGTTTCAAGGGAAGTGCCTAATGGTCTGGATCAGAGATGGGTTTCTCATAAGTTTAGAGAAACACCCTAGACATATGAAGCATATTCAAGGGGAGAAACAGGTACTTTTAGTGTAGGTATCCAATATATGCAGGTCATGCACATGAAGAGGGGAAGATGCAACATTTACATGCAATGTGTGAAACATGAAGACCGTTTGACCATTTTACTCTTGCTGTTCAGCTAATTCTTAGTTTTGACCCAATCAGGGAAGAAGAATTCAGAAAATGGACAGACATTGGTGTAAATAAAAATCAAAGGTGCATCAGTCTTAGACAGTTGAGACTTGTACAGTTGCAGTTCATTGAAGTGATGATGTAGCCAGAAAGTGGGTTTCGTTTAAGTTTTACTGTAAACAAAACGGTACGTCACTTCTGTTGCAAGATTAACTAACTGTACTTTCCTGAGGTAAGCTGGAATGTGTAGGATTGAGTTATATAGTGTGCTGTAGAGATCTCCCTCTTCAGTCTGCACCATCACTCAATCTCTATCTATCTCAGCCTCTTACTGATCTATTCAGTTACTGCTTTTTAAGAGCACTAGCTGTAAAAAAAGTAAAAGCCTATTGAGAACTCTATGTTCACGTCTGCAGCTACACAATCTACTAATAGGATTGTAGGGTCTCAGATATAGGAAATCTATGTACAGATACTAAAATGTTTTGTCCGCCGGAGATACTATTTATGTAAACATTTGGGGGAAGAAAGCCTGTCCAGCAGTGGGTTGGATATCAGTTAGGTGGTGTGCCAATTAATTAAATTTTTGTCACTGGAGTGTGAAAGGTGATGCATGTGTGAGCAAAGTTTATTGTAATTTCACCCACTGCAGCATGCTGCTGTGACTGTTGTGGTCTCCCTCTAGATGACTAGTAGCATTTCCTGTGTCACAGTCTCAGTCAACTGCTGTTGGCACTCCAAGCATTAGGCTCCACTCCCCCAGGCGTTCACACACACACACACAGAGTAATGGAGGATTCATTCATTAAGGCTGCCAGAAATAGAGGTGCAAACCAACTTAGGCAAGACTACTTTAGCAATTACAACACAATCACAACAGTTCCTAACTCAGCCCAAGGGCATCCAGCATAGGGGGGACATCAAGTGAGACTTGAGACCCCTCCACACTGCTTGCATTCTCCTGCTGTGGTTACTACTGACCTCCCACCAGCAACATGCTGGATCTCTGCCCAGCCTTCTTCCATAGCCCGCTCCCCCAACTCACCCATTCACTATGCAGTCTTGAAAGGTAAGTTTAATTAAAGTCTGGGCTGTCAATTAATGGAGCCACATTCACCTCTGACGTGAAGTGGAGCTGCATCAGCTTGCACTAGTGGTGATTTAGCTCTATCGTGCTGGGTTTTTTTGTAATTCAATACATTTATTTCTGGGTGCAGCTGATCAAACTTTTCAATTTGAAAGAAAGAGAACCGAGCTTTCTTTGGCATTGCTAACTGATCTGAAAAGGAAGGCAGCAGGGAGGGGAATTGAGATGAGTAAAGAAAAGACAAATTAAAAAGTTTCCTATAAAGAAGTGTTCAAGGTTTGTTTTAAAAGTAAAGGATCAGTTTGAAAGTTAACTACAATAAAAGCCCAATGATGTTACTGTGATTCACTGATAATACAGCAACTCTCAATCTATGTATCTTCAGGAACTTGGGACAGCTATACAGGAGATTTGGATTTCCCCTATTCCTGCGCAGCAGCAATAGTCCTCAAAAAGTTTAACTGCACAGCAAAGCAAGATGCATTATAGAGAGAGAGCACTTCAGCCAAGTTTTGATAGTACAATTTCTATAATGCATGCTGTACCACACACTTTATGCATACAACTGCCTGTCACTTAGAGTTCCACTCCATCAGGATACAAATGGACAGAATTTAAAAACATGGATGTATTCGAGGCAGCACAAACTTTTTTGCTCTCTGAGTAACAGTAGAGTTGTGAGAAAGACAAATGCAGAAATTCAGAATTAAAAACTTAGCTTATTCACACTCCTGTGCCATTCTCAACCAGTGTCACAAACTTAGCTTTGAGTTTTCTGCCTTTTCACCATTGGTTTCATACTATTAACATTTCAGTCCATTAGTTAAAAACTGGGGTTTACTTTAAAATGTAAGCAGGCTGATTTTCAGGGATTGTGTCAGGGCTGTCACCTTGTTAATTCTTGCTTTCAATGCACTGCTACTAGTACCCGCTCAGTGTCCCAGCCCCATAATGTACATAGTTAATTTTGAATTGGGAGAATCGCTTGTGTTAAAATTTTTTAATCTAATTTCAACTCACAGTCAAGGTATGCATTTCTGATTCACTACACACTGTGCAAAAATTACAGAATTGAAATCTGCTCACCGAATGGTTGGTTGATAGAGACTCCAGTAATTTAATTAGCTGATTGTAACTGAGAATCTCAGTTACAGACTGGATCAAAAAGAGATCACGTTTTACTCACTACTGGGGATAGGAACAGGAACTGGGGATAGATCACCAAGGTTTTCATCTGAGGTGCTTTAACCCAGCCACACCTAAAGCAGCATTATCGGAGGATTGCAAAGGAGCATTAATGACTGCTTTTCAAGTGGCTTCCCATGACGGAGACTTCAATTAGTTTTGGCGTGTGCTTTTTTTTTTTTGCTGTAGAATGGGGAACAAGGGGAAAGAATGAAAGTCAAGAAACATGGCATTACTACACTTCTTTTTAGTCATTATTTAAGTTGAATATCAAAGTTAAATAACCCCATGATGATAATGTCTCTTACTTCAGATTAAATCATTTTAAGTCATGTGCTTCTAGTCAAGACACTTCTCATCTTGGTTCAAACCAACTAATTATCCAGTTATTCCTAGAGTCCTCCAGGATGGGGGGGGGGAATGGAAACACACACACACACACACACACACCCCTTTCAAGACTTTAAGATGTTTAAAAAAAAGCGCAGGGGTCATCAACACATGTTCTCCTCATCTGCAGGGTCTGATCTTACAAACACAATGTCTTAGTCCCACATCATACCCCAAGCTAAGTATTTCCAGGCTCAGACCCAAGTATTTTCAGGATCGGGCCCTCAGTTTGTGGGATTTAACTGTATTTGCCCCACAAATAGAAAAAGTTTTGTATTCTATATAATGAATTAATCTCAGAAAGGATACTTGAATTAGGTGCTACCACAGCATAAAATTATGCAAGATGCTGCTGACACGGATAATGACAATTGCAGCAGCTAAACAACATGAATGGGAAAGCTATTTCCAAAAATGAAGAAACACACACATGCACCATCCACTCTTCTGCTATGGCTGGCAGGCACCAGATTCAGTTCAGCTTCTTGTACAATTTAACTACAAACATTCCTGGTGATAGATACCACACCACTGCTTTATACTACAAAGTGTAAGGCAGCAAGGATTCCAGTTAAAACAAGTTTCAAAATAAAGTGATCTACAAGATGCTAATTTAATTTGTGATGAATGTAGTTAAGTTTTGAACAGAATTTGGGGGGGAGAAAAAGGAGGAACAACTAAGCAGTCCTCTGACATTTTGAATTGGTTAGAGGTGCTGTAATTTAATGCCTTCAGCCTGTCAATTTCAGAGATCCCCAGCTATCACAATATGGACCACAACTTCATACAGAATGCCTTGTCGTCCCCTCCTTTCCTTCCCATTTGTGAGCCCATAACATCCTTCTGGCAGCTCCTGAAACTGCTTACATGGAAAAAGCTATGAATTTTTAGCTGCCTTTAAATGCAATTTAGCATCAGGCAAACAGCCAGCTCTCTGCAGATCACTAGCAAGTACTCCGTGGGCCACCGTTTGAGAAGTGATGCAACTATTCTGTTACTATTGCATGTGCAGTACTTTCTAAAGGTAAAGAGTCCAAGTCCATGCCTTTTTTGGAACAAAAATTCCTTTAGGAATTCTACTCCCCATATTCTCACAATTAAAAGCAGGAGCTATTGTATTTTTTTGGTACAGGTCTAGTCCTGAAACATAGTGAGATGAGTTCTTGACCTCTGGCACCTACATTTCATCAAGTACCACTTAAAAATGAAAAGGAGCACTTGTGGCACCTTAAAGACTAACCAATTTACTTGAGCATAAGCTTTCGTTAGTCTCTAAGGCGCCACAAGTACTCCTTTTCTTTTTGCGAATACAGACTAACATGGCTGCTACTCTGAAACGCTTAAAAATGCTACTTCATAGGTTGATTGATTTTTAAAATGAGCATTAAGAAGCACTTTTAAATACAAAAGATTAGAGGTTTCAGGAGTCTGTTTAAATTTAGGGCCTAAGAAAGATCTTTCCTTTTAGCCTGGAAAGGTAAAAAGTTTTGATTCAAACAAAAAACAATTACACCTTCGAAGTTTTCCTACAAACCTTTGAAATCAGAGCTCCAAAGGCCTGTTTTTCAGAGGTACTGAGCACTTACTACTACTCCAATTGAGGTCAAGTGGGCATTCTGTACCCACAAACGTCAGACATACATCACTGATTGTGTCTCATTAAAGAAACTAAGTTACATTTTTCTTTAAAAGCATTTTCTTCACTGTAGGCTATATCCACACTATGGGGTTATGCTGGCATAACTAGGGTGCCATAGCTTTACTGCTATAGGCTTGTCTATGGTTCAGGGACTAAGTCATGCACCAAGGTGAACCAAAAATGCTTCATTAAGTTGGCACACACACTAAATTTCAATTTTAACCACTGAAAACAGAAAAACCTAGGATTTCTCATCAGTGCAATTTAAGATTTGGAGGGGGGAAAAAGCACTACAGAGATTTGCCTCAGTTGTCATTCAGGCTGTCAAGCGATTAAAAAGAGTAATCGCGATTTATCACACAATTAAATAAATGGTATTCCATTGTTTAACAATGCAATTAATTTTTTTAAATATTTTGCATTCTACATTTCAAATACAAAATACAAAGTGTACAGTGCTCACTTTATATTTATTTTTGACTACAAGTGTTTGCATTGTAAAAAACAAAAGAAATAGTATTTTTCAATTCACCTAATACAAGTACTGTAGTGCAATCTCTATCATGAAATTTGAACTTACAAATGTAGAATTATGTACAAAAAACCCTGCATTCGAAAATAAAACAATGTCAAATTTTAGAGCCTCTAAGTCCACTCTGTCATACTTCTTGTTCAGTCAATCGCTCAAACAAGTTTGTTTACATTTGCAGGAAAAAATGCTGTCTGCTTCTTGTTTACAATGTCACCTGAAAGTGAGAACAGGCATTCTTATGGCACTGTTGTAGCTGGCATCGCAAGATATTTACGTGCCATATGCGCTAAAGATTCATATGTCCCTTCATGCTTCAATCAGCATTCCTGGGGACATGCATCCATGCTGATGACGGGTTCTGTTCAATGACAATCCAAAGCAGTGTGGACCATTGTGAGTTCATTTTCATCATCTGAGTCAGATGCCACCAGCAGAAGGTTGATTTTCTTTTTTGGTGGTCAGGTTCTGTAGTTTCCACATTGGAGCGTTGCTCTTTTAAGACTTCTGAAAGCATGCCCCACACCTCATTACTCTCAGATTTTGGAAGGCACTTCAGATTCTTAAACTTAGGGTCAAGAGCTCTAGCTATCTTTAGAAATCTCACATTGGTACCTTTGCATTTTCTGAAAGCGTTCTTAAAATGAAGATCTGCTGAGTCGTCATCCTAGACCGCTAGATCATCAAATATATGGCAGAATGTGGGTAAAACAGAGCAGGGGACATACAATTCTCCCCCCAGGAGTTCAATCACAAATTTAAATTAACGCTGCTTTTTTTTTTTTTTTTTTTAAATAAAACGAGCATCATCAGCACGGAAGCATGTCTCCTGGAATGGTGGCCAAAGCAAGAAGGGGCATACGAATGTTTAGCATGTGGCACAAATACCTTGCAGTGCCGGCTACAAAAGTGCCATGTAAATGCCTGTTCTCACTTTCAGGTGACATTGTAAATATGAAGCGGGCAGCATTATCTCCTGCAAATGTAAACAAACTTCTTTGTTTTAGCAACTGGCTGAACAAGAAGTAGGACTGAGTGGACTTGTAGGCTCTGAAGTTTTACATGGTTTTGTTTTGTTTTTGAGTGCAGTTATGTAACAAAAAAAATTTACATTTTTAAGTTGCACTTTCACAACAAAGATTGCACTACAGTATTTGTATGAGGTGAACTGAAAAATACTGTTTCTTTTGTTTATCATTTTACAGTGCAAATATAAACATTCACTTTGATTTCAGTTACAACACAGAATATATGAAAATGTAGAAAAACATCCAAAATATTTGATACATTTCAATTGTTCTGTTAACAGTGCAATTAAAACTACGATTAATCGTGATTAATTTGAGTTAATTATGTGAGTTAACTGCAATTGATAGCCCTACTTTTCATTTAAGTTTATACCTTTCACGAAACATTTTAAAAAGAAATCTGTATTTATATACAAAATATCAGAACCCCTCATATATTGTTGAAGTCTGCAGCAAAGTTTTACACCTTAAGTAACATGCAATCTAATTCCTGTATGGTTGTGTTTAAGGGGGTGAGAGGAAGCAACTGTATTGAAGCCAATGCTTCAGGCAGCCCTGGAGCAGACTGGATCCAGTTTGAAAAGAATTGGCAACCCTAAAACTTTTTGAGAAGATAAAATTTCATTGATGTTGGCTCACACTAGGCCCACTTCAACTCTGCACTTGTCCTCTGTGTTTCCTTGGCATATCTGTTCCTTTCCTCTATCTGCTTTAGCATAACCTTATTTTTCTGTTTTATCTTTAGATAACTGCACCCAAGGACCGGAGGGATTGATTTTTTGTTTTGACTTATTGTTTGAAGATCTGTAACTCAAAGCAGCTCTCATGCCTGTGATGTCGAAGCTTGAGCAGCATAAAAGGTAAACTTAGTCCTGTGTATCAAACTAAGCACTGATACTATTTTATAATCTGTTTTATTTTGCTTTTTGTGGGAAAGGAAGACTATTTTAAGGCTTTATATTATAGGTAACAAGATTTTGAATAAGGAGTATGGCACACACAGTAGTCATGAAGACTTTTATTTTAAAAAGAGAAACTTTGTGAACCGCAGATTAATGCTCGGGGAAGGGAGACCCTTATTCTCAACATAAGGACACCATTACAGGTCATGTTATATATACACTACATACAAGACTGCCACAGTCAACACACTACCATATAAGTCTCAAAACCACCACACACAATTACCTGAAGATTAATCATATGAAAATCAACTTAATACCCCACAGAAAGGGGGAGATAGTAAGAGACACATTTGTGTCGAAACAATGATGTGTCAACACAAACATTAATACTAGCATATTCTGAGATAGGAAATCAAATCAACCGACAATTAAAAAAAGTCACTTCTACATTAAACCTCCTTTGTAATGATCTGAGATTCTCCTCTTCACCTAGCAGTTCTCTTCCTCCCCTTCCCCAAAGGTTGCTAAGATGTTTTAAATAATCAGTTCTGTAAAATAAAAAAAAAGCAGGCACTCAGATTTCCTATACTGGTGATATATTTTGTATTACAGAAAGCCAACACACATAACACACACATCCCTTGTTTATGATAGTCCATCTCATCTACTCCCTGAATTTGCCCAGCTTTCTAAAATATGGTTACATATGCAAACATTATCTCCCAATTGTAACCTCATTTTCTGCTCTGCTGGACAGCGTGACCAGCATTTGTCATCATGCCTCCCCCGCCCACATCATTCAGATGTCTATAATTGTCATCAAGATGTGGCATGTCAGCAGGACTCCAGCGTTCTCTGTTCCCCATCTCCACACAGTAACTCAGGTAACAAACCCATAATCTCGTCCTGTTTTCATGATGGTTGAATTACACATAATTGTTTCTGCACAATGATTGATTTCTGCCTGAATAGAGACCTCTGCCTTTTTTCAATGCAAGCGAGTGGCAGCCAAGTCTCTCCATCTAGGAGGAGGCAGCAGCCTTTGAAGAGATCAAAGCCAAGGCCGCAAGCAGTTGTGCGCCCTGGGAATATGGAAAGCCTTTATGCTCTCAACCCCATTTCTAACATCACGTTGGATTGCAGCTGCATTACATTCTGCCAGCATTCTTAATGCTTTTAGTATTGACTCTGACATCACCAATAGCTGTTTTAAAGTAACAAAAGCAGAAAGATAACTTATTTTGGAACACGCAAAGTTAAGCATTTGTTTTTAATATGAAATAATAAAAGAAAGCACACAAATTATACACATTTCACACAATTAAAAACATGTTTTTCATATGGAAAGAACAGAGGGGGTATTTTATAGCCTGGACCACACAAAATGAGCCAATCATTATGCACCCGCTTTTTCAAGCGTAAAGACTTCAGTAAAAAATACAAACGGATAAATGAGTCAAACTGGAGAAAATATTTTTTTACTTTCTAAGCATTGATGTAAAGTGAAATAGTAGACGCCTAAGGATTGTCTCCCCTTCCCATCTTCTTGTAGTAAGCAGACAATGGTTCATTTATGCATTTGTAATGCATCACATGTTCATTTTAGAAATGCATAAAATCCTCATTAGTTATCTAAAGGACTTAAAAAAAAACAACAAAAAAAACCACGCAGCTTCCTTCAAGGCTTTTTCTCCACAGAAGCGCCTGTACAGTCTCTCTCTCACCCTATTATGCCATCTTAAAATTGTTCCAGCCATATCAATGTTTTTAGAATTGCCAAACACTCAGATGCAAACCCCCATGCCAAATTTTGACAGTGCAAACCCAAACAAACTGGATTTGTCTTTATCAAGACAAATTTTCCAGATTCTGATTTTAAAAAACTTGCATAAACCAGATAAACTTTGAAGTTTTCTTCCAGTAACTTAACAATTTGAGGAAACAGAGATGAGGAGGAGGTAAAGAGAAAAGGAGAGTAGCATCAATAACCGCTCCACAACTCTAAAACAGTACTCTGGCCACAGATGTGCAGCACTGGGTATTTTGGTAAATACTTTATTATTCTGAAATACTTGGATGGCAGCTATCTTAAAAATATAACAGGAATCTAATAGAAACGGGTCAGCTGCCAGCTAAAAATTGCTTAAATGTGTGGGTGTGCTAATGCAGGAATGGAAGAATATGTAAAAATACAAGCAATGCAACTTTAAAATATTATGAACATCCATTTATTCCTTAAAAAAAAATACACATACACACACCCCTCCTCTTTTTTCCTGCATTGTTTTAATGTTTGCTTTTTTATTTATTTAGTCATAGTGACCCTTGTCTTGGGGATTCTTGATAGGAAATATTTTCTGCTTTAGTCCCTCTTTCTTATGGATGCAGACCTTGCCGTTATATACCTTTGTCACTTCAAGATTAGACTACTGTAATGTGTTCTGCATGGGCTACTCCTTAAAGCCATTCAAAGGCTGAAGCTGGTGCAGAACATGCCAGTCCAATTTTGATTTCCTGGGCATACTGTAAAAGCCATTTATATATTACAGGGCTTTGAGGATATGTTCTTAGGGATGATTTTTCTGGAGGGAAACAGGGGCAACAAGTGGGTTTTCCATTTTCTTAGCTGGCCAAGATAGACTTAAATAATCAAATGGAGTTAAATCTATGGAGTGTGAATATAGAGAGCGAGATTAATGCTGCTGTGTGGTTACCACAGATTTAATTATTATCGTGCTCAGCACTTTTCTGTGAGCATTTTTTTTATTGTTGTTCAATACAGCGACACAGTATTCTGCTCCAAACCAGTCCCTCTCATCCCCACCCACCCTACTAAACAAGTTTGTAGCCTTGCACGGCCAGTCCTGCTCTCCTGAAGATGGACTGGTTCTTCACAGCCCGACTGTCTACTGTGAACCTCTCCCTCCACACCTGCTGATTCATGATCAGAGAGAGAGGGCTCTGATTCAGTGCACAGTCTGGCCTTGAATCCCAAGTACACTGCCTTAACCCACACCTGCTGTAACGAGCCTACATGGTACATAAAAGGATGCAAGAGGCATTTTTGTAATATATACTACTATTAACAATGAAAAGGATATAAAAGTCAACAACTATTTTTCTGAGCCTTGAGTTCTCTTCAGTTGGGGAAATATACGTTTGATTCCATCATTGAGATAAATACTGTTCTACTGTGGACAACACAGGCCATACACTTTTTGTTGTTGTTGAGCAAAGAAAGGAGGCAGAGATCAAAGTGTTACACACAAAAACTCCTTGTATCTGTTTTCCACTGAAAAAAAAGGGAAGGAACCCAAAAACTCTACTTAACCCAACATACACAAATCAGTTTTGTTGAGAAACTGGGAAGTTTTTTGTGGGGAAAAGCTTTCTATATTTTTTTATTTTTCCAAAAAGGCCTTCGTCAAGAAAGTTTTTGAACAAAATATTTTAGCCTCCTCTACTTGGTGCCCTTATGGCAGTTCTGTTCATACCCCTTTGCTACCAAGAACAGTATCAGTCAACTTTTACATGTCATTCTGATAAGAAATGCCATCTATCCTATAGCCATGTACTGCAATAGTTCCCAGTAAAAAAATCCAGTACATTAGACAACAGTTAGGTGAAGGAATCTGAGTGAAGCATATCCTGTTTATTCTCCTCCTTTGTGCCCATCCATACACCAGTCACTCTCCAGTCCAAAAGCTTAATGGCACAAAGACCCAGTTTCAAGCCTTATTGCTTTATTCCAGTGGTTCTCAAACTTCTGTATTGGTGACCCCTTCCACACAGCAAGCCTCTGAGCCCCTTCTGTATAAAATTAAAAAAATTTGTTTTTTAATTTAACGCTATTATAAATGCTGGAGATGAAGCAGGATATAGGGGTGGAGGCTGACGGCTCGCAACCCCCATGCAATAACCTCACGACCCCCTGAGGAGTCACAACCCCCAGTCTGAGTACCACAACTTTATTCCTTGGGTTGGGATCACTGCAATAACCCACCTGCGCAATTTAGTTAAAATATTTACTAGTCACAAGACTTCCTCTTCTCCCAGTCACAAGGGATATAGGAGATGAAAGTGAAGGAAAAAGAGGGATTCTAATGCGAACAACCCAAATCACTATTTCAGTGAAGTGACAGTTCCTATCATACACTCAGCTTTTAAGAGATTACTTAAGTTCACCAGCAGAAGGGGACAAGTTTTAAGAGCTTGAATAAAAATATTAAAATTTTGCAGTTTGGTTTAAGCTTTGGAGGAGCAAACATGGGTGTAAGGCCATATCTACCTGATGATGTAAGACTACTTCACCATTTGTGCCCTTGAGGGGAATAAAAAATGCTTTCTAGAGACACTTTTATCACAAAGTGTTTTTTGCACTATTATTTTGCTATTCAGTTCTTTTAAAAACTAAAAAAACCAAAACAGTTCCTTTGTAATTCTTATCAGATTGACATAGCACAATGTCCTCAATTAGCACTGCACATGTTTACACATGGTTCTTTATATAAAAGATTCTTGAACATTCTTGTAGACTTTATTCTAATGTACATTGAAAGGCTCAATCCAACCTAAAAATTTTTGCAGTATCTGGCATGCAGAAGTTCTCCACCCACAGAGGAAGCTGTTTGGTATGGCCATCTCTAACAATCTGAATGTTAGATTAGGCATTCTGCAGCCATCCCATCCCCAGCAAGACTTAGGTACCCTTAAATGACATCATACTCCATTGGGGGGAAGGGAAAGAGGGAAAAAAAAAAAAAGTGTGTTCCTTCTCACCTGAGCTCACTCAGTCCCAGAAAAATGTTCACAGAAGCTGAATCTGAAGTTGCTTGGCTTCCCACAGCTGGCAGCTCTATTTTAGCAGTCAATCATCAGGGGAAAGAGGAAGGAACCATGCAGCTCTAAAGGCCACAAAAGGCAACTGGATGAGGGGTGAGCCACCTCCTCAAGTCCAGCAATCAGACAGTATAGAAAGTTTTCCCCTCCCTCTCAGGAAGTTATTGATTTGTGCTTAGTCCAGCCATCTGTCTCCAAACCCTAGATTGCCAGGAGTAACAGTATCTTGTGGTCTGCATAGCCCTAGATATTTGAAGGGGAGGAAGGAAACTCATTGCAAGTTTTTCCACTCTTCCTCCTTTGCCTATTCCCCAGAGATCTGCAAATTCTTGTTATCTGTGCAGGCGTCAAAGTATCTCGTCTGATCTTGCCCTGCATATACTGACATGACACAAAGCCAGAATGAAACTGTGCTGTTAGAGTTTTGGAAGGAGCTGCAGATATAGTCTAGCAAGATTTTCTCCTTTTACCAGGCAATTCACATGTAACAGTCAATACCAGAAATCAGCATTTCCTGAAACACTCAGGAGTTTCTACATGAAATTAGAGTAATCAAACCTCAGTCTGCTTTCTGCTTCCACTCACCAGTGCCTGTAGAAGCAGTTTAAAAAAAGCACCACTGAATGCACTGAAGATACGTCTTACTCTGGGGCAAAAAAAACCTGGAGTTTAGTCAAGTTAAAGTGTGATATCAGAAAGGTGAAAAGAGAATTGTTTTGTAAAAGTAGCCTATCACAACCAACCGTATTCTCTTTAGTCATAAATAGTTATCCAGTGAACTTTAAAATGGTGTCACAGCAGAAGAGACAGCCTTACTCTATAGGGCAAGACAAATGCCAAGCTTTCCTCAGGAAGACTGCTTTTAGACTGCTCCAGTGAAGTTGCAGCCATGGTGGGATCAATCATAATTATCAATATGCTCGGGGTGTGTGTTTGTTTTTTTTAACCAATCTGTCTCATTCCCCTCACCGCACCCCCTCCCAGAGTCCATCCCCAGCCATGGTACCACATTAACTACAATATGATATAATCATTCAAAACAACAAAGTGTGGGTCTTTTAAAGCACTGCAGTAAAGCCTCACTAATGGCCAGCACATGCACTGCAAGTTACTGAACTTTGTAATTAGCTAATAAGATCCACATCAGGGAGGCAACTTTGTCTGTAAATAAAGCTACATATTCTACATTTGTAAAATGAAGTACTGCACTAGTTAATGATTTGTACTATAATTTCTAAAGGGTTTTCTTCCTTGCGTTAATCCCACAAACAGCATCTGCTCTACAAGTCCTCTACCTTCAAGGTACTCTATTCAATAATCTCTCTCACACCACCTGCTAACACGTCTTCCTTTGTGATATCCCACCATATCTTCTTGAGTCTTCCTCTCTCTTTTATCCTTCAGTCTTGATCTATTGGACTATTACTCGCACAGTTGTCAGGACTGCGCTTTATATGACCAAAGCATCTGAGCCCGCACACCCTCATTTTTCCCTTTATTAGTGTTACTTGTCTACACATTCCTCAATGGTATTTCTTGCTTACACCATTCATCCATCTCAACATTTACATTTCTGTTGAACAGATCTGCTCACATTTCTTCTTTGTTGCCAAACATTCAGCACCATACATTACCACTGGACGGACCACCATGTTATAGACTTTCCCTTGTAAGTGTAATTTCTAAAGTAAAATGTCTTTTTAAATATTAGACCTCACTAAGACACTATTCGATTCATAGATTCCAAGGCCAGAAAGGACTATTGTGATCACCTGTAGAACACAGGGCAAAAAATTAAAAGCAGGAAGTGGGTAGAGATGCTAACATGTAAGACCCGTGGGGGACAAATGCCACCCAAGTCACTTTCATGAGCACTTTGTTTTAATATATAGGAAAGGGGAAGAGGCAGGACAGGTGCTGGAGCAGCACGCAGCTGCGCAGGGCACCAGGAAATTTGGTGCCTCAAATTTCCTGGTGCCCTACGCAGCTGCAGACTTTGCGTATGGGTAGGGACGGCCCTGCTTGTATCCATACCCTACAAAGGCTACCAGACCATGTTCCTTTTTTTCCCCGTTTGCGGTCCTTCCCAGATACCTACCTACCTACTTGGGCACTGCCAGACTGGCTGTCATCTCATCCCTAGCACCGGCACCTGTTCTACATCCACTGCAAAGGATTGCCACTTAAGGCCCAAAGCCAAGACATGCAGAGAAAAGTACAACTCTCATTGAGATTAGTGGGAATTCAACTTTCTTCACCTTTCAGCATCAGGCTTTTAAATCCCGCTAAGTCTCACTCTCTGGTGTGTTGTTTTTTCCTTTGTTTTAATACTTGCAGTAGGTTTAAATGGCAGGGCAGGGAGTGTCTTATAGAGTTTGAGCGTATGTATAGAGTCTAGCATAGTGGGGCCTTTAGGTTCCGCTGTAATAAAAAACAGCATGTATTTTCATTAAAATACATTTTAAGCCTCCCTTATCCTCAAAAAGGTGAGCAAAGGATCATCTCCAAAACAAAAAATATTTTGCTATTTGAGACAGCATTACTAGAATTCCCCAGTAAACACACACCCCACACACACTGCAGCAAATGCTGGCATAAAGCCTAGAAAATTTCTAGAAGGCATATGTGCCTACATGCTGTGAATTGGAATCACAGAATCCCAAGAGACCCAGTGCATCAGTTCGGGTTAAGTAGGATCTACCTAAACCCTTATGCAGTGGCACTTGAAATGAAGCCCTGAGTGTTGATTACAGAAACTCTTGTGTGGATGAAAACCTTTGGGAGCACATCAATCTGTGTCTCACATAATGAATACAACTAAAATGGTTCTATACACAAAAGTGTAAGGTAGTGTCAACAGTATGTTTGCTATTTAAATTACACTTAATAAAAATGCAGTAAAAGTTAAGTAACACTTAGCCATATTCCCAACTACGTTAAAAAAACAAAAACAGAACAAAAACAAAACAAACAAAAAAAACGCACACACAGACATTTAAGTCTGCTTTCATCTCCATGGAGGACAGTTAATTATCCAGATACAATCTTATTTTCCTAGCTCAGAAATAAAATGTCACAAAACTGGGTGACTGGGCAACAAAATGGCAGATGAAATTCAATATTGATAAATGCAAAGTAATGCACATTAGAAAACAATCCCAACTATACATACAAAATGATGAGGTCTAAATCAGCTGTTACCACTCAAGAAAGATCTTGGACTCATTGTGGATAGTTCTCTGAAAAATCCGCTCAGTAGGCAGCAATCAAAAAAGCTAACAATGTTAGAAACCATTAGGAAAGGTAGCTAATGAGACAGAAAATATCATAATGCCTCTATATAAATCTATGATACACACATCTTGACTACTGTGTGCAGATCTGGTTTCCCCATCCCAAAAAAGGTATTAGAAAAGGTACAAAGAAGGGCAACAAAAATCATTAGGGACATAGAACAGCTTTCAGATGAGGAGAGATTAAAGAGACTGGGATTTTTTAGTTTAGAAAAGAGATGACTAAGGGGGGACTATGATAGAAGTCTATAAAACCTTGACTTGTGTGGAAAAAGTGAACAAGAAAGCATTAGTTACTCCTGCATACAACATGCGAACCGGGAATCACCTGATAAAATTAATAGGCCTCAGGTTTAAAAACAAACAAAAAGGAAGTACTTCTTCACCCAACACACAGTCAACCTCTTAGAACTCCTTGCCAGAGGATGTTGTGAAGGCCAAAAGCATAAGAGTTCAAAAAAGAACAAAGATAAGTTCATGGAGGATAGGTCCATCAATGGCTATTAGCCAGGATGGTCAGAGATGCAACACCACTCTCTGAGTGTCCCTGTCCTCTGTTTGCCAGAAGCTCTGAGTGGATGACAGGATGGATCACTTGATTGCCCTGTTCTGTTCATTCCCTCTGAAGCACCTGGCATTATCCTCTGGGCCTGAAAGTAGATAGTGGCCGATAGACCGTTGGGTCTAATCCAGTATGGCCGTTCTTATATCTTATTTAAAAAACAATTACAGTTTTAGTTACCTATCGAAATCTAAGTCAGTGAACACACATGTCCGCTGAATACACTCAAGCTCCTCTAAAATCATTCACATCACCATTTTTCCCTCTCGTGGGAGTGGACAATTCCTGGCTGATTAGCACAGCTGGGGCATACTTTAACTCAATACTGTACTTTTAGTTCAAGCCCAAAGATTCAATTAATATATTTTTATTTAAGTGCTCAATCGCTTTCTTGCTGAGTGGACAGATTCCTTTGAAGTGGGAAGCCAAAAATAAATAAAAGCTATCCCACAAGATGAGAGTCTCAAAATAGAAACTATTAGGCTGCTAAATTAAGTTATTTTGCATGTAATTTTACTATTAATTTAGTGCTTATGAGGGCCAAAACAATAACTAGAGAGGCTAATCCTAGACACCCAGGGTAGGAACAGCATGCAAAGTAGCTATACAAGCTTCTCCACAATGACCTACCAATGATCCTGATAGACCAACACTAGTGGCAAGAATGACATTCAGACTTCTTGCCCAGTCTAATCTCTTTTCTCTCTGCCAGCAAGAATGCCAACTATGTATCCCCACCAGGAACTGCCCTAGCAGTAAAACTAAAGCACCTGATCTTCAGTCTTGGCATAGCTAGTACACATTCATATATGCACCTCCTTCCCCCCCATCCCAGTGGAAAAACCACAGCATTTTTAGCTGTGAAGGCAAGCCCATAGAGTGTAATTAAGCCCACTGTAATGTCACTGCAAGTGTGGTGGTATACCAGTCCCCTCTAGATGCGTGCTAGTACGCTAAGCGTACCACAAGCTTAAAGGCAAAACACAAGTGCCAAGCACTAGGCTCTTAGATTTCTGGTCTTACTTGAAGCATGAATGTTCAAGGGAAACAACTAACAGGATTCTTTTTATTAATGCCACCAAACAGTACAAAGTGCAAATATTCTAGGCACAGTGACTTTAGCTTATAACAAACAGTAAGCCAACAGACCCAGCCACTCATGACAGTCCAATGATGGGTTACAAGGATAACTGTACCTATGGGGACCCCTCAGGCTGCTACTGACATGGCTAGCATTTTGCCAGCAAAAGGCCACGTCTCTGTCCAGCTTTCAGGCCCAGCACTCAAGCTATCTGCATCCTCTGGGCTTACTACTCCTGCTCACATGAAGCCACTGGCTCTCAACCTCATCCTCTGACTTAGGCTGTCCCTTCCTATACTCTGGGAAAGAAGGATCCCTCTCCTTACTGGCTTTCATATGCGGGTGGTAACATTGCATAGTAGTGATCCGGCAGATTTGTTAAAAACACTTTGTCCTCATCTACACGGTCCAGTTAAGACACACAGGGTCATTGTTTAGCCATGCCATAGTAAGAAGAGGAGTTAATTGTGATTTAGCTAATGTAGACATGGCTTAAGTTAAGTACTAGAAGAGATATTTTATTTGTGGTTCGACCACTCAAAATTACTTAAAAAAAAAAATTGTTCTGTATACTAGTGGTAAGAGGCAACTTTCCATCACTATAGCACATACATCTAACAAGGTTTTTAGAAGACATACACTAACACTTCACTGTTTTAGTGACATTTCCTTCTCATATCAGAGGAGCTTTTCATACCCAAGACAGATGTTAGAAACTTAGTCAGTCAATCTTGCAGCTCTTCTGCATCCAGACTGAATGACTATAGGCATTGAAGAATATGACATGTATTTGGCAAGGTTTCTTCCCCCTTTCTTCTTGGCATCTAACATTATGGATGGGATAACAAATGAATGCCCGTTTCTTTAGCACCAGATCCTGCATGGTACTGAGAGCCTGCAACAAGCAATTCTGATCAACATTTTCTCTGGAGCATGACTGAAAAAGAAAAGATGACCACCACACCAACAGGATGACATTTTACTTTTAAACCTCCTTAAAATGAAAGTTGCAGTCTCCAGTTTTTAAAAGTTGCATTAAATTTGCTTGTCTATACACAGCCTCTGGCTATAGGGGGAAATAAGAGATTATGTCAAATAACCAGATCAACTAAAGCTATGAAGAATCAAAAGTGGAGCAGTGAGCAATTTTTTTTTTTCCTATAGCTCAGTCCAAAGCCAGAACGGTGTCACTGACTGCTTTCTATTTCTCCACAGCCAGTAAGGATTTTTAACAACTGGTCAGTTGTGGAAGTTCATTTCCAAGTAAGGGTTGCACCAGCTTAAGAAGGAGACGAAAGCAGCAGTAGAAAACCACTATGTGCTGAATGCCCTCATTAATGGCAGGAGAAGGACAGTCAATACACAAGTGAAAAGTCTTTTTAAAAAAGTGCACTGTATATGCATAGGGCCTTCATAAGGCCCCAGGCAGCATCATTCTACATTGTCACAGCTACTACAGTAGTCCTTTGAAACAGGGGCAAACCAGAGGCACTCAGGTAACTTCTGTTCTGTCTCACCCATTCCTCTTCCCAAATGTCCAGCGTACTTTGTTTAACAAATGAGAAACTGAACCCCATGTAGTTTGTCTCTGTTTCAAAGGACCTATCTCAGACATCACAGACTGATGCTCCATGCGGCATCACAGCTGATCAGAGCCAGGCCAGCTAGCAGAAATGGTTGAAATAGTAAGGTTCACTTGTTCATGCTGAGGATTTCCCTTTTCTCCCATCCATGTATGAGCTGGATGCCCACACTGGAGTAAAAAACAAAAACTAAAAGAAAAAAAAATTCAAATCTTCCATCTGGTCTAAGGGCCCCACTTCACTTCTATCCAGACTGTACCAATGAAGTACCAACTTAGGTACCAAATTTTGGGCAGCTCCACATGTGATTTTTTTAGTGTATGGTATTTAATAAGCGAATTTTCTTAACCCCAAAGTTAATCTTAAAAAACAAAAAAAAAAGTGTGGAATTTCAGTGCTGGTGAAAGAGTGTCTTGACAGCCTTGGTGAATAAAGTCCTCTGTTTACCTATACACTGCCTACCAACATGCCACCACTCTGATTATTGTAGGTGGAGGAGGGTGAGGAAAAGAGACAACTGTTTAAAAACAAAAAAAAGAGTAATAGGAGTAGTTTTGTCTAGGGCCCATACAGGTCTTGATCTCAGTTTATTTCCGCTCCCCCATCACTCATCTTATCTTGCACTCAGACTCACAAAATATCCATTAGAAAGTTAATTCCTGAATTAGGCTGGTTTCAAACTGGTGACTATCCAGTCTCCCTGTAAGTGCCAACGTTGACACCTTCAAGAATGAAGCTTGCTTTCTCGAAAGGTAAGTTTAAGAACTCAACTTTGAGCTATTTGAAGCTTAGCCAGGCAACATCATCTACTCTGGATATAGAGGCACCAAACCCCCACCCCAAAATCCCATACTGTTATTAGGCTCCCACAAACACTCAGTAATCAAATGCCCTACCCTGTTCTTGAAGGGACAGCTCCCACTGACCAAAATTGTTAGTCTGTATAAATCATTTTTTGTCTTAAGCCTTCTCCCAACTATGTTTCACTTATCTTGAGATGTAAGCTCCACAAGGCAGAAACGGTCTTGTGCATCTGTACAGCACCTAGCACAACCTGGGCTCCAAATGCAATTGGAAATTTTGAACATCACTCTAACGACTTTCCACATTAGAATTCCTTCCTGTGGAACGTCTAATGAATTCCATATGCATTGTCCATAGGGGACTATATCCAAGCCTTTTCCAAATGTTGCTGAGAATATTCTTCAGTCTACTTAATAATTCCAGCTGCTAATCAAAAACCAGTTTGGACATTAAAAGAATTCTTACTTTCTGCTAAGCATGCATGCATGCACATTGCGGGTGGGGGTGCGGGGGGGGGGGGGAGGGGAGAAGTGTGGAAATAGAGTTGCAGGAATTCTATACCATACAATATAAAGCCTAATCCCTAGGAAAGAGATGCATTTAATAGCATAGTAGGAATTCATTAAGGAATTTTAAAAATACAAAGGTTTTTATGAAGGTTTTGCTCCAAGAATGCTACTTGAAACTAATCTTGCTCAAAGGGCAAAAAACAAACAGCTGCCTACTTTTTCCTGTCTTCAACACCCATGCTACGCACCAAAGAGAAACCACTAAAAGAACTCTCCACTTCACGGGACTCATTCACCAGGTGTTATTGTGGTTTTCATATTATCCTGTGTGTGTGAGCATCACTTTTGCTGCAGCTACCTAAATGTATTTCTTTGCTCTTTTGCCTACCCAGCTATCTGATAAGGAGTATACTGTTATAGTGGCTTCTATTCTACAGTGCTGGAGGTGTAGAAGAGCTTGTAGCTTGTTTTTCTGCAAGTAGTAAATGAATGATCAGTTACCGGGGCGGGCGGGCGGGGGGGGGGGAGGGGGGAGGAGAGAATGCAGGAGGAGAAAGTAGCCTAACCCTAGTAAAAATTGAACGCAAATTTGACTTTCATCTCTCTACATCAGTGGTTCGCAAACTGGGGTGCCACTTGTTCAAGAAAAGCCCCCTGAGGGGCCGAGCCAGTTTGTTTACCTGCCGCATCCGCAGGTTCGGCCGACTGCGGCTCCCACTGGCTGCGGTTCACCACTCCAGGCCAATGGGGGCTGTGGGAAGGGCAGCCAGCACGTGCTGCTTCCCGCAGCCCCCATTGGCCTGGAGCGCCGAATTGCAGCCAGTGGGAGCTGCAATCAGCCAAAACTGCGGACACAGCAGGTAAACAAACCGGTCCAGCCCCCCAGACGGCTTTCCCTGAACAAGCAGCGCCCCTAGTTTGAGAACCACTGCTCTACATCAAGAACAGTGTCAATATCAGCTCATCAGAAACTAAACTCTATAGTAAAGTGCAAGATGTGTACTAAACATCGAAAAAGGAAAATTAAAGTCCAAAGAATCAAGTATGCATGAAGAAAATTTTAGCATTTTAAACATCAGTCTTTTGAGTCATTTTTCCATTGTTCTGAAATTTTCAGGAATCTTGACTAGTTTTTTCACCCAGCGTCTTTTCTAAGCACGATTACTGACAGTATTGTTCTTCCTCTCCCAAATCAAATTAATCTTGACAATAACTGCTTGAAAACTTAGCTACAAACATCACTAGTACTCCCCTGGCCCTTGCATACAAGTCTGTACATATTGCATACAAAGATCCAGAGGAAAAAGCGCAAGTTGAATGCCTGGACACAATTTGCCCACCCCAAACTGCAAGCCTCAGACAGGAGCAGCTCCATTGGCATGACTGGTGTCCCCCCCAGGCAAAAAATAGAAGTTATTCAACCATGGGTGTAGTTTGACCCAACCCTGCTGGCAAATAGTTGCACAGCTTTATGCATGTACCTAATTCCATTAAGATCAGTGGAATTATTCACATGCATTGAGTTAAGCACATGTAGCGTTGGCAGGATCAGGGCCTGAGCTTGTATCCCTGTCCTCTGAAGGAAGAGCTGGTTTTACACTATTATGTCTAATATAATGAAATAAAATTGTGTTAATTAGAAAGGGCCACTGCAGCTAATATCTATTCAGTTTAATGAGCATTTTACTGGATTATCTGAATGTAAACAAGTCAGACTGTTCAGATAGTGTGGGGAGAAAATCAGAATCCTGAGGTTGTTTCAAATTCTGTCTAACATTCCCAGGCAACAGATGCGGTAAACAAGCAGTTGCTTTGTTATGCAAATGAAGAATCTCAGGTATACCACAAGGTTACTCCACACGCAAATGGTCAGGCTGACACCACTGATGAGAGCTTGGGTCTCTTAAACCAACTTATCTAAACTGTTTTTCAACCTTACTATCTGCAAGGAAACAGAGGGAAGTTGAATGGGTGACAGTTAGAAGCCCAACAAAGGTAGAGAGCAGAAGTGACGAGGTGGGAAGGCATAACTGCTTACCACATAGGTTGTGGTTAATAGCAACGTAAGCAAGTATAATCTTCTGGATGCAGTGTTTTGATCTCTCTCTCTCTCTCTCTCTCACACACACACACTCTAAAAGACAGCTGTCAAGTATAAAAACAAAGATGATAGTTCAATTAAACAAACAAATAAAAAAAGATTAACTCAAGCATGTAGCCTTGTGGTTAAGTCTGGAGATTTCAGTTTATGGTCAACATTAGTATATTACAAGAACACTATTTTACAGGAATTGTGGTGCTGCTCCAATACGCTCCCTTAGACATTAGGCTGAGAGTATTGCAATTAAATCCATCTGCTTTCTATCCCCGCCAATATCACAATAGCTACTCAAATATTTCTACAATAAAAGGAAGCTGATCAATTTAGTCTGAAATATCGTTCTTCCACTATCTGAAGAGATGTACCAGTAGTGTGCAAGTAAATAACTGATGTCCCACTGTAACGCATTTAAGAACAAAACATTTTGAAATTTTAAATTCTCTAGTCATTTTTATAGGGCAACATTAAGAAGTTGGATTTATTTTGCTTCCAAATCTTGCACTCATGTATTGTTTCTTGGAGAAAGAGAAAGTAGCACAGGGTCTTATTAAATTCCTGATCTTCAAGGAGACATGGATCTGAGCATTAAAGACTTCCAACTGACTGCATCCTTTTTGTCAGCAAGATAGAACTGCAGTTTAATCTATCAAGAATTTTTATTTTACATATCTTTCAGCAGAAGCCAGTATACAAAGACTACATGGGATATAGTTTGAGTGCTTCAAAATTAAGTATATATAGACCTTCAAGCGGAAATTAAAAACAAAAAAAAAACACCCCCAAAAAACCAACAGGTTTTTCCATCTTCTTATTCAAGACAGATTTTTTTTTAAAGACAAAACTATAAAGCAGTATTGTATACAACTTTTTTTTATTCTTTCAAATGTAAATAAGGTTGCAGAATATAAGCAACATTTGCAGCAGGGTTCAGAATGCCAGAATCGATTGTGTCATTCTGAATTCAAGCACCTATATTTGGTGGAGACTGTCTCCAATGTTTAAGTATAATGTTTTGCTGTTAAAAATACCAATATGGATTAATTCAAAGTTTTTCCAAACAAGTTTAAAAAAAAAACAACACAGAAATAAAGTTAGAGTAGAGAAGTTGCCAAACACTTTTGCATCTTACTAGCTCTCCATTACTAGGGAAAAAAAATGCAAAGCATACAAATGAATAAAATGTATGAAACAATTTCATACCATCAGTGGAATTCTACAACAGGAGACACACAAACAACTTCCGGTTTTCCAAGGCAATTCTGCTAATGTGATTTCCTCAACTAGAATTAAATTTACAAAAAATTCCCACTGATTTACAAAAACAAGTGGGAATTCAGTGTACAGATGTTAATCAAGCACACTTCTACACCAACCAGAGAAAATTACTCATCTTGACAGTAAATCAGGGCCAATGGCCAACGGCCAACACATGGTAGAGCACAAACACAAAAGCTACTCTCAGCTACATCTTACATAGTTATCTTAGTTCATCCACAATTGTTTCACATGCTATATCTTCAACTATGGTTATTTTTCCAGGTGACATTCAATCTCACAGACCCGACAACTTCACACAGAGCAGCCTGTGTTAGAAATAATATCAGCTAAGAACAAGTAGATGAGGAAAAACATTTGTCAGCTCTTTTTGAATGTCGTGTACCGATTAGCAATTCCAGTAGTCCTACCCCCAATTCTCTATTTTCCCTCCTAAGCAGGAGGGACTAAAGCCAGTATAGGAGTATTTCTGTCCTTCCCATCACTATAAAGGTAGCATTTACACCATTCCATCACAGCTTATTCCATAAAGTCACATTAAAAGGTATCTTTTTCAGCCTTATTCAAACACAAAACTCAATACTTCACTTATTAGATTTGCAGCTTTTCCTCCACCAACCCAATCAAAATCCTCGGGAAGTTTATACCCCATATGAAAGCAGCATACAGAATAGCAATGTATTGTTCATCTTAGTTCTATTTAACATAGAATATCAAAAGTGTAATATACGGAACAGAAAGCAATTTGTCTCTCCAAAGACTATTTGTATAACAGGTAACTCACTGTTCTAGGGATGGGTGGAGACAAAGATCCATTAGACATGTAGGGATCATTGTTCATATTTGGCATCATGATATACCCAGAATAACCAGAGTATGATGGGCCTTTGCTGTATAAACCACCATCCGGATGTTTTCCTGGGAAAGAAAATAAGAGTTGTTAATTTAGCTTCCACTTAAGTTTTTCTGGTACATTAGAGACATTTTACAGTAAGAAATGCACAATATCTTTTTTTTTAAAATCTTTGGAGATGTGGAGGGGGGCAAACTGCTAGGGACTTCCATTTTATTTTTATTGCTTTCTGACAGCAGTTACTCACTTAAATGGTTTATTAAACAGGCATTTGTTAGGAACTGCACTTAAGATATGGGAAGACTTCAGTATAGCCAGTCTATTTTATGAGTCTACTCAAACACAAACACGGAGATTGTACTAGGATGATTTGCATAAGAGCCTGGAAGAATAGACACACATGTAATGCACTACATTAGATTCTAAAGCTACTTGGTGGTCTTTGCTAATAATTTTTAGACACCATAAGAGAAACCATTTCTAGGCTGTGTTGGTGCATTTCCATTGCATGAACAACAAGCAATGCTACAGACATCAAATAACAGCAATGGAGATCAAATGTATAAAGCAGTAATTCTTTCATTTTAGGTAGCATATGGACTTCTCCCATCAGTTACACAGCTGGTTGCAGGAAAGTGCAGTAGTATGGTTAGACAGAGACACTTCCTTCACTAGCTGACATACTGCATGTATGAACAATTCTTTCTGGTCATGCTAATTGAAAGCTATTAAGGAGAATAGGAATACAGGCTGGTGTGCAAGGATACCCTACTGCTTATTGGGGCCTATTTAAAACAAAGGGGGTTCCACTTCCAATTTGTGGAATATCTAATTTAAATAATAAAAGGCTATCAACAAGGACCAGGACTGACAAAAAGCTGAAGCCTCAAACTCTCATTTTAATTCTAATGGAGATCCTCCTTCTTATGAGCTATACCCCACTATAATAATATACTGAAGACAATCCTACATTACTGTCCAGCTTTCTAAACTAAATATGTACACTGTCAGTTTCACTCATCTTCCTTAATGAAGTATTAGAGTTCACTGATTTGCACATCAAAACATTAAAATGTTGTTCCTGATTTTTTAAGTGACAGACTTGGGTTGGAAAGTGAGCACACAACTTCTTAATATACATAACTCAGTAAGATTGTCAGAATGAGGGAAGAGAAAAGACTTATATATGAACTACTTATATTCTAAAAATAGTTATTTTTTCAGCAAAAAGATCTGTTTGGCCTACTTACTTCAACTGGCAAACAACTGAAATACCATTTAGTTACTGAAGTTAGATGAATACACACCAAATCTCATTTTTGCTCAACTTCGAAAATGTTTGGATTTTTTCCATAAATACAGGTCACATTTTATATACAAGTTCAACTGATTAATATTGCCTTTTAGTAAGCAAAGTTACATCTGTGTACACATTGAGAGGGACATAGGAAGTAACAATGTAGAGTAAAGAATAAGCACATCTCACCTTCTTCAGAATGTTCTCTGCCTTTGTCATGATAGGATTCCTGAGCTTGGCCTTGCCTGGAAACCTAACCACACAGAATCCACCATTAAAAAACAAAAAACAAAAAAAATGGTATTTTTATACATATCTGTTCACTTTTGCTTAGCACTTGATCTTTCAAAAAAAATTATTAAGTGTCTAAGGTCAGGAGAAGCAATTGTATATTTGTCCTACCTCATGCTAAAAAGGAAGTGTGCTAAAACATAGAATGGTGATTTTTATTACAAATGTAATAACCATGTGGTTCTACAAAGCAGGTCTAGCACAAGTAGTGCAGTAATTTACTAAAGGGCCTTATTTCTTAAGAATGCTTTAGGAATCAAAATAGTATTCCTAAATTGGTATCAAAGAATAATGAAAATTGAGTGCCCCCACTATATGGGCTTTTAAAAATTCCATCCTTGTTCTTAAGTTGTTTTCATGTTAATAAATTGCTATCAAAACAGTTTGTGCAAATCCTTTAAAGAGTTTACGATTAATGCTCTGACCTTTGATTTTACCAAAGAAATTCCATGGCTACTTTAGGCCTAATACTATTATAGGATCCTGTGACTCATATGAACTTGCTTGCCCTGGGCTATGGAAATGGACATCTGAAGGAGAGAGAAGGTCCTCCTGCATACACACTAAAAAGGTGTTTAGCACTCACTTGAAATATGACAGTGCAACACTGCAGATTCCTTTATTTTTTAAAAGGCTATTTTTACAACATGCAGTTTGGCTTGATCATGAGACAGCCTGGAACTGAGAAAAAGCCAGTTAAGCTTTTGGATAGTCCCCTAGTGGAAGCTGCAATAGAAGCCAAGAACCAGCATGTCAATTCTGACTATAAGTGAAAGGTTGTTTGTTAGTTGGCAGAATTAATCTACAGTCAAAAATAAGACTTCCAGAGTCAAAGCAAGGTAACTTCTAATGCTTTTATTGGCAGCTGATCTCAGTATTGCAACCCCAATATATTAGCTTATTGCAAAACAATTCCCAATCAATATATCAGAGGGGTAGCCATGTTAGTCTGGATCTGTAAAAGCGGCAAAGAGTCCTGTGGCACCTCATAGACTAACAGACATATTGGAGCATAAACTTTCATGGGTGAATACCCAAAGCTTATGCTCCAATACGTCTGCCAATCAATATAGTTACTACAGATCCACCTTCTATTACTCCCTCCCCCCCACAAAAAAACCCACCATGCCCATTCATTAGTTACTAGAAGTAGCACTATATAAACTCCAGCAGTTCAGTCCATTAGTTGCTCATTCTAGTTTCCTAAAATCATCACCAACTGAAATGCAGGGATTAGGTACAAAAAAAAAAAGTGAATAAAATGGTTGAGATGTGATCAAACTTGAATAGGAGTCTTCACAAATCTTGTTGAGCAATCTCAGATTGTTACTCAAATCCACCACTTAAACCTAAACACCAGAAATTCATGTTGTGAATGCATCAGATCTAGGGCACCAGATGTTAGCCATCTACAAAATCTGACTCCCCAATGCAATGAATTTCCCCAAATCCCTCTGTGTTTGAGGGTAAATCTTGGGATTTTTCTAGGTCTGCCTCTTAAATGTTTTCACAGGCCAATGCATTTTAGTAAGATAGAGGGGTGACCTTCTCCCCGCGAAAATTTCCTATCAGATGCTGAAAGATGATCTGCAACTTCTCCCCACTCCTTTAGGCTTTTTTTTTTTTTTTTTTTTTTTTTAGTTAGCTCCCTCCCACAGGCACCCACGTGTCTCTATTTACTCTGCTCTGATAGCTTACTGTACTAACAAGGCGTTCGAGCCGAAGGAGCCCCTAAGCAAAGAACAAGTTTGATAATGCACAGCACATGGCTCCAAAAAGGGGGTTTTATCTCAATTCGGGCTGGAGCACACGAGACAGACCGGCAGAGAGCCGACGCTGCCGTGCTGAATCAATCATCACGGGTCTCCCAACAGTGTGCGCCCAAAGTTGGGGGCAGATCAAAGAACCGCCGGCCCTGAATGAAATAGTACCATTGCCCAGGCTCTGCACACATCTCTCCGGTTTGCAAAGAAGGTCTCGGTGTTCGCTCTTCCACTCCCCGCACCCCTTACACGCACTCCTAAGCGCCTGCCCTCCCATTCACGGGAAACTTGGCGTATTCGCTCACAAAGCGCGTTGGTCAAAACCGCATCTCGCTTGGCGGCTGACGACGTCCTGTTTTCCTTTGCACCCCCGCCGTCCCCTTCCTCTCTCCGGCATTTTTTAAGCCTTCGCTAAAAATAGACGTGCCAGGAGAGGTGCCCACAGTGTTGCTTGCATTTGCCTGTACCGCCTTTAATTCATCCAGGTCTATTAACCCGATCCAGGACCCTGGAGGAGTTTGACTGTAGAACCAGGGGGGCCAGGCTGGAATCAAGGTGCTTCAGAGCCCTATAATGAGCAAAACCGCGAAGAGGCGTGTTGGTCTTCCCTGGCCGAAGTCTCTAGAGCTGCCCCCTCCCAAGATCCCTGATCAGTGGGTCTCTGAACACTCCGTTGGCATCACGAACTGCACAGCAGCTGGCTGCCCTGCCCTCGGACCCCCTTACCTCATGCCCATTGCTGTTGGGGGTGATCTCTGACTCGTTAACGAGAGAGGACTTGATGTCGGCCAAATCTCCTTCTTCCTCCGGGTGGCTGATCTCCGCGAAGATTTTCTCCTTCTGGGGATCGCCTTCGTCTTTGAAAGGGATCATTTCATCTGTGGCGCACAGCTCCGGATCCCCCCCACCGCCTCCCGGCAGCTGAGGCATAATTGCTCTTTAATTCCTGCTCCGCCCGGGGAACAATAATAATAAAAAGGAAGAATAATAATATTTATTACGTCTTTACGAGCCGCTTGCCCTCGCTACTCTAAGCCTCCCCCTCTCCATCCCACCCACCCCCCTCTTCCCGAAAGAGGCCAGGCGGGCACAGCCACCGGGGGGAAGGAGGGTCTGTCTGTCTGACTTGTCGGTCTGTCTGCTGCTGGGGGGGGGGGTTACATACACTTCCCCCCTCCCCCGGTTTCCGTTGTGTCTGCAAGAGGACAGAAGAGTTTGGAGAAGTTGGGACCCTTCTGGATCTGCTTTTATCTTCTCCGGGACTTCTTTAAAAGGAGAGGCTCCCCCCCCCCCGGTTCCCATTCCCCCGCAAGCTACAGGGGGAGAGAAGATCCCGCGAGCTCCAGCTCGTGCAGCAGCCGGAGGGGCGAGCCCGCTGCCTGGCAGAGCAGGAGCGTTCCCTGCAGCCCCGGCCCGCTGCCTCTCCGGTTCCAGCGCAGCCCCGGCGCTCAGGCTCTCCTTTCTTTGGGGGAAGGGGGCTACAAAGTTCGCCTCTAAAGTTAAGGGGGGGGTCCCCGCCGGCCAGTCAGGGAGGCGGGGAAGACGAAGGGGGCCCGGAACGCGCTTCCACCGCCGGCTCGCAATAACCGCCCCACGCGCAAAGCCAAACCCACCAAGCCTCTTTGCTTTTGTCCTCTCCCGCCCGAGCTCTCCCCGGAGCGCCGCTCTCGCCTCTGCGCCGCGCCCGGCTCGCCCGGGCGGCGTGAGAGCCACGAGGAAAAGCAAAACCCCGGGCGCGGGTGTTGAAATCACGGCGCGCGCGGGCGGCGCGAGCCAGGAAGAGTTCTCTCTCTCTCTCTCTCGAGGCGTCCCAAGGCGCCTCCGCATTCACAACCCCTAAAGGGGGCCAGCCCAGCCGCCGAGAGCCGCCCGCTGCAGGCCGGGGATGGAGCACCCCATGGAGGAGAGACACCCGGCAGCGGCGGCCCCTTTTGCCTCCCCAGGTGCCGCTGCTTCCTGGCTTCAGGGCCGCCACCAGCAATCCACACGCGCGCGGTCCCAGGGCACCGTCTCCCGCCTCTCCTGGGCTGGCCGACGGGAAGGCGGCGAGGCGCGGCTGGAAGCCTGTCGGACGAGTTCCCGGGGCCCGTGCGCGTCTCTCTCTCCCGGGGCAGGGGCAGGCAGAAAGTGGAGAGGGACGGACCGAGCGCGCCCGCCAGAGCGAAGTGGGAGCCAGTCTCTGTAATGTAACTTTAACATCCCCTCCACCCACTCCGCCCCCCGCCCCCGCCTTCTCTCCGTGGACAGGGCGGGGGCGGGGGGGGGAGATGAAAGAGAAGCCGCCGCTCTGATTGACAGCACATTGATAGACACTCTGGAGAGGGAAGGGAAATGGATCCGCGCCGCAGCCCGGCTTAGCTAGCTCGAGTGCGAGCCGCCAAGCAGCGGAGAGAGCTGCTGCAGCCTTCTTGTTAAATACAAAGAAGTCGCCTCGGTTGTCACAAGCCAGTAACGAGGAATCGGTAAAGCGATCGATTCGTTCAGTTCCAGGGCAGAAAGGGGGGGAGAGGATAGAAAGTGAAGCGATTTGGGGGGAGGGGACAGGGACACTTTTTAAAAAAAAAATCTGTCTTTTTTTTTTTTTTTTTTTTTGAAAGTGCAGAACTACTGCATGGTACAAACCTTCAGTAGTCTGCATTTAGTCAGTGATGATTTTGCAAGTTCTCAGCATCTTGCGGTAACACTGATTATTTCTATAATGCAGAGCCGCCAAGGGCGGGGGGAGGCTGTGAAGGGAATTACTACTCTAGGGGGTGGAGGTTTATAATTCACCCAAAACGGAACACACACACCCCGAAGAGGGCAAAGAATAGCTATCTAAACATCCCCAGACAAATCTGTAACAAGGATGTGTTTAGGATGCTTTGTTAAGACTTCCCCTTTTCCGAGACAAGGGGGGATGCACACGCATTAGATTGTTCGCAGGGGGAAAGGGACCTAAATATTTTTTTTTAAAAATGTTTGGAGTAATTTCAGCTGAAGGGCAGAGTTATTAGATCGTCATTAAACATAGCAATCCAGCAACTGACGGAGAGAAGTACCTGGCTAGTAGTCTTTGAACAGACAATGAGATAAACAGGTATCAGGGGCTCACGTTTCAAGTCATCAAAATAAACTCTAATAAACATTTTAGGAATAGCAAAAGACAATCAACTCTCCTCCCTATCCCATTCATTTAGAATTTTTATTGTTAGCCCTATGTATTAAACAGCATCCAGGGTATCTGTATAAAACACCCAGCGTTCAGGGCATTTGGAAATGTCATTAATATGCATTTACTCTGATTATCCTATCTATGTGGTGTTGTAAACACATGTTGTGCAGGAACCAGCTGAAATTACTTTGGCATCGGACGACTACAAATCATGTTTTGTATAGCCGTTGTAAAATTGATAAACATACAAGCTCAAGAACACGGTGAAATAGAAATGTAAAGATATTTTCAATCCGTTTTTAACCTATTATAATTTTACGCTTTATAAGAGACCCCTAGACGGCAAAACTGCTTTCGCTGAAATAATCATGAAAGTTAGGGTGAAATTCCAAAAGTTAAATATTTTCTTTACATCATTTCCCATGCAAACTGTAATTAAAATCCAGCGGGAATATAAAACTGACAAACCCTGATATGAAAATAGAAAAAGAGAAATGAGGATATGTTTGTCACGTTATTAAACAAGTGCACTAAATGCATTAGAAAGCAAGACATTAAAATACAGACCCCCAAAAGAAGCTAACGTGTACCATGTTCCCTTAATTAAACAAACATTCTATTGAAGATGGTTTGCGTAAAGTAATTAAGAGGCGGTTGTTTGGAAAATGGGGAAGTTAGTGATAATTTGTAAAGTCTGAAAGTTACACCTAATTCAAATCCTATTTTCTCCTTCATGTTAATTGTTCGGACTTCCATACTCATTGCAGACACCTCCCTTTGCTCTCAAAATTATTGCAGGCAAGAAGAATGAGTTTAAGCTACCTAATGGGACCCAATTTAGAGAGAAGGAGGAGGAGAAGATGTTCCATTTGGTGTTTTCTCGCAGGGATCTTCTATTTTGGAAAACTAACGAAGCCCATTAGATGCTCTAGGAATTTTCTTTAACATACACATGTGATTTTTAGTGGCTTGACTGTATTTGTGTATATTGCTGTCCTGCTCTTGTCACGCGTCCAGTTTAAAAGGAACTCCTGGTAGCCGAAAGGGTTCGCTTACAGATCCAGAATAAAATAGTTTTGGCATGAAGAATAAAAAAAAATCTGGAGAAGATGTTTTCAACCTTTTTATTATTTAAAAAACAAATCTTGAACAGACATGTTCTGTGAGAAGACTACACTAATTGTCACGACCATTAGCATATGGATCCCCAATCAACATGCAAACACCCACGTAACTAATCGATTGGAATTGGCATTAAATCGGAAGGAGATGTTGCCATGTTGAAATCCTTTCCAGTCCCCATGAGATGTGTCGATTTTGTTGTTTACTATGCAGAATACTGGAGGATGATGAGGGGAGAAGTCATGTTATAGGTTTCTTTTTACCAGGGTGTGAGGTTCACGTGGCGGATTTGACAATTAGCGAGAGATTTGTTTGTGTTTTGTCCTCTCTCTCTCTGCTCTCCTTACGTACAAGCACTGAGCAGGCTTTCTCTCTGTGGAGGTCCAAACAAAAGGGGTGGTTGGAAAAGTGGAGTCATGTACACATTTCTGCCGTGTTACAGAGATGCCCTTCTCCTTATAGCCAGAGGGGGTAGGTAAAATCCGAACAGCAGTTCCCTGCCAAATTAGTCTGCACAAAAATAAACTGTGTTTAATTAAAGAGAACGGAGCTGTGTCCCTTGTTAGAGAGCTCCCCGCGCCACCCCCACCAGGTTTTTCCCCTTCATGTGGGCTGGAGTTTCCCCCATAGCAGTTTTTTGGTGGGAACTTTTTAAAAGCGGGGGGGGGGGGAGTGTAATGATTTATGACAAGAGGATAAACTCAGGAAACCTCAACTCCAGCGCCAGACTTGACTGGAGACAACAAAAAGCTGTCGGTACTTTCAATTCATAGGACTGGAGGGAGAAATGGAAGAGGAGGAAAAGGCAATTTAAGTCTATTGCAAACAAAAGCAGGGATGTAGAGTTAAAATAGTGGGGGAAGGGGAAGAGAGAGAGAGAGAGAGAGAGAGAATGAGAAGAGAGAAAGATTGCAAACACTGAGACAGAACAAATCAGGTGGAAATCGGACACCTCCCCCCTCGCCCGCAATAAACTAGTCAAATAGGCTATATTCCCCTTTACCTCTTCCCTGTCTATACACACACACTCCCGCAGCCAGACCTAATATTCTTGCAGATTTGGTGCAATGCAAGTGAAGGAGCCAGTTCATTGTTTGACAAATCAATCCCCCTGTAACTTGATACATCCTCTGAACTTCGGGGGGAAGGGGGTGAGAAGAGAGAAAGTGAGCTGCGCTTTTAATATTACTTAAACATAAAGGGCTGGATTTTTACCGCCCCAGATAATCAAGCTCAATTCGCCTTGGGGGGTGGGGGGAATAATTATAGGAAACATACTAATCAGTAATGGAGCTGAATAAACACCAGCGGATGGACCAATGGGATAAATCACTAGAAAGAGAACAAGGGTATTAGCCAAGGTCTGACATCAGGATATGACTATATCGACCCGAGGCTGTAAATCCTCCATCAAAAGCTAACGAGACATTTCCAACAGCCACAAATAATAAAGAGGAGAAACGGCGACCCAATTGCTTGCTAAGAGCGGAGCAAGAGAAAATGGGGCGGGGGGGAGGAGGAAGAGAAAGAATTACAAATGGAAACTAAAAACCTACCCCCCTCCCCAAAATACTGTCAAGTTCGTAAAGTAGAAGGTCCGCCTGGAATAAGTTTGTGAAGAAAGTTAACGCCCAGCAGGGAGTCCGCCACCTTTCCCACCCTGTCTACAAATGTACATTGAAAACACAGCTTTCTAATTGGCTTCCATTCAAAACAGATCATGGCAAATCTCTGGGAAGCAGAGAGAAGGCAGCGAGATATGTGTAGGGGGGAGTAGGCGGGATTGCGTGAGAAGAGCCTGCTGCTGAGAGCCTCCCCTTAAATAGGCGGAGGGCGGGGTATGGGGAGCAGAGGGGCGGGGCGGCAGCTCCCTTTGATGTCCCGTCGGCTGCCTCTTTCATCCTCTCCCCCTCTGCCCCCCATCCCCTTTCTGGCCCCTTTGTGTGACTAAATTTGGCAAGAACATGGAGACGCGCCAGGCTTTCCACGTGTGCTCTGAGCTCCCAGCTGAGCAGGGAAGGGTTCTCTTCCGGGTAAGGAGACAGAAAGAAAGATCAAAGAGTTTGTGGAGTTGGATCTGAAATGTGCATTGAAAATAAAAAATCAAGCCTTGGACGCATTCCAACCCTGAGCAGCCTGAGTGAGACACACACACAGAGGAAGGAGCGTTGATCACGTGGGGTAAAATAGAAGAAATCAGAGGGGAAGAGTTATTCCCCCCCCCCCGATTTTTTATGGAGGTTTTGCAATTATTTTTTAAGGAAAATCTCACGTGTATACTTACCATTTTGTGCAGCCAAATGGCTTCAACTAGAAGTATTATTTTAACAGAAATGCGTCTTGCTCTTTTCTCCAGATGTGACAATCGGACCGACAGTGCTGATGAGTGAGCTTTGTTATGACTCACTGCAAAATTTGTCATCAGAGGAGTGAAGTACTTTACTAAACAAACAAAGAAAAACAACAATCCTCCCTCCCCCTCCAAATTTAATCCACAATGAGGGAGGGAGGGAGTTTTGGCAGGTCTGCTGTAATGTTTAGAAATATGCTGTGTAGTGACAAAACATACAACAGTGTGTTCTTACCAAGTGAAAATATTTATAGACATATGAGTGAGCTACTGCCGGTATGCTCTGAAAGTCAAAAGCCTAAGGCAGACTTAACTGTTGGAGTCGCAATCAGTGCCCCTCCGATAATACTATATAAAAAAATCCAACTCGGCAGACTTAAAATCGGGTCTAATGAACAGATTTTAAAAACATTGCTGATACAGAACATACCATTTTTGTATTTGTATAATTATTAACCGTGAGGTGTATTTGCAGTATAGCTACAAAGTTGGAACGAGAGAACCAGCATTGAAACATTAATTGTCACAGCCTGGTGTTTGTTTCTCTGTAAACTTGCCACTTACTAAACTGTGTCAACATTCTGAGATAAAGCTGTCTCTGCTTTTCCTGTATTTTATGTTTGCTGCCTTGCCCCACTGGGATTAAAAAGAAAAGAAAAAGAAAGAAAAAGGATGCTAGAGTCTAAACTAGCAGTTGAGCTTTTCTTTTTTTAAAAAGGCTACCTGATTGAATGAACATGCTTCCCGAGTCTTTGTTCTCCACTGTATTTAGATAACATCTTGATTTATACGAAAGTTTAGTGTATAGGCTAAATCCTGAAGTTCCTGCTCAGACAAGTCCCAAATGACAGGCGGCTTGGGTTAAATAAGGACTGAATAAAGGATTTATAATAACTAATTAATCCTTTGTACTTATAAAGTATTATTCAGCATTTGGTTTCCGACAATTATTTCAGCACAATGGGTCCTTCTAAACTGACCAGCCCTTAGTTACACAATCACAAGCAACACAAACTTATGTACAATGTTACCATTACAAGGCAAAACTTCAAAGAGTGCAAAAATTCTTGAAAGGTTTCAATTGTTGGATACCCAACTCAAGACACTTAAAGGTGCGGAGCACCTGCTATTCCGATTGACTCACTTCCCTAGGAGTTGTGGGTGCTCAGTACCTCTGAAAATAAGTCAAAGGTGCCTTAAAGCAGGCACCTTTCTCTCTGTAATCTGATGTACCATCTCTAAAATGGGAATATTCTCTCCCTAATGGGGATTTGTGAGGATAAATTCATATGTGTGTGTGAGATGCTCATGTACTACATTATGATATACTACAGTCAAGAGCACCATAGGAAAGCCTATAAATAATGAATTTGGATGGCCATTCTAGAGAGTCTGTTTTAAGGATGTCTCCTTTAACAATGCAGGTATCCCTCTGCTTTTTCTAGCACTGGGTACAAGACCAACACTTCTTGCCTAAACACAAAAGTGCTACTAACAGATCCATACTGACTGCAATGTAAAAGGAAGACAACAAGTATCATGCTAATCCAGCTGTTACTTTTGATCACAAATAAATGTAAATGTCAGCTGCAATAATTACAGTCTCCCTTTACTCTTTTTAGTCTATAAAGGAAGTTTTAGTGAAAGGTACCAGGTTGACAGCACCATAACCCAACCAAAATGCTTTGTTTATCCACAGGTCAGGTACAGCATGGGCAATGGCTGTACAACCGCCCACCCAGAGCCTATCAATTATCTTAATTCTTGACATAAAAGGACCACTTCCAGAGGTGAGGGGGTAGTTCAGTCTTTGGCCTCTTTGCTGAGACAGAGGTACTAACTAGTGCTAAGGTGACACCTATTTATGAGGCACTGGACTATAACCACCCAGCCCATTTCCCATAGGTTTCTGAGCTGTCATCAGACTGGAACAACTTTCAGTCACTGCTGATGTGGGCCAGATTTGAATGAGTGACCTAGAGTTGACAGGCTATATCTCAATCCTGAACCATGCAGTTCCCAAACCTTTGATTTCAGCTGCAAATGGTTTGAACTCAGATAATGAGGAAGTTACATGTTGCAGATTCAAAGTGTTTCATCAGTAGGGTGTCTGGTACATAAAATGATGCCATCCCATTTGGGTGGTTAAATTGAAGCACACAGAAAAGTGATGTTACTGGAACTCATTACAAATGCAGAATTTCTTATGGAGTTTCCATTAAGTTACTAAAAGGGGCTAAATCCTGAAGTTTTGACTCAGTCCTCACTCAAGCAAAAGTCTTATTTAAGTCAATGGGTTGCTGAGTAAGGATCATGTAATAACTTCTGTACTTGCCCCATAATTTGGCCTTCACAAATTTGTTCTTTGAGAACAAGAAATATAGAATGAAATAATCTTATGGTTTTTTTCAAACTCAGCTGTCATAAGAGTCTTTATAAAATAAACAATGTTATTTAAAGTAAAAGGGCACTTCAGTTATATATCTAGCAGCAGTATCAAAGGCCAAGAGTATTTTGGAAGTGGTCATGTATAATACATATCAGATTAGGATGTTGTTTAATTATTATTTATTTATTATTAGTAGTAGTATCATACACATCCAGCTTTTCAGTTCTGGGATGCCATCAGTGTTCTTAACTCAGAATGACAGTACATAAAGTGCTGTTTTTTCTTAACTAAATCCCCTTGAGATGAAGTGGGTTTTATGGGATTTTAATGGGCAATTTCAATTGTTTGTTTTTACTTGAGAAATTTTCTTTAGATGAAGATGTTGGTGGCCTAGAGCGCATGAATACTTTAAAAATAATTTTAAAATTAAAACAGTTAACATTCTGGGGAGCTCCCTGGAATTATTTCTGTGTCAGAGAGATGAGAGTCAAGCTGTGCAATATTGTCTCATTTAAGAAACAAATCGATTGCAGGTTTAACAAAATAGGATTGTGATGTCAGAGGCAAACTACCCACCATATTTTCTCTTTATTCTCTATTATCTTCTTTTCCAAAGTACAGCTCTTCTTCTGTTTTGTTATTTAACCTTCACACAAAACGCATAAGAAATGGTGTGGTTTGTTCAAATAAACTCTGTCACAGGAGCTAATTTTGCTGACTCATGCTGATGTAAAGTATTAGGACTGCATGGATACAGAATGGTTTCTGCTGACTCACCACAGCAGGTGACTCCTATTCACTCCAACCCAGGTGTATAAAAGAGGAATGAGGCCCATTCTCTAAAGGGTACAGAATTAGTGACCATTCCAGACATTCAGGTACAGGTGAATGCTTAGGCTGAGGTTTATGTTTTGCTTTCCTTAATACAATAATAAAGGCAAGCCCTGTGAAAAGGACAATGATTCACTGGTTGTTCAGTGTTTTCAGATCCTGCTGAGGACTCTATCTGATTACACACTCCTAAAATATGTGCTACTTGGAAAACATTTAGGCCCCTTTGAAAATTCTATCTGTAATTACCCTCACATAAGGTAAAATGGGCAATATAAGACACTGCACTTAGACCTTCCATTTGAAGAAGGGTGTTTCATTTCCAAAATAGCAACTTTGTCAGGTGATGCTGAAGTTTTTTAGAGTGAAATTCTGCCCTTGAATAGTTTGATGTTGTGCGTGGACTAGTGTGGGGACTGGAGGTAATGGAATTCTCCCTTTCAATGAGGTAGGACAGTGGATACCTAAGCAGCAGGTACATGGCTAAACTTCCAAAGGGGCCTAAAATCAAGCTCCATTTGCACATGTACAGCTTTGCAATCATAAATATTTGTGCACACATCTTTGAGTATTACCACTTGCATGCACTAGTGACAATGCTCAAAATGCCTATGCAAGTGCTGTTGTGCACACCCCAATGGAGGTCACCTTCTGAAAATGTTATGTATTGGTACTTGATAGTAGAAAGTATTGTTATTTACATAGTGCCAAAAGTATGCTAGTTTCCCTACAGGCACATAATCCTTATAAAATATCTCTTTGCGTGGACTTTTTTGAAACTCAAGCTACATTCTCATGTTTCTCATGTTGAGGCTCCTCACCAGTTAATACGCAGAACTCTCTGTATATCACTGTTTTCCCTTACCTGAAAGGGTGACTTGCTACCATCTCCATTGATTGAGGAAATCTGTGATAGTAATTTTTAACTTGTTTTTAAATAACATTATTTCCCTATGCTCTAACAAAATATTGCTAGTAGGAGAGGTCTGGTAGCTTCAGACAAGGTTCTTTGAAAGAGGTGGGAGGGGGTGAGTAGGAATGGGCAACTTTCCAGTGGCAGCTGTGTACTGAAGGCATGAGAATGTGGGAGTCTTCTGCTTGTTTAGTAAGACAGTTAAGCAATGCAATGAATGTTTGCTCCAAGTGCATGACTCCTATCTATTTTTTTAATTCTTTGACCGCTGTCTGACCAAGTCCATTTCACAAATGCAGCTGGAGATAGAAGGGGAGGATCTGTGGGCTATGCCACAGAATTGTCTTTATTGTAAGAAGAGCATTTCCCCGAGGAAAGTTTTTAAAACAAATAATATGGAAATGTCTCTTCCACCCTCACCCCACCCCACCCCACTTATGAGACATTCAGAGGTTTATTTTATTGTGAAGTTGAGCCTCCTACTTCCTGGTGAAGTAACTGACACTGAAGGTATGAAGGTTCATAAATTAATAGTAACAGATGTATGCCAGCAGAATCCAGTGTTGTTTGCTAAAGAAATATGCCAGAAGAATACAATTGGAAGGGTATTGTAGAAGTCTGTGGTATAGTTTCAGAGGGTCCTTATCAAAATACCATAACTGCATGGTTTAGGAGCCTGATAATAAAAACATGCAGCTTGATGGTGACTGAAATACAAAGTATATCAGAATAATGGTAAGTTTTCTCTTAAAAACAAAATGGAAGAAAAATCTGAGTTGAGGCTGAAAACTTCACCTTTAATTCAGTCCTGTTACGCATAGGCATTGTATAATTTGTCAAGAAGACCTGTTTTAAGTAGAAAATATACTATTCCTACTGCTGAGTGATTAAGTATTCCAAAATCACTCCCTAAGAATCAGGAAAATGAGGGAGTGTGGGCAGAATTATTTAATACAAAAAAGAGTGACTGAGTTGTTAGAGAAGGAGACTGAAACAATACAATATGCTCTTGAGAAAACAATTTTAGGCTAAATTCTACAGACATTAATCAGGAGTTTTGCCTGAGTAAAGACTGAAAATTTAGAAATTGAAAAAAGAGAGAATATGAATTTAGCGAGAATGCAGGAACCGAGGTGGAGCTGTATTATTGAGTCTAGTGTCCCAAAATTCCTTATACTACATGCGTCTGACTTTCAGAGCTGCTGAGCATCTACAGTTTCTATTGACTTCAGCTGGAGTTGTGGCTGTTCAATATTTATGTAAATCAGTCCCCATATTTGTATCAGTCGTTGTGGAATTTCCTAGAGGGGCAAAAATACTGCAGTGCCTACTCCTAGACTCAACAAATATTTAATAGTGGGGTGGGGTTGCTATGATTGTTTTAAACTTTAAAATCTCCATGAAATTTGCAACCACTGAATGTAGTTGTACTGTGCTGAAGTGCAGTCAGGAGCAAGTTGCTCAGAGAGGTCCATACTGTTGCAACAAAGGTAAATTAGTGCCTCATTAGTAACTAGGAAATGACAAAAATAATGAGGAGTCCTGGTGGCACCTTGGAGACTAACCCATTTATTCAGGCATAAGCTTTCATGGGCTAAAACCCACTTCATCAGATGCCTGGAGTGAAAAATACAGTAAGAAGAATATATATTATAGCACATGAAAACACGGCAGAAAATGACACAGATACTTCTGGGCATAGTGGACAAGATTTTCAAAAGTGATTAGTGTTTTTGGGTGCCTCAATTTTTGGATGCCCAACCTGAGAAAACTTTTAAAAGAGCCTGATTTTGAGAGGGTAGGTCCTTGTCACTTTCTGAAAATCAACCCCTTTAAGGTATCTCAGGTTGGGCACACAAAACTGAGGTATCCAGATTCACCAGTCACTTTTGAAAATCTTGATCAGTGATACCTATATTGCATTTACTGTTTAAAGGGCCTTCAGAACAGATCATGTTTTAATGCCTACTAGTCTAATACTGCTAACCTTCGTCATCTTAGCCAAAAGAAATATTATAATAATTGGGGTCCACTAGGCCTACTCCAACTGTGAACTCAATTATTAAAAAATGTGTGAAAGTTCATAAAATGTTACATTAACCTATGACAATCTTTAACTCCCTGGGTCCCTTTAATTTCATCAAGAGTAACACAACAGAAGAACCTATAAAAAAAAAAATGGAACATATAGAAAACAATATAAGTATCTTACGCAATTTAAAGATCAGACAACTTGCAGTCTTATCTGAGTTAAAATGAGATTTAATACATAAATTAAGATGACCATATTTTCCCCCAAAATATTTGAGTTTACAATGTACCATCAATCACTAATTACAATGACTGAGCCTCAAGCAATAATGATGATTAATACCAGCTGATGTGCATGCGCCACTATTATGTTGATAATGAAATTAAACACTCCCTGTATCTAGCTTTCCTATCTATGAACTCAGTTCTGCAATTCTAACTCAGCCAAGACTCCTGTTCGTATCAATATGTTTGGGTTGATGATCACCCAAACAATATTTCTAATTAAAAAAATATACGTTCTGGAGTTTAAAAAAACCTACATCTCTGTATAAATACCATCAATGTTACAAGAGATTTATGTTCCTTTAAGGAAGATAACATTTGGCATGAATACAGGCAGGCTGATACTGTGCCTTAAAATGGCATGCTATTAAAGGGTGTTTCATGAAACATTCACCATGAAGACAAAGCTAACCCACAATAAAAAGAGAAGGCAATTTTTTTGCAGGAGATTTAATTTCACTTTTTATATAATATTTTAGGTTTCTGCAAAGCATTTTTTTGTTTTAATGCAAGCCGATTTCACAATACTTTGAGCTATTTTCTTTTCCTCCTGTGAACCCCAAGTTTAGCTCAGATACAGACGTCAAATTCACCAGATTATTTTGCATTAGAAGAGTTTTATCTTTAGCAAGAGCAATTAAAACAAAGGGGCTTCAGGCCAAAGTGCTAGAGCTGCATAAGGATAGCGAAAAATGTAGATTAAACTATATATTAATTATTGGATTCCCTACTGGGAGCTATGAATAGTTAATTCTTTAATTTATGTTGCGTTTTTAAGGTCGTTTATAATTCAGTAAAACCCACCGCATTAGGAGTTTTTGCATGGGGATTTTAGAGTGAGGCTGTTTTAGACAAGTTATTTATACTCTGGAAAAAAGCTCCGATGCACCAGGTATACAGGTATCCATAATTTTTATGGGTTCTTTGCTTTTAGATGCAATGTTTTCTGCAACTCTGACAGACTTGTGCTGAGTAACTTTTATTTTAAAAAGTTCTTGGACTTCTGCCTGTTTTTATTTCATTTAGCTGAATTTGTGGTTAAAGAATTCTGACAACTGTGGGATGGTCTTCCAGTTCCTCACTCCTAGCCTCACCTGTGGTGTTTGCTATGTGGATGTTAATTTATTAACAGATTTGGATAGGGTCAGTAGTGTGCAAGGTGCTATACAGATAGGGCCCAAATCCTGGGGTAGTTAGGGGCCTAAAACCTTTGAGGATTGCATACTGCCCTAGACCTCTGCCCCAAAGAGTTTACAGTCTGCAAGAAGCTTGCCTCCTGGAACCAATAACTAATCTGCTTAAGTTAGTCTGATTTGGGGAAATTAAATTATCCTTCTGTTGTATCTGGAGTTCTCACAGATGAGGATGAGAGCGAACTGAATGCTGACGGTGTTCTGAATGTGACAGATCAGTACACCACTCCACACTGCCATGTGTGAGTCAAAAGCCATGAGATGAGGATGTTAGTGGATTCTGTTTCACCTTCTTCAAATGATATTAAATCCAAATAGTACAGGACCTGTCCTGCAAACTGAGGAGACACCACAACCAGGAATTGTCTCTGACTTTCCAGAAGGTTTCACCAATACCATAGGTGCTGGAAAAAAGTTCAAGCACAAGATCCAGCTAAAAAACTATGTGGTGCCTGTACACCATAAAATGTGAAACATACCAATTGCACAGAGACAGTTACTCAAGGAGGAGGTTCTGAATCTATACGAAGCAGATATCCTTGAACCTGTTGATTCATCAGAATGCGTTTCTCCTGTCATTCTCACCAGGAAATGTAATGGTGCTATCTGCATGTGTGTGGACTTGAGAGATCTAAACTCCAACATTGTTGTGGATTGTCAGCCTCTACCCAACATCAGTGGAGTGCTTTTCACCTTGAAGGAGGCAAGAGTCTTTACTATACTTGATTTATGCTCAGCTTAACACCTGATCCCCTTAATGGAAAAATCCTTCAAGTACACAGCTTTCATCACACCAGAAGGTTTCTGCCAATTCAAACAGATACCTTTTGGTATCTGCAGCATCCATATTCCAAAGAATGATGCTTTGGAGAGACAGAGGGAATCACTTACGTTCAGGATGACATTCTAGTCTATGGAAAAGATGAATCTGAACATGATGTCATCTTAAAATAGGTTATAGAAAAACTTCAACGACCTGGACTTATCAGCAAGAAGATATATCAATTCCGTGTTGACGCAGTGGCATATCTAGGACATACAATCTTTCAGAACAGTATACACGAAAATGAGACCTAGTGAAAGTCATTTCTGATGCACCAGAGCCTGACAACAAGAATAAACTTTTATCTGTCTTGTGATTGTGCAAGTACCATTCAAAGATTATACAGTGATTTGCTATGAAAGTAGTTCCTTTGTGTCATCTCCTAAAAGAGGAACTCAGGTTTGAATGGGATGAAGCATGCAAGAACAGTTTAATGAGATAAAACAAGCAATTTCCACCAACCTGGCTCTTAGCCCTTTTGATTCTGAGAAGCAAACAATTGTCACAACATATGCATGTGAGTATGATCTTGGTGCTGTCTTGACTCGGCAAAAAAAAAAAAAAAAAAAGGACAAGAAGTCACTACTGCATTCACCTCCAGAGCCTTAACTGATCCAGAAAAATCCTATTCTGCCATTGAGAAAGAAGCTCTGTCATGCGTCTGGGCAGTAAGACACTTCAGAACTTATCTGTGAGGTAGGAGATTTAATGTCTGATCACAAACCTTTCAGCTTTATTGACCACATGCAGTTCTGGACATGCAACTCCAAGAATTGCCAAATGGGCCACCAAATGAATGGACTTTGATTTCCACTCAGTTCACCTTACAAGTGCCAAGGACACTACTGCAGATTGTCTGTCTCACCTGCCCAGACCTTATCAAGAGGGTGCCATAGACATAGAGAAAGATGATGAAAAGATTGCCATTGCACAGATCTCTGCTACAACTCAAGGAGTGATCACAGAGTCTCAGAGTAGGCAAGAACTGAGAGAAGACAAGGTACTTTAGAACCTAAACACTTGCATAGTCCATGGTTGGCCTTACAAGCCAGTGACACCAGAACACTAGCAGCCATGTAGACATATTTCACATTATCTCTCTTTAAAATGAATTAATTTTGAGAGTTGACTGTCTTGTTGTGTCTACACTTCTGTGAGAATGATTAATTCACCTGGCACATGAAGGACATCTGGGAATGAGTCTAACCAAAAGATAACTGAGACAAGACTTCTGGTGGCCAGGGATGGACAAGTAGGTTGAGGAAATAAGAATATCAAGGCTTGTGCTAGTAGTGATAAGTCTCAGAAAACCTTCAGCATCCCTCTCACACCAGTTGACTATCCCAACTATACCTGGGAGAAACTGGCTCTTGACATAATGGGATCATTTGAAGATCAGCCTGTTACACAAAGATTTGCCATAGTAATGATAAACTATCTTTCAAAGTGGCTGGAAGTTACATTCACTGGTGATTAAGTTCATGTATTGGTCTTCGACACAGAAGGCTTTGCCCAGAAATTGATAACTGTCAATGGAATGCAATTCACCTCTGCTGAAATGCAAGCACTGCCTCATTTGCAATGTCATCAAGCACAAAACAGTTTCTTTATACCATCCGAGAGAATGAACAGACTGGTGAAAGAAAGTTTGCCACTTACCAGCTTGCAGCAAGACCATGCAAAGAAGCTTTATGTGAAACACTATTTGCTTACAGGACCACTCCACAACAGGAGTATCACCCTTTATACTATTAGAAGGACTCAAGGCCAATACATAACTTACTACCTTTCAAGGGCTTACACCTTCTACTTTTTCAACCAAGCCTTCCAATGAAACTATTTGTGGACATGTTAAGAACAAACAGAAGATATACAGACAGTATGTACGTCGTAAGAAAGGTACTAAAGCTTACAAATTTAAAATTGGAGATTTTGTTTGTGTGAAGCTGTCATACTGTGTCAAAAAGGATGTTCAAGATATTCATGTCCTTTGTGGATAACAGAAATCCAAGGAGATTCTGCTGTAATAATAGATGGAAAGAGATGGAATATTTCAAGATTGTCCACAGTTCTTCAGCCAGCAGTTGAAGAAAAGAATGCTGATTTCTGTCTTGGACCAGAGAACATTGATGCCACTGTTCTGTTGTCTTGGGGGAGGCTATGAATTAGCTGGCTGGAGGGCTGACTCACAAGAAATACACCACTGTGGAGCCAAAGTTGCTGTTGGTAGGGGACACTAGATGAGAAGACCCTGGAATGCCGGGCACTGCCATGAAGAGACATGCAAGTGGCGAGTCACTCTTGACATCATAGCGCCAGTGGGTGTTGCAAGTACTCAGCATCTGTCAGAATTCATTCCTGTGTCCTTAGAAGCAATCAAGGACAGGAACTGATCCTGCTCCACTGAAGGCAGTGGGAATTTTGTTACCGATTTCAGTGGGGTCAGAAGCAGTGCAGTTAAGAGCCACATTTTGCATTCTTCACTCCTTTCTTAGACAAAACTTCCATATCAATGGGAATCTTGCCCAAGTAAATGCAACAGCAGGGTTTTGCCCAAAGTGCCACAAGGGACTTCTTTTTTAAAAAATAAGAAACCAACCAGTGTTGTGCAACAACATCCCTTGCAACAGTAGCAAAACAACTCTCTGGGACAGTTCTGTTCCCATCTGTGGCCAGTCTCCTCTTTGATCCTTTGGTTCACTGTTATGTGAACTGATACAAGAGCAATAAGACAGACACCTGGCTTGCATCACTTGGTGCTACAGCTCAGCCTTATAAAAGTTGCTGCTTTGGGTACTGCTGCTACTGGCCGCCTTCCTGCTTCTTTAATTTTCCATCTTTGAATCCTCACTGTACTATGTAACAATAACAGGTGTTTCTGGGTAAGCTTATTTCCTCTCTCATGGCCAGATTCTGCTACGTGTACCCATGCAGAGTAATACCTGACTCTGGAAATAATCCTACTGATATCACTGGAACTACTCTTCAAGTACTGTTCAGTGTGAGTATGAGTGACAGAATCTGTCCCTCAACCACTGTCCTCCTTTAACCAAAGAAAAAGACACACACAAATTTAATCGTTGACAATTAATTGCCTGGTAATTTAAAGGTCCAGTCCTGTAAGGTGTTTAGCATCCTCAGCTCCTGCTTAAGTCAGTGAAAGTTGAGGGGGTGTAGCACTTCATAGCATCTGCCCTAAACTTGCTAAGATTATTTTAAATATTACATTGAAATTTCCTATGCAGCTTCACAAATACTAGGCCACTGTAATTTTGTCATGAACCCCTTAAGAAGTACAGTTGATCTTATCTAGTTTGTAAGCTTCCACTAGGAAGGACACTGAAAGAATTAGTGGGTACGTATTTCAGAGAGTCTAAAATTAATCTTTGCTTATGGTTTTAGGGGCCTAATCATGCTTTTTTGAAGTCTGCTGGATCCCAAGCTATGTCTGTGCGGTGCTCAGGAGGGGCAGCAAATGTGGCTTTAAGTTGTCTTCACACACTCCGAGTCCTGAGGCTGTCCCGCTGCTGGTCCAGTACACAGTGCAAAGGAAAGCAGCCTCAGTGCTGCTCTACTTTACACTGGCCAAAGGATGTTCCTGCATCTGGGGATCACCAGGGTTAAGGGACACCACAGCCACTTCCTCTTTCTCCTGGCCACCCTGCCATGTTGATTTGATGGTGGGTGTGTGAAGAAGATGATTGGTGTAGGAGCTGCTGTTGTGGCCCTGTGCCACCATAAGCTTCTCTTATGCATTATGAATCCGTGCTGGTTAGACCTGCAAAGTTAGAGGCCAATTTCTGCCAGCAGACCAACACAAGGTGGCCACAGTGTTAGGTTAAACTAGAAGGAAGACATATCTGCACTCTCCAGAAGTGATCCTGTGTCCTAAAAATTAAAATGTCACACTCAGTGTTCCTTGTGTAAGCTCCTTGAGCAGGACCATGTCTTCCGTGTGTGTGTGTGTATACAGTGACCAGCACAATGGGACCCCAATCCTAATTAGGGCCTTTGGATGCAATGGAAATGCAAAGAATAAATAATAATAGCAAGGTGAAGATTGTTGCAACCAAGACAGTGGCTTAAGAGAATGGATCCTGAAATTCCATAAGGCCAGGTCTTGCTTCCACTGAAGCCAATGGCAAAACTCCTATTGACTTCAACAAAGCAGAATTGGGGTCCTGGACTCCATTCAGACAAAACTCCTAATCAGGCTGAAATCAGGATTTAACCCCTCATCTTTAGGATTATTGAATTTTATCTCTCCATTTTTTTTTCCTATGGTGATGGAAAGCCCAAACGTCCCAGAACAGAAAAGAAAGGTGTGGAGTGCTCCTCCTGCTTTTAAATTAGTGTCTGATCAGTAAAGAGAGGAAATAATCCCCACCTTCCAATTTGTGTCTTTGATCTTAAAACTTTTTGTGTGGCGTGCAGCACAGGATCCCGCTGTTCTATTCTACTGCACAGGCCTGATTCTGCCCACCTACATGCGCACTGGTGAACAGTTTGCTCTTGTGCGTAGCCTGTTTGACTACAGCACTACTACTTGTGTGAAGACGTGCTCCCCAGCCTGGGTAAGAGTTGCACAATGAGGCTTGAAGTGTTCATCTGCTTGCTCTCCTTTTAGGCATTATTCTTACTACTAGAATAACGTGAGCGTGATTGGAGAAACTTGGCCACTGTGCAGCAGCACTCTCATTAATGCAGGATCAGATTTAGCTTGCACGCTCTGTCCCTTGCGCTTACGTGTGCAGCACTCCACGCCTGCTCGACGCAGCAGGTTCAAGTCAACGTGTGCTACTCTGTTTTATTCTGATTTTTTTTAAGGCTCTCCTCTGTATTACATCGTTAGCCTAAGAAGAGTGACATATCTCTGGAGATGCCCCGTCTAAGCACCAGCACTCGTCGTGCATACCATATGAAAGCACAGGACTAGGGAAATACTTCAAAGAACCTGAATGCACAATACACTTATTTTCAACTGACTTTTCTTTTGAAGAAAGCAAACACAACCAAACTGAGGCGCAATGCGGGCTTTACAGTCTGTTGTTTCCTAATGGGAAAAGAGTGGAAGGGTCTCAAAACCTGGGAGGGCTGCTGATGAACCAGGTGTTTTATTTGTCTTTACGGCTTTATCATGTCTGACGGAGGGCAGTTCAGGTAGCAGCGCTGCAATGCACAAAGCTCTAGTAAGGCCATTTTATTTTCAGTTTCCCCTCCTTTCAGATGCAACATTCTGCATCAGTGCAAGGTATTGTGTATGAAAACAGCCCTCTGTGTGGTCAGATTGGGCTACGCAATTAACCACATTCACTCAGCCTAGAAGGGTTTCTGTAGAAAATCCACTATCTGTTTAGTATAGTGTGTGTCTGTCTATAAAGAGAGATGATAGTGTGATGTGAAGGATTTATTGGCAGGAATTTGGGAGTTTTATTTTATTTAGACTTACACAAACTAAAAAAGGGCACCTAGCCAAGGTTCTAGGCACCCCAACATAATCCCCTTAATCAAATGAAACAGCTAAAAACACACAATTTCTCTTTCTGTTCCCACAAATCTAATTCCCGCCTCAACAGCCCATCTCTTCAGCAGACTTTGCAAATAGAGCCCCCTTGTAGCATATCCTGAGTGTCAATAGACCTGGGCTATTCTGGACTGGGAGGGAAAGTCTGTTCTGAAGCTGCAAATGCTCACAGAAAATGCTATACCAATAGGCTTGTCAAGGTTCCTTCCCCACTCTGAACTCCAGGGTACAGATGTGGGGACCCACATGAAAACCCCCCAAGCTTATTTTTACCAGCTTAGGTTAAAACTTCCCCCAAGGTACAAACTATTTTACCTTTTGCCCTTGGACTTTATTGCTGCCACCACCAAGCATCTAATAAATATAGAACAGGGAAAGAGCCCGCCTGGAAATGTCTTTCCCCCCCAAAATCCTCCCAAACCCTACACCCCCTTTCCTGGGGAAGGCTTGATAAAAATCCTCACCAATTTGCATAGGTGAACACAGACCCAAACCCTTGGATCTTAAGAACAATGAAAAAGCAATCAGGTTCTTAAAAGAAGAATTTTAATTGAAGAAAAAGTAAAAGACTCACCTCTGTAAAATCAGGATGGTAAATACCTTCCAGGGTAATCAGATTCAAAACATAGAGAATCCCTCTAGGCAAAACCTTAAGTTACAAAAAGACACAAAAACAGGAATATACATTCCATTCAGCACAACTTATTTTCTCAGCCATTTAAACAAAACCGAATATAACGCATATCTAACTAGACTGCTTATTAGCCCTTTACAGGAGTTCTAACCTGCATTCCTGCTCTGGTCCGGGCAAAAACAACAGAGAGAGAGAGAGAGAACCCTTTGTTTTCCCCCTCCTCCAGCTTTGAAAGTATCTTGTCTCCTCATTGGTCATTTTGGTCAGGTGCCAGCGAGGTTATCTTTAGCTTCTTAACCCTTTACAGGTGAAAGGGTTTTTTCCTCTGGCCAGGAGGGATTTAAAAGTGGTTAGCCTTCCCTTTATATTTATGACGTGGCTCCTTCTTTTAAACTCGGTGGGCTGCAGCTCGTGCACCTCTGCTGACCACAGCTGTGACAAGTAGGAAACTCCCAAGCCTTTTAGGGCTTTGTAGGTAGGTCAAAACAAGCACCTTAAATTCAATCTAGAAACATAAGTATTCATGGCAGATCATGGAGCATAGGCGTGTCACTACCAGGAAGCACCACTTATGTGGGCCACTCCATTCTGCGCCAGCTTAAATTTGTTGGGTTGTTTTAGGCATATCCCCATGTAGAGGGATGTCTGTATTCCTCACAGGTAGCAAGATTGCTTGTGAGTTGTACAGATTACTCCAAATCAGCATCAATTAAAACCTTTATGCTACACCACACTGTTGGGCATTCTATATAACCAACATATCTTACTGAAAACTCTACTTTAGAGATATTTTGGATCAGAGGTTTTCAAATGAGGGCTGTCAAGCAATTTTAAAAAATAGTCACAATTAACCACCGTTTTTATCGCCCTGTTAAACAATAATAAAATACCAATTTAAATTAATTATAAATATTTGTGGATGTTTTTCTACATTTTCAAATACAACACAGAATTCAAAGTGTACAGTGCTCACTTTATATTATTATTTTTATTACAAATATTCTCACTGAAAGAGAAACAAAATAAATAGTATTTTTCAATACAAGTACTGTAGTGCAATCTCTTTATCATGAAAGTGAAACTTAAAAATTTTTTTTGTTACATAACTGCACTCAAAAACAAAACAAAACAATGTAAAACTTTAGCGCCTACAAGTCAAGGCATAAAGGGGCATACAGATATTTAGCCATGCACACACCTGTTCTCACTTTCAGGTGACATTGGAAATAAGAAATAGGCAGCATTATCTCCCATAAATGTAAACAAACTTGTTTGTCTTAGCGATTGGCTGAACAAGAAGTAGGACTGAGTGCACTTGTAAGTTCTCAAGTTTTACATTGTTTTGGTTTTGAGTGCAGTTATGTAACAAAAAATATCTACATTTGTAAATTGCACTTTCACCATAAAGAAATTGCACTACAGTACTTGTGTGAGGTGAAATGAAAAATACTATTTCTTTCGTTTATCTTTTTTACAGTGCAAATATTTGTAAAAAAAAAAACTAATATAAAGTGAGCATTGTAAACTTTTTATTCTGTGTTGTAATTGAAATACATATATTTGAAAATGTAGAAAAACATTCAGAAGTATTTCTAATAAATTTAAATGGGCATACTATTATTGTTTAATATTGGCATTAAAACTGCAATTGACTATTTTTTTAATCTAGTTAATTTGTTTTGCATTAATTGCATACATTAATTGACAGCCCTATCTCAAACCTTTCCATAGTATGCACTGTATCTTAATGGAGTATCTTGTGGGCCTTTTCCTTCCATTCAAGATTTCCCAGGCTACTATCCCTATATGCAATTTCATAGCATCCCTTGATGAACACAATTAGTGATATGAAAAAGTGCTGTACAGAAAGTACTTAGTGTATTCATTTCTTTTAATGCACTGCAGAGCTGGAAACAAATAAGAACCAGCAACTTATCAACCAGCTCCCCATAGAACACCAGTGATCGACAGTTTGGAAACTTCCATTTTACAGAGTTTTTGCAAATGTTATTGGGACTATTTTTTCATATCCCTCCACCTGTATAATCCAAATCCCTTTAGTGTTACAGCTATATGCCAAGGCTCCTTCTCTGATGGTCTGTTCAGTGCTGTGTGTTTCTCCAAAACCTGAACTCACTTGTCCAACTTGCTGATCTGCCTGGATAGTGTCACTTGTCTCAAGATAGAAAGGGGATATGATAATGTCATTTAGCTTGCTTTGGAGTGAATCTAAGGAGATGATAGTTGAGTCTGTTCTGTGATGCTGTCTATGGGGTTTTCATCACTGAAGAGAACTGATTTCCTTTTTCTGATGCATAGAGCACTGGAGCAGAGCTCTCTGGGGTGGGCAAAAGACCCATTCCTTCCCATTTTTCTTTGTATTTAGACATGATCTAGCCAGTGGGAAGTTTCTCTGCACTTTTACCTTAATATTTCTGTCTATTTTATTCTCTTTCTCTGCCACCAGAGCTAAGGGTTTTAGGAGTTAAATTCATGCAGAGAGTTGACAGAACTTGACTGCCACCATTGTAGCTAGAATCATTTTACTGACTCTTCCCAAAAACTCTAATGGCACCCCTATACCTGTTAATGTCATAAGAGTGGACAAGAATAGGTCCTGTTTAATGGGTTGGGAGAACCTCCACAAACATTTCACAGGTGAGCTTTGTCACCAGGCAACAGACTTTTAGTGTATTCTACTTGGTCGGGTGTGGAATCTCTCCAATCTATCAAGCAGGACATGTTTTGGGGTGGGGAAGAGTTCTCAACAGTTTGTAGTTGTAGGCTCAGGAAGCTAGAAACATAACGGGGAAAAATGCTTTTTTTGGTAACTAAAATAAAGTGAGTATCAATGATCATTTAAAAATCAAATGGTATTCTATTTAAGGGAACTATGACGCCATTCTGTTAATACAATACTGGAGGCCACCAGGAGATAGTGTAATGGTTTCTTCATGTATTCTGTTTTCTGGAGGACTTTCTAGGGGCGGGGTTGGGAGTGGGGGGAAATATAGGTAGAATCTATAAGGTAAAATAGTACAGCAGGGATAGCTATTTCTGAAAGAGTAAACCCAATTTTCAAAAATGGTAATAATTGGACAATAGTTTATCCAACTATTACAGTTGAATATTCAAGTCAAGAGTAATTAAGGGCCAGATTTTAATTGATATTTAATTGCAGATAAGCACTCCTGAAAATTCCAGTAGGTGCCTAAGTACCTTCGGCATCTACATGCTTTGAAAATCCCACAAGGCAACAACTTGCAACTTTAGATGCTTAAATACCTTTAAAAATCTGACACTAAATGTATATTTTTTATGCTTATCTACTGTTGTGAGTATCCAAATATGGAAGATATATGTCCTGTCTAGGAGTTGACAATCAGTTTTTAAATGTGGGATCTACTCTGAATAAAGGTGAGTAATACATTTGTCCATCTCATTTGTTCTTTTAGAAACGTCTCTGTATAAAACCATCTGTCTAAAATTTCACACCTTTATAAACTTTATCCTTTCATAAAAGGTGTCTCCCCCTTTTTTTCTCTCTCTTTTTTTGCACATGTTAAGTAATAATAATCCCCATACAGGATGTTTCCCAGGGAATATTGACTATGAATTGATTGCCCAGGCTGGTAATTAAGATCCAGAAAATGTTTCTGCTCTGAGGTTTATATTGCTCTTTTAAACTAAATGTGTGAAGATACCTGAACACCTTGCACTGACTTTCCTGTATTCCTTGTTTTCCTTTCTGATTTTATGGCCTTGTCTATGCTACTGCTTAAGTCGATTTAACTTACGTCGCGTAGGGGTGGAAAAAAATCCACCCCCTCTGAGTGACGTAAGTTGCATTAACTTAAAGCGGGGTCTACACCTCTTGTTGAAGTGGAGTAATTACGTTGAGGGTGGGGCGCTCTCCCGTCAACATAGCGTGTCTTCAGCAGGTACACTACATTGATGCAGTTGCGCCGATGTAGCATGGTAGTGAAGACAAGTCTTATGTATGTTATGCTGTTAATGTGGCTGTGTAGAGAATTGCTGCCTGAGTGATTCACGTTTGTTTTTAACTTGACTCCACGCTGAAGTATGCAGGGCTGTTGTAGCTGTGTCAGTGCCAGGATATTTGAGAGAAAAGGCCAGTGAGCCAAATATCAGGGGATAGCTATGTTAGTCTGTATCCACAAAAACAACAAGGAGTCTGGTGGCACCTGAAAGACTAACAGATTTATTTGGGCATAAACTTTCATGGGTAAAATACCACTTCAGATGCATGGAGTGAAAATTACAGATGCAGGCATTATATAATGACACATGAAGGGAAGGGAGTTACCTCACAAGTGGAGAACCAGTGTTGACAGGGCCAATTCAATCAGGGTGGATGTAGTCCACTCCCAATAATAGATGAGGAGGTGTTAATTCCAGGAGAAGTAATATCTTTTATTGGACCAACTTCTGCTGGTGAGAGATTCAAGCTTTTGAGCTACACAGGGCTCTCTTTCAGGTCTTGTACAGGTACTGAGAATGTCACAGATAAATACAAGATCAAACAAATAGTTTAGCATAAGTAGTTAGCACATATTTTAAAGGACAGTTCAAGGTGAAGTGGGCTGTTAACACCATGTTCATAGAACAAAAAGGGAGGTTAGTGGGCTACAGATTGTTGTAATAAGCCATAAATCCAGTGTCTTTATTAAGACCATGATTTTTAGTGTCTAGCAAAGTTATGAATTTAAGCTCCCAGGCTTGTCTTTTGAAAGTGTTGTGCAGGTTTCCTTTGAGGATGAGGACTAATAAATCAGATATAGAGTGATTGCTTTGTGAAAAGTGTTCACCCATAGGTGATGTGGTGTTTGTCTTTTATCTTTTTCCTGTGTGAACTCATTCGGGAGTGTAGCGATTGTCTAGTTGTCTGGTTGTATGAGGTACACCACAAGTTGTGATAGGCATGTTTAGGACTCCTGGATCTTGAAAGGTGTGTTGATCTTTGTGGCAGTGGACATACGTCTGCAGATTTTGCATCTACTTCTGGTAAGATCTGGTGCCACACTGAAGTGCCTATTAACACCGAAACTATGGCTTAAGTTCTCAGGTAGGATGGATTCTGCCCAGCCCAGGACCTGGACGTGGGAGAAAGGTAGCTCTAGAGCCTCAGGGCTGCCCAAATTTGCTCTTGGCTACTATAGCCTCAAGAGGCCATTCTGGCAGCCAAGAATAGAAGGAGTTACATTGTGCTTTCTGGCCCTGTTCTCTTCATACCCACTATACCAGGCACTGTGAAGGAAAGTGCTATAGAGCCCTTGTAGGAGCTATCTGACACGCAGGGAGTCCCCGGTGGCTGGCTTGCCCCTTTGTCTTTGATAAAAGCAGTGGCTGCACAGCTCATCTGAAAACAAGGCCTTTTCTCTGCCTCAGTGTCCGGGTTTGTAAAACAGGTAATAACTTAAGGCAGGGTAGTCTTATGAGGTGTAACTTATAATGTGTGAAAGCATTTTCAGATTCTCAAGTAGAAAGTGCTACAGAAGTTACAGGAAAGATGGTTCCTTATTTGATATAGGCTACATGCCTCGGTCTCAGCAGAGTGGGGTGAGCTGCCTTTATGGGCTGCTGTTGCCCATTCCATACAGGTAGGTGAGGAGTGGGCAGAGGTTTGATTTCACCTCAAAATGTGCCGGCTGGCACAGGTTTAGATCAGTAACAGTTCACTTCTGTCATGGAGCAATGATTCAGTCACCAAACCCTCTTGTTCAAATGTTTGGTGCTACTGTGACCTATAGAAAAAAGGGCTACTGTCTGACTCTTGCAACAGAATCAGAGTTGTTAGAAAATAAAATGATGATGCACTGGCCACCTGAATTAATATTTTTAACTATGAAAAAGTGATTTCTAAAAGGCTTTAAAATTATTATTTCACCTTGTTGGATTTTTACGAGGCTCAATTTATAGTTTATAAATATTGTGAGATTGTTAATTCAGTTGTAATTTGTCTGAACCCAAAAGCTTGTGTCAATGCTGTTATCTATTATAGAAATGCAAACATGCTCTTTGATGTGTTGTTCTGAGTGACTTGGGAGGATAAAGATGGAATACTCCATGGATATGTATAAAAAGAATCCACAAATTGTAAGTCTACTAGGGCCCAATAACATGTTTCCATTTATTTTTGTTCCTCTCTCAATACACTTGATGACAATAACTTTAATGGGAAAGAAATAATTCATCTATCTACATTCACTTAGCAGAAGAGCCCAAGCCAGGTTTCCTGCTATGTTGAGAGAGAGAGAGTTTTCTCTTTCTATAGTAGAATGGTGCTGTATCTTTCAAACATTATTGTATTTATTTTAGAAGAGAAACTTAATGCAAACTGTCACATAGAGCTGTTGGGCAGAAGTTTTTGCTACATGAGCACCTCGTGCTAGTCACATCAAGGAACAGCATCGACCCTGAATGACAATGGAATCTTATGTATTTCTGGCTTGGAAGAGCCCCACAAATGGGAATACAAAATAATCAAAGTAGGATTTCCTGAAATTTAGGTGTAAAGGGATATAATCTGGACTGGCCTTCCATTAGACTGTGAATGTAGTCAGTAACTGCTGTGGGGATTACCAGCAGCACAAGAGCTGCAAAAAATACCAACTTGTTAATGGAGTGTTGGTATTCGAGATTCAATGTAAGGGCCGGATTTAAATCCTCATCAGTCACAGCTGCAGAAGAAGCAATGCAGAATACTCTTTAACTCACCTTAACTTAGTTCTACAAGGCTCATGTTAAAGTGTGTAGAGATCTGTGTATGTTAATGTGTCTGTAGGAGCTTTTTTGGACAGAAACAATATCTCAAACATTTCTGGAAGAGATTAAAACTTTCACTGGGACTATTTTTCAAATCCCACCAGAGGCTCCACCTCTGAAGCCAGGCTCCCTTAGCACTGTAAATCCAAGTATAAGTTCAGTGCACAGGACTGAAAGAAGACAATTATAACTAATGTTTCTAAAACCTGTAAATATTACCTAAACCAGTCTTTTCAGTATATAACAATACAATTTAAGGCTTGGAGTTTGAAAGGAGCTTTTGTAAATTAGGTACCTATGAGCAGATTTTGCTCCCATGGAAGTAAACGGTACTTAAATAGTGAAGGATCAAGTCTCCAACTCACTGCATTTTAGTAGGGGTTGGGCGCCTAGCTCCCAAATACCAGCTGAAGTCTAACTTCTGGCCTCCTACATCAAGAAACAAGTGTTGTGTCCCCCATTGGGAAGCTGGGAATCTAGAGCAAAGGTTAGGAGATATTGGACCGTAAGCTCATCACTGGTGCAGGAATGAATATAACCTATTCTGGGCCTCAGACCAGTGTAATTTATTCAAGGGTCAGGAAGAATCCCACATTTAGACAACAGAAGGAAACATTTTTGTGGCTGTTGCAGTGTTTGGGTTTTATTTCGTGGTTGAGCAGCTTTCAGATAGCAAATGTTTGGGATGTTAAAAAGCAGGCTTGGCTGAGAGAGATTAATGGGCAGAGTGTGGGGAGGGGTCGTCAGAGGTGTATGATCCCATATCCCCACCATGTATAAAGTCAATTAGATCTGTGCAGTGGTCTCCTATGCCAGCACAGAGCTAAATGGCTGATAATGGGGCTTAGCCACTATATCTAAGCGATGTGTGTTTGCACATGCGTGCATGAACACTCAAGCAAGGGTAATAGCAACAGTACATGACATAAACAGGTTTTACAACCAAAACTCCAGAACTTTGATTTCTAGCTCTGGTGTGGTTGGAAGAAGAAATATTCATATATCAAACAAGCAGTGCTGTTTTATTTACAATTGCTTTCAGAAAAATGATAATTAAATAGAATTTTGGTTAGTTCTGACATATTTACTGCACGAAGGCGATTTTATGGCACAAAATGGATTAACCTGTTTAATGAGTACATGAGTGACCAATACTGACCTCACATCAAAATGAGCTATTGCTGCTGTGTGCTGACCTGAATTTTAATTGTTCACTAGGTTCTTTAATTGAACCACAGATGTGCTAGAGAATACGCTGGGCATCTTAGATGGCAGTGTATATGTTCTAAAACATCAGATGCTAGCTTCAATAGATTAGACATCTAACATGCTGCTTTACAAGTATCCTAATTTTAAAAGAAATCTTTGGCATTGTCTTAAAATAGGGAACAAATTTCATTTATATACTAAAACTTATCTACATGCACTACTGTATACCCGAGGCTCTTGAATAAAGGTATATAAATAAATCAACAATGAATAAATTAGGATTACAAGTGTGTGTGGGGGTTCCTGTAAGGCTTATACATTCAGTCCTCTGAGTCAAAAAAAGCTCCTACAGACAGATGTTTTTCCCTTCCCTTCAGTATCATCAGTGTGATACATCTGTTGCTTCAGCCAGTGGCTATGCCAGACTCAAGAGAAAACATGCTGCTCCTTAGATGATGATAACTGCGGGAAATAAAATTTAAACATTCAGAAAGCTACTGTGCTTTGCTTTTTATTGTAACAAATATCTTTTTTGGATGCCCTCATAACGTAAAAGGGACCAACTCTACTTTCTCTGCCCCCATTCACCCATTTTTTGTTGGAGAAACATGCCTACAAATTTTCTTTCTCTATTTTCTTTCTTTGTTGTCCCTCCCCCATCCACCCACCCAATTGCATCTTAAAGGAAAAATGCAATGTCTTTGTAGGCTTTGTTCCCATGATGTTTGTGACAGGTAAGATTAAGATAGAACCTAGTGGCTTCTCAGGAGATGGGTGGGTTGTGCTAGAAGGGAAACGAGGTTCATGTTTCATTAACATACTTTGAAACATACAAAAAGATTTAGGAACAAAACTCATTTCAGTGAGTTGGGATTTGTGAACATAACTCCATAATGTATATATTGAGATGAGCCTATCATCCTTAATTTGGTAGTTTGTAACAGAATGCTTATGAAAGACAAATGTTTACCCAATAAACATTGGTGCCTCCAAAACAAAATATCTTGGAACACTCTTGCCAAAAAAGAGAAAAAAAATTCTGAACCTCCTAAAATCAAGAAACTTGCCAAAATAAATTGATTCTCAAAATAAAGAAACTAGTATTAAAATCAAATTAAAATGGGGGTATTCCAAAATTAAATACTAAACCAAGAGGTAATGGGAAAGAAATTTCTTACGCTTACTAAAATATAACTTTAAGGTGTATATGTTAAAAAGATACACAAAATTATTTTACATTAAGACATGTAATTTCAAGAAAATAACCAGTTTAAAATTAAAATAATTTATTAACTATTAAAAATTATAACACAAGTGGAGGAAGGTTGGAGGTAAAATATTGGGTTTCCTTAGATAGGTAGCGTAATTATGAAGTGTGCTTTTGAAGTTCATGAAGACAGCCTTAGGACAAAAACATTTTTTAAAGTAAAAATTGGCTTGCCCTCTGTTCAAGTGATTTATTTTACATTAAGAAATGGGTGTGAGACATGATGTGATTTAAAATTTTCTCCCTTGATGAAACTGCTTGAGGGTGACATTTTTTCTATTTAGTTTTTTGTTTTGTTTTGTTGGCTGTTCGATCTCTAAAATTTTCTATCTCAAAGCAAATTTGCTGAAAATATTTAGGAAATAAAAAACTCAAGAGTGAGTAAACTTTCCCTTGATACCCAGGAAGCTACAATCTAGAGTCTAGAGAGAACCACCGGGAAGGCATACATTTTTCAGAGTATGACATTCACCTTTTCTAATTTGTGCAGTTCACTGGACCATTCTCTTTGAAATAAACAAAAGTTACTTACATGAACTTGATCAAAGATAACCGATGAATCTTGGGGTACCCAGGACTGAGAGCCACCTTGTTACCCCCTGCCTCGAGTGTGAGAGTTTCTGTCTTGTAGTAGCTGGCTGTCAGCTCCCTGTCATCACCAGCTTTTTAGGCACACAAACTCTCTCTTCTGGGCTATGCCAGCTCTAATTTCACCTTACAGGTTAACAGTAGGTGCACCCCAATCCTTGAGTTACTTGGCAGTAGTCCCCTATGATAACCAGCCCCTCATGCTATCTACTTGCAGAAATGCCAGATCTTCTGCACCCAAAAGATCAGTGTACCCAGTTTACCAGTTTGACTTTAGACCACTGCTCCTCTAAACCACACAGTGCTCGTGAGCACTTATAAGAAAACAAAAACAGGTTTATTTAAGAAAGAACAAAAATTTAACTAGAAACAAGAGAGGGTGCAGGAAACAAATGGTTACAATACAAACAAAATCCTAAAATGTAAGCCTGGGTCTATACTTATCAATTGTTACCTTTCTGATCTAATAAAGTAGATTTTTTTTCTCCCACAAAATACAGTCTGATGCAGAGATAGCTGGTTGCTCAAGAACCAGGCTCCAAATGTTCATGAAAGCACCCCCTGCCCCACAAGAGGTTTCCTTGATGAATGGATACAGGATGCTTTTCCCCTCCTCTGTGTTATACTGAAAGCAGCCTTTTGTTTCTTTACCACCTGTCTTGTGGTAAAGTTTCTTTTTTTTACCTTTAAGTGGTTTTATTTGTTGTTGCCTCTGTTGGTTTCCCACTCAAAGTCTTAGTACTGTGCAAGGCTAAACAATTGAACCTTGCATTGTCTCCCTGGCTGAACAGAGTGGGGTGACAACTCCCCCTTGCCTCCATGGGTCCTGACTGAGAGGCGTTATCTTCTGGTGACTAATTTCTACGCCAAGTCCATAAAGCATACTTTCAGTATAAATACATTATTCATTAAATATTACCCATTCCATATGTCTTGCAATGGTTATGAATCTTGACAAATTACAAGCTTTCTGTGGACACCTTACATGTTCTGCTTTATGGATAAATAGTCTGTAAGATGTGTTTGGTGCAATGAGTTTGTCTGCTCTGAGGTGAGAGTTGTTTGCCAAGAACAGGGTGCTTTTGCCAAAGGGGTCTCTGTCACAGAAACTTTTCTATTGATTTCAATGGATACAGAAGCAGGCCCTTACTGAGTAACATGTCATAGACATGCTTGCTCTACTAGTCTTTACAAACAAAAGCGGGGGGCGGGGGGGAGTCAAAGATGTCTGTGCTGGTAATGGGCCTGAGTGGCAAGGATGGTGCTACAGGTCAAATTATGCTCTCAGTGACATCTGGGCAACTTCAATGTCTTCAAAGGGTTTGCACAGGTATAATGACGCTTTTAGACAGTGCTGCTCACTCTTGTGACTTCATCACAAGTCTTGCAGCGAGTTCTTAAAGCCCTAGCTATTGGAGTCAAGTGAATATTTGAGAATCTCTGCCTTTATTTATAAACAAACAAACTAAAACCCCAGTAAGTTTCTAGCCCTCAGGGATGCAAAGAAACTTGAAAATATGACCAGAGTGCACCTTAAAGGCGCAGAAACTAGAAAGCAAAAGAGAACCATAAGTTTATTATTTTTAAAAAATCTCATGGGGTTTTTAAGCTAACAGCATGACTTTTGGGGGCCTGCCTCATGACTTTTGAATTCTTGGGGGTTAGAAGCACTGCATATGTTCTGTTAAAGCACAAAAAGGGACAGAATCCAACTTGCTCCCTCTTAGCTGAATCAGCTCTGCAGTGCCAACAGACTAAAACATAGTAAGATACATTTAATCACTAACATGAGCAGGTAAAACTGAATACACACAGGGAGCAGATCTGCTGGGTAAGAAGGTGCCACTTTTTCTGTTTGTCACTTTTCAGATTAGAAATCCCATTTAATCTAAAATAAATCACTCCGGCTGAAAGTCCATGGATTCTTTTTGTGTGTGTGTGTGTGTGGGGGGGGGGGGGAAACATAACAAGGGTTATAACCAGACTCTCTATGACACTAAGAAGGTTAAAAATAGTTGTGCAATCAAGGAGCAGAATTCACCTCTAAATGGGTGGCACTGTTTGCTCACACTTTCTACTATATTAAACAAAATCTTTTCTTTTTCTATATCCCAGGCTTCTTAACTATTATGTGTGGGGCTCCAGAGCTGATTTTATAGGCCCCAATTCAGCAATACATTTAAGCATGTGCTTAATTGACTTCACTAGGACTTAAGCACATGTTCAAGTATTATTTTGAGTCAAAGCCTCATAGAGGAAGAATGGCCTCATGAATAATATACTAAATGGGGACTCAAGCAACCTTGATTCAATGCTTGTCCCTGACTCCCTATGTAGCTGTGGACAAGTTACTTAATGTCTCTGTGCCTCAATTTCCCCATCTGTACAATAAGGATAATACTTCTTTTCCCTCATAGTGGTGTAGTGAGGATAAATCCATGAATTCTGTGGAGGCACTCAGACACTGTGATAAATGGGTACCATATAAATACATGGAAACAGTAGGTAATCACTTTCCCTTGAGTGCCTAACTGGGTCCACAGTCCCTGCTTTCTTTCTTCACCCTGCACACCTGTGGGATAGCTAAGGGGTGAGTTAAATCTCTTTGTGCTGGTATTCAGGCAGCGCTTCAGAAAATTGAAAAAGTAGCTTGCTGCATGCCAGAAAGTGCAGTTCCAATCTTTGATGAAGGCAAAAGAAACTAAGAACACCTGCTGCAGTCATCTTTGATATGGGAAGAGCACTGACTCCACTGATTAGAAACACTTAACAGGGAACAGCTCATAAACTCAGCAGTAACAAAAGTGCATAGAACTCAGGAGGCAACAGCAATAAAGTAGCTAAAAGCCTAAAAGAAACTATATAAAATCACAGGTAGAGAAAAGTAACAGCAAAGAATTAATGCAAATGCCCTGATGCTTTTCCTTTTATCTTCATCACTGGCATTTAATATCCAGGAGGTAAGACAGTTGCTCAGCAATGGCAGAAATGGAAAAGTACATTCAGAAATCTGTTCACTGCACTTCGAATTGGAAGTCTAAAATGACAGGGTTCCCACCTGCTACACTAGTTGCCTATTGCAGGGAGATGAAAGACATTTGAGTTGCTGCCCAACAAAATATTTAGCAAAGATTAAGATCTCCTTGAAAGAAAAATCCCTTAATGTTCTGATTTTCCATTTATCTGTAAAAAGAGAGCGTTAAATAAAATATTTATCTTCAGCAAGAGAGACAAGAACCAGGGAGACACTGACCTTAGGCCAGATTCCCTTAACAAGCACTCACATGTGAGTTTGTTGACTTGGGTCATGAGCAAGGTGCAAATTGTGTAACATTGTTCATCAATCAGCTTTGACAGAATAGCTGTTAGAGAACCAGAGCTTACATTGCACAGACTGTTAGGCACGGTTATAGAAATGACAGAGTCCTAGGCTGTGAGTGTGGAAAAGAATGTACAATGTGTGTGTATGCTGAAGACATATAAGCCTATGGTCCTCAGCAGGGCAAGCTTCAAGAAATGAGATTAATTTCCAAATCTTTAAAGAAGTTGCAGGGGATCATATCCCCACCCAGAGGATACTTGACTTGCCTGATGCTTGGGATAAAATATTGTAAATGTGGCAAGACATTAGCACTTCATAACACAATGCCAATCCCAGAGAACAGAATTCAAATGGAAGCCAGGAAAAGGGAGAGCCAGCTGCTATGGACAAAGCTAGGGTGACCAGACAGCAAGTATGAAAAATTGGGGTGGGGGTGGGGTGTAATAGGTGCCTATATAAGAAAAAGACCCAAAAATCGGGACTGTCCCTATAAAATCGGGACATCTGGTCACCCTAGACAAAGCAGACATACTGTCAACAAGCAATGATTCTGAGTTGATCAGGGTGTGGCAATAAAGGCTATATTCTCCCTTCCGGATCCTGCTCTGTTTTTACCTGAGGCCCTGATTCAGCAAAGCACTTAAGCAGATGCTTAAAGTTAAGAATGCTTTTAAGTCCACTCCTATTCAGACAAGCATTGAAACCTATGCCTAAAGTTAAGCATATGGTTATGTGTTTTGCAGAATCAGAGCCCGAGTTTCTCTCCAACACGGTTGAGGGTGCTGAGTATGATAGAGATCTATGATAGAGGTCTATAAAATCATGACTGGTGTGGAGAAAGGAAATAAGGAAGTGTTATTTACTCCTTCTCATAACACAAGAACTAGAGGTCACCAAATGAAATTAATAGGCAGCAGGTTTCAAACAAACAGAAGGAAGTATTTTTTCACACAACACACAGCCAACCTGTGGAACTCCTTGCCAGAGGATGTTGTGAAGGCTAAAACTATAACAGGGTTCAAAAAAAGAGCTAGATAAATTCATGAAGCTGGGAATGGGTGACAGGGGATGGATCACTTGATGATTACCTGTTCTGTTCATTCCCTCTAGGCTACCTGGCATTGACCACTGTCGGAAGACAGGATTCTGGGCTAGGTGGACCTTTGGTCTGACCCAGTATGGCCATTCTTATGGTCTTAATACTGCCTTGCCTCACATGGGTGATGTGAGGATAAACACACGAATGATGTGAGGTGTTCAGCTACTGCAGTAATGGGGGCATATAAGTACCTAACACGGACAGATTCATCGATAGCTATGTTCTAAGCTCAGTTGATTGAATGTTACTGAGGTTCCCAAAGGATGAGTTTGTCCTTTGTGAAGGACAAGGCCTATAAGAACAATTTTGGAAGATTCCTGCATGCCATAAGGCCAGTAGAATTTGTGTTCTATTCTGCTCTGTGTGGAACTGATTGTGGTTTCCATAACTATGCTTCTGGCATGGATAGATATGTTCTTTTGTGCCTAGCATATGTCTTATTTTGGGTATGTAACCCAAAAATTATTTCCTAGTCCTTTCTTTTTCACCTGCAGCATGGATCAACATCAGAGTGACGTTTTATTGTATAAATGGTTCCAGTAATTAAACAAATACATTATTTATTTATTTTATTATAGCCAATCAACCTAATAGATTTGATCACTATGTATGGTTTCACATTGTGTATAGTAGAGCAAGGAACGCAGAGTGAGACTTCATTCACAATGAATTTCCAGAAGGGTTGCAACGTACAAATAGTGATGCTGGCTATATGTAATGACTGGAACTGTCATAAATTGAATATGAAATGTGTGGACAAATACGGTATAGCATATTATATTTCATGCTCATAAATTTGTGTGAGATAAGCTGTTGGGACTCTGCAAATTCAAAATAAGATTGCTTATTTCTTAGAGAGTTCAGGGGAAGTTACAGATGCTCAACAGCTCTCAGGATCAGGCCTACATAATTCTGAAATAGTTAAGTGAAATGCAAAAGATTTTACACATATGGTACTATCTTATTTTAAATGTTTGGGTTAATTACTCATTGAAGAATACTTTTTAAATGTTAACATGGATTCTTTCCCCCGTTTTATACCTGTCACAGCTGGGAAAATCTATGAATATATGTAATCCATCTGTTGATTTACTGGCCCAACTTCTTTCAGAGTGTGTCAGAAATCCACATGCTGTCTCTGGGTGCTGGATTTTGTATTTGGACCTCTGAATAAAAACTCATGTAGACTGAGAGCTCCCTATTGGCTATACATCTGAGGAGCCGCAAAAGTTCCAGTTACTCCAGCAAGGATCTGGTATAAATTAAACCCAGTAAATTGGCTCCAGATAAGTCTATTTTGGATTGTGGAACATGAAGAACTTGTGTGATGTGCTAAATCCTCCCCAGTTTTCCCAAACAATGTCCCTTTTTGGGGAGCTGCCATCACAGATGTGGAAGACATATGGATGTGGAGACTGGCACAAGTTGGACGGCAAAATCCTAGTAGTGGATCAAATTTTGTGCCAAGGCCTCTGTCACCCCCTTAGACACATAAATTACTAAAAACTGGGAGACATGCAGTGAGGAGCTGAGCGTAGAATCTGATCCTTTAGTTCACTCCAGTGAGACCATTTTTATATGTCAAATAAGTAGCAATATGTATCTTGATCGCAATATATAGCTGATTATGTGTAGTTAAATCTCAAAATTTGTTTTAAATCATTTGCTGCCATGCATCTAAAATAAAGTGGTTATTCAAAACATATTTATATTTACAAAAATAGCAGCATGAAAAAATAAATACATATCAATAGTTAAAGACCTATTTTGAGGTTTTAACACTGAAATAGATGTGTATATCTATTCCATAGTGGTAACACCTCAAATATTATTTTAGTAATTCTTTGTGTTTATATATTGAACACAGAAGCATCTTGTTAAATTTGAATTTAGATTTCGACTGTAAGATAGGCGATGTGGGTTAAACTTACAAAAAAATCTTCGAAATTTGTACCTGTAGTGTTGCATACATACACAATTACATATGTACAATGAGGAGAGAGTAGTGATAACACAGTTCTCCTGATTATTGAACCACTTCCAATGCAGATTGTCCCCCACAGTTGAGTTTGATTTTCTTTATCTATATTAATTTAGGAATGTTAGGCCAGACTCTCTAGTCTGTTAAGGACAAGCAGCGCTAACTGGCTTTAAAAGGTTGGAGATAGCCGATGGAGAATTCCCCTTGAATAGGGGAACGCTCCACTAGAGTAATTTCTTATGTCAGTGGCTTCCAAATCTCCGGCATAAGGGCAAGGAGACATGTCTGGGGCTTTCCAGAGACAGGGCATGGGGAAGGGGAGTGGAATTCTGTTATGTCCTGATATAAGGGCCAGACTTCATGCCAATAGGCTCCCTGCTGCTCTAACTTCTACCAGGGTTGAGCCACTTGAACCATTCCCTGTGGCTGCCATTGTCCACTATACTTAATGTAGTGGAGAATTTGGGCCACAATCATTATTGCCAGTAATTCCTAGCTGTATGGTCTCTCAATATATATATTTATACACGATTAGCTATATCTCCTAGTTTAATCGCACATGGGCAAATCCTGCAGTTAGGGTGACCAGACAGCAAATATGAAAAATCAGGACTGGGTGGAGGGTAATAGGAGCCGAAAAAGAAAAAGACCCAAAAATCGGGACTGTCCCTATAAAATCGGGACATCTGGTCACCCTACCTGCAGTCCTCACTCAGGCAAAGGTCCCACTGACTTCCCACTGGGAGTTTTATATGAATAAGGCCTACAGAATTTGACCCAAAACCAAAATTGTAAGGAATATACAACCTGGAACCTTTTATATTCTAGTGTGCTATTGCTTGGCTGTAGGCTGTTCTTTTCCTGTAGTAAAATGGGTGTCATTTGAAATCCCTTTCAGACAGTGAAGTTCTTTTCCTATAGAGAGATCGTCTTTAAAAACAAAAAACAAAACCAAAAAACCCCACACACAAGAGAGGGAGCGGGTACAATGAGCTAATTGTCTCGAAAGTGTGCACTCTGAGAGTTTCATCCTGACCTCATGCCAATTTTTCACTGACACAATCCTATTGACTTCCATGGAGACATTCCTGATTTACACTAGTGTGAGATCAAAATCAGGCCCTATCCCTCGAAGCCACTTGTCTTCTACTCTTTTTGCTTCTTTACTTTTCCCTTATTTAGTAGCATGGATATATGGTCTGTTTCTGTAATATTCCCTCCCCTGGAATTTTACAATTACAATCTTAGTGTTTCACGTTTGACACGCGCTCTCTCTCTTAATGTGATGATGATATTGGTGTATTTATTCTTAGGAAGCCTCTCAATCCCCACAGTGGAGAAGTTTAGGTGGATATCTATCTTCCACACTATCAGACCCTATTTTGAATGTTTTTGTGAAAAGGGTAATGCAACACAGAATGCTGTACATGGCTTCTTCCAGCTATGAATTAGTCTCTTTTATCTGTCTCTGACCACAGCAGAAGTTGGCAGCCTTTCTATTCCATATCCTCAAGTCAGACTAAGAATATCAGTTCCGCTTAGGGAAGCTGTTGGGAAAAGTTTAACCCTTTCAGCAGGTCTTTCCCTAATTTTTTTTAGTTCTTGACCTTCCTAGTTAAGAAAGAAAGAAAGAAAGAAAGAAATTGTCAGTAAATGTCCACAATGATGAATTCAACTTTAGGAGGTTCCAAGAGTTGGAATTTAATAGGAGCACTTTTTATCATTTTTACATTTGCAGATAGCTTTCCTGCAGTGGGGATGCATGGAGGGAAGCTAAGGGGACTGCTGTACATGTTTCAAATGTACAGTTAGAAAGAGAATTTGTATAGAATGACAACAGTACCATAAGCTGTTGAGGGTTATAATGCCCAGCACTTAAAATGTGCTACTGTGCATCATGGTAGGATATGGGTCTTTTCTGTGGAAAATGAACAGTCTTGCCAGTTAGTCTTTGTACAATAAAGCTCTTGAAATGTCATTTGGAGGGAAATAAATTAATGTGAAAGGTGCAGGGAGCTAGTATAGGAAGAGGGGAAGCAGAAGAATAGTTCATGAAATTAATCCAAATATTTGAGCACAAAATAAAATTATTTGACATTATGACAAACAGTAAAATGCAAAGGAACACATTAAAAGCAGAAGCAAGAGACAGATGCAGTGTGTATACAATGAATCTAATACTCCAGAAGAAGAAAGAACTCTTTAAACAGAGAGGAGGGTGCCAGTTTCTCAGTTCTGGATGTCTGAGTTGTACCCAGGTGTGGGAAAGGAAATGAAGAAGTCTGTGAAGATTTCCTAAATGCTATTGGTATTCTGCGTGATTTTTTTTCCCTTTTTTGTATAAGAAAGCATATTTTGCTGAAGTTTCTTTTTAAATTTCTCTTGAACCAGCAGGTGAAAGGAAAATGAAAATGCCATGATTATAAGTAATACCCATTTTAAAAAATGGGCTTATTTTAAGTTCTCAGAATCTGGAATCATAAGTCAGAGGAAACAACTTTCTCTTTGACCTACAGGGAACTTGAAGAGTTGCAAGAGAGAACTCTGAGCCACATTGTTAGAATAAAGTTTTCAGATATCTGGGACTGCCACAAGTTTTAAGGTGGAGTAGAGGGGGGGAATCTACCTTCCATCTTTGCCATATTAATGTAGTTTTTATTTTCATAACTTGTTTGTGCCAGTTTTCCCTGATGTGAAAGTATATGATGAAATGACCAGTGATTTTCTTTCCAATATATAGATAAATCACTGAGTATTTCATTATATTGAGATTATAGTGACTTGAAACATTATTTTAAAAGCTTGACAAGATAATGCATATTTTCCCCTATATGTAGAATTAACAAAAACCTTGCATACCTAGATTCTCTTCAGGGTAACCTTGGACTACGTACTCATCTTAAAACACAAATAAAAACAAGCAAGAAAAAACAAAGCCATGAATACATAATGATACTTAATTATGAGTATGCAAACATCTTATAAATTAAAAATGAGTTAATCTGAAAGCCTTAATTAAAAAGCATTCCATAAAAAGCTTGACAATGTAAGGTATACTTCACAAATTGCACTACATTCATCCTAGACTTCAGACTCATGGTTAACCTCCACCTCTGAGGTTTCTGGCTAACAGTAAGATTGTATAGTGCAGTGCCAGAAACCAGCCTAGTGGTTCTTCTTGCTGTTCACCCACAGTACTCATGTGTGAACTCTGGTCCCTATAAAGCCTAATGTGCAACTCATTAAATGTCTTCAAGGAATGGGGTGGGGGGGAGGGGAAGGGGGATGGGGATGTAAGGATCTAATTTTATTGACTGACTTGGAGTGAAGAAGTATACGCAGCTTGCTCACATCCTCTGTGGGATTGGATGTGGAGACACCTCGTTTTTCCACTGCACAGAGACGCCGTCACATATGTTCAGAGGCTAATGAACTAAAAAGATCTGTAGGCCACATGTGTCCAGCAGAACGTGTATCAGCCTGAATAAGAGTTTCTGTGGGAGATGGCTTTTGGGAAAGTTCCCACACACAAGCCAGTGTAGCATTTCTTTTCTTATTGAGCCTGACTCTCCTTCACACTGAGTCGGCCTGATGCTGCTTTGGCAACGTAAGAAGCCCTTTAGTGGACATAAGTGATATTTACACTCACTTTCGGGTTCCTTTACCCTGACAAAAGGGTATAAAGGGGGCATTGGTGTAAATGAGAATCAGGCCGACTGTTTCTTCACACAGTACCTTCTGCTGAGTCACAGAATCTGCCCCACAACCAGTAAAAGGGAAAGGCTTGTTTTAATGAGGGTATATCAATATTATTCAGTGACTGCAGAGCAGCCGGGAGCAGAGTGTGCAGAGGTTCACAGAAGACATTTTGGTACCTTAGAACAAACACATTTCTGAGTGATGGAGGCTTAGATGGAAAGATTATATCTTAAACAATAAGGACAACATTATTTTTGTGGCTTAGCTTCCCACTGTGGATGGTGGGTTGATGTCCCTCCCTGCTTTTGTCCTGCCTCATGGTGAAGAAGGCAGCAAGTGCCTCAGACTGGTGTGCCATCTTCTAGGCCTCAGCCTCAAGAGCCACGGAGGACATGACAAGCTGGACATTCCAGCCAGTTCAGACAAGGAAGTGGAGAAGGTGCTGCTCCTACTGGGGTACTCCACTGCCAGGCTGATGTGCCTGCAATATCCAGCCAAGCAACAGCTCAGCAGTTTCCCTGCCCAGCCACCTCCCAGCGCCAGGGGACCCAAACTGGATAGATTCACCTCACTTCAGAGCTCTCCCAAAATGTCCATGTCTATGGGCCTACTCGTGTGCCTTCTCACAGGGTGAGTCGGGGGTTCACAATCTGGCCTTGGGAACCTTCTTCCCTGGGAAGTGATACCTTATGCTTAGTGTGCCTGACACAAAAAGAAAATGCAGCAATTACTAAAATAAATTAACATTGTCTTATAAAGAATGCTGGTAAATGTTTTCTAATAAGTGATAGGCAAAAGATTTTTTTTTTTAATAAACTTGCTTGCAGTAATGTGGTCTTCCTCTTTGCAGGATAATCAGTCTTTTAAGTGGGATCCAACAACTTTCCTCAAAAGATTGGAACACTAGACTCAGCCAAGAAACACTTTGAAATGATATTTAACCTAAGGCTGCTAGCATTACAGAACATGAAGGAATAATATTCTCTTTTTCTTTCCTTCAGACTCACATGCACGTGCTTAATTGCATTATTTATCCATATCTAAATACTGTGTAAGGTGCTATCTTTATCCATCTCCATTGCATTTCAGCACTGAGGTATTTTTAGATGCTCCGTACTGTATCTGCTCAGTGTTAATCTTTCTATTTCATTCATCTGTAATTTTGCATATAAGTATAATCCTAATGATTCTTCCTTTAGACTTGATAACCATCTGCTAGCTTTGGAAGGGTGCAAAGTGGGGAAAATTATTATTTAGGGTAGACCAAATAGTATAACTAAGAGCATATACTTCCCTGTGGTGTGATCTGTTAGCTTGAAGAATAGTCTTGTGAAGGAAATGGTGGAAACCCTATATGGGGATATTTAAAAGTAGTCTGAATACAGTACTTGAGAATATACTGAAGGGAATAATGGGATGGACTTGACGTCTTGTCTTTCTCTACATTTTGTGGGCCATATGCTGCTCTCAGATGCCCTGATGTAAATCTGAAATCAGTGTAATTACTTCAGATTTACATTGTTGTTAATTATTATGTTTATCATGGTAGTACTTAGGGGTCAGCTTAGAATGACTAGGAATCACCGTTATGAACGACAAGAGATAGTGGGCCAGGGGGGCCAGGGACCTACTGTGAGAATGATTCTATAGCCTGCTGGTTTGGCTGCTCATGTAGGAGGTGGGAGAGCCGAGTTCAAATCCCTTCTCCACAGCAGGTAGAAAGAGGAATTGAACCCTTGTCTCATACATTGGTGGTGAGTGTAGTGGGCTAATGCATTCACACGCTTTTGTCAAAGTGCCTGAAAATCAAAATGAATTTTTTGGGGGGTAGAAACGAAACAAAGAGTTTTGTGCCAACATTAGTGAAATATTCGGACTCTTCTGGTTCAATTTAAACTGTTGGGCAAACATGACACAAACTCACCAATAGTTTAGCATTTTTTTTGGTGAATAAACTATTAATTAGAAAACTTTTTGCCCACCTCTACCAACAGTCGCTGTGATTTAAGATATAACCGGTCACACACTTGGTGCTGTTTTAAGTACGTTGGCAAGCGATACTAAAATGTATCAGTAGAGCTGGGCAAAAAAACAAAGAAAGGTGCCAATATTTCTTAGTCTGTTTAGTTTTGTTGGATTTTATAAACTGTTCACTTTTTGAAACTTTCCACATGTTCTTTGGTTTTTTTTAAAAGGGTACTTTTTCAAAACGAGCATTTTTTTGATTTTGAAAAACCGCACCATGTGACTAAGCTTGCCAATTTCACTTCAACTAAAAAGCACGCAAACCCTTGAAGATGAAAACTGAGAAAAGAAAACTGATAAAATGTTGCCTAAGACTCCCCTCCCCCCATCAACATAAAACGTTACAAAAAACAATTAATGTTGTCATGCGGGTTTCTAGTTTTGTTTCGTTTTTTTTTTTAAGGGTCACATTTAATTCAAAATCACTGGAACAGAAAGACTAGGCTAATTGTAGATATTGGGCAGCTATTCAATGGGGAGGGGCAAAAAGAGAAGCCTACCTGCCCTCCGGGAGAGAGAGAGTCTGGACGCGGAAAGCTCAGTTACGCATCAGGCGGATAATGCCACTTCAGCATGTCTAATTGTTTAATGCTTCAGTCTGTGTAAACTAGGGCAAGCTGCATATCATATAAATTGAAACAACCCAAGGCTGTTTTCGCATTGCATGCACTCTGCTGCTGTTGGAGTGGAGACTTACCATTGACTCTGATGGGAGAAGGAGCTGGCTCTGTGTTGTCTACTTTGTTGCTCAGTGGTTTCTAACACTAGGAAGGTGAGAATGTAATGTGATCTGTTTTAGAAAACAAAGTCACATCAGCACCAAGTTAAATTTTAAAAAAACTTCCTGGGATTCCTGTTTTTCATGGTCCCTGACAGTCCTTCAGATGTATCCTCTGCAGAGGTTCAAGTGGGGGAAGTGCCGCAGCTTTGCTTTGACTTCCAGCTGCAGGTGAGCATTGGGGTTGGGGTGAGGAGCACCATTCAATGGAAGCTCTGGGAGAGATTGCGCCTGGAGGTCTGGGGAGTGCAACCATTGTGCCATCCTTCCCAAGGATTGTGAGAGGTATGGAAAGACTCATATGAAGAGAGTTTGAAAAGACTTACCTTAAAGAAAAGATGAATAAGGGAATATGATAAAAGTATACAAAATAATGAATGGAGAAGAGATGATAGATTGGGAACTTCTGTTCTCCCAGTCTCATAACATGCTCCATTCCAAAGTCACTAAGTAACAGGATGACTAGAATTGGCCCGTTTCACTTGTTACTCATCTTTGAGCATTTACTGCCACTAACTGTAGTTCTCTGGATCTTTCCAATCCACCAGCTCTTGGATCCATCTTCTTATCACATTGTAGCTCTTTATAATTTTTGATTATGCTCCGCTATCTTGTCAATTGTTAATTTAATCCAGAGAAGTCACATGCATTTTCTTGTCACTGTGGCATTGAATGTATTGTAAGTGCTGTTCAGTTTACAAGGAGTTAAAGTGTGAGCTAATTTTGCTAAAGGGGGAAGGTCTTGAAAGCTTGTGTCCCATCACATATTGTTCGGACTCCTCTAACTCTGAACCCAGCCAGTCTGGTGGTAACAAGTTATTCTAAAGAGCTCCAGCTAGTTCTAGGGGTGCTGACAGCTGCTTGTATGGGTGCTAATAAAGCCTCTTGTGTTATACCTGTGACTGTAAGAAGAGAAATAATTAATTTCAGAGCTATCATAGCAATCTGTATTATTTTAAAATTTCTTAGAAGAGTAACTTAAATCTGCAAAAATAAAAATGCTAAATTACAAACAGAACTTTTAATGTAAGGGTAAGAGGAGACATTTAAAAATATGCAAAGCATCCATTTATGGTATACACATAAAAAGTGAGTAGGTGTTTCCCTTTGATAACTGTATTTTAATTTGTGGTACAGTGTGGGAGACTTGAAACACCTCCATGATGTGCCATGATGGTAGATTGCCCAAGTGTAATGAGAAAAGATCAGAGTAGTAACTTGCCTTTCACCTTTGCAGACCTGAGGGTAGATTGTGATCTCAGTTATGCTGCTATAAATCAGGTGTAACTTCCCTGAATTAGGGGAGTTACTACAGAATTACACTAATGTAGAGAGACCATATACCAGGCCCCGAGTTCATATGCTGCTTAAAGATCTTGTTGGTTTCACTGTAATCCACATTTCTCCACATTACAGAAGAAGAACCTAGTATTCTTGGTGGAGGACTAAGGCCCTACTCCTGGTCCCACTAGTGAAGTTAAAGGGAATTGAGATTTACTTTTCACATTCAGATCTTTATGAACTTTTTAATTCTGGTTGGGGTTGAAAGTAGAAATGCTGAAACCTTGTGAGAGGGCTTAGTCTCATGGGCTTTCTTGGTCAGTTTGAAGACTCTAGAAATGTGGATAGTTAAGATAAGCTTGGGTAAGCAACCAATCTGTAGAGTACTAATTAGAACTGAACCAAAACTTTGAATTGTTTGGGGTTATTCTGTCATTAGTTGCAGGTCACAGTTGAGATTCACTCTCAGGGATGCGTGAGGGACATGTTCACTGCACCCCACTGCACTATATTTGACCAGCCAGTATTATAAACCCATCACTTTTATGTAGCACATATTGATTTAGCAAAAGCCTTGGGAGGATCATACTAAAAAGAGCCTGATCCAAAACCCTAGATCTCAACACCCCCAAACTTCAGGTGGTTCAAAATTCCAATATAGATTTGAATTTTGTGTCTAAAGCAAAAACAACTATATGTCTACACAGTCCATGGAAGCGAGCCTCCCAGAACCCCACTAAAGCTTTAAAAGTATCTGTGTGGACAGTGCTTTGAAGTTGTAGTGTGGGCTGGAGTTAGGGCTCTGAAGCCCACCTCCCTGCTTATGCTTTAGAGCCCGAGCTCCACCCTAGGCCACAACTTCAATGTGCTGTCTACAAAGCTATTTTTAGAGCACTAGCCCCACTTGCCCTAATCTGTTGACCTGGGCTGGGAGGCTCAGTGCTACAAGCTATGTAAATGTCGCCTATGAGTTCAGTGAACTTGTGCTGTTTGCAAGCTAGCCAAGCAACTACCCAGAGACCTGATTAAAATCCTGATTACTGTGGGGATAAGCGTGAGATGAACCAAGAAATGGTGGCTAATATCTGATGTCATCTTGCAACAGAACAGCCTTAGATCTTGAATTTGTTTAATGCTCATTCAGTTTCCCATATATGGATGGCATTGGTCATCCCCTGACAAACACCACGGATGATGAAGTGTATGTGTGGGGTAGGGAGTAATTGTTTTGTTTAGAACATGAGAAAGGGTTGCTCATCAAATACTGAAGGGCTAATTTTTCAGAGATGATGAACACCCGTGGCTCCCACTGATTTACTAGACGTATGGGTGTCAAATACAGCTGACCCTCTTAGGGCCATTATCAGCATTTGAACCTGGGACTGTCAAAATTAAAAGCATGTGTCTCTTCCACTTGAGCTAAAGAAATAGTTAAATTAACTAACAGATTCTTAACCCCTTATGTGACCCAGTCACTACAGGGGGACAAAGACCCATATTGTCATAATATTTCTTAAAATTAGGCCCTCTACTAGCTATAGTTAGACACTGACAAAGAGCTCTTGTCCCTTAATTAAACTGTATGTATTAAGAACTAACGAATGGCCATATTGTGTCAGCCCAGTATCCTGTCTCCTGACAGTGGCCAGTGCCAGATGCTTCAGAGGGAATGAACAGAAGAGGGCAATTTATCAAGTGATCCATCCCTGTTGTCCAGACCTAGCTTCTAGCAGTCAGAGCTTTAGGGACCTGCAGACCATGGGGTTGCATCCCTGACCATCTTGTCAGATAGCAATTGATGGACCTATCCTCCATGAAACTGTCTAATTCTTTTTTTGAATCCAGTTATAGGTTTAGCCTTCACAACATCCAAGCGGTTGACTGTGTGTTGTGTGAAAAAGTATTTCCTTATGCTTGTTTTAAATGTGCTGCCTATTAATTTCATTGGGGGATCCCTGGTCTTGTGTTATGTGAAGGAGGAGTAAGTAATACTTCCCTATTCACTTTATCTACACCAATCATGACTTTGTAGATCCCTATCACATTCCTCCTAAGTCATCTCTTTTCCAAGCTGAACAGTCCCAGTCTTTTTAATCTCCCCTCACATGGAAGCTGTTCCTTACCCCTAATCATTTTTATTGCCCTTCTCTGCACCTTTTCCCAATTCTAATATCTTTTTTGAGATGGAGTGACCAGAACTGCACACAGTATTCAAGGTGAAGGAGTACTTGTGGCACTTTAGAGACTAACAAATTTATTTGAGCATAAATTTATTTGAGCAAGGTGTGAGCGTACCATGGATTTATATAGTGTCATTATGATATTGTCTATCTTATCATCTATCCCTTTCCTAATGGTTCCTAATATTCTGGTTGCTTTTTTGGCTGCCACTGCACATGGAGCAGAAGTATTCAGAGAACTCTCCACGATGACTCTGAGATCTTTCTTGAGTGATAATAACGAATTTAGACACCATCATTTTGTATCTATACATGGGATTGTTTTCCAATGTGCATCACTTTGAATTTGTTGATATTGAATTTCCTTTGCCATTTTGTTGCCCAGCCACCCTGTTTTGTAACTCTTGGCAGTCAGCTTTGGACTTAACTATCTTGAGTAATTTTGTATTCTCTGCAAACTTTGTCACCTCACTGTTTACCCCTTTTTCCAGATCACTTATGAATATGTTGAACAGCACTGCTATTTACCTCTCTCCATTATGAAAACTATTTATTCCTACCCTTTGTTTCCTATATTTTAACCAGTTACTGATCCAGGAGAAAATCTTCTCTCTTATTCCATAACTGCTTACTTTGCTTAAGAGCCTTTGGGGAGGGACCTCTAAGCCTCTGACACAAAAGCTTTCTGAAAGTCCAAGTACCCCATATCCACTGGATCACCCTTGTCCATATATTCCCTCAGATAATTCTAATAGATTAGTCAGGCATGATTTCCCTTTAAAAAAGCTGTGTTGACTCTCTTTCTCAACATATCATGTTCATCTATGTCTGACAATTCTAGTTATCTAGTATAGTTTCAACCAATTTGCCTGGTGCTGAAGTTAGGCTTACCAACCTGTATTTGCCAGGATCATCCCTGGAGCCTTTCAAAAATCGATGTTATGTTAGCTATCCACCAGTCATCTGGTACAGAGGCTGATTTAAGTGATAGGTTACATACCATAGAATTTCTTATTGGAATTCCAGAGAGAACTCTTGGGTGAATAGCATATGGTCCTGGTGATTTATTACTGTTTAATTTGCCAATTTGTTCCAAAACCTCTTCTATTGACACCTCAGTCTGGGACAGTCCCTGAGATTTGTCATCTAAAAAGAATGGATCTGGTGTGGGATTCTCCCTCATATCCTCTTCAGTGAAAACTGATGCAAAGAATTAATTTGCCTTCTCCACAAAGGCCTTGTCTTCCTTGAGAGCTCATTTAGCAATTGTACAGTAGTCCTACTGACTGTTTGGCAGGTTTCCTGCTTCTGATACTTAAACAAAAATGTTTGCTGTTAGTTTTTGTGTCTTTTGCTAGTTGGTCTGCCTAATTATATTGTTACACTTGACTTGCAAGAGTTCATGCTCCTTTCTATTTTCCTCAGTAGGATTTGACTGCCAATTTTTAAAAGATGTCTTTAAGAGCCTCTTTTAGACACGGTGGCATTTTTCTGGTTCTCTTTCTTTTTTGTCTTCGTCTTTTCGTCTTCATCTTCTTTTTAATTTGGGGTATGCATATAGTTTAAGCCTCTATTATGATGTTTTAAAAAAGTTTCCATGCAGCTTGCAGGCATTTCACTCTTTTGACTGTTCCTTTTAATTTCCATTTAACTAGCCGCCTCATTTTCATGTAGTTCCCCTTTTTGAAGCTAAATGCTACTATGGTGGCTTTCTTTGGATGTTAAAGTTAATTACATTATGGTCGCTATTACTGAGTGGTTCACTTATCTTCACCTCTTGGCATTATTTTTGGTAGTAATTACAATTTTTATTTCAATTATTTTCATTAAGTAGGACACCAATGACTGACTGAACAGTCTGTCTCAAAGTCAATTTTTTAACAGACAGCTCCCTGCAACCAGAAGAAAAAATAGCATGCTCTGCACAGTGAACTCGTGTGGTTTTGCAGCTACTGTACTTAACAGAGATATTAGTGTTACTATGATTTTAGAGATTTAGCTGTTGTCTTTCATTTACGTTTAAACCTCATTTTTTCCCCTTCTTATCCTGGGGGCATTACATAAAGAGTTTCTTGTTAAATTTATGATGGAGTCGTCCAAACTGAGAAAAAGAAAATGCTTACCCCACAGTTCCCATGTGAAATGTGGAAAGCAAGATGGTTAATTTCAACAAAGCTTTATTGGAAATTCTTTTTATTGAGTAAGGAATGAAGAAGGCATGCAGTTTGAGCACATAGATCAAGAAGGCATCCAAAATTGCAAACATTATACAGACTACCCCCTACACTTAGAAGCCAGATTTTTTACTAATATTCTCAGCCTTTTCAATCAGCATAATCCAAAAAGAGAAGGAAAAAAACCCCAAAATGAACTAGTCATTTTTATAAATGAAGACCATTCTGCAAGAAACAAATCATTATGGATCAGGATCAATCATTCAGTAGGAGCAATACCCGGGCAATGATTAAAGAGAGAATTTACTTTAAGTAGGGTCCAGAGGCCCCAATCATGATCAGGGCTCCATTGTGCTAGGTGCTGCAGCTTCATGTGTCTATACACACATGCTTGCTTACTTGCTCAGACAGTCCTTGTCCCAAAGAGCTTACAAGCTAAAAAGAGAAAGGATAAAGAAAGCAAAAGAAGATGTTCTAATTTATTTCTACATTAATTTAATGCCTAGCTGATGCAATATAAAGCATTTACATAGTACCAGTGTGTGACTGTTTGATGAGAATACAATACATGAATGAATGCCATGTTGTTGAAGACCTAGAATCAAGGCTTTCTCAGCAAAGGAAGGGAAAAAAGGTAACATGTCAACAAAGGAGGGAGGTTACTATCACATGTGGTAGTCCAGTTCCTGTCCTCCTTAGTTACTTCCGTGTCTCAGAGTAATACACTGGCCTAGCGCATATGATCATGCCTCCCACTAACAGTTGGTCCCAGAGATATAGGCCAAGATCCTCACTGGTATTTAGGTATCTAACTCCCATTGGCTTTAACTCAAGTGGTAAAAGCCTATGCTCTTACTCACGCATTAACTGCCATTACTTAGGGACTCAAATTAATTTGCTGGATGATAATTGCCATGATCACTTATTCTTCCTTTAAAAAAAAATTTTTTTTAGTACATGTGCCCTTTCTCCAGTGCCCTTGTACCTCTCCAGTTCTCCCCAATCTTTTTAAACTGTGTCAGAGATTGTTATTCTTTTGCTGCCGTAAGTCCCTTCACCCCTTAAAACACTTGTTATCTGGACCTCCTTTATTTTCCAAGTATATCCTTACCTGCTTTGTATCCACAACTCTTTTTACAAACCCTATTTCCTAATTGTCCAAGGAGTCTAGTATATCAACAATTTCAGAGTTATTCATATCAACCCTCTCCTCTTTTATGAATGGCTCTATCTTTCCTCTAAAAATGTTTGAGTCTTCCTCCTGAACATTTGTAGATCCCTACAATTCCCTAATTCCCCAAGCCCCCTTTGCCTCAAATTTAACTTATTTTCTTTGCTGCCTTAACTGACTGCTTCTCATTTCGTTTCTTCCTCCTCCATTTCCCATGCAGTTTATTCTTTGTCCTCAGAGCTTTGAGCAGCCCCTTGTGAAACCTCACTGGTTGCTGATGTGAGCACTGCAGTGTGCAGGAGAGTCAGCAGTGCTTGGCCCCTGATTACCAGAAGGTCCTCCCCTTGCTACTTAAAGCCTGCCTTGCAAACACTGGCAGGGAGGGGAAACATACAGGAGAGCAGATACATTAATACACTTACAACACCACCAATTACCCAGGGGGCGGAGGAGGGGAGAAGAACACGTAACTGGAGAACAACATTCATTTTTAAAATGTAGCTCATATGCTAATATATCTCCCAATGTAACCTGGATAACACCACCCAGCATGAATGGTACCTGACAGTGCTTTTTTGTGTATTTGCTTGCTTGCTTGCATTTTCTTTCATCTACTGTATGTATACAACTAAATTATCATTCAAGTTCAGTGGCTGGGTTAAATTGAAGAGGGTGTGATCATTTTATGACCAGTAACAAAATGTTTAATCAGACATATTCCCAAGACAAAGCTAAGGACCAAAACACCCCTGAACTTTGAGGGTGTTCCGAATGCAACCCCAGATCCATGGGGTTATATGAAAGTGATACCTAATTTTATAACACGCCTAAGCCATATGCTAGATCTGGTTTCAGAGCCAGATTTTTTGGCTTGTAACTGCGTAAGAGAGGGCTAGTCAAATCACATGCTTCATGGCAGCAACTGATTGGCACAGGATTCAGGATGGAGTTTTTCATCCATGATCAACTTTACACAACTGGCCAGGTTTATCACGGGTAACTGTTGTTTCTGTGTGTGTGTTCCTTTAAAGCCTCAAGTGTAGGTCATTAATAAAATCAGGATACTACACTTGTATGACTGATCTGATGTGATAAGGCATTTTTTTTCTGTTCCCATTACAGTTTTAAGAGAAAATGTGTCTTTACCAGAGCTATCAGAAAGTTCAGATTTGGAGCCAGATGCAAATTTTCACAAAGTTCAGGGCAGTTTAAATACAGGCTGTGATGAAGCTGGAGCTTGCTGTGTAAGAATTGATGAAAACTGCACATTGACCTGGTTTTTTGGGATGTTTACATATGACTATATTGGTTTTGTTTAATATGGGGGTTTGGGGGGAAAAGGCAAGAAGGGAAAGAATGGCTCAAGATAAGCCACATCTCAGCAAACACTGAGTTGTGAAGAGACAATGCTAGGACAGGAAGAGGCCCTGAACACAGGAGATCAAAAAGAACTGTAGCAGGTTTTAAAAGGAACACACACTCAAGAGAGGGGGTTAATTGTTCTGGGGAACAAACACAGGCACCTGCTGACGGTGTCTGAAGAAGTCAGGTTTGTCTAACCTGGATCAGGGGATGGTAAACTCTTAGTTGAGAGAGACTTGGATATGGACGGCTTTGTTTTTAAATCCTTTTTCTCTAAATGCTTTGTTCCTATTATTAAAATAAACAGTATTTTTAAGCATGCTGTTTTATCGCTACACACCATTAGTCCAAGACTCCTGAAAGGAAGAACCTCAGGTCTCCAAACTCAGTTTTGCCTGCTGGGTAAATACGGGTGATACACAGAATACGGTAACCCAGAGCCCTGTAGCCCATTGTTGGGATAAAAGTGGGAGAATTGTGGAATTCCACCCCAGTCGAGGTAAAGGCATGAGGCCTGCCACTAAGGGGGGACACACAGAGAAACTGAACAGAGGTTTAGCTGGCCCTGGATCATGACACAGGCCACTTTAGTGAAAGATTTCTTTATTCCTTCTTTAGTAAAAGGGCACACCAAATACTGAGTGCCAGGACTTGATGTATCTTTTATTGAGAAGTTCCTGAAAAATGAAAGAAGTCTAGTTCCTTGAGTGAAAGCCCCATTGTCTCTCTATGGTGAGGACAACAGCAGGGTGCAGTACTGGTAGCTCTCTTCATGCTGCATGTTAAAATCAGATTACATGGGACCAACATGCAACATCGAGCTATCAGAGACTCCTTATCCTTTTGCTCATTATCATGTGTATCATTTCTTACTACTGACGGCTACCTGTATTAATCTTTGTCTGCAAAGGCTGTGTGTTTGGGAGGATGGGAGCATGAAGTGATGGGCCATGGCTTTGACATGTTCCACTTGAAGGGTCATCATATTGAATGAATGACTGTCCATTTAAACGTTTACTTAATTATTGTGGCACCAGTTTGTCTCATATTAGTTAAGGTTGTACCAGCATTTTCCACAAATAAATCTTCATTTTTAAAGTTTTATATCTACCCATAAAAAGTTGCCCCAGGCTGATACAGGGATGTGGCATAAAAGTATGGAGACACTGGGCAGGAGGGGAAGGGGGAGGAAAGAGGCTAAACACCCGTTATGAATTAAATTGCACCAAAATCTGAGGTAAGTATTTGCAGCTAGATCCTTCCTGGGAGCCTGGCATTAGTATTGTATTTGCTGTGAGGGAGCCATGGGTTTCATTCGTGGTCTAGTTCCCTCATTCTCTTTGGATGAAGAAAGGGCTGAGAGTGCTGTGCTCAGCCCCTGAATGAGGTGGGGTGCCATGTGTTGCTAACCGTTATCCTTTGGGATGGCAAAGGAAGACTGATGACGAGCCAAAAGATACACACCCCTTGTCAAATCCTCCCTGGCCAGAAGGGTCATGTCTAGAGTGAGAGAATTTCATGGTGAGGAGGAGGAGGAAAGCTGATAGAGTAGTGAAAATGGGATATAAAAATCTCCTTCCTTATCTATCAGAAATAGGAGTGCTTTCAAATGCACCTTTCCCACCTGTAGCTCACATATCTGTCTAGGTACGTTACATGGCCTCCATCAGAGTATCCCACAATTATTAATGAATTTCACTCATAATACTCCTGTGAGACAGGGGAGTGCTGTTATCCCCATAGAACAGCTGAAGGATGGAGGCACAAAGAGACTGAAGTCTATGGTGGAGCTGGGAATTGAACCCAGATGTCCAGAGTCCTTTGTGTGGGGGCCTTAAGCAGCATCCCATTCTTTCTTCCTTCCTGGACAAACCTTTGTTCCTATTCTGAAGTTTGTGTAAGTTTTAAATGGAAAAGAAGATTTAGTTCTGCTTCTGGATGAGAATATCCCACTGCGCCTCAGAAAGCCTAAGATACTATGAGTCAAATGTTCAAAGGGGCTTTAGCTCAGTCTCTAAATGTGCACCCACAATTGCACATACAGATTTCAGATGTGGTAACATTCGTTTTTGTTTTGTTTGTGCTGATCAGGTAGTTAAATATTTTAAAAAACCGCAAAACCCCTGCCTTGACCATGTCTTTGGTTCATTTGCCTTGTGTGTAGGTAACCACAGAGGTCTCTGATGAGTAAGTATGTTTGTCTTGTTGTTCTCATTAAACATTTGTTCAAAAGGATTGCTCTTGGAAACCTTAATTAGAGAGCATGAAGCCATTAAAAAGTAAACCCTTTTGTCCTGGGGCTGATGGGGATGCTGGTCTTCAAAGCTACAAGCCCAGTCAGTTTTTCTACTCCCTTCCCTTTTGTCTGTGTAGAAATAGTCCATTTCATTTGCCCTTCAGACTCAAGGTACTGTCATTTCCCATACCCAAACTGGGGTTATTTTATTGGAATACTTTTGTATAGTGTCTTCTTTCAATGAAATCTTACAGACATGTTTAGGGCTGCCATCCGTTTATCTCTGATGCCTGTTACAGTGGTCTCCAAACACAATTTATTGTAGAAATGCTTCTTGTAGAAACTCATATATTTCATTGTTAAAATACGTGTAAGCAAATAAAGCATAATCTACAAATGACATACACATTTTTAATTGTATAGCAACAACATAGAATCTCTCTTCCTTGTGATTTGTCTGTTGTAACACACGTTCTGCTTAAGATCTTGTAACCACTGGCATGTCCTTTACAGTGTGAATATTTTGTGGCTTCCAAGGAGCTCATCACCAAAACGAGAAGAAGAAAACAATCTGTGTAGCTTCAGAACAAAACAAAACAAAAAAGGAGAAAGAAACAAATGAAAAGAAGGAAAATGATGCGTTTTCTCTTGTTGTAATACAAATCCTGCTATTCTTTATGTTTTGATGAGCCAGATGTCACTGTGCCAGCCCAAGGGAGAGTCAGGGTTAGGCATCTGGGCATAAAGCCTGAATATTCTAAAGAATAATCATCATGAGGCACATGGTCTGAGACTATTAAGTGAACTTTCACTCACAACTTTGGCTTCTGCCAGGCTGCTTCCTTGTGATGGATGGAGAATGTACAGATGCAAGGAAGATGGAGCAGGCCACAGATGTTAGCAGCACAGGAGAAAGGAGGGTAAACAGGGATGAGCTGCTGCTGAGTAAAATATGTAAAACAAGTGTCTCCAGAGAGGGAAGGTGCTCTCATGGATTTGTAACTGGTTAAAAGGTAGGAATCAAAGGGTAGTTATAAATGGTCAATTCTCAGAATGGAGAGAAGTAAATAGTGTGTCCCCCAGGGGTCTGTTCTGGGACCAGTCCTATTCAACATATTCATAAATGATCTGGAAAAAGGGATAAACAGTGAGGTGGCAAAATTTGCAGATGATACAAAATTACTGAAGATAGTTAAGACCCAGGCAGACTGTGAAGAGCTACAACAGGATCTCTCAAAACTGGGTGACTGGGCAACAAAATGGCAGATGAAATTTAATGTTGATAAATGCAAAGTAATGCACATTGGAAAGCATAATCCCAACTATACATATGAAATGATGGGGTCTAAATTAGCTATTACCACTCAAGAAAGAGGTCTTGGAGTCACTGTGGATAGCTGTCTGAAAACATCCACTCAATGTGTAGCAGCAGTCAAAAAAGCAAACAGAATGCTGGGAATAATTAAGAAAGGGATAGATAATAGGACAGTAAATATCATGTTGCTTCTATATAAATCCATGGTATGCCCACATCTTGAATACCGTGTGCAGATGTGGTCGTCCCATCTCAAAAAAAGATATATGGGACTTGGAAAAGGTTCGGAAAAGGGCAACAAAAATAATTAGAGGTATGGAACGGCTGCTGTATGAGGAGAGATTAATAAGATTGGGACTTTTCATCTTGGAAAAGAGATGGCTAAGGGGAGATATGATTGAGGACTATAAAATCATGACTGGTGCAGAGAAAGTAGATAAGGAAGTGTTGTTTACTACTTCTCATAACACAAGAGCTAGGGGTCACCAAATGAAATTAATAGGCAGCAGGTTTAAAACAAATAAAAGGAAGTATTTCTTCACACAACACACAGTCAGCCTGTGGAACTCCTTGCCAGAGGATGTTGTGAAGGCCAAAACTATAACACGGTTCAAAAAGAACTAGATAAATTCATGGAGAATAGGTCCATCAATGGCTATTAGCCAGGATGGGCAGGGATGATGTCCCTAGCCTCTGTTTGCCAGAAGCTGGGAATGAGTGACAGGGGATGGATTACTTGATGATTACCTGTTCTGTTCATTCCCTCTGGGGCAGCTGGCACCAGCCACTGTCGGAGGACAGGATACTGGGCTAGATCAACTTTTGGTCTGATCCAGTAGGGCCATTCTTATGTTCCAAACAACATCCTCAAGGGCTTTGCCACTGATACAAGTGTGTGGATTTTGGTTTTAGTTAGTTTTTATTTAAGTGAAATATAGTTGGAACTACTTAGGGTAGATACTAAGTCAGTTACAATGGGAGTTTAGAGAATGCAGAGCACATGGATCATAAGCAGCAGTCTGGAAATGACCAAAACCTGCTTGATTATCCAGGGCATGAGGCTGGCCATCAGCAGGGCTGGGACTGAGACCCAATGAGGCAGCAGGATGGGCTAACAGACCCGTTGCAGCCATCTGGTGCACAGGGATGTGTGCTGCATAGCCCGGACCCTGAGGCAATCCAGAAGGTCAGAAAGGACAAAGAGAAGAACAGGAGGCTGGGAAGGGAATCCCATCCTAAGTGGCCGGGGTTAGGGCAACTAGTAGAAATGATGCAGTCCAGTTCTGACTAGATTGGAGCCCTGGAAATCAATGTCAGGCCCAGCACAAGCCACTCGGTATCACACAATAACTTGATTAAAAAACTAGACCAATACAAAATTAATATGTCACACATTAAATGAATTCAAAATTGGTGAACTGACAGGTCTCAAAATGTAACTGAAAAATGGGGAATCATCAAGTGGTTGTGCTTCTTGTGGGGTCCTGCAGGAACTGCTTCTCCACCATGTGCTATTTAGTACTTTGTTCAGTGATTAGAATGCTCCCCGCTCCCTCTCCCCCATACACACACAAAATCATCACTGATACAGTTTACAGATGACACAAAAATTGGGGGAGTGGTAAGTAATGAAAAATACAGGTCACTAATACGGAACCATCTGGATAGCTTTATAAGCTGTGTGCAAGCAAATAACACACATTTAATACAGCCAAAAGTAAATGTATACATTTGGGAATAAACAATGGAGGCCATACTTACAGAATGGGGGATTCTATCCTGGGAAGCAGTGAGTCTGAAAAAGACTTGGGGGTCATGGTGATAATCAGCTGAACATCAGCTTCCAGTGCAATGCTGTGGCCAAAAAGACTAATGGGACTCTTAGGTACATAAACAGGGGAATCTTGAATAGGAATAGAGAGACTATCTTACCTCTGCATTTGGCACTGATGTAACCACTGCTGTAATACTGTGTTCAGCTCTTGTATCACAATTCAAGAAGGATGCTGATGAATTGGAGAGGGTTCAGAGAAGAGCCACAAGAATGATTAAATGATTGGAAAATGTGCTTTATAGTGATAGTCTGAAGGAACTCAGTTTATTTAGCTTATCAAAGAGAAGGTTAAGGGGTGACTTGATCACAGTCTATCAGTACCTACATGGGGAACAAATATTTGATAATGGGCTCTTCAGTCTAGTAGTTAAAGTTAATAACAAGATCCAATGGCTGGAAGTTGAAGGTAGACAAATTACAACTGGAAATAAAAACAATGAGGAGTCCTTGAGGCACCTTAGAGACTAACAAATTTATTTGGGCATAAGCTTTCATGGGCTATAACCCAGTTCATCAGATGCATGGAGTGAAAAATACAGTAAGGAGGTATAAATATACAGCACATGAAAAGATGGGAGTTGCCCATTCCCAACAGTTGACAAAAAGTTGTGAGTATTAACAGAGGGAAAATTATTTTTTGTAGTGACCCTGCCACTCCTGGTCTTTATTCAGGCCTAATTTGATGGTGTCAAGTTTGCAAATTAATTCCAGTTCTGTAGTTTCTCATTGAAGTCTATTTCTGAAGGTTTTTTTGTTGAAGAATGGCCACTTTTAAGTCTGTTATTGAGTGTCCAGGGAGACTGAAGTGCTCTCCTACTGGTTTTTGAATGTTACAATTCTTGATGTCTAATTTGTGTCCATTTATTCTTTTGCATAGAGACTGTCCGGTTTGGCCAACGTACATGGCAGAGGGGTATTGCTGCCATGTACATTGGCCAAACTGGACAGTCTCTACGCAAAAGAATAAATGGACACAAATCAGACATCAAGAATTGTAACATGTAGGAGAGCACTTTAATCTTCCTGGACTCTCAATAACAGACTTAAAAGTGGCCATTCTTCAACCAAAAATCCTTCAGAAACAGACTTCAGCAAGAAACTGCAGAACTGGAATTAATTTGCAAACTTGACACCATCAAATTAGGCCTGAATAAAGACTGTGAGTGGCTGGGTCACTACAAAAAATGATTTTCCCTCTGTTGATACTTACAAAAACTGAAGAGAAGGTTGAAAGCTGATTCAATCCATCTGATGTGGCTAAGCACAATTTGGAGTGTTAACAAGGAAGCATGGGTGGTAGTAATTCCCTCCCTTGCTATTTAATAATCAGTCATGAAACTGAGTGCCAACACCATATTTAGTTTCTATCTCTTCTCACCCAGAAAGAGCAGTTGAGTGGCTTTCACAGTATCTGGTGGGGACAGGCCTGAATTACCACAAACAGGCTTAGGCCCAGTCCAGAGAAGACAGAGGTGATATTGGTGGTTCAGAAATAACAACTGGAACATATGGGAAAAATTATATCTGTTCCACCAGTTGAAGATGGCTCCCCACCAGCTGACTGGTGGCAGTCTAGTTAGATTCCCAGTTATTGCTGGGTGGCCATCTTTCATCAGTAGCCAATATGACCTTCTAACATTTGCATCTGGTGAGCAGGTTGCAATCTTTTCTTTCCAAGCAGACATCACCACTGTAACTCATATTTGCTTTGTCACCTTAAGACTAAATTACTATAATGTGCTCTCTACTAGGGGCTACATCATAAAACCATTTAGAATTGGAAGCCAGTGCAAGACATGAGAGCCTGCTTGGTTAATAAGTGGTCTTGCCTTGCGAATATTCAACCGGTGCTCCATGATCTGTTCTGGCTGCCTAGAACTCTTTTGGACCTTCCTACCTAAGAGACTACCTCTCTCCATCCTCCTGTAGGGGTGGAGGGTGGAGTCATTTATGACCTGAGTGGTAGAGGTGGGTGAAATAATGTGGAGAAGGCACAATCATAGTTCTAGTGGGTTGTAAGAATTTCAGTGAAGGATTAGCTAGTGATATCCTGGCTCATGATTTTTATGGTTGTGTGGTATTTGCACTCGAGCAACTTTAACTGTTTTTAAACAAATTTTGGGATTTTTGGGGGGGGGAGGGACACAGGTAAGAATAGCAATAACATTCTTAGCTATATGTAATTCCTACGGATTAATAATTGTCTGGAGTTAATGGTCGCAAGCAGTGCCTTGGGCCACCATCTCCTTCTGGACAGTCATTAAACCCCAGCAAATGTCCTGCCACTCAATTTGTTACTTCTTAAATATGGCTTTTCAAAATACATTGTCAAACTGGGAAAGATGGAAATTCCCTTTCTCCTCTTCTGAAGTTTATATGTTAGTAATGTCATGCCACTTCTTTAAAAAGAATCTACATGTTCCCTATATTCTCTTATAAATTACAGCCATGAATTTAATGTATTTACGTGGGAGTGACAGAGGGAAGAATTTTGGCCCAAAAGATTGATTATAGTGAAAGGAAACTTTCCATATAGGGTTATTTGTAATCAAGTACATGGTGTGCATGAATTATGGTCACAGTTACACCAGTGCAAATCCAGAGTAACTCCACTGAAGTCAATTAAGTTACTCCAAAACAGTGTAAATGACTTCAGAATGTGTCCAATTTGGACTATGGCCTTCTTTGAATCCATGTTTCCTTGAACCATGGTTGTGGTCGAACCATAGTTATGGCGTCACTCTGACACCATAATTCCAGTCTTTTCTGCCAAAACCTGTGAAGATCTGAGCTTTTCTTTTGGAAGAAGTTAAATTAGTTAATTTGCTGAATAAATATGTGGTTGAGTTTTGTGGGTAAGCCTAAGGGGGACGATTGAAATAAAAAAAAACACATTGCACATCAGCTTACCGTATGAAAATCAAGACAATGACAGTAGTAATTTTGTAGTAGATATTTAAGAAAAACTTCCATAATTTTGCATTAAAATTGTAATATTTTAGTACTTGTTTGTATAATGGTAACCTATAGCCGATCTTATATTAAGGTTTGGAGTTAGCCGTGTCCTAGTCAGCTCAGCAGCATTTGTCTATTTGCAGAAAGTGTGGGAACGTTTTCTCTCCTTTGCTATTTAACAATCAGTGCTCTTTTTAATTTTACAAGTACAGTACACCAAGGAAAAATGCAGTCATAATTAGCTATACTTATTTAGGTAATTAGATATTATTTTAAATAAGAACATACTTATACTATATATATATAGTGATAATAACTGTGTGATAAATTCTGGAGCCTGGTGATAAATTGCACGTATCATGCACTTTTGAATTTCTGACCTGCCTCCTATCCGTTTCAGCAGGGGTTTCTAATATTCTGCATCTCCAAGCACATTTCAAACAGCTGCCATTTAAAAAAAGAAATCTGACTGCAAAACTGTTTTGCCAGCCCACCAGCACTTGCTGCAACAGCTGGGTCAGCTAACTAAACTCCATTGCTCCATGCAAGTGACGTCTCAGGACTTGGGTAAGGAGGAATAGAAAGAAATGGGGGAGAGGAGAGAAAGAGAGACAAAGAGAGAATGGAATAACTATAAGGGAGGGAGAGATGAGGAACCACACAGGAAAAGAAGCATCCTTAGGCTCCCAGAGAAAGAGATCGGGATATGCCTCTGAATTTGCCATGGGGAATTGGTTGAAAGGGATGGGTTAAATTTCCCTTGAATGGAAATTAAAGAAAACTTTTTTTCTAATAAGTAATGGTTATGTGCATTTTATGTTAATTTATGTAAATTTGATATCTGGCTTTTACATAGCTCAGTGTAAGTAGGTGTATTCTCAATATGTGACAAGTTGAGGAAGTGATAACTGAATGCCACATAGCTACAAATCATCCTTGGAACAAGATAGACATTTAAATGGGGTAAACAGGAGGGTTAAGACAAGTTCCTGTCTCCAATCTCTTTATTCCTTTCCTCATTCTGTGTTTTATTTCACTGTTGCCTTAAGCAGGGTGTTTTAATGGCTACATTGTCTTTTCAGTGCCTGCTGAATTGGTGAGGTCAATTTATTCTCAATTTATGTATATATTTTATTTTCTGAAGTACCCAAATCCAGGCATCTAGGACAATACATAAAATCTAAACAGTCAGAAGACCAAAACAATTGGGGCATAATCCTACAGCTCATTAAGGGAGGCCAAAATGGTCAGCGAAGTCAGATGTCAGGAAAATGTTCTTGAGGACACAAAGGCTTTTGTTGTTGGTTTGACTGGATAAAGGTGATTCTAGGGGAATACTGGAGGTTTTAGGTTATTCAGATGGCCTGAGGTTTGCACTAGCTCCATTTTGCAGGACTAGCTGGTTTCACACTGGTGAAAGAATGATTCTGGATTGAGGCCAAGGTTTTCCAAAATCACTGGGATAGAGTGGGCACCTCAAATTTTGGATGCACAGTGTGAGACACCTTAAAGCGGCCTGGTTTTCAGAAGTGCTGAGTGCCCCCTCTCTGAAACTCAGGCCCCTTTCAGGTGTTTCAAGCTGGGTACCAAAAAATGGAGGCAACGAAAATCAGTAGTCACTCTTGAAGACCTTGGCTTGGTTTCATAGTAATATTTTATACTAAGGATCTCAAAAGTGCTTTACAAGTATTCAGTATTACCAACCCCAAGCATTCAAAATCATGAGTCAGACTCTAAAAACATCATGAGATCGGCTTGCAAATCATGAGGTTTGTAAAATAATAAATGTTGGGTTGTTTTTATTTGCCTCTTCGTGTTCGAGCATTTAGGGGGTCATGTGTTCACTCTTTTCCACAACTGAGGGGGAGAGAGTCAGAGGTCTTTTTTTTTAAATGACAGCTGAGGTCCTCATGTCTCCAGGAGTTGGGGCAATAAGAAAAACACCAAATATCGTAAGACTTAAGGTAAAATCATGAGAATTGCAACACTGAGTATGAATAAATTCAGCATCACCACAACCATGAGGTAGGTAAGCAACATCAGCCCCATTTTAATGATGCGTAAACTTAGGCCCAGAGCAGTTACTTTATTTGCCCAAGGTCACTCAATACAGGAACAGAACCCAGTAGTCTTTACTTTGACTCCTCTGCTCTAACCACTGTGCTACATTGTTCTGTCTTGGTTACAGCTTATTAATGGGCTCACAGCTGGGCAACAGGAAACCACCATGACTTACTTTGGGGTTTGATTTTTGTGGTGACTTTTGTGACTTAATTTACCCAGATTCAGAATCATGTAAGTGACATTTAGTAACTGAAAGGTGTTTTCCATTTTCATCCTTTTCATAGTCCCTGAATTAAGTAATTGTGGAAATAAGCCAAACAATACACCTTTTTTGGCAAATAAATATTAAAAATTAGATGCCTCAAGCATGTTCCATGCTTTGCAGGAAATTCCCAGACTTTTAGAGAGACAGGCAGATGTAAACTCTGCAGAGCAGATCAATATCACAGCTATTTGCATAGGTGGCAAAAACTAGAGGAGTTAGATGGTCGAGCTCATTTCCCCAAATCTAGGAATTTTCTATCTAAAAGTACCTCTTTTAGTAGAGTTTGCTTTGGGAGCAGCCACTTCCAGAGTGAAAAATGTGCTTCTACTGATATTGCGTCATGTAACATTTTATTGTACAAACCAGGATTTTCATAAGCTCTCACCTTTTTAACTTGGCTTTTAAAATGCTAAGGAGAGAAAAACAACTAAATCCAAATGCATCTGCATTATCATCATTTGTTCTGGCTTTCCCAGTATGTTAGAGCTGATCTATTATTGACATATTGATGCATCTTTTCGCCTCTCGATAATAATTAAGGGCACAATTTTGCCTGTGTATGGTAGTATCTGAAAGTGTTTGGGGTGATGCCAAATGGTCAATTCTCATGTGGCAGTGAGGAAGTGGCTAGATAACTAATTTCCTAATAATAATAGGGTGGTGGAGGGATTAGTATGTTTGTCATAGGGAGGTTGAGAACTATGGTTGGTTTTGTGGCTGTATAATATAACACTCTTTTAACCTTAACTCTCTTTTAATTAAAGTGTTTGTGTGGGATAGAACCTCATAAAACAAAACTGCACAAGACAAGACACTGAGAGGTTCAAAGACACATTAATTACAGGTCAGTTCTATCATACTGAGAGAACACAAGCAGATGACGACGATGCATTTGGTTTTGGCTGTTTTTCCTTCTTGCTATCTTGGACATGAACTGAGAACTTATGGAGAGCCTAGTTTGTATACTGAAATGGTGCACAATACAGGGGGGGCAGAGCGCTTTATCATTAACAGGTGAAACTGAGATAATACAGGCCAGATTTGTCCCTGTATGTCTACATTCCTTTTCCTTTGCCTCCCTAGAGTGGGGTGGGGCTTTGTGTTGACAAGACACGATGCGTTTTGGAGTCCTTCCAAACGCAGACTTCTTTTTTTTATCTAGACATGGACCCAAATGGAACTCTTGGATCTGACCGCCCCTGAACTTGGAAAAGTTCAGGTAGAAACCCAGACTCAGGCTTGCAGCTGCTTCTATGTTTTAGAGGCAATAGTTGCTCTCTGATAGCACATGTACCATGATTCATACTTGAGGTGTGTGCCACTCACCTTTCTCCCCACACCTGGCTGTCCTCACTGCTGTCATGCCTGGAAAAAAAAAGGAAGTTAACACAACCATCAGCTAAAGAAAACAGGTGGGGGCGGCAACTGCTAACTGCAAAGGAAGAAGTTCAGGAGGTGAGGAGGTCACTAAAGTCCTGATCCATAATTCTTTGACATCAATAGAAAACTCCCATTGGCTTTAATGGGATTTGGATCAGACCCTCCCTGCAGAGGAAAGGGTTGAAAATAATGCTAGCCATAGGAGATGCATTTTCAAAAGTGCCTAAGTGACTTAGGCTCCTAAGACTGAAATTCTGGCTCTGTTAAAGTTAATGGCAAAAACTCTGTTGACATCAGTGGAGCCAGGATTTCAAGTCCCATTGTTAAAAGTGACTCAGGGCTTGTCTACTCAAACAATTAGACTTCAGCAAGCTGGGGTGTGAATCTGCCCCACACTAGCCTCCTGCATCCTGCTGATGCACATTACCAGTTTGTTAGATCACTTTGAGCTAGTTCTCTTTGCAACAGAACTAGCTCAAAGTGCTCTAATGAAATGTTAATGCATGTCAGCAGGGTATACATGGACAATTAGACTGCAGCAGGCTCGTGCGGGATGGATTCACACCTCAGTTTGCTGCGGTCTAATTGTTCGTGTAGAAAAGCCCTTACGTAGTTGGGAGCTTAAGTCTCATTAGAAGTCAGTGGGACTTAGGCTGTAAGTCACTTGTGAATATGGAACTTGGGCTCCTATGTCACTTAGGCATTTTGGAAAATTATACCCAAGGTCTGTAGGGCAGCACAATTACATGAAAAGGCTAAGGAATACTTCAGCATGAATTTGCTTTTCTTTCCCCTTCATTTTCATTCATTCATCTGACGGAGGAGTTTCAGCCATCTAAATCGGGATGTCTCTGAAAGCAGAGCTATGCAGAGTCTGTAGAGTCCTGAACCATAACTCTTTCCAGGCCAGAAAACATTCTGCAACTCAGGAGTTCTTCTGACTATTGCTGTTACTTTGCATTTGTATGTGGTGCCATCGGTGATTTACCCAGCAAGGTGATTTACGTGGCACGTAAAGACGTGGGCTTTGCTCTGGAATTAGAACAGCATTTGAATGAAAAATTAGGCTACATGTACACTTGGAGTTAAGGTTGTGTGATTCCCAGCTTGCAGAGACCTACTTGTGCTAGCTCTCAGAGCCAGCATGCTAAAAATAGTAGTGTAGCCACCGTAGCATGGGCAGCGGCAGTGCAGTCTTCCAGCCCTGAATACATACTCCTGGGGGTTTGGGTGAGTTTGTACTCGGAGTAGCTAGCCCATGCCACTATTCGCCCCTGGGGGTCTGGGTGGGTTTGTACTCAGGGTAGCTAGCCCATGCCACTATTCGCCCCTGGGGGTCTGGGTGGGTTTGTACTCAGGGTAGCTAGCCCATGCCACTGTTCGCCCCTGCCTGTTCTACTGTGTCTACATTACTGTTTTTAGTATGCTAGCTCGATGACAGTGAGCACGAGTATGTCTACCTGAGCGGGGAATCACACCCCCAGCTGCAAGTGTAGACGTAGCCCTAGAGGAGCACAGGTCACAGACAAGAACTGAGGGGATTTCCTTTTCTTATAATCTACTTTTTTTAGATTAAGGCTGTAATAAATAATAAAATATCAAAGAACCATACCCCTACTTCACTTTGTGAACCATCAATCATAACTCAAAATAAATCTTCCTGCAAAATGTTCAGAATTACTATTGTTAATTAATAATTACCATGAATTTCATGTTTTGTGTCTCTCTGCACTTTGGGATTTTGTCTGGGACTGAAATAGCATGAGAGGGTATATCTTCACAATATTTCTATCCTAGTTTTGCTGACCCAGACGGCTCAGATAGTTCAGCCACTCTGTAGTTAAACATTCAGACTTTCTTGGGGGTCGTATCCAGGCCAAACCTTCAAAACTTTTGGGCCTGATTCTCAGTTACACTGAGTTCCATTCTCTTAGCTCTGGCAATGTAAGGGGGCCTTAAAACTGATGTTTGTTTAATGTAATTGAGAATTCAGCCCTTTGAATTTCCTTCTTATATTATTTTTAACCCCCCTTCCTTGCTGTCAGCATACCTTTCGATAGACTAATTCCCTATTCTACTTTACCTTTTTATTTAAAGACACCATCTGCTCCCTGCAGCCGTTCATATCTTTTTTTTTCACTAATCCTTTGCTCAGCACTTGCTTCCTTTCACTGTTTTCCTGACATCCACTCATGTATTTTCTTCCCCAATTCAAGTTTTTTGTTCTTTCACCATTTCCCATGCCCTGTACACTTAAGAAAATTTGAGAGACCTTTCCAGAAGTCCTCACAGTCAAAATGTATCTTTATGTTTACTGCCATCATCTCCTACTCCTCATCCAATAGGAATATGCAGAATCACCTGGATAGGGCCTAATCTCTTCCTTTAACTAGATTTCTAATCAATCTCTTAAAACAGACCCATTTGAAGGCCTGTCCATCTGATATCCTATAACCATGTCTGGAACGGTTTACAATTATGTTTATATTGTATCAAGAACGTAGCATGATTAGTGTGCCTGACACTCACAAAGTGTGTTACAACCTGAGCCTGAAATGATTCACAAAAAGAGAATTCACTTGTGGCCAATAAGGCCTATTCCTCAAAGGATAATCTTTATAAAACAAAAGCAAAATAAGTGGAATAAATGGGACAGTGTGCTGGAAATCAGCCACTGAACCAACACTCTAGTCACTGTTTAACCAATTAGGCCCATGGGGAGGGCTTGAATAAGTAGAAGAGTTCCTGATTATCAGGTCAGATTGGGGATGGATAGCTAATGAGCTAACTAGCCCATTAACAAGGAGCCTGGATAAAAGAGCATGGGAAGGAAGGGGGGGGGGGGAGGCAGAAGAGAGAGAAAAGGTAAGGTGGACCTGTCTTTGTGTAGAGAGCCCTTTCCCACCCCTAGGGAGCAGGGGTAGTTAAGCTGAATGAGTCTGTAAATAGTAGGACTGCCTGAGTATATAAAAAGATGGGGAGGTGAAGCACTGTAAATAAACTACCTGGTGGTATCTACAAAAGGAAGGTCTCTGGGCAGTCTGTGTGCGAGCAAAGAAGTCTGGAGCAGAGGGTGTCCCATCACAATAAATAACAAAGGTAATAGAAATCTCCTCAGTATGGGTTCTGCTAAGACCTGCTCTATGATCCTGCTACAGGCATGTCCCAAATGCATTCACTCTGCTGTCTCCCGCCAGATGATCCTGTGCCAATTTTTGCTTCCATGCTAGAAACCTATTCTTCTCCCAAGCCTGTATTACATATCCAGTGCTCTGGTCAAGTTTCCAGTACTGCACATTCCAGGAGATGGGGTGCTCCCAATTGTTTGACTTCATAGTTTATTTAAGGTGATATGTATGTTTTGGAGCAGAATGCTCCACAAGTAAAATCAGAATTCACATAAGAATATAAGAATGGCCATATTGGGTCAGACCAAAGGTCCGTCCAGTCCAGTATCCTGTCTGCCGACAGTGGCCAATGCCAGGTGCCCCAAAGGGAGTGAACCTAGCAGGTAATGATCAAGTGATCTCTCTTCTGCCATCCATCTCCTCCCTCTGACAAACAGAGGCTAGGGACACCATTCCTTACCCATCCTGGCTAATAGCCATTAATGGACGTAACCTCCATGAATTTCTCTCTTTTAAACCCTGTTATAGTCCTAGCCTTCACAACCACCTCAGGCAAGAAGTTCCACAGGTTGACTGTGTGCTGTGTGAAGAAGAACTTCCTTTTATTTGTTTTAAACCTGCTGCCCATTAATTTCATTTGGTGGCCCCTAGTTCTTATAGTATTCAAGATGATCTACCCTAGTTTTCTAGTTAATAGAAGTCATTAATAGAAGGAGTCCAGGAGAGCTGGCTGTATTTTAAAGAATCCTTACTGAGGTTGCAGGAACAAACCATCCTGATGTGTAGAAAGAATAGTAAATATGACAGGTGACCAGCTTGGCTTAACAGTGAAATCTCTGCTGATCTTAAACACAAAAAAGAAGCTTACAAGAAGTGGAAGATTGGACAAATGACCAGGGAGGAGTATAAAAATATTGCTCAGTCATGCAGGAGTGAAATCAGGAAGGCCAAATCACACTTGGAGTTGCAGCTAGCAAGGGATGTTAAAAGTAACAAGAAGGGGTTCTACAGGTATTGTGACAAAGTTCCTCCTCTACCTTGGTGGTATTGTGCTTATTGGCAGATATGCTCGCCTCGGCGATTCACGGCAGCCCTCAGTTTGGCCATTTTCATGAACCCACAGTCCAGGTCAACTCCTCCTGTGTCTGACCAGGAGTTGGGAGGTTTGGGGGGACCCCAGGTCCGCCCTCTACTCTGGGTTACAGCCCAGGGCCCTGTGGAATGCAGCTGTCTAGAGTGCCTCCTGGAACAGCTGTGTGACAGTTACAACTTCCTGGGCTTGTTCCCCATGGCCTCCTCCCAACACCTGCTTTATTCTCACCATAGGACCTTCCTCCTGGTGTCTGACAATGCTTGAACTCCTCAGTCCTCCAACAGTACACATTCTCACTCTCAGCTCCTCACACAAACACCACAAACTGAAGTAAGCTCTTTTTTAAACCCAGGTGCCCTGATTAGCCTGCCTTAATTGATTCTAGCAGCTTCTTGATTGGCTGCAGGTGTTCTAATCAGCCTGTCTGTCTTAATTGTTTCCAGAAGGTTATTGATTGTTCTGGAACCTTCCCTGTTACCTTACCCAGGGAAAAGGGACCTACTTAACTTGGGGCTAATATACCTGCCTTCTATCACTCTCCTGTAGCCATCTGGCCCGACCCTGTCACAGTATGTTAGCAACAAGAAGAAGATCAGGGAAAGTGTGGGCCCCTTACTGAATGGGGAGGCAACCTAGTGACAGAGGATGTGGAAAAAGCTCATGTACTCAGTGCTTTTTTTGCCTCTATCTTCAGGAACAAGGTCAGCTCCCAGACTACTGCACTGGGTAGCACAGTATGGGGCGGAGGTGACCAGCACTCTTTGGAGAAAGAAGTGGTTCAGGACTATTTAGAAAAGCTGGACATGCACAAGTCCATGGGGCCGGATGCACTGCATCTGAGGGTGCAAAAGGAGTTGGTGGATGTGATTGCAGAGCCATTGGCCATTATCTTTGAAAACTCATGGCGATCGGGCAAGGTCCCGGATGACTGGAAAAAGGCTAATGTAGTGCCTATCTTTAAAATAGGGAAGAAGGAGGATCCGGGGAACTACAGGCCAGTCAGCCTCACCTCAATCCCTGGAAAAATTATGGAGCAGGTCCTCAAGGAATCAATTTTGAAGCACTTTGAGGAGAGGAAAGTGATCAGGAACAGTCAGCATGGATTCACCAAGGGCAAGTCATGCCAGACTAACCTAATTGCCTTCTATGATGAGATAACTGGCTCTGTGGATGTGGGGAAAGCAGTGAACATGTTATTCCTTGACTTTAGCAAAGCTTTTGATACAGTCTCCCACAGTATTCTTGCCAGCTAGTTAAAGAAATATGGGCTGGATGAATGGACTATAAGGCGGATAGAAAGCTGGCTAGATCATCGGGCTCAACGGGTAGTGATCAATGGCTCCATGTCTAGTTGGCAGCCGGTATCAAGTGCAGTGTCCCCAAGGGTCGGTCCTGGGGCTATTTTTTTTCAGTATGGATTGCACCCTCAGCAAGTTTGCAGATGACACTAAACTGGGAGGAGTGGTAGATACGCTGGAGGGTAGGGATAGGATACAGAGGGCCCTAGACAAATTAGAGGATTGGGCCAAAAGAAATCTGATGAGGTTCAACAAGGACAAGTGCAGAGTCCTGCACTTAGGAAGGAAGAATCCCATGTGCTGCTACAGACGAGGGACCAAGTGACTAGGCAGCAGTTCTGCAGAAAAGGACCTTGGGGGTTACAGTGGATGAGAAGCTGGATATGAGTCAACAGTGTGCTCTTGTTGCCAAGAAGGCTAACAGCATTTTGTGCTGTATAAGTAGGAGCATTGCCAGCAGATCTAGGGATGTGATCATTCTCCTCTATTCGATATTGGTGAGGCCTCATCTGGAGTACTGTGTCCAGTTTTGGGCCCCACAGTACAAGAAGGATATGGAAAAATTGGAAAGAGTCCAGCAGAGGGCAACAAAAATGGTTAGGGGGCTGGGGCACATGACTTATGAGGAGAGGCTGAGGGAACTGGGATTGTTTAGTCTGCGGAAGAGAAGAATGAGGGAGGATTTGATAGCTGCTTTCAACTACCTGAAAAGGGATTCCAAAGAGGATGGATCTAGACTGTTCTCAGTGGTACCAGGTAACAGAACAAGGACTAATGGTCTCAAGTTGCAGTGGGGGAGGTTTAGGTTGGATATTAGGAAAAACTATTTCACTAGTAGGCTGGTGAAGCACTGGAATGAGTTACCTAGGGAGGTGGTGGAATCTCCTTTCTTAGAGGTTTTTAAGGTCAGGCTTGACAAAGCCCTGGCTGGGATAATTTAGTTGGGGATTAGGTCCTGCTTTGAGCAAGGGGTTGGACTAGATGACCTCCCTTCCAAACCTGATATTCTATGATTCAAATAGAACATTTCCTATTAGGAGATGGAATATGTATGGGTATTCTATGCGTGTGCCTCATTCACCTTAGCAGTCTATCTTAAGGTAGGGTTGCAGCACTCTTACATTTGTTTTCTTGTTAAAAACAACTACAAAGCAGAATTTGTTGTTGAATTGCAATTGGAGTGTTCTCTTATTTTTGGGAAAATAAGTATAACATCAGGCTCTTAAGTAATGTCCTGCTAAAGAAAACATTTTGGTAGAAATCACAAATTCTGTGTGGAAAAAATAAAATTCTGCGGGGAACATTAATTCTGAGCAAATTCTGCATTGTGCAGTGGCGCAGAATTCCAGCAGGAGTATTTTAGCATCCCCTCCTACTAGCAAAGGTACATACAATGTCAGAATGATACATAAATTTTTAATACAAAGCACCCCAAAGGTATTAACACTAGTTCAATAAGGTTTAACTGAGTTGGATAAATGTTATCTTAATTCCATAAGGTTTGTTCAGGATATTGTCAGTCTGTCACAAAGACCAATAGAATGAAGATCATAAGTAAAGGGTATGATTCTTCTTCACATATGTTGCTTTGAGTCTTGATTTTTCACAGTAGAAGAAAGTGACTGAGTGAAGTGACACACAGTATCACCCACAGCATCTTCAAAATGACTATCCAGCCTCTTACACGGAAGCCAAGGAAGCTTCACTCATGAATAAGGGCTTGCCCATGAGTCATTTATAACTGAACCAGATAAAGTGTGAGATAATGGGTTATATTCAGCACTCTGTTATGTGGACAGATTTTCCATAGAAAATACATAGAAGTTAAAGACATAAATCCAAGGGCAGAATTTGGGTCTAATCTCTGAGAGTTTGATAACTGAATTGTAATAATAAATAATAATAATAATAATAATTAATAACAATAAAAGCCACTTAGGGCCAAAATCCCACATATCTGTATAACCCGTTAACTTCATTGGGTTTGCATGGATGTGACTGTGACCAGAATTTGGCCTACTTTATTATACCGGCCTCAGCAAAGGCTTTTTAGGTGTAGGAAGGAGCCAGTGATCCTAAAATATGAGCAGAATCAGAGTTTTATCCCACTACTGTTTCTGCTTTAAGCCAGGGCAACATCTAGTCCCAGCTCACAATTTATGACTGCTCTTTATAGTAAAAAAAAGTTTGGAAAGAAGCTTCCTGGCACTCTTTGCTGAAGTTTTCTTTTAACACAGTCAGATGATTCATAATTAGAAGGAGTGAGTGTAATCTGTTTGCTCTGTAGTGAAAAGAAAAGGAGGACTTGTGGCACCTTAGAGACGAACCAATTTATTTGAGCGTGAGCTTTCGTGAGCTACAGCTCAGTTATGCATCCGATGAAGTGAGCTGTAGCTCACGAAAGCTCACGCTCAAATAAATTGGTTCGTCTCTAAGGTGCCACAAGTCCTCCTTTTCTTTTTGCCAATACAGACTAACACGGCTGCTACTCTGAAACCTGCTCTGTAGTGGTTACACTGAAACTCATTAAGCACAACTGCATCCAGGTGCACTGTTTTATGTAAATAAGACCTCTGTGAAAGATATAGATGTGTAATAAAGAAGAAAAGAAAAGAAAAGCAACAGACTAATTTTGGGACAAATTAATACTGTCCTTGTCATGTTCAGGAAGAAAAAATCATTTGCTGAGCAATAACTATGTTTTAAAGCAGGACAGGGGTAAGGTGAGATAGCAGTAGAGTGTGAGGAGTAAAGATTCACATAGACAGGGTTAACTGCAGATGCTACCGGTAGTAAAGTGGGTCAGCTCTAGTTGTGAAGCTGTTACAGATTAAAAATCAGCAACAAAACAGGCCAGTGTCCTGTTTGCCAATCAGATGCTTATGGTCAGAGTTTTACTTTGTAAATGCCCTTTGCTGTGACCAAGAGGGGTGGGGTGGTGCACCACATTGAATTCTTGTTACCAAAAGCATAATCCAGAACTGTTCATGCCTCACTTCTCTTAGCCAGGGATTTAGGTTATCACGTGGGTTTAGCTATGGTCTTTGCTGTTTTTAACATATTAACAAAGTCATAGTGTGATGATTCACGTCTTCACTATGCCGTCCTTTACAAAATAAAGACCTGCAATCATGTAGGGGTAGCCGGGGTGCTGTTCGAAGGGCTGGGACTGTATTGGGAGTAGGAAAGAAGTTCTTGAGATTTGTATGAGCAGGGCTCACAAACCTTGGATGGTTTGGATAATCTGAACTGAACTGAACCCATACTTAATTTTCACATGGCTGCACTTCCTGGTTCTGGCTAAGACTAGAAGTGACGTACCAGAGAATTGCGAGAATGGACACTCCTGTGAAATTTCCAGTTTTGCAGACCAGAGAGATATGGATAGTTCTAATAATTAGGCCTCCTCTGTACTAAAAGGTGACTCAGTGCAACTGAATCCATTAAAAAAAATCATGCCAATAAGTTACCATTTAAGCTAAATCAATGTAACAAAAGATTAAGAGTTCAAACGTTGTCTACACTAGGTACTTTCACTGATTTAACTAGATTGATTTAGTTAAATTGGTGCACTCTGACAGTAAAGACAAGTTCTAAGGCTTAGGAAATCTGGGGCAGGGCAAAAGTAATGTGTGATTTCCATCATATCAACCAGCTAAACAGATTTAAACTCAAAATACATCAACAGCAGTCTGTAAAAGTCAGTTATCCAGAAAATTCAAGAAAAAGCTTCCATGGAGATTTAATGGACAAAAACAAAATTCATGCTGGTTTGAAGATGCAGTTTGAACTGGAACCAGGGAGGATTTAAAGAACAGTTGGGGCGTCAAACTGATTTCATATGGCAGGCCTGCCGCTTGATGCAGGCCACATTCAGAAGTTATTCAGACAGAAATGCATAAAGACAAACCATGTTAGTCATTATTTACATTCATCCTTTGATTTATTTTAAAACTATTTTTCTTGGTAGGTTGGGATATCTACTCTCCATCTGGAGGGAAAGTGCTCTTCAGTGCCATTTCCCCTTGCCGGGACACTTGCCCTTATCTAAAGGGGTGTCGAACGTATCCTGCCCACAGAATAGTTTCATCCAGCCCGCGAATTTTCCATGAATATTTGGGCTTGTCTGTATGACCCTGGAGTCCGCACTTCAAGGGTATGGTTTATGTTGCTCTGTAACTCCTCCGTGGGGACCCTGCTGGCATTCACTAAATGTTCCCTTAGTGCACATTTATATAGGCCTATTTGAAGCAGGACTACATCAATGCACACTAGCAGGGTCTACGTGGGGAGTCAGTGACCTGAGGAATGTCAGAACTACTGCTGCAACTGGAACGTTGACTTCCATACTTTTGATTGACAACGCTTAAATTTAAATATAAGTGAAGATATAGACGGCAATCGGTGTTTCTGCAGCATGTGTAGATTACTGAAGAATGATTTTTCAAAGAGTGTGGTATAATCTGCTTAATCAGGATGTGCTTAACAGACACTTTAAGGGAATTGATGTAACCTAATGAATAGTAAATAGCAATGACTGCTGATGAATAGAGCTGGTCAGGCATTTTTTACAATATTTTTCATCAAAAATACCAATTTATCAAAATGGAAATTGTTTGAGGGTCAGTCTCAACAAATCTCCCACCTCCAAAAAAGCTGGGGGGGAAAAAGTTTTGAAAATTGTTGAAATGTTCCATTTGACATTTTTTGAAACAAAATCTGTTTTTCTCATTCAAAATGACTTAGGCTAAAAAAAAAAGGTGAAAAAAGATCAAAATGGAAACAAAATGTTTTGATTGACACAAAGTGAAATTTTTTTTGGATTTGCTAAATTTTCAAGATTTTGCCTTTTGTCTTGATTCAAGATGGGGAAAAAAATCAAACTCTTGAAAATATTTGATGGATATGAAGACTGTTTCCCACAGCTTTACTGACAAACAAAAGTCAATTCAGCACAAAGTCTGCTCGATGGGGATAGATTTTCTTGCTTCAAATGGTTAAAGGGAGGTCTACTTTGAAAAATAGCATTGTGGGGTCCCATGGTCATTGATCTGGAAATGAGTGAGAGACATATTTGCTCAGTTTACAGTAAAATGATATGTTTTCTAATATTGCAAACTCACTCTGGAATGTGAAAGCCAAGTACATTCTGTCATTTCCTGTAAACCTGACTCAACTAAGATGTGTAATAGGAATATACAGAGTTGCATCTTACCTACACTTATATGATCCTTCACATAACTTAAATATGAGTCAGGTTAGGCCAATGTTCAGTGATTTGAAAACCCACCTTAACTCAGGGCTGAGACCACTGTTAATTTATTTCTACTCCAAGGAACAACTGGCTTTCAGGGACACTTTTTTCTTTTCATTGCTTTTATTACTTCTCTCTTTCTAGTTTACTTTCTTCCTGTTATGGTAATGATAGTACATGTCAATGACACACTGCTTTTGGTCCAACGTTAGGAAAGTCAATTAGTTTGAGTATTTAACACCCATGACCTGGACTTTTTTGGGTGGGTTATTGATGAATTAGGTTATTCAGTTCCCCACAAAGCTATTAGGTATCAATGGTTGTAACTGTAATTTCAACTCCAGCCCATTCCTGAAAATGATAAATAAATCATGAATTACTCAGCTGGAATCTTGCATCAACCAAACATAAACAAATAGGTAGTTGGAAAGGTCATAGACTACATAGCACCTCCTAGCCAACTGTTATCTGGAAAGCCCCAAAATGTTCATTGCTAATATGCAAAATTCAAGACAGCCCAGAGTGCCCACAATGACAATGTCCACTGACAGGAGAATTCAGCTGTGGACCATGTGCCAATCCATAAGCCTTTCTGGAGAGCTCACCTCAGTCACAAACCATAAAGTTATGAAAAGAATAAATTCAGAGCCCATAAGATTCAACCACTTTAGAGTTAACACAGGATTGATTTTATGCTAAACTGTGTTACATCTAAAACCAACATCAGAATTCAAAACCAGCTCTACAATGGGATATATTAAAGCAGCAGGCTGAATGGGATTTTCCCCTTACCCATAGTTGGAGTGTGATGTATGTTTCAAAAGACAGAGGATCTGGTTTCACCTAACACATTGCCGTTTTGCTTGCCTTTCTTCCTTAATTGATTTTTTTCTGGACATCCAACTCACAAACAGGTAACCCACTGGCAGCAGGATAGCCATGTGTACAGATAGGGAAGCACTTGCATAAATCACATATTAGCCATTCACCAATGGCAGATGATATAGCCTCTCTCTGTCTTCCTCCAGTGAATATTTCACTATAAAAAATGATTTGCATCCAACAGACTTGAAAACTAAGAGTTGGTATATGCCTAACAGTTATATTGCTCTTAAATATATAGGTTTAAAAATCAAACGGCAGAGGATTATTGGTCCATTTGTAGAAAAGCAGGTAGTGCTTTTTTCAGATACACACTGATTTTTCCACCAACACAAAAATCCCAACAAGTGAAGCGAAAGAACCATTGGCACTAATATATATATATATTTGCCTGATAGGGATTCCCTCCACCCCTGCCCCACTTACAAAGCACAGGCCTTAATGAGTTCCAGGGGGACAGTGACCTGTCAATCACAATATACTTTTCAAGTATAGTCATCTTTGCCCCATCACAGAACCACAAGGCATGAAATAATTAGAAAGCCCACAGTAACTGCTCTGTTTTACAAGAGCAAAATCCTTGTGTGGATCATTTACATAAACTTGTCACTTCCCATTACAGTTCTAATGCAGGCTGGGTAATAATCATGGGACCAGAGAGGGAAGGTCAAGGTACGATGTCCCTCCATGTTTGAAGCGCAAGGTACATATGTGCCCAGCTTTCCATCCCCCCAATGAATTAATGTAAAGTATCTTTTATTTTCCATTAAAGAAAAACTATTCATGCTGCTATGGCAGCAGACCATGTGCAGCCTCTTCTTCTTAAGAGAGAAAAAAAGGCTTTTGCGTCAAGCCATTGTTAGGGGAGAATTCACTTTGAGGAGCATTTCAAAGCTGATCCGATTGGGGAAAGAATAATGTTAAATATTTCGTATGAAATATTTATAAGACGCGCACATGAGCAACTGACAAAGTAGCCTGGAAAATAAACAGTCTCCTCTGACAATTTTAGCTTTATTTTTTAATGATGGGGTAGAGAGTGTGTGTGTGTGTGTGTGTGTGTCTGTGTGTGTGTGCAGGTGGGAGGGGGGGACTGTATATATGTATAAACACACACACAGGCAGACACACTCACACGCAAACGGTTGAATGGGTTGATGGGATTTAAGGCAATCTGCATCTGAATGCTGCTTCCCAAATATGGTAGGAATAAGAGATTGCTGGAGACTGTTTTAATAATTGTGAACAAAAAAGCCCTACCCCAAGTACGCCAGTAGCAAGGGGCATCCATGGAGCAATAGAAGCGGCAGTGGCTGCTGCTGCTGCTGTTCTCCGGCAACCATTTTGTTGGTATTCTTCACAGCCATTATAGGGGATCATCCACAAGTCTGCCACGAGAAAGCGAGCCTCTTTGCATTCTGAAGGGGATTGACCTTTCACATAATTTTTTTTTAAATGAGTGCATATAATGATGAGCCAAGAGCAGATTTGCCTACAGTCATGCAAACTTCTAAAGTATTTTTTTAACCTTTTCATCTCTTTAGGATGGGGGACAAAATCTATCTTTTTCCATGGGTCTGGCAGAGATCTTATAAAATGGGTTGTAACTGCATGTTATAGTCCTCATGGCAACAGGTAAATATGGATTTTTAGGTGGCTGTCTCTTCAGGACTTTTACAGTGAAGTGCATGATATGGCACATGTTACATACACAGAAACAAACAAATCACATGATCTGCTTCCCTTGTAAAATAACCTTCCCCCCGAAGCAGTATTCCCTTTCCCTTTCTCTTTTGATGTCTCTCCTCTTTGCATACCCCACCTCTAATTACTGCGGTCTGTTGTCTTTTTTTGCTGTGATGTCTATCTAATTTAATCTGCAAGCGACTTGGGGCAAGGACCTTACTTGTCTATAAAACTCCATGCACACCTATGGGGCCATCTCAATAAAGGCAATGCTTTTGATGTATGAAAGAGTCGTATGTTTCTCTAGGCGGTTTGGAAGAATAGCGCACTGTCATTTTTAAAAGTGTGAGAGCAGACACGTCCAGCAGACACCATATATTGTACAACATGTTTCATATGAATGATGAAAGATGGTATCATTTGCTCTATTTCTGCCAGGATGGCTGTTTTTTTCTTTTGTCTTTGAGTGGGGTACATGGGGAGATGAGGAGAAGTAGGATATGAACTGTGTTCAGCCTCTTCGTCTTATCTCCAAGATCACCAAGAGGGAAAGCATTGTTGATGGATTTAGATCAGCTTTTCCCCCTCTTCAGGCACAACAAAAGTCTAAATCCCTTTTCAGGCCAGATTGCTCCATTTCGCTGCATGGGCTAGGCAGATTGGAAACATGTTTGTCATTCAGCTTTACTCCCAATGTAATCAGTAGACACTGGGGTGATGTTCAGTGTATCGCCTTTTAATCTATGGAGTCTGCCTTTAAAAGCTGCCGCTGCCATCACTACTATGTGCGAGCTGCTTCAGTCTGTCATCTCTGAAGACAGATATAAAAATAATGTTAACCACGAGCGTAAGCAGAGGGTTTAGCAGGGATTTGAATCTAAAATGTGATACTTCATGCAGACCAACCTGATGTGGTCCAGCAGAGCTGAACCCCTTGTTCTGTTCTAACAAAGTGAGTAGTATAATGCAGGAAATCGTAGTGAGATTTACTGCTTCTCTGTTTTAGTTCTGCTGCTGAATAGGCCGAAATGGTGAATAAACATTGGTTAGGATGAACAATGGTCAGAGCAAAGTGGCTTGGCAGACGTGACAACAGGTTTCAAAGGTCTCTTTGGTAACGCCACAGGCTCATCAGCTTCTTCAAGTTCGCTGGGGTTTAGTGCATGTGTATCAGCTCCATCTGTGCCAGTGACAGCAGCCTTAAAGAGACATGTCATTGCGCCAAACAGGTGTGAAGGCACAGGCTAGCTTTGTGCTGAGTGTTTGTATTTGTATCCCACTGATGTTTGCACAGGTTAATTTAATCCTGTTTTGTTGTGTGTATGTCTGGTGAGAAATTGTATTAAAAATAATTTAGTAGACTGTGTTGACTAATATATGCTGCCTATCATATCATATTAATAACATCTGTTATCTACACCATATTTATTGTGACAGGATTGGGCCAGATGGCTATAGGAGAGTAATAGAAGGCAGATATATTAGCCCCAGCCTAAGTAGGTCCCTTTTCCCTGGGTAAGGTAACAGGGAAGGTTCCAGAACAATCAGGAACCTTCTGGAGACAATTAAGACAGGCTGATTAGAACACCTGCAGCCAATCAAGAAGCTGCTAGAATCAATTAAGGCAGGCTAATCAGGTCACCTGGGTTTTAAAAAGGAGCTCACTTCAGTTTGTGGTGTGTGTGTGAGGAGCTGGGAGCAAGAGGCGTAGGAGCTGAGAGTGAGAACGCGGACTGTTGGAGGATTGAGGTGTACAAGCATTATCAGACACCAGGAGGAAGGTCCTATGGTGAGAATAAAGAAGGTGTTGGGAGGAGGCCATGGGGAAGTAGCCCAGGGAATTGTAGCTGTCACACAGCTGTTCCAGGAGGCACTCTAGACAGCTGCATTCCACAGGGTCCTGGGCTGGAACCCAGAGTAGAGGGAGGGCCTGGGTTCCCCCCAAATCCTCCCAACTCCTGGTCAGACACAGGAGGAGTCGACCTGGACTGTGAATTCAGAAAAACGGCCAAGCTGAGGGCTGCCGTGAAACTCCAAGGCGAGCAAATCCGCCAATAAGCGCAAGACCCACCAAGGTAGAGCAGGAACTTTGTCACATTATATATTAGTACTTATTAAGCTCCAATAACATTAAGCACAAATATTGTAACAGTGAGATAGCCTAAACTGGCCTATACCCTAATCCTGTTCACGTATGCTAAGTATCCCATAACTCTTTGCATTTGGCATAAGCAGATCGGAAACTTGTCAGAATCAAGTTACATTTATTCTATGTCTTAGTACAAATGAGGGAAGTACCTTCCCGGCCCAGTATCTGGAATGCTAATATCCAAAACAAAGATAAGGAAGGAACAGAACAGCAAGTTAGGGATCTGGAACAAACTGATGAGTTGGATTTTAGTGATGGGGGAAGAGATGTGTAACTTGTAAAATCATTATATTAATAGCAGCAGCTGAAATGTGTAACTTGGGGAGCATACCTTCTGCAGAAGGTGAATGTAGCATTGCTATATGGGATAGCTCCTCAGAGACTGGTATCGAACAGAACCTTTTTCCTGTCCCTATTAATAAACCTGACTGACCATGGATATTGGTCTCTTGAGCATATTTTTTAAAGAACCAAAATGTTGTCCAGAAATTAATTATACAATTGATCAACAACTGTAAATTCTTCAGGACAAGGATTGTCTCTTACAATGTGTATGTCCAGCCCCTAGCACAATGGGGTCTCAGTCATGGCTCAGACCTCTAGATGCTCCCATAATACAGTAATAAAAAAATGATGTGATCCTTGAGTGTGATGAATTGCATCTTCTGGATGTGCAGTAAAATTTCAAATCTTACCTGCTGTTACACAAATATGTTATGGATGTATGCAGTACCTTCACAAAGCCACACCAGTACACACCCGTGTTGGATATAGCCTATCCTTTTCTGTGATATTCAAGGGGATTAATAAAATAGAGCCATATGTGACGGATTTCCCCAGAGTGCAACATATAACTGGAGTATTGCTGAGCCCTCTGTTTTACCAGTTTGGGTTCCCTCTCACACTGTGATGTTGTGACAAGCTGCCATGCCTCCAAGTTTGCTCTCACACAAACATCCACAGTCAGGAACCACACCCAGATGTGTTCATGAATGCTCTGGCCAGCCACTGCATGAACCAACAATAGAGAGGCTCCAGCCAAAATATCCCCAGCACTCTAGCCTGGGACCCCAGAGTACCATCCTGCCCTGGTCAAAAGCCTGACCAGTATGAATTTATTACCCAGTCCGCCACTTCTACAAAGGAACGTGGATGTGCACCAACTCTTGTTCCTGAGCTGAGATTTTCCTCCAAGCACTTCACTCAAACCACACTGTTTTAGGTAAAATATGAAACAGATTTATTAACTACAGAAAGATAGATTTTAAGTGATTATAAGCGATAGCAAACGGATCAAAGTAGATTACTTAGCAAATAAAAAACGCAATCTAAGCCTAATATACTAGATACGTTTGAATTAAGCAGTGTCTCAACCTGTTAGACAGTCCACCAAGGATTCATACATAGGCAGGCTTCCTTCTTTCCTGCCTGGGACCAGCACTTTCCCCAGTTCATTCTTTGTTCCTCAGGGGTTTCCAGGGGTTCTCTTGTGTGGGAAGTGAGGCCATTTGGTGATGTCACGTCCCCCTTTTATAGCTTCTTCCATATGGTGGGAACCCTTTGTTCCAAGTCAAGTTCCCAGCCCAGTTTGTGGAAAAATACAGGTACCAAACTGGAGTTCAGTATCATGTGATCTAGTCACATGCCCTTGCATACTTCGATGAATCATGGCAGCCATTATCCATAGGCTGACTGAAGCGTCCCCAGGAAAGTTCATCAGGTGAAGATAAGCATTCCCCATGGCCCACTGTCCTTGTTGATGGGCCATTCAACTTGAATAGGCCAATCACAGTGTGCTGGCAAACTGTATGTAAAGCTTTGAAGCACATTTGAAATACAAATACATAGTTAATATTCATAACTTCAGATACAAACATGATACATTCATACATAATATAATTGTATTCAGAAAACTATAACTTTTACATAGACACCTTACATGGCATATCGTGTACAAGATGCATCATAATCGTATCATAATCATATTACTATGGTGAATATGGGGTGTGGAGTGTCACACCATATTTACCAGCCCTGCTTCCTTTGTGTCCTATCTTGCACATGTAGGCAATGGGAATTTTGGGTACATGAAGTGGCTGTGAATGGTCAGTTATTTTATTACTTTAAATGTTAAGTAACCCCTGGATGCTTTTTGTGGAAGAACAGTGGGGAAATATCAACTTCATGGTCATAGGGAAAGCCAAAAATATTGAATTGCTCTCTGGAATACAAGCCCTCACGTTCTAGAAGATGTTCAGTGTAGCATAAATAAGAATGTTTTCCTATGAGCATTTTCTATCCTGCAAATTGCCCATCATCCATAATTCCCATTATAGGCTTCAGTTGTGGATGCTCCCAACAGTGACCTGGATCAAGGTCTAGGGCTTTTAAATAGACCAGAAGGGCACCATGAAATTAACATGGTATCAGAAACAATCAGGCCATGTAATGGATTACAGCAGAATTTTTAAATTTGGGTATATAATGATAGGCATCTAAATAAGAAGAAATAAATGGGAGTTTAGGGGGCTCAGCAATTTTCATGATTGAGCGTTAAAAGAGAATCACTAATGACTCTCTTTGATCAGGAGCAGATGGGAGGACATGGGAAGGAGGTTAAAGTGGAGACAAAAGTAGGGAGGACCCTTGGGGCAGGTCTACACTACCCCTTATATTGGCAAAATGTATGTTGCCCAGGGATGTGAAAAAAACACCCCCTTGAGCGACATAAGTTTCACTGACATAAGCGCTCATGTATACAGCACTATGTTGGTGGGAGACACTCTCCCGCTGACATAGCTACCACCAATTGTTTAGATTTTTTATGTCAACGGGAGAGCTAGTAAGCTTGCTAGTGTAGACATGGCCTTGAAAAAATGAAGAAATGTCTAGTTTTTTAAACACTATGAATGACATCCTAGCTCCACTGAAATCAATGGCAAAACCCTAATTGACTTCAGTGTCCTAAAGGTTTCACCCAATGTTTCTAAATCTCTGACCTGTGGCTCCCTATTGGATTACAGATTGCAGTATATTAACAATGAGAAGCAAAGAGTGGGAGGTTGGGAAGAGAGGTAATCATCAAGAAGCTCACCCTCCTTCGAAGAGGCCTGCATACATAATAATTTAAAACAGCCAATTTAATTAAAGAAAATTCCTTGCAGGCTGAGACTTCACATGACAAGATTCAACCAAGAATTATTTTTTTTAAAAGCTGCTTTCAGGCATAAACCCATAAAACATAAGGGGTTGATATTGCAAGACAAAAAGCTCTACTAGTTGTTTGCTGGTCAAACATATTGATCAGATTTACAGAAAGGTCAAATCTCTGAATGGCTAACAAAACTCCCCCCTTATTATGGACACCAACCAGGACCATAAGAATTCAGGCTTGTTAGCCACATTAGCCTCCCATTAATTCAGATGCCTGAGAATGTAAAATTAAACCCAGGAAGTAAAAATCTTGTCTGTTTTGAACCTGAACATGCATAGTGCTGAGCACCCACAGTCCTTGGATGTTGGTGGGTGCTGAGAGTGCTCTGCGTTTCTCTAAATCAGGCCGCATTTTTTAAAAAAAAGGAGTGTGAGTAAAATGATTACAAAAGACTAGAGATGAGTGGCAGGATGCAGCATTTCCTCCCCCCTCTCCGCCCCCACAAACACACCTGTTTCCTGTCCACTCTGGCCACATCTGAGGTCACACTCACACAGTTTACAAGGCACAATAGGTAGCAGTGCTGTAGGATGGAATTAAAGAAGAAAACTTTTTTAAATTAAGTAAATGCCAGGAAACACTTCTCAGTGATGATACTGATTAGATTAGAATAGTCTCCTATTTATGATAAAAGATTGGAAAAATCACCTGAATTATGGAAAGACCAGTCCTGCACTGAGAGGATTAACCAGATGATTTAGAAGGTCTTTTCTACCTCTAATTTCTTTGATTTGAACTTTTAACTATTTTTGCTTCCTCTTCTAGCTTTCTCATTCTCTAGATAAGAGCTAGGTATTATTATTATTTTATTACTCTCTCACTGCTCTATACTACTTTTTTCTACTATTGTACATGCTAATACTTACTCTGCTTTCTTCTTTACGAGCCACATCCCAGAAGAGCTGGGTGCACACTGACCACTGAAGGCAGAAAGCCACCTTTGCTACATCCTCCATTTCTTCTCTGCATCCTGCAGAAGCCCCTCTATTGGTGTTCTGTTCCAGCCAGTGTCTGTATGTAGGGAGGAAGCGCGATCAGACTTGTTGTCCCCATCAGTGGCATTATCTCCTCTGACCAACCTGGTGGTGAATCTTCTAAGGAAATGATGAGTAAATCAGCTTTAATTGAGGAAAGTTTCTTCTTTGCACCCAGTCTCCTAAGGCTGTCCCCAGAGACCCTCCTTTATGTGGACAGTGACAATAGGGGAATATTTGCAAGTGCAGCATGCTGCCATGGAAGCAGTGTAAGACAGAGAGGCTGTAAAGCCCACTGCCTTGTGAAGTTTCCTTCCAGTCCTCTACAAAGAAGTCAGTCATGCACATAGGCCATACATTTCAGTCTGTTCATTCTCTCTTTCCCCATTACTCCCCTCTAAACTGCTTCCATTGGAGCAACAACACAAGCACAATAACTGGCTACTGTGGAAATTATGATGATGATGTCACACGTGGGGTTATGACAACAGCCACCGGAGAAGCAGATGAACTCTTAACACCTGGAAATCAAGTAAATGTCCTTAAAAATAACAAGAACAAGGGAGAGAGAGATATGCCACAGATATGTTCTCTGAACTATGTTGTTTCTAAACAGGATACTCTTCCAAATTATATACAAGACTTCAGCAGCATTTTAATTTACTTATGAGTCATGTCTCTTTGTCAGAAAGTGGTTTGCGTTTATAATTTCATTTCCAGGATTATCTTCACTTTAAAGTGAAGGCGAGCAGTCAGTCAAAATATTCCAGTTCTCATCCCTGGACCTAATAATAACCATAGATTCCTTCCCAAAACACTGCCATCAATAAGTTGTCTGCGTGAGAATGATGCCAAGCCAAACTGTTTGACGTCCCACCTACTATCAGGAATCCCAGCAAAGACTGAGAAGTTAGCTTTGACAACCACTATACTACTTAAATTACGTTCTTAGTTCTTTTTCCGCTCTAGGCCTCTGGATATTTAGACAGATGTATATAGAGACTTGCAAAACTTAAGGGAACAGCCATGTTACCTCACTTTGTACTGTTTAAATGACAAAAAAAAAAAAAAAAAAGCTATCGCCAGAAGTGAATGAGAGGTCAGGGCCTGGCTATTACTGAGTGTACTGGGTTTGTCCTTTGTTTTCACTGATATTGGGTATCAGTCAGTGGAAGTGTGGAGTCTCTTCTGTGCTGAATTCCCCATTGGTCTTGCTCCTTGATGACAATACTTTACAGCTCTATAGCACCTTCTATCTGAGATCTCAAAGCATTTAATAAAGATTAACAAATGAAACCTCACCAGGGGCTTTGAACTGCAGTGGGAATGGGATGCCTAATTCCATTAGACTTCTGTGAAAATCCTACTCTTAATAACTGCATAAATATGTCATCATAATTTAAGCTTCTGGTGGGAGCAAGGTTCTTTTCCTGAGCAATGGTTATGTTTACTACTGCTGCTGCCGCCGCTGCCCAAGGACAGTCTTGTGAATGAAGTACTACACCTAAGTGACTGATCCTGGTGGGGGGAGGGGAAAGAATTAATTTCCTTTACAACTCAATGGACCAACAAATAAGAAACAAGAGTGTCTGTTTGAAGAGCACCAGGAGAGGCAGGTCACCTGGCTTTGTTTGGTTTGGCAGAGCCAGAGCGTTACTATGAAATGAAGCTGCTACAACATGCCTTCCCTTTTCCTAAAGACACTAAGACTCCTCTTCCAAGAGGAGCGTTCCAGCACAGCACACGCAGCAGATAAGTGTCTGCCAAATGACAAAAATCCACAAATGGCGTAACAAGCATGTGAGGATGGGGTGGGGATTCCAAATAGAGACAAATCTATGTCCCTCGGGGAGTTGGTATTGAGCTGATCAGTGGGAGATATTTCACCACTAATTAAGTCTTGATCCTTTGGCTGCACTTGAAACAGAGCAGGAGTATATCAAGTCTGAGAGCAGGTGCTGACTAGTTTGAAAGCACTGGTCCATCAAATCAGGTAAGGGTTTTACATACAGTAACTCCCTTTAAAAGGGAGAATGTAACTTGCTAAGTGATATATATACCCAGACCCTTTCAAGTATAATACATTATTGACAGTTACAATGCCTCTGATTTAGTTTTATTCACTAGAATATTTGTAAAATTCCCCTCTGCTGCAAAAGATCTATCTCTGTCTCATATTCTGTCCTTGTCAGTGTTTTTCTTGTGAGCGCTTAAGGAGGCAGGACCAGGTGCAGCTTAGAAGCCAAGAGAGATTACATTTTTGCATAGGCTGGCTTGGTGGGATCTCAGACTCAAGTAAGAAATTCTGATTTTTATGGGAGATACGTCTATCATTCAGTTTATACCCTCAAAGGCTTCAAGGGCAAGAGCAGAAGAACATGCAAAAGATCAGATATTTAGTTGAACTCTATCCCAAATTAGTAGAATCTTTTGGGGGCTGCGTCAGTCTCTTTAGTGGCACATAGATTTCTGGTGCAGGTCGGAATGAGGAAATGCAGAGGTAAATGAAAGTGAAAAATAATACCTCTGAGTATTTTTGAATCCCAGAAAGAGTTAACTTCAGGTTTGGATAAACTTTGTATAACATTTTACCATACATAAAAAGCATACACATAATTTCAGTCTGAATTATCTTTATTCTAGAGTAAAGGAGAACAGCAAACCAGGACAGAATAAAAGGAAAGACCCCATACGAATGTGCAACATGGTTCCCCTCTGGTAGGACTGCCTGTGAACTGAACTCAAGATGGCAGCCTCCTCTGCAGACATGAATGCTCCCACCATTGCCAATTCCAAGTGCTCACAATCACAAGATTGACTGAAAAATCATAAGAATTTTAAAAAAATAATACAACTTGTTTTCTTTTTATGTAATAAGAACATAAGAACGGCCATACTGAGTTTGACCATTGGTCCATCTAACCCAGTGACCTGTCTTCTGACAGTGGCCAGTGCCAGATGCTTCACAGGGAATGAACAGAACAGGGCAATTTATCCAGTGATCCATCCCCTTTTGTCCAGTCCCAGCTTCTGGCAGTCAGAGTTTAGGGACACCCAGAGCATGGGGTTGCATCCCCGACTACCTTGGCTAATAGTCATTGATGGACCTATCCTCCATGAACTTATCTAATTCTTTTTTGAACACAGACATACACACTTTTGGCCTTGACAATATCCCCTGGCAATGAGTTCCACAGGCTGGCTGTGCGTTGTGTGAAGAATTCTTCCTTACGTTTGTTTCAAACCTGATACCTATAATTTCATGGTGACCTGTGGTTCTTTTGTTACGTGAAGGGGGAAATAATAGTTTCCTATTCACTTTCTCCACACAGTTCATGATTTTATAGACCTCTATCATATCCTCCCTAGTCATCTCTTTTCTAAGCTGAAAGACCCAGTCTTTTAAATCTCTCCTCATCTGGAAGCAGTTCCATACCCCTGATCATCTTTATTGCCCTTCTCTGTACCTTTTCCAATTCTGATATATCTTTCTTGAGACTGGACAACCAGAACTGCACACAGTATTCAAAGTGTGAGCATACAATGGATTTATATAGTGGCATTATGATATTTTTGTTTTATTATCTATCCCTTTTCTAATGGTTCCTAACATAGGTAGTTTTTTTGACTACTGCTGCATATTGAGCAGATGTTTTCAGAGAATTATCCACAATGACTCTAAGATCTCTTTCTTGAGTGGCAATAGCTAATTTAGACTCCATCATTCTGTATGTATAGTTGGGATGATGTTTTCCAATGTGCATTACTTTGGATTTAGCAATATTGGATTTCATCTGCCATTTTGTTGCCCAATCACCCAGTTTTGTGGGATCCCTTTGTAACTCTTTGCATTTAGCTTTGAACTTAACTATCTCTATTTGCCTTCTGGTGTTTGAGAATTACCTTTTTAACCTTCCTCTGCCACCATGAGATCTATGCATTTACTTTAGTCATAGCAGAGATTCTCACATAATCAAATGGGGATTTAAAAAAATGACCAAATATCACAAGACTCATGACAAAATTATGAGAATTGTCAACATTGAAAGGTACAGTTCACAGAAAACATTCTAAAAGTTACCTAGGTATATGCAAACAAAAGTTCCAGCTGTCTCTTTCTTTATCCAACCAGATCACTCTGGTACATTGTCTCTTTAATGTATGACTCCTGCACCACCATCTCTCGACAAGGTAAACAAAAACAAGTTAAATTAAAACAAAACTACATTTACCCTACTCTCCATATTAAGTACATGTTACACCCCATGTAAATATATTTTGTATTATATATATCCTTCCAATGATCTCCAAATGCTTTATAAACTTTGTATTTATTCCTCAAAGCCCTCATATTATAGGGTATGTATAATAAGCTACATATTATAAATGAGAAAACTAAGACACAGAGTTGGGAAGTGACTTATACAAGGTAGCACAGGATACATATGGCAGTGCCAGGCTTAGAACCTCCCAACTCTCCTCATTCGCAGTCCTGAGCCTTAACCACAAGGCTCTTCTTTCACTCCTCAGTAACATTTAAAAGTCAACTGTTTTCTAGCTGAAATGAATGGGAGATGAAGGCTTTCCATATCAGTGCAGTCCTTTTCAAAGGAACAACATGGCCTCCATTTATTTTAAGGAGTAAGTCTAGCTGTTTTGTTATTGTTAAATACCATGTTAATTTCAAAAGCCAAAATTTTCAATGAAATTGACAATTGACAATGAAAATTTTGAAAATTTACTAGAGATTCACTTTTTATAAAGTTACTCATGGTTTGGCAGAGGAAGGAAAATTTGCTAGTTGTGATACTTCAAAAATGGATATATTGAGAAATATTTATGGAATATGAAAGAGTAGAAACATTGGAGATAGCATGATGTGATGGGGTGTATAAGGACCTTTGAGGCTGCAGGCCTGCTGCAGGCCTTATGGTTCTACTAAACCCTAGCCCAGGAAAAGTGCAGTAGAGGTGAGTCCTCCAGACTGCCTAGAGAAGCTGCGGGGAAGCAGCCAATCAGAGCCTAGTAGGCTCATATAAAAGGAGCTGCTGGACAGAGCAAAGTCAGCTGCTGGCTGGAGTCAGAGGTGCAAGGATGATGCTCTTGGCTGGCTGCAGGGCTGGGCAGAGCAGCTTCTGGCAGGGACCGGGGAGCAAGGAAGGTGCTCCTGGCTGACTGCAGGGACTCAAGCAAGACTTCAGCCCTGAGCTAAGGGTAACAATAAAGGTGAATGGAGCTGCAGGGAAGTGGCCCAGGGACCAGGAGCTGCAGAGTTGGCTGCTATTCATAGGAGCCATGGGTTGGGACACAAAGCACTGGGTGGACCTGGGTCACAGGTGGAGTGGCCAAGGTGAAGAGTTTGGGCCACTGGCCTCAGGTGGAGTGCCCAAGACCCTGAAGAAGGGGAGTTTAACCAAGCATGGGGAAGGGGCTGAAGACCCTAGAGAGGTCAGCATTTGTGGACTTTGATACACCCCCCAGAAGAAGACTGAACTGAGAGAAGGACTCAGTTGAGACTTGCCAAGAGGCAAAGAGTGTCCAGGGAGGGAGCCCTGGAGTGCCGCTCTATCCCAGAGCAGGGACCATTTGAGAAGGGCCATTTGAATGCTAGCCCAGATGGGGGCAGAACAGTCAGCCCAGAGAGAGTCAGTAAAGATACTAACTGAGGGCACTATGATAGGCCCTGTTGGACTGATTGAGGACTGAGTCCAGGGACAGGGTCACAGATAGAGACATAGCTAAGGGCACTGTGATGGGCCCTGTTGGACTGAGTACTCCAGAGGGGTTTATTTTGTTGTAAGCCTAAAGACTGTGTGTGACTCGGCCGGAGGGCTGAGTCACTGAAAAATCTGCCTGAGAAGGTTAACTGTCAGCAGTGGTCACCACAAGCAGCAGTGCAGGTGCAGACGCACCCGGCCGACAGGGGTACTCATGAGAGGCAAGTGGGCCACCTTACATGTGAACAGAGCATTGTGCTGGCATCAATGTGAAGTTGTTTAGAGAGTATCAGCACAGAGATACTTGAAACTTGCACAGGAAATGTAAGGAAGTAGTACAAATATGCAAAAATGGTGAAAACTGTATGTATTAGGACATAAAAAACTAGAACTCTGAGTAAAACATGCATACGCCTCATGTAACAACACGGGATACAGTAAAAATGAAAAAGAGTTGGGTGGGATAAATGCTTGGATCATCAGTTGCACATATCAAAGAAACATACTAACTAGGCTGCATAAATCCTAGCCATACACTTTGATAGAAGAGATCACAGACTCACAAGATTGGTTTCATATTCTTAAAACAGAAATTTCAAGATAAAGAATACAAAATCTCATTAAGGTTTATGGGTAACATTTTCAAAAGAACCTAAGTGGCTTAGGAGCCTGTGACAGAGTGGGAGTAGCCTAGGGCTGGCTCACCACTTGGTGCACTTTGTAATCACCCCTGCCTAGGCCAAATTGGGAGATAACTGATTAACCAGTTAGTGAGGCAATTCAGCTCATCAGCCCGGAAGGGTTACATGGAAGACAGGAAGGGAGAAAGGGCGGCTGGAAGGAAGGGCAAAGAAGCTCAAGATCACAGAGAAGTGAGACCTCCCCCCCCGTGCCAAAGGGGATATGTTGAAGCTTGGGGAAAGCGTTATCATGATGGGACATGAAGCTGCATAACATACTGTAAAAAAGTACACTATGATGACCTAATGTAAGCGTGGGTGAGGACTGCTTGCAAAGAGAAATTCAGGGTTGAGGGAGCATGCCCTGTGACACTTGGGGCCTTGTCCAGGAACTTCCTACTTCAGTGTAGGCAAAGGCTGGAAAGGGGAACCAATAAGAAGGCCTTTCAGGAGTTTCAATGGAGCCAGCTCACAGAAAGACAATCCTTGTTATTCTAGTAAGCAGAGGTGGATTAAGCTTTTGTGGGACCCTGGGCCAGAGCAAGTGGGGCCCCTCCACACCCCTTCTGCCTGCAGTCCGCCACTCCGCTTGGCACTCTTGCTGGGGAAATGGTATCAGGGTGGAGGGGCACCCATTTTTTCAGAGCCCCCCGATTGGGGCACCTGGGCATGGGCCCCATTGACCCAGTGGCTAATCCGCCACTGCTAGCAAGCAGAAGAACAACAAAGCTGACAGCAATTTATTGCAGGTCAGTCTCAGGTGCAGCAACAGCTCTAGCGGCTGGTGAGTGTCTTGATAGAGAGTGATAACTGAATGATGGGCATGGAGCTGTGCAAAATGGGCCTGACAGATGATCCCAATACCTTTTTGTTAATGTTCAAGAGGGTTCAGGAGGGGTCTGGAAAAAGAGGGTATGGGCCATCAGATTGGCTCCTTACCTCTCTGGAGAATCTCAAACTGCTTATATGAGTCTGAGTGATGAACAAGCTGTGGATGATGACACCATAAATACAGCCATTTTAGACTGGATTGCTCTGTGGGAAGAATGATACAGACAGAAGTTTTGAGCAGCAAGTTGGTCAGAGGGGGCAAGACCTAGGGCCTTTGCACAGAAGTTATCTGATTGGGCACCTACGTGGCTGAGACCAGATGACGGAAGAGCTGAGGAGATCAAGGATTCCATTATTTTGGAACAGCTGTTACAGAGATTCCCTGAGGTCACTAGGGTTTGGGATTGAAGGCACCAATCTGCTACTTTAGAAGCTGCCATTAAAGTCACAGTGGAATGTGTAGACGCTGATGTCCCTAGTAAAGCAATCTGTCTATGACACAAGAAGGAAAGATGGGAAATTACTGACATATATTTGGCATATGCAATCCAGTCAAGCCATGCCACAGAGTTCCTACCAAAGGTGTTCAAGGCACAAAGACCTCCAGGAAGGTTTGTCATTTTGCAGTCCTCAGCAATGTGTGTTAAGGTTTGTGACTGCCCACATTGACATAGTGGACTGTCTGTAAAATGCCACTGAGATTTCACTGCAGCACAAATTCCACGTCCAGTATGACTGTGAGGCTGCAGGAGAAGAAAAAGACAGGCGAGGAAGGAGATGGTGAGACTTCAAAAGCAGGGGAGCTGTGCTGTGGTGTCCAATGGTATAAAAGGTTACCCAGAATGTGAAGACAGGTGGGCAGAAACAGAGATGTGGGTGTTACCCCCTCCATCGAATGCACATTTGTGGGCGAAAGATGGAGAAATTTCCTACAGGTGTTTTAGCCCTGGTCTACACTAGGATTTTAGATTGAATTTAGCAGCGTTAAATTGATGTAAACCTGCACCCGTCCACACGATGAAGCCCTTTTTTTCGACTTAAAGGACTCTTAAAATCGATTTCCTTACTCCACCCCTGACAAGTGGATTAGCGCTTAAATCGGCCTTGCTGGGTCGAATTTGGGGTACTGTGGACACAATTCGACGGTATTGGCCTCCGGGAGCTATCCCAGAGTGCTCCATTGTGACTGCTCTGGACAGGACTCTCAACTCAGATGCACTGGCCAGGTAGACAGGAAAAGAACTGCGAACTTTTGAATCTCATTTCCTCAAGAAAAAAGGCGCGAAATGATTGTCTGCTGCTGTTTTCACGGAGGGAGGGAGGGAGGGAACGGGGGCCTGACGATATGTATCCAGAACCACCTGCGACAATGTTTTAGCCCCATCAGGCATTGGGATCTCAACCCAGAATTCCAATGGGCAGCAGAGACTGCGGGAACTGTGGGATAGCTACCCACAGTGCAACACTCCGGAAGTCGACGCTTGCCTCGGTACTGTGGAAGCGCTCCACCGAGTTAATGCACTTAATGCACTTAGAGCTTTTTCTGTGGGGACACACACACTCGAATATATAAAAACGATTTCTAAAAAACTGACTTCTATAAATTCGACCTAATTTCGTAGTGTAGACATACCCTTAGAGGTTTAAAGAAACTTTTAAAGAAACTTTGCTCATGGGAGGGGATGACAGTCCCCAGAGGAAAACAATGAGGAGAAAAGGTCCTGGTAGGAAACAAACAAAAAAAAGTGTGAGAGTTGATTTGCCTCGTTAACTGGTTAATTGCCCAGTCCTAATCAATTATCTCCCAATTTGGACCTTGCAGGGGCATTTACAAGGTGCACAGAGCGGTGAACCAGTCCTAGGTGAACCAATCTGTCTGTCTCACACACACACACACACTTTTTTTTTGTTTTCTTCCAGGACCTTTTCTCTCCTCGTTGTTTTTCCTCTGGGCATGAGCAAAGTTTCTTTAAACTGTCTCTTGTTTGTTTATAAGTTACCCTCATACACAATCTGAGAGAGCCCAAGCACCAATCTATGCTGTATTCTTACTCATATACCCAACGATATCACAGAGTCTGGTGGATTTCCTCAGTAGGTGGTCATTGATAGAGGGGTGGTTCCTGCTTGGGTAACTGTGTATGTGGTCACTGTATTCATTCTTTGTGTGCTTCTAAGAGTCTCCCAATTGAAGAGAATTGTACAGAGCACCGTTCACCCTATTGTTCTGAAAACTCTAGCACACAGGAGCTGAGCTTACCCCTAGGGACACTATCATTTAACACAGAACTATCAATTCAATTTTAAATGGAGGCTATGTTAGTGATCATAATTCACTTTACATTGAAATGCTCAGCATGGTCTTCACAGCCACAGGTGTACCTATTACCTGCTGCCTTTTTGCTGAGAGCAAGCTCCTCACTCTGGCTCTGTTGGTGCTGCCTGGTCCAGGAGTGAGGTGCTTGATTTCCTTGTGCCTGAGGGGAGATGAGTGTGTGCAGGCAAAGCTATGGCATTCCCACAGGCACCTCACATTCTCAGTGCACCCAAATTAACTTGCCACTCCCTCCATTTATATTGTGAGATGAGATGCGCTCCAGTGCCTACGTTATAATCAAATCCTCCCCCAAACTGGCAGACAAGCGGATGCCTGCAGAAAATTTTTCTTTTCAAATAGCATTTTTATTGCAAAGGCCCTTACTGCATCAGTAGTGCAATGCTCATAGCAAAGCAAATGAGGCAGCATTAGTAATAAATGGTTTCATGAGGTTGAAATAATAGGGTTGCATATATATACAGGGTTTGCATACACACATCATAGTTCTCTAACAACAGAGCAGTGCTTTCAAAACTTTACAGGTAGGTTGGCAAGACACCATAAATTATGAATAGAAACACATACAGTGCACTTAGAATTAGTAGTTCAAGATCACACAACCTATTGTACATTTCCTCTTATAGTTGAGTAGCATTGTGACATTACACTGATATGGAGGCCCTGTACGCCGTCTGGAAAGGCACCGGGAACTCCAACCACAAACTCATACATACGTAGCACCTTCATGAGGTACAGTTAGTATAGAGGGGATACACACTGACCTTAGAAAAATTCTGGGTGAAGCATGGCTGGGGTGGGGACAGAGCACAGAAGTGAGCAAACACATCTCACCCACAGGCCTTTGCAGTGCCACGGCCTCTGGCTGGAGCAGCCTGTTATTTTTTAGCTTTCCATTTAGCTTTCCAGTCTATCAGTGCAGTTTCCAGACCTTTTCCAGCAAGGAATATTTAAGCTTTGCTTGGACATTGCAAGGCAGAGCTGCTTTGGCCAGCACACTGTGGTATGACACATTCTCATGCCACTCCACCAGAACCACTGAGGGGGATCAGTGTGGAAAACAGCTTGGCTGCATATGTCTCCAGGCCTCTTGAACAGCTCCTTGCTCTGCCACTCTGGGATCTGTCTCCTGGATAAATACTTAGGGATCACGACTGTCTGAAATAGGTGCAGCTGTTTTTACTAAACAGTATCCTTTTATATACCACAATAACCCCCTCCTCCACCTGTTCCTCTTAAATGGCTTGGTTAAGAACTCCAATATACTCACCCTTCTGTAGGATCTAAGACTCGTGATGCTCTTGTAATTCTGAGGTGGTGCGCATATGAATACTGCATGAGGTGGGAAAATCTGACTAGCTGCAACAGTTATCTGGTGTGGAACACCAGCCCCTACTCAGCCTAACCATTGTTCTCTGTTTGTTTATCATTGACCTCAGCGGGGAGAATCCTGAAGAGTGCCCCACGTACACCTGTAGAGCATCAGGTCACTCTCAGGGCCAAAAGGAAGTGCACAAAGGAGGACCTGTTCTCTGAGACTGTACAGGGCTCCAGGCAAAATGCAGAGGATGCTAGGGATTGGCATGAACAGCTGCTTGAAGAGAGGAGGAAGGACAGAGAGGTGCAGAAAGACATACAGCAGCTACTGGGACTGCAGACCCAGCTGCTTGAATTAATTGTTAACTAGGGAGTACCAAGGACACCACTGTTGTAGTTCCACCCACTCCAAAGCCTGGACAATATTGGCTACTGGCAGGGATCATATACCCCCAGCTCCTCGGGCCCCCCTGCCCCAGGTCATTTTTCATTACACTCTACTGCAGGGAACAAAAAGAACTGCTTTGATTGTAAGTCCTGTCATCTGTGATGCGCTGCCAGCCAGTCTGCACATTGCACTTTGTGTGCATAGCTAGTAGAGCACACAGTTGTTTGTAAGTGGCTGCCTCTCTTTTGTGATGCTGGCATGTTGCGTGGCTAATACCGTACACGTTGTTTGCATCTTTATTGTAATTGCTAGCATTGCAGAGCTGCTTATAGTGCTAGAAAGTAATCCATATGGCCAGAAAGGATTCCGTACCTCATTAACTAAATAAACAAATACTTCAAAGTCCATAATCCATATATATTACAGAAACAATTGCCTTTGCTCAGTCTATCAATAACCAACAATTATTTTACTATTGCTCACTGTCAGTCTTCTGTACTCCTGTCAGATATTTCTTAACATTAATTAATTAATGCTATGTTACAGAACAAAACAAAAAGACCCACTCAAGCAGTGTACAAATACAATGTACCACTGGTTGCACTAATAATTACTATAAATAAAAGACATACCCATGCGAGCTTCGATTGAGTTAGCACACTAGAAAAGAGCTAGCACAGGTATGCCTCCTTGAGCTAAAAATTATACCTTCCAGTCTGGTGCAGACATATCCATAGAAACACTGGCAGGCTATTGCCCACTGTCAAGTAAGCTTTTAAAGCTTCCCTCACCTGAACTGCACTGGCGGTGGTTGTTAACTAGCTTGTTTTCAGGCTGTTGGAATTCAGCAGACAGCCTGGCCACCTCGCTCATCCACCCAGGGGATAGGGTCTCAGCCTTGGTCTCACAGATGTTATGCAATGCAGAGCATGCAGCAGTACTTGGGGGAATATATTTCCCACTGAGATCAAACCTTTTCCTGAGACATCTCCACCTGCCCTTCCATCTGCTCAGGTGGCAAACAAATCTTTCCATGTTTTTCTTTGTTTGTGTCCAGCTCACTGGCATCTGAGCCAGGGAAATAAAAGGTTGACTGGGTCATGAATAATCATAATTTGCACATAAACCCCATTAATGTCAATTGGACAATCTGTTGAAAAAGTCCCCACTTTCAGCTTGTCGAAAACTGCACTGCTTCTAAAAATCTGCGCATCGTGAACTATTCAGACCAGCCAACATTTATGTCAAGTAAATTGTCCATGATGATCTACCAAGGCCTTCATAACCATTGAGGAGTACTCCTTTTTGCTTATGTACTCAGAGTCTAGGGGGTGTGTGTGTGTGCATCTATTATTTCCTGCATGTTGCCTAACCTGACTACCCTGTACAGCCCAAAACTGCTGTTCTACATACAGTTGTTCTGTGACTAAGGATAACTGTATGATCATGTCAGTTCTGTGTGGGTATTCACAAACCAAGCACTCACCAAGGCCTAACTTGTAGCCACAATGGGACAAATTCTGCTCTTGGTTAAATTAGTGGGGTTGCTCGGATATAGTTGGGAGCAAAATTTGGCTCAGTGGAGTTACACCAGTACAGTAACTCCTCACTGAACGTTGTAGTTATGTTCCTGAAAAATGCGACTTTAAGTGAAACGATGTTAAGCGAATCCAATTTCCCCATAAGAATGAATGTAAATGGGGGGGTTAGGTTCCAGGGAAATTGTTTTTTGCCATACAGTACAGTACTATAGTTGGGAGGTGCCCCTGCCTTACCCCACACAGGCACAGCCCACTGGCACTGGGGACAATGAGGCAGGCAAGGCGGCTGAAGGTGCTGTAGGCTAGGAGAAGCACGTTGTGCAGCAGCAGCAGTAGCAGCTTCCCCTACTCTGCAAGCACCAGGGGCGGGGGGCTCAATCCTCGGCCCGCGCACTCCATCTCTTCCCCCAAGTCCCCACCCTTAACCCACCTCTTCTTCCCTCCTTCCCCCTTTACTCCGCACGCCGTGTCCTTGCTCCTCCCCCCTCCGTCCCCTGCCTCCTGCCCTCAGAAATCAGCTGGCTTGAGGCGTTCAGGAGGCACGAGGGAGCGGGGAGGAGCGAGGACTCAGTGTTCAGCCTCCCCTCTCCGTCGCCTGCCTCCTGCCTGTGACAATTAGCTGGTTGGTGGCATTTGGGAGGCAGGGGAGGGAGGGGGATCCTGTGCGCCGAGTCCTCGCTCCTCCCCCTCTCTCCTGAATGCCACAAGCCAGCTGATTGCCACGGGCAGGAGGAGGAGGGAGGAGAGGGAAGGCGCTGATCTGCGGGGTCTGCCGGCGGGCGGGAGGTGCTGTTTGGGAGCGTGTAGGGGAGATGATTGAGGGGCTGCCAGCTGTGGACAAAGCAGGCAGCCAAACGACATTATAGCGAAGCATTGCACAACTTTAAATGGAGCATGTTCTGTAATTGAGCAGGGACATAAGATTGAAACAACATTAAGCGAGAGGACGTTAAGTGGGGAGTTACTGTATGAGTTTAGTCAAATATGCTTTGTCCTGTGTAATAAATACATGTTCTGCATACTCCACACATGTACTAATGTGACTCATTAAGAGGGAACTGGTTCAGCCCACCTGTGCCTCATTAACAGCCTCACAATGGGACCTGACTGAGGGAAGCTGGTTTTCATAAAGAGCCAGACTGTGGCAGAGACTTCAAAAAAGCTGCAGTGAGCAGTGGCTTCTGCAGGAAACCTCTAACTTGGAGAAGGGGTTGAGCATAAGGAGAAGACTCCTGAGAGTGGCTGCTGAGCAGAGCGTGTTTCAAGGAGCCCAGTCCACCCTGTGACAACTAGTAAGAGGACTTTCATCTTCTAGCTGCAGATCCTCAGCTGGTGTAAATTTTTGTCCATTGCTTCATAGATGGAGCGATGACAATTTACTCTAGCTGAGCATCTGTCCCCCAATAGGCTCTGCACAAAAGGGGTTACACAGGTACATTGTCCTGTATGTTACAATGGCAGGAAATAAATGAGATTGAAGGAGAAATCCAAAAGCGCAACAACAAATGCTGAAACCGTATTGGGTAGACATGACACTTAGAAATAGGTTAAAGAGATTCAGATTTGAACTGAGTATATTACTGTGCACATGTACTGATAAGAAACACTTTGACATTTAAAAATATATTGTTCTGCTGACAAACCTAATTGCTTTCTGCTACAATTGCTTAGTGGTTCCTCTGAACAAAGACCACTACCAGCCATTAGAAACTTGAAAAGTAGAAGTTCAAATGACAATACACAATACTTTGAAACGAATTTGCAAAATACTAAGAAAAACTATATAACTCAGAGGCTCCAGACTCAAACCTAGGAATTAAATAACCAATCAACCCCTCATCCTCAATAACCCTGCTTTATCTACACATACATCTAATCAGATCACTAAATATCCAAGAAGTACAAACATAGACACACTTAAGGTGGAGTTTGCAAAAGTGCTTAGCTTTGATCTAACTCAGCTACCATTGAAGTCAGTGGTAAAACACCCATGGGCTTCAATAGGAGCAGAGATAGGGTGACTCTGAGCTGAGTGCTTTTGAAAATCCTAGTCTAAAAGTTTATTCAGGAACAATTCACCTGCTCTAGACTGTTTTCTTAGAGTTTTCTACAAAAAATATCTACAGAGATACAACTCGTCTTTTTTTAATCACATTCTAGAAACAGGAACAAAATACCCACATAGTATAAATTTCAGATATTTCTTGAATAGAGAATTCTTATGGGCCATTTGAATATTGCTTTTGAATATGGACATTAATATGTGGTCTCAAGCTGGAAATGGGGGCCTGATGCCAGTTAGGGTATTACTTTTTGAGCGTGATAAAGCCTTGCTCTGTGGTTTAGGGGGAGAGTCAAGGAGACACTTTCAGAGAAAATTGTCCCTGGAGTAGAACAGAGACCTAGAGAGCTGGGGAAGCCTGCCAGAAATGAAGCACAGCCACAGGAAGGAGGGGGGCTGCAGTTACCTTGCCCTATGGGGAGAAGTTTGAATACAGGATTGGGGCTAAAAAGACCTCTCTGGAAAAGCCAGTACATAGTCAGAAGCCCTGGGAAGGAAAGAGAGTGAATCTTGGTTTGAGTTGCAGGGCCCAGTTGTTTAGAGTTCCCAAGACCTGGACTCTATAGTAGGGGTTGGGGTGGGTTTCCCCTACATTGCCACCTCTTGAGGTGATGCAGTGGATCTTGTGAAGAGGAGGACGGAGAGATTGAACAGAGCTCAGAGGGACTAGAACAGGGCCCAGGAAAGGGCAGTGTTGGAAGGATATATAAGAGAAGACAGACCCTCGAGAAGGAAGGACTGTGCCCAGAGACGGTGGGTTAGAAGAGTTGTTTTGGGCTTGTTTGGCCTTTGGACCTAGAAGGGGTCGACTTTTTGTGACTTGGCTGGAGCGCTCAGCCACCTCAGCAACTGAACTGGTGAGGGGAAACTGAGGCAGGGTGCCTGCTGTGCTGTGAGGTGATGTGCTGGGACTGCACCCAGCCCCATAGGTGTTGAATACTGACTCTCAGGAAAGAACAGTAAGCATCATTCCATACTAAAAAAGAGTTTTTGACAGCAGGAATGGGTTTACCCGATAGAAGTAAGGTGCTGGTAGCAATAAAGTATGGAAATGATGAAGGAGATCTCCTCTGGGCTGTGTTGTTATTTTTTAGCAGGTGTGGTATCCTCACTTCTGTACTACAGATGTACAACATGGTAGTCATGTTGGTGGGATTATCTTTGTGGCCTATGGTTATATACCACACAGATAACCTTTTACTGAATAATAGAAAGGTTAGTTACATCATGCTGGTTAGCTGCATGTGGTTCATGGAGCTCTGACATAAACACTTACCTACCTTAGCAGGAGATATGTCACAAAAATAAATTGGGACAAAGGTCTTTTGTTAGAAATCTCCCCAAAGCCAGGGGATGAGTGCCTTATTAGGAAAGCCCCCTTCCGGTAGCCACTCTTTATTTGGATTTACAATTCAAATGGATTTGTGGTGTTGATTCGTTCTTTGTCCTGTAACAGCCCCAGCATAAAGGGGCCATAAGCCTGATGAACCAGTCCTCAGGAATGCTATCAGCATAGGAGAATCCCTGGGTAGTGCAGAGCTACCATATCAGTTCTACCCCCTCCTGCCCACACTTACACCTCTCCTGGCTCTCCCAGTACATGGAGTGTTCCTGACAAAAGGCAGCATGCCTGGATGCCCCTTGTGTTCCAGCTATTCCCCATGTCAGAATGTTCCCTTGGGGCCAGAGACAATATCACAGTTCAAGTTAGCGCATCTTTGAGGCTGTTTTAACTTGCAGCAGGGGCCTCTGCATTTCTGACCATAGCTCTTCTCCTGAATGCAGTTTTCATAGAGATTTAGAAATCAACCTGGTAGACTTTAAACTAGAAGTGGCCCACTTCTTTCCCTCCCTCATTCCAACCCTTTCCTTGTTTTGATACTACTGCCAGGCTGTGGATGAACCAAATGAGGCCGATGGAAGTATCACAATCGTTGGCTCCTTTCTAACCTCCATCTTCTAACTCCCCCACCCTCAGGATTAATGTACATCACCTCCAAGATATGGCAAACTTCCAGCTGCTTGGGAGCCCATGGCCACACACTTGAGCTTGGAGCTACCAACTGTCAGAGGCAGCAGCCCTATGCCTTCGGAATGGTTACAACCAGTTTCTTTGAAGTCCTAACCCATCCGTTATCTCCTATTGCACAGTGCTGGTGATACGCAACTCCATTTCATGCAGCTGCCACCATTTAAGTCAGCAGGCATTTGGAGACATACTGGCTACCCCAGTGAAAGAGATGAGAGTTTAACAAAATGTTCATCTTCATTTAAATTATTTGGATGCTGCATAAGAATAACATTCTCTGCACCTTTTCCCTATAAAGCCAATGACATGTCAGATCTCTTTAATAATAATAATAATAATTAATAAAAAGAACTCAGGCAGCAGCCAAGGATTCTGATAATGGTGAAAAAAGTTAGTACAAGTTAGAACCAAAGCTCTGGATCAATACTGGGACTGATTAATTCACCTGTCATAGATGGTGATTTTAGCTCCTCCATGCTTCTCATTGCTGCCTTCATAACAGCCAGTGACTCCTCTGAAAGCCTAAGGCTGACAAATTTGCTGTTGAACATATGCTATAGGAAGCCAATAAGATAATACCCAGACAGCTGAACCAGTGAACACAAACGGTGGGTTTTTTGTAAAAAATGTCCTCACGATGAGCCAAATTCAGCTCTAGAGTAAGGGCAACTGCCACTGATGTCAGGTCCACACATCTTTCATTGACGCTAGGGTCCAGATTCTCCTCTCACGCTAGTGTATCTCCACTGATGACGAGTGCCGTTATTCCAGATTTACACCAGAGTAAGTGAGAAGAGAATGTGGCCCTGTTGCTTGTTGCACCCACTTACTCCTGGGCTGAATTTGCCCCAGTGTTTTTCTTTATCACTTAACAAATATGCCATCTGTAGCAACAGACTTTGGCACCTGCATCTCCCCCACCTGTGGGCCTCATCGCTCTGAAAACCATTTTATCTACCGCAGCAAGAGAAGACATTCCCTCAGAGGAGATTTCTCAGAATCATAAATGCTGCTCAGCAAGAAACAGGCACTCCATTTGCATTAGCTGTGCAAGTATTTCAAAGCTTGGCTTTCTGGGTTTATTTGTCTGTTACTATGAACTCTACATTCTGGAGAATTTGCTCCCAACTTCTGGAGTGAGTTTGATGCCAATTGCATAACAAAACTATTGACAATACATGTTCACATGAGTAAATCCACTTACATTCTTTAAGACCTGGCTTTTGCTCTCCCTGGCCAGCTGGCCTCCCTTAGCAACTAGTGCACATAGCAATCCTGCTGAGAAATCAAATGTCAGAAAGCAAATTTTTCATTTACAAAAAAAACCACACACAAAAAAAACAGGCAGTAGGGAAAGCTTATAACAGCTAAGTTACAAACTGCTGTCAGGCCAGGGTAGCTAACTTGGCAGTCCATGATCGAACCAGAATTTTTTGCCATTGATTCAAGTGGGAAATGTTCTTGTCATTCACAGTCAAAGCATATCAAAGGAATTCATGGTATGAAAGTTGTCTGTCTCCTACCGCTTCTGCATACACCATGTGCTGGGCCACTTGGCAGGCCGGGAGATTACGTAAAAAATCTTGGAAAGTCGGCTGCCTTTGTTTGCTATACCAGAAATGCTTTCCTTCTACAGCAGCAGCTCTGTTACTGGAGATTTCAAACAGAGAGACAGGCCTACATCCAGGCCAAACCCAAAACAGCCCGTCTCCCATTCATTACCAGGCCTTCAATAAGGTGCCTTGGGGACAGATTCACAAGAACCATGATGGGCTCCAGCACGTGGCATGGTTCCTGTTCTACGCTTCACTCAAAATAAATGCATTCATGTTTGTCAGGAATTTAGACAAACCAACTAAAATCATACTAGCTGGGCTCCGCAGGAGCTAACACAGCGGGTGGGCTGGGGGACAGTTTTGAAAGCAGTCCAGGGGATTTAGCCACACCCCCCCAAAGATATTAATGAAAGCTGTGTAGCTGAAATCTCCTGGCCTGCTTTGAAAATGTCACCCTAAGTGTCTCTTCCCACACAGAGCTGAGCTTGGGTGAATCTGATATTCCCTTCCCCCACTAAGGGGCTTCAGTCAAGTTAAAAAATATATATTTACAATGGATCAGATTTCTTTACCCTATTTAACAAAACCAGAATTTTAAAATGGCAGATTACTCCTCACTGTTTCTTTTGTTTATTGCTTACATTTAACTAAGCTTGGCAGATGAAAATAGACGAGTCAATTTCCTGTTTGCTTGTAGTTGTTTTTCAGTCAGTTACAGGTTCAGGTTCTCATGCATTAGCACAATATTATGATGTCTGAGCTGCAAACAGAACTGAAGAATGCCTGGTTTGTCTGTTTATTTTGTTTTTTTTTTAAAGAAACAGTTTCAATTTGGGTTTAAAAAAGGTAATAGAAATATTGATATTAAGATTTCATCAAAAGTTATTTTTTTTTTTACTTTATTTTTTCAATAAAACCTAAATTTGTAAGCAAACTCCACCTAACACTCTCCATTTAAAATAGTCATCGTTCCTTGAGAGGTACTCGGAAGATTAAGAAAGAAGTTAAAGGGATAATGGCAATCCAGAGAAATGTGGGATTTCTTTTAAAGCGTGCGTACCTAGTGTTAGAACAAGTAACACCTAAAAGAACCTAAAAGATCGCTATATCTGAAAAATGTTAGTGAGAAAGGATGGTTCATTTTTCTTTTCTTTTTTTTTTTCAGTTGGCTTAGCTCTGGGCTACACTACAAATTTATGCCGATATAACTAAGTCGCTCAGTGGTGTGGACCTAACTTCCGGTGTAGACAGCACTCTGTCAACGGGAGGGCTTCTCCAGTTGACATAGCTACCGCCTCTTGGGCAGCTGACACTACACTGACAGAAGCAGCTCTCTCATTGGCGTAGGTAGTGTCTTGACTGAGCGTTACAGCAGTGCAGCTGCACCAATACAGCGCTGTAAGTGTAGACAAGCCTTTACTTTGTGATTTTTGACATCACTTTGCATGGAGTTAGTTTCACTTTTTCTTCTGTATGGCTAAGCTACAATCCTGCAGTGAGCTCCTTGGGGACAGACTCCTGGAGAGAAGGCTTAAGCTTGGGTAAAGAGCAGCCAAGTCTAGGGTTCATGTTGTGGTATTTTGGAATTATTTTTTTGCTCAAGCAGATCCCAGAGGGAGTATTTGGAGCTGAGTGGGATCTCTGTTAACTGTCAGAAGTTCTGCTCTGTGTCAGCTTTGCCCTTAAATGCACAGGATGTCCTTTATGTTTCTGTTTTGTTTGTTTGTTTTACAGCAGTAAAGCACACCACCTAAGTTTGCAGGTATCGCTCCTGCTCTGAGTGGCTTATTGCACTACTCTCTCTTCTCTGTAGACCTGTGGGGCCTTTAAAGGCCATTTTTCAGATGCCTTAGATGCCTCCATTAGAGACAGGGTGGGTGAGGCAATATATTCTATTGGGCCAACTTCTCTAAGGAGTTATGTCATACTGTAAACCATTTTGGATTGGAACTCTACCTTGGGAGATGTCATCAGCAAGTCACATTCTATTCTGTAATTCCTATTTCAAGTAATTCATCTTTTTTTCTTGTCTCCCAAGTATACATAGATATTAGGCGATTGTGGGCTTGGTTTTCAGAGGTACTGCCCATGACTCCAATTGAAATCAATGGGAGCTGTAGGGACTCAGTACCTCTGACACTTGGACTTTGTTTTTTTAAGGGTCCACTCTTTAATATTCTTAATGATCCCTGATGTGTGTTGGAATAGGGTAGTATCTCTTTAAGTAGTTTGTAAGCCCAGTGGTGGTGTTCTCTGTATTCCATGTTTTAGATGCTGCCAGAAATCAGCCAGGGCAGCAACAAGTATGGCATTTTTGTGTATCGTTAGTAAACATGGTTCTCTGGACCCAACTGTTCCCTGTGGTTTCTTCATATTGTTATTGTTGTGTAAAAAACAAAAGACACAGCAGGTCTCAAATATCTTTCAGAGAGGCGTGGGTTGGTTTATTTATTAGATGGTTCCTCCCAGCTGAGTAGCCAAGAATAATAGTAACAGCTAATTGGACAAAAGCTATCAAGGAGATGTTACTTAGATCAGAGATATTAGGTATATTATGACATCAGACAACCTTAATAAAACATTTAATAAAAATGTGTAGATCATGCATCGCTGCCCAGTGGTTAAAATTCACATTGCATACTGTCCATCGCACCTAAATCCAAAAGGCCTTCAGAATCCCTAGAAAATACTCTGTTAGAGTATTGTACACATTTAAACACATTTAAGTATTTAAACACATTTTTGTGTATCTTTTGTTTTCCTCCCAGTTTGTGATGTTGCCTTTGTCACAATCTGAAACAAACTACTATCCTTGCGGAAAAGTCCTATATAATTCGATAGAAAAAGTTAACTTCTATAGATGACTGCTCTTGAGAATGTATTAGAAAATGAGATTTACTCTATAGCCTGGTTTAAAAAAAAAAAGAAGATTATTTTATTTTATAAGTGATCAGAGAAATTTCTGTAGAATGTAATAGGTTTTATCCCAATTGAATTTTTTAGGACTTTTCTATATAGGAATGGCTGTGAAACATCATGTCATAGAGGAAAGGGACTGTTCTATTGGAGCTACAGTATTTTCCTTCAGAACTAGTTCAAACTTGCATAGTGCTATGAACCTACCCATTGTAAAATACTATTCTTGACCATGTTTAGCTCTAATTTATCAGTTGGTCTGGCTCATTTCTCATGGGCAGTTGTGATGAGAGTCGTGCAGTTGCCTCTGGGTCTGTCATGAGGCTAGGCTGCTGATGAATTTTCTGAGAATTGTTACAACATACTTTCACATGCTGGAAAAGTAACTTCTTGTACTAATGCGGCATTTACATATTATACAGACCCCTTTTTATGGCAGAAAAAACAGTGTTTTCCCATGAACATAGTTAATGTGCTGTAAACCTATGAACTGTTTGGATCCCTGGGCCACTTCTCAATATACAGATGTATTGATAATACACTTTCCTCTGGAAAAGACTTGACATACCAGTTGGTTAGTTATGCAGGTGCAGCAACCAAAATCTCTTATTCAGGTGGTGTACAGGGGTCAACGGTCTTACTCCATGCAAAATCTGGAGAAGTAGCTGCCGATGGGCTGCTCCACACTCTGACATTTGGACGAGTGTGTGTGTTTCAGTGGCCCTAGGATAACAGATGGCCAACAAGTGTGTTGGGCCCCAATGTTGTCTGTTAAAATTGGGCTTTTTAAATGTATAAAACAAAAGATTTTTTTTAAAACCCAGAATAATTCATGCAACTTGCCTTTTGACCCAGCAACAAGAGATCAAGACACATTGCATCAGCAGGCACTACAAGACTTCTACACTAAGAGCTGAGTAACCAACTAACTCCCCTGCATTAAGCAGCCTTTTGTATAACCCTGGGAGAGTTCCCATAAATTCCTCTTTTCATGGGCATAGATTCACTCTGCTGCAGGCACTCATTTTATTTTAAGAGCGCTCCCTTTCTTTAAGGTTTCTAAGTCACAAGGAAATTTAATTCAGAAGCCCAACAACAAAATGATAGATCTTCACAGATTCATCCTCTGGGTAAGTAATCTGCCTCAAAGAGGCTGGCAGCTCATCTGTGATCAGAGAAGTCCCTTACTGGAAGGAAAATTCAGTATAAAATGAAGGGAAAGAGTTGCTGGCTAGCTAGAGAACTACAAAAGGGAAAGGCATTTGTTCAGAGCCAGGAGGTTTCTCCCCATTGCACCTAGATTCATACCCCAACAGGTGAGTAAAGGAATGTGGAGAGAGGGAAGCATGAACCTTATATGGATGGAGTCTTGCTTGAATCTTTCACCTCCTCTGGAAAAAGAAGAAGGAACTCCTGCCCATATACTCCCCACTCATCACAGTTCTGTTCTTGGGAGCCCTCGAACAGAGAGGTGCAAAGATACCAGAGTACTGACTCTCTGCCTATGACGGAGCCCCTCTGTTCAGCATAGCCTAAAGCCCAATACCATAGGATTATTTAAAAAAAACAGGGACCCCTCTCAAAAACAATGAGCCACTATACTAATAAATGGAGGTCTATCTTACAAAATAGTGTTGGGCAGTTGGCTGTGTTTCCCTTTAACTCTTAGCCTTAATCAATATAGAAATGGTCCCAGCTGAGGTAATACCATTCTCTCCCATTGCCTGTTGCTTAGCTTGCCTTTAGATTTTCTGCTTCCTTCTACAGCAGTTTAACAGCAACCCAGTGTGTGACTGCTATAGTTGGAAGAAAGGTACTTAGTCTCCCATTTCCATTGCTGAGCTATCTTTTGCTTCTTCCCTCCTCCAGATAGTGAACATGTTTAATTAAATTTTGAAACTTCACTATGAAGATTAGGAGAAAATAAAGATACTGTTAAGGGGGAGAAAAAGAAAATGTTTTCAAGTCAGCTTCATTAACTACCAGGCTATTAGAATGAGGGTCACTTTGCCCAGACTGAAATAACTGCATATCCCTAATTGCATTTTATTTATTTCTTGTTAGCAATTTAATATGGCTGGAAGCACAAATTAATTATACCTGGCAGCTAGCTGTAGGAAAGTTATAGTGATCAATGTTTAGGATGTTTTTTTAAAATATTTATCTTTAGTTTATATACTTGGGTCACCACCACCTATCCTCAGTATTAATCTGGTGGAATAAGGAATGGATTTTTATAGTAGCCAGTGAGCTAGATAGGCAAAAACAAAACAAAACAAAAAAACCCAGCATAAGCCTTCTTATCCAAAAGGGCTTGGGAAATCCACAGTATTTGGATAAATGGGGGGTAGAGCAATCAGGGGAGTGCTAGGGAAAGTGACCCTGGCTGGGGCACCTAAGCTTTAAAATGGACTTGCAGTTAAATAGTGCTTGGATAAGCAGGGTTGTAAAAGGGGTTAGATTTTGGATATGGTCACAGTTCTGTTCTTGCCTACATTTCTGCTCTTATAGCATCATATACCCTTTCTTGCCACTTATACTCCTTTATATCTTTTCTCTGGACTCACCCACTATGATGGAATGCACCCCTGTATTCAAACCCTACACACTACTGTAATAATCTTTGTATGAGGTATGCCTTGTGAGGTGTCATTTGAAAACTCATAACTTTCTAATCAGTAATATCATGGTAAAATGCATGTAGCAACATTATGTGTAAAGTTTTGAACATAAGCTGAAATCATAACAGAAGTGTGTTTCCCAGCTAAATCAAGGGAGTGGCTAAACCAATTTCTCTAAGATAAAGGGCAAACTTATACTTCAGCCAGGTGTCAGCAAAGCTGATGGACCTATCAAGTGGTCATCCTTGGCAAGAAAGTGGGTCAGGGACAAAGGGATCTGCATCTTAGCGTAGAAACAGCATGAAGTCTCCTTCCTTTTCCAGTCTCCCTGTCTCTTGGTTCTCAGCTGGAAATGCTTTTCAAAGAGGGACTAAAACTATAAAAAGCAGGGGCAAACACCCCAAGATATCTCTCCTTTCTCTCCCTGTCCATCTCACTCTTTGCATCTGAGAAAACAAAAGAAACAACTATTGGAGTCTGAGGGAGGTGTCCTGACCTGAAGAGTTTAGTCAGTAATGCTGTTGGAAACATGTGGTGAGAAACTTTGCTTGAATCTAATATAGTTTAAGTTTAGCACTAGAAAAGTGTTTCATCTTTATTTTTCTTGTAACTAATTCTTACTCTTATGCCTCGTTGCTTGTACTCACTTAAAATCTAACTTTTGTAGTTTATAAACTTGTTCTATTGTTTTATCTAATCCAGTGCGTTTAAGTTAAAGTGGCTGGGCAACTGCATTTAAGGTGGCAAGTTGTTGTGTATTATTCCCTTAAAGGAATAACAGGTTTAATATATTTGGACTATCCAGGAGAGGGCTGGGGTGTACAAGACATATATTTGTGGTGCAAAATCTGGGACTTGGGAGTGTGTTGGGGTCGCCCTGTAGTATAACCAAAGCTGGTGAGAGCCAGGGTATGATTGGCAGGCTGTAGTTACACCATCTGAGAGTGACCTGCATGCTAGCAAGCTGTTTGCGAGTGGTCCAGGTTGGGAGATACAACAGCAAGGCCTTGTGAGGCACCCCAGGTTGAAGGGCAAGGGTGATACAGTGCCTCGCTGGTCTGGATTGCACCCTGGTATGTTACACCCACTTAGGAGAGAGGATGGTCCTGTGATTAAAGCACTGGACTGAGACTTAGAAGATTTGTGTTAGTCCTGCATCAGCCATAGACTTCCTGAGATTAATCTCTTGGTGCCTCAGTCCCCCCTCTGTAACCTGGGGATAATAGTACTTCCCTACCTCGCAGGAACTTTCCTTAATGATGGTGATGCACTCAGATACTTCAGTGATGTGGCCATGTAACTACACAGGTATAATCAATAGCTGGATTGCACTGAGTGCCTGCGGCTCCTATTAATTTTAATGAGCTGAGAGATCAATGCCTTGCAAGACTGAACCTCCTGTCTCCTCCTTCCCTACTTGTTTGTGCATGTTTTTTATGCCGCCCCCTACACTTTTGTACAGCATTCCATTTCCTGAGTGCCAAGCATTCAGCCTTCCTTTCTTCAAATCTGCCCTTCAACCCCATTTCTTCTGTAAAGACTTCCAATGGCCAATTCCACGTTGCCAACTATGTCCACAAGCCTTCTTGCAACTGAACTGTACTTCTGTGTACGTTCTTTTTCTGTGCAATAGCAAGATCCTTGGGACAGTGATCTAGCTGTTTATATGTTTTGTAATGTCCCATGCAGACTTATGGGGATCTGTGAATAATAAACAACAAGATGTGATATCGACAGTATTGGAAAAGACAGGAAATTGATTATTGCCTCTTGGGCAAGTCACTTCACGTATCTATGTCTCTATACCCCTTTGAAAAATGGGCTTTTCTTTAACTATCACAGAGGGGGATGTGAGAATTAGATAGTAATCTTAGCACAGTTCTTTGAAACTGTACAGGAAATTTTGTGTATTGTTGTTGTTTATTAGCTAAGGAACAGGTCAATTATCAGCTGAGGAACTGGTCAGTCAATTCCCAAAGGGCGAAAGCAAAACCATCTGGCAAAATATATCTGAGAGCTTAGGGAATCAGGACCAAGAGCTGGATTCTTCCTCTGTCTATGGTATTAGAGAGCCACATGGGGAGCTCTGGGAGGCAAGATTACTCTCAGATGATGATCTTCCAGGTGTGCAAGGAAAGCATGCTCTCTGCACTACCCCTTAGGACGGCGCAGCATGCATTCACATCTGCAGCTAATCAGCTCCAGTGGTTAGTACACAGGGAAGGACGACACCTTCTCCTCCTCATCCCAACAGCTGGCATGTGAGGTGTGCCAGGAAGGTGCAGCCCTTGCACTCAGGACAGCATGGGGACTATGACTATGCCTTACTCCTTGTGCCCACCCCACCCACATCCTGCACACGAACTCGTAGGCCAGGCACAGTCCTGCCCGATGTGGTTCTTTTGCACTCCTTGCAAAAACTGGTAATGGTTGGGATTCTAATCACATTGCTGTACTCAGAGGTTGCCCTCTCAATGCAGAGATGAATCCTTTTCAGGGGATTGTTTCTCTTTTCCCAACTTTCACAGCAATGGGGGTGGGTCGTCTCCAACAGAAAACCACACTGTTGAAAAATGTTCATTGGTGGAGTGAAAAACCTTTTTAGTTGTGGATGTGACCCTTTCAGATTTTTCAGCAGATGAACTGGTTGTGGGAATGCTGTTCTTTTTGAGATAACAAGTTGCGGAGGGTCTATGCTTTGTTTTTGTGCCAGAATACAGTACCAGGAACAAGAGCATTCTCCCAGGAAATAAAGACGTAGGACTTACGTAGTGCTGAAGCCAGAAAGCTAGGGATCAGTTCAGTAATACAGTGGCTCTCAAACTTTTTCAAATTGTGGACTATTCCTAAGAGAGAGGTTATTTTGTGAGGGCTGGTAGGTGCTTGCCATTTCCGAAAATCAGGCTGCTTATTTAAGCATCTACATAAGGATTTAAGAGCTTAATGTTCAGCTCCAGGGTCGTGAGTCTCATCCACAGGGTTAAAAGTGCAAAACCCCCAAGTTCATGACTTATCAGCCCAGGCCACTCCCTTCACCGTACGCAGGCATTAAAGGATTCCGATGTAGCACCTGGTGTCTCTTGTCTTAGTCTGTGCCTCAAATAGTTTATGTAGTCTATTTTTTCATTATGTGTGCACACACAGCCCCAATCCTTGGGCCCCAATCCTTGACTGAGGCCACTAGGTTCTACCACAATATAAAAAATAGTACACAGTAAGGGCCTGGACCTGTTCCCAGCAAAATCCATGGGAATTTTTTCAAAGTATGGCTATGCAGTTCACTTATGAAATTATCAAATGTCTTTTAAAGATCTAGCTTATTAGGGGGGTGTGTGTGTGTGTGTGTGTGTGTAAAGTGGACTGAAAAAGAGAAATACAGCTTCTCACTGGAACCTCAGTTCTTTGGAGGACTTGCAGTCTTGCATCCTCACCAATTTCTATTATCCATATTTTTAGCTGCCAAGAACAGTAGATTTTCAATAAGCGCAATACGTTCTTGTGTTTCTATTTTGTGTTCCATGATGCTCTCAGTTTTCTGGCACGTGGTTTAAATTGAGCTGCCACCTTAATATCAACAGCATTCTTTGTATTTTTGAAGAGATGTCCTAGTCAAACGTTATTTAAGAATGACTTCTAATGGGGTATGGTCAAGTTACTGTCCCAAGTTGTTTCCCATGAATCCCATGAACATGCTGGTGAAATGTTTCACACCTAAATGCTATGGGCAGTGTCTTTCTTTTTAGGCCAGTAGAAGCTCTCGAGCAGAATTTTAAGTGGGGCATTGTAATTAGGTATTCATTACTTAAATGCATTTTTGAAGATGCCCCGCAAAGCTCTGATGTGACTGACAGACTGTGCAGTACAGCTATGGAGCCCCCTACTGGAAAGTCTGCATCAAGCATGGAACATTGGAGTAGTGTTGTCCAGTATGAAACCTTCATGGAAGAGCTATTCTGTTAACAGCTGTGAGTGGTGCAAATTATGGGAGTTGAAGGGAAGCTTACTTTATCATGATATTTCTCAGTAGCTCCCACAGGTAGGTGCCCTATTGATAGAGCTTCCATTAACTTAAGCCTTTTTTTTTAAAGTTGGGGTAATTCCTTTGGAAGCAAAGCCAATTGTGGACTCATTATGTAACAGAACCAAATCCGCTTTGTGAGGGTATTGGCAGTCATTTTAAAGTGTCTTATTTGGAGCAAAGCAATCCTAGATAAGGATGTTTCTTATCCGTTACTTTGCCTTTTCCACTGTTTGAATGGATTTTGCTGCAGATAGCTATTTAGTGGGCTCACATCCTTGGGTGTTGGTGGGGATTCATGGCTTTCATCCCACAGGCACGCGTGTCAATTGTGGTAGTCATTCCACAGGAACCCCGCCAATGAAGGTTGCCCAGGTGCTCTGTTCATGCTGCCTTCTTAGCCAGTGCTGCTTATTTTTGGCTGGCTGGCTGGCTGGCTATTGGACCTTCAGTGGAGCAAAGTTGTGCACATCCTCCTCTAGGTGGAATTTGTCTCTAGGTTACAGAGTAGAAGCTGGTGTAATCATGGGCTGAAACAAGCCTGCAGTCCTTTTGCTATAACCGTCTCAGTGGCATGGTTACCAAACCACTAACATTTGTGGCAAGACTTTGGAAAAGTTCATAAGCATTCCTAAGTATCTCTATAATTCCTATTATTCTGAGGTACTACCGCTTTCCTGGTAAATTTGAAGTTCTTCAATTTAATACCTTTTTTGGATAATATGTTTCTCAGCTACTTAAGCTCTAGTGTTTTGAAGTTTTCCTTTATTAAATCTGAAACCCTCTTTTCATTCCAGTTAGAGCTTTTCTTAATCTAATCTATCATATATTCCTCTCTGGTTTTGTTCTAGATCACCACACCTGAGGTACAACTCTGCTTAGTTCTAGTGCAACAGAGTTAAGACATGATTGTAGTAAGATGCAGTATCTTGCAGATGTGCGGCGTGCTTAGAATTCTCTTGGTCAGATTTGCTTAACTCCACTGGATGCATCCAAAACAGTGAAATATTCAGTTCCATCAAGAGTAGTACTTATTTCTTCCCCAGTGGGAGCTTTATTGTTTTCTATAGCTTTATTTAATCTATTTAGATTTCAGACACTTTTTCAGTACTACTGCTATTGGAAGTTCCTGTGTGCATTATTGGTGAGGAGAATAGCAGTTTAAACCAGCCCAAGAAAAGTAAATATGATGATGACTGATAAGAAAATAATACTTAGGAGAAAATGGATGGGAAAATTAGCCTGCACTGATAGAAAGGTTGTTTTCTGTCTGTGTAGGGACAGCACCTGCTCAAGTGGTGGTAATTAGGTCAATGGAAGCATTTTAGCTGCGTCTACTTTGAGGACTACACAGTATGCTCTTCTGGTATAAACAGATATTGCACTTTGTCTTCTAAGAGACTGTAAAAATGCTTTGAAAAGTGACTGTCAACATCATGTGGATCCATATACTAAGTTTTTTGTGTTTCAGCGACTCTATCAAATTTTCACAGTTTACAAATAAAAATATATTTTTTTACTAATCACTGTCCTTTTAAATTGAGCCTTGGATCTGAATGTCAGAAAGATTTTGCATCTGGAATTTAGTTCACAACTCTGATTATGATACCTAAACCAGAAAAATATTCATCTGATTCTCCCATCGCTATTTAGTCCTGCAGTGTGAAATGGAGTAGGGAGGAGTACAAATGTGGTGATTTTTTTGCTCTCATTGTAGTAATTAGGGATGACTCCAGGTGCATGGAGAGCAAATCCACTGAATAAAAATGATGCTAGTTCTCTTTTATGTAGGCAATTTTCTAATGCCAGCCAGGCTTCGAGTGGTTTGAAACCAAAAAGTTTGATATATTCTCAGAGTCTCAGTCTTCATTCTATTACCCAGACATTATCAACAAGTAATTAATAATAAGTTAGTATTTTTAGGTACTGGATTTCATTACTGGTGCAGTTGGTAACTTTATTTGTTTCTTGGTGCATAGTCACTGCTGACAAGCTGCATTCGGCTTGTGTTCTCCACAGAGAACTGTGTTCCAGTACTGTAAAGGGCCCAGGATTAGACAGTCCACTATACCTGCTGTAGGACCTTGTTTTGCAGACCTTAGGATGAGTAATCTATGACAGGTTGCTGTTACAATACTACCAGCACCAACTGTTCAAAGAGTGGGTTAAAAACATGAGATTTTTTAAAAAGTAATACTTTTGGGGATCTTTCCATTTGCCTCCTAGTTTTTGAGCCTTTATGGTTCACATTTTCAAGCTTTTCTCCACAATAATGAGGGCTAGGAACTTTTTTTTGAAAAAATGAAAGCTGAGATTCTCTCATAATCACATGACTCCAGGAGCTAGAGCATTAAGAAAAGCACCAAGTATCATGAGAGCCATAATAAAATTGTAAGAGTTGGCAACACTATTGCCATGCTCGCTCTCATCACAGCAGCTGCTTTTGTGGCTGGTGGGTGCCAGAAAGAACTGTAATTTTTATAACACTGGTGATGCTGCCTTTTACCCAGATTTAGGCATAGGTCATATCTGTTCCCCTTGCCATGTACTGTCTTTGCACGTGGGTAACTGTATTCTTTCCATAGGAACAGTACAGGGTGGAATTTTGCTCCAATATTTTGACGTATTTTTGAGTGTATTCTGTTCCCATGTGAATATTTGTGCTACAAGGGCTGATTACGCCCTAGCGGTATAAGAGAGTAGAGACAACCACAACAGCAAGGAGGGGATGTGATTTTTACTTTTGTGTTTTTCCTATTGATATGCTTGCCTGTCAGATAGGATTCACCAAGTCTGGACTTGATCTATTGTTTTCCTTTACTGTACAGCCAATGCAGTAGCTAATGCTAGCATAAGATGAAAGGTAAAACAAATACCGCTGGCAGATACAGTATATGTTCTAGTGCTCTGCAAGGTATCAAGAAACACTGCTCTATAGAGCATTTGAATCTCTGCTCTGCTTAGAAGTTACCACTGTATGTCTCACTGCCAAGTGTCAGCCCTTTTAATCTTCCACAATAATAAGAGCTACTTGGGCCCTTACAAGAACAAAAGGACCCATAAATTTTGCCCACTAAATGAGCTTTCAAACTGATCAAGTCCAGTTCATTGTTAGCACCTGAACACACAGCAAGCCGGGCAATTACAATTTTAATATATACCATTGAATCTACATGAATGAAGGAGAAAACAAAAGCAGGCAAAAATAAATTAACTATCAAATGGGAAGTACTTGAGGATAGAGTTCATGATGTTTCAAAGCATGAATTGCAAAATGTGTTTAAAACACGACTGAGCCTTTATTCGCAGCACGGGCGTTATACTTAGAATATGGAACAAGAATATAGCTCTTTTTCAGGAGCTGCATTCTTAACAAATTTTTCTTAAAATGAAACTGTTTGATGAAAGGTTTCAGAGTAGCAGCAGTGTTAGTCTGTATCCGCAAAAAGAAAAGGAGGACTTGTGGCACCTTAGAGACTAACAAATTTATTTGAGCATAAGCTTTCGTGAGCTACAGCTCACTTCATCGGATTCATGATGAAACTGCATTTTAACTGCTGTAGGAAACCATGCATTGTTAACAGAAAACTATACATAATACAGTACAGCACTCTGCAAAGTAACAATGATTCGGCTAACTGATTCGTTATATAGTTTTGAACCTTGTAACTTTCTATTTCAAAAGGTATTGGGTATTGACTTTACAAATGACCAGGAGACTAGTGCACAGGACAGTTAAACTGGCACAACCTCAGCTCTGGAAAGTTCATGATGGTTTGCAGAGAGCAGGTGGGTGAGAGACCTACACTGCAGGGCAGATTGTGCAGCTGTGATATGTGGAATTCCCCTTAAAAGGATCGGCACGCCTTTGAAAATGAATTCATCATTAAAATAAAAGAGATTTCTGAAGCCATGAAGTAAAATCGGTGCTTGATTAGTTTCAAATGAACTCTTTTTGCATTTTCTTTTGCCTTCCTCTTTTTTTTTTTTAATTACTGTGGTTTGCAAGAGAGAATGCAAGAGATTTTTTGACAGCTTTTAAATTATTACACTGAAACATTGCAAGACATTCTTTAGTGCAGCTTCATTCACAGCAAGCACATGGACTGGTGGAAGCTGGTTACATTCAGGAAATTTGATTTAGGAATTCATTGACTTTACCCTAATGTTGGTAGGGTGTGCATTAATGGACTTTTCCCTGTAGACACTTAAAATGGCTGTTTGTGAATAATTATTTTCTAGAGTATATTTTTCTGCGTGACAACAACAAACCACAAAGATTAGCAGAGTACCTAATGGGTGTACAGTATTTTATGCTCCAAAGATTTTGAATCTGATTCTGCGAGGTGCTGGCTTAGTGGGAGGTGAGAATGTTCAGCACCTGACAGGTAGGACCCGAGGGTGCTATATAATGATAAGCAGTGGTAGTATTTATGTATTGGCTGCAGGAATGAAAATTCTCATATTTCAGCACCAGGTATCTCCTCTTATGTTCTTGATGGATTTTGAACACTGATTGTCATTATTATTATAAATATCTTAATTCAAATCCTTATTGATGCTTATAAATGATGTCTTTGTCAGGGAAGGTGCCCTTCCTACCTACCATCAGGAGGATCTGTTGCAGGTTATGGCTGGTGGCATCAGACCACAAGAAAACAAATGTCAAAATCAGCTGCAAAACATATGAAAAAGTTTTTGTTTTATTTTGTAATATCAGCATTTTCTATTGCTGGTCAACATTCTACTATTAATGGTTTCACGACTGTGAATCTGGGTTAAAGAAATCAACCAAACCAACAAAAAAAACCCCAAACTGTTGCATCTGATAAAATTTTATTGTGATATCACAGTTCAAATAACACTCACTCTCTAAGCAATTCCTGGAAAAAGATACATTAACTTGGGTTTGAATAATACTCCCAAATATTAAAGCTGCCAACTGAAAAGAGAACAGATAATTAGAAAATGACAACAGAGACCACAAAGCCAATGGAGGAAAAACTGGAACACAGCTAGACAGCAACACCCACCATATTTTAATCCATTAATGGCATACTATAATTATGTTTTGCTCTGGCATTAAACTGGTATGAAGCACAAAGAAAATATTACTGAAGTTTTAATCTCCAGAAAAAGAAATCTCATCCTGCCTCACAGCAAGCAGCACACACAGAAATGCGACTTCAATTAGCACTACTGTAAATGTTAATTTAGCACTTGGTAGGAGCATTCACCTAGTATATATAAATAAAGGGGGCATGATGTTCCTTTAAAGGCGTTCTGTGCTATTATTCTATTGATCCACTGTTCTATCCAATTCATTTTATTGAGCTGGACGGAGGAGGGTTTAGAAAAATAACTCATGAAAGATGTCCAGTTTTTTTCTGTACATACTGCACCTATCTAGATATTCATACCCTGTTCCTTACCATGGTGTCTCTGATAGCTGACATCTCAAAACGGAAGTCTTCTGTTTTATGTTCAGAACAGGACAGCATGGTTAGCAGCAGTGCAAGCTTCTTCACTCTGCCCCACCTATGTGCTTTTTCAGCCTTGTTCCAGAGGGACCAGCTATGGGAGTCTCTGAGACCTCTTTACTGTCAGTGCCAATTATTGCCCATTATTATGTTGGCTTTTGGGTGGTGGACACCTATCTACTGTGAACTGGAGTGAGACCACCAAACTTCTTTTGTCCGATCATTTGTGTTTTATTTCATGTGTTTGACTGGAAAAGTGGCGACAGCCCAATGGGTTAATAGTTAGCAACTGTGTACGTTTAAATGCTGCAGAGTGATGTGTTTTCTGGTTGTTGACTTTCAAAGAAGACTTGCAAATTTGCTCCAGTCAAGCTTTAGTATTCAGTTCAGTCATGGTGCACATAGCTCTTCTTTTTACAGAATTATCTTGTGTGAGCAGCATGCAGGTTTAGTTCTAGTAGTCAACTGCAATATTTGATTTGGTTTAGCATATTAAAGTACCAAGTAATTCTTTTGGTTGTTGTTTAAAATTATTCCCTGGTGGCAGTGCTTATTTGTGTTTAAACCACACACACCTATATTTATACATTTAAATTGTGTAAAATGTCACTATTATTATTTGTTTAAAAAATTATGCTAAGTTTGCCGCAAAGTATAGTGTGGTTTACTGTACAGCCCCATACTATGTCATCTTAGTAAGAATCTTAACCAGGCCTTATGCATTGTTCTCCCCCCCGCCCCTTTTTTTCTTTCTGTTTGTTCTTCTCTTTAATTACATTCATATCAGCTACTTTGAAGTTAATGAGACTGTTGGGATATGTAAAAGAGCATCCTGTATTGATTTCAGTCCTAATATCTTATCTTGGCATCTTTATTTGGTGCACATAATGTTTACTGACTGAGTCACATTTACTGACATGTTGTGATGGATATAAAAAGTTTGGGCTTTATCATGTAAAATAGAAAAACCTGAAAAACTCCATACGGTGCTGCCTTCTGATTGGCTAACAGGGTTTGGAATCTACAGATTGTAATTTATTAAAGCCACAAGGGATCCTTTCACATTCAATTTCTAAATTGTCAGAAATATAGCCTGCTGATTTTCCCATTGTTTTTAAAGCAAAGATTATTTCTAAAGACAGGCCAAAGAGCCATAGTTCAGGTTGGGATGCACATCAGGGTACGGTAGCATTCATGGCCAAATCAGAACTCGGGTTCAGCTTCAACAGAGATGGTATCTTGTGAGCTGACTGTCACAGTTCAGTGCAACTGCATGTGTATCCCCCCTCCATAATCCCTTTAGGACGCACGCTCTAAACTCGCAACTTCTCAGTTGTCACCTCTCTTGGTTGTAGACCCATGTCTCCCTTTTCCTTCTGACGAGGGTTGTTCTTGGTTGCACAGCTCCCTGCCTACATTGTGATACCCCAGCAAGCCAGACTGCCAGAACAGGCCAGAGTCTGAACTTTGCTTTCTCTTTGAAGTCTACGTAATAATGTAATTGTGAGCAGTTATGAATTACCACAGAGCTCTTTAGAGGCCAATACATTTATTCTGAAGGTGAAAGCATTACAGAGAAAATGTCTAAAAAACAATAAAAGCTTACTAGAAGTCACCCATCGGTCTTCTGGAGTGTCTGTAGGCCAAAATCCTTCCAACCCTTCCCAGGAAGGACTGGGGCCCCTCTTGGACACAAAGTCCTGTCTGTTTGCTGGATCAGAAAGAAAGCCATGAGTCAGTTTAAACTCCAACTATTTATCCAAAAGTCCTTTCTTTGTCTGTTGGTCTCTGAAGACTCTAGTCTGGGCTAGTATATGTGAGCCTCTCCAGGTGGTGTTACTACCTGATTGAATTTGCCTAGCTATCCCCCACTGTTTTTAGTTCCTGGTGGAGATGTTGTCACCCTCCCTTACATACAATCACTGGCACATAAACTTCATGCAGCAAGATCTCCCCAAGATATTGCAGGAAATTGCCATATCTGTCACACTAACCTTGTGAGATGTCCATCATTTAGGGCCAAATTTTTGGGAGATCATGGAAGGCTTCTTTTGTTTTGAGATGATAGAAATCTCCTGAGATCAACTGTTCACAAGAGTGTTCTGCATCTTGGACAGAAATCTCGTAAGCATGGCAAAATAACCAGAGGTCATCTACATCCAAGACAAAACCAGTAAATAGGCACAATTATGGTTTTGGAGCAGACTTGGAACCTTAACCATGGAGGCAGGTTCAAGTTCCAGGATTCAGTCCCTCATTGAAATTCCAGTAGACTCTTTAAACTTGTTTTTGTTGGTTTCTACTGGTCTCTGCTCATTTTGTTTGGTGGCCCAAACCAGTAGCTCAATAGATCCATTGCTCTGTTCCAGAACCTAGCTGACCAACTGGAATTGGTAAGAATCAGTTGCACATTTGTAACAGGAATATGCGCAAGGGCATCTCTCCATTTCACAAGGGTACACTCTGACTGCATGCATCTATTGAAATTTGAAGAGGTGTGATATGAAGTGTCAATTTTTGACTCAGCTCTGATTAAAACTGTAGTTTTCTCTCATGTAGACAGTGTTGTCTTGTAGCTGTCTCATGTGAGAAATCAATATTTTGAATAAGCAGGGATTTGTCCTAACCTCTTATTTGGTTTCAGTTTGCTCAGTATTTTGTGACTCATCACCTTTTGACACCATTAAAAATAGCAAATGACTAAAAAGTTACCTAAATTAATGTTTCTAGGCAGAATAACATTACTATATATGATATTCATACACATTCATTCATCTCAGACTGGAAGTCAGGATATCCGTGTTTCTATTCCCGACTCTCTGACTGACTTGTTGTTTGGCCTTAAGTAACTCTCTTCACTTCCGTGCCTCATTTTCCCCACTTGAAATAATGCTTCCCATCTTTGTAAAGCTCTTTGACATGTATGAATAAAACGTTCTATGCCAGTGCTAATATACATGTTTTATTACATATATACACACGTCAGAAATATGTTTAGTTGATGTCCTGTTTCAATGATTTCCTTAATTGTAGCTTAATTGTGAGCTCCTTGTAATTGCAAAAACTTTGTATTTTGCTACTCACCAAAAAACTTCTACCCTCTATGTTCCTGGTAAAAATAAACCATTCTCAAAACTTCTTTTTTACTTAAAATCAGATGATTCCTTCCACAGTCCCATCTGAAAAAAGTATCTTGGTGCAACAATTTTTTTTTTGAAAGGGGATATCTGAGCTATTAATCCTTTCCTAAATTCAATCCTTTTTCACATCATTCTACGGGGAGCGGGGGGAATCTTTTAACTCCCAGAAATAAAATTCTCTAAGTACAAAGTGCTAAATTATGTTGTCAAACAATGACAGAGAAATTCCCAAAATAGACTGAAACTCTGCAATGGTCCAATTTATTTCTATTCTAAAAATATGGATTTTACTAATCCTTAATCATAACTTTGTTATGGGACTATAAGAAGATCACATAATATAAAATGTCCCATATCATTTAAATAATCATAACAGATCAATCTACTCTTGTTGTCTGAGCAGTTTAGATGGATTCCCATACTGTGAACATGAGAAGTGGCAGGCAAGGAAAATTATGACATAATGAGCAAAAGTCCCATCTCCAGAAGTAGGAACTTCTAAGACTAATGTATTAGCCACATCCAGTCCATGATTCAGATACAGCAGAGTTAGGGGAATGAATACACTAAGTGCAACTCTCTGATTGCTCCCCACCAATACACTTTTTGCATTAAGGAGAGTTGAAGACTCTCTATTAGAACTGAACTCTTTACTGAAACTTGCAGCAAATTCAGCAGGGCATGTTCTGGAAATTGCATAAAACAGCAATCACTCATTATTCTTTATTAGTAATGTTGTTATAGTACTTAGGAGCCCAAGTAATGAACTGGACCCCATTATGCTAGATGCTGTATAAACACAGAATGAAAAGATGGTCCCTGCCCGAAGGAGCTAATCACTAGATGGAGACTGGTGTGGTCTGGAGTGCAATTCAGACCACTAAGGGATTGTCACCGCTTGTCTGTGTGCTAGGCAGCCCTCGTTCAGCAGCTCTGACCCCAGCAGCCTGTATACAGCCCCACAGCCCAACTCTGGCTTCCAGCAATCTTGGTTACTACTTGCATGGTTACCCCAACACACCCCCAGTCCTGAATTTTCCAAAAGTGTATGCTCTGCAACATCCAGCCCTCTCCTGGACAGTTCAGAGAAATAATAGGGTTCGTTTGCTCCTTTAAGGAGACAAAACATACCAGTTTGCCAAATTAATTGGAGTTGACATTCCCTTTAATACAAATGCAGCACTGTAGGTTTAGATTAATAGTAAAAGAGTAAAAGAAGTTTATTAACAAAAGAAGTGAGTTCAAGTATAAGAGATAAAGTTAGAAATGGTTACAAGCAAATAAAAGTGCAAACGCGCATTTAAAAGTCTAAAACTGAACCTAGCAAGTGTTGGTTCAAAGCTTTCTTCAAGGTAGCCTGTCTCATCCAGTGCCTTCCAGCAAGGTGGTGGCTGACCCTCTCCTCAGTCAGGATGTCTTCCAGAGACCCAACGGTGCTGGTGCCTTTGTCCTCTTAGGGGAAAGAGAGAAGTTGGCAGTCTCTGCCCCTTTCTTTTATAGTCCATTGAATCTCTGAGGTGGATTCTTCTGACGGCTACCCCTCAGTGTAGAGCTTATTCAAGTAGGGAGGAAGCTGACATGGAGTCTGGAGGTGAAGGAGGCTCCTGGCTCTTTTCTCCACATGTGCATTTGCTGAAATGCAAATTGTTCCGTTCCCTGCCATCTCCTCCCCCTGCTCCCTTGATGACCCTGTTCTCTACGTATATGTAATTTGAGGTAAACACACACTCCTTTGTTTAGGATAGGCCTGTTTAATAACTTTTGCTTGGGAAGGGCTGTCTGGTTTTGAACAAATAGCACCACAGAGGGGGAATTCATAACTTTACATAAAATGTTGCTACGTACATTTCACCATGATATTATTGACCAGCAAGTTATTGGTTTTCAAATGATACCTTACAAGGCATAGTTTGTACAAAGATTATTCCAGTAGTGTGTAGGGTGTGAATTCAGGGGTGCTTTGGGTTACAGAGATCAACGCCTTCTGTTATTTCCTGGCCCTGCTTTCTCTCCCCCTACTCTGTCTTATGTACTGAAATCTATAGGTATGCTCCTAGGAATTATTTTGCCCTGACCATTCGATCATTCTCCTTCCCTAACCCAGCAGCTTCCCTCCCATATGAAAATCTTTGGGCACCTGTGACCAAACTTTCAGGATGTGCAGCCATTTGCAAGCTCAACCCCTCAGATCTGCATGTGCTAACTGATACTCTTGCCAATAATAGAAGTGAAATGAAGGAGGCCTGCTAGAACATTAATTCACTTTCTTTTGGATCTCATTCTAACATATTTTTTGGAATGATTGTCCCAGTCAGATAAACCATTTTATGTTTTGTGGATCAGCTTAAAATTGTCAAAATTCTGCAGGTTGGAAAATTTTAGAGAAGTTCAACATTCCAATGGAAAATTTCCTATTATATTTTCTGCAGAATTTTTTCCTTCCATTTTTTGATCACATGTAATATTAAGCAGCCAAGAGAAAAAAGGCAGATTTAGGAGAATTAAGACTCCATTAATGTCCTCAACAGCAATAAAACACCTTTTTAAATAGCTGTGTTTACCAGGTCTCTCCTCCCTCTGCAAATACAAAAGAATATGCCTGCCCCAATCCGATCATTACAAGACACAAATAACTGGAAAGGTCTGTTTTAGGGATTGTAGTTCTCCCTGAACTCTACCTGTGCCCACACTGGGATGCTGAAAGGTAATGCTCAGTTCCTAGTCGTTTTGCCACTGCCCTAGTGATGTACGTCTATGGAAACCAAGCAGTAAAGTCTGAAGAGTTTGTGGTAGTACATAGCATGAGGATATCCATGGTTTCAAAGAGTTAAATCAATAACTTATCTGGACCTGTACATCTGTGCACATATAAAGAGGTTATTCCTTCACATACATGCTGCTGCTCTGGTCTTACTAGCAGGCACTAATGCTGTTGGGGGTGAAGGTGGGGGAGCCATAAATTGTCCCCCAGTTGATACTATTCTTATACTACTATTGTGACAGTTTTGGTGGTGGATACCTTAATTGGGGTTTAAAAAGTAAGCCCTGCTCACTGCCCTTCCCCCCCCCCCTCCAAACGCCTTCCCCCAGAGTATCAACATTTTGGGTCTATTTATGAACTTCCAAACTGCAGGTTTGATGTTACTTTGTCTGCAAGTAGCAGGGGGCTGGCCTCCTGCCTAATTCTGTCTCCATCTCCTGCTTTCATGTGGTGAGGAGACTAATGGTTTTTGTTGTTGTTGTTGTTGCTTGTTCTCTCACCTGAAGTGTCACATTTTGGGAGTGTGGGAGAGGGAGGGCTGTGGTAGATTCTGTATGCTCCATTCTGGCAGCTTTCCAACCCAGTTGTAAGTGATATGCTTGTCTGCAGCCTCCCCAGTTATGGTTCTGTCCTTGAAACACAGGAATTGCCATACCAGATTAGACCAATCATCCACTAATTCCGGTATCCTATTTCTGATGGTGACCGGAGCTGAAGAACGGGGTGGTGGTGGAGAAATTGTACTGAGCTAAAAGGGCCTCCCAAAACATCTGCAACATCTGTGTAAATAAACTGAAATAAGAGAGGAAGGTGCTTCAGTCAATGTGATGTACCATGGCCCCAAATTTCTCTCAATGGGCCTGACAGTTGCCAATACTTGATGATTTAGAGGAATGCACAAGAACCCATATAGTGGGTGATTATGGGCTAAACCACCCACGGACAGTTTCTACCTGACCGTACTAGTTAGAGGTTGCCTTATGCCCTGAGCATGAGGGTTTATATCCTTTCCAAAATTCTGTTTTTCCGATTATATTTATTTCTTGCTGTTGTAATTCTTGTTAACCATATAAATGTCTGATCCTTTTTTTGAATCCTGTTAAACTTTGGAGCTCTTGATGAGTAAAGTGGGGGAATAGAACGCTCTTCTTCTGAAGTCCCTATCACCTTTGTGCAGATCTGAAGAGAAATCATTTTCACCTTATTCAATGGCTGGCATTTCTCAGCCACCTACAGTCTTATTTTAGGACATTTATTTTTACACAGTAACTCAGAGCATGTGCAAAAGGGGAGAGCTAATAGGTGATGTTCTGGCTAAGCAGGACTTCCAAACATTTGATCTGCATTGTCACATAACCCTGATCAGGGAACTATAACAGTGCCAAGGCAGTTCTGCGGCCCAACACGCTTGTTATAATTGTAATAAACTCTGTGAGATCTGTTATACTTTGCCTAGAAAGCAATGAAAAGCATTTATGTATAAAAGAGGAAAAATGTGAAAGTGCAGGTGAGGTTAGCAATCAATCCAACATGCAAGTTTTCTTGTTCGTTGGGTTTTGGAGGTGACGGGGTAGGTGACTGATCCTTCAGAAAAGAGGTCCTGTCTGTTTCCTTTAAGTGTTTTTAAATCAGCCACATATAAGTCAAATTATCCTGTGCTTTGTTTGTAGATCTACTCCCTTCTAGGCCACATAATAGTAATTAGCACTTCTGGACCACACATTTTCAAAAGCACTGTACAAATATTAATTAAGTCAGTTGGCTTGCCAGAATCAATTGACCCTTGTGCTTTTAGGTCTAAAGCTGATGCTCTTATTGAATGGGATTCAGGCTGCACAATTCAAAAAAAAAAAAAAAAAAAAAAAAGCAGGAGTAGCACCCAATGAGCTCTATCCAACTACAGGTTTTCTGGAGTTTATTGTGTGCGATTAGCGGAACAACTGGAAACTGTACACCATTAACCTACCACCAACTGCTATGAGCAGGTAAAGAGGGAACAGAATGATTTTTCCATTTGCAAAGTGAAGTGATACTAATAACTCCTTTGCTGGGTCACTGCCACAGAGTCTAGATCTGTTGTTAGAGGCTCTGTTTAAAGAACCAAGCCAGAAAAGAAGGCACTTAAAACATCAGCGATCTTGGGGAGGAGAAAACAATTTTAGTCCTGTTTGGGGGTGGAAATGCCTGCTTGGTTTTTGTTTGATGATGTTTTCCCCCAATGCCATTTGGGCACTCCAGAAAGGGGTTAGCTTGACTAACTGCGTGACCAAAGTCCTTTATTCCTGAGAACAGCACAGGAAGTGGCAGTTAGCTTCTATATCCTGCCTTGTGAATGAGCCTCACCTGAAGAAATCTTCTTGGAGAGGGGACAGTTGGTTCTCCAGCCCCTTCCCCCTCTCTTGCCTCCCTCATGAGACTGTACCAGGGCCGGCTCCAGGCACCAGCGTTCCAAGCAGGCGCTTGGGGCGGCAGTTAGAAAGGGGCAATTAGGCGGCAGCTCCTCCCTTTTGTCATCTGCGGCAGCAGTTTCTTTCACTGCTTGGGGCTGCAAAAACCGTAGAGCCAGCCCTGGACTGTACCAACAATTAGTGCTAAGTGTGATGATTAGAGCTGGTCAAAACATTCAGGTTTTTAAAATTCTCTGCACCCTTTTCATGTTTTGGTTTTTCATCAAAACTTCCCCCCTTTTCTCTCCTTTCCCCTCTCCCATTCTTCCCACTCCAGTAGCAAACTGGAAACAAGGAAAGGGGGTGGGGCGGGGGGAGAAAGGGTGGTAGAGGGGAAGAAAGTGCTGAAAGGAGGGAAAAGCCGAAGCAGTAATGCTTTTGGTTTCCAGTTTTCAAAAACTGAAATACTTTGTTTTCGGTTCTTTGTTGAAAAACTGAGAAATTTCAAATGAAACAAGTTTTTGGTGAAAAGTTTCATTTACAAAAAAGGGCCATTTTTCATTTAAAAAAAACCAAAGCACCTCAAAACTTTTTTGCCCAACTGTAGTGATGACAGCTTTTCTGATGGGTGCACCTTGTTATTTGGAAGGGATGAAAGCCACCAAAACCACTTCCCATAGACTGGCCGACCACCATAGCAGCTTTCGTTCCCAGCACAGTCAGAATTTAACCGGTACTTAAGAGATAAAAGGATCTTTATTTCATTACTCGTCCCATAAAAGCTATTTAGTCCCTTTTTTTTACAAACCATGTGTTCAAAGGCTCCACGTTATGTTTTTGTGATACTGTATGTTAAGTACACTACATAACAATAAAATGTATTTTACGTTTAATGTAAATTTTGCACGTCAGATATATCTATATCTGTGTGTGTGTATACACACACACACACACACACACATACACACATCTCGTACCTCACCAGAACTATTATTGTTCTATTTTATGGTAGTGCTTAGGAGCCCCAATCATGGATCAGGACACCACTGTGCTAAGCATTGAACAAACACAGAACAAACAGATGGTCCCTGCCCCCCCAAAGATCTTACAGTCTAGTTATAAGATGAGAAATAACAGCTGGATACAGACAGAGGCAGGAGCACAAGAAAGCAACTAGAGGATGCCGGTCAGTGTGATACGCAGCAGTTTCAGCACAGCAGCTGCCTGACCAACGCTGACTGCTGCTTAATACTGTGCCACCCTGGTCTCATTGGATTTCCTGGCTAATGTAGCAACTTCTTTCAAAAATGTTTGCAATCAGTAATCTGCATAATTTAAAGAATTCCCCAAATCTCCCCTATGCATAAAATAATTACTGTAATTTTCTTTCAGAATTTTAAACTTGAATGCTTAAACCCTAATATTCCTTGTAAGGTAAAACTAACGGCGAATGTTTAGACTGTAGAAAAGAGTAACTGATCTCTTGTATGGAGGCTGCACTGACAAAATGCAAACAAGAGGACTCTGTGAGACATTTGCCCGTGTGGTCAGGGGCTAGTTTACTGATTAATGACTTTTTTTGTAGCCTCCCCAGAATTGTGAGCTGGGCTCTCCCCCTTCCTGAGGGCATATACCAAGAATCCTCTGATCTCAAGGCAATTTTCAGGAAATGGGTGCATCAAGGGGTACAGGCCTCAAATGAATTTTTGTTTTACAAGAGATTCTGAAATTAATACCCACAAAACTCCAGTTGGAATGAATGGAGCCATTCATCTCAACAGGGTGTGGGTGGGTGGGGACTGCCATCAGAGAGAACCTGCTAGACTTTAAAAAGCCCAACAATCTATTTATATACTAATGCTAACCAGTTTCACTCATGATAATCCTGTCCCAGCAATGCATCCTTGTTTGCCATGTCTCTTGCTCAGGTTTCCCCCTGCTTCTCTAGACACAATATTGGCGTGGATCACTTCTTTTAATCACACCCTTATCCTCAGTGAGTTTGATGACTTCTCCTTCTGCACTGACATCTTGCCTGACCCTTTAGCCTCCTACCTCTGCTCTCTCACCTCTTCATTTGACCTTCAGCCCTGGATCAACAATCTCACTCACCAAAATGGCCCTTCACTCTTGTCTTCCCTAAACACTGCTCCTATTCTGATAATTCCAGCACCAAAGTCCCTCTCTCTGACTATCCCTTCATTTGCTTCAACAAAGCAGACTTACCCTCTGACTCTCCACCCTGCCCTTTTAAGGCTTCCAATCCATTAGTACATCACTTATCGGCCACTCTCAGCACTTTCTCTGCTGTCACTCTGCTCCCTTAAGGGACCCACTTATTGATTCTCTCCACTTCACTCTTTCCTTCACCTTTGGTTCTTTTGTCACTCTCTCCTATCACACGACCCCACCCCACCCCCACAACCCTGGTTCACCTCCACTATCAGATTCCTCCAACAATGCTAGTTTTGATCCATTTATCTGTTTATTCTATCTACCTATGTGCTTGTGTCTGTACCACTTCTTCCAAGGAACACCTTCCCTGAATTAGTCTATAAGTCCATTACTCTCTTCTCCTTCAAATCCCTCTTTGAGACCTACTACTACCATGACATCTAAAGTAACAACTGGGTAGAGGGCCAGTTTAGAAAAGTTGATACCAATTTAAACCAAACATATTACTTTGATTGTATATTTTATTCCTCTCCTTTGCCTGTTGTTTGTTTTAATTAAATTACGAGCTCTTTGGTGGTTTCCTATAGGTTTGGGCAGTACCTACCACAAAACAAATAATAATAATTGTCTCTTATGAACAAGGGGTATCAACAATGTGTCCCTGGGCCCCTTCCTCAGCTGTGGACTAACATGGACTTGCTGCCAGGACAGACAAAGCACAGTTCCTAGAATGTGACTTAATCACTGTTTGGTCACCCCAGTTTGGTACTACTTTTGTTGCTGGGGTGAGCTATCCTCCACCATGGCTCTAAATCTTACTGTAGCATAGTCACAAACTAAAATTGCAATAAATAATCTCTTTGTGCTCTATAATTTGATAAAATATTCTGTTTATCAGACTGGGCACATATATTTTAAGAGTGGGATTTGTCCACATCAGTGAGTGTATTTATATAACTAATGGAGGCTGATTGCTGAAGGAGCAAGGCCCAGCATGGCAGATTTTACTGTTGAGTTGCTATCTTTATCTCTATTATTTTTAAATATAAAAAAATATATGAAACATGGCAACAATATCTAGCAAAAAGACCCCAAGAAACAAGAAAAAACTCAACCTTTTGTCCCCTCCCCCGCCCCCCCCCAAATAAAAAGAAGACAAAACAAAACACATGAAATAGCCACAAATCATTAAGAAGGATCCTGTAACTAGGGACCAGAGAAGAGCAGAAGACTCCATTAAATCCGCTAGGAGCTATGTCTTGCCCATCTAATTCAAGTGGGAGGCAATCAGATGCTATGGGTGCTAGCACAAAACCCTACGATAGAGAGAAAAATACTGGAACAGCCCATGAAAAGAAAACATAGACAGTGTACTTCAGAGGATAAAATGTGACTAAGCTTTAATTGTTCATTAAATAACTTAATAGCCAATGCTTCTGCACCTTAACACGTTAATTAAATCCAGGGTGACCATATAGACAACAATCATTTGAACAGCTGCAGCTACCAAACAAAAGAGGCTACAGAGGAGACTAAGCCATGAACTCTTTGTTCAATCTCCCACCCACCTGAATTTTGGGGGTTTAAGTAAAATGAGATAAAAATCCCCAAACCAACCTTGGTTTCGATGTTGCAAAACAAATCCCCGATTGATGATGATCTGCAAACACAAAATGTTGTTGTTCGTCACTACTTATGAAAAGCTTGAATTGCTGGTAGAGAGACTCTGGTGACAAGGACTAGTGGGATGAAATTCAGGGAGAGAGAATCCATCATGAGCCCAGTTAAAATTGACAAATTTATGTTTACTTTTCTGTTTTTCAGTCAATGTAACTTATTTTCAATATGCCACTGTGGTGGCAAGCATGGTAGTTTCATTTCTTACAGGCATGGCCGGCAGAAGTCTTGGTATCCATTAATGGACTATACCAAAGCCTGTTATTAACCAGCCTAACAGTCACCTTTCCCAGGACCTGATTTTGCTTGGCTAAGAGTGTCACCCTGTACGCTGGAGCGTATCATATCACAGAGCAGAACTGGTTTCATGGCATCTTTTAGGGAATACAGGTGCTCAGAGGGAATGACAGAATTACAACATTTGGAAATGGAAAGAAATGTATCTCGCGAAACATTTTATGTTTTTTTCCCATACACAGTGAGCAATCAGAATGATTAAGAGAACAGGACAAGAAAGAACAAAAGACTCCAGGAAAAAGCACGGGATGTGTGCCTCTTCATACTCAGGCTGTATGGAGCTTCGAGAACAAAATGGCAGCAGAATTCTGTACACTTGAAGAATGCCTAGAAATGTAAAGGTGCACTACACCAAGCACCAAATACATCACAGCTTCTTAGGAACATAGACAACAACGATGAAAACTCTCCTGAATTTGTATATAAAACAGCAGTTCTTGTTGCTGAATTCAAAACTGAGGCGCTGGACTTTTCACGCAAGTTGAATTATTTCTCTTCATTGTGGTAAATCCTATGGATGGGTGAATTAGTTGAAATAAAATTAAAAAAAAAACAAAAACTAAAACAGTTGTCCAAATCTGAACCAAACCTGAACCTCTTCTGAAGTTAAAAAAACTGTTGCTTTATTTATTATTATGGTCATTTCCACAATTTTGGACTTCCTGTCCCTGAGAGAACCAGAAGTGGAAGCTCTCATTATGGTTACAGTATGGAGCGCTAGTTGTTGGGATCTCTTCAGCTGTCTTTGCTGGCTGTGAGGCATTAATTTTTAAGCAGTGAGCTATTTCTGTTTGTGTTTGGCATTGGGTAAAGCTTGGTTTTGCTCTGTTGAATATATCAGGCAGGCCATCAACTTTTCTGCATTACTGAGTTTGGGAACTATCAGAGTTCTGCTGATTATTGAGTTAAGATCCGCTACACACTATCTTATTTGTTTTGGTCTGAGGCTTGATTTTAAGTCTGGTTGATAATACCACTTTAATTTTCTTTGGCCTCAGTTGAGCTCATGTGGGGTTTATATGCCTTTGGAGTTAGTTTGGGAATTTTGAATCTTGAATTTGTTGAATGTTGTTGAGCCTGTTTCCCATGGAAAGTCACAGGATGGCTTATAAGCGTCAACCTAAAGCCAGTAGGAGACAGGTTTGCTGGAGAAATCTTTAACTCTTGACCTACCCCCAGATCAATAGGAAACAGGAACCTAAGGGAGAAATTCTTATTCCTAGGTGTTGTCTTTGTAAAGAGAATGTATCGATGGAGCTTTCCTAAGCTGCACAAGCAACGTTGTCTACATTCAAAGCTGGTCATGACTAATTACATTGGATTGTACTGAACAGTATTTTTGATGCAATAGTGAACTTGGAAAGAAAGTTTACTCTTCTATTGAGTCCTTGTCTTGTCACTAATGACACAAAAACTGAACAGGTAGAAAATAATACTGATGTGCAAAGATTGTGGAATAATCTGGAGAAATCCAAAGTTCTGACAAGATTCTTGATTTAAGCCCACCCTAGACTCTGGAAAAATGGAGACTTGAAAAATCTTTCAAAACGTGTAGCCTGGAAAGGGGTGGAAAGGGTGGAAGAAGCTGATGATGCTTGTCTTGACCTTGAATGAAAAATGTGACTCTCCTCTAAATCTGATTTAAGCATTCTGAATTCTCCTGAAATACTGTGATTGCACTTAAAAGTTTTCTTTAGTTTTGAAACGTCTTACTGTTACTTCCCATTGTAATTACTGGGCAGTGGTTCTCAGCTTCTCAGATTGTGATCCTATGTTACAACAGAAGAAACTTTTGGGACCTTCCATCCATTTAGCCAGAAAGAAAGAAAGAAAAAGATCCCCACCTGCCAGGAAAAGGTTAAAGAGCACCTCTGGGCACAATTGGCCCAAACCCCATGCACCTGTGAGGTTTGTCAAGCCTGGGCTTGTCCTTAAAGGGAGGATCACTGCTCAATGGAGGACAGTGCTCTGAAGGAGGACTGTGACTCAGAGTTCCCTGGAAGAAAGGATTGCTGAGTGGTGAAATAGCTCGAGAGCCTTGGCTGCCCAGGTCCTCCTGGCAGAAAGGTGAAGGGCTGGTACTTTCCCTTTTTCCTTTCTTTTGGCTTCCTGAAAGCTTAGGCTCTGCTTTGTGTGTGATGCTGAAGCATATATTAACTTTTTGTTTGGACTGTTTAACTCCCCCTCAAAAGGGGGTGGAGATCCTGAATAGCATAGCCAGAAGGGCTGTGCTGTGGATTATGTGACAGGAGCAGTGCCCACCCCTCTCCCCAAGGGGGCAATGGAGAGGTAAAGCCTGCCACAGTGGTCCTGACTAGAGCTGGATGAAACCCTTTTTTGAGAAAATAAATTCAAATGTGGGTTGATCAAAACAATTCAAGAACTTGGGTCTAGTTTGGCAAATTATTTTGGTTGGGGGGTGGAAAAAAAGAGAAATGTTTTGGAAATATTGGAACAGCTTGCTCTGGCACTTCCAGAATGAAACATTTTGTTTTGGAAAAAGGTTTCATTTTAGAATTTCCCTCTGTTTTATTTTAAAACATTTTAAAACATCTTAATAACCTCAAAATCAAAACAAAACTTTTTTTTTTTTGACATTTTGGTAAGCTGAAAATTTTGAAACATTTTCAGGTTGCCCCAAGGTGAATTTTCCCCCAATGTTTTTGGACATGCACCTGAGCTAAATATTCAGTTACTTTCACAGCGGTAGTCCTGACTGCTAGGCTGAGAACCCAGGTGACAGGGATTTTCTCACAAACAGGGAAAATTTTTCAAAACAGGAGAAACTGAGAACTGGTTTCTAAATGAAGCAGATTACATGTCCCCTACTTTGTGAATATGGGCAAAGGAGAGGCTCCAGAGCAGCCTCACCAGGGGCCTGCCAGGACAGGAGTCATTTCTGCAATGTCACTTTCATCATTCTGGCACCTGTGGCCATAATACCTGCTATGGTCACTGCTGCAGAACAACCCCAAGTCCTGAGGTTTTGGGAGCAGTTCTGAGGGCTTGGGAAACCCCTAAAAGCCTAATCCCTAAATCCAAAGCTTTGGGACAGGAAAATATGTTCTCTTCTGTAAACCTCCTTGTTCCAGCCTTCCAAACAGTGGTTATGACTAGCATTCCTTGGGCCTGATCCTGCAGTCCTATACTCACAGGGAGTACTGCCTGAGTAAGGACTGTAGGATTGGGCCTCTTGTCTGTTATCTGCATTATGTCCACTTGGACCTTAGTGAACTCTTTAGGGTACAGTTTCAGTCTCTGCTATATGTTTTGGGATGGTTTGAAAGTCTGTCAAATGCAGATCACCGCAGAAGTGACAGGGCTACCAGCAAGCATGTGGTCTCCTCCTCCCATCCCTGATGAGCTTTCACTGTCTTTGTGCTCAGCTGAATAAAGGGCCCTGAAGACATCCCCCACTTGTTTTTTTGTTTGTTTGTTCCCTCCTTCCTCCCTGTAGAGAGTCTCTGTGCCAATACTTCCTCCAGCCAGGAGGGATGGCTAGGGCTTCCTGCAGAATCTGCCCAGGACCAATCTGTAATGGCTGCTCTGAGAGTATTCCAAGGCTACCCCCAAAGCAGAACACATTGCCTCCCACTCCCTCAGGTCTGCCAAGCAGGATGACAAATCTGAAATTAAAGTGCTGCAGAAAGAGACCATGCGGGCTGGCTGTAAACGCAGAATCACAAATCACAGTCCTCAGCATTGCTTTTCCATAGATTTAGAACAAAAATCGAAAAACCAGATCCTATAGACTGGGGGTACAGAAAATGCACTGTCCTATTGTGTAGTGCTGATATATTTTCAGTGCTGAACAAGTAGGACTGAATTTGGGTCCCCTGGCTTATGAGTAGCACTGTGCTTTATACGTATTTGTTATGGGCCAGACTGTGATAATCTTACTTATGTTGGACAGCACCACTCATAATCTGGCCTGATAAACAACAATAGGCCCTCACCTCCCTCCCTACCCCCAAAAAAACAAAACCAAACCAAAAAGGGTGGGGGTTTTTTGTTCATGTCTACTTCACCTCCAGCAACTGGAGATGTATACCCAGATTGGGTCTGAACCTTGACAAGCTCGAGGGAAGTTTGGATCCAAATTCAGTTTGCTATAACAGTTTGGACTGTAGAAAATCAACACAGACTTTGGATGGGTTTTATTTTTTCTTAAGACCCAATTATGCAAACATTGACTACTGTAGGGTGTGCTTATTACCAGGAGAAAGCAGTACAGCCAGTAATAGGTGTTCATGGGGTTGGGCTTGTCAGGGTTCCTTCCCCACTCTGAACTCTAGGGTACAGATGTGGGGACCTGCATGAAAGACCCCCTAAGCTTATTCTTACCAACTTAGGTTAAAAACTTCCCCAAGGTACAAACTTGCCTTGTCCTTGAACCCTATGCTGCCACTACCAAGCGTTGTAAACAAAGAACAAGGAAAGAGCCCACTTGGAGATGTCTTCCCCCAAAATATCCCCCCAAGCCCTACACCCTCTTTCCTGGGAAAGGCTTGATAATAATCCTCACCAATTAGTACAGGTGAACACAGACCCAAACCCTTGGATCTTAAGAACAATGAAAAATCAATCAGGTTCTTAAAAGAAGAATTTTAATTAAAGAAAAGGTAAAGGAATCACCTCTGTAAAATCAGGATGGAAAATACTTTACAGGGTATTCAAATTCAAAACACAGAGGATTCCTCTCTGGGCAAAACCTTAAAGTTACCGAAAACAGGAATAAACCTCCCTCTTAACACAGGGAAAAGTCACATAAAACAAAAGATAAACTAATCCGCCTTGCCTGGCTTGCTTATACTGGTTGCAATATTGGAGACTTGGATTAGGATGGTTTGGAGAAGATAGATTTCTGTCTGGCCACTTTCAGTCCCAAGGGAGAACAAACACGTAAACAAAGAGCACAAACAAAAGCCTTTCCACCCCCAAGATTTGAAAGTATCTTGTTTCCTTATTGGTCCTTTGGGTCAGGTGCCAGCCACGTTAGCTGAGCTTCTTAACCCTTTACAGGTAACAGGATGTTGCCTCTGGCCAGGAGGGATTGTATAGCACAGAAAAGTGGTTACCCTTCCCTTTATATTTATGATAGGGCTATTGCACAGGAAGTAGGTAAAGAGATTAAATGAAGGTTAAAACATAGAATTTTGAAAGTCTTACCTTTTCTTTTTTTTTTTTTTAAATAAAAATATTTTCCCTGAAAAGAAGCACTGCAAATCAAGATAAGATGCCACATTACGTCAAAGAAATGTCCTTCATCCCAAACTAGTCATGGTCATGAACACAGCTGTCAAAAAATTCTCCCAAATGTGGATTGTGAGTCTGCTGTCCAGACTGATTCATTGGCATCAAAGGGTTATCTGCACGGAAACAAGAAAGGAAGTGAATGTGAAAATAGCATTGAAACTTGTACACAATATCTGAAGGGGTTTGATCCATTGACAAACTGTTGACAGTTTTTCCACTGAAGTGTATGTGAAAGCTTCCAGTGATGGGGGAGGAGGAAATAAAGCAAGAAACCAAGACCAAAGCAGAGTTTGCACAGGTCACATGATATGAAAATAAAAAGAGCTAAATCTATGCTCCCCCGCCACAACTACTTCCTACAGATATTGATGTGGATTACATTTACTGGTTCTACACAAAGGCATCACAAATACCCTTAGAAAGCAGATATTAGCCTGATTGTTTAGGATGGGGAAACAGAGGCACAAATAGGCGAAGTGATGTGCCTAAAGCCACCCAGCAAATCAGGAACTGAGGTGGGACTAAACCCAATCAATTCTTTCTCCTGGATTACTGCTCTAACCTTTGGCTTATGCTCAGCTGTTCTGTGGACAGCACAGCAAACAGAATATTCTTCAGAATATTTTTTTTTAATAATAAGAGAGGATGGGTGGTTCAGTGATTAGGGCACTAACCTGGGGCTCTAGAGACTCAGCTCAACTACAGTCTTCCTGTGTGAGCTTGAGCAAGTCACTTGATTTAACTGGAAGCTAAGCACCGAAATACCTTTGAGAACCTTGGCCTTAGTCTCTCTGTGCCTCATTTTTACACCTGTAAAATGGGGGAAATAGCACTGCCTTACTGCACAGGGGGTTGTGAGGATAAATACACCAAAGATTGTGAAGTTCTACAGTCGTGCGGGATATATAAGCACCTCAGATAGAAAAGGCTGTTTCTCTTCCCTTATACCATTTGCACAACCTTAAGTTGCAAATTAGTCCAAAAATTAAGCCAAAAATACCTTCTAACATCCCTTGAAATGCTTTTATTAAGGAGTTTATGTGCTCTAAAATAGTATTTTTTTTTTTGGCACTTTTCTTCTTTGGGTCACAGTCCATGTAGCATTGTCTGAGAATCAGGGATAAAATGGGACAGAGATGCTGGACATGTAGATACCAAGGAGATGGTTTCCTAGCAACAATAACAATATGAAAGTTTCCAGCACTTTCTCCTCTTTCTCATGACATCCTTTTTGTCTTACTTTTTAGAATTGTGACAAGTAAAGTAATCCAGATGTGGAATCCCTCATTGTAAATCTTCTTAGTGTATGTGCAACGTGCCTCAGGTGGCATGTGACCAATTAAATCTTTAATAGCTAACACCTGGGAGGGCATGTATACCTTTAAATGGATGGTTCAAACTTTGCTAGTTTGCACTGAAATTAATCTTACACTAGTGTGAAATGCAGACATAAGTCAGAGTAGCTGCTTCTTGGACTGGACAGTTTAGAATAGTGGAGGACACTCAGTTTGCTAGCAGGGAGCCACAACGGAGAGAAGTCAGAGTAAATCAGAAGGAAAGACTGTCCTGAAGATCTTAAGAAAGTCCTTATAAGAGACGTTAGCTGGAAGCCTCAAGTGGAGGAAAGGGATTAAGTGGAAAGGTAGCCCCAAACCAACGTTCTCAATCTGAGTTTGGAGCGCAAAATAATAATGAGCCACCTGACCACTCGACAGTATGGGAAAGTGCTGATTTTGATCCAGATGACAAGCCCCACGTACAGCAGTACTTGGATCAGGAGTTTGAGTGCAGGCTGCCTAGTACAGAAATACAAGGGCTTATCTGGCTGACCTACGCTTCTCACAAGACCTGGGAAGTGCGGGACAAAGATGGCTTTTCACCACCTTTGCACCTACATATGCTAGAGCTGGCTTTCTATATAAATCAGGTCAACCTGATGGATGTTCTAATTTATGCTGTGGCCCCAAGGAATTATTCTGGCTACATCCCATTTCACCTAAGGAAATCCCTTATATCAAGTAGCTGTATCCACTGACTTCATGACCCCTTTTGCACTAATGGAGAAGCATAAAGGGACCATATTGTAGCTGACAACTGAGCGTACAGACTTCATCTTTAGTCTTGGAATTTAGATCCAGAATTTTGGTTCAAGTCCATAATCTGGTTTTAGGGCTTTTCTGCATGGGGAAATTAACCAGAATAGCTCCTCATGAGAACACTCTTATTCCAAAATAAGAGCACTATGACTTCTGAAAGATCATAATAAAAATAAGGCTTTGCTTATTTACTGTTGGTTATGTATATTATCTGCTAGGTATTTGTAATCACCACTCCTACCTGACTGGACTGTACAAATAAAAGGGAACCTGCAGTAAGGATTTTATCTTTAACCAAGTCTATCCTGTTAAATTTAAGGTATTAGAAAACATTATATCTTTATTTTTCTTGTAACTATTTCTGCTATAAAAGAAAAGGAGTACTAGCGGCACCTTAGAGACTAACCAATTTATTTGAGCATAAGCTTTCGTGAGCTACAGCACTTGTACTCAGTAGAAACTTGTATCTTTATAGTTAAATGAACTTGTTTTATTCTTAATCTAAACTAGTCCAGTGTTGTGTTTAAACAGAACTGTTTGTAACTCCACTTAAAGTAGCCAACTGTAGAATATTGACCCTTTACAGGGCAATGGACCTTTAATATCTGAACCATCTAGGAGAGTGCTGGACAATGCAGAACACATGTTTTGGGAAAAATTGGGACTGGGAGTATGTTAGGGTCACCCTCCAAGTAGTAACAAAGGCTGCTGGAAGCCAGAGTGTGACTGGAGCATTGCTGACAGGATGCTGAGGTCAGCGTTGTTGGACCAGGACTCCAGCTATACACAGACTCTCAGGGGGTGACTGGTATACTGTTAGGCTGTTTGTGAGTGGCCCTGGTTGGGTGCCACAACAGCAAAGCATTGTGAGGCACCCAACGCTGAGCAGTAAGTGGTGACACAACTCCTTGCTGGTCTGGATTGCACCCCGGAATGTGAGAAAGACCTAGCTACAAAAGGACCCTCAAAATGAAATGAAGTAGATAGCTGCCCCCCACTCTGACAGCAGGAATGGAAGTGAATGCAGGGGTAGCCTGAGAATTCTTGTACTATAGTGCAGTACCCAAGCACCCATGTATTTGGTTTGTCTGAAGCAACCCTGTTCATCCTTAGCTCTGTTTCTGCTTTTTAGTCCTAACTCAAGGGCCAGGGCTTAGTGGTATCAGGGCAGTGCTAAGTCTGTGTCACTGCTCTGTTGTGGAATTTCATTTATTTACAATAGAAGTTAAGGGCTGGGACAGCTTCTATGAACACATATCTAGTGCTCCAGCAGCCTTTCAGTGAGACAGGGAAGCGCTTTTTATCCTCGAGAGCAGAAAAAGAATAAAGACCAATGTGACGTGGCTTGGATTTTATCTGATAGGGGCTGCCTTAGCTTACATAGAGGTTCACTGAGGGTGGACCCAGAGCAGCAAGGTAGCAGATTCCAACATGCTGTTGAACGCTGCCAAATGCAAGAGTTAAGACAGAAGACAAACCAAAATACACTAAAGAAATTTATTTCCAACCGGAAATTCACAAACCCTGTAGTCAGCATTCTTGACTCTCAGCCCCTTCTATGTATCACAGAACCATCATTAGTAGTTTGCACCTACATTTTCAAAAGTGACTGGGGTTTTGAGCATCTGTCTTAAGACACCTCAAAGGAGCCTGACTGAAAATCAAACCCTTTTAAGGTGTCTCAAGCTGGGCAGCCAATATTACTAGTTGCTTTTGAAAATATAGGCATTTATGTCCCAAAAAGAGCAGGAAAATCCCTTAGGGTGGAGGTGGTTGCTGCTGATGTATTTATTCTCTGTTCCTTGAAAAGTGCTGTTTTGTATACGGCTGCATCACCCCTGCCAGCCTCACCAGTAACAAAGCCCTCAGACTTACTTCAGAGCTCTTTTGTTTCCTTTAGGTGACCCAGTCCACTGTAATGCAGGGGTTTGCTCACAGCTTTAGGGTATATCTATATGGGCAGTGGTGAAGCTGTACTGATATAGCTGTATTGATTCACTGTACTGATACTGCTGCAGCGTGTCTGGTGGAGACGCTCTGTGCCAAGGAGAGAGCTCTCGCCTGTTGGCATAAAAAAACCCACCTCTGCGAGCAGCATAAGCTATGTCGGTGAGAAACACCTGTATTGGTAAGGGGTTAACAGGAGCTGAAAAGTAAGTTAATTAAATAGAATAATAGTGTTTGTGACCTCTACCCTCCAAGAAATGTGCCAACCCCTAAGAGGTTGCATGACCTAGAAATTAAGAACCACAGCAGCAAGATACTTCAGCTACTGTGCCCTCAGGTGCCCCTGAAACACTTGCCACTCCACACAAGGAGAAATGGGATCAGACTGAAAGAGAGAGGAATGTCATGCTCTCTGCTGCCAAAGGTTGTACAAGTGAACCGGCCAGGGATGCTTAAGTGTACAGCTAGGGAGACCATGGGGGGGGAGAGGTGGGGAAGGAAAGTGTATTTGCCTCACAACTGAAGTGCTGTTGCATACAGTACTCACTCAGAAAACGAGGTGTATGTTGGACACAACTGTAAATACCTGTGGAGTTTTAGGTTGTCAGGAGGAATAAGAATCAAACCTTGATTAATCTGGCAGAAAAAGAAGATGGCTTTGATGTGGAAGCGGTTTTGGGCTGTAGCAGGGCTGTCATCTTTTGTGGTTTTCAAAATCAGCTTTAAAAAAATGTTTTGGGGTAGTCTATGAGGAAAAATACCTTCAGCGTTTTAATATTCCAGGAAAGAAATACCTGCAACCAGATTCTTCAAGTGAATGTAGGCTGCTAGTGCAAACTCTCATCCAATGTCTGGACTTGCTCTAATGCTGTAGCAGACGAGACTCCAGCCAGAATATTTTAGAGCCCCCAAGTTCCTCATCTTGCCTCCATTGAAACCTATAGCAGAACTCTCACAGCGGTGGGGGAATCAAGCCCCAAGTGAGCAAAAGGGAGTTTGCCAACTGGAGGGAGCTACACTAAGATTGTCTCCATGCCTGTCCACACCAGCAGGATAATGAAGTGTCAAACCTTGCTTAATCACCAGTCCAACTCACCTGTGGGCAAAAGTGTCTCTAACTATGTTTGGATGGATAACGTGGATGGGGTCAAGTCATTATGGAAAAATATTCAAACACTATGCTGTAGCAGTTGCCTAAGTTAGAGAGTTAGAGCACAGCTGCTCTAACATGAGGCCAGATCCTGCTCCCCCTCCTCATCAAGTAATTCCACTGACTCCTGAGTAAGAAACATACGTAGGATTTGGCACTGAATACATCAGTTCCTTTTCTGAGTGAACATCAGTGGCTCCAGTGTGCAGCTCTAGACTGTGCGAAGGGCTTCAGCAGAGAGAAAAAGCCATGTTGGGGTTTTACTGATGGCTTAAAGATTTTATACTGGTATTAAAAACAGAAACAAATGTCAGCTGTAAAACAGAAGCTGTGACCAGTGTTTTTCAACCGAGCTTCTCATTTATCTTTTGTATCGTGTCAATAGAGTCCTAGAAGCACTGCAACACTGGGATGTTAGTTTGCATTTTTTATGAAAAATGTCTGTATAAGGTTAAATGACTTGTTCAGTTTTCTTAATAAATATAAAAAGGGAGAAGATAGCAGTTTAGGAACCCACAGCACTGGCACTGTTCTATTTATGTTGAGAAGCTTTTTCTGCAAAGCGTAGAGAACTTTTTCTGCAAAGACTTTGACATGAATCCTTTTCTCATTTCATAAATGTCCCTTTCTGGTCTGTGATGTTTTGTGTCATGCCTGATCTGGGTTCTGGACACATGATTGTTGCCTGTGAAATTTGTGGGCAATCTTTATTCCCATATTCCTCATGACCAGGAAATGTCCAAATGTGCCTTGGGCTTCAGGATTTCCTTTCTGTCTTCCTTTCCATCCTGAGCTGCAGTCAATTCCTCTCACTGTGAGATGTTCCAGTGAAGTAGGTGGAATGAGTCTCTTCCTTGACAGAGAGGCTGCTATTTTGTCAGAGTGGAAGGTGTCTGGTCCAGTGTGGGTGTACAGGGTGGAGAGAATGGGTCAAGGAGCCTTCCCACCTCACTTGCACATCTGTGCAGAGGGCTAACATAGTATTAATCCTTGACTCCAGGCAGAACAAGGACTGCTCAAGGCTACTTAGGAAAGCACTGGTAGCCCCCTACTCCACATTGAGCAGAAGTGCTGGTTCTGCACAGGCTCAGGACAAAAAGTTGAAGTCTTTTAAAGGGTACGGCAGGGGCTGCTTTTGTCCATGGTCTTCCAACGCCCCTGGAGGAACTATGCTTGCTTTAGACACAATGGGCCTCATTCTCTTCTTGCTCCATGAGTGAAGTTACTGCAGTGTAATTCAACTCAGAATCATGGCCAATGCCTCTGGAGGGCCCGAGTGTGGTTGTGTATTTCAGGTTTCAGAGTGGTAGCTGTGTTAGTCTGTATCAGCAGAAAGAACGAGGAGGACTTGTGGCACCTTAGAGACTAACAAATTTATTTGAGCATAAGCTTTTGTGGGCTAAAACCCACTTCATCGGGTGCATGCAGTGGAAAATACAGTAGGAAGATATATATATATTCACAGAGAACATGAAAAAATGGGTCTTGCCATGTGCGTTAGGCACAGTCTAGCCCTAAGGTAGCTCTCTATGTCATGTAGAGCTATGCTGCTATTGAAGCAGTTACTTTGGTTTTGGCTAATGTCTTCTGACCACTTTTTAAGTCACATTCCAGACCACCTGAATTGCCCATGTAATGACCAATGTGACTCATGGTGCGTGCATGCTCCTTGTTCTGTCGCAGGCTTTTCTTCAAACAGTCATCGGATCCATGTGTCTTCATGCTGATACAATCTTGCCAGAGAATGCTATTGTGTCTGGTCTCTCATCCACCATGGCTCTTTATTCTGTACCAGCAGCACCTGTTCAAGCTAAGGGATCTTCTTGTGACTCATGGGATGCTGTCTGTCTGTCTGATACCTTATTGATTAGCCAGCTTACAAGAGGCAGATGCAGTGAATCAGGAGACTAGAGCCTGATTCTCCGCTACCTTGCAACCTATGCAGTTGTTTAAACCTGTGCATTTGAGCCCGTCTAACTTCTTTAGCAATAGTAATTTTGCTGAGGTTGAGGGCATGTCTACACTTCGAGCTGGGGTGTGATTCACAGCCCCAGGAGACATACTCACCTAGCTCTCCTTGAGCCAGTGTGCTAGAAGTAGAAGGTAGCTGTGGGAGTGGCTAGCTGCCCTGAGTACGTGCCAAGTGTCTTGGACAGGATCATACTTGGGACAGCTAGCCCTTTCTGCCACTTGTGCCACCACTGCTAGACATTATTTTTAGCATGTTAGCTTGATCAGAGTGAGCATGGGTATGTCTCCTCCACCTGGAAATCAGACCTTCCAGCTCCAAGTGTAGATATACCCTGAGAAACTTTAGCAAACAGGACTGGAGCTGTTATAGATAAGTTTAAGTAGCTACCTTACAAGAGCAGTGAAGATATAATGGACTGCAAAGAAGAGTTTATGTAGCTTGCACCCCTTGGAAGATATTGGCATTATGCAACCAAAAGAATGGTGCTGCATTAAGGATAGACACTATCAAAACGTTTCATAATTTAAAAAGTAATTTTTCTTTATCTGTGGTTAAAAGCACTTTGAAAACTTGAAATTGAAACTTGTTCCCTTGTTGAAATTTTTGTCCTCCTTTCATCCCGAACGCCAATTTAGTTATACCAATACCATGAACCCCCGTCCTGAGATGAGGCTGGCAATCCCCCTTTGGGGCCAGGGCCCCCAGTTTGAGAAATGCTGCGGAGAAGTCACATCTTTTTCGTGGGTTGGTCATGGCATAAATAACCAATTTCTCAGATGTGCAACACATCCACAAAATTTGCTATCTACGTTGTGACCAACCTGCAAAAAATGTGATTTCTCTGCAATTTAAGTAGACCCCTACTCATAAGTGTTTAATCATTATCACGGCAAATTTTTGTTTTAAAAGAAGAGCTAGGAAACAATGTCTCTATCCTGAGAGGGAAATACTTAGAAAATTATTAGGCAGATTTTCCAAACAGATAAGAAGGTGGGGGAAATGTCTGGCAGATGTTGGGTTTGCCTATTGCCCTCTACACTCGATTTAGGAGAGAAAATGAGCCACTTTTCACCCTTAATTATATCTATGCAACTCTATTGGCTTCTGTAAAATTACCTATCACACGAGTGTGCTGTAAGAAGTAACATATGTTGGTAAAGTGCTGTGAGATCCTTGGATGAAAGGTGCTCTACATATGCAAAATTGAAAGGCCAGATCCTCCGCTGATATATGTTGCACTGACTTCAGTGGTATTACATCAGTTTACACCATCTCAGTATCTGGCTTTAAGTAGCCAGTTATAGGGAAAAGAGCATAAAGCCTGTAAAAGTAGCTGGGAACAAGGAGCTCTCAGCCTAGCTGTTTTTACTAAGGGCCCCTGCCTCAGAAGCAGAGCAGGAAGAGAGGAGGCAGGAATGACCAGCTCCCAGTGTGAGGTGTATCCTAGGGAGAAGAGAGTGAGGCAGTATGGGGAGTGGGAGGGGAAGAGGTACAGATAACAAGACATCACATTCAGGGAAATGGAGAACCAAGAGGCAGGGAAGGGCACGAAGGAGAGAGGTCTAGGTAGCAGTAAAGCAGGTGGAGAAAAGCAGCACAGATGGGATGGGGAGGTGAAATGAAGGGCAAAAAGAGACAGTGTGGTTAATACTGTCAAAAGTATTACATGATAGAACAGCTGACAGTAGCTGAATACTGTCCCATCATTACTTTCCTATGTAAGTAACTGCTTTTGTGGTAGTTACAAAAGTATGCACTGGTGGGTGATGCAAAAGGGAGGTGGTCCATGTGATGGTGAATAGGAGGGGTGGTAGTCCACACAAAGGTGAACGGCTGGGGAGGTGATTCATGAAAAAGCATCTCTCTATTAAGATGTGGTCCACTCTCTGAAAAAGCATGAGAAGCCCTGCTGTAGAAAACTGCAGTAAAGTGGAGTGCTACCTCTCTGCTGGGTGTCTCCATGAAAGAGTTGCTTCCTTCTGATGCACCCAATTCAAGGCAGCTGAGGTGGAGAAAAAAAACAAAAACAAAACAGGAACAGTATCTGGGCTCAGATCCCTATTGCATGACCACTAGGCCACCCCACAGAAGAAAAGAAGTGCTCTCTAGTACTTAGAGCATGAGACTGGAGACCATGAGCTCCTGAGGTCTAAATCTGTGTTGTCTTAGAAGAGCCATTTAACATCTCTGTGGTTGAGGCTCTGTGGTTCTTCCCAAGGGGCGGGCCTAGGCCCATCCACCCCAGTATCTGTAATGGGTTAACCTCTCTGAGCTTCAGTTTCCTTTTGCGTAAAATGCAGATGATGATGATGATGATGAATCCGATGAAGTGAGCTGTAGCTCATGAAAGCTTATGCTCAAATAAATTGGTTCATCTCTAAGGTGCCACAAGTACTCCTTTTCTTTTTGCGAATACAGACTAACACGGCTGTTACTCTGAAACCGATGATGATGATGATGATAATTAACTACCTAACAGCAGTGTTGTGTTTCAATGTTAGTAGAGTGCTTTTGAAGGGGTTCAGTGCTAAGCACTACTGAATCTCTTCAAATGTGGCTGTTTTTCTTTGCATGCATATCATACTGTGATATGTTGGTTTAAAAAAATATCTGACTCTCTTGATAATTACTGAGTCAGGCAATGGCAATTAATGCTTTTAGACATGGTGCTGCTGCTCTTCTCCAAACTATAGCTCATTTAAAATGCTAACCCTGTAATTTATTAGCAATATTTAATACCTCAGTGACCATAAACTTTAGTGTTTTATTACCACTGATTAACATACCTTTGATGTTCTGCCCAATGTTACACAATCCAAAACAAATTACTTTCAGGAAGCTGAATATTATATAAATACAGGAAAGCAATAAATAATACATAGAAGGAACATTTTTCTGTGGGTTCTGACATGCCAAAGTCATTTGAAGAGATTGTGGCTTCTTAGGTAGTTTCTCAGACCTCCAGGGGTGTCTTCACCTAAGAGTGCACTTCACACCGGGGTGGCGGCGGCTGTTGCTGCTTCTGCCAGGCAGTCAGTGATTACTGATGTTCCATCAACCACTCATACCATTTTTTAGATCTGAACCAGAGGAAGTCTGAAATTGCCTCGTCAAACTGTCTTCTGTTCTGATCGTCTCCCTAATGAGCTACAGATGTACAAGAAACAGAAACTTTCTTTCACTTGGCAGTATGCTTTTTTGCCTCTTTTCAGTATGGCTTGAGGAGAAAGAGGGAAAACTTTATAAAGCAACAAATTAGAAAGCAACTGAAGCAGTTTGCTGCTGGGCCTCACTAGCCATCTTGGAAGCAATTGGGCCCAGGATGGATCTGATTTGGCCCTGGAATTATAAAATTTTAAGGCTGAGATTTTCAATTGGTTTGAACCCCTACAGCCCATAGGTTCTTTTGAAAACCCCAGCTTAGATGGTCTAAGTTTTTATTGACCACAGCGAAAATGCTCCTGAAAATTCTGTTTCTGAGATTCTGGTTCAAATTCATTGCTGGTTCAAATTCATTGCTGATTGATACCCTATTGAACCCGTGGCATAACTCTGTTGATATTTGTGAATTTACACTCAGGATGACTTTAGAACATTGAAACCAAGGGCTGCAAGGGGTTTAAATTAGTACAAACCCTGCCCCATGGGTCTGAATTTGCAACTCTAAATTTGGTATTAATCAGGCCTGAATTTGACCCTAGTATTAGTGTGACTTCATTGGAGCTAAACAGTAATTTTAAAGAGAATGGTCACTTTGGATGGGCTATTACCAGCAGGAGAATGAGTTTGTGTGTGTGTGGGGGGGGGGGGGGGGCGGAGGGTGAGAAAACCTGGATTTGTTCTGGAAATGGCCCAACTTGATGATCACTTTAGATAAGCTATTACCAGCAGGAGAGTGGGGTGGAAGGAGGTATTGTTTCATGGTCTCTGTGTATATATAATGTCTTCTGCAGTTTCCACAGTATGCATCCGATGAAGTGAGCTGTAGCTCACGAAGGCTCATGCTCAAATAAATTGGTTAGTCTCTAAGGTGCCACAAGTACTCCTTTTCTTTTTACAGTAATTTGTGATATTTAAGATGTTCCAAACCTGTGAAATTCTTCAGGCCAGGGCTAGATTAATGGAGTAGGCCAATGAAGCACATACCTTTCCTTATCAGCCATGGTCTCTGCCTCACCTCATCACTTCCCTCCAGACGCAGATTAATCAGTGTTGTGGATTCTCGAAGATGTGTTGAGCAGGGAGTCATGCTCAGGTCTTTGGGCTCTTTCTTTTAAAGTAAAAATTGCGTTCCCTCTCTCCTCTTTGAGAGCTGGCAACTAGAATTGGTGGGAAAATGGGATTTTTGTTTGGCTGGGTTCTTTTTGTGTGTGTGAAAACTTGTCTTTATTTGGGGGGGGGGAGGATTTTAGAAAAAATGTACAAGCAGCAGTGAGTAGGAGATGAATAAGTTGGACACTTGTGAACAGACTGGGGAAACAAGAAAGCAGGCCCCACATCAGAGACTGATTCTAATATTATTATTTTATTTTATTATTGATTTGTATTGTGATACCATCTGAAACCCTAAACCAGGGGTAGTCAATAGGTAGACCATGGGCCAAATCCAGACCCACCAGATGCTTTCAAATGGACTGCAAAATCTTTTTATTTACTTATTATCATTGTTATTGCAGTGTGAAAAATACTTCTCTGGAGTCTGGACCTTGATTACACATTGACCAAGAAATTTGGATCTTGACAAAAATTAACTGATAGCCCCTGACCTAAACCAATCCAGCTCATTTTGGCTCAGGTTCATTCTCACCAATCTCACTCCAAGTTTGCAAATTTTGGCAAACATTTTGTGCAATTGACATGAGTTTGGGATTCTCAATGACCTGGATTTCATTACAAAGTATTACACACCTCAACCCTGAAAGCACTGGCTCTCATTCCTGTCTAGGCCATTTATCTCAACACAATCTTACCATAAGCTCCTGCTGAGTCCGCTGAGAAGTACTGAGCAAATGCTTATGGATTAAGGTTTGTAAAGGTAAAACATCAATAAGGAGAAATACACAAAGAGAATTAATCCTGAAGACTTGCTAGTTCCCCAGCTCAGCACTCATTAAAGTAGGCATGTGAGAATTAGGTGCCAAAAGATATAAAGCCTTTGACACTTTGAGATTTATACACTGAGAAGTTTCTTCCCCTCTCCATTTTATCCCAGTTATCATTTCTTTTTTTTTTTTTTAAACTCCGCTTGGTCTCACTGCCCTGCAGCATCACTTTCTGGGAGAGGCTAAATCTAAAGCAACAGCATATTCTCTCATGAGTGCATGTCAGTGCCTGTTCCTTAATTCTACAACATCTGGCATAAGCATGAAGCAGGATGACTCAAAAGCTTGTCTTCATGCTTTGTTTTCCTCTTTCCTCATTTAACAACCATAATATCATTATCTATATATAGCAAACTTTGTCTTTCTAGTCAACCAGCCAGGAGACCCACTTTCTAATGTAACCCTAAAATGAATCAATAACTAAATACTAGGGCATACTGACGGGTTTATTACATCTATGTGTCTCGACCAGGGCATGGGTTGTCAGGGCCTGGTGCTTGGAGGAGGAGTGAGGAACCAGAGTTGAGGGTCAGGAGTAAGCAGGGCTGGAGCAGGACAAGAATAAGGCTGGGAATAAGACAGGCACAGGAGTAATCACAGCTGCAGACATAAGCAGTGAGCAGCCAGTAACCTGCTGCTGAGCTTAAAAACAGGTCTGCTGGCTCCCTTCATCAAATCAGGCAGGTCAGCCAATCAGGCAGTCCAACTGTAATCCAGCTAAGCTCATTAACTAGCCTGGAGCCCAGGCTGGCTAGTTCTCAGACTCAGCTCAAACATCTCACTCCTGACATCACAAACTACACATGCAGCTAGTCTATCCTGAAACATCTATTATTAGCGATAGCCCATTTCCCCTCCCCACCCTGCCTGTCTGTTTTTCCCTTTCCTGTCACATCTTGTGCTGTAGACTGTAAACTCTTTGGAGACTGGAACTATCATTTACTGTGTGTTTGTACAGCACCTAGCACAATGGGACCCTTCCCTGGCTGAGGCCTGCTGGTGCTACCACAGCGTAAGTGTTGAATAATAATTTAAACTGGGGGTGCACAGCACTACATCATTTTGTCAAGACAGTAAGTATGACTTTTTTTTGTTTCCTGGGTTATGGCTGAATGGGTTCCTTGGCACATCGTCTGATTTCACAAAGAGTTGTACTTGTCTGAGTTCAGAAGAAAAACAAAAAGAACAAGAGTACTTGTGGCATCTTAGAGACTAACAAATTTATTAGAGCATAAGCTTTCATGGGCTATAACCCACTTCATCGGATGAATAGAATGGAACATATAGTAAGAATATATATAAATACACACACACACATACAGAGAAGGTGGAAGTTGCCATACAAACTGTAAGAGGATAATTAATTAAGATGAGCTGTTATCAGCAGGAGAAAAAAACTTTTGTAGTGATAATCAAGATGGCCCATTTAGACAGTTGACAAGAAGGTGTGAGGATATTTAACTTAGGGAAATAGATTCAATATGTGTAATCACCCAGCCACTCCAAGTCTCTATTCAAACCCAAGTTAATGGTATCTAGTTTGTATATTAATTCAAGCTCAGCAGTTTCTCGTTGGAGTCTGTTTTTGAAGCTTTTCTGTTGCAGAATTGCCACCCTTAAGTCTTTTACTGAGTGGCCAGAGAGGTTGAAGTGTTCTCCTACCGGTTTTTGAATGTTATGATTCCTGATGTCAGATTTGTGTCCATTTATTCTTTTGCGTAGAGACTGTCTGGTTTGGTCAATGTCATGATCGGCTGAACCTGCGGACGCGGCAGGTAAACAAACCGGTCCAGCGTGCCAGGGGCTTTCTCTGAACAAGCGGCAGACCGGCTTTAAGAATCACTGGTGTAGAGGGCTTCTGCATCCATAGTGGCCAGGATGGTGTTTTCTGGAAGATCACCGAAGGATTGTAGTTTCCTCAGGAAGTCAGTGGTGTCTTGAAGATACCTGGGAGTGCTGGTAGCTTAGGGCCTGAGGAGAGAGTCCACATAGCCAGACAATCCTGCTGTTAGGGTGCCAATGCCTGAGATGATGGGGCATCCAGGATTTCCAGGTTTATGGATCGTGGGTAAGAAAAACAGTTCACACTGTTACTGGAAATACTGGTTAATTTTTTTCTTCACTTTTGCCTATCTGTGTGCCTGTTTGTTCTGGATGAAAGCAGATGCCCCAGTGTGAAGGGGTGGCCATTTAGAAATAAACATTAACCAAAGGTTAGCACCCAGAGGTATCTGAACTGCCACATTTAGTTTCTACTCCAAGTAGAGGGGAATAAACACCTAACAAGGATCAATCCTAGGGCTAGCTGAGCTGCACTTAGTGCAGGACCTGACCGTGTGGGGGTGATGCAGGGGGCAAAAGTGGGCTGTATGCTACCTTTATTTCTCCCGTTCCTGACCTTGGGGCTCGGTAGTGGCTTTTCTAACTAATGCCCAACTGCACCAGTCCCCCAGGGGCCATTGTAACAGCCAGGGCTAGCTGGAATGAAGCAGTATTTTGACTTTGCCCGCAACATGCCTCAAGCTAGAAACTGCCTAGGTGAGTGGCATAGAGCTAGTTATGCTGATATAGGCCAATTATTATTCTTATTTTATTATTTGTATTGCCATGGCCCTAGTCATGGACAAGGACCTCATTGTGCTAGATGTTGTATAAACACAGAACAAAAAGATGGTTCCTGTCCTAAAAAGCTAACAATCTCAGTGTAATACAAGATGCAACAGATGGATACAGACCAACTAACCAGGGAGTACAAGGCAACAATGAGACTGTATTGGTCAGCATGTTAGGCAGTGGTCTCAGCACATCAGCAGACTAAACGTTGTCATGTTTTTTGTAGGCATCATGGAAAAGTAGAGTTTTGAGAAGGATTTTGAAAGAGGATAGTGAGTTTGTTTTTCAGATGTTTATGGGGAGTGTGTGAGGCAGCATGGGAAAGAATGTGCTTGTTTGGAAATTTAACAAGTGGACGATGGAGGCTTCCATCATGGGCTGACTGGAGACGGAACTGACATTTCTACAGTGAATGAAAGATGATAGGTAAGGTGGAAGGGCCACGAAAGGCCTTGAAAGTGAAGACAAGTGGTTTATGTTGGATGAAAGACTGCATGTATTAAAGCCAGAGAGAAGGTTGTTGCAGTAATCAAAACACAAGATAAGAGCTTGGATGAGAGTTTTAGCATTGTGCCTGGGTAAGAAAGGCCATATCTTAGAGATGTTATGCAGAAAGAATATGCAAGACTTAGACAGAGCCCAGATGTGAGGACCTTGAAAGAGTCTGAGTCGAAGATGATGCCTAGGTTATGGGCATGAGTGACTGACTGGCAATATGGTGGTGTTGCCCCACAGCACTTGAGAAAGGTGGTAACGAGGAGGATATGAGGTGAGGAGAATATTAGTAGCTCTGTTTTAGCCATGTTGAATTTGAGCTGACAGCTAGGCATCCATGAGGAGATATCTGAGAGAGAGGCTGATATATTAGTTTGGACAGAAGAAGACAGGTTTGACGTGTAGAGGAGTATTTGTGAATCATCCTCGTGAAGATGGTAGTTGAATTTCTGTTTGTGAATGAGATTACCCAGAGATAAATGTTAGAGGGAGAAGAGAAGGGGAACAAAAGCTGAGCCCTGTGGAACTGCTGGAGTGGAACTTTCTTTGCACTAGGGGAACCCTTATCACATGGGCGACTCCTCCATTTAGGGAGGCTGTGTGCACCCAGACCATGGGCCTGCCCTGAGGCCTTCCCCTTCTCAGCTCCTCCCCCCAAAGATCCACCCAGGCTCCAACCCTGGCCCCATTCAGTTCCTTCTCTGAGGCCCCATCCCCGCCCGCTCTTGTGCCTCTTTGCCTGCTTCCTTGGCCCCACCCGCTGGCCAACCAACTAGCTGGCTGGCCACTCACCCCTTGAACGCACCTCTTCACCCTCTCCTGCGATGCCCCCATGTGGGCAGAGTGGGGATGGGAAGAGGTGGAGCCTTGGGGGAAGAGGATGAGCGGGACCTTGGGGCGGAGTGCAGGTGGGGTCACGGCCAGGGCACCCACTCTTTCAGCAACGGTGCACTCCAAAGGCAGCGGGCTGGCAGTCGGGGGAGGCTTAACCTCTCGTGGCCTCTTATACCTTCCACCTATACCTTATCAGACTGTTTAAGTCAGATTTCACTGCCACAAACCTGCTCACAAACCCTGTGAGAATGGAAATTGTTTTGTATAGAGATAGGTAAACTGAGGTAGATTGAGATTAAAGTGATTTGTCCAAGGTCCCTCTTAAAGTCAGTCACAACCTTCTCCAAATGCTAGAAAGCACTCTCTGATGTGCTGTTTGCATTGTGACACACAATGGAGGATTGCCTGTTGGCTCTGTTGGATGATGTCATTACTCCCCTATCTGAGGCAGGCCCAAAGGCCTGTTAGGGGATTTGAGGAGCTGCGTTTCTGCCTGTGACCAGCAAAATAAACAAAATCAGCTCTCTGCCTGTTGCAGATTTGCAAAGGTAAAAACTGTACGTGACTCTTCTATGATCCATAAAAGCAGAAAGGCTGCTATTTGAGCTCTCATCTAGCAACGCAAATCATATTGCCAGTTTGTTTGCCATCCTCCACCCAAATGAGTCACGTGGGAATGAGTCAGGATTAAACCAGGTGCTGACATTTATCTATTCTTGGTATCTTTTTATATACAAATATACACCAAAGGAGAGACTGCCTCAGTAATACTGGCAAAAGAACTAGCTTTGAAAATATTTGACAGGCCATTTCAAAGACATGTTGTTGGCAATATTGCTAAGGACATGTGTTTTCTGAGAACTTGATGCCGTATGCTACACCCAGCACAGATGTGGATCTCTGGTAGGATATTCTCATAAACAATGGGCTGCGGGGTATGTCCTCTCCCAGGTGCAATTCTAAATTAGTCTCATGATGAAACACAGTGTTCACACATGCTTGGAACATCCCAGTGTGCGAAAAATAAAAAGCTAGCCAATACCTGAAAATGGCAGCAAACAGTTAACTTGCCATCTAGAGCACTAGTGCAAATATAGTGTGCTACAGACTTCATGGAAATAACCCTAAAACCCATAACCACTAGAAAATTCTGAGTTTAGGCTAAATCTCCTTCCCAGGCTTACCCTGTGTGTGTGCATATTCTGCACATTGTTCAGTGACAAACATATTGTCTTGCAGTACCCAGGCAAAATGGCAGGCATTAAGGCAGGAGTGGACAAACTACAGCCCATGGGCTGGATCGGTCCCGCCAGCCATTTTAAGCCAGCCCTCGAACTCCTGCTGGGGAGCGGGGTTTGGAGCTTGTCCCGCTCCGGCTCTCCAGCTGGGGAGTAGGGTCGGGGGCCACTCCATGCGGCTCCCAGAAGCAGCGGCATGGCCCTGCTCCGGCTCCTATGTGTAGGGGCAGCCAGGGGGCTCCGTAAGCTGCCCCCACCCCAAACGCCACCCCCACCCCCGCAGCTCAGGACCGGGACTTGATACGTATATTTTGGGACTATCCCGCCCAATTAGGAATGGGTCTCATCCTACCTCAAATAAATCATCTCTAGTATAGGTGACTTAGCAGCCTCAGAAATGGGGCAAACTCCAGCATACTCAGTGTAATCCCTCCCCACTCTCCTTTTGGTAAAGTACATCAGTGCATTTTATATATTCTTTCCTATGTTTTCCACAGGAGGAACTGTTTTAACTTTGTTCCCTTGCTCATTTATTTGCAGCCTGTGTGTCCCTGCAGACCTGAATGCCTTCTCTGCACAGAAGACGAGTATGGATCTGAGAGGGAATTTTTGCCCACAAAATTGAAAAGGCTGTATTATTCCCTCCTTAGTGAGGTAAGCCATTGTTAATGCCTGAGGAAGCTTTCCATGCTAAATTCAGTTGTATGACTGTGAAACAAATGTTTGCAACAGGACAAATTTCTTTAGCTTTCATCCGTCCGAGTGTGAGAGCAGTCAACAGGCTGCCCATATTTAATTATATTATCCTCCGCCTGCAATGGTCCCACAGGCCTCTGGAGACAATCCAGGGCCATGTTTATCTTGTTTATTTTTACTTGTAATTTTTTATGATTGATTGAAGTGTAAGGAAATCATAATGTTTAAACAGAAATGTTTTGGCTTTGGAAGTATCTGGGAAAACTGGGTCACTCTAGTTTGGCTGCAGGGGAAGGAATGGGTGAAAAGTATTCCTGTCATGTACACTGCCTAAAACATGAAGGACCTAGTTCTCCTCTCACCTACTCCGGTTTTACATTGGTGTAACTCCAGTGGAACTTGTCCTGGGTGTCACTGGTGTGAGAGGAGAATCGCACTGGTTTCTGTACTGCGAGAATGGAACTGGATGACTCAAGAGACTGGTAAACGGGGAAGGAGTCTTTCATTTTTAAATTACTGCCTTGAATTCAGCTCCAGTCATTAGTGATCAAATGCCATTGCTTCTCTTGGCATTTTAGTAGTCCATGTGAAACGAGTTTGTTGGTCTTGCTCCAATACCTAATACTCAGGGGTCTACTTGACAAATGGCATCCTTGGTGGCAGTCTTAATAGAGAGGCTGAGGATTGGTCATGGAGACTGCGCTATCCTCTCTCTCCTATAGGTGGTCTCCAAAGGTGAAGGAACACTGATACAGGGTAGGTAGCCATGTATAACTTCTGATTAATGACAGCATTATGCCATGGCAGAATTTGCATACAATCAAAAATTGTGGAGCAGGTCCCTAGGTTACCTACTTAAGTCATGTACCTATTATTCTGATCAACCCAGTTCTTTTTCAGATGGTATAAATTGTAAGGTGAGGTTTTTGTTTGTTTGTTTGTTTTGTTTTTTAAATCTTCCTCGTTATTTGATTCTTTGGGTAAAATTTTCCAGTATGGGGTCAGCGGGTGTGCCTGAAAAATTGTTTCCTTTTTGCATGTGCAAATCCAGAAATTACTTCCCTAATTGCGCATTTGTGTGCACAGCTATCCAAAGTGCATGCACCAGTGAAGTGTTTTATATGGGTGCACCAATCTTTCTGCAAGTACATCCAGTGTGCCCACCTTTGAAAATGTGCCCTTGGATATGCTAACTGTACATCTATTCCTCTCGGAGGTTGTGTTGTCAAAGGGTTTGTGTGGTTTATTGGTGTCAACAAATTGAGAAAGGGTCATGGAAAAGAGGACTTCAGTTATGGACACATATTTGTGCATATGGAGTTGTAGTTAGGGAGAAAACAGCTACAGGAAAGGTGGCCAAAAAGAGGGATTCTAAATTTTGAGGAGGAATTTCCCCTAATCTTGTTCTTAACTTTGTAAAATGAAAGTCTGCAGTGATTCTAAAATAAAGTTTTTCATGTTATACATCATTCTCTTTATGAGTAGCCTGGAGCAGAGAAATCAGCAGGAATCCCTTTCTAGCTTTCTCAGGTTACCTAAATATCATGATACACAATAAGGAAATTATCTTGTATTAAATATAAAAGGGATTTTTAGGAGTTGGAATTTGAGACAATTATAATATAAAAACTTTTATTGCCTACTTGTGAGTAAGAATTCCATACTTATTGCTTCCTGGGTGGAGGATTTTTGTACATTATTTAATATTTCTATTACTGTAACACCAAGAGACCCCCAAGTCATAATCAGGGCCCTTTGTACTAGTGCTGTGCAAACACATAGGGAGACATAATCCCTGCCTCAAAAGGCATAGATGATATATGCTTCTCAGATTTTGTTTTTTACTCATCTTTGTTGTGCACTGTGGATAAATTCACCCATGTGCTGTAGGCCAACATAGGGACTATGAATCATTTGACTCACACTTTAGCCCTCAAAAGAAGGCTCAAGAAGAATTTAAATAGTGCATAGTCCATGGATTGACCCTCTGTAGAAGGGAGAATTTCACCCTTTGAGATTAAGCATATGCTCGATTTTCAGCAAGTGCTTCAGTCCCTTTGACTTCAGTGGGACTTCGACGTCAATAAGATTGAAACATGTTTGAAGCACTGGAACAGGTTGTGGTGGGTTCCCTGGGGTGCCACCTGGAACTGGGGTATCACTGAGCCCTCTGACTGACCAGCCTGGGCTCCCTTTCACACTGTGCTGCTATGACAAGCTCTAGACTGTTCCTGGTCTTACACTTCTACCAGCATTTACAGAGGCAGGGGGACACCCAGCTGCAGTTACATGCAGGCTTTGACCAGCCACTGCACGAACCAACAATAGAAAGGCTACAGCCAAGATTACCCGCAGCTTCCCAGCCAAGGACCCCAGAGCTATACTGTCCTGCCCTGCTCAAAACCCCCACCAGTATGAATTTATTACTTGGTTCGCCTCTCCCTCAATGTGGAGAGGAATATGTACACTTGTGGTACCCAAGCTGAGATTTTTCCCTTGACACTTTACTTAAAGGCACACCGGTTTACGTTAAAATGTAAAACAAGTTTATTAACTACAAAAAGATAGACTTTAAGTGATAGCAAGCAGATCAAAGCAGATTACGTAAAAAATAAACAACCACAAACTAAGCCTAAGATACTTGAAAGATATGATATGAGTTAGCAAATTCTTACCCTGGCTGATGACACAAGCAGGCTTTCAGATTCTTAAGGGACCAGCTGCACTTGCTTTGCAGCTTGGGATCCCCACCCCTGTTCCCAGTCCTTTTCTTTCGGAGCTTCTCTCAGGTGTTGAGTTGTGGGGGAATGAAGAACAACAGATAAGGTCAATCCCTGCCTTATATAAGGCAGTATATAAGGCATATGCCTTAGCATATGGCAGGAACCCTTTGTGCCAAAAACAGTTCCCAGCCCAGTTTGTGGAAAAATACAGGTACCCAACATGGAGTCCAGAGTCATGTGATCTGGTCACATGCCCTTACAGAGTCATAGCAGCCATTACTTGGAGGCCATCTGGAGTGTTCTCAGGAAGGCTCCCAGATGGGGGATAAGCTTTTCCTAAGGTCTATTGTTTTTCCTAATGGCCTATTACCCTGACTAGGCCCTTCACAACTAGTTATGTAGACTGGAAGCATCTTGCCAAATGGGTGTCACCCGGGTGTGGCTACATGTGAAGTACAGATACATAGTCAATATTCACAACTTCAGATACAAAAATGATACATGCATACAAATAGGGTAATCATATCCAGCAAATCATAACTTTTCCAATGACACCTTACATGACCCATCTTGTACAAAATGCCTCATAGTTATGCCATAATCATATCATAATAATATCACCATGAAGAATATGGGGTGCAGTGTCACACAGGTTACCTAGAGAGGCTGTTGAATCCCCATCATTGGAGGCTTTTAAGAACATATTAGACAAACACTTTTCTGGGATGATCTAGATATACTGGGTCCTGCCTCAGAATAGGGGACTAGACTAGATGACCTCTCAAGGTCCTTTCTAGCTCTACATTTCTATGATTCTATGTGTTTATGTTTTTTCTGAATATTGATTTTAAACAGTAAGCTTAACAGCATACTACAGTAACAGTGTTTCATGTTTTTCATTTAGAAACAACCCAAACCTATAGAGCTTGCACAGCTTGTACGTCCTTACTCTGGAGTGATTGGACTTGCAGAGTTTAAAGAGCTAGTGAGATTGTGGAGCTTACAAACTCTGGCCCTGCTCCTTCAATAAGCCCTGCTCAGACAGAAGGGTGGCCCCACATGGCGCTCATTGCAGGAATGAGACCTCTGATGACCCCACCAGCAGAGCTCGTAGACACCTTGAACTGCTATTCTGTATCAAAAGCTTTATCTACTACAGAGCACAAAGAGTTCAAGACAGAAACTATTCCTATATTAAAACTTTCTACAGAGAAGGCTTTCTCCAAATATATAGTATCATAAACCTGAAATAAGTTAGAAAAGTCAGGACATTCAGAATAAAGGTTCGCACAGCAGTCCTTCACATATCTACTACAAAGGGCCTTTCAGTGTATGATCAATAAGCGACTAAGCAGATCAGTTACCAAGCTTGGTATTGTTTCTTTAAGGTCCCAATTATTATTTGTTGTTGTTACTTTATATATCATGTATTGAGTGCTCTTGGTAGGCTTGGAGCTACCAGAAAGGAAGACGTGGACTCTGCTTAATAACTTACATTATAAAGTGGATAGGCAATGGTGTAAAACCACAATATACCAATGTCCATTTCAAAGCAGTAATTTTTTTCTTTTAAATTATCTTAAACCTAGGCTAGAACATAGTTTGCAAACTTGGTTCAAACATGGTTTTGTCCTGGTTTATACAGCCAAACTGTGCTTTGAACTGCTTTAATAAAATTGTTTGAGCTCTAGTATAAATGAGATCTAAAACTAGTGCCATTAATATAACCTTACTTTCATCCCCATTCTAGATGCAGTATTGCTAACTCGTCTAACTTTTATCACAATAGTTGATGTTTAACTTAAAGACCCAGCTCAGGGACCCAAGCAATTACGCAAGAATCGCAGCTTTCATTTGTAAAAGAGTACATTTCTAGCCCAAATGGTTGCAGAAAAAATCTTGAAAATATGACCCAAGTGCAAAGTAAACACTCAAAAAACAGAAGGCAAAAAAAAGAACCCAGTGTTTATTATTTTTAAAAAGTCTCATGCTTTCTAAGCCAATCTCCTGACACTGGGGGACATGATTCATGATTTTTGAAAATTAGGTGTAGGTAATTATGGAGACAAGGACTAAAATTTTCAGAAGTTCTTAAATGACATTTTAAAATGGTTCCTAAATTCCTACCTCACTTCTGAAAATGGAACTTAGGCTCCTAAGTCACATAGGCACATCTGAAAATGTTACCTGATGACTAAATTTTCCATAATGAAAATATTGTTTGTTTTTTCTTGTTTGTATTCTATTTCCCCTAAAATATTTGATTTTCAGCAAGGGCCTGGGTTTCACCTAGTTCTCCAGGTGGGGATGATGAAGACCAAACATTGGTCAAGTATCAGAGTAACAGCCGTGTTAGTCTGTATTCGCAAACAGAAAAGGAGTACTTGTGGCACCTTAGAGACTAACCAATTTATTTGAGCATAAGCTTTCGTGAGCTACAGCTCACTTTGAGCTGTAGCTCACGAAAGCTTATGCTCAAATAAATTGGTTAGTCTCTAAGGTGCCATAAGTACTCCTTTTCTTATTGGTCAAGTAACTAATTCCAACTTAAACTGAGTTGGTCTCTCAGCTAGGATTTTAGAATCTGAGGCCAGGTCTACACTACTGCGGTAAATTGGTCTAAGCTACGCTACTTCAGTTACATGAATAATGTAACTGAAGTTGACGTACCTAGATCCACTTACCACGGTGTCTACACCACGCTGTGTTGACAGGAGACGCTCTCCTGCAGACTTACCTTATGCTTCTCAGGGACGTGGAGTACAGAAATTGATGGGAGAGCACTCTGCCATCAATTTAGATTGTCTTCACCAGACCTGCTAAATTGAGGCCACTGCATTGGTTGCAGCATGGCTGATTTAGCTCTGTAGTGAAGACGTACTCTGAGATCCTTCTGGTTTTTAATCCTTTTGCTGTAACCACTGCTCTCCAAGATTCTGAATAGGCTAGGTATAAAATCCATACAGAGGATTGATTGTGCATCCATATTTTTTTTTCTTTTTACTGATTTTGAAGTTGTAGTGGAAAAACATATAACTGCAAGAAAAGTTTTTGTATGGGTGTGTGGACAAGCATTATGTGTTCCTCCACACATGATACCAGTTAAATGGAAATTATGTCAGCAACAGTGTTCACCTCTAAGGAATATAGTACCAATGGTACTTTTCCGTTTGAAAAAGAAAATCTATGGTCATCCTGAAAGAACTGGAAGAAAAGTGTACATTTGGATCTTTTTCTTTTGTCCTGAAGAATGCATAGTGAATTTAAACAGAACCTGGCATAAGCAGAAGAAAACTAAACATATTGAATTATAAGATTTTTTTAAGGCAAAAAAAAGCCGGTAAAAGGAAAGAAAAAGAAAACTATGCAGCTATAAATGCTTGAAGGCTCAAAGAAGCAGACACTGCAGAAATGAGTGGTAGAAAAGACTTACTGAATGGGGCATCTAGTCTAATACATCCCCCATGCCAGTGCAGGATTTTCCCCTACAGTGTATTTTTATAGGGCTAGGTTCTGCCTCATCCACACACACGTGCATGCTGGGAGTGTAGAAAAGAGTAAGGAGCTTCCCCCTTGCTCGGGGTGTGGAAGAGATGTGCAGAATTGCTGTTCTTTATGTTCAGGGAAGCACAGGAGCTGCTCCCTACTGTCTCTCTGCAGAAAGCACAGCACCTAAAGGGGGTAGGAGGGACAAGCATTAGGTAGATCCATAGCTTTGCCCCTTGCACTCTGGCCATCCCTGTGGAGGGAGCGTGCTGCATTGTTTAGAAGGGTTTAGCAGGGTACTTGCTCTCCCTGTGTACTGGGGGGGCTCTGACAGGGAAAATGTCTCAGGGTGAGGGGTGTTGCACACTGCTCTCAGCACAGGGCTTGGGCACAATAGAGCCTGTAGCATCTTGTCCATTCTGGTTTTAAATGACTCTAGCTTCTACCGTTTCCCTCAGGGTTGAGTTTTACAGACCAGATCCCACTTGCCTCTCCCACGTGGGGTAGTCCCACTGAAGCCACTGAAGAGGAACTTTCTAAAATGGCTTCCGGAATCTGTGTTAGCCAGTAGAGAACATGGCAAGGCCACCCACCACAGAAATAGAACTCACCTCTTCACCATAGATTGATGAAAGCACGGCCCTTTCCATTTGAAAGAACCTGGGCTGAAACTTCATTACAGCTTGTAGTGACTGTGATTAATTTGGCACAGCTGATGGCCTTTGCAAGAAAGAGCCAAGGGCTGGGGAAATGGATATTACCCTCTGAGCTTCTGCGAGGGTGGCCACAGGGGACAGTCAGGCACCCACACAGGCTGTACCTGTGCCATGAATAAATAAGAGTAGACCTTTCCTCCCCAGTAGGGGTTTGTGATGTTCCCCTCTGGTGTTCTCCAGACTGGTGATCTGCTAGGCCACTCCAATCCTTGACTCTGGGACCCAGCCTTACCCTGCTCTGCTGTGAGAACCCCCATTCCTGGGCTGTTAACACACAGCCTCTGGCATGTAAACTGCTCCCAGCTACTTGCAAGCGTATGACACTAGCCAGTATCTCTGGTCCCAGACACAACCCTAGGAACCTCCATCTTGCAGTGTCCAATTATGCCCGCTGGATGCTGCAAGCGTACATGAATTAGTCAATTTAACAAAGAAATTGATATGTACCAGGCTTGTTCTCCCAAGGAGAGCCTCTGACAAGCTTCAAACCAAACAGAAGTATTAACTGTAAAGATAGATTCTAAGTGATTATAGGTCAAACACAACAAGTCAGATTTGGTCAAATGAAATAAAAGCAAAACGCATTCTAAACGTAGATGCTTCTCACCACACGCTGGCTGGTCACTCTTCAGCCAGGCTATCCCCTTTGATCAGTGCTTCAGTCGCTTGGTGCTGGTGTTGTCCGCAGATGTAGGTGGAAGAGAGAGGAAGAGGATGGCAAATGTCTCTCCGTTTTATTATGATCTTTCTTCCCTCTTGGCTTTGCCTCCCCATTCAGAGTCAGGTGAGCATTACCTCATTGCAGTTCCAAATTGACCAAAGGAAGGGGGGTGACTCCCCCAATTCTTTTGTTGCTGCCTAGGCCAGTGTCTTTTGTTCCTGTGAAGCTGGCCTGGGTTTGTCCCATACCTGCCCTGATGAAGTGTGAACTGCCTCTCTGCTCTTGAAGAGTTTTTGTCTGGGCTTGCTTTAAGCCATGAGGATACATTTTCAGCCTCATAACTATATACATGAAATCATAACCCATAACATAACTATAACATCACTATAACAACAATGCTCAGTATATCATGAGTCTTCCAAAGATACCCAACATGACAAACTTTGGATTGGATACCACACAATCATTTTACAAGGATGAACATGGGGGTGCTAGGTGTTCCCCCGAGGTACAGCACATCACAGGGTTGCTGTCACTGTCTTTCACAAGCACAGCACCAATGGAACAAAGGGCTCTCACTCCCGGTGTGGGTGACAAGTGTGACATTGCACCCCATAATGCTTTATATAAATATGCTTATGAGTGTAAATATAACATAACTGGAATATGTTTTATGCTAGATATGGAATGTAACACATCTTTGCAAAGGTTATGTTCTACTAAATGTATTCATCCTATTCATATGCACGTATCATTTTTATATCTGAAGTTATGAGCGTTGGCTCTATGCTTGTTTTTAAAGTGTTTGCTGTAGAAAGCACTTAAGGCAGATTTGATCAACATTATATGAGGGGGTTAGTGAAGTAAAAGGAAGTATTTGGCTAACAATGGACCTTGATAGATGCAAATCCACATCTGAACTTTCCTGGGAACGTTCGGGCTAACATATGGGCAATGGTTTGGCCTGTAGAGAACTGAGTCATGCATGGACATGTGACTTGCCCATGTGACTCCAAAACTCCATCTTGCAGCTGTGATTCTACACAGGGGGAGAGAGGGGTTTCCACCCCCGAGAGAGACTATATAAGCCTGTGGAAATCTCTCCATTTTGTCTTTAGCTGGCTCAAGAGATAGCCTCTCCACCCCAAAGAGATGCCTGAAAGAAACTGGAACAAAGGACAGTAACTACAGGGGTGTGAGTGATTGCTGGACCCAGACTAGGAAGGAGTCTAGTCTGTCAAAGAAGCTTATTGGAACATCTCTGAGGGTGAGATTTACCTGCATTTAGTTTCTTACTGTATTAGGCTTAGACTTATGTGTTTTAGTTTATTTTGCTTGGTAATTCACTTTGTTCTGTCTGTTATTACTTGGAACCACTTAAATCCTATTTTTTATATTTTTAATAAAATCACTTTTTACTTATTAATTAACCCAGAGCAAGCAATTAATTCCTGAGGGAGCAAACAGCTGTGCATCTCTCTCTATCAGTGTTATAGAGGGTGAACAATTTATGAGTTTACCCTGTATAAGCTTTATACAGAGTAAAACGGATTTATTTGGGGTTTGGATCCCATTGGGAACTGGGTATCTGGAGACAGGAGCACTTCTTAAGCTGTTTTCAGTTAAGCCTGCAGCTTTTGGGGAACGTGATTCAGATCCGGGTCTGTGTTTGTAGCAGGCTAGCGTGTCTGGCACAACCCGGCAGGGCACTGAAGTCCCAAGCTGCCAGGGAAAACTGGCTCAGAGGTAGTCCCAGCACATCAGGTGGCAGTTCACAAGGGGGTTTCTGTGACTCAACCCATCACAACAGTCACAGAGTTTGTTCGCTGCCTAGCAGAGGACAGCAGCTCAGTGAGCAGATAATGACATTCCTGGACACCTCCAAGCAGCAGGGACTTGTAGAACAGGACCAATAGCTACTGTGTATGTGCTGTGCAAGGATGACAGGCAGTGCAGGAATTTTTGGCAGACAGGAAGTGTAAGGAACATCAGTTACTTTAGCTTTGATCTGCTGTATTGATACCTGGATGGGAAGGGCATAACGGGGAGTGAGGGAAGGGAAAGTGGAAAATCAGAAATTTTGTTTGGCCAGAGATATTAGGCCATCCTGACTGGAGATGAGCTAATTTTTTTTAGTTTATTGGCGTGTTGGAGTTGGAGTCATACAGTGTATTGGGAAGAAAAGTGAGTGATGTTTTATTTTGCAGTGAATGGAATTGTTCAGTAGTCAGCACTTTTACAATCTGACTGGTGCTCAAATATGGATTTAGGAGCCTAAGTTTAGGCCCCTGTTTTTGAAAACTTTGACCTAAAAGAACAGTAACCATGAACAAAAATTAAGTGCCTAAAAAGAGCTTTAGGAAAACTTATCTGTGTCAGTTTTTTGAATATTATTGTGGGTGCTATGGTTTGTTACAATATGATGTGACAGCAAGAATTGTTTGGCATCTGAGAGCCGGAGGGTGGGCCAGTCCCAAATATCCACAAAGTTGCAGTTGAATCTTTTGTCCCTGGGTAGGCAGCCTCCAATTTCATAGCGTATGAATAAAGAACTGTATAGCAAATGATAGAAGGGATGGGATTTTTGGGGGCAGCGGTGGGGGGAATGACACATTTCCCAAGCAACGGGATGCAATTGCAATTTGATCAGTTAGCGGACTTTCTCACACTCAGCCATACAAGATATTTTTAAAGGAAGACTTTGCATGGAAGTCCTCATCGGTTTAGTTTAATGGTTTTATTCAATATCTAGTGCTGTTTGTGTATTTTTACAGTGTTACTTTTATCTTCCCAGAGAACAGAATAATAAACCCTTTATAATTATTATTGGTGCTGAGCATCATGCTTGATTAAATCTTAGCAGACAGCTCTGCCCATAGTGATCTCTTCCTATCTCCCCCGCACACACCCCATGCAACATTAAATCAATAAAACCACAAGAAATAACTCAAATTACTTAAGTAAGACGGTACTTTCCATTTTAGTTTACCTCAGGCAATTTAAACAGGCCCCCTTGAAACAGTGACAAGAAGAGTTATAGGAGCTTAGGCGCACCAGACACCAATTACAATTTGAGAAGTAAATGCCATAATTAACAAGACATTTACTTTAATCTAAATCAACTCAAATATGTGGCTGGATAAAGGAAAAAAAGGTAAAGGTAAACTCCATAATTATAATAAATCGGTGCACTGGGGAAATACGTACCTTTGAGGGATCTTCTTTTATTCTGCAGTTAACTTTCAAGTGTTTCACTCAAGCCCCCCGCCACCACCACATTCACTGCCTCTCTCCCTTATAGCCCACAATCACTCTGACCAACTCCTCCAGTTTTGTGTGTGCATGCTAAGTGTATTGGGAGTAAAGCTGTGTGAATAACTGAATATTTGGTTTAGGTGAAGGTCTGAAAATTTAAAAAAAAGTTTTGGATCAGCCTGATACTGAAATGTTTCAAAATTTTTGGCAGACTAAAATGTTGGGGGGAAAAAATTAATTTTGGGTCAACAAAAACAGTTTGGTTGACCTGAAAGTAAACATTTTGTTTTGATTTTGTGGTTTTTAAAATGTTTTCTTAAATAAAATGGAGGGAAATTCTGAAACAAAACCTTCTTTCAAAGTGAAATGTCAAAACTTTTCATATCAGAAATGCCAAAACGAATAGGTTTGACATTTCTGAATTTTTTTTCCTTTTTCTTTTTTCTGACTGAAACACTTTACCATAATTGACCCAAATTTGTAAATTGTTTTGGTTGACCCAAATTTGCATTTTCTGGGGATGCGGGAAAAGGGTTTCCACAACAAATTTCACCCAGCTCTTGTTAAGAGTGCAAGGGGGCCAACATGGAGGTTATCACACCCGGATTTTCACACACAAGCACTCAGCATTGGCAATTTTACCATTGACTTCAACTGGAACAGAATTAGACCATCCTAAGTGCTTGTGAAAATCTCACCCCAGATTTTTCTAGTATGGAAGTTCTCAAATTGGAGGGGTGGGCCCCCTTGGGGGATGTGGAATGTATTCTGGGGAGGTGTGAGAAGCTGGGGCCGCGGAAGTACTGTGCACATTTTACCTACAGCAATGAATAACTAGGAAAGCTAATTCCTCCAGACATATCAGGTCCTCAGATGGCGCTGTGGATTTCATGGATTTCTGTTAAGCCTGCATAATATTATACAAAGTCACTGCCATCTATACATTAATCTGTTTGCTATGACGCAGTGCACATGTAATTGTAAGCATCCAACACAAGTGCAGTTTTGCTTTTGCTCTTATTACAATGGATTGTTGGCTCAGTTTGAATCAATGTCTTACCATTTTTAATATTTAGTCAGAGTTGCATGTTGATTTTTTTATCAGTATATGTACTTGTATGTGGGGGGGGGCATAAACTACTACAGACACAAAGAAGGGGGGCGTGATCGAATACATTTGAGAACCACTGCTCTAGTATAACTGGACCTTCAAAGAGGCACCATTTCTCTCAGCTACATAAAGAGCATATATTTGTATGCTTTGCTTTACATTACAATCAAGTGAATAAAGACATGAGCCTTCTACTTTTGCTTGAATATGTTTAAATAACTGCCTAATACATTTATTCTGTGGAGAGAGCCCTATTTATATAAACCTCTGCTTAGGCCATATTTTTGCCACCTGCGATAGTCTTTTAGAATATGTGTTGATGATAAACCATTTTGAATTCCCTGATGCTCTTGCTAACAAAGATAAGTGAGAAAAATCAATTTTTTGTTTTTTTAAAAAAAGAGAGACAGCACTATCCTCTTTTAATTTACAAAGGCATTTGCCAGAATCAGACAAGTATGAAAAGGTAAAGAGAAGGGACTGTTAAAAATGGAGCTTTATGAGTATAAGATGAATGTGTCAAGGTTAAAGCAGTCCATTAATCCCAGGGTTGGAAAGAAAAACTGCAGTTAATAAAGTCTGTCCATGCAGTTTTATTCACTTCCATGAAGGAAGAAGAGCAGTCTGGAGACCAATTACAAAGCACTTGTCTGATTTGTTTAATCCCTTATTTCCTTTTTTGATCAAAATAACAATCTCCCCTCCTCCTTCTCCCCCCCACCTCCCCACAGAATAAAAATACCAAACTTGTGTAGAACATATTGGGTTTGGGTACAGACCCGTTTCAGACCCATAACGTTGTATAACGTTAAAAAGCCTTCTCACTCTTTGACTCTCGTATCTTGTGGAACACACGTGAGTCAGGCTTTTCAAAATCTCAGCACCCACAGCTGTGGTTGAACTTTCAAAAAAGCTCAACATCTGTAGCTTTTTTGAAAGTCCAGTCTCTTGTTTTGGTGGGTTAATATGGGAGCAGAAATCCTTAGAAAATCTGGCCATCAGAGCCAGATTTAGAGCCCTCAGGCACACAGGGCAGTTCCCATTGAATTCAGTGTCATTGAAGCCAATGCGACATAGAATCATAGAATATCAGGGTTGGAAGGGACCTCAGGAGGTCATCTAGTCCAACCCCCTGCTCAAAAGCAGGACCAATCCCCAATTAAATCATCCCAGCCAGGGCTTTGTCAAGCCTGACCTTAAAAACTTCTAAGGAAGGAGATTCCACCACCTCCCTAGGCAATGCATTCCAGTGTTTCACCACCCTCCTAGTGAAAAAGTTTTTCCTAATATCCAACCTAAACCTCCCCCACTGCAACTTGAGACCATTACTCCTTGTCCTGTCCTCTTCTACCACTGAGAATAGTCTAGAACCATCCTCTCTGGAACCACATCTCAGGTAGTTGAAAGCAGCTATCAAATCCCCCCTCATTCTTCTCTTCTGCAGACTAAACAATCCCAGTTCCCTCAGCCTCTCCTCATAAGTCATGTGTTCCAGACCTCTAATCATTTTTGTTGCCCTTCGCTGGACTCTTTCCAATTTATCCACATCCTTCTTGTAGTGTGGGGCCCAAAACTGGACACAGTACTCCAGATGAGGCCTCACCAATGTCGAATAGAGGGGGACGATCACGTCCCTCGATCTGCTCGCTGTGCCCCTTCTTATACATCCCAAAATGCCATTGGCCTTCTTGGCAACAAGGGCACACTGCTGACTCATATCAAGCTTCTCGTCCACTGTCACCCCTAGGTCCTTTTCCTCAGAACTGTTGCCTAGCCATTCGGTCCCTAGTCTGTAGCTGTGCATTGGATTCTTCCGTCCTAAGTGCAGGACCCTGCACTTATCCTTATTGAACCTCATCAGATTTCTTTTGGCCCAATCCTCCAATTTGTCTAGGTCCCTTTGTATCCTATCCCTGCCCTCCAGCGTATCTACCACTCCTCCCAGTTTAGTACCATCCGCAAATTTGCTGAGAGTGCAATCCACACCATCCTCCAGATCATTTATGAAGATATTGAACAAAACTGGCCCCAGGACCGACCCCTGGGGCACTCCACTTGACACCGGCTGCCAACTAGACATGGAGCCATTGATCACACTACCCGTTGAGCCCGACAATCTAGCCAACTTTCTACCCACCTCATAGTGCATTCATCCAGCCCGTACTTCTTTAACTTGCTGACAAGAATACTGTGGGAGACCGTGTCAAAAGCTTTGCTAAAGTCAAGAAACAATACATCCATTGCTTTCCCTTCATCCACAGAACCAGTAATCTCATCATAGAAGGCGATTAGATTAGTCAGGCATGACCTTCCCTTGGTGAATCCATGCTGACTGTTCTTGATCACTTTCCTCTCATGTAAGTGCTTCAGGATTGATTCTTTGAGGACCTGCTCCATGATTTTTCCAGGGACTGAAGTGAGGCTGACTGGCCTGTAGTTCCCAGGATCCTCCTTCTTCCCATTTTTAAAGATTGGCACTACATTAGCCTTTTTCCAGTCATCCGGGACTTCCCCCGTTCGCCACGAGTTTTCAAAGATAATGGCCAATGGCTCTGCAATCACAGCCGCCAGTTCCTTTAGCACTCTCGGATGCAACTCGTCCGGCCCCATGGACTTGTGCACGTCCAGCTTTTCTAAATAGTCCCTAACCACCTCTTTCTCCACAGAGGGCTGGCCATCTATTCTCCATGTTGTGATGCCCAGCGCAGCAGTCTGGGAGCTGACCTTGTTAGTGAAGACAGAGGCAAAAAAAGCATTGAGTACATTAGCTTTTTCCACATCCTCTGTCACTAGGTTGCCTCCCTCATTCAGTAAGGGGCCCTCACTTTCCTTGGCTTTCTTCTTGTTGCCAACATACCTGAAGAAACCCTTCTTGTTACTCTTAACATCTCTCGCTAGCTGCAGCTCCAGGTGCAATTTGGCCCTCCTGATTTCATTCCTACATGCCCGAGCAATATTTTTATACTCTTCCCTGGTCATATGTCCAACCTTCCACTTCTTGTAAGCTTCTTTTTTATGTTTAAGATCTGCTAGGATATCACCGTTAAGCCAAGCTGGTCGCCTGCCATATTTACTATTCTTTCAACACATCGGGATGGTTTGTCCCTGTAACCTCAACAGGGATTCCTTGAAATACAGCCAGCTCTCTGGACTCCTTTCCCTTTCATGTTAGTCCCCCAGGGGATCCTACCCATCCGTTCCCTGAGGGAGTCGAAGTCTGCTTTCCTGAAGTCCAGTGTCCGTATCCTGCTGCTTACCTTTCTTCCCTGTGTCAGGATCCTGAACTCAACCAACTCATGGTCACTGCCTCCCAGATTCCCATCCACTTTTGCTTCCCGTACTAATCCTTCCCGGTTGAGCAGCAGGTCAAGAAAAGCTCCCCACCCCTGCAGTTGGCTCCTCTAGCACTTGCACCAGGAAATTGTCCCCTACACTTTCCAAAAACTTCCTGGATTGTCTATGCACCGCTGTATTGCTCTCCCAGCAGATATCAGGAAAATTAAAGTCACCCATGAGAACCAGGGCGTGCGATCTAGTAGCTTCTGCGAGCTGCCGGAAGAAAGCCTCATCCACCTCATCCCCCTGGTCCAGTGGTCTATAGCAGACTCCCACCACTACATCACTCTGGTTGCTCACACTTTTAAACTTAATCCAGAGACACTCAGGTTTTTCTGCAGTTTTGTAACGGAGCTCTGAGCAGTCATACTGCTCCCTTACATACAGTGCTACTCCCCCACCTTTTCTGCCCTGCCTGTCCTTCCTGAACAGTTTATAACCATCCATGACAGTACTCCAGTCATGTGAGTTATCCCACCAAGTCTCTTATTCCAATCACGTCATAATTCCTTGACATCACCAGGACCTCCAGTTCTCCCTGCTTGTTTCCAAGGCTTTGTGCATTCGTATATAAGCACTTGAGATAACCTGCTGATCGCCCCTCATTCTCAGTATGAGGCAGGAGCCCTCCCCTCACAGACATTCTTGCCTGTGCTTCCTCCCGGTATCCCGCTTTCCCACTTACCTCAGGGCTTTGGTCTCCTTCCCCCGGTGAACCTAGTTTAAAGCCCTCCTCACTAGGTTAGCCAGCCTGCTCGCAAAGATGCTCTTTCCTCTCTTCGTAAGGTGGAGCCCATCTCTGCCCAGCACTCCTCCTTCATGGAACACCATCCCATGGTCAAAGAATCCAAAGCCTTCTCTCCGACACCACCTGCGTAGCCATTCGTTGACTTCCACGATTCGACGGTCCCTACCCAGGCCTTTTCCTTCCACGGGCAGGATGGACGAGAACACCACTTGCGCCTCAAACTCCTTTATCCTTCTTCCCAGAGCCACGTAGTCTGCAGTGATCTGCTCAAGGTCATTCTTGGCAGTATCATTGGTGCCCACGTGGAGAAGCAGGAAGGGGTAGCGATCCGAGGGCTTGATGAGTCTCGGCAGTCTCTCTGTCACATCGCGAATCTTAGCCCCCAGCAAGCAGCAGACTTCTTGGTTTTCCCGGTCAGGGCGGCAGATAGATGACTCAGTCCCCCGGAGTAGAGAGTCCCCGACCACCACCACCCGCCTCCTTCTCTTGGGAGTGGTGGTCGTGGAACCCCCCATCTCAGGACAGTGCATCTCATGCCTTCCAACCAGCGGAGTCTCCTTCTGCTTTCTCCCCCCAGACATATCATCTGGTCCACTCTCCGCAATGGTACCTGTGGAGAGAACATGAAAGCGGTTAGTTACCTGTGTCCGCGTTGCTGGAACCCGGACATTCCCCCTTCTTCTTCTGGAGGTCACATGTTGCCAAGCTTCTTCACTGGCCTCTTGGCTCCGCTGTGCAACCTGCTTTAAATCTTTAGAGCTTTGTGCCGTAGAAGCATATCCTGACTTTTGTCCAGAAAATCCTCCGTTTCTCGTATGCAACGCAGGGTCGTTATCTGTTGCTCCAGACCTTCAATCTTCTCTTCCAATATGGAGACCAGCTTGCACTTTGTACAGACAAAGTCGCTTCTGTCCTGTGGAAGGAAGACAAACATGGCACATCCAGTGCAGGTCACAACAGCTGAACCCCGCCCCCTTCCATATCACCTTCCTACTATGAGCTTCCTCAGAGAAGTTGGCAAGCTGTAAGCCTCACTGGGCTCACTCCAGGCGAACTCCCAGGCAAACTCCTGCTGTGTGCTGCTCTGCTGTCCCCCGCTGCATGCATGTAGCTGAGGGCAGAACTGAGCATATAATATACTTCTAATAATTCAGAGCAAATGTAGATAGAAGATCCCAGCATACTGAGGTGGGGTGGTTTTTAAATTTCATAAGCCAAATTCCACGCATGGCTACTGACACACAACTTCAATTGTGGGCAATGGGAGTTCTGTGTGAGTAGCTGAGGGCAGAATTGTACCCTTTAACTGTTACAAATCAGGTCCTAAGGAGTTAATCATCTGCTTGGGTGAAGACAAGAGGCATCCAGGTTCCTCAAGTAAAGAAATATCAGAAAGGAAAGCGTTCATCATTACAGGTTTCAACGTAGAAAATAGAGTCAACTGTGAGATGATGGACAAACCAGTAATATAGTGCCTGAGGATTCAGCAGAGATTGTGCTATATTGTTTGAAGGCTTTGGACAATATTGCCCAAACAAAGAAACTCTTTTAATCCAAGGGCAATAGTTTACTGCTATGGCCCTCAAACCCAGTTAATATTTATTTTATTAACCTGGTGGATGGTTTTAGTTTAGAGTCTGTTTGTGGTTTGTTTGAAGCAGTTTGTACCTGGAATTTCTGTGAGATGTAAATAACACTGAGAGTCACAGCAACAGTGGACTATTGTGTTGAACTATTGCTTTTTATACAGAGACTGCTGATCACTTGGTTTGGTTTTGAGGGCATCAGCATATGCTGCTTTTCCTGACACAACCTCAAGCATTCAAAAATCAAAAAGATTAATAAATATTTATAAATAGGTGTTGGACAAAATATTTTCCTCACAAGTGCTTGCTGGCTTTGCAGTGCATTTTTTTTTCGTTTGCTAATATTGTCGGACATACAGAAATATGTGAACAATATCATTATTAGCAAACTTCAATTATGTGCAATGCACCTGCACTTAAAATTTTGTTAAGCCATGTGATAATACAGCATTTCTTGACATATGCAGATTTTCTTTATTGTAAACAAAGCTGTTAGGAATCTGTTTTCATTGTTTGGAACATTAGCGTTTTGTCTCTTTATGTTTTGGATTATTCAGAATCATCATAGTTGTTTCTTTACGAAAGATGTTTATTTACAAAATTAGCTCCATGGGCTTAACTACATTCAGCATATATTTGCAACTATAAGGAGCTGGTGTCTCTTTAAGAAGCTATCTTGCCCCTGGAGGCAAGCCTGGGAGATCCTGTATGGGAATTTTCATGGGCTTGAACACCCACCTACTGGGAAGCCTGACAGACCATGTGACTGCTTCTTCACGGACTTAAAATGTATCCTTTCTCTCCGGTCAGGATGGAAAAGGAAAAATTTCTTGAGCCACGTGACTTACATCCCTACGAGTGGTAATATTCACCAAGGAAAGGATATATTAAGAGTAGCCAATTTTTGAGACATCAAGGTACAATGAGCAGACATCAGGATATACTGGTACTGTCCTGATTTGAAGGGACTTTTTTGGTGTACTGGTCCATTTTATTGAAACAATTATTTTGTCTTTTTCATTAAAATCTTGGGACATCTGCAGTGTAGCCAATCTCAGGCATTCAAAAATTGTGAACCAGGCCTCAGTGTAATCATGAGATTGGCATTAAAATAATGCAATTTTAAAAATAATAAACTTTGAGCTGCCTTCTGGTATTTGAGCCTTTAGGATTCACATTCTCAAGTTTCCTTTGCAACCATGAGGGCTAGAAACATCTTTTTAACTGAAAGCCTCAAATCTCACAAAATAACTAGATTCCAGGAGCAGGGACTTTAAAAAACAACCCATCAAATACCATGAGACTTGTGATTAAAATTGCAGTTGGCAACACTGTATCTGGTCAGTCTGGTCTTTTCCATTAGTGCTGCAGTGTGAGCTTCATACAATGTCACTGCTCTCCCCCTGCCCCAACTGCTTCTGAGCTGATCAGCAAGGGAATGAAAGCCACCTCCACTCTTGGCAACCGTGGAAAGATGCAAAGAGGAGAGCTGAAGCAGCAGTGGGTTCTCAGCTTATCAGGAAGGAGATCTTCAGGTCTATGACCAGCAAAGTGGTGGTGGTGGGAGAAAAACAGAAAGGGGAGTATGAGAGAGTTGGTGGGGAGGAATTGGGTTGGAGAAGAGAACAGGAAATGTGAAAGAATAGTAGGTTGAGTCTTGATGCTAAGTGAGGACCAGAGACCAGGATGGGATATTGCCCTGAAAGATATAATAAGGGGAGAAGAGTTCTGGAGGGGAAAAGAGGGAGACAGAGAAAAAGAGGAAACAAAAAACCAGAAGTAGCAGGATGATGACAAAAGATATAGACAGAAGGAGTGAAACAAGAAGTAAAAGTTGCTTGGTGTTGGAGGGTAGAAAGAAGGCTATAGCTGTGGAAAAGCAATAAAGAATAAGACAGGAGGGGGAACAAGGTAAAAGTTTGCATCATGTGTGAGGGAGAGACTGGAGAAAATACCAGTGCCACAGTTGGATAAACATACTAAATAGCAGGTGACAGGGGAGGGGAGTAGACCGGGATGAGAGAAAATAGCAACACATGTCTTGAAAACATGGTTATCTTATTGCACATCAAGGTCACAGGTCAGATCTAAGGGTAATTCTCTCTCCAAGGGCATGCCCTTCATCTCTTTGTAATAATCTAGTAGAAGTCTGCATTGAACCTTTCATATATTCTGAATCCCCACACTGTACATGTGGCATCTCCTTGGAGTTTGCTGTCAGTATCCTTTGGATATGGATTACAGTCTACAAGAGGTGCCTGGGGAGTATGTACCACATGTGATGGACATTGAATAACATGATCTGTGCTGACAAGGGTGCACCAAGGATCAACTGTTTAAGTAGGGTCTACACCACTTGGCATCATGAAAAGTGTTATGATGGATACCACCCTGTTGAGGCCTTTACTAGTTCTAACTTTCTTTCCAGCAAGCAGTGCTAAGCACCACTGCCCGGAACTGTGGTGTCCACAAAGTTTCCATGTACAGCCATGATGTGAATGGCAACACCCAAATGTTTGCAGTTCTTAAGCTGTCAGAGTGAGTTTAGAGGTTAAATATTGTCTGGGGGCCCAATTCAATAGCAAATGTTTGCAGAATAATGCTTCACTGTTTCAAAGACACTTCAGCTGTGGTGCAGAAAGCTCCCATGTGGTTTCGTTTTTGCTCCTACTCCATATAGATACTAATTATGAACAACATAGATCTGCCAAACTGTGATGTGCCCCTTCAGTAGTTATAGGAGCTCAGCATTTAGGTAGTACCATGCTAGATGTGTTAAAAATGCTGTCTGTCCTCCCTGTAGTACCCATGCACCTCACAGTCATACATGGATTTTATCCTCACAACACTTTTGTGAAGCAGGAAAGTATTAACTTCCATTTTACAGAAAGGAACCTGAGGCACATGATAGATTAAATGGCTTGCCTATAGTCAGACTCCCTGTGTGAGAGAAATGAGTTCAGGTCTCTTGAATCCCAATCCAGTGTCCTGTCTGCTAGACCATCTTCTGATCCCATGCTGCATTTAGAGTAGATAAGAACAGTGGGTCAAATTCATCCCTTTTTTAACAGTTGTGACCATTGGTATGGTGAAGTTACAACAGGGATGAATTTGGCTCTGGGACTTTATACATATCCTCTTATATTTCTTCTTTATCCTCTAGCTTCTTATTCTGCTTTCCTCTGCTCCCCAGAGTTTAGTTCTCTTGCACAGTTCTCTTTGCTTGACTGATGCACTGCTACAGATTTTCTCAGAGAAGCACCCTGCATAAGACAGCTGTGATTCAAATTGCCCAAGTGAACCAACTCTAACAGCTATAAGCAATACGTAACAGGCTGAGCCACTCTTTCCTACACTGTTTGCTGTGGTCACTGGAGTGGTAAACCATACCAGGCATGATCTTTCCCTCTGGCACATAGATTGGCCAGCAGACTTTGTGCTGGGCTAATCGCTGCGGTCAGTCATGGGTCAAACAGTGTCTGCTCACAGAGGAAACACCACAATGGACTGTAACATTAAGCCCTGGCGCTGGCTATGTGATTATACAGTGTGCCATTCTGGACAATGCACTAGAGCAGTTTTGTTATTCATTACCAACTCCTCTGAGAACTGTCTTTTTTCCCCATCTTGCTTCTGGTGATTGTTTTAAAAATCATAATTACAGTAAAAATTTGCTTTATTTCTCAACAGTCTCGACAATGAGGCATTTTGGATGACATATTCCCATTTCACAAACAGTACACACAAACGCCACCCACACATCTCTCCTCCCCCTCACAGATACTGACTCCCCCTCATCTTACATGTACTACACCTCACACTCACTCCATCTCTTGTCAACTACTTACAGCCACTCTCTGTTCTCTTCTCAGACTCCCACACACATTCTCTCTCACACACCCCCTCTCTTTCACAATCACCCCACAGAATCTCCCTCCCACATGCCTCTTTTTCTGACCCGCAAAAACACACCCAGCACCAAGTTCCTTTCTTCCTGGATGGAATTGTAAGAGGACTTTAATTCTGACTGTCCTTGCATTCATACAAGGAAGCACTTTTCCAATGGGTTTGAGCTAAGAGTCAAGAAATGATATGAGTCAGTGGTTGGGGAAAATAGTAATAATATGTTTTAAAAAACACGCAAGATATTTTCTTCTGGACATAGTTATTTCAGTAATTTTATATCACCTAATTATCTAGCATTTATACAATATATAAGGCAGGCTGTTGTCTCCCACTGTGGATCACCCAGGGTGTTCTCCTGTGAACATGTCAGGATTGCCCATTCATCAGGTTTCCCCCCAAGCTAATGGACAGGAAAGGTTGACTTTAGTTCTGATGTCTCTGTTTTTTATTTTTATTTATTTATTTTTTGCTTAGAACTGAAATGAGGGGATAGAGTATTTTTTTTAAAGTGATTTAAACAGGATACATTTCATGCTGCCAAGAGGACTCTGACAGAATTAAACATAAAGATCTTAATTGAAGAGGAAAGTTGATTTCATATCTTGACATGGGCTTAATTATTTTATTTATTTTTACAAGGGACTATTTGTGTGTGTGTGAGAGAGAGAGAGTCAGAGACTTCTCACTCTTACACTGACACGCTTTTTTTGCACCTATAAATATTCAGGTTAGTACATGCCCAGCACTGACTTTTGGGTGCTGGTGATCCTGAGCTGTCCATTGTGTTGTTAAAGGGCAAGTCCAATGCCTGCTTTAAATTAAAAAAAAACAAACATGTAATCCCTGTGTTTCAAAAGCTACTTTGTTATTGAGAAGATGGACAAAAGCTCGCCAGCTTATATTTCATGCTATGAGGCTGTTCCCTCCTTAGTATCAGACGAAAGGATGAGTCCACTAATGATGTTTACCCACCTTGGCCATAAGTAGGAAAGGGATTCTGTTATCATTAGACATTCCAGAAGAAACACCTTTAGAACATCAGCCAAACTGGGAAAATGGGAGGAGGTGGAAAGGGAGGGAGGAAAATTGGTATAATTCCTATTCTACTGCCTCATCATCTGCTTACTATCTACTTTAGGGCTCTCTAATTATTCAGCACCATCTAGCGGTAGATGTTAATATAGCAACTCTAAACTCCGGCTACAGCCAAACAAGACCATTTGAAAATTGGTTAGTATGTGGCGTACACACACTGACTCTGTCCCTCCCTGTATATATTATTCACAATTTCCAATTGGTGAGGGAGTGCTGTCCCAATCAGTGAGGTTAGAGTAGGGAAACTAGGTTTCATGACGCTTGGATGCTATTCTGCCACCAGCACCAATTTATTGTGTGACCTTGGGCAAGTCACTTAACCTCTGTTCACTTCAGTTTAGCCATTTGTACAATGGATACAATGATACTTCCCTGCTTCCTAAAGGTATTGTGAACCTTAAATAACCTCTGCAAACTACTTTGAGGTCCTTTGATGGAAGGTGCAATATAATGTATTATTGCAAAGTCACACCTTGCACAGGCTGTGCCTGCCAGTGGTGGGGAGTAGAATAGGGACACTTCCTTAACTCTACTGACATCCACTGGAGTAGGTGAGATTTTTGGAGGAACAGCTGGCATGTATTTTAGAACCAACAGGGGAGCTGAAATTCTGTGAAGATAACAGGTCAGATCCTCTGGTGCAGTGCAGCTGCTAAACATCACACCTGCTGACTGCTCTGAGTTATGCTGGAGGACTGTCCTTGCATGGAGTGGGCTAAGACTTAAGGGAGCACAAATGTCATCCCTTTGCTGTGCTGTGTGCTCCTTAGCCATAGCTGAGGATTGGGGCCTATGTGTCTATTTGGGATTAAAAATTAATTTAAGAAAGAATTTTTTGGGGAAGATGTCTCCCCAGTGGCACTGAAATGAAATAGTCTTTGGAATTCATGGTGCAGGGATGCTGTACAGTTACTGACCCATCACTAGAGGTGTACAAAATATTGACAATGACATTTGAAATGCTCAGGGATGAGTGCTTTTGATCTCAAAGAAAATAATTAAAATATCTATTTTTAAGTGATTGATTAGGGTCCTTTTGGCGTGTAATGATAGGAATGGCCTTTCCCTTGCACCCTATGACCAGCAGTCCACAATAGAGTACTGAATTTCAGAGTTCTATCTCAATGGGAGCATGTCAATGGATCGTGTCAGTCAGTCAGTAATTTGCGGGAGCTCCCTGTTAATTTGGTAATAACTGTATCCTGGGTTAAATAAACTCGGAGGCCCTCAGGATATAATTCCTGCTTTGTAGAAAGGAAACCCCCTCAAGAAGTCACATAAATAATATTGCTATTTCTCTACCACACATCTCCTAAAGAACAAAACATCTCTGTAAGATTTTTTTTTTTATAAAAAAGGTTACAGTGAATTTAAGTCTTCAGTTTGTGTCGATAGCACTGGAAACTGAAGTTTGCTGTTTAGCCACAGAACATGAGCAGTATCGACGAAAGCTTCCCCATCATATCCCACAAAATGTGCCTTAACTCTGAGCTAGTGGAAGGAATGTTATTTTTCATGGTACTTTCCGTTCTTGACCTATTCTGATGAGCTGCCAACACGGGTACCTGTTAGTGCCAGATGCAATCTGATGTGAACATCTGGGAACTGGCATGAGACCCTAAGTTCATTTCTCATAGACTGTCGAACAGCCATCAGATGATAACGGTGTTTGATCATTAGTATTACCTAAACTGTATTAGATCTGTACAAGGCACACTGATATATGCCCTGATTCAGCAAGGTACTCCAGCACGAAATCATTCTCATTGTGAAGTTCCCTCACCCATCCATCTTGTTTTAGACCATGCCAAAAATAAAAGAATTCCATAATCTATAAAATGTCACCAATCCCAAGGAGCCGTTCGGAGGATTGTACAGTATCCACAGATAACATCTTTCTTAATGTGGTGGTTTATGTTCTGTCACTTATTTGGCACTGATGGTGGCATTTCAGTGGTGGGGGCTATGGTTTGGGGAGCTTGTTTTGAGGAGAGAGTATTTCGTTGCATTAAGAGTATAGACTTATAGATTCCAAGACCAGAAGGGGCCATTGTGATCCTCTTGACTGACCCGTGTAGCACAGGCCACAGAGCTTCCCCCAAAATATTCCTAGAACAGATCTTTTAGAAAAAATCCCAATGTTGGTTTAAAAATTGTCTATGATGGAGAATCCACCATGATTCTTGGCAAATTGTTCCGATGGTTAATTACCTTCAGTGTCAAAAATTTACGCCTTATTTCCAGTCTGAACATGTTTAGCTTCAGCTTCCAGCCACTGAGCTCTGTTATACCTTCCTCTGCTAGACTGAAAAGCCCATTATTAAATATTTGATCCCCATGTAAATAGTTAGACTGTATTCAAATCACCCCTTAACCTTCTCTTTGTTAAGCAAAATAGATTGGGCTCTTTGAGGCTATCACTATAAGGTGCGTTTTCTCATCGTTTAATCATTCTCACAGCACTTCTCTGAATCCTCTCCATCCTTCTTCAATTGTGGGCACCTGAACTGGGCATTAAATTCCAGCAGTGGTCTACCAATGCCAAATACAGAGGAAAAGTAACTTCTCTACTACCACTCGAGTTTATGCATGCCAAGATCACATTAGCTTTTTTGACCACAGCATGACATTGGGAGTCAGCTGATTATCCACCTCAACCCCCAAATGTTTTTCAGTCACTCCTTTCCAGGATGGAGTCCCCCATTCTGTAAGTATGCCCTACATTCTTTGTTTCTGGTTGTATACATTTACATATAGCCACATTAATAAGCATATTATTTGCTTGTGCCCAGTTTACCAGGTGATCCAGATTGCTCTGTATCAGTGACCTGTCTTCATTATCTACCACTCCCCCCAATTTTTGTGTCATCTGAAAACTTTATCTGTGATGATTTTAAGTTTTCTTCCAGGTCATTGATTAAAAATGTTAAATAGCATAGGCCAAGGACCAATCCCTGCTGGACTCCATTGGAAACACACCCACGTGATGACGATTTCCTGTTTACAATTCTATTTTGAGGCCTATCAGCCAGTTTTTAATATGTTTAATGTGTGAAATTAACCTCAAATTAAAAAAGAGGGGACTAGGTAGAAAGTTCTCCATGAGGGACTTCTCAGTCTGAAATAGTCCTGATTTGTTGGTCTTCAGGGCACGCTGCAGGTGCACCTATTTACGAGAGCTGCTGTGGAGGGTGGGTTTTGATGGGGTTCAGATCTGTGGGAAGGGAAGGGAGTTTTGTGTTCTGTTGGCTATTTAAGTTTATTTTTGAATCTTTGTAATTTATGGTAGGGACGCCTACAATCTTGGATAAATGCTGCTAGTTATTTTTATAAAAATCTCCCCTTGAGCAAGACCTTTTTACCTTTCCAGGCTATTATTAATTAGTTTATACTTTCATATAAGTTTGGTTTATACTTTCATAAGGTGTTTTATTTTTCAAAGGTTTCATTATATTTTCCTTATATCTTTCAGAGAAAAAGAAATCAATTCCTTAAACAAGTTGATTCTTTCAACAGCTTTTCTTTTAAGTGGGTCTCAGTGTAAATAAGCCAAAGAGTATCTGAACTGGATACAGCCTAGTTGCCAACATTTCCAGATATATTCTGTGGGTAGCTCAGCTCTCTAGATTAGCCAGGGGTGTTTGTGCATCCAGCTGAGTTATAGGTTATTTCTAATATGTCTGTCCTGTTTATCAGGGCCTCAGAAGGTTTGAGATTCAAATAAGCTTCCAGGAGTTTGGATGTTTATCCCAACTTCTGAAAGCCCCATGAGCCTTCATCATCAAGTAAATCCTCTGCCCTGGAGTTGTCTTCTTGTGGAGAGGTGCAGTGACCTGCTGCCCTCTTTACAGGGGTGAAAGTAAGTCGAGTGACTTACCGGTACTCTGGGGCCAGCTCTGGGGCCTAGGGCAGAAGGGGCGGGGTTGAGGGGGTCAGAGCCAGCCCCAGCCCACCGTGTAAGGTAAGTGCCCACCCCCCCACCCCGGGGTAGCAGCAGCAGCAGCCCGGGGCTCTGGGGGCTATTTAAAGGGCCCGGGGCTCCCCTCTTTTACCGCCCTGTCCCTTTAAATAGCCGCTGGAGTAGCAGCTGCGGGGTTTCGGTGGCTATTTAAAGGGCCTGGGCGGTAGAAGCAGGGGAGCCCCAGGCCCTTTAAATAGCTGCCGGAGCCCTGCAGCTGCTACCCCAGGGCTCCAGCAGCAGGGCTATGGAGGCAATTTAAAGGGCCTGGGGCTCCAGCCACTGCTGGGAGCCCCAGGCCCTTTAAATTGCCCCCTGGGGAAGCCGGGCTGCCCCAGTACGGTGCACTGGCTCTTGCCAGTATGCCGTACCAGGGCGTACCAGCTTACTTTCACCTCTGCCTCTTTGCCTCACGTCTTTCATCATCAGGGGAGAATGGCAGGTCTGAGTATGGTGTCTTCAGGGAACATCTCCTTTCCTCTCCCTTAGCAGAGAATAGGGGCATGGGGTTCTCTCGTCTTTCCATCAAGAGCCTAATCCAAACTCCACTGAAATCAGTGGGAAACCTTCCACTGGCTGCAATGGGCATTGGACCAGGCCCCAAGCAGGTGTAGCCTCAGGGCTTCTCACCTCTGTTTATCTGATGGAGGTTTGGAAGTGGTTACGGCTTTTCCTTTATCTCTAATTTCCATGTGGCCCACTTCCTGTCCCTGGGGTCTCCTTACTGAGGAACACATGCATCATATGAATGATAACGGCTGTAGGTCACAGGTCGAGAGAGCAAATAGGGTTAGGCCCTCTTAGTCAGGCTGTGTACCCACAATTATTTTTAAAATACATCTGTGTGGGAATGAGAGAAGGGGCCAGAAGTTTCAGTAGACAAGTGATTAAGTATCCAAATGAGCCTCTCTCTTCCACTCATTTGATGACCACTACAAACTGGAGAGCATTTAAAATTCTTTCCTGGTTGACTGACAATCAGTGTGCTGGGAAATACTCTGCCTCCGGATCTGACATCGACTGCATTTTAGGGACCAGCAATTTTGAGGGCTAATTTTGCCTTCTTTGGGCCTTCCCTCAGTCTGGAGGAGGTTCAATGTGTAATGATGGATCTAAGTATTTTTAGTACATGATGATTTAGTACAGTCTTTTTCAGTCATTGGGCTCTCAGACAAGTTTATATCAGTTTACTACTCTACACTCTAGGCTCCTTTTCATCTCTGTGCTCACTATAATTATTAATATCTGTAGAGTTTGTGCACATAGATATAAAGACCAAAATATTCAACAGATGCCAAAGGTAATTATGATATACTCATATGCATGTCCCCATTTATACGGAAGTAGGGCTTCATAAATGTTTTGGTTGTAGTCCAATCCCAATTTACTTCACCAGCCTCAGGTACTTGCAGAACCACTTATCTCTAATCCTAGTATCTCAGTACAGGGATTTCCCATGTTACTTTCACAATGCCAGAAGCACTTGTCAAATGGAAGTAGAACCTAAGAGAGCCACATGGAACAGCACCACCTGGGGTCGCTTGTCTCTGCCTGCGAGCAACTCTTGCTTCACCTTTACAAGAAAATCCAGAGAGAGCAAAATTGTTAGAGTATTAGCAGTAGATTCAATACTGATTGTGAGCTGTTTAGTACCCAAAGCACTGATGACAGATCTTCAGCCGGTGTAAACTGCCATATCCCCATTGCAGTCAATGACGCTATGACGATTTACACCAGCTGAGGATCTGCCCTAGGGATTTTGTGTGTGGACCTGCAAAATCACTCTGAAGTTCTCCTCTAATTTTTAAAGCCAATCTAATTTATATAACACTCCAAATTTCAAATCGCCAGTTAACATAACATAAATTAGAGGAATGCTAGTATCTCTATAACTTTGTTTCCTTTAGGAGATACCATTTTTAGCCTAATGATGGCTATGTGCTGTAGTTTCTTTTCCTTAAAGCCAATATTATACAAATCTATCAATAGAGAATAGAATTCTCTAAGTTGGACATCTCCAGATTGTTGGGAACTCTAAGATCCCCTTCCCACACCCAAAAAGAAAAGGAGTACTTGTGGCACCTTAGAGACTACCAATTTATTTGAGCATGAGCTTTCGTGAGCTATGAAAAGCTCATGCTCAGATAAATTGGTTAGTCTCTAAGGTGCCACAAGTACTCCTTTTCTTTTTGCGAATACAGACTAACACGGCTGTTACTCTGAAACTTCCCACACCCAATGAATCAGTGGAATTTGTGTGTGTGTGTGTGTGTGTGTTTCCAAGAGCATGGATTTTGACACACAGTATTTCTTCTGATTAACTTCTGCATAACACAAGGCTAATTCTATGGCTGTCAGATTAAATGTAATGTTTTCTTTTCAATGTATATGGTGTTTTATTTAGGGATAGGATATAAATTGGCAGTAGAATTCCTACCATGCGTTGTTCACATAGATTGTACTATGTTGGCCCATGATTTTTTCCAGCTCCTTGTCCCCTTCTTATAGTGTGTTTTCTTCAATACGCATCACTGATTTCTTTTCTTACTCCCTCCAAACACATTTGGGCTGTCCTTTACATAACCTGGCCATGGCCTACAAGTTCATTCAGAGAGGGTCTTTACTCCTTCATTCTGAGTCACCATTGACCCATAGTCAGAGCAACCATCATTACTCATCCAGAGTCAACCAGTGGTCAGAAGTAGAGCTGGCTGGAACATTTATGACTAAGTGAAATTTCATAAAAATCTGCAGTTGTGACAAAGACAAAACATTTCACAGAGATATCTGTTTCAACAAAGCTTTTGTCTGGAAGGTTTTTCAAGTTTTAGGACTCCCTGGTCACTTCTAAAGAGAGAGAGAAAGAGACCAGATTGAAAACTCAGGTTTTTTATTTGAAAACAGCCATTCTGACTAAATTCTGTTTCACAAAAATGTTTGAAAAGTTTTGTTTTTTTTCCAAGGTGGAAGAAAAACAAATTTTGAAATCTTGAAAGTTATCATAAAACAGAAGTGTTGTCTCTGCAGAGCTCTCTAGTAAGAAGCTACATCATGGTGTTATCAACTCGATTCCTGTCTGGCCCCACAGCTGTATCAGTTTGCACAGCAAACTCAACTAAACACCTAATTGTCCACCAAATGTCTTCCTTCCTTCAGAGCACCATTCATGGCACTCACCGTGCTGTCTTTTGCAGCTTCCTCAAAGGTGACCTCACACCAGTGTATAAGTTGAGGGTGCTAATAAAGAAGGAGGCAAACTATACATCCTCAACTTTTCACCCTCCTACCTTAAGAGGCTTGGAGCATTTGGTCTTCAACACTTCTAGCTTACGTGGCCCTGGAAGCTGAAATCGATTGCTTGTGAGTCTGGGCATCCAGTACTCCTGTTCTTTTTGCAGATACAGACTAACACGGCTGTTACTCTGAAACCTGTCATTTGGCAGTGCTTCCCTTTGCTTGCCAAGACATTGGCTGACAGACAGTGTGGTTCTTGGTAATTATTACACAGTTCAAGTCTACTCTGAGACTACACTCACTTAGAAGGTGAAACAAGAAGACCCCAGGACAGCATCACCATGAATGTCTCTCTGCTGGCAGTATACAGAAATTATTTACATATAGAGACAGACCTCTATATTTTCTGGAAGTTGCAGGCATGGACAGGATTATTTATGCCCAGCATTTTGAAGCCATTGTCTAATTAATTTTAAGAAATCACCAACATGTTAGCATGTGTTAATGAAAAATTCAGATGCATAGGTTACCTGGCATTCAAAAGGGCAAGTAACTTAAACTTAAAAAAATAAACATACACTCTCACAGAAATACATTACAGGTGTACTTTGTTATACTTTTGCAGTCAAAATCCATTTTAATTTACATTTACATTACCTTTAATTTAATATTCTGCCCCATTGTATAAGGACAGACTCTTTCTATTGATTATCATTATTAGAATATGATAGTTTATAATTTTTTCTGCTGAATATATGAAAGAAGTACACAAACTTCCTCTTGAATTTCACAGGCGTGAGAATACTGAATCCTAAAGGGAAACAGACTACTTGAAAAACCACATTTCTGTCCAAAAATGTTGTACCTACTATAGTTGTAAGTAACCCCTAAAATGATTGTAATTGAAGGAAATTAGCGGGGAAAATGTTTTTCAATTTGCTTATTTTGTGCATTTTGCAGCATTTTGTGTTTAGTCAGTTTCACTCATCCTTTGGAGAGTTATTTTCTCACTCACTGAAAAGTCTCTTATAAACATCAACAGGAGAGCAGAGCAATCTTTATCTTATATAATATAATACGAAAATGGTGGCGCTTTTGCTCTGACTCATTCTTAAACAAATGCAGATGGTTTCATGCCATCTGAAGGCCCATTTTTCCTTTCTCTAAAATGCCTTTCTTTACACAGCTGCTATATGACTTTTTTTTTCTCCTGAAGTGACAAATGTGACCAAAAGGTTTTCAAGGCTCAGTAAATCCAGCAAGTCTGCTTTCAAGTGTTGGTGGACCTTCAACAGCATGTGTGTGTGGGGGAAAGGACATGTTGTTATCTTCCACAACACATACACAGCCAGTGTGGGTCTTGAAGTATGTAATGTAAAATTTAACACCTGCTTTCACCACAGTGGGGACCTGTACAAGTCTTTCTCAATTCGCTTACACTTTGGTAGTATGTGGGAATTACTAATGCATTAAGCAATCAACCTTATTCTTAGAAGTGTGTGTCTCTCTCTAGCACACCCTCCCTGCCTGCCCCAAAGGCAGCTCCTTTATCTGTCTACAAGACCTGGTCAGAAAATGGTATGTGTTTTCCATGTATAATTTCAAAAGAAATGAAAAAGTATAGTTTTTTTCCTAAATTTTTGTGGAAATTTTCCAGGTTTAATTTAGAAAAACATTTTTTTTTTTGAAGACTTAAAAGAAAAGAAAAGTTTTCCGTTTTTGAATGAAAAAAAAATGGAAAATTTTGATCAAAATCAAATCTTGTGGGTGTCCTGGTAGATGAACGTCTTTCTAACCCTTCTGCAAGGTTTAGGGTCTCCCTTGCCCAGAAAATGGTGCCCATCCTGCTTGACCAGGAAGACTAGCCTGAATCAGTTTAAACCTAGCCTTTTTATATCAAAAGCTCTTTCTTTGTCTGGTGGGGTCAGGAAAAACCCCAGTTTGAACCAGGACACGCAAGCCTGCCCAGGGGATGGTACCTCTCTGGGGGTGTTTATAACCTATGCAATTCACCTCCATCACCCTGAGCTGTGGCAACCCTCCCCTCCCACTCCAAGTTACATACCACCCCTGGCCCACAATGAGACATAACCATTCATAAACTTAATGCACGAGGTTTCCCCAAAGACCCTGCATGTGGCTGCAATATCAATCACATATCCCCATGATGAAGTGGTTGTGGCTAGGGTGCTTGACCAGCATCCTAGTAGAACCCACAGGTTTATTCCCTGGGTGGCATGGCAGCCAATACCTTCCCTCATTTCAAATGACAGCAGTTTGTGTCATAAACATTCTTCCCCATAGCCTGGGCTCTGTGGCATAACCTCAGTTTGACCACCCCTGTCTTTTTTCCCCCCCACACTGAATCAAGGTGACTTCCCCACCTCGCAGGGTCCTTTACATTCTTACAGATTATGATACAGTCAGACTGGAGTAGGGTCAAGCAAACTTCCAGCTCTGGCTCCAGCCTATCAGTCTCTCCTGCATAAGGTTCTTGCCATCATTGCTGTTACTGCTGGACTATGTGGACTATATGTGGTACTATATGTGGGACTATAAGTCCCCTGCATGCTCTGTAGGTGGAAAAGGGAGCTCCCCTCTCTGGAGGGGGTACCCCATCTTGCCTCAGGTCATCTGAGCGCAGCATGGCTCACCATCTCCAACTTCTTCAGCTCAGTAGCTGCTCAGATGCTGTTTCTTCAGGGGTTCCTAATTTCTGCTGTACTTTTTCATTCTGTATCAAACAGTATCGCTTTCACTGCTGTTGCCACTTACGGTAATTCACCACTGTCATATAGATCACACACACACACTGCCACCGTAGTAGCATCAAGAGATGTATCAAATTCAACCCTTACTTAAATCCATTGGCTTTCATTGAGTCACACCATGGAAGAATTTGCCCATTAGGTTTTGCAAATTATATCTGCATCATTGTTAATCTAATAAATGACAAAAATTTGATTCAGTGCAAATATCAGTTAAATCAATGGGAGCTTTGACTGGATTTCATTGGGAATTTTGCTCGGTGTTAGAACTTCAGGTTTAGGAACAATTAAAAATTAGTAAAATCTATTTTTCTTTGTTTCCTATTCAAAAATTCTGCACTGTGATCTTGAAAAGTTAGGTCTAGAACAATTAATAAATTACCCAATAAGGATATCCATCTTCCAGCACCTCTGAAATATTGTTATATGTTGCAATAAACACCACAAGAATAAAGGGCATGAGCCGCTGCTGCTACTGATCACAATGATTAAAAAAGAAACCGGGCAGCAAATTCTCTCTTTGCTATCTTGAGTCGGCGGCTTCAAAATACTTCAATTAGTGGTTAACATAACTTCCCCCCATCTCTGTCCCTTTGACTGAGATCAAAAGACCATAGCACTGTGCCATTTGTATGCCTCTATTTGTGGGAGCAAAGCCCAGCACTTCATCCTCAACTTCGGTACTGAGGCAGTCAGTCTTAGCAGATGAAAGTAGTGGTTTGGAGAAATTTTCCTATGCATCAGCTTAATGGTTTCTGAGCTGAAGTCTTGTCCTCTGCCCTGCCTCCTGGCTGAAACAGCTTTTGCTAGTCTACTACAGTGTCAAGAACCAAAAGCACAATCCATGTTTTCCGGCATAGCATGTGCAATACCTGCTACCTCCTTTTGCCAGACCCACAGGAAACATGTAATTCTCTACCAAACAAAATGCAGAACACTAGGACATTTAGGGCTAGATTCAGTCCTGTACTGTACTAGTTCACTGGAGAAGTGTAGGGGGTATAGGAGGAAGCCTCTTTCTCACTCTCATAATCCAAAGCAACAACATAGCAGGATCTATTCCGACTGCACAAAAGGTCCCTAGAAGAAAAGCTCACTATCAGAGCCCAAAAGTGTTGTCTCAACCCCCAGCTGTTATGCTGTGGTCAGCAGCACATACAAGCTGGGACATCACTCCTCATCAGAGCAGTATTAAAGGGTGTGCCACCAGATCCATCTTGTGGAATCCCATCCTGACCAGCAGGGAATTACTGGAATGGAGGATGCCTCCATCAAAGTCCCTGGTTAGGGCAAGATTTAGCCCTTAAAAAGAAAACGTTGATCATATATGCACATTTACTTTGTGGATTACTTACTCTTGTTCCCATCAAAGTCTCAGCAGCAACCTTATTAACATGCACAGCTTTCTTTTTACCCGGCACAAGAAGTACAAGGCCCCCTAGGAACTATAGCCTAAACAAACCTACTATAAGGTGGGTGCACAACCGGTTGGAAAACCATTCCCAGAGAGTGGTTAACAATGGTTCATAGTCGAGTTGGAAGGGCATATCGAGTGGGGTGCCGTAGGGATCTGTCCTGCATCCAGTTCTATTCAATATCATCATAAATGATGTAGATAATGGCAAAGAGAGTACACTTCCGAAGTTTGCAAACAATACCAAGCTGGGAAGGGTTGCAAGCGCTTTGGAAGACAGAATTAGAATTCAAAATGATCTTGACAAACTGGAGAAATTATCTGAAATAAATAGGACAAAATTCAATAAGGACAATGTGAAGTACCACACTTTGGAAGGAATAATCAATTGCACACATACAAAATAGGAAATAACTGCCTAGGAAGGAGTTCTGCAGAAAAAGATCTGGGGGCTATAGTAGATCACAAACTAAATATGAGTCAAGAATGTAATACTGTTGTCAAAAAAAATGAACGTTGTTCTGGGATGTATTAGCAGGAGCGTTGTAACCAAGGCATGAGGAGTAATTCTTCCATTCTGCTCAGCACTGATAAGCCTCAGCTGAAGTACTGTGTCCAGTTCAGAGCACTACACTTTAGGAAAGATGTAGACAAACTGGAAAAAGTCCAGTGGAGAGCAACAAAGGTGTGTAAAGGTCTAGAAAACATACAGGGAAAGCCTGAAAAAACTGCGTTTGTTTAGTGTGGAGAAGACAAGACTTTAAGGATGTAAAAGGTTGTTATAAAGAAGAGGGTGAAAAATTGTTCTCCTTATGCACTGAGGAAAAGACAATAAATAATGAGCTTAAATTGCAGCAAGGAAGATTTAGATTAGACATAGGAAGTTTTACCTTAACTGTCAGGGTGGTTAAGCACTGGAACAAATTACCTAGGGATGTTGTAGAATCTCCAACATTGGAGGTTTTTAAGAGCAGGTTAGACAACTCCTTTTCAGGGGTGGTTTAAATAAAACTTAGGCCTGGATCAGTGCAGGGTTCTCGACTACATAATCTATTGAGGCGCCTTCCAGTCCTACATTTCTATGATTCTTGTTATAAATATGTCTACTAAGCTAAAGTCTGAACTGGTTCCACAGCTTTTCCTGTTGTAACACACCTTTCTGCAGCACAAGAAAAGCATAAGTAGAATATAAGATGCAGTAACTGACCCTCCTGGTGCATAACTTTTCCCCACTCGGTCACATGCTGGAGTTATGCTTTGGTTTGTGCTAGGAAACATTCTCCAGTGGGATTCTCCAAATTCTTGCTTAACTCAGCAGGCATGGGAGTGAGCTGGTTCCATTTGAAGAGAACATACAAAACTGGCTGCTGTTGCATTTTCCTACCACTGTTCTGTAAGCTCTTAAAAGTGGAGCATATTCAGTAAGTAAGAAAACTGCCCTACGGGTTCTTGTATTTAGAGAAAAAAATATATTCTGAGATATGGTATCTGGTATTCGTTTTCTGCCTCAGACAGTTGTTTGAGGCAAGAACTCACAGAGCCAAGCCAACACAAAATAATTGACTTCTTGCTAAGGAGCTAAATCCAGTGTTATTTTGCAGCACTTCACATATAGAACCAGATTGTCCCCTTTGGAATAGAGGTGCACAGAGTGAAAACATTCTTCAAAGACTGCTGCCATATATGGAAGCTTGAAACGCCATTAAAGCCTCATGAATGTTCAATATTATCAGCAATCAGTGGGTTTAGTTTCTTTGAGGCTTGATGGAAAGGATATAAAGAAGAGACTGTTTTTACCCGTGGGATTATAAACGCCCCTTACTTCTGACTCCCAGAGACCCATGAACAAGCAGACTGTCCATAACTACAGCAAGCAGCTCAAGTGAGAGGTTTGTGCAGTGCAAATGGCAGGTATCAGATGGTCAGCAGATGGTATCAGCAAGAGTCTGCATCCAGTTGGTATGAGAGTAGATGAGTGGGGAATGGGAATGCAGTTATTTATGCTGGGAGTGAAAATAAGCAATAAGAATAGAAGTCAATCAGCCAGGTTCAAGAAGACGTAGGTGTGCTTTACCGAAGTTGCAAATCTTTTTGGACTGCTTTCTACTATATGCGTGTACAATGCCTAGCACAATGGAGCCCTAACCTGGTTATAACAAATGGTTACTTCAGTCAGATACAAATGTGCACACAGAAACTTCTGTTTGTGTCCCATGACTAATTATTATTCTTATATATCTGTATAGTGCTGTAGATGTACATGACTCTGTGTAGTCGGTTCATTATACTGAACAAATAGCAGTGTCCATGGTCAGGAGAGTTTACATTCTGAAAGCATGAGTTAGTACAATACAGGACAATACAAAATGGAACAAACCAGACAGGAATATGGAGAGAGGTGTTGTGTTAGAGCTGGAAGGGGTGAGACACAGTAGATCCTCCACTGGCGAAGGATTCACTGAGGACCCTGTGTCTGTGGCACAAATTAGAACTGCCCAGAAGTAGCTCTAAGTTATGTGAGGAGTAGAACTAGTGTCTGGATCCATCCACACTACTGTGCCAAGCCGTACTTCAGAGGAGAATATAACTAAGCCCAGTGAGGATGATCAGCATTGCCGACCCCAAACATTCAAATATCATGAGTCAGGCCCCCGAAAAATCAAAAGGTTTTTTAAATGTTGGATTCTTTCTTGATTTTTGAGCCTTCGAGGTACACTTGGGTCACTGTTTCAAGCTTTTCTCTTGAGGGCTAGAAAGTTAGTTTTTTCTAATACAACCTGAGATTCTCATATAATCACCCAATATCACGAGATTGGCGATAAAATCTCAGGAGTTGGCAATCCTGGGTGATTCTCTTCCCACTTACACGAGTTTTACATAGGTTTAGCCCTGCTGACTTCAGTAGAGTTATTCCCAATTTGCCTCAGTGTGAGGCAGAGGAGAATCAAATCCTTTACTCTTGAGGAATAGAGCAGGAAGACAGTAGAGACATTAAAGCTTTGGTTGTTTTTGTCATGTTGGTAGTGAAATGTGCTTGTAGTTCCCTAATTGACATTGGAAACAAAATCATCTGCCAAAACTATTTGGAGGGGGGTTATGAAGCTAAAAGAAAGGGCAGGGAAAGGGAAGATAAGAGCAGGGGATGGGTTTTTTAACTATACTCCATAAAACCCTATTGTCATTTAATCATTCTGATATGTCCATTGAAGTAAAACATCAGGAGTGCAGGCCACAGACCACAACTTTAGTCTGTGTGATCATTGTGCACCCATGTGCTTCCTTTAAGCAGCTGTTACACAGGTGATTCTGATCTAATTGAAGTCAATGGCAAACATCAGGTCCTAAGTCTCCAATATGACATCTAATGTATTTTATTACTAGCATCTTAAGGGGTCAGTCACCGTTGTACCGTGATGCACATGGAATTGCATTAGACCAGGGATGGGCAAACTACGGCCACATCCAGCCCTTCAGACATTTTAATCCGGCCCCCGAGCTCCTGCCGGGGAGCAGGGTCCTGGGCTTGCCCCACTCCATGTGTGCCATGGCTCCGCATGGCTCCCAGAAGCAGAGGCATGTCCCCCCTCCAGCTCCTATGCGTAGGGGCAGCCAGGGGGTTCCACACGGTGCCCCTACCCCAAGTGCCGCCCCTGCAGATCCTATTGGCTGGGAACTGTGGCTAATGGGAGCTGCAGGGGTGGTGCCTGTGGATGGGGCAGTGCGCAGAGCCACCTGGCCACCCCTCCACATAGGAGCCGGAGGGGTGACATGCCGCTGCTTCTGTGAGCTGCTTGAGGTAAGTGCCTCCTGGAGCCTGCACCCCGACCCTCTCCTGCACCCCAACCCCCTGCCCTAGCCCAGATCCCCCTCCTGCCCTCTGAGACCCTCGGTCCCAGCCCAGAACACCCTTCTGCACCCCCAGCCCCTCATCCTCAGCCCCACCCCAGAGCCCACACCCCCAGCCCCAATCCTGAGCCCCCTCCCACACCCTGAACTCCTCATTTCTGGCCCCACCCCAAGCCCTCACCCTCTCCCACACCCCAACCCCCAGTTTTGTGAGCATTCATGGCCCGCCATACAATTTCCATACCCAGATGTGGCCCTTGGGCCAAAAAGTTTGCCGACCCCTGCATTAGACACAGCCACCTAGGGCTGCTTTACAGTATGGTCTCCTAGTGCTTCTTTCCCCAAGCACAGTGGAGAGTAGTGTATAAACATACTGTACGTGCTCTGCCTTTAGTCAGACCACAATTTTTATTAACTACCTTCCTATTTTTCTGCCTCTTCTGTTCAGTGTACACTGCTAGCATGCTCACTGATCTGAAGGCAGACACACAGGCACAGCATCACATTGCTTCTGTTTTCATGGACCTTTTCAGTTTTTCCTTGACACACACTGCAGTTTTGTTTGGTTTGAGGTGGGGGGGTGGGGTTTTATTTATTTATTTATTGCACTCTGCACAACAGAGCACAGAACAATTAAGCCTTTGATGTCAAATGTGCATCAGAAGAGACACTTAGGTCCCTCTTCTTGGGCCAGATCCTTCACCACTGTAAACTCAGGTAGCTCCATTGACTTCCATGAAACTGTGCTGATTTTCATCAGCTGATGATCTGGCCCATCATGGTTAGTCTCTTTTGCTTGATGTTACCATGCTGAACTAAAAAATAACAACCAAAATGAGGGAGAGAGGGAGAAATATTTTCCCACTGGAAGAATCTAAAATTAAATTAAAGTCACATGGCAAGATTTCAGTAACTTATGTTACTCAGAATTAATTTCTTCAAACAGACCCAACCCACTATAAGCTTTGGAAACAAAACATCTAGCGTCTCCATGTTCTGGGCCACTGGGATTTACTCTCGTTCTAGTCAGGGTTTTAAATGGTCTTCTTCCTTCTCCCCCTTTCTCCTTCCTGCTGCAGATGTCACACCCAGGCTTGACTACCACAAAAGCTGGTTGCAATTTTTCAAATTTTGAAATTTCAAGGAAATTTGAAAAATAAATGGGAAAATTTTGGACAAAATGTTCGCAAATACTTCCCTCTCTTCCCCCCCCCCCCTCTTTTTTTGATCTGGTCAAAATTTTTTGAATTTTGAAATGTCAAATTTCAGAACATTTCAAATTTTGAAGTATCAAATTTCAGAAAAATGGGGCCGAGGGGAGAGAAATAATTTATTTCCCCCATTTATTCAACACGCAAATGTTCAGACCTAGTTTCAGGGACTGAATTGCTTTTCAGTTCAATAAGATCTTTGCTGCTTAATTTTTTAGGTTTTTAATGTTTCTTACAAAATGTTGGCATTATTCTGAGCTCTCCAAAATGATGGACTGACTTGACCACAATCTAACACACCCAGGAATGTAACTGAGATGAAAGCTGATGAAGGGCACTCAGAGCAGTGTGTGTCTGTAACTGAAAACCTCTCTTCCTCTAGGACACTTAACTCACCACTCCCTCACAAAACAGTTTTTTGCTTATATAAAATAAAAATAACATGAACCATGGTAGTTTCAGGACTCACATTGTCTCCAGCTGTAAAATCCAACCAAACGAACAAAGAGACCATTTTATTTCCTGCAGCTTCTGTATTTAAAATGGAGGGCTACTGTACAATAACCAAAAGAAAAAGAGTACTTGTGGCACCTTAGAGAATGCATCTGATGAAGTGAGCTGTAGCTCACGAAAGCTTATGCCCAAATAAATCTGTTAGTCTCTAAGGTGCCACAAGTCCTCCTTTTCTTTTTGTGGATACAGACTAACACGGCTGCTACTCTGAAACCTGTACAATAACAGTTAGCTCTTTGATCTCACGGACACACCTTCATAAAGTAAACAGAGGTAAATAGAAAGCACAAGGGTGGAGATCTCAGTCTGATTTCTTTCTCAAGAGTTTAGTTGAGTCACACGATTGTAAAGCAGAGACATCCATTCTCACTATTCTAAATCTTAAAATCAAAGGAGAGTGAGAAATGCCCAAATAGTTTATTTTTCACTGGTAATGAACTCAAAACCTATAGGACAAAATCTGTCTTCCTATACACAGTTGTAAGTAATAGGGGTTGCAGGCTTGTGTCCAACAACAGAATTTGGTTCCCAAAATGGAAATACAGCTCCGCAAATAGAGTAACCAGTAAATAAATAGCTGAAAGAATCTACTGTGTCCCTTTCTGCTTATTATATCCTCAGTGGTGCAAGAAAGCCGGTACAGTGAAGAACACCGTAGCATGAAGACATTTATTGCCGGTACACCGTACTGGAAAGAGACACTTTCAAGAATGAGCTGTAGAGCCCTGGGCGGATACAAATTTATACCCGCGGATGCAACCGTCCACGGATAGAAGTCAGGATCTGCTGAACCGCAGGGCCCTCCCAGGAAATACAGCAGTGAAAGGAGCCGAACGTGGGGCTGCTGCTCCCAGGAGCCAGCGCCCGCAGCTCCTCTGGCGCGGCTGTGCAGTGCAGCTGCATGGAAGGGCTGGGGTGGTACAGCTGTGCCGAAGGAGCTGCCGGCGTGGGGTGCTGGCTCCGAGGAGCGGCGGCCCCTGGTTCTGCTCCTTTCGCCATTGCGGTTCCCAGGAGAGCCCTGCGGTTCAGCAGATACTGATTTCTATCCGCGGATATCCGCATCCGCGGGTCTAAATTTGTATCCGCGCAGGCGTCTATTTGTGGAACATTTTTTGTGCAGGTTTCAGAGTAGCAGCCGTGTTAGTCTGTCTTCGCAAAAAGAAAAGGAGTACTTGTGGCACCTTAGAGACTAACCAATTTATTTGAGCATGAGCTTTCGTGAGCTACAGCTCACTTCATCGGATGCATCCCGAGTCGGGGGGTTGGTACCGTATCAATAAGAGTTAAAATCTACTTGCAGCTCTGTATATTCTGTCTCGTCTCCTTCTTTTTGTCAGGGTATTTTAGATCTTAAATATCTTCATTTATCTGGCAAACTTAAAAAGGAGTTTGATATATAAATTGGTGCTAAGACGAGGGGTGAGCTTCTGTGCTGCATCTATAAGAAATGCAGCCCAGAACTCACAGCGCCCCGGGGGGAGGAGAGGCTTTTGAGCCAGATGTGACTGGGTGGGTTCTGAACTGAGCAGGGAGTTTCTAAGAGGAGAGGAAGGGGAGCTTTTGAGCCTAGCAGTGGTGAGTGTCAGTTATGAAGAGGAAGAACTGTGCCCTGGAGGGGTGTGTGTGTGTGTGTGTTCTGAGTCCAGGGGTGCCAGGCAGGGAGATGTCTCAGTTGAGGTGATCATTCTAAGCTGTGAAGAGGCTGAGTTGGAAAAGGAGGGGACCTCAGTCTGGAGGGATAGGTGTGCATGTTGGCAAGTGCTGGGAGTTAGTTTGGGAGTAGCTGAGAACGCTCAAGGTAGGGTCTGAGTGAGAAGGGGGATGTTTGGGTTGGCAGGTTGAGTCCAAAGTGGAATTGGAATCACATGGGAATGAGGGTGTGGGCAAATTGGTGGTGAGTTTGTGTGTGGGAGGTTAACAGAGAGACTGGAGAGGGAGAGGTTGAGAGGAGAGAACAGTGAAGGGATCACAGAGGGATGAATACTGTTCTCTCTCATGTTGCCCTTTACTGTGAAGTGTACCAGGTTTTCATTCTGAAAGGGAAAGAGGGGAGGGAGACCCTTTTTCTTCCCATCTCCCTCTAAAATGCTTCCTTGTAACCGCGCCCCCCCCCTTCACCCCGGCTAATATCCTTGTAGGTGTGAGGGTGGCTTGTGACCCACAACCCCACCAATTCTTCTGAGCCTCAACTGCCACTGCTCCTCTCTGTTTTATAAATACTGTTTGTCTTGAAGTGTTTTCATAGAGTCAAAATATAAAAAGAAAACATCCCAGACTTCATTTTATAATGACAAACTTACTGAAGCTACTAAAATCTACAGACAATAGTTAATCATCACACTCTGAAAAAGATGAAGTCAATGAAGCTTTTGCTTGAGTTAAGGGCCTCAGGAGACCTCAAGAATATTCTTCTCCACTCACTGCGTCTCTCTTTCTGAGTTTCTGAGCAGTGTTCTCATCTGATCTAGACATAGTGTGAAACAAATGATAATGGAGCATTCTGCATTGGGTAGAGTATGTTTGTGTGGTAATCTTTAGTGGTTAATGGGAATGTGACACAGGTGTCACTTTAAACACTGCACAGATGCCCTTCATTACATTATTGTAACTGTAAATTTTATTAAAGAAACTCAAATAGAAATAAAGAGACAAACATGTCACATCATGAAATTTTTACACTGGTGAATTTTGTGGGTTGGGGTGTTTTCAGATCCAGCCCTCAAGTGATCTGTCTCAATAACATAGATAACAGCTAGTGGGTGACTCACCTGTCATGCAGTAATGAGTAGCAACTCTGTCACCTTCTGTTGTTGTACCCTGAGGCATGTTGGAATTCAGCTTCCTTGATAAAGAGATAAAAGAACAGAACAGAAAACTCAGGTAAAAGAAGAACGCTTATTAAACTGAATCTACCTCCTGGCCTCATCTTTCTCAGCTGCTTTTCAAAGTATTATTAATGGGAACAGATTGCTTTGATTAGTGAGCAAGTACTCACATGAGTAGTCCTATTGACTTGGATGGAACTACTCATGTCAGTAACTCCTCAGGGTTGTGAGTAAACAGCTCACAATTGGGCCCTTAAAAATTAGTCTGTCGTTAGTATATTTTTATGCCCAGAAATGGGCAACTTGTATAATATTGACTGAATAATATAGACAAAATTCTGAGGTCCTCACTCTGTTTTTACTTGACTTTTACTCAGGTCAAGGGAAACTTGCCAGAATAAGGGCTGAGTAAGACCTCAGGTTTTGGCACTGTAAGAATATGTTCATTTTTCTAATGCCTTCCATCCGAGAATCTCAATGTTCATTAATAACATTAAGCCTCGGAACACCCCTGTGAAGTAGGAAGATATTACTGCCAGCATTTTACAGACAGGGAAACTCAGGCAGCGAGAGTTTACAAACTTTTCAAAGGAGGTCTCTAATTTATGGGGGGCCTCTAATTCTGGATACCCATCTTGAGACACCTAGTATGTCTCAGCTGGGTATTCAGAAATGGAGGTAAGCAGAATTAGTGGAGAATTCTGAAAAGGTTGGCCACAGGGCCGGATCACAAGGGGTGCTAGGCACGCACAACTCCCAATGGTTTGAGCCAGAGCTGTGGATTCCTAAAGCCAGATGGAATGCTGTTGTAAGGATTTGCCCAGAGAGCACTGGAAACAGTAGGCAGAGCAGTAGGGTTATAACGTAAGGGTGAGAGGATAGTGAACACATTTCTTAATAATAACAATAACCACATGAGAGTACTTCATGCTACCTCAGTAATAAGTGTATTATGGGCTATTAATCTCAGAGGTTTGATGGCCTCTTAAAAAGGAAGCCCCCTCAATTTATCACTGAAATAACCTTAATACATAATCTTAATAAACAATTTAATTAAAAAAAATGTTCTGACTGCGAAGTTGTGTGCCAGGTTTCACTCTGGGATGCAGTTTATAATAGCTTTAAACCTCCACAAATAGGGCTTTGTAGTGGAAGTGCTGACAGGTCTTTTGTTACATCCTTGACAAGTCATCACAATTCAGTGGGTATAGAAAACGATGATGCACTTTTGCATGACTGCTTGTGGGATCAGCCTTGAAATCCTTACTCAGATTGTGTAGACACTCTGGAACAAATAATCTCTGACCTCGCATATCAGCTTCCTTAGAACGACTCTTAAGGGGAATTTTCATACAGAAGAAAACTTGAGAAAAGTGACAAATTATATGAAAGGAAATGTTCTTGGCCAGTACTTTTCTGTGACTGGAGAGATTTGGGGCCTGTGACCAAACTGTATGCATGGATGCCCAAGAGGGGAGGGCTCAGAGAACTTCCACTCCTTACACAACATGGAATAGCAACCCTTGCACTACCTTGAGCACAAGGACTGTTTGAGTCTAACACAGAGATGGGCAAACTACGGCCCACAGACCCGTCCTGCCCAGCCCTTGAGCTCCTGGACGGGGAGGCTAGCCCCCAGCCTGTCCCCTGCTGTCCCCCCTGCCCCGCAGCCTCAGCTTGCCATGCTGCCAGTGCTCTGAGCTCCTGCTGGGCAGCGTGGCAGCGTGGCTGGCTCCAGCCGAGCGGTGCTGCTGCCAGACATGCTGCTCTGAGCAGCATGGTAAGAGGGCGGGGGGGTTAGATAAGGGGCAGGGTGTCCTGGGGGGCAGTCAGGGGACAGGGAGCAGGGGGCGGATGGATGGGGCGGAGGTTCTGGGGTGTGGGGGCGGTTGGGGAACAGTGGGGGTTGGATATGCGTGGGAGTCCAGGGGGGTCTGTCAGGGGCCGGGGGTGTGGATAGGGGTCAGGGCAGTCAGGGGACAGGGAGCGGGGGGGGGGGGCAATTAGGGGTGGGCAGTCCCGGGAGGGGGTGGTTAGGGGACAAGGAGCAGGGGGGGTTGGATGGGTCGGTGGTTCTGAGGGGACAGTTGGGGGTGGGAAGTGGGAGGGGGAGGTTAGGGGGCAGGGGCCAGGCTGTTTGGGGAGGCACAGCCTTCCCTACCTGGTCCTCCAAACAGTTTTGGAACCTCAATGTGACCCTCAGGCCAAAAAGTTTGCCCATCCCTGGTCTAACACAACTGTCAGCACTAAATCTCCCAGAAGGGGGAAGAAGATGTTGGGAAAGAACCTGTTACCATGTGGTGATCAGACAGAGGAAGAAGACCTAGTGGTAGGGATATTCCCAGAGCAGGCCCACAGAGAGTGCACTACTTTTCACTCACTAGGGTTAGCTAGGCCAGTGGTTCGGGTACACAGAGGTCTTCCAGGGAGTACAACTCATCTAGATATTTGCCTACTTTTACAATAGGCTACATAATAAGCACTAGCAAAGCCAGTACAAACTAAAATTTCCTACAATGACTTGTTTATACTGCTCTATATACTATACCTTGAAATGTAAGTATAATATTTATATTCCACATGATTTATTTTATAATCATATTGTAAAAATGAGAAAGTCAGCAATTTTTCAGTAATATTGTGCTGTGGCACTTTTCTATTTTTATGTCTGATTGTGTAAGCAAGTAGTTTCTAAGTGAGGTGTACCTTGGGGGTACGCAACACAATTTGGACTCCTGAAAGGGGTACAGTAGTCTGGAAAGGTTGAAAACCACTGAGCGAGGTGGTTACCGGTCATTGCATTTAGACAGTGGCAGATCCTACTGTGACACACACATTTGAAGACTGAAGGAGGGGTCTCCACAAATTAGCCTCCCTTTTGGATAGGGGCTCCATGTGTCTCAAACTGTGTCTTTGACATTGTAGGTTGCACGTACCAGCAAGTATCAAATGTTTAAATTCATTTTCCTTTCTTTGTATCTTTCATACAACATATTGGGCCAAATTGTGCTCACAGTTACACCAGTGTAAATCCAGAATAGCTTCACTGAGATAGACATGGTTGCTCTGGTTTGCAGTAGTGTGACTGAGAGCAAAACTTAACTCATAATGCACAGAGTTTTCATTTCATTTTTAGTATCTAGGTCTCACCATGAAATCTGATATTTTCACTTTGACAAACTCATCAGATGTGTCAACTTTTGCCCCATGATTAACGCAGGACTCTCCTCACAGCAGAGTGACCGGCAGAAGGAAACTAACCAGACAGTCTGAATGATGACTGAGAGGGAATGAAATAAGCCTTCTCTGGGACAATGTTTTTTCCTGCTTCTGGAAGTTCCTCCTGTTTTCACACTGACTTCTGCATCCGGTACTTTACCAGGATCCTCTTTCACATCAAAGCATCTCTCCCCAGGCTGCACATGCAGGGGCACAACCTTAATTTCCATGGGAAAGAATCTTATCCCAAAGGAAAGGGAAAGAAATGTTTGGTTTAGCTACATTTAACATTCCCCCTTCTGCATAAGGCTTTTTCTCTGTTATTACACTCTCTCTGGTCCCTTGAGGGTAACAGCGCATTCTTTACAGCATTCAGGCCCGGCTCTCTGTTGAGGTGTTTGAAAAAGGCTATGAGGAATTTTTCTCCCATTCAGTTTCAATAATGCAAACACCTAGCAGAAAGCATGCTAAAGTCACTGGGCCAAATTCATTCTTGCTAGTGAGCTTACACCCAGGATGAGTTTGGCCCATTTTTCAATCATTCAAAGGAACTCTGCTGCAGACAAAATGGAACTCGGTCCTCTCTCCCTGTGTCTGAAGCAGCCCAGGAAGAGCCAGTGGGTGGGAGATACCGTTGCTGTGACTTAGCCAAGTGACTGCAGACACTGGGGTCAATAAGTTCACGTGAAGTACTGCAGTCAAGGAAGGTCCTGGGCAATAGGCTATAATCTGAGATGAGCTATGGTTGAGATTATGTTTCCCTGGGCAACTCACAGGACCTCAGTCAGCCCACAGAAAGGCAAGAAATCTTTGGAAACTAGAGTCTGCATCCTGCTTGAGCTTTTCTGAGTAAATTACAAACAAAAATCACAAGTTTATTCATAGATTTCAAGGCCAGAAGGGACTACTTTGATCATCTAGTTCAGTGGTTCTCAAACTTTTGTACTGGTAACCCCTTTCACACAGCAAGCCTCTGAGTGCGACCCCCCCCCCCCATATAAATTAAAAACACTTTTTTATATATTTAACAGCATTATAAATTCTGGATGCAAAGCGGGGTTTGGGGTGCAGATTGACAGCTCACGACCTCCCATATAATAACCTCGTGACCCCCTGAGGGGTCCCGACCCTCAGTTTGAGAACCCCTGATTTAGTTTGACCTCCTGTATAACACAGGCCATAAAACTCCCTACCATCACCAAAAAAAAATTCCTAGAGCATATTTTTTAGAAAAACATCCAATCTTGATTTTAAAAATGTCAGCAATGGAGAATCCACCATGACCAGTGTTCCCTCTAATTTTTGACAGGCCATGTGTGCAAAAAATTTCTTCTGTGCAAATTTTTGACAGACCCTGTTCGCAAAAAATTTCTTCTGTGCAAATTGTTGTGCTTCGGTGCAAATTTTTGTGTGTGTGGTATTTCGCCGTGTGCGTGGGGTTTAGGATCTGTGTGCACGCGCCCACACGCACAGTTTAAAGGGAACAGTGACCATGACTCTTGGTAAATTGTTCCAAAGGTTAAATTACTCTCACCATTAAAGATTTACGCCTTATTTCCAGTCTGAATTTGTCCAGCGCCAACTTCCAGCTATTGGATTGTTTTTTACATTTCTCTGTTAAATTGAAGAGATGATTATTAAATATTTGTACTCCGTGTAAGTACTTATAGACTGTAATTGTCACCCCTTAACTTTCTTTTTGTTAAGCTAAATAGACTCAGAGATGGTTCCCCATTTTCATTTCATTTTGAGACCTATCAGTTAGCCAGTCTTTAATCCATTTAAAGTGTGCCTGTTAATTTGATATAATTCTAATTTTTAATCAAAATATCATATGGTACCAAGTCAAATGCCTTACAGAAGTCTAAGTATATTACATCAACACTGTTACCTTTATCAGCCAAACTTGTAATCTCATTAAAAAATAAAAAAAAGATATCAGGTTAGTTTGACAGAACATAAACCCATTCTGATTTGCATTAATTATGTTACCCGCCTTTAATTCTTTATTAATCAAGTCCCATATCAGCTGCTCCACTATTTTGCCCAGGATCGATGTCAGGCTGACAAGCCTATAATCACCCAGGTCATCATTATTAATAGCAGAGGAGACCACTTCTGATTCAGATATCATAAAAATCATAGAAATGTAGGTCTGGAAACGTCCTTAAGAAGTCATCTGTTCCAGCCCCCTGCACTGAGGTAGGATCAAGTATATTTAGACCAGACCTGACAGGTATTTGTCTAACTTGTTCTTAAAAGCTTCCAGTGACAGAGATTCCAAGACCCTCACTTGGAAGCCTATTTCAAAACTTAACTGTCCTTTATACTTAGAAAGTTTTTCCTAACATCTAATCTCAATCCCCCTTGCCACAGACTGAGCACATTACTTCTTGTCCTACCTTCAGTAGACATGGAGAACAATTGATCACCATCTTTTTATAACAGTCCTTAACATATTTGAAGACCGTTATCAGGTACTTCCTCCGTCTTTTATCAAGCCTAAACATGCCAAATTTTTCTAACCTTTCCTCAAGGTCAGGTTTTCTAAACTTTTTATAATTTTTGTTTCCTCTGCATCTTCTCCAATTTCTTCACATCTTTCTTAAAGTTTGGTGCCCAGAACTGGACACAGTACTCCAGTTGAGGCCTTACCAGTGCCAAGTAGAGTGGGACAATTACCTCTCGTCTCATATACGACATCCTGTTAATATATCCTAGAATATTAGTCTTTTTTGCAAGTGCATCTCATTGTTGTTTCATATTCAGTTTGTGAGCCACTCTGCCCCCCAGATCCTCTTCAGCAGTACTACCACCTAGCCAGTTATTCCCCGTTTTGTAGTTGTGCATTTGATTTTTTCCTTCCTAAGTGTAGTACTTTGCACTTGTCTTTACTGAATTTCATCCTGTTGATTTCAGATCAAGTCTCCAATTTGTCAAGGTTGTTTTGAATTCTACGGCTAATTCTTCTGGCTATTGCAAAACTACAGGCAGGATGGGGTTTCACAAACACTCACTGTCTGCTCTCACTGAAGTCAATAATAAAACTCCCATTTACTTTAATAGAAGCAGAGTTATGCCAAGACTGAGTGCTTTTGAAAATCCTATGAGCAGTGTGTTCTTGTCCTAACATGACCAGTCCACTCACCCCAGATGTCAATACAACATAGTTGTTTTGTTTGCCCAATCCTTAACTGTTTTTTGGTCCCCGGGCTTTTTTCCTTCTGCATCTGCTGCCTTCCGTTTCCTTCTACCCCAGACTCTTTGATTCTATCTGGCGGTGTATGTGGGCTGGGTAAGTCTTTTTGATTATTGTTAAGGTTTTGTATTTTGGCTTTGATTGCAGTGTTTTGAGATGCATGCTCAGGTCCCATTGAAAACTTCATTAGGAATTCTGCCTGATGAAAGGCCACAGCATCAGGCCATAAATAGTTAAATAAACAAATAACTAACAGGAAGTGAGAAAAGTTTAAAATTTGGTGCCTCAGTGATCTGACTGGAACATCTATGTAAGCATTTTGTAAAGGGGACACCGCAATTAGTGAAGAGCAATATGGGAAGCCACTTCCCTTGTGCCATTTGTCTTTGTCATTTTTTTTTCAAGAAGTATCACTGCAAAGTAAACTGACATTGTTAGGGACAGAGTGCCCAGCAGAGTTGAGTATGAGGGATATGAAAGATGCCCTTTGAGCAACCCTGTTCCTGAGGCTGTGCTGTTGTGCCAGTTCCTTGCCACAGTTTCCAACAGCCCCAAGGAACAGTTCTGAAAGTCAGGGGAAGAGGAGTTCTGGGAAGCCCCAGCCATGCCCTACTCTTATTCAGCCACATCCCATAGGTTTGAGCCATGAAGGGGGTGGCATAAGAAATGTACAGTGGCTACATCCCCTGGAGATGCCTTTATATAGAGGAGATCCTCTGGGGTCTGGATCCACCAGAATTAGGGTGGCTTTTTGGGCCAATGGAGTGGTGCAATGTGGCTGAAGCTCCTGTTTAGGATGGTCTGCAGCTGAAAACTGCTTAAGGTAAGTGCAGCCATGTGAGTCGTTTACACATGGTTCTAAATGAGGGGATTTTGAGAGAGAAAGTGGGTGGGTAAATCAATTGTCAGGATCCTACCCATCCAGTAGAGGTCACCAGGGTCCCATTTTAATGATGGAAAAAAATAAAATCTTTTCTGCAGAACACCTCTGCATTGAGTTGACTTTGAAGGAAATCATTTTGGGAATAGCACCAGTTTGACACAGCACTGAAAGTAGAATTGATGTTTCCTGTTTAGTACAAGCTTATGCTTCTTTTTGTAAAGTTCAGTCTCTTAGCTTTTCTCAACATGACCGATGCAAGAAAATCCTTCCCACAGGAGCTATCGTTTCAGACTTCCTCTTCCTGGACTTGGAAGAACCCACTGCAGCTTATACCATTGGTATTTTAGAAAACCCAATTTGCAATCCAGTCTTTCCAACAAACATAGCCACATGAGCTATGTGATAGGGTGACCATGGTATCATGCATTGGACCGAATATTCTGTGCCCTGACTGCCACCTTCAGGATGCAGTGAAATCAAGTTAGCCTTGTGCCGATGTACCAGACTCTTCAGTTCATCTCAACAGCTGGTGTCATGGTTTGTTTTGCTGTTCTGCTTACAAAATGATAGCTGTTAGGATTTCAGAGATGGACTGAGGTTTTCACTGATAAACTTTGATGTAGGCAAAATGCCCATTGGTGCAGCCAGTTGATGGGTAAAGGTGAAAAGCTGGAAGTGCAGATAAAAACAGGAGCAGATTGAAAAAGCTGCTTAGACACTAAGGTGTCCAGATGTTCTGATTTTATAGGGACAGTCCTGATTTTTGGGTGTTTTTCTTATATAGGCTCCTATTACCTCCTACCCCCTGTCCCGATTTTTCACCATTGCTATCTGGTCACCCTATTAGATACCTAGCAAATTGCAAGAGTTAAACAGTCAAATGATATAGTAGATGAACAGGGAATGTTTGGAAAATTGATTTCCATATTGCTGTTATCTTGGAAAAAAATTTCATAAAAAACCTAATAATTAGTTATTAATGATTATCTCAACTGACTAGATGGGACAAAAGTTAACAGGTATGAGGTTGTACCTGTATATGTAAAACCTTGACGTACACTCGGGCCCTGATCCAAAGCCCACTGATGTCAATAGAAATTCTCTCATTGACTTCAGTGAGCCTTGGCTCAAGGCTCTCAAATCAGGCCCTCCCCGAATAATGCGCAGCCAGATTGTGGGTTGCAGTGTGCAGGTGAAAGTCCTCCTCAACTGGTCATTCTTTTATATTCTGGAATAACTGCAACCCATGGCTAATTTTCAGGGGTGGCCCCAAATAAAGGCCAACTCATAAGTCTAGTCTAGGAGCCACTAAAGGAGTGGATTGCTGTAGCAGGGTCAACAGCCAGAAGAGAAAGGTTGCCAGCTGCACAATATGTCAAGAAGACACTGCTTTGAATTTGGCCCAGGCTGGTAGTAACTGAAAGTCATTACCATCTGAAGGCTGCTTGGTGGTCCATGTGAAATACATTTCAGTTCTTAGTTGACAGGTGTCCGTGTAATAAAGCTGCTAGTAGTATCACAGCTGCTGGCACTCATTAGCCCCCTTATTGGCAGTCTCAGAAGAGAGGCCAAGAATCAAATGGGCCTGGAGACCTCTTATGCATAGAGAATGCCAATCCAGATCAGAATTGAGAGGAATATGGCGAAGGTGGTGCTGCCTAGATATAGCTGGTCTGTGTCTAAATAGAGAATGCAAGTTTCTGCTGCTGTCAGTTCATTACCTTTCACCAGTATTTTAATTTTAAAAAAATTCGAGACACATTTTAAAAAAAATTGAATTAAAGAAAAAGTGAATTCTGCCAAACTATGAGCTCCCACTCAAAAATAACTTCCCAGGAGCTAATATTATCAACCTACTTAGGGAATAATCCATTATCAGATAAAGCCAGAACTGAACAAGCAAGATTCTCCTTTATTATGAAATCCCCCTTTATCTTGACTTCCTCTCCAGCTCCAAATGCTCATTGACATGCCCCCTGATTTTAGCCCCCTTTGCACCTCTGTGTTTTTCCACCAGCATGTCAACCTGCTCTAAGGGTATTTTCCTTCTCGGAGCTAAAGTCTGCAATGTGACTAGAAGAAGGCAAACAGAAATGGCTTCAATCACTCACAGTGCTTAAAAATTCATAATCATTTCTATAGCTAAAGGCAGAAAAGCTAATTATTTACTGTCCCAACCAGTCTCATCACCTCCCGGGAGAATGTGCTACTGAGAAGCTGTACTGATACATCTGCAGGAGGGAACGCTCAGAGCTGGAACCCAAGTGTATCGGGCAGCTTCACTGGTGGGGATGTTTTCAGCTTTGAACAGAAGTGCTGTAGCAGGTTAACTGTAAAGTCGATGAGCTCAGCCACTAGGGAGAGGGGAGAAGGCAGAGCCTCGCGTTGCTCTCTAGTGAGCCTTCTGGCCATTTTGGAAGTGGCATAAACTGTAGGGATGGATTATTAAAACTAAGGGGGGTATTAAACCACAACTTATGGGGGGTGGGAAGTAGACAGGCTGCTCTGGTGCAGAAGCTCCAGAGGAATTCCCTGATTCCGCTCATCCAGCCCCACAAACAAATTCTTTCCCCGCCCTCTTCCCAGACAGACTCATGCTCTTTGTCTCTTGCCCCACAAACAATATTCTGAACTTGTCCATATCAGTGAAAATAAACATGAACATTCACAGAGGTAGTTTATACTGGTGGCTTCTGATATATATATATATATATATATACTGATATAGCTTCTATCCTTGGGAAAGTCCTGTGCATTTGTTTTCACTGAGAGAATTTGGTGCTGCATCCAAAAAAGACTGATAGGAACTAATAATTAAATAAACTATTACAGAGATATAGTGTACCTGTCACTGAGAGTGACTGCAGGCAGGGAATAATGGCAGGACTCTTCCCTTGGAAATGAATGTGACTAGTGACTTTCTCCTGAAAGGAAGGCCTTTATTCCCGTGGTCCTCTGCCTCCTTCCTCCTTGGACAGCACACAGACATACACAAGGCACAACTTAAAAGTGTGTCGGTAATGTGAGTGATGCAGGAGGAGGATGATATTTGAGTGGTGGCAGCATGTCACACATATGGCCAGCATTGCAGATTCCTTGTTTTTCAAGATGAAAGGGTCATTTTCAAAGTGTGTTAAAAGAGAATTGGTGCTGAAGGCAATGAACAGAATCAGTTGAGTTGTAATTACTTTTTCATCCTGTACTGCCCTCTGTTGATGATGACTTCAACTGCAGGGAAAAATCTGAGTTGCCCTTAGCCACTGTGATTAATAAGAATAATTTTATACTGCTATATTCTACATTCAGCTATCTCACAATTTAACCCCTACCCTGCCTCCCAATAACAAACTGCAGTTGTTGTCAGAGATTTTCAGTTCAAAAAATATTTTTGACTTGTCAAGCTTAAAAGTATCAATGCTGATCTGATTAGACCCCTACTGTGTGCAAGTTCAGTAAGTGAAGGTAGAGTTTTGACGAAGAGAGGAGGAAAGTTCATATTTTTTTCAAACTGGTTTTCATATCCCTAGCTTGTTTCTTATTTGCCTGTTGCTATTTCTAAATCATCCTGTTTCTGATGCAGCTAGAGTTTGGCAGGTTTCCCTGTGTATAGGTACATTATTTCTGCCTCGTTTACTAAACTGTTTAATTTTGGGGATGAGTCTAACTAGATTTTCATTTAGATCATACAAGCTATGCTGCATGAATGGAGAACAGGGAAGTGGCAAAAGCACCACATATGGAATTCCTGAGTTTGCTGGAATGATAGGTTTACATTCTGACCGTCTCAGGCCTTCTACCTTAAGGAAAAAAGTTGAGTTCCAGGCAGCTTATTAGGGGGTGATCTTGTCGAGTTAAAAGACAAGAGTCTGCTCCATGTGGACGTTAAAGGTCCTGTGGCACTTCAGAAAAGCAGATGTTTGTCCTTTGCCAAAACATTCTTCTCTCTCACTGTGGTTCCTTGCCGCAGAGTGTCTTTGAGATTCCTATGTGTGCATAATTTCCAAACTGCTTCGGGATAAAAGATACTAAATGAGTCAAATTGTGGCTGCTCCAGCACAGGCAAGTGCAGAGGATGCAGGCTGCTCTTGTCTCCTACTGCACCCATAGCAAGAGGAGAGCCAAGTTCAGCTGCGGACCTTGGCAGATGCAAGTCAGGGCCGCTGGGTCAGGTTGCTAGCGGTGCTAGCAGCTCCAGAAAGAGCGGCACCTGCATGTGATGCATCTATTACCCGTTCTCCTGAACGCCAGCAGAACTGCACTACACCTTTTTGAGAGACGTAGAAAGGCCAGCTGCCCAGCATGCTCCCCTATTAGGGATGTAAACTATTAACTGGCTAACATTAGTCTTACCTGTTAACCCGTCTTCACTGTTACCCCCTGGACTGGTCGGCCCACCGACCCCAGCAGCCTCGGGCTGGCCAGTTCGCTGACCCTAAAAGCCCCAGGTTGGCCGGCTGGCCAATCCCAGCTATGTTGGCCAGTCGGCCAAACCCGACCCCAGCCCCGGGCCAGCTGGAGCAGCCCCAGCCCCTCTCCCTTTAATTGGTTAAATACGTAAATGATTAAAATGATATCCTTTAAGCGGTTAACTTTTTAAATGCTATTTTACATCCCTATTACCTTTGGAGGAACTGCTAGTTGGACAGTGCCCCTTCTTCCCTTCCGCACCCTGGCTCAGCCTCTGTGGAGGCATAGCTGAGCCCTGCAGATGTAAGATCTTGTTGCTGAAGATAATGTCTGAATAGATTTCACACATTTCGCATTATTTCTGAAAAATAAATCCCTCCATGATACCCCTGTGCTGCATCCTGGTGAGGTGATGCCAATGACATTCTTCAGTCACACAAGATTCTGTCATGCAGCCACCGTCATTAGACAAGAAGCCCAGAAACAGAAGACTTTACAGATTACAGGTGTGGGAATCTAAGGTGAAAAGTGAATGGAGAGGTTGCTCACCCTGGAACTCACCGTCTTATTTCAAGACTACTTCTGAAACCTCCAGAGGCCAGTGCAGAGAATAAAAGGGTTTGGTATGCTACTAAACTATACAATATGTGACATGCAGATAAGAAAGGCTTCGGACAGCTCATAATTGTGCTGGTTCTGGGGAGGCTTCTATTTGGGACCCCTATTATGACAGCTTCCTACATATGTTTAGGATCACAGCTTGAGTCTCAGCCACCTTAACATGAACACATCAAAAGCACATCCAGCCACTGGATGAGGGATGGTACTCACAGGACAAATCTACCCTAGTGTTTAGTCACTAGGCTCCAAGCAGTCAGGCACAAGCAATCAGGTAAAAAGACTGAATGAACTGTTTCTGAACTAGCAAAGTGGTTTGCAAAGCTGGGATCCATCATGATCCCCATGACAAATAGACTGACTGACCTCTTAGAAAAAAATTATAATTGGAAAAGCCACAGGAGTAAATTCATCCCTAGCATAAGCAGGTTCCATTCCATTTATTTCAATGCAGCAGAGGTTGCGTCCCAGTTCACCAGATGGTGATCCAGAGCAGTTTACTAACAGTGTGTCTCCAGAATCAGAGGGGATTTTTATATTGGTCCCAAATAAAATCTCTTCACTGGCATGAAATGGGAGAAATTGGTTGAAGATCTGTCAAAAAAAAAAAAAAAGGAAGAAGAAATAGTAAGTTTAAAATTATGGTGAGAATGATCCATGCAGAATGATTACCACTATCATTAAAATATGCAACTCATTAATTTTAATTTAATGTAAATGTGTGTCTTTATGGACAAGAGGGCTGCAGCTGAATCCTATGTCACATTTCCCTATTGCTGTGGGGACTTTCCCATCCTGTAGTTGGAGTCCCATCCTCTGTCTCTGTAATGCTGAAAGCCTCTAAAACAATGAAAGTAACTGAGATTGAATAGCAAACAACAAAAAGTTCAGAGTTGATCAGTGATGATGAGAGAACTCCAGCTGGGCTCTCTGGGGAGCAATAATCAAGAATTAAAGTCTTGATTTTTTTTAAGCTAACAAATGAAGCTTCTTTATTCTACTTAAATGGGATAAAAAAGGCCTATTAAATAGAGCTAACACTAGTACTAATCTTCAAGCCACATCCCTGCTGGCCCCTGAGAGAAAAAAAAGAGATTCTAAAAGCGTTTAACAAAACTCACATAAAAAGAGAAGAGCGGACGATAACTCACACAACTTTGAAAAGCTCAACATCAGAAATGGAAAGGAAGAAACAACCTGGTGCAGTGCAGCTTTCCTACCCTGTCCCCCAAATCCTTCAGAGTTCACACTCTGCAGAGAGCCTTGCAGGATGTGAGAAGGGGTGGTCCCTGCCTTTTACTTCCAGGGATTTGATCTCCTGTGCACCCTGCTTTGTTGGGGTTGTGTGTGTTTCTGTCAGGAGTGATCTGAGCAGTGGGGTGGAAAGGGGTGGTGTGCCCATTCCTGGGCAGGCCTGAATATTGGCTCACTTTACTGTCACATTGGCAGCATCTTCTGTATGCTCATTTCCACCTAAATATTGCATAGGGCCTGATTTTGGCCCATAGTGTAAGTAGACCACCATCTACAATCAGTATGCTCTTCTGTGTTACTGAGCTACTCAGGCAGGGGGGAGAAAGGAGGAGGAGCATGAGTGAAGTTATCTAAAAGATCTACCACTCTAGGGATTGTCCCAATCTTCTCCTGTGTGGATGCCAAGTAAATAATATATGTGTAGCTCTGTGGTAGGGAGGGGATTATTATTAAAATGAGAATTGAGGGTAAAATGTCTTCATTAATCTAGAACAGTGGTTCTCAACCAAGGGTCTGGGGCCTCCTGGGGGGCCACGAGCAGATTTCATGGTGGCTGCCAAGCAGGGACAATGTTAGACTCACTGGGGCCCAGGGCAGAAAGCCTAACCCCTGCCATGCAGGGCTGAAGCCCGGAGCCCTGAGCCCCACCACCCAGCGCTGAGGCAGAAGCCTGAGCAACTTATCTTCACAGGGGCCCCTGTGGCGTGGGGCCCCAGGCAATTGCCCGGCTTGCTACCCCCTAAAAACGGCCCTGGCTTTTATATGGAGAAAACAGTTGTTGTGGCACAGGTGGACTGTGGAGTTTTTATAGCATGTTGGGGGGTCCTCAGAAAGAAAAAGATTGAGGACCCCTGATCTAGAACACTGAAATAATGACGAACTTGCTCCCGGGGCCATGTTGTGCAGTAGTTGTGCCATATTCTTATGCTATCCCTCCCGCTGGTGTATTGAGCCAAGCAGGAATCTAGCCCACAGCTCAGGATGAGGAGTTTGGTTTTTTTCCCCCTCTTCATTGTTTTTTTATTTTCATGCACCTCTGCATTTCCACCCAGGATCGGAAAGTGCTGACGTACCATGAGAGAGGCTGTTACCATAGCCTATCCATAAACAGGAAACAGTGGAAATTTTCCAAAGCGCTCCGGATCCTCCACAGCCTTGCACCCTTGTGTAGACATTTGCACCTTGCACAATAGGTGTAAAATGTTACCATTCTGTTTTGGGAGCATTTTACACCCACTTTGCACTGGTGTGAGAGACTACACAAGGTGCAAAGCAGTGAATCTCAGCCAAGAAGTTTAAACCATCTGGATAAGCTTCAGACAAGTCTCTGAACCTTAGGGCTTGTCTACACTGGTGAGCTTACAGCAGCACAGCTGTACTGATGCATCTGAACCTCTGTAAGTTTGCTTGTGTAGCCTCTCTGTGCCGACAGAAGAGAGCTCTCCTGTTGACATAATAAAACCACCTCTATAAGCGGCGGTAGCTATGTCAGCGGGAGAAGCTCTCTCACCGACATAGTGCTGTCCACACCGGCGCTTCTGTCAGTGTAACTTATGTCACTCATACTCCCGACTGACATAACTTGTACCAATAAAAGTGGTAGTGTAGATAAGCCCTTAGAATCTTCTAAGCTTCACCTGTTGCTACCAAAGCTGCTATTATTACAGAATAATGACATACAATTATCAAAGAAACCCTCCCCAGCTAAAGCCAGTAGGAGTTTTGATGCTGATTTCAGTAACAACAGAATCAGGACCTTTGTCTGTGGGTATCAGAGTGTCCTTTTCAAAGACTCAAATCCAGTTCTTAATTTGTAATGAAAGAGGTGTCGGGGCGCGAGCAATTAGGTGTCAGGGCTCAAGCAATTTTTTTACTTTCCTAACTGATGCAGCAAGGCCAGAGGTGCCAGGGCTCTGAACTGCCAAACCTAGAGGTGCCAGGGCTCAGCCCTGGCACAAATTAAGCACAGCCCAAACCTGATTTATATGATTAGAGATTGCACTCAACTAACATCACTGTATATTTTAAAAGAAAATTCCTCTTAATAGCCTGATTTTAAAGTTTTTTACAACATATTTATTATCTCATGCAGTGATGTTTTGTAACTTGGATTTTTTGGCTAACGAGTAGCTCATCTAATGAAAATAATGATTTTTTCATGCTGTACTACATGGTAATTTAAAGCATTTCAATTAAACAAACTGTCTCATTAGTGTGCCTTGATAAAACAGTTGAATTTTCTTTGATACGGTCAGAAATATCTATCATGCTTTTGGGATGCAATCAAACTCTCCAATAAACTTGTTGCTAAAGACGGCTGCCTTGTACCATATACTTTCAGAGCAGTCAAATGACCTAGTTTAGAAGTGTTTGAAGCTATTTTATAATGTGGAATAAGAACAAATTAACCTTGTTTAACAAGTAGTTTTCAATTTGTGTTTCAACATTCCTCTAAGCTCTATCATCTCAGAGGCAGGTTATATAATATATATTTAATAACACTGGAAAGCACCCCTTAAATGATGTACAAGGCCCTTGGTGTGTGGCACTTCCATTGCCCTCAAAATGTATCTTATGCCACAGGGTTGGTTATTTGATTATTCTGTTGCTCTTTGTGTGTATTTAGGTGAGCAAGTCTAGGCACCATTCTTTTCCTCTTTGATTTGTTTGGCCATTTCTTCCAGGTTACAAAGGACTTATTTGAATTAATAAAAATGGCAAAGGTAATGTAGAAATAATTGTAGCAGAAATAACTTTGTGTATCTGTAGCCAAGGTCAGTTGCACCTTCCTTGCAGTGGACTGCTATGATTGAGGCCAAATGTTTCTTTGAGCGTGAGGCCAGATCCTTCGCTGGTATAAATCAGTATAGCTCTATTGAAGGCGATGAAACGATGATTATTTACACCAGCTGAGGATGTGGTTTTCATTCACCGTGCTGTTATTTCCCCCTAACAATGTGTTTCGCGTGCAAAACCCCAACACAGTGCCAGGCTGTGTTAAAGTGGTGACATGCAGGAAGATGCTATAGTATAGCCTTTTACTTTTGGAGTCTTTGGTTCAAATATAGTCAAATATACATCACAGGGGGAAATGAATTGTGTGATCTCATGTTAGTGATAGGATATTTTATCCGTGTCACAGCTTGATTGGTTTTAACTGCTGAAGAGAGATAATGGAGGGGTACAAGAGAACCATGGTTTGTGATATCTTGCAAGTCAGAAGGGAGACATGCTGGCAGGACTCGAATGAGAAGTTTGCACAGACAAATAGACAATCTGCAATGTCTGCTATAACTAGTCTTTTCAGAAAACAGAACAAACAAACCCAAAGCTGAAAAGCCAATTCAAAGGGATCTGAATTTACATGTGTATTTATGATACTGGTAGATCAGGAGCCAGCTCATGTCAAGGTCCCCATGTCACAACTAAACACTGACAAATACATAGCTGGAATCAGTCTGGCTCACCTGTGTTACTAGGTTTCAGAGTAACAGCCGTGTTAGTCTGTATTCGCAAAAAGAAAAGGAGTACTTGTGGCACCTTAGAGACTAACCAATTTATCTGAGCATAAGCATAAGCTGTGTTACTAGTATCGTTAAAATAGGTATTAGGATTGTAAGAATGCATTTGGTGTTTAGACGTTATTGAATGCTAGCGAGTTGTTGCGTGCGTTAATCTCACTTATAATGTCTGTATTCCACATTGTAAGATTATATTTAAGCATTTGTAGAGTAAGCCTCTGTGACTGTGTAACTCACCAGACATGAGAGAGACATTAACTAGTGTGAAATGCTGGTCTCCAACAGAAGGTGTTATGTCCTATCGGACAAGGAAGGCTCATTGACACCAGATGAACTATTATTGAACATTACAGAGGACAAAAGACTTTGTTGTTTACACACACACCCAGGAAGATTAGTGATGCAAGTGAAAGGCTTTGTCTACACTAGGAACTGAATAAAACTTTTGTCATTCAGAGGTGTTAAAAAACACACACACACACCCCAAAAGACAAAAGTTTTGTGGATGAAAAGCGCCTGTGGGAACGGCGCTTGTCAGCAGGAGTGCTCTCCCCTCCCACAAAGCTACCTCTGCAGGTTGGGGCATCAGCGGGGAGGACACGTTGCATTCCTGTGCTGTGATTGGCCTCTGAAAATGTACAGAACACACAACCAATTCGGGGTTTGTGCCCTGGTTTTTAACAGTCTGTTCTTGAGCCATGGCAGGACAACTTGACAGGGTTAAAACTCGATCACTCCCTGCACTTTCAGCAAACAGACCAAAAAAAAAAAAAAAAAGGCTGAGAAATCACAGGGACCTGGAGTGCCCTGCCCCTCCTCCCTTCCCCCGTCCCCCAATATCTGAGCATGGAAGGCAGCATCCACACAGGGATCCCCTCCCTCTCACACAACGGGATGCTTGATGGGGGGAGACAATAAGTATCTTTAACACCATTTTACAGCTGGGGAAACTGAGGCACAGGGAGGTGACATGACTTACCCAAGGTGACCCAGCAGGCTGGTTAGCTAAGCCAAGCATAGAATTCAGGTCTCCTGAGTCCTAGTCTAGCATGCTACCTGATAGGCCACCTAGCCTCCCCTAGAAGGTGGGAAAGGAAGGATGGCCCAGTGGTTAAGGCACTAACCTGGGCTCAACTGATCCACATTCAGTCCTCTGCTCCACCATAAATTTCCTGTATGACCTTGGGCAAGTCACTTAGCCCCTCTGTGCCTCCGTTCCCCATCTGAAAATTGGGATAATAGCCATGCTCTACCTCACAGGAATGTTGTGAAGGGCTCAGGTACGACAGTGGTGGCTACCATATAGGTAGTCAGACACCTCCATGTCCCTTTCTCATTCTGTGGACCCCAGAGAGACCTCTCTGTGGGTCCAATATCTATGTTGGAGGAGGGGATGGAGACTAGGGTTTGAGAAGATGCTGTAGAGAACTTGGGTGGACACTGAATTTTACTCGGTATCTTTTCTTTTACAGACGTGTGTAACTGACTTAGGAGCCTAAGTCCCATTTTCAAAAGTGACTTAGGCACAGGAGCCTCTCATTGAAAGTCAGTAGGACTCACATTCCTCCCTTCTTGGAATCATTTTTGAAAACAGGACTTAGGTTCTTTTGGTCACTGTTAAAATAAACACCATGTGTTTTTTAAAATCCTTGTCAGACTAATAACACCGTTGTTACTACATATGACGGAATGTTACAAGTCAAATAGTGTTTACTTTCTGCACTTGACTCCCCTTCAACAGTAGAACTAGACTGGACAATATCACTTTCTGTTTCTAATGGTTTTTGCTTGATGGTTCTCATATACCAGCAGAATGATCATATATTTGGGTTCGAGTATTGCAAGGAAATATTTATATCCAACACACAAGCCCCTCATTTACCCACCCCTGCTTTTTAAGAAGGGCTAAATTCTAAGCCTAAAATAAGCAGACAGTGTCCCTTTAATCAAAATTTAATGCTTGTTTTCTATCTCCTCCAAGTACTTACAAATCTAAAGCCTTTGGAAAGAAACAAATCATTAGTGCTGCTGTTTTCTTCTGGTTTCCAGCATGTGGGAAGTTTGACCCTGAGGTATCATGTTAATTTGTTTATTGTTTTGTTATACACAGAGCCCTTTTTGCAGCCATCTGTCACAGTATTTCTCGTTTTGTTGTTTAATGGGGGCCGTCTTGTGGGGAAAGTACAGAATGAGCTAAAATCTGCTTGAGCACAAGATAAGGCCAAAACACTTCTTCAGCAGGGTACAAAAAGCATCTGCTTGCATCCTCCAGTTACAGAATAGAGAGGTCCACAGAAAAACACTTCCAAGCATGGCAGAAATATTCTGTACTGTTGTGTAAAGTCTTGTCACTGGTATGTCGGATGAAGCAGAAGTTGGCCATTAGGCCAGCGTTTTCAGAAAACACTCAGTTCCCATTTAGACACCTAAAGAAGTGGCCACATTGAGTGCTGAGCTCTTCTGGAAATCTTTGGCTCTGAGGTTGAGAACTGAGCACAAGAAAATCTGGCCCTTTGTGTGTCCATGTACATCTCGGAGTCCTGTACAAGGAGCAGCTCATCAAGGAGAAGCCTAACTGAGACAACCAGTTTGTCACAAACTCATGAAAAGGTAAAATCTCCAGGGGGTTTCTCTCCACAGAGTGAGGTATAATGTTGTAGAAATATTTTGTGTGTTCTGTGCCATACATGTAGCCAGCTGATCATAGGCATAGATATCTAAGGCTGCCTTAGCTTATTGATCCAGGTTTTCTGTTACAGTGGGAAGTTTTGTATTGCTAGCAAGCAGTGTGACTTGCTGTATTTTTCTTTACAAAGCAGAAAGGGAGAATCTTTTGAATTAGCCATTACCACCATGCAATCTGCTTAGTGCAGTTGGAGGCTGATGGGCACTGTATTGTATAGCATCATTTCCTTGTTGCACACACAACATCTAATTTTTTTACAACAAATTTCCATATGTGTTGCACATTGCATGGGTATAGATAGCCCTTAGTTGTTTTATTTCCAGGCTGTAACACTATCTATCTAGCTAGATTAAGTATTTATACCACATTCATTGCCCCATTCTTGACAGCTCCAAACTTTAGTAATTTTTAGTCCCTAGAGAAAAGTAATGTTCTGCAGTATGCTGTCTAAAGTCTTACTGTTCTTCTCTTATCTATCAATGAGTAATGCCTTCCTTGGGGCTGTGCAGGTTTGTAACTACCCCACAGTGTGAGCACGGAGGTCAAATTCAGCCCTAAATGAATGTGCAACACACTGATGTAGGGAGGGCAGACAGCTGTTCTTCAAGTTTTGGATCACATAGTAGCGTGATATTCTTTGGTTCCCAGTGTGCCTGTGATGATGTTGCTGTCCTTTTCAGCATTTCCACCTTGGTACATATTAGAAACCAAACCTGAGGTTTATTTCGGTTGTATTGTGATCTAGAGGTACAAAGGCAGTTTTCTCTACATTAAGCAAAAAATCCTTACTTTGAGGAAAGAGGCATTATGGGCCAACAACTAGGCCACTCAGCTGTGACTCCAGAGATCTGAGTTTCATTTCTGGGTCTTCTACTGACCTGCCCTGTGACCCTGGGCAAGTCACTTAGTCCCACATTTTTGAAGGTATTTAAGCATTGTTCTGAAGACTAAGTGCCTAAACCACTTTTAAAAATGAGCTTTGGGTTCCTAAATCACATAGGCTTTGCAGTGCTGAGCAGAGCAACACCAAAATACCTTTAAAAATCTGGGCCTTAATCTCTCTGTGCCTCTGTTTCCCCTCTCAGCCTTAATCTGTTTTGCCAATTTAGCTTGTAAGTTCTTTGGAGCAGGGACTGTTTCTTACTATGTGCTTATATAATGCCTCACATAGTGGGATCTGATCCCAGCTGAGACCTCCAGGCAGCACAAATAATATACAGTATTATTATTATTCAGGGAAATGACAGGTTGGCCTATTTGCCACTTTTGGTATTATCATTATTTTATTATTTATTTGGTGCACCTAGAGGCCCCACTATGCTAAACACTGTGCAAACACCTAGCAGGAGGTAGTTCATTCCCCACAGAGCATACAGTCTTAACAGACAAGACCAACAAAAGGTGGGTGAAAGGAAATATTATTATCCCCATTCTACAAATAGGGAACCCTGAGGCACAGACAGATTTAAGGACTTCCCCAAGGTCACACTGGGAGTCTGCCGTAGAGTTGAGAATTAAATGTTGATCTTCAGAGTCTCAGTCCATAGATCATCCTTCAGTACAAGACAGCTAGTTCTGCGTCGTTTTAACATTTACTTAGCTAAAAGCAAATGAAACAAAATGATCCTGTCACCCTCTTTTCCTCTTTAAAAAAAAGATGTGGTAATGGGGGAGGGGCAGTCTGTTTCATATTTTTAATTCAGTAATGTACATGATTAATGGGGTGATGCATTCTTCTCTCTTCAGATGATAATAAAAAGTGATCAAAATGGATTTTTGTTATCCTCTGGGCATTAAGAGCTTAAATGCAAAATGCATGACTTATTATATCTAGCCAACACTTAGGGGTAAATATTCAGCACGGGGAATTAGTTGTTGTTAATTGGAGTTGTGAGCTGAATTCCCAGGGCACTGTACCCCTTTGTTTTAATATTGAAATAGGGAGAAGCCAGCACTGTGATCTAGGAAAGCATGTGTATTATGCTCTGTAAGCTGGAGTGCATGCTAAAAATCTTCATTATCTAAATGCTTAATTGCAATTGTTTGAGACATACATTTAAGGGAGAACTTGCTAAATGCACCCTGGGAGGTGTTTAAGGGTTTTTTTTTAATGGGTTATGAACATCTCTTCCATACACTATTTTGAAAAGTTGGGGCCAAATCCCTCGCTAGTATAATTACGCATAGCTCTATTGATTTCAAAGGTGCTAGCTGATTTATACTGGCTGAAGATATGGCCCCACTGTTTTTCATCCATTGTCTAAATGGATAAAACATTGCATAGAAAATGCAGGGGGGTCAATTCTGGTCTCAATAACTCATGTGCAACCCAAACTGAATTCACTGGGGTTGCATAAGAACTGAACTTGGCCTTTATCTTTTCCTAATAGTAGTTCCAATTAGAAGGTTTCACTGCAACCAAAATGAGCAGTTTTGTAATGGGTCTGCTTTACAGTGGCATATTTGAGGTTGTTACAGAATCTACATCCTTGTACAGTATTTCAGCTTTCTCATATGCATTCCCCGTCTCTCTCTGAACAGTTTTTAATTACTACAATAAAAAAATCTCTCTAACACATTTAAGAGACCCAAGAACACCCTGAGTCTGCACTTCAGGTTTTTGTCCCCTGAGCCAATCCAGGCTGCACATGCTGAGAAAATGATAAAGTAGCAATCCCTGAAGTAGAGGCCACAGGTCAGACATCTCACATAACACCCTCTTTTAGCTGATCCTCCTTGCATGGTTAATTGCCAGTGGTATAATCCAAAAAGTAACAGATAAACCCAGACTAACCTTGCCTGTTCCTGTCAGTAAAACATCACAAAGAAATGTTCACAGTGCTCCTGAACGGCTCAGAAAAATAAGCTGAGATGTTTAAATGACTTATAAACCCCTTAGACTATCTCACCTGCAAATCCTTCCTGTACCTCTTCATTGATCTTTAACTTAAGAGCACAAATACATATTTTTAAAGAAAAATTGACTCATGATTGACATTTCATCATCCCTTGCCCAATATTTGGTGCATTTGCTAATGCTTCACTGTTCTTTAGGCCTCAAAGTGGGACACCAGCTCCCTTGGGCTCTTGTCCTGCTGTCTACTCAAGTTACAGTTCAGTCCTGTGCTCACGCACTGAAATCAAAGGGAGTTTTGCTATTTATTTCAATGGGAACAGAGTCTAGCCCAGATCATTCTTCTCTGCCTTGGCGGGCTTTCTTTTACCATGTGGCCAAATTGTTTGAGTCAGATCTTATTCAGTGCTTGGCGTTTTCATAGCACATATGGTCTCTTAACTGATTAATTATCCTCCTTGCAACATACCTCCAAGATAGGTAAGTATAAATTATTACCCTGTTTTGCAACTGGAGAAATAGGAAGCAGAGATATTAAGGGTGAAAATTTAATCAACTTTATTGCCTTGGGTTTTGAGTGCTCATCTTGAGACAGCTTAATGTGTCTTATGTTGGGCACTCAAAAATTGGGGCATCCAGAATCAGTAGCCACTTTTGAACATGTGGCCCTAAGTGATTTATCCAAGCCCACAGAAGGAAACTGTGTCAGAATGAGGATTAGAATTCTGTAGATCTTGCCCTCCTGGCCCTGTGCTTAGGACACTGAAGCACACAGTTGCTCTATAATGTAGGTTAAAAATAAGTATGTTCCTCACTTTAAGACACATCCATAAATGAGACAAAACAGGAGATCCTGAAGAACTGTGGAGAGGTTTCCAGCACAAACCGCTCTGGAAATTGTGAGTATATCATATAGTAATGTGGCAAACAAATAGCCTGCAGCACCTCCCAGCATCCTCTGTACATTATTGCAAGAGGGGTTTTATACAGAGTGACATGAGCTACAAACAAAATTAATTTGCATCTCACATGAAGGATAATATGTAGCTAATGCAAAGGGTCTGCACAATTATGAATGCCCCACTGTAGCCTCATAGTAGGGATCTCAGGGCAGAGTGGAGCGAATCCTGCACTGACTGTGTACTGAAGTGAAGGCATCTGCACTCATCACACATAGACTGGTGTAGATAGGAGCGTGGGGGCTGGACCAAGGTTGATGCCACTGTGTCAGCAATTACGTGTCTTCGTAATTGCTGACACAGTGGACTGAATCCCTGCATATGTGATGTGTGAGGCCAGTGGCCACTACAACAGCTTAGGTGGAAGAGGCTGTGCTGGCTTCCAAGGAGGATCCGTGCTTTAACCCCATGCTCTGCCCACATGTTGGGTGTTGTATTCCATCCCATACAACTACTGTGTGGAGATTTACACAGAGCCCATTTAATTGAGTTTAGTGCAAGACAGGTTAAATTTCACCTCCAGAGAATAGGAGGATTGCAGGTCTCCTCCAGACGGTGAGACTTTTTTTTCCAGGGTAAAGGAGGAACTAAGCAGGTACACAAATGGGGCACACCTATGTTGGTTTTATTCAGCAACTTTAAGCAAACTCGGTGCTCTAATCAGCAAAAGAGAAAAATAAACAGCTGAGCACTATAATTCATTTACACTTCAAATATACTTTTGAGTTGGTTATTCCTCAATTAATCAAATAGCTGGTGTATCCCTAAAGTAGTATAAAGTGACACATTGTGTGAAATCAATTTTCCCTTCCAAAATCATTAAATTCAGTAACCTGTGACTACATCCCTACTAATTCTGGTACCGGTCCTTTCATCCTCCATTAACTTTGGCGCGCCTAACAGGCTGTCAAAAATAATTTCCCAGAACGTAAATAATTCAGAAATTAAAAATTAATAAATAATAACAGAGAGCTACTGGGAGATAGACTGGGTCAATTAGTCGGCTCTGCATTCTGTTTCTTCGCAGCAGGGAGGTAGCCACATTCGTTACTAGAATCTTTCCTCTGATTCCTAGGTCTGATTTACGGCTCTTCATTACTGGATCCAGTCAGACACAATTACCTCCATCACCATCTCAGTTCCTAACTTCAAAGAAACACACATTTTCTTGTCTGCTTTTTTTCTCCTTGCAGCAGCCTCAGCTTGACGTCCTGGAATTTCTTCCACGCGGACTAATTAATAAGACTTTGACTTATCATATTCACTTCTCTTCTTTGATGTCCTACCTTAGTCAATCATCCTATTTAATTAGAATTTCAATGATAACTTTACTTATCTTGTGGCTAGATGTAAATTAAAATAACGGGATTTTAATTCTCTTTCTTATGAGGTTATGACATTTTTGACAGAAAAAGTTTCAACCCAAATACGACATTTATGAACTTTCTATGCTAGACGTGCATTCTGCTAAATTGTTTTCCCCATTGCTACAAAATAATTTTGCTTGTTTCACAAGCTCCACTGAAATGGAAATGAATCCGGTTACTTGTAATGTAATTTCTACAAGTCCATGTCATGAAAGGTTACATTAGCTTAGATGAATACAATTGAATCATGAAACACGTCACACAGTTAACAAGAAAAGATTATGTGATTTTGTTTTTTAGACGCAAGAGTTTCAAAGGGGCACCAGATTTTAGGACTTTTCCCTCTCTGCCTTTTTAGTCAATTCATAGCACATACCATAAAGATTTCTTGCTTTCTTTCCTTATGTAAACACCCAATCCTGCTGTTCTTATTCAACCAATACTCTGGGCCAGGTTTTCATAGACACTAAGGCAGTGTTTCCCCAACTTGGGACGCCGCTTGTTCAGGGAAAGCCCCTGGAGGGCCGGGCCGGTTTTTTTACCTGCCGCATCCACAGGTTCGGCCGATCGTGGCTCCCACTGGCTGCGGTTCGCTGCTGCAGGCCAATGGGGGCTGCAGGAAGCGGCGCGGGCTGAGGGACTTACTGGCCACCACTTCCCACAGCCCCCATTGGCCTGGAGGGACGAACTGCGGCCAGTGGCAGCGGCGATTGGCTGAACCTGCGGACGCGGCAGGTAAGCAAACCGGACCGGACCGGCAGGGGTTTTCCCTGAACAAGTGGCGTCCCAAGTCTGGGAAACACTGCACTAAGGAGTTTTAGTGTAAATGAGAGTAAGGAGAGTTGCAGTCAGTGAAAATATGGACTGAATGAGGACTACAAGTCAGGCCCTTAATGAGAAATGACAGACTTTATAGAACATGCATATGAATAAATCACAGGATGACTGCAGTCCATTCAGCATCTTTTCATCCCCAAACACATAACTCAAGGACTGCTTAACTGTGAATAGTAAAGGTATCTAGTGGGGTGTTTTTTTTTTAATCCAGAGGAAGAAGTTTCGAATCTATTGAAAAAGGTGCTTAAATGTCATGCTTTTCAGTATGGTATCATGAAGTCAAAGAGCTTCTCTACACACACAAATTGTACTGCTTTAATTATACTGGTATAGCTACACCTTGGACACAGTTATACTAATACAAAGTTGTCTTAGACCAATATAGCTTATGTGTGGGTTGTACTGCTTTAATTATACTGGTATTATACCTCTATAACCTATATTGGTACAAGATAGTTTTAAAGTGGTATAGCTGCATCTACATGAGGGGTCGTTCTAGTAAGTAAAAGCTCACACTCCTAAATGACACAGTTATATCAGCCACAAAAACTATGTATAGACCAGTAAACTCAATAAATGCCACCTGTCCGTTATATATAGTATGTCATCTTACAGGTTTTCTTCCCCATTTATTTTCATCCCCTTCTGTCTAGTCTATTGTACCCTTTACCTGCGTGCATCCTCTCCTGTCTAGTCTCTTGTACCCTCTACCTGTGTGCATGTATTCACCTCTGCTGATGCAATGTGTAGCCACACTACCAGTGAGAGCTCACACAGTTGAATGGGGATTCACTCTGGGACAGAGCAGGCAGCGTTTGCACAGCAATCTTCCACAGAGCTCTGCAAGTGGAGAACAGCTTCTGTAGCTGGGGCTCAATAGGTTCAACATATTCCCCAGTTGCATCTAGGCTTTTTTCTCTTCCATACTTATTTGCGTGCACATACAGTGCTTGCTTCCCCCACGTCTTTTAGAATTTTGGCAGACTAGGTGAGTAAATCAATGAATGAATAAGAGATTAAATAGTAGTTCGATCTTGAAACAAATTTTATGAACTAGAAGAGCCCATAGGACTGCAGAAGTCTACTAGCGAGCAACATCACCACAGGGGCAGAGGACCAGCACAGTGGATTCACAGTGGAAGCCTGCAAGTACTAGACTACCAGAATGAGACAGGACAGCCAGGAAAAGGAAAGGAGGTGGTGAGAGGATACCTTCTGAAAGTCCAATTATGTAAGCCTTAGAGCTCTTACCCTGTGACTTCAAGGGAGCTACTAGTGTGAGTGAGTGTTCTCCAGTGTGAGTATGGAGTATGGGGTTGCACAACTGAGGATCTTGGGAAGGGAGACGGTCATGGAGGAGGACTGTATAAGGAAGAAAAGAGCAGTAGCTAAGTACGGGGGCAGGGCTCAACAGCCTTTGGACTCTCTTCTGGTTTATGCCTGAAAAAGGGTTTCAGCTGGTCTTCTCTAGGGATCAGGAAGGGAATTCCCTCCAGTGGGAGTGGGGGTAGTTTTGATCTCCTTCTGAAGAATCAGATATAGCCACAGCTGGACATGGAACACTGGGGAGGTGGGCCAGGGCTATGAGGTGGCACTGAACATTCTCTCTTTCAGGTGTGTCATAAATATAAACGGAAGGGTAAACACCTTTAAAATCCTTCCTGGCCAGAGGAAAAACCCTTTCACCTGTAAACGGTTAAGAAGCTATGATAACCTCGCTGGCACCTGACCAAAATGACCAATGAGGAGACAAGATACTTTCAAAGCTGGGGGGGAGAAACAAAGGCTCTTCCTGTCTGTGTGATGCTTGTTCCGGGGACAGAACAGGAATGGAGTTTTAGAACTTAGTAAGTAATCTAGCTAGATGTGCGTTAGATTCTGTTTTGTTTAAATGGCTAAGAAAATAAGCAGTGCTGAATGGAATGTAGACTCCTGTTTTTTGTAATTTAAGGTTTTGCCTAGCGGGGATTCTCTATGTTTTGAATCTGATTACCCTGGAAGATATTTACCATCCTGATTTTACAGAGGTGATTCTTTTACTTTTTCTTCTATTAAAATTCTTCTTTTAAGAACCTGATTGCTTTTTCATTGTTCTTAAGATCCAAGGGTTTGGGTCTGTGTTCACCTATGCAAATTGGTGACGATTTTTATCAAACCTTCCCCAGAAAAGGGGGTGTAGGGTTTGGGAGGATTTTGGGGGGAAAGATGTTTCCAAGCGCGCTCTTTCCCGGTTATACATCTGTTAGACGTTTGGTGGTGGCAGCGATAAAGTACAAGGGCAAAAGGTAAAATAGTTTGTACCTTGGGGAAGTTTTAACCTAAGCTGGTAAAAATAAGCTTAGGAGGTTTTCATGCAGGTCCCCACATCTGTACCCTAGAGTTCAGAGTGGGGAAGGAACCTTGACAAGGTGCTTGGCTGGTGGATTCTTGCTCTCATGCTCAGGATCTAACTGATTGCTGTTTGTAAGGTCGGGAAGGAATTTTCTTCCAGGTCAGATTGGCAGTGACCTGGGGGGATTTTTGCCTTCCTCTGCATCATGTGGGTGTGGTCACTTGCCAGGATTAATCATTTCCCTGCCATTTCAGGGGCCTTGGGCACTGGTGCACCTCAGTCCCTTGTCTTCTTTACCTGTGATGCATAATAGTCTAGTCTCCTGTGAGCTGTAATACTTTGGCCTAATTTCAGATGTTGGGTTTAGTGTGCGGGGCGCTGGGTGACATTGGTGGGATGTGATATACAGAAGGTCAGACCAGATGATGTGGTGGTCCCTTTTGGCATTAAACTCTATGATTCAAGATGTCATGAGATGATCTTAAAATATTTACAAAGCACCTAGAGGCCTGGTTCAGTCGAGAAGTTTTGGTTATACTTTGCTGGCCAATGCTAAATGCTGTTGTTCATCTTTCTTAATATCCAGGATAAATGAATGAAGAACTTGGAATTTCTCTGGGGATGAAGCTTGGGAAAAAATTTGGTGCAACATAAAGTGCACTTCACCTTCACCTAACTGTTACCTAACACAAAACAAAGTATTGAGTAGATTCTATTGGAAAAGACCCTCTTGTACTCAAATAAATAAAATATCTTTCTGAAAAAACTGTCATGATTTTTGCCTGTCTGTACGTCTCTCTCTATCCTATGCTCATCAAGAGGGTATCTCAGTGTATATGACTCCTGGCATGTAGCCAGATTGTCTCATCTTTGGAGGAGGGTAAAAAGTCCACTGGAACTTCTGTGAGGTTCTTTGTACAGGGAATCTTCCCTATCCACCTCTGAAGAGGGAGGGGTTTTCAGTTTTGCAATGAAGACAAAAGAATGGTCTGGACACCATACGAAGCAAAGGCTCTCTAGGGAAATAAGATTCACTCCCCCCAGACCTATGCACCCAAGGACATCACCGAAGGAAATGATTCTTCAGTGATGCTCCTGGCTTCCCATTCCCTGTTGAGAAGTTGTGCTGCATTTGACTGTCATCCCTCACCAGTACACTATGCTTCATCCAAGGGGAGCAGCAGAAGTTAATGCCACACGTCAACCACAGTGCCTCCAGAAAGTCAGTTCAGCCCTGTGAAGTAGTGGGAGCAATAAAGGGAGGGTCAAATCACTTGATCATCACTAATCTGTACAACACTAGTTACATTCTACTCTAAGAACATAAGAATGGCCATACTGGGTTAGACCAAAGGTCCATCTAGCCCAGTATCCTGTCTTCCAACAGTGGCCAATGCCTGGTGGCCCAGAGGGAATGAACAGAAGAGGTAATCATCAAGTGATCCATCCCATCACCCATTCCCAGCTTCTGGCAAACAGAGGCTAGGGACACCATCCCTGCCCATCCTGGCTAATAGCCATTGATGGACCTATCCTCCATGAATGTATCTAGTTCTTTTTTGAACCCTGTTATAGTCTTGGCCTTCACAACATCCTCTGGCAAAAAGTGCCCGGAGCAGGGGATGCCAGGCCCAGTTCAGAGCTAGCCAGGCCAGGACCACAGGGCCAAGTAGGAACGAGTCAGCGGCAGGCCCTGCCTTGCACCACCCGGAGGGAACCTGGCAGCAGCAGCGAGAACCATACGAACAGAGCCCCGCTCTGCCCGAGAGACACCCAGCACAAAGCATTAGCTAATCCAAAGCCCAGCCGAGCAGTATCACCTGGGCTGCCAGGCTCAGCCGCCAAGATCTCTCCCCTCTCTAGCACTCCTTGGCCACCCACCCTGCTGCGCTCAGCCTTCTGCTCCCCGCAGGAGCCAGCTGCTCTCTGCCTGCAAGCCCAGGGACCCCTTGCTGATGCGCCATGGTCTCCTGGATAATCTGCCGCGTGGTAGTGCTGGTCTTTGGGGTGCTCTATCCGGCCTATGCCTCCTACAAGGCAGTGAAAACCAAGAACATCCCGGAATACGTCCGCTGGATGATGTACTGGATTGTGTTCGCAGTTGACTGTGCATTGTGTGAAAAAAATACTGCCTTTTCTTTGTTTTAAACCTGCTGCCCATTAATTTCATTGGGTGACCCCTAGTTCTTGTGTTATGAAAAGGAGTAACTAACACGTCCAAATTTACTTTCTCTACACCAGTCATGATTTTATAGACCTCTATCATATCTCCCCTTAGTCATCTCTTTTCCAAGCTGGAAAGTCCCAGTCTTATTAATCTCTCCTCATACGGCAGCCGTTCCATACCCCTAATTATTTTTGTTGCCCTTTTCTGAACCTTTTCCAAGTCCAATATATCTTTTTTTCAGATGGGGCGACCACATCTGCACGCAGCATTCAAGATGTGGGCATACCATGGATTTATATAGAGGCAATATGATATTTTCTGTCTTATTATCTATCCCTTTCTTAATAATTCCCAACATTCTGTTCGCTTTTTTGACTGCCACTGAACTTTGAGTGGATGTTTTCTGAGAACTATTCACAATGACTCCAAGATCTCTTTCTTGAGTGGTAACAGCTAATTTAGATCTTGTCCTGAGGTGACATGTACCCAGTCAATATGGGGATAGTTGAAATTCCCCATTGTTATTGAGTTTTTTATTTTAATAGCCTCTCTAATCTCCCTGAGCATTTCACAGTCACTATCCCCATCCTGGTCAGTAATATATCCCTACTGCTATATTTTTATTATTCAAGCATGAAATTACTATCCATAGAGATTCTATGGTACAGTTCGGTTCATTTAAGATTTTTACTTCATTTGATTCTACACTTTCTTTCACATATAGTGCAACTCCCCAACCAGCACGACTTGGTCTGTCCTTCTGATATATTTTGTACCCTGGTATTATGTGTCCCATTGGTTATCCTCATTCCACCAAGTTTCTGTGATGCCTATTATGGCAATATCCTCATTTAAGACGAGGCACTCTAGTTTGCCCATCTTATTATTTAGACTTCAAGCATTGGTATATAAGCACTTTAAAAACTTGTCACTTTTTGGCTGCCTGCCATTACATGATGTAATTGATTGTGACTTTTTTCATTTGACTGTTTCTCATCAGATCCTACCTGTATTTTATCATCTTCCATCCTCTCCTCCTTATTAGGACATAGAGAATCTCCATTTATAGTTCCTCCCTTAAGGGATATCCGAACCACGTGCTCCTCTGCACCTGTCGGCTTTCCTCCAGCCCTTAATTTAAAAACTGCTCTACGACCTTTTTAATTTTAAGTGCCAGCAATCTGGCTCCCTTTTGGTTTAGGTGGAGCCCATCCTTCTTGTATAGGCTCCTCCTTTCCCCAAAGTTTTCCCAGTTCCTAATAAATCTAAACCCCTCCTACATACACCATCATCTCATCCACGCATTGAGACTCTGCAGTTCTGTCTAACTGGCCCTGTGCGTGGAACTGGAAGCATTTCAGAGAACGCTACCAAGGAGGTCCTGGACTTCAATCTCTTACCTAGCAGCCTAAATTTGGCCTTCAGGATCTCTCTCCTATCCTTCTCTATTTCACTGATACCTACATGTACCATAACCACCGGCTTCTCCCCAGCACTACACATAAGCCTATCTAGATGTCTCAAGAGATCCGCAATGTTTGCACCAGGCAGACTCGTCACCATGCAGTTCTCCCGGTCTTCGCAAACCCAGCTATCTATGTTTTTAATGATCAAATCGCCCATTACTAATACCTGTCTCTTCCTAATAACTGGAGTTCCCTCCCCTGGAGAGGTATCCTCAGTGCGAGAGGATACCACAACATCATCTGGAAGGAGGGTCTCAACTATGGGATCGTTTCCCTCTGCTCCAGTTGGATGTTCTCCTTCCCTGAGACGTTCATCCTCCTCAACAGCACAGAGGCTGTCAGACCGGGGTGGGACCATTCTACTGTGTCCCGGAAAGTCTCATCTAGGTACTTCTCTAGCTCCTTCAGCTCAGCCACCCTGGCCTCCAAAGCCTGTACATGGTCTCTGAGGGCCAGGAGCTCCTTGCACCAAATGCACACATACGTTACCTGCTCATAGGGCAGGTAATCATACATGCTGCATTAGGTGCAATAAACTGGGTAGCCCCCACTCTGTTGCTGGACTTCTGCCTGCTTTCTCTTTTTACTGCTGCAGCTGGTTTCTTTCTTGTTGTTTTCTTTTTACCATGGAATGTTTTTTAGCTTAAGTTTAAAGAAGTTCAAGGAATGTTAAGTATGCAGCACCCCCACCCCCCCGTAAACTTCCTCACAAAACTTTGCTGTTCGCTAGCTCCTCTGGTCGCTTAGGAGCATGCTTTTTAAAGCCATGGTCTTCCTGAGTAGCCCCGCCCCCTGGTTCAAGGTTTATGGGTGCTAAAGGGCTTAGGGATCAAAGCCTCGTTAAGAAGCTCTCAGCCTTGCCTAGCAGGCCGCTTGGCTCAGCACCCACACAGTCAGCACACTGTCCCTCAAACAAACAGACCACAAGCAAACACACCAACACAAACACACACACACAACAACAAACTTACCCTAAGGGTCATGTAATCGCTCCTTCTTCACCTGGAGAAGTCCCTCGCAAAATTCCTCTGTTAGCTGCTCCTGTTCACTAGCTCCTAGTAAGCTTCTTCTTCAGCTTGAGGGTCTGATCCACCAAACCAGATAGTATTAAAAAAAGGTTGCCATCAAACTAATATTTAAAGATGCATTTGTAAACTCGTTTGACAGTCCTGTTAATCGTACAAAATAAATTGCATGTGTTTTAAAACAATAGGCCAGACCCTCAGCCAGTGTAAATCAGCACAAGTTCATTTACTTCCATGCAGCTACTTTTATTTACACCAGGTGACGTTGTGGCCCAAATTTGCTAAGTCTAGGTAGTATCGGTAACTATTCCTTGCTAATAAACTGTTGCATTTCCAAACTACTTCATCAGTAATTTAATAGTGTTGTTCTTTAACAATTGGGTTCTGTTACATTTTTATATTTAGAGCATGATTATTTAATGTAATTTAATTGGTTTCCTTACTCCCCATAGGGATCTGGACCTAGAAAGTTCAAATTAAATACTTTAATTGCTCTGAAATTCACTTGTCTAAAATGTGCTTCTTTTTCAAATGTACTCTCATATCTAGTTCAGACATATTTTTTCTTTCACGAAGCAGGAAAATTCTGGTGCCCATAATTTGCATTTAAAAAGAGTCAATAATTAACCAAAATAATAATTATAGATATAAGACAGGCAGAATGCTGCACAACAAACTGTGAGCTAAAATCTATAAATAAGGCTATGAACACACATCAAAGGTTTCTATATACATGCTACTTCCAAGAGCAAAGCTCAAGTGGCTAATGATTGCATCAGAACCTTGAGATGTGTGTACAGGTCCTTTGAAAATGTATACAACAGATTTTATTTTTTGTAATACTGTTTAAACAAAAGTAGCAGAGAACACTTCATGGCTTCATTTCACTCATTTGGTGGAATCCTGCTCCGAATGAATGAGGAGTGGGGGCTTGCATTGAAGCCAATGTTAAGGCTCTGTCTTCAACCTTAGGCAGAATTTGGCCTTATAAATCAAATGCAAATAAACTGTGTCAGTTACCACATCACCCACAATGCGTTCTCATGTGCTGTGTGAAGTAAAGAATGGAACCACCAAGAGCAACCACAGCTCAGGAGCAGAAGGAATGGAAACATGTTTTAGAATATTTTGTTCTTTGATGCCTTGGCGTCCCATAGTGGGATGGGAGCAGCATCCATGAGGTAGAGAACAAAATGAAAAACACAGGCCTTCCTATTGCCAACTAGTCACTAATTTCGAAGTGAAAAGGCCAGCCATGCTTGTCAACATACTCGTCAACCTGTCAAGGCCTCAATGTGTGGGATGTGATCTCTGACAAAGGTCCAATTGAAGAGACTGGAGAAACCTAATACAATGGGAATCTTTAAAGCTAGCATTCCTTTCTTCAGTATAGGTAACAAACTCCACTGCGTAAAGGTAATTGAAAATTATTGATAGAAATCATTTTCCGAAATAAATAAGGAGATAACATTAGATTTCCATGGGCGGAGTTGACACAGCTGGAGTACTCTCATTGGTTGTTGAGAGACCATCTGACTTCCTCTGTGCTCAACTCTTACTGCTTCCAGTCTTAGCATCTGTCCCGTGTTGTGCAGTGCAAGTGGGAGGCAGTACAAGTTCAGATAAGGGCATAATTTGTTAGTGGACTATCCAGGCTCAGATGCACCAGATTATCCCCTATAAGAACCCTCCACTATTATGTTTATGGGCTAGCAGAATTACATGGGTGGGTGTTAACAGAGACTGCTGAAGAACCTCTGATGCCGTACACCAGGGAAAAGAGGAGTCCCCATCCAGAACTCTCAGTTCAGCTGCAAGTAGAACAAGAAATATTGCAGACAGCTGTAACCTACGTGAACACAACTCATGTCACTGCTGAGTTTTGGAGGGCAAAGGGGTGCGTGTTGAGGACTGAGTAAGACAGGAATAAAAAAAAGTAGAAGGGGACCGGACATGCACAGGAATCTGGTGCAGCCACAGGTTCAAGAAACATTTGTACTTGGGGACAATTTTTCCTTGACCAGTGTAACTAGCTGTGACCTTCACATCTTTGTTCTTATTATAGGAAAGGGGAATGCATCTGTCAAGGCTGATTCCCCACTTTGGCACTTCAAGTGCAGAAGATGGGGGCCTGCAAGGATTCTAAAAAAATTAATAATGGCCACTCCAGGCTGGTATTAAACTCCCAAGGTCACAGCTTCTCTCTGAACTTGGAGGGGTAGACGCTGCCACCACCAAGTGCAAAAAAATACCCCCCTTTTGAGAACCTAAGAAGGAGCACTTGAGAATTCCTTCCTGTGGGGTACCCTCAAGCCCTTTCACCCCCTTTCCTGGGAAGAGCTGAGAAAAAAAACAAAGGAAATCAGCTGTTGCCACCAGCTAATTAAACAACATATGCACAAACCTCTTAGGGACACAAAAATCCAATCCTGTTCTTAAAAAAGGTAAATTTTATTAAACCCAAAAAGAAAGGAAATATATTTGGAACTTAGGCTTTTTGCTAGATCTTCAAAGAAACAATTACAAAAATTAAGCATTAAGATAGCTCTCTTAAGGTTTCAGCTTAAAGGTTACAAACAAAACAAAAGCTTGGGGTTAGCACAGAGGAGTCCATAAGCCAATAAGAAATAAAAGAAATAACCCTAATTGCATCTTTCTAGACATTTCCTAATTTACTTACATATCTGAGGCTTCAGATAAGTAAGTTCGAGGTATGAATTGATGATCTGTGATCATACCTGGCTTAAAGCTGTTTACAGCATTGCTGCTCTGTGTCACCACCCTTCTCCTGGAGAACAACACCAGACAAAGGGAAGTTTTTTCCCAATTTTAAAAAATTCTAGCCCTCCCCTTGGCTCTTTTGGTTAGGTGCCCACTCCTTTTCCTTTACCTGGGGGACTTTGTTAACCCTTTACAGGTAAAGCAAGCAGAGAACAGCCACCAAGAGGGACTTTATAGCTAACTAGCTGTCTGGGTGTTCATAAAAGGGAGCTCCACCCGCCCTTCATTCATCACAGCATCTATGTGTAAACAAAGTCATTCTTTTTAACCCATGGTGTCTGTGCTTTTTCAACTGCACCACATGGGCATTCCTCAGAAAGGGCTTTCAAGACCAGGATTTCACCCATGGATTTCTTGTATAAAAAAACAGGATGTGTCCAAGATGCTTTGTCTGCCCTTGTTCCATTAGCAAAACCAAACAAAACCTATCAGGTCATTTATGGTTTAGATTTTTGAGTAGTAGATTTAAAACTTTCTTCCTGTGGGCATGAACCATAACTGCCACAGTATAAAACAATAAGGTGTTCAGGAAATAATCTGATGTTTAGAAAATAGGCTTGCATAAAAAAAAATCAGGATTAGTGGAACCCTGGAAAAAACAGAACGGTCTACCCAGATATACATTTTAAATGATTTCCTTGACTTCAGCTGTTCCAGCTTCACTGATGTCAGAAAACCAGCTACTGCAATTCTACTTTTTAGACACAATCCTGGGTTCAGCAATGGTGTCAAGCAGCAGTCTGAAAACAGCTCACAAACTGAAAATTATAATGTATCAAACTGCAAGAATTAGCATCTGTGTAGACGATCCTGCTTCACTTCTGGAATGCAGAAGAGGATTAGAACCAGTCAGAAAAGAATGGGGAGAAAACAGGCATCCACAGTGCAGTTCTTTACCTTGAAGGGATCACTTGTTGGGATAGGCATGTGTTTTTTATTTTCCATTGGACAATTTTATTGCAGCAAAGAAATAAAAAATAACAAAGGAAATGGAAGTAATCACTGGGGGTTAAAAAGGAACTGCCTGATTAGGGCTCTCTGTACTTTTTCTTTATTGGCTGTCCAAAACATTATCTCTTGGCAAAAAGAAAAGGAGTACTTGTGGCACCTTAGAGACTAACCAATCTATTTGAGCATAAGCTTTCGTGAGCTACAGCTCACTTCATCGGATGCATACAGCAGCGGAGCGCCGCGGCTAGGAGCTGGCGGAGCTGGGAGACCGTGCTGCTGACTGAGCTGTCATGAGGTTTTGAGTTGAGCTGTGAACTCAAAGCCTCATGACAGCTCAGTCAGCAGCACGGTCTCCCAGCTCCGCCAGCTCCTAGCCGCGGCGCTCCGCTGCCCGCTGCCGTATGCATCCGTTGAAGTGAGCTGTGGCTCACGAAAGCTTATGCTCAGATAAATTGGTTAGTCTCTAAGGTGCCACAAGTACTCCTTTTCTTTTTGCGAATACAGACTAACACGGCTGTTACTCTGAAACTCTCTCTTGGGTTGTTTCCAGGTTTCTGAGGAAACAGCTAATAGGTGTTATATACCTCTAGCTCCGCATATTTTCAGGCTTTTGGTTTAAAACTCAAGATTCTAGATTTCTCAGGTCCTCAGGACTGCTTTCAAAATCTCAGGATTACTGGAGTAGTAAATATTGTCAATGCAGTAGATACTATGCCTGCAGCAGCCACAACCATGACAATGGCATCCACTAGATTAGAGGAGAAACAGAGAGATTGGTCCTGCAAAGGCAGGCTGCTAAGAAGATAACTCTTAGGTCCCACTGTTGTCAGAAAACATGTGAAGTCTTGAGTAGACTATTTTCCTGATTTAAAATTATATAAAAAGTTACCACATCATTTTTTTCCCTTAAAGTGAGAATTAATCCCAGTGTGGCAACTCAGGGAGCAACCAAGGGGAAACTTTCAGGCTTGTCAATTGATTGGAATCCCTCCCTGTGGGCATAGGTAGTGTCTATACCAAAGCTAGTATTTAAGCCTAAGGCATATTCAGAGAGCCTTCCAGCAGTGCATCAGGCAAGGCAACCAAGATCTGCCACCTGTGATTCAGTCCTTCTCCCCTCCATTCCCAGGGTGAGGAGGTGTGTTAAGCCCAGTGCTTGGCTCTGGCAGGGTTTGGGTTTGTAAGGTACGCACAGTGCTGTGTGTGTTAGAGCCAGGGTGGCCGCAGCCAGTGTTATGGGTCCAATTTAAGGTTGTCAGCCCTCCCGGATTGGCCAAGAGTCTACCGGAATCGGCCTCAATCCCCTGGTGACTATTAAAAGCAATCTGGGAGATTACACTCGGCCAAAAGTCCGGTCAGCGGTGCAGCAGGGCTAAGGCAGGCTCCCTACCTGCCCTGGCTCCATGCGGCTCCCAGACGTGGCCAGCATGTGCAGCGCTTAGGCGCAGGCGGTCTCCGCAGGCTGCCCCCCATGCCCTGCCCCGACTCCACCGCTCCCATTGGCCCGGAGGCACAGCCAATGGGAGCTGCCGGGGCAGCACTTGCAGGCAGGGAAAGCGCACAGAGCCACCAGGCCGCCTCTGAGCCTAGGAGCTGGACCTGCCAGTCACTGCCGGGGGCCGCCCGAGGTAAACGCTGCCCAGCCGAAGCCCGCGCCCCAGCCCCCTGCCCTGAGCCCCCTCCCGCACCCCGAACCCCTTCCCCGGCCGGGCTCCAGCCCGGGGAAGGGAGGGCGAGAGGCGGCCCAACGGTGGCGAACTGTGGGCTCTCGCCCGATCTTCTTCAACGCCCCCGCAGGCAGAAACTCACACCACGGCCAGTAGCCCTTAGTTTTCCGTACAACATGGCGATACCCATGCCCCGCTCGACTGCGATCAGGAAGCTTGACCTAGTAAACGGGAATACTACTTCCGGGCTTGCTCCGTCACTATTTGAACTTTGACCCGCGCCCTTCCTCTTCCTCTTCCGGTCCCGGCGAGACCAGGTATGGTGGCTTCCATGGCTTGGCCTATGTACGGGAGCTGGTTCGATCCGCTTCCATCCGCGGATTGGCGGGCCCGGGCGGCCTGGGGCTGAGTCCCGGGCGGGTACTGGAGTGTGGGGAGCCGCGGGAGGGCGGTATTGAGGAGCGGGGATTGGGTCAAGGCCCGGATGGAGCCTCGGGACCGGGGTGTCCCGGGCGGGGCCGCGGTTGGGCTCGCGCCTGCTGGTTGCAGCCCATGCCCCGCACTCTCTTCTGCGGCCTGGCGAGCCGCTGGGGCCATCGACAGGCCGCGGGGTTACGGGGATGCTCCGGAGCCGGGCCGGGCCATACCCGCTTGGTGGGGGCGCCTCTCCTGCTTCTCGCGCGGCTGGGGCGCCAGGCAGGGAGATGGGGGAGCCCTGCTGCCTTCTAGTGACTCGTGCAGCTTGTGTCAGAACGACCGGGAGAGCGAACACGGGGCTTCTGGGATGGGCCTGGCGCAGTGGTGGTGACAGGGCTGTCGTTCAATGGGCAGGAGACGGGGAGCAGACAGTTCTGCCTGCTATGAAAGGTATAGGGGTTTTCAAGCGCTCAGTATGTAGGTGCTAGCTACACTGTGATTCCACAACATCTCAACATAGAATAATTTGTTTGTAGATGCGGATACTTCCCCCCCTTTATAACGTGCTTTGAGATTTAGAGGAGACAAATGCCAAGACTCAGAGCTTATTATTGTTATGTTTGTGGGATTAGTATTACATCTTTACTACTAGCAGGTGTGAAACCTGAAGCATTCTGCTGCCCATGTCAAACTTCAGTGTACTGCTGTTGGCAGGGCCATTAAAAGTAATATAATTCACTGATGATGTCATCTACTTCTTGTTGTCCAAATTCTCCCCCCGCCCCTCCAAAACAAAAGTTTAAACCTAGTGGCAAAAGATCATTGTGAGTCTAATGCTCTTTCTCTCATTCCTTTATTTAGATATAAAAAATGGTTCAGCGTCTGACATACCGTCGTAGGTTGTCCTACAACACAGCCTCTAACAAGACCAGGCTGTAAGTAAGATCAAAGTTTCTGAGGGTTTTATCTGTTTGAATGTAGTTATTTACACTAATTGCATGTTTCTCTGATGCACACAGGTCCCGGACACCAGGTAACAGGATTGTTTACCTTTACACTAAGAAAGTTGGCAAGGCACCAAAGTCTGCATGTGGTGTGTGTCCAGGAAGACTTCGCGGTGTAAGTATTGTACTCATATAACCGGTTTCAGAGTAGCAACCGTGTTAGTCTGTATCCGCAAAAAGAAAAGGAGTTCTTTTGGCGCCTTACAGACTAACAAATTTATTTGAGCATAAGCTTTTGTGAGCTCACAAAAGCTTATGCTCAGATATATTTGTTAGTCTCTAAGGCGCCAAAAATACTCCTTTTCTTTTTACTCATTTAACTGGTCATTTTCGGTACCATGATCAAATACTTCAACTCCCACTGTTGCTGACTTGCTGTGTGATTTTTCTTTTCTCTTTTCTTTTCTTTTTTTTTCAGTTAACAATCTTGCCTAGTGCTTTCCAGTCTTTAATTGGAGATATGTGTTTGTTGTGAGGATTAGTTGTTAAAACTCTGAAAACGTAAAGCATTTATTGGATAGTGATGCTATTTTTTTCCTTAATTTTTGTGCTTATAATCCACAGCATCTGAGCCCCTTTAGCTTAGGGGATAAGTAGCAAATGCCCATGCAATAAAAATTGGGCATGGGTAGACTTAACAGAATTCACCTTTTTTATATATATATATATATATATATATATATATATATATATAATCTATATAGATATGGATGGATGATATTTATTTTAAGTGATTTTTTTAAATGGATTTAAATTTTCAGTTGCACTAAATTCTGGGGGTGTCAGAGCATTATTTAATGACACCCCTACGTTCTTAAACAGGATTTTTCTTACTTTATCTGTAAATTTCAGTTATCAATGGAAATAATATTTTTTTCATTGGTTCGGATGGGGGGGATGAAATTGCAGTTTACTGACATTTAGCCATAAAAGTCTAATCCTTGCTAGTCTAGACGTAGATAACTATCAAAGAGATACTGTAGTAGGAAACTGTAGTAGTTCTATGTGCAGATTGTACAATCAAAAGTGAGTTATAGTAACGGCAGTATTTTTTAAAAAAACAAACAAAAAAAACTGTCCATGTAGCAAAGGTATCATTTTATTCTTACAGAAAGAAGGAAATTGATTTAATCTTTGCTAGGATTGCTTCCAATATATCACTAACTACCCTGCCTGCTGAAACACTTAAAAGGGTTTGCAGGCTCAGTGTGAAAAGTGACATTTTAAAGGACAATGTCTATTCTAAAACTCATATTGTCATCCTCTCTGACTCTACCATTTCCAAGTAATACCACCACCAACCTAGCTTGATCTGGCTGCTGTGTCCATTGTATTTGATAAAACTGATATATTTGTAAAGAAAATATTTGGGGCTTTATTTTAATTTTTTTGTAAAAGAGGTTCTTATTTGTTTGTAGTACATGGACTGCTTGCTGGTGATTGCCAGAGAGCTTGTTCGACCACATGATACGTCGTCATCTTGTTTCTAGCACTAAATGTCTTTAAAAGATAGCTAGTACATAATGTCCAAATGTCACTTTTCAGTAAAAGCAATTACAGTAATATCTATTATGATGTAGTCTACAGTGTGATGAAGTTTGATGTAGAATATGTACAATGACTTGAAGAGACACTGTAACACAAATTTCCTTAGTTATGTTATTAACAAACCATGTTGGGTTATTTAAAAACTGATAAGTCTTAGAATTTCTTTTTATAGTCTAGTTCTCAGCTTCACTTCCAGGTTGTCATGCAGTATTTTGGCCCAAGCAATCTACTGACATTTAACTACCAGTTTCCCACAGTGCCGGTTGGGGGAGATCCTAGACCAATAAATTATCAAAGTAGGGACTTTTTAGTAAGATATTTGTAGTAAAGAGATATTGCAAACAGCTGTATCTTGTAAAAGCATATCTTGCACATTCAGCAGAAGTTCTCTTTTTTTTCCAAGAGAAACTGCTCAACATCCTTATGCTTAGTCTGAAGTGACACGCTTAAATGGTCTGCTTGATTTATTTTTTAAATATGGCTAGTATATCCAAAAAGTATGCATGATTATGAATTATTCTGTATGACATTTCAATTTTTGCTTCACGTAGGTTCGTGCTGTGCGCCCTAAAGTCCTTATGAGGTTGTCAAAAACAAAGAAGCATGTTAGCAGAGCCTATGGCGGTTCCATGTGTGCTAAATGTGTCCGTGACAGGTAAATTTTTAAAAAGCTAAGCAACTTTATCATAAATATTGGTCAAAATGGGGGAGGGGAGAAGAATTACTGTTCATATATTAGCAATAACACATTTTTCTTCTTATAGGCCAAATTTTTCAGACCTGGGTGCTTAACATTCTTTTTAACAGAATATTTCTCTTGACTGACTTGGAATGGATAAACATGGGACTATGAAACTCAGCAGTGATGTAATAATCTAGATGCATTTATATGTACAAAATCTTGTCCCCTGGATTCCAGCTGGTTCCTGTTTTACTATCTTTTTGTTATAAAGGTTTTAGATTCTTCATTGTAATTTACCATCAAACATCATGATCTTTCTGTATAAACCTGAACTTTGAGTTATGTTCTGAATACTGATTGATACAGGAGAGAAGTGTAGTTATTTAAGGAAAGCATTAATGCCAAAGCTGACCCTGTATAAAAGTATGACACTAGTTAATCTTCTAGTTTACTGTCTGTCTTAGGGCTAAATTGGCACTGCTGCGATCAATGCAGCAGAGTCGATTTAGTGAGTCTGGTTAAGACATGCTAAATTGATGGGAGAGCGCTCTCCTATCCACTTCTGTAATCCACCTGAAAGAGAGGCAGAAGCTATGTAACTTACATGGACTTAGCGCCTTAGTGAAGACAAGCCCTTACTCTGCATACATAGCACATATTCTTACAACTCAGGTATTTTAAATAGTTCTGCCTGTCTTGTGTGAACAGTGACTAAGAATAGATATAAGTTGAAGTGTTAGCTTTTTCATGCTGTTCACTGAACCCAAGTCCTGACAATTATTGTCCCTGTTAGCTGCACGCTGAGCATCTCAGCATTGATATAATGGCTTTGCTATATGGATAAATTTTACATTGCACACTAAACTAAGGCCATCTTAATTAATTTTATGGCAAAGTGCCAATGTGTATTAGCCATGTCATAGCCAGAGATAACAAAAAGGTCCCTGGTGCAATGAGCTTCGTCTATGCGCGTATTAGACCAATTTGAGTCCAGATCTCCAAAGTTAAAAGGTTAATATACTATTCCCTGCCTGATCTGTACTATAACCATTGCTAGCAATTTTTCTACCTTTAAGTATTTTTAAAAACCGAATTGCAGAGATATGTGGAAGACATCAGGTGTGTGACTGACATAATGCGTAGTTCAAAATTTTCCATGCTAAATGCGCCACCGCCCTCCCCCCCGCCGCCCTCCCAGCTTGTTGAGGATGCTAGCTCGTACACTGGTGTTTAATTCATCTATATAAAAGTTTTATTTTGTGACTAAGACAGCCTACTACAGGTGTGAATGATGTGAAAAGCAGCTTTATCACATGAAACGTGTATCTTTAAGAATAAAGATAGCTTGATATGGAAAAAAGTGATAGTAAAAAACCACCTTTTTGAACTGTGCAGAACTAAGTGTGAAGCACTAATATTCACGACAGCTTGAAGGTAAATTGGGTGTTTGGATACAACTCCAGGAGGTGAAGGAAGTTTCTAACTGTGAGACGCTTGAGCACTACTGCGTTATATCCTACAGAAAAGGCAATCTAGGGTTCAGTTAAACTGTTTTTAATATTGATTAACTAGGAAGGTGACAATTCCAGGGTTCTTTTGCTGCTGGGCTACAAAATGATTCTCTGTATCACGCAAATAAATCTGTATATGGCACTAGAGGGAGTTGGTGCTGCTAGTGGGGGGAGAAAAGATCCTGACTATCATGCAGGAGGGGAGCAGGGGTTCTGGGCAACAGGAAGGAGCCACAGACTGGGTGTCAGTGTAACAAATGTCTGCTGCCATGTGGCAAGGCAAACTTCTAGTATTCTTTATTTTTGGGGTGGGTCTTATATGTGTATAATTAGGGATGGGAGGAGTATTTGTAGAGACATGGATTTGAGAATCAGATTAATCCCATCACTAGTATTTGAATTTGCTTAGGCTAACAGCAGCTTTTTTAATGAGATTATTAAACTACTCTTCCATGTCACTTAACCACCTTTGTATTAAATGGTAACTAGAAATGTTCATATGGTATATTTGTGTTTGGGTATGGCAAACCATCAAGCAAGCTGTCTGGTGAGTTAAGCGTTCAATCTTTTTAGGCTTGAGATCCTCTACATAATGACCATGTCTAACCTACAAAAATAACCATGTTTAAACATGACTGTGGCCTCTGTGTGCATGAAGGGTGTGGGGGGGAAGAGAGAACTGTTTTAATCCTGAAATACCTAGGCCTTTGCAGTTTTCTGAGTGTTTTTTCTGCCCACTTTGCCAAGAAAATACTATGTGAGGCCAAAAGCATTTTTAAATTCAGATGGTATGCATGTCTTATTTCAGTAGTGCTGGCAGTGGTGAAGAGTGCAAGTAGAAAAGTTAAAAATTGGGTTTTAGGTATCATTTTGTGCTTAATAGCTGGGCTTGGAGAAATGTGTGTAATATCAAAGCACAGTTTATATATTAAAGAGCTAATGAAGGCTTTTTCTCTTCCCTAGAATCAAACGAGCTTTCCTTATTGAGGAGCAGAAGATTGTTGTGAAAGTGTTGAAGGCACAAGCACAGAGTCAGAAATCTAAGTGAATCTCTTTGTATTGTCTGCCTAATAAATAAAAATTCAACTTTTCTTGTGTCCTCTACCATTCTACATAAGTATGGGCAAAGCTAGAAAGCATCTTCATCAGAAGATTTGCTAAATGCAAAAATAACCTTTTAGTTCGGTGTTCTAGTGCAGTTTTCACTCCCAAGGCAAGATGTTCTTCTCTGTTGTAGTTTTCACAGCCACTGTAACTACTCTGTGAAGAGCTTTAAAGTCACTACACAGACTCGGTATGCAACTTTTTAATCATCACTCAAATCTCTCTGTGCATATGGGAAGAAAGAGCCTCCCCTTCATGGCCCTGGCCTGCCCCAGTACAAAAGGGTTAGTGAGCTTCAGAACTCCTCTGCAACCTGAATGTAGTTGAGATGGGACGGAGTGTTGCTGAACAGGGATCTCCCACTAGGCCAGCCAGTGGGGAGAAGAGTTTTGTAGCACCGATGGAGGAGCTGCTGAAGTGGCTGGGGTATGTCCTCAAATGTAACTTGTTATGCATCTCCTCACTCAGTAAGTTGGAACGTGTCATTGATCCTCCACTCAGAATAAAATGTTGTCATTTTACTGCTACTGTTAAATTCAGGTAACTACTAACATTTCCCAAAGTGTGGTGTGTGGAGAGATGACTGGTTGCAGGATGCTGGCTCTGTCTGTTTGTAACTGATTCTACAGGCAGCCCAGAGATAAAGAAAAAAGGTGAAGCCTCACTCTGTACAGCTGCTACAGAGGGAAATCAAGATTTACTCTGAATCAGTAAGATGGGAGCTGTTGACTGGGTAATATGTCCAAGGAAGCATGCAAGTGGCAGGGAAGCAGCAGCAGGTCCAACCGTGTTCAGATATCACACAGTGCAATATAAAAATCTACCTAGGAACAGGCAACAGAAGTATGAGGGAGATCAAGCACATATATACACTGAGCGCTACAGCAGCATACAATGGTGTGTAGCTATGCCATGAAACATGTTATGTAGATGCGCACTACACTGATGAAAGTTTTTTCTAATGCTGTAGTAACTCCACCTCCCTAAGTGACAGTAGCCAGGTTGCTGGAAGCAGTCTTCCATCAACGCAGCTTCATCTACCCTGGGGGCTAGGTCAGCGTACCTGTGGTGCTCAAGAGTGTGAGGTTTTCATACCCAAGTGCTGTAGCTATATATACTTAGGTTTTAAGTGTAGACCAGGCTTGATTTTTAAAGGTTTTTAAGTATTGCTCTGCTCAGTGTTGCAAGGCCCAAGTAACATGTCCAAGTCTCATTTTCAAAAGCGACTTGGGGTATATGTATGTTGCAAAAAACACTAAACGGCAGCAAGTCTCAGAGCCCAGCTCTACTGACTCAGGCTCATACTGCAAGGCTAAAAGTAGCAGCCTAGATGTTCCTCCTTGGGCTTGAGACAGGGTTCTGAAACCCAGTGAGGGAGAAAAGTCTTAGAGCCCAGGCTCCAGCCCAAGCAAGAATGTCTGTACTGCTATTTTTAGCCCTATAGTGTAGGCCTGTGTCAGTTGGCCTGGGGTTCTGAGAGTCATTGCTACAAGATTTTTTTCAGTATAGATGTACACCGAGGTGCCTGTCATTGGGACATAGGACTTAGCCATTTAAATCACTTGCACTGTTCCAGTGACACCTAGGGGACTAAGTCCTTTTTTAAAATGGGACTTGGACATGTAATACTTACTTAGGCCTTGCAACACTGAGTAGAGCAATGCCTGAATACGTTTAAAACTCTAGACTTAAGTAACTAGTCTCCAGAGGTATGCAATATTCTGTTAGGACAAGTAAAATATACTAAATCTGCTAATACTGATTTTTACAGTGAGACTTGTAGTTGCCATAATGTAACAAAGTAGGAACGGTGGAGAAATGGGTTCCACATTATGAAAACAAACTAGAGAAACTCCTGCTTGTGGTCACAAGCCGATGCATAACCATCAGCTAGGAAGAGATTTCTCACTAGGTGCAGTTTATCTAGTAGTAAAGTATACAACTTTTCTCTTAAAGGTGATCTCTAAAGGGAAAAATGGGCTTGTACATTTTTGCTTTTTTTCTGTTAAAATATCCTTAAATAATACCTAGCTTTTATACAGTGCTGTTCAGCAGTAGATCACAAAGGAGGTGAGCATTATTATTCCAATTTTCTAGTGTTTTTTTCCCCTTCTAGCTTTTACCTTAGTAATTCTAGTTCTGTCTGTGCTAGAAGACTATGATTTACCAAAAAAAAAAAAAAAAAAAAAGGTCAAAAGGGCAAAAGCCCAATTTTATTCTGCTGCAAGCTGCCTTTAACAGCTCTTCCCTAAGAGCAAAGAACCCTTCATTCGGCCTATACTGTAACCAGCCAATATTCAAATATGGAAGGGGAAGAATAATTTGATATTAAAAAACTGACCAATGGTGGTAGTCTTCTGGTTTGAAGAGGTCCTCAGTATCATTCGTTGCTCATTTTTCTCCCAATATTATGGACCTCAGCCATGGTCACTTTTCATGGAGAAACAAAGGTCTCCATTTAAAACTCCTGAATAGTTTGGTGGGGTATTAACAGAAGAGATGAAACAGTCTCTGTCCCCCAAGAGAAGTGCCCTTCCGGTCTGCCAAGGCAATGAAGACAGTTTTGTTAATGTTCTCAAATTGAATGAACATACACCTATTTAGACTGTAAGCTCTTCAGGACAGGATGCTTTATTATATGTTAGTACCTAGCAATGATTGAGAATCAAAGACCATTCAAAACCTAGGGAGGTGGTGGAATCTCCTTCCTTAGAGGTTTCTAAGGTCAGGCTTGACGAAGCCCTGGCTGGGATGATTTAGTTAAGGACTGGTACTGCTCTGAGCAGCAGGTTGGACTAGATGACCTCCAGAGGTCCCTTCCAACCCTGATATTCTATGATTCAGAGCAATAGCTCTACCATTGCCAACCCAGCTTGGAATGTGTTTTTAAAGGCTATAAACTAGCAGAAAGACCTTGCCCTGGGATTGTAACATTCACTAAATTGTCTGAGCAGCAGTGTAATATAAAGTTCAGTTTTCAAAGTTGAAGTTTATATTCACTGTCTTAATGTAATACAACTGTATCTGCTCTGCAAAATGCTGAAAAGTATGGATTTCAGACAGGAAAGGGAAATGAAGACAGGTGTTTAATCTTCCCCATAAGTGGTTTTTCAATTAAATATGATTCAACATGCATGATTTACATTAATGTCTGTTAGATTAGATTTCCTTTAGGGCTCTTGGGGGTGGGGGAAGAATGGTGGGAGAGGAGTTGATATTCACTGTGAGCTTCCATTTTGGTTTGTACAACATTTCCAATTTAATCATTGCTAAATAATGAACAGGCAGAAATCAGTGAAATTAGGCAATTTGCTCTGAACTGGGGTGTGTGAGGGTGCGGGGGAATTGGAAGGAAAGAAAAGAAACCAATTATAAAAATGAAATTTGAGTGAAGAACAAGGGCAACTAAAATTTTAGTTTCCATGTATGATAGCTTGGCTAGCAGCAAAAATAAAAATGCAGTCATTAGACAAAGTATCAGGGAAATGATAATAAGGCTGTTAGATCTGTGTGTGCGTGGGTTTTTTTTTTTTTTTTTTTTTTACATTGATGACAGACTCAAAGCAGACAGCTGCAATTTAGATATCAAGGCAGTTTTTACAGGTGTGATGTGCCTCTTAACTAGCAATGTCTTCAAGGTAGTCACTAGATTAAATTATTTAGAGGCAAGGTATGTTTTCTTGTAGAGCAAGTCTGCTAAACACTGACAAATAACCAAACATTTTCATGGTTGACAGTGGGGTTTAGGTTTCATGTACAAGTTTTATTGCTTTACCTATGGAGTCAAATTATGCCTATTGAATGGTAGCAATATTCCTATTTACAGAACTCTTTACAGATGTATAAGAAGACATGATACTTACCATTATGCTGCTGTCAATTAGAGTTTTGATACTAACTTCAGTATGAGTTGGAGCAGGTTGTAATTTACATATAATTGAATACTGACATCAGTGGCGGCTTGGGCAGGTAATGCTGCTTTGGGGAGAGATGTGGAGTACTCATGGTGATGGTAGAAAATTGATTTTTGTGTGTGTGGAATTCCTGCTTAATGGACCTACAATCTGGACTTTAAGGGATTTGTCGCTGCATCAGTTTCCCTTGAAAAACATGGGGTCATCTTCAATGTAATGGGGTTCCAAATACATCTCAATGAAGTAGAGATTATTTTTTTCTCTTCATGCTGATGATTAAAGGATAGTGCTAATACTGGAAATGAATTGAAAATTGTATCCTTTATTTCACCTTAAATATTACCTGCTCTTCTTTTCCCACAATTTAAAAGTTAAGATCACCTGCACGTGCCACACTGCATTTGATTAATTGTCGGCAGAAGCATGTCAGCATGCTATAAATATTCAGATGGGCTTAATGCACTAGATATTTCCCTCCATCCAAATTTGAGAAATCTTTTTGATGAAATGTATATTTTTCTGGCACCGCTGACAGTGCCATCATCCTTCCTCTCAAACAGGGCAGTAACCTGGAAGTTATTTTTGACTACTTCCTCCCTTTTGGTCCATGGATCCAGCCTACCTCCAAATCCGCTGATGTTTCCTCCATAACAGTTCCAAGCCAGGACACCTTTTTCTCTCCGGATAGCTAAAACACTTGTCCAGGCCCTTATCATCTCACATTCTGTCTACTGCAATCACCTCCTCTCTGGCCCACCTTGCTCCCATCTAGTCCTTATGAAACATAGTTATTAAGATCATCTTCCTTGCCTGTTGCCCCAGTCATCTCACCTCACTCTCTGAATTGTCCATTGGCTCTCCTTTCACCGTCTCAAATTCAAGCTGTTTAATCTCAAGGTCCTTCACAGGGCCCGCTGGGGCTTGGGGCTTCAGCCCTGTGGGAGGTGCCGGGGCTCTGGGAAATAATCTTTGAGAATTTAAGCCCTGATGGTAACACATGCTCTTGATTGAGGCTCCATTATACTGGGAGCTGTACAGAGAAAAGAGAGGGTAATAACTTTTGATCTCATCTGACCTGGGCCAGATTTGAATGAATGACCTAAAGGTGAAAGGCTTTAGAACTAACCTCCAGTCCTCTGAAGAATCCTGTTTCCCCACAGTTCCCAAAAATGTCTTTCAGTATATTGCTATCCTCCTCTGATACTCAAATGAGTCCTCATTCCTTCATTGGCCTAAGTAGTCTTTTACTGTGATAGCTGCCAGTATTTTCCTTTTCTTAAGATCTGCATCTTATTTTTCTGAGCAAATGCTACAACAATCTCTCCTGGGAACATTCAGAGTATGATACACGTTTTTCCATCTGTTAAGATTAAATTACTGTGGACACAATTACTTTAAAAGCGTACTCCTACCACGCTGTGGCCACCTCAGTCAACTACAGTTTAAAATATATCAATTTACAATAATATTATATCAAAGTAGTCAGCGATGAAACAAAACAAAGACTTTCAACTAAGCAGATCAGGACTAGTTTCATCTCAGTTATGTTCTATTATTTAAATCTATTCAGAGACAGCACAAAATTCAGCTTATTAGGACTGGAATTTCCATTGTATAGGGTTTACTGCTCTGGATGTATACCTGTCCTTACCTGATATGAGAAACTGCTGGGCACAAGTCTCCAGCTCTGTGCTCTCTTCCCAGCCCCACTGAACAGTGCACACATTTGTGTACTGTCTGTAACATAGTATGGTGTCAAACATGGGGAAGAGAGAGACCACAGCAGTAAGGAACGGGGAGAAAAACAAAGGAAAGCTATGTGGGGAGAATTGCAGAGAAGAATGAAAACTGAGAAAAAAGCAAGAAATAATTGAAGTTGAGTAGGGAGGAGAGGGATGAATAAAGCTGTAAGGTAAAGGGCAGTAAGGAATTAAAAACACAGAAGGGTGCGGGGCGGGAGGGCGGGAACACCACTAGAAGGAAAAATGAGAGGACAGAAAAAAAAGGACAGGAGAAAGAAAACAAATGTGACCTCAGGTATGCTAGAAGGACCAGGCACAGTTCCACTGATCCAACCATTAAATGTTGGGAAGCACAATTTTAATGTAAATGTGAGATCTCATTATCTAGCTGAATGTGATGGTTCACTGATTTCTTTCTAAACTCCACAGTTGGGAGCAACTTTTTCTAGAATATCTTTATTTAATGGCTTTGACCTGCACTGTTTGCAACACACAAAAGTAGCTTGAATTATTTATTTATAAATTTGTGACTTTGTGTGATGGTTCTTGGGGTACCCAGGAGCCTAGTCACCTTGTTACCTCCCGCCTTCAGCTGAGGGAATCTTGCCTATGCCTGACTGGGTATCAATTCCCTAATAGCACGAGCTTTTAGCTACTCAAGCACTCTCCTCTGGGCTATGCCAGACTTGTCTTCGCTAGAGATTAACAATAGATGCATCCCAGTTCCCAAGTTCCTTTGCATCATTCCCCTGTGATATCCTGACACCGGCTATTCACAGAAATCCCAGATCCTCTGCCAATGTAAAATCACATAGCACTTATGATCACTTATAATAAAACAAATGTAGGTTTCTTTAAGAAAGAATAGAGATTCTACTAGAAACAAGCTGTAGTGCTGTAAACAACCAGATGCAATACAAAACAAAATATGCTCCTATAAAATGTCACAGATGCCCAGAGACATGGCAAATGCAAATCAAATTAAGTCTGTAGTCAATTACAACCTATAGCCGGGGTGGGCAAACTTTTTGGGCAGAGGGCCACATCTGGATATAGAAATTGTATGGTGGGCCATGAATGCTCATGAAATTGCGGTTGGGTTGTAAGAGGGGGTGAAGACTCTGATTGGCGGTGCAGGCTCCGGGGTGGGGCCAAAAATGAGGAGTTCAGGGTCTGGGAGGGGGCTCCAGGCCCCTAAAATTACTCGTATTCAAGCGAGTTCATCGGCAATCAGTCAGAACTATGTAATACAAACATTCAAATTAACATGAAGTTGACTGAGCCCCTGTTAAAAAGAAATGCTGCATCTAAAATTCTTTATATTTACTTTCTTATCTTTAAGGCTTTAGGGTTCACATGGGGAGGGGTGACACACACATCCCTACCCCTCCCACACACACTCCCTATACACCTCTCTCACACAGGGGAGGTGACTGACTTACCCGACCATCCCTGCCTGGCGCTCTCCACCCACCATGCTGGACTGGGCCCCCGGGACAAACCCATCCCTCCTGGTACTTGGCACCACATCTTCTCGAGGCAATACATGGGGGGCATTCAGGGTCACATGCCCATTTCTGCGAGGATACACAACAGAATATGGTCAGTAGCAGCCTTTCAGCACTGTGCGGGAAGGAAGGGATGGGAGCTGTTTCCAACCGCAGAGGAGGAGGGGGGGGGAAAAGGGATGGCCTGGCCCATGACTTTGCAGAGCTCAGGCCAGCAGCAGGACCCACCAGTAGGGCTGTCCTTAGGATTTTTGGAGTCCTACACAGTATTATTAAACTGGTGCTCGCAGACACCTCTGCACTGCTGACACACTGAGCTGACTGCAGCAGCCTGGGGCAATGGAGGGAAAGGGGAGGCAGAAAAGGATACCGAGCCGCCTGGTGGCGGAGAGTCAGAGTTCCCCGCAGAGACCCCCGTACCCTTTCCCTCTCGCAGAATGCGCCACACCGGCGCATCCGGCTCTGTGAATACGGCCCCTGCCTAAGGAGACTGCCACACGCGCTGGGTGTGTGGGACCCGACCTGTTCTTACCTGCTGTCCCAGCGGTGCACCAAATTTTTGGGTGCCCTATGCAGCCACATATGCTGCGTATGCCTAAGGATGGCCCTACCTGCCAGTACCGATGGGGGGGGGGGGGTGGAAGACAGAAAATATGGGACAACTTGCCCATTTTTAAGAAAAAGTCAGGACACCTGCAGGAGGGCATAAATACAGGACTGTCCCTTTAAAAAGGGGATGTCTGGTCACAGTACCTAAAAAAAGCTTGCTGCACCCAAACTTCTCAGAGTGCCGCAGGGGCTCGGCACTTGGCATCCAGCTTTTCTGCGGTCTAGCGATAAGAAGGACCCACACCGATTTTGCACCTTGGGAAGTTCACACGCTCCTCGACAGAGGCGACCCACCTGGGCGTAGAACGGCTACGCTCGGGAGAGGACGGGCGCGTAGAAGGGAGACCCTGCTGCCCTCTCACCGACGCAAGACTAGCTGCGGGCTCCGCTTTTTGCTGGGCTGGCCGATCCGGGGCCGAACCCAGAGGCAGTTCCCGGCGCTCTGGTGCTGGGAGAAGGCACACGCTGGACAGGCTTAACGCACCGCCCCCCACGTGCTGCCCGGCCGGTGCCGCAACGGTAACGGGCGATAACGAGCGATAGCCCAGCCACGGCGCCCCTCCCCCGGCCAGGTTCCGCATTGTGGGCGGGGCCTCCTGCTCTGTGGGCGGGGCTTCGGGTGGGCCAGTCCCGCCCGAGACTCTCCCAGTTGCCGTGTCTAGGCCACGTCAGGGGCTGCTAGGATCTGGCAGGTGTGTAGTACTGATATTCCCCGGACACGTATAGTCGGCTTGAAACTCCAGAGTTTGGCGGTGTTTTAACGACGTGAGATTTCGTAGCTCGAGTTTTTCTCCAGGTGACCTTTACCATGCTCAATTTTGCACTTTTTCGCCCTATTCTTATCACCTTCCAGGACCCCGCCGTTGCCCTACGTTACCTCTGTAGCTGGCTTCCGCTTCCGCATTCGTGTAGAGTGACGGTGGCCGCGGCGGGTCAAGGCGGGGTAGACGGCCGCGGTGGTGCTGGCTTTGATTAGCCTTCCGTGGCGGTGGCTGGGTTGCCATCATGGAGACGCTCTACCGGGTGCCGTTCGCGGTGCTCCAGTGCCCCAACATCAAGCTGAAGCGGCCGAGCTGGGTGCACACGCCCTCAGCTATGACCGTCTACGCGCTGGTGGTGGTGTCCTACTTCCTCATCACCGGAGGTAACGGGCCCGGGCGGGCGGAGGGCTGGGGGGCCGGGAGCGGGCCCCGGGCGGAGGGCTGGGCGCGGGGAGGGGGAGCAGGATTAGGCCTGTTCTTTCCGCTCCTAGAGCGGCGGGCAGTGGGGTTACCCCTACCTCTCTCGGTGGGAGCCTGGCTGCGGGCGAGTGCCTCCCCCCGATCCCCACACTTCCGGGGCTGGAGCCTGCTGCCGGGGCTCCCTGAGGTGGTGGCCGAGGGAGACCCCGGGTGAGGGAAGCGGAGGAGTGTGACACACTTCCCCCCCCCCCCCGCCCCATATAGGTGATCCCGTCACAGCCGCACGGTGTGTGTGTGTGGGGGGGGGGGGGTTGCTCTGCACCCTCTCCTGGGGCATCGCGGTTCCCCGGATTCCGCCTGCGGCCCGGGGAAGCCCTGCCTGAGCCTGCCCGGAGAGGGCCCCTGTGAGGACAAAAACAGCAGCCGGCACAATTTTCCCACCCGTGAGCAACTTGTGTCACTACGCCCCGCCTCACACAGTGCAGGGACGCCCTCCGGTGGGGTTCCCAGAGAGGGGTCGTCTTTGCCCGTGGTGTAAACCCCCACATCCGCGCTGAGGGTGGTACGCAAATCCCCGTCCCCGCTGGGGTGATTGGCCCAGCTCTGTGACCAGCGGGCAAGGCGGTGGAGAAGGTTTTGGTTGTCTGGTTCAAAAATAGGCCTTGGTGAGGATCTTAGTTCAGGTGCAGTAACCGAAGAGATCTGTGGGACCATATCCATCTCCAGACCAGGATACACTTGCTTAGTATAGGCAATATTGGAAATCAAACTGATACTGTGTCTGAGTCAGGAGATGAGTGTCCCAGAGGGAGAAACCTTTGTTCCTGTAGGCAGACCTACTTTCCATTCTTGGCTTTTGGAACAGATAATTTTAAGACCGCTCTTATAACATCTTTCTCTAGTGGTGAAGGATTTTGCTCTGTGTGTTTCAAAGACATTCAAAAGTTCCCTCCTTTAAATTGATATGCAGCCTGAGAAGAGCAGCCCCTAAACTCTTATATCTGTTATGTCAGTGAGGTGTATTATGTGCTCCTCCCAACCCCCCAAAACTCCCACTCTTCTCTGTCCACTATGGAAATTTTGCCTTAATCCTGATGCTGGAATGGGACTTTCTAGTGTGTGATATGTAGAATTTAATCAGTGATCAAATTAGAGATTTTGGTGCATATCTGAAAACCTTATTTTAGCTTTGATTACCTGGTTTTTGGGGAGTGTTGATTAAGGAATGAGAATGGTACTGTTGAGTAGTGACTTGGCAGGTGGCTGTTTTGCTTTCCTATGCCAACCCTGTAGCAGTTTTTGGCTTATTCATCACTACTGCTGCTTAATAGCAAATGGTATGTGGATCACAAGCTCTTTCTCTAGTTATCAAAGGAAACTCCAGTCAAGTGATACAATGTAGTTTGGGTTGATGCACCAAAGAAACATAATTCTGCATTTATTACAATTATCCCTAAATGGCATGAGAAGTCTGTTGCACTAGTCTGCAGAGCTGCTCCATTCAAATCCTTCATGAAGATCCTCTCTTTGTCACCTGCAAGAAATATAGGTAGAGGGGCATGTAGAATAGTTTATATTAGGGCTGTCAATTAGTCACAGTTAACTCATGTGATCAACTCAAAAAGTTAATTGCTATTAATTGCACTGTTAAACAATAGAATACCAATTGTAATTTTTAAAACATTTTTGGATGTTTTTCTACATTTTCAAATATATTGATTTGTATCACAACACCAAATACAAAGTGTACAGTGCTTGCTTTATATTATTTTTATTACAAATATTTGTACTGTAAAAATGATAAAAGAAATAGTATTTTTCAATTCACCTCTTACAAGTACTGTAGTGCAATCTCCTTATTATGAAAGTGTAATTTACAAATGCAGATTTTTTTGTAATATAACTGCACTCAAAAACAAAACAGTGTAAAACTTTAGAGCCTACAAGTCCACTCGGTCTTACTTCCTGTTCAGCCACCTGCTAAGACAAATAAGTTTGTTTACATTCATGGGAGATAATGCTGCCCGCTTCTTATTTACACTATCACCTGAAAGTGAGAACAGGCGTTCTCAGGGCACTTTTGTAGCCAGCATTACAAGGTATTTATGTGCCAGATATGCTAAATTTTCATATGCCTCTTCATGCTTCGGCCACCATTCCAGAGGACATACTGATGATGCTCATTAAAAAAATGTGCGTTAATTAAATTTGGGACTGAACTCCTTGGGGGAGAACTGTGTCTCCTTTTCTGTTTTACCCACATTCTGCCATATATTTCATGTTATAGCGGTCTCGGATGATGACCCAATACATGCTCATTTTAAGAACACTTTCACAGCAGATTTGACAAAAGGCAAAGAAGGTAGGATATGAGACTTCTAAAAATAGATAAAGCACTCAACCCAAGGTTTAAGAATCTGAAGTGCCTTCCTAAATCTGATTGGGACGGAGTGTGGAGCATGCTTTCAGAAGTCTTAAAAGAGCAGCACTCTGATGCAGAAACTACAGTACCCGAGCCACCAAAAAAAAAAGAATCAATCTGCTGGTGGCATCTGACTCCGATGATGAAAATGAGCATACGTCGGTCCGCTCTGTTTTGGATCGTTATTGAGCAGAACCCGTCATCAGCGTGGACGCATGGCCTCTGGGATGGTGGTTGAAGAATGAATGGACATATGAATCTTTAGCACATCTGGCACATTGATATCTTGTGACGCCGGCTACAACAGTGCCATGCAAACTCCTGTTCTCACTTTCAGGTGACTTTGTAAACAAGAAACGGGTAATATTAGTTCCTGCAAATTGAAACCAAACTTGTTTGTCTGAGGATCAGCTGAGGTAGGACTGAGTGGACTTGTGGGCGCTAAAGTTTTATGTTGTTTTATTTTTGAATGCAGGGTTTTTTTTACATTATTCTACATTTGTAAGTTCAACTTTCACGATAAAGAGATTGCACTGCAGCTCTTGTATTAGATGAATTGAAAAATACTATTTCTTTTGTTTTTTAATGTGAAAATATTTGTAATAAAAATATAAAGTGAGCACTGTACACTTCGTATTCTGTGTTGTAATTGAAAATAATATATTTGAAAATGTAGAGAACATCCAAAAATACTTAAATAAACAGTATTCTAGTATTCTTTAATCGCCCAATTAATCACGATTAATTTTTTTTAATTTACTAATTAATCACGATTAATTTTTTAATCGGTTGACAGCCCTAATGTATATTAATTAAAAATACCATATCAAGACATGGCTAATTTATCCTCCTGACCACTTTCCTTGTATGTTGTATTTTCTGCTCCCTCTCCTTTTCTTTCCCCCTGCTTCTCTTTCTGGGGCTGAGAATGTGTGTCCTGTGAGTTTATACAGTGCCTCGTATGCTGTAGTCACCCAGAAACAAATAAGGAATGTGAAGTCCAACCACAAGAGGCAGTAGCTCAAGTAAATTTGCTGGAATAAATTTAGAGTTTCATGTAAGTAACTCCTAAAATTCTAGATTAAATTCAAAATTACAGCTAAAGTTTACAGGATCTCTGTTCGGCTCAATGACATTGCAACATGAATCTTCCCATGATATTCTATAGTGTCTGTACCTATACAGTAAGAAAGAATGGTCCCTAAATAGAACACTACTGTACATTTTGAGTCTTTTCAGCCAAAAGTGGTTTTTATTTTTGTTATCCTTATAAAGGTAAATAGAATTAATCAAGTTAACAATCCCAGATTAAACTCTATTAAGTAGGAAAACAAGGTCTAGTGTCCTAGGCTCTGATATGAAGAACACTTAAGACTGTGAATGTGAAAAGTCATTGGAGCACTAATCATGTATAAGCCACTTACTGTGAATGGTAGTCTACACAGCAGCTGGGGTGGTGATTCTCCGCTCTGGTAGACATACACACGCTAGGAGTGGTTGAACTAGTGTCCTAATAGGAGTGGTGGTGTGGCAGCTCAGCTGCCTGAGTACCTACCCTGGGGGTCGGGCAGGATTGTACTCTGGTAACTAGCCTGAGCCACTGTGGCCATGCTGCTATTTTTTTGCATGCTAGCTTGAGCAGAACTAGCATGTGTATTTCTACCCAACCTGGGAACGACCCTCCCAGCTGCTGTATAGGTGTACCCTAATGTAAAAAAATGGCTTTCTGAAATGTCTGATATCCATCCCATTATAATTTAAGGTTATAACTTACTTAATTATGTGTTTCTTACCATTTGAACAGGAGATGTAAAATGGCAAGTAATTTACTAAACTGTTTCCTTTCTATTCATACTGTCTGTAGAAGGAAATCATTCTTAATATTTAGAGATGGATGATGCTGGCTCATCTTTCAAAACTAATGTCCTTTTTTTCTTTTTCTTTCTTTTTTTATAGGAATAATCTATGATGTGATTGTAGAACCTCCCAGTGTTGGGTCTATGACAGATGAACATGGACATCAGAGACCAGTGGCCTTCTTGGCATACAGGTAGAAATTATCCTTTGTCATAATCGAACGGTCTCTCCCTGACCTGCAAACAGATGAATGCAAGTGAGCCGTAGTGCTCTTGGAGAGCTCCATTGACTTCAGCTGTGCTCTCTGAGGGCCCCAGGATCCACAAATATGCATCTGATTTCACTGATTGGAGCCTTCTTTTGCAAATGAATTGTTTAAATATTCACAGTATATTTCATATATAGGCTTGGAAGGGTTTGAGGTTTTAGTAGATATGTAATTGATAAAAATACAAAGATTTTTGCATTACAGGAAATGAAATTTCAGGTAGATGATACAAATTAATTTTCATGAGTAGAAGTCAAGATTTATAACAAACAGAAGCTATATTTGATCATATTTCATAACTGATATCTTTTTAATTACTTGTCAGAGTTGACATCATACACCAGTTTTGTAATGTGTTTTTTTATACATTTCCTTTCTGTTAAACTTTGTTTAATAATGGGTGAAATATTTTTGAGTGCTTGTTTGTAAAAGGAAAAGTGGGTGGTTGCAAATATGTAACAATTAAAACTGAATACCCCAATCTAGTTGTGTGTATTAATATAACCTGTCTTTAGTTGGCTTTCACTTTCTTTTCCCTCCCCAACTCTTTTCTAATATTTTGAATGACCATTTTTCTGTTCTACATCCAGTTCTGCTGTAAGAGCAAACCACAAATCTTATTTTTCTAATTACGCTCAACAGCAATAAACTATAGAACTCGTATCTGTAATTTGCATTCAGTTTTTGAACCCAAAATAAAATGATTTGCAAGATCAAGGTCTTAGTTACTTTGCATAAATGCAGGGGATCACCCATATGGAGTAACTTGCAGTTTAGGGACAGATTTTATTCAGTTTGAAACCTAAATCTACAGTGTCTGTCCTTCAAAATTAGTTCAGCAGATTCTTCTTGCTTAGAATCTAAAATTTTATTAGAGGTAAAACTAATTTAGTCAGAAGTTAGTTGAGAAAATTAATGAGTAAGTTTACAGAGCTCTGGATTTTGTCTGTCTGGATTGGTTATCCTTAATTCCTGCAGAAAATGTTGGGCTATTTTTTTGTTTTTTAACTGAAAGTACCTCATTGTAAAAAAGAGCTGACACTGTATTTAAAAAAAAAATTGATTATAAAATACATAGTAGTTTCTCATTGTTACTCTTGACTCTAGGAATCTTTTGCGTAGAGTTTGTGTTCAGATTAACATCTTCCAATATATGCTTCAGATTTCTTTGGGCTACTGCAATATACATGAATCACATTGCTCTAGGAAGTTGGGAGCACTTTAGTGAAAGTCATGGGGAAGAACAGTGTAAAAGATTCAACTACTATTTATCAAGATTAGACACTAATGAAATGCTCTGCACCCTTGTAGATCCTTCCAGCAAAGTGCTTTACCAAGGTGGTGGTGTATACCTGTATTACAAATTGGAAAACTGAGGCACGGATGTGTTAAGGGACTTATCCAAAATCATGCAGTGACAGAAATGAGAATGCAGTCTAGTGCCAGGGTTCTCAACCTTTTTCTTTCTGAGGCCTCCCCAACATGCTGTAAAAACTCTGTAGCCCATCTGTGCCACAACAACTGTTTTTCTGCATATAAAAGCCAGGGCCAGTATTAGGAGGTATCAAGCAGGGCAATTGTCCGGGGCACCACATTGCAGGGGGCCCTGTGAAGCTGAGTTGCTCAGGCTTTGGTTTCAGCCCTGGGTGGCGAGGCTCAGAGCCCCGTGCTTCTGCTCCATTAGGTGGGGCTTTGGCTTTCTGCCCTGGGCCCCAGAAAGTCTAATGCTGGTCCTGCTTGGTGGACTCCGTGAAATCTGCTTGTGACCCCCAAAGGGACCCCGGACCTCTGTTTGAGAACCACTGGTCTAGCACATCTTACTCCTAATGCTGTGCTGGAACAAGGAGACACAATTCCTCCCTTGATATGGATTTGAATAACGCTTCTCTTCTTGCAGTGACTGGAATTCGGGGTTTGTCTTCTAAGAAATGGTTTGGGAAACAAACTTGAAAGCTCAACAGTCTAGAAGTTTTGGGTCCCTACTTACATTCATTTGTTAACTTATTTTTGCTTTCAACTAAGACACATTTGAAATTACCACTCATATCTAAAATTCTAAATAAGTAATGTATATAATGTGGTGGTTTTGCATACAGTCACATTACCCTTTTATGAATACTCATGATTAAAAGCATTAGTACGTTTCTGTCACCTTGCAAAGTACTGATCCAGGAGCTAAATTATATATTAATCCCTTATCGCATCAGGAGACAGCTCCAGCAACATGTGTTATGTTCCACTAAGTGTGTAAACATCAAAATGAACTGTCCTGGGTTTTTGTAAAACGGAAGCAGATCAAAATATTACACTAAATAGCTGGCTCTTGAAGTGAAAATAATACTTTGAGGGGCTGGTGTTCTACTGAAATATCTTTTATTCCTGTTTTTTCCCTTCCCCCAGAGTAAATGGACAGTATATTATGGAAGGACTCGCATCCAGCTTCCTCTTCACAATGGGAGGCTTAGGCTTCATAATTCTGGACCGATCCAATGCACCAAATATCCCAAAGCTCAATAGATTTCTGTTGCTTTTTATTGGATTTGTCAGCGTCCTGTTGAGCTTCTTCATGGCAAGAGTTTTCATGCGGATGAAATTGCCGTAAGTTGTTTAGGACACTTCATGCTGTTCTCCCCTCCCTTTCTGTTACTGATGAGCAGGGATCCTAGTTTTGTGATAAATCAGATTTGTATGGTTTTTTTCCATGATTAAAGTGGAATGCTGAACTTCAGTTTCCCTAGCCACTATAAATATAGGTGTCAGTTGAACACACTGTTTTATTGGTATATTAACATTTTTGGAGCAAGTTCAAAGCCTTCCAGTGACATCAATCATTATAATAAAATAAAATTAATAGAATTACAATTTGTATTTCTTACAAATACCAAATATTTGTCTGCTTTCTATATTTTCAGAATTTTTTTTAACGCACAAAATAAAAAGCAAAAATTGCTTTTCTATTAACTTTACTCACTTTCTGAGTTAGTCCTGGAGGCTGAAATTTGAGATGCATTAAAATACAAACCCCTAACGGTCACTTAGTAACCTCTATATGCCAAAGCAGTGTATTGGAGTGTGTTTAGCTATGTACAGTTTATCCGAGTCTCCATTATCTGGCTGTCTGTACTAACTGAACCACCAGCCACCCAGGGCTGACTGTGGTAAGGGCTTGGGCGGTCAGCGCATTCAAAAATCAACCACAAGAGGGAGAGGTTGTACCCATTGAATAAGTGGCACTGGTACTTTCATCAGTTAATACATTTTCATTTTTTCACAAAATGTTAAAACTAAAGAATCTCTGTAAAAATGCAAATTCCATGTTTTTCTGTGGCAAACTGATTTCTAGGATCCCAGCTAAGTTTACAAAGTACTACATATGAAGCAAGGATAAGTTGTATTTAAAAAAAAAAAATGGTGTAGATTAAACACTCACAGCTTTGCTTTAAGGTGTTTTAGTTAAAATTGGAATGTGCCCTCTTTAGTGAGGTGTAAATGTTTTTGGGTCTGCCCATTCATTCTGAGACATCAAGTTGTTGTGCAGGGAGGTGACAGGCTCCCTGTCAGAAATCATAGCTACAATACAGTTTGATTCTAGACTGGATGGGTTGGATTTTGAGGAAAGATTAAAAGACTTAATCTATACAGGTTGGCTAAAATCTAGCACAGGCTTTAGAGAGAAGCATAAATAGGTAAACATTGGGAGGATGGGAGATGAATTAGGGGTATAACAAGGTGAAAATTAAGAAGAAGGAAAACTGAGGCTATCTGGAAAATTGTTCTACAGCCTGTGAAAAATCTTCCAAGGAAGGTAGAGTAGTGTTAGTTCTTGCATGTACTGACAGGGCTTTCGAGCTTCTTGATTCTGTGTTTTCCAGTCTATTCAGTAGCTTATAATGAATTTATTTTATTTTTGCTGCCTGCCTGCCTCTTCTCCTTCCCTCCCACTTCTCAACCCCACTATGACCTCTAGAGCTGCCAACAGCAGCAGTTTCTTTGAGGGCCACTGCTAAAACCACTCCATGAATTAACTGGCAGGGGATGTTTCTGGTTTGTTTTTGTTGTGTTTTTTTTTTTTTTAAATAATGATATGGTCATTTTCCATTTCTTGGAGAGTCACTAAATCTCCTCTGCAATATAATTACTGGCCCATAAAATGTAAGTGTTGGGTTTCCTGGCAGTGTGTAGCAATTCAGCATAAAGCACCAGCATACAATAGATTTATTTTTTTAATCAAATGTGGCTGGTCTCAAGAGTTCGTGGTCATGTTAGAGAAACTCTAAAGAATAGGAAGGAAATCTTATAAGAATCATTTGCAGCTTGGACAGATGTTCTAACAATAACAAAGGTTTTACATGGTATACTGACTTTGTATCATTTCAGTTAATTTCCTAGCACCCTTTTGTTCACTGATTATTTGATATTCAGGAATATCTTGCCTAAGGGAGAGTTTGTCACATATGAGTGCCAAATAACTTGCTAAATCCTCATTAATGAAAATACAAGACTTATCGGATACAGGACACGACCCTGAATTTTACTTTTATTGAAAGGCAGGCAGTTCCTAAGTTACTCAAGGCACAGAAAAGCCTTTGTATTCTGGTGGTATTCATTACATTGTTTTTGATTAATGTGGACATTATTCTTGTTTTTGTATCTGAGAACACAGGTTTAAAATCTAAATCATGATTCCCATTGTTGTTGTAGTTATACTCACAACAATAGACTTATGCTGTCCCTTCTGTTTTTGCTCTGATTTTCAAACACCCAAAATTGTGCTAGATGCCTTACAGAAACAAGTAAAGACAGTCATTGCTCTGAAATGTTGTGGTTCAGACATGATTCAAGAAGTGAGAGCCATAGACCGACAAGGGGAAATTAGGGAAAGGAAGGACAAAGGTTGCAATAATATACAGCTACTCTGTAAGACGTGTGTCTTGGCCATTACTTTACCTTAGTTCATTGAAGAAGTGGAGGTTAGAGGAGACAGGAAAGGAGAAAAGTTGGGGCTCAATTGTACCAGTTTGGGCTGAATGATGTAGGATCTTGAAATTGATAGTCTGTTTGAGCAGCGCAAATGCAGAACCTTTCACAAAATGTAATAAAGGCTTCCAGAATTCATGATGATAAAGGCTAGGTTGAGAATAATAGACTGAAACTGTTCCAGTAATTATATCAAAGTAAAATGGGGGTGGAGGGTGGAGTGCTCAAGCTAGTCAGCAGAGCAGGTTCCTGTTTGAACCAGTCTCACCCTTGAATTTCTCAGCAAGTTTCTCTGCAGTTAATGGCACAAACACTGAGGCTAGGAAATGCTGGTATATGAAGGTGCCCCTTGGATTTGCTAGTATAGAAGTCCCTTGCCAGCCTGCTGGATATCTTCTCAGGGCTACCTGGCTATAACTACCTACACCCAAGCACAGCTGCCATGATTCTCTTCATGTAGATCCCTATCTACAGTAGGTAATAGTGTGCCAGCAAAGGAGAAACTTCCCAGACTACTACAAGTTGGTAAAAAGGAATGGAAGAAATTTCTTACAAGGAATGTTTTACCGGATTCTTTATAAAATCCTTGTTAAAAACATTAACCCAATGTGATGGTTATTTGATGGACTTGAGAGGACTTATAGTCCTCTCCAGATTACACTTCTGAAAGTTTTTGATCTTTAATATTCATCAAATGAAAATTTCCTTTTTGGTTAGAGAGGGTTTTGTTTTGGTTTTTTTGCTTGATAAACATAGAGTAGAACCCTCCATGGACATGAATGTGATGAAAGATCAGAAATAAAGACAGGATTTTAAGACCTGTTTCAAATGACCAAAGATGCAGCCTTTTTTTAAGGACACAGAGTAGGTGTTTCCAATGTTCCAGCAGTGCCCAAAGTGTTTCCCACCATTACAGAGCTTGTTTGCATATGTTACCAGAACAACACCACAAAGATGCCAGTTTGAGCTTTACTATAAAATGTTAGAACTGTAAACTGAATTTGCATTTCTTTAAATTTCAGACAATTGCAGGGAGTAGCTATCTTAATTTTATACAGACCAACTCGAAACTTGCATTTAGAGAAGTTGATCTAAGGGCAACTGCAACTAGTTTCAACCACAAGCCAATGTTTGGAGTTGACCTTGGTGAATAATCTGGTTGTCAGCTACTAAAACCAGATTTTTGGACCTGAGACCTAATTATAACTAGACTCCAGTTAATTAACCGAGAACAGAGAGAATCCTTGGATCCATACTTTATTGTATGGTTATTTCTGAACAACTTCATCTCTTGGTCTTCTGTTTTTGAAAATTATATTCTTAAAAGAGGCTCTGGAATTGTGGAACTAAACTTCCATTAATATATCACATTCACCACAGGAATAGGTTCTGTGTTCTGGTGAAAATTTTGAATATGGAATAGACTCTAAGTTTTAACTGAGTGGAAAGTTTCATAGGTATCCATTGACCATGTTTCTAGTGAAGGTCTATACCATAACATTATTTAAGGCTTGAACTGTCATTTTAGCTAGCAATTTGTTGTTCCTGTTGTTTGCTCATTAAGATTTTTTAATATATATAACTTTTTCAATTGTTTAAGTCTGACAAATCGGTACACTGGTAACCTGGTATAGCTTTATTTTGAAAATTGTAATCTGTTCAGTTTAGGTGTGCTGTGCTCCTAACTTCTCTCTCTCAACTTTTATTTTGTCCTGCAGGGGATACTTGATGGGTTAGTGCCTTGTGTGATATATGCAAGCACAAAATGGATTTGCTTCTCTTCATGAAGAGCTTAAAAACAAGCAATCTCTAAAAAAAAATTAAATAAATAAATAAATAAATACTGTCCACCACAAGAAGACACAAGAAAGGTCTAGTTATGCGAATCAGCAAGTGCAAGAAGTGCTTCCAACTGTCTCCTTTCATTAATAAAAACCGTCATTACCCGTGGTTGGTGTATTTTTAAAACAGGGTTTTATCACTTGTCTATTTCTATGTTTAAAAAAGAAAAAGTTACTGAACTGTTACTTAGCTTTAGGTATGAATTTGTATCTTGAAACAATTCACTATAAAATGTAAAACTGGTATTTTTGCCCTCTGCATTTTTTCCCTTAACCTGACTGAGGTATTGGACAGACGTTTTACAATTCCTGATTTTAAAGTGTGCAGCACTCTGGCCTTTTTTCTGTGGCCTGCCCCATACCAAGTTTATACCTGGAGAGAAGTCTTTTGGTGATACTTTACTATCAAACACACTGTGTCTAGTGAAGTTATTTCTAAGGCACCTGTTGCCTTGATATTCATGGCAACGCATTAACAAATCCAGATGTACACTGGATACAACACTGTGTGAGTGCATTTCTTTTTGGAACAGTGTATGAAAGGAGTCAAATTAAACATGTTTTCTACTAAACCACTTGCATTTTGTGTGATTTCTAAAACAGTAATTTTTGCAAATTGTACACAGTCTATTCTATAGGTTCTGCAGTAACAATGCTACTACACAATGGTTGTTTACTTAATGTATCTTTTATTGGATAGTGATATTGTAAACTGCAGGGGGCAACTGTAGCTGTCTCTCTTAAGCTCACCGGAGCCTGCGGTGAAATGGTACACCATTGAATTACTTTGGAAGCTTCTGCTTCTGTTTTAAATTGGCTAGGGACAGACACTAACTTATTTTTTTTATTAGTGTGTATACACATGAGAGGAAATATTAACAATTAGAGTAATGAGATTATTTGTGCAGGTCATGCATTGCTTTTCTCTGTGGGAAGAAAGTCTTTGTCAAAAATCACAGCAAGGTCCTTTACCTAGTCACAAGTGTTCAAAGTTCTATGTTATCCTCTGAATTCAGAAGTTAATTCTGTCACTGGGAGCCATAGTTCTGTTTAGGACCTCAGTATGCCTACGTTTTTAAAGATCTTGCTGTTTGACATCTACTACCTGACATGCCATCGTGAGAAGCAGACTTTCCACTCATTCCTTCTCATATGTTTATGTAATCATTGCTACATTCATTTGTTTTGCTACACCTATGTCTATAAGGAGAATTGGTGTAGTTAGTGGGTTTTTTTTTAAAAGCTATGAGTGAGTTCTGATGGAAGCTTATGATCACAGGAATCCTGCATTTTCCCAGGTGTGTTGTTTGTATCCCTCCTGGTACTGACAGTCTTAGTGGGGAAAGTACTATTTACAGGACCACTACAGACCAGCTATTATCCTCTGCTGTAAGGAGAGAGCAGAAAGAAACAGATGAGGAGAATAATAAGAGAGCGAGCCCAGAGGTGCAGTACACCATGCAGAAACGGGAGTAGTTTGGTTCGTAAAGCCTCAGTACAGGACTGAACCTGGTTCAATTCTGGCATGGTCTTGAGAGGTTTCTTCTGTGAGGTAGTGTACCAAACAAACTGTAAAAGAGCAGCATTGCTGGATCTCATCTAACTCTTCAATTATGTGAAGGGGTGTGTGTTGTAAAATTGTATGCTGTTTACTGTACACACCACCAGATGGCTTCATGTGCCTGGTTTTGGGTTATTCAAGAAAATGTATGAATGAGTGGAAGAGAATTATACAAAAAAAATTTGGCTTTACCTTTTGTCTAGACTGCCCCATCCTAAAGCATATGATGGGAGAGAACCTGTCAAGCGGACTGAAAAGCTGCATGAAGGTAAAGATATTGATAACAGGAAAACATCTCTCCATAGTGGGGAAATAAAGATATGGCTATTTACTAGCTTGGTAAACACAGCACTTTCAATCTGCTTTGTGATAGAAACTTCGTGGCAGTCAAATTAAGAACTCCTGTGTTCAGATATATTTAAAAAAAAAACTGTCCCTCCTAGGCTGGTGTGCTAGAAATAGACTTGAATTTGGAACTCTTGCATGTCAGCACTCCAAGCAAGGTGAGAGGTACTAGACTGGTAATAGTGCTGAGAACTGTGAGAGACACTGCCTAGAAGTGTGGTTATCAAGCTTGGGCACTGTCCTGACTTCCTTTTTTCTACTACCCCAGCCTTCTGAGAATTAAATATCAGAAGTAGAATATGGTGTATTTGTGGCATTGAATCAACCCTCTGAAGAACAAGTTTGTGGTTTGAAAGATATGCTGATAAAGACATTACTCTTTGAAAAAAATATGCCTAGTGAGGTATTGTTTTAAAACGAGTAACTCGCTGCTCAACAATACCATGGCAAAATGTATGGAGTAATGTTATATGTAAAATTCTGAATCCCCCCACCCCCATATGATGTTTCTAGAATATGTTCAAGACCAGATGGCTTTGCCTATGTAAAACTGTTAAATAGGTCTGTCCTAAACAAAGTAATGGGGCTTTGCCTCAGTTTTTGTACAAGCAGTAAACCTGACCATCAAGACATCAGGGGGAGGAGATGGCAGAAAGAGAACAATTTGCATTTTAGCCAATGCCAGTGAGGGTGGAATGAGTGTGGTGGTGGTGAAGGAAGCTCCATGCTCTGTCACCTTGCTCAAAGCTTGAATAAAGTTTACACGGAGGGGTAACCTGCAGAAGAAAGTTTCAAAAGGTTTACTGGTCTAAAGCTACGTTGCTATTTTTTTGTATCTTAGCTTGAGCAGAGCTAGAGCACATATGTCTGTCAGCTGGGCATCACCCCTCAGCACCAAGTGCAGACATAGCCTCCTGGCTCTTCTAATCTTATTTCAGGCTCCCCAGTGGCTTTGCCCTTCTCTGTTCCCTTGACTACTCCTGTCTTCTCTCTTAGTTACCTGGTATCACTATGTTTTTATAGCTCCACTCTCCTCATTATCTCTGTAGTGCTTCTTGCTTGAATCATTCTGAAAACAACAGAAATCCAAGTGCATCGTACAATAATACACTGGAGATCTAACAAAGACACTGCAGTGTCCAAACTCCTTTCCTGTAGCACTGTCTCTTTAAAAAGTAGACTTTCCTTTCCTGGTCTTGGACTTAAAACATCTTTTAATTGATAAGCTGAAAGTTCTAAAATTTCTTTGCAATGTAATTTAGTTGTTTTTAAAAAAATCAATTGAACATTTAATGGGCATGGATAGCATATCTCTGTACATAATGGAACAAACAGAGAAAACTCATAAAGTAACAGAGTAGCATACACAGCACATAAGGCATAGCCAGGAAATGCACACATTCAGAAACGCAGGAAAAGGAAACTTCCTTCAGGCTTCCTTCTTAAAGATATCAAAACATAAGAACTGCTACCCTAGGTCGTATCCCTGGTCCATCTAGCCTAGTATCCTGTTTTAGTCAGTGGTTGATAGAACTGCAGGGGGTGTACAGATCAGAGCCTATTTTGGAGTGATCCAACCCTGTCTTCCACTCCTGGTTTCTGACAGAATTTTAGGGACAGCCAGAGCACAGGGTTGCACCCCTGACCATTTTGGCTAATAGCCATTGATGGACCTATCCTCCATGAACTTATCTAGTTCTTTTTTGAACCCAGTTATACTTTTGGCCTTCACAACATCCCCTGGCAATGAGTTCCACAGGTTAATTGTGTGTCAGGTGCCCACCTAACCATTGAAATCACTGTTTCTTGCACAGGTAAAACAGAATGATTATGTTAAACTAGATTAAATCAATATTTGGGTTTGTAACCTAGTCAGGAGAAATTTAAATAAACATCAGCTCCCGCCAACTTAGATCTTTTCTTCTTTTGGTACTTGTTGAAGTCGTAGCTCATATCATTGATGGCCCTAAACAGATTCTCCTCTCGCCTAGCACTGGTGTAATTCCAGAGTAAACTCTATTGAAATCAATGGAGATGTGCCAGTGTAAGAGGAGAATAAGCCCTGTAATTTTTCAAATGAATTTAACAGCCATGCTTAATTATGGTTTAAATTAGGTTGTGGCTGAAACAGCCTCATCTGACATGCTGTGGATCAGCAGTGTGGACAAAGCCAATTGTAGAAATTGTCTCAAAACTCATGCTGTAGTTAAGGTATCCCTTAACTTAGGTAAATCCGAGATGGCCACTTTGCCTCAGCAAACCATGGCTTCAGCCATGACAGCTCAAACTGTGCTTAAGCATTGTTGTTAAATTTTGTTGAAAGCTCTGTGTAGATTGAACCAGAGAAAGACTGAACCCCAAAACACCCACTACTAAAAACATTAAGACATTATTCAGCGACTGGCAGAGATAATCCTGTTGAAAATAACATTTTTTGTTTTACTTCAAAATTATAAGTGTTTCTGCAGTTGGCCAAATAAAAATATTTTTTCTACCTTCCAGTAACTCTGGCACTACCATCAACCCCACCTCTGCTATTTTTCCAGCCGTAACTTTTCAGCTTTATATAACGTGTGTATCTGCAATATGAAGTGTCAGTCCAAATCCTCACTGACCACTGGATGGTGCTCACTACAATGCTATTCCCCTGTCTCTGAGAATACAGAGGTGCTGGAGAGAAGAAACTCCTTTAAAAAGTTGTAGAAAAGTACTGAAGGGCAATGAAACAAACACTCTAATACTTTTGTATTTGTTTTACAAAATCCGACAAAATATCAGCATTGTTCATGTATTTAACACGCCATCTTTCTGCTTAAGAGTACAAACATGAGAACAAATTTTCTCTTTGAACAACTTGTGGCTGAGGTTTCAAACATAATTGAGCTGTAGAGATCTTTCTGACTGAGAATTCATACTGACCACCTTGCCCTTCTATCAAGGATGTCAAAGTTGTTTCCAAAGACTGATTAAATTAATACATCGGTGAGCAGGTAAGTAGTATTACACATATTCTGTAGACTAGAAAGCTGAAGTGCAGTGATGTTATTTGGCTTGCTCAAGGTCACAGAACATTTGGGAATGAGCTGGGCATAGAATCCCTATCTCCTAGTCCTAGATTTTAACCATAAAACCATCCTCCTGCCACTAAGAGGCAATGAAATTACCAAAGAGGAACACCACTAATGAATTTTCCATTTACAGTGGGTCAGATTTTTTCTAAATCTGTACTTACATGTTTTCGAGTGCCAAAAAACTTGGCCCTGTAGCTATCAAATTTGCATATGCAAATGTATGACCCACAGACTTTGATTTTAGTACACGACAAATACAAATTATCAGGCAGATTAAGGCTTATTTGAAAATTCAGCCCTGTGTATTGAAAGTCATAGCCAACATCTGTCTCTATAATTGCCAAACTAAAATGCTAGATCTGAACACAATCAGGTTTTGAAAAAGTTCACACTAAGACCTGAGCCTCACACTTTGCAGTTCAGGCCCTTCTCTAGGAGTAATATGAAAACCTCCTTTTTGATATCCCAGCTCACTAAAGGCCAAATTCTGAGGTGCTTTGTTCAAGACACTAAGGGCTTCATCCAACTACCATCAAAGTCAATGGGAGCCTTTCCACTGAGTTGAATGGAGAACTAAATGACAGCCTATGATGAGTATGTCTTATAGATACAAAGTAAACAGAAACTGGGAGAGAAAAGGGCAGTCTGCAAAGGAATGTGTGTGTACATCCTATACTTTGGAACGTGTGCTACAGTGTCTGTGAGCTAGATCCGGCCTCCCTCCTAACACTCTGCATTTCACAAACAAAAGTGAATTAAGCCTCACACTGTGCGTGTGAGGTAAGCAACTGTTGTTATGGCCCTTTTACAGATGGGGAAGCTGAAGACTTGCCCAAAGGCATGTAACAGCTCAGTGGCAGAGTAAGGAATAAAATGCAGATCCTTCTGATTCCCACTCCTTTGCTTTAATGAGAAGACTAGTGGCTTTCATATGCTATGGCTAGGAATTAATGTCAGCAGTAAATATTTTGATTGTTATTCAGTGTAAAATGGCTTTTTTGTCAAAATAGAATTTTCTATGGGAAATGTCCTTTGTGACAAAATTTGAAAAACAAAACAAAAATATTTATTATTTCTTTTGGTAACCAAAACCTGAAAATATTTGGCTGGTTGGGTGAAAGTTTTCAGTAAAACCAAACATTTTTGCCCAAACAAGTGAAATATTTTGGTTGGGGTTGTTTGTTTGCTTGGTTTTTTTGGGTTTGTTTGTTTCTTTTTTCTTTTTTCTCTCCTCTGTAATACTAAAAAAAAGCCTGTAGCAGAATTTTGGGAAAATGAATAAATGTTCACATTTCTTGAACTATTTAATGGGGAATCGTAATAAGAACATAAGAATGGCCATACTGGGTCAGACCAAAGGTCATTCTAGCCCAGTATCCTGTCTTCCAATAGTGGCCAATGCCAGGTGCCCCAGAGGGAATGGATAGATCAGATAAACATCAAGTGACCCATCCCCTGTCACCCATTCCCAGAGGCTAGTAGCCATTGATGGACCTATCCTCCATGAATTTATCTAGTTCTTTTTTTGAACCCTGTTATAGTCTTGGCCGTCACAACATCTTCTGGCAAGAGATTCCACAGGTTGACTGTGTGTTGTGTGAAAAAATACTTCCTTTTGTTTGTTTTAAACCTGCTGCCTATTAATTTCATTTGGTGACCCTAGTTCTTGTGTTATGAGAAGTAAATAACACTTCCTTATTTACTTTCTCTACACCAGTCATGATTTTGTAGACCTCTATCATAGCCACCCTTAGTCGCCTCTTTTCCAAGTTGAAAAGTCCCAGTCTTATTAATCTCTTCTCATACGGCAGCTGTCCCATACCCCTAATCATTTTTGTTGCCATTTTCTGAACCTTTTCCAAGTCCAATATATCTTTTTTCAGACGGGGCAACCACATCTGCACACAGTATTCAAGGTGTGGGCATACCATGGATTTATATAGAGGCAATATGATATTTTCTGTCTTATTATCTATCCCTTTCCTAATGATTCCCAACATTCTGTTTGCTTTTTGACTGCTACTGTTCATTGAGTGGATGGTTTCAGAGAACTATCCACAATGACTCCAAGATCTCTTTCTTGAGTGGTAACAGCTAATTTAGACCCCATCATTGTATATGTACAGTTGAGATTATGTTTTCCAATGTGCATTACTTTGCATTTATCAACATTGAATTTAATCTTCCTTTTTGTTGCTAGTCACCCAGTTCTGAGAGATCCTTTTGTAGCTCTTCGCAGTCTGCCTGGGACTGAACTATCTTGAGTAGTTTTGTATCTGCAAATTTTGCCACCTCACTGTTTACCCCTTTTCCCAGATCATTTATGAATATGTTGAATTAGGACTGGGCCCAGTACAAACCCCCTGGGGGACACAGCTATTTACCTCTCTCCATTCTGAATACTCCTTGCATCTCCTCACCTGTTCTAATCTCTACATCAAATAGGCTGAGGTTTCATATTAGTTTTAAAAGTTCCTCTTGGAACTCCCCAGTGCCGGCCCTCCTTACCCCCACTTTACTCTCTCTCTAGTTTTTCTCCCTTTCTCTCACCCTCCTCCCTGGAGATCTATTTGCTGAAAAGTGCTGACACACTAATTAGATTGTCTGTGCTTTCTAACCCCCTAGGTCTTTATTCAAATTGCTGGCCAGTAACTTTCTCCCTATTTTGGTTATGAGCCTTTTTCTGCCTAGGAACAAATCATGACACACCCTCCACTGCTGTCCTATCCATTTTCCTGCTGACGCTACGTGTTTGTGTTATGCTGCTTGTCCCAAGCTAACCTCTCACTGTGTCTGTGTGCTGTTGATCAGATGTACTTCTATGAACATACAGAATATGGACAGACAGTCTGCGAGACTGAGCATGTTAACTCATAGTGTGCTTCATTTAGCTACCACTCAAAATGATAAACATAACAGATCAGGTTCGGCACTGGGAGTGGTTTTACAGGAAGAAAGTTACAGGAGACTTTAGGTGTAGAATTTTTCTGTTCACCTTTTCTAGAAGATACTGACATTCTCTTAGAGATGGTGCTTAGTAGCAAACCCTGTAATGATGGAAAAGTTTCCCTTACATTAGCCCTTTGTTTTCTCTTCTGAGCTGACCTATTGCCCACCGTAAGAAATCGTTGCCACATTTTTTATTTACACACTTCACACTTAGGTCCTGATCCTGCACTGAGCTCTGTGCAGGCACAGAGGTCCACCCACGCAGAATACCTTGTAGGATCTGGCCCTGACTCAGTGACCCCGTCTTTTACATAGAATATAGAATGGGGAAGTCATTGAGTAAAGTGTACACTCACCAGAAAAGGGCATCACTAAGTGCCTGATTTTGATGTAACGCTACTGAAATCAATGGAATTACACCAATGTAAAAGTACAGAATCAGGCCCTGAATGCAGATCTTGTGCAAGGAAGAACATTGCACTGATGTCTAGCAACCAACATAACTGATTCCTGTTCACCAGCATTACAGTTCTGTGCACTGGCTTGGCTTAGGGATTTTGAGGTTCAGTGATATTATTTTTTGAGGTACACCCCCAAGCTTACCTGATTCATTTTCAATCACAGTCTGTAAGTGGTGGGGGATCTTTAGGTTCTCACCCCTGCCCCCACCTCCTACTGCAGAAGTGGACCCCAGCAGCATATTCCTATTCACTTTTGCTATTAGTTTTTATTGCTTTATATTTTCAAGGCTTTTGCACAGTGAAAAGGATTAGAGATTAACTTTTGTTTATTTAAATGAAAACTGAGATTCTTCATGGGGTCAAAAGGCTGGAGCTGCTAATAAGGGGCTCGTGTGAGCTCACTCTAGCTCATCAGTATAGTGTGGAGCTGTTAAGAAGGCCTCTTTCTGGAGAGTCTTTCCAAGACAATCTTCTGGGGAAAATCTGTCTTCTGGACTCGAGAGGGACGTGTATGCTGATGTCAGGGGAAGAAAATCCTAGAGAAGCTGCAGTGTCCCCTCGGGTTAGAAAGACCAGTGGCAGTTCCAGAGTTCATTGATATTTGATTCACCAAAGGAAGCTGTACATGGACAAACCTAAGCCAAGATTCTGATTGAGAGTCAAGCTCCCCTACTGCATGTTGTCTTTGACTCTAGGATTTTGGTTTGGCCCATTACAGAAAACAGTCATGGCCAGCAATGAATCTGGATCCAATCTAATCAAACTTGCTCAAAGTTTGGAGGTTTGGATCTAGGGTTCCCTCCTCTATGTAACTGAAATGTGGGGCTGTGCCTCCTGGCGCACAGAATGAAGCCACCTTTGGGCAGTCAGGATTCTGGGCTGTTGTGGTGCCCTAAAATGTGACTCCAAAAATATAGGGAGAGATTCTGGCCCCTAATCAGATGCTCCTATCCCACTGTGGCAGTGTGTAAGGCCTAGAGTTGTGCCCTAGAGTCCTGTCTTGATAGGCAAAAAGGGTCTGCTTTTCAATACTGTTTGTTCAAGTGTAGCTTCACGTGACTGAAGAATACTCTTAACCCTTGTTAAGATGCTGGCTAACACATCAGAAGCCATGTTCATTAACTATGTGGTTGCTTAGGCTCTCATCTTACAACACACCCTGCTGCATGCCTAATGTGCCCCCCTGCACCAGGACTTGCAAATAGCCCATCATAGGGCTGATTATAGAGGTCTTCCACTATGCTAGTAGTGGGGAAATTCTCCTATGACCCTTAGGGCACAGTTCTGGCACATATACACTACTGCAGTAGCATACTGAATCCAGATTAAAGGACAGAATCTATCTATAACAGGGTGAATTACCCCTCAGGCTGGAGAGCCTGAGGTTAAGCCAACCTGATTACAGAATCAGCCCCACTTGAAGATGGCTGCCCTAATGGAAGGGAGAGCTAGGCTTAAGTGGTAATGAAGGCCAGCTGGGCAAAGAGCTGGAGTGTGAGTTAGGTAGGCAGTTCAGAGCAGCAAGGAAAGCTCTCCAGACAGGGAGGCCTGGGAGAGACCCTGATTAAGCAGGGAAGAGACAGTGAAACCCGGAAGGGAACTTAAGCAGTCTTGTGAGAGAGGCAGTGGCATAGAGAGAATGGCAGTGCAGATAAAGAAGATGACCTTGTGGTTTTAGTACAGGGCCCTGGGCTAGAACCCTGAGTAGAGGGTGAGACAGGATTCCTCTTCCATTGCAAGGGTTATTGAGCCTAGAAGGAGGGCTGCAGGCTAAGCTCTGGAGATGCTCTGAGGAAAAGCTCCAGAGCAAGGGTGGAAGGACTTTGTGTTAAAGACATTTTGGGACTTGGACAACTGTGACCCTTAAAGGGGTAGACTTAAAATGGTGACTCTGAGCTTGTTACTGTAGTGACTGTTGGCAGGGGAATGCTAGAGAAGCGAGAGAGATGCTATGCTATGTGGGCGTACCTAGCAGTGAGTAGACTCATTTATACTATCCTATTTTTTTATTAATATTTTTAGGGCAACAAAGCTGAACAGATCAGCAATCAAGCACCCAGATTCTTGAGGTAGGCAATAAGTAGTTAATTAAAATATCAGTCACTTGGGATGGCTGTTTGATTTTATTTATAAGTAGGATTTAGGAGTAGGATCTAACTCTGTCCTGTTCAAGTCCATAGTAAAACTCCTGGTGGCTTCAATGGAAGCAGAATTGGGCCAATACTGAATGCTTCTAACAATCCCAGCTTCAGGTTTTGATATTCTTGTTTTCATGTTGTTTACATGAAATGCTCTTATAATTACCAGTTGTAACATCCATGTGTGTAGGATGTGTTAATTATGTGCACTTACTATTATTTGTAGTGTGGTAACAGAGGTACCAGTCCAGACTGGGGCTCTCAGCCTGTCTTCCAATCAGTGCACAGCACAGTGAAGCCCCAAAGAGCTTACAATAGTCTTTCTTTGTGAGTTTTTTTTTTTTTTTTTTTTTTTTTAAAAAGGACACTTTGCCGTACCCCATGTTAAAAGCTCCCTGAGTGGAGGTACAAATATAATAGTATTGACCCTTGTGGTCGCACTGTTGGGGCAAGACCAAATGGAAGACTCAATTTCTTCATCTTTGCTGCTTATTAGGCCATTACTTGGCCCATACACAGGGCTGGCTTGGGGTGGAGGGGAAACCATCCCACAGCACTCACCAGCAGTTTGTGCTGGGGCCGGGTCACTGCACTTCCCGCCGCCTATGAGTGCGGGCCTGGCCCTGCTGCAGAGCTCAAGGCAGTGGGGGCAAAGCGGGGGGGAGAAGGAGTGGGGCTAGGGTGGGGCAGAGCGGAGTGGGGGCCTTGGGGAAGAGCTGGAGTAGCACATAGCTGTGGAGGGCATCAGGAAATTTGGTGCCCCACGCAGCTGTGTATTTTGTGTATGGGTAAGGATGGCTCTGCCCATACACTTGACATATGTTGTCATCCTTGAAGGCTTTTGCCAAGTTTCATTTATTTCCTTTATTATAGTTTTTTTTTTTTTTTGGGCGGGGGGGGGTCTCCCCTATGCCACATAGTATTATGTTCATTGGTTTTCTCCAGTAGCCCAGTTATTCTGTGCTTGATTTCACTGAAAATGTGCACTCGGTGTGAATTAAAACTGTCCCATGATCTCACGAAAAGTCCATTCTTAATAATGTTGAAAGATTATATAACACTTCAGGGACATGGAATCACACACAATGAGTTGATAACACAATGTCTAAAAAATATTTAACCACCTCTGCCTGGCTCTGCCAGTACTCTTACGTTACAAATGAGGAAATTTTGGTCAAACAAATCCACATGAGGTTGCTTAAGGGTCAAGATTCCTGGACTTTGCGATTCCCAGTGGATTAAACAAGTTTCAGGAAGATTAAAAAACACATGCAGTAAACTAGCATGAGGGTGTCATTAAGTGCTATAGAATTTAAGCTTTTCTCCCAAAGTATCCCTAAATGCTTTATAAACTGCATCTTGTACACAAAAGGAATCCCTTCTTCTATCACTGGAATGTAGCCATTTCTAGGGTGGAACAAAGCAGCTGCTAGCACAAGTTTAGGACAAGAACTTTATCCACAAGAATATCGTGTCCAACTGGGCTTACCTACGTTGTTACTAGAGATTCAATGTGCCTATCTCTGGTAAATTGGAAATTGGCCAGGGAAATAGGGCTAGACACCGCAATGCTTGTGGAAAGTCCAAGGCTTGTGTGTATGTTTCTGCTGTGTGTGTTTTGTTTCAAGTAATCAGGACCATGGGTTTTATGTTTTTTACGAAATAGGGTAGCACAGTGTCCCAATACTTAGTTCAGCACCGCTTACTGAATCTCTGACTCTCCTGCCTATTTTACTTCTTGAATTTCACCTATTCAACTGCTGATTAGACCCCCCCAAAGCCCTGCTTATCTTATAAGTTCTAGAAGATTCTTACAGCCCTGGTGCCATAGATAGATAACTCCATTCCTCAGGTTTCAGGGTAGCAGCCATGTTAGTCTGTATCTGCAAAAAGAAAAGGAGTACTTGTGGCAGTCTCTAAGGTGCCACAAGTACTCCCTTTCCATTCCTCAGGCACACTGGGACTGCCCACAGCAAAGGTAATGCTGTGTAGCACATTGCTTTAGGAATTAAGTACCACCATAGCCTTCACCACTTTCCACTTCTTTGATTGCCTTGCCTAATACACATACAGCATATTGTACCTATAACTTATTTTTACAAAACCCAATGAAACAATAATCTTCACACACTATTTTGCCTCTGAGGAGATGTGGAGAGAGAGAAATATGTTACTCATCGCACATAATGGACTTCTGGAACGTGTTCAGATGCAGTTGTGATGAGTCATAAGAACCTGAATAGACTAGCCCTACTCTAGACTGAATAAAAAATTGTGGGTATATGGGGATCACCTTCTGAGATGCAGGTAGTAGATAAATGAGGGGCAGGGTTAGTTGTTTATTGGATGACAATGATCTGTGTTAAATAACTTTATTTTCAGTATATCTCCAAGAGCAAGTGGATGACTCAGGAATTGGTAATAAGATGTACCATTTTTCACGTCTAGGTTGCCAGTTAGTCTGTGAGTAGGGCTGAGAGTTGCAGTCTAATGGCTGTTCAGAGGCTTACGTGGAATGAATTTGGTGCCCTCCGTGGACATGGCAAAACCAAAATCCATTGCCACACTTGGCACTAGCTGGCAGTCTCAGCAGAGTCCAAGGACTGACTGGGAGCAGACTGAGTCATGCTCTCACCCGCAGAGATGGTCCATGAGAAAGTGTAGGAAAGTTACCATGCATTACCACAGGATCTTTACTCTAAAGTAGCAATGCCGGTTTATTAACAATGTAGAGAATAGGTAATAAGTTATCCATCTTGTATAGCCAGGCTGCCATTTATCATCCTTTATATGGAATGATAGCTTGAGCTTTAAGTTCCCTGGGAGTGTGAGAAGCTTGAGACTTGTACAACAGCATTGTTTCCCCTCTTTGGAGCATGAAAAGTTGATAGAGCTTTACAATTGCTTAAAAAGGGAGAGTTAGACTTTAGCTGATGGTGCGAACACGTACAAACGTGTGCATATTATGAAACCATGGACAAGTTTCTTTATCACAAAGCACCATCCAGAATGGCATTAACTGTTAGCCATCTTGTTGGCAGTTTCAGCAGACAGGCAATGGATTCAATGGGCTATGGAAGCTGCATTACCCTCTTGCCCCTGGGAGTGGCTGCTTCAGCTCAACATTGAAATAAATTGCCAAGGCATCAGGGAGACCGTTACAAAATAGGCAGCAGCAGTGCATCCATTTGGGATAAACAGAATATTTTGGTCTCCAGGGCTGTCACAACGGTGAGCCATTACTCCCACGTATTTCCATGGAGCCAGTGAGTCTAATCACATGAGTAAATACTCCCTGCTGTGAGTAAGGGCTCTACATCTGGCCTTTAAAAAAGGGAGAATTTTTAAAACTAAACAATCTACTATTAAGCAGAAGCATCACACATGGAGAAGACAGAAATCTTTAAGTAGATGCTAATAGCTGATACATGCCAAACTTACAAAACACTTGTGTTCTGTATTTAAACTATTTTGAAAAAGGAATATGATTCCACCCCAATAATAGGTGATTCAGCCATGTAAAATGTGTAAAACAGAGAGTTTATTGGCGAGAGTGCTATTATCAGTTTTATTAAAGGTGACCTAAAAGGAAAAACCATTGCCTCTGTGCCCTGTTTTGCCTCTTAATAATGTATGAAGAAAACCTAAAGTTTGTGTTGGTATTTTAAATTATTGTACAGAGGGGAGTAGGGAAGAGAGGAGATTACCTAAGAAATTAAGATCTTATCATTGCTAGAAGCCTCGATAGACAATTGGGGAACTAGTGGATGTAACGAGGCAGAAAACTCAACAATTGGGAAGGGGTTAGTAAGACTGACTAAAACTTTCTGGTGCTTGGTGCTAACATCCATTTAACTCTAACACCAAATAAATGGTTGGAAGAAAGATTCAAGCCCCAGATTCTGAGATTTACCAACAAAAAGGGAATAAAAGTCTTAACATCCCTGATACCTGAGGCTAAACAAAAAGAACCCACGCTTTTTTGTGGAAACCTGCAATTCTTTTTCATAGTCAAAATCAGCAAAAATCTCTCCCTTTCTTTCCCCAGCCTTCGCAGCGCATGAGAGGCAAAAAACATCTAGCTGATAAACGGCATCAACACTCCAAAAAGCAATATCTAGGTCAATGGTTCTCAAACTTTTGTATTGGTACCCCTTTCAGAAAACCTATGAGTATGACCCCTGCCTTATAAATTAAAAACACTTTTTAAAATATTTAATAAATTATATTATAAATGCTGGAGGCGAAGCAGAGTTTGGGGGTAGAGGCTGACAGCTCGCGACCCCCCATGTAATAATCTTGTGACCCCCCTAAGGGGTCACAACTCCCAGTTTGAGAACCTCTGATCTAGCTGATAAACAACATCAACACTTCAACATTCACTTCACTTCCTCTGTTCTAGTCCTATACAGGTTTTTAAATGGAGCTCGTCAGTGTAGTATCTGAACGCCTTCCAGTACTGCACTAAATGATGAGACTTGTTCCCTCTCTCTCCTGGGCAAGAACTGTGTGTGCAGTGAATTTTGTTTTGGGTTTTTTAATATAAATGCCTAGCCATCTGTACATTTAAAAGAGAGAAGGCAAGCAGTTGGACTTTACAGATGGCCTGATTCCACCCTCCTTTACAAAAGCAAACTATCCAGTGAGTTCAACAGGCGTCTTCCAGAAGTAAGGACTGCAGAATTAGGCTCAGCGGGTGAAATTTGCTCTTGTGTAAAAAAGCTCAGCACTGAATCTGTGCTTCACTTAAGCCCCTATGTAGCCCTCAGAATAGGACTTATGTTAAGTGGCACTAGCCCTTGTGCTGCTCTGTCAACATAGAATGTGCCAACCTAACAATGAGCCATTCTCGACCTGTAGCCATTTAATTGAATGTAAGCCATTTTCCTTCCCTGTTTCTGCTGGAAAGCTCAGAAGACCTTAACTTTGAGTAGTATCTCCTACCATGAAATGTTATCAGTGTAACTGAACCTGGAGCTATCGCAGACAGGATAAAACCAGTCAGTTTCAAGAACACAGCCGAAAGGTCAAAGAACTGAAAACTCAATACTGCCAGGGCCAGCTTAGGTTACAGTACAGGGGAAGGGGAAGAATGATGCGGTAGCTTGGCTCAAAAATAGAAAGTGACTTTGATTCTATTTGGGGGGAAAATATGAAGAAACTATATTGGATATGTACACCTGCCATTATCACTCTCAAATGCCAGGAGATCAGGTTAGAAACCAACTGTCTCCAAACCTCTCAGCTCTTAATTTAAAATCAATTACATTTATTAATTTAATGAACTGTTGGGCTGGGAGAGAGATGTTGGAATTGGCACAAGCACTATAGAAACACGTAGTTGTCTGTGTGTCTGGTTCTGCAGTCCTCACTCAGGCAAAATTTCCAGGGATTTCAACTGGAGCTTAGTTTAGTATGAACTGTGGAATCAGGTTTTATACCGTTTTTGTTCATAGAAGTAAGAGGTAAGAACACCTTCTCTTCCTGATATGATCTGATCCTAACTCCATTTGAAGTACTCCTTTTGTAAAACTATCACATGCTTCTTTGTACCCAGGATGCCATAAATAACTTCTACCAGAGAGAATCCCCTGATCCTATATTCTTCTCTTCACACTTTTGAGGCAAGCTCCAAAGGGAACCTGTGAAACTTTGAATGAAAAAACTGAGCTAGAAAACCAGCAGCTGCTTCTACCCTTGATTCACTTGCAAGGAAATCTAAAACCCAGTATGCTTTCTGTGTCACCACCCAAACTGTCAGCTGCATCCAGTGCTTTTCAGGGCAGCAGTAGAAAAGTCTGTGAATTGCCCTATACTTGAAACTAAGTGGAAATAATGTAGGGATATGTAGCAGTGAAGTCTCTGTTTACATTTTCCTGGTAGGTAGAAAATACCATTCTGTTTGGCAAACCTGTGTGGTATTAAACCAGTAGTCTGATTTACCATTGCAAACGAGGGTCCTACTGTACTGCAGCTATGTTTTTGAGTCAGCATAACAGATGAACAGGATTAATCAAGGGATTGAGAGGCTGGAACTCTGCTGAGGAATTCTGCCTTTTGGCACATGTCAACACCATGCTGTCCTGACAGTTCTGAGTGGGCTGGGAGGGACTCTGGTGCCCAGGGAGCCATGTCTGCAGAAAGTGCCAATCAGACAAATAAGATTACCCCACTAAAAGATCCTCTTTGGATTATGGAGTCCTGCCTGTGGAGCACCTCAGGATGTGTCCTTGTCTTCCACACGCAGTCTCCATGTCCTCTGCAGTTGAATATCAGGACAATCCATCAGCCATGTGACTTTATTTTGCCTCTGGCTGTCTTCCACCCTTGGGTGGATCCAGCATGTGTAGAGCCCCTTAGTGATGCACTAGCCCTTTAATTCGGCGTAAATGGGCAAAAGTAGAGATGTGGGTCTTATCCACAGACTTGCACATTCAGGGCAGGTTTTGCAGCCATTCAGGTGCTTCACAGCTCCCTTTTGTGAGGAAGAAATTTTCCCACCTCAGCACTTTCCCTCTGCACTGCAGAAACGGATTAACAACAGTTTAGCCAGTGACTTTGGCTCCCCAAGGACTGGGTCATTTGCCACTATGATAGGGTTTTGGGAAGGGGTCCAATGGGGCAGGGAGGGGGGCGGAGACTTTGGGGAAGGGGTTGGAATGGGGGCAGGGAAGGGGTGGAGTTGGGGTGGAGCTGGGGCGGGGGGTGCAAGCAAATACACCCTCCCTCCCCATGGAGTGTCCTCCTTTTTGAATGTTCAAATATGGTAACCCTACAGTATGATGATGTGCTCTTCCCCTATTCCATATTGAACTGATTTAAACAAGTTGATTTTGAGGTTAGCCATGAACTCATGCTCTACTGGTAAGGTGTACAAATTTTGAGCGCCCTGAAACAGACTGACAGACACGCAAGTGACATTGATATGCTAACACATACAGTGCTTCTCGGAATATTCTAACTACTAGTTCCTTCATTTTTTTTTCAAGAAGGTTTGTTATGATTCTGAATTCTGGATGAAGCAGCTCTGGTTTTAACTTAATAGGGGCTGTGTAATCATTTTAGTTACCTGAGCCAAATTACAATTTTACCTGTAATGCTTTGGAGTTTGATCATCTCTTCCTAACCCTACTCCAATGTAGCTTAATGCAAGTGCAAACACAATAGATTTTTTGCTTCTGTGCAAGGACAACCCTACCCCAAAAAACTGATTATTCCCAGTAAATTGTGAAAGATTTTACATAATACAGGCCAATAGGAGACTTTAATGATTGACTTCTTAAATTTCCATTGTAGTCTCCATCACAAAGGCTAGCAGAGTGTTTTACAAGCTTAAACCAATACATAGATTGTATTCCCATTATGTGTATGAAGTAGCATCTAAGAGCGGCAGTCATGAACTAGGACCCCATTGTGCTGGGTGCTGTACAAACACAGAACAAAGGCAGTCCCTGCCCCAAAGAGTTTACAGTCTAAGTAATGAAAACAACTGCAGCCACTTAATAAAAACATACTACTAAAGAGATTTTAAGGCCAGAAAAGACAACTATAATCTTCTAGTCTGACTTCCTGTACAACACAGGAGGTAGAAGCTAAGTCATGCTGTTTGTTTGCCTTGGTTACTATCAGCTGTATTCCTTGCATCTAAGGCTCTCTGTTGTGACATTGATAGTTAGACTTCACCCTCTCCTTGCTGCTGAGGTAGGGGGTTGGGAAGCAGCAGAAGTTTCCTGAAGCTAGTCAGATCTAATGTTTCTGGAGACTGTAGAACAGGCTTGTTAGATAGTGGGCTTAATTGGTGTTGCAGGAATGGTGCCAACAGGGCATTCTGGGGCCCAGGGCACACCATCACATGGTGCTCCATGCCTCTATCATCCACTTGGGGTTGTGATGGCAAAAAGCCCTCTCATTCTTAAAGGCAGGTGGCAGGATGTGTGTGGGTGGGTGGGGGGAGGAGGGGGCTTCTTCTCACAGGGAGCAATGGGAGAGGTGCAGCAGGCCTCTATCACCCCAGCTCCACCTCTCCTTCAGGTGAATGTTTAGGTGGGTGTGTGGAGCTCACTGCACTCTTCTGCCACACACAATCCTTTGCTGGGATATTGTCAGCAGGGTCTCCCAGAGCAGTGAGGCTTGGACTTAATCGTTCTGTAGCTGTTGGTTCAGGCTCTCTGTAGACTCAAGCAGATGTCACTGCATTGGTCACACCCATCTTATGTTTTCAAGGTTTTCTTCATAAATCTTATTTTATTTTGTAAATGAAAGCTGGGATTGTAACAAACATGACTTCAGGAGTCGGGAGGCCTTAGGCAAATGCTTATAGTGCCTATGCTTTAATGTAGCCCTGTTCCTGATTCTTCCTTGCTCCTTGTGTAGTCACTTACACCTGTGCAGAAGTGAGTGTAAAACACTACTACTTTGATCTGGTAGCTGTTTACACCTGTTTGGCCCATTGACTTCAATGGAATTGCTCCTGACTTAGCCTAGTGTAGGTGAGACCAGAAGCAGGCTCCAGATTGCCAACTGCAGGGATGCAATTCAATATGAATTACTGCTGGGGAGAGACAGTCCCTAATTCTTCTAGCAAATTATTTTCCATGTCTCTGCTCCATCCCTCCAAAAAGCTATTCTAGTCTAAAGGAGTTTTATGGAGTTGTGCCTATTTGTCTCCTTAAAATGTCCCCAAGTATAACTTTCAGTGGTTGGCAAGTATTTGTCTGGTTAAACAACCACAGACTTCAGAACACACAAGGCCATGAGTTCTTATGTAAGAATGTTACATGAGCATTTTGAACAGTATTAGGAGGCTAGACTACTATGACAGCAAGACCTCTGTGTAAAGTGCCCAGGTCTGCAACTGCTCCTGCAGGGAATTTCCACTGAAACCAACAGGATCTCTGAAGTTACAGACTCGTGGACAATATCAGGAAAGAGCTAACCATGAAAAACAGCCTTACGCTGCCTCTGTCAACTTAATTTTACTTCAGTGCAGTGTCAAATCTTTTTATCAGATGAAACAAGAATGGATCAGAGCTGCTCCAGCCTTGTGGATAATTAGTACATATTTTAGACCAAATCCTTCTCACCTTACTCATACATACATCTTACTGAAACCATGGGATTTCTCATATAGCTATGGTGAGCAGTATTTGGTCAGTTATCACCAAATATGCCATTTCTTCCTGGGGCGGGGGGTGGGGGGGAGGGCTTGCCTTCACTAGACTGAAGTACCTTAAGTTAGTTGGCAATCATTTAACCAAAGATACATAACACATTTGTAAAAGTTAGTGTGGACACTCCTAAGCATTTGGTCCAGCTACAAAAGAGTACTTTACACTAGCCTGATCCCTAGGTTAGTGGATAGAACACTGGACTGGGACTCTGATGATATGGGTTATGTTACCGTCCCTGTCCCTGGCCTGCTGGGTGATCTTGGACAAGTCACTTAACTCTCTCTGTGTCTCAGTTTGCCCTTCTGTAAGCCAGAGTATGATATTTGCCTTCTTTGTAGAATACTTTGAGATCTACTGATGAAAAGTGCTATATAAAAGGTAGGTGGTATTAGGTTAAATTCAAAAGTAAAGCTCACATCTCCTACAAGTTTTACAATGTGACTGACCCCAGTGTGAAATAAAAATCAGGCCTGTCCTGTTTTTTTAAATTTACACCATCTTAAATTTATTCCATGAAGACCAGTTGTAACATAGGTTGTTCACAGAACGCACCTACTCTTCTTGCTTTATACAGTTTGCACTGTGCTCTCTGTACAGAAAGCTAGTGAGCATGAATTTAACGCCTTACTTCGATGCATTTCAAAATCAATCTTGTTGTGACTCAGGAGGAGAAACATTTCCTGGACTGAAGCTCTGAGGAAGGAAACAATGTGTTGTCCTACAGCACAGGACATGGGCTTCAAAGATTAAAAAAGTAATCGGACAGATGGACAGCTTTAGGAATGGGGTGGACAGCAATGCCCTTTGGGAGATGGATCGCGGCTCCCGTTTCTTCTACACCCTGGAGAAAACGAGGGGGGCCAATAAATACGTCACCTGCCTTCTAGCAGAAGACAGTGCCCCCCTCACGGATCCGGTGGAGATGTGTGGGAGGGCCCGTGACTTCTACACAAGCCTTTTCTCCCCGGATCCGACCGATCCTGGCGCTTGCAGGGTGCTCTGGGGGGAACTCCCCATGGTCAGCGTGGGTGACCGAGACCGACTAGAGCTGCCTCTCACCCTGGCCGAGTTCTCGGAAGCCCTCCGTCTCATGCCCACCAATAAATCTCTGGGCATGGACGGGCTGACCATGGAGCTCTACCGCGCGTTCTGGGACATCCTTGGCCCAGACCTAGCCACTGTCTGGGCTGAGTCTTTGCAGGGCGGGGTCCTCCCTCTTTCGTGCAGGTGAGCAGTGCTCGCCTTGTTGCTGAAGAAAGAGGACCTCCGCGATTTATGAAACTGGCGTCCCGTCTCGCTCCTTAGCACGGACTACAAAATCGTAGCGAAAGCAATCTCGCTGCGGCTAGGGTCAGTGATGGCAGACATGATCCACCCAGACCAGACCTATACTGTCCCGGGTCGCAGCATTTTTGACAACCTATTTCTAGTCCGAGATCTTTTGGAACTTGGGCGTAGAGACGGTCTGTAGTTCGCCCTCCTGTCTCTTGATCAGGAGAAGGCGTTCGATAGAGTGGACCATGGGTACCTCCTGGGCACTCTGCAGGCATTTGGATTCGGACCTCAGTTTGTGAGTTTTCTCCAGGTGCTGTACGCTTCCGTGGAGTGTCTGGTTAGGCTCAACTCAACCCTGACCAAACCGGTCATCTTCGGGCAAGGAGTACGGCAGGGGTGCCCCCTCTCGGGCCAGCTGTACGCTCTGGCGATCGAGCCCTTCCTCTGTCTCCTCCGCAGGAGGTTGATGGGGTTGGTGCTGCAGGAGCCGGAGCTGCGGCTGGTCCTGTTGGCGTACGCCAATGACGTGCTTCTTGTGGTCCAGGACACAGGGGACTTGGCGCGGGTGGAGGCTTGCCAGGCCACCTATTCAGCAGCCTCCTCCACCCGAGTCAACTGGGTCAAGAGCTCTGGCTTGGTGGTGGGGGACTGGCAGCAGGTGAGATCCCTCCCACCCGCGCTTCAGACCATCCGGTGGAGCGCAGGTCCACTGCTCTACCTAGGCGTTTACCTTTCTGCCACGCACCCTTCTCCACCGGAGAACTGGCAAAATTTAGAGGTGATAGAGCGGCTCCGGAAATGGACGAGGCTACTCCGATGTCTCTCCCTGTGAGGGAGAGCCCTGGTGCTTAACCAACTAGTCCTGTCCACGCTCTGGTACCGGCTCAACACCCTGGTCCCGGCCCCGGGTTTCCTGACCAACCTCCAGACATCGATTCTAGAGTTCTTTTGGTCAGGAATGCACTGGGCCCCTGTTCGGGTTCTTCATCTACCCCTGAAGGAAGGAGGGCAGGACCTGAAGTGTCTGCGCACTCAAGTCCGTGTCTTCCGCCTCCAGGCCCTGCAGAGGCTCCTGTATAGTGCAGGTAGTTCAACGTGGAGCATATTGGCACACGCCTTCCTGTGCCGCTTCCAAGGGCTCCGATACGACCAGCAGCTCTTTTATCTTTGTCCGAGAGGTTTTCTGCGAGACCTCTCCAGGCTGCCGGTCTTCTACCAGGACCTCCTCCGTACCTGGAAACTGTTTTCAACGACCAGGTCCGTGGCAGCCACCGTGGGAGCAGATCTCCTCACGGAGCCCCTGCTACACAACCCCCAGCTCCATGTGCAGGTGGCGGAGTCCCACTCGGTGCGCCAGAGTTTGGTCCTGGCGGAAGTCACGAGAGTCGGAGACCTCCTGGACTACGACCGGGGAGATTGCTGGATCCCCTGACGCTCACTCGGCGCATGGGGCTCTCCAGACCTTGTGCCCCCCGGCGCGTACTTCAGGAGGTGAAGGCCGCCTTGACGCCCGCTGCTCGGGCTTGTCTCAACTGAGCCCTGCGCGAGGGCGCACCCCGCCCACCCTCTACCCCAGGCCCGCTGGACCTTTCAATTGGGCCCCTACCCCGTAGATCCCAACAAACGCCTCACCCTTTCACTGCAAGCCGGCTGCATGAACTGCAGCCAGTGAGCTTCCAAATCGCGCCACGGAAATATCTATACACACTCACGCTTCACACCCTTCACTCCCTCACCCTGGTGTCCCGCCCTGATACAAAGTGGCGGGACCTCCTGCCACCTTTAGAGGGTGAGCAACCCCGATGGGCCAGCCTGTATTCCACCTTGGTCCTGAGGCCCGTCGGGAACATTAGTTGGCGGCTCCTTCACGGAGCTATGAGCACGGGCGTGTTTTTGACACGGTTCACCCCCGTCCCGGATACTTGCCCTTTTTGCAAAGTGAGGAAAACCCTGGCACACGTATATTTAGAGTGTGCCAGGCTGCAGCCCCTTTTCTGGCTCCTCACGAATATTTTATTATGCTTTTGGCTACACTTTTCCCCTCACCTTTTTATCTACACACTCCCAATCCGTGGCCCCACAAAATCGCGAGATCTCCTGGTTAACCTCCTCCTAGCCCTAGCTAAAACAGCCATTTATAAAACCAGAGAGGGGAGGTTGGCTAATGAAGCGTCCTGCGATTGTAGGGCCGTTTTCCGATCCTCAGTACATTCACGTATCTGGGCGGAGTTCCTCTGGGCGGCGTCCACCAACTCCCTTGACGCCTTCAAGGAGCGGTGGGCGCTGTCCGAGGTTCTCTGCTCGGTGACCCCGTCCGGTTCCCTCCGTCTGACCCTTTGATTGAGGGGAAGAGCGAGAGACCCCAGCCCCAGCCGTTGCTGCTGTGGATACCATCATCACTGTCACCTAGGAGGGGTCCTATCACACGTGGTGTACGTTCCCCCCACCCCCAAACCGCCCACCCCGCAGCCGTGCCCATCTTGTTGGGCACTCTCAGGAGAGGAATAATCAGTGACACTGGGCGTGGCACTAGGTAACTTGAGGGGGTGGAAGACCATGAGTGTCGAGGAAGCCCCCCCGCTCTAGGCCACCAGGTAACTCAGGAGGGTGGAAGACTACGAATGTCGAGGAAACCCCCCGGCTCTGGGCCCAGGCTAGCCTGAACACTTCCCCCTCCTGAAGGCTGCTGTGTTATACCTTGTGTTTGCTTTTGTTTTGTTGCATAGTTTTGCTTTATCCTTTTTGGTGATTCCTTGTAAGTGTTACACAAATAAAATTCTTTTCTACTTCAAAAAAAAAAAAAAAAACCACGCTCCTGCTGCCCTTTGGCTATGCTGTATCACAATGGTTTTGGATGAGGTGGGAGACCAGAATATCACTGTGGTGCTGACCATGTGGATATTGCTGGAGGTGGCTAAAACTGAGCAGTTATTTTCATGATTTCCTGGGATGGCTTTATAGACGCTCCCCGGGTTATGCAAGACCCAATTTACGCAAATCCGCATTTACGGAAAAAGTTCCATAAGCTAGAAATAGGAGGTGTTGTTTTGGGGTTTTTTGCGTAGCAGTAGGGTAGACATTTCCAACTTATGCAAAATTCGAGTTATGCAAGGCGTTCTGGAACGGAACTATTGCATAAGTCAGGGAGCGTCTGTATTTGGTTTCTCCACAACCATGCGGGTTAGAAAAGCTTGGAAGTTTGACCTGAGTGGACCCTGAAGGCTCAAAAAACAGATGGCAAATAAACACATTCATTTTTTATAAAAACCTGATTTTTAACTGAAGTCCCAATTTTTGGGACCTAACTCATGACCTTTGGGGTTCACAGTACTGTGAAAGAGAAACTACGGTTGGCTTTTTATATAGTGGCCATTTAACAGAAACAGTTATAAATAACTGAGGGCTTATCTTCACCTACAGCAGCAGAGCTACACCAGTGCAGCTACATTGCTGTAACGCCTAGTGAAGATGCTCCTACGCCGATGGGAGAGCTTCTCCTGTCAGCGTAGTTAATCCACGTCCCCAAGAGGTAGTATCTATGTCAATGGGAGAAGCTCTCGCGTCAGTAGAGCTCTGTCTACACGGGGGTAGGGGGAGGGTTAAGTTGGTATAACTATGTCAGCCAGGGATAGGAATTTTTCACGCCCCTGAGTGATGTAGTTATACTGATATAGATCATTAGTGTAGACCTGGCCTGAGTAATATAACATAGGCCTGGTCTACACTAGAAAATTAGGTTGATTTAAGTGTTGGTTAGGGGTGTATAAAATCCACACCCCTGAGAGGCATTAAGTCCACCTTAAAAGTCACAATGTAGACAACACTGGACTGACAGAAGAATTCTTTTATCACCCTAGCTGTTGCTTCTCAGGGAGGTGGATTACCTACCCTGCTGCTGATGGGAGAAGTTAAGTAGACATACCCTCAGGAAAGTTAAGACTAATCAAGTACTGGGGTGAAGTTAAAAACCCAAATGAATGCTATCCTTCAGAAATAAAGAGGCCTTATTTTGATTTAGCTTAACACCCTTCACAGGGTGAACGAAGGCCACTTTACTTCTGAATGAGAGCATTCAGACAGGTGCTGAATGCACTTTAAAAGGATATGACATTGGAACGCATTAGTTATTGTCTTAATTTTCCTGAGCGTCGCCGTGTGGACAAGCTCACAGGCTCAGTGCTTAAATCCTATTGACGTCACTGGGATTTAAGCATATGCTTTAAGTATGTATGTGCTTCCCTGACATGAGGCCTCCAGGGGTTGGAGAAAATGTAGGTTTGTATAAGGTTTCAGTCACTTCCTGGAAAAAGTGAAGCTGGTCTGTAATGTGTGCACGCAGGACAGATCTGGTTTTGCAATGGAACCTGGGTGTGACTCTTATTGCAATGACTTATATGAAGAGAGAAGCTTCAAAGTGGTTACTATAAAATAGCCATGAGCAACAATGGTCATGAGTTCACACAAGCAGCATTTGCTTCTGTTTTTTTTTTAACACTTTCAGTCAGTACAGCTAACTGAAGTAGACTATCAGGTATGAATACTGCTCCCAAACCTCTCATCCAGGGTTGCAGAGGTGTCCAGATGCAGTGGAGGCAGTCAGACTCTGTTCCAAGGGGGAGGCTGGACTTGGGGAGCACTTGTTGGACCTTCCAGTATGCTGCTGTGCACAAAGGGCTTGTAAGGAGAGCTAACACAGACTGGGGAAGATCTAATGGATCCATTGCTATGAAGATCCATGAGCCATGGCCATCAGCAGAGGGGGAGAATAGGAGCAGTGAGTTGGTGTAGCCTCAGAGCTGTAATAGGAGCCATGGATCAATTGTAGGGGAAAAGGAATCCTTTATACCAAGGGTGGCCAATAGGTGGATCATGGGGCCAAATTCGGACCTCCAGATGCTTTTGAACGGACCCCAAAATCTTTTTATTTACTTCTTATTATCAGTGTTTTTGTTTTTTTTAATTTTCTCTGGAGTCTGGACCTTGACTACCTTGACCAAGAAATCTGGACCTTGACAAAAAATAGTTTACTCCTGCTTTATACCCTACAGCACATGGACCCACCCCTCCCACCACCATCACAGAACCCAACCACTTAAACTAGATGGAGACTGAAGCTAGGTGTGAAGTGGGGCAGGATGTAGCTTGTACACAAGTCCTCCACCCACTCACTGTGCTAACTTGATTCATTTTTGTTTGTACTGGTACCGAGTCTGATGTATTTTAGTCATTGGCCTAGAGCCTCAGCTAGTATAACTTGACATGCTTCTACTGAAGTCAATTGAACTATACTGATTTACACCAGCTTTGAACATCTGGCTCATTGTAGCTGGTTTAAGGCCTGTGTGTTTTATTGGATTGGATTCATTATTTCACGTGGAAACCACTAGGACGCTCAGTTGTTTTGTCTGAATGGTAGGGACTCCTCTTTCTGCTAGGTTGTTCCAAACTTAAAACCTTTGGGGATGCAGACATTCCTCAGGAATCACTTCAACACAGATCTACCCCAATGCATATACACAAGCCTGTCATTGGAAAGAACAGTCAGGGGAGTACTGACTATATGCAAATGCCTAAAAGAAACACTACCTGCTTTAGTTAAACGGGCTGAATGGTCCCTACCAGACTGTCCCTTCTGGCCAAATATTCAAAGGCATTTTGGCACCTTACTTTTATCAATCCTGTTTCAAAAAACACTAAATTAACTAGGGAATTCTTGTGTGCACTAGCAGAGGCCACATGGGCCAGTTAGTGTGAAACACACTAGTCCATGCTGTAGCGTTGTGCACTGATGCACCATGTAGACAAGGGCTTAGGTAAACCCAGACGAGATCTAAGATTGCAAATCAGTTTCTTAGCCTAAGGAGCAAGAGATTAGGAATCAAAACCAGGTTGTGCACATAGCAGTGTAGAAAACAACTTCTTAGGCCAATCAAAGCCACAAGTGGGAAAAATGGAAACAGATTGTTTTGATTGGCCTCCCAGAGTCAGGCATCACACCTACTCTTTCCTTGTATATCAGTTGTCACACGGCCTAAACATTAAGAGTGACCACCTATGCATGTGACTTTATTATTCCTTCTTTGAGTTTATGAACTGTCTGGATTTACCACTTTGCTATAGAAGTTTCACAGTTCTGTACTGTCTGGATTTGTAACTAAGGATGTAAGAAGTTAAGAAAATAAGTCTCTTAACAAGAGATAAAAATTGTAATCTGTTTTGCTAGACTCAGTCCCTCTCTCAGGGAGAGCTATTCTTTAGCTGCCAGCCTCGAGAGCTACTGAATGTGTCTGTCATCTGTGTACTGAGTCGCTGCTGGAGTTTGTTCCTGAACGATGACACAGCTGTTGTGTAAGACTACAGGCCTATATTAATGTTATCAACTGCTTGACTCAGTTGTTTGTTACACTTTTATAGGCCAGTGCTAATCTGCCTCTTGCCCCCTGCAGAGCTATTTGTTCAGTGCTGGTTATGCAAGTTACATAGCTCTTTGCCTTCTGTGGTTCTGAAGTTGTATATGTAAAAATAATCAGAAACCCTAGTTTTTCTGGAATCATTGGTTGCAACATATATCACGGTATTCAAGGACAGCAGTAGAAATTATTTAATGAAAGGGTTCCCCTTCTGAGCTCCCTTGTCTTCTCTGCTGTCTCTCTTTTGTTCTCACTAGAGATCCTTATTAAACAAATGTTAAGACCTCTGAAAAGAACAGAAAAGAGAAGGCTGAGTAAGGGAAAGAGAAAACCAAGCAAAGGGGGACGATAAGACAGTTCAGGCTTTTAAAATTATTTATGTAAGGTGCAGGATTAATAATATGGGAAAACACTGCAAAAATTCAACGAATAGGACATGCCAATTCACCTTGATGGCTTTCATGACTCCCCCCCTCCCCTTGATGTGATTTCTACAGACATTTATGTGAACAAATAAAGAGAGAGAGAGAAAGTGTTGGGAATATTCATTAGTACCCTGTATATTTGCACAAGTATTTGTTGTGACTAGTGTGTTGGTGTAACCATCCTGAAAGCTCATTTTGGATGTGGGAGTTATCAAATCAGAGAGCAAAAGCAACATCATAGATCCTACAAAACTGAGAACAGCTAGGGGGGTACTCAGAGCAATAGTTATCCCTGACCAGCCCATAGGGTGAAAATTAGGACTGTCAAGTGATTAAAAAAATTAATCCCTATTATTCGCACTGTTAAAAATAGAATACCATTTATTTAAATATTTGGGATGTTTTCTACATTTTCAAATATATTGATTTCAATTTCAACACAGAATACAAAGTGTACAGTGCTCACTTTATATTTATTTTTATTATAAATATTTGAACTGTAAAAAACCCAAAAGAAATCGAATTTTTCAATTCACCTAATACAAGTATTGTAGTGCAATCTCTTTACCATGAAAGTTGAATTTATAAATGTAGAATTATGTACAAAAAAACCTGCATTCAAAAATAAAACAATGTAAAATCTTAGAGCCTGCATGTCCACGCAGTCCTACTTCTTGTTCAGCCAATCGCTCAGACAAACAAGTTTGTTTACATTTGCAGGACATAATGCTGTCCGCTTCTTGTTTACAATGTTGTTTAAACTGCAGCAAGGGCGGTTTAGGTTGGACATTAGGTCAGGGTGGTTAAGCACTGGAATAAATTGCCTAAGGAAGTTGTGGAATCTCCATCATTGGAGATTTTTAAGAGCAGGTTGGACAAACACCTGCCAGGAATCGCCTAAATAATACTTAATCCTGCCACGAGTGCAGGGGACTGAACTAGATGACCTCTTGAGGTCCCTTCTAGTTTTATGATTCTAATAGGTTTCAGAGTGGTAGCCGAATTAGTCTGTATCAGTAAAAACAAACAAACAAAAAAACAAACAAAAAAACCGAGGAGTACTTGTGGCACCTTGGAGACTAACAAATTTATTTGGGCATAAGCTTTTGTGGGCTAAAACCCACTTCATTGGATGCATGCAGTGGAAAATACAGTAGGAAGATATATATACACAGAGAACATGAAAAAATGCATGCTGCCATACCAACTGTAATGAGACTAATCAATTAAGGTGGGCTATTATCAGTAGGAGAAAAAAAAAAGCTTTTGTAGTGATAATCAGGATGGCTCATTTCAAATAGTTGACAAGAAGGTTTGAGTAACAGTAGGGGAAAAATTAGCATGGGGAAATAGTTTTTACTTTGTGTAATGACCCATCCACTCCCAGTCTTTATTCAAGCCTAATTTAATAGGTGTCCAGTTTGCAAATTAATTCCACTTCAGCAGTCTCTCGTTGGAGTCCGTTTTTAAAGTTTATTTGTTGGAGAATTGTGACTTTTAGGTCTGAAATTGAGTGATCAGGGAGGTTGAAGTGTTCTCCAACTGGTTTTTGAATGTTATAATTCTTGACACCTAATTTGTGTCCATTTATTCTTTTGCGTAGAGACTGTCCAGTTTGACCAATGTACATGGCAGAGGGGCATTGCTGGCACATGATGGCATATATCACATTGGTGGATGTGCAGGTGAACGAGCCTCTGATAGTGTGGCTGATGTTATTAGGCCCTGTGATGGTGTCCCCTGAATAGATATGTGGGCACAGTTGGCAACGGGCTTTGTTGCAAGGACAGGTTTCTGGGTTAGTGGTTCTGTTGTGTGGTATGTGGTTGCTGGTGAGTATTTGCTTCAGGTTGTGGGGCTTGTCTGTAAGCGAGGACTGGTCTGTCTCCCAAGATGTGTGAGAGTGAGGGGTTGTCCTTCAGGATAGGTTGTAGATCCTTGATGATGCGCTGGAAAGGTTTTAGTTGGGGGCTGTAGGTGACTGCTAGTAGCATTCTGTTACTTTCTTTGTTGGGCCTGTCCTGGAGTAGGTGACTTCTGGGTATTCTTCTGGCTCTGTCAATCTGTTTCTTCACTTCAGCAGGTGGGTATTGTAGTTTTAAGAATGCTTGATGGCGATCTTGTAGGTGTTTGTCTCTGTCTGAGGGATTGGAGCAAATGCGGTTTATCTTAGAGCTTGGCTGTAGACAATGGATCGTGTGATGTGGTCTAGATGAAAGCTGGAGGCATGTAGGAAAGTATAGGGGTCAGTAGGTTTCCGGTATAGGGTGCTGTTTATATGCACTGTAGTGTCCAGGAAGTGGATCTCTTCTGTGGACTGGTCCAGGCTGAGGTTGATGGTGGGATGGAAATTGTTGAAATCATGGCGGAATTCCTCGAGGGCTTCTTTTCCATAGGTCCAGATGATGAAGGTGTCATCAATGAAGGGTAAGTAGAGTAGGGGCATTAGGGGACGAGAGCTGAGGAAGCGTTGTTCTAAGTCAGCCATAAGAATGTTGGCATACCGTGGGGCCATTTGGGTACCCATAGCAGTCAACTAAAAGTGAGAAAAGGCGTTCTCATGACGCTGTTGTAGCTGGTGTCACAAGATATTTATGTGCCAAATGCGTTAAAGATTCATATGTCCCTTCATGCTTCAACCACTATTCCAGGGGACATGCATCCATGATGTTGAGTGGTTCTGCTCAATAACAATCCAAAGCAGTGCGGACCGATGCATGTTCATTTTCATTATCTGAGTCAGATGCCACCAACAGAAGGTTGATTTTCTTTTTGGTGGTTTCGGTTCTGTAGTTTCCGCATCAAAGTGTTGCTCTTTTAAGACTTCTGAAGGCATGCTCCACACCTTGTCTCTCTCAGATTTTGGAAGGCACTTCAGATTCTTAAACCTTGGGTCGAGTGCTGTAGTTATCTTTACAAATCCCACATTCATACCTTCTTTACGTTTTGTGAAAGTGTTCTTAAAATGAACAACTTGTGCTGGGTCATCATCCGAGACTGCTATAACATGAAATATATGGCAGAATTCAAGTAAACCAGATCAGGGGACATACAATTCTCCCCCAAGGAGTTCAGTCGCAAATTTAATTAACGCATTATTTTTTTAACAAGTGTCATCAGCATGGAAGCATGTCCTCTGGAATGGTGGCCAAAGCATGAAGGGATATATGAATATTTAGCATATCTGGCAGGTAAATATTTTGCAATGCCGGCTACAAAAGTTGAATGCAAATGCCTGTTCTCACTTCCTGGTGACATTGTAAATAAGAAGCGGGTGGCATTATCTCCCGCAGATGTAAACAAACTTGTTTGTCTTAGTGATTGGCTGAACAAGGAGTAGGACTGAATGAATTTTTAGGCTCTAAAGTTTTACATTATTTTGTTTTTGAGTGCAGTTATGTAACAAAAAAAATCTACATTTGTAAGTTGCACTTTCACGACAAAGATTGCACTACAGTACTTGTATGAGGTGAATTAAAAAATACTATTTCTTTTATACACTTTGATTTCAATTACAACACAGACTACAAAATATATGAAAATGTAGAAAAACATTCAAAATATTGAATAAATTTCAATTGATATTTTGTTGTTTAACAGTGTGATTAAAACCACGATTAATTGCGATTAATTTTTTTGAGTTAATCACATGAGTTAACTGTGATTAATCAACAGCTCTAGTGAAAATACATTTGCCAATAAGCCACTCATCGTATAATTAAATACAAATATACCCATGGCTAATCTTCCCCCAGGAAAAGGAATCAGGTACAACAAAGAAATAGCCCAGATCTATCTTCCATTTATGTACAGAACAGGTACAGCATAAGTAGCAGTGGTACAAGCTTCCCCTCCAAAGTGCTTTAACCCTGAGCTGTAGGGTGGCGAAAGAATCGAGTCCCATATGTAACTTGCCCCACTGTTCAAGTCACTGCCAAATTTATCCTAGAGGTTTTCATGGGAATTGCACCTCCTTATGCAAGGGATGAATCTGGCATCTTATCATTTGGCTAATCCAAATGAAAATGTTTAAGCGTAAATGGAGACAGCCGTGTTTTGCCCTACATGCATTATTTCTCGGTATCTGTTCAAAACTTGGTAAGCAAAACCTTTTCTGTGTAATCATCCACTGCACGTATATAATTGAACTAATAACACTAAGACTGAAGAGGTTTTTTCCATTGGAAAAATGGGCTCACGCTTAGTTTTGCAATTTAGGAAGATGTAGGACTAAATTCACTATTGGTATAAGCAGGTGTATTTATCAGTTCAATGGGAGCCGTATCCACTTGTAGCATTAGTAAATTTGGCTCTTTTTATGTAAAATAAGTTGTCATGAGTTTGAAAATCAAAGTCATTTAGACATACTGGGCCTAAGCCAGGCAAAATGCAAAGTTTTTTGTACTGAGTTTTGCCCTGTGAAATTTTGACTTAAAATCTGAAAGTACAACAGAATAAACCAAAGGAAAAGCTTATATGGAAACCTCTGCAAAGCAGGATTGTTAATTTTTTGCCCTCTTCTATTAATGATCATATTGAAATGCTAGAAATAGAGGTCAAGGACCTGATCAGAATACAACTCAGGAAAAAGGAACTGATTGTAACAAGTTCTTAAGCCAATATATACAGGCCTCACCTATCCATTATCTATGGTGTCTATTATGTTTGTATAATATTGTCCATTTTGGGTCAGATCCTCAACTAGTATAAATGTAGATTAACTTGGACAGAATGGGGTTCTACATTAGCTGAACATCAGGCCATTTCAGCCTAGTCCTACCATTGAGTCACTCCTCCATTGATTCCAGTGGGAGAATCACAGGTAGAACAATGAAAGGATTGGGTCGTTTTTTGTTTTTGTTTTTAAGAGCTGCACTTCATCTCTTGATTATTTGAAGTTGCTAGCTGGGCACACGACTTCCTAAAAGGAATAACTGAGAGGAAAAGGGCTATCTATAACATACAAAAACCCATGCTGCAAAAGTTCTTTAGCTGTTAACATTTTACTAACAATTGTTTTTCTTACAATGTATATCTGGTATATGTAATTTAATATAGGCTGGTGATATTCTGTTACTTCTGTAAATAGGAATCCTTTTAATATTGTTGATTGACAGGTAGAGATCAAGGAAGTCATAGACTGAACAGTATGGGCCAGATCCTTATCTGGTGTAAATCCGGATAGTTCCACAATGGATCAATGACGATATATACCAGCAGAGGACCAAATTTTTTTTACAAAAAACGCAAGCATTCAGCACAAATACATTTTTTACTACTTTATTGTAAAATGCTCCTAATTGTATGGCTTCACACTGGCAATGTTAGAGCTAAATCCTGCTTGGCTTACTGATGTAAGTAGTCTTGCCTTTTTAGGTCTGGTCTAGAATGGGAAAGTGCTCCCCCGCCCCCGGTATCTTTTTAGGGTAGGTTGGAAGCAACATAACTCCACTGTGGAATGAATTATATCACTGTAAGGTTCATGTGGATGCACCCCCATTGTGATGGAACTATACTGCTTCATATAGTCTTCCCACAATGCATTTACTTCATATCTGGACTGTGGCAGAGACCAGGACATGGACAGTCATGCCTGGTGGTTGGAGCAGGGATCAGGCAGCCAGAAATAGGACCGCAGGGTTAGAGCCCGAGGCCAGACACCAGAGCCAGTGGCCACAGCCCAAGTCAGGAGTCCAAGCCAGGTTACCTGGAGCGAGGCAAAGCTGTGTCCAGGACAGAAAAAGGGCGGGGTCCAGAACAGGGGCAGGAACTAACACAGCGGTAGAAATGCTTTGAACCACCACCAAACTGCTGTTGCTGCTGGTCTTAAGAGGTGTCTCGTGACTCTTCCCACCAATCAGGCAGCCTACCACAGGCCAGCCATGCTCATTAGGTGCCCAGAGATTGGCTCTGCTGCAGGCCCTCACTCCCAACTGGCTTGTCTGGTTACCTGTGTGCTCTCCACTGCTCTGAGGTAATCTTGATCAATGTTCTCTTGTTAAATGCTGGGGCATGCTTATGTGCATCTGTTTGTGACTGCAGTTCAGACACCAAGTCCATTACAGCTACCATGCCCCATGTTTCCACACGGTCATATCAGCAGATCTTGGACTTCCTGGCCTTCTAGGGAGAAGCACGTGTCCAGTCTCATCTTTCCAGCAGTAACTAATGCAAAGATCTACCAGCAGCTAGCAGAGCCAATGCAGAACAAGGGGTGCTCCTGGGGATGCATGCCAGAGCTGCACCAAAGCCAAATAGCTGTGGCAGAATTACAAAAATGCCAAAGACAAAAAAAAAAAGCCTGCTGATAATGCTCCTAGGACATGTGCTTACTTCGAGGAGCTAAAACCCTATTTTTGCCTGAGGCTATCACAGAATCTCAATACATGTTGAACAATTTCATGACAAACCACAATGAGGCAGATGCACCTTCAGAAGCCATAATGGACACCACAGACCCTGACCAGGAGGAAATTCCCTAGACAACCAAGATCTTGCAGCCAGCCAAAAACCTATCTGGAGATGCTGCCAGGTTCTTGGTCAGAGAAACACCTGAATCTGAGCCGGAAAGCCAGAGTGACACAGCTGAAGAGGGGCTTCATCCAGCAAGTATTATGTGCTATTTTATAATCTGTCATTGGTACCTGTTATGGGGAACTTGGAAAACTTTCTTCTGGGTATCATTATCTGGCAGATATTGCTCAGGCAGATGTGTTCATCCCTGTGCATTACCATTACTCCTCTGTTGTTCCACTTTTCTCTGACCTTCAGGGCATGCTCCAAATGTTACTGAGGACAGAAAATTAAACTGTCAAATGCAGCTTTGTTCCCACCAAAAACATAGGCATCCCCATACACCAACACATACCATCCCACCCGTCTCTCCAAGTTACTTGATGTTCCCTATCCTTTAGTTGCCATTCCCCACCACCATCACGCAACCAGTACAATGCACGATATGGTGGTCCAGCAGCAGAGGAGAAAAATCTATAAAGACCAGGACAATGCAAATGAGACAACTTTATTATAATGAAAGAAAAGGCAATGATATACCAGTAGAAAAAGCACATGTTATGGATTTGGAACTGCTCTGTAACTTATGAGTACTGCACATTGGCCTGATTATTTGGATGTTTACTGTGAACATATGGGCTTTATTCAATGGAGGACTAACCAGAGAAACAGGCAGGAAGGAACAGAATGGCTCAAGTTAAGCCACCTCTCAGAAAACACTTAAGGAACATTAAGCAACAATGCCAGGACTATTACCCGCGATTTTTTGTGTTGTTTCCAGCCAACCTGGTTTGGAACAGGGAAGGAAAAGGTCTGCGACCACAGAAGAAGAAATGAACCCTGTCAGGAATAAAAGGGACCCTTTCTCAAGAGAGGTGAGTAGTTGTTTGGGGGAATCACGCAACCCCAGCCACCAGAGATGTCTAAACAAGTTAGGTCTGCCTAGCATCAAGGGATTGTTAGACCTTAAGCAAAAGAGTGTGTAGATTGTTTGCTTTTAAAATTATTTTTCTCTAAATGCTCTGTTCCTATGGTTAAAATAAACAATACTTTGGCTTAAGAAGACCGTGGCCACTTTTCACCACTCCAAAGGGAAAAACCAGAGCTCAATCTCAGACTTACTGGGTAAGACGGATGTATGTGCAGGGTACTATATCCAGGGCCTGGTCAAGGAGTGGAAGAAGAGTGAAATTCCACCCCAGGTAGGTACGCTCATTCCCGTGGCAGGGGACAGACAGCTCCCATGCCATTCCACACCCAGTACAAGGAAAATAGCTACAATCCCACCTATGCATATTTGTGACCTCCACCTGCACAAATATGGCGGCGGTGGGGATGGTATTATATCTCATCCATAGCCACCAGTCTTCATGATTGCCACTACATCTGGATCACTGTTGGAATTAATGGCTCCAGAGTGCGATGCTTGCCAGTGTTCCTTCCATGCTGCCTGACAGCACTTTGGGTTTGTTTGGTTTCTTTTTATAAATTGAAGCAGTTTGGAAATGTTGTTGGCTAGCAAAAACAGATTGTTATAAGATACCATGGTAGGAAGCAGGGGAGGTTTTTTAGCTCAAGTCTCAGAATTCCAGTAGATTCTAGTAACCTTCCCCCCAATCCACTGCAAAAAACAACCCAGAACGCACAAGCTGGCAGTAGAACTTACCGAGAAAGCTGTGCCATGTGGACCCTATCCTTTGCAAGGGAAGGCACTTCAGCCACTTTAGACAAGTGTGGATGCACTCTTTCAGTTTAGTGTACCTGTATAATTATAGCTCTTCTTGCCCCCCCCCCCACCTCCCCAATACCTTTCCCATCTTGATAAAGCTTTAGACTGAAGGCCATTATTGGCTTCATGGGCCTGATTCGCAACTGCCTGTCACTGAGTAGACATTTACACCTCCTCAAAGAGTGCAAAGTGGGCCTAACATGCCACTATGTACTTTTCACAGGTGTGCAAGGCAACAGAGAAACAGGACCCATCTGAACAGTGCGCAGAAAGCTTTGCTCCCAAGAACAGCATTATGGATTGTGAAGGAACATTATATGTACACGTTTCCAGATGAACTAGTCTCCTTCCTCATGTCGTGACTAGAGTGAAGAAGCTGAGTAATCAAGGATAAGCCTTGGCTTTATTTTTGCTAGATAAATGCTCTGTGCCAGCTGAAAACATGTTTACAGAACTTTCTGGACAGCCCGCCTTTTGATCTGTGGGTGTGCTTTATCATTCGTGTCATTTAATACAGTCGCGGACTGACTTTATGCAAACCAAAGTCAGGCTTTATGTCCTAATGATGATGGCTTTTTCAGATAGCAAAACCTCGTGAATAGATGTGGCACATGAGAAGCAACAGCAGGGAAAGTGACTGCATCATCTGCAAATTTAGTAATCAGTACTATCTGTACTTTGTTAGTGTGTGACTTATTACCAGGTATAATCATTTACATTTCTTGTTAGTGCTTGTCATCCAATAATTCCAAAGTACTGTACATTCATTAACTGAACCTTCCCTATACCAATCCCATGCAGTGGTTATTACAGCTCTCTTACAGATGGGAAGCTCGGGCACAAAGGCCCAGGCTCCTAGCTTCTACCGAACTCAGTGGAAATTAGGACCCTGAATACCTCTGAGGATCTGGGCCAAAGACATTAAGTCATTTGGCAAAGGCTACACAATGAATCAATGGCTAAACTGACCCCAGGAATCATATCCTCCAGTTCCTTATTCTAACCACAAGACTACACTTCTTGCCTATATCTAATAAGATACTCATAAGCAGACTCTTACTGACCCATTCTGGAGTATTTCTCATCAATCATCTCCTTCTGTCTTTCTCTCTACAGCCTCACCCATTTTAAAATGCTTTACTAGGGGGTCAGAATGTTGCTTGCCCCAACTTTGTGTTTCAGGGAACTGAAGTGTGAAAGACTGTTTTTGCTTATTAGAGATTTGTCCTGAGCCTGTGAAGTGTTGATCCTGCTCCAAGCTTCTCAAATGTTTGAATCCAGGATTTTCATTCAGGCCCCTCTCTAATTCTTTGATTGTCCATCCTGATATTCCACTAGGTTCTCATAATGCATCCATGTGGCATCTGATAAATAATCTTGAAATGGAGGTACTGAGAGGTGAAGGCCCAGATCCTCAAAGGTATTTAGGCACCTAACTTCCTGGGGTGACTTGTTCAAATAAACACAGTGATTCAGTGGTGAAGTCAAGAATAGAACCTGGCCATCTCATTCTCAATTTGATGCCTCTTTTACTGGACCCCAGTGCTTGGTAAAATTAAGAGCTTCAGCTGGGAGGATAAAACTGGATACAAGAGCTGTAAGAGACAAGGGAGTGCTATTACTGATCTGGCCTTGCTTTCTTTTGGTGGGGGAGAGAAGGGAAGGTGTTTGGTTTAAATCACATGTTAGCTAACACATGATAAACTCCTAGTGTGAACAAGGGACTTGCTAACACATGACATATATATCTGCCATGTCCACCTTAGGAGTTTACTATGTGTTAGCGAAAACAGCTCTCAAACACACCCTTTTTTCCTGCTCTGGACGCACCCACAATGCAGGGTGGGATAGAGTGAGGTGTGTACACACAGGATCCCTGAATGAGTGGAGTCCTATGCATATGGACCAGGCCTCTGCACTACTATTTCTCCCTACCCCAGCTTTTAACTGCCAAAGCCACTGAGGCCTCTGGGGTTTGAGTTTCTGCCTGGTGTTCTCATGCTTTTTGCAATGCTGACAATTCAAACCTGGTTTTCTATAATGTTTGACAACTGAGTGTATTCATACTGCAGTGTTTCAGAGCTAATGCCAAGTCGTTTTGTATTTTTCAAAGGTGTGAATGCTTGTTGTATATTTTCCTTTCAGCTCAGTATTGCCATGTACAGGGATGTCTTTTGTAACAGGCTTTTTCAAGTCAGTTGTGCTTGTATGGGCCCTCAATGGGTCTGTCTACGCGCAAGCAGGGGCCCACGGCAGTAAGTCTCTGAGCCCAGGTATACAGCCCCTGGCTTGCAGGGCTTCTGCTGCAGTGTTAAAAATAGCTGTGTTGGCTCAGGCCCTAAGTCCAGGCCCCAGCCTGAGACCGAATGGCTACACGGCTATTTTTAGCATCATAGCGTGAAGCTGAGTTTGTAAACCGGGGCTCTGAGGCGATGCACGATCCTGCTTGCTGTGTGGATGTACCTGCTGTGTATAATGGTCTTTTATAACGATTCTCAGCAAGCGCTGGGCTGTTATTTCTCACCTTTCCAATTTGCCTGTCTAATAAATGGAGCCTATATCATGATATGAGGATATTAGTCAGGTGACAAATGCAGGGGAACAGGACTCCGGAAATCTGGGTTCCCAGTTTCCTATATAAGCTAGGGCAAGTCATTTAGCTTCAACTGCCCACCTGTACTTCCTTTTTCCCATCCGTTAATCTGATATGTCTATTTATATTGCAAGCTCTTCAGCATGGAGACGCTCTCAGCACAGTGGGGCCCCGATCTCAGTTGAGGCCCAAAAGTACTAGCAGAATATAAACAAGAATAGTGGCAATGCAGATAGGTCTAACCCAAGTCCTGCTAGCTCTTGGATTTTTTGTGCCCTAAAACCATTCAGATTGTAGGGGTTTCTTACAGAGAAACTGAAAAGGCACCAAACTTCTTTGTTGGAAAAATAAGTATGTCTGCTACTTGCAGTTTAAACAACTTACTAGCAAAAGCCTTATTGAGCCTTATTCTCCACACCTCGTGGTCATGAGTGTAGCACAATGTAGGTGTAAATCCTTGCCAACTCAGAATGATAGTGTTTTCACCCACTGTGCATGTGTGTGAATGACGACTACACACAGTGCAAGGCAGCAGCGAAGTAGGCCCATTGGGTTTATACGATTGTTAATCACTTTCAAAATCAAATTAGCCTTGGGAAAATGTGTTGTTTGAAGTGTACTTTGAAATTCAAGATTCATGACCTGGCTCCGCAGTAGAGTGAGGGGTACGGTATAGCTTGCTGGGTTGTGCTTCTGAAAATAAGTTTCCTAATAAATACCACTGGACTTTGCTCATTGGGAACTATGTACTACTTTTGCCTCACTTGTAATGTGTGGAACAATACACTAGCCCATGGTCCATGCAAGCAGAGGGCTAAACTGGGCTTCAGTAGGGAGTAGGACAGCGACATAGTGTCTCAGCAGGCGCTCCAGAGGCATTCTACATGGGCCAGACAATACTTTCTGCAGTGTAAGGGGAGGACAGTTACCGCTAACTCCATTAGGGTATGTCTCCCCTCAATTAGACACCCACGACTGGCCAGTGCCAGCTGACAAAGGCTCAAGGTGCTCAGGCAGCCCTTTAGCTTGAGCCCTACAAACCGGAGTCAGCTGGCACGGGCCAGTTGTAGATGTCTAATTGCAGAGGAGATGGACTCTAAAGGCAGAGAATGTACTCCATCCCCCTTCCTCCCTCTCGGCATTTTTATCTGGATGAATTTAATTTATCGCCAGTTAATTTGAAGTAGTTAACACACTTGTAACAGGTTTCAGAGTAGCAGCCGTGTTAGTCTGTATCCGCAAAAAGAACAGGAGTACTTATGGCACCTTAGAGACTAACAAATATATTAGAGCATAAGCTTTCATGGGCTACAGCCCACTTCATTGGATGCACAGAATGGAACATATAGTAAGAAGATATATACATACATACAGAGAAGGTGGAAGTTGCCACACAAATGGTAAAGAGGTTAATTAGTTAAGATGAGCTATTATCAGCAGGAGAAAAAAACTTTTGTAGTGATAATCAGGATGGCCTATTTAAATAGTTGAGAAGAAGGTGTGAGGATATTTAACTTAGGGAAATAGATTCAATATGTGTAATGACCCAGCCACTCCCAGTCTCTATTCAAACCCAAGTTAATGGTATCTAGTTTGCCTATTAATTCAAGTTCAGCAGTTTCTTGTTGGAGTCCGTTTTTGAAGCTTTTCTGTTGCAAAATTGCCACCCTTAAATCTTTTACTGAGTGGCCAGAGAGGTTGAAGTGTTCTCCTACTGGTTTTTGAATGTTATGATTCCTAATGTTAGATTTCTGTCCATTTATTCTTTTGCGTAGAGACTGTCCGGTTTCACCAATCTACATGCATCATAAATGTAAAGGGAAGGGTAATCACCTTTCTGTATACAGTGCTATAAAATCCCTCCTGGCCAGAGGCAAAACCATTTCACCTGTAAAGGGTTAAGAAGCTAAGATAACCTCGCTGACACCTGACCCAAAATGACCAATGAGGGGACAAGATACTTTCAAATCTGGACTGGGGGGAACAAAGGGTTGTCTGTCTGTGTGATGCTTTTGCCGGGAACAAATCAGGAATGCAGCCTTACAACTCCTGTTAAATTAGTAGGTAATCTAGCTAGAAATGCGTTAGATTTCCTTTTGTTTAATGGCTGGTAAAATAAGTTGTGCTGAATGGGATGTATATTCCTGTTTTTGTGTCTTTTTGTAACTTAAGGTTTTGCCTAGAGGGATTCTCTATGTTTTGAATCTGATTACCCTGTAAGCTATTTACCATCCTGATTTTACAGAGGTAATTCTTTTACCTTTTCTTTAATTAAAATTCTTCTTTTAAGAACTTGATTGATTTTTCATTGTTCTTAAGATCCAAGGGTTTGGGTCTGTGTTCACCTGTACCAATTGGTGAGGATTCTTATCAAGCCTTCCCCAGGAAAGGGGGTGTAGGGCTTGGGGGGGATATTTTGGGGGAAGAGGTCTCCAAGTGGGCTCTTTCCCTGTTCTTTGTTTAAAACTCTTGGTGGTGGCCACATACAGTTCAAGGACAAGGCAAAGTTTGTACCTTGGGGAAGTTTTTAACCTAATATGGTAAGAATAAGCTTAGGGGGTCTTTCAGGCAGGTGCCCACATCTGTACCCTAGAGTTCAGAGTGGGGAAGGAACCTTGACAACATTGCAGAGGGGCATTGCTGGCACATGATGGCATATATCACATTGGTAGATGTGCAGGTAAATGAGCCTCCCTGATGGTGTGGCTAATGTGATTAGGTCCTATGATGGTGTCACTTAAATAAATATGTGGACAGAGTTGGCATCGGGCTTTGTTGCAAGGACAGGTTACTGGGTTAGTGGTTTTGTTGTGTGGTTAGTTGCTGGAGAGTATTTGCTTCAGGGGGGGCTGTCTGTAAGCGAGGACTGGTCTGTCTCCCAAGATCTGTGAGAGTGAGGGATCATTTTTCAGGATAGGTTGTAAATCTTTGATGATGCGTTGGAGAAGTTTTAGTAGGGGGCAGAAATTGACAGCTAGTGGTGTTCTGTTATTTTCTTTGTTGGGCCTGTCCTGTAGTAGGTGACTTCAGGGTACTCTTCTGGCTCTGTCAATCTGTTTCTTCACTTCTGCAGGTGGGTATTGTAGTTTTAAGAATGCTTGATGGAGATCTTATAGGTGTTTGTCTCTGTCTGAGGGATTGGAGCAAATGCGGTTGTATCTTAGAGCTTGGCTGTAGACAATGGATCGTGTGGTGTGTCCTGGATCGAAGCTGGAGGCATGTAGGTAAGAATAGCGGCCAGTAGGTTTCTGGTATAGCATGGTGTTGATGTGACCATCGGTTATGAACACTGTAGTGTCCAGGAAATGGACAGTTAGTGTGGACGCTCCTCACACATTTGTGCTTTACGGAGTAGCCTAGAACAGGTGTTTTCAACCTTTTTCTTTCCGAGACCCTTCAACTTGCTATAAAAACTCCACGGCTCACTGTGCCACAACAACTGTTTTTCTGCATATAAAAGCCAGGGCCGGCATTAGGGGGTAGCAAGCAGGGCAGTTGCCCAGGGCCCCACATCACAATGGGACCCGTGAAGCTAAGCTGCTCAGGCATTAGCTTCAGCCCCTGGTAGTGGGGCTCAGGGTGGAGGGGCTCCAGCCTTCTACCCTGAGTCCCATGGCATCTGATGCCAACCCTGCTTGGGGACCACCTGAAACCTGCTTGAGGCCCCTCAGGGGGTCTCAGACCCCAGTTGAGAACTGCTGGCCTAGAACAAGTCTGCAGGGACTATCCACAGTAGCCTTTACTACACGTTAAGTACCTTGAGTTGCAAACAAACCTTATAAGGGAATGTAAATATGTCTGGTAGCAAAACACTGAGTGCACAAGCACTGGCATTTTGCCTGGCCCTTCCCCGCATGCAAGAGAGGGAAGAAGCCTTCTTTCACCCTTTTCCCCTTGTGCACTCACACAGGGCTGGGTGCAGTTTGACCTAGAATGTGTATCCTTCCATCTCCAATCCATATCCAAATCTTCAGCAGCTGACAAGGCTCATAGCACCATACTTCCTCAACAGAAGTCTTCAGGCACCTCTGAATCCCACTAGCTTCTGCCCCTCTTCCACCACCCATCAGTAGGTGTGGCCCTCATGGCTCCATCATTCAGGATAACGATTGGCAGTAGCTAAAGCTACACTTGTTCCTCTGTCCTTCCCTATTGATCCTTGTTGTCTATTCTTTTACCTGTCCTCTATGTTGATATTCTGGTGGCCAGGGATGGGTCATCTGCAGCTGCAGCAGAGTAGCTGTTCTTCTGCTTTTGTCTTACCCACCTTGAGGTCATGCCACTGGCTGAATGTGGTGAAAGCCTAGGAGGGAGCCTAGACGTTAACTCAACCAGTTTAGCACATAGTGAATTAAAACATGCCTAGTTTAGAAGTGTTAGCTAGCACAATCTTTAAATTCTTGTCAGGAGAAAGCCCAGATGGAGGAAGGGAGGAGGCTGACTATAAACTGAAGGGACAATCATCCCAACGCTTGAGTGTATATTTGCAATGGAAGGCAACTGAGGGCCAGATTTGTAGTGGTATTTAGGCATCTAAAGGTGCTGGTAGGTACCCAGTGGGATTTTCAGAAGTGCCTGGGTACCTAACTCCCAGGGGCACCAGATTAATGAAATGAGTTTTAAAAAAAACACTGACATATACCAGTCTAACATTTTCATGCAGACAAGGCCTACATCTTGAGGATCTGTACTCTGTTAATCAGCTGCATGGGGATATATGCCATGTTAAAATGAGATGGCCACAGATAGAGAATGAAGATCTTCTGTTGCTTCTAAATGAGAGGCTTTTTTCAGAAGTGTTTAGAAACTGTTCTAGAAAGGTGCTAAAGGCCATTTTAGATTCCAGTATAGACAAAACCTGACTAGTTTATAATCTGTGCAATAAAGCCATGTATATAGCAATAAAGCTATGCCTGTATATAACTCAATTTGAAGCCAACCCTTGGCTTGGGGGAGGTAGACAGGAGTAAGCACCAGAACACTACTTTCCTCATTAACTGAGTGTTTAAAAGAGTAAATGGTTAAATTCAAAACAAAGTGCACAAGGTCTTTGTGTTTACAAATAACTTTAATTTTTGAAATAACCAAGGATCGCTGAACAGTTAATGAGCTGGCTTGATGCTACCAGAAGAGTTCATACAGAAAATACCAATATAACATAATGGTTGAAGGTATAAAACTAGATAAGACTGACTAGAAATAGCAGAACCTCTTAGTTTTCAGTCATATGCAATTAATGAAAAGTCATTAACAAGTATAAAGCAGCAAAACTTAGTAAATGAAAATTATAAAGCCATATTGTCTTTGTTAAAGTAAATATAACTCATTTTTAAAAACCCTCAATTAGTTCCATAAAGCCTACTTGTGCATGCATTAAAATTGTGACACTTGAAAGCCCTGATCCAACTTTAACACTCACACCGGTTAATGCAAGGTCCATGTTACTGCTAGCAGCAGAAAAACAAGTCCAAAGTGCTTAAGCTGGGGTGAGCAAGGGGAACAGCTAAGCTCCTCTGGATTCTGCTCCCACCCAAACCCATCTGGGAAGCTGGAGTAAGAATACCATCTGATCCTTGTGTTAGTTTGTTCTGTGTCTCATGCTCTATTCCCCTTTTAGTAATGTAACTAATGTTATATGTTTGAGGTCCCAATCCTGCCAGGTGCAGAGCACCCTCAAGGTTTGTTGACTATCTTTCATGGGAATTGACGGCATTCAGCACTTCAAAGGATCAGACCCGATTTTGTATGAGGCTAGTACAACAATTAAAAATGTCTAAAATCATAAGAATTCAAATTGGGGTTACCCCTGGAAATCTCATTTTCATGCTAGCCTGAGGTTAACGTAATTGATTTTTAAAATCTTCCTGCATTTGTTGTGCATGGAAAGATGTCTTTTGTTTTAAACAGAGTCTCTTTACAGTAATTTTTACTGTAGATAATTTGAGTAGATTGCCACTTACCCATAACAAAAAATTTAATAAATTATAGTCACTTGCTATGCAAAAAACTATGATTCAAACTCTTTTAATCTCTAAATATTAAGTGGGAATCTTGCATACATGTTGTGTTCATATAATTGTACACACCAACCCTAATCCTTAGTGGGTATAAACTTGGCAGAGCTCTATTTTCTTCACTACAGTAATACCAATTTATATCAGCTGAGGACCTGGTCCATAGGCCCTAAATCTTCTCCCAGGGTGAATTGTCTCTCAAGCTTTGTGTTGTAAACTGAGCCATTAAAACATGGAAAGTAATTAACATCTCAATACTGCACACTGAAATTTCAAATACATAAAAAGGTGTAATGCTTTGCAAACAAGGATTTAATAGGATTGGTCCTGTGGTTCCATGGTTATTAAGCACAATGGCCCAAATTCTGACCTTACGTAAGCAGGAGCAACTCCATGAATTTCAGTGGAGATGCATCCACTTATACCAGACCTAAATATCATGACCCAAGAGGGTTAAAAATCAGAACTTTATTTAGCACACCCCTATCTGGTTAAGTTCAAGGGCTGACCCTGCAGTCCTTATGTGGGTGAAAATGTATTTTAAACTACCAATAAAGCTACATGGAGTCTTGCTCACGTAAGAAGGCAGGATTGGACCCTGAATAATCAGTACAATACTTGCACACATCCACTCATCCTTTTTTTGTTTTTTTTAAATACACGATCTAAAGAAAACGTCTCCTTTCATGTTCTGATCCTTTTACAAGGCACTGTACGGTTATCAGTGTACAAGCCATTTTTTTGTCTGCAGGCAGTACCGTTGATATGGTTGATGCTTTCACCGATACAGTCTGACTGGGAATTCCCTTCATTAGTCATCTGAAACGCAAAAAGTTTTAATGAATAAGCCTGCGTTTGTATCAATCTCTAATCCCATACTTTGGCTGTAGGGTTAGGAAGCTGTCTGCCTGATTTTCCTCTTTCAGTGAAGCTATTCCATGCAGATCAATGGAGTTACTCCACTTTCACACAGGTGTATGCGAAAGGAGGTGTAGGCTCCATTTATGGTACTTCTAGAGTAGCCATTAGTATAAGATCTCTGCCTTAATAGTCATCCTACTGGGAGATTAAATTATTGCTCTCCAGCCCTTCAGGACATCATCAGAAAACACACACAGCATATGCTCTTTAGGGAACCTTGCAGGGCTATCTGTAATATGCATACTTTTAGTGTCCAAGGCTAACACTACAATCGATGGGGTCCAATAATGTAGGCTACTCACACTCAAAGGTATAAGATGGAAGTGAAATCCTTGAAACTTTTTGAAAATAATATTTAAAGAATATAGTCTGTTACTCAGCTCTTCATATTTGTTCAGTAACAGGAATCATAACAGATTGTTTTCTGTCTTCTCTTATCATAGATCAGATTCTGATCTCAGTTACATAAGTCTAGATCACTTACACCTCTGGGTTTATGCTATACCTCCACTAAAGTCATTTGTATGTGCTTCCCCAACACTTACTTTTCTTTTATGTTGTGCAGTTGTAGATCTTCCATTTCCTGTCCTGGCTCCAGTTGCTTCTTCCAAAGCTAAAACAAGCAAAAGTATTCAATGATCATGTTTTCATTGCCAAGCATTATCACTGTTACAATAATTGCACCCATAAAAAGGTGTAATGTCTATTACCTTGACAATACTGCACTTGAGCTACTAGCCACATGTTCACTGCACAGAAAGATAATAAGCTTAACTGAAGAACTAATTAACCCTTTCTAACACACCTCATTGGAGAATGATGAATTTACCATGATTAGTGGCCTGAGGATGGTAGGCATTTAGAGCAGAGGTGAAATTTGCAAGCTTAGCACTTCTGTACAGATCGCCTTCAGGTTGGCACATAAATAAAGGGCCTAATTTTGACTTAATTTACACCATTGTAACTCCAGGATGGTGGAACAAGCCAGGAGATCCGGAACAAAATCAATAAAGCCAGGAATACCTTCAGGATCTTAAATACAGTCTGGAAATAATCAAAATACAACACCAAAACCAAACTCCAGATTTATCAGAGCTGCGTACTTTCAGCACTACTTTATAGTGCAGAATGCTGGGGAATGAGAAAGTATGAGATGTCCAAACTGTCTCCATTCCATGCAACCTGCCTCAGAAAAATCCTCCGTATCTTTTGTCCCAGAACAATCTCAAACCAAGATCTGTTGACACAGTGCAGCCAAGAGGATCTGAGCACCATCTTTGCCAGGAGGCGTTGGAGATGGATTGGCCGTGTGCTTTGGGTGGAAACTGATTCCATCACCAGACTGGCAATAAGATGGACACGTGAAGGCAAGCGAAAAAGAGGTCGCCCCAAAACAACCTGGCGAAGAGCTGTGGAAGCCGAGCTAAAAAACCTGGGGCACAGCTGGGGAACCATTGAAAGACTTGCCAGAAACAGACAGGCGTGGAGGAGCTTCGTCATGGCCCTAAACGCCAGAGGCGTAATAGGAACATGATGATGAACACCACTGAGCCAGATCCTCAGTTGTGGCCAAGAAGTACTCGATACAGATGAGGAATAGAGAATGTAAAGGTGCCTTTATGTGCCCACATTTTTGGGGTCATTTGGCATTGGGCCAATTGCCTGTCACAGAACAGAGGAGTCTGCAGGATTGCAGGGATGTAAAGGAGAGCAGAATTTGACCCATCACGTTGAAAGTTGTGCAAGGAAAAACTGAAGAATCCAATATTAGAGGTCACTTTGAAAAGTTTAGCCATTTACTGATCTATCCAACACCTGTGCAACCTCTTTAAAGTCAGTGGGCCAAATCCTGTGATGACTTACGTCTTCTGCAACCCCATTAACTTCAAAACCCTTGAGGGTAGGAATTCTGCTGTCTACCATGTTAGGGGTATCACCAGAAACAGACAGACAATAATAAATAATGAGGATGTGGCAGAGGTAAGTGCAGGATTTGACCTGACAGGTTCACATCAATGTAAATAAAGGGCCCTATACATAATTTATAAAAAACTGCATTAAGAAAGTCTGTTAGGATAGAGCCAGGGGAACAGCTCTGTCAAGGAAAGGGAAATAAAGTTTTAAAAGCCAGCTTTCCTGTGAATCTTTGCTGCGATTTTCTGCACGTAATGGTATAGATTTCAGTGGTTTTAGGGGGTGTTTCCGGCATATCATTTGGAAACAAACAAGGAGGGACATTCTGTAATGCATGCATACCTGTGAGGAGTTCATCAATCTGGTCCACTACAAGCTTTGCATCTTCCATAGTGAAGCACATGGGTGGTTTAAATTTCAGAATGTTTCTATGGGGTCCATCCGCACTCAGGAGGATCCGCTGTTCTTTCAGTCTGTGTAGAAAACAAAGATGCCTTTTTACATGTGCATCATAAGTGCACAATGTAACTTGCATATGTCAGGATGCAGAGAGGTCCATCAGACCAAACGCCAGGCTGTTGTATGTAGATGTAACAATGCTGAAGGTTAGAGAATTACATCTGCTTACACCAGGTCAGGGGTTGGGCCACTGTCTGCGTCTTCTAATGCTAAATCAAAGGTTATATTAATTTCCAGTTAAAGTGGTGTGTGTACATCTGCTGGAGAAAAATCAAGGTTTTCAACCTCCTTAAGAAAAGGCTGGTAAAGGGTCAGATTGAGATTGCCCCCAGTGTACTTTATGCATGGACACAGAAGATAAATATTTACTTGTAGATAATATGCTGGGCTTCAGCTGTGGCAGGTGTTCTCGTCAGTTGATCCTTCACCAGATCTACTCCAACAAACAAGCCAATACCCCTAGAACATAAAGGGAGGAAGAACGATAAGATGCACTGTCCAATAGCAAAGCCCCTCTCTTGCACAGATAGTAACACTGCTCCAACAATTCCAGCAAGTGAGTCAAATATATAGAGAAAGATACTACTCTTTGATGTACTAAGTTTTTCAATGCTATTCATAAAGATATACACATTGCTGGCTTAATAAAGTTGCTTTGTCAGTTAAAGAGAAAAACCTCTCATTACCTCCTGTAGGTCCAAACTACCTGTAAGTTGATTCGTTGTTATTTATACTTACAGCTTGGATTGGGATTTTAACCCATGACATGAATAAAAACAAAAACCAGGAAATTTGAGGGGATCCATTTTTTGGATAATTTACGAGACATAATCATCACTTACAATTTCCTCATTTTTGTCCTATATTCTTTGCCTATTGGGCTACCAGAATAACCACTTCTCTGTCCCACCTTCTGCCTGGGAAATTCTTGATTGTACCCTGAGGTACCTACCTGACATCTCCTATTAAAGGATGTTTTTCCTTTTGTTTGTTCAGCAGCTCTGTTAGATAATTCCCTACTCGTATGGCATTTCCTTGGAGATCATCTTTTTCAATTACATCGAGCACAGCCAGGCCAATAGCACAGGACACTGGATTGCCTCCAAACTGAAGGCAAAGACAAATGGAAAAACAGTGGTTGAAATTCTGTTCTGCCTCCATCCTTGGAGGCTTCACTAACATTTCCCACGTCAGTAAAATGTGAACAAAGCTTAAAGAAAGGGACTTTAGGCAACATTGTGCTTAGTCCCAGCGTGGTTGCTCAGGAAGAAAATGGGATACTGGATCCTCCCTCCCTTGCCCCTCTCCCCCCAACCATGCAGTGCAGTGGGGTGCACCCGAGATGTCCCTCCCCAGTTGTTCCTCAGCCTCAGGTTGCAAAAACATAGGACCACAGGAATTGCCATGCTATATCAGCCCTAGGTCCATATAGTCCAGTATACTGTTATAGACAATGGCCAGAATTGGATGCTTCAGAGGCAGCTGCAAGAAACCCTGCAGTAGACAGGGGTGGGGTAATCTGTCCTATTTCCCCTCCCCACATACGCCCTGAAGGTCTCACCCTAACTCTTAATAGTTAAAGAGCTGTTTAAGCCCCAAAACATGAGGTTTTATCTCCCTTCCAATACTCAATTATTACAACTCTGGATATTTGTGTGATCCATACAACTGTCTAATCCTGCCCCTCCCCCCGCTTTTTTTTGTAGGTTCAGAAGCTTGGACAACTACTGGCATTTTCTTGGTCCAGCAACTGTATGAGAGAGAAATGGATGATGCTGTTGAGGCAGTTGACCAGCCTTCCATATGGAAAAGGTAAGATCCATTTTGAGTGTCCCCTCCATATGTGAGCTCAGAGGGACAATGTGAGCCATTATCTTCTGCTGGATAGGGTGTAACATTACAATCATTCATTCTTTTAAAGATGTTGATGATATAAATTGACCCTGATGGTGTTTTTTCCAAAGTTCTTAGTGAATAGCATTTACGGCATTCCAGTCATACGGTTCCACAGCCACCTCTCAGAATCTCTGCCATCTAAAGCTTAAAGGGACTCCAACTAAGTAATGGAACTTGGTTGCAGTTAGTGACAAGACTCAGTCACAATGGAAAAGATGGCAGACAGATGTAAATACCACATCTGATAGACTGAACAGGCGAGACGAAATCAAAGTAGTGGCTTTGCAATATTTGCACAGCTCCAGTGTTTCCTGATACAGGGAGAGTGTTTAGCTGCCCCTGAAAGGTAAAGAAAATGAGGGCCCCATGGAATTCTGGTTCTCAATGGGAGCTGTTGGGTGCTGAGCACTTTTGAAAACCTGACCACTTCCTTTTAGGAGTCTACATGGGAGCAGAGCTCTTTTGAAAATCTGGCTCCAAAGTTGGATACTGAGTTTTTTGAAACTTAGGCCCTTACAGTTCTCCAGCTCTATGAACCCAGCATCTTCTGCAAGCACTGAATACAGACTAAAGCTATTGTAGGAGTAAAAAGGAAGACTTTCATCTGGAACGTTACCGTGTTGAAATACTCCAATCCAGAGGCACCGAAGGCTTCAGCAATCTCTCTTGTTGTAACCACACAAGACATTGGATGGCCATTGCCAATTGGCTTTCCCATGGTGACAATATCGGGTACGAAGTCTTTGCCTTGCAACTGGAAACCCCAAAAATGTTTCCCAACTCGACCAAAACCAACCTGGACTTCATCAGCTATGAATACGCCACCTGCCTTATGCACATATCTGAAAACAAAAGGAACAGTCCAAATGCCACACCACATAATAGGATTCTAGTGTCCAGGCCTAATTTTAGCGCAAAGGAGGGTGTGTTACAGAAGTTTACAATTTGACTTAGTCCCTGTTCCCAATGAGCATACAATTAATTTAGAAGATTTCAGACAAAACCTCACAACTGCATTTTATGGTTGATGTTTAAATCACTCCATTTCAAGCTACTTGTTTGCTTTTTAATGATACACATATGGATTGTATTTTTTAAAGTGATTGATAACTGAAAATTCCATTGGACATGAGTTACATAATGGTATTTAAAAGGTGGAACAAAAATGAAGGACAAAAAACCCCCTAAGGGATTAATAGAATAAGCCTGTAGCCTCAACCTATTACTCTGCGTAACTTCTCAACTATGCCCATTCCAAGTATTGTACATACTCTGCCACTTTCTGGAAGTAGCCTGCAGGTGGAATTATTTGGCCTCCGCAACTCTGCATGGATTCAGCAATAAAGGCCGCAATCTACATAAAAGAAGATGAAGTAAGAGCAATGTTCCTCTATCTAGCCTTTGCAAATAAGCTAATGCTCTCAGAAAGAAATTGTAAAGATCTGGGTGACTTTAATAACATGCTGGGATGGACAGCTGTGGTTTGTTGTCAATGTCTAAGGCATAACATTTCCATTAGGGGTGCCCAAATTTGCAACACCGAGGGCCACGCTGGCAGCCTGCCAGAAATCAAAGGGCCACATCCAGGACCTAAACCACCAGCCACTGATGTCCCACTGGCCTCAGTGGGAGTTGGATCAGGTTTATAAGGTCCATGTAAGTTTACATAGAAATTTCAATTAAAAAATACATACTTACTGGTACTTATGATTTCCCTGATAGATGAATAGAAATTGCTTAGTGTCAGGGAACACCAGCAGTAGAAACCTGTGGTGGCCAGGGACAGGGCAGACAGAGTTTGCATTTTTAGAACAGCCTGGCTTTGCTTTGGGCACCCCTGCCTCAGGCAAATGACTAAACAAGCAATATATTAGGGCAAGGCACTTCACAAAAGAGAATCTATAGGTGAAGTAATTCCAGTTGCTAGGAATGAAAAAAAGTAGTTATTCCAAATCAGGAAGGGCAACAGCAGCAGATCAGATACACTGGAACATCAAGTTTTACATTCCTTGTCAACATTAAGTCTGTGCAGCACAGACAGTGTTACCCCAGATCTCCCAGGAGCGTCACCACAAGTCTGCTATGTAACAGATTGCCTCCCACACCGCTTGTGCAACCCTCCCTGAGCATCAACAGGTGCACGCGAGCTGGCCAGCAATGCAGTCTTCCTGGAAACAAGGTCGAGCAGTAACGTGTAAAGAAGTGTACACTATATTCGAAGAGGCACACTACTGCCAAACAGTACGAGGGTCCCCATAGCATGTGAGACTTTAGCCTTTATCACAACTTGTTCTGTCACAGGTCTACGGCACCAAAACCTAAGAAGATATGCAAAAGGAGGGAAAAAAGGAAGACAAGAAAAGAAAAAAAAACTGTCAGTTAGTCAAAAAAAGAAAAAAAATTGATGAAGAAATTAAAGACAGGTGATGTAACCCTTTGGACTAAAAGGGGACTGTTTGATCCAATATCCATTGCGGTCTTTCTATTGGCTTCAGCAGGCTTTAGATCAATCCCTAGCAGTCTTCAAAAAAATTAGAATTGTCCCAGGAAGCACTGGGTAACAGACATTCTAAATCCAATTTTATAGGATTTTGAAAGGATGTAGAATTGCTGGGAGTCAGTACATCTTGGCCACAACCCCTCCCATCTCCAGCCTTCCATGTCCCACCTCTGCTCCAGCTATCACCTGCCAGCTGCCACATGCATCCACGATTGTAGCACAGGTTATCACCAGCTTGTACTTGGATTCCAAGTTATGAGGCGTAAAAGTGCAATTCATTTATCTCAATGTGCTTGAATGCAATGGTGAATTTAGAAACGTGATTTTCCTCATTTATCTGTTCTCCAGGCAGTGGTTTTCTAGATGTCCTGTCTAAGACTTTCACCATAATCTCTCAAACAGGACTTGAAAGCTTGACTGTGTTTCAAAGGCTCACAAAATAGTGAATTAAACAACTTTTGATTTATTTGCTCCTTTATGAGTCTATTCTCCTCTTGATCCTTGCATATAACTTTCATGGATGTTAATGAGAGTTATGAAAGTGCATCAAGGGGAAAATGGAAGCCTTAGAATATAAAACCCATAACAGAAGAGTGAAGGCAGAAAAGGAGAAGAAATTGCACTGTGTAGATGCTGATCTTTTGTCTCCTTTCCCCCCTATTATTTTGCCAACAGATGTAGTTTCATTACTAAACATGAACAGGGTTATAGTGTTTCTACAGCTCATGCTACAAACCTTGCGCCCACTCTTCTCAGCTTCTTCAATAATCTTTTTCACATCATCTGCATAAGCGTTTGCTGGATCTGGATGATCTTCCCTGTATTTTCCTCTGTAGATATCTGGAGAATGAGCCTGAAAGCAGCAGAGTTTATTTCAAATGCATGCCTTCTTGCAATATGCATTTTCTATTGGACAGTTCCCAGTGTTTTTCATTAGGGATGTAACTGTATTGGAAAAAATACCACCTTCTCTCATACATATCACAAAGTTTGGATATTCTGAATTTCTGCCTTGAACTTCATGTACACTATTAGGAGTTGAAGCTTGTACCATGTATTACAGGAAAGATACTTTCCTCTAGATGTGAAATAAGTATTTGACTAATGTCTTCTTTTCCAGGGCTTAGCTCTGTTTATAGGAAATACAGAGATGAGTAAATGTATGAGGGCAGGACTATTCCCCTTGTTTAAGTTTAACTAGTTCAGGGAAGAGCCATGAAGTCATTATTCAGAGCAATGTCAATGCACTTTCCCGAGTGGCAGCCTTAGCCACTTAGCGCTAGCAACCTTCCAGGCCTCCATTCTTCAAAGAGCCTTCCACCACATGCATCCATTCAGCCCATAGCCACCACCAGTTCCTGGTCTATAGTACTGACTGACTCCAGTTCTTACAGACTGCAAGAATAGTTGATGCCCCTTCCTTCCACGGGAAACCTGTGCTTCATTTGTACCGCTTGGCCTCCTATTTTGTGAGAGAAGGTGGGCCTGCCACAGGCTTGCCAACCCCTACGAACAGTGTGGGGAGGGTTCAAAGGGCCAGGGAGGGGTCATTGGAAGGTAGAACCCAGCCTGGGGAATGTCATTGGCACGAGAGCTGTAGCACCAGTTCTAGAGTGGGAGATAGCTGGATGGAGGCCTACATATGACTTAGGGCTGGAGATTTGCAGTGGGAGGCTCACTCAAGCTTAAACCAGGTGAGTGCTAATCAGCTGTTTACTGATTTCCTTACCCATAAATTAATATATCATTACATTGTATCGCAATTCAGCATCAAAGCTAGTAATAAGCCACTTGTTACGAATCCAGCAGCAAACATTTCTGCTGAATTTAATCCTTTGTTATAAAATGACAGGAGTGTGTAGTATGACAGGTTAGGAATAATTTTATCTGGGGAAATAAAGCTAGTACACAAGCAGATTTTGAAATGACTCTAGAGGAAAGGGAAAAAACACCTACAAAGGACAGTAATTTATATGCAGTTGAAAAAATACTCACCACATGCACAAACTCTTTTTTGCCCTCCTTCCCCAGCTGATTAAATTTATATGGACTAATGTCAATCAGAGAAGAAACATGACCATGGTAAGCACTGCAATGGGAGTTAAATGCAAAATCACTATCATTAAGGTTTTAGAAAAGCTAAAATTCACAACTGCACACACACACAACCCAGAATTAAAAAAAGTACCCAGAAACATGGGGGTGGTGTTTGTGAGGGCTGCTCAAGTTAATTGGACCACTCCTGGACCTAATGAAGGCAGTGGGAGTTTTATTATTCACTTCAGTGGAGCAGGATTGGAATTAATAAGCCAAATTCATCCCTGCCACTGAAAGGACAGAAAAAGTTTGTGTCTTCCTAAGTCTACCTGTAACAATGGCCCACAGGATTTTGAAAGGATGCAGAATTGCTGGGAGCCAGTACACCTTGGCCACAACCCCTCCTATCTCCAGCCTTCCATGTCCCACCTCTGCTCCAGCCATCACCTGCCAGCTGCCACTGCACTTGGGTGTCGGGATCCTCTCCCCTGAGGTATTCCACAAGGGCCCTTAACCTGGGATTTAGTCAATGTTGTCTGATTTTGGCAGACTGTAAAAGAGGGCTGCAAATCAGATAGGTACACAAACACTCAGATTTGCTCCAGTTAATTATGGAGCACAAATTTTATAGCATGTCAAAAGGGAGGCTGGGCATCTGCCCTTTTGAAAAGTTAGTTCTTAATGTTGTAGCACCAGTTTGGCCACTGTGACAGTGTGAGTCTAGGATTTACAACAACAACAACACAGCATAGATCAACTAAACCCCCCTGTCCCCACGGCAAACCTACATATATAGAATTGTAAGTTTTCTAGTCCGTGTAGTTGTCACATAGGTAAAACATTAATTGAGTGTAGCTCTCTGGATATTTTTCCTGCATAAGTGTGTGAGATCAGGCCTAGTTTAGGACATCTATCATGGTAGCTCAGCTTTCAGACCCACCAAACTTTAGTGTCCCTTCAGATCTCAGTTTACTTCTTGTTGTCAGATTGTGTCTCAAAACCTAGTTAGCATCACTTTAAATGGAGCTGTCTGTATTTAATTATAATGTTTGTATGAAGGCAACATTGATCTTTCACTGAAATATGCCATACAACTGTATAGAGTTGACCTCTGAAGATACTGCGGAAGTGGCTAGTTGCATTCTATATGCTATTCTGCAAACTTACTGGTCAAGGGTGATCACATCTTGGTGTCCGCGATACTGCCGAGCCAGTCGTAAGGCGAGGTCATTGGCTTCAGATCTACAAAATAATAAATACATTAGGGGACTATACACACCTACAAAATGGTTTATTGCAACACCAGGGCTAGATGGTAAGCAAGCACTTACCAGTCATTTTAATTTAAAACAGAAAAAGGGTATGGAATTAATACAAACAATCAACACAGCAGGCTCTGTTATTCAGATTAGAATGCTATGATTCAGAACATAAATACCACATAAGAGGGAAAACAGCTCTTTGTATATGTATCAAACAAAGAGATGCTTTATTCCTCTAGCCCTGTTTGCTTGTGGGCACTTTACAGCTTTCATCCAGACCGCATCACATGATCCATTGTCTACAGCCAAGCTCTAAGATACAACCGCATTTGCCCTGATCCCTCAGAGACAAACACCTACAAGATCTCAATCAAGCATTCTTAAAACTGCAGTACCCACCTGCTGAAGTGAAGAAACAGATTGACAGAGCCAGAAGGGTAGCAAAAAGTCACCTACTACAGAACAGGCCCAACAAAGAAAGTAACAGAAGGCCACTAGCCGTCACCTACAGCCCCCACCTAAAACCTCTCCAGGATAGGTTGTAGATCCTTGATAATGTGCTGAAGGACAACCCCTCACTCTCACAGACCTTGGGAGACAGACCAGTCCACACTTACAGACAGCCCCCCAACCTGAAGCAAATACTCACCAGCAACTACACACCACACAACAAAAACACCAACCCAGGGACCAAACCCTGCTACAAACCCTGGTGCCAACTCTGTCCACATATCTATTCAAGGGACACCATCATAGGACCTAACCACATCAGCCACACCATCCAGGGCTTGTTCACCTGCACATCTACCAATGTGATATATGCAATCATGTGCCAGCAATGCCCCTCTGCCATCTACATTGGCCAAACTGGATGCAAAAGAATAAATGGACACTAATCTGACATCAGGAATCATAACATTCAAAATCCAGTAGGAGAACACTTCAATCTCTCTGGTCACTCACTAACAGACCTCAAAGTGGCAATTCTTCAACAAAAAAACTTCAAAATCAGACTCCAACGTGAAGCTGCAGAACTGGAATTAATTTGCAAACTAGATACCATCAGATTAGGCCTGAATAAAGACTGGGAGTGGTTGGGTCATTACAAAACCTAAACTTAATTTCCCCAATACTAATTTCTCCCTACTGTTACTCACACCTTCTTGTCAACTGTCTCTCTTACCACTTTAAAAGTTATTTCTCCTCCCTTGGTATCCTGCTGTTAATTGATTTATCTCGTTAGACTGACCTAACACTTGGTAAAGCAACCCACATCCTTTCATCTATTTATACCTGCTCCTGTATCTTTTACTTCATACATCTGATGAAGTGGGTTCTAGCCCATGAAAGCTTATGCCCAAATAAATTTGTTAGTCTCTAAGGTGCCACAGGGATGCCTCGTTTTTTAACCTCCCCTTTGTACAGATAACACCACTTCATACAGCAGCCAGAAGCTGGGAGAACAATGCAACTGCCACTCATATTAAAGTTACAAAATTCCCAGCAGCTTCCCAGCCTCCACATGGACCACATCCTGCTCAGCACCTTATAGCAGCAGGCCCAGATGAAGACCCAAGTTTACTTTGAAAGTCAGGGCTCTCACTCAGCACCAAACCACACTACTCTCTAACCATCAACCTACAGTACATCAGACTATCTTGTAGAAAGATTTAGATAGGCTTCGGTCAGTAAGACATCCCAAACAAAATAAATCATCTTTATTGCAATATTGCCCCCTTTAAAATATAGTACAACCCACATATCCCAATGATCCATTTGCTGGAACAAGAAGAAGCAACAAGACTTGTGATGGGGAATACAAGTCACTCTGAGGCTATGTTATAGCAATGACTGAATAAGGATTTTAGGTAGTACTGATATGTGCAAGCTTGGCTATGCTAAATAAAAAGATCCACTCCCTTTAGGGATATTGGGTTATAAATCTATTTGGACTGAAGAATAGCAGCATTTAGCATTTCGTATTAGAATGTGGACTGTTGATTAAAACAGACATACATGATGCCTCTACAGAGATCAACCAAAGAGAATTGAGTAAATTTCTCTGCTGAATTTTAATTTTGTGTTTTCTTTCTTTTGAGCCCTCTTGTTTCTAAATACACAGATCTATTTTCAGAAAATACATGGTATCAGCTCTTTCTGCTGTAGTCTCCTCTAGTTGTTATAGAAAAGGATCATCACTGCTTCAAAGTTTCCATATTGTGGGTCAAATCTGGTCCTAATGAAGTCAATGGGAAAATTGCCATAGATTCCAATCACAGCTGGATCTTCCCTGCTAAGGACCAATCCTCAGAATTCAGGGCCTGTCCACAAAACTAGTGATTTCTCTGGGGATGTATGCCAGGAATGAATATGGTGCTGCATATTCATGTTTGGAGGGGATCTGGAATTAGAATACATTTGAACATGTAATTTCGTTCAGTGAAGCCAAGAACGTTGACTAAAAAGGTTGTTAAACATTCTAGTTTAGTTTAACCAAATTATGTATTTTCCTATTATTTACATGCTGTTTGTTTCCTTTTCGCATAAGCTTGGCATAGACCATGAAAACAGACTAGTCCATTTCACTTTCCTGAGGGTCAGTTTCACTTTCTGGTTTTCATGGATTAAGACAATACAGCAAAGGTGAGGGTCGCAAACACTGCACAGGATATTTTTGAGTCCGACCAAAACAAAAAACAAGTTTTCCTAGAGTTATTTAGAAATAAATTTCCATGGAAACATTTGTATTACTTTTGTTAAACCCTGTTTTTTCACAGTTTAAAATTTGGGCCTAAACTGACATGACAAAGTCCTTTTTAAACAGCAACAAAATAGTGTCAATGAAAAATCCTTCAGACATACCCAGAGTTAACAAAATAGCAAACGGAGAGTTTCTCTGGCAGGGTAGTTGTGAGGCGCTTAGCATACTGGACAAGGTTGTCATGCAGGAATCGGGAATTGGTGTTGAGCAGTTCCATTTGTTTCACTGCAGCCTTTATCACATCTGGATGGCTGTGGCCAACTAAACGAGAAATTATTAATAATTACTGACGTGATCAGTTACTGAATCACACAAAGAGAGTCAGGGAGCTCTCTTGAATCTAGCACTGTCAGCTTGCCTTGAAAAAAGGATCTTCTGATTTCTAGTGGGAACGATGTAAACTTAGTCAATGGAGCTTTTGTACTTACCATGTGCAACGTTGTTGATGCAATCCAGGTATTTTTCTCCGTTCTCATCATACATATACTGCCCCTGAGCACGCACTATCTTGATAGGGTCTTTTGCAAAGAAAACTTTGCATGAAGGTCTAAAAAGTATAGAATAAAATTATTTCAGCTTGCTCAGTTGTTGCCCTGCCTCAGAATCTTGAGAATTGGTGATCTCAGGGCTCAGGAAAACAAAAACTAAATCCCATGTACTCCTGCAGTCACAGCACAGGCAAAGCTGCCACTGACTTCAAAGGCACCTTCACCAGCATATGGACAGCTGCTGAAGTCCAGGGAATACGCTATTTTATATCAGTGAAGTGGCAAAGCTTGAAATATTAAAATCACAGAAGCCGTTCAGTAGATTATAGGTAAATGAGGCCATCTCTTCTATGAAGTGCCTGTGAAGCAAATATGATTTTTTTGTATACTATGTTGTAGTTTAACTGATGGCCAAGTGAGGCCTGAACCAACTCATTAAAATGAATGGAAAGGCTCCCATTGACTTCAATGGAAACAAGAGCAGGTCCTTAATGAGGTTATTTTCAAACCCCTGCTTTTGTATCTACGGGCTTGAACATGGGAACGTAGAGAAAAATTAATCAAAATTAACTAAAGGAGTGATTTAAAAGTACATTAACCTCCTGTGTGGAGATATACACACTCAGAATTGCAGTGGTGAAACTTAATTAAGGCCACTTGGATTCTGAATAAAAGCGTCCACACAGGAGTTTAATATGATTTAACTCATCCAATTTAAAACATAGTTTGGATTAACATTGCTGATTGTCCCTGCGTACAAAAGTCCTGTGTATGGTTTCCTGTGAGCACAATGGAATGTGCACCATATTGCATCCTTGGAAGTCTGGCTATGTTTGTCTGACACAGTCTTACTAATTTACACATAATATGAAAGTTTATAAAAAATTAACTCTCTGGAAATAGGATTAATTTTTAAGAAATTTTTAAAAATATATGGCCCAAAATTGATTGCACAATGGAAGACTATGCTGAATTTGATGTCTGAGATTTATAGAGTTCATATGTTAGAACAAAATGCCAACATATGATGGGCTTAATTTTCAGAGGTGCTCAGCGCTTCTGAAAAATCAGGCTTAGGGTACTGAGATTTTCTGGGCAAAATTTTCAAAAGCGGCTAAGCCTTGTTTTCAAAAGCACCCAAATCCCACTGACTTAATGAGACTCAGGCTCCTAAAGTCACTTAGGCACGTCTGAAAATTTTCCCCTCTTTTTTCTGTTCTGAGCATGCAACACTGACACATATTCCTACTATACAGTTATATTCAGAAATATTACTGAACAGGGAGAAAACATTTAGAAACCTTTCATAGTACTTATTTAACCGAAGAGGGATGCGATTGTTTCCAAATAATAAAACTGCTTTCCTAAAAGCATCCTTATTGTCCATTTTGCCTGGTGACCTGACGCAATACAATTAATTGTATACACGGACCCTGACTGTTACTCATAAGATGTAATCTATAGTGTTTGAAATATTTTAGTGTCTGAATTTCTGCCTGATTAAGCAGTTACCTAGGGGCATCTTTCAGAGCTATTTCCCCTTTATTTACTCTTACATATCTACTGCCATAAGACAATTCAAAAGTGAAATGGAGGTAAAGCAACAGACTGAACACTATCAAATATCATTTCTTTGGTACAGTTTTTCAGTTAGTAGTTGTTTGCCTTACAGAGCCTGATCCTGCAATGTGTACTCAAGCAAGACTCCCACATCACAAGATCTGGCCCTTAGAGATGACTGGCTCTACATGCTATGATGACATTGATTTTTAAGCATATTAAAACAATTGATGGCACAATATGACTCTATACACGTAGGAGTCTAAACAAGTGAGTATTTTAGCAGTAGCATAATATTAGAAAGTCAGTGAGCATCTTTGTACTTTCATATCTAACAGTGATGAATTAGCTTTTCACTTGGCATGACCTAGTGAAATATTAATCAAGACCACATGCTCTGGAGAAAACCACATTATTTAACTTGTGGTAAATGATAAACAGGTATCGGATACATACCGTGACAAGGCTATAGTTCACATTTTCTTTCAATCCTGGCTCAGGTCACAAGAAAGAAAATAGTATTTGATGGCCTCACCCTACTTCCCATTATATCACAGTTGCACAGTCTTGACTAAGAAGAGGCTTTTAAGAGTGGCACAATAGGGAGCACTACAGAGTTGGTGTGGAAAATCTGCACCATAGCTGTCTGTGTGAGGTTACGCTCAAGACAAACCCTTTAGACCCCCCTTTTATGTGTGCTAAATTCGCCCATGAATTAACCAAACAATAGCATTTTAAAAATTTACTTTGGGCATTCTATTCTGTTTCATAGTTTTATGATGCTCACTTTTGTGCAATCTGCCATCAAGTACAGTATATTAAATAAGTATTGGTAAGTTTTTGAGACTGCATTTGTCAGGAAGAGGCAAAGTCTTAAATATCGGAATTACAAACTAAAAAACTGACCTTCCTCTTGCTTGCTTTGTATTTCTTTCACCAGTTATCTACAATGAGGAGGTACTACCTATGTATGATGACTTAAATTTGATATCAGTAAACTCAACATTGTTTTGCCACACAGATGGAAGGTACCAAAGGAAGATGATTTACTACTTTAAGCACTAACTATGAAATGTCAAAATTCCCTGAAGCCACAGGTTACCAACAGGATGACTCAGCCCTTCATATGTCTGAGGTAGGTGAACTAAATTCTATGCAATTTCCACTATGGGTAAGAGACCTTTAAAACCAAGATCACATGCTAGGGTCTGCAGTTTCAGTGATAAACCAGTTAACTTCAGTGCAGCTACTGTGAATTTGCCTGGGTGCAAGGGAGGGCAGGCTTTGCTTGGTCTGCTCCAGCTTGAAGCTTTATGTAAGAGCAGGTGTTTACCAAATTTTCCCCTCCACATAACTATTGCAATGCACTATCTGCTGGTTGCTGTCCTCCCCACTGGTAGCTCTGTATAACTTCTGGGTTATGTCATTTTTCGAGCACGTTGATGGTCTTTGTGAAGGTTCTATAGGATTGTAAATGATTATTATAATGGCTCCCTGGATCACAAGGCTCTCTGTGGGAAAGCAGTATTACCATGTGCTCTTAACAATATTAATAACTCTCAATTCTTTTGGTCATTTTTATAGGTCTAGTATGTATTTAAATATGCAGCCCATTCGCTGATGCCCATGCCATTTATTATACAGGGCTCGTGGATTTCAGCTAGAATTGAGTCTACTTAAAACAAACTGTTAGAAAAACAACCTTAGAAGCAAAATGCTACCTATTATTCTGGCTGCAAAATTCGTTTAATTCTCTAGTCCAGCTCTCCTGGCAGAAGAAACACTTAAACTTGGGGATAAAATATTTAAAATGTAGCAACCTCTGATCCCGGCTTCTGCTCAGCTTGTGCCGAGGGGAGGAAGACAAACCTCCTCGTTTTACGTAACCTCAGTGGAGGCTGGTTTATGTAACCGAGCGCAGGGCACTGGCTGTCACACCCTGATCGCCGCTCTGCCCCCGCAGCCTCCGGTTTGTCTCGGGTTTAGCCGAGGGCAGAAGCAGCGTGTGTGCAGCGCTGGTGGAAGGGAGGGATCCCAGCAAGAGGAGGGGCCAGGCAGGAGGGATGCGCTGCGCTCGGTCCGCGGGGCTCGCCAGAAGCAAAGCCGGGAGCTCTGCGCCCGAGGAGGCAGCTCCCCCTGCCCCGCACCTGGGGCCACAGCTCGGCCCCCCCCTCTCCAGCAGCCTGGCCCGGCCCGGCCCGGCCGTGCCGCGGGAGCTCTCCCGCGCCCTGGCCCTGCTCACCCGATGTGCTTTCGCCTCAGCTCCAGGGTCTCCGCCTTGCTGTACAGCGCGCTCATGCCGGCGCTGCTCTCCCGCGGGGCGCTGGCCAGCTGTGCCTCTCCCGCCTCTTCTCCTGCCGCCTGGCGCTGCCCTTGTCCCAAGAGGCTGGTGATGGGGCGGGGAGCCGGTTTGTCTCATCTTCCTTTTATCCCGTCTTCTGCTCTGCCTCCTGCCAAACCCCTCCTCCTGCGCTGTGCTCTGCGCGGCCCTCGCCCTGCCCAGGAGAGAGCCGGCCTCCCTCCCCTCTGGCCCAGCTCTCCTGGCCGCGCTGCTGGAAGTGGGGGCGCGGGGCGCCGCACCCCCGGCTTGGAGTGCTTTCCATCGTAAACAGCGGTGTTCAATGGTGTTCAGCCCCCCCGCCCCCCACTCTAAACATTGTTCCACCGGCCACTGCCTCCCCCTCTGGGCCACTGCTTCTCTGCTTTTCTCCTTCCACCCCATGGAGGACCTTCCTCAAGGGGGCTCAACAATTCCCTCTTCTTCACTACCTGGCTCCTCTTCACTGCCAGCGTCCCCGTTCCATGTAATAGGCCCATACAAATACTGTCCAATGTGAAGCCCTACTACTTCTACTGCTTTTCTGTTTTATCCCCTGGATGATTTACTTCTATGACTTATTTACCTGCCTCACTGGGGTGCTGTGGGGATTACTTGCCTCATGCTTATAGAGAGCTTATATTAATTTGGCATGCTAGGTTGCAGTTCTTTCCCTCCTGAGCTTTCAAAGCATTGTCCTGAAGGACAGAGTATTTTAGTTTTCTGGCCAAATTTCCTAATATTACACAGGGTTTAGCCAAAAGTGACCAATAAATAGTTTGGCTTCTGTCTGACTGAGAGGATAGGTCATTCTGCCGAATTGCTTAAACCCACAGTAGCCTAGCAGGACATATCTGAGCTATGTTTTTCAATGTACTGATCGAGGGTTCATAAAAAACGTAAACAGCATAATCTTGCAAACATTTGAACTGCATTTTTACAAAACGGCTTTACTTTTACAAGGGACACTGTCCAAAATTACTTTGCAGGGGACCCTTTAAAATATACACAGGACATTTGTACATAGCACACCACCTACACATCATAAATACTTCAGTGAGCTATGAACATCATTGCCTTAATTTTGATACCCAGTGTACACCTTTTTGAAAATTCCACTTATCAAATTACTTTTGTTATGTATATCATCTTAGCTATAGACTCAATTGATGGGCAACCTAGGGTAGTTAAGTTAACCAAACCTGGAACCATAATTTAAGGGCCATAATATTTCATCTACATACTTCCTAGAATCCATCCATTATTACAGATCTAGCTGTAAGGCCAGGCAAATATATAAGAACCATCTTTGTTGTTCTGTGTTTGTACAGTGCCTAAGCACAATGGGGCCCTGATCCTTGACTGGGTGCCCTCTGTGCTTCTTCAATCCAAATAAATCATCATCATCTAGAAAACAGAGTGCAGCCATCACTAATATTTTTGAATTCTTAAAGTGTTTTACAAACATCAGTGAATTTACCCTTATCCTTTACAACATCTTTGGGAGGCAAAGATCAGGACTTGAACTAGGTCAAATCATTATCAGCTCTATGAGCGAATATGCTTTTCTTTGCTTTGTTTGGGTGCTGTTACTCCAGAATCTAAATTTTAATTTAAAACAGCATGGCTACGCCTGCTCTTAAAACTCGACAGTGGCACAGCTGCGGAGTTGCAACTGCACTTCTGTAGCACTTCACTGTAGACACTACAGCAACCAGAGGGGTTCTCCTGTCAATGTGGTAAAACTACCTCTCTGAGAGCTGGTAGTTCGGGAGATGGAAGAATTCCGCTGTCAGCCTAGCACTGTCTACATGGGAACTCAGGTCAGCTTAACTACGTTTCTCAGGGGTGTGGATTTTTCACACATCTGAGTGACATAGCTGGGTCAATCTAGTTTGCTAGAGAAAACCAGCCCTACGTCTCAGTCTCTAGCTGTTATAGTGATAGAAAAAACTTTCAAAACCTAAGGTGTAACTGATGCAGTGATGTCTCCCGAAGGGCTTGTCCACACTGGAAACTTATATCGGCGCAGCTACAGCTCTTGGCGTGTGAAAAATCCAATCCCCTGAAAGATGTACCTATCCCAGGTGTAGCCAGCTCTAGGTCAACAGAAGAATTCTTCCGTTGACCTAGCTACCACCTTTCAGGGAGGTGAATTACCTACACCGAGGGGACAGCACACATCGGTAGCGTGTAGGCTAAGTGGTATAGCAGTGCAGCAGCAGCTGTGTGGCTGTAGTGGTTTAAGTGTAGACATACCTAGGTAAGCAGGATTCCTGAAATGATAATTCTGAAGTGTACTAACATTTGTCAGCAGACAAATTCCTTACTACTCCCTGCATCAGCTTGAGTAGCTGCTCTTCATCTCCATATTCGAGGGTCCTGGCCCTTGTAGGAGAGACATCAGAGACTATGCAACCTCACAAACAGGTGAGGTTGTTGCCAATCTGTGGGTCAGTGGATACATGGAGATACGGGAATTCACCCAAATAGAGGAAGAGAGACTGGGCCCCACGTATATTTGCATAGGGCCTTGCTGCATGCCCGGATGCTGTGTTAAGTCTGAACCTGGCTTAGGTCTTGATCCAAGCCAATTTGTACTGCCTTTTTCTCTTGCCTCCTTTTCTAAAAGCTGCAAAACAATGATGTGACACACAAAATTCAGGACATGCACATTTTATACTGACCTAGTTACAATCCCTTTATTAAACTAATATAAACTAGAGACAGCCCAGCCCAGACATTGTTTCCCTGCTTTATCATGAAAATTAGTGTGAAGGAATCTGAAAGGACAATGTAAGGGCATTTAAGGACAAGCCACTTTCCTTCACTGTCTGCATCTGCCCTCTGTTGGTAGGAAAAGTACGTTAATCTCTGTCCATTAGAATTGTGCAATGAGTTTCGCAAAATACCAATGGTGAGAGAGGGAAGATTATCATAGAAATTCCATTTGGTATGGGAACAATAAGCTCCCGCAGCAAAGGGCAGGTATAAACTAGAAATAGATTGTTAGAGAACAGCTTGAAAGAGGCCTTTACATGGCCAAGCAGGGGCAGAAAGGCAATCAAGAAGCCTCCCAAGGCCCACTGGCTCATAGTCTTTGCATTCCTTCTTCCAGAATCAATGCACTCGAGAGAGTAATCTGCTCCTAATGGATGGAACAAATTATGCATATCTCCCTTGCATTAACGCAGCTCCAGAAAGCTTGTGGTTCAGGCAGGCACAATCTCTCCAGTGCGTTTGTTGGGATGGTGGGCTCTGCATTCCTCCACCATCTCCATAGGGATGCGATATAAATGCCATAAACTAGCCCCTAGTGATTCAGTGGATTGATAAGAGTTTTAAAAAATTAACCAGATATGCTCCATTTTGGCACACTTTTTTCATCAATATCTTTGTTTTTTCTTCATTCATTTTTCAAGGAATATGCAAAAACAAATTATCACAATGTGATGAGAAAGACATTTGAATAAATATTACTGTTGTTACTACTGACTTCAGGAGAGAAACAAATGCAAACATACAAGTCCATTCCATACCAAAAGTCAGAGCCCAGCTATGGGAAAGCATCAAAGTAAGGATGAGCTCTCACCACGACGCATGACATAACTGTGACCCTGTAGTAGTTTCTGAGTGCCACAAGATATGAAAACAGTAACTAGCCAAGCAGAGTTCACCAGACCTAAGGAAATAATTGGTTAGGGTTTGTCTACACATGGAATTATTCCAGACCAGATTAGCTCTTCCCATCCACATATAAATTCTTATTCTGGAATAGTTAATCTCATACCTTATTTTATTCCAGAACAGCTCTCCTGCGTAGACAAGCCCTTATAAAATATATTAGGTAAATAATAGACCATATATATCCTAAATGGAGGAGGAGCTGGGTGGTGAGGAAGCCCAGATGAGAAGGGAGTACTAGGAGAAAGAACTCTGTAGTCTGGCTGCTAGAGAATGGAGGAAATAATGGACCATATATATCCTAAATGACTTAAAGCCTCATGGCCATCAGGTCTGGCACTAAAAGGGTTAACTGGAAATGGAGACCCCAGTTAAGGCATCTGGGGGGTGGCCCAGGCACAAATGTAGATGAAGCCCAGCTGGGTAGTGAAGAAGCCCAGATGAGAAGGGAGTACTAGGAGAAAGAACTCTGTAGGCTGGCTGCTAGAGAATGGTGGAAAGTCCTAGAGAGTGAGGCAGATATACAGTAAGCTCGGAGAGGGGCTGTTGAAAAGGAAGGAAGGCCAAGGTAAGAAGAAATGCAGAGAGGCAATGAGCAGTCTGAGGTAGCAGACCTTAGGTGCTCATCACAGGGTCCCTGTACTGGAACCCAGAAGAGAAGGAGGGACTGAGCTCCCCTGCTAGCTGCTGGGAAAGGTGATGTGGAAACTGTTACCTCTGTTCCCCTAAAAAAACAACTCAGGGTCACACTTGTATTAATTTTATTACAATGCCACTGTTAGGTCAGACAGAAAAGGGAAGGAGCTTATTTACACACCGCATTCATATTCACATTCACCGCATTCATACCCCCATGTACCCACACACTTACACAAGAGGAGGGTTACCGAAGACAGCATGGGAAGAAGCCAAGAAGCTGAAGCGTGGTAGATTTGGTGTGTCCACCTGCGGTCACGGATCTGGGATAGTGAGCAGGTCAAGGAGCAGCAGCTTGTGTGCATGGCTGTTTCCTTTTATTTTGGAGCTGGGCGCTCCTGTCATATACACTGAGTTTTTCTTCTGTGTCCGTCACCGAGAAGCAGTCCCAGTCCCTGTTCCTTTCATGCGTCTTTTCTTTACAGCACTCCGTGATTGCCTTCTCAGGGCAGATTATATCAGACGCTCCTGGCTCTGGGCTCTGGGCTCTTTTCTCCTTGCAGTTCCTCTCCGCCCAGTCCCCCATACACTCCCTCGTTCACACCTCCTTATCTTCCGCACACACACTCCCTTGTTCACACTCTCTCTCTGATCGCGTGATGGGATATTACAAAGCTTGGCAGTTCATACAAGTGGTAACTTGAAAAGGTTACAGAGCTTGCAAAGGTTACAAAACTTAAAAGGCTATGCTAACAGTAACTGAACTTACAAATTTCAGAGTAGCAGCCGTGTTAGTCTGTATTCGCAAAAAGAAAAGGAGGACTTGTGGCACCTTAGAGACTAACCAATTTATTAGAGCATAAGCTTTCGTGAGCTACAGCTCACTTCCTCAGATGCATATCGTGGAAACTGCAGCAGGCTTTATATATACACAGAGAATATGAAACAATACCTATTCCCACCCCACTGTCCTGCTGGTAATAGCTTATCTAAAGTGATTTCCAGCACAAATCCAGGTTTTCTCACCCTCCACCCCCCCACACAAATTCACTCTCCTGCTGGTGATAGCCCATCCAAAGTGACAACTCTTTACACAATGTGCATGACAATCAAGCTGGGCTATTTCCTGCATAAATCCAGGTTCTCACATCCCCCCCACCCCCATACACACACAAACTCACTCTCCTGCTGGTAATAGCTCATCCAAACTGACCACTCTTCAAGTTAAAATCCAAGTTAAACCAGAACATCTGGGGGGGGGGGGTAGGAAAAAACAAGAGGAAACAGGCTACCTTGCATAATGACTTAGCCACTCCAAGTCTCTATTTAAGCCTAAATTAATAGTATCCAATTTGCAAATGAATTCCAATTCAGCAGTTTCTCGCTGGAGTCTGGATTTGAAGTTTTTTTGTTTTAAGATAGCGACCTTCATGTCTGTGATCGCGTGACCAGAGAGATTGAAGTGTTCTCCGACTGGTTTATGAATGTTATAATTCTTGACATCTGATTTGTGTCCATTTATTCTTTTACGTAGAGACTGTCCAGTTTGACCAATGTACATGGCAGAGGGGCATTGCTGGCACATGATGGCATATATCACATTGGTGGATGTGCAGGTGAACGAGCCTCTGATAGTGTGGCTGATGTTATTAGGCCCTGTGATGGTGTCCCCTGAATAGATATGTGGGCACAGTTGGCAACGGGCTTTGTTGCAAGGATAAGTTCCTGGGTTAGTGGTTCTGTTGTGTGGTATGTGGTTGTTGGTGAGTATTTGCTTCAGGTTGCGGGGCTGTCTGTAGGCAAGGACTGGCCTGTCTCCCAAGATTTGTGAGAGTGTTGGGTCATCCTTTAGGATAGGTTGTAGATCCTTAATAATGCGTTGGAGGGGTTTTAGTTGGGGGCTGAAGGTGACGGCTAGTGGCGTTCTGTTATTTTCTTTGTTAGGCCTGTCCTGTAGTAGGTAACTTCTGGGAACTCTTCTGGCTCTATCAATCTGTTTCTTTACTTCTGCAGGTGGGTATTGTAGTTGTAAGAAAGCTTGACAGAGATCTTGTAGGTGTTTGTCTCTGTCTGAGGGGTTGGAGCAAATGCGGTTGTATCGCAGAGCTTGGCTGTAGACGATGGATCGTGTGGTGTGGTCAGGGTGAAAGCTGGAGGCATGCAGGTAGGAATAGCGGTCAGTAGGTTTCCGGTATAGGGTGGTGTTTATGTGACCATTGTTTATTAGCACTGTAGTGTCCAGGAAGTGGATCTCTTGTGTGGACTGGACCAGGCTGAGGTTGGTGGTGGGATGGAAATTGTTGAAATCATGGTGGAATTCCTCAAGGGCTTCTTTTCCATGGGTCCAGATGATGAAGATGTCATCAATATAGCGCAAGTAGAGTAGGGGCTTTAGGGGACGAGAGCTGAGGAAGCGTTGTTCTAAATCAGCCATAAAAATGTTGGCATACTGTGGGGCCATGCGGGTACCCATAGCAGTGCCGCTGATCTGAAGGTATACATTGTCCCCAAATGTGAAGTAGTTATGGGTAAGGACAAAGTCACAAAGTTCAGCCACCAGGTTAGCCGTGACATTATCGGGGATAGTGTTCTTGACGGCTTGTAGTCCATCTTTGTGTGGAATGTTGGTGTAGAGGGCTTCTACATCCATAGTGGCCAGGATGGTGTTATCAGGAAGATCACCGATGGATTGTAGTTTCCTCAGGAAGTCAGTGGTGTCTCGAAGGTAGCTGGGAGTGCTGGTAGCGTAGGGCCTGAGGAGGGAGTCTACATAGCCAGACAATCCTGCTGTCAGGGTGCCAATGCCTGAGATGATGGGGCGCCCAGGATTTCCAGGTTTATGGATCTTGGGTAGTAGATAGAATATCCCAGGTCGGGGTTCCAGGGGTGTGTCTGTGCGGATTTGATCTTGTGCTTTTTCAGGAAGTTTCTTGAGCAAATGCTGTAGTTGCTTTTGGTAACTCTCAGTGGGATCAGAGGGTAATGGCTTGTAGAAACTCGTGTTGGAGAGCTGCCGAGCAGCCTCTTGTTCATATTCCGACCTATTCATGACGACAACAGCACCTCCTTTGTCAGCCTTTTTGATTATGATGTCAGAGCAACTACAAAGCAACTACAGCATTTGCTCAAGAAACTTCCTGAAAAAGCACAAGATCAAATCCGCACAGACACACCCCTGGAACCCCGACCTGGGATATTCTATCTACTACCCAAGATCCATAAACCTGGAAATCCTGGGCGCCCCATCATCTCAGGCATTGGCACCCTGACAGCAGGATTGTCTGGCTATGTAGACTCCCTCCTCAGGCCCTACGCTACCAGCACTCCCAGCTACCTTCGAGACACCACTGACTTCCTGAGGAAACTACAATCCATCGGTGATCTTCCTGATAACACCATCCTGGCCACTATGGATGTAGAAGCCCTCTACACCAACATTCCACACAAAGATGGACTACAAGCCGTCAAGAACACTATCCCCGATAATGTCACGGCTAACCTGGTGGCTGAACTTTGTGACTTTGTCCTTACCCATAACTACTTCACATTTGGGGACAATGTATACCTTCAGATCAGCGGCACTGCTATGGGTACCCGCATGGCCCCACAGTATGCCAACATTTTTATGGCTGATTTAGAACAACGCTTCCTCAGCTCTCGTCCCCTAAAGCCCCTACTCTACTTGCGCTATATTGATGACATCTTCATCATCTGGACCCATGGAAAAGAAGCCCTTGAGGAATTCCACCATGATTTCAACAATTTCCATCCCACCACCAACCTCAGCCTGGTCCAGTCCACACAAGAGATCCACTTCCTGGACACTACAGTGCTAATAAACAATGGTCACATAAACACCACCCTATACCGGAAACCTACTGACCGCTATTCCTACCTGCATGCCTCCAGCTTTCACCCTGACCACACCACACGATCCATCGTCTACAGCCAAGCTCTGCGATACAACCGCATTTGCTCCAACCCCTCAGACAGAGACAAACACCTACAAGATCTCTGTCAAGCTTTCTTACAACTACAATACCCACCTGCAGAAGTAAAGAAACAGATTGATAGAGCCAGAAGAGTTCCCAGAAGTTACCTACTACAGGACAGGCCTAACAAAGAAAATAACAGAACGCCACTAGCCGTCACCTTCAGCCCCCAACTAAAACCCCTCCAACGCATTATTAAGGATCTACAACCTATCCTAAAGGATGACCCAACACTCTCACAAATCTTGGGAGACAGGCCAGTCCTTGCCTACAGACAGCCCCGCAACCTGAAGCAAATACTCACCAACAACCACATACCACACAACAGAACCACTAACCCAGGAACTTATCCTTGCAACAAAGCCCGTTGCCAACTGTGCCCACATATCTATTCAGGGGACACCATCACAGGGCCTAATAACATCAGCCACACTATCAGAGGCTCGTTCACCTGCACATCCACCAATGTGATATATGCCATCATGTGCCAGCAATGCCCCTCTGCCATGTACATTGGTCAAACTGGACAGTCTCTACGTAAAAGAATAAATGGACACAAATCAGATGTCAAGAATTATAACATTCATAAACCAGTCGGAGAACACTTCAATCTCTCTGGTCACGCGATCACAGACATGAAGGTCGCTATCTTAAAACAAAAAAACTTCAAATCCAGACTCCAGCGAGAAACTGCTGAATTGGAATTCATTTGCAAATTGGATACTATTAATTTAGGCTTAAATAGAGACTTGGAGTGGCTAAGTCATTATGCAAGGTAGCCTGTTTCCTCTTGTTTTTTCCTACCCCCCCCCCCAGATGTTCTGGTTTAACTTGGATTTTAACTTGAAGAGTGGTCAGTTTGGATGAGCTATTACCAGCAGGAGAGTGAGTTTGTGTGTGTATGGGGGTGGGGGGGATGTGAGAACCTGGATTTATGCAGGAAATAGCCCAGCTTGATTGTCATGCACATTGTGTAAAGAGTTGTCACTTTGGATGGGCTATCACCAGCAGGAGAGTGAATTTGTGTGGGGGCGTGGAGGGTGAGAAAACCTGGATTTGTGCTGGAAATCACTTTAGATAAGCTATTACCAGCAGGACAGTGGGGTGGGAATAGGTATTGTTTCATATTCTCTGTGTATATATAAAGCCTGCTGCAGTTTCCACGATATGCATCTGAGGAAGTGAGCTGTAGCTCACGAAAGCTTATGCTCTAATAAATTGGTTAGTCTCTAAGGTGCCACAAGTCCTCCTTTTCTTTGAACTTACAAAGTCTGCAACAAGGTTGCAGAACTTAATGATACAAGTTACAGATCTTACAATCGCATTTGAGTGGAGGCTTCACATAACAGAAACACCCTGACATGATGGGGAGAAGGACTACTGAGTTTGGAACTGGGCATCCAGGGAGGAAGCCCAGGGAGGTCTTGTTCTGCACAAAAGTGGAAGGACAACCCTGCAGAGCCTCAGAAGGGGCATCCAATGAAGTGAGCTGTAGCTCACGAAAGCTTATGCTCAAATAAATTTGTTAGTCTCTAAGGTGTCACAAGTCCTCCTTTTCTTTTTTTCAGAAGGGGTGGTTTCAGAGTAGCAGCAGTGTTAGTCTGTATCCACAAAAAGAACAGGAGGACTTGTGGCACCTTAGAGACTAACAAATTTATTAGAGCATAAGCTTTCGTGGGCTACAGCTCACTTCGTCAGATGCATAGAATGGAACATATAGGAAGAAAATATCTATCTATCTATACACACACATACAGAGGAGGTGGAAGTTGCCATACAAACTGTAAGAGGCTAATTAGTTAAGGTGAGCTATTATCAGCAGGAGAAAAAAACTTTTGTAGTGATAATCAAGATGGCCCATTTAGACAGTTGACAAGAATGTGTGAGGATATTTAACTTAGGGAAATAGATTCAATATGTGTAATGACCCAGCCACTCCAAGTCTCTATTCAAACCCAAGTTAATGGTATCTAGTTTGCATATTAATTCAAGCTCAGCAGTTTCTCTTTGGAGTCTGTTTTTGAAGCTTTTTTGTTGCAAAATTGCCACCCTTAAATCTTTTACTGAGTGGCCACAGAGGTTGAAGTGTTCTCCTACTGTTTTTTGAATGTTATGATTCCTGATGTCAGATTTGTGTCCATTTATTCTTTTGCACAGAGACTATTCGGTTTGGCCAATGTAGATGGCAGAGAGGCATTGCTGGCATATGATGGCATATATCACATTGGTAGATGTGCAGGTGAACGAGCCCTGGATGGTGTGGCTGATGTGGTTAGGTCCTATGATTGTGTCCCTTGAATAGATATGTGGACAGAGTTGGCACCAGGGTTTGTAGCAGGGTTTGGTCCCTGGGTTGGTGTTTTTGTTGTGCGGTGTGTAGTTGCTGGTGAGTATTTGCTTCAGTATTTGCAGGTTGGGGGCTGCTGTAAGCGTGGACTGGTCTGTCTCCCAAGATCTGTGAGAGTGAGGGACAGTCTCTAAGCAAAAGAATAAATGGACACAAATCTGACATGAAGCTTATGCTCTAATAAATTTGTTAGTCTCTAGGGTGCCACAAGTACTCCTGTTCTTTTTTAGAAGGGGTGAAGAGTCTGCAGAGGATCCAGCCTAGGAAGGAGTGAAGAGGTATGTTAATTTGAATGTAATGTATTGTACTTCTTGTTTACCTTGGAAAGGGTGGAACTAAAGGTCACCTGGCTGGGGGGTGGAATCATGAAAAGAGGCAGACCACTGCCATGGCCAGAGTGGCTCTTTTCAGAGAGTGCTGGAGGAAAGTGCTGTTATAACAATAAATCTCGCTATGAGGGGGTGTGCCAGGAGTGAGTCAACTCCTTCACACCTAGAAAAGGTTGAGGTTTACTTAGGGCCTTTTCTATATGGAAAGTTTATGGTTTAATTTAAATCCATTTTTAAATCAATTTAGTCAAAGCAGTGCAAATCCTTGTGTGGACACTCTTTTTCCAGTTTAAGAGGCTTATTTAGGATTATCTTAAACCTGCTCCCAATTGACTTTCCCTATACTGTATAAATCCCCTCTTAATTGGAAATAAGTGTCCACAGAGAGGTTTGTAGTGGTTTAAAAACTGGTTTAAATTAAACTGATGCAATTTCTTCACAAAAACAAGCCCTAGGGTTGGTATGTGACCTTAAGTATGGTCCATGCTTTTACAAGCTTGCAAGCCTATTCTCAATCAGATAATCTGGGCTCATTTGAGACATCAAATTGTACCCCTCCAGCAAGGCTGGTTGTGTGTGGAGGGTCCATGTCCCAAACCTGGAGAGAGTCAGGATTGGAAAGCAGCTTTAGTTTCTATAAGGGGTTGTTTAGGATCTCTGTCAGTGTAGGCTTCTGAGGAAATGTGCTGGACGAGTTCACCCCAGGAAGTACTGACCATATCCCTGCTCTGACCAATGCTGCCCCATTTTCAGGCTGTGCACTTTTCCGGCAACACTTCACACAATGGCAAGGACATCGGGTGAGACTTCTCTCCAGCAGATGTGCTGCCTTTCTTGTTTGTAAATCACACAGGAGGTGTTGGTGCAGACACACATTCAAGGAAAATGAAAATCCTGGTGCCAGAGCCTGACAACATCTAGTGAATCAGAGAAAGATCTTTAAAGATCTGCCAAAAGCAGAACCATTTATTGGAGATGATAGTGCCCCATCCAACAGCATGTGCTTGTTTGGGTATCTTTGCATTTACTAGAACTGGACAACAGCCATAGATGGGCAAAAAGGAGAAGGTGCCAGAGAAAGGTAAAGAAACACGCAGCAGTTTTGTGGGAGTGCTGCACAGCAATGGAGAGATGGAAATTTGCAAGGGCACAGATGAAACATTATCATTATTTGCGGGGAACGTGTGCTACAATGTTCTGACCAACATTATTAAAATGTTGTATGGTCTTGCAGTGTACTGGAGCCAAACAATTTTGCCCATGTTCCTGAACTGTGCTATACCGGTGCCGAAGATTAATAGATACTAAGGTCAGAAGGGACCATTATGATCATCTAGTCTGACCTCCTGCACAATGCAGGCCACAGAATCTCACCCACCCATCCTTGTGAAAAACTTCTCACCTATGTCTGAGCTATTGAAGTCCTCAAATCGTGGTTTAAAGACTTCAAGGAGCAGAGAATCCTCCAGCAAGTGACCTGTGCCCCATGCTACAGAGGAAGGCGAAAAACCTCCAGGGCCTCTTCCAATCTGCCGTGGAGGAATGAGCTAAATCATCAGCCCCCTTAAGCAATGGTAAAAATCTCATTTTTGAGGCAAGGCAAGACCAAACCATAGCTTATCTGTATTGAAGCACCACTGTTTATTATTTGTTTATGGTAGCATCTAGTATGTGGTAGGAACAAAAGGAGTACTTGTGGCACCTTAGAGACTAACCAATTTATTTGAGCATAAGCTTTCGTGAGCTACAGCTCACTTCATCGGATGCATACTGTGGAAAGTGTAGAAGATCTTTTTATATACACACAAAGCATGAAAAAATACCTCCTCCCACCCCACTCTCCTGCTGGTAATAGCTTATCTAAAGTGATCACTCTCCTTACAATGTGTATGATAATCAAGTTGGGCCATTTCCAGCACAAATCCAGGTTTTCTCCCCCCCCCCTCCCCCCCACAAACCCACTCTCCTGCTGGTAATAGACTCCAGACTCCAGCGAGAAACTGTTGAATTGGAATTCATTTGCAAATTGGACACAATTAACTTAGGCTTGAATAGAGACTGGGAGTGGCTAAGTCATTATGCAAGGTAACCTATTTCCCCTTGTTTTTTCCCACCCCTCCCTCCCCCCAGACGTTCTTGTTAAACCCTGGATTTGTGCTGGAAATGGCCCACCTTGATTATCATACACATTGTAAGGAGAGTGATCACTTTAGATAAGCTATTACCAGCAGGAGAGTGGGGTGGGAGGAGGTATTTTTTCATGCTTTGTGTGTATATAAAAAGATCTTCTACACTTTCCACAGTATGCATCCGATGAAGTGAGCTGTAGCTCACGAAAGCTTATGCTCAAATAAATTGGTTAGTCTCTAAGCCCTGGTCTACACTAGGACTTTAGGTCGAATTTAGCAGCGTTAAATCGATGTAAACTTGCACCCGTCCACACGATGAAGCCCTTTATTTCGATTTAAAGGGCTCTTAAAATCGATTTCCATACTCCACCCCTGACAAGTGGATTAGCACTTAAATCGGCCTTGCTGGGTCAAATTTGGGGTACTGTGGGTGGTATTGGCCTCCGGGAGCTATCCCAGAGTGCTCCATTGTGACCACTCTGGACAGCACTCTCAACTCAGATGCACTGGCCAGGTAGACAGGAAAAGAACTGCAAACTTTTGAATCTCATTTCCTGTTTGGCCAGCGTGACAAGCTGCAGGTGACCATGCAGAGCTCATCAGCAGAGGTGACCATGATGGAGTCCCAGAATCACAAAAGAGCTACAGCATGGACTGAACGGGAGGTACAGGATCTGATCGCTGTATGGGGAGAGGAATCCGTGCTATCAGAACTCCGTTCCAGTTTTCAAAATGCCAAAACCTTTGTCAAAATCTCCCAGGGCATGAAGGACAGAGGCCATAACAGGGATCCGAAGCAGTGTCGCGTGAAACTTAAGGAGCTGAGGCAAGCCTACCAGAAAACCAGAGGGGCGAACGGCCGCTCCGGGTCAGAGCCCCAAACATGCCGCTTCTATGATGAGCTGCATGCCATTTTAGGGGGTTCAGCCACCACTACCCCAGCCGTGTTGTTTGATTCCTTCAATGGAGATTGAGGCAACACAGAAGCAGGTTTTGGGGACGAAGAAGATGATGATGATGAGGTTGTAGATAGCTCACAGCAAGCAAGCGGAGAAAACGGTTTTTCCGACAGCCAGGAACTGTTTCTCACCCTGGACCTGGAGCCAGTACCCCCCGAACCCACCCAAGGCTGCCTCCTGGACCCAGCAGGCGGAGAAGGGACCTCCGGTGAGTGTACCTTTTAAAATACTATACATGGTTTAAAAGCAAGCATGTGAAAGGATTAATTTGCCCTGGCATTCGCGGCTCTCCTGGATGTACTCCCAAAGCCTTTGCAAAAGGTTTCTGGGGAGGGCAGCCTTATTGCGTCCTTCATGGTACGACACTTTACCACTTCAGGCCAGTAACATGAACTCGGGAATCATTGTACAACAAAGCATTGCAGTGTATGTTTGCTGGCGTTCAAACAACATCCGTTCTTTATCTCTCTGTGTTATCCTCAGGAGAGGGAGATATCATTCATGGTCTTTTGGTTGAAATAGGGTGCTTTTCTTCAGGGGACATTCAGAGGAGCCCATTCCTGCTGAGCTGTTTGCCTGCGGCTGAACAGAAATGTTCCCCGCTGTTAACCACGGGGAGGGGGGAGGGTTGTGGGGGTAGCCACGCGGTGGAGGGAGGCAAAATGCGACCTTGTAACGAAAGCACATGTGCTATGTATGTAATGTTAACAGCAAGGTTTACCCTGAAAGACTGTAGCCACTGTTTTATAAAATGTGTCTTTTTAAATACCACTGTCCCTTTTTTTTTCTCCACCAGCTGCATGTGTTTCAATGATCACAGGATCTTCTCCTTCCCAGAGGCTAGTGAAGATTAGAAAGAAAAAAAAATGCACTCGTGATGAAATGTTCTCTCAGCTCATGCTGTCCTTCCACACTGACAGAGCACAGACGAATGCGTGGAGGCAAATAATGTCAGAGTGCAGGAAAGCACAAAATGACCGGGAGGAGAGGTGGCGGGCTGAAGAGAGTAAGTGGCGGGCTGAAGACAGGGCTGAAGCTCAAATGTGGCGGCAGTGTGATGAGAGGAGGCAGGATTCAATGCTGAGGCTGCTGGAGGACCAAACCAGTATGCTCCAGTGTATGGTTGAGCTGCAGCAAAGGCAGCTGGAGCACAGACTGCCACTACAGCCCCTGTGTAACCAACTGCCCTCCTCCCCAGGTTCCATAGCCTCCACACCCAGACGCCCAGGAACGCGGTGGGGGGGCTACCGGCCAACCAGCCACTCCGCCACAGAGGATTGCCCCAAAAAAAGAAGGCCGGCATTCAATAAATTTTAAAGTTGTAAACTTTTAAAGTGCTGTGTGGCATTTTCCTTCCCTCCTCCACCACCCCTCCTGGGCTACCTTGGTAGTCATCCCCCTATTTGTGTGATGAATGAATAAAGAATGCATGAATGTGAAGCAACAATGACTTTATTAAGCTTTAACAATGACTTTAAGCAAGCAATGATTAAAGGGAGGAGGGGAGGATGTTTAGCTTGCAGGGAAGTAGAGTGAACCAGGGGGTGGGGGGTTTCATCAAGGAGAAACAAAGAGAACTTTCACACCGTAGCCTGGCCAGTCATGAAACTAGTTTTCAAAGCTTTTCTGATGCGTACAGCGCCCTCCTGTGCTCTTCTAACCACCCTGGTGTCTGGCTGCGTGTAACCAGCAGCCAGGCGATTTGCCTCAACCTCCCACCCCGCCATAAACGTCTCCCCCTTACTCTCATAGATATAGTGGAGCACACAGCAAGCAGTAATAACAGTGGGAATATTGGTTTCGCTGAAGTCTAAGCGAGTCAGTAAACTGCGCCAGCGCGCCTTTAAACGTCCAAATGCACATTCTACCACCATTCTGCACTTGCTCAGCCTGTAGTTGAACAGCTCCTGACCACTGTCCAGGCTGCCTGTGTACGGCTTCATGAGCCATGGCATTAAGGGGTAGGCTGGGTCCCCAAGGATACACATAGGCATTTCAACGTCCCCAACAGTTATTTTCTGGTCTGGGAATAAAGTCCCTTCCTGCAGCTTTTGAAACAGACCAGAGTTCCTGAAGATGCGAGCGTCATGTACCTTTCCCGGCCATCCCACGTTGATGTTGGTGAAACATCCCTTGTGATCCACCAGAGCTTGCAGCACTATTGAAAAGTACCCCTTGCAGTTTATGTACTTGCCGGCTTGGTGCTCCGGTGCCAAGATAGGGATATGGGTTCCGTCTATGGCCCCTCCACAGTTAGGGAATCCCATTGCAGGAAAGCCATCCACTATGACCTGCACATATCCCAGGGTCACTACCCTTGATATCAGCAGATCTTTGATTGCATGGGCTACTTGCATCACAGCAGCCCCAACAGTAGATTTGCCCACTCCAAATTGATTCCCAACTGACCAGTAGCTATCTGGCGTTGCAAGCTTCCAAAGGGCTATCGCCACTCGCTTCTCAACTGTGAGGGCTGCTCTCATCTTGGTATTCATGTGCTTCAGGGCAGGGGAAAGCAAGTTACAAAGTTCCATGAAAGTGCCCTTACACATGCGAAAGTTTCGCAGCCATTGGCAATCGTCCCAGACCTGCAACACTATGCGGTCCCACCAGTCTGTGCTTGTTTCCCGAGCCCAGAATCGGCGTTCCACAGCATGAACCTGCCCCATTAGCACCATGATGCATGCATTGGCCGGGCCCATGCTTTCAGAGAAATCTGTGTTCATGTCCTGATCACTCACGCGACCGCGCTGATGTCGCCTCCTCGCCCGGTATCGCTCTGCCAGGTTCTGGTGCTGCATATACTGCTGGATAATGCGTGTGGTGTTTAATGTGCTCCTAATTGCCAAAGTGAGCTGAGCGGCCTCCATGCTTGCCTTGGTGTAGCGTCTGCACAGAAAAAAGGCGCGGAACGATTGTCTGCCGTTGCTCTGACGGAGGGAGGGGCGACTGACGACATGGCTTACAGGGTTGGCTTCAGGGAGCTAAAATCAACAAACGGGGTGGCTTTACATCAAGGAGTATTTCAGGCAGGACTTCACGGAGGGTTCCAATAAGAAATGGTGCACCTAAGTTATTGTTCTTATTGGAACAAGGCAGGATTCAATGCTGAGGCTGCTGGAGGACCAAACCAGTATGCTCCAGTGTATGACGCTCGCATCTTCAGGAACTCTGGTCTGTTTCAAAAGCTGCAGGAAGGGACTTTATTCCCAGACCAGAAAATAACTGTTGGGGATGTTGAAATGCCTATATGTATCCTTGGGGACCCAGCCTACCCCTTAATGCCATGGCTCATGAAGCCGTACACAGTATCAATCTGGCCTCTGATTGATACATGGCTAGATTTACCTCGCTGCACCTTCTCTGTAAGTAACTGCAGTGTGACCTAGAGGAATGAGTCCCCTAGACAGGGGATGGGGGGAAGCAAATGAGTACAAAACAAATCTGGTCTATTTCTTGTTTTGATCCACTCCATCTATCTTTTACATCTTTGGCTGGCAGCAGACGGTGCAGAAGGACTGCATGCCATCCACATCTCATGGCTGCTCGGCAGAAGATGGTGCAATACGACTGCTAGCCATCGTCATCTCTTGCCTGCCCGGCAGAAGATGGTGCAATATGACTGCTATCCATCCTCATCTCTTGCCTGCCCGGCAGAAGATGGTACACTATGACTGCTAGCAATCCGTATCGCCTGCCTGCTCACCATAAGACGGTTCAATAGGACTGACTGCAGGACTAAAGAGAATGACCTGATCAAGTCACTCCAAATTTAGTCCCTGCACCCATGTCTGCCCAGGCGCTCCTGGCCAACGTGGCCAGGAGCACCTGGGACATGACGATGACGGCTACCAGTCGTATTGCACCATCTGCTGCCAGAAGGCAATGGGTTGCTGCTACTGTGTAGCAATGCCGTACCGCGTCTGCCAGCACCCAGGAGACATAGGGTGACGGTTACCTGAGCGGGCTCCATGCTTGCCGTGGTATGGTGTCTGCACAGGTAACTCAGGAAAAAAGGCACAAAACGATTGTCTGCTGCTGATTTCACGGAGGGAGGGAGGGAAGGGGGGCCTGACGATATGTACCCAGAACCACCCGCGAAAATGTTTTAGCCCCATCAGGCATTGGGATCTCAACCCAGAATTCCAATGGGCAGCGGAGACTGCGGGAACTGTGGGATAGCTACCCACAATGCAACACTCCGGAAGTCGACTCTAGCCTCAGTACTTTGGAAGCACTCCGCCGAGTTAATGCACTTAATGCACTTAGAGCATTTTCTGTGGGGACACACACACTCGAATATATAAAACCGATTCCTAAAAGTGACTTCTATAAATTTGACCTAATTCTGTAGAGTAGACATACCCTAAGGTGCCACAAGTACTCCTTCTGTTTTTGCGAATACAGACTAACACGGCTGTTACTCTGAAACCTGTCATTATGTGGTAGGAGTCTTCCAGTCAGACCTATTCAATGTTTGCTCAGTGTTCCCCATTCTGGTTGATACAGGTGTGTTTCAGATTAAGGAGCACTCCACTGATCAGTTCTTCATTTGATTTTCTTGGGACCAGGTTGAGTGAACAGAGTGATGAATAGATAGTATGGACTCTGCAAGAGCCATCGATAGCTTTGATGCTTGGCTTGCAGCTTAAGAATCCCAGCTTGAAAATTGCTCCTCTAAACTCTCATTTAACAACCAAGAACTGTGGCCTGATCTAAAAGCCTGAAGGGACAGTTTCTTTCAAACCATGAATTCTCATGAAGGTCGAGACTAGTCACCCTGCTGCCATTGACTCCTCCAAAAACTTTGCCAAACAGTTGATTTGAAAACAACAGCTAAAATGTTCAAATTTTAAAAAACAAGTGACTTCAGGTGCCTAACTTTAGGCACTCATTTATGTTTAAAAAAAAGAGCCTGAAATTGCAATATCGTATCTGTAACCAAAAACTGTGGCTCCTTTAAAATACCAAAGAGGGCAAAATACATGAGTCAGGATCAGTATAAGTAAACCCGAGTCAGGAGAAATGCATTGCTAGTAGAAGGTATTGCATCTAAACTCTGATGTAGTGAATTACCTTTATAGTTGCTGTTAAACTATTGATGTTTCTCTGGCCAAAGGAAAAAGGTGTTAACCTGTGAATACATCTGAATATTTTTAAACTATTTATGGCAGGGCAGATGCACAATATAGTTACCCTGTTTAGACCAGTGGTTAGCCAAGATTGGGAGTCCTGGGGGTTGTTTCAATGAGGAGGGGAAACTGATGATGGAGCTGAGTTCATTGTGGCAATCCTGTTTGTTTATAAAGGATTACAAAATCCTGTTTCCCTCAACATAGGGGGAAATCAAGCAACAGGGGAGTTTCTTTGCTCACAGTTCCAAGCCTCTTTCAGCCAGCACTCAGTCTGAATAGCTCTCTAGGCCTTTTCTTAGGGCCATGCTCTCAGTACTTGCTCAGCTGTCTCCTTGGCTTCCTGCGTCTCTTCTGTGATGATGGTTCTTGCTGCTTCACTCTCACTGACACACTACTGTGGTCCAATCAATACCCGGCCCTTGAGTTTATCGAATCACAGTGGAACCCCTCCTTGGGCTGCCTGGCTAAATCCTACTCCAGCTCTGCATGTGGCTTTGTTTTTGGTGGATGCCCTAATTTTCAACTATCTATTCCATGATAGAGCTCAATTGCTTTTTACGTTTATACTGAATGAAAGGTGGCTATTTCACCCACCTGTTTCAAAGACATCTTACCCACCCCATAACAGTATAAAGAAATAGGGCCTGATCTGAAGTTCAAATAGGGCTCTGGTATCAGGCCCATAGTGAAGTAGACATATATGTTCCCAAAACAAGTGAAAGGAAAGTGCAGAAAGCAGGCAACTTAATAACACATGTCCTAGAACACTGCTTGAGGAAAGGAATCAAACATACAGGTTTAAACATAGTAAAATTAAGAACAATTTTATAATAAAGGAAAAGTATGACATCTGCTAAATGAAAGCTCATGTGACAGCCCCTGCATGTGATCTGCACACTAACATGTTTCACAAGATTGTCTTTTCTGGCTCTTGCAGCCCCTTTGTTTTTGTTGTTATTGTTGTTTGTTTTTAAATAAATTATTTGTCTTGTTAAGTCAGGAAGTACTGAGGAGTGATTGCATGCTACCTATGACTAGAGAGTATTACCATGTCCTTCAGAGTGGCCTACAGTTGCCCGGGAACTTTCATGAAGGGATCTTTTTTAAGCTTGTCTAACCAGTTAATTATTTAGTTGACACTTACAAGGTTTTTTTTGTGTGCTTCTGCTATGCCAGTATGGTTGAAGTTTGGTCAATTTTATCTGGTTATTCAGACTCATGCAGTGGCTCCCATTTGATGCTCCAGTGGGAAGCTGCAGCTCTCATGTCTCATGGTGAGCCTCCTCAGTTACAGAATTCTATCTTTTTAACCCTCATAAAAAAGCCACTCAGTTTTTGTGCCTTTGTAACATAGCAAGCCAGTCTGTAAATGCTATCGTTGCTCATCAATATCTTTTGATGCACTTGTAAACATACTTGCATAAGTGACGTTTTACAGCAGTGAATTCCACAGGCTCCTGCATATGTACTCTTCATTTACGAGCTCCGGGGACTGTTTTCCCATCAAAGCATTGATGTTCTGAGGGACACAGTTGGAACTTCTTTATTTTCCCTTTCTTTCCCAGGTGTGGTGGTGCTGAATCACCCGAGAAGGCTTAATGAGCTTACTCCACTGCAGAAGCAAAGCCTTCAGGAATGCATTAATGCTGCTGCTGCTGGATAAGTAGGAGGTGGAAAATAAATATATAGGATTGGAAGCTGCAGGCTGGCAGGAGCTAGCGAACATAGTTGAATAGCAGGAAAACACCACGTTACATGTCATAAATGACACCCTCATTTACTAGTTAGTGCAGTACAGAGTAGTATGTTGATTCTGTTATTATGTTTTAGTTGATAATTGAAGTTGCTTATGAGCTTGGCATCTTTTACTGGATATGTGGCAGTATTTTTCCATGCATTCATGTGGGGAAAAATAGGCCAGTGACACAAGAGTACTCTGTTTCCAAAGGGAATCAGTGGCCTGCTGTTGCTTGTTACCAAGGTGTTAGCCTCTTTCTGTTTTTTCTTAGCTTAGTATTGATTAAAGATTTCAGCTATTAGTGCTGTCAGTCGGACGTCTTCTACTGATTATAATAAATACTATGTGGACAACAGCAACACAAGCAAAATATAAAGGGGACCAAGATAACAAGAAACACAGGCAGAATAGTAAAGTGGAAAGTCCATGCTAATCCATAAGGAGAGAAAATAACGTGCCATTATACCTGAAACCCAGATATTCAAAGAGAAGGAGACAGTTGGGGAGCAGTAATACTGAGAGGTTTGGGGTGATAGTAGACAGTAGGTGAGAAATTAATTTGCCATGGACTAAATATTTACAGGGATATTTTCTCTGTTCAGGGTTTTAAATTGTTCTATAACAAAGTACAATTTCACTCTGGACAATGACTATGTAAAAACAGGCCATTCCTCTCTGCTGTTCTACTCAAAATCATCCCTGTTGCCTTCTAGACAAGAGCAAGTTTTAGTTATGCAAGGATGACAGAAGCAGACACACAGTTTTGGGGAGAGAACTGGATTCTCTTTTGGCTGGATCCTTATCAAGATTAATTTAAATATTGTCTACATGGGGGAAATTGACTAGCATAGCTATTCCAGAATAACTATTCTGGTATAATGTAAGTATTCTGGAAAAACTCTCCTGCATGCACACTCTATTCTGGAATTAAAATGATTTTTTTCTGGAATAATTACTCGGCTTCTGAAGTCACTTTTATTTCGGAGAAGTGTGTCCACACAGGAGAGTTATTCTGCAATAGCTACGCTAATCAATTTCCCCACATAGAGAAGATGTAAGGTCCAATTGCAAGACCATCTTTGCAACCCTATTGTCTTCAAATTATTCCCTCATTTACCCCAGTGTCATTTCTCTGAGGGCAATAAGGTTGCACAGACAATGACCATGGGTTTATTAGTAGTAGCACCTAGATATTCTGGAAATGGGCAGCCTAAGACTATGAGATTTGGTCTACACACAATTATTTTAGTAATATAACTGTTGAAGTTAGAGGTGTGATTTTTTTCTATTGAAATAGCTAAATTGGTCCAGCCTCTAAGCCAGATGTAGTTGTACTGGTATAAAGGTGCCTTATAGTTGACTCCTCTTCCCAAACATGAATAGCTATATAGGTAAAGACACCTCTTTTTCTACATAGCTGTCTACAGTAGTGAGATTGTGCTGCCTAAACTATACCAGTATAACCAAAGCAGTACAATTCTTGTTTGTAAGTAAGGTCTGAGCATTAGATTTTTGGGACAATGGGATTACATAAATGTAACTGAAGGCAGCTTTGGGCCTGTAGAACCTTGATAGTGCACAAATAAAAAGTAATACCTCGCTCTTATATAGTGTGTTTTTTCTTCAGTAGCTCTCAGTGCATTTTACAAAGGCAGTCAGTATTACTATTCCCATTTTACAGATGGGGAAACTGATGCACAGGGAAGAGAAGTGTCTTGCCTCAAGTACCCAGCAGGCCAGTAGCAGAGCCAAGAATAGAACCCGAATCACCAGAATCTTAGTCTAGTGCTCAAACCACTAAAATAATGTAGCTTAACTATCAGATCTCAAGCTAGCCCCATGGTAGCGGGGTTAAAAAAAAGAACACCTTTGTCTTACCTGTAAATTCAGCAAATGTGATCTGGAAATCATTGAGACAAAATACAAGGAGCTACATAGAACCATTTTAATGAAGTCACTTCCACGGGACAACCACAATTTAACTTAAAAAACAAACAAACAAACAAACCTGGCTATTTTACACATGTTCTGCTGTCCGCCAGAGTCCACAAACAGCCTGAAACAGTAACTTAAAGAAAGGTGTGAATTGTTCCCATTCATCCCAAAGAGGGGATGATTCTGAAGTCTAACAATGACTACAGATGTTAACTTTTTTACTGCTGATCACTTTAGCAAAAATATCCACTAATGTGATTTCCCAGTGTGGTTGGATGCCTGGTAGATATGGGGGAGAGCAGGGGCAACCTGAACTATTTAACAGTAGTGCACAACTATAAGTGGTAGAACTCCAGTGCTTAATTTATAATGAAAGAGGTGCTGGGGCTCAAGCAATGATTTTTGTATTCAAGATGTTAAGTCTATTTATAGTTTTTCACCGTGTTTCTGCAATAAAACTCTTTACCTTTGCTGAAGATGTTAAAGTTCTATTTACATTTTCCAGATGCCTTAGTCTTTCACCATTCAACATCAGGTAGGCACAGAAGATAAGCCATTCTCAGAGACATCAAGAACATTTGTTACCTTTAAAGCAACAGCCTTCAGCAATCAATGAATAGATTATGCTAATCCATTGATGTGGTTTCTTTTTAAAATTTGTGACAGATGTGTCAATAATATTTTTTTCAGAATATGCTGTGTGATACAATATGTTGCAACCCTACTACAAATTATATCAGTATATGTTGATGTATATGTAGAAGTATTGTGTATTTAGCTATCACAGTTAGGATATAAATGTGACAGACTTTACCCTTATGTTCACCACTTTTACAAAACTATGATGAATTTTTTTCAAAGTATGCCTTATGAGGTATCATTTGAAAACTCATAATTCACTGACCTTCATTGTCCTGGTAAAATGTGTGGCAACTCTGTATGTAAATTAAGATTCTACTGTATGATATTACTAAGGCATATTCCAAACATGGGGAAGCAGCCACAAACCTGTTCCTCAGAGACAAAAGACAAATGGACACTGTGACATTATTGACATGAACTGTGACCGTATAGATCATTGTTGAAACCAGGGTCTTATGGTTGCACCATATCTTGTACAGAGGAGGTCAAGTGGGGAGTCTATGGAAAGGTTGTAGTTTGCTGGTTATGATTATGATGTCTGCATGTGTGTATCATTTTTGTATTTGAAGTTATGAACATTAGCTATGTACTTGTATCTCAATGTGTTTGATTCTAAGTAGCCTCAGTGAAGCATTTGGTCAGCTTCTTGAGAAAGGACTATTCTCAATAAGTGCTCAATCAAGGAACACTTAACTGACAATAGACTTTGAGAGACACAAATGCACATCTGAGCTTTCCTGGGAAGGTCCAACCTAACATGTAAACAATGGTGTCAGTCTGTAAAAAGCTGAATCATTCATGGACATGTGACTTGCCCAGGTGGCTACAAACTCCATCTTGTTGCTGTGATTTTGCACAGGAGAACAAAGGGGTTTCCACCCACAAGAGAGAATATAAAAGGCCCTGGAAACCCCTCCATTTTGTCTTCAGCTGGCTTAAGAGATGGCCTCTCCACCCCCAAGAGATGCTTGAAAGAAACTGGAACAAAGGATAGTAACTACAGGGGTATGAATGATTGCTGGACCCAGACTAGGAAGGAGTCCAGCCTGTGAAAGAAGCTTATTTGAACATCTCTAAGGGTGAGATTTACCTGTATGCAGTTTCTTAATGTATTAGGCTTAGACTTGAGTGTTTTGTTTCATTTTGCTCGGTAACTTATTTTGTTCTGTCTGTTATTACTTGGAACCACTTAAATCCTACTTTTTATACTTAATAAAATCACTTTTGCTTATTATTGAACACACAGTTAGTGACTAATACCTGGGGGAGCAAACAGCGTGCATATCTCTCTGTCAGTGTTATAGAGGGCAGACAGTTTTATGAGTTTACCCTGTATAAGTGTTATACAGACTAAAATGAATTCATTTGGGGTTTGGACCCCATTGGGAGCTGGGTGTCTGGAGCTGGTGCTGGAGACAGGAGTACTTCTTAAGCTGTTTTCAGTTAAGTCTGCAGCTTTGGGGCACGTGGTTCAGATCCTGGGTCTGTGTTGGAGCAGACTGGTGTGTCTGGTTCAACAAGGCAGGGTTCTGAAGGCCCAAACTGGCAGAGAAAACAGGCTCAGAGGTAGTCTCAGTCTCATAGGTGACAGTCCCCTATGGGGATTTCTGTGATCGAACCCATCACAGATGCCTCAGCCAAGTGTCAACAAAATCAGTTGGACAATCACCTGGGAATGCAGCCATTCTTTGGCAGAAAGAAGGGCATGAGTGAGATATTTACATCTTTGCAAACAGACTTGCTATTACCTGAACCCCAGCTGGAGATGATTCTCAATGAAGAGAAATGCTATAAGAAGGGAGAACAGAGGACACAAATTACCTCTCTCCCCTCATCTCTGCTCACAGCATCAACAATATTTGAAAGACAAAGAAAGCATCAGGGAACTAGGGGAGGGAAACCAGCTGAGAAATCCAGTCAGGCTGCTATGAGCATATAATGAGAGAAACCTTTTTGTTTTAAGTTAACTTAGCTTGTTATGTTAAGTATTAGTTTGCATTTTATCTTTTATTTCTTTGTAACCAATTCTGACTTTTATGCCTCATTACTTGTAACCACTTAACATCTATCTTTCTGTAGTTAATAAACTTTTTTTATCTATGCCAGTGAGTATTTGGATTGAAGTGTTTGGGAAACTTAATTTGAGATAACAGGGTTTGTACATATCATTTTCTATTAATGAAATTACAGACTTCCTATGAGCTTGTACTGCACAGAAGGAAAGAGCTGGGCAGTACAAGATGCACATTTCTGGGGACGAGTCTGCGACTGGGAATTTGTTGTAATATTTGTTGCCCTGTAATATAATTCAGGAGTGGCTGGCTAGAAGCACTCATAATTCAGCTGGGAGTGATTTTGCATGCTAGAGGCTGTGTGTGAACAGACGAGGAGTGGTTGTTCTCACCGTGAAGTAATGTGAAAGGCACCCCAGGTTGGAGAACCTGGGGGACACAGCTGTTCAGCAGTCCAGATTGTACCATAGGGAATCTCACAATAAGAATTAGAGGTAAACTGTCTATCTAATTGTCAGAAATTTCTTTGTAATACACAATAAACTAAACAATTTATTAGGACCCCACTGATCCAAGCATTGTTGATGTAATCTATTTTCATCTGATTAAATAAAGTCTGAGGCTTATGACAGATATAAAAAAGGATAAGTTGAGATTCTCAGGTGCAGAAAGGTCAGGGTAAACACTGGCCATATTTGGCAGAAGTACGTATCTGGAAACTCCACCCATAATTACATCTGTTCTGCCATAAATATAGATGAAAACCAAAGAGCAAAATACTAGTAGCTCTGCTGCTTAGCACTCTTGCAAAGAGCCACTAATACTCAGTCTTTGATTTTCAGTGAGGCTTCAATCTGAGCTCTGCTTGTGCAGAAGCAGCTCTGCCTGCACACCAGCCTACAGACTTGCTTTTCCAGTGCTAATACCTCCCTGCTCAAGGTGATGAAATCTATATCACCTATCTACCCAGGTGTTTGCGTAAGCTTGGGCATTCACAAAGTTGCAAGTATAAGAGAAGAAGCAGGGGTCAAGGACCAGGCCCTTAGCATGTAAGTGATGATCTTTATATACGTAGGAGTTTGGTCTTTGGATTCCAGGATGCATTTCTCTGTATATTATAGCAATTTTAAAGTGGGTCACAGTTAGAGCCAAAGCTGTTTCGCATTCTCAATTTTAAAATAGTTGTCTTTAAATGGAAGGCAGTTTATATTCAAACTAGCACATCAGATATTACTGTGCTTTTTGCATCAACATTGTCCTTTCACATTGTGCAGTACATTGTGAGAGTGGAAGCAATGTCAGAAATGAACAGGAAAAGTTTCTTCTCACCGTTTTACAAATGGACATGAGTTTGGATTAGGGTTAGCACTTAACAGGAGCTAGCAGAATGACATGAGCATAATGAGGTTTAGAAGTGTTTTATTCAGCTTTAGGACTAACACACAAAAAATCCTAAGGTTGTTTTCATGTATTACAGTGGATCTTCACCGCAAGGGAAGTAAGTGCCAATACATCATCAGATCACAGGATTTGGAGGTGTAAATGGTTTTGCACTCATCTTCACAGCATTCTGGTCCAATTACAGCAATGTTCTGCCTCTCAGTATAGAATGAGAATACTGATTTAGCCTTAGCAGAATGCTGGGCAGATATCCTCCAAAATGCATACATCAACACCTCTTCACCATCATTAGGAATATTCTAGTACGAAGCAATTTCATGTTTTCTCTATACCTCTTTAATCACCAGCAAAATGAATGCATCTAAGTGCAAGCCCTGATAGGGCCTAATCAGAACCCTGTTAGAGTCAATGGATCAGCTCCCATTGATATTAATGGAGAGTGGCTCATGCCCTTGGAAAGGATGTGTGCAAGGGCACCACACTCCTGTTGTCTTTGGCAGCCCACAGATCCAGCCATGTTGGTCAGGTGAACATAAAAGTGTAAAGAAAACCTTTGACATGTATTTTGTTAAAGCTTACCTACTCTAGGGGACAACCGCTCTAAAACCACACAGCAAGTAAGAAAGATATTGGTTGAAGAGTATTAATGACGGCATGAAGGTAAATCTCAGCCAGTGGGAGTAAGTATCTCAGGATTTTGTCCTCAGAGACTATTGTAACTGACCCAGGTAGGCTATAGCCTCACACTGCATGAGCAGTGTTGCAAAGAAATCACTACTGCTGGTAGCCTGCCTCTAAGGACTTGGGGACTAGAATCTGGGGATGCAGGGGTTTTGACACATTGATCTTTTTTTTTTTTTAATCCCTCCCATAATCTGAGTTGGAATCATGTCTTCCTTTAAAGTCAAAAGGAGTTTACCATTTACTTCAACGGGAGCAGAGTTAGGTCAACACTGAGCACTTTTCAAAGTCACATGGTACCTTTTTGTGTTTTCTACCATATCAGCATATTTTCTAACTGATGTAGCACTCTCCTACTTGTCACTCATGCTATCCCTGCAGAACCAACACAGCAAGAAAGACTCTATCCTGACTCCTGCACTATCAAACAGAGTAGTTACCTATGTATGTGCTGATGAAAGAATCTTTACTGCTGGTGGGGTTGCACAAGCCAAACCCCTCCACTGCCAAACCACCACCCCCCTACAAAAAAAAAAGAAAAAGAAAAAACAAAAACCACTAAATCTAGTTTGAGTTCCAGATCTCAGTCAAGTTTGTTGGAAGTGGCAGTTTAGTTAGCCATATTCTTACTTGAAAACTGAGCAAGTTTAGTCAGGAAATCATTGAGAGACAGCAAATAAAGAACCCAAAGTGCCATATTTACAGCGTCACTTTTTAGAATATAATCACATTCTTTATTTTATGATGATTTAGGGCAAATCAGTTTCTCTCTGTGCATCAGGTCCACATCTGCAAGAAGGGATATGCCACTGCCGCCTGCTTACCTCATGGAACATCATGCTGATAAATATAATGAGATTGTGAAACACTCATGTCCTGCTTCATTCATTAGGGAATGTTCCCAATATCTCTTTTGTGTGATCCTTTTTTAGGACACTAGGGTGATGGGGGCCATATAAACACCATGGATTAGACTGATAGATAATTTAGCACTTTGAGTTGGCCTTGTATGTCCTGTTTTAATTACACGGTACAGAAATCATGATAAATATAGCATCGTAGAAACTTTCCCCTTTCTTTGGGTGCACAGGGGGAATCCCATGAAGCTAATATTTTCTTATGAGTTGTCACTTTTGTCTCAGTGTGCCTCTGCCTCTCCTCAGAGGTAGCATAACCTAGCAGGGTCACCACCCAGGCCTTGATCCCATCTCCGCTTGTATGCTAAGCAACGACTCTACCATTTCAATTACTCCCTTGACCAAAATTGATACCTGACCATGCCATGCCAGAGGCTGCAAGGTCCCTGAGGTAGCATGTTGCTCCTTCCTGAAGTGGCTATGGGAGGTGTTCTTCTTGTGGGTTGGCTAGCTCAGTTGGTTAGTGTGTGATGCTACTATTACCATGGTTATGGGTTTGGATCCCTTAGAAGACACAGGCCTTTGGAAAGTGGCTTTTCTCTCACTGCTCTGAGCACAGAGGCCAAAAATAGGAAAGGAGGCAGGCTCGATGCCTCACATGGAGCTGGCGAGAGGCCTCACCCCAGTGCCTGGAGAACACTATGTCTTGAGCTAATGCCTACCGTCAGCTGACTTCTCTCATGCCAGTGATACAAAGAGATGGTCCCAGGGTCTTGAGCAAACCAAAGGCATGGCCACAGCAGAGCAGGCTGGAGAATGCAGGCATCAATCTCATTACCACTCATATGCAAAAGGAGCCCTTTACCATTTCAGCTAATCCACCTGACCAAAAAATAGGGCACCACTCTGATGTCATCCCATTGCAGCCTATTTCATGTACCTGAATTGGCTGTGGGAAGGGTCTTTGACATAGGCAGGCTAGCTTGCTTGGTAAACATCACCACTGCAGGTTTGAGTCTCTGTGCTGGTTACTAGCTTCCCTGTAGGTGGGCCTTGCCCTGTAGCTTTTGCTATTTTCCTTGACTGCTATGGGTAAAGGGCCAAAGGAAGAGAGAGGGTGGGGGGCGAAGTGCTTCCTCCATCCCCAGAAAATGGGAGAGCCATTGCCCAGCATCTGGAGAATGCAGACACCAATCATACTATATCTTCCATGTGAAATGAGCACTAATCCCCCTGTGAGGAATTGGACCCCAACCAGCCCACGTTGTGGCAGGGGTCACAAAGACCCCCACAGAAACTTGTTGCTCCTGTCAGAAGAACCAAGAGAGATGTACTGCTTGTGGGCTGGCGAACTCAAGTGCTTAGAGAATGGTGATCGTGACCCCTGCATGACCCCCACTGCATCCAGACTTACCCTCACTGCATCCCACTAGACCCACTAGATCTAAATTAATGCTCATTGACCCCTGCATCACCCCTAGTACTTCCAGCATTGCTCTCAGTGTCCTCATTTGACCCCACTAGATCCAGATTAGTGCTCATGACCCTGCATGGCACCCACTACTTCCAGTGTTGCTCTGAGTGTCCTCATTTGACCCCACTACCTCCATAATACTCCACATTGAGCCCTGCATGACCACCAGGACTTCTAGCTTTGCTCTCAGTATCCTCATTTGACCCCTGCATGAGCCCCAGGACTTCCAGCCTTGCGCTCATTGTCCTCATTTGACCCCACTAGATCCAGATTAATGCTCATTGACCCCATCCATGACCCCTGCTACTTTCAGCCTTGCTCTCACTGTCCTCATTTGACCCCCGTAGATCCAGATTACTGCTTATTGACCCATGCAGGACCCTTAATACTTCCAGGCTTGCGCTCAGTGTCCTCATTTGACCCCACTTGATCTAGATTAAATCTCATTGACCCCTGCATGAACCCTACTACTTCCACCCTTGCTCTCAGTCGCCCCATTGACCCATGCATGACCCACAGGACTTCCAGCCTTGCTCTCAGTGTCCTCAATTGACCCCACTAGATCTAGATTAAAGCTCATTGACCCCCTGCATGACCCCTAGTATTTCCAGCTTTGTTCTCAGTGTCCTCATTTGACCCCACTACCTCCATAATACTCCCCATTGACCCCTGCATGACCGCCAGGACTTCCAGCTTTGCTCTCAGTGTCCTCATTTGACCCCTGCATGAGCCCCAGGACTTCCAGATTTGCTCTCATTGTCCTCATTTGACCTCACTTGATCTAGATTAAAGCTCATTGACCCCTAGTACTTCCAGCTTTGCTCTCAGTGTCCTCATTTGACCCCACTACCTCCATAATAATCCTCATTGACCCCTCCATGACCCCTAGTAAATCCAGCGTTGCTCTCAGTGTCCTCATTTGACCACACTAGTTCCAGATTAATGCTCATTGACCCCTCCATGACCCCTACTACTTTCAGCCTTGCTCTCACTGTCCTCATTTGACCCCCGTAGATCCAGATTAATGCTTATTGACCCCTGCATGACCCTTACTACTTCCAGGATTGCTCTCAGTGTCCTCATTTGACCCCACTAGATCTAGATTAAATCTCATTGACCCCTGCATGAACCCTACTACTTCCACCCTTGCTCTCAGTCTCCCCATTGACCCATGCATGACCCACAGGACTTCCAGCCTTGCTCTCAGTGTCCTCAATTGACCTCACTTGATCTAGATTAAAGCTCATTGACCCCTGCATGACCCCTAGTATTTCCAGCTCTGCTTTCAGTGTCCTCATTTGACCCCACTACCTCCATAATACTCCCCATTGACCCCTGCATGACTGCCAGGACTTCCAGCTTTGCTCTCAGTGTCCTCATTTGACCCCTGCATGAGCCCCCCCAGGACTTCCAGCTTTGCTCTCATTGTCCTCATTTGACCCCACTAGATCCAGATTAATGCTCATTGACCCCTCCATGACCCCTAATAATTCCAGCCTTGCTTTTAGTGTCCTCATTTCACCCCTGTATCACTCCTAGTACTTCCAGCCTTGCTCTCAGTGTCTTCATTTGACCTCACTTGATCTAGATTAAAGCTCATTGACCCCTAGTACTTCCAGCTTTGCTCTCAGTGTCCTCATTTGACCCCACTACCTCCATAATAATCCTCATTGACCCCTCCATGACCCCAGTAAGTCCAGCGTTGCTCTCAGTGTCCTCATTTGACCACACTAGATCCAGATTAATGCTCATTGACCCCCTCCATGACCCCTACTACTTTCAGCCCTGCTCTCACTGTCCTCATTTGACCCCCGTAGATCCAGATTAATGCTTATTGACCCCTGCATGACCCTTACTACTTCCAGGATTGCTCTCAGTGTCCTCATTTGACCCCACTTGATCTAGATTAAATCTCATTGACCCCTGCATGAACCCTACTACTTCCACCCTTGCTCTCAGTCTCCCCATTGACCCATGCATGACCCACAGGACTTCCAGCCTTGCTCTCAGTGTCCTCAATTGACCCCACTGGATCTAGATTAAATCTCATTGACCCCCTGCATGACCCCTAGTATTTCCAGCTTTGCTCTCAGTGTCCTCATTTGACCCCACTACCTCCATAATAATCCCCATTGACCCCTGCATGACCGCCAGGACTTCCAGCCTTGCTCTCAGTGTCCTCATTTGACCCCACTAGATCTAGATTAAAGCTCATTGACCCTTGCATGACCCCTACTAGTTCCAGCCTAGCTCTCAGTGTCCCCATTGACCCCTGCATGAGCCCCAGGACTTCCAGCTTTGCTCTCATTGTTCTCATTTGACCCGACTAGAGCCAGATTTTTCCTCATTGACCCCCTGCATGACCCCCTGGTACATCCAGACTTGCTCTCAGTGTCCTTATTTGACCCCACTAGCTACCAACTAATCCTCATTGACCCCTGCGTGACCCCCTACTACTTTTAGGATTGCTCCCCATGTCCTCATTTGATCTCCAGTATGTCCAGATTAATCCTCATTGATCCCTGTATGACCTCTGCTCCTTCCAGCCCTGCTCCCCAAGTCCTCTTTTTGACCCCCACTACCTCCAAAATTATCCTCTTTGACCCCTGCTACTTCCAGTGTTACTCTGTGTTTGACCTCACAGCATCCACATTAGGCCTCATTGACCCACTTCTTGACCCCATTGTTTTGATACTGGATCTCACTGACCCCTGTTGGACTTTGATTGCCTCCCAATTGATACCAATCAACCTGTGTGTGACTTCTAGCCTTGTTCTCTGTGTCCTCATTTGACCCCACTATCTCCAAAATAATCCTCTGTGACCCCTGCAGGATGTCAAATGCTTCCAGCCTGGCTCCCATGTCCTCATTTGACCCCCATTAACCCATACTAATAGTCATTGACCCTTGCATGACCTTTTCTTTGTGTAGTCTTCCTCTCTGTGTCCCTGTTTGACCCCATTGCCTCCAAATTGAGCCTCATTGATGCTTGTGTGACCCTGATTGCCTCCATATGGTTCTCAATTCAATTGTGTGTGCTACGGCCAGTCTTGTGCTCTGTGTCCCTTTTGGACAACATAAGTTCCAAATCAATACTCTTTGAGCCCTGCCTGATCCCCACTACCTCTTGTCATGCTCTCTGTGACCCCCATGTGACACCCCCAGAATCAGAATCAGCCATTAAGTAGGATGATTTGCATGAAAGTGGGTTTATATTTACAGTGTTTTCTGCACATTTTAAAATGCCCACTGGTTACTGATTTTTTTCTATTTAGTTGCCAGCACTAGATCTGCATTGCAATCAAGTTGTATTAGGGGTCAATTTGAGACCGTATTCTCACATCACAAATTCGCCACACTATTTAGCAGGACTTCTCGGGGCCTCTGACCCAGGACATATCACCACACTTGTACAGGGTTGGGGCCACTATGTACATTATAAAAAGCTGTTTAAAAATAGCCAGAATGGTTTCAGAATGTCCTCTCATCTAGCCTTGGCCCTGGAGGCTGCCACTTTAATACTAATTCCAACAGAAAGGCAGATGGTGGGATATTAAGTCAAAGCTTCCTGGAGTGAGACATGGAACAGGCATTGAATCCTTATTTTGTGGAGGGAAGAGGAAAAGGTTTATGGTGTCTTTTCTCAGTTTCTCTTCTCCCTGTCCCTGCCCATGTTTGGTTATGTGTGTCACTTCCTTTCTCTGCATTTGTTTCTTTCTCTCCTCTATCTGCTCTCTAGGAAACGAGCTAACGAAATATTTTTTTTTGGTGGGGGTTGGAGACACTGCAACTCCGATTCTCACCACCGATCTGCCAGCAACTCCTGTTTGGCTCCTGGCAGGCTTCACTCCTACTCCCTTACCAAAGAGAATTCGGTCATGGGGCTCTTCAAGCAGCAGCTCCTCTCCACGGGTGTGGTTTGTACAAACATAGATCTTCGTCCACTGATCAAGATTCTGCCCTGTTCTTGACTCTGTGTCCCAGTTTCTCTGACTTCTGCTATACTGTGCTATGTAGGTAACAATCAGCAGTTGGGAGCACAAAGAAGTCAGAGACTTCAGTCAGAATAGCAGTGGTTCTGTGAAAAAAAGTAACACTGGGCAGGGGAGGCTTTTGAAAAAAAAATCATGCTGGGACAGGGAAACCCCATGATAGCTCATTCCCCCCGTCACCCCAACTGACAACCTTTCCCCATGCAGAAGAGACACTCATTTGGTAGTCTCCACGTGGATCTATGCAAAAAGCATCAGGGAGCAAAAGGATGGCACTACAGAGTGCTACGATTTATAGTTGTGCACTCCTTTTAAATAGTTCAGGCTGCCCCTGCTCTCCCCCCATATTGCTCTTCCTGGCACCATGAGATTCACAAAGATTGCAGGGCTAGTTACTACTCCAGGATAAATATCCCGTATATGTCTTGCATCTAATGGGCTTGTATCATACCAGTCTTAGAGGCAAAGTCCAAAGATTCCCCCCCCTCCATCTGTTAGAATTATGTAATCCTATATCTAAACCATTGGAATAGGGTCTTCTAGAATTCACATGGTATTTACATAATAAACATGGAAGCGTTTGTGGTCAGGGACACATTGTACCAGCTTTCCCATGAACAGGTTAGATGTGATGGAAAGACTCTTTCTCATTGATTCCAGTAGGAAAAGTACTCAGTTTTGAATACTGCATTTAGGTAAGTGCCTCAAACTGACTGGCCCTTTAAGGGGAGTCAGACTCAGCTTTACCTGGGAAGTAGCAGTTGTCCTCCAGCTGATCCTGATCCTGTGGCTTAATTACCATTAGTAACCCCAGATGTGAAAGGGTTAGGGCACAATACATAGAGAGGGGAACTCAACTGAAGGGAGAAAATGCAGGCATATGGAGGAAGGAAATTTCTTGTGGTTTAGGAAGGCAGGCTGGAGAGAACCGCAGAGAGCTGGTCAGGCTTGTGTGCGAGGTCTGGAGCTAAGCCTGTAAACATGGGGCTTTAAATCCTTGAGAGTAGCCACCAGAGTCCCCTGGGAGGGGAGGCAGTGGGGAAGCCTGCTCTGAAGAAGCAGCATTGTAGAACTCTGCAGGGTGTAGAAGTAAGAGATAAAGAGCAGAGAATTTCCCTCTAGCCCAAGAATAGCAGAAGAATTGTCGGTTTGGATATTTATTTGGCTCTTCAGCTGGGTTCTCCTTCTGTCAGGAGGAGACAGACCTGGAAAAGTGACCTGACCACCGGACTAGAGCTGAGGGTGCCTGTGCCATGGCCTGACATTAAAGGGTGCTGTGGCTGTGAGTGGAACTGTTTATGGTAAGATTTAACGTTTAGTTAAATCTAACTCTGGGTAAATGCAGGTTTTCTTTAAATGCATTGGTTTTGATGTACTGCATAGGCAGATGGGATCTGTACCCCTGGGGAACCAGTATTCCTAATGTTTCTCCCAATAATACCTACCCCCAGACAACCTTAATTTGCAGTACAGTGAGGCCTCACTATACCACTCTGGCAGTGTAAAGAGGACAAATCCAGCCCGTGGACACTGCATTAGGGGCTTCCCTGGGTGGTGTAGAGTTGCAGCAGTGATTCTGGGGGGAGCACTAGAGGCATTGTGGGTGAAATCCTGGATCTACTGAAGACACCTAGAGATTTGCCACTGACTTCAGTAGGGGCAGGCTTTTACCTGGTCTCTCTGGGAGGCTGAATATCTGCTCGAGACCCTTTGTGTGCCCTTCTCTGAACAAACTACCCCACTGCTTAGGGAGTGCAGCCTACCTCTCCCTGTGTGCTGCTAGCCAGCATGGGTGGTAGGGGGCGGAACTATAGTTCTACCCACTTACTGCCCCTTTCTGCCTCCCTGCAGGGAGCATCCTGATAGCAGATCTGAGCTCTTCCTTAGGGCTTCCCCTCACACTCCACACCCACACCTAGGTTAACCAGAATCTTGTCTGTAGGGAGCAGGTCTCTTGAGTAAGAGGGGACTATTTTTACATAGCTTCTTGGTGGGTGATCTGACTGGGGAGCAGGGTACAGTTGGGGTTCCAAGTATAGGAGGGGGGTGGGGTGTTCTGGATAGAGAGCAAGGGAGCAGCTGAAATGCTGCCCAATCACCCCAGTACCTAGCTATTCACTGCCAACATCCCAGGTGCCATAACAGCCACTCCAGCCCCTCTGGGTCCTGCTCTTGCCTTCACCCCCAGAGCCCTGCCAGGCCTGAGTGAAACAACTCACTTAAGAACAATGTGCAGGGTGGAAACATGGAGCAGACCCACAATAATTCCATTGTGGGAGCTCTGTGTCCTTGGTTCTGCCCAGTTGCTGTTGACAACCTGATATGGGGCACACATAGGGTCCCTGCCTTTCCGGCTGTGCTGATGACTTTATAAAAGATTGCACTGATGTAACAGTTGACTAAGTCCTGAGCCATATGGACATTAAAAATGTTTGCCTGCCACTCCCAATCCTCTATCAGATTTCTTTTTTTATGCCCACCTTTCTGATTAGAACCTTCCTGGCCTCAGGGACTTGGAGCCAGCTGGAATCTTGGGCCAGCTGGCAATTGTCAAAAGGCATTACTAAGGTGCCACAAGTACTCCTTTTCTTTTTGCGGATACAGACTAACTCTGAAAACTAACTAGAGGGTGGCTAGGGGGCTATGTGATCTTGTTTCAGTTCCTAACAAAGAGCTGTCACCGCCACAAGAGCTAAGAGCCTCCGCCAAGCCTTGGGAAGGCCGGGCAATTGCAATATTCTCTCACCCCTAGATTGTAGATATTTACTGTTCAATAGAATAAGGCGTTACTAACACAGGTAATGAAAAGGTTTTTTTAAATACATAGGGCCAGGTTAATCACTGGTATAAATCAATAGTTACACTAGAAATGAATTGCTGTGATTTTTCAGCTGGCAGTGTCACTAAGTTCTATAGTCTCCTAAAGGACAGCCTGTGGCCCTAAGACTAGCATGATAAAATTCCCCTCAGTAGAGTGAAGTTTTATAAGTTTCATTGTTTATAGTAGCAACCAGATCTTATGCTTGATTACCTGAACACATTCCAACAAACATAAAAGCCCCATGCTCAGGGGCTTACCCATGCAGAGCTAAATGCAGCATTGGGACTTGCATATTTCAGTAAACAAAAAAAATGTAGTCTAAAGGCCCTATCCTGCAGAGATCTAAGCACCTGCTTTGCTTAAGTTTATGCCATTGAAATCAGTGAGAAGACTGATATGTGTATAAAGGTTTTTGCAGGATAGGGGCCTGGACTGTCATTTTGAACTAGTAGTAATGTGGAACCAACATAAGCACTTGATAAACTACTGACAATTTTAAAAATCAATATTTCACTAATAATTCTACTGCTAGCGAACTCCAAATTCATATAAAACGAAGGCAATGGATACTCAATTCTGAAATAGAAGTGATGGTGGCGTCTCTCTCAAAAAATGTAACTGATCTTAAACTCAAAGCTAAGAATATTCTCACTCTGCAAAACTTAAGTGGTTAATTTTAAAGCTACGAAGGAGGGGTTAGTTTCAATGTACCGTGTCAAATTCATCCACTGACACTTTACTCAGGCAAAACCCCATTTCTCTTCAGTGGGAGCTTTGGATGAATTTGGCCCATGGCTGCCTTTAATACCCAATAACACTATATCCTGCAGTGCTTATTTAAAAGATCCTATTGAAGTCAAGTTAAGAGAAAAATTCATAATAAACTATGGTACCAAAGACTGATACTTTCATTCTCATTAGATTAATGCAGCTTAGCACGTTCTGGTCCAATTCTGATCTTGCATCAGTGCTAATTGGAAATAATTCCATTGAGGTAAATGATGTAAAACCAATGCAAATTCAGAATTGACCCCATTTGGCTGTTGGTTAGCACACAGAAGAAAGAACCAGGATGCCTGGGTTTTATTCCTGATCATGAACCTATTCCTGCACCATCGAAGTCCATGGGACTTTTGCTATTTACTTCAGTGAAGCAGGATCAGGCCCTTAGCTGAGTCTGCGGCAATCTACAAAATGGGTAGAATAAAATTTACCAACCTACCAGGGGTGCCTGTAGAGGCATTTGAGGTCCTTATGTGAAAGGCAAGCAAGAGCAGAGTATTACAGATTAGTTTTCAACCAGAAGTAGACAAACTAAACTTCACCTTATTTCCTACGCAGTATGCAAAAAGGTGGACACAGAACCTGTCAACAAGCTTTTTTGTGTGTGCGCGAAGATAGGAAAGAGCCTTCATCTCTCAACTTCATGGACACTCACAGGGAAGCATTGCAGGTGCAAGACAGACACCCCAAAAGTTATTTTGGGTAGTCCTGAGAGATTTATCAAAAAGTGGCAGATTACTACATCTCTGCTATCATTTTGGACTTACAAACTTTGACTCACCTGTTAATGTATTTTACCAGCTTTAACCTCTCAACTGATTTTTTTCTTCACTAATAAACTATTAGCTTATTAGAGAAATTGGCTGTCAGCATTGTCTTTGGTGTGAGACTGAGTATCTATTGACCTGGGGTAAGTGCCTGACCCCTTTGGGGTTGGGAGTAACCTGAAATGGTGTGATTTTTGGTTTTAATAACCTCTTATCACTAAGTTCAGTTTTTCTGGGTGGCAAGACAGGTTGGAGGGTAGTAAGGAGATTGTCTGTGACTCCATGGGAATACTGGTATGGTGATCCAGGAATGCACATTTGTTACTGGCTTGGTGAAATTTAATTATAGTATTATTCCTGGGTGAATTCTATACCAAAAAATCAAATTCTTCACAAAATATTTTAAAATTCCGCATATCTTATTTGTCAAAACACAACATAATCTGACAGTTTCAATTATTTTGGTAACTTATGTCAAAATACCTGTCAGCAAGTATGTCAATACAGACAAAGATTCAAGAAACATTTTTTTTTACAAATAGATCCCATGCTAGGCATATTAAAATGGATCTTTAAGTAAGTCCTTTAAACTACAATACAGAAACTTATTTCCCACGCCCCTCAGAAGCAGTGCAAAGGAGGAGCTAAAGGAGAGGGAAGTAATTGCTGGGCAGGAACCTGTGAGTGAACCTGGAGGGTTGTTGGGTGTGGGTGGGAGAAGTATGGAAGATACGGGGGTTTTTTGGGAGGGGAGAATTGTTAGAGATGGGGAACCTCTCCTATGCAGACCCTGGTTGATTGCTGCTCTCCCATTCAGTCAGGTATATCTATATCCATTCCCATGTAGCCCTGCATTCCTCCCCATTCAGTCCCTGGCTCAGTGCTATCACCTCACTAGCTCTTCTGCACTAGTCTGTGACCTCTTCTCTTCTCCCCCCACACTCCCCATCCCATGCCTCCTCGCTTGGCCCCATGGGCAGGGTACTGTGAGGGAAAGCAGCCTTTCCTCAGCTGGCTGCTCTAGCTGCCCTCTCTTCTAGCACCACTGCAGCCCCTGGTGGGCAAAAGGTGCAATTGCAATTGTAGTATTCTGCAAGGGGCAGGGGAGAAATCTGCAGAGGACATAAATTCTACACATGCACAGTGGTGCAGAATGCCCCCATGAGGCTAGAATATACCACCAGTGTGGGGTGTCTAACCTTTTGTCTGACAGTCTGGTCTGAGACTGGCACTCTGAGTTGTAAACCACTCCAGACAGCATGACACTGACATTTGGCATAATCCCCAAAGTAGGTTGTCCTAAATTGATCCAATTAGTTGCAGATGGGCTCACATGTATGACTTTACAGGGCATTATGTGAAGTCCCAAACCATCCAGTCACAAGCCACACCCCTTTTTCAATATATGTGCATTATATTCAAGACCACCTTTTGCATATGCCCTTTCAGGTTGTGACGATACTCATACCCTCTCTTGCCTGTTTGAGAGACCTGACACGGTACAGGGAAACTATATTTATAGCCCTGGTTAGCAATGCCTTAGCTTGGTCTGGCTCCCACTCCAACAGGGAGGAGTGTGGTGGACTACAGCTCAGTTTGCTAATTCTCCGAGGGTGGGGCAGCAGCAACATAGTAACTATCCTTCACCATTGCAGGAGGGAGACTGAGCAGGTCCAAATGCAGGCATAGCGGGGTACCTACTTTGCCTTTCTTTCATTCTGGCTCCTGCTCTGGCAACTGTTTGGCTTATACACCTCATCTGGCCACAAACCAGGGGGTGGAGCATTAATGTGACTGAGCAGTGCATGGGGGAGTTCACTTCACTCTGCAAGAGGTTCTCAGTTGATCCAACAGACTTTAGTTTGTTAATGTCTAGGGCACACAAAGCCCAATTGCTTCATCCACTTTGCCTGAGGCTGTGAAGGGTAGGGTTATAGTCCTGAAAGTCCCTGTATTACCTCATATTTATGAACTTGTTTTAACAGATACACATGCCCAAATAACTTCTGATGGGAGCACACTCCAAATTAGAAAAGAAATACAATAAGCAGCTAGAACCCAGGTCTTCCCCAGGTACTCACCCCTCCTGCTGTTGCAAATAAAACTGGCACTCTTAGGTCTGCACACCCACACAAATCCTGCCAGGTGCTCCTGGAGGGAGTGAGGTGCACCTATTCCTGCACTCAAAAGTATAGATTGCTCAGCAGGTCTTTAACAGCATTAGGGGAAAATCAGCCCTGACAACAGCATCAGGGCCCCAATCAGTTCCCTGGGCCAGAATAAAGATAAAACTTGAGAGCAGGAAAAGTCTCTGGTTTATTTACCAAGCACCTGTTTGCTTTGTAGCAGTAGGGCTATACTATGTGTGTGCGCGTGTGTGCACGCACGTGAGATCCTTCCACTCCCCTTTGGGACTGCCTTATTTTGCATGTTGGCTAGCTGTTACACGCCCTGAGATTGCCTGTAGTGGGCAGGAAAGAGGCTCTTGGTCTCATCGGTGCATTACCCTTTCCAGTTGTTTAGCTATTCAGTGGTTGGTATGTACTACTTTCATGTTTGATTGTATTCTTTCTTTTGTCTCCACTCTTCTCCAGTGTAGTGGATAATGCCGGTCAGCGTGTTGACTAGGCTGTAGCACTCCCCGTACTTTGCAAGGGCGGCTAAAGCATTACACCGTGTGCAAAATGAGGACTGAACTTTAAAGCCATATACTGGAGAAACATTTTGGTTTATTACATTACAGCACAGGATGAGCACACAAAAGGGTCGGAGTGCTGGGCTCAGACCTGCCTTACGCCTCCTGTGTAACAGTGGGCAAGCCACTTTACAGCCCCTTGCTAAATTACCCTTATCTGTGAAAGGGACCAGCATTTTTTTTTCATTCCCTTTAGGAGTATGTGGTGTCACTCAATTAGATTGAGAACAGAGATTTAGAGTTGACAAAGAAGTGAGAATAGAAGTCATGACCTCACCACTCAGCCCTGTATTAATTCCCCTGAGCCAAGCAGGGATTCTGGTGAGGAAAGCAAAAAGAGAACAAGTCCTTTAATTAGATCTTGGGTTTTCCAAAAACATCTGGAAAGTTGTCTCAGCCAGTATGAGTAGTTTCCTACACACACACACAGTGCTTTGTTCCTTAGGTGTACACTTAACCAACTCAGCAACACTCTATTCTGCATGGTGCAATTTTTGAATGTTCATAATTCAGTCAAATCAAACCAACTGCTGCCAGAACAAGACTCTGTGTCTCACTGAGGACTATTGTCCATGCAAAATTGCAACGTTCAAATGATCATTTTGGCTGCAGGGCTGTTAAAAACAGGATCCAAAATGTTATAAATGGAAATGCATTTTTTTCAGTCACCTCTCTCTCAAAGGGTTGAAATGTCTTTGCTTGAACTTTTCACAACCAAAAGTTATCCTTTAGGAAGAGGAGAAGCATGGAAAATCTCAAACACCCAAACCCTCCAAGAGTGTGTGTTACAAAGCTCTGTCTGTCCAAGAACAGGGCTCTAGACCAGAAACCGTTTTACAACTTTAACTATTGTGATTGCTGGTGCTCTAACTACAATATCTGTTTAACAAAACTGCAGCTGTTTCACCACAGACCACATCTCTCTCTCCTGTTTATGGTGCGCCATAAACAGCTTAATGTAAGACTATTTCTCAAACTTTTCAGGTTGGCAACCCTTTATTTGAAGTCAAATTTTTGCAACCCCCTAAATCAGTGATACTCAGAACTCAGAGTTTCAGGAGCCAAATTAGTGATCAACATTACCCAAAAGAGCCACAGGTGTGTGAATTCATTCTTTCATTTACTATAGCGCTATATATTCAATCACAGTGTTTTAATATGATGTGCAGCAAAGAGCTGCAGGAAATACATTATAGAGCCACTTGCAGCTTGAAAGCCTTAGTCTGAGTATCACTGCCCTAAATTTTCTGTAAAAGTTAAAAAAAAATAACAATCTATTAAGGATAAACCCATATACCATAATTCATTTGTGTTTTGAGGGAGTGACAGGGAATATTTGATCTTGAAAAGTAACGGTGTGGGAGAACAAGATTTTTGGTTTAGACTGTTATAAATTTTTCAACACCTCATGGATCCCTGTGGGTCACAACCCCTAGCTGAGAAACACTGATGTAAGAGGAATCGGAGCTGGTATGAATATTAACTGGAGGAAGTGGCACTGTATTTCATGCTACAATTAGTCACAACACTCTACATACATTTTTGAATCCAGACACACTAGAACAAATTTTTGCATCAACACTGAGAACTTTATAACTATGGAAATCAGCATCAATGGTTGGATTAATATTTTAATAATTACACACTTTTTACATTATGAAAATAAGTCATAAATAGTGTAAAAATAATTCTGAAGATCAACTTCTCACAAGCTAGGACCAAAAACCCAAGTACAAAACTCAAAACAAAACAATATTAAAAACTGAAAACCAAGGAGAAACTTTCAAAACAAAACCAAAACCATGCCGTTTGAACCAGAGGCCACAATAAAGTGGAAATAGCAAATTAAAATGGATTATTTAAACATTGCAATTATTTACACTACTGGGCAAAACAGGTTTTGTGCCATTATTTACAGTGATAAGACACTCCAAAGAGTTGTAACAGAACTGATTACATGAGACTGACCCAATGTTTTCCCAAAAGCAGTGTAACTCTTGCCAAATTACTTTTCATTGCATTTTCATGTCCTCTACTGTACTTACAAGAGACCATTTGCAATACAAAAATAACTGCACTTATAGATGAAAAAAGTAAAAAATACAAATAAAAATATATAATATTTTCCAAAGGAAAAAAAGTCAGATACATACATCTTTAAAAAATGTTATTAGGCAGTATGATATTATATTTTCCCAAACATGTACAATAATATAAGAATATTCACATAAATGTTAACAATATGTAAACATTCTTCTTCTACAAACCAACCTCTTCAATAATACTTCAGAGAAGTGTGCAAGTACCAATGGTATCTGGGAAATTCATATAACTTCTTGGTTAAACAAATAAAACACTAAAGGTCCCAGGTTGGGTAAGGCCCCCATTCTCCAAAGAAAGACAATTGTTTCTAAGCAGCATTAACTTGATATATTTAAAATTACAAAACAAACAACACTCCAGAAGGTTATTTTTAATATGTTACTCCACAAAAGAAGTGGAATCTATGTTCAAATTCTATCAGAAATGAAGGTGGCAGACACTTGTTTGCAACGTCATTTAATTAATGCAACCACCACGTAAAATACTTCAATAACAGAAGGTTTGAGAGAACCTTTGTTTTCATATTACTGTAACATCGATTCATAAAAACAAGTTGCCATATGAAAGAAAACAATCAGATGATAGGCTTATTATTTTAATGGCCCCAGGAAAATGAATCAGAATCCAGAACCACCATACTCCATGCTTGCTTCTGACGTGTCTCTTTGCAAAGATCAGAACTTCTGTGAGATATTTTTTTTCCCCTTTGTAAAAACTGAAGTATTCTCCTCAGGTAAAATGTAAAGATACAGATTTACCAATACATTTGTATGATGGACAAGTAGTGGAGGTAAGGAAGTTTGAAAGAAAATGTCAACTTCTGCATGTCCTGTAGGACCTTATTCGTTTTCAGAAAAGCGATATTGTTCCTGCATCCACAGTCCCATTGAAGTCAATGGATTTTCTCTCACGATTAATAATGCTTAGCTCTTCTATGCACTTGTAATTAGTTGATCTCAAAACACTCTACAAAGGAGGTAAGTAGCATCATTATCCCCATTTTACATGTGGGGAAACTGAGGCACACAGTGAAGTGACTTGCCCAGCATGGCAGTGGCACAGCTGGGAATAGAATCCAGGGAATGAAACCATGGTGTAAGTCAATGGAACAACTCCCATTCTCTTCAATGGGGCCAGGATTTCACCCCATTTCCTCTGACTCCCAGCCCAGTGCTCTAGCCATTAGACCACACTGTCTGCTCCTAAGCAGTTAAGAACTGCCAGAGGCAGGGTTGTAGTATGTCCCACTGTCATCAGACAACAAATACACAGAGGTACCTAATTTGTGTGTATTCAATATTATAAAGCTTCAATTTTTCACACTGTACATAACACTGACTCTTGAAGATAACCCGTTTTAAGCTATTAGAGCACATATGCTTCTTTTTATGGATGCAGACATGCTGATTTGACCTCTTTCAAGCTTTCCAAGAATACTTCTATGGTATACAGAGAAAACACATATAACAACAGCTGGATGCACAGAGTCATTCTGCCTCACCAGATTGTCAGACAGTGACATCAAAATCACCAATACACTAAAAAAATATTAAAAGAAAAATAACTTATCAATATAGTGAACGAATGTTTCAGGCTTTACTTTGTAAAAATGAGGTTTAAAAGCATCCTGTAAGAAAGTTCTCCCCCCCCCCTCCGTAATTAGCTTATGAAAATAAAGACAAAAGGCCACTGTTCAATGTGACTGCAATACACTTAAGTTAAAGATACATAAGAAGATTGGTACCAAACAAATACTGAAAACCTTAAACAAAGGAACAAGAAATAATCACAAAAACAAAGCGAAGGATACAAAACCTAAGTAAATTCATGTCCTCTACACATTTTTACAACTGAAAAGGTTGGTAGATGAACCACTGTTTCTGCATATTCACAAAATTAAACAAAGCAAATGAGGAATGCTATTAAAACTGTAATAATAAAAAAAAGGTGGTTCGAACCAAAGCTGTACTGCCAAACAAAAACAATGATATACCGGTAATAGCACCAAAACCAATTGTCTTTAAACTAAACAAACATGTTGCAAGTCTTCAGAGGGTGCTTTTCGTTATGAAATATTCAACTTGAGCTATTTTGTCTATACTACACATCAACCGTTTCTAGATTCCCCCCTGCTTTGCATGCTGTAGGCACCTTTTCAATACCACTTAATAGGTATGTATTACTATTCTAATCTGACTGGTTATATTGATAACGCTGCATGTCTACCCTGTCATTTCAGTGGAATGATCCTTTCCTGACATTAGCCAAAATCCAAGACACCGTTAACAGACAGCAGAAGCATTCTTACCTGGAGGGAGTAAAAATAAGCAATTTATATTACTTATTTTTGTTTTTAAATTTACAGATACACGTATTCTGTGGGTCATTGTGTTACTGACTATCGCACACTTACACCAGAGCTGAATGTTGCCCTGTGTTGAAGTCACCAAGTACTATCACCAGAACTGTACGTACGGTGATATTCCACACGAGGGGAGCCTCAACACAAGTATCGGAACGAAGGCTCATGCTTTTCTTGTTTACAAAAGAGGATTTATAAAGTTGATGTCAAGTCAGGTACAGCAAAAAATATTGGGGTGATAAGGGACAGCACGCATTTAATAGTGCGTTAGCTTGGTGCGAACGCCTTGAAATGACTCACTTTCATGGGCAATTCCAAGTTTTTGCGACCATATTCAGCATGCTAACACGGTAGTAACCTTCCTCATTTATTCTGCAAGCACAGAATGTGAGGGAGAACATGCACGTATCCTGATTTTTTCACTAAAACTAGCGGACTCCATGCTATTATTACCTTTTATCTTAATGTCTTAGCTAACGGGGCAATTTTTCTCATTAGAAGATCGGAATTACCATACTGCACTGGACAATAGACCATCTAGTCCAGTAACTTGCTGCTGGTGGTTCCCAGAAATTGGTGTGCCACAGAAAGATGCTACTTCCAGTCCCCATATGCATAATGCACTTAATCATTATGTGTCATTTTAGGACATGGACAGCAGGATTCTCTCCTGTTAAGAGGGCAGCCTGAAGGTTTCCCAAGAAACCAGAATAAAACTCGGAGGTGGCAGGGTGGAATGCTGCTTTTGCCCTGTTTCTGTAATCCCCTTCATGGGTGAAACTTCCATACTGGAACACTCAGACTTAAAACAGTACATAACAAGCCTGTGCAAGGGTTGCAAGATCAAGCTGTTGGTGGTGGTTGTTACTACTTTTTAAGTAGAGTAAAACATCCATTTCTAGCAAAACATCACTGGGCCTTTTAAAAAACAATTGCACCTGGAAGCAGGCTCTCTCTAGGACACTAAAATGGAGACTTATGAAAGAAATCATCTTTATAGAAGTAAAAAAATTAATTATTCTCTCTCCTTGAAAAGCTATTTTCTTGACATGGTTTTGATATATTGAAATGGCATTAAAAATATTATGCAGAATGAAAGAAATGCCTACAGTGTGGGTTCTAGTGACTTGAGATTCTAATGTAGTAGTAACTATCCACTTGAGAGTGAAATCATGAAAGGTCCCCACTTCCAGATGATCTACAAACCCACTGAGCAACAAATTATGCATATTTCCAGGAATGGCAGGGTGCCTACACATTGATGGAGAAATACTCTTTTTCTGCAACTCTGTTTTTGGTCTGCCTATAAAATGAACTCTCAGAAATGTATATTAAAAGTTTGTGATCATCTCAATATGCACATTATTTGAACAGATCTAAAAAGGATTTGCATCTATCAAATACAGAATTGTTTCATGCAAATTAATCTCTTAATCTGTCCACAAATACACCATATGAAGACTCAAAACTGTAACTGAAACAAACAAATTTTCAGGGAGGCTCAAACTACAAACTATGCACCAATTCAATGTTTCCAGTAATCAAAATGCAGCGAAACAAAACAGTTTCTGCTTCTTTTGTGTACTAGTCACTTGATCAGAAATGGAAAAATAATTACACCTTATAGAGTGTATTGTGACTACCATATCATGATAATCACTTGGGCTCACTCCTTTTCTACATTCTTTGGGTAACCATGTTCAGCAAGATCATTGCAATTGCAGAAAAAGAACTATGTGAATAAATCAGCTTGTGAAAGTAAAATGAAATAACTTTTTTTCCAATTTAAAGGCTTCAGAGACTCTAAAAATAGATAATACTGAAACAAGAGGAACACATGGTGTGAAGTACTTCCTTCAAAGCCTAAATATTTGTCACAACAAATCTGAAAGAGGCTACTGAAATTAATCTTCTGCAAGTTTTGAAAGCTATGGTTAATTTTGTTTCATTCCCCCCCCCACAAAATACAAGAGTCGTGTAATTTAAATTGGATAATCCAAAGCACACACTACAGTACATACAGATCCCATCAGTTTCATTAGTCCATAGAAGAGTGTTCTAAGATTCCCCATTGCCAAGAATGCTTTCCTTTAGCAACCCAAAAATACAATATGTGCTGCAATCCTTGAATCAGACTGAGAAGTTTCTAATCTCAAATGGGGCCTGCGGTCAAACGATCCACTTGGCATCTTTTCAACCTTTTCAAACTGCCCACAGAGGAAGTCTGGTTTCTCCTTCAAACTTCTTTCCTTCTTGGTTAAACAGTTGACAGCACTTGGCATCTAAACCCATCTATCTTGAATGTCTTCGTGACAGTGAGCAGTGCAAGAAAAACCAATGCTGATCAACAGGCATGACCCCTTTTTGACCAAGGGGGGGTGCACATGACCCACACAACTGGAAGCCATCCACCTGCAGTTGGAACTGTGTTCCCCAAAAATTCAAGACCTTTTTCTAATCTCCTCTCCTTTATCTCTTTTTGGCAATAAGCCACGGTGTGACTCCCTTGAGATAACAAAAGGAAATAATTCAGAACTTTGGATCAAAGGTCACAGTGAGCAGCCATTTAGCATGTGGAGTGATCACACAACAAGCAGGTTTAACACACAATTCATGCTTTTTTTTTTTTTTTTTAGTCTGTACAAGCAGGGATGATGGCATGAATCAGTGATGGTGTTTAAGATGAACATGGAAGCAAAGTCAGTAAATTCCAATGACAGTTGGTACAGTGCATTTCATAGCATTTAGCTCATATTTGGTCACAATTTCATGTAAACTAGTTAATGGCACTCATTGTCCATGCAGGTCCACAAGCCAAAAATAAGAGAACTTGCAGAAAAAACTAAATCTCCATGATTTATCTCTGTATAGATATCTCTATAGAGAGACTAATCTTTATTTTTGCAGATTTCTCCTGTGGTTATATATATTGCCTAACTGCAGATGTAAGTGAAGAAAATGTACACATGGACTACTGCAAACAAGTAGAAGCAGCTACATGTAAACATATCTCAGACTTGTAAAATAAAATTTCTGTTTTCAACTATAAATACAAAAAGTGGAGTATTATACACAACTTCATGCTTCTAAGGTTAGATTCATCACTGCAAAGAGACAAAAAGAGATAAATTGGCCAGGTTAGTACTCTAGTAGCCAAACTTCTATTCCAAGTATATAAAGATAGGGCAGAACCCCAAACATCTTTTATTCTCTAAGCCACAAATGTGCTTCCAAAATGCCTATAATACTTTTGTGGGTTTTTTTAATTATTGTTCAGAGATGCGGTCACAAAAGTGCCTCTGAATAACTCTTTCTGGGAAACTAAGAATCACTGATTTAATGTGCATACCTACTTCAGTTGTCAGTTACCTAAAGAATTATAGGCAGATACTGACCTCTTTTGAGAAGAAAAACAATGCTTATTATCCTGGGAAGCAAATAGTGGCTCCTGTTTACCTCTAGCAACAAGATGGGTAGCTGTGTAAACACCACCATCAATTTTAGATCTGGTCATCTTCAAATATGAGTAACAAATAGCTTCAAGTACTACAGCAGCTCCGGAGTTGCTTTGCCTGTTTTGAGAGCCACAGCTGAAACAGTGCCTCTAAATTGTCAAGAGAGGCACTAGTTAAAGGGAAGCTGCAGGTGTATTGACTTTCTCTGCAAATACAGCTACACTTCCGCACACGTTTTCCCAGCTTAGAAGTAGAATTTTTATTTTCAGTCTCACCTACACATTGTTTCAGCTTTGCACATAGGGCTAACCCTGCTCTGCTCTGCAGTAGCTGGCTTGGGGGTGGGCAGGTTGGGAAAAGGTAGAGCAGCTCACTGTTGGCGATGTATGATGTCTATAAAGCAGGACAACTCAGTGCAAGCTGCCACAGTATGCTGCTGCCCACTGAGTGGTGTTTATAGCTCCTCTTAGCTGAATAACTTTATACCTGTAATCTGTTGCCAGTCAGCACGCCTACTACTGGCAGCATACCTGCTTCCTGGCTTGAGGGCTACACTCCCTCCTGATCCACAGCTCCACTTGCTAACTGGTGTCTTTCAAATAAAATATTCAACACTCTTCATTATTAGCCAGACTCTACTATGTGACCACAACTATCCAGAATCATCTTTTGAAAAATGCCTGGGGTGAAATCCTGGCTCCTCTGAAGTCAATGAGAGTTTTTCCATACCCAGACAGGATTTCACACATGGTTTATTCTTTCAAGTGAATTCATGCATCAGTATTCAGAGAGGAATAAATATCTGTTCACGGATACATTTGCTCTGAATGCTGATGCTTTTAAATCTAGCATTGTCAGAGTTCGACCATTCAATAGTGGAAATCTTTACCAAGTAACAATGTTATTACCTAGCATTGCTGAAAAATCAGCAGCAAGCAGTAATAAAATGCAACAGCAGACTTTGGGGGTTGGGAAAGAGACAAACAGGAAGCAAGATGCATTGTCCCTTTGGATAACCTAGAAAACCCAAAGCCTGATAGGTCAATATGAACATTTTGGTAAGACTCTGCCACACCCCTGATGGGCAGATCTGATACTGTCTCCCAGCTCATGTGCAGGGGCTGAAGGAGATGTAGCTCTCGCTGTGAGGAAGAATGATGGTCTTTGACTTCTTAGCAACTCAGGTGCCAATTGTTTTCAAATACTGCATAAATCAGTTGCTGTTATAACCTCTACATATTACAAATTCACCATGCAAATAATATTTGAGAAGAGGTTATAACTTGGACTGCTGTGTATTCCAAAATCTGTAAGCTATTCTTACTGAAATCAGAGTGTGTAAGGTCAAAAGGGTTCTCTTATGCCAAAGAAAAGGGATGGTACCTCTGTGGAGAAATAATTTGGCACGTCTTACCTTTTGCCAACAGCCAGGCATTGGTAATCCATCCGGCCCCTGTTCCAAGGAAAAAGATAAAAAGTGCATAGATGAGCCGGACAGTATATCTGATGAAACAATCATGCCTTCTTAGCTAATGAATAGCTCCCACTTCCTAACTAATAATTCTGTCAGTTAAGATGAGGAAAATTCCAACATCCAATACAGGCTGAGTGCGTTCACATTGTAAATACATACAATCCGGCCCCTCTGAAAAATTCAAATTCCAAACTACAGTGTGCTTAATCATGGTAAGAACTTTAAATCATAACTGCTTTATTTTTGCTGTCATGGCAACATTATCAGGGGTCAAATCAGCAGAGCTGGATTCACCGCCAGCAGACTATATGTTAATCTAAAGTGTATCTATTATTCATAAGTCAGTGACATTTAGCCACAGATCAGTCAGCAATAGTGTATCGCTTACTGTTTTTGTGGTCCTGGTACAAAGTTAACCCATTGATAGGATAGTTATATCCAAACTGCACATGGGAATATTTTCATACACGTTAATTCTTACCTTTATAAAATGAAAACTAAAGGACTGAACCTATTCATACTAAAATCGGTGGGGAAAGTTTCCATGAGAGCAAGGCACTAAGGTAGAAGCTGACTATTCTGTAGCATGCATAACATATGGCTGTCAAGCTATTTGTAACTTGGACTGTGCTAGTTACGAGCACTTAAATATACTCCCAGCACTGTATTCTGTTCTTGCACATCTGTGTCCCCAGTTTAGCTCATGGGACAGATTCTGGTCTTAGATACACAGGTTATAATGTTTTATAATACACAGGTTATAATGTTTTTCCACTGAATGCATCCAATGAAGTGAGCTGTAGCTCACGAAAGTTTATGCTCAAATAAATTTGTTAGTGTCTAAGGTGCCACAAAGTCCTCCTTTTCTTTTTGCAAATACAGACTAACACAGCTGCTACTCTGAAACAGGTTATAATGAAGTTATTCCTGATTTACACTGGTGTAGAGGCCCGATCTTGTAATGTGATGAGTGCACAGAGTCGAGGGAATTCAGCACCTCACAGAATTGGACTATAAATGAGAGGAGAATCAGGCCCCAACCATTTATTAGGTTAAGGGCAATACTACTTCATACTTGGATTTCTTTTCTGCTAACAATTCTGAGAAACAGTGTTTGTGTGTGGGGTGGCTTTATTTATTTATTTATTTATTTATTTTCTGGCAAAAACTACCTGCTTTCTAGAACACGAAACAGTGCTGTTTGTTTAAAAGTTTATTCTGATAACTATCTATCCCACCAATAGAAGAACATTTTCACAGCAGTGGTGTAAGGATTCTCCAGATATAAATGATACTACAAAGACAAACACATTTTTTAATTACGAAGGCATGCTTGATTACCCCCCAACAAAATATGAGATATGGTTATCATTAATCAGAAGCAAACAAAATATAACATGGACTATATACTTCAGATTAAAATTCCATTGACAATTTAGATTAGAAACTTTGTACTTGATATAAAACCTACTTAATTTTAACATTCATCTTTAGATAATCGTGCTTAGCTAACAAACAATATCAGAACATGCAGACCAAATTTAACTGCCAACAATTAAAAACACCTATATCTTGAGCCTTTCGGAAATGTGTATGTACGGTTCAATTTTAATTGGAAAAAATAGAACATATTTAGATTTAAAAAAAAAAAAAATCTGTGTTGCCAGATTGGTACAAGGGAGAGGGTCAACAAGTAGAATTTTAGTATGGGGGGAACTTGAATTCATGCTAACACAGAGTGGGGGAGTATTGTGTGTATTGCAGGGAGGTAAGTTCCAAAGGAAAGACCATTAAATTGAAAACGTTAAATAACGAAGACAGTGAGGGTTTGGGCTGCAGACCATTATCTTCTTACAAAGCTCAGCTAAGTTTTCTGTTTCAAATTTAAATACTACTCTGATTTATGGGCCCGATCCCAAAATCTTTGTTCATAGGGCCTCATCCTGCAGATCTTACGCATATCTTTGCTTATTGCAAAGCTCTATGATTTAACTTTGACAGAGTGATATTTATCTCTTTCTCTGCATAAATGTCATCTTGGCTCAATCCTGAAAAAAAGATGCACTCAAAACTCCCATTGATGTCAGCTGGAGTCAAGTGTGCAGAATCGTTTCAGGTGCAGGTTAGGGTGAATCTAACTCCTGTGCAGAGAGCCAGCATGAGGTCCCCACACCATTTATGTTGTGGGACTTAAATACCGTATGGTCCTTGTGCTGGCTCTCCGCAAAGAGGTGTATTTCATTCTTAGTGAGGAAGGCAAAAGGCATTTGTTGGGAGAAAAAAACAAACAGTGCGGAGGGAAAAATTATGTTGGAAGAGCACACTCAAACTACCATGTGATGTGGGAGCAAAATGCTGGGTGTTAGGTTCCAGGTGTTGACAGAATGTGTCTTCTCGATACAGTTATGATTGCTGAAGCAGCTGATTTGTTCATGCACATGCATGTATTAGTGGATAATGTAAAGTCTGCGCAGAAAAACACCACTTTACACTGAGAATGACTGACTATATACAAAGGAATCGCATGCAGGGTTGGTAGGAAAGAGAAATACTGTACCAATTGGCAAGGGGCATCCAGCCCATCCAGGCCTGGCTGGCCTGGCTCCCCTTTTTCCCCCTTAATTCCACGGAATCCCTGTTTGTAAAGATTAACTTGCAACGTTACTGACAAAGAAGTGTCTTTGGTATTTGATTTAACTGGAGCAAAAAAAAAAAAAAAAAGAGATCAAGAGGAGCAAGCTTACAGCAGCAGTGATTAAAACCCATGTGGAAATGACCCAGGTGCAGTCTCACAGCTAAGATCTTAGCCTTTAAATGACCCTCCAATCAAGAAAGAACTATTTAGCACAACAGGTTTCCAATTTGTATAGAACACTGACAGGTAAGTACAAGGAGCCAGAACGTCTACGCAGCACATTCCATGAAAAATATTCCACAAGTGACATTCATTTTTAAGACCGTCAAACTGTTAATTTAAACCAAATTAGGAGGACAAAAAATAGTCCAGACTGGATTTTTCAGACTAGGAGAGGAAACCCTTTGAATTATATCAGGTTACACTATAGCTGTGGCTTGTTCCTCTTCTCTCACTTTATCCCGTTATAATCTACAGCAGGAGGAGCGATTTCCAATACATGAGTGAGACATACCAATGGGCAAGGTGCATCTAATCCAGGGGCACCCTGTTCTCCTTTCTCCCCTTTAGGCCCCTTTTTGCCTTTCTTTCCCTTTTCCCCCTGTGGACACAATGGTTTGGATAAAACAAATGTTTCATTCTTTTGGGTAAAAAAATATAAATGAAAGAGATTGGTTTAAAAGATGTTTTTTTTGCCAGTGGAGGGCTGAAAGGACACTTACCACTGTGTTCTGGTTTGGATGGTGCATTATGTGGAAAAATAAACGATATGATCATAAGCAAGACCTGCATCAGTTGGTATTATTGAGCTTTTGCATGAATATTTGTATTATGAATTATTTGAATCCTAAAGTAGGGTTTGAAATTATAGGCTGACTTCCTGATACAAACTGTGGATAAGGACAGAAATGGCAAGCGGATTGTGGCCCTTTCTTTGGGAGCTACAGAGGAAGAGGAATTTCTAGTCAGAGGTGCCTTTGGAACAACTAAACAGATCAATCTCATTTCTACCATTAGGGGGCGGGAGGGGAAAATAGTGGGAACAACTGATTCCCGGTGTGATTCAGTGGAGTCACAGCAGGGATGACTATGTCCCAACATGTCCTTTACTGAATGGACCTTGCATGCATCAGTCCCAGTAGCGTATGGGCCAAATTCTGCCCTCAGTTACCCCCATGCAAACCCACTGAAGTCAATGGGATGGCATGGATACCACTCAGAACAGAATTTGGCCCTTCATTTCAAACCCTGCTAAAGGACTCAGAAGATCCAAACTGCTTGATGTTGAGGTGCTATACAGTTTTCCAGTGATCCCTATCTTTCTGTAATTAGAAAAAAAATTAGAAATGCTAATGAATATTTTCATTTAAATTTCATGTTCAAAACATGATTTCCAAATATCTCTCCACTGCAGGTAAAATTTCATTGGTTTATTATTATTCACTCTTTTAAGCAGGTGACTGAGTTTGCACTGAGTTGCTTTTTAAAAAAGCAAACGATTAAGACTTCTGAAAGAGAGGTTTACAGCAAATTTCACAGATTTTGATAATCCATTGAAATGAGACACGGAAAAAGAATCTTCTTTTTCCTAACAGGCCTACCGTGAAAGGATGACTCCCCTCCAGCAGTATGTGATATTTGGAGAGTCAATTTTATAATTGATTTCACACCATTTGATCACAATGGTAAATGAGTTTCAGGCTCACTTGCAGTTTAATAAAACCAAAACTGCTTCTATTAAAAAACAAAAAAATGGAGTTGGACAATAAAAAAAGAGGTGGGTGCACCATGTATATTACAAAGAAATAGAAAAACAGTGAAAGGAAAATTAGTATGACACTGGAGAACAACCAAGGGAGGGCTTTCAAGGGTTGTGGCTGTGGAAAGGATTCAGTTTGTAAGGAAAAGGGTAAAAAGGACAAAGGAAATTGTAAGGAAGGAAGGTAAAAGGAGAAGGAAAGAATGCACCTCTGAAAAGGCAGACATGTTTAGGATGAAGTACAGTAAATGGACTTTCAACCAGTTTCACAACAACACAAAGATTAAATCCATTTAGAAAATGATTTTGTTTTTACAAAAACTTGATAAATTTAAGAAGCAAACTGTCTTACTGTAATGCATTTACAAAAGGGAAAACACATAATATACATGAAATACTACAGAATACAGTACCATTCAAATGTAAACAAGAGTTTTCCACAGACAGATATACTGTATTTATGGCACCATGAGAACAGAATTTCCTCATTTATCTTTCCTGTGTGCCAAAAAGCATTCTTCCATCAACCTAGCTGTGTCTACAAAGGGTTAGATCAGCATCCTTGGTGCTTAAGGGGTGTGGATTTTTCACACACCTGAGCACCGTAGCTATGTCGACCTACATTTTAAATGTAAACCAGGCCTCTGTCGGTTTTAACTCGCTGATCCTCCTATTAATTCTTCAATGAACTGGGGGAGGGTGAGAAAAATGGGGGGGATTGTTGCTGTTCCCTTAACTTGCCACTCCCCACTTCCCCGAGTTTCAGGCAGATTTCAAGGGATCCCCAGAAGTCCAGGAGCATCTGTGTGAATATCCCATTTGTCACTACTGCTGTCCAGCACTGATGGATGCTGGGGAGCACAGCTCCTGCAGCAACCATGCTTCAAGGGATCAGTCTATATGTCCTGACTCTGGGCTCTTTCCCCAGTGAGAGGATCAGCATCTGGGGGAGGGAGAAGCAGCACAAAGGACAACAGATTAAGAGCTGTTATAACTTGTGCTGTGTGTTCCCCATGTGATTAAAGATGGAGAATCAACAGAATTCTACCTGGCTTCCCTACCCCACTCTCCCTCCTGTTCTCTCCAGAACTGTGCAGCCCAAAACCTGTGGAGGGACTGCTATGTGATTAGGGGAAGGACACAGGCTCCTCCCTCCCCTGGAGACAGACTCCCCTCAGCACACAGAAGAGAGCATGAGGCCCTTAGAGTGCAGTCCAGTGAGGTTCTGGACTTCCCCCGACTCCCTTAACATCAATGGGAGTGGAGGGTGCTGAGCACTTTGTGAGATTGAATTTTAACCTGGGTTGAGAAAAATCAATCTTTGTCCTTTTTTAAACTGTTAATGTAATATCTTTTAAAAAGGTGGGTTTTAAAAAACAAAAGGTAAAACTACTGGCCTCTTATTTAGTAAGGTTTTTAAAACCCATTTTAATGATCCAAAATACCACATTATTTAAGTGCAGACTTTTGAGGATTCATTTTTTTGATTAATACAATTTAAACCAACAAACAAAAAAAAAAAACCCAAAACCCAGTCAAACTAACAACAAACCAATCAAACCATTTTAAAAAACCTATTTCTCAAAAAGTGCTCCTGGAATATAACCTTGTATGTCAATTTGCAGCTTTGAAAAATTATATTTTTACAGCCAAGTTATGAAGAAATTATGACGCAAACACTGACTCACTTTCACTGTAGCAGAGCTAGTGAGCACCTGTAGGAGAAATTACCAGTCTATGACTTAATCCAGAACCAAGGGGCTGCAGATTTATGCGCTGCCCAACATTATTCGGAGCACACGTGAAAGAAGAGATGTCACTGGTTGCTAAAAAACTTCATGTTGTTTATGCGAGAAATTTCTGCAGTGTAAATGAACCTCAGGTTTTCGGTGTAGTAATTTAATAATCTGAATCTCTGTGACACCAGCCTAGCAGTCAATATCATTCAGCAATATTTAAAGTGACGCTATCCAGAAAAAAAATCATGGTAAATTGGCACATAGCTGAATTGAAATCTGCGCAGCTATGCTAATTTACACTAGCTAAGGACCTGGCCTCAGCTCTCTTGACTTTTTTTTCTTACCCTAACCATTACAGCTGAGAAAATAAGTTACAATGAATGATTTATCAGTTTAATTTAGCCCTTACTGAAAAATGTATTGGATAAAATTAGCCTCTTTGTTCTGATCTTGGAACAATGACAAGCAGATTGTGATTTCCTCATATCCATTTTCCAAAAACATATTGTTTTTGGGGAGAGGGGTTAAATTTCTTTAATTCTATGAATCGATTATGCATGAACATTTCTCTCCAAGTTTTGGCTGTTTGCTCTGAAAGTTGTGCTAATCAAGGGTGGTTGGGCAGATAAGTCACACGGTATTGTTTCCCCTTGCCAAGCAATAGCAGATCTTGAGACCTGGTGGGTCTGTTTCCCACTAGGAGCAGAAATCAGTGTTGCAGAGTAAAGATGTTTTCTAGTATAATTTATTTCCAAGAAGTATACACCTCCTATTTCCCTGAACACAAGTAGTCAAAAACTGCAAAAAACCTCAGCTTAGACACCACTGCCTTTTTACCAAGAAGCACCTGTCTTGGACCACTCTTTCTCTTGGAATGTCAGTGCTTAATATATTGTTCCCCTTCCTACCTCAGCCCCTTGGCTTTCTGGGAAATCCCTTGCCTAGGATTACATGGTTTCCAAAGGTGGCATGGCTATCCCTTCTGCTACTCTACAAAACAAAAGAACTCTAAAACAAATTTAATCAGAAAGAAGAGCGCTTTAACCCACACAATCCTCTTAAGAAATGTCTGGGTGCAGTACTGTACAGATCCCTTTCTATGGAGGGTTTAATCCTCCTGAATGCTTATACCTCAATGACTCACAACAGACGTCATATTAGCACTTGTTGCCATAACAGTATTGTTTCTGTGCCCTGACTCGTAAGATACGCAGGCACTTCTGGAGCGAATACTCATCATGCGTGTAATATTTATAGTTCTGTGTCTGCCAATACTTGCTCATGTGACTCTGAGGTTCACTTTCTGTGAACATTCATGCCAATGAAACTTGATCACATGAATGTCCATGGAACAGGAACACAAAAGTGGTACGGGTATAGTTAAAGTGAAGCCATTTAAAAACTCAAGCTAATATTCTTCGACACCATTTGCAGTGTCTTCCTTTAGGATGATGTAGTCTGCTCCCCAGCACAAGTGGCTTGCTCTGTAGGCTGGTACAAGGCCAAGGTCATACCTTCTTGTAGGCCCCCTTTGAAGGAGCAGCCCTCTCCTCCTGTGGGCATAGAGAGACTACACTTGTTGTAAGCCCCTGTGTGGGCAGCACGAAAGGAGTCTCTTTGCAAACTCTCCCTGTCGCCCCAGGGAGAATCACAATCTGGCCCTAGAATATTAATTGCTTTTCACTGTGTTTATTATTTGCATATCACTCAGCTTGGGTTGTGAAATGAGGCTAATTATTTCACCTTATGGTTCTCATGCATTAGAGAAATATTGCATTGTTTGGTTTACAAAAACTATAGGGAAGAGCTTTAATCCATAAAAGCAACTGAATGCAAATAATTAAGGTAATTATCTTAATTGTAAAGTTTGTAATTTTTTTAAAATAATCCCTAGAATACTTTCTAAGGAACCAGATCCTCAGCTGGTACCAATCTGTCTTGACCCACTGGAGTTACATTGATTTATACCAGCTGAGGATCTGAGTCAGCATCCCCCTCACAAAAAATTACTACCCCAATGACACGTGCATTGAGAATCACAGACTGAGAAGGACTTTCATCAGGCATGGCATGGGTTACAGAAAAGGAGCCTGATCCTAGGGTGAGAGTGGACAAACTCTTCCCTTCCTGTCTTGGCAAGTGTTGTATTACTGGTTCTGCATGGAGGTTTTGGTTCTCCTTCTGACTGATGACTTTGTCTAACAAATACACGTGACTTGCCTTTTGGCACACAGTAGGAAGAAAGATCAGGTTTAATGGACAAACAATAGGGTTGGGACAGCAAAATGGACTGGGCTGAGGAATCAAACAACAGATAACAGCACTGAGGTCACCTTTTCTCCCTTTTCGCCTAGGTCACCCTTTTCTCCTCGAGGACCAGGGAAACCCTATAAAAAAAAAAACGAACAAAGATATCTATTGGCTTCTCTATCAATGTTGGTTAGGTTTTAAAATAGTGCTGGAAAAAATGTATAAAGAAAAAGAATACTGCACTCCATGCTATTTGTCAGAAACTTGGCTCATATTCAGCAAGGACATTTTCTGGCAATGGAAGTAAAATGTGATTCAAAGTGACTCCTACTGTTGTACATACTAAATGACATTACTGGGCTCCGAAGGGGGTTGCTGCAATTTGGGGCCTTTGACAGTAGGGAAGGTGGGAATGGGATGAGAGTGGGAAAGGTGGGAATGGGATCACAACAGGCTCTCACCTGCATGCCGTAAGAAATCCTAAATTGTGAAAAACGCGTCATTTGTAGAGCACAGGATTTTTTTTTTTTTAAGAGGGTTGAAGTTACTTAACGAAATGTCGGTGGCTTCTTGTTCTGCTCCTAGTGAGGGGCACTAGTTAGAGTCTGACCCTGCAAACTCTTCTTACCAGGTGTAGTAGTTACTACTGTGATTAGTCCCACGCAGGTCAATGGGACTCCTTTGGGTAGTAAGCACTGTGCCTTGTGGGCTTTGCAGGCTTGGGCTGAACTTTCTCAAAATACCATCGTTCAGTCTGTCCCTATCACCTCTCTTTATCATATGCAAACATCAGCAATGCAATGTTTGGTATGTTCTCTGCATGTTCAGCATGCACAGAAAATGGGAAATAAATGTGCTGCACCCAGTGAAGGAATCATTTACCTACCATTATGAGTAAATTGGTCATAAATATTACTTACATCAAGGCCAGGCTCGCCATCTTTGCCCTGCCAAAGAACCATATAAACTATGTTAGCATCCCTAAGCCTCATGACTAGCTGATGTCTTACCTGCTAATCACACCTATGAAGGCTGTCTAGATATGCAAGCCCCTGCCTTCTCCCTACAGGAGAGCAATAGCATTCTTTTTGTACAGCAGCAACACATATTTCTAGGGTTACACAAATAGCATTGCCATTAGTGAAGGGTCTTTCTGTCAGTGTTTAACATTTCCCCTGTTTCCAGGAACTGATAACTTGACTGTAAAATTTTGCTACAGATTGAAGCTTATTGTTCCAGGAGCAAGTTAAAATAACGCAATCACTAGGCTTTCACCAGTTTCAATTCACAAAAAGAGCAGGAAAAGGTGAAGATTTTTATTTATGAAAGTGGCCAGCAAATAAGCATACACCGCAAACCAATACTCATCCAGTATTTCACAGAGATGTTTAGTACACAGATAGAGCTGAAAGCCCTCACTACCCATTGGCCTTCTCCTGTTCCAGGGGAAGTCTATGGAACTTTTGCCATGGACTTGTCAGAGCAGGATTAGGTGCATTGACTTCAATGGGAGTTGAGGGCGCTCAGCTCCTCAGAGGATAAGACCCACAGCATGCACAGATTCAGAGATAAGCCTCATTCTGACACAATGTCTGCTAGTGATCTGTTCCACTTTCAGTAGGACAGCCACGCTGGCTGCACGGAAGACATGCCAGGTCACTGATCCCAAAGGCATTGTTTTATACGCTTCCTTTCAATGTAAATTATTTAATTTCTCCAAGGCTCAGACAAAACAGCTCTGGGAAATCTGGCTCAGGCAACAAGGCCTCAGAGCTGTAGGGCGTGCATGCAAAATAAAGCTGCTGTGTCATCTTCCCTCTAGTGGGGACAGCTGTGCTAGCTGATACCGGGGTAAGAGTAACTTATCGGTACGCAGTGCCAGGGTCCTGAGCTGGGGCGGCAGAAGGGGTGGGGCCTTTAAATCCCCGGGCCCTTTAAATCACCACTGCTACCCCGGGGCTCTGGTGGCAATTTAAAGGGCCAGGGGCTCCGGCTGCGGTAGCGGCGGCTGGGAACCCTGGGCCCTTTAAATCACTACTGGAGCCCCATGGTAGCAATAGCTGAGGCCAGCCCTGGGCCCTTTAAATTGTCACCAGAGCCCTGGGGCTCCCGGCCGCTGCCACTACCCCAGGACTCCAGCAGCGGGGCTCTGGTGGTGATTTAAAGGGCCCAGGGCTCTGGCTGTGGTAGTGGTGGCCGGGAACCCCAGGACCTTTAAATCACCACTGGAGCCCCATGGTAGCAATGGCTGCGGCGGTGGACGGGAACCCTGGGGCTCTGGGGGTGATTTAAAGGGCCAGGGGCTCTGGCCACTGCTGGGAGCCCAGGGCCCTTTTAAACTGCCCACCTGGGGAAGCTGCCCCCTGCTGGTACAGTTGGCTGTGTACCGGCTCTTGCTGGTATGCCGTACCATACTGGCTTACTTTCACCTCTGGCTGATACACAGAGAAAATGTGGTTAGGTTCTGTCACAGAGTGGCTGGCTCTTTAAGGGGAATTGGGCCCAGCCTCACCTGTGATGGACCAGCTATCTTCCAGCTGAGTCTGATCAGCTAGGGATCAGGTAATTATAAAAGCCAGCAAGTGGCTCAGTTAGGGGTAGAGAGCTCCCAGGAATAGGGAGACTCTAGCAGGTAGCCCCTGGGTCACGGTGGGAGAACTACAGGAAGTAGGTTGATTCTTGTGGGAGGCCCTAGAATGACAGTATGACTGTCAGGCAAGTGATTTATAGAGCAGAAATAGATAGGCTCCTGCAGAAGATCCTGGGTTAGGGGGAAGGGATAATTGATGTATGTGCTATACTAGTTTAATGTGGAAGAAATAAACCTAAAAATAGAAGAAAAGGGTCTGGACCAGACTTCCTGGGCTGAGAAGACAGACCCACAGCCCCTCACTCTCTTTTCAGGAAAGATAATGCTGCTGTGAGTGCTAGCTTTGCAGACTCCGTGTGATCTCTGTGCTCAAGAAATCGGATCATGTCTGGGCACTGCACAAGGCCTGGTGATCAGGAGTGTTCCACTGAGGGCTGGAGGCAGTTGTGCTTTGAGTAAAGAGTAGCCCTGTGATTACAACAACCAGAAAAAGAATACATAATAGGTCTAACTTTCAGATCAGCCCCATCCTGGCATCCCTTTTTGTGCCTGCAGTTTTGGGGGAGCACATAACTGTGTGTGAGATGTCACTTTGATGTCTAATACTCGATGTGCAGGTGCTAATAGATATCCAAGCGACATTAACTGTATCTGCAAACTGTGGACAGAAAAAAAAAAGGGAGGGCAGAATTTTTAAAATGATCTAGTTCAGTGGCCCAGTTCTGCAACACTTACACTTTTGGGGCCTTATTCTCCACTATCTTGCACTTTACTTATCTTTTACGCTTGTAAAAAGTGAGTGTTATATGCTAGCACTGGTACAAATGAGTAGAGAATCCTGGTTTGTTCTCACTTTGCACAGGTGTGAATCACTACACAATGGGCAAGTCAGTGGAAAATCTGGTCCTGTGTCTTGGGAGTTTTGCTGGACTAAGAACTGTGGGCCTGGGCCTGTCATGCACTTGTTTGCTGGTTTTGTCCTCTGTGTTCCTTCATCTTTTGGAAACATAAATATGGGTCAGATTTGGCCCAGGTTTACCTGACCTGCTCACAGCCCCAGAGGGAGAAAGTCCACTACCAGTGGAGAGATTGTGGTGGTAAAAGGTAATAACACTCGCTGGTGTTGAGGAAACTACCAGAATCCAACTCACCTCTCAAAGGGGCAGCGGTAGCTAGGAAAGGGGCATGGCCAGGGGGTGCACTGTCTTAGCACATTCCCTCAGCAACCTCTCACAAGGGCTCCTATGGAACTTCCAGATGAAAATAAAACTGCCCTACTGTGGCAAACTGCCAAAGGAATATGGTGGCAACACCACCACCTGCTCTCATACTGAGAGACTCTCTAGTGCAGGGTGATGTAAATTACAACTCCCTGTTCAGTCTTGAGAGAATCCAGTTCAAACAAATGAAACTGGAGAGGAGATGTATAAAACTCTGCCTTTGTAAATAATGACCCAATATAATTGCAGTGGAACCACTGTGATCTTACCAAAGCTGGAACAGATCTGTGTTTGTAACACACCACAGCCTTTGTGTCAATGCACACAGTAGATATACGTGTGCACACACACTGAGCTAGATCCTCAGCTGGGCTAAACCAGGGTAGTTCAATTGACTTCAGTGGAGCTATGCTGATTTACATCAACTGAAGCCCTGGTCTACATATGTTAGGGATGGGTAAACTAGTTAACTAACTTATAGAAAAAAGGATCCCCCCTCCAGCCCAACCCTGCCTTGAAGTTGCTTGCTCTGGTATAGTCAGATAAAACTTTTATCACTTCTGGTTTCTGATCAGGAAACAAGTACCAAAATACTATAAGAAAATCAGTGAGACTTCTAAGCCAAATGTGCAAACTTGAGAGGTTTGGATAAGCTTTAGGTAATCATCTGAACTTCTAAATATTTATCCAAACCAAACCCAAACTATGAACCTTTTAAAGTTCTCCCATCCCAAGTACACAGAAATGCAAAAAATCAAAGCAAACCAAAATCTTCCACACACAAACAACACAAAAAATAGTAACAGCAAAATATTGTTGCATCAAAGAAATCTGAATAAGACATTAAGAAAATCACAAAAACTTCCATGGCTACACTCTGTCCTGAGCTCTTTGCCAGTCTATTTTGGTGGTCTCAGGGCATCTAACAACATGTGTCGACCATACATAATCAAAATGGCATAAATTGCAGAATAAGGGGCACTTAACTCTAGATTTCCTCTTTCTTTTTGGTTTGTTAGCTCCATTCCATTACTTTTGCACAGATGTATGTATGTTTAGGAATCTGCGTAAGTTTGTGATATTGGCCTGCTTCAAGCTCAGGACTTTGCATTGTCACGGATTATCATCTGCTCTCACCACTCTCAACTAATTACACTGCTGGATGGAAAATGGTCATAAAATACAGCAAAGTTTAATCAAGGAGTGGTGAAAGTTGCAATGTGTACAAGTTCCATGCAACTTACAGGCAAACCATATGGTCCTCTGGGTCCAGGGTCACCAACAGCTCCCTTTTCACCCTAGGAAAAAGGTTAAAAACACACATCTGATTCAATCACGAACAGTCTCTTCGTGTTAAAATAATCCCTCTTGCTCAAAAGTGGAAGCCTATTTATCTCTAATCCTTTGTCTGGATAATATCTGCAAATCTGATTTTCAGTAAATAGTTAAATGAAAATGACAGGGCTGTATATTCCTATGTTCAGACACACTGATTGTATCTCTTTCTGGGCAACTAAAGATAAGCCAGTACAGCATGATAAATGGCAACTGTGATAAAGGTAAACATTATCATGTATTAATACTATTTTGTGTAGTTTGTTTAGTTCCAAAAATGTATGTAGTCGCTAAACATCCAGTTTCAGAGAAACAGCCGTGTTAGTCTGTATCTGCAAAAAGAAAAGGAGGACTTGTGGCACCTCAGAGACTAACAAATTTATCTGAGCATAAGCTTTTGTTAGCTACAGCTCACTTCATTGGATGCATTCAGTGTTATTAACTTATTCAGTGTTATTAACTTCCAGCCAGCGCTGTGAGCTCGTAACAGCTGGAGTACTGGGCCTTCAGGAGGAGCCCAATACTGTAATGAAAGCTGTGGATGCTCAACACCTTGCATCCCACTCTGGCTAAACAGCTGAGATTTGCTATGATGAACCACAAAATTACTGTCAACCAAGGCTTGTGTGTAACAGGCAATATTATTAACAGTAATATCGCGAAGACCATACCATATGTAGAGCCATACATTTAGCTGCTCAGATACATTAAATAAAAATTCTAACCCGTGGTGAGACAAACGGAAGTGATTCTCACCGAGAGTCCGATCCCACTCCCCACTGAAGTCAATGGAAGAAGAGAGAGTTTCCAAAGAGGGGTGCTGTTAAAGCAACTATGCACATCACTTTTTACAAGCCAGTCCAGAGGAAGCATTTCCAGAATGAAACGAAATCTCTAGAAAACAAATGTAAGGTTGGAATCCATACTGGGCTTAGTGTTTTTCAAGGTGACTGACAGAAAAAAAACACCTTTCAAATTAGCTGACACATGGCTCTGCATCAGTGCTGCTGCAGGACCTCTGGTGGTGATCATGTTAAATTGTGTATGCTAAACATATGCCTGGGGAGCAACGAGATGGGAGACTCCAAGAAACATCAAGCCTGCTGCAGTAAATAATGAAAGGTTTGCTTTCCATGGTATTCTTCCCTCTCACTAAGTACTGAACCAACACTCCAGCATAGCCTTTAGGTGGGACTGTGCTGCTGGAGGTGTTGTGTTTTACATGAGACAGAAAAGAGAGGTCCTGGTCACGTACGGTTTTCAAGGCTTCTTGTTTGACTAGGTTCCCCCTGGAGTGTCGCTTGAGTATCTTTTTCACTTCTTTTCCTTAATACAAACAAAGCTTTCGTGTAATGTTCCCGGCATGGAAAGACACCATGTTCCATCCCAGACATTACTACAGTTCAGTGGTAGATGAACTGTCTGCCTCTTGGTGAAATGTACTCTAAAAATCTAGATTATTTATTATCCATTATTAATAGAAAGGGTACGTTTTAAAAGCACAGATTTAGATGTGTGTGTTATCTTTGGGAGTCATGGATGAATCCCTGTGCACTGCTCTGAGAATGTACCACTGAAGTGTAAATTATATTGCTTGGGTAGTAACAGCAAGGAGGCTTCAGAAAAAAAAAATAGCTGAAAGAATCTCTTGTTTAATAATCCCAGCAACAAAGGATGCATTGGGGGACTGACATTTGATCAAGTTTAGATACTTTACTTTTTGATGAAGATTATAGCTCCTTATATGTGCCGCAGTTTGGATGAGACTAAGTGTCCGATTAAGGTCTTTCTTGATTCCGTTGATCTCCCAACTGTTTCTGACTAGGCAGCGAGACTAGATACCCTTGTAAAACAACAGGAGGTACTAGAAGTAACAGCTGATTTACAAAATTAATCCCCTGGGGCCTCAGCACTTTCTGCCAGAAGAAGCTAAGAGATTTGCTAACCTACTTAATATAACAGCTACAAAGTTCTCTGATCCATATTTGAGATTCATCAAGACTAGTTAATGTCCTTTTGATCTAGACCATATGGAGTCCTCTCAAAATAGGCCCGTATCATTGCTAAACATATGGTAGACATAAAAATACTGACAAAGGGTTTGGCAAATCAGTTCAGGGAAGTCATCCCATCTATTATACACAAGGATCGAACTGGATATGTACCCTACAGATTTTCTACCTCCAATGTGAAGCACCTGCAGAAAGGTGTTTGGAACATGGGCTCATGCTATCAGTGGCTATGGATTAGGATGGATTAAGGACCGGGGGGGAAGACTTTTGGGATTGCTGCCCCGAACAGTGAAATAAACTACTTGCTTCACGGAAACAGACTTTCACAGTCTAGTTTTAAGAAACTCTTAATCTTTTATTTTCAGAATCTTGCCAGTGCAAAAGTAACAATTTGTCGCTCTTCAGTGTTGTTTCCTGCCATTTTAGATCCAGTGTCCTGAATTATGTTGTTCTGTGTTGTGCTGAAGTACTGTATTTGCAGGAACAACACTATATTTGGTGTCTCCCTAGAACCTGCACACAAACTAGATGGAGATCTCATGAGACCACCCCACTGAGAAGATTTTTAAATAAATAAATGTGTTGTCAGAAACACTAACATATTCTGAATGCCTTTAGTGACAGAAGTTTTAGGCAAGCCACATGTTTGAGGTCCTGAAAAGAGCTAAGTTCAGAGACAAAACTTTGCCACACAGATGAGAATCCTTTGCAATTCCTATTTCATTAAGTGTGAATCTTTCAAGACCTTTTGAACTAATAAGAGACTGGAGAAGCCGTTTTGTCTGACAACATTATTGCTGAAATTTACATTAGTTATTGGATGATTAGCCATAGGGAATATATAAAATACAAATACTCCAAAATGTTTGATTGTCCAGAGGGAAAATAAGTTTACTGGCAAACAGACAATGTAAATTAGATGTTGTTAGGGCTTTCAGCCAGCCTTTATATCTATTATTAAACAATCAATTCCATTTTTGGTTAGAAAAATCATTAAAATATAAGCAGAGATGGCTGTAGTAAAAACTCCTGCAGTTCCTGGTGAAATGGCAATGCTGATATTTTCAGTGTACTAATAAAAATGTGAATGTATGTAGCACCTTTCATACCAGAATATCAAAGTGTTTTACAAATTTTAATTCATTGTCATATCTCTTTTACAACAAGAAGCATCACATACAAATATATCATTGTGCACAAAGTGTCATCCTGAAATGCTGCCCATGGTCATCTGAGAGTATTATATTCCCATAAAACAGATGATAATAATTTGCAAAGCTAATACAACATCTTACATTTTTAAAGCACTATTCTCACAATAACCATATAGGGTGGTTAGGCAATTATCACCATCCCAGTTTTACAGAGGGAGAAACTTAGACAAAGAGCATCAAATTCAGCTCTGGATTAAATAGGTGCAACTCTGACTGGAGTCAATGGGAGTTGTATTCCCTTATGCCAGAATTGAATTGGGCCAAGAGAAATTAAATGACTTTACCAAGACTATGCAGTGAATTATTGCCAGATCCAGCATTAGATAATTTCCTGTCTTGGAGTCCCCTGAACCAGTTCTTTAGATCACACTGCCTCCATCTAAATAGGAGTAGTCAGTGTTTGATATTCTAGTGAAATAGCTAAACTCGAAAAAATTCAGATCTGGACAATGTTCCTTCTGCCACATGCCACAGAATGGTAAATGTTATTAGATCAAGTGACTCCATCACTGCCCAAAATCTGTATATACAAAAATGAATCCATATAGTTAAGGGAATTTTATTTTAATTTGGAATTATATTTTAATTTGATTTTCCTTGCTCCCTGAAACGTTTAAGGAGTCCTAAATCTGCACTCAACTACAGTGTCTTTTAAAAAGTGAGATTAGCTTTCCAAATTATAAGTATAATATGTGGATTTACAATTTACTTTGTATTTGCAACTGACCCTTCCTCAACATTTCACCTTGAGACATCTGCATAGCCTTCCAACTTAACACTAACTTCTGTTCCTGAACCAAAGATTTAGTTGTCATCATGGACAAAATTTGATCCTGTACCATGATATCCAGCAGCCATACTATGGCCCATTATTTTGAAATGTAGAAGTTGAGGTCCAAGGACAAAATGTTTGTGCTCCTGTTTTTGCATACAGAAGCTCAATAAGTGCATGTGCAAATTGTAACGATGCATTAAAATAGCTGATAGTGCATTTATTATTTATTTCAATTTAAATAGTTTAAAAAGACATTTTTACAAAAGTCTAGGCACTCCAACTCATAACAAATGCCACAGCAAAACCCCAACAGCATTAAATAATTATTCAGGCAGAAGCTCTGCAAGCTTGTCACCTACAAAAAAACTTCTTTCCACCCCCCATCATTTAATTGATTTATTATTAGTTTTATTTGTTATTTATATTACTGTAGTGCATAGGAGCCCTAATCATGGACCAGGACCCCATTGTGTTGGGAACTTCACAAACAGAGAACAAAAAAACATGGTTTATAATTTAAGTTTTAATCTTTTCACTCTTTTTTTTTTCTCTTTTTTAAAAAAGGTTTGGAGTGGTTACAGAATTCTTGGTCCTCCACAATTTACCAGAGAAAACCGGGAAGTGTCACAGCAAGGAGCTTAATAAACATAGGAACTTCTTGATTAGGGAGTTCTCTAGTTGCTGCTTAACGCGTGGCTCTTCATGTTTATGTTCTTACACTACACAGAGATGTCTCTCTTTCAAAGAAGACTTGAGTAATGTAATCCCCTACAAAAAATAAGCTAGGGCCCTCAAGACCATTAAACTAAACTGAGTGGCAACATTAGCTACTGTACCTGCTTTGGACTACAGGACATGTCTACATCTTATATCTCACCACATATTTTTGCAAAAATGAATCCTCAAGTCATGCAGATCTGTCTCGGATGAGCTGCTGTTAAAGCAAATTGGATCCAGGCCATATAGCAATGACTTCAGTATGGCAGGTCTGAAATAGTGTTACCACAGCTGTTTGTTAGAAATCCAAACAGACGTAATTCTGGGTTTGCGACTCCTAGGAGATTTTAGTCAGTATCAAGTATCATCTTTTGTTTTTTTCTGCAAATTTAAAGTGGCGTTAAGGTTGACAGGCTCATAGTTAAAATGCCTGGCCCCCATCTTATTTAGACTGAAATCGATAGGAAATTTCCTACGGATTTTCAATGGGAACAGGCTCAGTTCCTAGCTTCTACCTTAAAAAACAGTGATAATTAAATGATGCTTTCCAGATTTTGAGGACACCCCTCAGCTCCTCTAAGAACAAGAACTGTAAAAATCCCTGTTCCTCGCTGGATGACTCAGCAGTCATAAATATGGAGCACTGAGCTTTTTGATATTGTGCATGTACACAATCAAATCACACTGTCTTCTGCTTTCTCCGTTTTCTCCATCATTCTAGGCACACAAGACAATGAAACTGACCAAAAACCTGTTCTGTGCAACATTCAGAATGCAGGAGTCTTACTAGTTTCTTCCTGATCTGTGATTGCAAAATACCCATTACCCTGGATTCCTCTTTGTTAGTGAACAACAGAAGCATCTCCTACAACCTAAGTAGATGAATGTGTGGTCAGCAAGAATACTGTGGGAGACCGTGTCAAAAGCTTTGCTAAGGTCAAGGAACAACACATCCATTGCTTTCCCCTCATCCACAGAGCCAGTTATCTTGTCATAGAAGGCAATTAGATTAGTGAGGCATGACTTGCCCTTGGTGAATCCATGCTGACTGTTCCTGATCACTTTCCTCTCCTCCAAGTGCTTCAGAATTGATTCCTTGAGGACCTGCTCCATGATTTTTCCAGGCTGACTGGCCTATAGTTCCCAGGATGCTCCTCCTTCCCTTTTTTAAAGGTGGGTGCTACATTAGTCTTTTTCCAGTCATCCGGGACCTCCCCCGATTGCCATGAGTTTTCAAAGATAATGGCCAATGGCTCTGCAATCACATCCGCCAACGCCTTTAGCACTCTCAGATGCAGTGCATCCGGCCCCATGGACTTGTGCTCCTCCAGCTTTTCACTTCTTTCTCCACAGAGGGCTGGTCACCTCCTCCCCATGCTGTGCTGCCCAGTGCAGTAGTCTGGGAGCTGACCTTGTTCGTGAAGACAGAGGCAAAAAAAGCATTGAGTACATTAGCTTTTTCCACATCCTCTGTCACTAGGTTGCCTCCCTCATTCAGTAAGGGGCCCACACTTTCCTTGACTTTCTTCTTGTTGCTAACAAGAAACCGTTCTTGTTACTCTTAACATCTCTTGCTAGTTGCAACTCCAAGTGTGATTTGGCCTTCCTGATTTCACTCCTGCATGCCTGAGCAATATTTTTATCCTCTTCCCTGGTCATTTGTCCAATCTTCCACTTCTTGTAAGCTTCTTTTTTGTGTTTAAGATCAGCAAGGATTTCACGGTTCAGCCAAGCTGGTTGCCTGCCATATTTACTATTCTTTCTACACGTCGGGATGGTTTGTCCCTGTAACCTCAATAAGGATTCTCTAAAATACAGCCAGCTCTCTTGGACTCCTTTCCCCCTCATGTTATTCTCTCAGGGGATCCTGCCCATCAGTTCCCTGAGGTTGTCAAAATCTGTTTTTCTGAAGTCCAGTGTCCGTATTCTGCTGCTCTTCTTTCTTCCCTGTGTCAGGATCCTGAACTCAACCATCTCATGGCCACTGCCTCCCAGGTTCCCATCCACTTTTGCTTCCCCTACTAATTCTTCCCAGTTTGTGAACAGAAGGTCAAGAAGAGTTCTGCCCCTAGTTGGTTCCTCCAGCACTTGCACCAGGAAATTGTCCCCTACGCTTTCCAAAAACTTCCTGGATTGTCTCTGCACCGCTGTATTGCTCCCCCAGCAGAAATCAGGGTGACTGAAGTCTCCCATGAGAACCAGGGAACTTCCGTGAGTTGCCGGAAGAAAGCCTCGTCCACCTCATCCCCCTGGTCTGGTGGTCTATAGCAGACTCCCACCACGACATCACCCTTGTTGTTCACACTTTTAAACTTAATCCAGAGACTCTCCGGTTTTTCCTGCAGTTTCACACTTGAGCTCTGAGCAGTCATAGTACTCCCTTACATACAATGCAACTCCCCCACCTTTTCTGCCCTGCCTGTCCTTCCTGAACAGTTTATATCCATCCATGACAGTACTCCAGTCATGTGAGTTATCCCACCAAGTCTCTGTTATTCCAATCACATCATAATTCCTTGACTGTGCCAGGACTTCCAGTTCTCCCTGCTTGTTTCCCAGGCTTCTTGCATTTGTGTATAGGCACTTGAGATAACTTGCTGTTTGTCCTGCTTTCTTAGGATGAGGCAGGAGCCCACCCCTTTCGCGCTCTCCTGCTCGTGCTTCCTCCCGGTATCCCAGGTCCCCACTTACCTCAGGGCTTTGGTCTCCTTCCCCCGGTGAACCTAGTTTAAAGCCCGCCTCACTGATGTAGTATGGCACTTACAAATGGTCACTCATCCTGCAGTAATTGTAGTTCTCTGAGATGTCTCCCCAAGGGTGCTCCACTTTAGGTGCGCTAGAGATTTCTCATAGCAGTGTCCATCTGGCCTGCACATGTATGCTTGTCAGTCTCCTGCCCTGTGCCATTGCTGTATAGCACTGCGTGGGCAAACCACCCTCAGTTCCTTCTCTACTGTGAAGCCTTATAGCAGAGAACTCCAAAGCAGTGGGGAAGGCAGGCAGGTAGTGGTAGCGGAGCACCCATAGGGACACACATCTTGTAGAACTACAGTTACTGCACAGGGTGAGTAACTATTTCTTCTTCAAGTAGTGTCCCTTCAGGTGCTCCACACTAGGTGACTACCAAGCAATTCCCCTTAAGGCAGAGGGGGCTTCAGTGTTGAGTCCAGTATGGAAGAAAGTACAGCCAAGCCAAACACAGTATCAGAAGCTGAGTCGTGAGCTATTGCGTAGTGTTCAGCGAATGTATGCAGACAAGCCAAGTAGTGGCCTTACATATTCCAATAATGGGTATGTTTTTGAGAAATGCCGTAGAGGTGGAAATGGACCTCGTAGAGTGAATATGTATGTCCGTAGGTGCTTGAATATTACCAGATTCATAGCAAGAATTAATGCAGTCAGCTGTTCACGTAGAAAGTCTTTGATTAGAGACTGCAGGCCCTTTCAATCTACCTGCAAGCAAGACATCAATTTGGAGGTCTTTCTGAAGGGTTTAGTTCTATCCAGACAGAAGGCCCTAGACAGTGATTGGTAAGCAAATGGCAAAGTACATCAGATAAGGAAACCATCTTTGCCTGGGCCAGGTTGCAACTATTAGGATGACTCTAGATTTGTCCTTCTTTATTTTGAGCAGCTACCCCCACCCCCAAACGTTTCTCTGTGCCCCCCCGGGGGGGTGCACCCCACAGATTGGAGACCTCTGTTTTAGATCATACCCTTAGCGATGCATATTGTCAATATCTTTGCCTTGTTGTAACTGACTGAAACACAGGAAACAATTCTGCTGCTGCTGCACAAGAAGGACTAGCATTCACCTCCCTTCTTCTCATCTTTGTGACCGCGGCAGGTTTTAACAGGAATGAAAAGCAATAAAAACTTATTTGAGTAACTAAATTAAGCAGATATGACTGAATACACTCAGGGAGTAGATCATATGAGTAAGAAGGTGCTATTTTTACATGTTTCAGATTAAAAATGCACTTTAAACTATTTTAGGAAGTCTGACCCTTAAACACAGGAGGTACTATTCTGCTCACTAACATTTGTGCGTGTCATTAGTTTTAGAACAACATTTTGCCACAATGTTTTCTTCATAAGGAGAAACATCTGAATAATGTGTACTTACTCTATCTCCTTTAGGACCTGCTGGGCCATGTGGACCGACTGGGCCATCCATACCCTAAAAGATTAAACAAACAAGTAGTGAAAAACAAATGCCCTGAAATCTGTTAGCGGTTCTTAATTGCAGATTTATTCTGGTCAGGAACTACCTTAGGATCAGTTCAGCTCCCACTGGCTGAAAATATAGGTTGAGATTGTCAAATCTTAATGATGCTGGGAATTGGGCATCCAAATCCACTAGGGGGTTTGAAAATCCCATCTATAAACTATTAGCTATGATGTATGTAGCTCATCTTTCATCTAATTGGTTTGTACTTTATTGCTTTAAATCAACAGATTAATAAAGGTTTTAAAATGTAGAGTGAATTTCTGCCACTAGGAGTTAAAGGGTTAAACAAGGAAGTTTATACTAAAAATTGTGTAGATTAAATATAAGAGGCCATAATGACGAATGACAGGCTTAACGAGGCCTTTAAATACATAGCTATGTTGTTCCTTCACTTTTCCCCTTCCTTCTTCATCATTATAAATGCCACAGCAGTTAACATTTGTTGTAAATATCAAAAGGCTCAACATCAAGTTGTCGAAGTTTTGCACCACTCTCACAGACTCCGTATTACCTGGTCTTGTGAAGGTAGTACAAAACTCATCAGGGCTTCAGATTATACAGAGAAGCCTAATTTTACCAAGTAGAACAAGCGCTAGTGAAACTATTGCTTTTTACACTTCTTGTTGTTGCTTTCTCAGCTCAGAATTGATGTTCCAAGCATGGCATGGTTTCCACTACTGAAGTCAGACGGAACAGTACAAATAAAAGACAGGAAAAGGAAGATATACAGCATGCTTCATTCAAATGGCAGTTCTCCTTACATGGGATTTGAAAGCTAGTCTCAGTGACAAAGCTACAATTTCCAAGGCCAATGTAAATCCAAGATGAACATAAAGCTCAGAAAGAAGATGAATATACTTAGATATTCTGAGCCATGTCCCCGTTTTAACAGATTTTCCTGTACAGCTATATAAACTAGGCCAGCTCCAACCAAAATTTCACCCCATAATACATTAAGATTCAGAGCCCCATCTATAGAGCACGCCACTACCTGTCCCCCACTGCTAACCAGTACCAAGACTTTCTTCAGATTCAGCATCATGTAAGTTGCTTGATAAATTTTGCCTCATTCCATGTAAGTCACATGTATAAACTAGGCAAATAGGACCACTGTGAAACACATAGACTCAGTAGCAAAGCATGACACAGGAATGCAAGGGACTCACCCGGGGTCCTGGCTTTCCGTCTAAGCCAGATGCTCCCTGTATGATTAGGTGGAAGCATGGATGATGGGTATAACATGAATGACAAGAATGTGAGATTAGTAAGTGGTGTTGATGAATAAACATAACTTAAACACAGAATATAAGCTGTTACGGGGTTCTGGAATGAGGATTACATTATTACAATATGTTAGTTAAAAAATTACATACAACATTAAGAGCCGGATTCTGATCTCAGTTACATTGGTTTTACACTGATGTAACATCACAGACCTGATGGAATTACTCCTGAATTACACCAGCGTACCTGAGATCAGAATGAGGCCCTAGATATATTAGTGTTACAAACATCAGACATTATGGTGTTTCTTGTGCTTTAATATGCATATACTTAATTTATAAATTAACTAACAAGTTGTCTAATGTGAATTATAAAATACTGACAATACTGACTACTCTACTTTGCAATGAAATTAAAATATACATTTTACATTTTTTAACATCGATAAGAAGAGTTTAAGCTGAAGAAAATTGTGTTACATCACCAACAAAATCTTGGCCCTCATTACAATGGTTTTATTCGTTTTCAAGAGCCCAGGAGACAATGACGTTTCCTGTTTTTACCAGCAAATTACAATTGTAGCGCATGTTCACGAACATTGGATCTAATTCCAGGCTGGAAGTGCAGATATGCATTGCACTTTGGGCTATTCAGTTTAACATCCTCAGGGACTGGCTGACCCCTGGTGGATTTTATATGAATAACATAAGACTGGTATACTGGAAACTATTTGCTGGATTATCAAAGGGACTTTTTGTCAACTTGAAAATTGCTAGTTTCACTGAAAGACACTAAAATCTTTCTGGTAAAGGTGACATTCCTCAGAGTCTCTCTGCAAATCTTTAAAAACTTTTGACCAGATTTTTTCTGATCTTTTTTTAAATGCTGCTGCGCACAATATCTACACAACAACAGGGGAAGCAGATTGACTATAAAGTGGAAAACAGTTAAATTGACTTTTCACAAACTGCTGTCAAATGCACAAAGGAAACATAAAATATATTGTTTTTCTTCTAATCACTTTCAGCTCTGGTGTCTCTTGGGACAAAATTTTCAAATGGAAATGTGATTTTTAAGTCAATTATGTCCCTTTAAGATCAATTTATGCCAAGTACCTATAATGAAAACTGTTCTGAACAGTACAAGGCAAAAGTACAAACAAACAACCAAACAAAAAATCCAGCATCTCTGGCTGAATGGGGAATGTTTTAAAATTCTAGAAGCCAATTCCCAAGGTCTTTACTCAAATTTTACTCAGTCCTGACTCAGGCAAACCTCCCACTTTAGTGGCAGTTCTTCAATGAAATATCACTGAGGATACATCGAAATTAAAACACAACGTGTTTGATAAAACCACGTTTTTAAAGCAAACACCACACAACATTGAAATCACAACATGATTAATGTAATGGGGCTGACAGCATCCTCGTGAGGCTATTAACACTGTCCACTGACACGTGACAAAAAGAAACTGACAGCACTGTGTGTTACAGGATGTGACTTTGGACAATGGTACAGACTCTAGATACAACAAAACAAGACTGATGTTCTGCTCCAACATGATAGAGGTTTATAAATGCTGTTGAGTAAACCAGATTTGTTGGTTGAAAGTAGAGAGAAAAAGTCTGTGATTTGCACTGAAATTGAATAGTTTTTTTTACTTACTGGAAGACCAAGGGGCCCTCTGTCACCCTTTTGACCTGGTTCACCCTTCAATCCTTTAAGACCATTTAACCCTGGTTCACCCTAAATGTAAAAGTATAAATGCCAATTTTTTGGTGCTATAATGGGTAGTTAAGCTGGGACAGAAGAGAGCCAGTCTTAGATGTAGCTGCAAATTCCAGTTCAAAACAAAAGCAAGTTCTTTTCAGTGTAAGGTACTAATTCAGCATTCACAGATTATTGGCAATTTACATGGAGATATTGTACTGACCTGTGCTAAAATATACAATAGACAATGACTGGTCATTTTAAATACAACTGTGTGTTGAAATAATACAAGAAACTGCTGTGTAAAACTTTCCTGACTCACTTCTAAATAATTATTGAAGTATTTGTCTCATGTGGGGTCAATTGTAATTTTCCTGCCTCCTGAGTTTCCTCTATGCCCACACGTTTCTGTCATAGACTGATAATTCAAAAGAAAAGAAAAACCTTAGACAAGAATATTAGAGATTGTATTTTGTTCAGATTAGTAATAATTGATTTCTGCAGTGAGATCTGCAGAAAGGTGCATTTTGTGTGGAAGTACATTCTCTTCCAATGACAAACTGGAATTTGCAACACAGTCTTATGTAAAGATACTTTAAACCTTTAAGCACTCATAGTTAAACAGGAAATTAAGAGGAGCAGTGTGTTGTATGGGGACAATGCATTTTGGGGGTCCATTCTTCACTGATCTCACAAAAAAACTATTTATAGTAGAACAAAAGATGTTGTGGAAAGATTGAGATTATCTAGTTACTTGGACATCACTCTATTAAAAATGGTGAAGTGAATAATGGTGAACCTAGGGTATGTGTAAAGGCATCTTCACACTATGTAAAACTACCACAGCATGGTGGCTCTATAGACAACTCAGGGTGCTAACAATACCTGCTTCCAGTGAGAAATGGAAATGCATAGGATTTTCTCTGTGCGAAGGACGGTGCCCTGCTCCCAGAGTTTCTCACAAACAAACAAACAAACAAACCATAAAAGAATTTAATCTATGCTTCTGCTTTCAGTGATGTCTCTTTTGTCCCTGCCTTAAAACAGGAGCCATTTCTCTATTCTTCCTCCATTTGAGTGAATGGATGTCTCTGCAATGGAGTTGGAAATTGTAATTTCCAGCTTAAATAGACATATCCATGCTTTGTCCCTTTCCTGACATTTGGAAGCAGAAATCCTACAAAAACTTGACTCTCAGGTCAAAAGTCCGAAGTAAGACAGGTGCTAAGCTGGAATAGAACTAGGGTTGTCAATTAATTACAGTTAAATCACACGATTAACTCAATAATATTAATTGCGATTAAAAAAATTAATCGTGACTAATCACAGTTTTTAATCGCACTGATAAACAACAGAATACCAATTAAAATTTACTAAACATTTTGGATGTTTTTCTATATTTTCATATATATATATTAGCCTGTGTTGTAACTGAAATCAAAGGGTATATTATTTTTCATTACAAATATTTGCACTGTAAAAATTATAAACAAAAGAAACGGTATTTTTCAATTCACCTCATAGAAGTACTGTAGTGCAATCTCTTTGTCATGAAAGTGAAACTTACAAATGTAGATTTTTTTTGTTACATAACTGCACTCAAAAACAATGGAAAACTTTAGAGCCTACAAGTCCACTCAGTCCTACTTCTTGTTCAGCCAATCGCGAAGACAAACAAGTTTGTTTACATTTACAGGAGATAATGCTGCCCTCTTCTTATTTACAATGTCACCAGAAAGTGAGAACAGGCATTTGCATGGCACTTTTGTAGCCAGCATTGCAAGTCATTCACATGCCAAATATGCTAAACATTCGGAGGCCCCTTCATACTTCGGCCACCATTCCAGAGGACATGCTTCCATGCTGATGACACTCGTTAATAAAATAATGCATTAATTAAATTTGTGACTGAACTCCTTTGGGGAGAATTGTATGTCCCTTGCTCTGTTTTATCCACATTCTGCCTTATATTTCATGTTATAGCAGTCTCAGATGATGACCCAGCACATGTTGTTCATTTTAAGAACACTTTCACTGCAGATTTCACAAAACGCAAAGAACATACTGATGTGAGATTTCTAAAGATAGCTACAGCACTCAACCCAAGGTTTAAGAATCTGAAGTGCCTTCCAAAATCTGATCAGGACAGGGTGTGGAGCATGCTTTCAGAAATCTTAAAAGAGCAACACTCCAATGCTGAAACTACAGAACCCAAACCACCAAAAAAGAAAATCAACCTTCTGCTGGTGGCATCTGACTCAGATAATGAAAATGAACATGTGTCGGTTCATACTGCTTTGGATTGTTATCGAGCAGAACCCGTCTTCAGCATGGACATATGTCCCTTAGAATGGTGGTTGAAGGATGAAGGGACATATGAATCTTTGGCACATCTGGCACATAAATTACTTGCGACGCCGGTTACAACAGTGCCATGGGAACATCTGTTCTCACTTTCAGGTGACTTTGTAAACAAGAAGCGGGCAGCATTATCTCCTGCAAATGTAAACAAACTTGCTTGTCTTAGCGATTGGCTGAATAAGAAGTAGGACTGAGCAGACTTGCGGGCTCTAAAATTTTACATTGTTTTATTTCTGAATGCAGGGTTTTTTGTACATAATTCTATATCTGTAAGTTCAACTTTCATGATAAGGAGATTGCACTATAGTACTCGTATTAGATGAATTGAAAATACTATTTCTTTTGTTTTTTTACAGTGCAAATACTTGTAATCAAAAATAAATATAAAGTGAGCACTGTACACTTTGTATTCTGTGATGTAATTGAAATCAATATATTTGAAAATGTAGAAAATGTAGAAAACATCCAAAATATTTAAATAAATGGTATTCTATTCTTGTTTAACAGTGCGATTAATCATGATTAATTTTTTTAATCGCTTGATAGCCCTAAATAGAACTGATTTCAGAAGATCATTACTGAACCAAGCCTCCAATGCCAGGCAAAGTTTGACATAGTCTAACTGTGACTCAAACCTTTAAAAAGGGATATTTCTATCTCATCCCCCGTACCTCAAAAACCAAATAATCCTTTTTTAGAAAGCTGAATATGAAAAGAGAAATGTAATGATTAAAATGGTTGTTACAGGATTCATTATGCTTGAGTGTGATACTAAATTTTTGAACTAATGTGTTAATTTAATTAAAATACAAATTAAACCATGGTTTCTTTTAATCTTTCCAAAATCATCCATGTTTTCAGGAAACTGGCTGTTGTCTAAAACTTTTGCAGGGTTTCTGGGGTATGTGTCATGCGCACATTCTATGCTAGGGATGAGGGAGTGTTTCCAGCAGCACTAAGATATATACTGATGCCTGGTGTGGGACTCCTAGTGGGGACTGTTGGAAGGAAGGTGAACTTGTGTTGGAAGGCCTAGGAGATGGGAGAGAGAGCAGAGGAAGAGGAAAAGAGGCATATCTGGAAACCAGTTTATTTGATTTCTCCTCCTCCATGTACAACACACTCATCCTCTGTGTTCTAAAGCGTAATTTAAGGCAATTGCAAATCACTAATTAGAATAGCATGAAACTCTCACCAGCAAACAGGAGGCTAGGTAATTTTAATACCAGTTCATAATCATAATTATAAAAATCTAGTCCAATTTATGCTCATGTGTAACACACACAAGCAATCATCATAAATTATTACAATTCAAAAATATCCTTTAACTTTTACTTTAGTATCTGCTTAAAGGCTTAAGAGTATCAGAAATATTTCACAAATAAATGAGACAAAGGACACAACATAGATGCATGCTTCACTATGGTTAACAAAGAACATAGCATGGCACATTACAGATTTAAGGAATCCAGGCAATTATTCATTTACCTTTGGGCCAGGCAGTCCATGGGGTCCCTGAAAATAAAGATTCCATCTTTAATGAAGAAAATAAAGGTTTGTTGCCTTTTCTAGGTACAAGTTGCACCTGCATTTTTCTTTTTACAAAATAAATTGCAAGTGCCAATATAAATAATTGCACCGCTAAGTACCCCACTGGGGGAACAAAACAGGGAAACACATTTATACCCACAATTAATTTCTCCACTTCCTAAGAACTTTGGGTTAGGATCCAAATACAGGTCCAAAATCCAGGGCTTGGGTCCATCTCTAATAGTCATGTACTCTCAGCACTTTTATTAAGCAAGCATTACAATGTGGAGAGGGAAAGAAAGACTTACCATAGGGCCTGGTGACCCATGCGGCCCTGGTGGTCCTGAGGGTCCTATGATCTACATATAGAAAATGATGTCATTAGCTCATGTAGTGAAGGGATCTCCCTTGTAAATACAGGAAGTCAGACTCTTTCTCCCCAGCTCTCTGCTAACATCGTTTGTCACCATTCAGATGAAGAATACTGCAGAGTGCTGCAGTTGCTGGAGAGCACTTTAAAAAGTAACAGCATAACTTGCACATATATATGGCATCTTTAGCTTTGTACTTGGAGTGCTTCTCAGACTTGGCTATTATTCGCACTTAATGGACGGGGTATCTGAGGTACAGAGAGAAAAAAATGACATGTCCAAGGTCATACTTCAGGTCAGATGCGGAGCTACAAACAGAATACAGGGTCTCCTGACTCCCAGTCCTCCACTCAAACCATTAGATAACTTTAAAACACTAGCTAGTAGTAAACTTCTTCAAATGCTGTTGGCTCTTTTATTTTCTGGTACATATTCCCTGCTATACTTGCAATCTATATACTACAGGAATAGCGAAGAATGCTGTGATGCCATTCCCTGGTTCCTTTCCAATCCTGATCAATGGAGATAAAACTAAACAATTTACCTTAAGTCTTGGGACATATCTAGATTGCCCTCTTCCTCCTTTTTTATTTGATTTAGTCCAACAAGCACTACTTGCACAAATGTTCAGGCTTAATCCCAATGATGAAGTCATTACAACAGGTAATCAGGTTATTCAGTTTTCAGCATGTGTTCATTACATGCTGGTTTACTTTACTGATCCCACCAAATCCAGAAATAAGAATTTCATTCTGGTATTTATAATGTTTAACACCACTTCTCACACTGGGCTCAATCCAAAATAGCTATGAATTGTGACTTATGAGAGCAGTACTGAGAGCTACCAGGAGGGCTGCCGAGCAGCACAGCCAGTTCTAGGGATTAACATATAGCGCTAATCACTTTTCTAGCCAAACCTGAGGTTAAGTGTGGTGTCAACAAAGCAGGTTTTAAAATATAAAATAGGACGAAGAGAGAAGGGTTGATAATGGATGGTGGGAATCTGTCCTGGAAGTGGAGAGGAGTAGGATGGAAAAGAAAACAAGGACGATTGCCATGGCTGTTTTCTCTGGGGGATAAGCCTTTTACAAAAACACTACTAGGAAATTCAGCAAGATCTTTGAGTTCCACACACACATAATGTTGGAAAGAAACTAATTGATTTTCCCTTCAGAGCTAGATTGAGACATTTGTGCTCTGTAGTGAGAAATGGGATCTAGAGATGCCAGGACAGGGAGCCAGCAACTCTTGAATTCTTATCCTAGCTCTAATATTGGCTGCCTGTTGTCTTGGACACGATGCTTAACCTCTTTGCTTCAGTTTCATGATCTATAATATTGAGCTAATGGTACTTACCTATATCACAGGAGCCTTGTGTGAGGTTTTTATTTATGTTTGTAAAATGTTTTGAAGAGCCACATACATGTCTGATACTGCAAACACTTACTCATGTGAGTAATTCTGAATATTTCCATGAATAGTGGGACTATTCATGCCAGTAAAGATGCACCCCTGAAGCCATTAAGGACCGGATATAATGCTCAACCAAATCAATGGGAGTCCTTCATTTGACTTTAATGGGCTTTGGATTGGGGCTTACTATCATTATAGCCCTTTGGAGATCTGGTACTCACTGTACAAGGCTGATAGATAGATAAACAGATTGCTGAGACAAGAAATTCCCATCAGTCTTAACTCTCTGTCTTATCTCTCTATGATTCAACACAAGAAGGGATGGTTTCTATTCTCAGTGAAGCCAATGGGAGTTTTGTCAATGACTTATGTAGGGGGTCTGGATTCTTATATAGTTTTTAAAACATAGTATAGGGCTAAGTTAGTAAACTAGTGACCTACTTTCCAGAAGTCTGTATAGAGCAGTGATTCTCAAATTATTGTCCATCAGTGGTCTCCCTTGCCCACCGTGGTAGATCATAGAGTGAAACATTTAAACAACCCAAAAGTAGGGAACTGTTGGGGTTGGTAGGAGAGATCATCCATGAAGGTCCCCCTTTCTCTCATATGAAGTGTCCCTCAGAATGAAAAGGTGGAGAACCACTGCCACAATAATGAGCACATCACAATAGCATGGCAAGACTTACAGAAGGACCTTGAGGACCAGGCAAACCAACATCTCCTTTTTCTCCTTTCATACCATTGGCTCCCTATAAAATCATTATAAAGAGTTATTAAACAATTTCTGTCTTATTAACAATTGAATTCACTGTAGAGAAAAGAACATTTTTGTAATTAAATATTTATGCTTTTCATAATAAAAGTTTTGCTTGTAACGGAATTGTATCTCTAACTGTCATGACTTTCATACTTGACACCATGTTTTATAAATGTACGCTTATTGCAAAATCCCATGATAATAGCCAGTAAGCACTAGACTATCAAACAATTACAAATATTAATTTTAACTTGCATGGTTAAAAATATAGATAGAGCAGATAGCAAGGAGTTTATTAAAAGTTCTTTGTATTGTAATATACTGATTTCATTATACATTGTGGAGGGGTGTGTGTGTGTGTGTGTATACACACATTATTCATGATTAATGAATTATCAAAAAAATTAATCATGATTAATTGCAGTTTTAATTGCACAGTTAAACAATAGAAAACCAATTGAAATTTATGAAATATTTTGGATGTTTTTCTACATTTTCATATATATTGTAGTCAGCGTTGTAACTGAAATCAAAGTGTGTATTATTTTTTATTATAAATATTTGCACTGTAAAAATGATAAAAGAAATAGTATTTTTCAATTCACCTCATACAAGTACTTAGTGCAATCTCTTTGTCTTGAAAGCAAAACTTACAAATGTAGATTTTTTTTGTTACATAACTGCACTCAAAAACAAAACAATGGAAAACTTCAGAGCCTACAAGTCCACTCAGTCCTATTTCTTGTTCAGCCAATAGCTAAGACAAGCAAGTTTGTTTACATTTACAGGAGATAATGCTGCCCTCTTCTTATTTACAATGTCACCAGAAGGTGAGAAAAGGTGTTCGCATGGCACTTTTGTAGCTGGCATTGCAAGATATTTACATGCCAGATATGCTAAACAGTCGTGTGGCCCTTCCTGCTTTGGTCACCATTCCAGAGGACATGCTTCCATGCTGATGACACTCATTAAAAAAATGCGTTAATTAAATCTGACACTGAACTCCTTGGGGGAGAACTGTATGTCCCCTGCTCTGTTTTACCTGCATTCTGCATATATTTCATCTTATAGCAGTCTCGGATGATGACCCAGCACATGTTCATTTTAAGAACACTTTCACGGTAGATTTCACAAAACGCAAAGAAGGTACCAATGTGAGATTTCTAACTGGACCAAGGCTTAAGAATCTGAAGTGCCTTCCAAAATCTGATCAGGACAGGGTGTGGAACATGCTTTCAGAAGTCTTAAAAAAGCAACACTCCGATGTGGAAACCACAGAACCCGAACCACCAAAAAAGAAAATCAACCTTCTGCTGGTGGCACCTGACTTAGATGATGAAAATGAACATGTGTCAGACAGTACTGCTTTGGATTGTTATCGAGCAGAACCTGTCATCAGTATGGATGCATGTCCCCTGGAATGGTGGTTGAAGCATTAAACAAGAAGCGGGCAGCGTTGTCTCCTGAAAATGTAAACAAACTTCAGCGATTGGCTGAATAAGAAGTAGGACTGAGTGGACTGCAGACTCTAAAATTTTACACTGTTTTATTTTTGAATGCAGGTTTTTTGTACCTCATTCTATATTTGTAAGTGCAACTTTCATGATAAAGAGATTGCACTGCAGTACTTGTATTAAGTGAATTGAAAAATACTATTTCTTTTGTTTTTTTACAGTGCGAATACTTGTAATCAAAAATAAATATAAATATAAATACTTTTTATTCTATGTTGTAATTGAAATCAATATATTTGAAAATGTAGAAAACATCCAAAAATATTTAAATAAATGGTATTCTTTTACTGTTTAAGTACGATTAATTACGCGATTAATCCCGATTAATTTTTTTAATTGCTTGACAGCCCTAGTATCTGTATGTATATATATACATATATACACACACACACTCACATACACCCCCCCCAAACAAATATACATAGCATATATTATATAGATTTAAAATCCTTCTATAAACACAAAAATAGACTCTCTCCCCTTCAAGAATATGAGTCAGCCACTGAGATTCCCGGTATCAAGCTATTTCTTGTGTAATCAAGCAGCTCATTTCTCCTGAATGTTACCACATTTATTTTTGTCAAAGCACTGCTGTGATTGATGACTCTTACAATGGACAAATAAATTTGTTCAGCATACCAGTTAATCTACATCTTTCCACATTTTATTTGCCCATAAATAGAATGAAAAGTTCTGGCAAACAACTTTTGGTCTATTATTCATGCCTCCTCCTAGTCTAGAAATGGAACTACTAACACTTTCATTTTATGTTTTCTGCTACTTCTGAAACGTACAAACACTTAAGAATTACCAAATGTGGAAGATATCATTAAAAAACCCAAATTAGCTTTCAGCTAAATTAAATTGATTTTGCAAACTTACTGGTAAGCCTGGAAGTCCAATTCCTCCCTTTTCTCCTGGCATGCCAGACTCACCCACGTCCCCCTTTGAGCCTTTAGGACCCTGAAAAATCATATCTTTGTCATGAAAATGACTTATACAATGCTCACATATCAATAAAATCCTGGATTTGTTTAAGGATAAACCAGTAAAACATAGAGTGACTTTTTGCCTCTGATAGGTATGAATTTATTATTGCATCACTGCATAGTCACTGCATGTGTCACATATGGCCATGTCATGTGACTATGAATTCTAAAGCCCACCCCTTCCACAATGTACAGTAACATTATTTCTAAAAAAAGCCATAATTGTTCATAGGGTCTGGCCCTAGGTGATGTACTCATGATGTACCTGCTCCCCTTCAGCTCCTGGAGTTCCTTGGGATCCTGGTTCACCCTGTAAGACATAAGGTGGAATTGCGTTATCTTCCCTTATTACTCCAATTATTGGAGAGATTATGCTGTGCTAAGTAAATTATGTTGGTCAGTAATACCCCAAACCCCACACCTTAGCAGTGCACGACAGCACAATGAATGACGTAGCTGCATATTACACTGCAGAGAATAGGAGAGAGACATGTCATCTTGTTAAACTTGTTGTGGAAGTTTATCTGCTACAGTATCTACATACACAGAATACTTACAATGGGCCCTGCCCAACTAGATTGTATAAGGCACAGAAAGGGGTATAAATTGACTGCACACTGGCTGACTTACACAGGAGAAAAATTCCACCATCCTCCCAAAAAACACCCACTCTGCACCATTAAAGTCAAATGGGAGTTTGTCATTCACACCAATGAACATAAGATTAAGCTCATGAGCAGTGGTTTAGGATGCTCAACAATGTTGCAGCCTGGGTGAATAAATATGGACGACTCAGACCCTTTCTGATTTCTTGCCTGGCTAATCTGATTGTGTCAGTCAACCAGGGAAGAGCCTCCCTACCCCAGTAGAATGTGGGAAGATGCCCTGATTCCTGAATGTCATTCCCAAGGGAGGAGATGACATATAGGGGAGTTGGGGTCGGATCTTTGGTTCCAACCTCTTTAAGGCTGAATTCTGGTTTACCTTGGCTATTTCTGAGGGGGAAAGTATCCTCTTTGACAAGGAAGCCACGTTCTGCAACTGTAGCCCCAGAGTTTCAGAAACCCACCCCTGACTGGGATCTGCAGAGACTCTGTAGGCTACACAGATCCTACTGAAATGTCTTTCTATGCCCTCACATATACTGTCCCTCAACAGTTTGTGAAAACCAGAAAGACAGTATTTTCTCACAAATGCTTGCATTGACTCACTTACATCTATACTGGCATTTGGTGAAAAACCTTTAAATGCAAGAACAATTTTTGATAAACCAAAAATAATGCATTTTCCCATGATATCATGGGATGGGATGCATCATAAATTTAAAACAAATGGCATTGTTTCCAGTGTGGGCTGCACAAGAGAGTATTTGCTCTTCATGAGAGCTCATAATCACTGAGAGAGTTTGCTGCTACCCAAACAGGATATTCTGGAGGATACATTATATGATAAGCTCTTAAGAACTACAATAATTATCTCTTATTTAATCCTATCTGGATAGGTTAGCTATCCTGCACCAGCTTAGGGAGGATCCACTGTTCACTCAACATATTCTGCTTTAAAAAAAAACAACCCCTTTGTAAGTGTAAGCAATTCATGATTTAGATTGTATAAACAGAGCCCCATTTGGAAAATGCATAGCATACAGCTCCTATATGCTGCACTTTAATGTGTGCATCATCATACAGAAAATATAGAGACTATTCAAATTTAACCAAATTTTGTTTTGCAATTAATAAATGTTAGCTAATAAGACATCTTCTATATGAAAAATACATGTAGACAGAGAAACAGACAGCTAGACTCTGTTCTATTTTGTGTGGGTTTACTGGAGTGGAAAAGGGAACTTCCTCCACTCTTGCATATCCCTGCAAATACAAGGCAGAATATGGTCTTAGTTGTCTTGAATGCCATATATGGTGTTGGCCTGATAACGCTCCACAGCACCAAAGAGATGGGATCAGTTGGCTTGGGATTGCAGCCAGTCTCCTGGCACCCTGTGCACATATTGATCTTGGTGGCAAGTCAGGGGAGTAGAATATGCTGTTCCTTTTTGGAGCAGCAGTATAGCGTGCTGCAGGAATCAGTGTTTTTCTCTTTCTGGTGCATATATATGATACAAAAGCTGCATTAATCTGTCCCCATATTTTGGCAAGCACTTCCATGTACAGCCCCCAGTGCAGATTATTTCTGCCAGCCAAGAGTGTGAACAATCTGGATGTTGCTGTGTGCATGGGAGCCATTGTCTGGTGAAGTAGCTACTTCTAAAAGTATGTGGATCACCCTCCCTGACCACTAGGCCATACCTTGGGACCCTCCTCCACAGCAGAAGGCCTACAGAGCAACCTCAATGCAGAGTTGGGAGGGAACACCAGCAGTGCACCACATTGGCTGAGCATGGGTGATTTTCTATTGGGCATCAATGCACAACACCCAACCAAAAGTGTACATATATTGAAATAAACATTTTATACTAATTAAGATGCATATCATGATATTAGTCCCATCATGTAATATTTCAAGTGTATATGCTCGTCTATGCAGTATATTTTATATATAAATGAACCACGTATGTAAGCAAATAAATAAGCAGAAAATTGGACCGTACATATAACATTTTTTCGTTCACTGGCAATTTTGAAAAATTGGAAAAAATCATTTTGGGTTAAATAAAACATTTTGTTTCATTTTTGAGCATTTTTTTCATTAAAAAAATTAAAGAAAATTTTGAGAGGAAAAGTAATTTGAATAAAAAAGTTGAAACATTTCATTTAGAAAATCTCAAAATGAAACATTTCAATTTTTATAGAATTTTGTTTAGCTTCTTTTCTGACCAAAACAATTCGGTAAAATCAACATGAATTTGCAAAATGTTATAGTGTCATTCAATCTACATTTTTCACTGGAAAAAAGTTTTAGTCAAAAAATTTCACCCAGCTCTGCTAGTGAATTCCTGGACTTTTATAAGAGGATGTGTTAACTAAGAAAGATCACCTTTGGTCCTTGTGCTCCTTGAGGTCCGGGTGGCCCTGGTGGACCCTAGACACAGAAACAGAAAAATCTGTTAGCTTTGAACCATCTAAGCTCTTGCAGAACATATCAGATACACATAAGTGTGAACGTCACCATTGTTAAAAACACAACCAGTCTTTTTAAGAAAACTTTATTAACACGGGAAGAACCAACACCAGCTACAAACAGGTTGTTAATTTATGACAACTCTCAACAGACAATATGGAGTCACAAAAACCTGTGTTAAAATAACATTTCATGGTTATGGTTTTGAACTTATGAAGGGGCTGCTGCTCCTATTGATGGAAATGGCAAAGCTTCCATTGATTTCAGTGGGAACAAGACTGAATCCCAAAGTACGAAAAATGTAAAGCTGGCATCAGAGCCTACTGAAATCAATGGACAAACTCCTATGTTCAGTGCTTTGTGGGATGAGGTCATGAGTCATTAACTCATCCCCTTTTGGCTAGCAACTGTAGCAGAAACAGCCTATATGATTGCTTACTGTTCTGAAAAGCTGCACAATGGGGGATGCATTAAAAACACACAAATTCCATCACTATTATAACAACATTTACAAAGATGGCAAAACAGGCCTAATGAAAATGTTAGAGATAAACAATTAAACAAAAAAGGGAATAAATTAATTTGATCAAATCTGCAGCTCCTTTGGAGCCTAATTCTGCAAAATTCTAAGTGTGTCCTATGACACACTGGGTCCCCTAAGTTTCTAGTGAAGTCAAAAACTCTGGCCCAATGTGTATAAACCTCCAGTGGGAGTCAGTGAGAGTGCAAGGCATAGAAAATACTCCGCACTCTGCAGGATGTGAGCTGTAGGTACTGGAAAATTTCAGTATTTCATATGACAAGTTCTTTTAACAGTGTCTGACAAGAAAGAGAAGGAGAAATCATCACACTAAATCCCTCTCCTGTATTCCTGCTTATAAACTGAAATAGGCTACTTTTTAGGGGGAGGGGGGAAGGTGAACTTCTGTGTAAAGTTTTCACCCAATATGATTTAAAATAACTGAACTGTCTACCCTGAAAAATAAGGCTGACAACAGAAAGTTAACTGGTGCCCAATCCTATACTTCTTGCACACTCAGAACGCCCATTTAAATTAATGAGAGATTTGAGAACAGAGCAAATGAAGGATCTGGTGCACAGAGACAGCAATACTCAGAACCTTACATGTCTAATCTGTCTTGCACTTTCATCAATGGAGTTTTGTCATTATTCGATAGGAAAAGAATCTGGCCCTAGTTTTCAACAATATGTTCATTGTAAGGAAAAATTTAGTGAACAGACACATACATGATGATGAACAGGGTCAAAATCAGATGAATGAAGATACATCCTAAATCAGCTGAATTATGAACATGCAACTACACAGAATAAAATAGCTACAAAGCACAATAAGTCATGCAGTAAGAATTACCGTGACAGTTAGGGTGGTAATCCTCTGTTGGCAAAATATATTAACAAAAGACAATGTTATCAGATGTGAATACTGAAATAAAATATTTCACTTGTTTAATAATGAACTTCACAGAATCTGTGCTGTGTCTGGGAGATCTGTATCTTACATTGGAGTTTTATATAAGTGAAGACTACAGGCTCTGGCTATAAAATTTTCAGGTCCAAATAAGATGTACCATAACAACAGTAGAATTTGATGGGGGAAAACTTTTGGCTCCTATACATAGCTATATATTAATCTTCCACACCTCTCCTGTTCTAAGAGCTGTTATTTTGCCCAATATTTTGAGGTCTCTGCTGGTTCGGTGTCATTAACAAATACAATTCCCAGAGCTGTGATGCAGGTAGTAATAACGGTACACAAACCAAGTTGCTGATCCACAATATCAGCCATCTTAACTTCAGCTCCATTTAAAACATTTGGAGGAGGGGCAGATCAATATTTTCATAATGGAAAAAGGGAAAATAGTTAGATTGGTAATTTTTTGTGTTTCAAAGATAGAATAAAACAAAAAGTAGTGAAAATTCTCAAAAGGCAATACAAAATTACTTGGTTGTATTGTTTAAACATAGTCAGGGCTGAATTGTGTTTAATTTACTCATACAGGTTTTTTCATTGACAGCAATGTGACCACCTGCACAAATAAAGTAGGCAGTATTTAGTCATGAAAATGCTTTTACTATGTGTCAGCAAAGATGTTTATACATCTAATGTGTCTATCTAAATGTAAGATTTAGTCTTATTCAGTTTAATAGGCATATAATCATACACTATTTTATAGAGAATAGCACAATAAAGAACATTTTTTTATAAAACTAGAATCATATCAACACAAGCTAACTTTGGAACCAAAATCTCTAGCAGATGGCATTTTATATGGTGGTGCATTTGCATTCACCCTATATATGGAAGTATTTAAAGAATTTTAAAATGGAAGAAAAATTCAATTCTGCTAATTTACAGGACAAATAACTAAATTAATTATACCAAATGCAGTAATTTACAGTTTTCACATTCATTTCTAGCTATATATTTAATTTAATTTTCAGTGCTCATTTCTAACTACATATTTAAAATTTTAATACATAAAGCACCTGATCCTGCAGTTCCTCCAAAGGTAAAATTTCCACTTCAGCTATTCGCTTTTGTCTCTGTGAGGACTAGGAGCAGACCCAAAGAGAGACTCACTTATGTATTTTGTGTCTGGTCCTCTAAGTCAAAGATACATAAACTCTGCAGCGTTCTTGCTTGAACTGTGGTGATAATTTCTATACCATCGTTTTCTGTGTTGATGGACTAAGATGTCTCATTCTCCAGTGACACATGAAATGCAATGGGAGGCACAAACTTGAACAACTGTAAATTGGTCTGAGTCCTCCAGGCTTCTTTATGATGTCTTCCCAAATTGTATAAAAATTCATTCAGACAGAGGGACTGGATCCTGTGAACTCTGTCAACTTCTACTTACATTCTGAGAGGTACTGAGAACCCACTGAATACTGAAAATTCCTACAAACTCCTATTTAAGTTAAAAGTCCCAGAACCTCCAAGAATTTGGCACAATGAAAATTGCGGGTGAGTGCTTCCATCTCATAGGACTGAACTGGTAGTTAGCAAGACCACCAAATACCGTTCTCATAGCTTGCAAGTCACCCTGGTACACTTGGTTTTCATGTGAACATTCACTCACCCTTTATGTAAAACACTTATTTTTCTAGGGCTGAGTAAATAAGGTGGCCAATGCTTAAGTCTATTTAATATATTTACTGCTAAGGATCCTAATTCAAGATGCTGATTGAATCCACAGCTTGCTAATGGAGTCAAGTGAGTTGGTTTCCAAACCTCAAAGTTTCTGCTCTTTACATTTTGTGGAAAGAGTAAGAGGAGGAGGAGAAGAAAAAGACAAAGACAAAGAGAGACGGTCAATATTATTCTACTTGAACTGAAAAGCAGACACTTCTGTGGGATCTGTGTAAGTGGTTTATTAGATGAATTCAGCACTAAAAGCTGTGGAGCCAGCAGTGAATCAGTTCTGTCCTCATCAGATGATGTCAATACAGTCCAAGGAATATATAGAGCTAATTCCCTCACCACTGCATCAAGGAAACTCTTTGTCTAACACCAGCAAGAAAATCTAGCTTCCAAGCACAAGAGATTCCTAATTAATATTTCCAGCAAATCTTTAAGATACTGTGGTGGAGTAATTTCATGTCCTGTGCAAAACAAAAGTATAATTATGCCAAAGAGTTGTTCTTTCAGTATTTAATTATTTGAGCTTCTTTATGCTCACATACCTGCAGAGCTTCATGGATATTGCCATTGTAGTCAATTATCTCTGTTGCACCTTGATCTCCCTTTTGTCCAGGCGGGCCCTGTAACATATCACCCAAACACTACATTATTTGAATCAAGCACACAAACTCTTAGTGACTGATTGTTCTATCCTAGTCTCTCTTAGTCTGTCTGAGACTGTTTCATTCTATAATCAGCATTTGTTTGAAAGATCTCCCTGCGCTGAAAAGTTCAGGGTTGCTAAGATCCAGGTTTTGGTTGGCCCACGATAGAGATTAGAACCAGAAGCAAAGTTTAGATCTGAATCTTGTGTTTCCATTTGGGCCCCATAACTCATTAGTTTCTTTCTCATATTTTTATATTTTAATTAAAGAGGTTTACAGAAGCGTGAAACTCATTCTATGAAAAGAAATATTGACCCAAGCCTCTTTCACATTGCAGCTGAGTCTGTGCTAGCAACAATGCTATTTAAACACAATTATCGTAAGCATGTTTTCTGTACGGTTTCCATGACGTACTGTAGAGAAGGGTTGTTTTCTGACACTTGCACTATTTATTCATTCACATTTGTTCCCTGAACTTTTTTGTAGATCTTGGTACAGTACATTTTATCATTTTATAGCATTTTCAATAAATCACAGACTGCAAAAGTTAGTCTAAAACCAAAGGTTGTTTTAAGAGGAACAAACATTTTAAAAAACATAAATATGAATGAGTAAATCATAACACAGTGAATTGTGCTCCAAACAGTAACACCGATATATAAAACTATTTAGATAAAACACTGAAAGAAGGTGCTGTGTCAGGCCTACTCTCTTGGATCATTCAAGTAAAAACCACACCCCACCTATGAAATTTTGCAAATCTCAAACATCATCGTCCAATCCAGAATCCCGCTATCCTCTCAGGCAGCTTCCCCATCAACTCTCTCCCTTCCTTAGAGAAAGTCTGGGGGAGAGGGGATCTTCCAGAAAGGTGGGATCCAGACAATTTAGGATTTTATAGGATAGATCCATACCAACACTTTAAACTTCACCTGGAAATCAAGTGATTGCCACAGCAGAGCAAATATTTGCCAAACAGCACTGAAGGATGACTAATCTTCTATGCAGTGTTGTTGTAGCTGTGTCGATTCCAGGCTACTAGAGTGACAAGGTGGGTGAGCTCACACAGAGCTCAAAAACTTGCCTCTCTCACCAACAGAAGTTGGTCCAGTAAAAGATATTACTAATCTTCTAGGCATCTAGAGTATGATTTATAACATAGATTTCCCTGTTGACACTGAACTCCTGTTAGAAACCCTCTTCATGCCACAACTATGTTAGCAACAACCATGTTTAACCATAGCTGGTGCTAACTCACTTTCACCTGTAGTTGTTGATGTGGCCTACATGTAACAATTGAGATTTCCATTGGACAGGTTAAAATGAAGTACACTTACCCTAGGACCTATTGCTCCTGAATCACCTTTGTCTCCAGGATGACCCTATGGAAAAGTAATATTCGTAAGCAAAAAAATATAAACAATCTGTCCAATAGTTTTTATTGTTGGTAGTTTAAATATTTTTATTACTGTCCAAGTTGAGCATATACTTTATTTTAAAAAACAAAACAAAAAAACTTGACATGGGTTATAAACAAATAGAATATGGGTTTTAGTTACATAGGGGTAACTCCACTGAAGTCAATGGAACGTAAGGATTGAGACTGTTGCAACTGAGAACAGAGTTTGGCTCTTTGTATGTAGCATTTACTATATAATACATTATCGGGGTTGCTTTGGAAATAACAAAGGATCAAATAAAAGGCAGACTGCAAATTCAGTCATTTAAACAACATCCCCATTCTTGATAGCATGGATACCCCACTATCAGAAGCTTTACAAGAAAGCTCAAGGGGTAAGTCATTCAGGGTATGTCTACACAGCAATTAAACACTTGTGGCTGGTCTGTGTTGCTGACTCAGGCTCACAGGGCTTGAGCTGCAGGGCTTTAAAATTATGGTATAGATGTTTGGGACCCTCTCCCCTCACGGAGTCCCAGAGTCCAAATTTCGACACTGCAATTTTACAGCCCCACAGCCCAAGCCCTGTGAGCCTGAGTCAGCTGACCTGGACCAGCCACGTGTGTTTAACTGCTGTGTAGACATACCCTCAGCAACTGCCACACAACTTCTTCAAAAGGGATTTTTCAAACCACACATGCATTTCTTTGTGTGCTCATTATTCCCATTGGGGTTGCAGAACTTCTTTCCTCAGCCACTGCCTCTCTGACCACCACATCATCGTTGTCAACATGTAATGATTTCTTTGCCCTAGTATCCCAGATGGAATAAAGATCTTTATCATCTCACTCTCATCTTTTTCCTCCTGGCTGTCACTAATAAGCTCAGAGGGGTGGAGAAAACTTTATCCATAAGGGCAAACTCTGTGAGTGAACCTTGTCTTCAGAATCTGAAATCTAGTGCTTGGGACTTATTTCACATTCACAGTCACGTCCACAACAAGCTTTCTTGTTTGTCAGTAGCGTCAGTAAATTCAATTAAATACTGCTACTCTTACTCCTGTTTGGATCTATACTTGCTTTTGTGATTCTGGTATGGACAAGGATTATTCATTCACTGATGATACGAGAAAAAAAGAGAGGTGCATAGTGGGAGGAGATACTAACATTTCTGCCATCTGGCTCTATATCCCATGTCATCTTCTCTGCAACAGGAGAGGGCTGGTGGACATGTGGCTAGGGCACTGGCATATTGCTTAAAAATCTGAGTTCATTTCCCTGTTCTTCCACACAGTTCCTGTGTAAGTCTGGGCAGTCACGTAGCCCCTCTGGGCCAGATTTCCAAAGGTATTTAGTTGCCTAAAAATGCAGACGGGTCCCTCGATAGATTTTCAAAAGTGCTCAGGTGACTAAGTCCCATTGGGAATTAGGTGACTAATCTGCTCAGGCACTTTTGAAAATCCCATTGTGCACCTTTCTGCATCTTTAGGTGCCTCAATACCTTTGAAAACTGGTCAGCTGTGCCTCGGTGGCCTTTCTCTGAAAGGGGAATAAAAATAATACTTCTCTACTTCATTGCGATGTTGTGTGGATACCCACCAGAATATCAGGGAGGTGATCAGATACTACAATGATGGAGGTCTCAGAAGTAGTGCTTATCATCTCTCTCTCTCTCTCTTTTGACAAGCAAACACCTTTATCAACCTCCTGCCCCTCCCAAGGGCTCCCTTTTGTGAAAGTCAATGCTGACAACCTATGGGTGAAAAGTGCTACTAAGATCATCCTGCGCACACTGAATTTAGTGGTGAAAATTCCATTGACTTGGTGTAGGATCAGGCACTAAGGCCAGGTCTACACTACAAAGTAAAGTTGACCTAACTTACGTCAGCATACAGCTGCCACAGTAATTACATTCCCTGCACGTGTCTACACTTTGCTTCTTGTGTCGGCGGTGCACGTCCTCAACAGGAGTGCCTGTTTTGATTGTGGGATGGCTCCTGAAAGCCAGTAACAGCCAACGGAAGCAATGTGTTCTACACTCACGCTGTGTCGATCTAATTACATTGACCTTGACTCCACACTGCTTGTGGAGGTGGTGTTATTAAGTTGGTGTGGCAGGCGAGTTACATCAGTGGGAGCAAAAATTAAGCGGAGACACTTCCATAGTTACATTGACCTAACTCTGTAGTGTAGACAAGACCTAAAATAACACATTATTCTGTGAATAATATTCCAGTGGAGACCAAGTTCTTCAGCATAAGGAGGAAAAGAAATCAGGAGTATTTAATTGTTGTTTACACCACCTTGGTTCTGTGAACCACTTTTTATATTTTATTATTCACTATGAGCATATGCTTAACTTTGTGAAGTCAATGGGACTGAAGCACTTACTTAACTTTAATTGTGTGCTTATGTGTTTTGCCAAATGGAGATATACTGCCAATTGAGGGTTGACATTGCAAGCAATATAGAAATGATTCTCAGCACAGCTTTGTTCTCTCAAAGTCATTTAATTAAACAAAAGAATAAATATTCCAGTTTTATTTTGTGTGGACCTCATAGTATAAACTGGCAGACACTAGTAAGATTTTGCAAAAAATATTGCAAATCCATTGAAAATTTTTACTTCCACTGATTTTGAATACACTATGGTATTGAAGCTTTAACTTTTTGCCAAGGTCCTTGGTAGTTTTTCAACTATCTGGAAGACAAATCTGAGAGACCCAAGCCTGGTACATCTCATGCCCAAGATTCAAAATAAACAGCCACGAACCCCCTACAAAACATCAGCAGAATAACAATAAGAAATTATATTTAAATCAAATACTTTTCAATGGCTATTGGATCAGCAAAAGGTAGAAAGTACCAATTTTAATAGCTCTTTCCTCCAATCCCAAAGAAAATGGATTAAAACACAACCGTCAAACAGAGAGAGATAAAGCAGGTACATGGAAAAAGAGAACAGACAAAAAAAGAGACTAATCATTTTAAGATGTTACAACAGAGAAAGAAAGAGCACAATCATGGTGTACAAAATATATAGCACTTGATTCTGCAGACCTTACAGTTAAAAAGCCCAGTGAAATCCCTGGGAGTTTTGCTTGTATGAAGCCTGCAGGATCAGTTATCATTTCTTTCTAGATCAAAGTTGATGTGATATTACTAATAATTTGCCCTGGAAATCTTCATGTTACACCAAAAGAGGCAATTCAGTTGACACTGACCTTTGACCCCTTTGGGCCTCTAGTTCCAGATTCGCCTGATTTCCCCTGTGTGAGGAAGACATAGAAGATGGGCAGAAGAAAAAAGAGAGACAGGAAAGAGCAGAGGAAAAGAGAAATTAGTTCTGGCTATTAGTAGTAGAGAGCAGTGGAAACACTTTATTTTCTATGAACAACCTCATGAATCCATCTAGTTTAGCACCCAGAATAATGAATTAGTATCAATGCGCTCACACTGTCGGTTCCCTTCTTCCACAGGAATTCCACCAACTATTCTCTTACTGATTCTTGCAGATGGCTGGCACAAATAATTTTGCCTTGCAGGGGGTGCCAACTGTACTGCTAGGCCCACCAAGAACTGAGAGGTTAATAGACCCGCTAAGTGTTTACAGGATAGTACTGCTAAAACAAAGTGTTACCACAACAGTTTTCCCAGGAAGTATAGATGAATAAAAATCTATCTGACAGAGAAGCCGGACTACCATTTAAAGATATGCTAAGAGTAGAAAACTTAAGCACCAATCCAGCAGAAAATGCTCGGAAGATATTAAAATGTATTGAGGATTATTTCTTTATTTTTTCTTACAAAATTAGAAAACAAGAAGCAAAATGGATTTTCTCTGAACTTGAAAGGTCACAGTGTTCAAAAAACTCAAACTAGGGTGCTTATAGACACATCAGGGCAGAGCTTCATCTTTTGTCAATTGCCATAGCTCCATCACAATTTCTACCATCTGAGGATCTGTCTCCTTCAGTCCAAATAATGGATTCCACTTAGGGCCTAATTCTGCAGTTCTGAACATTATACTACCACTGACTTTTGGACTAAACTGTAGGTATGTCTATACTGCAGCCGGAGATATAATTTCCAGCTCAGGCAGATGTCCACACACTAGCTGTGATTGATCTAACACACTAAAAACAGCAGTGGAGCCATGGTGGCAGAGGCTAGCTGCCTGACTAGTAGCAGTGTTCAGGGATGAATTTACCTTGTTCTCCTTTAAAGCTCATTTGCAAAGTTTTGTTCTGGTTATTCGAAGCAATTATTGAAATGCCAGTGTTAAATCAGGCTGACCTTTGGCCCAGGAACTCCAGGTTCACCTCGCTCACCCTTTCCAGGAGGCCCTGCTTCTCCTCTTTCACCCTGTCAAAGATTACAACACACATGTATGTACGCATCACAAACCACAGGCAACCTTTAGTATAGTACAAAGTCAGGTCAGAAAAACTAAATAGGATGTACTTTCAAGCTCATGTGAGAGCTATAATGAGATGGAGAACATTTTTCCTAGGTAAATTTACAGCATTCCTGAAAGCAGAAGTGGATGTTTTCTGTAACTTAATCTGAGTCATTTTCCGTTGAACAAGACTGTATTATCTGAGAAACAGTATGTAACAAAAGACCAGAATAAGACATAGACCGAAGGGAGCAAAGTTAAAGTAGTGCTGCCTCTTACTTCCCTTCTCACAATCCTGGGGTGAGTTAGTTCCAGTGATCTAAATGAGTGTAGGTCATGTGATGGGTAAGAAATGAAGAGGTGGCCTTTTAGGAGCCTATTGGCAGCCGGGGTAGCAAACAAATCACTTTTGCTGGCTCACCCTGGTTAGGTGAGCAGCTGTATTCTGCACAAGTGAGAGCTGTGGAGTGCTTTCCACACTTCGCCCAAGGTAAAGTTCATTGTAGTAGTCATATCTAGAAGTAATACAGGTGTAGAATACTGAGTTGGGGTCTGCATTTAAGGGGTGGGGATGGCTAATGAAGCAATTAGGGACTCTAGAAGCCTAGGAATAAATCATGTCCTCTCATAGAAAAGGACAGAAACAGCACCACTCCATAGTTAAGACTGAAACTTTCCATTCAAAGCTTGTTTTGCATTCTCCAGCATTACCTTAAAACACATACAACATTTTAAAAATGGAAAGTTGGCTTCAGAATTGGTCTGGAGTTCTGTTTTTTTCTTCCAAATCTGAAGTGAATGCGACAATAGGTTCACAAAATTTGGCTCTCAATTGGTGAGTCCACAAGACTTCAAAAATTCTTTTAACTTTATTTCCCGCTCAGTTGCAAAAGAACAGACAGAAAGAGAGAGGAAGAACAATGTTTTTATTAATGGATTTATATATTCAAGATCTAGTGCACAGGATCAAAGGTTCATTGCTTGGAGTCCATTTCTTAATAGTTATTAAGATAGATTGTCCATACTGGCATGTTGGCTCTCATGGCCTAATTTAGACGTTCGGTAGCTTTAGAGAGGCTACGTTGACTAAGGCAGCTAAGGAGCTTGAGACACCTATGAATGATTAAGTATTCTGACTTTCTGGTTTTCTCAGGGCACGCTGTAGGCCAATTTAAAGTAACCTGGGTACCCAAAGCATTAATTTTAATATTTCCAAATTTTGGGCATACTTTAAAGTTTTAACCTGAACTCTAAACTTTTTGGCAGTTTTTTTTACAAGTACCACATTCTTATAAGGATTTTCATCCTTAAATGACTGATTATAGACCCTCAACTTCACTAACTTTTTTTTGGTCATTAACACAAAAGAACCCAATATAATATGGACGAGTGTGTGGTAGAAACTAAACTTACCTTTGTTCCTGGTAACCCTGGTAATCCAGGTTCTCCCTGTGGACCAATGAAACCTGGTTCACCCTTTAACAGATGAAAGCATATTAGGTTATTCTTCATTTAATTGAAATTTATTACAATAAAATCAGTTTACTTTTAATAGTATTTTCCCTGATCCTTCAGGGATTTCCAGCTGTGATCCAACAACTATAGAGAGATTAATTAGGGATGATTAATTAATCAGGGATTATTTCCATCAGCATACTTCTTGGAGCAAAGCTTCACGTAGTTTGAGAAAAACAAACTTGAAAGCTGCAAATCTTGTTTTTATGAAGCTAAGGACTGTTCACATGACCCTAGATTATGATGCAATTTATGAAACAAAAATCCACCATGGCAAGACTAACATCATGGTGGATTCAGGGAGTAGATGGGGTGGAGTAGGTGGGCTTTCATTCCCTGTACCCTCCCTGCCCATTTATCTGCAGACCGGAATAACAGGTAAGTAGCCCCTGCTCTCTCCCACCATGGTCAGTCGCAATCTGAACCCAGCTGAGTAGGGAGTAAGGAGGGTCTTGTCCCCTCTCACTCCCCTGCATGTCTAAGGAACAGCAGTGACAATCCGTTCTAGATTAGCAACTACACAAAGTTTTAAATAACTCTGTATGGTCTGTAAGGGACAAACCATATATTTTTCTTTACAGGCTCTTTCTGAATGAGGCCTCATGGTTCCTAGCATTACATTTCCCCCCCCAAGAATCTGAATCAAGAAGAGGTTTAGCTACCAGCCATCATGAGTGCAGGTGGCCCAAATACTACAGAGCTAACAATCGCTTTTTAAAAAAATGTTCACATATAAGTTTTAGGGGTATCCCCGGAATCTAAGAACAAAAATTCTACTTGGCTCTATGCAGCCTGATTCTTCTGGGCGCTGAGCACCCTCAGCCCCTGCTGAAGTCAGTGGGAGTTGGGGAAAAACAGCACCTCCCAGCAGCAGATCATTCATGGCTTCATTTAAAAGAAATCACAAACACTTGCTATTTAAATACCTAGAATGACAGACACATCCATATTCCTTGTTTACAAAATTATTTACATTGATGAGGGAGACATATGGTTGAATAACTTTTAATTCCAATTAGAAAATAAAGGGAAGGATCAACTTGCTCATCGGCATGGAATTACAGGTATGGTGCACTGGTGAGAAAAAACAGTGCAGGTTATGAACTCAGGGAGGTTTCTTGCATATTTACATATGAAAATCACTGCTATCATTGATCAATGTACCACTGGTGGTATGAAATAAAGGCCAGCATATCTGCTAAAGCACAAAAAGAGAGAGGGGGAAGCGAGGAAATTAGTAGGAAATAAATAATGCAGAAGCATGTATTTCTTAATGAGGTTAGAGGGTATGTTATAACAATAAAAATAATCCTATAGTTCACATGCTGTCTTTGTAATGTAACTGTGTTAGTGCATACCAGTGAGAGTAACCTTTGGGTATTCACTGTGGAAGGAGGCATTCCCTTTTAATGAAAAAAGCACTTCGCCTCCACAGCCATGGAATTTCAATAATTTATTTTAAAATTAGGAAGGAGCTTGACAGATCAAAATTATTTTACAGCACACCAACACAAACTATCACCTGGTCAACTCGGCAGATTTATTACTTGACCTGTTAATTATGATTTCTAGGGGAAGAAACAAGTACTGATTCCATGACCCAACTTCTGTCTATCAGAGGCCAGGCTTAGAAATGTTATACAAAGATCTTAACAAAAAGCTTTTGGCTTGAATTCTGGCAGACCATTGTGCATAGGCTCATACCAGAAACTTCATACACTGTAAAAGGAGTGCTGGCAAAATCTTTCCACTGCAGTCCCAGCCTTCCCCCAAGCCTGGAGAGAGATTCCTCTACAGGTGCTTTGTACCAGAAAACATGGAGGATATTGTACGAGGTCTGTGGTTTTACTTCCATGATCTGAGAGTGCAGGGTTTATATCGAGACCTGCTTTAATATTTTATCAAAATAGTTTTCTATAAATTGTGTAATATCCTTGGGCCTGGGATAGGTGTAGTGGGAAAATCGAAGTACATAAAAGGCTTCCACTTTCTCTCTTTATCTGGAAAGCTCAGCCCATCATATTCCTACTTTCCTTCTGGAGCAAGGTATAGGGGTGAGGCATTAATCTGTACAGATACAGAACTATAACCCTGACCTGGGAATGACCCCTAAATATAACCCATCTGAGTGGTTTATTTGTGCTCATAAGGGGGTTCAGGGAAGCTCTGGATGGGCCTTCTGCCAGCCAGCATTCTGGCACCTACTATGACTGCTTTTGGACCACAGATAGGAGTGTGTTTGGCAAATCATATGCTCATAGAATTATTCTTTTGTCTTTTACTTTTTCTTATTGTTCAGAAAAAAGTCCACATCTGTTAATGTTCCTGGATGATAAGTCACCTCAGCTCGTTTCAATGATATCGTACTACATTTCTCAATGTAATAATGTCACCGATGCAAACTGCTGGGGTGAGGGGGCTACAGTTTACAGACAGAAATATGGTTTATAAATACCTGTTGTGCCATTTTAAATAGAAAAAAAAAACTTGTTGCCCTCAAAAATACATAGGTTGATGTGCTTAGTGCCACATCTATGCATGTTCACGTACTTTACTGTGCTGCCACCTGCCAGGGGCACGCCCCTTGTGGCTGTTCTCCGCCCCTCCCCCCACCCCCCAATATCTTAAGGCCTCCTGTGGAGATTGGGTTGATACTTGTAAATGCCCGAAAAACTCCTGCAGCTAAAAAAAGGAGGAATTAGGACATCAGCAGATGTTCTCACAGATTTCTGCTTCTCCAGAAGAGCAATCTGGTGGCACTTCTGAATGTCTCAGCAGATTCAGCTTTGGTGTGGGGTCCAACCTTCACAGACTTACGAGCAACTTCACATGAAGGACAAAGTACCTTACCTCAAGCTTTTTGTCTAGTGTAGACATGTCTGACATGTATAAAGACAAGGGCCAAATTCCAAACTCACATTATGCCCCGGACGGAAGTGGCAGATGTGCAGTACTAGTAGTGAGGGAAAATAAATCACATCAGATGAAGTGAGCTGTAGCTCATGAAAGCTTATGCTCAAATAAATTTGTTAGTCTCTAAGGTGCCACAAGTACTCCTTTTCTTTTTGCGAATACAGACTAACACGGCTGCTACTCTGAATCCAAGCTACTGTACTTGAGCCAAGAGGGAAGTGATAGATAGATAAAATGGAAAATTGATCTAATCACTACAGTTGCGAGGGGCCACAAAACAGGGGAAGAAAAAAAAATGAACACAGCTCTGCTTATAGTCTTCCTAGATCATTGCTGGAGCATGGTTATATCTCTGTACTCAAGCACCAAAACCAGGAAGGGCACTGTGAACCCGGGACCTCTTGGTTCCAAATGGCAGATGGCATAGGGATGCATAAGGGTTACCGGGATCCCATTGGTCTGGTATCTACATACTATTTTGCCAGTGAGTGTCACATAGGTCTCTACTGAAAGCCTGTGTCACACTGGTCCTCATAATAATTGTGAATCTTATGTGTGGATAATATAAAAAGAGTTATGTATATCTACATTGATAATTATGTCCTTAAGGTCTGTGACTTGGGACTGGTCACCAAAAGGTGAGAAACAGATTTTTTTCAGGCAGAAGATGTTTATCTATCCGTCTACATGTACACTGATTATTGTATATGTCACGCCTAATTTTATGGTCTGAGCAAAATGCTTATCAAGTGACTGCAAAGTCTCCGGGGTAGATCCTAGACAGGAAAACAGACGCAGCAAGGATTATCCTGTTTGCAAGTGAAGACAATGGATTTTTGGACTACAACTGCAGAGACACAGACAAACTCCGGATCTTTCCACTGAGGAGTCAACATGACAGTGTGCTTCCCTCATAAATGGAAGATCACAGCCACACCTGGCTCTAATGTGCTGGAAGGATTTTGGGTGACCTTTTGCTCTGTATGAAATGACAATGACAGGAAGTTAAGTTTAGGCTCTAGCATGTGTGCTATGATTTTATTTTATATGTAACCCTTCGTTTCCAACATTTCAACTTGCTATCATTGAATCCCTGTTCTTTGTTACAGAAACTTGCTTTCTCAATAAACAAATCTAAGTGCTGTGTGTTAAGCGAAGCTGTGTTCTATGGTGTAACTGGTAAGCTGTGGTGTACTGTTTCTTTGGGAACAGAGGACCTGGGAAGTCTGAGAGTGCCCAGTGGATCAGGGGCAGGGCACTCCCAGGAGATGCTTGGATGATGCAGGTGTTGGAGTATGCCTATTGTTGACCTGTACAGAGAGCAAGGCCTGTGGAGGCCTGGAAGGCAGTGCTTGTGTTGCTAGAAGCTGGCAGTGTCAGGGGAGCTGACCCAAGCAAGCATAGATAGGGCAGGTGATAGAGAGGTGCACAACCCCAGGAACCCCTTGGGAAACATCAGGCACAAATGGAATATAATGTATTTTCAAGGAAATTCGCATGACCAAATAGGTAGCTTTAAATATAAGGTAAATAGGTAGCTGTTCAAATATAAGAGTGATTTGCGAACAGAACTAAGTTTCAAACTTTAAAAAAATCATTTTTTTAACAATATAATTTATACATTGTCTGTGTATCTCTAACATCTGCCAGCTCTTCAGTGTAACTACAGCATGTTTACTGACAGAAAATATCCATAAAGAGTACTTATGTGCCATTCACAATATGTGCAGGAAACTGTAGGAAGCCCATTCCCTGGCTTTTCTGTCAGCTACTCATAAAGGAAATGTTTGCTTTGCAAACAATATATGTTCATCCTACCTACTGTATAGTGCTAATATTGCCAGATTTCTGCTTTATCATAATCTACGCTGCTCAGATAACAAATCAAATGACTTATAGGTGTGTGAAACATAATGAAAACAAACAGTTTTATCTCAGTAACGTACACTGATGCCCCTGCAATGCAGAGGAAAAGGGAAAATCATTTTGATTAGTCCCTGCTACAGACATGACACAGAAGCCATACAGGATTATAGCTAGAAAATCAAGACTATGATTTGGTAAAAATAATACTTGACAGTAAAAATCTAACCCAGCATATTGCCACAGGAATACAACAGTAAGGGTTGGTTCTGATCACACTTGCACAGATCTTTTACACTGGTGTAACAATTGACTTCACTGCAGTTACTTCTGATCTCCATTGGTTAAGTAAGATGAGAATCAGGCTCTAACTACTGTGGGATGCAGTATCCTTTAATGTAAGCACATAATGCCACTAGGATTCACGGTACCTGCTGTCACACACACTCATCTATTTTAGTTTAGCAAAGGATTTTTCTAGTAGGTATGATAGGTGAAAAATTCACCCCGTGAAGAGCACTCATGCCAAGCCCTCTACCCCCAACTAGGGCCCACATGAAAGGCTCAAATAGACCCTCCAAACTGGGGTTAATGTCATCATAGATGATTAATCATATTTGCTCTTGTGTTAGTCTGTTTAAAATGTATCCTCAAAAACTAAATTCACCTTGCATCACTGATTAAGTAAGCACTAGGTATCTTTCACATCTGCATTTAGTCATCTTTACTTCAGCATCAATAGGCATAAGGTGCTGGGGACAAAAGCTGTGGTCCTGGAAACCGATTCTAGATATAAGCTAATGCAGTTTGGTAGCAGATAAGTGTCATGTCACCATCCAGACAATCCATAGATTCTCAGACCCTGAGATGCTGAAGTGAACACTGCTGTCTATAAAATCAAGATGACCTTTAACCTTGACTTATCTAAACACCTGGTGCAGTTTCTTAAAGCAAAACAGAAGTTTTATCTTTGAAGGATCTATTATAAGTAGATCGGGCTGCAGGAAACTGATCTGGGAGCATGAAATATTGAAGGTGACATGTTAGGCAGGCAGGAGGATTGTGGTAGGAGATTGGCCATTGGTATTTTCTAGAGGATCAACAATTCCTCTACTAATAGTACTGCCAGGAAGCTTAAAAAACCCCCACAGAGGATTGCTTGTTTGTATTTTAGCTTAAGATTTTTGTGTTCATTAGTTATGAAACACTCGCTTAGCAACTGTCATCCCAAAGACTGCCCAGGTTTTCCAACTTTTCAGACCAAGATGTTATTGATTTGTTGGGATTGAGGCAAGTTCCACCAGTTTACTTGATATCAAGATACATTCCAAAAATTATTAATTACTTCCATTATGCAAAAGGACCCACATCATTTGTTGTTATTTGTTACGCTGGTAGACCAGATGTCAGCTCATGCCAAGGTCCCAAAGCCTCAAGTGAACACGATCAAATGTGTAGCTGGAAACCAGTCTGACTCACCTATGTGTTAGCATTGCTAAAATAGGTATTAGACTTGTACCAATGTGTTCAGACTTTATGAAATACTTGTAAGTTGCTGCGTCCATTAATCTCACTTATAATATCTCTAACCCATGCAGTAAGGTAATATTGAAGTGTTTGTTCTGTAATGTACAAATGTTCTCTCTGAAACTGTAAATCCAGCCAAGAAAGAAACATCACCAAGTGAAAAGAAAAGGAGTACTTGTGGCACCTTAGAGACTAACCAATTTATTAGAGCATAAGCTTGAGCTGTAGCTCACAAAAGCTTATGCTCTAATAAATTGGTTAGTCTCTAAGGTGCCACAAGTACTCCTTTTCTTTTTGCGAATACAGACTAACACGGCTGTTACTCTGAAACCTATCACCAAGTGAAATACTGGTTTCCACCCATGAGGAGGGGCTATCTCTGGCCCATCAGGAAGACCTATTGAATCCAAATGGGCCATAGTAAGCCATTAAAGAGCAAGAACTTTGTTGATTGCTCCCAACACAACCATGAAGAGGGGGACATGCAGAAGCGCTCGTCCTATCATCTTGGCCTCAAGACAGATGGGGATAAAAATTCCTGGCCAGAAGGAATTAGAGTTTTTTTTATGCAGTTCAGACTCTAAGAGGCAAAGATTCCTAAACATAAGGAAGAGATCCCCAGGATTAACCTGAGTTAGCCCTAAAGGACTTAAAGAGATGGCATATTTCAGCACTCTACCACCATCTGAAACCTAAGACTGCAACTCGTGTGTGTGTGTATGTTTACCTGTTTCAACCACATAAATAACTCTCATTTCTTTTTCTTAGGCTTTGTCTACACTAGAGACCTTACAGTGGCACAGCTGTACCGAGGCAGCTGAGCTGCTGTCAGTTCTCTCGTGTAGCTGCTCTATGCCGACGGGAGAGCGCTCTCACGTCGACGTAATTAAATCACGCCCAAGGAGCGGAGGTAGCTATATGGGTGGGAGAAGCTCTCCCGCCAACACAGTGCTGTGCACACTACCACTTATGCTGGTGAAACACTGCTCAGGGGAGCGTTTTTTTCACGCCTCTGAGTGACAATAGTTTTGCTGACATAAGTGGTGGTGTTGACATGGCGTCTGTTAATAAACCTTTAATTAATTTACTAGAGGTTTGTCTACAAGTGTGGTCTGTGGTGTGAGATCTAAGGTGCAAATTGACCTGAGGTAAGTGACTGGTCCTTTGGGACTTGGAGTACCCTGACTATTTTGTGATCTTTGGTGTAAAATGACCATCTATCACAGTGTCAAGCTTGCCTGGGTGGCAAGATAGTTCAGAATGCCCCAGGGGACTGTCTGTGAGTCCATATTAAGGCTGCATAGTGCCTGAGGAGTTTACACTTGTTAGCTGGTTGAATGTGATCACATCAAACCACCAGAAACAATAATCCATACCTCTTTGATTTCACTATGAGTGTTCATGCAATGCAGAGTTGCTATCTTGGCAAATGACAAACTACAAAGATACTTTTTGCAAACCTTGTTAGTATTATTTTAGCTCCTAATCAGGTAAACACGGGACATCAAAATGAAAAAATGTGTTAGTCCATTAAAACAAATGGTGTGTCGGACATCTAACAGAATGTAAGCTAGATAGATATTTAGCTAATATTTTATACTTAAAAGGGCTTCCAAATTCAGCAATAGGGAAGCTTATAATTATGTTAAACTTTTTTTTGAAGACAGTCTACTTTTTTTACGAAGATTATTATCTAGACAAATTCTTCAGTGACTGTTTCACGTTTATCAAAACTTTTATGTGAGGAAGTGGAGACAAGATTTAATATGAGAGGCTAAGGGTAAGAGCAACACCATTTACTGTGGGTATCTTGCTTGCCATACCTTGCAAATTTGTACTTTGCTTTTAGACCCCTAATGGTGAAAACACCACCTGTTGTGCTAACAGCATTTTAATCACCAGTAATTTGTTGAAGGATTTACACTGCAACTTATTAGCTGTAGATTTCTAACCACTTACTGACTTAGGTTGTGTCGTCATCTCACAGTTCATATGCAGATCAACAGAATTATTTAACACTTAACACTTTAAATAGGTCTACTCTGCATCAAGTGCCTGGAAAATATTTCTGTAGCATATGGACTTTAAAAATAATATAAATATGCTGCTTAGAATAACACATAAACTAAATATATACGCAACAACTGTTGGTAAGTAGTATACATTTGGTTGCAAAGGAGTAACTAGGGCCTTGCTTTTATCATTAATGTTTTAATGACATAATTTCTTTCTCAGTCAGAACTATGTATGCACAAATAAACTGAACCTTAAAAACAAAAATTGTACCAAAGAGCCTGACAACTTTTTAAAAATTTGCTGACATCTTTGACCTTCTGTTGGTGGTGAGAGAGATGCTTAAGCTTGAAAGCTTGAAATTGTCTCTCTCACCAACAAATGTTGGTTCAATAAAAGATATTACCTCACCCACCTTATCTCTCTAATACCCTGGGACCAATGCAGCCACAACAAAACTGCATATTTTTGACCTCTAGCAGTCATTATATTATGCAGAAATTATATTATTGGGAAATTTAAAGGTATTTTAATTCTCTCATTGAAATACTTATGTAAGGCAATAAAAAAAATATGGGCCCAATTCTCCCTGCCATAGAAAAAAATCTTGCCAGGGCAAAGACCCTCCCAGAACACCATGTGAAGCTGTGTTATAGTGATCAGAGGGTTCCTCGGTCTGAAGCGTTTATGGTAGTTACATGGAAGTGGGAGGGCAAAGGACATTTAGACCAGGAATCTCCAAGGAATACAGGCTTAAGCCTTACAGACCCCCAGTCAAACCTGCCAAACACTTGTCCTTCCCATTTGACAAACCACTCACTCTACCACCCCAGTGCTTTACTGCAAACCCCTCTTTAAAGTTAATATTGCTTCCAGCATGAACCTCTGTAGCTGTATGCTTTGGAGTTCTCTGCTAATGGCTGCATATGGCGGATCCTCCACGACCCACCAGCCCCTTGCTCAGCAACGTACCACCCGCCTCGCCCCCATGCACACTGCAGAGCCCCAGACCCAAGATAGCCCACTGCAGAGAAGGACCAATCCATTTTTTCAATGCCCTCTTCCATTTTTGCTCCTATTAGCAGGGAGAGCTATGGACTGTGCAAACGAAATATCCTCATTTTATCCAGTCAACCAGATATATAGTTAGCCCATCATACATAGGGATGTGCCAGCCCTAAAAGACTCTCATGACTCATGCCTAGGCATATTTAAAATAGAAACAATATGAGCTGTATTCCTTCCTTTATGCTATTAAGAGATTTAGAGGCAGATTGAGATTAAAAAGAACAAAATAAAGCAACTTCAGTGAAAGCAATGAAGTACATCAGGCCTGAATTTGAGCCACTGCCTCCTCTGTTGAGTCTCAGACACTGGCATCTGCTGTCCTTTACTTCCTCTTTTGCTTTCAGAAGGACTACAATAGTGAGCTTACGGTAAGGAAATGAAGGGGATAAAGGTAAACCCCATAAACAATGATCCACGTTTTCTTAGACCTCTGTTTTGATTTCTGACACTAATTCAGAATTGGCTCCATAGGTGCCCCATTGCACAGGCTCCCTGGCTCCCTCATCACCCATGAAACCATATTTTGACTTTCTGATCAACCCAGTTGCCTAATCAACTTCTTAACTTGGAAAAATCTCTCTGGTTTTGTATTTATGACCATTTGTTCAGTTTTTATGATTCGTTAGAGGCAAAAATGTATTATTCTTTAACCTGCCTAAAAACCCAAAGCTTCAGCTTATAACCAGACTCCGTTTTCTACAACATTTATTGCCTTTTAGTGAGTCCAATTTTCATTTTAAGAAAAGTGCAGTGGTGCTTGAAAAATATGTGCTGATTTGCAAGGGTGCTAAAAGTATCAGCAATAATTCTGACGAATGTGTCATGATTCTCCATGCATTAGTCATACAGAATACTTCTTACTTAAAGGCTAATTAGAATTCAAGTCAGCACGATACCTGCTATTGAGGATTACAGTAAAAACATTTGTTGTAATAAGAGCCTTGTTTTTTCCTAAAGGCAGCCAACTTTTGCAATGATTGATCTGCTAAATTATTAGAAGAAAAGAATGAGACTCTATAGTCTGTCCAAAAAATTGTTTTCCTCTAGAACCAAATTAGATGATAAATTTAAGGGGCTTTTGCTGCCAATATTAAAAATGAACTGCAACTGTTTTTACTCATTTATGACTATATAAAATCAAGAAAACATTTTCTATGGTGGCATTACATCATAAGAGTGTTTTCAGTTTACTATTTGAGGTCTCCATTATGGCTGATAAAATCCCTGATTTCTGAATACATGGGTCTGCTAATTGGACTCTCAGATTATTCAACTGGATTCTAAATTTGGACTGACTTTATCTGGCACAAAGAAGCAAATTAAAAGACACTGTAAACCAGTTTCACTCTACCAAATCCATCTTTTAACCTGTAACAGCTTTTGGGGAAACAGAATTCACATCCTGTGTTTCAGTTACTTACGTTTTACCCTTTTCTCACTTCCCTAGTACGTTAGTGTCTTTTCCAGGAAAGAAATCCTGGCTTTTGTGGATTTAGAGGATATTGTTTCTGAGGGATTACAAAGAATTGCATATATCCTGAGGAATGCCATAGCAAATGCTCTTGCCACCTGCAACAGTTAGTCGTTCATTCACAGTCCACTGTCAATGCGGAGTTCATATTCTGGGCTTGATTTTCAAAATTAGGTCTGGGCAATTACATGCCTAATTTGTGCAATTGCCATAGTGACATAAGGAAATTAGATAAGAGGGCATGCAAATGTACAGTTAGTTGTGTAACTACTTTCTGTGCATCCAACTACCTGATTTATGCATCTATTACAATCCTGGTAACGGCATATTCAAATTAGGTGTACAACTGTGTATTATTTTTGTACATATAATTCCATGTACCTACTTTTGAAAGCAGGTCTATAAATCAATGTAACAAACAGTATAAACCCTCCTGATATTACTTCCTCCCACTGTCCATTTTTATCACGACACACATTTCATTGAACTCTACTCTCCAGCATTTGACCTTCACGCACTATCTATTTTTTCTACTCCCAGAGATAACCTACCCCCAGGACATCATTATTTGGATGAGGAAAGGGTAGGAGTTAACCAACCTGCATGTTTCACCAGGGATTTCAAATGGGGGCACATGCATATTAGGAAGCTGTGCAAGTGTTCAAAAAGATAGTTTGGGGTTGAATTTCTTCAGTTTTCAGTGACTTCAGTGAGCTGTTCAGCACTTCTGAAAATCAAAGGATTTTTATTTAGATGCCAGTCACGAGGTGAACTGCTCTGTTTAGAGGGGTTCAAGATCCAGCCCTGATCTTTTTTCTGATTTCTGCCCAGCAAGAAGGAATTTTTGGAATGATGGTCTCTAGGACTAATAAAAGTTGTAGCTTGGCAGCAACACATGCATGAAACAGGAGCAGAGATATAAGAGTTCCCTTCTTCCCAGTAAGGGAGACACCATGGAAAACTAAGACCTGTTGTGAATTTTTTTAAAGAGAGAAAGGAAAACCTGAAGAACACAGAAATGGCTTGTGGATTCCTCTCTAAAGAGAACCAGGCAAAGGATCTACCATGCCTTGGAAACCTGTCAGCCCCTCTAATGCCAAAAAACAGAGCAAGGACTAAACAGACCAGGCCAAAGAAAAAGAGAATAGAGAGTAAGCATCTCCATGGCAAGCCAGTTCAATAGCATCTAAATAAGGGATTTAGGATCCTAACTTTAGGCACCCAGGTTTGAAAATTTTGGCTTTTGTTTTTAAAGTTTTGTCTGCATGGGAGTCACTTTTCTATTGGATGCAAAGTTTATTTGACTCTTCCAGAACTTAAAACTTTGGTTCTGAAAAGTTTTAAGTATTTCAAACATGATTCTTAGGCCACTAAGTCCTACTGTGCAAGCAAAGAACAAGATCCTGGGATATAGTAAGAGAGAGAAAAAATGAAATTCAAATACAAAATATAAATGAAGGTTGGAATTGTCTTTGCTTTCGATAAAGCGAATATGGGACAGACCCTGAGGCCAGTTTTTACTGAGTCCTTACTCAGGCAAAATTTCTAATGATGTCATGCAGCTGGGAACAGAGTACGTTGGCTTGGATCGAAATCACATGGCCTGTATAAGCAACTACGTAGAAAGATGTAGGTGACTGAGTTGGCAACTCTATAGTCTCTCTCAGTGTTGAGAATAGAGCAAACTCTTATATGTAGGTCTCTCCCTGTCACAAAACAAGTAGGGCAGAGAAGCCAAATCCTTCAATGAGAGTTTGCTTGAATAAGGGCTGATTTAAAAACTCAGCTGGGACCTCAAGATTTGCCCGAGTATTTGTCTCATAAAATGAGAGGAACAAGAAGACAGATTATGTCTACTGTTGATGGAAAGCCTGTTCTCGCACAATGTACTATATTGGGCCAACTATTGCAAACAGCTCATCTTCTGGTAAAGGTAAAGCTGGGATAATGTAAAATTTAATGACTGTATTGATTAAATGCCACAAAATTGAACCAGGCTAATAGAACACCTTGAGAGAAGGTCTAGAGATCACAAATGAATGAAATTACAAATGCCTCCGATTTCAATAGGTGAGCCATTTTGTATGTACTTTTTATGACTTCTTGAAGAGTAGGATAAAACAAAGTTACTACATTTTTGTCGTACTGAAAGTATTCTGCATCCTTTTGGCATCAGTAATAGGGTCTTACTAAAGGATAACATGAGATGTCACAGAGATGAGTCAATATTCTGTGTTTAGGTGCTTTACTCATTTTCCTGAATGACATGGTGGAAAACATTCAGATGCTCATTAAGTTTCCAGCCATTCCTAAACAGCAACGGATGGTCAAGAAAAGTTTCTACAATATGTCACAGCTGGCTTCACCACAGTCCTGGAAATAACTGACTGAAGTTCTGTACTCTCTGTGGCACCTTTGATAATGAAAGGGATGAAAGAGATCAGGAAGCACTCCCAAAACATCCATATGCATATAGTGAATGAGCCAAGGAATATAATTAATAACTTCTTTGTCACCTATACTGAATTCACACAAGATACTAATGTGCCTTTCAGATGCTGCCACTCATTCAGAGTGAAATCATGTTCAACCAATCTCTAACTGGCTATCTTGAAGGTATACTGAACTGCTGCATTAAATAACTAATTGAATAATTGCACATTATGAAGTTGAAACTTTTCTACTGACTGATGCTTATTAATGTTGTAAGTGACTTTGGCTACTCTTTCCAAATGATCTTAATGGATCCCTTTACAAATGTACCATATCCAGCACAAGAAAGATAAGAGGCAGTTTGAAAGATTCACTGATTGAAATGACCTGTGAGTTTAAAAGTTTACACAAAGATTGCTTTCAAACTTATACCATAAACAGTGTACTTGCTATTTACAGTTGCATACTGTGTTTTATTATACAGCCTGTCACAGTGGACAGGTTCAGAGGAGATTAGCTGAGAAGAATTTGTAGATGAAATGACATTTAAGGAACAGAAAAGGTTATACCTCATATTTATCACATGATATCCATAAAACAGGAGAATGCCTCGGTGTTGTGTACTTCTCTTCTCCATCAGAGTTACAAGAATGGAAGACATTAAGTGAAGCTTTCTTAGAATTTGGTGGCACAAGAGAAAGCCTCCCCTGCTCTGCTTCTCATATGCCATGAAGAAGCCTATGTGTATCAGTTCGAAGACTACCAGCCAATTCCAAGGGGATTTGTAACACATGCTCCTCAGTCATCTGCATCCTTCTCCATAATATACACTTATGTAGGCCATGTTACTGTAAATTTGATCAAAGGCAATATACATGTACCTTTATTATTTCTTCATTCACCTGACTAGCTCATCCAAGGTAGCTTCCTATGACTTAATGTTCTCTTGATCCTCTCTTGGGGATTTCGTTTTCCACTGATAGTGCCATGCTCCCCTGAGGGTTTGGTCAGGGAATGTAACTTTAAATGGCATCCAATGCTCCATAAGAATCTGTGCATTTTAGATACAATGCCAGTACCTGTCCTACCACTGCTTCCCACCTTTGGATGGCAATGGCTGTCTGCAGGCTCCCCAGTGAAATTCAAAGGCATCTCAAACAATGCCACACACATCCAGGCAGGCTTTTCACCACCAGGGCCCTGGTCTGTTCTATATAGATCCTTATACCATAGTATCTGAACACCTAGAGTTCAGTGTTGAACTGGCTGGGAATTGAACCTGGGCCTCCTATGTGGCAGGTATGAATTCTAACAGTGAACCGTACGTTATTCCAGCAGAAGTCAGCATCACCCCAGAGACTTAATGCTGGAAAACATCTATTCCACAATATCCAGAACTTCATGCTTCCCCCATTTCTCACATCATTAATCTTTTGTCTCTCTAGTGGACCTATCTACCACCCTCTTTGTGCTGCCATCATCTCCAAAACGATAGTATGTGAAGAGACAAAAGCACAAATAAAGGCTGAAGGTGACTGCTTTCTCATAAGTTTGAAACAGCCGTATACAAAGTGCACTAGGGAATTTTTAGTGTGCTGCAGCAGGGTCCACACAGGCAGTGCACGGCAGGCTGCAGCACTGTAGATTCACACCCCAGCTTGCCGCACACTAAATGTTCAACTAGACATTCCCTGAGAGACATGTTTAAATTAGTTTTAGATTTTTTGGGGTCCAGCTGTCAGCGACAGTCACTGGAGTCTTTGCAGATCATCTGTCGTAGTATAGTATCAATAACCACAAGTCAAAGGGTGCTCGAAAGAGAATTCATTATTGTGGATGGTCCCCTTTAGAAATCTAGAAAAAAAAGAAAAGAAAATTCCTTTCTAGGAACTGAATCCGTACTAGGAGATGTGACTCTGATTTTTTCCAACGAGCTTCATCTTTCTTCTCATTAAAATGTATATGTTGCAATGGGAACTATCTCAAAAGTGCTCATTCTGCTAGCCCCCAGAAGGTGTTACCGTAATAAGATCTTCTAGCTTGGTTGGCTCAATCTCAGGTTTTTCAGTACCCAAAGCCAGTTTTGATAATTGCTCTTAATCTGCTGGCAGTGACCTCCAACTGAACTATATTAAGGACACACTACAAAACAAATGTTATTTCTATACTGACTTTCCAAAGTAGATAGAGACAATCACTAAAAGTGTTTCTTTGTATATATTAAGGTCCCATCTACACTATAAATTTAACCATTCTGAAGGATCCATTTGCAACATGATCTTTCACGACACAGTAAACCATGGTTCTTTCTTACAGAATAGACAGGACCTAACATAATTTCTATCTCCAGGTCCTGCACCTTTCAGTATTAAGACACATAAGCCCACATTTTAAAATAAGCACACATGCTCTTGCATGTGTAGGATGTCCAATCAACTCCTCTTATTATTTTCCACAAATGAAAAATGGACACTAAGTTAAAACATTGTGGCACTCGACAACTGTCACTGAGCAAGCTACTGCAAATGTTATACACTTTGAAGGAAAGCCTGGTCCCACTGGTCAAAGGGTGTTTTTACTTTGATGGAGGCAGGATTTCATCCCCTGTATTCAGTGGGGAGAAAATAAAAGCTCTCCATCAGCTGTTCACAGGCCCATGCTGAAAATGGAATATAAGGAAATTCTAAGAGGTTTCATTGTCTGAAAGAATTACCCCTGCCATGAAAGAGAAGCAATCAACTCAGTCAGCTCTCATTCAGAACATTTCAAATCTGCTCACTTTTTATAGTATAATACAGAATGAATCAAACTGAGTTCCAGTATAATTGGCAGCAACTCCCAATGCAACACCAGGGCTGAACTGACTCCAGGTCTTTTATAATAATTTGCCTAAATATAACAGGCAGACTGGAAGTCAGCAGATAAACCAGTTATTGGTCCACAGATTGTCTGACTGCTTAATGGTAATACTGGATGAAGTATTCTTATTCAAATATTTTGACTTGTCAGTGGAAATTACTAATGAGCAATGAGAGCAAAGACTATTTTTGCTCATAGCTGGTCCTCCACAATTTGTGGATAATGAAGACAGTTCTTTGGCTGTTAGCTTTGCAGGTTCTGTAGGCCATTGTTACTGGCAAATACTAATTAAACTGCAAACAAACATTGATGACAAGCCTCCTGAATTAAATAAAAATGTAAAAAAGACATTATTTTTAAAGGAGTCCAGGTTTTTTTTTCAAAGTAAGCTGACATTTTACTACACATTAAAGTGTAAGGCATATTGTTCATTCATTCATATATAGATGATCAATTTTCTGTGAAGGCCTTCATGTGACAAAATCCTTTTTAAAATAAAAAATGTTTAGGAAGATATAAGTACCACTATACAGATATTATGGTTGTATTTACCTTTATCCCGGGGAGTCCAGGAAGCCCAGGAAGACCTGGTTCACCCTATACAGGAAAATTACATAACATTACAGAACAATATTCATTTATAATTGGTATCCAGAAAACAACCAGGTATACACTGTAGTAGGTATAGTATGAAATCACACACACACACACGATTGCTATTCATTTCAGGGATCACAGATACTCAGGCCAACACAATGTACATTAAAGGGCTTGCTAACCTAGAAGTATGACTAAAATGTTTAAACGGAATGCCTAAATTTAGTCTCTTAAACCTACATTTAAGTACCTAAACATTTCCTGTGGATTTAGGAGCCTAACTAGACACACAGGTTGAAAATTCTGGCCAGTATTTTTATCAAAAGAAGAGGGAATAAATAGTATTAATTAAATAATATGAATACTGACATTTACTGCATTTGCAGTAATTCTGCAAAACTGCAATTGCAGATATTTAATTCTATCCCCTATTCAGTTATTGGCTGGATAGGGTGCTGTATAATGTCCAGTTTTGCTACAAATGTGGCTCAAAAATTTAATTTAATTTGTACATTTTCAGGGGGATTACTCAATTACAATTAACTATCATTTTTATAGAACCATCAACACTCTCCACATTTCAGTGTAAATGCACACACACGTACACATCCACAACACCACAAAGTACCATAAGCAAATAAACTAGAACTACTTCTAATAAATACCCTGCTTATTTAGCACTGCAATAAAAAAGAACAAAATACTCTACTTTCAAGAAGAAAATGTGTAACAGGAATTGAAGACTGAACACATTCATTCTGGAATGAAGTTGATATTTTTCTATGGGAGAGAAGGACAAGCACAACATTTACATACATACAATCATCCTAAGAAGTTAGTTGAAATGGTGCTGAAATGATGTCCTCTTAGGAGAAGGAAAACGATGAACACCAAAAATCAAAGGGCATTAGGAATATAATGGATGTAATAATTTTGATTTCAAGGACAAAACAATTAGACAGACAGTAGATTTCTAGCTATCATAGAGAGAGACCTGAACCAAAGCCCAGGATCTGAACATCCCTGAATTATAGGGAAGATCAGGTCCAAACTTTGTAGCTGGTCCCTACCTCTTGAACTAAACTCTAGATTCATCCATTCCTGAACTTTACTGAAATCCAGATCTCAATTTTGTGGTTTGGCTCAGTGCATGGAGATTACAAGCACACACAAATTCCTCAGCTTACATAACCAACTGCACTATATTTTTAGGTAATAATATTAAAACGTACTTGAAGAATTTCTAGCAAATTTACAATCTGCCACAACAAAACCAAAAAAAGAATAGTTGATTTGAAAATTGATTTGCCAAACGAAAGAACTGTGAAACATTTTAGGCGGACCCAAGCCCATCTTCCTTGCAGATTTCAGTCATTCCAGAATTTTAACAAATCTTTCTGACTGAAGCTACTGAAAAGGACAATCCACTTTGGAAATTTTAAATGTGAAATACAATAAAGGAATGGAGGACAGGATATCATTTTCAGCAGATTCTATTACCAGTTGATATACTGCCTACCATTGTCTAACAGACACTGAGCCATTACTCCTGTTTAAAGAGTAATTCTCTGAACAGGATGTATTACATTCACTCTTGATATAGTGTTAGCCCAAAAGTTCTACTCCATCTTTTTTTTTCTTGCATGAAGAGTCAGATATGCTAGTGAAACAAAGATATTAATACTATAATCTGTCAATTACTTTCATTGACGTGGACATGACATGACTTTTTCTCCTTCTGTTTTAAAATAAGTAAAATTCAGTTCTAAATATAAATGTTTAATCATTATAATTAATAGATCTTTTATTATTATTTTATTTGTGTTGCCATGGCATGCACAGTCCACGATCAGGGCTCGGGACCTCACTGTACTAGGCACTTCACACACATATAACAAAAAGACAGTCCCTTCCTTGGAGAACTCAAATTCTAAGTACACTAACTAAAGTGATTAAACTGTACTCTTCAAGGCAAGATTAAAAATACATTTCAATTACTCGTGTTCTATTATGAAGTTCATTGAAATTGAATGGACAGTATTTTCATTCCTTAACTTTTTTCAAAATATACGTTTGATATGATTTATGAGATTAAATGACTCCAAAGACAAACAAAAGCTGAATACAAACTCCAGTCTATCAAAATAAAGCAGTCAAATATTCTAAGTTGTTATAGAACATATATAATGTACGTGGGCTACATCTATAACGTATATGGCACACCTATCCTTTTTTCATACATTCACACACAGACGTATTTCATTCAGTCATACACAAATATCCTCACATATGAATCAATACATGAATAAATGCACAACATGGACCAAAACTTAATGTCTTTGCTCTGTCCTTTTTATTATTTTATGGTGCACAATGGGAGTTTTTCATGCGTAAAGACTAAGGCTCCAATACTACATTGAGATCTGGAACTTCAGTGGGTTTCCACACATATCTACTCTAGTGAATACTAATAGAGGATCAAATTCTTGGTATTTAATCAGAGAAAACTCCCATTGGGTGCTGTAAAAATAGCTGTACATTCTGAAGGTGTCCTCATAATAGGAAAGAACAAAAGTTTGGGAAATTGACATTTGACACAGTTCATGCCTATATAAACGTTTCTCATTGCTAGTTTTTTTGTGTCTTCATTATATTTACACTCAAATAGTGAATCTCATTTAAAGTGTGATATTTAAATGTAGATTGATATGTATTTATCCATTAATCTGTACATGCGTGGTATATATATAAGAAACGTCAAACCCTCATTTCATACTTATTACTTATTCACGAAAAGCTCACATTGTCTGCAATGGGAGTTTTGCCTGAGTAAGAACTATAGGATTTAGCCCATATTCTCTATTCACAGGGAAGTAAAAATATAAGGCAAAATTACCCTCTGATCCATAATACAGGTCTTTTATTCACTGCAGTTCAGATCTCTATCAGACATTCTGCACTTGTTTTACGTACTGAACTCAGACTGGTGTGACTTGGAGTTCCATGTAGGATGGATTACAGACTACACAACAGAGATCTGCACTTCAGTGAATAAAATACCTTTACTGTGGATCAGAGAGGAGAATTTTTCTCACAGGGTCAAATTTTTAAAGACCAGAAGCAGAAGTCCATATATGTGCATTTGTGCAAGAAACCGGTTAATTGCACAAGCAAACAGATATTTTATGAGCAATAACCTGTTTGTTTTGCACATTCAATTGACAGATATGCTCATGTAAATACAAGTGATTATGAACCTCAGCATCTATTCATTAAAACTTTGGCCCATCTTATTTCAGTGAGAGACTGTTTTTATTTACAGTATTATCTTCACATCAATTTCTTGGTATTACATTTACAGTGATCTCGCAGAGAACATATTTTTGCCTCCAGATTGTAAGGTTTGAAAATAATTATGTGTGTGTGTGTGTGTATACACACATAATGAAGGGAAACATATGGGCTAAGTGGCACAATGCATAAATCCACAAGCCTTTTGCCTCTAAAGTACTGAGTTCAAATATGATTTACAGTAGATCACAAGTGAAATATGTCTGTGGTTTCAAAGTAGCCACTAGACCACATCACAAAACAATCACTCACTTTAGTCTGACTGGCAATATATGCTCAAGTGTGGCCTGATGCTGAAACTGGAGGGTGTACTGAGGTCAAGACTGAGGTGCATTGGAAGGGCAGTGTAAAGAAATGTGCACAGTCCCTTCTGGTACAGCAAGGTGCTGAAGTACGTTTAAGGATCATGCCCCAATTCACTCGTAAGTTTAAAAAAAGAGAACTATAAAATACAGAGAGAGAATGAGTATTCAAAATATTATGGGCAATGTAAATGTTTGAGACAAAAGCCTGGCACTTTCTTTCCATAACATCATATGCAACCACACAAAGACAAGCTCATCACTTATAAAACTCTACATTAATGTGAAGTTCGTGGCTACTGGTTATTTATCTATATTACATCTATTATATCAAACCTGATTGCATTGGGCAGTGAGATCAGTATCTTGCTAATAAATCACTGCTAGTTGTTCCCTGCCTGGCAGATAGCAAATGAGAGTATGAATCTAAACATTTAAAGTGCATTCTGTAGTTTATTATCCAAGTAGAACATGCAGTACATGATGCACAATGATTCCACAGGTTAAAACTGCTTTCGCTAGCTCTCCTACTCGAAACTGAGCTTTACTAACAAATTTAATTTGCATATCATAATAGTCGTATAGAGTCTGTTACAAATCATTCCGATTAAAACCTGCCAAGTAGAGAAACTCAGCTGCAATTTTGTCTTTTACTGATTTAAAAAAAATGGTTTCTCAGAGTTCCATATGGCCATAAAAAGGAACTGAGTTTTAGAATATAGCTGGCCTGATATTCCCTATATACAGTATATGATTTTACTTGTCCCCTGACCTGAGTACTGGAAAATCTCCAAAGTGTACCTTGCAGATTAAATTTCCAGTTCTCCTGTTGGGATAGGGGAGAGGTTTCTTACTTTACAAGAGGTGGGGATGGTGAAGGGTTGTTCCCAGGAAACACTGTACACTCCAGAGGGAAGCCAAACTGCTACCCCACACCTCCCAGGATTGTAGTGTTAAAATCCAACCTCTCCTTGGTGTTCTGCTAGCACCTTCAGGCTCCTTGAGGAGAGACACAGTCACAAGCTTTCCCATCTGTGCCTGCATCCTATCCTATCCTCTGAAAAAGGGTCAAAGGCATGGAGGGGGCAGGCAATGCTGCTTGGTGCACCATTCACTTCCTATTGGCAATTTCCTAGGTCAAGAGGGCATCATGCCATATTGAGCAGCTGTTCCCCGCTACACCTCCTCCCAACCAAGGAAGCTCTGGCTGCACAGTGTCCAGTGGAAAGGCTTCTTGGGGGGCAGGGGTGGGGTAGCACGTAGTGGAGCTACTTGCTCCTAACTTTTCAAAGCTTGTGTCCGCTTCTACCAGTTTAGCTCCTCACTACCAGCACAAGTGAGAGAGAACTTCCAGCCCTAGAGTCAATATTTATTTCATCTTAATGAGGTGTAATAACATACTATAATCTGCAGGTCAATATTTAGTCAAACATGCAAGGGTAAGTTGTCAACATTCAGACAGCAGAGCCATTCTTTGTTAGTTTCAGACAGCTGAGATAGTGCAAACTTTCAGTGTGGAAAAAAGTGCCCTGTAGTTATAAGAGTGGGTGGGTTATTCTAATTCTCACTTTGCACTCTAGCCAGTGTCATTCTTATTCAAGTTTTTTTCAAAACTCAAAATTATCATAAACAAAATGTGTATAGACCTTGAGCAATCAGTTAAATTGCACTATCTTGCAATCATTGCTATGACCAAACAAGCAATTTATGTGCAAGACGGAATCTCCAGTACTAATGTTTTGTATAAACAAGATTTGATGGCAAGTCTAATTGTGAGGAAAAAAGGGACTGAATGCTTTCATGTATTACCTTTTGTCCTGGCCGACCAGATTCTCCAGGTTCTCCCTAATTGAAAGATTAAATAAACAAACAAATAAGCAACCACAAGATCAGACAAAGTGAAAAAAAAACCTCAGGGTCGTAGAAGAGGAGAAAAGAGTTGTGGCATGAAGTGACAGGGATTCTGCAAAAAATGACCACTATAAACACAACATTACCTTAATTCCTGCAGCAGAAGATCCAGGATCACCCTGATATAAAATTCACAAGGAAACAATGATCACACTTATTATGTACATATATTTTCAGGAAACTGATAGTTCAGGAAACTAACAAACACAGGCATGATTATCCTGGAACCTTCTCAAAGTACCTCTCAATTACTGTAGCAAGATTAAATATGTCTTGAGACACTGCATACCAATTTGACCATTGACAATAAGTCAGTATTATTCAAAGAGAAACAATTCTGCTTTCAAAGAAATGCAGATGTGGGATTTGCTTTCCATTTATCCAGACAACATAATAACCTATTCACTTGTTTGAAAAGTTTTACAACCAATAATGTAGTTGCTGTAACAAAAAGGAATTTTAAAGAGATGTGTAGTGGGAAGCTAGAGTATAGTGCTATGCCTCTTCATGTTTTGACATCCCCAAGTCTATGACACATTCAAAATTATTTGCCATATCAAAGAGCATCACTGGTCCTTTGGGTCCACAACTACAGATGGCAAGTCTCAGGCCTTAATTGACAAAGCTTTTGTGTTAATGACATTCAACCTCAAAGAATCCAGTGACCCATTAGTTTATCTTGTTTAACATGTCAGACTATCCATCTCTTTTCCATAGATTTTCGCTGTTTTTATCTTGATGCTTTAATGCACTAAATGTTGTAAGTAACAGAATGTCAGATGAGCTGAAATTTATTTGCTCAGGAAAGGTCAGTTCTGATGAAGCAACTAACTTTCAAAGAGGTTCTCCTGTGTTTTGCTCTGAGTGTCTGGGTTTGATAGGACTTGCCCAAAGTCACAGAATCAGCCAGTGGCTACGGCAGAGTGCTTCTGGTTCTCAGTTCTTTACTAGCCTTTGTAGACTTCTGAAAATTCCTGTACTTTCATTTCACTGCACCTTGTCTTCAATGGGACACCAAAGTAAAGTGGAGGAAGCTAAATTATTAAATGCTATTTCTCACTTGAAAAGTTTTGCTAGTCAACTTATTCATGTAAATAGGTCAACCCTGTGAAAACTGTAGAAGTTGTTTACAGAACCTGTATTTGGACAGTTTCCTTATTATTATTATTATGAATTACGATTGATCAAGAAAATTAAGAGATCACTGTGCAGTAAGCTTACCCTGTGTCTTAAAGCAGAATGCTACTGATGCACATACTGAGTAGAATAGCTAATATCTGTAACAGTAACATCTTAATAGATGTTAAGCACAGTATAAATGCTAAGTATTATTATTATAGTCTTGCACTATATAAAACAATAAAATGTAAACTACTAGTATAAAACCACCAGTTTTTGATTAGCTGTCCTGTGGTTCAGTAAAGCTGAATGAAGAGCCGTGGTGATTTATATTTTAAAAGCCTGGTTTCCTTTTCATAGTTATTGTAACTCTCTCTTCAGAGGGCAAAGAGAAAACAAAAGGCCATTTTCTGAAAGGCTGATTCATGTCTGGAAACCTGAGCGGTCTCATTTTGATAGACATGTATGAGTGATATTGCTGTTGTCCCTCACAGCACGTACAACTGTGAAATCTCAAGGACTTTTTAATAGCTATAAAGTGGCAAAGCAACTGCTGAGAGACAGTCACAAGTTAAACATTTTAAGGGATAACACTGGAAATAGCACAGATAAGATACAAAGTGTTTATGATCCACTTTCATTCAAGAATGAAAACTAATACAGGATAAAGTAAAAACCATGTAGCTAGAGCGTGTTCTCAGTCCCTCACTGAGTCAGCTGGATTGGAAATGAAAGAATTTCAGCAGGAGAAAACACAAATGGAAAAGTACTTCAAGGGGATTTTGGCTGCTTGAGAGGCCAATGGCTACAGCAGGAGAATGGAAGCAAGGACTAATGAGTGGTTTCCATTCCCAAGTCTGCCACTGACTCTGTATGTGACCTAAGACAGCTCACTGATGCCAGCGTTGTCAAAATATACGCACCTAAGTCTATGTTTATGTAGTAAGATCAATGGGAGCTGTGGATGTGCATCATCTGTGGAAAATGACACTACTTTCATTTAGGTGCATAAATATGGGTATATGCTCCTAACTTTAGGCACCCTGGTTTGAAATTGTTATCTCTTCACCTCTCTGTCTCAGTATTCCCATATATAAAATGGGGATAAATAATACTTACCCATGTCACAGGAATTGTGAGTCTTAATGTTTGAGATCTTTGGATAAAGATACTATATAACTGCTTATTATTAATTATTAATTATTATTATTTACTGCAATGGTTTATGTATTGTTCATTCAGACAACATTTATGGAGGTTTACTGTATGGGGTCGTGGACAAAGGGAGAGGTCTGGGTGAACTGGCTCTAATCTTCTTTCATCTCTGAACCTTATTTTTGGTTCAGATTAGTCTTGATAAATCATTCCTGCACATCCAAAACTTCCGCGGTTCCCTCTTTTCTCAGGCTCAAAGACCCCTCCCCATGCTACCTTGAAAAAAGAGGCTCAGTAAGTCCGTAAGCCTCACTGCCGCTCAAGTACTGCTCCAATGCTTTGCCCTAGTGATGTCCTAGAGTGCACCAAATGTTTCAGAAGCCCAAGAGTCATCCAAATATCCCATGTTCCGAGACTTCTGAGGCATATGGTGCATCCTGGCTTAGATATAGCATGCATAACTTTGACCAACACCCAATATTAAAGGTGCAGCAGAAAGGACAGTAGAGAGATATTCTGGAACACAGTGCCAACTGCTTCTATCAGGGCAGGGGGAAAAGGAGAGGATTTCCCATACCCTCATCAATGGCTAGAGGAGAGTGTGAAAGGCTTCTCATGGCACTACCCGAAATTCCTGCAACTATGTTGGAAGAGAAAGCCACAGAGCTCCCGCCTGTCTCCTGAAGATGATCCTGCCATTGACTGGGAGAAGTGACTGATGGATTAAGAAAGGGAAGGAAAACAAGAGCTATTTGGTGAGTATGCTACTGTTGGCTGTTCCTATTAGGGGGCAGCAGTCATCGTGATTTTTTTCCTCTGCAACCAACACAATTAACAACCACTGGGTCAAATTCATCTCTGCTATAAGTATAATGATGGTCAAAGATAGTGCAAGTCACTGGAGCACTAGCCACAGGAGCACTGCTCCTAACTACACTGGTGTAACTGTGGAGTAATTACTCTGACTTCAGTGCTTACTCACTCCTAAACTTCCACACCAAAAATATATTCTCCTAAACTCCTAACCGAACAGTCCTCCACTGCAGAGTCACTCTGCAGGACATAATCAGAGAAGTTCTGTGGCCTTCTCCTATACCTTCACAGATCTATGGGAAGCCCAACTCCTATCATGCAGCAACTAGCCTGATGCTGGTAAAGTAATGAGACCTGTACAAAAACTATCTATCCATCCCCATTTCACCCCAGTACTCCAGACAATTACATGAAACTTGGAAGTGGTGGGAGCATTATATGTTTCAGAGGTTCAGTCAATTCAGTTAAAGATTTTCAGATGAACATTCAAAAGGCCATCTGCTGACCTATCTTTTCTAAAAGTTCTTCCCAACTAGAATACCAAACAATTTGAGGTCCACACAGAAACACACACAATGTCTGGCTTTGGAAGGATAAATTCCCAACAGAATGAGGAATTGATTTTTTTAGATTTTTTTGTTTTCACTTGGACACATGCCAAGTACTTCAGTAGCAGACACAATTGAAGAACAATTACTGAAGCGTCATAGGACTCACAGGAGAGATTCTGAACTTCTATTTTAGCTGCTGTTGGACCTTAATATTGTTTCATGAACATATACATGACCTATTTATCTGATCTACTGTTCCAATGATTTGGCTAAGCATGACATTCTCAGGACATAAAAAATGTCTCTAGACATGCTACTAGGTCTCTCAGGAAAATAGTTATGAAATCAAACTGCATATATTTTTGAGTAATAGAATAATAATTTAAATATTCAAAAATAGATAGCAATGATTCCTGGCCACTAGAGACCAGACATGCCAAACTTGTGATAAAAATGCAGAAATTGGGCTTGTTTTTGGCTTAATTGACTTGTAAGATGCTTGTTGGCTAGTTTTTGGCTTGTAGCTTGTTGCTTCTTTTTTTTATCTGCTCCCAGCAAGCGGGGGCAAGGGGCAAGCAGAGGCAAGGGGAGAAGAGAGTCAGGGGGCACACAGTCAGGGTGCACAGCAGGCCCACCACAGTCCCAGACTACACGATGGGGGGATATAGTTACAGAGTGTTGGGGTTCTTAGGGACAGGCTTATTTTGGCCTTGTTTTGAAATGGGATTAGCTTGATTTTTGGCTTATTGTGGAAGTCGGGGTGCTTATTTACCACGTGAAAGTTGGCAACCATGCGAGAGAAATGGACTGGATTTGAATTTATTACCTGCAGGTATGATTCTCTATTTTTCCCATTCCTCTTAAACCATAAAATCTGTCAGTGGTAACAATCTCAGCTTCCCGTTTCTCAGTCATAATGCACATGATATATAAAATCACCCATTCTTTGGAGACTTCTGAAATATGGTACCTGAGGAGACTGAGCTGACGTAAAGGCATGGAAGCCAGATCTTTAGCTGGTGTGAAATAACAAAGATCTGAAACATAATTTTTAACTTTCACTCTGAATTTTCAAACTTTTGGGGGTTTTGGTCAGCCACTTGGATTATGTTTTCAACTGTATGCCAGATTGCCTTGGCCCTTCCTTTGGAAAAGAATGTGGAAGGGGATCAGTTTCCCCTTACAGAATTTTTTTTCTGATCCAGTCAGAGGGCAGCATTCCCCACTCTGAAAAAGTAAGGGGTTGGTCCTCTCAGAACCCTCAGATCTCCTGAGATCCCTACTAATTTCAGGGATCTGTTGGGGACACTGGGTCTCTGTATGGGGGTGCTGTGCCTTGGCACATCTCCCTTAGCTCCAGATCTCCAGCAGTGTGGTTAAGTGGATCTACCTGGCATGTAAAAAGGCATGTCCTGGGAGGGAAGTGGGGACTGAAGTACCATCTATAGGGAGACCTAGCTGCTGCTCCATGTCCTGGTTGTAGAATTCTTCCCTCTCAGACTCAGAGGAACTCCCCAATGCACATCCTGAGTACTCAGCCTGTACACTGCAGCTAGGATTTTGGACCCAGATTTTTAAAGGTATTTAGATGTTGCTGCCAAACTATTATTGACTGTTGATATGATTTTGGTTCATAAGTCTCTTACTGCCTTTTGAAAATAAGATTTATGTTCTTACACCAGTTAGGCATTGCAATGCTGAACGCAGCAATGTCTTTGGCCTTAATACTCAAAACTTGCATCATTTACCAAACAGACATAACAAGAATATCTGATAGCTTGTGATTCAAGTTTCTGTGTAATGCATATTTAGAGGTTTATAAAAGATGCAATGTCAGGTCTCATGTTTTAACTACTGTAGCATAAGCAGGCCCTCTGTACTTAATTAGAACTGATGAGTTTCTGCTGTTTGTGAGAATGAGTCAAGGTCAGACCATTCAACCTTTTAAAAAGTCTCTTTGTATATTTTCTTTTTGGTATCATTCCCCTTTCATCTTCTGGTTATATTTTATGGCCTTTAAAATATCCTTTCATCTCTACTCATTAATAGATGTACCTTTTCACCCATGTCACCTTTGGGTCCGTTTTCTCCAGCATCACCCTAAAATTAAAAAATATATATATTTGCAGTGCCGTTTTGCAATTTTTAAAATAATTTTCATGCATTCACAAAGTATCCAGAAATAACTTGCAACTTGCAAACACTATTACCAGGCTAACAGTTTTAATTCACCAGCCGGAGTCTATAATAAATGACCAAATAAATAAATGTATTTACCTTACCACCCTGTCTCTCAAATAAATGTAATAAGACATTTACAACATGAACTCAGAGTCTTCATTCAACTTAAATCCACAGGAGGAGAAAAACATGATTTGATATATTTCATTTGGATTTGTAGTCTGAAATATAACTTACACAACTGTTATATTTGATCACTGATAGGAAAGGTATTTCAAAGTTATAAACCTCTTCACAGTTCCTTGAGTAAATACAAACTGTCATGTCATTTCATCTTCTTGTTCATTTAGTCTACAGACATCCCCAGTTCATTCTGGTTCAGTGACAAAGGAATGATTTTATGATGATTCAGCATTAGGAATAACCAGTAAATATTTTTCACCACAAAGTCATTGATAGACGCATGTGATCAAACAGAGTTGTGAATTACTGGCTTCCAATACATTTTTATTATGATTTTGAAGCAATTCATGATATGCTCTTTGAATTTCAAGTATTTCCCCATGAATCAGTGTGAAGTTAGCAAAACTTAACTAAAATATAGAATAAGCTACCAAAACCATTCATGTCTCCATGTAAATGCTAAGCATTACTCAAAGAGGTAATGTTGAAGTAGTACTCTTGTCATTGCCTGGGAGAAAATGTCCCTATTTAAAAATTGTTGATAGCTTTTTAAAAGAAATATTTTAAAAGCTTCACCTGTACAGAAAGGCTGAATCCTAATTTACACTGACTCACCCCTTGCTGGCCAGAGAAGTGTAAAAGGTTTAAATGAGAATCAGGCCCAAAGACTTTTGCAGGCTTCTGAGTTCTTGAAAGAGAGGGGATTTTTTAAAATATTTTTTTCATCAACTAAAATTTGTTGATAAATATTATCTACTATTGGACCAAAGAGTGTACCAGTGAACCCATGTCAAACACAAGGAATTCTTATACAAGTAATGGATGGCTGTCATTTATAAAATATTTGTTAAGGAATTCTCATTGCTTTTGAAACCATTTTGGAAATTTTCCTGACTAGGATCATTAAAAAAGTTGCCCAAATAAAACAAACAGAAAAAACCTTTTAAAAAAGGTATGGCCCAATCCTGGCCTCCCACCCCATCTGCTTATGTAGCTAGTTGGGGATGATTCTCTATGCCATTTCCCTCCTGGCCCAAGTATAAGGTGTATTTCAGAATTTTCCTGAGGTCTGGATGGCATGTAGCCAGAGAAATTTACTCCTTGACTAGCCCCATTGTTTTCAATCTATTACACTGCTTCAGGACAGTAAAGGGAGGCTCGGTTCTATAAGCCTTGCTCATGTAGAGTAGCACTTTCTTATAGGAGTAGTCCCATTAGAATTCTGCTCTGATAGAACAGAATCAGACCCATAGTTACTAGTACTGTGGGGACGATTCTGATCTGTGATATTATACTGGTGTAACTCCATTGATTTCTATGGAGTTGTTCCTCATTGATACCAATGCAAGTGAGAACAAGTAGCGCATTTGTGTTCCTGTCCTTTTTCATGCAGTCTAAAGTTGAGATGGATGGGCCATCCATCCTTATTCTCACCCTTATTCTCTCACCCTTATTCAAGTAGAGCTGGGCTGCAACAGAGAACTCAACATGAGTAAAATGAGATATCACTGTCCTATCTGACTGCCTTTCCAAGAAACTACTGCCCACAGACACTCACAACACCAACACCAACACCAAGTAATGCAAACCAGCTTGCTTTTCTGTTCATTCAAAGCAGGAACATTCTTTAAAAATACTATAATATCAGAGTCCACCTGTGCAGCCCTAGCATATATTAGTGAGCACATACAGGACTCACACGAGTAGTTTCATTAAGTCAATGAATTGTTTGCATGAGTAAGTGCTACTTAGCCCCAATAAAGGGTTCCACAAGAGGGTCCACAGTTTTGTCAGTTCAGTGACTGAATTCTAGTTAATAATTTTTAACACAGCAGGTTGTTGTTTTTTAACAGATCAGTCCTCACTGCTGCCTGCGCATTCACAATTCTTCAAAACAAGATAAACACAGGGAAAGTGAAATATGCCTCACCTTTTCTCCTCGTTCTCCAGGGTCACCCTGATCAAAACAGTAGGAACAAAGAAATCTTGACGTTATTAAGATGATGTCATTAGATAACAACAGAAGAGACATTAGATAACATATTTAATGCAAGACACTGTAGAGCAGCTGAATTTCATTTAATATTACAGATTATTCAATAGAAGAAGCCATGTCAGAAAGGATTCAATACTATAATCTGATGGGCTGCATCAACACATTACACACAGTGCAATGCAAAAGGCTGGTCAGTTGTGTGGAAGGCTCATCTTGGTTTTTCACTCTGGATTAAGGGAAGTGAGGAACAACTTCATGGCTCTGTGAAGCCACCCATTAGGACCGAGAGGAACCAGAGGGAGATGTGCCAAGCCCACCTTACTCTGGAGGGACTGAGGGAGAGAAGAAAATGAAAAAGAGAGCGGTCCTGACGTTTGGAGAGGAGTTTGGAGGACACCTAATGAGAAACAGAAACCCCTTAAATATCTTGTCTAGATTCATAATCTGGTAGAGAGCAAAAAATGCTTGCAGAATTCTATATAAAAAAAGACAGTTTATAGCCATTACTTTTTAATTACACTTTGTGTGAGAAGCCAGTACAATGGCAAATCCCCTTTCATACACTGAATCTGACCCTGGCAACTCATCTCTGTATTTTTGACCATTCTAGCTTATCCACACCACTTTTGATGGTTGCTTGGCAACTCCAAGAATACTGCTGTGAATATGAATTAAGCAATAACTGCAAATACTTTGCATTCACTGCGTTTAAACAAGAAAAGGGTATGCCCCAAATGGCTTGTTTTCTTTCCTGATGGACAAGCGGCAAGTCAGTACATTTTAAAGACTATCCTGGCTAGCTGTCAATAGCAATGTGATCTGTAAAATCAGCTGAGAGGCATATGTGCCCGCACAGACACACAGACACAGCTGATGGGATTAGAAATTGGTATTATCCTTTCTGAGAGGCCCAACAATCAAAGCATTTTGGATGTGTCTAATTTTTATTCAGACAAAGTTATCAAGTTTTGTGTGTTCAATTTCATCTGTTCGGAATCAAGTAAGGAATAATAATCAAAAAAATAAATGCAAGGCAACATTTTCTTTTTGCCATAACTATGGACTCAAACCTTCTCCCACTCAAGTTTGCTGTTAACTTCCAAAGAAGCAGTCTCAGACCTCAAGATTTAATCCTGACATTCATCAAAGAATTGACTGCAGTAGTTCTTAAAAAAGGGTCTGAAATGCATTATGAGAAGCATAAACAACACTATGTAAACAGGTTTCCAAATTCCTAAACGCTTGCATCATATTTGCCTTGCAGTGCACATATACTCGTCACTAATGTTGACTGGAACTATGCATGTGCAGCAAAAGAACATGCCCCTTTATGGTGAAATGTTTAAAGTCTCTTAATACCACTTAACACTGTAGAGAGGCAGAGCCCATTACAAATTAATCATGATATACAAATAAAAAAGCATGACACTATCATCCATATACATACCTGTACTGTGCTTTATTTTTCAGTTGGTTTTCTACACTAACCTTAAGCCCTGGTGCTCCGCTTTCTCCCATTTCGCCGGGCAAACCTGGCTCACCCTAGAATGACAACAAATAAAGACGTGGTGTTAAGAAAAAGAAGATGAAGAATATCAGCAATATTCCACCTAATGTCTCCTATTGGGTTTGTAGTAGTGATGGAGAAACCTCAAAAAGGGTTCAATTTGGATAAGACCCCAAAAGTTGGGATGCTAATATGAAGCTTGCTGAACCTCTTGGGGCTGATTATGATATCATTTACTCCTGTATAAATCAGGAATAACTCTACTGAAGTCAGTGGAGTTACAATGGTATCATATTATCCTCAGAGGAGGATCAGGGCCCTTGAGTCAGCAAAACTGGCCATTATCCTCATACATCTTTCTAAGAAGATTGCTAGCATGTCCTCCTTCTCTTTGGCCTGGAAATAGCACAATAATGGCCTTTTAAAAAAAAAGTTATTTTGGTACTTCTGGAGGAGAGATGTGCAGAGGCATGTGAAAACCCATGACAACAAATGTTAGCTTTCAAAAAGGTCCAATTCTAGAAATGTGAGAGGTTTTGGGAAGTAGAGTGTTGTTTTTATTTTTGAATATGGACTTGTTTGCCCAACTCTCATGGCCTGAAACTGAGGATGGAGAACCAGGAGGTGCCCATTCAAAGATGCGCAGGTTGGGATAACAGTAATTAGCTAATGCTCAGTAGTGTTTGTTTATTGTGTAGGCAGTGTAAGGTTATGAAACCCAACCACTTAAAAGCAAGGAAATGTCTGAATGGTAGGTAAGAACATTGTAATTTACAAACTTTAATTGTTTTTTTTAAACACTTTTTTTTCCACTTTATGAATTTCCCATGTTTTCCCCCCTCTGTGTAGATAAATAAAGACACCATTTAAAATTTTTTAAATAAATGTAATGGAGAGGTCAACCAATTATTAAAGAAATTAGTGGTGCTGGCCAATCTAATAATGACTCCTACAGAACCCTGCCTCATTCAATCACCTAATAAGGTATACATGTTCCTCAGATAACCGTTAACCACATGCATGCATAGCACAGCTTACCTTCACTCGACCGTTGATCAAACATGATCAAAAGGCATAGAGGTCAAGATTTTAAAAACATATATGTATAAAGTTAGCTCGTAAATCTATATTTAGGTACCTAAATAAAGTGGTCTGGTTTTAAGAAGTGCTGAACACTCATCAGCTTCCATTGTAGCCAAGCTAGAGACAGACACTAACATAACACAGGGAACTGAGCTGACCAAATAATAATAATAATGAAAAAAAACTGGGAAAATTTCTTCAGACTTTGCAGAAATATTCTCTTCTGTCTTCAGAGAAAATCTAGCAAAAAACAAACCAGTTTTGAAAGTCAAAGTTAGAGGGCAATTAAAATGGAAGCTGCTTGCAACCACAACTACTATGGAGAGATTCTACTTTTCCAGAACACAATCTTCCATTGCCAGATGCTTTTTCCATCCCTAACTGCTATGGTCAGTTATAAACCACAGCTCTGAAGTACCCATTCCTCACAGTCATGTAGCATTCTATTTCTGAACTAGGTCATAAAAAAGGTGGGATATGTTATGATTATCAAGAGTTGGGTAATTTGAATAATACAAAACAAGAATGTTGAGATTCTCCCAAAAGCATTTGTGACATTAAGGAGGGATGTTTTCCAAGCAGGGGGTGAGGAATTAGCCATCAGAGCACCATGATAGTCACAGAGAGTTATATGGCAATTCATTGTCAATATTTTTAAATGGGTTCAGCTTTAGATTGCCAATTTTGGTTGGATGAATTGCTGGAGGTTTCATCACATGACATAATCTTTAATTAAAGATTTATCTTTAATTCCTGGAGACTTCAGGACAAACCTGGAGGCTTGGAACCCTACAGCCAGCTACTGTAGCAATTAAATCTGATCTATCAGGAAGCTAGGATTTAAATGTACTGGCTATCAAACATCCATGTCCTACAAAGGGACAATCTAAAAGTCACTTAAAGAGAACTGTCATTTGAGACACTGAGATGGAATGAGCACTTGTATATTTACTCATTTCTCCACCCTTCCAAAAAACAAGTCATTGTTCATTTCTGTCCCCTTCACTTTAAAACAGCTGTTGTCTGCTGACACTTGCCAAGGGCTTAAGTCTTTAATCAAAGTATCAGGGTTCCAAGCCTCCACCTTCTTCCTAGGCCTGCACATCAGTGGTATTAATGCCCATAGTTATTGGTATGGTAAAGAGAGGATGCATAAGTAGAATAGAAAATTCATCTGATTTTCCTTGAAGTGAAATGAAATGCTGAAGCTTTTATCGAGTTATAATAAATCCCTCCTAAAACAAAACTCCATCTCTGACCCCCCCTGTGGGTTTCTATAATTTACTCTGCCTAAGCCCTGTGCTGGGTTTCCAGGGTGGTCGGTACCAAGTGAGAGAGAGCTATGGGGGAAAGGAGAAACTGAAAATATATCTGGAGGGACAGCACATGAATAACATACATTTGAACGGATTATCCTCCTCTGAATTTAATGGCCAGCATTGCAGGGATTATCTCATGTTCTGATTTTTTTTAATACACACAATACCCCCTCTTCAATTTTTCATCGTACTCTTTTCCAGGAGCCCATTTAGTTTTCTGAGAGTCTTGATGGGTGAATCAGCTATGATATTGCTGATTATTCTTAGCACCATGCACACGTGAAATCTCAAAAACTTGGCAGCCAACTCAGAGCTATCAGTACCCTCACTCAGCTAGTTTGTATCATTGCCCTGTACTAAACTTTCCTAAACATTGGCCCTGTACCCTAGTGCAAGCAACTAGCTACATCTCTCCTGCAAGTGAGAAACTAAAGACCTCCCCTACCCCTGCACCTTTTTACAGATAATAATTCAGTCAAGTATTGGGGTGCTCCAAAGGCTTATTTTACTAAGCTATTCCAAAACTCTTGAGCTGAACGGTGGTGTGACCATACAGGACAGGAGTGCCTTACATCAGCGGGGAGAGAAGGGCATATGAAAATTGTTTCACAGCCCACCAAACTGAGGGCCAGCCCTGCAAAGAACCTAGTAGAAGCAAAGAGAAGACAACCACAACAGGGGGAAAATGGCAGAAACCTACAGTCTGGCTGTTTCTAAGGAGTATTGGGTAATGCACTACGAAGAGCAGCAGAACACAAGGGAACTTTGCAAGTTGCAACTTTTTTCTAGGGGAAAGTCAAATCTCAAAGTGGGACACTGTCACACAATCCATTACGGCTTGTGTGATCTCTCTATACTATGGACCACATTTTGCTCTTCAGTTGCATCACTGGCACCGAGGGTAGGATCTGGCCATATACACTGATGGTTTTTAACGTCTGTTTTTCAAAGTCTTTCAAAAAACAAAACAAAAAAACCCCCAAACCCTGACAACATTTCAAACACTCAGTTGATTAGGAAATTCCACAGGTAGTTATAAAAGCAAAACAGCAGCTGACATTTTAAATGTAGATAGATTGATGGTGCTTCCTCTGCTATACCTTAAAACACAACATTATTTCGAGTTTATTGGTCCCAACTGACCATTTTAGTAGTTAGGCTGAAAATAATGTTGAATGCCTTTGTTACAAAGTATGGCTTATTACTTTATATTTTTTTTAACCAAAACACATTTTAAAACCATAATGTAAAACACTGCTTGGGTCTTTTTCAACCATTCAAGTAACTGTTTCAAAGAGAAACAAAAGATTTATGTCATTTTTAAGGTGGAAAAGTGGTTACACCATTTTTTAAGGAAATGAGGCACCAAAGGAAAAATTGGTCATTCAACAGGGCTATCACATGCAATAATTTCAATCAGATTGTTTTTCAACTTGGCATTGGTAAAATGAAGAAAGCTCTGAATTTAAATCTTTAATCACAGATAATTTGACATTCGCTATGCTGCAGTGGATGTGTTTCCTGACTAGTGCTGAAGTCTATCCTTAACAATGATGATAACAAAGATGTTAGATTGTGGAAATAGTTGTCTTCTGTATAACATTTAGCTCTATAATTTATTCAGGATTTGGGGGAGGGGGTTCCACCCCCCAAACAGTTACTCTGTTCAGAGCACATTCCAAAGTTGAGGTAATGGCCCGCTCTTTTTAAACTTCTGGGGGGAAAAAAGGCACCATCATTCTAAGGGGGGAGCGGGGACCACCAAGCAAACATAACATGTCCTATAATCTTTTAGTGCGTAAAATATAATCCAAGCTCTTAATTAAAGTAAGAATGAGGACTGTATTGTGTCCTCCCATGGAAGATGGACATAGGGCCCAGGAAACTCTGTAAAGTCACCCCTGGAGACTTCCCTTGTAATCCTTTCCCTGCAGGGAGGAGCTCCGGGGATTGCAGAGGAAGAACTATTGCAGCTTCCCAACCCCGTGTGGATCCAAGGGAATCTCCAGCTCCAGTTCTTCCGCTCTGCTTCTCTGTTCCACACCCAGCTAGATGGCTTCTTCAAAGCTATGCTCCTATTGGCTACTAATGCTATGCCTACGACAGAACCACCCTGTCATATGCAGGAACAGCATCTTAGCAAACACCGCTTCTATTAGTATTAATGTGGGCTGGGATACGCCCTGCCTCTTGAAGTGGGTTTTGCAGCTCTGTGGAGCCCACTTGACACAGTAGTTCGTAGAGAAGCTTCCACAATGTCCAGCAGCAGATGTCATGGTGCTGGTAGCTTCTCTGCTGCGCACACCTCCCAGCTGCTGTCAGTTTTGTTTGATCTGGTGTCCTTGCAGAAGCAATGGTGGCAATCAGGTCCACAGAAAACATGTCCCAAGACTGTAAACATACAAATACTCCTTCTAGAGCAAAAGTGCAGTTTTAATATACTTTAACTTTTTTTGCATTACCAACCGTACCACTTCCTAGCCTTTAAGAACACAACATTCACCTCTAAAGAAGGATCATATATTGAAAAAAAAATGTGACTGCCTATACAAAAGACAATGAAATATCAGAAAAAGTGCATGGGTTGCAGTTATTGTTTTTCAAAAATTAATATCAATGTGGCCAAAGAGCTATAAAACTTGGAACAGTGAGTTACATTGTCCATGTTCCTAAACATGGATAATGGATAAACATTAAATACTGCAGCCACAGGATCACCACATGGCAGTCTGACATCAAGTCACTTTAGCTAAACCCAGGGCAAAAGAACATGAAGCTTCCTGTAGTCTCTTCCTAACCCAGAGAGAGGTATGTTGTGACCTAAGCAATGGTGACTTTGGACCTTGGTGCACATTGGTAGAAGTTTTAAAGCTACCTTGTCAGCAATAAGAATGGGGAATTTTAGTCACATCACATAGCGCAGTATTACGGAAGTTGCCAAAAATGGACCACGAAGCATATTGCGCAGTCTGTGCGGGACAGGAGTGGTGAAAAAGGAACATGCTACACGCAATAAAGGACTGAGTACTGATTTAATTTACACTGGTATTAATCAGGATGAATTCCATCAGTGGATTTATACTGGTATGAAAGAGATCAGAATCAGGCACGTAATTCTTTAGATTCCTACAGTGTCTTTAAACCAAGCATCTCAAAGCATTATCTAAACACGAGTTAAATCACACAAATCCTATGTAAGGTAGAGAAGCATCATCCTAATTTTACACATGGAGGAAACTCAGACACAGAGAGACAAAGTGACTTCAGTGGAGTTCAGAACTCCATGACAATGTAACACCAGCTCATGAGTTGAGCTCAACTTCCTGCTCTGACCTCTAAATAAGTAGTTTATCTGCTGACCACTGACACAGAAAAATAATACTGCTGACCCAGGAGGATTTTTTTGTTGTTTATAATAATACAGAGAGATGGTCCTCATTTGTGCAGTAATGATGGTATATTTTCAAACAAACACACAAATAGGCTGAAACATTCAGAGGCTTTAATATATTACAGGAGTCAGCTTCTGGGCATGTAGCCGCCATCAACGCTAAGTGGAGTTCTGCACATTAACTCCAAGTGCACTGATGGGACAATATGCACAGTAATGCAAAATCAGCAGCAACATGCTAACAAGTTAAGCAGCCTTCACTATTGCTATAGAGATCACAGGATTGCCACTGTTAAAGATAACTGTTGTTTCAGTAAGCTGTGATGCCAATGCGTAACACAGAAACATCATTATATTACATTATCGCTAAGGATGGGCGAACCATTCTGAACAACACCACCTACCACCCAGAACTTCTGAGAATTTCTAGAACTGACAGTAGTGTGAGGATACAAACACAAAGAACGAAGCTTTATGCAGCAACTAAAGAACCCCCTAACCAGGAAGTTCCTACATTCATTAAGCTCCCTGCTGCAACACATCCTGGTCTTCTCTGGTTACTGTGAAAGACCAGGAACTCTATAATCACTTCACATCTCCCTTTCTCTTTCATTAAATATTACAACTTAAATTATAAACCAATGTACAACAAGAAAAGGAGTACTAGTGGCACGTTAGAGACTAACCAATTTATTTGAGCATAAGCTTTCGTGAGCTACAGCTCACTTCATCGGATACATTCAGTGGAACAGTTCAAAATAAACTTCAATTTTCTTAAAACTATTTACACTACTATGTCCCCTTATCAACTGCATTAAAATAGTCCAGAGTAGTATTCTAAGCATTTCAGGGGCTCTGATCAGTCTTCCAGACCATGTTGTCAGTTCTGTTGAGTTTATGCATGGAGTTTCCTGTCGAGGAGGCTCACTTCCTGGTAGAATATCTGTAGGACCCAGATCCTCTCTTTGTTGTGTTGCAAAATATTGAAGATGAACCCGATTCCTCTGAAGAGTCCTTTAGGAGTCTTTACTAGGTGGGATCGGGGAGTTTCTGCCAAATTGGGAACAGCTCCAAGTGTCTGGGAGCTTTTGAGACAAACTTTGTTCCCTCGTCTCAGTTCAGGTAGTGCTTGTCTTCTGTGCTGAATAATGAAGTTTTTTTGTTGCAGAATTTTTATTCCAGCATCCTGTTTTCAAAATTCCTTCAGGTCAGTCCTTAGTCACCCTGACATCAGAAGTTCTACCAGAGATAGTCCAGACACGAGGCATATTGACTGATATGCCAGGAGTCTTCTGTTATGAATCCACTGATTTTTGAAGAAGTCTTTTTAAAGTCTACACTGTTTCTCCCCTTCCCAGTAGCTCTGGGAATAAAGGGGACTACTACAATGAGGTTCAAAATCAAAATCCTGTGCAAATGCTAGCAGTATTTCATAGGTAAATTAAGGCCCATTACCAAATATGAAGACTTTAGGAACTCCATGTCTTGCAAATGCTGACTTTAGTTTCTGGATGACCTGTGCTGATGAAGCGTGTGTAAGTATGTCCAAGTGAATACATCTGGAGAACTACAATAATGTGTGCGAGTCCTTTCCAGAAAACAAATCTGTGGCTACCTGCTGCCAAGTTCTGTCAGGTAGCTTTGTAGAGAGTAATGGTTCTGGCAATTTTTTTTTTTACTTGTTACATATCTCATAGCCCTCTACTAAGCTCTGAATTTGCCTACTCAGACAGGGCCACCACATGGATTGTTGTGCTCATGCCCCGCACTTGTTTATGCTTTGGTGTCTCTCATGGATTTTGGAGAGCATCTCTTTCTGAAGTACCATCGGGATCAGAATGAACCATCCTTTCAGAAACATCAGTCATGTGAAGGTCATTTAGATTCTGCCAATATTGTAGTAGGTCTGGTGGAATTTGGCTCCAGAACTTTGGCAAAGTTGAGTCAGTTTCTGGTAACTCCTATCCTTTAGCTGTTCATCTCCAATTTGTTGAAGTCAGCTGGCAGATGCTGGAATTGCTTCCAGAAAAAGGACAATGTAGACTTTGACATCTTTCTCTAAAGCTTTTTCTTCCATTTGTGGCTGCTCAACTGGGGATCTAGAAAGTGTCTGCTGCTATGAGTGCTTTCCCTGCTATATGTTCAATGTAGAAAGCAGCCATAGTCAAAATCTTTGAATCCTAGGCGGAAAGTCATCCAATGATTTTGAACATCATAATGCCACTAAAGGCTTTTGGTCTGTTTTAATACTCAAATGCCAGCCAAACAGATATGCACTGAACTGTTCACAGACAAAAGTGACTACTAGAGCTTCCCTTTTCCACTTGAGGATATTGCTGCTCGCTTTCTGTAAGCCTTCTTGATATGAATGCAACAGCCTCTGGTCTCCTTCTGGGTGGTTTTGTGTGAGCACTGATCCTAAACCATATGAAGATTCATCTGCTGCTGGATATTTTATTGGATATTGTGCAAAAACATGTGGCGATATCAGTAGTTCTTTTATTTTATTAAATGGGTTTTGTTGTGTGCTCCCCCAGATAAATGTATTATGACCATGAAGGAGATCTCTTAAGGGTTTTGTTAGATGAACTAAATTTGTTAAGAATTCTACAAAATGTTTTATCATGCCCAGGAATCTTCCTACAGCAAAAATGTCTTTGGATTAAGGTAAGATGAGTAATGCCTTCGGTTTGTCTGAATCCAGCTGCATTCCCTGTTTACTAATTGTGTGTTCAACAAATTGTGTGTGTTCCTTTTTCCAAATTCACATTTCCCATTCAGAGAGAGGCCAGCTTGTTGGCAGCATCTCAAAACTTCATGTAGTCACTTTTCATGTTCATTTTTATCTCTGCCATACACCAGCACCTCATCTGCATGGCAAAGGATGCCAGGCAGACCTGACACAATCTGAAAGATTCTCTTTTGGAAATGTTCTGGTCCTGAAGATATGCTGAATGGAAGACAATTAAAACAGGGGCTTCCAAACAGCATCATGAATGTCATTAATAGTACAGGTTCTTTAGCAAGGAGGATTTGCCAGAAGCCTGCTGTAGTACCTATCTTTGAGAAGACTTTGGCTTCTGATAACTGAGCTAATGTCTGGACAACTGCGAGAAGCATGTGTCTTTCTCTGCACATGCTTTTATTAAGTTGTGTTAGGTCCACACAAATTCAGATTTTGCCCTTGGACTTTGATACTACATACTATGGAGACATTGCATAATACCCCAAATATATCTTAGAATTGTTTTGATATCCTGTAAGCTGTGGGAAAGACATGCAAAGGAACCAAAGGGAGTTGAAAGCCTGTTTCACCTTGCAGGTACTGTGTGCCCTGCAGGACTGGGATCAAAAATCAGGACTGTTCAGCAAAAATTGAGGTGGGTGGCTAACCTAACTTTTGCTGTATGTCTTGAATTTAAAAGAAAAAGGACCAAAAGGGTAAAAAAGCAAGAAAAAAAGCAGCCTCTTTCATGTCAGCATAGTTTTGGTGTGATGAGTACCTCTTGGTATAGCATCTGGTTGATTTTTCCCTGCCCCTGAGAGGAAAGGTTTGTCAGTGCTGCTATATTTTTCAGTCACTAGAATGTAATTAATTTTAAGGAAGAGGAAATACAAGAGGCCCCCAAAACCTAATCCAGGCTAATTTTCCTGTAAAATACATGAACGAGGACAGGGGGAAAAAGTGGTTTCTCAGACATGTTACTGTGATTTTCATTTCAAGCAAGGGTTGAATTACCTCCTTTCAACTTGCTTTTCGTCCATCCCCCCCCCCCCCCCAAAAAGGAACTTAAAATTGTTTGTTTAAGGCCTGGAAATCTCTTCTGGCCCACTCACCAGGTGAAATTAAGTGAAAAGACTCTTCAACAAGGCTCAGCTGGCCCACAAACTCGTCTGAGAATTTGTGAATTATACTCAATGATGTTTCCTTTCTTTGTATTTCTTCTTTTAATAAACTGCACTTCATACAACATGGTTTTTATACCTGCAAAAAATACTTTAAAGAAAATCTTTTAAAATATGTATCCTGTGTAATAAATAGTACTGGAAGAGAAATGTATATGCACAAGAGTAATAATAAATAAGCAATCAAAAGGGTAATAATAAATCTGCACACCCTCAGTCTCTAAATCTACTAGCATATGTAAAAGAAGGAAATTTTTTTCCAGGTTTGCCAAATTGCTATCTGGTAACTTGGTCAAACTACTGAAGCAATTTAAAGTGGAATGATCGACACTGACCACACATTTTGCTTTCAATACATCCTTTTAAAAAAAAATTCCCAAGTAATGTATAAATAAAAATAGGGGTCTAACATATGTAGGCGGTGAAGAGGGGAGGATTTATGTACTGTAAGAAAGTCCCATTTAAAGCTAATGAGAATTACACAGCTCAAGTAAATCTCCAATTCGCTCATGGGAAAGTGAATTCCTTCAGGCCAAATATACTGCAGTCCTTACTGAGACAAAACTCCCATTGACTTCAAAAGTCCTTCTGACTTGTTGGAGACAACAGGAGTTCTGCCTGAGTAAAGCCCACATAAGGAATAACTGATTTGAGTCATATCCTTGTACTATCTAAACTTTTCAAGAATCCTTTTGTAGCCAGTTTAATATTAGTGATACAGGGATACACTGTGTAAGTGCAAGAACTCTTCTACTTTCCCTTGAGTCCCCACATAGGCCAGGCACAATCCTGCACCTTGTGTTCCCAGTGCACGCCGATGGGGCAGGCTTGTGCTACTGTGAGTGTATGATTCTGCAAAGCGGGTGGAGAGGAGTGGGGTTAGAGCCCCGCTATCTCTCTGGACTAGCCAGGAGAGCACCAGTGGCACAGGGTGCCCACTGTGTTTTGTGAAAAGGAAGAGAAGGCCCTGATCAGAGCTACATCCTCTCACTGCTCCAAGAGCTGTTGTGCCTGTCTACATTGCTATGTAGCCCGGGCCGGACCTATTGGTCATAAGCAGTATCCGTTTTCCATATTCCACTATTCCAATTAAAGGACGGATGAAGAAAAAAAGGAAGAATATAGAAAAACCTTCTATGACTGAGAGTGCTTCGCTGCACATTAAACGGCTCGCATTAAAAGAAAAAGTAACTTCACTGCGGACTTTCAGTTGCTGGGGGTGTTGCTATGGCTAACGGCAACCTTACAAAATTTCCTCAAGGTGAGTGATTATTTCTGAAGGGGGAGTAAAACTGAGGAAAGCATTTGAGCATATGCTTAACTTTAAGTCAGCGGGCCTTAAGTGCATGCTTAAAATTAAGTACATGCTTAAGTGCTTTCCTGAACAGAGATACTTTCCTGAATTGGATCCTAAGAAAGAAAATATTAACCCCGTTAATGCCCCCTGCATTCTAGTCCAATACATCATTAGACGGAGGGAGTTCACTCATTAAAAGGCTATCATGGCTCTAAGGCTTTTCTAAACCTTTTACCCATATGTCTTCAAGGGAGATGATTTGCATCACATATTTGAGCCTGGTTCAATATTCTGCAAATCACAGTAAATCCATAAGAACGCTGCCAGAATCACCAGCCAGCATCCCACAACAAACTCTAACTTTAATTCATGAAGACTAGCTTCTTCAGCATAAACATTCATTTCTCAAAGGAGTCTATCTCTAGTTTGAGACTACAGAGGAAGAGAAGCCTACAATGGACAATGGAAAAATTAAGCCAGACACTGAAGTTATTATTCCAGTCTTTTTCAACAGTATCTCCTGCATAAAATGGAACTATGGGTTTGCATGCTATCTGAAAGATTTAACCTTTTGGCACCAAAATCTGAGCACAGGGATCCATTTGCACAGCTCACTGGCAGGAACAAACCTTATACTGCATGGTGTATTGTACAGTATATTATACGCCTCTTCATATATTATACAATGTTATTTTAATTTAGCTTTTCAATATTTTTTTTTCATTTATTCGCAAACAAATGGAATTTATTAGTCATTTACTGAAAGGAATTGCAGCATGCCACCTTTGTCACATTTGTGCTACATTGAAGTAATTCATTTTCTTTCCCAATAAAATATTACATGTCGTCAAGGGCTGTGAAAAACAACTGTAGTATAATGAAAAGAATTTTGTCTACATTTTTATTTTAGATCTCTATAGCCTTGCTCTAGGATTTAGTTTCTTAGTTTAGTAACGTGCACATTCTTTCTTCCAGGCCAAAAGTAAAGCGTTCAACCTGAATGAAAATGTGATGACGCCTTTATAGGAAATGTATAACCATTTAAAAGTGTCTTCAAGTTATACAGAGGAAAATGTTTGAAAATGCCACAACTACTGAAGGAAATCAGAACATAAAACTATAAACAGAAACTGTTAGGTTCTATCTTTGAAGCACAATTTAAATTTGATGAGTAGCATATAAAGAGCTGTAACATTTTTTCCTTTTTTTCCTATGGAAACTCCATATTTATTTTTTCCTTTGTAAAGTATGAATACCATGCCGTATACATAACTTTCAGAAGGTAGATGTACAAATTGTGAGACCATAGAATCATTTATTCGTACCCACAGTGAAAGTCCACATTGGTCTTTCCAATGTATTATCTTAAAAAAAAATATTGACCACACTCCGGCAAATTCTAACTCGTATGAGTAGTCCAATTGAAATCAATGCATCTACTCATGTGAGTAAAAACTATTTGCTTGAGTAAATTTGTGTCCTCAAGCCCCTAAAAATAATCTTTTTTATAAGAAGTGAATCATCAATCCAATATAGTTCAATTTGCCTGGAATTAATCTTGTCCTTCCTTTACAAGTAAGTAGGCCAAGTTTTCAAAGATGATGTTACTAATTTTGCACCCACACTTTGGTGGACACACCAGATAACGTTTAGGAGGTAGACTACATAGTCACAAACCCGATTTGAACATACAAATAATGCACTGGTAATTAGCGTCTACACTCTACTGTTTTTGCCCGTAAGTGATTGTGCCTGCAGAATCGTTCCCTCAACTAAGTACAGTCACAAAAAAGCAGATGCAAAATCTGAGACCCCATGAAAAATTTGGCTGGTGATATTTTAACATATCTTAGATCTCACATATGCTGATTCCAAAATATTTTCTCCTTTGCTGTCTTACAACAGACAACACTATTTTTTTTTTTGTCTTCCTCGGATATTATGGCAAAATTAGGTTCATGTTTTACTAGCAATAAAATGAAATGACTATTAAATGTTAACTATTATAATCAAATTATACAGATCCAGAACTGCAAATTATAATGTTAAATGCTGTACTTTTTTTTTGTTAAGAAAAACTCAATTCAAAATAAACGAACACACACTTTGGAGTTATGCTTTAAGGTTTTTTTTGTATGCATATCACCATCTTTATATACAATGGTTTGTCATCCGAACACAGTGAATCAATTATATATTTTTTTCCTTTTGGTATTCCCTGCAAGTGTTTTTGAAGTTTGGTAGGAAAGTAAGTGTTCATGAGAAAAACAGATGCATAGTACTGTCTAGAGCTGGGCCAGGCATATTATGTAAACTTCCCCACCCAGCACAGCCAACAGACCTTAGTGCTGATGTGAAACACCCCTGCTGTTTTAGTCAGAGGCCTCCCTTGTAAGCAGAGACCATCAGTCATGCTGAACTGTGAGTCAGTTTAGTGATGGAACTAAAAGATTAGGACTACCAAATTGATTTCACTAGTGACCAAAGATAAATCCCTCCTCCCGTCCCAACTGAATAATTGTTTTGGGGATTATTTTCCTCCCAGATGGATTAGTTTGCATTTTTCCACAGTGAATCGAAGTTTATGTTCCCCCTACATTTCTAATCCATTTTCTTATTCATTATTTATTGCTAGTAGCACAACAATGAGCCAGGCACTGTAAAAACAGCAGAGAAGACATGGTCCTTTATAGAAAGGCATTAAGCCATGAGAAAGGAAATTGCAAAAAATCTTTTGTATTTTTCTTTTTTTGTAGATACATTGTGTAAAGTTATACACATCCATCTGACAAACTTCCATTTATCTCTCCCTGAACCTAGCTGCAGAACTTGGCATGAGCTATAGAAAGAGCCAAATACAGCCGTGTCTTGTGTATCAGTGAAAGAAGAAGCTTGTTTCTAGGTTCAGATTTCATAGGTGTCTCGCAGGTGGAGGGCATAGCTCACTGGGGGCCTGACCCTCAAAAAACTGAAGCATGAGTCAATTTACTCACATGAGAAGTCCCATTATCTTGAACGGAAGTACTCATGGGAGTAAAATTGCAGGACTGGGCCCAACAAAAAGCTATAAGGTTGTCTTTTTTTCCCTATGTACATAGTAATTTAAGGCTATTTGTTGTCTTAATTTAATTGTAAGGAGACTTTAAAACTACATGTTCTCATAATACCAACAGGACTGTATTCGTTTCAGCTTAAAAGCTTTATCTCGTTCTTTCCATTTAAGGGCCAGATCCCACAATCTTTATTTACTCTTTATTCAAGCAAAACTCCCACATACTTCAATGGAAATTTTGTCTGAATAACATAAATGACTGGGGACTGCAATATTTGGTGATATATAAAATGCAAACCCAAAATAAAACCTCCAACACAAACTCCAATTTAAAACTAACAATAACATTGTACGTATTTACCTCAACATCTATTTTTGCAACAATAGTGTTATCATTTTGAACAGAATCTTTGTCTAGCTATCTTTGCTTACCTAATTTATGTGTATTTTTATAGCCAATCATTGATCCTGTTGTATTTCACGACTTTCCCTGGGAGTTCAGAAAACTAAAATTTCATTGTATGAATTGGGAAATTAAAAATTATTCCTAATGAGACATAGTGACTGAGGATTTGTCTACATAAGGCATTTCCATTTAAGTTATACGGGTGTCTTTTAAAAGCTGATTTAGTTAAACTAAAACAAACCCCTGTGTGAACACTCTTAGCCCAGTTTCACAGTGGCTTGTTTCAGTTTCAATTAAACTTGTCGCCAGTTGCCTTAAGCTAAATCAGAAAAAGTCCCTTAAACAAAAAAAGAGTGTCCACAGTGTCTTTGGCAGCAAGTTAACAAAATCTGTTAAAAAATCACATCTTTGGTTATATCAGTGCAATTCTTTCATGTAGAAAAACTCTGACTGGCTTTAGAAACTCAAGTAAATAGCATTTTCAGCACTGAAAAAGAAGGCGAAAAAGTTTCATATTGAACTCACCATATGTCCATCTATTCCTGGAACACCAGGCACTCCAACAGAACCCTGGTGGGAACCATAGACTTGGGTTTAGCAAGTTTAACAGACAAACAAATCATAAAACATGTCAGCTCTAAACCCAATACTTAAAGAATTATGTTGAACACATGCTTGCCATAAGTGCAAAATGTTTTTAAAAATAATCATTGTTGATGGTAAGAGCTCTTCCCACTTGACCTTCTGCACTAACCAGAAGTGTCCTAGTGTTATAATTATTGCATACTTGATGTCCTACTTCGTTAACCAAGTTTCAAATGGCTGATTATATTGTGATGTTCTGAAACCTTCAGTACAAACTAAAGAATTATAATTCAATTCCACTGACCACTCTGCATGAATTTGGAAGAAAGAGCCTCCTAAATCTAGTGTTTGGACCTCTGTGATTAAAAATATTCATATCAGGAACCATGCTTTAAAGCTACCAACTGGTAACACTGACCAATCTTTAGTACTTTTAAGGGATAAGCTGGAATAATTCTGTCTGGCACTGCTTAGTTTTAGTTACTACAATCAAAACATTAAAAACCACTATAGATCAAACAAGAAGCAGACGTGAAGAAAGAATTAAAAAGAAATCAGCAATGAAATGTAACATTTGAGGGATCTTTTTTTATAAAGACTTAGAACAAATGTAAACTTCTTTATGATGCATTGTCTTTTTGTAGCAACTTGTGCAACTGTCATTATGAATTTTCAGTGACAATTCAGAAGGTGAGGAAAGCAGCAGTACAGTATGTGCTGACATAGCGGGTTTTTTTTAAAAAACAGTAAGTTTCAGTGAAAAAGTACATTGAAACCATCAATTTATCTTTCATTTATAAACACATCCTCAGCTTAGCTCACAAGCATCTGAGCCTCTTTATACAGGCTAGTTTGTTCTAAAGAGAAGGGGATTGCCAGTGGTGGGGTGTATTGTTGTCCAGGACTCTTTCAAACAAATCTAGAGCCCCCTGTAAAGCCATTCATTTGGGTCCACTTTCTGCAAGACCAAAGAATCAGTGGGGGACCCTCTCCCCTCCATCCAGTTATGCACACCAGTTAGAAAGTTCAGTCCAGTGGGAGAAGTCCGGGGACATAGAAGTCATTAGGGAATGTGTCCAATACTGATGCCTGCATTTGTGGATGGATTGGGTTAGGAGAATAATGGATGGAAAATTCCTGCTAAATAGGAAAAGGAGGAAATGTGTCATGTGTCCCAGAATGGGCCACAGTAAAGGGAGACATCCTGAACTCTCAGAAGGCTCCAGCTCTTGTCTCCATAGAGCTGTGAGTCATTCAGAAATTGTTTGTATTCCATACAACGTGGCACTGTAACCTTAGCAAGAGATATCAAATGAGCATTTCACCCTTTTCCCTGCTGGAGGGATGTGGGGAGGCCTTCAGGACCTGGAGGCCCCCAAAGGATGCAGACTTGGTAGCATTGTCTGTACCAGCCCTGTTGTTGCTTGATGCAAGCAGCCCATGAATGCTAATCAGGAATAGGGGGCATTAGTGAACAGTCACATATTCTTGTTCTTCCTCCCAAAAAACAGAGGGCAACACACAGGCTCAGAAGGGAGGTAAGCCATCAGGCTCTTGATAAACTGTTTTTTTAAGTATGGACTGTTCCCTTATTGATATCTGCTGATTTTTCTTATAAGATGCTGACATGCATAAATAAAACAGGTTTAAAATTAGCATATGCTTAATCATGCAAAAGGATCTCAGATTTTCTAACATCCAAAAAAAAAAAAAAAAAAAAGAAAGGCTTTGCTGATGTTAAGCATGCTATTAAAGTACCTCCCAAGTCTGAAGGAGTAGTTTTAAAATGGCAACATGGGGACTAGGGCAGCTTTACAATTTCACACACTGTCTATCAGAGGTTATATTGCTAAGCATACAACGCTCCTCTCCTTAGTCCTAGGGCTTGATCCTGCTCCTATTTATGTCAGTGGGAAAACTCCCATTGACTTGAATGGTGCAGGATCAAGCCGTTACATCTTCATAGCTTTTACCTTCTTTTGTTTGAAATGTTTTGTTTTAACCAATGCCAAACAACCCAGATTTCAAAGAATGCTGTGCCTGTGACAGTCTCAGGGACAGAAAAACAGGGGATATCATCATTCCCACCTCTGAAGGATAATTATTCTTTTAGGTTTTCTCTAGATAATTTTAAATCATTAAATGAATTTTCTTAAACATCTTTGACAATATTGTTTATCTTCTGAAATCACTTTTCAAACAATTTGGCCTTCATGATAATTGGGTCACACACTGGCAAAGTGCAGCCTACTAGTTTTTATTACCGATATATTTAGTATTGTTCTGATGGTTCAATCCCATAAATCCTTGGTTCATTCCATCAAACTGCAGCAGTCAGTCCTAATGAGTGTAAATAATGCTGAAAGCATTCACAGGAAGTCAGTTGTCAGGTTACCATAGAAATAGGAAGACACCGGCAGGCCACCTGAATACAGCCAACCAAACACCATTTATCAGCAACACCTACATCCTTTATTTCTTCTGGTCACTTTTTTGGTCATATGGCACTGATCTACTTGAGTAAAGACATGCATTCAATTTGAAACTTTATCCCCCACCTTTTACAGTGTTTCAAGTTTGGTTTCATAGTTATACAGTACTTGAATAAAGAAAATTATAGTGCCCTTTTAACCTGCAAGTTCAGCAGACAGATTGAAAACAGTCTGCTCTGCATTGCTTGAATTTCCTATAATGGGCGAAATTAGAAATCCTGTGTCTCACATTATGTAGTTGTATTTTCGGAAAACAAAATTCACAGACTAAACTAACTGCTTCAATGTGGTGTACAGTAGCTAATTCCATTCACCTCTCCTGCTTGCAATTTGGCACTAGGAAGTATAATCACTTTCACAGTATTGTTGTTTATACTATACCTTTTGTCCTGGAGGTCCCTGAGGCCCCTGAAAAGGGAAAATAATTTAATTAGCATAATAATGTAGCCAATTTAAGCTTAAATGACCAATTAAAAATGTCCTATTGTGTAAGCATTCTTATGCTGGACTGAAACCAGCTGATGTTTTGGACATCAAGGAAAAGTAAAACTTTCTGCTGGAAATGTACAATGGATCTTTTCTCCTCTTTTTTGGAATAGCATTAACTACACACTGAAAAATTCAGATTTCCCCCCTTTTTTTAATCTTTTATATTCCATTCTGTCTGTTTCTTCTTATAGATGCAAATGTGTCAGCATTTAGAAAGCTAAGGCCTTTCTGCTTCTAATACCAGCTAAGAAACAGGTGTGCTTCCACAGTGAAATACCTACATTACATATTCGCTTGCCAACATAAAGAAAAGATTTAAGCAATGAACATTTTTGGGAAAAAAAGATAAATAAACTCCCCCTCCCCTGCAACACACACCTCTCTAAGTCTAGGACTAAGCAAATCCGCATAGCATTTTACAGTGCTTTTATTCTTCAACGCAGTTTAAAAACATTAACCAATTATTCTTAACACCACCCTTGAGAGGTAGGGAAGCATTATTATCCCTATTTTACAGATGATCAGAGAGGTTAATGGGCTGTTGTCTTAAAAAAGCACTTAAACATCTGCTTAACATTAAGCATGTGCTCAAGTCTTGTTGATTTTAATGGGACTTCAATGGCCTGGATTCTCCACTCCACCCAAATGGAGCTTGGCTGCAGAGGAGAGGCATCAGGGAAATCACGCAGCTCCTCGATCCACGTCAGTTGGTCCTGGAGGAAGTCAGATCAGCTCCAACACAAGTCCTTCCTGTATCCCTCTTCCTAGGCAATGGCCAAGGGAAGGTGGGGAAGCTGTTGCAGAAGCTGGTTCTGTCACCCCTGGAGAGATCCACAACGCAGGGGAAATTCTTTACTAGTCAGGTATGTCAATTGTTTGTGCTGCCTGAGTGACACAAAGCGAACAGAACACAAAATCCAGCCCTTTGTGACTTGCCCCAAGTCAAAGAGGGGAGCGATACCAGAGCTGGAGTTGTTTAGACACTCAGCTTGCACAATGAAAATGCTGCTCTGAAATATAGGGATGGATTTTGCTTTATGGCATATGCTGTGAAAGCAGGGCAGAGGTTGCTAAGGGACACAATGCCTCCTGGAGTTTCCTGGCACACAGTGGAAGAACAGCCATTACAACATTAATCAAGAGGGTGAAGTATGATCTTCACCCCATCACTGGCCAGTGGAGATAGAGGCCATGGGAATGTCCAGGGTGCAGAATGTGTTCTGTTCAACACTCTCTCCCTGACACAATAACCTTCTGCACTTTTCAGCTGTTCATCCCCTGAGGTGTTGGATGACACACCACAGCCACCACCATTGCTAGCATGGATGAGTTCCAACGGTGGTGAATTATGGGTCCTAGAATTGCCAATACGGATGGAGTTATGTAGGTTTCATATTTGGATTTATGTGACTAACTTTGGGTGTCCAAGCTTGAAAAATGTAGGTTAGTGCCTTTGTCATGCAGGAGAGTGGTCTGATAGAGCCCTAAATGTTTAAGCATCAAACAGAAATAGAATGTTCTCCAGTTTCACCATCAAAAATCCTATCACCTTCAGGCACTAATTCCCTGGACTAATTCATTCCTGGATTGGATTTCTCATGAATAAGGATAGCTCATTATTTAGGTTCCAATCCTGCCCCACTGAAGATTATTATTGTCATTGGCATCAATGGGAGCAGGATTAGGGCCTGATTGTGCAATATTCTGAGCATCCTCCTTTCTGTTGACTTTCTGCCTGATCTTCAGAGATGCGGAAAGCCACTTGTGAGGTGCTGAGTGCTTTCAGCTTCCAATCTTCAGTGGGAATTGAATGTGCTCAGCACTGGGAAGAATCAGGACAGTGGCTGGAACTGCTGTCTGGTTTACTAGGCTGGAGGACAAGTCCTTCCAGGCCACAGAATTCAAGAAACTGTAGAATAAGTCAGCTCTTATTTCCATTAAGTGGTTGGCGCTTGGTAAGAAGGTCTGTTGGTGGCTGAGGGGTGTGTGTGTGTGTGGCGGGGGAGGGGGGAATGCTGGATGTGGGAATAAAAGAATGCATGTTTCTTGATTGTTAATTGTGGGTGGCACTGAAGTGCAAGAAATTTCAAGGTGAAGTTGAAAAAATACCAGGATGTTGATAGCATGTGTGTCCTGTTGAGTGCAGTACATTGGGTAAGCAGTCAGGGGCATAAAAACATACAGTGATAATTTACAAGGTGTATTTTTCTCTCTCTCCCCCCAATGGAAAAAAAGAGAGAAAGCTTCTTCTAGAGCCAGTCACCACGACACCCATTAATTTAGAAACACTCAGCCGAATCCCCCACCCGTATCAGATTCCCCTTGTGCTACCTGCAGCAATGCTGCAACTTTCCACACAGCTGTGCTGGTGAGCAAAAAGGCTCCTTGCATTTCTCCTGTATCAAGCATACTTGGTAATTGTTAGCATCCTCTAATAACTGGGATCAAGTAACTCAAATAGTGAGGTGTACTGTGGGTGGTAACATCATCCCATTACTCCTAATACCTGATAAAAAAAGGATAAACTGTGGAATGGTAGGAGCACACCATATTTTTTCCAGTTTGAGCATTATTATTATTGTTTATATAATGACTGTGATGTGTGAGGCACTTTACATACCAAGTAAAAGTCCTGGTCCCTGCCCTGAAGAAATACAGTTACAATGTAGAGCTCTTAACCATTCTATTGAGGCCAATGGCAATTTTGCACTGACTTCGGTGCATTGGAGCCATGGCGCTACCTTCCTCTCTACTGGTCAGCAGAGCTGTCTGACCACAGAAAGGAGCACACATTGCAGTGCACCCCATTAGGGGCACAGCAATTGCCACTCCAAGCATACTGGAGCTCCCACTCAGACAGTACAGCTGTAATGCAGGAGCGTGGTCTGAAGGTCTGATAGAGCCCTAAATGCTTAAGCATCAGTCTAGCGGCAGGCAGCACCAGAGCAGGCATTAGCTAGACCGAAGACCTGAATTTTGATTAGGGATCTGAAAAAGGATAGTAAGGTTACTTTGTGTACAAGGCGAGGGAGACTAATCCAGGTATATGGGGTGAAGTGGAATAGGCCATCAAAAACAGTGTTACATTAACCATGCCATCAAAAATAGCACCCCCTATAAACCTTGAGACATGCAGGATAGTGCCTCAGACACCTCCAAAATGAAAACAATAGTATCATAACAATGAGTTCTTTAAAGGAAGCCTTTACCAAGAACCCTTAGTCCAGATTGTAAGGGTGAAAAACAATTTTGGATGACAGCTTAAAAAACCCTTGGTACTGTTATAGCAAGGGTTAGGCATGAGATCTCTGGCAAAATTTGCCTTCCCCCAACTGTGCTCCTGTTCTTTGCTGACCTCCATCACAAATGTGGCTGTATTTCAGTGGTGCTCTATGTCTATACTTTTTGAAGTGGTATCTCTCTATGTTTCTTCTAAGGTATCTCTCACTGAAGAGCCAGTTGGGATCCTTCAGCGGAAAGTGACTATTTAAACAGAAGTTAATATCATTAATATATTATTGCTATCTCCGAGAATAAACTGTGAAATGGGAGTTTATTAATTATATATGGGACATTTCTGTGTCTAGTGCCAGAGGCTTCTAGTCTGCTGAAAAGTGATATAATCTGTGACCCTGTGGCTGTGGCAAACCAGGCATTTTCCCTAGAATTTCCCCACCATCGCCACCACCACTCCAGCTCCACCAGGGGCAGTAGTAATTGGAGTTCTCGTATAGACAGGGCTACAGGCTGCTGTTGGTGGTTTTAAGTACTGCGTCTAATTCCATTGGTGATTTTCACAGTAGAGCTCCTGACATTGCTATCAGATAGAACTGAACTTGTTAGTGGCAACTGAAAGAAATTTTAGGAAGGAAATCGTAGCACAGATAAAGTCTAAATGCATGCAAGCCCAGTGGAAGAGACAGTAAACTACTTCCTAAAGCACTTTCTAAATGGGTTAACAGTTGTGCAAAGAAAACAGTGGATGGTATTTTATGTCATTATTAGTGTTCTCTTTATGGTGCTTAAACCCAAACCTGTATTAAATCACGTTGGAAATTGTTTTCCTGTCTCTTCCATTACACTACTTGAGTCAGAGATTATATCACTCTTCAGCAAGATGGCTGCCTCCAGCACTAAGCCCAGAAATGGCAGTTGTAATTAGAAACTTACCTAGATTATCAGGGTGACAAGTGCTTCTTACCCTGTGAACTTCCAAACTGCTGAGCTCAGTTAAATGGGAGCAGTATTTCTTTGAAGGATTGCCCTGTGGCATTGGGACTGGTGAAGATCTGGCACTCAGATGTGGAAACTTTGTGCAGCTGATCCACCGATGATTCCTCCCCCCACCCACCTTCCAGTCATCTCCTAGGTAGAACAATGGAAATGTAGCCATTTATATACCAAAGGAGAGAACTTAGTTAAATACCAAAATTTTAGCATGTTCTGGACTTCCCTTAGATTCTGTTTTTAGTGGGTTGTCTACAATTTCTAACAAAGCATGTTGGAAGCCTTCCCTTTTAGAATAATATAGCATTGATACGTGTGTGTGTGTGTGTGTGTGTATGTATATATATATATATATTTGCAGTGTTCTTGTAGTCAGCTTGGACCCAGGGTATTAGAGAGACAAGGTGGGTGAGGCAATATCTTTTATTGGGCCAACTTCTGTTGGTGAAAGATACAAGATTTTGAGCTACAGAGAGCTGAAGAAGTTGGTCCAATAAGAGGTATTACCTCTCCAATCTTGTCTCTCTCATATGGGTCTCTAAGCACAGAAGTAAAATATCTGGTAAAATTTTAATTACCTTTTCTTATTAGGACTGCAATTGGGAGCACTTGCTACCCTACATGATAAACTCCCACTTTTCCCCTGGAATTGGGAGAGGGCTGTGTTGCCCACCTAATATACTGGACCCCTTTTAGGCCCTGGGATAGCTCCAGAAACATCTACAGAGAGGCTCAGTTTCCACACAGCTCCCTAAGTCTTACTTCCATAGCACGGCTCCCTCAGGAGCCACATTTTGGTCCCTGCTAGTGGCTGCAATGAAACCCTTCTCAGTGGTGCTTTGCAGCCGCACATTCAACCAGGATAATATCTGGTTCAGTAAATATCTATTTACTGAATTTCTGGCTGAACTTGAAGGGCATATGCTGCATGAGTGCCTTCTCCTCTTCCCCATCTCAGTTCTACCTTTCCCCCAATCCCTGGAGCCTTTGCAGTGTATGGAGACAGGTGAAACACACAGTAGTCTCCTCTAGCGTAAGGCCCAATCTACACTACTTTGCTACTTTCCTCGTCGAGCATAGAGTGGCATCTGGCCTACTGTCACTATCGCCATTAGCAGCAGAAAGAATGTTATTGTAGTTAAGGAACAGAGCTTGAGGACAAGTGGCCTACACCTAATTTTTATTTCCACTAATACCGAAGACGTTCATACGGCTTTAGCCAAATCTCCTACTCTCTTTGTGCCTCAGTCCCCTGTGTAAATTGGGATGATAATACTTATCTATTTTACTGACCTGCTGGGAGGCTGGGCCAAAATTTTCAAACTTAATACCTCAAGTTAGGCTCCTCAATCCATGTTTTGTAACCTAAATTAAAGTGGCCTGGCTCTGAGAAGCATTTGAGCTCCCTGAAATCCCATTAAGTCAATGGGAGATGCAGGTGCTCAGCACATTTAAAGAGTATGCCACTTTTATTTAAATTCTAACGTGGACTGGGAAGGCTAACCTGAAGCAGTCAGGTTTCAATGCCTTGGCTGTAATGCCTGCACAAAATAGGGAGCTAAAATAATGCTAAAATACAATAAAAATAAAAGTGTAGCTTCTGCTAATCAGAGGCCATCAAAATCTTTGTAAAGCTACTTCTTTAAACAGTATAATATCTTAAGATACACAGTGAGTAAACATAGCTAATATGTCAGAAGGTAATATAGAGCATTACCAGAGATGAAAGACAGGTTTGGGAATGTCTTCTGGAGGCCTAACCACTGGCACATACGTTCTGAAGAAAGACTGGAGGGAGGCTGTAGTTCACAAGAACCTCATATTGCTAATTGTGTATAATTGCAGCGGGGAAGCTAATTGATTGCTCCAGCTGATTAGAAGTGTGTTTACAACAACATTGCACATGCCTCCATCTGATGCTAGTGAAAAATGGGATATCCTGGGATAAGGTGACCCAACTGATTTGTGTGACAGTGTGCATGTAAAAGCCAGAAGACTTCTAGATTAGCTTTAATCACTACTTTGTGAATTTAATTGGTGTCTGGACTTCTGTCTCTTTAGGGTTGAGAACAGCAAAGATGAACAAATGGAGGTGTGTCAGATGATTTGATACTTGGGTGTTCTCTGGTTAGTAAACACCTGGAGTAAAATCCTGGCACTACTGAAGTCAATGGTAAAACTATAGACTTCAGTGGGATCAGGATTTTCTTCTGAGCTGTCTTACACAGCCAACTCTTCTATTAAAATGAAAAAGTGGGGGTAAGAACAGAATAATCATTATATTGTCCAAATATTTTTAAGCACAATCTGTTAACTGTGTGTGTTTTAGCAAGTTACAGAACAGGAAAAAGTCTTATAGTGATGAGGAAATATATAAATCTGTCCTGAAAATATTATAATGTAGTTTAAAAGTATCATAGAATCATAGAATATCAGGGTTGGAAGGGACCTCAAGAGGTCATCTAGTCCAACCCCCTAAAAATAAAGTAATTTCAGATTGTAATATTTTAGGAAGAGTCATTCAAGGTGTTTTGTATCCAATTTCAAATTACCTAGATGTTTAACGTTCAAGGAAATGTAAGAAATAGGAACTTGGACCATTTTTATTTGTATGATCTGGTATAGCACAGATGATTTGTTTTACAAGATATCAGATTTCATGGATAGAGAATGTAAATGCCAAATGAGAAAACGTAATGAAAAAATAAAGGAGATGTGAGTGCTTTTGCTTGTTGAGGCATATTTATATTAGATGCTTTTAATGAAGTAAAACATCTCTCAATGGCCATAAATAAATTGTATCAAAGTGTGATACTGTGACTTTGAAAAACTCCTCCATCACCTGCTTGCATGTTGACGTGATGCTCGAGGTTTCAACCCAGACCAATAAGTGGCTGTGTCACCGTCTGCCCTGTAACCCTTGGTGACTCTATGCTGTGCAGCTTTGGCTCAGAGCCCTGATACCAGCAGCAGCTGGCTCACAGTGCAGTGGCCTTCCAATAGCCTAGTTATTACTTGCAAGGTGACACCAAGAGCCCTTCCAGCCCCGAGTTTCCCCCGAACGGTCTCCCCTGCAATGTCCAATCCCTCTCACTGGAACACTCACAAAAACCTCACAAATTTGCTGTTCCTTTAAAGAGACAGTACACATTTTGTTGCTCCCTGTCTGTTGGCCCTACAAAACTTCCAGCCCCTGCCAGCCTGCGGGCAGAAAAACTGAAATAGAAATCTGAACCAGGGGACAGTGTAAAGCTCTAACCTTATATCAGGGGTGAAATCCAGGCTGCATAGTCAATTAAAGGTTTTGTCGTTAACTTCACTGGAGCCAGGATTTCACCCACTGAACATCTGATCCTGTTTTGTATGCACAATGAGCACATGAAAACGTTTTGAAAATATGGTCCTGTATGGCTCCAAAGGAGACTTGCCCCATGCAGCGCTAATTCATTCTTATAGTACATATTTATGTTTAACTGCATTTGTCTCTAGTATTGGTGAAGTCAACTGGATAAAATAATAGCTAAGTAAGAAACAAACTAATTATCAGATGGCAAACTTCACATAAATTCTGATTAAGCAGTGGCCTCAATGCTATTTGCATTCACTGATGGAAAAAACAACAGCAACAATTCATTAGTTTTTATGTAGTGCTTTTCTTCAGCCGATCTCTGTTGCTATGGCATCCCAGAAAATGTAAGTGTCGTTCTATTTGATAATACCACAAGTGCAGAAGAGATAATTATAAATTGAGCAATATACTCTTGGAACTAAACTATGGGTCACGTCCTGAGCTGAGGTAAATAGTTTCAAGCAAGTCAGTGGAGAAATGCTAGTTTATACAAGCTGAGGATCTCGCTCAGGGATGATAAAATTTTACCATTTAATTTGGTTTGCATTATAACTTCAACATTTCAACTTTGGTTTCTTTTTCGGGTCAGTTTAGGTTCCCCAATGTTTGCAAAACTTCCCTTTGAACAAAGAGTTGACGTTTACATGCATAGATTTGCATCCATTTATGTCACACAATTTGTGAATTAAAGTAAGACTCAACATTTCTAGAACAAGAGAGTAGTTTATGAATTTAAAGAGTGATGTGCCAAAACTGTTCTCCTAAAACTTTTTTTTAAAAGAATAGTAATTAAAAAAACACAAACAACAATTCTCCACTGTCCCTCTGTGATTTCATGTATATGGCTCAAAATTTTGGTTTGGCAAAGAAAGTTATTGTTAACTCATTCTCAGGGTCAGTGGATAAAGAAAGTAAAAATATCCATTGTATTTTAAAAGATACTTTCAGAATCAGTTAAATGTTAACATATATCATACCTCATTAGCTGCCTCCCACTGGATTTGCTGGTCCATGAGGATAAGAGAATGAGTGAGTTATTGGCAGATCACATAGAGAGAAGTGGGGTGAATTCAGTCCTTCACTGATTGAAGGAAGGGCAAAAGCAGGGACAGCACCAACTGGAGGAGCCAGGGCTGAGCAGCCAGAGGACAGGAGAACTGGTAAGTGAAGACCAAGGATAAAGGGGGAAAGTATGGAACACTAAAGAATTGGGAGGGAAGACGCCAGCAGGAAGGGCAAGATGTCCAACACGTGGTGGGTGGGCGGAGCATGGGTGGAGGCAGCAACAGAAGGAGGAAGTGAAGAGACATGCCTTTCTGCTTTCGTGAACTTGCTCCTCCAGAATAGGTCATGTAGATATAGAAAGAAAGACGCAGGAAGGAAATATGCCCAAACTGATTTTTTTTTTTTTTAAACTGAGAGCACTGCAAGAGCTCAGTGATAAATGGGGGAAAAGCTAGAACTAAAAGGATTAGATGCCTCCAATAATGCCACTTCAGGATAGTAAAACCTCCAGAGAAAGTCCTGATACTGCAGAAAGCAGATTTGATAATTCAGTAGTGGCACTTTATCCTCTGAGTAAATACAGAGCAAATACTCCAGTCTGATCCTACACATGCTATTCCATAAGAGGTGCCTATTTTGGGGATGAGATTTGCACCAAGAACAGATTATCTGTGATCGTTAAAGCTATGATGAATTTTTTCACAAGAATAGGGAATTTTGTCTGCCTGAACAAATTGCAATTAAAGCAATTATATTTTGCCCGTTACATGCCTCTTTTGCAACACGCTGTCGCCCAGGCTTCGGCGTGTGTGAGTGTGAGTGTGAGTGTGAGTGAGAGAGAGAGAGAGAGAGAGAGAGAGGGGACTTTTTCAGTGACGGAGACCACCTGACTTAAGTTGGCCAGCTGGGTAGCCAGCACTTTTAATCTTCAGCAGTTTTCTTATTTTGGAAAGCTATAGAAAATATCAGCTGGATAGAGCCCCAAATGTTCATTATTTGCTCAACAGACCTTAAATACTCCACTGGAGACATCCTAGTACAGCTGTATGACTGTACACCATTCTGTACTAATGTAATGAAAATGTACTGCATTTGTAGAGCGCACAACTTGTTAAGCGCTTAGCATTTGGGCCACATGAACCATGCAAAATATTTGTACATCCGTTGCTCCTACAAAACTCTTCATTTGCATATTTACACAGACAAACTGATTTCATTTTCTCATTTACTGGCTTACACACACAATTTGTGCACATACGTTTTCTATAGCTCACCTGTTGATGAGATCTTTGAAAATTTGGCCTAACATCTCAGTATCTTAACGAGTTATGTTTTTTGCCTTCCAAAATAGAGAGACAATTATCCATTTTGAAAAACAACTACATCTCGTCTACTCTCAAATACTAAAGGTATATTTAAAACATACAAAAGCATACAAACGCATACTATATTTTCATATGAGATGCCAAATTAAAACATGCAGAGACTTGAGGTAGAGGAACATTAAAAAGGATGAAAACCACATGACTGACATTCTTGCTGGCAACTGGCACGAGCAACTCCAAACAGCCACCTAGATTTGTGTTGGAGGAAGGAATAATTGCCTTAGGATTTATAGGCTGAAAATTTGACTGCCAACTTTTAGCCCCTAAGTTGCAAATTGTAGCCAACTTAATTCTAAAATAAACTCATCCAGGATTTATATTGACTACACTGCCAGAACGGCACAAATAGAGCACTATAGCTTTGTCTAGATCTTACACGTATAAAAGCAAAATTATTAAACTCCTCAGCTGGTGTAAATTCCCACAGCTCCACTGACTTCAGGGCAGACTTCACTGAAATCAATGGACCTGTGGGAATTTACATCAGCTGAGGATTTACCCCTCAGGATTTCACCAAAGTTTAAACTAATAGCACTTCACAGTCTCCGTTTTGACAACCACTTTAAGCTTATTTCAGAGTTAGATTGCTTTCTTTTTCTCCATATGAAAATTAATCGGTTTTCAGTTTCAAGATTTGGCACTTTGAGAATTCAGGGTCCGATCCTGCAGTCTTCTACTATTCTTCAAGGGTGACAGTTTCTTATGAGAGAGGACTCCAGGATCAGGCCCTTGTTTTGCATATCTGAAAAAAACAACATGTAGGTCATGTTTTCTAGAAGAGTTGCCCAGTGAAAGTGGATAAATGCAAAGTTGTTAATCCTACAGACTTTATACGTAGCTTGGGGTGGTTTTGCACTAGGGACGATTATAGTAGCATGAAACTTTTGCATCCCAAAAGCAAAGGTCCGTATTTACTACCAGTACACTCTGGCTGCTTTGCACTACTCTAGGGATGCAAAACAGCTGTAAAATTAGCTTACTTGACTGTTAAGCCAGGTGTCCAGTTGCTCTGTACCACTGACGTGGCACAAAGCAGCAGGCACATACCACTGAACTTGACACAAAATGCTTTAAGAAGTGTTTAAACACTCCAAATGGAGACTGCAAAGTATTCATATAAAACAGTATAAGAACATTAATATTTCAGTGCCAGGAGTTGAAGTTTCTTGTCACAAACCACAAATGAGGCACTCACTAGTTTGCAACCAGAAATTCTAACTCCCGGTACAAAATGATCAACAATTCAAATTTCTTATTCTCAGTTCTGAAAACGAGAAGGAAATAATGGGAACCACTTCTTGGGTATTAAAGATTGTACAGCATATTGGTCGGGACACACAAGTGAATAAAACGCAGACAACAAGGATGGATAGTAAGTGGCAGGCGTCAAGTGTGGGGGTTGGAAGGGGCACAATCCACTCACCCCCTCACATACCAAGCATTTCACTTAGTTCAGTATGGAGCTAAATAGCCGCCTACCAGCTAACCAATAATTCAGAGCTGACTCACTTTAGCCTAACTCCACAACTCAGCCCATCTCTGAATCTTCTGCCCACCCTACACACACTTGAGGGGAAATGAGGGTTACCTCAGTCTCAGAAGACGTAGTGTTCCTCTCTCCATATACACAAAAATGACAACTAGTTATATCCTGGGCCTTTTACTCAGATTTACCTCCAGGTACTACCTTTAACCTTTATCTGTATTAGACCGAAGACACAAGAGGTGACAAACTAAATACTCCTTTATCACTTCCTAACCTTAAATATTTGTATTCTCACTCTCTTTCACCTAAAACTGGTCTTCCGTGATGCTGCAAGGAAAGGGACCCTTCCATCCTTGTCATCCTGAAAATTTGGCCCTAATGGAAAAAACACCTCCCCAATACAGAAGATACAATCAGTTAGAGCCACAGTATCTAGGAAACGGAGATCAACAGTATCTCAACAATAGGGAGGGAGAGGGGGCAGCAGTAGCCTCAAGATGGCCCCAAGACTTATGGGGCATCTTTACACTGAAATGAGGGTGCCTGTAAGAGCTAATTGGCTCCCTCTATTCCCCCATGAGTCCCACTGGCCAATGAGAAGCAGAGAACCCCTTCTCTCCTTAAGGGGTACTCCGACCTTCATTCTAAGGCACCTGGGAGAGTTGGGACTAAGCTCCTGCATGTATGAGCACAAGCACTTCCTCTCCTGTGCCTCTCTGGAACCAGGGGTTGGCCATCCCCAAGCTGGTCCAACCAAACCTCCTCCAAGTGAGAAGTGGCACTGTAATACCAACTGCCCTACTGATTTCATCTGAAGTATGTGTTTCCTTTATCAATCAATGCAACATTGCTATCTGTTCAAGAGCTTTCAGTAAAATGGAGCCAACCACCAGCTGGTGTAAACCGTCATAACTCCATTGAAGTCAGTGGACCTCTCATTTAACTGAAGAAAATTATTCTCAGGAATCCAGCTACATTAAAATGATTTAAGACTATTGTGTACAGAAGCATGAATTGTTTTAAATTTACATATAAGAATTTAATACATCCAGTGACTTCTATGTACATGTGAATAATATTTAAAAAGTCACTGTGCTCACTCTAGGCCCTACACATGTATGCAAATTGTGCCTATATGCTATCATCATATTTTAGTTCCAATCTGTCCTTACTTCAGTATGCCTGAATAACTCTTATTAATGTTAAGCGAAGTTATGCAAGCAAATTGAGGGAAAATGTGTGTGAAGATTTGATTTTAATTGGTGCTTCTAAATAAGAATTATATTTGCTACTATATTAGTCAAGTTTTAAGCCTGTGTGAATTCAGACCTTATATGACTTTACAGTGTCTCTGTAATATACTTTGAAAGTATAGGGAGGGTTTATTTTGAGAACTATTCTGATGAAACCTCTGCCATAACTACTACGTAAGGAGTAACACACAATATGGTGTGCAATTGCTGTGCGTGTCGGTGTACTGTACGCTGTGGGTGAACACTGACACACAGGCTGCCAAGACTTGCTATCATCTCATTATCTCCCAACAGTCCCTCTCTGTGAAGTGTTATTCCACTTGGAAGGCTGCAAGACTGACTATTTGTGAGAGTAGAAAATAGTTAGCAAAGCTAAGTAGTTTCAAGATGTGCACTGCAGTTGTTGGTCCATAATTGCAAAGATTGGAACCTTAGTTTCCCCCATTCTAAAAATACTTCTCACATTTACAGGAAGATGTCAAGGCGCTTTACCAACATTTAGGCCTTATGACATCCTTATGAGGTAGGTGTGCCTATTTCCACAGAAATAGTGTAGGGCCTGATACTGTAGCATTTATTCACATGAGTAATCCCACTGAACCTAATTTTTGGAATGGTTCGCTCCGTCTCTACCAGTGGCAAGGAGGCTGCAGGCACCGTGCACTGCTGCAAACCTCATCCAGGTAGACTTTGCCTCTGGTGATCCTGTGCCAAGGTCTGTACTAGAAGACACTGCTATAGAGCCTGAGTGAATCTGGTCCACAGGGCATTAATGAGAGCACGTAGAACAGTATTAAAGCAAACGTAAAACAAACCCGCAGCTATTATACACTTTATAATCAACGGGCAATCAGAAAAACAGAAGAGGGAAGGAGAAAAGAAATAAACTGATCAGAACATTGGGTGGTACTCTTTTTTCCTTAATCATTATCTTCAAATGAACAAGCCATAGGATTTTCTTTAACTGTTTTCCCAGCAGGACATTTCAGAGCCAAGACATTTCTTAGGTTCATCAGCTTCTAAGAATATGTGCCTATTGCCATCCAAAATAATCTGAAGTTTTTTCAAGATAAAACAACACCATTTCTGCTCAAACCTTCAGAAATTCAGACTATAAGCAATCAAATTTGTGTCTGATTACTGATCCTGTTATCTTGCTACCCAGGGCTTCTAGAGATCCACAAATCCAAAAGGGCCATGGGCTGTGATTTTGTCAGCTCTCATAAGAGAATAAGGTTGGGCCTGGCCAGCACTGTGAGAGGAGACCTCAAAGGCCAAAAACCAGTGTATGGACCACATATCATGTGTGCACAGGGCAGCAGTCACTCTTTCACCGGCTCTTTGGTTGAAGTGGGGGTTTATTTCAAATTGAATGGGGTTAGTCTTCTTGATGCAGCAGAACACAACTATTCCCAGATCATTGTACTCATTAAAAATGCATTCCCTTGACTATGGAATTAAGGGCCAGATGCTCCCATATATGGGGAAAAAACTCCTAGGGAGAAGAAGACCCTGTGAATTTCAGTGTGCAGCATTTCCTCTTTATTGTTCCATCAGCGAAAGGGGCTTGGACTGTCACCACAGAGCCAGGTGAGAGTTGGGCTCTCTAAAGACTTGGGCAAGAGGCAACAATTAAGCTTTGAAGGGAGGACATATATGGGGACTCCCTGGGAGTGGAGTATTGTGCAACTCGGCTGGCTCTTTCTCCTTTCCGTGCTACCAGCTGGTTGAGGTCCCCTCTGCTTCTGTAAGTTGAGAGAAGAATCTGGCCTTAAGAGTCAGCCTGTTGTGCATAGGAGATCTGTCATTCAAGTCTCTCATTACAGAGGAGAATCCATACACTTTTGTAATAAAAAAGGGTTAAGCAGAACAAAATCATAAGACTCTTTGGAGTTATTACTTATGAAGAGAACATAAAGGTACTTTTTATAACTGTTTAGTGAACTGGAAACAGAAGAAATAAAGGTACTTACCATCAACCCTTGTTCACCTGGTTTTCCTGGCTCTCCCTTAAAAACAAATTGGATTTATATCAATAATGTTATTTACATTCACTCCCTACTTAGTAACATTAAAATGTCTATTAACTACATTATACCAAAATACTTACTGAAGCACCTGACAGCTGCAGGGACATATATGTTACTATGATCACTGGCTACTAAAATGGCAGATAAAAATCCTTCCTGGTAACATGATGGGCTTCAAAGAGTTGCTTGTGGTTTTTCAATCTTTCAATGGGATAATTCTCTTAATTCAAGAGCTCTTAAGTACCAAATATCCTGACTTCCAGTCCCCTGTTCTAATGAACAGACAACATTCCTTCCCAGCAAACTGCAATTTTAAAGGAAAATGAAGTAATGTTGTTTTGCATATGTATCCTAAGACCTGCTTTTTGTGCATTCCAAAGTAATTTACAACTACATATTACATTCTCTGTTAGTAGGCTTATAAATGACTTTGCAAAGTAGGTGTTGTTGTGGTCATGTTGGTTGCAGAATATTAGAAAGACAAGGTGGATGAGGGAATATGTTTTATTGGACCAACTTCTGTTGGTGAAAGAGACAAGCTTTTGATCTTAGCTCGGTGTAAGCTTGAAAGCTTGTCTCTCTCACCAAAAGAAGTTGGTCCAATAAAACATATTCTCTCACCCACCTTGTCTCTTTGCAAATTAGTGCTTTGGCACATTACATAAACTGCTAAAAAAATCCTAGGCTTGATATTTTCAAAGCCACACTGCTAGTCTCTAAAGTGCCACAAGTCCTCCTTTTCTTTTTGCGGATACAGACTAACACGGCTGCTACTCTGAAAACTGCTCCTATTAATTTCTGTGAGAATTGTGTGGATAAATCCTATAGCTGGCTTTGAAAATCTCAGCATAGAACTTTTCCAAATTCTTTCTCACACTGAGTAGGTCAAAAGAAGAATTACTGTTCTGCTGACTGATAGGAACCTTTTCATTTGCTCTTCAGTGGTAAAGAAGGCACTAGCTATTTTGTGTCACAAAACTGATGGGTTATATGTTGCAACAATCCTATTAGATGGAAAGGAAGCAAAGCAGAGTCAGAGTTGCTTCAAACTTTCTCAGAGCATGCTACTGGCACATGATTTAAATGATGCTAGGGTTTCAGAAGCACATTGTTGTATTCTGGGACATAAGTACTGAGAAAGCCCCAGAATAGCTGCAGTGAGACCTAATTTCTCACTCCATTCCCTTCTGAGGATGCATGCGGTACTGAAACTTAGGTGTTGGTGCAACTGCCAATACATCCATTTCAGGTGGGAAGATAAGATAAGGCAGCCTCACCATTGGCCAGTTTTCTTTTAAATACGTGGAATTGAAGAGGAGGGCAGAGTGCTGATCTTATTAATGGTTGCTCTAGTATGGACTTTGCTGATGATGGAGGGGTCTGTGTCCTCTAGCCGTGGAATTCTGCAGTGTCTCTTCTCTTACACTCTCTAATCACTGCTTTGTTGGATGTGTCAGTCCAGTCCTGCAAGGTGCTGATTCTGCAAAGTCCCACGGACTTCACTCGGAAACCCACTTTGGCTTTTGAAAAATCCCACTAGGTGCCTATCTGCATCTTTTTAGAAACCTGAATACATTTGAAAATTTGGCCCTCAGGACCCTAAATAAAATATAAGAAAACACTGATGTTATATACACCTGAACTCTAGCTAAATGGTTTATTTACACGGAATGCTAGAAAAGGAAATGGAATAGTTCTCAGACATCCTAGCTTTCTCTGACATTGCCACAATGTCACTAAATTGTTCCATCTTTGTTGATCGCTTTGCCATTGGATAGGAAGCAATTTGTGCATCTGGTAAATAGTTGCTGCAGGTAACTATTCTTAAATGTTATTTTTTTTGTGCATGTCAACTTAGTGTTTGTTAAAAGTGCTGTATTGACTGCCCAAGGAACTGAAGGCCTTTATCCACAGGTATAGAGGAGTATAAGTGTAAGGCTTCATAGACTGTCCCATTAAAGTGCCTTCACTATGGCTTGCAAGGACTGTAAAGGTAAAAGGGCAAATCAGTCCCTGTGCCTACTTATTCTCATTCTGCTCCCTTTGCTTGAGAAGCACATTATAATCAGTCTTGCTCTCCATCATTGTTGACCTTCCCCAGCCTCTTGTGCATTATCCAGAAAAAATTATACTATTGGAGTCAGACAGCTGATTCTGATCTCACTTACACAACTGTAATGCAGGAGTAACTCCACTATGTGACTGGAGTTGTACCAGGGTAAGGGATATCAGAATGAGGTCCAAAGTTTTTTTTCCCCAACAATGCAGGGATGGTGCATCACTGGCAGAAGTGAGTGGGTGGCTGAGATGAACCTTAAAGAATGGAAAGTAGCAGATGTGTACAACTTTTCACAGTGATCTTCTAATCAAAGGTTTTTCAACCAAGGTTTTTTGGACTCAGACTTCTAAATGCCAGGTCTTGTTGGGTTTTCCAAAGAAGTTTTAACATAATAATAGTTCAGCTCTGTTATGTTCTATAATTTTATACAGTTAATATAATGTAGGATGAGGCACTCAGAATGAGACCAGAACATGATCTTGGATGTGTTTTCTTTTTGGTTTTACCTTTTACCCAAACAAGGACTCTTTTGGAAAGGTTTATGTCTTTCTGCCCTGGCCCCACATATGAAATCATGAATTTTCCTTCACAATGTTGATTTTATGTCCCATTGGACTATGAAAATGGAGGGTGGGGGATCCCCTTAAAATAAACCTAAAGAGTTTAGTACGTCACAAAAATGTAAAATCATGAGCATTTCCAAGACTTGTTAAAAATAGGGCCAAGTGACTTTTGTATTTATGTTTTAATTTAAAAAAGTTTTGGCAGGCTTCCAACAACAAAATGCCAAAAAGCTAAAGGCCTGATTCTTCCTCCCAAACAAATGATGACTGTGAGTAGTGCCATTGAAATGTATGGGACTTTCTGAGGAGCAGTTTACCGCTCGTCTTGAGTATGGATGGCAGAATCAGGCTCTGGGAATAGCGTATAGAGTTTAACAATCTATTTCTTCTAACTTCATTTTTTTAAAATATTAATCATTAGGGAACCAGAAGTCTAATCAAACACACAATAACCTAGGTTCAAGTTTAGCTTTAAGTGAGAAGCTGTGTGGAAACATTCTCTTCTTATGTGCAAAGAGGCTGCCCAGCACTGCAATAATTAGAATATCAGGGAACAATTCAGAAAGGTCAGGAACCGGGTGAAACAATTTTCAGGACTGGGAGTCATGAGATCTGGGTGCTGTTCCTAGCCTGGCTACTTACTGACTGTGTTGCCATAAGTATGTCATATAACCTGCCTATGGCTCAGCTTTCGTATTGATAAAATGTGAATAATAATATTTCCTACCCCACAGGAGTGTTTCTGAGTCTAAATTTATTCATGCTTGTAAAACACTCATATACCACAGTGATGCCTCTATATCCTCTAGGCTAACTCACCGGTACTCCAGGCATCCCTCGGGGGCCATCTTTGCCAGTGTCTCCTGGAGGACCTCTGGGTCCTGGTGGCCCTGGAGGACCAGGGGGTCCAGCTTGTCCTTGGTCACCCTGAACAGGAGTCGACAAAATCATAATCAGAAGTTTGTCTTCAGATGTACAAAGCCCCACAAAAAGGCACCAATTTACCTACGATGAGTTCCTGACGGGTTGAAATAACTGCTATGAGCAGGATGCTTACTTAGATCATGGATGGAGATGGTCTTTAAACTGCTGCTTCATTTCTTATGGCAGAGATTGCACTTTGCGTCAGAAGATTAGTGTGCTGCACCTGTACGGTGCAACCAGCCACGACAGTCACAAACAGTGAGGCTCAAGTTCCGAACTGCGTGTCCAATAGCAGGATTTACACTGCTGTTTAGTATAGCCTTGCAAAACTCTACTCATTCAGTTTCCCAAAGCAAGTAATTGATTTGGAAGAGCAGGTATAATTTTCACTTTGTGATCATCATCATGATCATAGATTCACAGCAAAGACTGAGTGAGTCGGTTTGTCTGAGAGTTGTTATATTTTCAAAGTAACTTTGCAAAGCTCAACAATCGAGCACTGATGGAGTTCTAAAATGATGGTGAAAAATAATTGCCTTGCTGAAAAGTTGCATATTATATTTTATCTTTTATGGTTTCGATACATTGATTTTGAAATAACTTAAATATACAAATTGTCAAAACGCATTTCTTTCCTTTAAAAAAATTAGCATTTTTATTCAGTTTCCAGAAGACAAACTACTGTAAGAAGCCCCATTGGCTGAATTTTAACTATGAACCTTTTAGCAAAGCTTTGTGTAGTTTCCACTGCTATTTTACACAAACACGTTTCACGAAAAATGGTTTGGCTCCAAGTCATTTTTCAGATTAATTACCCACTAAAAGAAGGCTAATGACAAAAAGTACAGTATAGAGTAATATTCAAATGTAAAGAAGAACCAGACTCCAGTGAGATTAAGCACTACCTTAATGAGGCGGCGTTTAATGAGCTGCTGATCAGCAGAGAGAAACCCATGATTGATTTTAGGAAACACCATCTGATCAGGCAGGTGAGGTCAAAGGTTGAAGTTCAGAGATGAGAGAGTTGAAGAATAGACATCAGAAGGCCCCAAGAAAGAAATAAAGATATATACATTAGATTTATAATAGCTAATATAGTATAAACTGGTGCTTGTGTCTGATAAAATCTGTGCCTTTTCTTTTAAAGGAGTTAACAGGATTGACAGGATACAAGATAGAAGCTTTGTTACTTATGGATTGATTGAAGGTAACATAACACAAGTTTTCTTCCCAGCAATTCTTCTAGGTGTCTCTGAGTTCATCAACATTTTATAATCCCTGGGGTATAAAATCAGCACATTTCTCATATGGTAGTCTTTCAGCAAAGATTCCATAGACAAAGCACCAATTCAATTTTCAGTCAGATTTTCCAACCAGCATATTGCGCCATGAAGAATGGTGCCATTTTAATGATATCTGAAGTCCAGGCATACCTTGATTGTTTAAATCTTTCCTGTTTCATTTACACATTTTTCAAAGTGCATCTGCAAGGGTACAGCTTAAACTACTGGTGCACGACACATAAACAGAAATAGATCATTGAATCTGCTGATGCTCATTAGGTGCCCGATGTACAGTACTTTGACATTTTCCATACTCCTGTATGTCTTAATAAAGCACAATTATAACAAAACTTAATCTAAAAACCAAGAGTATGTGTGATGTGGACGTTAGGGTAGGTACTAACACACACAGAGCTGGATTCTAATCTCACTCACACTGTAGCTCAGGAGTAATTCCACTGGAATAAGTGGAGTTACAGCATGAAACCCATGTGTCGTGTAATCAGAATTAGGCCCATTGTAAGATGGCCCATAGTAAGATGGGCTAATTGGTATCCCATGGCAAAATTAACTATTCATGCGCACTCTTATGCTGATAGAAAGACCTGACTGAACTGGTACATGTCAGCCACAAACCTTGACGGTGAGGATCTGATTACTGTGCAGAGCAGCAACTGTGGGGAAGCCTGGCAGACCCTAGGGACACAACATAACATGGGACCAAAACAACACGACACAAAACATCACACAGACAATTTACTAATGGACAAACAGAACAAACACTGTGTTTAATACGTCCCACTGCCGATCAACAGCTCTGTCTGTCACATGGGAAACAGAACTAGGTGTAAGCAATGTATCAGAGATTTGACTGATTATTTTGCATAAAGAATATAAAGGAATTTTAAAGAGAAAAGCCACCTAGCAGTATCAAATATTATTATGGATAATTATGAACATTTGACATCTGTTAGGCTACAGTTGGCTGAGGGGGTAAGCCATTTTCAATCAACATATGTTATAGTACTTTTAGAGAGGTATGTGTACAAAGCTCTGCCTGGAGATCACTGTGGAACCTGCAAGACTGAGAGCAGATCCTGAAATGACTTTGAATTATTATGCCTTTAATACTCTGTTCAACATATGACATTCAGCACATACACTGACAGTATATACACAATAATACACATTGAACAATGGTCTCCTGCTAGATCAGGAGTAGTCAGATGGCTGAGTTCAACATTCTTGACATATACAGCAGTATCTCCACATTCAGGACAAAATTCTCCTCTCAGATCCCCCATGGTGGATCTAGCCTCTCATATTCTACTCTCCCTGCATGTGCAGGACTCCCATCGTATTGAAGGAGGACAAGACAAATACCAGAGTTGGAACCAGCTGAGAGGATGAGAGAGGTGAATTTTGCACCCAATTTATACTTTTCCAGTATTGCACTGGAGGGTGGGAGTTAGACCTGTTAACAAAGGAAAAAGGCCTCTCTCTCTTCTACAGTTGATAGGTATATTTTAAACAAAAACCTCTTCTAGCCTGTAGCACAGTATATTATCTAAAGCATCTCAGGGCACTTTTAGCCTGACAGAGGCTGTAAGCCACAGCAGGATTTTTTAACCATTATGAATAGCTGAATACCACTTCTGTTTCACACCCCGCCCCCTTTTGATCACAGTGATTTAAGATTTTTCTTTACAAATAAAGTCATAGGAATTTTTCTAATGCATGTGGCATTTCTCCAATGGTACATTTAAATCACATCTTAAGAATTGGGGTGTGACCCTCCTCTCACTTTGGTTTCATACCGAGGTACCTCTACTGACTTCAGTGGAGTTACTCCTGATTATAGCAAGCAAGCAGAGACTGACCCTAGTACTGTACTGCAACAGTACAAAGCAAACTTTATTGGCCTTGCTACTTTCTGCTACGTTGAGGGTATATAATTTTTGAAAGAACAGCATCATCCTCTTTTTATGTTTTTTAAACATGCTAAAACCATCTAAACACACACTGCTACCAAACACAGGAATGATGCATAATTTGGAAAACAGATGTATTTAATTTGTGTTTGTCTTATTATGGAATATAAGTTTAAAAAGTTATTAGATGGTAACATGCCAGAATCTTTACATCTGTGATTCATTAGCCCTACTATACACACGGTGCATTCCTTTCCTTGACAAAACTACAATCCTTATGTAAACAGGTACAAACAAAAAGCCAACAAAAGAGCTAAAACCTGAAGAGCAATGATAAATATTAAATCTCACGTATTAGAAAAAGGATAAATTGAAAATCTTCTAACGGCTTCATTTTTACTCTGTAGGCTCTACAATTACAACATGATAATGCACACATTTTCATAGTTAGCTTTGAATATAACAGGCTTGAAATTTGGCAATTTAAAAAATATTAATGGAACCTCAGACCAGTGTTGATTTATTCCCTTCTGAATACGAACCAGACCTGTGGATGAAATAGAAAAGGAGATTTTGCTCTGAAAAGGTGCCATTCTGCTCAACTCAAGAGCTCTGAAAGGCTCAGGCTGGTGAAAATTTTGTACAGCCCTTTAAAAAAGGTTCATCTGGAGCTCTGCACATACCACTCTGGCATACTCAACCCCTCTGAAGCTACATCAGCAAAATAAGGAGTAGTTATCAAGATTGCAGCTATTTGTGTGTACAAACACATGAGGGCATGAGAGAAACTCCCTTTTTAATATGAGTTTAGGACCAGATTCTGATTTGTTCTCATGAAAAGGTGCAGTCGTAGGGAAAGGCACAGATGCTTAAAAACCAGACCTTTCACTCAGGGTAGCACAGAGATTGCTCCCTTCCTACTCCCATAGGGACACAAGGTGCACTCCCCTCTACCAAAAGGGGGTAGAAGGGAGTGAGGATAATGGTTCATCTCCCACAAAGTGTCTTCTGGAGCTAGCCAACCCTGCAAAGATGTTAGGTAGAGCCCCATGAAAGTGAGCAGAAATGGGTACATAGCGTCTGCATGCCTGGGAACTCTGGGAGGCATTCCACCTTCTGGGGCTCAGGGAAGATGGTGCCAGTGCACAATGAATCTCTCAAAATTAAAGGACATAAAAGATCTACCTTTTCCACAGAATGAATTCTCCTCCTTCTTTCATCCTTCTGCTCTACATATAACCTTCAAGAGTTCCTAGATCTTTTTGATTTTTTTTTCTAACTAGAGCTGTTATCAGGGATGGATTCAAAGTTGTTCAGTGATGGATTATTTTGTTTCGGTTTTAAAACACACATACAAAGAGCACTCATCCCACGCTCTGCGTTCCCCTTCCAATAATTAGGACACCACAATAAGCAACAACTACACTGGACCACTAAGGTTCATCGACAATCACAGTCTGAATTCATTTCCATTCCAGAACTCCAGTAGTTCACAACATCCAAATATGCACACTGTCCCACCCCCTCATCCCAACCCCTCCACAATAGCCTAAGCAAAACGCGGAGCTTTGGAGCATGCCCACAGCCATGGAATTGCACAATGCATAGGGCCCTGCTTACCAATTTGGAAACATACATCATGGCTGTACAGTCCCATTTGACACCTATGGAGGAAACTGAAGAATGTTAGAACTTTCTGATGCTTTTCCTCAGAATTTTCACTCCAATGTAGTAACTGTTCCTCTTATATCCCTCATACTGTAGTCTAACTTCTTCAGTGGAGGAATTCCCACCAGCAGTCCCAGAATACACTCTGGTGGGAATACAATACACTCTGCTCAGTGTGGCAGTTTACATAAGGTCACAACTTCTTTAAGATATTTTAAAAAACCCATCATAATTTTACTGCTGTATTATAAATGTAGTAACATTATGAAGTCATTATTACGAGCTTTATATAATGCTGATGCATATACTGTATGTTGACTGTTGGATTTGCTTATTATGGTAAATGTGACAAAGTCTTCATCAGTGAGACAAGGTGGGTGAGGTAATATCTTTTACTGGACCAACTTTTGCTGGTGAAAGAGACAAGCTTTCAAGCTTACACAGAGCTCTTCTTCAGGTGACCTGAAGTAAGCTTAAAAGCTTGCCTCTCTCACCAACAGAAGTTGGTCCAATAAAAGATATTACCTCACCCACCTGGTCTTGCTACTATCCTGGGACCAAACACAGCTACAACACTGTATACAAAGTCTTGCTTAGGCTTTTCCTTCTGACCTGTCAATAAACCCATGCTGCACAAGCTTACATGTTCCTGTGAAGACATGGTAAATGAGACAGGAATTACCACCTGCTGCTCACTTGCACTTCCTAAGATTACAACCAGCTGCTGCTATTTCACATCAAATCACACAGGCTTCAGGCCAGAGTGATTCTGACACTCTTTATGGCTGACTTCCCTCCCTCCCCCACCCACCCCCTCAAATTCTAATTAATCCCTCAGACCAAGTGCCAGGCCTGCAGCTAATTATTGTACCTGCCCTGGGGAATACAGTGTCCTGTATCACTCTGTCCTGTGCCACAGACTCTCGGCAGGAGCTCTTTTATACAATCTCTTTCATCACAACTGCTGCTTTCTCCATCACCAGAATTCCGCTAACTTACACAATGCCCTGCAATGAATGACAAGGATGGGGGGGGGGTTCCCATACACAATAGTACAACACAGAGCTTTAATTTTAATGTATTATGCCACTGTTAAGAGTTCATATCACCTCAATAGAAACCTGATATTTAGCAACTAGCACAAACTAATTCTGGCTAGAGATGGGTCGTTACAAAATATTATTTTCTATGATCACTATACTTTCATACCAGACTCTGATTGAGCTACTTTGTTTTTAGCATTAGATGAATTTCCCGTAACACAATATCCTCTCCAGAAATAACTCAATTACAAGTATATTCTAAGTGGGAACACGTTCATGTAAATTGCAATCTAATTGCCTACATGGTAACTCTGCCACAGTCAGGCATAATAGGAGTTCCAATAAACAATCTCAACCTGAACTACATGAACTATCCTGTCTAAAGACAATGTCTCAGAGCCAATTCAGCTCCCACTGAAATCAGTAGGAAAGAATCCTATTGACTTCAACAGGGGTTGGATTGGCTCCTGTGTCCGGTTTCATCTGCAACCCTTATCAAATTGCACTCCATTTCTGAGATGTGAACTGAATTGGATAGGCTTCAGAGTGGTAGTCGTGTTAATCTGTATCAGCAAAAACAGTGAGGAGTCCTTGTGGCACTTTAGAGACTAACAAATTTATCTGGGCAAAAGCTTTTGTGGGCTAAAACCCACTTCACCAGATGCATGATCTGATGAAGTGGGTTTTAGCCCACTAAAGCTTTTGCCCAAATAAATTTGTTAGTCTCTAAAGTGCCACAAGGACTCCTCACTGTTTTTGCTGAATTGGACAGGATCTTAGTAAGCAGAGGCCTCCTTCCTGGACCCTCTGCTCAAAATTTGCAGTCCTGGCTCATTCTGTTTCTATTCATTTCATACTGTAGTATCTGAACCGAGAAATGGCACAAAGTGCATTTAGAGTATTTATTAGAGCTGGGTGAAATATTCATAATGAGTTTTATTTGATCAAATTTGTGTATTTGAAGTGTGTAGTACTTCATGGTAATTGAAACAATTTTACACAATGTCAACATTTTGAGGTGAAATTTTGTGTATAATATTTTTCACAACCTTGAGACTAGCATAGGCGTGTTTGTGCATGCAGTGGAAATCACGCTGAGAGAGCCTTCCTTACTCCTGCCCTCCTTGCACCACTGGCAAGGAGCCTACTACAAATTGAAGACACTGCCCCCAACCATTAGACCAGACATGCCAGCATTCTAATATAGGGGGGCAAGTACACTGAACACTTCCCCAGGATGTCACAGCTGCAGCTGCTCTCTCCCATGGCACCCCAGCGCCATGACTTAAAAGGCATAGTCTGGCTCTGGGTGGTTGTAAAAAATAAATAATAATAATCAAAAGGCACTTTTGTGAATTTTGAAAGAAGAGATTCCCCAAGCCCACATTTTCTAATGGATGAAACATATGGCGGCAGTCAGGAGAACTTGAGTTCTGTTCTAACCTCTTCTACTGCTTGCATTCGCTGCGTGATTTTCCACGCTGCTACACTACTTTTATGGGGGTGTAACTCTACTGAAATGAGTGGAGCTACAATGGCATAAAACTGGTGTAGCAGAGTGGATAACCAGGCCTATTTATGTAGGTGGTAAATATTTTTGATCCCATTTTACAGATAGGGGAACTGAGACTCAGAGAAGTTAAATTACTTGCCCCATGTTTCACGGTAAGTCACCATTAGAACCAGAATGGGCCCTAGCCTCTCTGCACTTCACTAGAGCCCAGTGTCTTCCAGACAAGCCATTGAAACTTTCTAAGCTTCAGTACAGACACCTAACGAAGATACTGAAGATAGTTTAAGTTATTCCTTTATTTACATATGATGAGACAATGCAAAGATTAAGGGCTTATCTACATGGGAAGTTATACCACTATAGAGTAGGGTGTGAATTTAAATTGCTATATAGTTATACCAGTATTACCCACTGTGTGGACACATTTATTTGGAATAAGAGTGGCTTTTTGTGGTTTAGCCTAAACTACTTTCAAAGAGACATAACCCACAGTATTCTTGTCAGTAAGTTAAGGAAGTATGGGCTGGATGAATGCACCATAAGGTGGGTAGAAAGTTGGGCTCAACGGGTAGTGATCAATGGCTCCATGTCTAGTTGGCAGCCGGTGTCAAGTGGAGTGCCCTAGGGGTCGGTCCTGGGGCCGGTTTCGTTCAATATCTTCATAAATGATCTGGAGGATGGTGTGGATTGCACTTTCAGCAAATTTGCGGATGATACTAAACTGGGAGGAGTGGTAGATACGCTGGAGGGCAGGGATAGGATACAGAGGGACCTAGACAAATTGGAGGATTGGGCCAAAAGAAATCTGATGAGGTTCAATAAGGATAAGTGCAGGGTCCTGCACTTACGACGGAAGAACCCAATGCACAGCTACAGACTAGGGACCGAATAGCTAGGCAGCAGTTCTGCGGAAAAGGACCTAGGGGTGACAGTGGACGAGAAGCTGGATATGAGCCAGCAGTGTGCCCTTGTTGCCAAGAAGGCCAATGGCATTTTGGGATGTATAAGTAGGGGCATAGCGAGCAGATCGAGGGACGTGATCGTCCCCCTCTATTCGACATTGGTGAGGCCTCATCTGGAGTACTGTGTCCAGTTTTGGGCCCCACACTACAAGAAGGATGTGGATAAATTGGAGAGAGTCCAGCGAAGGGCAACAAAAATGATTAGGGGTCTGGAACACATGAGTTATGAGGAGAGGCTGAGGAAACTGGGATTGTTTAGTCTGCAGAAGAGAAGAATGAAGGGGGGATTTGATAGCTGCTTTCAACTACCTGAGAGGTAGTTCCAGAGAGGATGGTTCTAGACTATTCTCAGTGGTGGAAGAGGACAGGACAAGGAGTAATGGTCTCAAGTTGCAGTGGGGGAGGTTCAGGTTGGATATTAGGAAAAACTTTTTCACTAGGAGGGTGGTGAAACACTGGAATGCGTTGCCTAGGGAGGTGGTGGAATCTCCTTCCTTAGAAGTTTTTAAGGTCAGGCTTGACAAAGCCCTGGCTGGGATGATTTAATTGGGTATGGGTCCTGCTTTTGAGCAGGGGGTTGGACTAGATGACCTCCTGAGGTCCCTTCCAACCCTGATATTCTATGATTCTATGATTCTATGATAACCAACACCAGAAAAAAGAACTCTTCCGTAATACAAGCATTCACACAGGGAGTTATACCACTATAAGTATAGTGATTTAAATTCACACCTTACTTAATACAGTAGAACCTCAGAGTTACAAACACCAGAGTTACGAACTGACCAGTCAACCACAGACCTCATTTGGAACCAGAAGTACACAATCAGGCAGCATCAGAGACAAGAAAAAGCAATACAGTACAGTACTGTATTAAAGATTAACTACTAAAAAAACAGAGAAAGCACCAATTTTTTTGCAGAGTAAAGTTTCAAAGCTGTATTAAGTCAATGTTCAGTTGTAAACTTTTGAAAGAACACCATCATGTTTTGTTCAAAGTTCCAAACATTTCAGAGTTACGAACAACCTCCATTTCCAAGGTGTTCTTAACTCTGAGATTCTACTGTACTGATATAACTTTCCATGTAAACAAGCTCTAAAATTACTTAATCTGAAAAGGAGAAGAGCTAGAGGGGACTTGATTTTGACCTGCTAAATTATGGCAAGTGTAATGAAAACTAATCAGTTCCTCTCTTAAACAGACAAAAAAAGAACAAGAGGACACTAGGTGAAATTAATGGCCAGTACATTTAGAACAAATAAAAAGAAACACTTCTTTATGTGGCATATAGTCAGTCAGTGAAGCCCAGGAGGTCATCAAGACAAATATTACAATATGGCTGGATTAGATAATTTTATGTCCATTCATACTCTATAATTTAGAGCTATGATAAGAAAGCTGCATTGGGGCATAAACTAGTTACAAGCGGGGTTCAGAAAAAATTGCTGCATCTCACCACTAATTACCATACATTCTTGAGAGTTTTCATCATCTCCTAAAGAACTGGGCGCTGGCTACTGACTGAAGCAGGACCCCAGGTTAGATGAACAAAGGGTTTGATACAGTCCGGAAATTCCTACTCTGGGGACTGAGACTGTTCTGACGGAAATTAATGGAACTTCACCACTGACCTCAGAGGGGAGAAGAATCAGACTGCTGGCTGGAAATATATTACAAGGTGGTTTTGATGCAAGGTAACGATAGAGATTTATTCTTCAGCCTCTAATTACTATTTTCTGATTTGTCATCAGAGAGTAAAGAGTTGGACTAGACCCTGCACCTATTAATGTCAACATGGGTTTACTGCTTAAGACCTTGTCTACGCCTACAGCACTGCAGCAGTGCGGCTGTACTGATGCAGTTGCACCTCTGCAGTGCATTTGGTAAAGATGGTCTATGCCGACGGGAGAGTGTTCTCGTCAGCATAAAAAATACACCCTGTGCATGGCATAAGATATGTCAGCAGGAGAAGTTCTCCCGCCGACAGCACTGTGCACAGTAGCACTGATGTCGGTGTAACTTATTTTGTTCACGAGGGGAGGGGAGCAATATTTGCATCCCTAAGTGACGTAAGTTTGCCGACATAGGCGGTACTGTAGACATAGCCTTAATTCAGTGGGAGCAGGATAGACCCAAAGTGTTGTTTTTACTCTGCATTCACTGGAAACATATTAACTAAAGCTACCGTACATGTATTAGTCAATCGGGTTTACAAACAATTTGACTTTTTCCCCAAATACTCCCTCAACAGGCAAAACGTACTGATATATTTAGTTTCCATTAAATATAGAACATTTTATAAAGCTCTTTTCTACAGAGTCTAAAATGTAATAGGCAAAAAAGTGATTTGATTTTAACATGTAATCAGGACATTTTTTAATTTTAATGAGCTTGCTGTCATCATGCCAACTTCTGTCAATATTGGAAGAAATTAAAACAGTTTTCCCACACTCAAGTATAGAACCTGTAAAGCATCAATTGTAACACAGCGATTTCTTTTCCCTAAGCAATACATACAGCAGTAAATAAGCAGCAAATTCATTAAAGGCAAAGAGGAGGGAGGCAAGGGTTAAGCAAATAGGAACACTGTATTACTATCTGGGCCTAACTGTTTTAACAGAGCAAAAGAATCTGTTTAATCATTCAAGTCAACAAAGGTTAAGATAATGAAATAAACTTCTGAATGCCTTGCTTTTCTGGAACCTAATCTCTCCTGCTTAAGACATTTTAAAGATGCTATCAGTTTTGTGTAGACCCAGCTGCTAGGAAAATTTACTTGAACACACCATGAGGAGAAAATAATTTTATCGAAGTCATTATGTATGGCTCCTGCGTGACTTGCTATTGCACCTAGCTCCCAAAACTAATTTAGAACCAGCTGCTGGCTTACGATTTTTTGATCTGATAAACAAGAAATCTCTCATGTATCAGGAGTGAATGACAGAAGCTGTTTATTATGTCATTTGCAGGAAGATGATAGAAGACTGATTAAGATACTGTGCTATGGCTGATTAGCCTCTGCACATTCACCTCTCAACGTCTATTTTCATTAATTAGGCTTCAAACTCTGCTTGGACAATAAATCCTTTGCCACCTAAAGGTGGCAGAGTTCCTTAAGTAAAAGTCATTATGAAATCTTCAAAGGCTTTGCTAGTTTCTAAGCTAATAATTTTAAATTGAAGTGGAGTTGAGCAACTGGAACTGAGCAGTGGTTCAGTACCAGCACTTATTCTAATAGCCCACAGGCTAAAATACATCAATTTTAATTTTCAATGTCATGACTCAGTATAGCAATGCAGACCTCTACAGTCATGTGTGAAACAAGCACTTTCATGGAAATTGATTCGGGAGACTTACTAACACTGAGCCTCTTACACTTGTGAGTGGAGGAATTCTAATTCTGCAGGTTTCAGAGTAACAGCCGTGTTAGTCTGTATTCGCAAAAAGAAAAGGAGTACTTGTGGCACCTTAGAGACTAACCAATTTATTAGAGCATAAGCTTTCGTGAGATCTGGTTCAATCCGAATTTTTAAAATAAGTAACAAATTCATAAGAGGTTAGGTACAAATATACATGGGCAGAAAACAAACTTACTCGGGAAGATCAAACATTTAGGGTAGGACTTTCAAAAGGGCTCAGCACTGGCACATCTCTCGTCCTACTGGCGTTAACAAGGCAGGCCAACACTGAGCACTTTTGAAAAATCCAACTCCTAACAAACATTAGCCCCTTTAAAAAAAAAAGTGGAAAAATACCCATAACTCCATGAAAAATGCAAGTCTCTGAACCTCCACACAATGTTTGCAGGATTTGGATCCTCATTTGCAATACTGAAGGAGGACTTGTGGCACCTTAGAGACTAACAAATTTATTTGAGCATCAGCTTTCGTGAGCTACAGCTCATTTCAACGGATGCATTCAGTGGAAAATACAGTGGGGAGATTTATATACATAGAGAACATGAAACAAACAATGGGTGTTACCATACAGACTGTAACCAGAGTGATCACTTAAGGTGAGCTATTACCAGCAGGAGAGCGGGGTGGGGGAGGGGGGACTTTCGTAGTGATAATCAAGGTGGGCCATTTCCAGCAGTTGACAGGAACGTCTCAGAAACAGTGGGTGTGGGCAGGCATAAACATGGGGAAATAGTTTTACTTTGTGTAATAACCCATCCACTCCCAGTCTCTATTCAAGCCTAAGTTAATTGTATCCAGTTTGCAAATTAATTCCAATTCAGCAGTCTCTCGTTGGAGTCTGTTTTTGAAGTTTTTTTCTTGAAGAATTGCCACTTTTAGGTGTGTAATCGAGTGACCAGAGAGATTGAAGTGTTCTCTGACTGGTTTTTGAATGTTATAATTCTTGACGTCTGATTTGTGTCCATTTATTCTTTTACGTAGAGACTGTCCAGTCTGACCAATGTACATGGCAGAGGGGCATTGCTGGCACATGATGGCATATATCACATTGGTAGATGTGCAGGTGAACGAGCCTCTGATAGTGTGGCTGATGTAATTAGGCCCTGTGATGGTGTCCCCTGAATAGATATGTGGACACAGTTGGCAACAGGCTTTGTTGCAAGGATAGGTTCCTGGGTTAGTGGTTCTGATGTGTGGTTGCTGGTGAGTATTTGCTTCAGTTTGGGGGGCTGTCTGTAAGCAAGGACTGGCCTGTCTCCCAAGATCTGTGAGAGTGATGGGTCATCCTTCAGGATAGGTTGTAGATCCTTGATGATGGGTTGGAGAGGTTTTAGTTGTGGGCTGAAGGTGATGGCTAGTGGCGTTCTGTTATATTCTTTGTTGGGCCTGTCCTGTAGTAGGTAACTTCTGGGTACTCTTCTGGCTCTGGCAATCTGTTTCTTCACTTCAGCAGGTGGGTATTGTAGTTGTAAGAATGCTTGATAGAGATCTTGTAAGCGTTTGTCTCTGTCTGAGGGGTTGGAGCAAATGCAGTTGTATCTTAGAGCATTGCTGTAGACAATGGATCGTGTGGTGTGGTCTGGATGAAAGCTGAAGGCATGTAGGTAGCAATAGCAGTCAGTAGGTTTCCGGTATAGGGTGGTGTTTATGTGACCATCGCTTATTAGCACTGTAGTGTCCAGGAAGTGGATCTCTTGTGTGGACTGGTCCAGGCTGAGGTTGATGGTGGGATGAAAATTGTTGAAATCATGAGGGAATTCCTCAAGGGCTTCTTTTCCATGGGTCCAGATGATAAAGATGTCATCAGTGTAGCGCAAGTAGAGTAGGGGCATTAGGGGACGAGAGCTGAGGAAGCGTTGTTCTAAGTCAGCCATAAAAATGTTGGCATACTGTGGGGCCATGGGAATAAATGGACACAAATCAGACGTCAAGAATTATAACATTCAAAAACCAGTCGGAGAACACTTCAATTTCTTTGGTCACTCGATTACAGACCTAAAAGTGGCAATTCTTCAAGAAAAAAACTTCAAAAACAGATTCCAATGAGAGACTGCTGAATTGGAATTAATTTGCAGACTGGATACAATTAACTTAGGCTTGAATAGAGACTGGGAGTGGATGGGTTATTACACAAAGTAAAACTATTTCCCTTTGTTTATTACCTCCACACACACACTGTTCCTCAGACGTTCTTGTCAACTGCTAGAAATGACCCACCTTGATTATCACTACAAATGGTCCTCCCCTACCCCACCGCTCTCCTGCTGGTAATAGCTCACCTTAAGTGATCACTCTGGTTACAGTCTGTATGGTAACACCCATTGTTTCATGTTCTCTATGTATATAAATCTCCCCACTGTATTTTCCACTGAATGCATCCAATGAAGTGAGCTGTAGCTCACGAAAGCTTATGCTCAAATAAATTGGTTAGTCTCTAAGGTGCCACAAGTACTCCTTTTCTTTTTGCGAATGCAGACTAACATGGCTGCTACTCTGAAACCTGTCATTTGCAATACTGTATCTCTGTCAATTGGAGATGTGTTATATAGGGCCTTATTTTCAAACCAGTAAGCATACTATTGTCCACCTATCTTGTGCATACTGTTGTGTATGCAAATCAAGCAAGGTGAACTTCCACAACTCTGAAATAGTGTATTTAATTTCCCCCCTAATAATTTCAGAGTGATTTAAGCAAGGAGCGTCTTTAAATTTTTAAGATCAAAATAGGAAAATTGAAAAAGGGGAGTGCCTGAGGGTTGCAAGAGATGTTCTTGTCTCAGGTATAAGTTATGAGAGAAGATGATGATCTACATCTTTCTCTTCATTTCACTGGGGATTTTGCAAGCTTCAGGGTCCCATTTTCACCCTGGCAAATCTCCACTTTTTACTTTGGTTTCTTTTACTAATGAAAGTGCCTGAAAGAAGAAGGTGGCTGTTATAAAGGATAAGGGGTTCTTTTGAATTTTCAAAGCCATAAAAATGGCTTGGAGCAGTAAAACCTTTGCTATAAGCAAGTCTGAGCTTCAAAAACATTTGTAAAAAGTTTCTTATATAACAAAGAAACCGCAGGCTCCATATCTCCAAAAGATGAGCTAGTTTAAAAGTGTCCAGGACTTTCAGGTACAGTAACCAGTCTATTTTCAGGCTTTTTGAATGTAAATGTTGATGTCATTCCAGTATCACTTTCAGGCAGAATACTTCTGGGAACAATAGAAAACATGATTGTGGCACCCACCACAAAACCTATGTTCCATACGAAATGATACAAAACATACAGAAAAGTAACCAAGGAAAGAAGAAGTGGGTATAATTTCATTTTGGTGCATGATGGATTTACACGAAGAACTTCCATTAATTACACATGTCTAATCCGCTGGCAATGCAAGTTGAGCATATACATCCTGAAGACAGTAATCAGAAAAGATAACTATTGTAGCATGAAAAATAAAATAGTAAGAAGCACTATCCTAATATTTACACTTGAAAAATCTGAGGAAAAAGAAGGAAAGGCTCCTGTAAAGCATATCCAAACTCATTTTGAGAAAGATAAGGACATGAGAAAGGAGACTCTGAAAATTACTCAAATGATATCTACAAAATTTCTTAATGAAACTCTTCAATACAGTGTAAACTAATTAAACCTCTGATGAAGATTCTTATGTTCTTATTCTTATACCCCCATAGGTACAACACTGACCTGCTCTCAAGAACATGATCTACAGTACAGGATACCCTCTCCCAACTCTGCATCTCCACTCCTGATCTGTTTTTACTATTCAGTCCTGCATCTGAGCCAGTCTCTCTGACTGCAGGTTGCCTCGCTGTCAACGTAACATGTTTAAAGCTGAACTCTTTGGATCTGATTCTTCTGTACCTTCTAGCTGCATTGCACTAGTCTAAAGTCTAACTAGACTTGCTAGCCCCAGGACTGAAGAGCTGTAACAATGGTTTAAAGCCACTTTCTCCCTTTCCCCTCATTCTGGATTTGTGCCAAGACTGCTGGTCCAATCTACAGAATCTGGGCCCTTTTCTCCACTCCCATGGCCTCTCCAGTCCTCCCATTCCCTGTCACCATTAACACTTCCTCCATTCTCGCATGACTTGGGAGCCATTTTTGACTCTACCCTCTATCCTGCCACACCCAACCATGCCTTTGCAAATCTTTTCATATTTTACTCAACAGAATTTCCAAGCGCCAGCGTGTTCTCTCTTTCCATCCTGCTAAAGCTCTCACCCAGGCCCTGATGATCTCTTGGCTTAACTCCTGCAACCCCCTTTCCTCTGGCCTCACTCACACCTACTTTTGAATTCCTCCACTGACAACTCCTTCTCCACCACATCAAATTCAAGATCCTTCTCCTCAGCTTGTTAGGGCCTTTCTCAACTCTGCCCTTCCATACATCACTCTCTTGTACCTTCCTGAGATTGTTCCTTGCCACTTTTGCTTTCCTAACAATGCCAAGCTTGAATGACTGTATGTTCATTTCTCCCACCAGCACGTTTCCACTGTCTTCTGTGCAAAACCTCATGCATAGAATACCTCTCCAAAGTAGTATAGAGACGCTAGCCTGCCCTCCTCCAGATCCCTTGTTAAAGATTCACTTTTGCCACGATGCCTTCAGCAAACAGTCAGCTCAAGTAGACAACCAGTGAGGATTTCTGAGATCTATTTTAGCTACTTCTATCTTATAATTAAAAAACAACTTTAAATGATTCACAAACATTAAGTTGTGCATATAATCATTCTAGGTAACAATGTGCTGCTTTCACTATTACTCTTGTCATCCTTCTTCATTCTTGCCTTTAGTTTGCTTCCTTCTCTTGTTTGTCTTAAATTAGATTTTAAGCTATTAGGACTGGGACTGCAGCTTTCTAATGTCAGAACATCACCAAGCATAATGGGGCCTGACTGGGGCTTCTAAGCACTACTGTCGTCACAATAATATGGCCAAGTAAATATGTTATGACTTTAACGATTTCTCACTCACAGTAAAATTAAAATATATTAACTAATTGACAGAAAACGTGCCCTGGCATGAGAAAATGTATAAACATGCAACTGAACTGAGCCTCTGCATCATTAGAACAATATGTCCAAATATTTGTATAATGAAGAACGGATGTAAAGACAATGAACTGGCACTACCAACATAACAATTTGTTCACCATTGTATTCCTGTGATTAAAACAAACACAATACTTAACAACTAAAATAACTCCACAAGGAATGTGTTATGTTTACATCACTAACGCTAAAATTTTCTCTGTTTCTAACTGCTTGGGGAAAAATGCTATGTTTAAGAGACAATATTATTATTCTATTTGGTACATGTATGTAGGCACAAGAACTAGTCCATGAATGTGCCATGCTTTTATAATTCTCTAAATAATGCCCTCTGCATTATAGGAGTCCATGCAAGACCTGAAAGATGGCTGGGAAAACTGGAAGGTTTACTCTGGCAAACCAAACCAACTCCTACACAGCAGAGCACAATCACTGTCAAATGCATTTCCCCCCACTAGCAGCAGTTGTACATTTTCATATATAGTAATGTATGTGTGGCTATTCTTACTCAAATGCTTCCCAGAGACTGTTTGGTTATATTTGCTGTCCTGCAGACGCTTACTACAACATGCAGGGTAAATGCAGCTAATAAGCATGATTAGCTAAGACACTATATTTCATTTAGTTTTGCGCTAAGGACTAATAGCCTACTCAGGGAAGGGGAAGTGCAACATTTTTTTTTTTAAGATGCTTACCCGAGGGCCCTGATCACCTTGATCTCCCTGCAAAGGGGAAAGATGAGATGATAGTTTTAACACAGCATCTGTGTGCTACCCACCTCTCTTACATAATTTCACATCGTACTGCGTCAATATAAACTATGTGTTCAGTAAATACCAGGAGGGGTTTCCATTTATTTTGTAAGTGTTGACAATATGTGTACTCACCTTCTCACCTTTTGGACCAGGAGGACCCTAAAAAAAATAGAAAAAAAATTGACAAATTATTGATGCTAATGAAGTTCAGTGATCAGTTACAGGGATACAGTAAGAAGCAGGTCTGAATGATCCAGAGATCTATCCCTAATGTTATGATTTCTTATGGTTTTCATTCCATAAGCTGCAGGTATTTTAGGGACAGGTTCTGCAAAGATTTAGTAGCAGGTGTAGTGGGGTTACTCCTGTTGAGTTGTGCACACGGTCTTCAATGGGATTACTCACAATAGTAAAAAACATGAGTGAACTCCTGGCAATAGCAAATGGCAATGGCAAAACTCCCACTGACTTCAACAGAGCCAGGATTTCATCCTACATCTGGTAATAAGCGTTTTCTAAAACAGTAAAACTTTTTACCAAATATGGCTAATAAATCTGTCATGTATTTTGGCAGCCTTCTTAAATTAGAAAAATAAAGGAAAATTAGATTAGGAATTCTAGGAGCATAGCAAGTCATGTTCAGTCCAGTGGTATACTGTGAGTGGTAGAGGAAAGTGAGCTCTTCTTTATCAGAATTCAGTTTGATATGACTTTTCAGAATGAAGGATAATTATTTTAAAAACACCAGACAAACAAAATGGTGTAGTGGTGATATTAGGGTGGCACTATAGGTTCTTTCATTATTTATTCTCTGTTGTCTGAACAAGTTCCCAACTTCTGTGTTGTGCAACTGTCCAGAATCAACTTTCTAGACCCAGTTCTTAAGCTGTGGTTTGTGGATCACTTGCTGGTAGTCTGCACAGAACTGGCAGATTAAAAGGTGCTGTCTCTGCCTACAAGTTTCCAGCTCCTTCTGAAGATGTCCAGGTGTTTCAGTGCAAATAAGAGTATGGTCACTGGTAAAAGCACCTGGAAACAAAGAGGACAAGCCCAGTCTAGTTGTGTTCAAAAGGGGCCATAGCTACAAGAGAAGGAGAGGAAAAAAGCACCACTACCAGAGAGCGGCACCACCCACAGCACAGTTAAAACTAACTAACTATCTTCCTAGTGCTACTTTTCCATGTAACCAAGCACTATAACTGCCAGAAGGATTTCATAATCATAAATGGCAGGGGAAGTGGTTTGCATGACTTGCAAATGGAAGAAGTGGCCCAAGAAACACTGTCTATTAGGATGCTGGCTACAGCAAAAAAAGCTTTGAAAATTCCCATGCTAGCTGGTTTCTGGTGCATTTTTAAGGGTTCCCCAGCATGAAGGAGAGCCCCTTCTACTACACCTTTTAAAGAGACGCAATGTATGTTAACTTCTGTAGCAGGCCATCTCTTCTGGCTGGTGCAGGGGGGAAGAATCAAGCCCTGGCCTCCTCCTTTCCTTCCCATTTCTCCTTTGGGGCAGCTAGAGGAGTGGAGCCCTTGCACTCAATTGAATACCATAACTGTCATTGTGGCCCTCTCCCCCTTATATCCCCACACAGAGGCTGGACACTGTCCCTCCCTGAAGTTTAAAAAAGAAGTTAAAACAGATAAACTTGTGATGAACTTTTGTCTGTGTGCATTCACTTGGTCAGCTTACACACTGAGGTTCACATGACAAACAGTTAAAATTGCATGCAGAATTCTATATTCTGTGTCAGCAACTGACCCCATGAATGCTTGTACTGATGTGACTCAAAGGGATAATAATGCAGCACATTTTCAGCAGGCCTGCTTTAAAACATGTGAATATATATATATATATATATATATATATATATATCAAGCTTGCAAGCTCTCAGACAAACATATATCAACATTTACCAATAGTTACTGCAGAATAGTGTTTGAGAGTATAGCAGGTGTGTAATAATTGTTGGTCAATACTGACTTTAAAATGGTGACCACTGAACTGAGAATACAATATCGACTGTGGTTCCATTCCATTACCTTAAAAAAAATAATCCTTTAACTGACCCTTGACGACCCACCAATTGAGCACTATAGCTAAGGGACCAGATTCAGTAACGCTGTATATTACACTCCCTGTGCTAGTGAGGCCTCTGCAACCCAAAGGTATTCAACTCAACTTAAGGAAGGGCAGAGCATTTTACTGCCACTGTACTCTCTTGAAATGCAGTTATTCACAGTCTGGTTTCAACAGAAACTCCACTGGCAGAAACTGCTGAAGGCATGGTACAACTGTTGCAGCTACAGCCCTTCCCGACCAGTGCCACGCACTTGTTGGGCTCACAGGCATGTAATTAGTCCACTATGACACAACTAAGGATGCAGTCAATTTGCACCACCATGACCTTCTTCCCAGGAGACATGCTAGAGCTCTGGGAACATGAATGTGAATCCAGCTTATGATTTTTAATAGAGCTGGTTCTACTATTTGTTTCAAATAACTTATCCAATGATTTTTGCCCTCTTTTCTCTTTGTAGATTATCCATGAAAAAACCCTGATTTCTGTGAATTAGTTAATTATTCACAATTGTCTGATGGCTCAGATTGGTTGATATGAGTATTTGCTTTTTGCACAATATGGCTAGTTACCCAAGTCACGTGGTATTGTTTCTGTTTATTGATTGGACATTTTATAATTTAAAAGAATGCACCTTTCTGCTTACAAATTATCCAAAAGTATTCGTTAATGTTCAACAAATCTACTGTATGAACAAATAAAAATATCTTTTCAAAATGGCCACAAGCGCATTTTTGGTGTAAATACTCTCACAAACACTTGTACTTTTATTCACAATGCTTTTACTTTCTGTGAGCTCTCTTGCAAATAAAAATTAGCTCTTGTAAATACCAGTAAAGGGAATCAGTGGCATTTCATTGTAAGAATATTCAAGTAATATTTTATGGCTGTATTCACCCAGCTCTAATTTTTGAGAATACCATTTCCATTGTTTTGGGAACTTTAAGAAGGAAATCTCCAACCCTCAGCCTTTGTCATCTTCTTTCCATTTGTGTGGAGAAATTCTCCCAAGGTTGTACTGCAGGTTTTATTGATGTGTGTGTTTTCGGGAGAGGGAGGAAAGGCTGTATGGATTTGGTCTGAGGCAAAGAGATGTTTGTGGAGGTGGGGTGAGAGTTGGGGACTGGTTTGTTTAAAGGAGGGCAAGTGTTGCAGGGGGTTTGTTTTTCCCCAAAACTCTATTCTTTCTTCTTAAGAGCATAGAAACAAAGAACTGAGTGAGTTAAAAAAATGCTAATTTCGAAGGCTGCAACAGAGACATCTTGCCCTTTTTCCAAAGGAGCTTTCTGTGCTTTCGTCTGTGAGATGGCAGAGATCAGGCCTCTAACTGCTGCACAAATGTGAAAGCATTTTGTGTCTGTTATGTGAAACGTCTGAGGTCAGAACATTTCTGAAATAACTTTACTATGTTTTCACTGGAAACAGAGGCTCTTTTCTCAAAGAGTAATTATCTACTGCAGACTGCCATACATTTTCAAATACAGTTTATAGCCTCTTTGGCATAAGCAAGGCCTCGTAAATCACAAACACATGCAAAATTTGCATTCATAATTAGGTGATAAATACTGCTCTTTTTAAAACAGGGTGTTCCAAAGCAGACTGAAAGGCGTCCAGGCACCTGCCAACTGAGAACAAAGCTGAAGTAAGGGTCAACTATATTTTACAGCTGTTGCTGCCCCTGAGTACAGACACAAGCTACATTTATACATTCAGGATTAATGGCAGGTGCTTCTTTCTTGCTGTCTTGACTGCAGCCACATTTCCATTCCTTTGTCACATCCTTGTTATTATAAATGGGTATACAAGGAGTGGAAGGCCAGGGCAGTGTGAGAATGGACAGCATAAGGCCTAATCTTGTAGTCTGCATTCAGACAAGATTCCCACTGAAGTTTATGAGAGAATTATCTGAGTAAGGTCTGCAGGATTTAGCCCATAGGAAGTATTTCATGGCACATTATCTAAAAGTTGCTAATTTTTTTACTTTACTCTACCGTGACAGCTATTTCCCACCTGTAAAAGTTTTCTGATGATCATAGTAGCAACGTCTTCTCAACAGCCAGTATTTAAATCAAACAATTTAAAAAATATATTTGATTGTGCATTCTGTTATCCTCCAAGCTAGTCCAACTTTTCTTTAAAAGTATAAATACAGCCACAATCTTCCGTTCATTATAGACCCCAACTTTAATCTGCATAACATGTCTCTGCATTAAGAACTAGTATACTGTATATTCAACAAAGAAGTCTCCCAACTTTACTCTATGGTCTGTATCTACATATGATCTGTTTCTATACAAATAGTTAAACAGGACATGAAATAATGAGTGAGGCTCAATAATTTAATAGGGAAGATGTAGAGTGTATAATGTAGTGTGACACCTGACAGATGAAGGATACCCAAGAAGAGGAGGTTTAAAGATATAGCAATATGCCCAGGTTACACATAGAAGGCCAGATTCACAGCTGTGGACCCCAAGGTGTGGGTCCCTGGTGACAGTAAGTTCATTCCACTCGGAGCAGTAATGCACATGTGCAAGTTACCTGCAGTCTCCGGAGTCCAGAGGTGATTGGCACAGGCCATGAACTGTGTTCAGTAGCCTGTGATGATACAAGGTCAACACAGGCAGTGCATCCACCAGTGGGGCTTCTAGGGAACGCCAAGTGTAAAACAAAGCTGTTCTCCCCTAGTAGGACCACTGTGGAAGGGGCTGATAATACTTTTTTCTCCCTTCTCCTCTTTTCTACCCCTCAGCTAGCTTCCTCTGTGAGCCCCAGCAGAGGTACCAACTTTCTAATGTGCCAGGGTGTGCTTGACCCCTGCTGTGCCCCAGGTCCCGCCCCCACTCCACCCCTTCCCCCAAGGTCCCACTCCCACCCTGCCTCTTCCTGCCCCATTCCACCCCCTCCCCCCGAGTGCACCCCACCCTCACTCCTCCTCCCAGCGCCTCTTGCATGCCGTGGAACAGCTGATCGCAGAAGGTGGGAGGCGCTGGCTGGGAGGGGGAAGAGCTGATCAGGGGGGCTAGCGGTGGGTGCTCAGCACCCACCATTTTTTCCCCATAGGTGCTCCAGCTCTGGAGCACCCATGGAGTCAGTGCCTAAGGGCCCAAGGAGATCCCTGCACACGTAGGACTGAATCTGGCTTGCGGGATTAAAAACATCTACGAATTAAGATTTCATTTTTAATTTTGGACAAAATAACCCCACAATGATTTTGTCACTAAATTACAATGCATACTGGGGCCTAAGGAGCATTTAGAGGTCAACTGTGGTCTTCTGGAGGGTGCCCAGGATGAAACAGAATTAAAGAACTGACTACAAACAAGAGACAGCATCAATGCAATTGCAGAAATGCAACTGATTAGCCAACTAAGAACAAGACACTTTTTAAAAATTGTAATATGCAGGTTAGATTAGCCCAAGCCAAGTCTTACAGTAAACACACAAATCCAGAACATAACCCAAAGTTGTTCCTTAACCTGGAAGAGTTATCAGGCAGCTTCTCATTATTGATAAACTGGCATTAAATCATATTTTCAGAATTATATAAAAACATAACATTAACCTAGAATTTTTTGCTGTTTGTTTTTTGAGGATTTTATTTCAGTGATGGAAGGTAGTTTCTGTAGGTGAGGAAGAACAATTTCACTATGAAAGTATTGATACTTCTTCCTTCACAATTTTGCTCAGAACTATCAGCTGTCCCGAATTACAAGAGATTTCCTTGACTTTGAAACTAAAATTTACATAAACCTCATAGAAACCCAGCAATTATTGTAAAATACTATAGGATTGGATATGCTGAATTATGAAATGTAATGTTATAGAAAGTATTAAGAAAAGAGTTACAAAATCATTTTAAGCTTCCTGCCCTATTATTTTTCTCGTTTCCCTTATGAGTCCAGGAATGTTAAGCAGCATGGTTTTGGACTTCATTAAATTTGGCCATGTTTGCAGACAAAGGGCTGTGCTAGCTGGCACACAATGCCAACATCTCACCTTGGATCAAATTTACTAATGCTCTCCAAAATTTCCAGTGCATTTGTAGAGCTTCTTCTTCTTCTTAACCAATGCTGCCTCCATCCCCTTTCTTGGACATGTTTCATTCTCCCCTCTGGGATTCTCATAGCTTCTCTTGGATCATAAACAATGTTGTAACAAATTTTGCTTAACTCTCTCCCTCTGCACTGCAGTTTCTTTTTGTGACATCTTTCTTCCAGTACAGAAGAAAAGAAGTCTTCAGATTTGACAGTATAATTTATACCTGACTTAATAATCAAGAAACACTATGAAAGCGTGCAAAAAGTAAGATGTAAAATCATTGTACATAATGTATCTTAGATAAACAATTCAGTCTTGTAATTTACTTGTTGATGTCAATGTTAACCTTAACCTGACATTTATTTACACCACCGTATCCAGAATGCAGTGATATACACTGCTATGCAAATCACACAGGTTCTTAAACTGCAGGTTAGAAAATATGATCTATCCAAGAGGTACCAGGAAAGTGAAGACTTACATTATAATAGCACTGATTTACACATGTATATTCACTTCTCATGCAGTGTTGGGGTTGAGATCAAGATTTGCAGCCTTCCAATACTGCCCCGGAAGCTCTCAGAGAACTACAGTGGCCAGTGGTTCACCACAGAACTCTTCCACAGTGCTTCCAGCCACCCCAGTAGTCAGGAGCCAAGCCAGAGTACGAAGCTCAGATTCCCAGCATGTTAGTGCTTTGTGCTATTGTTATATGTCCTTTGAACACATTATCCTTTATCTTGCATGCGTTTTCTTTGGTTAATCAATACAGCTGTCTTCCTTTTCGCCACATGCTTTTCTTTGAAAAATCACAAACCTTAGTGCAAATAATACTTAAAATAAAATCCAGCATACTGAAAGAATATGCCTAAGTGTCCACTGCCTGGGTTTTATAGACAAAGGGTCAAATTTACCTCTAGCATAAGTGAATGCAGCTCCATTTACTTCAGTAGTATTGAGCCTGCCTATACTAGCAATGCATTTGGCCTAATTTCTCTTCTTAGCAGTCCAACAATATAAACAATCAGTCAAGCACAATGACATTCTCAATCAAATTGTTCAGTCTCTTCTGAACCAGAGCTAGATGAGTATCTGCAGGTTACTCCTAGACCTGCTGTGCTAGCATGACACCATGACCAAGAATATAATGGCAGAGAAATGAGATGCATTAGCAGAACCAGAATACTGAGGTAATTCTCTCATCCAGAATAGTCAGACAGTTCCTGGATGCCATTTGTTGGCTAATACAATATAATGAATGTACTTCCCAGATCAAAAAATTTGAGCCATCACCTCATTGGTCACAATGTGTTTCCCTATGCTCATACTTTGCACCTCTGCATAAGCATGAATTTACTGATACTCTTATGTATTCATGCAAATTTTGAGCACTTATGAGGAGGGATACAGTAAATTCATAAAGCCATATAAAAGATTATTGTGATAAAATGAAGATATATCTGTATTGTTAAAATTATGACAACTATCAAGTAATTAATTAGTGATGGACAAACCATAGAAGGATTAGTATTTATAGGCCAGTTCAGGTAAGCACCCAAAACTTTGTACTGCTTAAACATATGAATCTAGTACATAAGAATATAAGAACAGCCATACTGGGTCAGACTAAAGGTCCATCTAGCCCCGTATCCTATCTTCTGATAGTGGCCAATGCCAGATGCTTCAGAAGGAATGAACAGAACAAGTAATCACCAAATATTGGCAAAAAGTGCTGACTGAGTCCTTTAGACTGAAGTCATCCATGTATCCACAGAAAAAGTGCAGCATGGGTGAAGGATGTCCACACTGACCCACCAACATGTCTCAACCTTGACCTGGAGGGAATACCTCACATCAGGAAGAAATCTCGGCCTCAATGGCCATTTCACTCCTTGGCATCCTGCTGAGACTACCATCCATGTTGGTTTTTATTCTGGGGATGTGGAGAACTGTTCCTTGGGAAATGGAATGAAACCACCCAAGTTACACAGGCAGCTGAAAAACTGTTTGGTGATAACTTTCAATAACAACCTATCTGAGTCATAACTTATCTTTAGAGACTGGCCATTCAGAGACTGAAGCAGCACAGTTGTTAATTTCCTTTTCCCTTCCTCAAACTCATTTTGGTATCCCCTATTCGGTCCATTCTTCCCCTGCTCTGGGGATGCAGTCCTATTCAATCTCTATTCTGGAAGATGTCAAGTGGTGCTCTTTTCTTCTTCCTGCCATGTTCTCTCTCAACTGGGATTATATGTGTGTACCCATGCCAGAATTTCAATGTAATACTATATTTCTCACACTAGTGTTCACTCTGCATCTCTGTGTTCATAAGTAACGAGGCAGAGCATAATCAGTTATGTCACACCTCAAGCATGGAAGGGGGAAAATGCTTTCTAACGCCCCTTAACACTAATAGAAAGTATTTGTTGGAAGTCACGGGCACTTGATAGGATTCAATAGCAAGAGAAAGTGCAGTTGACTCTGGCATTGTACTTTGGTTAATAAATATTCACTGCAGTCAACAGAGATTATTGAAATTCAGGTAGCAGAACAATAAATCAATCAGCTGCAAAAGCTGCATGAACAAAAAAAGGAGGAAGAAGAAAGGAATAAAAGGCTACCTTAGAATTTACAATAAAAAGGAACTAGAGACTGGACAAAGAATTATCAAAGCACCTTTCCACCGAAAAATTGTGTTTATTATGGTGTCAAACTCTGTTACGCTGGAAAAGTGAGTTACAGCTATAAACAGATTTATAATTTCAGATTTCACACACCTTTCATTGTACGCTAAAGATTAAAGTGGCCATGAAACAAAACAAGAAAAGAAGGAAAAATAAATAGAACTGCTAGATCTTCCAGTCAGCCGCCCGTATTAGGACTACCAATGATATTGTAAAAGTCTGTATTTTTTGTGGACACTTCTGTGAGGATATCTTTACTACTAAGCTATTTGTCTCAAAAGATATGATGTTCATTTGAGCCCAAGCCTAAGAGGGCTCACTAGGTACTGGCTCTGATCACAAAGCTCTGCCTCATGGAAGCGATTAATGTGGTCTAGAACTGAAAGAACACTTGGAAGAGAAAAAAACCTTAAAAGGAAGACTGATATAGTCCAGTGAAATTCAGGGCTTATAAAACTACATAGATCAGAGAAGCATATTCTGGATTTCTTTCCTAGCACAATACAAATTAAACAGCAAAATTATACCTCCTGCCAATCAAAGCCATAAACCCTTTTTTTCCAAGGTCTTTTGAGATATAAACATACCGTTAAACCTTTTTTATAATTTTTATTTATTTTACATTTCCCTTTGCAGATTTTTCTGAACTGGCATGTTCTTCCATTTACTTCTAAAAGTACAATATGAAAATGGCTCCTTGATGAGGCCTAGGAAATCTTTATATCATTTTAGGTAACTGTAGTTCACAATGTGATGTTTTATTCATGTTAGCTTAAACTTGAAAAGCAGCTCTTTTAAGGCAAAGGTTGTTGTCGTTTGTCCAATTACGTAGTGGTCTGGTGAATAACCCAGTGCCTTGTGAAAGACTTACTTCAGGGGGTGATTTTAAGCGTCTTTTTCTTTTGGATCACAGCCTCTAACACCTTGAAGAAAATTACTTCTCCATGCAAGAGAGGTTCAGAGTACAGTTGTGCAAGATATTTTGGACACAACTCTTTTTTGATGAAAAATGCATATTTGGGTACATTGAAATATTTGCAAATCCATGTTCAATTTGTCTACTGCTTCAGCTGGGAAAAAAATTCTGAAAAAGTCAAAACAGTTTTTCAGTGTGAAATGACTCTTCATTCAGAATTTTTCTTCCATTTTATTTTTAAAAGGTTAAAAAACTAAAATTAAACTTTTGCTCAACCCAAAATGACATTTTTTCAACTTTTAATTAAAATTTTTTGTTTCCAGTTGATCCAATGCCAATTCTGGCTATGTTTACATTGCAGCTAGGAAGGTGTTAAGGTTCCTCCCCCACTCTGAACTCTAGGGTACAGATGTGGGGACCTGCATGAAAAACCTCCTAAGCTTATCTTTACCAGCTTAGGTCAAAACTTCCCCAAGGTAACAAATATTACCCCCGTTATCCTTGGAATGGCCGCTGCCACCACCAAACTAATACTGGTTACTGGGGAAGAGCTGTTTGGACGCGTCCTTCCCCCCAAAATACTTCCCAAAACCTTGCACCCCACTTCCTGGACAAGGTTTGGTAAAAAGCCTCACCAATTTGCCTAGGTGACTACAGACCCAGACCCTTGGATCTTAAGAACAATGAACAATCCTCCCAACACTTGCACTCCCCCTTTCCTGGGAAATGTTGGATAAAAAGCCTCACCAATTTGCATAGGTGACCACAGACCCAAACCCTTGGATCTGAGAACAATGAAAAAGCATTCAGTGTTTTACAAGAAGACTTTTAATAAAAAATAGAAGTAAATAGAAATAAAGAAATCCCCCCTGTAAAATCAGGATGGTATATATCTTACAGGGTAATTAGATTCAAAAACATAGAGAACCCCTCTAGGCAAAACCTTAAGTTACAAAAAAGATACACAGACAGAAATAGTTATTCTATTCAGCACAATTCTTTTCTCAGCCATTTAAAGAAATCATAATCTAACACATACCTAGCTAGATTACTTACTAAAAGTTCTAAGACTCCATTCCTGTTCTGTCCCCGGCCAAGACGACTACAGACAGACACACAAACCCTTTGTTTCTCTCCCTCCTCCCAGCTTTTGAAAGTATCTTGTCTCCTCATTGGTCATTTTGGTCAGGTGCCAGCGAGGTTACCTTTAGCTTCTTAACCCTTTACAGGTGAGAGGAGCTTTCCCCTGGCCAGGAGGGATTTCAAAGGGGTTTACCCTTCCCTTTATATTTATGACACGCCCCCCAAATCTCAGCTAGGGTGAAACACTGGCTGGGATTTCTTCCTAGAGCTCTAGGAAAAACAGAGTTAATAAGACACATGCATCTCTAAATATACTACCAAGTACATAAAGACTAACAATATTTTCCACATCTCAAGGACGATTTTAACTAGTTGATTCTGGGAAACTTTCACGGGAGAGTGCATCAGCCACTTTGTTAGAAGCTCCTGAGATGTGTTGGATGTCGAAATCAAAATCTTGGAGAGCTAAACTCCACCGAAGAAGTTTTTTGTTAGTTTCTTTGACGGTGTGAAGCCACTTTAGTGCAGCATGGTCGGTTTGCAGGTGGAAACGCCGTCCCCAAACATATGGGCGTAGCTTTTCCAGAGCGTAGACAATGGCATAACATTCTTTTTCAGTGACTGACCAGTTGCTTTCCCTCTCAGACAGTTTTGTGCTGAGAAACACTACAGGGTGGAATTCTTGATCAGGTCCTTTCTGCATTAAAACTGCTCCCACACCACGCTCGGATGCATCTGTGGTTACTAGGAACGGTTTGTCAAAGTCTGGGGCCCTTAGTACAGGGTCAGACATGAGTGTCGCTTTAAGCTTGTTAAAGGCCTTCTGACACTTTCCGGTCCACTGAACAGCATTTGGCTGTTTCTTTTTGGTTAGGTCTGTCAGTGGGGCAGCGATTTGGCTGTAGTGCGGTACAAATCGTCTGTAATAACCGGCCAAGCCTAAGAAGGATTGAACCTGTTTCTTTGACTTTGGGACAGGCCACTTTTGGATAGCATCCACTTTGGCCTGTAGGGGGCTGATAGTTCCTTGACCCACCTGGTGTCCAAGGTAAGTCACTCTGTTTAGGCCTATTTGACACTTCTTAGCCTTAACAGTTAGTCCTGCCTCCCTTATGCGCTCAAGGACTTTTTGTAGATGTTCCAGGTGGTCTGCCCAGGAATCCGAAAATATGGCCACATCGTCAAGGTAGGCGACTGCATATTCTCCTAATCCCGCTAGGAGACCATCTACAAGTCTTTGGAAAGTGGCGGGTGCATTTCGCAGCCCGAAAGGGAGTACATTAAATTCATACAGCCCGAGATGTGTGATGAAGGCTGACCTTTCCTTGGCAGATTCATCTAGCGGTACCTGCCAGTACCCCTTGGTTAAGTCCAAGGTAGAGATGAACTGGGCCCGTCCCAGTTTCTCTAATAGTTCATCAGTGCGTGGCATTGGATAATTGTCTGGGCGAGTTACAGCATTTAGCTTACGGTAGTCCACGCAAAAACGTATTTCCCCATCTGGTTTGGGAACTAGAACCACTGGAGATGCCCATGCACTTTCAGAGGGGCGGATTACACCCATCTGTAACATATCCTGGATCTCCCGTTCTATAGCAGTTTTAGCTTGAGGAGACACCCGGTAAGGTTGGACCCTAATTGGGTGAGCATTACCTGTGTCAATGGAGTGGTATGCCCGTTCAGTCAGTCCTGGGGTGGCTGAGAACGTTGGCGCGTAGCTAGTGCACAGCTCCTGGATCTGCTGTCGCTGCATACGCCCAAGGGTCATGGAGAGGTTCACCTCTTCCACACCACCAGCACATTTCCCTTCGTAGTAGACACCTTCAGGCCACTCAGCGTCGTCTCCTCCCTGGGCTGTAAACTGACAAACCTTTAATTCTCTGGAATAAAAGGGCTTTAGAGAATTAATATGATACACCTTAGGCTTTCGGTTGGAGGTGGGGAATGCTATGAGATAATTAACAGCTCCCAGGCGCTCCTGGACCACGAATGGCCCTTCCCACGATGCTTCCATTTTATGGGCCTGGAGCGCCTTTAAGACCATGACCTGGTCTCCTACTTTGAAGGAACGCTCTCTGGCATGTTTATCATACCAGGCTTTTTGCTCTTTTTGAGCATCCTGTAAGTTTTCTCTAGCAAGGGCTAAAGAGGTTCGGAGGGTGTTTTGTAGGTTGGTTACAAAGTCCAGAATGTTAGTTCCTGGAGAAGGTGTAAATCCCTCCCATTGCTGCTTTACCAACTGCAATGGCCCCTTAACCTCACGGCCATATACAAGTTCAAATGGAGAAAACCCTAAACTGGGATGTGGTACAGCTCTGTAGGCAAAGAGCAACTGCTGCAATACTAGGTCCCAATCATTGGAGTGCTCATTTACGAATTTACGTATCATGGCCCCCAAAGTTCCATTAAACTTCTCCACCATGCCATTTGTTTGATGATGGTAAGGAGTGGCAACCAAGTGATTTACCCCATGAGCTTCCCAAAGGTTTTTCATAGTTCCTGCCAGGAAATTAGTCCCTGCATCTGTGAGGATGTCGGAGGGCCAACCTACCCTGGCAAAAATGTCTGCTAGTGCCTGGCACACACTTTTAGCCCTGGTGTTGCTTAGAGCTACTGCTTCCGGCCATCGGGTGGCAAAATCCATGAAAGTCAGTATGTACTGCTTTCCTCTGGGTGTCTTTTTCGGAAAAGGACCCAGAATATCCACAGCTACTCGCTGAAATGGAACTTCAATGATGGGGAGTGGCTGGAGAGGAGCTTTGACCTGGTCTTGGGGTTTTCCCACTCTTTGGCACACCTCACAAGACTGGACATAGGTAGAAACATCCTTGCCCATTCCCTCCCAGTGGAATGACCCCCCCAAACGGTCTTTGGTCCTGTTCACCCCAGCATGGCCACTAGGGTGATCATGGGCTAAGCTCAAGAGCTTGGCCCGGTATTTAGTTGGAACTACCAACTGTCTCTGAGGATGCCAGTCTTCCTGGTGTCCCCCAGAAAGAGTTTCCTTGTATAAAAGTCCTCTTTCTACAACAAACCTGGATCTATTAGAAGAGCTGAGAGGCGGTGGGTTGCTCCGTGCCGCCGTCCAAGCTCTCTGGAGGCTTTCATCTGCTTCCTGTTCGGTCTGGAACTGTTCCCTTGATGCTGGAGACATCAGTTCCTCATGGGATTGTGGACCTAGGCTTGGTCCCTCTGGAAGCGATATAGGGGATGGAGCTGTTTCTGTTGACTGTGAACCGCTCTCCGCTGGTGCACTATGTTGGGATTCAGGCTCCGGCTGAGCCTCTTGTGTAGGGTTATCGGCTGCTGCCAGTTCAGGTTCGGTGGGGCCCTCTGGTGTTGAGGTTGCAAGTACTGGATTCAGTGCTGACACGGGGTCTGGTGTTGGTTGTTTGGCTGGTTCCGGTTCTGGGACTGGTTCCGTCTGGGTCTCTGGGACTGGATCCACTACTGCTGTTGCAGACATTGGCCTGGGGTCCAGGTCCATCACCTCTGACTGGATCCTGATAGAAGTTTCCGGAACAGAGCTAGGCCTCACGGCTTGTTTAGCCTGGTTGCGGGTGACCATTCCCACCCTCTTGGCCTGCTTCACATGATTGGCCAAGTCTTCCCCCAACAGCATGGGGATGGGATAATCATCATAGACTGCAAAAGTCCACATTCCTGACCAGCCCTTGTACTGGACAGGCAACTTGGCTGTAGGCAAATTGAAAGAGTTGGACTTGAAGGGTTGAATCGTCGCTTGGATCTCTGGGTTGATTAAATTGGGGTCCACTAAGGAAGCATGGATAGCTGACACTTGTGCTCCGGTGTCCCTCCACGCGGTGACCTTCTTCCCACCCACACTCACAGTTTCCCTCCGCTCCAAGGGTATCTGGGAGGTATCTGGGCCTGTGGACCTCTGGTGTGATTCCGGTGCAATGAACTGTAACCTGTTGGGGTTCTTGGGGCAGTTGGCCTTTACATGCCCCAGCTCGTTACATTTAAAACATCGTCCAGCTGACGGGTCACCGGGGCGAGGTGGGTTGCTGGAGAACGGGGTGGTGGGACGATAAGGGGTCTGGAGGGTTCTTTGGGAGGTAGGTGGGGCTTTGGGCGGCCCCCGGTAATAGGGTGTGGTCTGGGGTGGTCCCTTCTGGTCTCCGCTCCAACTGCGACCAGTTTTCTTCTTCTCTGCCACCTCCACCCATCTGGCTCCAATCTCTCCTGCCTCAATTACAGTTTTGGGTTTCCCATCTAGGATGTATCTTTCTATTTCCTCAGGAACACCCTCTAAGAATTGTTCCATTTGCATTAGGAAGGGCAAATTTACTGGAGATTCAACACTTGCTCCTGATATCCAGGCATCCCAATGTTTTACAATGTGGTAGGCATGTCGGGTAAATGACATGTCTGGTTTCCACCTTAGGGCTCTGAACCTCCGACGAGACTGCTCGGGTGTTATCCCCATTCTGACTCTCGCCTTGGATTTAAACAGTTCATACTTGTTCATGTGTTCTTTAGGCATTTCAGCTGCCACCTCAGCTAAGGGTCCACTGAGCTGCGGCCTCAGCTCTACCATGTATTGGTCAGTAGAGATGTTGTACCCAAGGCAGGCCCTTTCGAAGTTTTCTAAGAAGGCCTCAGTATCATCACCTGCCTTGTAGGTGGGGAACTTTCTGGGATGGGAAGTGGTACCTGGAGAAGGATTGCTAGGGTTTGTTGGTATATTCTGCTGGGCCTTTATCCTCTCCATCTCCTCCACATGCTTCCTTGCCTCCATTTCCCTCTTGTGGGCAGCCTCCTGTACCTCCTTCTCCAGCCGCATGAGTTCTATCTGTCTTTCATGTTCCCTTTGTTTTTCCTCAGCCTGAAATTTGGCTAATTCCAGCTGTAGTCGAGCTGAGGATTTGGCCATTCTAACCTCTCTGTTTTTAACTAACTTTACACCCGAGGTTTAGAAATAAACAAACAAAACTTGGCTGTAAACTTTTGCTGTGCTGGAATAGAGTACCTATTCTCTGATAGTGATTGTCAGCCTACAGAAAAAGACAATTCCCTTGTCTCTGCTCTGGGCCCAAATTAAAGCAAAAAACCTCCAACTACTTGGAAAACTACTTACCCAGCCCAAAGAAAAAAAAAAATTTCTTTTCAAACCTGTGCTCCTTGTAAAACAAAAAAAAAAAATCAAAATCCTAAAAAAAAACCCTGCCACTTTTGTCTCCAGGCAAATGGGTAGAGCACACACCCCCTATTTACTTTTAGGAAGAAAAGAAAAAAAAAAAACCTCTGGGTTGGAAGACTGTGAATTTCCCTGCAGGAGTTAAGTACCCTGCCTCCAGGCAAGAAAACCTGCAATTCACAAGATAATCCCCTTTTGTCTCTGCTTGGCCACAAAGCAGAGAGAAACCAAGCTGCTTTCAGTTTCAAAGCTGCCTTCTGGACTTCCTAAAAATTCCTTTTTAAAATCTGTATTTCTAGTTCAAAAAATCTCAACTGGATCTCAAAATGATTTCAGGTTAATCCCACCACTGTGCCACCATGTCAAGGTTCCTCCCCCACTCTGAACTCTAGGGTACAGATGTGGGGACCTGCATGAAAAACCTCCTAAGCTTATCTTTACCAGCTTAGGTCAAAACTTCCCCAAGGTAACAAATATTACCCCCGTTATCCTTGGAATGGCCGCTACCACCACCAAACTAATACTGGTTACTGGGGAAGAGCTGTTTGGACGCGTCCTTCCCCCCAAAATACTTCCCAAAACCTTGCACCCCACTTCCTGGACAAGGTTTGGTAAAAAGCCTCACCAATTTGCCTAGGTGACTACAGACCCAGACCCTTGGATCTTAAGAACAATGAACAATCCTCCCAACACTTGCACTCCCCCTTTCCTGGGAAATGTTGGATAAAAAGCCTCACCAATTTGCATAGGTGACCACAGACCCAAACCCTTGGATCTGAGAACAATGAAAAAGCATTCAGTGTTTTACAAGAAGACTTTTAATAAAAAATAGAAGTAAATAGAAATAAAGAAATCCCCCCTGTAAAATCAGGATGGTATATATCTTACAGGGTAATTAGATTCAAAAACATAGAGAACCCCTCTAGGCAAAACCTTAAGTTACAAAAAAGATACACAGACAGAAATAGTTATTCTATTCAGCACAATTCTTTTCTCAGCCATTTAAAGAAATCATAATCTAACACATACCTAGCTAGATTACTTACTAAAAGTTCTAAGACTCCATTCCTGTTCTGTCCCCGGCCAAGACGACTACAGACAGACACACAAACCCTTTGTTTCTCTCCCTCCTCCCAGCTTTTGAAAGTATCTTGTCTCCTCATTGGTCATTTTGGTCAGGTGCCAGCGAGGTTACCTTTAGCTTCTTAACCCTTTACAGGTGAGAGGAGCTTTCCCCTGGCCAGGAGGGATTTCAAAGGGGTTTACCCTTCCCTTTATATTTATGACAGAAGGTGTTTCCCAGCACAGGGAGACAGAAACACACTAGCTCTGCACTAGAAATAGCAGTGTGACCATGGTGACATGGGCAAAGGCACGGGCCACCCATCCAAGTACAATCACACCTGACCCCTGGGTATGTACTCAGGTGGCTGGTCTAAGCCACCTCAGCCACTCTTCTATTTTTAGCACACTAGCTCAAACAGAGCTACCCACCCATACTGGGAAGCACATTTCTAGCTGCAGTGTAGACATACCCTGAGACTAATGTGAATTTGTCACTATTAGTAGCCAGTTCAGGAGCAGCACTGCTGCTTACTGACATCTGTCTTTCAAGTACTGACATCCGTCTTTCAAGCTCTCTTCCCACTTTTGGGGCTCAGTGAAATCTCTCTACTTTCGTCTTTCGGGGAAAAGCATTTAATTATATCCCAAGCAGAGCTTCCTGCAACCAGGAATGGAGAAGAGCAGAACTAAAGTAAATGGTGGATTCTTAGTAACGTGAAGTCTTTAAATCTTGATTTGACAACTTCAGTAACTCAGCGAGAGGTTATGAGTCTATTACAGGAGTGGGTGGGTGAGGTTCCGTGGCCTGCAATGCGCAGGACGTCAGACTCCATGATAACAATGGTCCCTTCTGGCCTTAAAGTCTAAGAGTCTATGAGCACAAGACTCCTGCAGACCACTAGGGACCTTCCATAGGTGATGGGCAGTACAGAAAACTCTAAAATAAGTTGCTAAAAATAAAACTATGAAGCATCTGATTAGTGACGAGGTTCATCTGTCACTAACTAAGTGCTGAGCACTGGCCAAGATTAAAATGTCAATATTTACCAACATCTTCACAGCACAGTATCTACTGAAATAACTACATACTAATCGATGGTATGTCAACTTGCTAATTGCAACCACTGCACATTTTGTTCAGATTTGAATGACATTTTTCAAGACTGTTTGGTTTTCCACAACCTGAAAACAAGATTTAGTTACTGAAAATACTAAAAACAATGTCTCATGATATCTGCTATTAAATGTCGGGTGCCTCTTTTGTAGAATTTTGGGCCCAGTTCAGCTCTCAGTTACATAGGTGTAAATCCAAATGACATCAATAAAAGTTGCACTTACATAACTGAGCAGAATTGTGAACCTGGCGTTAAAAAGTACCGTGAAGGCAATTTGTTGTACAGCCACATTAGCATTTGGCTTTTAACATAAGCATTTAAAAATCTGGGGGCCAAATTCTCCTCTCAGTTTCACCAAGGCAAATCCAGAGTAACTCTATTTACTTCAGTGGAATTACTCTGGATTTATCTTGGCATCAATGAGAGCAATATTTCAACCTATGCTTGTACTGTATTTTTTTCTTCCAAATTTTACTATAAACTACATTACAACACACATTCATTCTTTCAAGGAAGCAGAAAACCAAAGAAAGATTTAGATTTCCTTTTAGAAATGTCTACAAATACAACCATAAAATGCAATTGTAAAAGAGGTGGCAGGTTATATTATATAAATCATGACTGGTTAGAAGGGCAATAGCAGTAAAATATTAATATGAAGCCATAGCTGTGTAAAATATTGCCCAAGGGATAGAAGAGTTTCTGAGATTGTAATATAATCTCAATACCCTAGGAGTGAAGGAATTATTTCACAGTCTAGGTAACTTTTTAATCCTTAGGGTATGCTAAAGCTTGGGAAAATAACACGCAAAAATGTTGGAGTGAAATTTTGCACCATTGAAATTGCTTTTTAAATTTTCCTGTGGGACTTTATGTTTCCTCCATTTCCATGCTACCTTGCACATCCTGTAAGTCCTCAAATAGTTTCTCTGTCCGCCAATGTTGTTGCAACCTCAGACATTGTGTAAACAAATCATAACATCTTTTTAAAAAAAAGTACATTATGGCTGTTTATCAATTGTGCGTAATAAAAACTGTAGAACTTTACATAACCTAAATCCATCTGAGGCAAATTACAGTCCAGCAGAACACTACAAGATATCTAAACATCCTATCTGAGTCATGACAAGATAGGCAAAGTCTGGAATTCCTGGGTTTCTATTTCTGGCTCTGACATGGATCCGTCAACCCTTGCTCACACAAGTAAGTCAGCTGAAGTCAATGAGACTACACATATAGTAAAGCCTACTAGTGTGAGTGATGGTTGAAGGATCAGTCCCTTAACGTCTCTGCATCAGTTTCCCCATCCGCAATAGGAGATAATAAAGGCATACTTTATAGAAGTATTCTGCGAATTAGTTAATATTTATAGTGTGCTTTGAAGATGAAACACCCTATAAATGCTACACATTATTGTACATCAGTTATACATATCTACACATATTTAGACTAATGTATATATAAACATGAGGTGACTAGAGAGATTTTTTGTAACTTCTGAGGCTTGAAACATTTTTTAAAAAGGAAGCAATTTAAAACAACATAAAATTTATTAAAAACAAAACTAAAAATTTTCCTAAGAGTAATATTTTTGTCTGCAAAACTCAGACCATCTTCAGGGGAAATTACACACATATGTATGTGTATATATAAACGAATACTTATTCTTTTGGCAAATGATCACTAGCAGACGTACCGAATAATGCAATTGTATTATATTTCTTCAAAAATATGTGATTCTTTTAAATGTTCCCCAGCAGCTCATGATGCTTAACATTCCTTATGACTGCCAGTGTTTGAGATTATCCAAGAGCCTCTATTATATAGCAGGGCATCCAAATTGTGTTCCATGGGCAGAATGTGGCCCGTGGAGTTCTGAATTATGGCCTGCTATACACAATGGTGACCTGTAGAGATTACAGGTTGCAGCATGCCATGCTTCATCTTGATGCAAACAGGCAAATTACTGAAACTGCAGAGACATTTTGACCTGTCCTTATGAATGGAATTACAGTATTTCCTACCACACTGAGTTCTTTTTGCATCATGTTATCCTCATGTAAATGTGACCCATATGCATATAAGCAGAATAATGCATCACCAGAGCTATGCATGCCAGCTCCTCATCAAATGCACATAATGTATTAAATTCCTGAAAGAGAGGGTATGATAACAGTATTGTTATAATACCAAAATATTAGTGTAAGTCTTAAACATTTTGGGGCCTCCTCCTGCAAATGCTTATGCATGTAAGTTTACTCACGTGCACAAGTCATTGTAAAGTGGGCCCTTACTGAAAATTTAGGGTAAAACCAGGACCCACTGAAGTCACTGGCAAAACTCTCACTGACTTCAGTGAAGTTCGGATTTTTCCCATGGTATGCATTACTAATCCAGCCCCTACACACACAACTAATCTTTACACTTGTAAGTAGTCCTGCTGAACTCAACTGCACTACTCAGACTCATAGAGTTTAAGATCATAAGGGATCATTAGATCATCTAGTTTGACTTTCTGCATATCACAGACCCTTAAATTTCACCCAGTTATTTCTGTATTGAGCGTAATAACTTGTGTTGGCTAAAGTATATCTTTCAGAAAGGCATCCAGTCTTGATTTGAAGACATCAATAGATGGATAATCCACCACTTCCCCTTGGTAGCTTGTTCCAAAGGTTAATCACCCTCACTGTTAAAAACGTGTCCCTAATTTCCAATTTGAATTTGTCTGGCTTCAGCTTCTAGCCATTGATTCTTGTTAAACCCTTCTCTGCTAGATTAAAGAATCTTTAGTATCTGGTATTTTCTCCACATTAAGCTACTTATACACTGTAATCAAGTCATCTTTCAATCCTCTTTTTGATAAACTAAATAGATTGCGCTCTTAAATCTCTCACTGTAAGGCATTTTCTCCAGCCCTCAAATAATTTCTATGGCTTTTTCTTTTCAACATACTTTTAAAAGTGTGGACACCAGAACTGTATCCAGTATGAGTCACACCAATTACTAGAGCTAAAATCACCTCCCTACTCCTACTCACTGCTCCCCGTTTATATGTCCAAGGAATGCATCAGCCCTTTCTGCCACTGCATCACACTGAGAGCTCATGTTCAGTTGCTCATCCATGATGACACCTAAATCCTTTTCAGAGTCCTGCTTTCCGATATAGTCCCCCAGCATTCCTTGGGTCTGGCCAGCATTCCTTGTTCCTAGATGTATAACTTTGCATTTGGCTATATTAAAACATATTTTGTTGGACTGGATCCAGCTTATGACTGTCCTGTCCTCATTGTTGTATACCATTTTGCCAATCTGTCTCATATGCAAATTTTATCATCAGTAATTTAAAATTTATTTTCAGCTCATTCATGAAAATGCTGAATAGTGTAGGGCTTACTTCCCAAGTAGAAACACACCATTTGATGAGAATTCCCCAATGGTAAGACCCTTCATTTTCAGTTTTTACTGATTTTTACTGAAAAATTCCCAGGTTTTACAAAAATTTCATTTTCTAGTGATTTTTGCCCAAATTTTGGACCATGCAAGTACATGAAAATACCATTATGTTAAAAAAATCCAATAGATTACATTAGGTAGATGTGTTTATGTTAATAATAAACTAGTCTAAGTGTCAATGCCAGGCTGTCAAAGTAAGGCAATGTAGTGGAAGAGACATACATACATACGTATGTACATACTATTAATGTACAGTTCATGAAATAAACCACAGCATTAAACTGCTTTTACTTCAATGGTCCCCAAACTGTGTGGCATGGAGGAATGTCTGGGGGGGTGCAGTGGAGCCCAAGCCAGCCCCCATGGGGGTTGGGGAGGGAGTGCCACCCAGCCCCACTCTGTCCCCAGCTCCGCTCTGGCCCTGCTGCCAGCCCCAGCCCCCAGCTGCAGCTGTGGCCCTGGCCCCACTCCTAAATATTTTGTTGATGCATTTATCTTTATCAACCAAATGTGTAATCTCCATCAAATAATTAAATTAAGGTTTGTTTTACAAGACCTATTTTTCACAAAAACATGCGGACTAGCATTAATTATATTCCAATTCTTTATTAATTGGTAAATGGTGAATTCTCTGTAATGCGACGTCTTTAAACCATGGTTTGAGGACTTCTGTAACTCAGCCAGAGGTTATGGGCCTGTTACCAGGGTGGGTGGGCGGCTGAGGTTCTGTGGCCTGCAATGTACAGGTATGCGGCTGCGTAGGGCCCCTTAATAGCTAGGGACGGCCCTGCTTAAAGTCTATGAGTCTGATTGAATCCCATGTGAGCTTTTCTATTATTTTGCCAGGGACTGATGTCAGGCTAACCAGCCTATAGTTACCTGGTCAACCCATCTGCCCTTTTAACATTGGCACAACATTAGCACCTCACATGAATAAGGAGTGCTTTATTCTCACAAAAGATACAGGATCAGGCCCTATATAGTAGAAGTCAGTTCAGATATTTTAAAGCTGCCCAACAGTTTGATAAAGAATAATGCTCCTCAAATTTCTTGATTTTTGTTTTGTTTTGTTTAGCTTCAGTGAAACTATAGGAATCTGCAACAGACTGAGCTGGAATTTAGAACTGAAAGAGAGCATGGGGATCATTAAAAATGCTAGGGTAGTAGGCATTCAATATGGAATACAAAACATATGTAGTAGGATAGTAAAATACCATGTTATATACATGAATATGGCACAGTATTTTGCTCTGACATAATTCCTAATAAAACACAGAGGACGCTACTACATTTTCACAGTTTTTCAGACTATACCAGTAAAATGTAACTTTAATCTGACTCAAAACTAGGGAACGCTATGGGAATACAAGAGATGTTTCATAGTTCGTTAATTGTTTTTTGACAAGCTGTTTGTAGACTTCAAATGGGAACCACAGTATATGCTTGCAATTGGCCTGTTGTGCTCATGTGTGCTTTGTTGAGTAATACTATACAGAATTAAGGAATGCAAGACATTTTTTCTCTTCTTGCCGTGAGAAGATCTAAGCGCTCAGAATACCGTGGTGATGAGTGTGAAATCAATTCCCGGTTAAAAAGATAGAATGTGCATGGTATGTTTCCACTTAACACTAACATTAAGTGTGTGAGACGAGGGGAACAGATCCAGCCTGGTTTTGTCTTAAAAGAGGTATTGGTGGATTTCAGAAGCTATGGGCCTATCAAAAGAAACAAGAGATAACACCCTTCAAATAGAAGTAGATGGTTAATTTGTTCTCCCTGCAGCCTCTCCCTCATGCCCCCCATCAGTAATTATTTGATTAAATTGTACCTAGGTCTCCCAGGGCCTAATTCTGCAACTGCTGAGCAACACCTGCAAGGTGCCAAGTGCCCTCAATTCCCATTAATTTAATTGGGAGATGGGGGTACTCAGCATGCTGCACAAGGTGCTCAGTGCCCTTAAAGATTGAGCCCCACCTATTCAGAGAATCTCTCTCTCCAATTTGTCTTCATCTGCTATATGCAGCTACTCCTGAGAGGGTCCTTCACCAGTAGACGAGGAAGATAAAAACTCCATAGCTGTGCATCAGCACCCTTGGCACTGATGTTAGCCTGCACAGAGCCCTGTTTCTAAACGATGCTGACTCCAATGATTTCTTTCATTTTGATTGTTACATTGGTTTATATTCTTATACATTTTCAGGATGGAAAAAAAATCTGAAAGCAGCTTTAAAATATTATTGGGATTAACAGATTTGACCAGACATCTTTCTGAACCAGAAGACTAAATCTGTACAATATCAGTACCTGGATCTCCTGGCAAGCACTTAAATATTCTGCTATCCAAGCACAAAGTTTTAGTTGGGGATTGGTCCTGCTTTGAGCAGAGGGTTGGACTAGATGACCTCCTGAGGTCCCTTCCAACCCAGATAGTCTATGATTCTATGATTCACAAGATTTCCAAAGCCCATTACCCGAACTGCAACCCTAAGTAGGAAACTGAACAAGCAAAATGCATTTTCTGCACAAAGTAGGTAAATGCAATTGAAAATATATTTTGCATGAGAGCCTCATCCCCACTCCAGTTCCTTTCCACTGGCAAAAATGGGGAACAGAATGGTGTAAAGGGACTCTAAAATCCCTGGATCTGGTCAGGGAGGATTCATCTGGCACAAGTACTGCAGAAGACAGCCATAAGGTTGCCACCTCACAAGGCCTGGCAAAAGCAGTGGGAGGGGGTGTACTAAGGGTAGGGCTGGGAAGGGTTTTGTTGTGGGTGAATGCCCAGAATGCGGTGCTGTGGAGATTTTGCTCAGTGCTTTCACCCACAGAGCAGCCCTGGGGAGGCTGCCATAAATACCAGGTACGTCTCCAGCCTCCTGAGCAGCCAAGGATCAGGAGGACACAAAGGCTTAAAGCCACCTTAGCCACTCCCCCCTGTGAGTTCCATGTTGTGTTTCTAGCATAGAAGCACACCCTTGGTGTTTACATTATTTACTCATTTAGTCGCTTGAGTGGGCAGTTAATATTAGGCATTTACAAATACTTGTATGCACAGATGTGTATATTTACCAGGTGCAACTGAAGTACTCATGGTTTAATATGTGCCCCTTACTGTCAAATCTTTTTTATCAAGAAGTTATTTTACAAGTTATCTTTGCTTTATTATATGCATGCTGTAGCTCACGAAAGCTCATGCTCAAATAAATTGGTTAGTCTCTAAGGTGCCACAAGTACTCCTTTTCTTTTTGCGAATACAGACTAACACGGCTGTTACTCTGAAACCTGAAAAAAAAATCAACACACTTTTGAAACTATTATTAAGTTAATTACTTCTGTAAAAGTAAACCTTAGCATGGGTTTTGTTTTTTGAAACATCAGACATCAACACAAAGTCTTGAGCCCAATTCTCCAGCTCTCTCTGGTGAAAATCAGGAGCAACCCCACTGAAGTCAATAGACAACACTGGAGCCAGGGAAGACTCTGGTCTGTTGCCTTTTACTGGGCAACTATGGTAAAGAAATTTATAGGCCATGGCTATGGCATTTGTTTCATTAGTTACACAACTTAATGCTGGCTGAGTGTTTCCTGTAAAGATCGCATTAAATTTCAGTACTGTACAAAGATTACATTATGGCTGTAAAAAGGAAGGAAGGTTACCAAACAGAGACGTAATAGAAAGAGAAGTAATAAAGTGTCCAGAATACTCTCTGAAGTTCTACCAGTCAGATACTTAAGTGACTTTGTTCAGACAAGCTTATTTATGAGATGCACTCAGTTAAGGCTAAATCCCGATCCCACACAAGTTAATGGCAAAACTCCCATTAACTTCAATGGAAGTAGGTTTTGGCCCTTGCTGCTAAAATGCAGACATAACAAATAGAATTTTGCACACTCTCTCTCTCTAATTCTCTGTCCTATTACATCCATCACCTATATGTGGTTGCTAGAAGTAAGCTGTAATGATTTTTTTTCAAAAGCACAACAACAACAACAAAATAAAATAGTTTAAGAGCCCAAATTATCAGAGTCTGGGCCCAACTTTCTTCTCATTTACACTGGTGTAACTCTATTGACTTGATATTCTGAATATAAATGATTGCAACCGAGAGGAGAATCATTGTCTTTATGTATAGACAAAACTACAGATGCTGTAAATACCTTTATAAAGAACAATCAAAATAAGCAGACCCATTGTTTAATTCTGGTTCAATGTCTCCTCTTTCTTATTATAAAAGTCTAGTAAATTTTTAATTCCCATAAAAAATATTTTCCGCCCTTAACTTCCAGCACCTCCCAAGATATGATTTCAGGGTTCTACGTCTTCCAGTCAATGGATGTAGACATCACTAACACCTGATACAGGATAGGGGATATGCAGTAGCTCTCTGTACTGTTTATGTGTTAGTGAAGTCATCTACTGTAGGAGAAACAAAAAACCTGACCCAGTGTCTTTAAAAGTAAAAAGCTTTTTGGCTTCATTTTAAATGAAAGATCACAGTAATGAGGATGCACAGTGGGCCTTATACTGAAGTCCTTACTTGGTTGTTACTCAAACTTCAGTTTTTACATTAAAAAAATGCAGTTTTACGCATACAAAGTGAATGTACAAACTTTGTAGCAGAAGTTTCATAGCCCATATTTATGCTTGGACTAATTAGATTTAAATACAATTTCAATGAATAATATTGATGTTTATTTTTAACTATTTTTTCCTATTTTTATCAATTCACATTTTCACAGTTGTGAGAAATTACAGGGGAATTAAACAATGGGGAAGAGGGCTAGACAATTATTTAATGACAGAAAAGTGGAGATTCAAAAAGTTAATGTCGGATAGCCATTGAAACACACATTGTCAGTATCACATGTCAAAATATACAAGTAAATAGTCTTAAATCAAACTCTAGTAAGTTCTCAGGAAGCATTTTTCTTACTTTGCCTAACTGTACATTTCAGTGATCGTCGATGGAAATATTTTTTTAGTCGATTTGTGTGTAGAAGGTGAAATGGACATTCCCAACATTTACTGATAAACATTGAATCCTTCCAAGCACACCTATATTGAAATTTTGGCTCTAATGATATCATTTAAACTAATCACCACAACTATACCAATTTCACTCCATACTTAACTCAGTCCACTGTGCCTAGAAATGAAGGATTTATGAGACTGTACATAACTTTATGTAACACTGATCAAATTGGTAAAGTTTGGGGCTTAAGTTTGACCTGCATACACTGTGCATCACACATAATGCATATCTGCACAAACAAATGGAATTTTCACATAATAAATGGGCATATCTCCTTTTATCATTCAGCAGGGGGAGGGACCACTTGATGAAGTGAAGCATCAGCGGCCACTAAAAGGGAAACAGCTGCCAGATTTTTCTGCAGAGTGGAACAGGTGGTGGCCCAGATGACAGCCATCTCCTGTGAGTTTGGGGCTTCTCTCACTCATTATGACAAGGCACTGGATGATCAGCAGTGTGTGCTAGCTGACAAAAATCTCTGGCTCATGGACAGCTAGAAGACAGTGTCATTCAGCTAGCATTGCAGCTGGCTGAGATGCCCATGGGCCAGGAGACAGTAAATGAGGCATCACTTCTTCTGCATCCGCAGTCATGGGCTACTTCTCTGGACCTGGTTTTGATGCTGCACACTGTGAGCTTGTCTTTACCTCTCTTCCATCCCCTACAATCCATGGTAATATTGCAAGCACCCAGGTGGAGAAACTGTCAAAGAGTTTAAACCTCAATTTGGAGCAGCTGGAGAAAGGGAAGCCAGTTTGAGGGAATAATGGATATTGTTGTTAGGCTTTGTTGTGATGGTGTTGCACCAGATAACCCAGCCTGTTTTCCAACTCTTCAGTGTACCTACAACACTATTGATTCTTATGACCTGCACGCCACGGGACTATAGCTTTAACATAGCCACCTACACGTAGCAGCCTGGTGTAAACCAGCCTCCCAAAACTAAATTATATATATATTTATTGAGAAAGGTACCTCAAAGGCTGAATGTGGATGGCTATCCAACCTGCCTGCACCTATAGAGAAACTCACCAGGCCTTGCAGCCCACTATCCCTACACAATTGCCTTCCAACTCTACTTGGTGATTGCTTCTTAAGCAAAAGGACCTGTTGCCTGCTACCCTCCTCTAGTTTCTTTGGCGGATGCACTGCTCTCTCTTCCAGTGTCTTTGCAGGGCCACCAGTCCTGGCCAGTACTCCCCTAGAATCCTGGAAATTCTTTAAGGGATGATAAACTGCTTTCCCACACATACTGCAGCACAAGACATCACAGAGCTACTCTCTGTGTGCTGCTGACAATTTTCTTCCTGACTGTCACAGGAAAAAAGTACAATATGAAGGCACTACTCTTAGAAAACACATCAAAGTGTTTTTTTGCCAAACCTGCTGACTACATAGAGTGGCTTCAGCCAATCAGGAAACCAGAGCCAATACTATGGGGTTTTTGGGACCAAATATAACCGAGTACTGTTGTTCAAAGCTCGAAGTTAAGGAAGCTCGAAGTTAAAAAAAAAAATGCGAACATTTGTCACAAAAAGTGTTGCAGTTCCCTTATGACATGTACATAACATTAAATTGGGAAGTATCAAATGGATGTAAAATTCTTTCACAGACATTTCACAAATATGAAAACAGGCAATGTCTGATTAAAACAAATAATTATTAATATTTTGCCCAGTTCTAATAAGGATTTGGAGGGCCACTGAAGAGAGGAGAGCAGTCTCTGTAAAGCTGTGATGTCCCATATAAAGTGCAGATTGCAAGTTGTCAGTCTCTTGGCTTGGTCTCCTAAGTAGTTATGCTGGAACACTGGAAGAAGTATACTGCACCAGGAAAAGACTGGGCACAGGGTACTTCCACGTGATGCTGGGGGAAACTGGGAAGTAAATGGTAAAAAAAGCTACAATTAAGCACTTTGACAATATTTTTATTTATTGGTGGTGGGTATTATTTTTATTTATTATTTGTACTACTGTAGTATCCAGGAGCCACAGTCTTGGATCTGGACTCCTTTGTGACAGGCGCTGTACGAATACTCAACTAAAAGAGCTCACAGTGGGATTTCCTAAGCAAGTTTGGTCTTTCCTTTGATTATTGTAGTATGCTCATTGTTTTCTAACATTTATGTGACTTTCGTTACTAGAGAAAATAACAAAAGTTACTCCTTTTCTCATTAATGTAACCCATCTTCTTTCACTGCCAGGGTATTATATTCTACGCAGGCTTAACGATAACCTACAGGCAATATTCTGTTCTTTGATAAATGTATGTATTTCCATTGTATTCAATAGGAGTTGCATGGTCATGCCTGAGGGGAGAATTTGGCCTTATGGATTTCCAGTGGAAATGAACCCCTTTGGTGAGTGTTAATCGCTGGATTTCATATCCGAAATAAGACATCCCTGATGCTCTTTGGCATCATTTTAGCACCAGCCTTTTAACTTTAAAAAACCAAAGCCCGGCTTCATGTATTGCCACTATTCCTCAGACTAATTTTGTTAACAGTAGGGTATTCAAAACTGTTTTCTTTTTAAAGGAAAAAAGTAACCATAAAAAGGTGCTGTACTATTTAAAGGCTATGACAAAAAACCTGTAGTTCTGCTTTGGGGTCATTATTGTCAGCACTAGACTAGGAACAGGAGCTTTTATAGAAAGTGCTCGTGGTTTGTAATACAGAGATCATTTTTACTGAGCTGAAGTAGGAAAAACATAAAATTAAATGATCTTTTATATTGTATTATTACGAAAAAGACCCCGTTGATATTGAATCAATAAAAATTTAAATACAACTGTTTTCCAGTTGTGGATTTATTTGTGTGTGTGTTGCATGGATGTAGTAAATACTTCATACATATCAAGGCTGACCCAAGAATAGGTGTTAATGTAGGACATAGTACTGTAATTTAGCTCTGCTCTTAGTGCAAACAAATAGACCTATAACACGGGAAACTTTCTAAGTGTTCCCTTTGACAGCATAGGAAAAACTTATTCTTTGGAGCCAGGAAGCCATTTAGTTTAGCCAAGCCGATTAACTTTCTGCACTCCAAATTCCTCATGAGCATAGTTAAGACTGGGAAAATTATTTAGTACCAGGGCTGATCAAAAAAATTTCATCAAAACTGGGAAGGGGTAGTTTGCTGAAAGTGTCTGCTTTCTATGAAAAATATTCATTTTTCAATAAAAAAACACTTAAACATCAGAAAACCATAAAGTTTTCAGACAAAAAAAATCTAAATATTTCATGATGCATTACAACCATGCAAATGGAAAGAACCTTAATTTTATATTAACTAAAACCCAGTTTAGTTTTGCCTAGTCCTCCTCCTCTTTTACTCTTCCATTTTTCTGAATATAACCCAAGTAATTTATATATCATTTCTGTTATATCTAATACTTCCCCTCTTTTATTTTCTGTGTCTGACTGAGAACTCTGAATGAATTTCCTTTTCACTGAATTCCCATTTCTTTAATTACCCCTCACATGACATGTAGTTGTGTTATCCTTAACCAAAGCAGAACTAATTCAGGGATTGTATATAATTAATCAAAGAAGTCAGTAGTGCAATATCTGAAATAACTGAAGCCTGCCCAGATTACAACAGCATTATTAGAATGTGATTAATAAGCAGTTAATGTGAACCAGCTCCTGCTACACATTTGTGAAGTTATTTCATCTTGCTTTAAAGTTATGTGGCAAAGTTTCAACCCATAGTTAAGTGATCTGCTTTATTTGGTAATACATTGTTAAACCCACCATCTGGTCAAACAGCTGATGGAATTAAAACAACCATATGGGGGCCCCATGTTTCTCTCTTGGGAAATATTTGGTCTACTGTGTTGTGTAACGATTACCAGCTTCTAGCCTTTTTTAAATGCCCGTCCCAAAAAATAAAAAGAATTTGAAGATAATCAGAGTTCTGTTGACTCCACAGTTAGGCATAATCTAGTGTAAAAGAACAAGATGACACTTACTTGAGGACCGGGTTGACCCTGCAAAATAAGAGAGAGAGAGAGAGGGAAAGAGGGCGAGTTACAAAAAGGCATCATTAATCTGAACAGAATCTGACAAAGTTTTCTGATACGGAGGTGATGAACATTCCAGCAAGAAGCAACCTTGATAAAATTAGATTCTGGAGTCTCATCATTATGTTCAATTAGAATTAAAATTAGTGGCTTTTTGTCATAATTAATTGATCCATGGGAAATTATGACAATAATACACCTTCATTTAAGAAACTTCGTAGTTCTACTGATCAGATTAGTGTGATTCAGAAATGATGGAAGGACTTAAATTAACTATACAGGAGTGAGGGAGAAGATACAGATATTGGATTTATTTAGACAAAAACACTGGGCTTTATTTATTTATTTTAAGCAGTTAAACTACAGACATCCGGTTTGATTTATCCCACTGGTGCAGGGAGGTATAAACTACACTCTACTTGGAATTGGAAAAGGTTAAAAAAGGGCAACAAAAATGATTAGGGGTATGGAATGGCTTCCATAATGAGGAGAGATTAATACGACTGGGACTTTCCAGCTTGGAAAAGAGACGGCTAAGGAGAGATATGATTGAAGTCCATAAAATCATAACTGGTATAGAGAAAGTAGATAAGGAAGTGTTGTTTACTACTTCTCATAACACAAGAACTAGGGGTCACCAGATGAAATTAATAGGCAGCAGGTTTAAAATAAATACAAGGAAGTATTTCTTCACACAACACATAGTCAACCTGTGGAACTCCTTGCAAGAGGATTTTGTGAAGGCCAAGACTATAACAGGATTCAAAAAAGTGGTAGATAAATTCATGGAGGATAGGTCCATCAATGGCTATTAGCCAGGATGGACAGGAATGATGCCCCAAGCCTCTGTTTGCCAGAAACTGGGAATGAGAGACAAGGAATGGATTACTTGATGATTACTGTTCATTCCCTCTGGGGCACCTGGCATTGGCCACTGTCGGAAGACAGGATACAGGGCTAGATGGACCTTTGGTCTGACCCACTAGGGCCATTCTTATGTTCTTATGTACTGTGCTAATGAGGGCTGCCACATCAGGGAACACACTTATCAGGGAGATTACATGGTCTTTCCACCCCTGCCATAGGGAGGGTAGGTTTAAACTAAGGCTGCAGTACCACAGGAATCCTGCCAGCAGAGGTGGCTTGAGGATACACTGATTCAGTGCATCTCCCATCCATATCCTTCCTGGCAAGCAATCCACTTGCTCCTTGACTTTTGTTGGGCACTGCTGGTCCGGTCAGCTGAGGGCCCCAAGGCAGACCAAGGAGCTGTAGGAATCTTGTGTTGCTGCAATCCTTTTTTGGATGGACTTTCTACCACAGGGGTCCCTGCATCTTGGATTCCTCTGGAAAAAGTTAGCGAGTTCCATGGGTAAATGTGAAGAGGAAATGTACTATGGTACAATATAGTAAGTGTGATTGTGAACTACAACCTCACGGAAGATCAAATCACATTGGAAGACAAAGGAACTTTTACAAGGTGGGAAATGTTTGAGCTTTTAGAACTAGCTAAGATTTTTGGCTTTTCTAGTAACTCAATAATATTTTAGTTTAATGAGAAAAACCTTTCCTTTTGTTAAATGTTACTGCGCCTAAAGACATTTTAAAAAGAAATAAAAAATGTCTTCACTTTAGTTTCAGGATACTGTAATTCCTAAAATGGGTCAAAAGGTTTATATGGCCTCTAACCATCTCAATCTGTTTTCAACTATTTTTCCCTAGAACTTTAAATAGCATAAATCGAGATGTTTTCTACCCAAGGACTATTACCTACAAACAAAAGTTTCTGAATAATGCCACTTTTTGCTTATAGATGATCAGATTTTATTACACTAAATAGAGAAGAAAATGTCCCTTTGAGTTATAAATAAGTCACTTTGGCATATGAATTCTATGATCACCACACAGTAAATAGTACTAGAACATTACAGAGATATCACAGTCCAAGTGTAGCAGAATTGTGGCTATCAGATGTGCACTGAGAGAGAACTACAAACTCCTACCACTTAGCATGTGGTTGGCATTTTGTATTTCTTCCTTTGGAGGAGTGAGTCTCAGAGCCAGCCACTCCTGAAGATTTCAAAGCTTCCTTTTTTTAAGACAAAACAATATTTAAAATGTTGGTAAATATTTAAATGTTGGTAAATACTGTAAAATGAAGCTTCTAAATTTCTCAGCTCTGGGGATGACACCTCAGACTAGGTTAAGCCAAGGCAATGAAAAGAATTACCCAAGTCCCACAGGATTTCCCAAAAGCCTATACTTTATCCCACCCGGCTGTAACAATTTTAAAGTCAGTGACACTTTACATGTACATGCTGGTCCTGATCCTGAAATCAATGAGAATTTTGCCTAGTAATGACTGCAGGACTGGGCCCCCTATAGATAAACCAAATTTGGAACAATACAAACACACATAATACACACACAGACTCACAAATACATGTAAAGCCATACATGAAATATCTGTGAAAGACTATTAAAATAATCTCATAAGAACTGAAATGTAAAGGAAAACCAGGCAGAACTTCAAAGTCAGTTGTACACGTTCATGTGTACCTACACTTGCACATACATGTCCATACAAACTTTTGATTTGCACACATACCATAAGCATGTCCCAATCTAACGTAGATGTACGCAATACGAGTACAAATGTGCACATCTAACTAGAAAATTTGGCCCAAATATCAGCAATACACAGATATTTACATACATTCAGAAATATCGACACCAATATTCAAACAATACTAGGGTTTTGATTTAAAGCAATAAATTGATTAAACAAAAAATAGATTTGAAAGCTGCCACTCCTTTCTTATCTCCATATCTTGTGCCTACATGCTACAGAGTGTTGCAGTTTAGAGGGTGTTGTGTAGCACACAGCTAAGACTGGAGATGAAATTGTGGTCCCACTGAAGCCACTAAGAGTTCTACCAGTGATGTCAACAGGGCCAGGATTTCTCTTTAACTCTGCTTTTCTTTTATCATGTATACATTGTAGCACTAAGCCTCAGCTATGTACTAGGGGCACAGGGCCGCTTTTGCACCCCAGAGAGAGAGTCAAGTGCAACTGTGTCTCATAGAGGCACACGCCCAGCTTTGCAAAGGGATTTAGATGTTGCCATGCTCAGCATTGCAGTGTTTAATTTTTAGACACCTAAAAAAAAAAAAAAAAAGTCACAGGAACAACACCGTGATCCACAAAACCTGAGTTAGTTACTTAGGTTCCCTACATAATGAATGGTGGAAGATAGCTGCCTCATAATGTGACCCACAAAAGCCGGCATACTAGGCAGGGAGCTCCGCACCTCTCTCAGAATAGATGCCTAACTCTGCTTAGTGATTGACGAGCGAGAACCCCTGTCCTGGAACCACACAGCTTAGGTAATAAGTACCTTCTTGTGGGAATGAGTTAGATATGTGCCTTGCTCCACACAAAATGGCAGCAGCAAGTCGGGGTGCCCACTGTATAATTTTTAACCCAGTGGTTAGAGCACTCCACCTGAGATGTGGGAGACACAGGTTTAATTCTTCCATCTCTGCCAAAGGGGAAAGGGGATTTGAACAGAGGTCTCCCACCTCTGAAGTGAGGGCCCTAGCAACTGGGCATGGGATATTCTGTTGAAACTATTCCACTATGGATGAATAATTAAAGAATGATTGGAGCAGGGGGACTGGACTCAAGGTCTTCCAACTCTCCAGTGAGTGCCCCAACCTCAAGGCTACTAATTCTCTCTCTTGCCCAATGACTATTTAAGTCTTTACTCACAGTGGAATAGCTCTTGGGCCAGAAAAAGAGCAAGAGAATGACTACAGCCTAGTGCTTAGGGCACCTGCCTGAGAGGTGGAAGACCCATGGGTCAATCCCCCTGTTTCAATCACTCTTTAATTATTTATCCACAGTGGAACAGCTTCAACAGGAGAGACTGCGGGTGTTCCTCATCAGAATATCCCATAGCTGAGTAGTTGTGGCACTCTTCTCAGTGGTGCGGGGATCTCCTCTTCAATTCCTTTCTTCTTCTCCAACAGAGGGGGAATTAAACCTGGGCCTCCCACATGCCAGGTGAGTGCTCTAACCACTGAGCTCAAAGTTACAAGATGGATGACACCATCACCGCCTCCTTGGTTGTGAATGCAACCCAATCTGGTAGGCAGCCTCTGAGACCCCCTACCCGATCAGGTCCCACAAACAAACACCTATTCTTGCTGGTTCATGAATTGTTGTGGGGCTTAGGCGGGAGACAGTTGTATGGACACCTAGAGGGAGGCAGCAGTGTATATGCTCAGAGGCAGAAACTTAGTTGCCTAAGGAACTTTTACCCTGTAAATTTCAGTGCCAAGTGAGTGTAGGCGCCTACAGGGTTCAGCAGAAGTTTTCTGGATTGCAGTGGAGCCTAAAACTGGGACTTAGGTGCCTAAATTGGGGGTTAAGTGCCTAAGTACCTTTGTGGATTGGGGCCATAGTGCTTTGTGGAAATACTTTGGAGCATAAGGGCTGCATCGTCCTTAATAAGGCTGATTTATACTGGCTGTCTCAATCTTAACACCAGAATTATCCAGCATGGAACTGTATATATGGGTAACCAATATAAAAGCACCACTAGACAGGAAAAGATCTCCAAGTCTGCTCTAATCTAAATACAGAATCTCCTTTCAAATGTGAACATATAATATGGAACCTTGTATCAACCAGGCTAATTATTTCATAGCTATTAACCCTTCTTGATCAATAAATATTTCTGTATACCCTTCATAGGTCAGATATTTTATGTTACACTACCCAATAATTGCAGTTATAGAATTGTTTTTATTATTGCTTCTCTTCATTTGTCTCCCTAATGTATTTGTTGTTTTGTATGTAAAAAAATCAATTTGTTGTACAAGAGATGGTGTAGCAAACCCTCTACTTTGGTGCTGGCCAGGTGCAGATGGAGGGATGGCACCATGAGTCTGACCTCTACCTTTTCACTAGCTGCTATTTGTATTGGCCTGGAGCACAAGAAGGCAAAGGTAGAGGGCATAAAGAAGTTCATGATGTCCTTCTCCTTCCTTATGTAGCTACACAAGGGCCAAGCACAACCAGGTCCTAAATGAGTGGCTTTTGTGTTTATTTTTAAAATTATAATATGAACATGATTTGTTTTGAAAACTCTCCTAGGCAGCTCCATTTCAATCATTGCAATAGTACTGTATTTCTAAGGGAATGCTGAAGGACAGTGTCTCTCAATGGTACTGAAATTATTCCTGGTGCATGAGTAGTATGGATCTTTAACACAATGCACTTTATGATGCTGTATATCAGGTTTTAGCTGGGAATTAACTTTAAAATTCTAGATAAAAATCACTGAAAAATTGGCTCTGATGTTGAAAGGTTGGCAGAATCTTAATTATGAAACATTAGTGAGTGCTTCTTTATTAAAATATGCTACATAATGTACAATTAATATTTCTACTGCATATTAAAAAGGGATAACATCAAGGTATGGGGCTGAATTCTGTTTTAACACTTCACTACAGTTATGTGGGATTTATACTGTGGTAGCTGAGCACAGAATTGATCCTATTTAATTTGCAAAAGAATAACTTCCTTAATTTATATAATTTATAACATTTTAGATTATTAAAGTATAATTTCACTTAGGAAAGTGACTCTAAAAATGACTTTGTGGAGCTTCATATTAATTGTCTCTCAGTGTCTGGCATATCAAATGTCCTCATCTTAAAAGTCTAAAGGTGTTTCTTCTGTCAGATCTGTAAAGTCAACCTGGGTTCTTACTGCCTCTTCCAGCACCACCAGTAATCAGCTGACTATTTTGATCACAATCTCTGAGGCAGGATAAAATCCAGCTTGTTCTTCCATACAAGTAGTGCCTCTTGCAATGCTAACAGGAGCAACTTTTGTGGGTAAAGTAAGCATACATGACTCACAGATGCACTTGACGCGGGTGGGTTGATCTTAAGAAAGAGTGAATGTTTTAACTGGGAAAATTTGGTGGTTTGTGTCTTAAAAGTGATGGTATGCACCATTTTTTTTTATTCAACAGGTAGCAGAAGGACACAGGGATGTGGTAGTCACCTGGAACCCCAGTTCAAGCACTGAAAGGTGCCCTGTTTATATTTTCTGACTTCCATAATTTAAAGATGGCTGATTTTAAAAATTGTATTGGTTTTTCCCCATTGAGGTACATATTTTATTTCCTTTTGGCACTTCCCTCAGCTTGGATGGTGAAACTGCAATACAGTGTAGTTTTATTTTCTGTTTCTACTCTGTTTCACTTTCTGTTTTTCATGAACTAGCACAATGCTGTTGAATGTGACCTTACAACTCACTCCCTATGCTGGTAACCAATCTTGCCGTTCTCACTGGGGTAGCTGCTATGAACCAAATGCAGAACTACTTTTGTGACTATTATATTGACAACCTTCTCTCATCTGTTTCATTAGCCATCACCCATTTCTGCCTTTTCTCATATAATACTATGATAAAGATAGCTATGTAGTGCTCCCCATTTTCAGGTGAGTTTTGTGAACAATTTTCCTTCATATGTACTTTTTTTTGGGGGGGGGAGGCAGATTAATACAATTGGGTTTGAGTTTCACTTGAAAATTTTTGGCTTCAAAATTCTGGAGTTCAATTGGACAGCCTCTTCAAGATTGTCGATCAAAGGGAGTTAGACTGGCTGCTAACTGATCCCCTCCTCCCAGCTAATTTGATATCCGCTACTGACAGGGCAAGTGATACTGAAAGGAGGGGGCAAGGAAGTGAGGGCCAACGTAAGCAGCTGTAGCATCGAAGCCAACACTAAAAGTCTTCCAGACAAGTACCAGAGGTGATAAAAAAGTACAGATGAAGAAGCGTGGTGAGTGGTGGTGGTAGTTGCAGCTGAAGGTTACTTTCCAACAGAACCAGAACCCTGGAGAATAGAGAAAAGACTAACAAAAGGAGGGGGAAGGGAGCTTGGCAGTAGAGAGGAGTAGGTGTGGCCAGCTAAGACTGCGGCTGGCAGCAAACAGAGGGAACGCCAAGAAAGATATGCATTTCTAGTATCAAAACAAAAGAAGAGCCCAACTGGGAAAAGGGAGGGAAGGATGGGAAAGAGTGATAATGAAAGAGGGAAAGAGCACCTTTTAGACGTTGAGAAAGAGTAAGAGAGGGAGCAGAAACAGGCCTATGAACCACCTACAATATTTATTTTAAATACTTAAAGGATTTGTAAACAAAAAACTTCAAGATCTTCCATCACTTCAACATGCATTTTCTAATTGAGAAACTATTTGTTGTGACAACTGATAACTGAACAGAATGCACTCCACAAAATTAAAACCCACCTCTGATTTAATTAATTCAATTTTAAAAATATCCATCTCCCAAAAGAGTATTTGCGATGTGATACAAACAACTATAAAACCAAAACCAGGCCAACCCAGATACCACCAGCCAACAACACTGGAGAAAGACACAAAACCCGCAAAAGAAAATCCAGTGAAAAAAGGCAGCCAAAAAAGGGTCATAGATGTGCTATTACAAATAGGCAGACCTCATGCTAAGTTATGAAGACAATCACCAAGATACTTTGATGGACCTCCTGTGAGTGAGTTCCATGGACAAAGATCCTGAACTGAGATGGCCCTGCCCCAGCACGATCCAGACAAAATGTGATTAGGACATAGAGATAACTTGGCTGTTCTCAGTTAACTTGGATGAATGCAAAAAGAAGAGGTGGTTGGTAGGTCATCAAGCCTAGGTTACTAAGGGCCATATCGGTTATACTAAGATGAACCAGTCCATGGCTGGCTATAAATTTACTTTAATATACATTTTAGCATAAATGATTCAAAAAAGAAAGAACAGAGGAAAAACGTGTGGAAAGACCTAGTTCATACTAGTTTTGAACAAATCACCTACCAGCTTTCCATCCATACCAATCGGACCCTAGGATAATCAAAAGCCAAAACAAAACAAAACAGTTAAATCATAAGAACACTGATGTCAGGGGCAAATATACAGACTTGTGGAATACTATAGGCTTTAGAGGATGATTTACTGTATGTCAGCAGTTAAATGTAATACCCTAAGGGCATTGCAGGCACCAAAGTTAAGAAAAAGGAACAGCAGGAGAAGCAGACCTAAGAAGGTAGTAATCAGAACAATATGGTGGGAAGTAATCAGGCAGTAGCTGGTGTTTGACAAGAAAGTGTTCAACTTGAAGTGAAAGATTTGTTAGGCTTGCAAACCACAATGGTACAATACGACAGAACATATGAAATAATGCATCTGGCTTATGTATTTTGCTTTAAGCAATTAGGGAACTATATTAGGTAAGCCATTTACTGTATAGCTGTTATCACAATTATGGCTTCAAGAACACTTGAAAAAAGCAAACACTCCTCTCTAAAATCTCTGAAGTAATTTAGCTTTCAGATGAGGTTATTACAATGACTGCTATTAAAAAGGCAGCATTTGCCAACAGTTACTACATTGCGTTAGCTGAGGTACTGAACTTTTTCTCTCTACTTAGCGAAAGAAAACCCCTCTGCTAAATATTGACTTTTTCTTGGTAACAATTGCACCTATGTGATATTTCAGAGAGACAGATTACTTATTATTACCCAATGTCCAGGTTCAGATTTCAGTTATATGGATGTAAACTCAGAGTATCTCCATTCACTTCAATGGAGTTATTTTGATCCATATTGGTGAAACTCAGAATATGCACCAATACTAAGTGTGTTGAGACTGTTTTGGGAAATGTTATTATTTAAGATTTAAAGCCAGATTTTCAAAAGTTCTCAGCACCCTCAGTCGGAAGCTGTTGGGTACTGAGTTCTTTTGAAAATATGGCCACTTACATAGGTGTCTAAATGGGAGAGGCAGGGTGCTGTACTCTTTTGAAAATTTGTTCTTGAATCGCAACAGTCTTCTGACAAATAGAGTTTATACATTTCAATAATTCTGGTTACTCGTTTGTTTAGTTAGCAGTGGATTTATGTAAGAGTCATTCACTCATTTTGAGAGTTTGTCCAGTAAGACATCGTGCTTCTCAGTATGATGATATTTATGCCTTGATACGATTGTTTATCAGTATATCACTGAACATCATTATATCATGAGTCACAATGCAACATCATGTCATAAAATGACATGACAATGCATCAAACACTAATACAAAATCAATATGCAAAGATTTAATCTACCCACTGAAAGTCATTTTTGGATCCTTTGATGTCCTGCAAACTAGGCTTGAAGTAAAAATTGGACTGATCCAGAGGAGAATTAAGGCAATCTGAAGCCCTATGTAGATTCTACAAGGGACCCCGCATAATCCACTTCTGCATCATGTTCCCACACCTTCTTGCAGGGACAGAGGTTAAGAGGAATGGGGGAAATTCACACTTCTTGATGTGGTTGTTTCAGGCTTTTTACGGAGACAAGGAGACATGGCTCCACCAATTACACTTGGATCAAGTTTTCAAGCTTTTCTTCATATCCATGAGTGCTAGTAGCTTTATTTTTTTCAATGAAAGCTGAGAGACTGACATCATCCTGTGCCACCAGTTGGTGGGGGTCTATGCATGGGTCTATATGCCTATGCTTTAGTCCAGCCATGGACTGAGCAAAACCAACCAAACAAAAACAGAATAGATGGGAAACCTACAAATGGTACTGTATATATCTGATTTCAGATACTGAAAATAAAATGCTATCAGTCCAACAAATATGTCTTAAAGAAACCAAGCACATGGGTAGTGTGCAAAGAATTTATACCAAAACAGGACAGAGTAGTCACTTAAAGCATAGCAAAAGTCAATTGCCTCATCAACATTCTCAACACCCGCTACATTACTTCACAGCAGCCATTCTGGAATCACTACTTTTGAGAATGAGATTTTCATCTGCCCTTTGACTTTCATTTATAGAAATATCGGATCACAGCATACATGAGCTGCAACAAAGGCTTAAAACATGGTGGTTTGAATCTCCCTCTTATAAATAACAATTGCGTGACGGCGGAAGAAAGTCGGCAGCTGCCTCAAGGTCCTACATAGTCTTGTAATTGGTCTCCTAGAAGTAAAATTTGTTTTCCCCTCCATATCAATTTTTATTAATACATAATAAAGAAAAACATGTATCCAATTTATTAAAAGAACAGTGTTCACTATTCTGCTTCCCCAATACCCTCTAACATGTACCACATAGAAAGCACTTAATGATTTCCTAGCAATTATATTGCACTTGAGGCCTATAGTTTTATAAATTATCTTTGTTTTTGCAGGCACAATCTTATATCCTCAAATTATAACACATGCATTTTTGCTTCCACAATGAACCGTGCACACAAATAAAAGTATTGGGTAAGTGGACATCTAATAGCGAGACATATAACTACTAGTACAGTAGTCAAATATATTAACTGTTAATATTTGCGCTTGCAATTTGTTACAGGTGTGGAAATGAAGGCTGAGTTGAATCCTGACTGTAAATCAGGTTCTAGTTCTACAAAACATTGTATAAACATTAACTAATTAATCCTCCTAACCATACTATGTGTCATAGTAAGCAAGTAGGTAGATATACAAACCCTCCCTAAGTTCCCCATGTTGGGCCAGCAGCTGAGTTTAACAATTTGGCCAACTGTAGGTTTAGCATTAAACCCCAGAGGTTTAATTACCTTTATAATGAATGAATAAATAAAGAATTATACAAGTATTTTTAGAAGGAAAACTCATCATAGGATGTAACTGCTGGCTCACAGGGAATGGTCTCAGTGGGTCCCCTAGTCTACTGCAGCTCTTACAATTAAAATAATGTTTCTATTTTCCAGACGAACAGGGAATTTCTTTTGCCTGACTGAGAATAAACATTATACATAATTTATATCACCAGCTGTGTTACCTTACATGATGGGCATTAATTATTCTTATAGCTTTTACCTTCTCTACAGCCATATTTATATCACTACAACCCTAGAATTAAGGGTCTGTGTGAAACATATTTTCTATCAGTAAGTCCATGATTCTCAGTGTTTTATAACTCTTGGAAGGGTGGAAAGTGAAATTCCTACTCAGCTGAAAATAACATAAATGAGGTTGGATCCTGCTCCTATTGATTTCAATAGGAGTTTTCCTTTTGATTCCATTTGGAGCAGAACTGAGCACATGATCTCAGCCTGGATGGATCGTCTGGGATTTCTTTTAAAGATGTAGGGAAAGGAGAGGGAAACTTAACTGGGGAATACTGATCTACAGAAAAATAAAAACAAATTAATGGCATATACTTAAGATGGTGTTTTTATTTTTTGAGGCAATTACTCTACCAGAAGAATTAATAAGATTCTTATTTTATAAAAATATTGAACTGAACATCATATTAACTGCTAACTTGTTTTTTTCTCTATTATCTTCTTCTGCTACTGACAGCAAACAAATAATGCACTTTTCAAAAATGGAAACAATCATTTCCTCTAACAACAATTATTATTACTAATTAGTATATATTTTTTTGACAAGCAGCAACGAAGTATATGGTTTTCTATGAGAGAATCTCTGTCAAATCTCTTTCAAGAACTATCTAGACTAGACAGGATGCACCGTGACAGAAGGGACTGATAGGTTTTTAAAAAATAGTTAACACTATTACTCATTCACTTCTTGTGGACATTGTGGAGGGTACAAAGAACAGAATGCTCTCTCCTGATTATACAAAATTCCTTTCTAGGTTTGCACTATTATCTTTAAAATGTGTCCTCTTACTGGGTATCTACTGAATATACTGCTCTATTGGGACCATATTTCCCCAATTCCCACTTATTTCCTTGCATAAAACCCGCATATTCTGGTTTTAAGCAGAGAGATTAATTTTACTCAAGAATATTTAGAGCTGGAAAAGCAACAAAATTAGTAAATTACACATGCAAAAGTAAAATAACTTTAACAAATCAATTTTTCCTGTTTACAATCAATGCCTCTTTCTTATTTATGGATTAATTTAGAGGCCTATATTTTTTAAATTAATATATTTTTTCAAAATTAGTTTTAACAATATTGAAAAGACATCAACAAAAATTTTGGGACCTCTGAAATATACATACATCTCTGCTTCCAAAAGATACCAGCTTTATTAGTGTTGTCTTGGTCTCAGTTTGGGCATAACTAGGAGTAATTGGTAAAATTAAGAAAATGAATGGTCAACATCAGGAAATACTTCGTGAGAGCAACTAGACAGTAATAGAGTCTTCCAAGGAAAGCAAAGGCAGAGAAAAAGAGGAAGGATCTAGATGACTTAACATCTTTTCTATCTCTAACGTCTAAGATTCTTTGATCACTTCTTTGTGATCCTTTTAATCTCACCAAAATGAATCATAAAATACATACTCAGTTGAAGGCAGTTATGATCTAATATCTGATATGTGCAGATCTTTCATTGCATTAGACACTTTCTACCTGTTTTGCATACTATGGGATGTATTGTCTTATCATAGCTGGTGTGAGGTTTGAGCCACTTATACTATAATTAGGACAATTCATCTTAACATTACTGCTGTGAGACAATTTTTCTCTGAAAAGTATCTAAGGAAAATTATGGACAGTGTAATTTATATTTACGCATGTAACTAGAAATGAACCAATATGCTAACAAGCTAATATAATAAGCTCCAAATCTGTATTGACGTCCCAAACTTGGCTTAATCATTCACGTTGCTTTTCCAGGCCAATTTATGTTAAATGAAATATTTTGGACCAAAGTATCTTCTCTAGTCTCACCTGTGGATCTCTATTGTATATTCTGCATGCAAGACCAAAGCAGAAATCCCACACACATAGCAGATTTGCAAAACATGGAACTGAGATCCCCACTGTGTATCCAAGAGCAGGATTTTGCTCCACACAATTTGAACTCATTTTATGGTACAAATAAGTACCAGAGTCTGCTCCCACATTTTTCATGCAAGATTCTGTGCTCACAAATAGACCTAATGAGACATGTGTGTCCATCTCACTGCAATAATTTAACAAGTGCACAAGTAATCTTTGGGCTAAATTCAAGTCCCACTAAATTCACTGGAAGTTTTATCACTGACCTCAGTGGGATCAAGATTTGGCACTTTATTGTCCAATCACATTTTAATATATACACCAGAGTGATTTTTTTTGTCTCTATGACACTAATTTGACATAGTGTTAAATTATATTAGTTTAAGATTGTCACAGATGCATATTTGAATTCACAGACTCTTAGTCTGATTCATATGACTAGAAGTATGACAATTTTCTAAACACTATGCAGTAAGATAGGTTGTGAAATTGTTACTAGCAGCTGTCTGAATCCTTTTATGTAAATACATATCCACTAGAAGGTTTCCAGCAGAGTTTCAGAAAAATAAAGCAGGAATTCAGCTGTAAAGTAGCTACATGAGTTGCTTACCTTTTATTATTTTCAGTGAGAACTTTAAAATACCTATTTTTAAAAGTTTTTCAGTGTCAAACAGCAATTTAATAAATCATCCACTTTAAATTCAGATTAGGTAAAAGATGGCAAATTTTTCTTTTTGCATTACCTTGGCTAGTTCCAGATTCACACTGGTTAAAAACCTGACTGTTATCCAATCTGTTCATCATGAAGCCATTAAAAATAATTGATCTCCATTTCCTCTCCCCCAGCTAATTACATGTTTAGCAAGATTGGCATTAAATTAGGTGTTTTAATGCGATATTCCTAGTAGCCTGATGACTGGGTTTTTTTTCTTGTAAAAGATTTTTAGAACATAGGTGGGTGGTAGGTTTTTTTAAGAGGAGCTCCTCCACTAGCTAAATTGCTTCTACTGATGAAAATCTGTTGGTTCTTTTTTGTATGAGTCTGAATGACTGCTGTTAAAAAGTATAGTGATTGCAAACAGTTTAGCTACAGAAGTTGTGTGCCCAGTCTCCTGGAGGGAGGGAGCACTTTAAAACATTCTGCAGCAGCTCCTTCTGGCCAACAGAACATCACTGACAAGATCAAGGGGTCTAGTCCTCTTTGGCTGGAGTGACGGTCACCCCTTAAACAATGAAATGCAGGGAAAGGAAAAGATCCTTCTTCAAAAAGAAAAAAAAAGTCCACAAAAACAAAAGCCCTGACAGTAGAGATGCATGAAAGCACTATCGGCAGGTTATTCCATAAACATCTATTGTGGAGTTTCTTGTATTTGGTACTGGTCCCTGACAGCAACATGAAAGTAGATTAAATGGACCACTGATTTTATATGGTAAGAGAAATTAATCCCTTTTGAGGTGGGGAATTTATTTATTGCTTTAAATCTCTATTGTAAAAATGATTTTAATATACATTTTTATAGCAGAATTGTGCCTTGCTAGCCTTAATTAGGAGCAATTTATGTAGACCCCAATCCTGTCCCTATTCCAGGTCCTTTTGACAAAGGACATGTTGTCACTCTTAAATCCATTCAAAATGCTGCTGCCAAGATCACCTCCCCAGCTCATTGCTCTGATTTCTCTCTCTCTCTCTCTCTCACACACACACACGCTTTGCACTGGCCTTCTCCACTGCACTGGCCTTCTCCACTGGCCTTCCCATTTCCACTGCAGCAAACACACTGTTTACAATAGTCAAGCCTATAATAGCCTTGACCGACACCACCTATCATTTCCTACTTTTTTCAAGACTTCAAACCCTCCCTCCCCTATGCCCACTTTGCCATCGCTTACTACCTATCCATCTAATTTCCCCCTCAAACACCTTTGTGCTTTCTCCCATTCTTTATTCAGGGAAAGAGCAGACCTCCTCCTAAAAAAAAAAAATGCAAAACCATTACATTGTCCTTCAAACACCTCCTTAAAACTCACCTCTGCACAGTGCCTACAAACCACCATTGCCACACCAAACCACCACTGAGCAGGTGTCTGAGCCACCACAGCCCTGGGGAAAGGCACCAAACAATCACCACCACAAGGGATCCCAGGGATGAAAGACTGAACCAGTGGTCCAGGTTGGGGGCCCCAAATTGCCGCCATCGTTGCTACCACTGTACCAGGGCAACAGCTGCTGCTTGGAGTGGGTGAAATAGCAACCGTTGTCTGAAGTGAGGGCTGGCTGCTTAGCAACCAGCCAGCATCACCAAGTCTTACGCACGCTGCTTCCTGACGCAAGAAGATGGGAACAACAGGAACTCAAGATCTTTCCTTTCAGGTGAAGAGGAGGAACAGAAGCCTGCACAGCAATAATTCAGCTAAAACTGAACAGCAGGAACCTCAGGACACTAAACCAGACCTCATCCATAGGAAGCCTGTACAGGACTCCAGACTGGACCCCAATCAGCTGGAAAGACTTACGAACAAAACCTCAGACCAACTAGTGAAAGCCAGAGGGACCAAGACCTCAAACCAGTCCCCAGCCTTAGTACAAGTAAGTATATAGCCTTTTGTTTTATTTGCATTTTCCCTTCTTGATTCGTCTCTTCTTTGATTTTTAATACAGAATCTAAAGCTATGAATTTGCTAAAGTAGGTTTAGTGTCCTATTTAGTCTGAGTTAGACAGTAAGGGCATGAGTACAAAAAAAAGACAGAACACCTCTGAAGAGTCCAACAGAAAACATCAGTCCATGAAAAGCAAGACCTGAAAGCATGGATGCAGTTACCAGCACTGTTCCTTACAGCAGCATTAGCCGGTGCCTGAAATGCAATCTGACTACCCTAATAGCTCATTTGAAAGAACAAGATGATGGGTGGTTATTATATCTAAAGGCGAGGAGTTTGGAAAATGAAAAATTGCTAGGAGTTTGGCTGTCCATGGTGTGAACTACAAAATCACCTCATATGGTGACAATAAGTCAGTGTGACAAAGTCCTGTGGAACAAAAACTATATTCACAAGCTATCAAAAGCAAATCTTGCAGCAGAAAAATACTTGCTGAAGTAATCAAACCTCTCTTGGGCCCCCCAAAATGGAGCCAGGCATATTTCTGCCCAACAAGAAGCCATCTGTCAGATTTTTCATATAACATAAAAAATTGAGAAGTATCAGAGGGCTTTGACTGATTTTCCTACTCATGCAGATACACAGAAGGAACTGTAATGGACCCAACATGGGATGAGTTCTTCAGTAAGGGATATCCTTGAATATATTATGGCCAAAATGAAGCGAAAAAATTCCGAATATACTGGTGAATAGAGCCAAACACATTGTGAGGGTAGATGAGACGACGGCCAAGCTAACATTCGGTCTTGATTGTGTGCATTAGGCAGCAATGGGACCATTTACAGATGCAGACTACTGTCTTTCTCTTTGAAGCTGGCCCATCTGACTAACTGTCCATTTGTAAGTACTGTAGCTGTTTTCTTGGAATGTCTTAGGCGCAGTACATTCACTGAAAACTTCCTGCAGAGTAACTGTAATTCTTTTGCATTTGACAGTGCCTCCAGCATGCTGAAGAAAATCAGTCAGGACTAGCTCACCATCTGCTAACTTAGTATCTCAATCTCTTTGTCTGCCTTGGCTGTTGTCGCAGGCTGGAACTTACTGCTGGAGACACTACCTGAAACATCAATAGTACAGCTGAGCAAAATCAGAAAACTTTCAGTTTGGAGATATCAAAATCTTTTGCTTCAATATTTTCAATTGAAATTAAACATTTCAACATGTCTGAAATGGAAATGTTTCGTTTTGGTTTGTTGAAATGACCTGAAATGCTTAATTTCTGGCCAGATCAACTTTAACTAAATTTTCCCAATGTGGCACATTGCCTCTGTTCCCTATTACGGGACGGGCATCCTGGCTGGACTACATCTCCCATGATGCACCCAGAGTTATATGACTTCCATGATGCATCACATCAAGCTCAGTCAGAGGGAGATCACGTGTTGTCAGTGAGATTGGTCCAAACTACACCTCCCACAAGCCATTGTGAGGACAAGGAAACAGAGTTTAATGTTTTATTGGACTGATTCAAAACAAAACATTTCAGGTCAGTTCAACTAAATGAAACATTCCAATTTGGGTCAAACTGAACATTTCAATTTTACAGAAATTGCAAGTTCCATAGAAAAATCATTGTGACGGGAAATTCCCAACCAACTCTAACAAACAGCATGAATCACTTGCAGGTGATTCTTCAACAAGTCACATACCCACTGAAACCTGTTTCCCAAGGATAAATAATAATTACACATCTGTGCTAAGAGTGTGGTGACAGGTCTGCTCATCATTGGCAAGATCCTGGGTATATATTGGGGGAGTATCAACTCAGGCATCTATTAAAAAAGTGTGGAATGAGTATCCTTCTCTTTAGAAACATTTCTGAAGTTTTCACAGTCAAAGACAGAGGTGCCAAGCAATGTGCTTAGTACAATAGCATCGGAAACATCCTGATCTCTGTCATGCTCCGGCAAAATTTAGGAATTATATTTGATATTTTGTGTGAACTGTGACATTTGTCAAGACAGTTGCAAAGAAAAGATATAACATTGCCAAACACCCCCACAGATCATTTCCATGTGTCTTCATATGTATGGATGATGCTCAAGGATCATCTGAAGAGATGGAACAAGGCACATCCACAACAGATTCTGTCTTACTGCAATGTCAAATTACATCATAGAGAATATGTTTGGATCCATGGTGGTCAATTTTTGTGCAGCCTGGCTAATGCAAAGGAAAGCCAGTTGATTCTTCCAGGAATGGGAAGGAAATGGGTGGGCTTATATACAGGTGTTCACTGATCCCGTGCTTCTTGGTGGGTGAAGTGTATATTAGTGTATCACTATATATCAGTGCCCTTGACTAATAGGATGGGAAAAGAGAGGAATGCCAAACATAATTTCCTTCTACCATCAGGGACCATAATTAAACAACATTCAATTACTTTGGTAAATAAAATAAAGACTTTCACGCTACTTAATTTTAATCCTGGAGGATAATACATGATTTGATGCACTAAGAAACAACAGATTATAAATTTGAAGAACAGCTTGTATCAAAAAGAAAAGGAGTACTTGTGGCACCTTAGAGACTAACCAATTTATTTGAGCATGAGCTTTCGTGAGCTACAGCTCACTTCATCGGATGCATACTGTGGAAACTGCAGAAGACATTATATACACACAGAGACCATGAAACAATACCTCCTCCCACCCCACTGTCCTGCTGGTAATAGCTTATCTAAAGTGATCATCAAGTTGGGCCATTTCCAGCACAAATCCAGGTTTTCTCACCCTCCGCCCCACCCCCACACACAAACTCACTCTCCTGCTGGTAATAGCCCATCCAAAGTGACCACTCTCTTCACAATGTGTATGATAATCAAGGTCGGCCATTTCCTGCACAAATCCAGGTTCTCTCACTCCCTCACCCCCCTCCAAAAACCACACACACAAACTCACTCTCCTGCTGGTAATAGCTTATCCAAAGTGACCACTCTCCCTACAATTTTGGATAAGCTATTACCAGCAGGAGAGTGAGTTTGTGTGTGTGGGGGGGGGGGGGCGGAGGGTGAGAAAACCTGGATTTGTGCTGGAAATGGCCCAACTTGATGATCACTTTAGATAAGCTATTACCAGCAGGACAGTGGGGTGGGAGGAGGTATTGTTTCATGGTCTCTGTGTGTATATGATGTCTTCTGCAGTTTCCACGGTATGCATCCGATGAAGTGAGCTGTAGCTCACGAAAGCTCATGCTCAAATAAATTGGTTAGTCTCTAAGGTGCCACAAGTACGCCTTTTCTTTTTGCGAAGACAGACTAACACGGCTGTTACTTTGAAGCTTGTATCAAAATTGTGGTCTTGAAGTGATAGCCTACTCTCCTCACCCATGCACATGAACACTGAGCATGTGCATAGAACAGATTGGAATCTCTAACCCTCTGCCTAAAAATTCTCATTTCTCTTGAAGAAATTGAAACTCTTGTACCCATAAATAGGAAGCACATGGCTAATTCATCAATGCCAACATCACTCTGTGAATATATTTGATGTGGCTGGTGTCATGTTGATGAGAAAACAATAAACTGTGAAAAATGTCACTTCTCAAAATTAGCTAGCTCGAGTTCAGCAGAGATGGATTGTTGTAACAGCTGTGGCATTATGACTTTGATTAATTAGATTTTTTTCTTTCCTAGAATAATTCTGAAGAACCACTTCCCACCCCAAATCAATCCATTTGTTCACATAAGTCATACTAAACAATCATCTGTTCTACTATCTCTGTTGTGACAACTGAAGAGAATCTCCATGGTACGATGAAAATATATTTATTCAATTCTTTTTCAGAGGGCTTCAGTTCATTTTTCAGTTTCTACAAATATTCCCCTCCGGATAGGCAGGCCGCCATCCACCACATGAGAATGTTGGGAATATGACAGAAAGCTGCGCCACCTCACTCCTTCCCTCCAGTCTGTCTCTGCATACGCCTGCAGAACCTGAAATCTGGAGCATCCATGGTTGCCCTCCCCCCGGCTCCACAGGCTTGAGAGAAGGGTAGAATTAACACTTCCCACTTCTGCATCCCCGCAAAGGAGATCCACCAGAGTAGACACTTCCACTACATATAGAGGGACAGGGAAAAATCATGGCCAAAGTCTTTAAAAAAAAACAAACATTATGGGAGGTTTCAAAGTAAAACTGAAAAATTGTTCCATCCAAAACCAATTTGTGTCTATTCCATGCAACTGTTTGGGGATGTCTACACTGCAATTAGGGTGTGTAACTGCAACCTACGAAGGCATATCCAAGTTTAAATTTAGCTAGTGTTAGTACCCAGCAGTGATGCCATGACAGCATTGGCTTCTGCGTGAGCTGTACAAGCCCACCCAAAAAACCCTGGGTACTTACTCAAGCTTCTAGCCCACACAGAAGTCTGTGCTGCTGTGGCTTTACTGATGCTGGTATTTGTGAGAGCTAAATTAAAGCTAGCTTGGTTATGTCCACATAGGGCTGCAATCACACACCCCGATGGCAGTGAGGACATAGCTTGAGATCAGGGAAACAAAGGGTAACTCAAGAGCCAATGTTCATGTTTAGTCCTGGTGCATAGGTACAGCAGTTCCATCTGGGTTAGAAATATAGGGAAAGACTGTTCAGAGACACCATGTTAAATTTTAATAACAGAACAAATGCTTTCAACCCGTCCCCCACAAACACATTGCCACATGTGCTCTGATGTTAGAATTTGCAATGGTGCACATGCAGGTCCATTCAGATTCCAGATATTTGCTTCATGCACGTCCTATATTTAAATGACATTTACTTGTAGTCATTGTAAAGGGGCAATTATATTTATTCAATCATCATCATACTGTGTTTAGCTCCTCCTACCCTAAAATGCACTTATATATCTGTATAATTTCTACAGACAATCAGGCACTGAGTAAGGTACACTGAATAAATTATTTTAGAAATGGACTGACTACCAGGTTCCCTGTGTAGATTGTAATGGCACACCACCTGCTGTACCTCATACCTGAACAAAGGGTTATATCTAGTCCTAAAAAAAAAATATTCCCATAAACCTTCTCCATGACAGTTATCAAAACTGGGATTCCAGAAGGAATGACTACTAGAGTGCCCGAGAAATCTAATTTATTGAGCATGCAATAACAAGGATAATAAATCACTAAGTATTTAGAGGAGCCTTTAATATCTTTATTTGTGAGGTATAGGATTTGATTTTAACTAGTTTAGCTAGGGAGTCAAAATCTATCCTCACTTCTACTTATGCAGCCACGCTGACCTCAAATGGGTAAAAGGGTCTGATTCTACAAAATCCGAACACCTCCTGTGAGCACCCTCAACTTAAATCCGGGGTATAAACAATATTTACATGGGCACTCAAGCAAAACTAACAGTGGCTCCAATCTTCTTGCACCACTTCACTAGAAATGTTTGTTCTTTGTCCTTCAGAGATATAGACCTGATCCAAAGCCCAATGAAGTCAGTGGAAAGATTTCCATTGATGTTGATGTGCTTTACAATCAGGTCCATAGTGAGTATACTGATAATACAGCGCAGCATTCAACTCCTAGGTGACTGCGGTGGTGATGACCTTGATAGGTGTATCCTTACCAGGAACATTGTTTGACAATGCTCGGTGCAACCTCGTCTATTCCAAAGGGAAGGAAAAGTGTGTTCTTTTGAACAAGTCCCAAGGTAACTTATCTCTGGCAGATAACTAGTAGTACCTGAAAAGGGAATGATGGCATCAGAAAGAAATAGGGAAATCACTCTGATGGTACTAGAATTTTCACAAAGGACTATTGGGAAACCTCAAGAGCCTTCTACACCTCCAGCAAATCAGGCCAGAGAAAAACAGGGGCAGGCAGTGGTTGGGAAGGGAAGAGCATGAAGGAGACAGCAAACCGCGTGAGGGAGAGAAGCCTCAGACATAGGAAGGCAGGCAGTAAGGGGAAAGAGCAAGAAGAAGAGAGTGTGGGGAGACATGAACCCAGTAGGCAGACAGGGTCAGGATGACAGTGAATCTTTTGGAAGCCCTTAACAATGTGTTTTCTTTCTCAATTGCTTTGCTATTAGTTGGCTGCTTTAGGAGCTATTGTGGTGGAACTGGAGAAGGTGGTCTTCCCCAAAACTGCCACTTTTCTTTACCCCCATTTCAGGGAAATGGCAACAATGCTTCTGTGCAAAATCCCTACTCTCTGCTGCTCTTATCCTTCCCCACAAGCTGAAGGCAATGTAGCCCCATCTTCTACCTCTCCTCCACCAGCTGCTTCTCCCCACATCCTACATCCTGCCAAGCCAAACAAAGGCAGGAGAGGAAGTGGCAGCTCTGAAAGCCTCATATTGGTTCCCATTTCCCCTCCAACAAAGGCTGATCCTTGCTGTGTTTTCTACCCCATTTCTGGATTTGAGCGCATTCTGGATATTCCAGATTGGACCCTAAGTGTAGGCAGAATTTGACCCTAGAAGCTTATATATCTCACAGTGTTCTGTGTTTTACTTTCTAGAGAAGGGAAACTCTACTTTTTTTTTTTAGAAGAATTCAAGAGACGTGTTTGAAAACAGTCAGAACTTCCATGATTTTGGCACAGATGGCCTTCTTCAGGGACCTTAAAAGGGATCAGTGAAGAAGGCTGTTAGTGCTGAAACATGGAAACTTTTATGACTGTTTCCAATTACATCTTTTGAATTGTATTAAATATGAAACGAAACAGAAGTTTCTCTTCGTGTTCGGGAGCAAGAACACAGCTCTTTATCCGTAAATCTGTCTATTGGAGTCACATTTTTTTCAAAGGTTATTTGGAAAGGGCCACTGAGTTCCTCTGTACCTGTGCCCTGATCATTGTGGTTAAAGTAATTTATGGCAGGTTGTGCAGCTGGAATTGAATATACTGATTTTCTTACTATGGTTCTGAAATTTCCACATAATTCAAAATGGTATCATAGCCTTCATGTTTCTGTTTGCATTTGATAAAAGAAGTCCTTCCTTTTCTCCCTACCAGCACTGCTACAAGGATAGTGGCAAACAAGAACAACTAACTAAATTTTGCTGCAGACACTACAGCCGAAAATACTGAAATATCAGCAAGTGAGATAGTACATTGGGGAAGAAAACTTTTCTGTTTGCCCATCAATGTTTTACACCTGTGCTTTTGTGAACAATATTCCAATAGCTAACACATCCCTTTTCTAACAGTCACCAAAATTCTGCCCACAGATGCAACATCCACTGAAGTTCACAGGAGTTAAGCAGATGTCCCTGAGGACAGAATGTGGCTCATCAATTTTTTAAAAATCTGATCAAGTTAACAAATTTAACAGTTAGCCTCATCTCCTCATTGGTCTTGCAATCTCTGAACTATACCTTGAATTGTGGCTGGATGGAAGCAAAATGGCACGAAATTAAATAACTTGTCAAGTATGCATTTGAATGTTGACCCAATACATTATTGCCCATTTGAATGCCAAATTCCTCTCTCTCCCTCTCTCTCTCTCACACACACACAGCTAGAAAAACAAAAACCAGCAATTTTCCTGACTTTTACCTAGTTTTCAAGATTCTTGCAAAAGCCAGTGACAATATGAGGAACAAAAGTTTGCTCCTTTGCATTCATGGCCAGTGAAGAACAATTTGTATGTATGCATTTGATGGCAATAGCAGATAACACTTTCCACACTTTAAAGGCAAAAACCCAAAATGAGAGATCTCCTATCAAACACAGAATGGGGAAAATATCAAGATAACTGATTCACACAGCTGGAAGTGGAAATGTTTGGTCTTTTCCTATTTAGGGATATAGTGAGGAATGGCTAAATGGTTAGACTACCTGCCGGAAGACCAGAGCCCGATTAGTGCAACTCAAGGGAACCTTTTTTATAAAAATGTATCTGCACTTACACTTTAGTGTTGATTAGGAGTGTAAGTGCTGCATTATGGATGATGAAAGATACTAAATGGTTACAAATTATCCTAGGTGCCTGCAGTGTACTCTAATCCACTCTTCAGCATTCACTCTCACCTGTGGAAGCCTGCAAAGTTGTTAATAACGCTCTCTGGAACCAACTGTAAGTAGTAGACTAAAGTCATCCTGATAACTGCAAATCAAGAGACATATTATGTGCGTCTACTGTTGAACGAAACTGTATACCAGAACATAAACTGTAATTTCTCAAACTCAGGGATAAGACATGTCTTTCACTTGCTTAGCAAAACCTGTGCCTTCAGAAGTAGAGCATTTTCGTAAACAATTACCATTTTTCTCCTGAAATATGTTTCTGTAAGCCCCAAAGCTGCAGTTCTTTCTTGTGGTAAGTTTTATTTATTCAGGTGAGTAGCCATGGCAATATAGGACCACTCTCCTGAGAAAGTGCTGCTCAGTGCGAACAAGGATTATAGAACAAAGGACTATCGTAGTATAATTAATATGGTATAAAGGGAACTTTTACAAAAAAACTTCTGTGATGTTTATCAAAAATGGCACATGGGGAAAAAAAGAATGTTGGAAATTTCCAAGTTTTTCCTCTATTTCTCATATAAAAAGCCGCAAATATACAGACCATGAACATACAGTGCACAATATTTGTTAAAAAAATCATGTAACAGCAAGAAACTGATTTTTACATTACAATTGAATACTTCTTTCAATTAATGAGCATTCATGTTTTTCTTCATGCTTGTCTTAAGAGGTAAAAAAAGCCGAGGGGACAAATTCTGTTTGGTATACCAGCATTTGCTGGGAATAATTTATTCTGAATGCACCAGTGAAAATGGGAGCAGAACTTAGATCAGTGATTTTATATTATATAGTCTGTACATGATACACACATCTAAATAAAAGACAATTATAATAAAAATGCTAATTTTTTTTAACTTAAGCAAAAGAAATCAATAAAAAACAAAATTACAATGTGGTTTCAAAGAACCCTTTTGAGAGGCTGATTTATGAGCTGTACAGTATACTGTCATGGGAAACTTTTCAATTGACATTCCATACTGCCTTTATAAGTTGTTCATACTAGACAAGCATTTTAAAAAAGCTTTTAAAAAAGTAACTGCTTTAACTAATCCCCATTTCTGCTGTCCGATATGCACATGTATACCAGTGAACTAATCTGTGCGTGTGAAGAGCTAACAACAGCCTCCACACAAAACTGCTGCCGTAAGAGTATCCTCGAAGCAGGAGAGGAGAGAAAAGCATGTTCAATGTGTCTGTGCCTATAGCAAGTTGCATTTAAAGTAGGAGGATTTAGCCCTCCCTCCAGTTATTTGTACAATAAAATAAGATCTATTAGGTCACCCAGTCCAGTCACCTGCCATTGCAGGATTGTTGCTTCAATATATTCTCCACGGGAAGATTTTCAAAGGCATAAATGGGAATTAGGACCCTGATTTCTACTGGGTATCTAAATGCACTTGGAAAATCATCCTCCCATGTGCTTTGTCCAGTCAGGTCATAAAAATACTACCATCTTTGAAGCGTGCACTTCAGGAACAAATTATTGAGATTAATTTTTTTCTGACTTTTTCTACAATCAACAATGTACATGAGCTTCCTCATATGCATATTAGTTTGGGAACTGTCTGGCTAAATGGGATTTTACACATCTTTCAGCTATATCATAGATCCAGATGGAAAATCTAGCTTTCAAGGATATCATGTTGATTTGTGACACTCCTGGAGAGCTTTGTATCTACAAAGCAGTGAATGGATTACATTCATTCTTATATGTAGGGTTTTTTTCACCCATGACAGATATATGGATAATCTTCATGTAATAAGTAATAAAAATAAATGCAAACAATTAATATAACTATTACATATTTTCTTGTGATTTTTCAGAACCTCATCGTATAAGAAAATGTCATACAAATGGTAAGAAATATTTTAAAACAGTGAAATATTTACTGATGAAGTAATTTATCATTGGGTTTTACACACACACACACACACACTTTTTTAGCTTGTAACTATCACAAATACAATTTGACAAATGAGAGCCGGTATTACATTTCTTGCTTATGTATATGTTGGCTAAAGTGTTTAGAACCTGAAGTTTCAGTCAAAGGTTGATTATTTCCTATATAATGCTATTTTCATTTACTCTGTTGGTCTATATTATCTGTTGTATGGAAATGATTAGGTTGCCTGCTCAGAATAGGATAGCCAGAACAAGAAAACATAAAAGACACAACTAGAGATCTTTAAATGGTTTTAGATATGGGTTAAATATGAATCATATTTGCCAAAGCACGGACATGAAAATCCTGTCTTCAGCCTCTTCTGCATATGCTTATTTGCCAAACTAAAATCAATGTATCAAGAACAAAGAATAAATCTGTCCAGTGTGACCAGAAACTTACCTACAGTTAATTTTTCAAATAGATGGCAGAACCAAACCTCTAGGTAGCACTAAGTTATACTTTTTCTCTCTTTGCACACAGAACTCCAACAGAGAAGAGAATAAACTTGGTGGTGAGGGGGAGAACCACTAGTGAAAGAATAAGATTCAGCTGTCTCTTTGCTCCCACTTCATCCATCTGCCATGAGAACATTAGAATGGCCATTCTGGGTCAGACCAATGGTCTATCGAGCCCAGCATCGTGTCCTCCAATGCCCCAAGGGGAATAAACAGAACAGTGTAACCATCAAACCATCAAGTCACCCAACCCCGGTCATCTATTCCCTGTTTCTGGCAGTCAGAGACTTAGGGAAACCCAGAGCATGTGGTTGTCTCCCTGCCATCAAATATAATCTTCTCTTTACTTTCTTGTGTGCATATGGCCAGCTCCCCAGCTGACATAAGTCAATATAGCTCCAAATTATGTCAACGGAATTACATCAATTTACACTAGTTATACCATAACGTCCAATTTTTATTATGCTCAGCTCTTACTATATACAGACGCCTTGCTTGCCAAGTGAACTACTGCATGAAGTTCCATGCACATATGTTGATTTTACAAAACAAATGGAGTTATCTACCAATGACTAACATTAGAACTGGGCCGCGCGTGTTAATTTAAAGAAGCTGCATGAGAAGTGAGAAAAATGATAAATGATGGCTGAGTCACTAATGCTGCCTCTTCAGGTGCCTATTAATATTTTAATTTATTATTGTATTCATTGTTATATTTACAAAGTTGTTTACAAAATGAAACCATAAAAAATGAAAATGACCTGAATATAATGAGAAAGTTTTATTGAGCTTAAGTCAGGGCACACAAATGGGATGTGTTTATTACATCACAAATCCTTTTCTGAAATCACTACGTAAGGTTCCAGATTTAGAGTTGTTTTAATTGTCATTTAATAATTGCACATAATGAAAATGGTAAAATTCACCTCTGATACAAAATGTGGACTTTTTGCTTACAGAAAGAAGGATGTGAAAAAATTGGAAAGCGTCCAGTGGAGGGCAACAAGATGAGTAGGGGACTGGAACACATGACTTATGAAGAGAGGCTGAGGGAACTGGGATTGTTTAGTCTGCAGAAGAGAAGAATGAGGGGGGATTTGATAGCTGCTTTCAACTGCCTGAAAGGGGGTTCCAAAGAGGATGGATCTAGACTGTTCTCAGTGGTAGCAGATGACAGAACAAGGAGTAATGGTCTTAAGTTGCAGTGGGGGGGGGGGTTAGGTTGGATATTAGAAAAAAACTTTTTCACTAGGAGGGTGGTGAAGCACTGGAATGCATTACCTAGGGAGGTGGTGGAATCTCCTTTCTTTGAAGTTTTTAAGGTCAGGCTTGACAAAGCCCTGGCTGGGATGATTTAGTTGGGGATTGGTCCTGCTTTAAGCAGGAGGTTGGACTAGATGACCTCCTGAGGTCCCTTCCAACCCTGATATTCTATGATTCTATGATTCTAAGAGTATATCGCATATCCATTGCATATTCAGCACTCATCCCGTGTACCAAATTCTCATTGGCCTTACCAAGAGTATAGTAAAGAGGGTGCTATTACAATTATGATGTTTACTACACGATGGTATTCACTTTACCTGTGGCATTTGTATTATGCCTCACACACACATATAACACCAACATTAGCTATAAATTGGTCGCTGTAAATGTAAGTTTGTCATGGTGCCTGTTGTAAGTGGATATGCAACAGAGATCCATAATGTGGATCGGAGAGAAGTATTTTGTCAGTATGTAAATACTTATGACACATTTTGCTTCCAAATTCTTGTCTTCAGTTCTGCGAGATTCTAAACCATTTGATTCTTGGGCAATCTGTTCTTACACAATCTTTTCTAGCAACATTAAAGAGCATGCATTAAGAAGTCCATATATAAGGAGCAAATTCTGCCTCTACTTTGCATACAGTAGAGCTGTGCTCCATGTGGCTCCTGAAGCAATATGCAGGGTATAACTTCAGGGTGAAATGGATAAGTGTGTAACCAGTGACTGGGACTATGAGTTTCTAACAGCCAAACACCCACATACCCAGGGATAGATTTCTCTTTTACATTATTATGTCCTCAGCTACAGTATTTCTTAGAAAATGCATTACCATCAATTGATTTCTGATAGCATGACAGTACTGCTTGGTTAGTTAACTTATTAACAGTCTTTTGTGCCTGCTGATACCAAGAAATGCATCTGAGAATGTTGTAAAAAGCTGGCACTGATAGTATTGTATTGCTGAGAAATTCTGAATCACTGCATTATAACTTAGGGACAGCTTTCAAGTTCAATCAAAATTATCTGTTGCATAGAGGTATTTTATATTAAGCATATACAGGCCATAAGCCTATCAAGCGTACACCATGGCAGAGTGGCAACTAGAAGAAAAAGAGCATTAGTAAAGCTTTCTCCAGGGCACAGAGTTTATCCGTTATCCATGGGAATGTGGATTTTTCAAGAGCCTGTCTGGACGTATCTGCCTAAAAACTAATACTCTGGTTGCTTAAGAGAATTGATGGCCACTTCACAACTAATATAAATAGGAAAGACTTTGAGGCCTTGAACTGAGCCCAAGAACTTAGTTTACCAAGGGTGTCACACATGAGACTGAGCTTTGTTTACAGGACAGTCACATACCATGGGTCAGGGTTGCAAGCTTATACCCCTATCACAGGGCATGGGTCTGTATCCATTGTCTCTAATGGCTACTGTTGGGCTGGGTGCTGGATAGATATGTGGATGAAAAAGGCAGAAAGCTTCCTTCTTCCACACCTGTGGAATAACTGCCTTGTCCCTAGACACCATGCTACTCAGTGCCACAGACCTGAGCCACATACCATGCTCCCCCTCCACACTCTCTAATTCCTACAACTCCTTGGGCAGCAAAACCACACTAGTTCTGTTGCCAGAGGACCAATTATAGCAGGACAGTAGCACAAGTGCAAACACAAAAAAGAGGAAGAAGGTTCATCTAAGCAGTATTAGAATTAAATTTCACCTGGGTCAGGGCAAAGTGTTGGTACATTCACCCTAAGGACTGATTTTTGCTCAGCAGTACATGGGCTGCAGTACAACAATTTGGAGTTTCCTTTTTTGTTGTTTGACTGTGGGCTTGGACCTGTGTTTTAAGGGAATATCTTAATACATAAAAGACCGCAAAGGCTTTCCTATTTATATAAGTTGTGAAGTGGCCATCAGTTCTCAGAAGCTACCAGAGTATTAGCATTATCTTGCAATATTTTGAAGTACTAAGGGCCCAGAGTGCTCAATGCAAAAATGCAAGCATGAGACATAATCTTGGCAGAATGTCAAGAGGGAAGGGTGGTCTTGTGAAGAAGCCTGTTGAGAAGAAATCCTGTAAAGTAGGGAAGGGTCATCAGACAGAAACCCAAAGAGGTAGGCCTGGAAACTGACATAGTGACTGCTGGAACTTAGGCAGCTTTACTGTACAACACCTGTGGGAGACAGAAGCCCTGATTAGGCACTGAAAATACAGCAACTGTTGCAGAGATGAGTAATATTACTGCAGGCTGAGACTGAGCACACTTGGGAGGAGATGAGAGGGGAATAGATGAGAAGAAATGAGCAGTGGTGAAAAATTAGGGAATCCAGCTTCTTCCCAGGATGTGTGCTGGTGCTGCTTGCTCTGGCTACCATGCCAAATCAAAGTCATAGAAATGTAGGGCTGGAAGGGAGCTCGAGAGGTCATCAGGTCAAGCCACCTGAACTGAGGCAGGACCAAGTACACCTAGACCACCCCTGACAGGGGCTTGTCTAACCTGTTCTTCAAAACCTATGATGATGAGGATTGCACAACTTCCCGAAGTAAGCTATTCCAGTGCTTAAATATCTTTACAGTTAACAAATTTTCCTTAATATCTAACTTAAATCTCCAATACGACAGATTAAGACCATTACTTTTTGTCCTACCTTCAGTGGCCACAGAGAACAATTGATCCCCATGTGACACATGGCCAGAAAGGGTTAAGCATCCTGCAGCATAAATGACCCAAATTCAACCTTTAGAGACATATTAGAAAAGTATGCAAATAGTAATTACGGCCATTCCATGTTAGATAGGCTAGAACATTGAAATGCAAACTTGTATTGTTAGAGAATTAGAAGTGACACTAATTGTATGTGTTTACTTCTATCGTGTTAGATGTTAGCCATGTAAACAGACAGTTCCTGTCTATTATTATAGTTATTGATTCAGAAATCAAAAGGGAATATTAACATTTAAATGAAACAGTGTCATTGTCGAAATGTCTCTTTAAAGCTGTATATGAGCTACTTAATGGACAAATTACCTTATGTTAATCCATGTGGTTGATTACTGGTGATGTTTGGGAAACAAAAGGTTATATCAAAAGCCTATTTTTCACCCAGGACTGGTGAGGTGAAGAGGTCAAGAGGCTGCTAGAAAATTGTACAAAAGACTCTTGGGACCTGATCCTTTCATCTCAGATCTGCTTCAGACATAAGACTGAGATCTGGATATGGACATTGGATATGGATATTGGACATTGGACTATAACCTATGGACTAATTCTGAAAGAACTCTTTGCAACTACAAAGCTCACCATCTATACTATGAATCTGATCTCAGAACTGTACTCTTGTCTGTATGTATACTGATCTTTTAACCAATACTCACTCTCTCTTCTTTTTTAATAAATTTTAGTTTAGTTAATAAGAATTGGCTGCAAGCGTGTATTTGGGTAAAATCTGAAATATTCATTAACCTGGGAGATAATGCATCTGATCCTTTGGGATTGGTGGAACTTTCTTATACAATGAATAAAATTTTCAGCAATCCTCATCATATTTGACTTAGATGTTTGGGTGGAGGCCTGAGGCTTGGCTGTTTTAAGGGAACTGTGTTGTTGGCTTCTGGGTAACCAGTAAGGTATTACAGAAGCCGTTTTGTGCTGGCTTAGTAAATCTAAGTATTGTAATATCCACCAGCTTTGGGAATTGTCTGCCCCATTCTTTACAATTTACCCTAACTGAGTAACTTGAGTGTGGCTCCCAGGGACCCCCGTGACACCCCATCCTCTTAATAACAGTCCTTAATATATTTGAAGACTTATCAGGTGCCCCCTCCGTCATCTTTTCTGAAGGCTAAACAAGAACAGTTTTTTTAACCTTTCCTCAGAGGCCAGGTTATCTAAACCTTTTATCATTTTTGTTGCTCTCTTCTGGATTTTCTCCTGTTGGTCCACATCTTTCTTAAAGCATGGTGCCCAAAAATGAACACAATACTCCAGCTGATGACTTATCAGTGCTGAGTAGAATGGGACAATTACCTCTCATGTCTTACATATAACACTCCTGTTAATACACACCAGCGTATTAGCTGTTTTTGCAACTGCATCACACTGTTCCTTCCTCCTTGTTGTTAATATTAATTATGTTAAGTATCTGTCACAATTAATCTTTTTAGTGAAAAATGAAATAAAATAGGCATTAAACACCTTGGCCTTCCTGGTTTTATCCATTATTAGTTCTTCTTCCCTGCTACATACTGGATCTACACTTTCCTTTGTCTTTCTCTTGCTCCCAGTGTATTTAGAGAACCTCTTCTTACTGCCTTATGTCCCTTGCTAGGGATTATTCATTTTGTGCATTAATCTTTCTCATTTTGTCCCCACATGCTTGTGCTCTTCTTTTGTACTTTTCATTAGCAATTTGTCCATATTTCCACTTTTTGTAGGATTCCCTGGGGATTTTCAGGTCATTAAAGAGCCCCTGATGCAGCCATAATGGTCTCTTGCTATTTTTCCTTCACATTGGTATAGTTTGTTGTTGTGCCTTTAATATCATCTCTTTGAGAAACTGCCAGCTCTCCTGAACTCCTCCTTCCCTTAGATTTTTTCCTACGGCACCTTAACCTACAAATTCTCTGCGTTTCTTAAAGTCTGCTTTTTTGAAGTCCATTGTCCTTGTCCTTCAGCTCTCTGTCACAATCATGTAATAGGCCTAGTAGGCACTGTAACAGCTATTAAACGTTTCCAAAGGCTCCCTATTACACTGATTTCCTGCAAGGTATGTCAGTGTAATCTGCACTGCAATACACAGTTACTGCAGTGGCCAAGAGATCCAAGGACACTTTTGAATTGCTAACATACATCAAGTAAGAGAATTTTAATCTTGATAGTACTAGGCATTGGGAGAATAGAACAAACCATCATGTGGCCTCTTTGCAACACAATAAATAGGCAGCCACTAGCTCTACTACAACTGAGGATCTGCCAATATAATATACATAATCCTGTATTTAGTGGTTCATATATTAACTCAGTTGTCAACTCAGAGGCAGGACTGAAATTTAGCACAAAAACTCACTTTTGGAAACAGTTCTTTTTATACCCGTTTATAATTTACAATGAAAAAACCAAGATGATGTTTACTAGAGATGGGCTGAACAAACTCAGATTTGCAGACCGAAGGGTATATTGGATATTTTGACTGCTTCAACAACTTCTCAGTTAGTATGCAGAGCAGTGTTGAATGATACTCCCAAGAGTTGCATTTCCAAATAGATCACTGTTGAGCAGGGTAAGCTAGTTGATGATAGCATCAGCATAGTAAGGAAGGCCATCTGTCACAGGATGACTGGCCCCTTTAAGAGAGAGCAGGGGGAAAGTGCCCCTATTCCTTATCAGCTCACTCCAGTTGGGCTTAAAAGAGGGCACTTGGGTCCTAGAGGAAGAGAGACCTGGTGAGTAAGAGGTGCCTGGGAGGAGGAGGATTGGCAGGAGATGAGAGCTGTCAGAGCCAGAGGGTGTCTCCTGCGGGAAAGCTGAAGGCAAGAAGAGCAGCAAGAGTAGTTTGCTGGCTGACCTCTCTGAGCCAGGGCCAGAGGGTTGAAGGCAAGAGGAGCAGCAGAGGGAGATGCCTACGGGCTCTAAGGCAGAGAGCTGAAGGCAAGGGCTGTAGAAGGTTGATGGTAGGGGAGCACTGGAGGGACTTACCAACTGATGTCTCCATGCTGGAGAGCTGGACCGAAGGGAACAGAGAAGACCAGGGAGAGAATGATTTCCCAGCACAGAAGCTGTGGAGATTCCTGCTGGGAAGAATGGAGTTACACTCCAGCTGGAAGGGCTGGACTGGCTATCCTGTTATAGGGATGGAGGAGGATGGACAAGGAAACTAGGTGTGGTGGAAGACACCAGAGTACGATGAGGATGCACTCCCAGCAGATAGGCTGGGGGTGGTTCCTACTGGGAAGAGCAGAGTTTTAAATACGACATGCAGTGGGGATCATATGAACTATGTTTTGGAACTTTTCTTACCAGACTATTTACATTATGTTTTGTAACAGCCTGGCTCCCAGGAGAGGCATTATTCAAGCAAGAGAGTGTGGCATAAAGTCCTTGGGCTACCTGAGAAGGGAAACTGAGGCAAGCATGCCTCTCATGCTGCAGCTTGCTGCAGTAAGGCACTCCAGGCGGGACTACCTTCTTACACCATCTTTTTAGATGCTATCTAATGAAGCAATGTACAAACATGGAAGCTGATCCTGCACCTACTGACATCAATAGGAATTTTGCCATTGACATCAGTGGGTGCAATATCAGGCCTATGGTAAAGCCTTGTGAGTAGGGGTGTCATTCTGAATAATATATTTCCACAAATGTTCAGCATCTGGCTGAATAAACAAAATATTGGAGGCCTTTTCAGGAAATGCATTATTCTGGGCTTTCAAGGACAACTGCTTTTCTGTAAAAATAGTCAAGTTGCACTTACAGGAGGCTGTAAGTGTAAACTATCCAGTGGTCTGATGGGTGACATACACAGTCATGTACAGAGAGCCTCCCATAACTCCTGGAAGCACGGAGACTATGTACCTTTGTGGGGTGTGCTCTGCTGGCCACTGCTGGGGGGACAGTGTCAGGACACCATCTCCTCTCTCCCCAGTTGCTATCACCTTTCCCAGGGAACTACAGGTAGAGAAAGCTCCTGTGGTCTGCTCAGAGGAAGAACTGGAATTTTGTGGTGTGGGTAAGAAGCTCTTTATGCCCTCCCCCAACACTATATGTCAGAGTTAGGGAAAGGTAGAATCTGGCCCACAGAGAAAAACTGCATGATACCGAGAGGAGAGACGTCAAACACAGGAGTAGCCATCCTGGGTCTGCTTGAGAACAAAGGGAATAAGGCTATTTGATATCGGTAACCAGCAGCATCCTCCAGGTAAGACAGTAAGGAATGAGATGCACAGAAAGATATTACATTTCTTTACAAATCTTAGGGAATTATGATACCATTGGTCAAATTCTCAAAGGTGCAGCAGGACCGTCAATGCAGCAGAACCACCACTGTCCTGCTGCAGAGGGAAGGCCAGGGTGCAAAGAGGGCGCTTGGGGTGCACCCCCTGAGTACCATACCTCTTCATCAGGCCCCTGGAAGGGGGCACAAGGTGTGGGAATTTCGGATACACTGGCTAAAGTGTTCCACATGCCTGAGATGGTGGGTTCTCTCTCTCCCCCCTACTTGCATATATCCAGTTCAGTTGGGGTGTGCACAGGGACCAGGATTTGGCCCCTAAATGAGCATGATTCGGTGGGTGGAAGTCTGGAATGTCTGGGGAAGAATAATCCAAAACAGAGATCTTCAATGGGAGGGGAAAACTTGAAAAACAGTGAAGTCAAAAGGACCTAGGAGCCATAGTGGACAGTAAATTATACATGAACTTGCAATATGATATGGCAGTAACAAAACTCAATGTGATTTTAGGCTGCATAAGCAGAGGCATCACAAAGTGCAGCTCTCTGTTACGAAAAGCAACTCCATAAAAATGGCACCAGGAGGTTCCACATTTATTGTGTCTCAATGATTTCCAGATCAAATTTACTCAGTTACGGTGCATGGAAAAAGATGTTATTTCTAATTGCCAGCGTGCAAATTTACCCTAGTATCTGAAAGTCAAGCTGTGTTCCCATAAAATCACCAGTAACCAGAATCCACCTCAGCAGGATTAGAGGTGACACACCTCAATTTCACCCAGAACACACTTCAATTGGATCAGGGCCATTGATGGTGATGCATCAGCCAGACCCATCTTCACTTTCTTATTCCCTAATGAATTTGCTGTTAGATTTTTTTTGTTGGGGGGTGGGGAGTGAGAGGGTATGATGAGAAAATTTGATTTGGAAGTCAGTGTGGTAATATAAGCATAGGATCTCACCATACTATTTTCTAGAGTCACTGTGGAGGGGAGGAAGAGGATTGGGGAAATAGGGGGATTCCAGAGGAAACCCTAAAAAAAAGTATCTTATGGTACTAATTGGATTTGGTTTCTTTTTTTAAAAGTCCACAGACATTTCTTAGTTAGGAAAGTATAAAAATATTTAAAATAATAATCAAAACCAAAAGAGCTTATTCTGGCCCTCCCCTAACTTTACAAATGGCCTGGTGTCTCTTATGCAAAGTTTTCCAGGGACACTGTCAACTCCAAATCTAAGCAGAATAAAATAAAACTGTATGAAAAGTAGTTTCCTGTACTGCACTGCTGCCCCTGAGTCCCACTGTCAATGTCTGTGGTTTTAGAATCACTTTACAATATTTCAAAAATATTTTTCTTCCCCCTGTTGGTGCGTGAAAGACCCACAGAGACAAAAGGGGAAACTAAGGTCCAGATTCTGTGGTTGTTCTGTGGGGGAGGACGTAAGGAACTTTCACACACCATCTTTGTAAGCTCTGGAAAGCATTACAGCCCTCACATTCTGTGGAATATCCGGCTGATTCGTCCTTATTGCCCAGGGGCTGCACAATGCATAATCACTGTCTGTCCCTGAGCCCCAAGAGGCATTCTGTCTCACCGTGCAGAATTCCTACCAGTGCTCTTTCTGGGGTGGGATGGCTCTACAGGGCCCCTTAGTATATATGGCACAATTTAGCTCTAATTCACTGCCTATACAGGGGGAACAATGAAATGGGTTTATATAGTAAGTGCTGTCACATGCCCAGAGAAACACTGAAACATTATTTCCCCCCTCTTGTCTCTTTTAGCAGTGGTTCTCAACATTTTCCATACCTGGACTGTCCAAAAACCCATCTACGATCTAGCATTGGTCCCCTTCCTGTTTAACACTGAGGGAAGGGCAGGGTGGTCACAGCCTCCTGACACCTACTTGCAACCCCTCCACAGGTCATGGTCCCCCATCTTATAGTACTGTAATTGTGGATGTTATTTCTAACCAGAGTGGGAAAACCAGAAGTGTAATGTTAAAGTTGTCCTGTAACCTAGAGGGAATTATAGACAGACTGATGCGTATGGAAATTCTGTTACCCCAACCTCAGCTCTGGTGGGAAATGAAAACTCTGCCAGTATGTCAGCTACAATGTTCATGGTTCAATATATTTTAACATTTTTCAAGGCTATTAATTAGTGACCAGTGAAAACCCCAAGGGTATCGAGTTTGAGTCTGGAAAAATGGTAATATCCAAATTTCCACCAAACCAATAAATGACAACAACAAGAGATGAACAATTAAGTTAGGTACATTCCCATTCTGCAGTGTGGGAACTCACCCACACCTTAAGGAGAAGGGACACAGACCGTAGGGAGCTGGGAGTCAGACTGTATCTACACTACAACTTTCAGTTGATGCAAAGCCTCCACACTCAGGTGCATGCACAGATGGCTGCTTGCATCAGCACTGTGCGCACTGACCAGAAATGTCTGCAGCAATGTAAAGTGTGGTGCACCATGAGTAAGTATGCCAGTGCACGCCATGCCGCTGTCCAGCACGATGCCTTTTGGGATATTTTTGAAGTTCTTTGTCCAGGGATTTCAGGGAGCTACAGGTCAAGAACCCAACAGACCATTTTCTCCATTCCATGATACTTTCCACATCCCCTAATTTTTGCCTCATTATTTAAAATTCCTACAGTCCTGCACACCACTTTGCAGTCTCAGCCATCTCTCTGACAGAAGCTTAGAGCTCAGCACAATTCTCATGTGCAGTGCTGTTACAGGACACGTCATTCTCCAGTATTTGCAGATCTCTGCTACAGTCGGGATGGTGAGGAGGACAATGAAGAGATGTTCCAGCTCATTAACTGGGTGCTGATGAACAGAGTGAAAAAAATGCCAGGTTGCTGCTAGCATTCACAGAGCAGCTCCACTTCTGGGCCCAAGAAACTAGCACTGATTGTAATGAAGGTTTGGGATGACAAGCGGTGTCTTCAGAACTTTCAGATGAGAAAGCCCACATTCCTTGAACTGTGTGCTGCCAAGCTCACCCCAGCCCTCTGGCACAGGGACACCAGAATGAGACCTGCACTGATAGTGGAGAAGCCAGTGGTGATCATGCTCTGGAAGCTTGCAACACTGGATTGCTACCCATCAGAAGGCAATCATTCTGGAGATGGAAAATCCACAGTGCGGGTCACGTTGACCCAAGTGTGTAAGGCCATTAAACATCTCTTGTTACACAGACCTGTGATGCTCAGTAACATATAGGAATTAGTGGGTGGATTTTCAGCAACAGGGTTCCCAAACTGTGGTAGGGCAACGGACTGCAGGACCTCTCTCTTCTGGCAACAGCCCAACTTCATATTGAGTACATCACCAGAAAGGGATACTTTTCTATGGTTATGCAAGTGCTAGTGGATCATTGGGGGCTCTTCACTGATATCAGTGTGGGCTGGTCAGAGAATGTGCATGATGCTGGCATCTTTAAGGACACCAGTACTTTTCAAAAACCTGCCTGGAGGTACAGCTTTCCCAACCAGCAGATTACCACTGGAGATGATGAAATGTCAGTAGTGATTCTGGGGGACCCAGCCTACCCCTTGCTCCGCTGGCTCATGAAACTGTACAGTGACCACCTTGACAGCACCAAGGAAAGATTCATTTACCAGCTGAGTGGGTGCAAAATGATTGCAGAGATGCCAAGCTTGCTCTGAGACTTTTAGGGATTTTATGAAAAAAGTAGGGAGGAATTAGGGAGGTTCCTTGGATCGCTCTTCCACTGCTTGTGCTATCCCCACAGAAAGTGGGCCTCTCCCTTCCCCCTCCCTGCCACACACCTCACCCTGAAGAATTTGGGACCTCTCCCACAAGCCCTCTCCCCTCGCTCTCTGTGGTCAAGAGGAGTGCTGGCCCCGACCCTTGTTGCACCGTGGCACCTCACTGCCGAACAGGGAGGAAGGGAGAATCAATCCTAGGAAAGTTGCCCTCCTGTGCAACTCCTATGGCTCTTAATTACCTTGGCCAGTTCCAGGCCTGGACCTCTTTCCCAGGATTACCCTCCTCTTCTCCCTCCTCTGCCACCACCACCTCTTCCTGCTCCTCCATCTTCTTCTCCCCCACAGACTGCGCAGTGAGGGTCTGACAGCAGGCAAGCCACAGCCATTGTCAGTGGAGTCTAGGGTGCTGGATTCACTGCCCAAGCCACAGGCTGTCTGTTGCACTCTAACCACCCAGTGTAGACTCTGCTGTCATGCTTTAGATACATAGAGCATGTTAAGATAGTCCAACGGGGTCCACATGGAGCAATTACACAACAATGCATAGCCTGTGGCTTGGGTGGTGAATCCAGCAGACCCCTAGCACATTCAACGTCACCGCAGCTCACCTCCTATCAGACCGTCACTGTGCAGTCTATGCATGTGCCACAGGAGAGGCAGAGAAGAAGACTCCCCACTATTTGTTGTGCTGGTGACCCGTGTGCTGGCGAGTGACACACACACACATGCCATGTATATGTGAACTTGCAAAATTTGTGGATTTAAGCCTGAATTAGAAATTTCACAATTACATATACAATTTGAGAGGATTACAGAACATGAGGGAGGGTTGGCATCTCTATGACTGTTGAATGGGCTTTTGGGAGGTTGAAGGAACATTGGCATCATTTACTCAGACTGGATCTCAGCAGGAAAAACATCTTAGTGGTTATAGCTGCATGATGTGTACTGCATACTACCTGTGAGGCAAGATGGAGGGGCAAGGTTGACCAGCTGGCTGGTGAATTTGAATAGCCAGACATGAGAACTATTAGAAGGGCCAACCATTGAGCTCTGCAGCTAAAGGAGCCTTTTAAAAGAACACTTTAACAGTCAGCCACAGTGCAGTTCTCTGTTGCTTTCATGAAATATTCTCTCTCTTATGTACTTTAGATAATTTCTTGGTTGGGTCTTTGCCTGCCGCTGTGAATTGTGTAATGCTTGGTGTGAACTAATAAAGATCCTCTTAATTTCCAAAAATAGGACTTTATTGTGTGCAGAACAGCAGCTAACAAAATTAAAGTTCAAACACACATATACAAGGTTAAAGAAACATTTATCAACACTGTTAACAGGGTCAACCATAGTTTACAATCCCAAATGAAAACGGAAGTAAAGAGTAAACATCTTCAGGAGAGGACTGCAGAGTATCCTCATGAAAGTTTCATTGAGATCTCTCAAGAGGATAAAAGAGATACCCCTATTCAGATAAACAGAGTACTCTGCATGGTCCCGCCATCTAGCCCAACAAGCCAAAGAAATGAAATGATTGACACTGATTCTACCTCTGTTTGTTCTACCTCTACCCAGGCACAAGATAATGATATGATGTGGACTGTGTAACCAAACTGCTATATTACTATTTTTGAACTTATTCCCTAAGGTTGTATTTTACTACATTGTATCAGTGTAGCAATGACAAGTTGACACCTTTGTCTTAATTTATGGATGAACCAGGTACCATTTTTAAATGGGGAACAAAGGTGGGGGGTGAAAGGAGAGAGGGAGATGAGGTTTGAGGGAAAGGAAAAGCCCAAAAACATTACAAAAAATAATGCACGCACACACTTACCTGAGCTCCCTTCCCCTTCACGAGTGGGCTCATCTGCTCTCACCTGGCTGGACTGGCTAGACTCCTGTGGAGTGTCAAACAATTCCTGGCTCTCTGCATGGTTTCAGTCTCCTGCTGCGACTCCCTTCCTGACCCCCTCCTCCTCGCTGTTCATGGCCGGGGTTTCAGGCTCCTCTAAGATATCCACAGTGGTCTGCGGGGTGCTGGGGGGGTCATTGCCAAGCATGGCATGCAGCTCATCACAGAAGCGGCCGGTCTGCAGGGCAGCACCAGTTTGTGTTGCCCTCTCACACATTGTGGTTTTCCTGGCATAGTTCCTTTGCTTTCACGCAGTGGTGCTGCATATCTCCATCATGCCCCTTTGCCAGCATCCCCCATGCAATTTGCTCCTAGATGTCAATATTTCTACAGCTGGTCCATAGCTGTGGTTGCACAGCCTCTCTCCCCCACATCCCGGGAAGATTTAAGACTTCTTGCCTATTTCGGGCAGCCGTGCATCGAGTAGCAATCTGTGTGTGTGGAGCTGGTATGGTCAGTTGGACAGCGGGATGAACATGACACAGGTGAACTGCTCGCTGTGCTAACCAAGCTAGGCACTCAGGAAAAGGCATTTCAAAAACACCTGGGGTTTTAAAGTGAGGTGGCAGTGTGCTTCTGGTCCCTCTGAATGCTGGGCAGTGGAATTCAAAATTGTAAACAGAGCAGTCGCTGTTGTGGGAATTGAGGAACACCAGCTGGAAAACTTTTAGGCTCAACACAACTAATGCAGTGTCTACACTCGCACTGCATTGACCTAAGTAAGTCAGCCGTGGCCTCTCATCATTCAGGGAAGTGGTGGTGTTAATGCATCGCTGTAACGGGTCGCTTATTCAGCGGGAGAAAAAATTTACTGTACAAAAATGCATAACGGTCGACGCAAGTGAACTTACGTCATCTAACTTTGTAGTGTAGGCCAGGTCTCAGTGTAGAGGCACAAGGAGCAGCCCTATGCCTCCACTGGTCCCAGAGGTTTTGTGGCTTTTGGGGCATTAGCAGGTTTTGGGGGGGCTGATGTCATGGGAGAGTGTAGGAGAAACCCCACAAATTTTCTTTTTCCCTGGAACAATGCCAGGGAAACTCCTCGGGGGAACTTTGCACTCCAGTACTATGGTGGCCCTGAGATACTGACGTGAAAGGAACCATATAAGTACGTAGACAGACAAGATGGGTGAGGTAGTATCTCCTACAAAACTTAACCATGATGAAAGTAATAAGGAATCAAACAGGGCTCCAAAATACATGCTAAATTTAACAGAAAATGAGATCCCTTCTATAGAATTGCATAGGATGGTATAAAAAATTAAAAATGTATCTCATTTGTTATTAAATTCCATTCAGGAGAAAAGTTAGTAGGTGACTGTAATTTCACCAAAAAGGACCAATCAGCCAATCAGAATACGGCTTTTGATAATTAGGGCCAAATTCTTCCAATCACTCCCATTCAGCGGTAGCAGAGTTAGGTCAATGTTGAGCACTTTTCAAAATTGCTCTCTCTTCCTTTCACACATACATACACACACACACACGTTTGTGGACACAAAATCAACAATCTGCCTCAGGTTACGCAATTGATAGCTCTATGCATTTAATTTAATAATGGCAAAAATTACATTCAGCATTACTTCAATTCTAATTTTTACTATGTTGCCCTTGAAGAACTCTAGTCCAGCCAAGCCATGTTCAGAAGCCTGGGTGGAGGACACAAGTGGCTTTTAGAAGCTTTTGTAGCCCCTGGATCCTAGGGCCCTGTCATAAATATAAAGGGAAGGGTAACCACCTTTCTGTATACAGAACTATAAAATCCCTCCTGGCCAGAGGCAAAACCCTTTCACCTGTAAAGGGTTAAGAAGCTAGGATAACCTCGCTGGCACCTGACCAATGAGGAATCAAGTTACTTTCAAAGCTGGAGGGGGGGGGGGGAACAAAGGGTCTGTCTGTGTGATCCTTTTGCCGGGAACAGAAAAGGAATGGAGTCTTAGAACTCAGTAAGTAATCTAGCTAGATATGCGTTAGATTTCTGTTTTATTTAAATGGCTGGTAAATAAGTTGTGCTGAATGGGATGTATATTCCTGTTTTTGTGTCTTTTTGTAACTTAAGGTTTTGCCTAGAGGGATTCTCTATGTTTTGAATCTAATTACCATTTAAGGTATTTACCATCCTGATTACTGATGTGATTATTTTACCTTTTCTTTAATTAAAATTCTTTTGTTAAGAACCTGATTGATTTTTCATTGTTCTTAAGATCCAAGGGTTTGGGTCTGTGTTCACCTGTACAAATTGGTGAGGATTTTTATCAAGCCTTCCCCAGGAAAGGGGGTGTACGCTTGGGGGATATTTCGGGGGGAAAGACGTTTCCAAGTGGGCTCTTTCCCTGTTCTTTGTGTAACACTTTGGTGCTGGCAGCATAAGGTCCAAGGACAAAAGGTAAAAGTTTGTACCTTGGGGAATTTTTAACCCAAGATGGTAAAAATAAGCTTAGGGGGTCTTTCATGCAGGTCACCACATCTGTACCCTAGAGTTCAGAGTGGGGAGGAACCTTGACAGGCCCAAAGTAGATGGAGTGGAACCAAAGATAGTGCTCTCAGGCTCTAAATACACTTATAGTTAAAAACTCTATGGACATATGTCTGTAACCATCATTTTGACAAATTAATGATCTGCAGATCAAGTCTTCTCAGATTACATCTCAAGCCAAGCAATAAAAGTTTAATCTGGCTTCTTTCTGCTTCCTACATTCTCTTCACCATGCATCAATGATAATTACAATTCTGGCTAGAGCTAGGTACCCAGTTCCTATTGAATCTCCATATGGCCAGGGAGTCTAGCTCTCTGGGGGTTCTTTGGAAACACCATCCTCTGTAATCGGAACATGTAGGCATATCCATGAGGCAGAAGAGAATTACTGTCAAATATTTTTTTCCCCAACACAGAACAACTTTGGTCTAAACATTACGAATGGAATTGCAATTTGTACTCTGAAGCAATTTAGGTCTTTCACGCTACAGTATTTAACTATAATGGAGTTTCAGCATGTCCATGTTCTTTAGATGCAGTTCTGCTGTATTGTTTGTTGGCTATTTCATCACAATGCTGCCTTTAAATTACTGATAGGGTTGAGTTGGTGTTTCCACACACACTCCTTCTGCCCTCCCGTCCCACCCTGGTAAACTAAACAGTAAACTGAAGATATTTAGGGATAGATTTGCATAGTAGCTTCCACCTGACCTCTAATTTGGAGTGCCCCGATGCTGTGGTTTGCACACACACACACAAATTGTTAACACATACTGAGCAATCAGACATTTAACTGCCTGATTCGAACATGCAAACCCAAGTTTTGAAGGCCCCAAACTACCAGTAAGTGCTTAAAATAAAATCAGAACCAGACTTAAGCAATTACTGTGTTCTGCAATTATAGTCTCTCTCAGATTTATCCAATATCCTCTTTTGTAACTTGGTTTCAAAAATATATATGATACCGGTCACACCCTGGATCCCACAAAGGAGATAATATAACTCAAGCTTGTGCTGCTGACTGGTTATTTCCTAAACTTCTTATTGGTGCTTTTCCAAAAAGATGCATTATTTCATACATTTCCATTTTTTAGACAGAAAGCCATAAAGATGTAAATGAAGGACACAAAAGTGAATTATATACATTATCACAAAATTACTCTATTACAGGCTTTGCAGGCAACTGCTAATTATATTAGCAATTACTTTGCTCAAGATGCATAGAACTAAGCAGCCAAAAAGAACAGAATACAATGCAAGTGGGGGATATGGAGGTTCAACATGCCAACCGAATAGCTTTCTGATAGAGAAAACTGATATGCAGGATCCAGTTTAAGTAACATTTAAAATTACGGTGAAAAAATTATTTGTTTGTGCGTAGGAATACACAAGTTCAACAAACAAAACATTTCTAGTATCAAACACTGCATAGTGTTTATGGCATATCTTATACATGTCCATCTCACTAGACCATTTACAAAGGACTGCTACATGAAGAAGCAAACATTTAAAAAATAAAAAAAGCCTTATGTTCTATAGGCACGTGAGAAACATCAGGGAAGGGTGAATTTCCCCTAGTTCATGTGAAGGTTAATAAGGCAGAGACAAACAAAAAGACAGAAAAGCAAAGAATGTTTCTGAGAGCAAAAAAAGCTCTCATAAATATATGATAGAGCAGTTACCGGATAGCCATTTCGCCCTGGTTGACCCTGGTTGAATGAGATGAAATGAGTATGACACACATTAAGAGCATATTCATGACATGTGACATTACTAACATGTGCAGTACACTAATGGAAAATTTAAATTCCAACAGCATTGATCCTCTACACTTGATTATATTTTACAGATGAACAAGTATGGCATAGATATATATATACAGTGAACATTTTTTTTTTTTGGCAAGGCACATTATTCAAGATAAAACAGAGTCAACATTAAAAATAACTAACAAAAGGGCCACTTGCGGCCTTGGATCCTTGATGGAACTCTTGCTATCAGTAGGAGTTATATACATAGATTGAGGGGCAGCACGTGGCAGAAAGAGAATAAGATAGATGGAAGGTGTGCTGCCGACAGTATGTCAGTGTCAAAGAAGAAATCGTAGAATGTTCTATTGGGTCATAAAAAATAAAAATCCATGGGACTTGGATTGTCGTCCTGACACACTGGTTATAGGTAGGAAAAGACAGCTAAAATTTCAGTGGTCACCTTTGAAGATGCAATAGCCACCTGCAGCTACTACACGATGGTACCTAAGGTACCATAATTATTCACTATTCTAAATATACAGAACTACTATGGGATCCCAGGTGATAACCATGGTATAGTTTTTAAGGGTTACCACTATGTTCACAGGGTCAAAGCTAGAGTAAAACATTTTCAGAAGTGATTTAGGAACTTGGGAGCCAAAGTCCATTGACTCCCAATTAGACTTCTGAAAAGTCTTTGAAAATGGGATTTAGGTGCTTTTGAAAATTCCATCCTTCAGAGAATAAGTCTCATTGAAAGTCACTCCTAAGTGCCCAAGTCACTTTTGAAAATAGAGCTTAGGCTCCTAAATCACTTGAAAACTTTACCCATCATCCTTGGAGCTAATTCTGGGTTATATTAATAATGTATGACTCTCCTTTTTTTTAAAAAAAAAATGGAACTGTGCTAAAACAGTAGGGAGATGATGTCAAGGAGTAAAGATTTGCATACTCAGAATTCACTATCTGCTTTGCTAAATTCTCTTGCAGTAGGAAAATCATTTATAACCTGATTAATGCTTGATCTTTACATTTTGTGAGAAGAGACTGCAAAAGATATTTAGGAAAGCAGCATTTCCTTCATTTAAAGAGCACTAGTGTGCATTAAGCCTGCTCTTTCGTTGATAGTCTGTCAAATGAGTTTGCCAAAGTGAGCCACTAAGCATTTTGACAATTTAGAAGTTTAAATGTTTCCTATAGCGTTACTACTCGGTAGTTACAGTTAATGCTAAAATGATTGTGTCAGACAACAGAAATTGAGGATATTAATTAATTATTCTAAAATACATATGCCACTCAGTTGACAAGATGATCTGGTCACGAAAGTAAGACTGGAAATGCCATGACAAATCCAAGGAAAGAAAAGAGCAAGTCTCATAAAAATCTCTTTACAGGAGATATTATTCTTATGGTTGCATTGTTTTCTTCAGATTGTATAGTATCACAACAAATATGAATACTTTAGATACATATGTTAAATACTATACATAGAAAAAGAAGTGTGACTTAAGTCTGGAAAGGTGTGAACAAGAAAAAATGGAATTATTTTGTCGGAAACAAATTTATGGTCAGACTTACCACCCTTGCTAAAACTGAGTATTATTTTTTACTATTTGTATTACAATAGCATATAGTGGCTGCAGTCTGGATAAGGGCTCTACTGCCATAGGCATTGTACATACACATAACGAAAAGACAGTCCCTGTCTCAAGGAGCTTATTTTACCAGAGTAAGTTACTACTCAGTGCAAGTAAAGGTTGCTGAATCATTTCCTATATTTATATGGTTCAGTCTTCTGGCACGGTTACTGATTAACGTTTCTATACCAGACCGAACAGACATTAATAACTAGTAGACAAAATGAACAGAACATACTTACATGCTATTCTGATCCAAAAATGCTATCTGTAGGGCTGAGGTAAAGTTTTACTGTTTTAAAGGTTTGTTTAAGAAAAATAAGTTTCCAAACAAATCATTCAACTCCAGCAAAATTAGTAAAAGTTTACACTGTACTAACAATAACTAAATTTCCTCTGGATCAAATATAATCCATTCACCATGGAGATTACTTAACAGGGTCTAAACGCATTTCTGCCTGATCCTGGTTAACCTGGGAGACCGAACAATGTATCAACTGTACTTACAGGAGGTCCTGTAGGGGGGAAAAAAAGAGAGAGAGAGAAAAAAAAAGAGTATATAAGTTTATGACGTTAGTAAGAAAGATTCATATGCAAGAAGCCAAAAATGAGACCACATGATTATAAAATTAGCATAATCAGCATACTGTCTAGATTTTGTTCTTTAACAACATTTTTCTTCGGTGGTTCTTTGAGACTAGTAGTGATGCCAAAGACTAGAACACATGCAGTTACTTTGCTGAAGAATTAAATATTCTTCACCCATCCCATGCAATGTCATGTTAATTATTTTTTATTTATTTTCATGCAGTCTCATGGCAGGCCAAAAAAAGATTAACCATAGAATACAATTTGTTTTCTCAGACTTCACATGTGCATATATTTTATATCCACCAGTTTCAATTAGCCATGCAACTGGGAATTAAATTACATCTTGTCTGCAAAATTACACAATTTTTTTTTACCCTTGGCATTTAACCTTGGCATTAAGACAGAAATACTTGCATCTAGATCTTCTTACCTTCCTCCTCTGCCAATAAGGAGAAGTTCCAGTGATCACCTGACTCTACAGACATTTCCTTTCATCACTGTCTTTTTTCAAGACCCACTTATAAAATGCTCCCTATTAAAATGTCACACTTTGTGAAGTGATATTTGCACATTTTTCCAATTATTTAGATTCAAAGGCTTTTGTACAGCAGTTCTTGAGAACATTATCAAAGGGCTGCAAATCAAATCTAATATTTCACTCTTATTAAGTGGAGCAGCTGCAGCTCCCAAATCAACGGCTTTTCATTAGCTCTCATGGCCTCCCTCTAACTTCTGAATAAAGTGAGGTGCAAAAGGGGCATAAAATAGCAACAGCTGTATTTTCAGTTTGCTTTTGATATTGTCAGGCTTTTGTTTTTAACAATGTGATTTTATTGTCTAGTAACTAAGGTAATTTCTTTATACTGGTAAACATTTCCAAATAGCATTTTAATGTGCAGGGTCTGTTTCTAAAGGAAAGAGATCAATTTCCTCTGTTAATATCTTAATGTGTGTTTATTTGATGTGTAAAACAAAAAGTCAAACATACTGCAAGGTAGCTGCCAAGTTCATTTGAATTGTCAAGATCATTTGTAAAGCCAAATTCAACCTGAGCAATTCCCGCTGTATAATAACTTTTGTCTCTGCAGCAAGTATCGTAAACTGATTAACATATCAAAGTTAGTGGATCTAATTTTATCAGAGTTTGGCTTTACCTTAGCTATCCAAGAAAAAGAAGGAAATAATTTTCTAAGAACAAAATAAAGTTCTAATTTATAGCTACCTAAAAGACAAAACAATAGATTACTGTGAACAACTAAGATTCATGGGAATCAACCAGACTGTAAATTTCTCCTAATCTGCCAGATTAATTCACAGATAACCAGAAATACCTAATATAACCAGGTGGATCTGAAGCACCCATTTCTCTGCCACTTCTAGAAACACCATCCTGACAAAGAGCTGAATCCTGCAAGGTGATCAGTGCGTTAACTCCCACAGATGTCAGGAGGAGCTGAAGGTGCCCAGCGCCTGGGAAGATCAAGCCCCAAGTGTAGTTTCCACACAAAGAAAATGCCTCTCTTTATTTATGTGTTGCATTTGCAAATTATCAGCCACAAACACAGACTGGATTTTAATTCAAGAAGATCCTAAATGCTACAAATTCCTGATAATCAACAGCTTATTTTACAAAGTTCAGTCTATTTAGACATTATCTCCATGACCGTTCACATAACACATGTTCCCTTTTCCTCATGACATGATCTTTTCTAAACACAAAGGGCTTGATTTTATACTCATCTATACCATTGTAACATTATGTACTTCAATGGAATTATGCAGATGTGCACAGGTATAAATGAGAGAAGATTCAGAGTGCTGAAATTATTACAGAATTATCAATAACCAGTTTTATTATCAATGGCTTTTATGTCAGAAATTATAAAAACTATTCAAGGTTCTAGAGATGCATCAAGTATTATGAAGCAGGCCTACAATTTAATGACTATTTGAGATTGAAAGCAATTTAGAAGGCCACAAGTTATATGCCAAGGATCACAAAACTTCTATCAGAATTTTTTTTTTTAAACAGATCTTTTCTTCCTATAGATCACAGGCAACAAAGAACAAAAATAAGGCATGCTAGGTGCATTCCTCTTCCCCCAAGAAAAAATGCAAACCAAAATAAAGTAGCTGAGTCGTCATCTATCCAGTAGAATAATAGATACATTTGCACAAAAACGGACAAAATACTGAGAAAAACCCATCTACCCAAAATAAAATCTGACATCTTGCTTCCAAAAGTGAAAACTTACCAGTCTCTCCTCTTCTGCCCCTCTTACCTCGTTTCCCTGGAGGGCCTGAAAAAGCAAGCAGTTTCTGGATTGTGACTTTGCAATTTAATATAGTTCTTGACATTTAAAATGCAATTTGTATGTAGACATAATAGTATAAAATTCATCATAATGGGCCAGATTTTTCCCTGCTCCTAGTTGGCTGCATGGATATGAACAACAGTAAGATTCATATTCACAGATATTGAGGCCAGAATGGACCATTAGATCATCAAGCCTGACCTCCTGTATACCACAGGCCATTACATTTCACTCCTTTAGCTCTGTACTGAGCTCAATAACCTATGTTTGACTAAAATATAACTTGTGTTTGGCTAAAGAATTTCTTCCAGAAAGGCATCTTGTCTTATCTCAGGACATCTAGAGATGGAGAATCCACCACCTCTCTTGGCAGTTTGTTCTGATGTTTAATTACCCTCACTGTTAAAATGTAATTTCTAATTTGTCTGTTTTACATTTCCAACCATTGGTTCTTGTTAAGTTTTCTCTGCTACATTAAAGAGTACTTTACTACCCATTATTTTCTCCCCACAAGGATATTCATTTGGACACTATAACCAAGTCACCCCTCAATCTTCTCTTTGGTAAAATCATCAGATTGAGCTCTGTAAGTCTCTCACTCTAAGCATTTTCTCCAGCCCTCGAATCATTTTTTGTGGCTCTTTTCTGCACCCTCTCCAATTTTGCAACATCCTTTTAAAATGTGAACACCTGAACTGTATACGGTTCATCTCCCACTCACATACCCCTGTGTGACCTTCACAGATTGCTGCTGCACCTGTTACATCCCCCATGCAGGTGCGACAGAAGAGGACAGGTGCAGGGCAGAGATTTCCAGTGTGGCGAGAAGGGGAAGTTGTTTCTGGTCAGCAATGGGGAGATATAAGCAAGGATTTTCAAAGAAGCCTAAGGGAGTTAGGCACCCCAATTTAAAAAAGTACCTAAAGCATATAGGAGCTCAAATCTCAGGCTATCAGAGGGACTTGTGTTCTTAAACACTTTGGGAGCTTTTAAAAACCTCCTGTTTCCCACTGAAATTCAGTGGGAGTTGGCTCTTAGGCTCCTTTGAAAATCCCACCTGTGATTCTTTCCCAGAGCTCATCTAGCTGTAGTGCAAGAATGTGCAGCCCCTAATTCTAAGGCTACATTTAAGGGGACAATCTAACCAAATGTAAAGTCATCTGCAAACCATTAGGCTGGTCCTGCACTCCTCACACATAAAACTCTCATTTACCTCAATGGACATAACATCAAAATATTGGTGCAAGTACACAGGTATTTGCTAAGTATACAGTGTGCTTTTTGTCACGGTCAAATCTTGTCCTTAGATACTGTACAGATAATTGAGAAAGAATGGTCTTGTGATTAAACAGAGGACCAGGCATCAGGAGGTCAAGGTTCCATTCCCAGTTCTGCCAGGGACTTTCTGTGTGATGTTGTCAAGTCATTTAGATCAAAATTGTCAAATGTGGCCAGCTAAAGTTATACAATTCCGTATTTAAGCACCTAAATTGCAGGGAACTAAATTTTCAGAGATGTTGAGCACTTGTAGTCCCACTGATTTCAATGGGACACTCAGATGCTCAGAACATCTGAAAATCAAACCTCCTTTAAGGGCCTGATCCTACAACACTGGGGTGAGTGGAAGTTTTGCCATTGAATTCCAGTGGAGCAGGATTGCGCTCTAGGAGCCTAAATATGGATTTAACTGCCTGATTTTAAATACCCAAGTTTGAAAATTTCATCCTTAACTTCTGTGTGCATCATTTTCTTCATCTGCAAAATGACAACACTGATGAGGGTAACACCATCCTGCCTCAAAATGTACTGTGAGGCATCATGAATTAATGTTTGTAAAGCACTTTGAAATACTTGGACTGAAGGTGCTACAGGTATGCAAAGTTTTGTTATTCATATGTGTAAGTCTCATGGACTTTGATTAAACACCAGAAATCAAACTTTCATGCAACAATAGATTGTGGAGTCACAAAAAGAGGATTAGAATTTTTACTTGACTGAAGCCATTGGAAGAGAGAGGATATGAGGAGATGGAACTGATTTTTAAAAAATAAATAATTTGCCATAAAGTGTATTTTCCTTGCAAGGCCTCCACACGTGAAACTGCCAATTAATGTCAATGGGAGCTCAGTACATGGGAATGGGGAAAACATTATTTCAGGCAGGGAAAGGGCAATATGTACTTGAAAGAGAAAATTAGTTGGATTAAACAAAATAAATATTCTACTACAGTGTTGTACAGTCTCCCCAACACTACTTTTCAGTTTTATCTGCTTTTATTATATGCAACTTTGTTTTCAGGGGGGCAACTTGGACATAACTTTCCTCCTCTATGAAACTTGGCATACAAGGTTAGAAAGGCAGAGAACTGTCTTGTGAAACTTAAAGAATACAGACCTCAATCACTGTCGCAGTAGTTTTATGCCAGTGTATTGTCATTGGAATCAATGAAGTTACACTGCTGTCAAACTGAAGTAATGAGTTAGCAAATCAAATCCTGTCAGTTTAAAGATTTTTTTTTTAATTTTATTTGTAAACCAGAATAAGAGCATCAGGATTTGATCCCCCATTTCTACTTTCCTTCCTCTATTATGCAGTTTTTAAATCAGTCCTTACTTGGGCAAACTTCCACTGAAGTCAGTTAGAGCTTGTCCAAGAAAGACCTTAGTACAAACTGGGGTCTGACATTTACAAAGGTTTCCAATGAGCCTTGGCCAAGTTTTGCACAAACAGCCTCCCTCCCCACGGATGCTAAGGAGGGTTTATGGTTTTAACTTGAAATGGTTTGAAACTGTAGTTCCAGCTGCCCTGAGATTTTGGGTTCAAACCTGAGAACTCAAAGCGAAACTCAGAGGGAATGAACAAAAAACAACAGAGTTTCTTAAACTGAAGTTTTGCACATCTGTAAAACTCTGTTCCCATATGTAACTCGCATTTATGGAATCAAGACCCAATGTTGCACATCTTGCACATCCAACATTTCCACTGACTGTACTGGATGGATGTAAGATCAGCCAGATAAATCACAGCAATAAAAGAATACGCCCAGCAACTTTGCCCTTAAAGAGAAACTAACCTATTTGAATATTTCTTCTGGCATCAAATGCAGATCACAAATACACTGATACCTTGAGATCACTGGACGAAAATGTGGATAAGTGCTAATCACTTGATACATTCTGATTGTTATTGTACCTCCATAGTCATGATACCACTGAAGACTATGGAATTACTCTGCATTTATGCCAGTATAAAAGAGATCAGAACATGGCCCCTGACCTTTAGCTCCCCAAGCCAGCCCCATTTAGTTGCAGGAACTGCTGTTGAATGACATGAGGCACTCCTCCTTCCTAATTAAATCTTCAGGAACTTTTGTCCAATCCTGCTCTGCGGCCTTTATACTGATCCTTGGGATGTGGGAATGTAAACTGTGAAATAATTGGCAGATCCTTCAAACTTCCCTTGGAATGCTGAGTACCACCAGAGGATACGAAAAGAATACTGCAATTGTTTTATATATGCAACAGATTCCACTTATAAGTATTTATCATGCAGATAGGCCATTACCTTTGGCCCCAATTCAGAAAAGCACTAGCACATCTGCCTAGGTCCATCTCTCCATTCAGGAAAGCACGTGACATGCTTACACGCCATCTCAAATAGGGATGCTTTCCTAAATCAGGGTTGTTAGCCTTCTCTGTTGCCCCGATTGTGTTCAGCTATCAAAATCACTGATCCTTAACTATGAATGTCCATATTTTTCCATGTTTGTATTATTATTATCTCACAAATAACATAGGGATTTGGGGGAGGCGTGGTGTGGTGGAGGAAATGGATCAATATTTAAAAAGCTATATTAAGCATGACAGTTAATTTTAAGGCAATGCAACAGATTTTCATTTATACAGCTTGATGTGATATACAGTACTATATATAAAGCAAATGTACTGAATGTTCTCGCCCTGGATAAAATCCCTGTAGAATATGATCAGCAGATTCTGTGCTGAGTTATATTTCACCCATACAGAGTACTTAAACAAGACTTGTTTGTTTTAAATGTCTTTTTCAATTTTCATGTCTCTAAAAAGAAAGAGACTTTAAGCTCAATGGGATAAACTGGTTTAATGAAGATTAATGATGCCAAATGATAGGCAGTAGGGAAAATCAGTTTACAGTAGCTAAGTTCAAGAGCTGCCAACATACTGTTCTACAGGGTTTCTAGATTTACCTACAGGTTAGGAGTGCAAGTGAAACATTGGAAAAATCAGCTCTTGTTCCTTTTTTTCCCTGTTTCACTTTAGAGATGTTTTAAACAAATTTCATTCTTGAGGAGATTGTTTCTGAGTCCAGTTTCTGGAAATCTTAATTTTAATTAAAAGCTTAACAAAGAGACAGGGTTTTTTTTTTTTTACATTAAAATGTAACCAATGAATTTTATTATTCTTCATCTACAGATACATTTTTGACAAATTGTTATGGTGATAACTATTGATTATCCATATTTATCAAAAATCTAATAGCTAAGTAATTACGTATCTTAATATTTGTTTTCTAATAATAGAAACCAATTTGGTAATTATCATTAGAATTATTTCTTGAAATTCCACAAACCTTAGCTATCCCCAAGTTATTCGTTCTAGTAATTTGGTGCTAGGTATTACTTTCTGAAAAACCTTAGCTTTTAAAAAAAATCTAGACAAGATCAAATGTACTTCAGCTGTACTTCAGCTAGATTATAGCTTTAGACTTAGTACTTTAATGTTGGTGTATGCTTTCTAAGGCAGTTAATGAAGTAGTGAAAGAGTTATAAATGAACATGTTCCACAGTGTTCAATGAATTAAGCACAAAACGCCTCTCACTGATAACTACTGGAGCATTCAGAAGAATGGGTGTGTTAAAAGTGGGCAAATTATCATTAAGGACATAGGTCAAGTAAAAATTCTTATGGAAAATTACTTTTAAAAAACATAAGGTATAACTTTCCTCTCCTATTAATCTAGAAGAGGTCTCATCCACCTTTTCATACACTCAGAAACCCCCAAATTATAGTGCTCATAATCAGGATGACTAGCACTTTTTGTCAGATGTTCATCTGTCTTCCTCTAGCTCATGGGTTCACAACATGGGGGAGTTGCACACAGGTATCAGGGCATCTGAACCACTCTGCTCTTTCCATATTGCTAAACAGAAGGATGTTCTTAGCTAGATCTTAGAGGGAATGGAGTCCTGGTATGGTAAAGGTTGAGAACCACTGCTCTAGTTCTGAAATGTCTTTTAACTGCTCCTTTAGACTTTCCATGTAGATACATTTTCTTGAAAACGCATGCACCAACTATATTTGAAGACAACAGGTTGTAGTGAAGCAAATTATTATGAATTATTTCAACTGTGGACAGTTTGTTTAGATATTAAAATCAAGATGACAAAACATCTTTTCAAAAATATCTGTGGTCAGAGTTGAGGTTATGTTGTGATGTACTATGCATTTCTTTGTACGTGTTAAGAATAAAGGGCCAGATGCTCTGGTCCAGCCAAGCTACACTCAGTTCTGGAAAAGCCACCTTTGCAGCCCCTGATCCTGGGGCTGTCTGGCTACTGAGTAGGGTTACCATATGTCCCATTTTGGCCAAGGCAGTCCCTTTTTTAAGCCCTGTCCCTGCCATCCTGACTTTTTTGGCAAAACTGGACAAACGCCTGGTTTTGACACCCCCAAAAAATGTGGTGTGACCCCAGCAGGGTGTGAAGAAATGTGTGGGGGGAGGGGCGAGAAGCAATGCCAAACCTGCAGTGGAGGGAGGGCTCTGGAGAGCAGCTCAGGCCAGCCTAGCCCCATGCAGGCGGGTGGCAGGGGGTCCTGGGCTGGCCCCATGTGCAGGGGGAGAAGAGGGGGGCCATGGGCAGGTGACGAGGGGCTTGTGCCAGCCTCATGCATGGGAGAGAAATGGGGGCCTCAGGCCAGCCCCGTGGGCAGGAAGGCCTGTGGGGGAAGAGGGGGCATTAAATACCGGAGGTGGGGAGGGGCTTGGTTCGGCCCTGTGTGGTGTTTCATTTTCCCTTTGGGAAAATATGGTCACCCTGCTACTGAGCCAATCCTCCGAGTAAAGAAGAGCAGTGCATTATTACAGATGATCTACTTTATGACTTTCTTCCTATAGATAGAGGACATAAGGAGCCCTAAAGGAGTCATTTCAGCAACCAGGGGATCAGGAGGGGGATTGGCATAGGAGCCGTTATGCCTACAGAAGGATTACCATTTGCAGTTAAACTGGTTTTAAGTTGCTAATACAGCAGGAAGCAGCCTTAAGAGACCAGTGTGTCCCAATGTGTCTATATTTATTATTTGTCCAGAATAAGATTTATGATGTCCCTAACTATTCATTTCCTTGCTTTTAAGTCCTTGCATTTGGCAAACGATGAGATACATAAGTACACTGTTGTCATTTATCTACCTTGACTGGTTTTTGAAACAAAGATTTTTGGTTTTGGAATGATATACATTTTCCAAACTGTATACAATGGCTATAAAGCCTAGGCCTTTTTAATTTTTATTGACTCCTGTATTTTCCAGCTCCTAGGTTTGACTCTTTAAAAAGAAGTCTCTATAGACCAAGGATTGTATACTGCTGCTGTTCTCAACAGTGCTATTTTATGAATTAAGTACTGTATGAATTACACTAATTTATGAATTATGGCCTACTTCTTGGAAATTGTTAAATACCACTGTGAGTTCATTGGCTCTAATGAGGTCTGATGTGACAGTTGTTATTTCTATCATTCTTATTTCCTAAAAAGTGTTTCATTGTTAGATTTTTTTCCCCCTCCATGATTCTGGAGACAATTTATCATTAAACGGGTACACATTATATACAGTGAGTGGTTTTTTAGATTTTCCATAGTACATGAAAAGAAAGAAACAATTTTAAAAACATGCGTTACCTCCAAGACTTGCAACAAAAAATAAAAAACAAAAAGGCTGTTCTGGTCTAATTTTTTTTTTTTAAATAAAGATTATTCTAAATTCAACATTTTGTTCTGCAAAACTCACACGAACCTCACAGGAACCAAGTGAATATTCCTAATAGTTTGTTCTAATTTAACTTTTTAGAAGCTGAAAAAGAATCAATGGTGTGCATGAGAGAGAGAATGGGGAGAAGGAGCTGGGATTTAATGAAAATTGGTATTCTCTTTAGTCGTCTTCTTCACCCACATGCTAAAACAGAGACCAGCCTTCTGAGGGAAATAAAGCCCAACAACATTTCATGGACTTTGGAACTGTTATTGCACTAAAAGTATGAATGGCCCTCTCCAAAACAAATCATTAAGGGACTATCTCTCTCAAAGGAAGCACAATCTTATATTTGATTATAGAAGGAAGAGTTGAGATCTTAAAGGTGAAAATGTACATGTACATAGTATTGGGAGGATCTAGCCAGATCCTCAGCTCATGTAAATTGGTGTTGCCTCATGGAGTGACACTACATTATACCAGTTAAGAATCTGGCAGCCACAGGCACTGTGCAATCTTCCCATAAACCTGTTTGGCAGTACAATTCACTCTTAATCTTTTTGGGAATAATTCTATATTAGCAAAGAATTGTATTAAATGACCTAACAGCCCAATTGTTTGGTTTTTTTTGGGGGGGGGAACCATCAGCAGCTGTGGTCTATCAGCAAATTATGTATATTCATGCATGCAACTGTAAATAAGTTATTGCACACACAAATGCAGTTATGCCATTGCCTGATTTTATTTATTTATTTATGGACACTGGCATTTATTCTTTAAAAAGGAAAACACATAGGTCTTTTCCATCAGTAAATTCTATGATTCTATTATCAACCCCCTATCAGCGACCGCCAGTCATGCCAAACTGTTTTGTCATTTGGTCAAACAGGACCTGGAACCTACATGTGACCTAATTTTAGACTTGAATACAGAACTCCAGAGATTAAATATGCATGCACCAACTCAGTGTACCACCCAAGAAAGACGGACAGACAGATATGCACAAGACTCCATTCACAACTTAACCGATGCACCAGCTCTTGCTCATTCATCTCTCCACATATGCACATAATTCCCTCTGAAGTTAATGGGAGTTTCATGCGGACACCAAAAGAATACACGCCAAGGCGTTTAAAAAGGTAACTATTGCCATTTGAATTTTACAGCATCGCGCTAATCCACTTCTTATTAGCTAGGAAAGTTAATGGGTCCAACTATTGTGTTAGTTATAGGAGTAGAAATCCAGAGTAAATTTGCTGAAATTAGTAGAGCAGTTCCAGTTTTTCAGTGGTGTAACAGAGAGTACAACTTGGTCAATGTTGTTAAAACTGTGATAAGGAAATGCCCCCAAGTCACTTTTTAACCCAAACTGGCCTTTCCAACCAGACTTCAGCAGGAACAGAAAGCTGTCATCGGCCTTGTCACAGATGTAAACAATTGCAAATTCTATCATCCAATTTGCAAACAATTTCACTGGTTCCCTACTTATTTCAGGATCCAATTCAACAGCTCTAATTTGTCCTAGGTTTCTCTTTGCTAAAAGGAAAAATAATTAGTTGTAGAGTTGCATTGAGAACCAAGTAAACTATCCCACAGCTTCCTCACTGTGCCAAATAGCCCCTCTGTGCTAAAGCCACAGGAGTTAAAGCACTGCATGACATTGTAGGGGAGGGACGTGCGCAGACAAGGGGCAGAGATGAACAACCTCTGCTGAACGTGACATATATTCTTGTGAAGTATATATATGGTATGCACAAAGTGAACTGAAGTTAATCCTGCTTGAATAACTACCCCTTTGTACTATGTTACTCGCATTGGAACGGTCACAGAGAACAACAAACAGCAGCATGACATCTGAGCCGGGGGAGACAGGGATCTGCACTGTCTTGTTCTCTGGATTTCTTGTCAATGTGAAATTTGAAGGCCACACCCCTTGCCCCTGCTGCCGACCCCATCCCAACCAAGGGAGAGTGAAAAGATTTTCGCTCCAGCAGATCCAAGGATTTGGGTAAACACATTGTTTTGCAGAAGGGGAACATAAGGATAGTGGATTTTAAAATACTGCATGGATTTGTTCCAGCCTATCTCCTATGGACCTTTTCTCTCTGTACTCCCCTCCCAGGTCCCTCAGCTCATTTTCGATGAGCCTCCTTTCGTCTTTGTCTCTACATAATCTCACAACAGCTGGCATCTCAGCCTTTTGCTTTACAATGCCTACGGTTTCGGATAGCTCACCTGTAATTTCCGTACCTCAATTCCCCATCTCACTTCAAACCTCAAGTCCTTTTCGAGATGCGGTGACTGGTTGTACAGAATATTCTAGATGAAGCTGTATCAGTGATTTATACAGAGGTGTTATAATATTTTCTGTATTAGTCTCCATCCCATTCCTTACATATCAAACATCTTGTTTGTTTTTCACCACAGCTGCATATTTAACAGAAGTCTTCTCTGAGCCATCCACAGTCACACCCAGGTCTCTTTCCTAAGTATTTGAGCACCTACCAAATCATGAAATGTACACATAAGAATATATACTTCTCTTCCCTCCAGTCAGCAGGATATGGATTTTGTGTATGTGTGCACAGCAGGTTGCTGTTGATGTGGTTTTATTTTGGGAAGGCTAAGCAACATAGTGGCAACGTTCAAAAAACTACTAACGTCCTCCACTACTTCCTGGACTAGTGGAAGAGGGCTGGAGTAGTGATTAGGTCTGTGGAATAGAGTCTATCGTCTTTTAGTGTAAACAAACAATTTGCTTTTGAGTGATGGTTTTAAAAATAACATGGTTGTAATGTCCAGATTCAAGACCACGTTTATAGAAGAAGGAATAAATTCACCCCAGAAAACAATCCATCTCACGTTTTATAATAAACTCAGTGAATGCTGGGGCAGGAATTTGAGGTTTAGTCAGCAATTTACCGATTGTGTCTGCACTGCATAGGTATTAATAAAGCTCCTGCTAGAGTTACATACCTCACTATAACGCTTCGGCTCTTTGATTTGTAAGTGTTTCAAGTAGCCTGGGCCAGAAGCAATGATTGGTTCTAACATATAATGTGGTGGGGCACAATCAATGAGCATACAACACTGCATGCACACATAGTCTTCTTTGCAAATACAGAAATAGCTCTCATGACCTGGCTGACAAATCCTACTGAGGGACAGCTGAAGCAGGCAGGCATAGCCACTCTATACTAGTAAGGCATGAAAGCCTTCTCATAGTTTCAATTTGCCATTCCATTGTATTACTACCATGGCCATGCCAATCACTTTCCTTATCATGGTACAAAAAGCATACTATGTATGGAGAAAATCATAACAATTTCATTTATCTTTTTCAAGTACATATTTAATTTTGATGAACTCATAATAAGATGTTAGGGCCAAATTCTGCCCTTGACTTCAGTGGAAACTACACCCAGATAATAAGGACAGATTATGGTCCTTTGTGAGCACTTACAACTATGCTGAATATTTTAATGTTTTTATATGTTTAATATATCATGAGTGATCTAGAGAAATGAACCCAGGGCTAGGAATCAGGAATTCTCAACTTCCAACCTTGGCCCTGCTTTTGATTTGCTGGGTGGCCCTGAGCAAGCCACTTCATATTCCTGTGTCACAGTTTTGTCATCAGGAACATGGGGTTATAATAATGACCTACCTTCCTGGTACAGTGCTTGAAGCATGCAAAATCTGAAATAAGGCGTCTGTAGTGATCACCATGAAATATCAACATTCTGAAGGTAATACATAGAAATACCTGGGATACGTACCAGAGAGCAATACTGAGATATCTTAGGTACCACTGTAGATAAATGTTCACATTTTAGTGCCAACCAATGGTATAAGCTGTTTGGGGCAGGCATTGTCACTGTTACATGTCTGTATGGTGCGTAACACAAAGGGTCCAACCTAGTTGCAGCCTTCATATGCTACAGTAATCTAAATGTTAAAATACACATAAAAATTACATTAAAACAACATTAATGTTGCAAAGTCAAGCACTCAAAAATTAAGAAATGCCAGAATTAAAGCTGTTCATGCAACTCTCTCCAAGCTCCTGGTCCTGATCTACTGGCTTTGCTGATGCTTCCAAGAAGTCCAGCTCTTTCCCCCTCTCCATTTGAATCAGGTTGCTTCCTCCTCCTTGCCACCTGGATGCTGGCAGGGGAGTCACTGAGAGCACAAGAGAGACACACTCCCGGTTCTCAGATCCTGTTCCCAGAACCAGAGAGGCAACACAGCAGTTGAGAGCAGCAATTGTAGAGAAAATACTGCTGAGCCCTAGCAGTCCTGGGATGCAACATGCTCAGTCACTCTGGGGGATGGTGCATGCACATTCTGTCCCCTGTGAGAACTGTGAGTTAAGAATGGAGCATGATGAGTATAGAGGGAATACTCAGCCTGAGAACTTAATGGCCAAACTATAACAACAAGTTCCTAACAATCTTGTAAGAACTGTGATTTGTCAAAGGCTTATAACGGCCAGATGTGGGTGGTTTTTCAAGGGAACAGCAAAAGACATCCCTGAGACAAGGACCACTCTTTGCCAAATTTTAAGCCTTTGCTCCAAAGATTGTGAGCATTTTTTAAAATGGGCAAAACAATGTATTGTTACCTAATCCCATTCTTGGAAATGAATGTATTATTTTTTGCTGAAGCTTAAAAAAAAAAAAAAAAAGCCTGAAACAAACACCCTGAGACATGGAATATCTCATCCCAAAAGGTAAAAATTTGGCAAACTTAGAAGCAGTTGAAAATGGGGTCTTATAATGGAAGTGTCAGGCAACCTGAACGATATACACCACTACATATGATAAAATAATAATAATAAGCAATGTTACTCTCATTCATCGCAATGGAAGTAAAAGGGAACAGGATGAACAAGTGCCTTAAGTGTGGGATTTCCAAAAGTCTTCACCATACTGATTGGGAGTTTTATGACTAACTTCAGAGTTAACCCAACACTAGTATTCCTGAAAATCCTACCGTAAATGTTCATTAAAAGGGGTAATTTAATGCACCACTAAGTGCTTTCAAAAAAGAAAGTAATGTTCCAAATTTAGATATTCATGCTACTATTCCAGTAGATCTCATACAAAAACAGGTTCATCTCCAGAAAACTGTATTAGTCTCTAATAGAACTTCCCCCAACCGGGCAAAATCCCATGTTGAAGTCACAGTATCTTTCATTAAATCAGAAAGCATTTTTAGCACTGTATTAGACTTCACTATTGTGATGATAGCAAAATATATTACTTTATATTGCACTTTGCAGTATTAAGGTTGCTATTATGATATATAAATGAAAGATATAATTTAATACATTTTTATGCCAGGCTTTTAAAACCACACAAAGGCTGACAAAATATTTGTTAACAAGGTGTAACTCCGCTTTTAAATACACTGTCTTCTGGACACAGCAAATTCAGTTTCTACTCTCTCTTGTCAACCTCTGGTGATCTAATTTTGTCCGTTTTCTGAACCAACAGAACGTTCCTTGCTTTCGTGGGTAGAGCAAGTTTAGGGGCTAAAAAACACTGAGGCATGTATGCTGCAAAAGTGATCTTGGATAGTGCTACCGCAGACTTTAGCAGGAAATAGTCACATTTTTATGTGCTGTACTTTTGGCTAGCAATTTCTTCCTTCAAGGGAAGATTAGCATTATCTCTGTTCCTGTTTTGTTTGTTTGTTTTTGACCATATGGAACAATTCTAAATATGTTCATTTAGAGTAATAAAACACAAAAGAGACAAATATTTCATATCCTTCCCCTCAGCAATGTCCATTTACATTGTGGAGTCCAGGTGTCTCCTTTTACCACATATTTGATCTGCATGCTTAACTTTTAGGCCAAGATTGACAAGACTTTCGTGATTACAGTGACAGATTAAAATGCTCATTGAACGTAGAGGTTTTTCATTTCACTCGTGACAGTAGCGCACCGAGTGACAATGAAATACAACACTATAAGATTAAGGTGGCACGTAAGTCGGGCACACTGATACTGCAACAATCTTGGTTTAACCCACACACATGCTGATCGTCCATTTAAAAATAATACTCGACTCTGAGCTGAGCATATTCTTTTCAAAGTCTGGTTCACATGTCCCCTCTCATTTCTAACATAATAAATATATCATTTGATGAGGAGCTTAGTGACAGCTGCAGAGTTTAGTTCTAATTACAAAAAATAATCAGTGGCTTTGAAACATTTAATAATCTCCTATTGCATAACAATGCTGAACGAACATGTAAGACACAAATAGCAAAAAGGTAATAACATTGTCTTGTTTGTGATAAAGGACATGGTTGTTTCACTGATATTCTATGGCAGTGGCACTGAGGCTCCATTATCTACAAAAGAAAAAAACCAATTTTATAGGTTTTTAAATGTCTCTCTTGGATTAACACAGAGTGGGGGGTACAACAATCAGAGTCCAAAACCAAGAAATAGAAAGTAATTTACCCTTGATATCTTACATCTCAGAGCCCCTGCTGGCCTATTGCAGAGGTAATGACTTTGGGCTCCTAAGAAGATACTTTCATAACTTTGCTGGACACTAAAAATCATGGATCAAATAGATGGCTTATTACAACAATCTATAGCCCACTCAACCCTCCCCTCCCAGCTGTTCCTGACCCCCTATGACAAGAGAGGTATTAACAAGCCACTTCACCTTGAATGGTCCCTTGAAATGTGTGTTAACTACTTATGCTACACAATCTGTTCTATCTTCTACTTAGCTGTGACACTCTGAGTACATTTCCCAGACCTCATAGACTTTAAAGGTCAGAAGGGACCATCATGATCATCTAGTTTGACCTCCTGCACATTGCAGGCCACAGAACCTGAAGAAGATCTCTGTGTACATTTGAAAGCTTGTCTCTCTGACCAACAGAAGTTAGTCCAATAAAAGATATTACCTCATCCATCTGGTCTCTCTAATATCCTGGGACCAACTCGGCTACAACCCCACCACATACTTGTTCATCCTGGCAGATAGAGGTAAAATTACATACAAAATAACATGCTATTCACTCTAAGCCAAACTCTGCTGCTACGGCTCATTGACTTCAACAAGAGACTTTCTTGAACATGGACTGCACTATAAATGCTCAATGAAAGTGCTACCTGGTCATCCTCAGCAATATCCTCCTGTTTAGACATTCTCTTAAAATTTCCCTGATGAAATCCAGTCAGTCTGTCTTCGGCTCGGGGAGATTATTTAAGGAGGAGATGCTGGTGCCCTGGATAGTCACAGCAACAATTTTGTGTATGCTGGGAAAGGCGGGGCATTAATTATTCTAACTGTAGATGTCTTTAGCATAATTTAAGCTGAAAACTTAAAGAAAACTACAATGGGTTGGACACAGAATGAGACCTCAGCATTAAAGGATGAACGTTTTATTGAAAATCTACACAGCTTTGTCTTTAGCCAGCTAGTCCTTACAATTTTCAAGTGATTGTAAAACTGTTCATAAAACAAACAAAATCCCAATAAAAATTTCATGCTTGAATGCAGGACATGTTCTACACAATATTCAAAAGGCAGAAAAGGGGGACGGATGCTTTCAGCTGCTTCTCTATGACCAGCTGTACCTTCAGTAGCTTGGAAACCATCCAGTGAGTAAACTCTGACATACAACTGTAACCCTCTGTTGAACTTAAAGAACTTAATCCACTCTATTATTGCCTTTTCACAGGTGGAACCTGTGCCCTTTTCTTTTATCAAGGTCCTCCTCGTGATACAATAAAGACTCCAAAAAGCCAATGACTGTTCATATTACTCTTTATATATATAATTCTTTCCTCTCACTATGGGTCCAGATTAGCAGAACCAACCTAGTTACTAATAAGTAGCAAAACCCAGCCATTGAACTGATCTATCCTTTTAGACAGCCAGACACAAAAAAAGGTAAAACTAGAGTAGCATGTGCATGCATACACACACACACGCTTTCTACTTTAAAGCCAGTTCCTGAGGTTCCTTACTCAGTTTTTGATTAATGGGAGTTTTGTTGAGTACAGTCTCAATAAAATAAAAGTAGCTCAAGATATACCTCAACCTCTGAGAAATTAGTTTAACAGATTTTATTTTTCTTATTACATTTAGAATGATAAATATAACCTAGTACATAATAATATATTTCACATACCAGCTAATTAAATTTCAGAGTGAATAATTAAAGATAAAGACATAGACAGGGAAATGTATGTAAACCTGAAGTAATTCATTTATGATAGATATATTGCCTATGCAAACAATGTACAAAATGTAGCTAAACAAAATGTCAAGTTACAAACTCATAAGCATGTATATGCTTTTAAACCTACTGCAATGTTTAAAAGAAAGTTATTGTGATAAGCCACTAAATAATGACAGTATTTTTACCCATCTATCAATCATCTCCAAGCAAAAAAACAAAAATAATGGGATTAATAGGACCTCATTATTTTTCTATTCAGCTCCAAGCTGTACAGCTGGATAGCTCTCAAGTTGTGCCCATGCCTAGCAGTGCATATGAGGTGGAACCAGGTATGAAGGGGCCAGAGGCAGTGTGATCTAGTGGATAGAGCACTGTGCTGGCAGTCAAGAGACCTCGGTTCTATTCCTGGTTCTGTCACTGCCTTTTTGGCTGACACTTGGCCTCACATTCCCCATCTGTAAAATGGAGGTACTGACATCCTCTGTAAAGGGCTTTGAGACATACTGATGAAAAGAGTTTTATAACAGCTAGGTGTTATTAATTGATACTGCTCATTGCCCCCTTTGTATGTAGCTTTACAGCTGCACTGTGAATGGACCCACTGGCCATGCCTTTCTGGCATGTCCACATTCCCCCAGGTGAGCTGTGGAGACCCACCACAGAGATAGCTGTAAAACATCAGGGTTTTGAATCCGCTGCATATGATCTCTGCTGCTTTCCTCCCTCTTCAGCCAGTATGCAGTGCTAATGCTCTTTATGAGTCCTGTATGCCCGTGTAGGAGTCCCATGATATAGCCCATCATTCCTAATGCATCCTCATCAGGCAATGACTGGTATTGCTTATACGAGCAGGTTGATGACCTAGGGCGTCTTTCAAGGATTCTCTCAAACTTGTCTATGTTTTTGCCCTGGTGAATTTCCTAGAACTGTAGACAACATTTTAAAGAAAAAAAGATCTTCCTAACCATCCAATTATTAAAAACTGTCTCTGCCTGAAACAATATTTGGACTCTTCTACATAACTGGAGGTATCACCACAATCTAGAGTGATGTCACTGAAACAACGGCATTAAGAGGGAAAAAGCTCAGGAACATTGTGTGATCAATTCCTTTCTTTTACACTATTGGCCAGATATTCAAAAGTGTTCAGCACATTGGGTATGGAGCTTTTTTGAAAATCTGGCCATTCGTGTCACAAGGAGAGTTGCTGGGTGCTGAACACTTTTAAAATCTGGCTCCTCCTTACTTATTTAAAGGTGAGCTGAGCTCTTTTGAAAATCTGTCTCCAAAGGGGATGATGAGCACCTGAAAATCTGCCTGAGTATGGAACACACCAAGGACTATGAATGGAATAAACCACTTCTTTCATTGTCCAATAAGCTGGTGAGTACAACTTATTAGTGCCTGAGCAGAATGGGATGTTGAAAGGGTTAGGCTATACATTAAATCTAAAGTGTTCTCTAGAGCTAACAAATTTATATAGTAGGGCACTTAAATCTCCTGAAAGTTGAATTTACAGGCAGTTAAACATTGTCACTTCATTCTGAATCTAAGTGCTGAATTTTCTTTGTGGAACATAGAAAGTTACATTCATAACTCCCATTAATGTTAACCACTAATAAAAATGTCTTATTTTTAAACCTTAAACTAAATTTTAAAGGTAGCACACTGTCTCCAGATCAAAAAAAGTGAGAGGGTTAAACTAAAGCTAAGAAATCAAGCCATTTTCCTTATACCAGTGTTATAACACAATCTTAGTAGGGGCCACAATACTGTTGGACATATTCTGTGTCTATTGAGAGGCCTTGAGCATTCATAAGGGCTTAAAAATCAAAAGGTTGTTTAGCAGGTAACCACTGTAAAGATGTCAAGGCTAGTGATATGAACTCCTATATTCCTGACAAAATGTTACGTTGGCCACAAAATTTGGAACTTAGTGCTTGCTTATCAAACTACTTGGCAAGCCAACTAAAAGGGTATTAGAATGGATGAAATAAAGGCATAGAGTTGTTTCTCAGTGTCAGTCATGGACAAGCATGTTAGGAGCTGCCAAAGATGATAATACAAGGTCATAATCATCAGATGAACACAAGAGTCAAATGTCTTTTCTGGATTCAGAACAATACCAATCCTAATTAATGGAATACTGGAGTAATCAGCCAAAACCTATTCAACTTCAGAGGATACTACAAAACCACCTGTTGTTTTTGCCTTGCCACCATAACCAACAAGAAAATGATAACATACACACAGATGCTTTAACACACACACACACAAAACCATTCTATAACCCGTGAGAAGCACGGAGCTGAATCCTTCTATGGCCAACTATGAAAATTTACATTATTATATTTAGCACTTAGACACTACGATGAAGAGCATTTCACAGATAATGGCATCAAATCCTGTGTTACTATAGAGTTTGGAGCTTTAACTATAGAACAGATACCATTTTAAATAAAGGAAGAGTTTTTACTGTTGTAATTCCAGTCAACATTCATCTCTCAAATGTATTTGCTCAACCTGTTGGTAAGAGCAAACTATTAACACTAGAATTTTACTTGAAGATAATTGAAAAATATTAGTATTCATTACTGCTTAATATCTGTCAGACTGCCAGAAAAACAACATTATTCAGTTTAACCTAATTGGGAGACAGACCTGTATTTTATCAGCAGAAAACTGAAACCCAACATGGTGCCTATGAATAATCTGACATGAAGGCAACATCTATAGATATTAAACAGTGACAGCTCTAGATTAGAAGCCTGTGGAACACCAGTGTTAATAACTGTGCAGAAAAACAATGCTCACCTATTTAAACATACTGTTCGACTGTCAGGTGTATATGACTGAAATCACTTTGAAACGGAACCAGACAGAATGTCAAAATCCCTCAAGTATTTTAAAAATATATAATAATCAGTGGTGTTGAAAGCTGTCCTAAGATCTAGTGCTTCAGGATGAGGACAGATCGGAAGACAAAAATCTGTAAATGTAACAAGGTCATTTATAACTTTGACAAGGGCAGCCTATACGTCTGAATGCTTTTACAGCTCTGAAATGTATCACGTAAAGAGTATTTTGAGAGATGGTTGTTCAATAATGTAGGGATCGCCCATTACAGAATCATTTGGTGGGGAAAAGAGAGGATGGAGGGATTTTTTTTTTTTTGGTCTTGATTGCCCTTGGAGTGACACCGCTGACAGAAAAAGTCCAGATTTCTTCCTCAACCGATTCCTTCTCCTTACTCAGTCTTACTGCTCTTAATTTCTTCTATAGATTTTCCTCTACCCATTATGTCTATACCCTACCGTATGACTGCCCCTTCACTTATGGAAAGCACTAAGCACTAATAATATTAGTGAGCACTAATAATATCCTGCCACCAAACTTCCACCATCTTATTCTTAATAAAGGGGTGACCTTTGCTTACTCAGCAGTAATTTATAAACCAGCTTCTGCTACGACTGCAGAAGGATTTGGATTGAAACATATTTTTTAGAATATGGAATTAGTTATCTTAGTGCTTATAAAATGAAAAACACAGTCACAAAGATTTTATTTGTTTTCTCTGGTCCAGGAAATCCTTAAGATACAATAAAACAAAATGAATCCTAAAAAAGCAGACAAATATATCACGTAGTTTTGTTTGGGACTCAGGAGACTTGGGTTATATTCCTGTCTCTGCCACTGGCTGACGGTGGGCAAGACTTCTTCCTCATTCTGCCAAAATTTCCCCATCTGTAAAATGGGGATAGCGATACTTACTTCCTGACATGAAGCGCTTTGAGATCTATGGGCAAAAAGCACTGCATAAGAGCTAGGTGATCGTATTACTACTACTCGTTTGCCTGATGTCTGATATAATGCAAAATAATTAAAACTCCAACAGGGAAAAGCAGAATGCACACAAACTCCTTTCCACCTCCTTCACCAATATACAACACAGACCTCTCTAAACTGAAGCATACACCGCAGGAAGAACTAAGAAAATACAGTCAGAGCAAAATCACAATACAGGAATCTTATTTGAAATACTGTGTCATGGCTTCAGCAACCAGGTCATTGTTCTTTTGGATCCCATGCTTTGAGAACTATGAATTCCTCAGACAATTTTGCCACACAATTTATGGTTCTATTTTCAACTCACGCTTCATCATGAGCATGACTAGAGATACAGGTATCTCTAGGAGTGTTTTCCAAGAAAGCTTGTAAGGACTTGTTTGTTTGAGATCACATCTCAGAAGAACAGTTCACTGTGGTGGAGCTATTTAAAATCAGATTGCTGCTTTTGCTGACTAAATATGTAAAGTGGTTTGCTGTTATCCTTGGCAAAATTACAGGTGCTTGCTGCCACAAGGCTTTTGCAAATCTTGTTGATGTACTTGAAATCCCTGCTTATTACAGATTTTCCTCAGCAGGTGATTAATGAAAGTATATCCCAAACTCCTCTAAAATAGATAAACCGTTCCAAGATTAAGTTCACTAACATTCTTGCAGCTCTCTCAGACAGCGGATCTATCCTATGGAAGATATACAGAAGTACTTAATTATGAACAGCCATCCATATTATTTGCACTACATGCAAATCCCATCACAGAAATTTTCCAAGAGTCTTTGAAGAGTCCAAAACTCTAGTTACTATAATAAAGGAACACCTGCATCTGTCATTCCTGTAGGTATCTCTGCATCATCTGAACACACAGTGGTATAAAATCTTTTATGGGAATCCACAAGGTCCATTCTTCTTGGTAAGGACATACTGTCTTTCTCAGATATGAATGGTGGAAAGTCAATTGCATGGCATTTTCAAGAGGTGTCTTTACTACCACAACTAGTGGCACTCCTGCTTTTGTCTCCTGTATTGTGATAAAACTTTGCGGGTGACATGAACATAATAGCCTTTCAACTGTTTCAGGTTCTACATGACCTCTGAATAAAAAACTCTTTAAAGCTGTGGAACAGTCTTTTTAAAAGTAGCTTATATATACATAGATGCAACAGAGAAGTATAACAAAGGACACCATGCTATACCACTTTATCCATACTTTACAATATACTTTCTTCAAATAGACTTTTAAAAGGATAAATCTGTTAGCTTTTTTAAAATTCTCTTGTTTTCTCAGTCTCCATTGCATCCTGTTACTAATCCACTAGAGAGACAGCAATATTCACTCATTCTAATATCATTCCTCTCATACAACTCTCAACAAACAAAAAGAAATAATATAGGACACAAATTTGCCCTCAGAGATGCATGTACAATTCCCATGGAACTTATGGAGATGTGAGTTTAGCTGAAGACAAAATTTAATTTGGGGTTTCTAAATATGTGATTTTTGTCTGTTTTTCTTCATTTAATAAAACCTATTATCTCCCAATCAGAAAAAAACTGGCCATGAGTTATGAGTGATTTCTTAAGAAACAGAGCAACCTTCAAAACTTCTCTGTCTGTGGAGGCTGGATACAAAACTGTAGATGGGGCATAATTTTGATCCCACTAATTGATTTTTCACCAGTGGAACCCATTTCCAGCACTATATCTATTCCAGACTTCTTATATCATTTCATTTACTTTAGTGAGATTAGTTTTGATTTACACTAGTTTAAGTAAGAACAGACTCTGGCCCTTTAATTCAGGGTGATTTAAATCATCACTTTTAATTGTGATTTAAATCAGCAACCAAGAAACCTTGATTTAAATCACCAGTTTTAATCTTGTTTTGCATCTGTACTTTTTAGTTAAAGAAAGATTTATTCTCACTGGTCGATAACCATCAAAACCAGTGGTCCGTGAGCTCCATTCAGGTGGTCCGTGGATAGTTCCCTCTAAGGTGTGTGCCTGGGCGGCCGCAGGCAAGACAATAAAGGGCCACCCACGTAATTAGTGGAGCCGCGCAGGGAGGGGTCACTGGGGTGAGAAGAGGGGGTGGGGAGAATTTGGAACGTGCAGGGCTGTGGCGGCCAGAGAAAGAGGCGACTTTCCCCAGCTCCAGAGCTGTGGTGGCCCTCCCTCCCAGCCTCAGCTCTGTGGCGGGGAAGAGACCCCCCTCTTTCTCAGCCCAAGCTCGGGGGTTGCTGCGGTGGGGGAGAGAGGGAGAGACTCCGCTCCTTCCCAGCCCCAGCTCGGGGGCTGCTGTGGCGTGGAAGAGAGAGCACATCCATCGCATTAGAAAGGTAAGACTACTGATATTAAAATATGAGTTGTGTGCTTTTATTTATAGAAAAAAAGTTAATTATTATTAAGGAGTTTTTTTATATAGAGCTCTTATCCAAAGCGCTTTACAATATGAGCTAACAGTACAATCAACATTTGGAAAGATCAGTAAGTGGTTCACCAAGACCCTCAGCAACTTTCAAGTGGTCCGCAGAAAAAAAAGTTTGAGAATCACTATATTAAAATATTAATTTGCAACCAAATATAGCATTTAGGCTAAATTCAGTACTTCTTTTTGCTAACCAGGAGGATACACTATGTCTATACACATTTATTTAAGCAAACATATATCTTAACATACATTTATTCAGATTCTGAATTTTATATGTTTTATTATGTTAGAATAATGCATATCTGATTTACCATATGACTAATTTTTTTTCTCATGATTTGTGCCAACCTGCATTTGGATGCAATTTGGAATTCAATTAAAAATAGACAAGAACAGTATTTCAAAATTGTTTTATTAGTTAAGTAAACCTACCTTAAATGTGCTGGATACATATGAAAAAAAGTAAGTTTATTAAAACATTTTTTGTATTTAAAAACTAGCGGATTTATTAAACAAAAGATGTATCATCTATAATTAGTGAATTGAATGGATTGTTTCTGGGTCACCATGTCCTGCAAGATTTTGGAAGTAGTAGATCTGATCCTCTCACACCTCATTTTTATTCTTAGATTGGAAGAGGAAAACAAGCTTTCCTGTTTTTTCAACTTCCAATCTGTTTCTTAACTTTGAATGAAGTAGTCATTGAACTGAACTAGTTGAATAAACCAGAATGAACAAAATATTCTCTCTGCACCTGCAAAAGAGGGTACTGCTCTCAAAAGCTGGTTTAGCACTGCAACAACTCTGGTTTCACGTACTTAGTCAGTGACTTACTATAATCTATTAAAATCATTTACATGAAATAAAATAAAACTATTCAAGCAGTACATGTTGGCTGCCTAAGTTTTAAAGGAAACGACAGAAATGTTCTGTTTGCAAGTATCTTAACATGTTGATACTTACAACAAACATTCAGTAGGACTCTCATACATGGGCACAATATATCTGATATAACCTTTAACAGTTTGTGAGACAGTGTGAAGTTCGCTCCAGCTCTACACAACAATTTTGAATATATTTAGGTCTATAATATTCACCATATCAATATATTATCATCACAGGGCACAATCCCACAAATATATACTATTGCTTAGCATTGAGAGTTTACTACTGAGTTCAATGTTGACTTCAGTGGGCCTATTCAGAGCAGTAAATACTGCCTCTTGTGTTAAGTGTTTGCAGGATTGGGCCTGTAGTTACTTTATTTAATCATTGGATTCAGAAATAATGACAAAATTTTATATTTTAATAGTCCTAAATGAAAACCTGAAAGAAAACAAAACACAAAGGGAAAGTTATATATACAGTACAATCTCCCAAACATTTCCAAAGTGATTATCTTTTTAAAGACATTTTTCAGTTAGGTCAATATTTCACAGCTCAAAACACATTAATACCAACAATGGGAATACTTACTAAAGTGTAACCCATCACAAAATCTTCTTTAAAAGGCCATAGAGCTACACCACAAGCTCCAGAGATGCTGCAATAACTTCCAGCAACCCAGATGGCTACGATATGTTTATTTTCACATCACTGACTAACACACACTACAGGGGGGCCTAAACACTTTTACAACAAACTGTATTCTTTGGGAGTTTAAGCCCTCATGTTATTAAGGCTGTGAGTAAAACTGCAAAGCAGGATTTTATCCTCCAGTATCTAAAGCCCATCTGCAGTTAGGCAAAATGCCCAGCTTGGTAAAATTACAATGGTATGTCACCTTCTATCTCTTTGTTTAAAGTGATGGATTTCATATCAAGTTATTTTGCTGGAGTCAAAAGTAATTTTTTTTCCTGGAAGCAAACTGGAATGGCATGAGATTGTGTGCCAATTCCAAAGTACTGTAATATGCTCCTGTGGCCATTTTCATTTGTAACATTATATAGTAATTCATATTTTATACCCTGCCAGCACTTTATCCCAAACAGGTGCTCAGATAAATACTTCATACTGTACCACTCTTACTGTTAATAAAGTCAAGATATGACTGCAGCAGTAGCATGTGGGGAGACTGTAAATTATGCTTAACAGGAGTCTGTACGCTGGATCAAGGATCACATCTTACTGATCACGGCAATGGTTTTCTGGACCTCAAAGTGTCAGGCAAGGTGGTCATTCTTACTAATAGTTCCCAATCCCATTTATATTTGAAGAGAAGCATTTCTGGCTCATGTTGATAGTCATCACAGAAAGGAGTGTCACTGGGCTTGCTCTAACTAGCTGCATACTAATAAATACAAATCATGTATAACTGCCCATTTAACTAAACGTATATACTGATTATGCTATCCAGATAAATGCAAGGAATTGTAATGTTCCATACAGGAAGAAAAAAAGAATCCTTGAAACAGAGTATCTTGTTGAAATACATAGTCTCTTGTTTGGTTCACAAAATATTGGAAAAGCAGCTAATGCAGAATTCTCCTGGAAATCAGTGCTGGATGCAGGGAAAAAAAGGGCACAATTCTCATAACAAACATTTAAAGTGCTATATTCTTTTAACTGATATATCAATGTCTATTTATTTTTTTACTAGTTACTGGTACACGTACAAAGAAACCACAAATATAAGGTTAGAGACTTGTGGCATAAGAGGCTTGTCACGCTGTCCCTGACATACAATTGTATGTAAAATGCACAACCTAAACCATACTGAGCACACAATATCCTGGGAGTGAATCCAGAGTTCTCTTCCCAGCTCTAACACTCATGTCACTGTGTGACATAGGGCAGCTCATGTAACCTCAGATCATCAGTTTTTCTCAAAGTAAAATGGGCACAGTAACCTCAGGGTGATACTGTAAGAATTCATTAATGTTTGCAAAGCACTTTGAGATCCTTAGCCAAAAGCACGGTAAAGCAGCAAAGCAATACTAGCTCTTCATCTTCTGTTATGCCCCTCTTAGGTACTCTGTTTGAGCAATGCAGATTATACAACAAATCAGGATCACTTCACAGGTCTTCTCAGGAATTAGTTAAAATGTCCACCAGAATTTCTCAGGCATCTACAGTGCATGACGATGTCAATTCCACAAACAGATTCAGTAACAAGTCTAGTGGCACAGTATGTTGCATTGTGTTGTACAGCAGGAGGAGGAGAAGACAAGAGGAGGCTCGTGAGACAGTGAGTAATGGAACACCTGCTGTCACCTACAGTTGGTTTTGAATCCATGCTATATAGTTTCACCAGTGACAGCATCAGGGTGTGAGTAATGCTGAAGGCCAACTATGGACCTGCCTATCAACTACACGGTGTTTGGTGAAAGCGTCCCGAGTAGCTGATGGAGCTGCGTCATTCAAGAAACGTAAGAAACATAGGTGGATCCCAGCCATTCTAGTGCTAGTGATTCATACTATGGTATTATTCTTAATTTCTATAAAACCCTTTAATTGTAAGACAGCCCCATGGATTACATAAAATCTTCCTTCCCTTTAAATTTATTGCAGCAGTGAAAAGAATTTGAACTTGTATCTCAAAAATGAAGCATGATGGCAGACAAAAGTGCTGTGAGGCATCCAGACATTGCTGCCTTGACTAATGCCAGCATGATCAGCTGCCACTCTCTGACCCAGTGCACTAGTTACTGTCCACCTCCCCAGCTAACAGCTTGCACAGGTGCAAGATAGCCCTCCAGTCTAACTGGAAACTGCAGAAGCTCTGCTCATCTGTCATGCACAGGATGTTTATTTCAGATCTAGAGACCCTTTGCTCCTCAGCATCACTAAGGAAGTTAAAAGAAACACTTGCACATGCATGAAAGCTTAGAGGATATATGAGCCTGATCCCAGGAGGTGAGGAGGGCCTCTTGGATTATGCTCAGTGTTATCTGCTCCCACTAAAATCGGTGGTCCCCCTCCTCTTATTTCTTCCCTTCAGAGTATGTCACCATACAGATGGTACAAATCTGAACATCTATTCCTCCTTCTCTGTTTACCTCTACCCTGACTCCTCTAAACCCAAACCTGCAGCACTCAGAATCCCAGCAAAACTCCCACTGATTTCAGTGGTATATTTTCTTGCATATGGTCTGCAGTATTCTTTCTATTCCACGTGCCTCCTGTATTTGCAGAGATACAGAGTAAGTTTCCTAAATCATTAAAGGCCAAAGGGGAGCATACTACTGCTTAATGAAAATCCCACAAATACTGGTTTAGGAGAAGAATTCTGTCCTTTCTCATTACTGCATGGCATGTATTCCATATGGTGTTCAGACCATTATTATATACCAGGGGTCGGCAGCCTTTCAGAAGTGGTGTGCCGAGTCTTCATTTATTCACTCTAATTTAAGGTTTCGTGTGCCAGTAATACATTTTAACGTTTTTAGAAGGTCTCTTTCTATCAGTCTATACTATATAACAAAACTATTGTTGTATGTAAAGAAAATACAGTTTTTAAAACGTTTAAGAAGCTTCATTTAAAATTAAATTAAAATGCAGAGCCCCCCGGAGCGGTGGCCAGGACCCGGGCAGTGGGAATGCCACTGAAAATCAGCTCGCGTGCCGCCCTCGGCACACGTGCCATAGGTTGCCTACCCCTGTTCTATATGTAAAACTAAGGAAATCATTATTATTCAAGAAGTTAAGTACAAAACTGATTTAATAAGCTGATATTACTGTTGTAATGAATGAACTCTACATTAAAAGATGAGGAGGTGTACTGAGAGGAGGATTTCTGAGACTGATGGTTCTATAAGCAGCAATAGCTGCTTCCCTTCTCAGAGTCTGCAGATAAATTACAGCTTCCTCCTGGGCTACCTGGGCGCATTAGGAGAGGAGCAATTTAAATTCACTGTAGAAACCCAGCAAATGTCTCCAGGTTTGCTTGAAAATACAAAACTGTTTCAATCTTAATCCTGAAATGAGAGACTATTTCCTTTTACACCACTGCACAACCATGGCAGGCACCAAGCCTAGCAAAAATGCCACATTTCAAGCAGAGAGTTCCTGAGAAAAAGAGAAGTTTTGAAACATGACTGCAAAGGCTGCTGCCCACCATCTTTCCACATGGAAGCACAGAGGATGGGTTTGTGGGTGGATAGTGGATATTAGAACTGCCCAGATCCAGGGACCGCAACGACATGCAAGTTGAGTACAACAGACTGTAGCCACTACTGTAATCCATGGCTTTAGTACCCCTGTAGCTGGATTGTACCCTACCAACAGGTTGGGTGTGCAAAGCAAAGCCCTGTAGCATGCCTTGTTGAGTATGGGACCAGAGTTTCACCCTACGGCACTCAGCCTTATCAGCTTCCAGACAGAAATGTTTACAAAACTAACCTATTCCATCCAAAATTATGAGCAGCGTTTTTTATTCTGTTGGGCCATAGATTATTGTTCACATAACATAAGATTTATAAGCATCTGGTAATGAAAAACTCATAATTACTTGCTAAAAAGAAAAGGAGTACTTGTGGCAACTTAGAGACTAACCAATTTATTTGAGCATCAGCTTTCGTGAGCTACAGCTCACTTCATCGGATGCATACTGTGGAAAGTATAGAAGATCTTTTTATACACACAAAGCATGAAAAAATGGGTGTTTACCACTACAAAAGGTTTTCTCTCCCCCCACCCCACTCTCCTGCTGGTAATAGCTTATCTAAAGTGATCACTCTCCTTACAATGCGTATGATAACCAAGGTGGGCCATTGCCAGCACAAATCCAGGTTTTCTCTCCTCCCCCCACCCCTCCCACACAAACCCACTCTCCTGTTGGGAATAGCTTATCTAAAGTGATCACTCTCCTTACAATGTGTATGATAATCAAGGTGGGCCATTTCCAGCACAAATCTAGGGTTTAACAAGAACGTCTGAGAAGAGGAGGGGGGTTGGAAAAAACAAGGGGAAATAGGTTACCTTGCATAATGACTTAGCCACTCCCAGTCTCTATTCAAGCCTAAGTTAATTGTATCCAATTTGCAAACTCTTGAACTCTTCTAAGAACGTTTACCAAGTAATTACAGGTTTCAGAGTAACAGCCGTGTTAGTCTGTATTCGCAAAAAGAAAAGGAGTACTTGTGGCACCATAGAGACTAACCAATTTATTTGAGCATAAGCTTTCGTGAGCTACAGCTCATTTCATCGAATGCATACTGTGGAAAGTATAGAAGATCTTTTTATACACACAAAGCATGAAAAAAATGGGTGTTTTACCACTACAAAAGGTTTTCTCTCCCCCCACCCCACTCTCCTGCTGGTAATAGCTTATCTAAAGTGATCACTCTCCTTACAATGTGTATGATAATCAAGTTGGGCCATTTCCAGCACAAATCCAGGTTTTCTCTCCTCCCCCTCCCAACCACCCCCACACACAAACTCACTCTCCTATTGCGATATTACAACAAAAAATCTTCAAAACCAAACTCCAGCGAGAGACTGTTGAATTGGAATTCGTTTGCAAATTGGATACAATTAACTTAGGCTTGAATAGAGACTGGGAGTGGCTAAGTCATTATGCAAGGTAACCTATTTCCCCTTGTTTTTTCCAACCCCCCTCCCCTTCTCAGACGTTCTTGTTAAACCCTGGATTTGTGCTGGAAATGGCCCACCTTGATTATCATACACTTGTAAGGAGAGTGATCACTTTAGATAAGCTATTCCCAATAGGAGAGTGAGTTTGTGTGTGGGGGTGGTTGGGAGGGGGAGAAGAGAAAACCTGGATTTGTGCTGGAAATGGCCCAACTTGATTATCATACACATTGTAAGGAGAGTGATCACTTTAGATAAGCTATTACCAGCAGGAGAGTGGGGTGGGGGGAGAGAAAACCTTTTGTAGTGGTAAAACACCCATTTTTTCCTGCTTTGTGTGTATAAAAAGATCTTCTATACTTTCCACAGTATGCATTCGATTAAATGAGCTGTAGCTCACGAAAGCTTATGCTCTAATAAATTGGTTAGTCTCTAAGGTGCCACAAGTACTCCTTTTCTTTTTGCGAATACAGACTAACACGGCTGTTACTCTGAAACCTGTAATTACTTGGTAAACGTTCTTAGAAGAGTTCAAGCATTTCAGCAATGAAATCTCTTAGTTCAATGGCCTTATGAATAAAAGCAAACAGAGTAAGTGTCGCCAATTACTACATAGATGTCACATCCTCGCAAAAATGTAATTTTTGCAAAGGTTTGTAAGAAATTTGTTAGAATCCTATATCACAAGTCTTATAAAATGGCACTAAGCTTGCTCTTACAGAAATAATTCCACAATTAGGTGTAAAGCACTGTTAAACTAAAAATATCACTCGGGGAGAAAACCAAACTTCTTAAACAAAATTATTTCTCTCTACATGCATCAAACAAAAGGCTTTTTTGTTAAAGAGTATATTCTATCTAGCTAAGGAGAGAGACACAGGCATGTTGTCATGCTTTTCCAAGGTTTAGTCATTTGATAAAACCTTTGATAACTTATTCATGGATGTTTAATCTGAAGTTTTAATCTTCAAACAGTTTCCATGCTAACAGATTTGCTTTATTCCCCTTCCATATTCTGCCTCTACATAATTACCACTTGCTTTTGTAAACGATTTTCCATATTGATTAGCGCAATGAGGAAGATGTCCATCATCTGAAACTTACTGTGTTTATCTCAAATTGGTGACAACTGCTGGAAAAAATCATCAAGATTGTGTACTTAAACCAAATTAAAAATGTGCCTTTCTGGAACATGAGACAAGCATTAAAAAGTCTCCCTTTCAGGTGCTGAAATGTAACTGGTTTCCTTCCTTTTCTTGTTTGTTTCAGGCATTACTATAAAGGTAATTTATTCCTAAGTGTTACGAAGAAATACTTCTTTTGCCACTACAATTTCAAACACTAACCCCTCAGTTTGAATGCCCAGCAGAATATATAGGGTTGCAATTCCACTTGAAAGTTTATTTTCTCAACCAACATCATTCAGACTTATAGGAGCAGCATAACAGTGTGACAGCTACTGAAGTAATTATATTCGGTTCAGAATGAAGTAGTGATTGATTGCTTTCAAAAAGTGAATTTGCCTTCCTGTAGATTCACTCAGGACAATGCTAATGACACCACTACTTGAAGTAGTGCTTCAAGTGCTTATATGGACAAATAAAAATATTAACCAAGGAAAATGAATGCACATACCTTCCATAACTCTGGTACCCTATTTCAGCATGTATTATCATTTCCAGTGCTCTTCACTGATGAAAATCAATTACAATATATGTTTCTCAATAACTTACAAAGAAATATGTGGTGTCCAAAAAGCCTTTACCACTTCAAGCATTGTTTCAGAGGTAATCAAATCACCTTCTGTACTCGTACTTCCACTTTTCAGAGCCCACTGGTAATTTGTAGCAAAGTATTCCATATACTACATGTGGCAGATAATAGCTCTTCAGGTAAAACAGTACTTTTTTAACAGATTTCTGTCTTCAGGACTCAATTCAGTGGATCTATTCTAATCTGAAATATGCCAATATATATCACCACTTATCTTGAAAAGTCTGCTGCTGTACTTGAGTGTACAAGTGCAGTAGTGGATTTTCCAAGGGCACTGCTATGGATACTAGTTGATGTGTATCTCAGATTAGAACTGAGCCCCAAACTGGAACATCTGCACACTGAAGTCACTGAGGCACACAGAGTCCTCAGCAGTGTTGAAAATCAGGATGCTTATTTAGGTGCCTAAATACAGGTTTAATGGCCTAAATTTAGGCACCTGGCTTTCAGATTATTACTCATTGAAAGGCATCATCCCTTGGTTGTCTGGTGGTCTGTAGCATCTGAAATGAACTTGTTGACCTCAGTTATGTTCCCAGTGGACTGCTGTCCACATTGCAAAACCACCACTGCAAGAAGCACTGTGATGCAAGTCTCCCTTGAAAGATCAAGGACTGAATGTACAAGGAAGCTGAGGCACATTTGTGGAGTAGTGTGGAAGAATAAGTTTGGAAAAATATTTTGCAGAGGGCCAAATTTTACCCTTGGGTATGAGCGCACCAAGGCTAATCTCTTATTAAATGTGGTTCTTCTTCATTTTATGTTGGGATCTCCTCATACATTATAGAACATCCAAAGTCCTGTATAACAAAACTGTTCTGATTGGTGGGTGGCCCAGTGAAGCCAAAATATTTTCAGACTCATAATAGCTGAGTGTTTTCCGCTTGTGAAAAATTTTCTGTCAAGGCATTTTTACCACAAAGCCCGTGACTCTAGAACGCATTTCCCCATAGGTCCAACAGAATTCAAGTGTGCTGACCTCAAGGCTAAGTTGCAAACCCTGTCTATTTACTCAGAATTTTCCTGAGGGATGGTGGTTATTTCTATGAATTGGGAAGAAGGGGTAGGTACTGTATTATTCTTGACAGTACTGTCAATTTGCATTGATTATTGTGTTATTGCATTTGAATATGTGTGCATCTAGGGATGAGTGATAGGTGCATTGTTAATTAGAAAAATAAATAAAATGTGAAATCAGATCTAACAGCTTTTTAAACTAGTGTGAAATATAACACAATTGCTTAATTTCCACCATGTACCTTTTATTTGTGAGCATCATCTTAGTAGTGTACTGTTCTCTTGACTGGATTAAAACACAAAGGTATTTTGATGCAGCAGTTGAAAGAAATAGTAACCACTTGAGTAACTGACTCTTTCATCATAGCATCGCAGAAACCTTTGCACAGATAGCATTAGTTACTGTATTAACAGTGTGTTCATGTCTTTCTGAGTTGCGGTCTTTTCAACTACCAGGCGAATGTAACAACATTCCAGATCCATGGTCATACACGTTTGAGGAGAGTGATAAAATAACCACTATAAATTCTGCATCTTGCACAGAAATATAAAATGCTGCAGGCTTATATTATTTATATGGGACCAAGACCTGAGGTTCTTGCTCTGGTTTTATTCTGAACTGTTGGGCAAACTTGAGGCCAGACTGCTTGCTGTCCTTGCTTAAAGCGAGGCCTGCAAGAACACTCCCCTTCTTAAGCACACAACAGCAGTTATTGCACTCTTCAGAATGCAGAGACTGCTCCTACTTGGTGAATATGGTGTCAAAAATAATGGAGGGCCACGAAGGAGTTGGGGCCATGTCTCCACCCCATCAATACTAGTCCGTAGAACAGAGCCAGCATACTGAGAGGAGCATTCTGCTCCTGCCTTATGTATGGTTCAAACTGCACATCCCTGTCAGCAGGACCACTACCAAAGGAGCTTGCGGCTGCCTGAAACAATTTTCCCAATATATCTCCTCAGGTGGCATGGCTCCGTGCTTCCCACTACCTAGCCTTCTAACTTTACTATAATCTCTGCTTTCATAGATAAGGCCAGACGTGAGCACTGTGACCATCTAGTCTGACCTCCTATATAACAAAAGCCATTGAAGCTATATAACAGAATTAATTCCTGCTTGAACTACAACATATCTTTTAGAAAAAAAAACAGGTCTTTTCTCTGACTTCTCGTTCTATAGTCCAAATCTAAAAATCAACACAAGTATAAAACATATAAAAATAAACTTGTGCAAGGGCCAAAGTGAGCAAAAGGTATCATTTAAACATCTAAGGCCCACAGCAAAATTTTGACCCAGGATTTACCCCAGGCAAATGGTACATGGCAGGTGTAGGCTAGAATCCTGCCACCTACCCAAAAAAGGGTGCAGGACTACCACATGCCACCTGCATGGTCACTCTACAGCAGCCTCAGAAATGGAGCCGCATTCACGGGCACTATGCATGAGTTTAGATCCAAGGATTCATAGTCATGGGTTTCCCTCCACCCCATCCTCTACCTCCCACTATGTAAGCCAAGGACAAAGATCACTCCAGGAGTGGGGTCTGTGGCAAATAAGGGATATGCAGTCCTCATACACGGGCTAGCTACACCCTGAACTTCGCAGTGCAGTAGAGCAGCAGTGGTTTCACTGCATTTGCAGACTCACTCTGCCTTTCCTTGTCTGGGAGGATTTCCCCTTCAGATCTTATTCAGGCAAAGTTTGCACTGACTTCACAGTAGGATTGGAGAGTTCAGGATTGGGACCCTCATCAACAAAGGCTTGTGTTAAAACTAAGTTATTCTCAGTGGCTATACCGCAAGTATTCATGGAAAATAAATTTCCATAACCGTTTTAGAACCTTTTACTTTTTCTAATTATTTCTTATTAGCATATGATTTCCCTGTGCTGATTTTAAGACTGATAGAAGGCTAAAATGGCAAAGCTCTTCTATAATAGGCAATTGTTACTTCAAACAAAAGATGCTTAACACAAGCATTTTTGAAGAAGCAAAGATACAATGTATTCTTACATTTGCCTGAGTACATCATATCATTATAAAATTAATAATTTGCATTAAAGGGAAAAGGTCAAGCACTAAGAAGCCCCTTAGACAAATGCTATTGAAATCATAAAGCAATTGATTCTAGGATTACAATAAATGGATTTTGTTTCTAAAATTGAACAGCACGTAGTTATGAGTATCACCTCAAAAGCTATTTACTGAAAACTATGACTGAAGAGCAGAACTGCTTTGCCCATCTGTCAAACACCAAGTGCCACACAGCTCTTTCAGTATATCGTGTTTTTTCCATGCAGGTTTTTCCACATTACTATGTCCCACATGGCACTGTTGACCAACCGATAGCTCTAGCAAATCTGAGTTAGTCTTTGCAGGACCTAAAGAAATCTCAACAGGTGCACTGCCTGTATCCCTGTGAACTAAGAGCCTGATTCTGCAAAAGGTACACCCAAGTATAAGCGTTTGCATAATGGATTGTAAAGTCAGAGCTCCATATTAAAATTCAGTTACAATCAGTCACAACATTGACTGGTGAGAACTCTAGCAGCATCTTTAGTCAAAATAAGTGGAAATGCAAAACTACAGTTTGTGTAATTGTTCAGTACACGTTAGGGATAACCTGATGTTTGGGGCAGGGGAGTATGTATTATGCAAAAAGCATGACAATTGCTTACTGTGGAAAGCAGATGAATTTCTACTATTATTTAACAAAACCCAGTAAGGTGAAAAGTGCACATTACATTCACTGTCACCAAATGAATTCATATTCTATGTGAATGGTTTTGTTCATGAGTACAGGCTGCATAAACACTGAGAGCCAGATAGATGTGCCCCCATAGGGGCCAGGAACGTCTGTGAAGTTCTGTTCATGGATTCTTCTGTTTTAGGGAGAGTGAGGTGTGCCCCCATGTGGAAGGAATCTGGCCCACAAAGGCTATGGATATCCTGAGATCTTGAAGTGTATCTGCAGAGGCTCCGTATCCTCATGCTAGCTCTAGGCTCCCTTCAGCTCTGCCCCAACATTTGTCCTATTCCTCACTATAAGGAAGTTTCCCCAAAGCCCAGTATTTGTTTTTTGATCTAACAGAAACTGATTTTAAGCTATGATCCACAGCGTCTCTTTCATCTCTTTAGAAAAGATCTCTGCCCCCATATTAGAACAGAGGGGAAATAATTTTACTCCTAATTTGCATAGAGTATTATAATAGCACAAACTGGATTTCGGGGGGAGGGAAGGAGACAAGAAATTACCACAGATTATTAGCAAATTTTCTTTTTACTTTTTAGTTTGAGGACCACTGAACCTCCCTGGTCTTGTTGTGGCAAAATCAATTAGTGATCACATGAGTGAGACAAACAACTGTAATTAATCTTTGCCCCACAACTTTACCTCCACTGTTACACACACATACAAAACTAGCTGGTCAGGAAATTTTTTTTGGTGAAAATAGAAACATATCACTTTCACCAAAGCTTTAGTTGGGAACATGTCTCGGGGTAGAGGAAGACAGAGCCACTTCAGAATAACATATAGCCCAGTGGTTAGGGCACTCACCTGGGATGTGCAAGACCCACGTTCAAGTCCTTGCTCCGAATCAGGCAAAGCAGGAATTTGAACCTAGATGCAAGTGTGCTACTGTTAGTCAGACTCTGTCTTTCTTTCAATCTCTCTTGCTGGAGCAGTTCCACTTTGTATACCGAAATACACACTGACCCAGCGAGAGAAAGAGAAACTGACTCTTATAGCCCAGTGGTTAGGACACTCACTTGGGATGTGGGAGACCCAGGCTCAAGGAAATGCTCATCTACCCAACTAGCCTGAGGAAGGGGTCACTCTGGAGGCCGGGTCTCCCTTGCTTCACTGCTTTCCATTCCGCTTGCTATTTGACTTCTTTTTTCTAGAAAACTGCCCTTGATTTATTTTGGGGTCCACACAGTGATTGTTAATGGCAAGCAAGCTCTTCTCCTGCTTTATCAATTGCAGGCCTCTAGTTATCTTCCAGCACAGCTGAAGTTTGGTATTGAGCTGAAAAGCTATAAAGCTCTCTGGTTGGAAGACAGAAAGCAAGAGAGCATATCGAGAGTCAAAAGAGAAGTGCGATAGCTGTGAAAAGAGAGAACAATTTTCAGGACAAATTACAGCCCTGTGCGAAGACAGCCTACAGCATCCAACACTGAGCTCCAATCAAGAATTAATGACAGGTTTCAGAGTAACAGCCGTGTTAGTCTGTATTCGCAAAAAGAAAAGGAGTACTTGTGGCACCTTAGAGACTAACCAATTTATTAGAGCATAAGCTTTCGTGAGCTACAGCTCACTTCATCAGATGCATATCGTGGAAATCAAGAATTAATGTTTGCTGCTTTCGACTTCACTGAACAATGTGGGTTACAAGCTCTGCTGGTTTCCCAAGCAATTATCCAAAGGTTATAAAAATTCCAACTCTAATTCTCTCTTCTTTCTTTCTTTCTTTCTTTTTATTTAAACCTCCTAACATGATTCATGTCTACCAGCAAAACTGTTTAGAAGCACCTGGGCATTTATTATTATAACTAACAACAACATAGTATAAGAAATTGCTGTTTCAACCAAAACGTTTTTCTAAAAAGCTCTTATTCCCCACTCAAGGTCCTTTTGCCACAGATCAGACAAAACTCAAGCTCACCATGAATTGTAAAGCATTCACATAAATCAATGACCTCGTATTCTTTCTGAAAAGATCAGGGTAATCGCTGCAGGTTCAATTGCTTGAAAGCTAACACACATCTTTTGTTTAATAGATAGACATATACAAAATATGCACACAAAAAAATCAATCTAGACCACATATGTGATGGATAAGATACATTATTTAGGGAGAGCTAGAAAACAATATCTACATTCAGAATATGCCAGACATCCTACAGTTGCACTAGAATAGCCCTTGAATTTAATTCTCTTCATTTCCACTACTTCTGCTTGGCACGAAAATGCTATCAGAACAGAGGAAACCTATTAAAGACATTACCATTCTCCCTATCAGTCTTCATTGAACACTTGCTTTTTAAACTATTCTAACAGACACTATATACAGTTTCCTTTTTAGATATGTGGGAATCCTCTATTATTCCTTTAAGTGCCATTACTACTTTCAAGAGGATTTAGCTTGATTCATATACATACCTAGTGCTTGACGTAAGGTTTATATTTTTGGTAGCAGGTTGTCAGTTCAATCAAATAATTTATATCACACAGTATTAAAACATTATATTTTGGCAACAGCCCTCATACCACATGTTTGAAAAACTGTTGAAGGTTCAGAGATTAATCAGCCAGAAATGTGAATTTTTAGATGAACACTCTACATTTTGTGGTAGTTACTTTTCCAATAAACCACTAGTTAAAGCAAGTTTGGAGGTCCTGTAAGTTACTTAACAGAAAACAAAATAATTTTGTTATAAAAAAGTAATGGGAGCAGAGTTCATGGTGGATCATGACCAGTGATAGGCAAGCCAGCCAGAAGAAACAAAGAATCAACTAAAATCATTTGTTTAAAAAAAAACCCCTTTCTAAACCAAACCTTTCTTGGAGGTTTAAAAAGTTCTTAATTTTAAGTTCTTTATCTTAATTTTGCTTAGTTTGGTTTAAATTAGTCACACACAGAGCTGGTAGAAAAAACAGTGACGATTTTTCTTGATATTTTTAAAATTCTACAGATTTTGGAAAAGAACCATTTTTAATTTGTTTTTAAAATGATGGCTTAAATTTTTGATTTTCCATTTTGTACCACTTTCACCATTTTTTCCCCTTCCTTCATTTCCTTTTTTTCCATTTTATCACTGAAAAAAAGGGGTAGAAGGCAGGAAAAATAAGGGAAGAGGGTGTGGAAAAACCAAAACAAAAACATATATTTTTTCAGACTGTTGAAGAAATTGAAAATTTTTAAAAAAATGTTCACCAAAAATTGTTTTTTAAAGAAAGGCCCTTTTTCAACAAAAAAAATTTTTGTTAAAAAAATACTTTTTTACCATCTCTAGTCACATGCCATCTGAACTTCATAGTGTTTCCTAATACCAGATGTGGAATAATGAAATAACACTGCAAAAAAAGATCTTTTTTCTCTGACCCAGTTGAAAGTAGAAATCTCACAAGAGAGCCTGTTCTCCTTAGATTTCTCTAGTATAGTTGTTTGGACAGGCGCAGGATGGTGCCTGATCTCAGTGTAGATGACACATGGAAATGAAGCCTGTTCAGTATGTGATGCTGGTGGGTGGACTGAATGAGATGTTAGGAGGGTTCAGCAGTTAAGGGCTGCAAGGGGGTTCAGCAGTATAACTTTGGGGCACATCTTCAGGGACTGGAGCTAAAGCAGTGTTTGATGACTTTGACGGAGACTGGAGTCTCCCTCTGAGACAAAAGGAAGGTACATCACCGAGAAGGAAATTCACTCAGACTTCCTGTTGGGCTGTGAGCTTTTGAAAGAGACACAGGTGTAATGGTCTGTGGAGGCAAGTAGCAGAGTTTTGCAGCTTTGAGAGGGGTATGGCCATTTAGGGATTATAGGAATAGGACTATATATAGTCACACAGATGTTGTGGGAAGCCATAGTCACAGATGTTGTGAGAAGGCTCATACAGTGCGAGGAGAGCGGGTCACTTGTCAGTGGGTGAGAGGTCATGTTGATTGCTGAAGCCACAGTAGGCAGGGTTATTGGCTGGGAGAGTAGAGAAGGGAGCTAGATCAAAGCTGGGACGTTTACTACAAACCGAACCAGTGATGGAGACAGACAGACAGACAGAAGAGAGAGAACCTAGGATATACAGCATCCAAAGCATAACCCATTACCACTGGAAGGAAAGGAAAATGTGATGCTGCCAATCCGAGTTTCTATTACTGTTGATGACAAATGGTGTCTGTTCACATAAGGCCAGAGGTTTGCTACAAAACTGCACCTCACCAGTCTTTTACTCAGACATACTAATCCACACTACTTTATTACTATTTACTGAGGACACATACTGTATACTTATCTATAGTATTTGAGAGTTAAATCAGAGCGATATTTGTTTGCATTAAACATGTAGAAAGTATAACTAACCACGGAGGATTACTGTCAGCTTGTTTGTTTAAATGTTTTAGACTTTGGATTAGTTCATCTCCTACTTTTATTTTTGTTAATAAAACACAATAGCATTTTATCATGACTGACAAACTTGCCCAGGAGTTCATCCTAGCTGCAGTTATACTAAACTCAAATGGTATATCTGATTATGGGGCATGTGAACTTCCTTAATTGAGATTATATCGTCCCACGTAAACAACAAATTTCATTTTTAAAACAGCAAATGACATTCATTCAAAATTATGAGGCAACAACATCCGCTGAGGGACAGATGGTCTATCGATTTTGTGAAGGGCTCCTCTACACAGAGGTATTTTATCACTCTTTGGTGGAGTATATGTGAAGGCTTTTTGTTGCTCCAGACAGCACTTTACATCAAAATCATGTGCTTCCTGAAAAACTTTCTGGATTTATAGCGTGCTGCTTTTCTTTAAGCAGACTACAGTGGTGCTAAATTGCTTAAGTTGATACCTGCTTTGCAAGACTCAAGCTGTCATGTGGGTAAGTGTCTGCACACAGAAAGACAATGGTATTTTTCAACCTGAATGAGGAAGTGATAGTGGAACAGAGGATACAGGAATATGACACCAGGAAACATAGGGGGCATTTAGTAGACTACAATTCTAACACATCTGGATATTGAGATGCTTTTGGTTTTGACACCACTATTTGCTTAAGCAAAATCCAGCAAATGCCTATCTATCCATAGGCACTAATTTAAAAGATATGGGTAACCACCTGCTGCACTCTAAGCTACTGGAATGTTTTCTAACATGCCAGGAAGCTTGCTTGAATCTAATTTAATTACCTTTGACATTCCAACACACGTATCATTTTCCCTTTCTTTTTCTTTCAGAATAATAATTAAGCATTTTTTGGTAAAGAATTAGCTTTGATCCCAAATTTACATCAGTGGTCATCACCATCGCTTGAAAGTGCCTCTGTCATTTGCACTTCTTGGCTTAACAAACTTAGAGTGCCCTACTAATTTAGCTCAGATCACTTTACCTGTTTGTAAGAAATGTAATATGTACAGAGAGATATGAAATGATATGATACATCAGGCTCCTTATGGCAGCATTGTTTTTTTCCCCCCAGAAATCAGTGTCTGGCAAATGAACAAGTCAGATTACTAAGCAATGTGCAGCCACCAGCATTTTGTCTATAGGGTACTATGTAACAGCTGCTTTATAATAATGTTTTCCCTTTCTTGGGGTTTTAAAGGTAAACAGGCAATGGACAGTGAGTTCAGACTCGCCAGCAGGAATCTTGTGCAGGAATTCATTTGTAACAAAATGCCTTCCTTGGGAAAGGTAAACCTAACAGAAAAGAAGAGATTAGCAACTTGACTCAATGGAAAGGCCATGCTGAGCTCATTTAGAAAACTCAATGTTTGCATGACTTGTCCAAATCAAATATTTACATGTCTAGACAGAGGGATGGTGTATTTTTAAATGTTGTACATATACGTTTGTTAAATAATGGATCAAGAGCAGGTTTGTGTATATAAAATCTTGCAGTATGTTCATTATATGAAGGCAACAATATTAGTCTTCAATAAAGATAATGCTCTGCCTATATTTCAACAGACATGTTTATGCATTATGTCATATACAAATAGTGAGAGAGAAATTCAAGAAAGTTCCTTATGGGCAAAAGCATGAGGTAATGCAGGGGTCATTTTGGAAATGAACCTAGTGCATATGGCCAATTTCCATTCATCTCAGTGAAGGCAAATATATTTGTTCTAAACCGAAAATAAACTATATTCTGTTTTAAGCCATTTCATAACTTAACAGAGCTTAAAGAAAACACAGCCCCATTGATCCACTTGCTTTGGCTAGTGCAGCACTCTCTGAATCATGGAGAAGGGAGGGCGTATTGTCTGGTGATCAAAGCAAGAGACTGGGAGTTAGGACACCTGGGTTCTTTTAGCAGAATAGCAGTGTTGAGAAGCTTAATTAATTAGGGCTAGAGTGTGCTTGGTGATGGCACAGGTGCTTAACCAGGAGAGGGCGCAAGCAGCCTTTTCCCTTTAGCACCTACACTAGAGCCAGGCACAGCTGAAATCCCTACGCTCTCCTGAGAGCAAGGACAGCTCTCTTCTAATATCCCCATGGGCATTAACCGACCAAAGGGGGAACAGGGAGGGTGAGCAGGGTGAGCAGCCTGTGGAGGGAGAATGACTTGCCATGAAGGGAAGCCCACACTACACCTTTCCAGAGGGTGGCTTTGGTCCACACTTGCCCACATGCCAGGTGAGTTTCCAAAGCTCACATCAGCACAGCACAGCCCCACAATGACTGGCCTATGCCTGAATTTGACAATTTGGCCCTTTGTAAAGTGCATCTTTGGATGCTCTGTATGAATAGCACCAGTACAAGTGATAAGCATGTAGTATAGGTTCAGATGAGGGTGTAGTGTTTAGAAATCTTGTGAGAATAGAATACAGAATTTCCAGTACTTCCAGGCTCTAGTGTGGTCTGAAATGCCATAAGAAAAGCCTGTATGCAGTGTTGTTGTAGCCTTGTTGTCCCAGGACATTAGAGAGACAAAGTGGGTGAGGTAATATCTTTTACTGGACCAACTTCTGTTGGTGAGAGGGACAAGCTTCCGAGCTACACAGAGCTCTTCCTCACAAGAAAAGCCTGTCATGTCAATTTGGTACTTCTTCAGCCATCAGCACATGAATCGTTAGAAAGTTACCATTAATCTCCAAGTGGATGACATAAGCATACTGGGAATATTCTGAACTGCAGATGATAGGGTTTAGAGTTGTTTGTTTGATAGAATTCAGCAGTCAGGAATACAGCAAATTCGGAGCATTCATCACTGAGGGAAGACATGGGCAGGTTAAACAGGGAATCAAATTGGGTACATTTGGTTGGAGTCAATGTTAAAGAGTTAACAAAACTTGTCTGAACACCTGTGCTAGGATAGTTAATCAGTTAATGTCCTTTCCATAGCTATCTCTGGGCTTAGAAGTGAAAGAAGACCTGTCAGTGAACTCCATTGACTTTGATAACTATTCCTGATTCACAAAGGCATGAAATCAGAATCTATACCCTCTACATCTGCCTCTGCACCAAAGAAAGAAATTATTGTGAAGTATACTTTAATAGCTACCTTTGTTTCTACTTCCCAATTGTGACTGGGTGCTTAGAATCATAGAATATCAGGGCTGGAAGGGACCTCAGGAGATCATCTAGTCCAAACCCCTGCTCAAAGCAGGACCAATCCCCAATTTTTGCTCCAGATCCCTAAATGGTCCCCTCAAGGATTGAACTCACAACCCTGGGTTTAGCAGGCCAATGCTCAAACCACTGAGCGATCCCTTCCCCCAATGAGCTATCCCTTCCCTTCCCCACCTTCAGCATGGTGTGTTTTTTCAGCACACCAAATGAAATAACCATGCTTCAATATATTCTTCATGTGTAAAGACTAATCATGCCAGGTGTTGTGCACTTCCTGTACGGAGATGAGTCTCCTCAATTCCCATTGAAGTCAGTGGGAGCTGAGGCAGGCTGAACCTCACGGGAGCAGGCCCATCATGTCCCCTCTATTGTACAACATCAAACATTATTTTAAAGATTTCATACTCCAGAAAAGCACCTTTTCACTTTATATGATATAGAGAGATCTGTTTCCAGGTCTCACACAATCAGCCTTGAACTTAAGGACACTATTCCTATCTCTCATTCCTTATTTAAAACAGATGGAGACGGAAATTCCAGCTTTTACATTGTGTAAATGCAGAATAATTTACAGCTACAACAATTAAAGGGCCGACTAACACAAAGGTTATAACTGTGGAAGGTCCCAAGGGACAGGGCCACAGCAGGCAAGAGGATGAAAGGCTCTTTCTGTGCCCCAATCCTCTTGCGTACCCACACAGACACCAGCCATAATGTGCCCCTAATGTTTTCTTTATCCTGTTTAAGACCCTGATTCAGCAAGACCCCCTAGTACATATCTGACTTTAAGCACATACCTCTCACATTAAGCATGTGAAAAAGAGTCAAATTGAAATGAATAGGATTACTGTTGTGCTTAAATACCTTGTTGAATCAGAGTCCAGCAATTCTTCTACTGACTAAGGCCATGTTCTGCGATCACACCCATCACTTGACACCTGTGCACAGCCCATTGACTTCATTGGGATTTCGTTTGGGCATAAGGATCTACCTGCACGGTTCTGATTTTAGTATCGGGATCTAAGAGGTGGCTATAGTAAAGAGCAATGTGACCTCTGAATGAGAATGCATTATTCAGACATAATTACACTTGTATTTGTAGGATATTGATCTCCCCTCTCCCGCCTTCGCCCTCCCTCCCCCCCCCCCCGCCCACACACACCCTTTATTGAAGACAGTGGTATAAAATTGTTTTGGCTTGATTTGTGATGTATCTATCACATATAAAGAGAAAAGATGCTTTTCTAGAGTATGAATTTTTAAAAATGATGATTGCTGTTGCACAGTAGAGAGGACATTATGGGCTTGGTCCTGTGAGGTTCTGCTAGACTCAGCTCCCATTAACTTCATTAAGAACGAATCATGCAAGGTGCTGGGGTCTTCCTGTAAGGACCTGAGCCATTTCAATTCCCAAATGAAGTTATCTTTTCTCTTTATATGTAATAGGTACATCACAAATCAAGCCAAAACAATTTTATACCACAGTCTTCAATAAAGGGTTTGGGGGGGAGGGGGGAAAGAGGGGAGATCAATATCCTACAAATACAAGCGTAATTATGTCTGAATAATGCATTCGCATTCAGAGGTCACATTGCTCTTTACTTTAAACAGGAAGACTATTAAAGCATGGTTATTTCATTTGATCATACATATTTATGTATGTATGTAACTTGTATGTAATTTGAGTTACATGAACAGAGTAACTCAACTCGATGTAGCTTTGATCTACTTACCACAGGGTCCATGCTACATGACATTGACGGGAGACGCTCTCCCGTCGACTCCCCTTACTCTTTTCGATCAGAAGTACAGGAGTCGACGGGAGAGTGATCAGCGGTCGATTTACCGGGTCTTCACTTGACCTGCTAAATCGACTGCCGATGCATCGATCGTCGCAGCGTTGATCCTCCAGTAAGTGTAGACAAGCCCTAATTTATACTGTTTGCTTCAACAGCCTTCTCAGTAACTTTTTCCATATGTTTATTATACTTTGCATGAAATGCATGCTACCCTGCACAGAAACAGAAAAAAAAATCCTTTCAAGCTGACATCTAGCTGTCCCCCATAGAAACTCAAACTCTCAGAGCTTCTCCTGGGCTTTCCCTTCACACACACTATGCTGTTTGAGTTACCATTGGCGTTTTTCTTTTTCTATCCCCAATGAGAAATTCATAACCAACAGTTCACTACATCTGACCTTATAAAAACACGCAACATTACAACTAGACTGAAAAGACATGAAAGAAAACTTTTAATAAATAACATGGAACATATTCCTTTTATACTATTAAAACCTTTATTATTTCCCTTAGCTATTAAATTTTTTACAAGATACTCTTACCCAAGCTCAATAAAGAGCAATAACATGCTCACAGCTCATATATTACTCTGCCCTGGTCCAAGAAGAAGAAAGTAAAGACAGCAGAACTTGGCTCTGAGTATTTATAATGAAGTTTGTTAGACACAGAACTTTACAAGACTCATTGTTCATACATGAATGTAATCAGATCTTCATTCAAAGCAATACAACAATATGGGAGGTCAAGTAGCAGCATTAAGGTGTGCCACATGGAGAATCTGAGTTCAGGTCCTTAGTTTAATCCCAAACTGGCAATAATTGGGAGCACCGTGGAGGCTGTACACTCAGCTCCCTTAGGGGAAGGAATGCCTCACACCCCTCTCACCAAGCCAGGACCAGCACTGGCTTCAGTGGGAGCTGCATTTAGCTCTTTTTAGCCAGAAGGATTTGTCAAGCTGCTGAGGGCCTTTGAGAGGGAAATAGGAAGGAGCTCAGAGGATTCCCCCTCACCTGGCTCCCCTTCCAGTATAAACCATATTCATTATCTTCCTAATTTAAAACAAAAAATTAACCATAGGCCAAATTCTGGCTAATAATGCATATACACTGGTGAAAGAAACCTGTGGGATCCCATATTGGAAGTTTGCAGTCCCAATTTAGAAATCACCTAGAAAGGCATGGACAGATGAGAAGTACTTTGTGATATTGGAGGGACGAGTAAAGCAGCCAGTATTAAGCGGAGTGCCCCAGGGGTCAATCCTGGGGCCGGTTTTGTTCAACATCTTTATTAATTATCTGGATGATGGGATTAATTGCACCCTCAGCAAGTTTGCAGATGACTCTAAGCTGTGGGGAGAGGCAAGGTCCAGAGTGACCTAGACAAATTGGAGAACTGGGCCAAAAGAAATCTGATGAGGTTCAACAAGGACAAGTGCAGAGTCCTGCACGTAGGAAGGAAGAATCCCATGCACTGCTACAGACTAGGGACCAACTGACTAAGCAGCAGTTCTGCAGAAAAGAACCTGGGGATTTCAGTGGACCGGAAGCTGGATATGAGTCAGCAGTGTGCCCTTGTTGCCAAGAAGGCCAACAGCATATTGGACTGTATTAGTATGAGCATTGCCAGCAGATCGAGGGAAGTGATTATTCCTCTCTATACAGCACTGGTGAGGCAACACCTGGAGTACTGCATCCAGTTTTGGTCCCCCCATTACAGAAGGGATGTGGACAAATTGGAGAGTGTATAGTGGAGGGCAATGAAAATTATTAGGGGGCTGGGGCACATGACTTATGAGGAGAGGCTGAGGGAACTGGGGTTATTTAGTCTGCAGAAGAGAAGAGTGAGGGGGGGATTTGACAGCAGCCTTCAACTACCTGAAGGGAGGTTCCAAAGAGGACTGAGCTAGGCCGTTCTCAGTGGTGTCAGATGACAGAACAAGAAGCAATGGTCTCAAGTTGCAGTGGGGGAGGTCTAGGTTGAATATTAGGAAACACTATTTCACTAGGAGGGTGGTGAAGCACTGGAATGGTTACCTGGGGAGGTACTGGAATCTCCATCCTCAGAGGTTTTTAAGGCCTGGCTTGACAAAGCCCTGGCTGGGATGATTTAGTTGGTGTTGGTCCTGCTTTGAGCAGGGAATTGGACTAGATGACCTCCTGAGGTCTCTTCCAACCCTAATATTCTATGATTCTATGTGGTTATGGTGGAAGTGGGCAAGATCTGTATGTATACCCATGAAGGCATTTGCTAAGAGCAAATGCTACTCCCTATAAACAGTCCCTATACCTTTTGAAGCAACAGCCTATATGAATGGGCTGTGCTTAGATGCTGTCTGAGCAAGAATACAGTATACAGAAACAAACATCATTTGTGCAGCATATACTGTATATAATGGAAAGAACTGGGGATGGAAGCCCCAAATGAACCAGAACTTGCCTCTTTTCTCTCTCCACTTGCTTAGCAACAAAACAGAGAAGACATATAGTATTACTTAATGACCAACCACTGCACCACTTCCTGCTGTGTAAAAATTAACTCTCCTTCCTCAGTAATGGGTATGGCATATGATGCGATTCTCCACCTGTAGACAGATACACCCACTTACTGCTTTCTTCGGAAGGCCTAAAGTTAAGCCATTCCCCACAATCAGCTTTTAGTATACTTCAACATGGGAGCCAAGCCTCAGAATCAACCTTGTAATTCCTATTTATTTGTTTCAAGAACAGACAATACTCTTCATTTTCAATCCTCTACTCCTATGGCACCCAAAATTCCATTTAATGCAACAGGAGTTTTGGCTGCTTAAGGAGCATGGGATCAGTCCTGCAGATTACAGTGATACAGTGGGTAGAGTGGGAGGAACGTTGAGGAGTACCACTATGCTGAAATAGCAGTGCCACTAGTGTCAGTGAGAGCATCCACAGAATTAAATGGAGACACATACCTAAAAAGAAAAATAATGGTCACCCAGAACACAGAGTGGTCACCATTTAATTAACAAAAATACAGACTAACACGGCTGCTACTCTGAAACCTGTCATTTAATTAACAGTGTTTCTTATTGTTAAATGGCTAGAAAAGCTGGAAGGATGACTAAAAGAAGAAAGGTTCTGCTCCTTGAGGTTCTGCAGATGTATTGTTCAGAGAATCTGAATGCAGTAAACATTGGTTTTTCAATTTAGCTCTGCCACATTTTTCTTCACAATCTACAACATATCATTTTCTTTCCAATTATTGCACATGGTTAGTTTCCAGAAACCGTAAAGCTCCCTGTCAAAACTATACTGTTTCAATACTGTTGAAATCCAAATGACCATCTTTACACGCGAATATGATGGTGTAGAAATGCATGCCAAATTAGACAGTCAGACATGATAATCTATTAGGCATAATGAATCGACTGTGCATGTTTTCTCATTCTTAGAATTAGTGAACCCCATGGTGTGTTCTCTTGGGTGGAGAAAGGGAAAGAGTAAGAATATGAAGCTGCAGTTTCAGAATGGCAGAAGTGTAGGAGTATATAATGTTTTAATCTGAGGTGAATCTGACATTCTAGCTCAGAAAAGGAAAGGTGAAAAGGCCAAAATTTTCAAACGTACGTGAATAAAATTAGTCATCTAAATACATTTGGCCTGATTTTCAGAGGTGCTGTGCAGTCCCTGCTCACATTTACTTCAGTAGCAGTTGTAAGCCCTCAGCCCTGCTGAACGTTCATTCAGGTTCCTAAACATAGATTTAGGTGCTTCACTTTAGGTTCTCATCTTTGAAAGTTTTGGCCAAGTGGCTTAAGTCTGACCGTAATTACACTTTGCACAACTCTGTTCATATTGATAAGGTTGCATGAGGCATACATTAGGAAAGAACTATGCTCAATTATTGTATCTCCTAATCTCCTATGAAGACTTCATTCCTTTACTGTTAAAAAAAATCAATTAATTCATGTTTACTGAGCTGTACGGTCACACGCGAATCTGTACACCCACAAACACCTTATGACAGCCCTTACTCTGGTCCTGCATCTTCACAGGCTCAACAGTGACTGAATATCAAATCTGATTCTTCTGAAAACTGACTCTGACAACAATGCAAAGAAAATATTTGTTAAACACATCCCACCAAATGCCGTTCAGACAAAAAAAATCTTGCAATTATCCAAAAGATTTTCAAGGCGCTCAGAAGCACTGGAATTTCAAATCTGTAGGAGCATTTGCTTATAAAGACAGATGTGAATGTACTCATGAAAGCTTCTTTTCCATATTCTTAACCACCTCCAGGCACTCAGAACTTGTATCCTTTAAGAGAGGTACAACAACATCCAGAGCAACATATGCCTCAATAACAGTTTACAGTACATGTGACGTTCTAAGGATGGATTAAATATCCAAATACAGAACATAAATTTGAAGCTTTACAAAAAACTTCACAGCTCCAGATAGATAACATTACTGAAGGTCACTTTAAGTTTCATTACTTCTCTTCTCAAGGGAGAAGAAATTAATGAATGATTTAGTTTAATGGTCACCAGTTTCACTGTGCAGGCTTTTTCACCACATATTTCTAGACAATCTGGTGCAAGAATTAGCTTCAGTGGAGGTCCATCGCAGAGGCAATAAAGCTCTATCATGCAGTCTCTATAAGAACATAAGAATGGCTATACTGGGTCAGACCAAAGGTCCATCCAGCCCAGTATCCTGTCTACCGACAGTAACCAATGCCAGGTGCCCCAGAGGGAGAGAATTTAACAGGTAATGATCTAGTAATCTCTCCCCTGCCATCCATCTCCACCCTCTGACATACAGAGGCTAGGGACACCATTCCTTACCCATCCTGGCTAATAGCTATTAATGGACTTAATCTCCATGAATTTATCCAGTTCTCTTTTAAACCCTGTTATAGTCCTAGCCTTCAAAACCCCCTCAGGCAAGGAGTTCCACAGGCTGACTGCACTGAGTGAAGAAGAACTTCCTTTTATTTGTTTTAAATCTGCTACCCATTACTTTCATTTGGTGACCCCTAGTTCTTATATTATGGGAACAAGTAAATAACTTTTCCTTATTCACTTTCTCCACACCACTCATGATTTTATATACCTTTATCATATCCCCCCCCCTTTAGTCTCCTCTTTTCCAGGCTGAAAAATCCTAGCCTCTTTAATCTCTCTGCATATAGGACCCATTCCAAACCCCTAATCATTTTAGTTGCCCTTTTCTGAACCTTTTCTAATGCCAGTATATGAACTACAAAGGCAGGATTCTGTCTCTGCTGCTAAACGTCCCTTAATGCAGAACTGAAATAGTGACTGTGCAACCTTTTACCAAACAGTTTCCATACTAGTTCTTTCTCAGTGCTTAACAAATAAATATTAGTGTTTTTTCCTTCTATGATAGCAACTGTAACCAACTGAAAGACTGTATGGATAACATTTACAATCAAGAAGGGAATGAAATTTTTGTGGCTTATAACTTTAGTTATGGGGAAGGAAATCATTGGCAGGTGAATTTAAGTAGTTACTGAGTTTAAGTAGTTAAGCTGTCAAAATAAATTTTATAATTGTCTTTCCATTTCTAATGAGGGGAGAATACAAAATGTTTACTGAATTAGCATAAAATAAAGAAAACGCACAAAACTGCCCCCTTTAATCACTGAAATGTGTTCCTGTGACACTGAGATAAAGCAGAAGCAGGGGAGCTATCTGTCAATCTTTCATCACCTCTTTTATGCAGAACATTAACATGAAGTAATCAGATATACCAGACCATACTTACAGAAAACAGTTACTAGGATAGTGCTGACATTTCTAAAGTCACCAAAGAACAGCCTGTGTAGACAAAAACAATAAGTGGCTGCTTCGAAGAAATGAAGACCCTCAATGTGATACCAAATACTATTGAAACAAACAAAGGCTTGGCAATCAATAAATGCTACTCATTTTTCTCCTTTTGACTTTTCAATTTATATAATGTAGTACCCTGGGTTTAGTAATACAGTAGTAGCTAAAGACACTAAACACACCCCAATTACTACTCGAGTTAAAGGGTTGATGCAGGCAGTCAATACTTCTTAGGATATGCCTATAGGTATACCTCCCAGAATAAGGACTGAAAAGACCTTGGGCAATATGTCCAGTATAACAGAAATTGTTTTACAAACCAGCATTTCCACTGAAGGGTGAATTTGTCTAATCACATTCCTAGTTCCCTCCCTTTCTTATATTAATCCTTTAACTGAAATATGGCAATTCAGTCTCTGAAATTTACAACAAATGTAAGCTGAAGCAAATATTGTCTTTTACAGTCTTTTACAACTGCATTAAACTTAAATACCTCTCCTGATTCTTTTTCCCTGCACATGGCTGTTAGAATAAGGTCTTTTTCCATAATTAGTGTCTGAATATGAATTCAGATATTTTTCCCATTGAAATTTTTGGGAAATGGTCATTTCAATTTGTACTCAGTTCCACACACAAATACAGTTTGTATTCAGTTCCACGTACAGGTGAACCTCTGGCAGTATTCTAATGTAAACACATTGGCTTTTATAGCAGACAATCCTGTGGTGTCTCCAACATGGGCACTCTTGAAACACCAGCAGCCTCAGAGTATTTCCTGTTTTAAATGGGCACTGCCATGCTCATTCGGGAATGTTTCATTAGAGGGTGGTAGAAATACAAGACAGTAGAGTCTGGAGAGGTTTTTCATATGCAGAAAAAGTCTTCTTTTTAAAGACTAAAACAACACAAAAGCATCCTCTGCATCTTCTATGATTGGGTTGGAAATAGTGTGGAACCAAACAAACAGTCTCTCTTATTCCATGCCTTGCAAACATTTTTACATGACCATGAAAAGGAATAATTAAGCAATAAGCCTGATTTATGGAGCCCATATTATGGTCAGGCACACAACTCCAATGCATGGGAACACAGGAGCACACAGCTCATTTATCCACACAACTAAAGGAGGATGTCACAGGGATGCCATTACAGCTTCTTGATTCTTCCTTGCCTGGACACAGACTAAATTAAAGCTGAAGGAAAGCAGCTTTACGTTACACTGCTGGTGGAATACCTTCCATCCGCAGAAAGTCTGGATTAACAGAGCCTTGCTTTGCCAATCCCCTTGTTCTCTACTCTCCTTCTCAGCTATACCCCCTTTTCTTTGACCTGCCACCTGCCTCCCCTCCTCCCCTTTTTCACAAGGGAGATTCTCCACTGGATTTCTCTGGCTGGTGTAATTGCACCGTTTATCCAGGGCAAAGTGGATTTAGCAAAATGGAGCACCTGGCCCAGAGAATTTTCCATACCAGATGAGATCATCTCCCATCTAGTCTCTCAGCATGTCTCTCCAATCCTGTTGCCTAAAAATAGCCAATCCTGTTGCCTAAAAAGTTAACATTTACATTATATGAATGTATGAATGACACTGTGTAAGACTCAACTCCTATACAAAGCACTAGATCCTTGGGCCCGATTGTGATCTCACTAGTGGTGTATTGACAAATTTTAATAAGAGGATAACCCCTCAAAAATTATCCATGGCAGTCAATAATACATCTCCCTTCTACTGGCAGGCTGAGCAGTCCATTGAGGAATAGATCCCCTTTGGTTCTTCAGACAGGCAGGCCTCACCTATCTGCTAGCTTTCCCATTAGCTGATATAGAGAGTCAGGTAGAGGAGCAGGTCTCCCCGGGGTGCTATGTATTGAGAGACAGAAAGGAGGAGGGAACAGGTGGGGCAACAGGCTTCCTCCAATCATGGCTCACCAAACTCCAAGCCAGGATGGATGGGCAGGCAGGCAGCAGGTGGGTGGAAGCACTGCAGGACTCTCCCTCAGTGAAGCACAGCTTGGCCCTACCTTCTCTCCTACACAACAGGAGCTGACAATGTGGAGATGGGGGTGCAAGGCTGGCATTCTCAATCCACCATGGCCGGTGCTGGTGATAGCCGCAGGCACAAGAAGCAGGAGCCCTAGCAGCAGTTGCCATGACAACTGTAGGCATGCACCCGTGGTATGACATCTGCCTGAATGAGCAAAGCTGGCTCAGTGCCAGCCCCCAAAAGGGTAGACATTTGGGGGGCAGACCTGTGAACAGTTTTCTTGCTGCCCTTTTAAAACACAGCTGACTCCTACCCATCAGTATCACATCACAAACTCCCTGCACAGGGCCAGCTGAATTATTAAAGGGAGGGCTAGAAAAATGATTATTTGGGACATACTAACATTTGATTGACTCATTTTACAGAATATTGGGGGGGGGCACTGTGGGTCCCCCTGCTCCTGCTTCAGAAGAGGCACTTGATTTCTTGTTCCTTTCAGGCTTAGTGACCAGTTTACATTTCCAGGGCTATCTGTACCTGGAAAAGGGCTACAGACTTACCTTTTTCCTTAGCAAAAGCTGAAGTTCAACTTTATGAGCCCCAAAGCCTAACTCTGTCAACAGTGGGCTCATGCAAGCCCTCACCAGGTCATCAGTCTCTCCTAAAATTTGGTCAAATGAAGCTGATAATGAACGGTTTCAGAGTAACAGCCGTGTTAGTCTCAAGCTTATGCTCAAATAAATTGGTTAGTCTCTAAGGTGCCACAAGTACTGCTTTTCTTTCTGATAATGAACATAACTCTCAATTTAAAAAAGTTCTAAAAGTTTTAAAAATATTCACAATATATATCAAATCTGTGTCAATGCTAGTCTTCATCTTCTCAGTTCCATAAACTGCTATAATCATTCCTGCTGGTTTCAGAGTAGCAGCTGTGTTAGTCTGTATTCGCAAAAAGAAAAGGAGTACTTGTGGCACCTGAGAGTCTCTGAGTTTTCTTAGCATTAGATAAACAGAACGCACAAAATGTTCCTGTACTACAGAAATATAAAATAAAACGCCATGTTAAGCAGCATTGGTCAATTGTGACTAATCTCCTCCTCTGATGTGCTTCCCTGAACAATTAAGGGGAAAAAATTCTCTTAACCGAACAGAAAGAAGACTGCTTCTTTAACCCCCGATGACAGAAACAAATTGTTTTGCGGCTACGGGAAGAGATTTTCCCCAAATGTGCAAAACGGATCTTTCCTCCTTGATATTATACAGAGCCGCAGCACTGCATTTTCCAAGGAATACCGCTCCCAATCTCGAACAATACCAGAGATTTTTTAAACATACAGCTCTACAGTGATGTTCAACAGGTATTTTTTACTGATAAGGCCTTTTATTTTAAAACTCTCATCAAAGAACTGTCCTTTTTAAGAGGACTATCCAACCTCCAAACATTAATCTGTCCTTCCCATTATTTCTATCCAGAAATCACACTTTACACTGAAATTGTTATGCTCTCTACACACTCTGTATGTTTGTGTAGTATTTTTATTACACATGTACATTCACACATATGATGGAAGTGGGAGTTACTGAAATTTAGCACTCATGAGAGTTCCAATACAGAATGACATCCAGAATACTGAAGGCTGTCTTTATCCACAAGACTGGCACAGTGGCAGTGAAAGCTTTTGCACATTGACCTTAAAATATACCTCAAGTCCCAGATGAAAGGACCGCCTCGGATAAAGGTACTTCACTCTCCTTGCCTAGTCCTTAGCTAGAGCTGCCAGCAAGAGCGCTTTTTGCTAGAGCTTCCGGCAAGAGTGCCATTTGTGATGGTTGGCTTTGTGATAGGAATACTTGTCCACTGGGAACTGGACTGAAACCAGTTCATTCATTTTACATAGGGCACCAGACCATCATCAATAATACTGTCTCTAGTTTCATTCACTTTTTTGTACTTTTTTACATGGATTTAATTTTTTCTGTAGATAAAAAAAACACAAAAATACATATAGAAATGGAATAGAACATGGTCTGTTTAATGGAATCACTTTGTTGCACAGAGTATTGAAGTTTATATGCCACATTATTATACAGGGGCTGATCCTACGAACAGCAAACATGATTCCTTCTGGGTGGAAAACCTCTCAGGTCACAGGAACGGTCTGAAGAAAGACATTTCCATGTTTTCAGTACAGCAGTACTCAACTGTTATAATAGAAATAATTAATAGTTTCATTAAGGGAGTGATGATTTTACATCCTAGGTATTAAGTTAAAGATTGTTTAATAGTGTTATTTCAGTGATGATGGATCTATTCATCCTAAGACAAGTTTTAAAATATTTTTCCTTCATATTCCAAAGAACAGTTATTTTTTTAAGACTGTGGTAACATGATTTGCCCCACATTTTTGACACATGCGCTACACAATCATCAAAGAGTGCGTTTCTGAGCAGCAATCATCTCTGAGCTGGTCCTCTCATTCTATCTAATGTACTCCCCTCTTCGTGCTTAAAGGCAAGACAAGGCGGATGCATGATTTAGTCCCATCTACACCCCCCAAAACAAAATTTAAATGGTGCTTGGGTCTTGTGCTGGCTCTCTGCATGGGAATATAATTTGCCTGTCTCACCACCAACATCACCCCCCACTATGCACCAAAGCACCTTTATAATGGGGGCTTTAAAAATATTTGTAGTTCTAATCCAAAGCAATACAGATGATTCTGACAGGTGGCTGACTGATAAAATTAACTACCAAGTTCCCATTGGCTTAGAATAATAAAATTTGGCACAGATTCATTTATTATGGCAGATGAGTACAAGGAAAATTCCAAATATGACCACTGGGTTTTCCACAAGAGGTCAGCCAAACAAAAATCAGCCTAACAAGTTACAAAAATGATATTAATTTTTTGTGTGAGGCACTCATGAGTCCTTGGAGTTCTGGAGGAATTAAGGTCATTGAGGTGACCTGCTGTATTTAACAGATTTTCGCTTAGAAAACTGTTAGAGGAATGAGTATGTCATTAATGTGATACACATGTTCACCTGAGGTATGGGTTGCTGTCACCAATGATAATTTTGGCGCCAAAATTACTCACTGGGGTGAAACAACAAAGGAACCTGCAAACCAAGGGGGGGGAACCCCCCTGGTCTTTATTCTTTCCCTATGCCAAAATTAGATCCCAACAATTGCTGCTGGACATGGTGATCTGGAACACTGAGTATTTGCAATATTGGATCAACATCACAAGGACTAATGTACCACAGCAATGAATCACTCCAAATAAAAAGTTTAATTACTCATCACTTCCGCTCTCCTTCCTCAATCTACTTGGTAAGATGATCTGCACTGCAGAGATGAAGGATTGCATCAACTGTATGCGGATCAGATCCAGCTCAAAAACAGACAGGAAGAAGGCTGTATGGAAAGGAATCCTAGATCGAAGAGCATGCTATACTAGATGTTGGTATGCTGTCCTTGGTATTGAGAAGGTGTACAGACAGAAAGAGAGGAAACCATGAGTTATATTTTCCACTTGATTTGCGCAGTAACGGCCATTTACATACCAAAAGTTAAATGCCTACATCAAGGAGAGAATAACTTCTTTACAAGTAAATGTAAACTATATGACTGTACACACACATCAAGCGGGCCTGATGACATCCATGGTAACCAGAACCTCAAGTGATTTGTGATATCAGAACCCCAACATGCCCAACATGTATGTAAAGTCTTAGCACCGAATTCGGTCCTTGGATAGATGTACGAAGCTCACAATGCCACTTACAGCCACAGACATTAAGGCAGTGCTTAACGGAGCTGATGCTTTGGCAGCATGTGGCTGCATCACAATAGAGTGAAAAGAGAATGTGAATCAAACATTTACAGAGACTTACAGATATTGACAAATGTAATCTAGCTGTCTTTCATGTCTGTTAGTACAGGCTATTACTACAGATTAGTAAAAACAGTGGGTAATTATTCCCCAATTACTATTAATTTATGAACTGATCATTCTATTTACTTTACAGAGACTAATGACCCACATTTCCCAACATTTATTACATTGATGTTACCTGCTCTAGGAGGAGGAGGAGGTGCATACCTGGTAACGATATGTTGTCTGTCATTGTTTTTGTGTACACATTTTCATACACCCCACACTCTCCAAATGTAACTCTTGATTCCAGTGGAGTGACTCTGACATAAAGCAATGGTGAGCCAGACCCAAACTTTCGCTTCAGAGTTAGGCTTACCCAGAAACACCCTTTCAGAGGAAGGAAAGTTACAGGGCCAGATTGCAGCTCAGCTAGAGCAATAGCACAGAAGTGTAAAAGGGAACAAAGCTTCCCCTCACGCTGGCGCATTGGTTACCCACAGCATGGGAAGGAAGCAGACTCTGCAGAGCCACTACATTCCCCCCAACCCACTCTTCACGCAGGTGGGCAGAACAGGGCAGTGGCTGGGGAGAGCTTTGACTCCATTCCTCCAACGCACCAGCCAGCATACTGCCCAGGAATGCCAGGGAATATATGCTGCACAGGAAAAGACCCAATGCATTTTGCTCCTGCAGCGATGGAAAGGGAAGGGAGATTGTGACAACATGAGAGTGCTACTGGAGCAGAGTAATGGCATACTGCTTTTCTACTGTGGGCTCATGGCAAAGACACAACTGAACCTAGAGTAAATAATTTTGAAGTACAAAATATTTTATGGTCATACTGGTATTTTGCATGTGCACGGGCACACACACACCCACACACACACCCCACTTTGGCTGTGCTGAACATTTTGCCTTTACTGTGTGTTCTGAGTAAAAATATTTTTCAGCACAAGGAATGACACATGACAAAGTATGCAACTGCCAATTACACCCATAATGATATTTTCCAGCCAGAATCTTATTGGAAGAAAGAAAGAAAGAAAGAAAGAAAGAAAGAAAGAAAGAAAGAAAGAAAGAAAGAAAGAAAGAAAGAAAGAAAGAAAGAAAGAAAGAAAGAAAGAAAGAAAGAAAGAAAGAAAGAAAGAAAGAAAGAAATTTCTTCTTTTCAGAGGGGGCAATACTTCTTTCCTCTCCATAGATCACAAACATACAATGCTCTTTCTAAAGTGTTCTCATTTCCCTTTCATATTATTCCAAGTCAATCAGGGCCAGATTCTGCTACCCTACCTCACACTGAATAGTAATATATTCCATGTATAGGACCAATAATTTCAATTGGGCTGCTTGTGGAGTAAGGTGCTACTCACTATATGAGCAGGTGTAGCAGAATCTGACCATCAGTGGTAAATTCCCCTTTAAATACAGCATCGCTATCAAAAGCCAGCACAATTAATGAGTCATTCTACAAGAACACCATTTTTGGTTATGAGGCAAACAAAACAAATCAATGTGCCCAAATTCAAAGATTTTAAAAAATCCCCTATATAAAAACCCTTGGATTTTATATCATAACATGACATTTCAAATATTCTTTAGTGATCTCATTTATTTCCATGTAACTCATTTTACCATTGATTAATAAAGTCTTCTCAAAATAGCAATAGTTTTCAGGATGTCTTACAAATCCAGAGGTTGAGATGGTTCATACAGAATCCCAAACAAAACTATGCATTACAAATGCAACAGTTCTTGTTGCAGATTCTCAAGTGTATGTAGAAAGAGCAAGGAAAGCCACCACAAATCACCCATGTTACTTGTTCCATTATTACTGCTCAGAATAAATTGCCTGATCATACATTGTGGACTATATTTAGGATAAAGTACACAGAAGACATCCTGTTTAAGACAGGAAAGAAATGTAAAAGATGCCTGTACTTTCCAAACAGAATTTAAACAAAACTGATGTCGATGGAAATGTTTTTTTCTTTTCCTTAGGATATATCAAAGGGGATTATAAACATAATCCCACTTACTTCCATTCAGTGAGAAGAAAGAGAAATCAGACAGCTATCCATTAGGGGGAAAGACTTTCATTAGCCTGTAAGACTAATGAATACAGTGATAAAAATCGATTCCTGTAAACTTTGTAATCTGTTTAGCACATACCTTATTCTCAGTAGAAGGGAGAACACTCATCTGAGGATGTAACACTATAATGAAAATCTCAGTTAGGCACTTTTTACTTCAGTGTGTTTTACTGGACATATTTTCATGCTGTCAAACACAATATTTCATAGAAGAAAGTGGTATTACTTTCTAAAAAAGGGCTATTTTATTGTGTTTTAAAGATGCTCAGATATGTGACTCTGAGAATGGCATTATGGGGTTGTTCATTGACTCTTCCATAGGTGCTGGAATGACGGGTGCTACCGCAACCCCTGGCTTGAAGTGGCTTCCATCATATACAGGATTTACAGTTAGGTTTAATGGCTCTCAACACCCCCATTATAAAAATTGTTCCTGCACCTGACCTCTCCATGATTTCAGTACCAAATTGGGTCAGTTTTCAACTACATAAAGATCATTCAGCCATCCTTCAAACTTGGCCCAGGGTATGGAAGTCAAACTTGGCTCCTCCCTTCATGTACATCATACTCTGTAATGTGATGATTTCAGGACAAAATTATGTATGTATTTCTTTACTACATATCCAGAGACATAGGCATTTCCCAAAATTTAAAACACAGACTCCACCTGGAAACGTATCAGGATGCATTGCATCTCTCGGAATATTGCTGTTAAATGTACACTGCATAATGCACTACCCACCAGCTTCAGCCACTTAATGCATTTTCAGAGCTTCCAAATGGTCTCAATGTGTAGCCTCCTACCAAGGAACAAAAAAATGTAAGTCATACTTGGATAATGGGATACTGTATCCCAGGAAGCAATGAATCTGAAAAAGATATGGGGCTGTGGCAGACAATCGGCTGACCACTATGATGCTGTGGCAAAAAGGGATAATGCAATCCTTGGATATATAAACAGGGGGATTTAGAGTCAGAGTAGAGAGGTTATTTTACCTCTGTATTTGGCACAGGTGCAACTGTTGCTGAAATGCTATGTCCAGTTCTGGTGTCCACAATTCAAAAAGGACGTTGATAAATTGGAGAAGGTTCAGAGAAGAGCCAGGAAAATGGTTAAAGGATTAGAAAACTTATCCTACAGGGATAGACTTCATGGAGCTCAATTTAGTTAGCCTACGAAACAGATGGTTAAAGGGTGCCTTGATTACAGGATAGAAGTACTTATATGGGGAACAAATATTTGATAATGGGCTCTTCAATTTAGCAGAGAAAGGTATAATATGATCCAATGGGTAGAAGTTGAAGCTAGCCAAATTCATTCTGGAAATAAGACAGACATTTTAAACAGTGAGAGTAACTAACCACCGGAACAACTTACCAAGGGCCATGGTGGATTATCCATTACAGGAAATTTTTAAATCAAGATTGGATGTTTTTCTAAAAGATACACTCCAGGAATTGTTTTGGCGAGGTTCTAGGGCTTTTGTTGTACTGGAGATGAGACTAGAGGATCACAATTGTCTTTTCTGGCTTTGGAATCTATGAGAAATGTGCATTACTGACGTCTCATTTCAAAAAGTACAAAGGCACAAATCATGGTAGCAAGGTCAATATTGAAAAGAAAAGGTCATGCTCTTCTAGCCAGAGGGATGCAAACAAACCCCCACCTTTTTGATTAAAGCTCCTTTCTGATCTTCCCAAAACATCCCTAGATCTCATAAAGCTCCAAGAATAAAACCTGAGTCACAAATGGTAGGTGCACGCCCTCAACCAGTGGTGGAGATGTTACCCTTCCCAACTCTTCCAGTTGCTTTTCCCAACTCACCAACTTCATTTCGGTCTTTTCTGAATTATGCCCTCTTGGATTTTATAAAGACACCAGGTTGATTTATTTTGATGCACCAACTGGGACTGATATGATGGAAACAGAGAGCTAAGTGCACACACAGCATACTTTACACTAGTTCTTGGCTCTTAACAGCACGTGTGTAATCTAACAGTCTTCATATTATGCCCTGATTGACACCTGTGCATTACATTACTCACCTCATTACTTTTAGTAAATTTGCTCAGATTGGAACTGACAATACTAAAGAAGGAATAAAATCCAATTAATTCTTCTACCTGCTTTGATTCTGTAGAACTAAATGAACTAAGATGCAGTAAAAACTTACGTTTGTAACTAAAGGAAACAGTTCTGTTTCTGTGTTATGATACACACAGAAAGCAGAATTGTTCATTAAGTTTTATATAGTCGCTTTTCAAAATAATATGTCTTTCAATAACACAGTTCCCTCAACACAGATACACATTAAAAAAAATAAAGGCAGAAGCATTTTTAAACCACAACTATTGATAAAAGAAAGAATAATTCTTCATGCTTGAGAGGTTTTTATGCTCACAGTTAGTACCAAAACTTCAAGAATAGTGATGTGCAGTAGTTAGTGTGTCTTTAGGTCTTTTCTGATCTTAATGTTACTGATGTTTCCAGACCACCAAGTATAAAATTGAAACCAGGCAGTTTGTCCCAATTATTTTAATGGGAGACAGTTACCAGAGCCCATTTATTATAGAATGAAGTTCCATCACAACACATCCAAAATCCAGTGATAAAGAACATTGAGCTGATGGGCCAGATTATGCCTTAGTGTAAGTGGATGCAACTCTACTGAATTTAGTAGGTTTGCATCCATTTACACCAGGGCTGCATTTGGCCTTGTAAAGAAATTGACAAGGAAACAGAACACAATTCTGGATAATGTTCTCACTCCTGCAGAGCTTCCTAACTGCTTAATGGCAAAGAGCCAGGCTCTGAAATCAATAGCATTACTTCACATTTAAATAGGTTCTAACTGAGGTCAGAAGCTGGCCCAAAGTGCAAGTCTCAGGGCCAGTTCCTGCATTCCTTGTGAAGCCTTTGAAGTCAATTGAAGATCTGAGTGCATGAGGAATGCAGCATCAGGTTTCTAATTTGGAATACACTTGATTTTGTCAGCATATCACAAATTTAGCTCCAGCATTTAAGATCGAAGTTTTACCAAATTTAAAATTGGACCAGATTGGGCCTTAGCGATGTGGATCAGTTGCCAGTGTCACTTCACCCTTCCTCCACTGCAATTTTTTGTTTTTGTTTTTTCTTTGAACTGTTTGGTTAATGTATTTGCTTGCTTGTATGCATCTCCTTTTCAATCCACATCTTTGCACGTTGGGACCAGTGGGAGCCAATGAGCCTCAGAACAACTTAAATCTTTGAACCACCAAATAGACTGAAATGGAACATTTACTACATGCTCCCTAACTAATATCCTGTAACTACTCTAGTCAACGTCATTACCTCCTCTGTATATTAAGACTATTAAACACTACAGAATTACAGTACTATGATGATAGTAGTTCCACAGAAATCAGTGGGATTTAATACTATTGGAATGGCTCCATAATACACAGTCTGCTAAAGGCTATAAAAAGTAGTTTCCATCTGCAGATATGAGCAATAGATAATATTCTAAAACTCTTTCAAATTAAAAACAAAAATCTATAATTAACTGATTCTGCAACATGGATTATTGGTCTGAAACATGTTCATTTTAATAATCACTGGTTTTTATATAGAAGCTGTTTTAAAGGAGGATTTAAAGCTCCTGATTTTGCAAAAATACCAGAAGAAATTTGCCATTCCCTAATATACAACAAGGCTAAGGCTGGGATTTTCAAAAGATCCTAAGAGTCAGGGACCTAAATCCCATTGACACTGAATAGGATTTGGGCACCTAATTTCCTTTGGCTCCTTTCAAAATCCCAGCCTAGATTCTTCATTATGGATGGGATTTTAGAAAGCACTTAGGGTTGGTCAAACTCTGCTCCCATTGAAGCCAATTGTAAGGTCTCATTGACTTCAGTTGGAGAAGGTTTACATCAATGCTGCACATTGACTTCAATGGGAACAGAGTCAGGTCCATGTTGTGGTCTTTTGAGAATCTCACTCTGATTGTCAGGCAATAACATTTGGATGTATCAAATTTCTTGCACAATTGCCAGCTATGAACAGTCTCAACATAGCACATAGACCTTTGAATTAGTATCAAAACTCTCACCTTCTTGGGGTTAGGCTTTCCTGATAACTGAAGAACAAAAATACAACTGATACTTAAGTTTCCTCCCAAACTTGACTATTACAATGTTTTATCGGAATATGAGCTTCCAGTGCATCGTTGCAGCCAAAAGAAATAATGCGATCCTTGGATATACAAGCAGGGGACTCGAGTAGAATCAGAGAGGTTATTTTCCCTCTGTATTTGGCCCTGGTGTGAATACTGCTTGAACACAGTGTCCAAGTCCCCACAATTCAAGAAGAAAATTGAAAAACTGGAGAAGGTTCAGAGAAGAGCCACGAGAATGGTTAAAAGATTAGAAAACTTGATTTATAGTTACAGATTCAAGGAGTTCAATCTATTTACCTTAACAAAGCAAAGGTCTAGGGGTGACTTGATTACAGTCTCTAAGTACCTACATAGGAACAAATATTTGATAATGGGCTCTTCAATCTCGCAGACAAAAGGTATAACATGATACAATGGCTGGAAGCTGAAGCTAGACAAATTCAGATGGTAAATAAGGTATACTTTTTAACAGTAAGGGCAATGAAACAATGGTATGGTACATGCTGGGAGAGTGGGGAAGGAGGGGGGAACCCTTCACCCAGACATCTTGGAATGCAAAAGAATGAAAATCACTGAGCCATATCCTCCCTTGCCCTTTTATGCAGTACATGGAGAGGGGAGGAAGGAGAGGCACAAGGAGCCTTGCACTCAGGGGCACACAGGCACTGGTTCATCCCTACTCCTTCAGGGGCACATGGCACCCCAAAGAGAATGGAGAGGTATAGATACAAGGTGGGGCCATAGCTCTGCCTTTCACAACAGCACACAGAGGGGGCAACTGCACAAGGGGGAGCATGTTGCATCCCATAAAGGAGTACACTAGTGGGAGCACTTTACTTGCCTGGCCACAGTGACTTCCCACTGCTCTCCCAGTGCTCTCCCTGGGAGACAAAGAGCTCTGTACTGCTCCTTGCCTCTGAGCTATGCCTTACCAGCATGTGAGAGCCCTTTACACATTGTATGGCACTGAGTTCTTCCAGCCCATCATAGCACACACGTGAACCATAACTAACCAAGGAATAAAGCCTAGAGCTAGGCGACGAGCAGATTTTTCAGATCGTTGGCAATTTAAAAAAAAACTGCTTTGGTTTGGATCAAAAACAAAAATTGTGAAACACTTTCAGCAAATTGAAAAGTTAAATAAAAATTTGTTTTGGTTTGACCAAAACCAACCGTTTAAAAACATTTTTGAATTTCAAATAAAAGGAAATTCTGAAATGAAAAATTGTTTCAAGACAAAAACAATCAAAACATTTCATTCTCAGATTTTCAAAACAAAATGTTTTGATTTCCCCTCTCCCCCCAAAAAATGAAACGTGTGCCTTATTTTTCATTTGAATTTGTCTGACTTTAATTTCCACCCATTGGTTCTTCTTATGCTTTTCTCCCAATAATTGAGTCACTTCTTAATCTTTTTGATTAGTTAAATTTTGAACAATCCAGAGAAATCAACATGAATTCACTAAATGTTTCGATGTCAGCAAATCTGCATTTTTCACTGAAAAGTTTTGGCTAAAAAATTTCAACCAGCTACCAGAAAGAGTAGATCTTTTGACTAATTTTCTTTGCAAGCATTGAGTTCCTTTCACATAACATTTGTTAGTGTGTGTTTCTGTATATATAAACATAAAACACAACAGTAAAATGGCTGTGTCCTGCTATAGAAAGACTTCCTAGCTACTTTTTAGATTCCTCACTGTTGAAGAAACAGACATTCCAGCAAAGGGAGTCTCTGGATTATAGCACTCCATTGCTGGAGAATACAGAATCATAATTACACCATTTTGCTAACCCTGCAGGCAGGCAAAGAGTAATTTTCCTGGATATCAAGCTGTACCTTGACTGCTTAGCACAATTCTGCTAGCAATATAACTGCATGCTATTCATGTGATGAATCTTATATTGAATTTTCAAGTCCATTGCTTTACAGACAAAAAGTATAAGGAATGTATAAAATTATGCAGAGGTGTAAACCTCCCTAGATTTTATATGCAACTAGTAACACAATTCATAGAGGAACACAGAGCCAATCTGAGCCCCACAGATTAAATCAGAAAAAGTAGATTTTTTAAGAGCTAAGACTCAGTTGGTCCTTAAATATGATACTTTCATTCAAAACTGATTTTTTTTGGTAGGGTACCAAAAATTTTATCTGTCACAAACAGGTAATGATTTGGGCTTGCTTTGGCACGTTGTGTGCGCAAATGCACTGAACCAGAGAATTACTGCAAGGCGGTTTTTTTGGGCGATGTAGAATACCTCCCAGTCATACAGCATCTATGTACACCTGCCACAACCACATCAAGTGCTGTGTCCCCACAGGGGAGTAAGGATGCACCAGTACCTACATGCACCAGTACCCATAAGTATAGGGGCTGAAATTCTGCCAGGATTCTATACAAATTGCATAAGCATAGGTAGGAAGGCCCCTTACACAATCCCCACAACCCACTGTGCACATGTCCAAGGGTCCAGCAGAATCTCACCTTTAAGGTTTTTGTTGTTTGGGTTTTTTTGGGGTGCGGAGGGTGGAAGGCTAAACAGATTTCAATTCACGGGATGATCTTAATTATATTTTTATTATTTTAAGATTGTTAACGTTTTTCATCTATGCTTTCACCTCTGCAATCTGACAAACAAGCAATACATTCCAGGCTATCAACTACAATGCCCAAGAATGAATAAACTACTGATGCAGAACAATTACTTTGATATAATTTTAAAGATGTATGCTCATATATTGTTTGCATGGAACACATTACAATATGGATTGGGAAGACATTACATTAGAAAATTGACTCGGTAGAGTTATGGGCCCAAGACAGAGTTGCCAAGTGAGTTTTTCCATCGATTTTAAGGCCAGAAAGGACCATCTGATCATCTTGTCTGATCTCCTGTATAACACAGGCCAGCGAATTTCATCCAGTTGCCTCTGCATTAAGCCCAGTAACCTGTTTGACTAAAGGATACCTTCCAGAAAACATCCAATCTTGACTTGAAGACACCACGAAGAGATGAAGACTCCACCTCTTCTCTTGGTAGTTTATCACACTGGTTAATCACATGCACTGTTAAAAATATGTGCCTTATTTTTCATTTGAATTTGTCTGACTTTACTTTCCACCCATTGGTTCTTCCTATGCTTTTCTCCCCATAATCAAGTCACCTCTTCATCTTTTTGATTAGTTAATTTTTTTCCCCTTTAGCAAAAATTGTATGCACATTTAAGAACATGGGAAAGAAGTTTCAGTAAACTCATTGAACACTATGGCATTCCATACATTTACCGAATAATGAAGTATTATCTGAAAGCACTGTTTTTAAAATGTGCCTAAAGCATCCCTAATAAAAAATATGTAATTTATGTTGCCAACCACTGAGTGAGTAGCTAATTTACCAATGAAAGTGATTTAGAAATTTCACACCACCAGATATACGACCCAAGAGCATATGCGACAGGAGAATTTAATTTTATTTTGACTCTCGGTCTTTCCTTAAATAGTGTCATTTGGGAAAGTGATGACAGCTATCCACCGGTAGAGCATACTCAACACTTCAGGACTTCAGATAGTGAACTGCCAAAGTAAATTGAGTTGTCAACTACCCACATACTCTTTAGGTCTCCAGTGAAAGCAAAAGCAAGGGCTGCTTTAACAGATTTTACTTGCGATTGGGTGCTTTTCAGACATTTGATGTGAACCAACTTTTCCTCTCACAGGGACCAATTCAAAACAGACCACTTCTGGCTACTCATGTACAAAACATAGGACTTTCCTAATGACACAGCCTTCATATATATGTAAATTCAATGGAACACACCAAACTGAAATATTTGTTTAAAATGGCATATTAAAATATTACAAAAATATGTATGACTGCAATAGTATTTCCAGAACTCAGCTGTGCTGACTTATCACAGTGTGTTTAGGGTTATTTGATTAACCAAAAGAAAACATGGACTAAACTGCCTACGGTTTCACTCTGAAAGAAGCTCTCTATTCTGGACAGAAGAGTGAGCTATGAATCATCCACTGGTCCTATACTTACACAGAAACAATAATCAACTATATGAGAACAGCATCCAGCAGCACTGCTATAGTTCAGAATCGGTCAGTGTTTCTATTATATATCCCTGTTTTGAGAGGTTTATAAATTGGCATTAAAGTATATTTGCTCTAGGCCAAAATTTGGCATGAAAGGGCCTAATTCAGAAGAAAATTTATTGAACAAATTAAACCTCCCCCAACGGTCTCTTTAGCCATTCTTAATTAATGTAAATGTTGGGGAGGTAGGAAAAGTTCTCTAGTTTTGATTTATAATTTTGAGTTTCCAACTAAAAAGGGTTTAACTGCAGAAACATAAGCAAGAGAAGAGGTACTTGTGTGGGGTGACTCTTGATAGCTCGGGGCCCACTTTATTATTATTTTTAAATAATGCGGTATCATAAGGTGTCACCACCTAATACTTTCTGCTTTAAGTTTTTTATCACATTAAGAAACTGATTTGTCCACAAGAGTCTAATCACTCTGGATTAAAACCTGAGGTCCTTGTACAGGTCCTTAGTCCTTGTACAGGCAAACTCCATTGGAGCAATAAACTGAATAAAAACGGAAGAAGGATTTTGGGGTTTGGACTTTTTTCCTCACTACAAAAAAATAAGAAAAGGAATAAGTCATTTAAATTTGGAATGCAGAAAAGGGAACGAGAAGACTGAATAGGGTATGGACCAGAGTTCTGGTAGCAGAGATGGAGGGAAACAGATACATTTACTTCACGGGAAGAAATGACAACCCTCTACTAAGAAAAGGAGTACTTGTGGCACCTTAGAGACGAATTTGAGCATAAGCTTTCGTGAGCTACAGCTCACTTCATCGGATAAATTTGTTAGTCTCTAAGGTGCCACAAGTACTCCTTTTCTTTTTGCAGATACAGACTAACATGGCTGCTACTCTGAACCCTGTACTATAACTTATGTGGATGATACAAATGTATTGACAGGCTGTACAGATATATATTAAAAGACAATTCCTGTTCTGAAGAGCACGCACTCTAAATAAACAAGACAGAAAGAGTGGAAGAAAAAAGTATTATTTCAATTTTATAGATGGGGAACTGAAGCACAGAAAGTAAGTGACTTGGCTGAGATCACACACAATCTGTGACAGATCTGAGAACTGAACCCAGCTCTTCTTAGTTCAGTGCCTTTACCACAAAACCTCTCATTCAATTTCTATCCTTCCTCTCATTCAATTTATAGCTACAGATAAATAGTTTCCCAACAGCTATTAACTAAGAACCAGCTCCATAGTCTGCAGTGCAAGAAACTGGAAAATAAATACTCAGTATCTACTTGATAGGCATGGCAGTCAAAGGCAAAGTCAAAGGCTTACTTTGTAAAACTAATAACCACTCATTACCCAGGACGACACGACTCCTCTCTGCGGCGTTGCCAGGAGCGCTCCATCCAGAAAGGTGAAACAAATAACCTAATGTTCAGTCTGTATGAAGTAACTTATAGATATCATGTAAACCTTGTATTGAAAAATTGATAAGGGTTAGAGTGAGTGAAGAAAGACAAACACATATTGGTATGGAAGAAACAGAGGGAGAGGGAAAGGGGATCTATATCTCATAATGCAAATAATTCCTGGAATTAACAACTTTTTCTGTTCAAACTACTGTTGTATCCATTTATCTAATTAAATCAAAATCTGCTGATTCTGTTCTGCCAACCCACTACCCTTTCATTTCTCAAATCCCCTTTAAAAACTAACTTCTTCCATGACGCACAGATGAAGAGCATAAATAATAATTATTGGGGGGTTTTAATCCTTTTTCTTAAATCACCAAGTCATGAACGTGACCCATGCTGAGTAACTATGTGATCTTATTGCTGGACACTGTCCTTGCTCATTCTTTCCGTTCCCTGCTGCTTGTTACTATATTTGTGATATCATGTCTAAAATGATAAGTTCAGCACATCAGGGCAGGGACTATGGTCCTGGTCATGTGTTTGAAGGATCAGAGCCTCAGACCGTTTGTTTGCACTGTGAAGTACCGAGCACAGTACTACTACTAAATTATTATAAGTACTAGTTATAGATCAAAAAAGACTCCTAGGCAATTTGTACAGTATTACAACCACTAATAAAAAAATAAGTATCTCACATACAAATACAGGGAAAGCGAAGAAGCTATATTTATTGCATTGTATTTCTCAGGGAAGTACGAGTTTTTACAAGGTCAACCAATACATGCCATGATTTAGAGGATAAAAAAGATTTTTTTGTAAATAGCAACCCAATACATCTCCCAATGCATGTAGTTCTTTTATTGGTTTTGTAGACTACAAGTGTGCTCACGTGTAATTATACTTAATGCATGAAACATAATGACAAATGCAATAGAAATTTAGGGCCCAATCATGCAAGTAGGTGAGTAAGTAATGTGATATGGGTTGCTAATATGTGTATTTATGTTGGCAGGATCACACCCTTCGTGGTAGTATGGCTTTCTGTTGTCACCCTGACCTTCTTTATTTTAAGAAATGGTGAGAATAAGCTTAATCGGTTTTAAAATACACTAGTAAATGGAGTCATGCACTTTACTGCGAAAGCTGCTTAATAAATGTATATGACATTTGGTATCTCATAAGACAATTCTTGCACAGTTTAATGCTTTAGAACATCTTAAGTTATTGTACATAAAGACCAATTGGGGTGTATTACATTGTGAATTATATACTTACAGCCACTAAATGCATCACACTTTGATATATGCTAAGTAACCAGAAGATTTTTTTAGTCCTTCTTTGCAATCTACACTTCACTTAGAGATTTTTGAATCATAAAAGCATCCATGGAGAGAGATTTAAAAATCATTGCAATAAAATATTTGTTTAATAGAAAGTGATGGCTTAAATGCTACAATATGTTCCTTGAATATCTTCACATTAAATAGTAATTGAACAAAAAGCCTCCTGGTCCTGTTCAAGGGCAAGTCCCACAAAGCTCCTCATTATCGTAATTTCCAACTTAGAAGCCAAACTGAATAACAAGGAATAATTTGCCAATTAGAACTTCCTGCTCTTTTCCCTTTATTCCTTAAACACCATTCAGGGGCTGAACCAGTCAAACACTTTTAGCTTCAAAACTGCAACTGAAAGAATTTAATTTGTCTCTCTCCATGGTGAACCTGTCAAGAGGCAGCCGTGATGCATACCATGTCCCAACACAACAACTGCCCTTAAATACGCAGAAATGGGTTTCCATGCAGTTGCATTACCTGGGGTTTCCTTTTCTCATTTCCTACCATTCTGCTTCCATTATGGGAAAAAAGATGATTGAGCTTTAAGACTTCTCATCAATGATTTTTGACATCTTGAAATGTCCCAGGGACAGAACCTGTCTCTTGCGAATGGAGAATTTTGCAAATCAGAGGTACTAACGGATGAAACAAACAAGAAAAAATGCAGAGAAGAAACAAGGTTGCATTCAATTGATGAAAACTGCAAGGATGAGTCCACTTCCATAGAGATTTACAGCTTGAAAGTAGAGAAAATTACATATGACTCTGCAATATTTCTTTTAGAACGTAAATTCTAAATGACACGACCTTTCAAAAGCCTAATTACAGCCCCCAAATGAGAGGCAGAATATACGAGTACCGAAGTTTGGCTCAGATATAGGACTGAGATTACTCTCATTCTGCCACAAACTTTTCATTGGTGCAAGCCACTTGGACTAACATTTTCAAAAGTGACTACTGATTTTATATGCCTCAATTTTAGTGGAAGCAACTTAAGACACTTCCGCATACTTTTCAGAAATCCTGAGCACCCAGGAACTCCCACTGAAGAAAAAGGGAGATGTAGACATCTCAGGCTGGAGATCCAAAAGCAGAAAAACTCAAAATCAGTTGTTACTTTTGAAACACTTGACTTTAATCTGTCTCTGCCTCCATTTCCACTTCCAGTCAATGGCAGAATGTTGAAGCTTGACAAATTTAGACTTGAAATAAGGAGCAATATTTTTTTTTAATCATCGGAACAACTTACTAAGGATTGTGGTGGATTCTCCATCGCAGACATTTTAAAATCAAGATTGGATGTTTTTCTAAAAGATATGCTCTAATTCAAGCAGGAATTAATTCAGGGAAGTCCCATGACATGTTTTATGCCACAGGTCATACTACATGATCAAAATGGTCCCTTCTGGATTTATAATGTGTGATTTTTAATGAAAAATGGGGATAATAAAACATCCCTGTCTCCCAGAGTGTTGTGAGACTAAATTCATGCATTTGTAAAGCAATTTGAAATGCCCAGATGAAAGGCACTATATAATGGAATTGAAAAGTATAGTCATTACAAAAATTCTACAGATCTAAATATATTTACAAATATATTTTAAAACAAGATATTTGAAACTGGTCCCCCTCTTTATCTACGTGCCGGGACCTACTGATTTACTGAAATCCCAGATAACATCACAATCATCTAGAGCAGAGCATCCTATATCCTTTCAATCCTTATAATAACATTAACTCTCCACATTTAAAGAGGAACTGCCCGTTAAACATTTTTTTTAAAATGCATACGTATGTTCAATTTTTGTGTCTAAATGTTTACCCTCTTTTGGGCCATGTTGCTATATTGTCCCCTCACAAGTAAACAATAAGTCAAGTTGGCTTTTTCCTTTATTTATTTACAAAAGCTTTCAGTATAACAACTCAACCTGAGAGAACCTGATATTTTTAGCAGCAATCCTCTATTTGAAGGAAACAAAAGAAGAGGGATAAAAGTTTTTAGATCTAATGCACTAGAATGGGGTCAGGGCTTGGAGGTCAAAACCAAGCCTTGAATTGTCACCACAGGCCTTGAAAAACTTTCTGTGTTATCTGGGAAGAAATAAAGGTTTCAAAAATAAGTTAAAATCACTAATTTTGGAAGTTTTGAACCTGAAAAATTCTCTTGGAGCTCTGGCAGATTTATTTAGGGTTTGAGAGTCCCATAATTACATTCATCCTTTTATAAAAGTGACAGCTGTCTGAGCTACATTGTCAAAACTTGTTAACAGCTTCTCTGGCAGAATTTGAATTTTAGAGAGACAAGGCGGGTGAGGTAATATCTTTTATTGGACCAACATATTACTTCACCCACCTTATCTCTCTAATATCTTGGGACCAACATAGCTAGAACAACACTGCATAGAAAAATTTGCATATGTCCAAACTGAGTCTCTTACAGTTCTGGGACATCTCTTCTGTGGTTTCCTTTAGATGATTTTCAATAAAAAGTTGTAATTTTATGTTGGCTATATAAGCTTCTCCCCTCATCCCCCCACCAACGGTTTAAGTTAAATAGTCCTGCTGCAAAGGGAATGATTTTAAAATATAAAAACATGAGTCTTTCCCACTCTAGATATACTGTGAGACTAACATGGGTTGAACCATTCACACTGGTGATTCTCTGATCTTCAGACTCCCAAGTCTCTCCTGCTCTCTCTCCTGAAGCTCCAAAAACACAGATCTCTGCTGCCTCTGCTCAATCATCTTCTGATCCTTTCCTGTTCCCTCTGATACCATCACTTTTACGAAGAGACTCCACAATACTTCCCCAACCCCATTGGCTGACACACTCCCAGAGGGAATAGTAATAATTGAACAGAAATGCAAGAGCAGCATCTTTCTGACAGCTTGAACCCCACTTGCATCTCACACTCAGTGTAGCTGAGTGAGGTGGGGGAGCCTCCTTCCTGCCTCCCCCAAAACTAGATACGGCCAAGAGACAAACCAGCCCTCTGTGTGAGTTATTTCGCTGCACAAATGGAAGGTTAGATTTGAAAGGGGCTGCAATGGAGATATATACACCAGGCCAAATCCTCTTTACAGTGCCAAACCTGAGCTGGGATGGAGAGATGGATATTATTTCTTGCTACAAATGATGCAGTAAAAATAAATTAAGTTATGCAGATGTTAGGGAAATACTATACATTCTAAAGTGCAGAGACTTTCTAATTGGAGAGCTCTATGAAGTATATAACATGATTAAAAGAATACAAACATAACAGTATCTGTACTGCTTTCTTCTTGATGAGAACAATGATAATAAATTGCAAAAGTCAAGGGAGAGAGAGAGACCATTGAACAACAGTTTAATAGTTAGATTAAACCTTTCCAGTCAGGGATTACAAACTCAAGCAGAGGAACCAGGTTAGCCATGGGTCTTGATCAGTTAAACTTTTAAATCTTTTCTAATATAAAAACCAGATACCCCCTGTTTATGACTGAACAGTTCTGTTTTTAATTCTGACAGCAGATTTACCAGTACAGTTATAGTATCTCTGATTCCCACCCTCCTTCAGAAATAAAACCCACCAACAACGTTCTTATCTCTATCCTTCATGGTGCCCAGTGAGACTCGTGGGTATCAGCTCTCTGTATTATACCTATGGATTATGTTTACCTTAATCTAAACCACATAGAGTGCACTCAGGCACCCATCTACAAAGAGAGCCAGTACACAAATCCTTGTCAAAATACTAAAATAATACCTCAAAAATTGTCTCATTGACAGCCAACATCTTACAACCAGCCTGTAGGCAGCAGTTAGGACAGAAATAAAAAAGAAGGAAAGCTAAAAACAAAATAAAAATAATGGCATCTAATTGCTCCACAAGATGATACAATATATTTGACTGCTTCGATTTTGTGATATTTTGTGAATGCCAGATAATATGCTGGAATCCACTTCCTATAAAAATCTGGTGGAGGGCCGAATATGAAAAGGTGGGGGATATAAAGGTTCATTCATAAACCATCACGATATCATAACTATGTACTTCAAAATCAATCTCACTACAATTACTCTGAAAGTTGGCTTACTCCAATGTGGTTCTCAAAATTAGAAACTATTAGGTTTCCTGAATTTCTAATGTTTTTGGCAGTTCTCCTCAACACAGTAATCAAGCAATACCTCCTAAGGGCTCTTCTGAGAAGGACTAGGGTCATAATTTCTTGAATGCTATGAAAATGGGATTTTATATGTGGGATAAACCCCAGGGGTGCAAGTGCTGTGAAGCACTACTTTGTCAGGGCAAAAGACAAATATATTGACTTGATGAAAAGTCCTTGCATCTTTCTAATTTATTTTAACAGCATGTAACAGAAATAATTGTTAATTCAAAAACATCAAGCAAATGAGCATGGGGAAAATTAATCTAGTACTGGAAGGAACAACATTTTCAAACCCGCATTAAAACTCCAAGGAGTGACCTTCACATTATACTTAGGCAATGAAAAAAATCTCAAAAAATTATGTATAATAGTATTCACAATAATAACACGCACTTAAATAGTATGTTTCATCTGTGGATCTCAAAGCACTTTACAAAAATTAATTACCACGTCATCTTCTGAAGTTGGCATTGGTTCACTGATTTTACAGATGGGTGAACTGAGACACAGAGAAGTTAAAAGGAAAATTTCCAAAAAGCCTCCACTGGGCACTCTGCAAAGGATATGGCTGCCCAAGTCTAGGAACTCAGAAAATGAAGGGCATTTTCAAAGCAGAATATGGGTGATCCTGATTCTTTGGAAATAGGGTTTCTGAACTGGATGCCTAAGGTGACTGAGTACTCAGAGGCTCAGCTGAGCGCCCAGCCACGGAGATTTTCCAAATTTTAGTGCCATGAAATTTGTGCTGCCCATTAATTATTCTCTCTGTTTCTAAATGACATTATCTGCCCCACACCATGCAGCATCACTCAAAATATTTCAGCATCATCCAATGGGACCCCTGTGGCTTAGTGTGACAATACAACAGCCTCACCAGTACATGAATTAGTGGAAAAGGCGTATACATATTGCAAGTAAGGAACTGGTCACTGGTTTTTAAAAGTAGTTTTACACATTGTCTCTAGTGTTGAAGAAGTGAAATGTGAAGCAGATAAGGGGCAGTTTCTTAAAAATATGGACCAAAATGTTCAAAAGCTTGGGCCGGTGTAAACAGCCATTTGAGTGTTGAGCTAGGGACTCATATGGGAATAGGGATTTTCCAAGCTGATGTGACCATGCAAATTTCCTTGCTGCTCAGGGACTAGGGGAAAAAAATGCCCATAGGCTAGCATATGCAACCTAGAACTGGCTACTTACATTTTTGAATTAAATGTGTCAGGCTCTGAAAACTTATCCATCAGGAGTAGCAGAGCAAAAGAACTATTTTGTTTTCTTCTCCTATTGCCTATTTTGCTTACTCCACTACTCACAATATTTAAGATTTGCAGAACCTGACAGCACAGATCAGAATTCCTGCTCCTTTAACTACCTCGCCATAGGTGCAAATTAGGAAGGTAGAGAAATGTATCCTCTAATTCATCCCCACAGTTCATTTTGCAGGTGCAAACTGGGTCTGAAAAAGGGACCTTAGTCCACTTATAAGTGTACTGTAAAATATTTAAACAGTGAGGTTCTTCTAATATTAAACCAAAATTAAAGTGCTGTAGTTAGCTACAAACTTGTTTTACTGTCACTAGGAGCAAAGCCACCCTCAGTGTTACCAATCATGGATCGATTGTCCCCTAAATGCAAATGGAGGGGATCCAGACCTCCAGAATTTTGGGTGAAAAGCACAGAAAAGGGGAAATGCTACTTACACTGCATTGTCATCCCCTTCCCTGAAAACCCATGACAGCCTCTCCATGGGTGGTTCATGAGCATTGGACTTAAAGGACGGGAAGTAAGTAGGCCTGGAGAAAAAGTGTCTGGGGTTGGGAGGAACAAAGTTGATACAAATGGCCTTTCACAACACTACACATTCTTGTTACCAACATTATTTTTGTGACATGTGTCATAAATATAAAGGGAAGGGTAAACCCCTTTAAAATCCCTCCTGGCCAGAGGAAAAATCCTCTCACCTGTAAAGGGTTAAGAAGCTAAAGGTAACCTCGCTGGCACCTGACCAAAATGACCAATGAGGAGACAAGATACTTTCAAAAGCTGGGAGGAGGGAGAGAAACAAAGGGTCTGTGTGTCGGTCTATATGCTGCTTTTGCTGGGGATAGACCAGGAATGGAGTCTTAGAACTTTTAGTAAGTAATCTAGCTAGGTATGCGTTAGATTAAGATTTCTTTAAATGGCTGAGAAAAGAATTGTGCTGAATAGAATGACTGTTTCTGTCTGTGTGTCTTTTTTGTAACTTAACGTTTTGCCTAGAGGGATTCTCTATGTTTTGAATCTAATTACCCTGTAAGGTACCCACCATCCTGATTTTACAGGGGTGATTCCTTTACTCCTATTTACTTCTATTTCTATTAAAAGTCTTCTTGTAAGAAAACTGAATGCTTTTTCATTGTTCTCAGATCCAAGGGTTTGGGTCTGTGGTCACCTATGCAAATTGGTGAGGATTTTTACTAAACCTTTCCCAGGAAGTGGGGTGCAAGGGTTGGGAGGATTTTGGGGGGAAAGACGTGTCCAAACTACGTTTCCCAGTAAACCCAGTTAGAGTTTGGTGGTGGCAGTGGTTATTCCAAGGACAAAGGATAAAATTAATTTGTACCTTGGGGAAGTTTTAACCTAAGCTGGTAAAAGTAAGCTTAGGAGGTTTTCATGCAGGTCCCCACATCTGTACCCTAGAGTTCAGAGTGGGGGAGGAACCTTGACAACATGTTTCATGGGAGAAATTGCTTACAAACAGAAAGTTTCCATGTCACACCAGTCCAGCCCTTTAGCTGTACTTTTTGTGTTAAATCTAGCTGTAATAAACATATTACTGTATCTATTAAATACATTCCACTGGAAACCAATTACACAGTACATAAACATTTAAATGTACAGTAATACATTTACACATACAGTAATACTCATTCTCTGTTGTCTATTAGTCCTTGTCAAATAAATTGGTGATCTCGGTCCAATTCCTAGAGAACACCTGTTCATATCACAACCACCACCATCATAATTGGCAGTTAGTTGGCAGTCTCAGCAGAGCAACCAATGACTGGCATGGAGAATGAATTACCTTCTCAGCCCTGGAGACTGTCATTCCAGAACATGATTCAGTCATACTAGCAGGATGGAATGGAAGAATTTGCTGCTGCCTGTACTGTTCCTGTTCTGCTAATAAAGGACTCCATTCAGAAGAGTTACCAGGTATGGGCTTAAATATTTTTCTGTTCATGAAAGCACTTAAGCATACCCTTAACATTAAGTGCATGCCTATGGCCCATGGCATGTGCTTCAGTCCTTTCCTGAATAAGGATTCTTTCCTGAATAAGGGCTAACGTGAGGACTTATCTTAGGCTATTTCTACACTGGAGGTGTAATTTCCTGCTTGGGTAGCTACACTAGCTCTAATCAAGATAGCATATTAAAAACAGAAGGGTAGCCACCATGGCATGCATGTGGGACAGGCTAGCCACCCTACGTACATACCTATGGTCTCAGACTCGGGGCAGCTGGCCTGTCCCACCATTCACACTGTTATGGCAATACTCCTTCCAGCATACTAGCTTGATCAGAACTAGTGCAACTATGTCTATCCTAGTTGTAAATTACACCTCCTGCCTCAGGACAGACAACAGACAGAGGAATAAATTGTGGCTGCATCTCCCAAATGTCCTGCCCCCACCTTCTGCCAGGCTAACCCCAACCACTCTGTAGACTGCACTAGCCAGAAACATCAGTGGCTAGCAAGGTGGCACCCAAGCTCCTGAAAGACTGGTTGCTGAAGGCTCAGAGTCTCATTCTTATAGCAAATCTGGTTCATGTTATTTATTTAACACAGAGAACAAAGAAAGGGACAAGCAGAAGATACATAATCCTATTTTGACCAATTTAAATGTTTATGTTAGTGACCAGGAGAGGTGCACAACTGGGATTACATTGTTAATACTTTCCTCTGGCAATGTCGACAATGTGCTAAATGCTGCTCACATATACAAGAAAACACAGACCTTGAAGAGTTTACAGTCTAAGTGCCAGATTCTGGCACTTTTACTTATGTTAAGGAGTATTATTCTACAGGTAGTCCTATTGCACTCATGAGGCTGAATTTGGCCCCATGTTTTTGAAACAACTGCAAGTGTTGTTATAGAGCTTTACCACACTGTGGTTTATATTAAAGGCTCAAGTTCCCCCCCAGAAAATAGTGCTGAGTAGTCAGAATAATAACAAGTATCCTCACGCACAATTATAATATATATACACACTCATTTATGACAGGTTTCAGAGTAACTGCCGTGTTAGTCTGTATTCGCAAAAAGAAAAGGAGGACTTGTGGCACCTTAGAGACTAACCAATTTATTAGAGCATAAGCTTTCGTGAGCTACAGCTCACTTCATCAGATGCATATCGTGGCCCAGTTGTGCAGTAATGCCTCATTCCTTATGGCACTATAAAAAACATATATGGTGCTTTTCATCTGCATTGATCTGAAATTGCTTTACAAGCTTCACAAAACTGATCTACATACTGTGGGTCAGTCTTTGCTCTGTTACACCAGTGTCAATTCAGAATAACTCCACTGAAGTCAGTGGTATAATTGATGGAAGAATTTAGATATTTATGAATTGTTTCTCCCTCCCTTGAAATACAGTCACTTCTGGGAAGACATGAGGCAGCTGTATAACAGTGCACTGTAATGCTACTGTAATCTGCCAGAAGAATCCCACAAAAAAGAAAAGGGCAGAACTCCATTGGTAGTCTGGAAAATTTAGGGCCCGTTGAAGAATTCCGAAGGGTTCAATGGGAAAAGGATAGGATTGGTTATGTGGCAATACCCTTTCTATGTGGAAAAAGAAAAGGAGTACTTGTGGCACCTTAGAGACTAACCAATTTATTTGAGCATGAGCTTTCGTGAGCTACAGCTCACTTCATCGGATGCATACCGTGGAAACTGCAGCAGACTTTATATATACACAGAGAATATGAAACAATACCTCCTCCCACCCCACTGTCCTGCTGGTAATAGCTGATCACTTTAGATAAGCTATTACCAGCAGGACAGTGGGGTGGGAGGAGGTATTGTTTCATATTCTCTGTGTATATATAAAGTCTGCTGCAGTTTCCACGATATGCATCTGATGAAGTGAGCTGTAGCTCACGAAAGCTTATGCTCTAATAAATTGGTTAGTCTCTAAGGTACCACAAGTACACTCATTTATATACATGTAGTTATGCAGTGATTACCTATAATTGAGAACTAATTTTAATAATGAACCTATGGGAAAATTCATTAGACACACTGTTTATTCTGATAATATCCCAGAGATCATGCTCCACTGGGACAAAATTAAGTTAATAGGACTCCTTGATGTTCAGAGACTGCACGTGATGTATTTAATAAGAGGCGATACTTAATAAGTATGAAGTGGCAAAGAATCCCACTCATATTAATAATATATGAATTCATAATCACAGCAACTGCAAGACGAATATATCAAATATCACTTTACAGAATGGCTGTGCCCCTTAAGCTTACTTTTAAAATATTGAAATTTCCTTAGGACTAAAGCCAAATTGGTGTGGTTTTGTTTTTTTATAATTGAAATAAGTTGCTTAACTGGAGATCAACTCTCCTGCTTCCAGTCCCTGCTTCTGGCTTCTTGGTATCAATATTTGAAAAACGATGATTAAGTTAAAAAAAAGTTACAAGCACAAATTTAAGAAAAAGGTTAGGAAGCAAAATTATACGAGTGTATTAAATATTAATACAATAGAGGACAATATGGTCTGTCTACAATTACCTGCCTTAGCAGAAATGTCTCTCATATTAAACTGTCCTAATATGTACAGTACACCTACTTACCTAGATATTTATAACATGCTTATTACCACAGTATTTAAGTTCCAACTTCACATCCATGCTCAAGAATACAACATGCATCAATGCTATAGCTTGTGTCAAATCATATTTCTGAATCTAGAATGCTTAAATTCGGACGAACGCTAACTCATCCTCTGTACTCTGTGACAGTCATTAGTGGGCTGTGTTAGCATTGGTGGCTGACAGTAGCACAGAAAGAGAATCCTTTTCAAAACAGATGGCTAAGGACCTGCTGATTTTGATGCTTTGCAACGAATGGACCTCTTGCCTCTCTATTTCTGAGAGCAAATCTTTTATCCCAACTGCATTACTACCAGTCCCATGGTGCAGGGGATGGATGTAGAGATGTTTAGCGATACTGCCATACAACTTTTCAGGTAACTGCTGTCCTTTATTCTTTTATGCAGGAGAGGAACATGCTATAGAGACCTAAGAAGGTACAGCTAGACTAACCAATCACTCAGGTGGTATTAGAAAACTGTCTAAAAGTATCTGGAGAGTGTAAACATCCCAGAGGCAGAGAAATTGCTCAAGGTGGTCCTCTCTCATATATGACTTTTATATAACACATATCACTGTGGTATACAAGCACTGAATCTAAGGAGGAAAGTGAATAAATCCGAACAAAGTAAAATATCTAGCTGTAGAATGGTTTCCTGAAGGAACTGGTAAAATTCCAGCACTAGAATAATTTAAAACAAGACAAGACTGGACAAAGCACTGGACAATATCCCAGACTGGCAAGATGATATACAAGATCAAGTACGAGTTCTCTTCCATCTTTTATTTTGATGATTGAGACACAGAAGCTAACACTGAGATGGCATTAATAAAATTCTGTTGGAATATGGTCTGTGATTCCACTGAAACCATCAGAGGTAAAAGGATGAGCAATTTACAACACAAGGGAATAATGCTTGTAACATTAAAACTTTTCAAAAGTTCAAAGGCAGCTACTTTTACAGAAAGATAAAAATGAGAGCGAATCAAAGATTACATTAGAAAGAGAGAGAATCTCTTGAAACCATTTTTTAAGCTGTTCAGAAACAATCAGCCTCTTTTTTAAATGTAAAAACACCAAGGCATTCAAAAGAGAAAGAAAAGCTTCCTGTACAGCATGTCTGACCTTCACAGCTAACCCTTAGCCTATTGGGAAAAAGCAGCACGTATTCCGGACCCCATCCATCACTCTTATTTTAACAGTCATAAATTACTTCCAGTGATGTAAAGCAACAGGATTCTAATCCAGTAAAATAAGACTTGAATTCCATCAATTTTTATTCAGATTTAGGTGTCAACTTCACAACTTTTAAAAAGCTGCTCATTACAAGAGTTGGCTTCAATTGCATTACCCCAGGGGTGATGTATTACTTATTCTGAGCCAAGGTAGCAGAATTTGGCCCTAAATGCAATGAACTAGCAGAACTAGTAAAAGTAGATTAAAAATAGTGTTCCATTGAGGTCTGCCTGCCATCTTGGCTATGCCATCTGATTCTCTCCATGTTTTTCAAATTTTGACAGACTTTTTAAAAACAATTGCAAGTTTGAAGAAAAAATTTCATTTCTATAGCCCAACAGGATTTGATTCTGCTCTCAGTTATATGGATATAAATCCAGAATAACTCCATTGCCTTTCATATAGTCACTCTGGATTTAAATGGTAATGAGACCAGACTCTGGCCCTACACGTTGAGGGTACATTACTTATAGTTGGATAGTTGTGCTACCAGTTTTGCTAACAAAACTCCTTCGTGATTTCATGTAGGCGTTCTGACAGCATGATATAGCTCAGTAATTGTAACAACTGTAAAATGAAGAGTGTATCCTCCACATATGAAAGAGAAGCAGCTTAGCAAATTGTAAACTTTTAAAGGTACCTTCAGCTTTCCCCCCTCCCATACATATCTTTGGCTACATGAGAACAGTTCACTGAAAGGAACAGATAATATGCATTGCCAGGGCCAGATTTAAACCTTACACATCCCAAAGAACAGCATCTTCAGTGCCTCCCTTGCCTACGGGTGACCTTCATGTTGCACACAGTTTTGGAGAGGTAAGGTGCCCCTAGAACGTTGGTACCCCTAGGCATGTGCCTACTGTCCCTAATTGGAAATCCGGCCCTGTGCATTGCAGCTTCTAACCATTTAGCTACTTGTTGGTAAAAATCCTCCCATAGCAGCCCAGCTGTCTAGGAAACATGGTGAATGATTGTGAACCTACAGCTGTTCCTAAGTAAAGCTTCAAACAACTACAATTAAATGGTCCAATCCTGCAAATGCTTGGTACCAATCATAGCGTCCCCTACCCTGAATCATAGCGTTCCCTCCCCAGGGAAGTCAACAGGACGGTCTGTGGTAGTAAACATTATATACAGTAAAAAGTGTCTGCAGGATTGGACTCTTGACTTTTTACTTTTGTTAATATATAATTACCTGGGGTGAGTATACATGATAATAAATTGTATTAAAAACATCTGCATATCATTGATGTGTAACACAAAAGGCAAGGCAAAGACCAGAGAAAACGTGAGTCAGACACTCAAGTTAAGAAAACAACCTTTGGAATAAAGCCAGTGAGAACCCAGAAGGTCTATTAGATGCTTTGTCAGCATAGGAATGTTTATGAAAGTTATGTTTTAAAAAAATCCCTCCAAGTGGCTGCTTTACATGATTCAGGAGGTAGAACTGAGCTAATGCTGTCAAAAGTCACCGCCACAGCTCAGAGTGCAGGAGCTCTAATTTGACCTTTCAGAAAAAAAATCACAATTAGAAATGCATAAAAAGGAACCATTTAGACCTGGTTCTTTGGGACACAGTGTGTAGATGCCAAGTGAAACAAAAAGCTGAAGGAATTTTCTGAAAGGGCTTTGCCTGCTTCAGATAAAAGCTAAGGACCTTTTAAGACCCAGGTTTTGAAGCTGGCCTCCGAGTACTACTAGAGTGAGGGCGACTAACAGAGTTGAAAGCATCTTCTTTTTTTCCCTCAGAGTATTAAAGTGCATGCAGGAAATGATTCCCAAGTATTTAAAGAGCAATGAACTAGCTGAAGAGTTCTGTACTGAATCCCCCATAAGCAAGGTTGTGGGCATTATTCAAACACGTGATTTAAAACATCATTTTATCTTCCTTGCAAGTACCCTAAAGTTGTGGATCTCACCTTCCTGTGGCTAATAAGCCTTAGAATGCACAATGGCCCCAATTCAGAAATGCATCACTATTCAAGAAAGCACTTATTCACTTGCTAAGTGCTTTCCTGAAGTGGGGCCTCTGCTGATGATGTCACATTCACCACAGAAACTTGAAGATGCATGCAGCTGGCCTATAGAGGGTCAGATAAATGACCTTTTTTGTTAAATGACAGAATTTTGCTGAGTATTTTTATAATTATTTCATATACCAACTCTCTGTGTATAATTTTGGTTTTACACATACACACACAATTTTTTAAAATGTGTACCCTTTTATGTGAGTCCCAATAAACCAGTAGTTCTCAAACTTTTGAACTGGTGACCCCTTTCACAGAGCCAGCCTCTGAGTGCAACCCCCCCTTTAAAAGTGAAAAACACTTTTTTATATATTTGACACCATTATAAATGGTGGAGGCTGACAGCTCGCGACCTCCCATGTAATAACCTTGCAACCCCCTCAGGAGTCCCGACCCCCAGTTTGAGAACTTTCTATTCCGTGATTCCTGTACTAGGATAGGTTTTATCACTAAGGCTGAAACGGCCTTTAAATGTAAACTAGGTGCAATATTTAGCTCATATCCCATACCAGCATTCTCCCGACTAGAAGCATGGGAGGTCAAATAATTGCTATTCAGATGGAGATTCATCTTTTATCTATTACAAAATCAGGTATTTGTTTACTTCATCAAGAAACATATGTTGCAATATTTTTAAACAAACAGCAATGAAACAGTCTGCCCAGGGGTTTTGTTTGACACACTTAAAGCTGTACTGTACCTATTTTTTCCTGTCTTTTTGAACAACATGAATCTAGTTATACAGTTAAGATCCTCTTGGTATGATTATGAATCACCCTCATTCTTATGTTGTTTATGGAGCTGCCAACTATATACACCAATTATAAACAATGATCCATCATTTCATATCTTGCAAGTTGGCAAACACTGAATTTAACCCTTTAATTAACATTCTGAGAATTAACCCACGGGACCAGCTCTCTAGCACCGATTTCAGAAAACATGCACACAATGGATCTGGTGGCCAAAATTTTACCTTAAACGTACTGACTAATGAAAAAAAGCCCACATTACAGGGGTGGCAATGGGAAATCTGAACCTAGCGTTACCTACTGGGAATAACACTCCAGATGAAAAACATTTAAGAAAAGTTCTATAAACTATCAGTCACATGCATAACTATCTTGGAAGATGCCCAAATAATAATACTTCCGTAAATAATAATTTACTACCATTTTAAATTCTAGAATTACCAAAGCTATATTAAAGTCAACAAATCAGTTGGCCAGGATATTAGAAGTATTTTCTATATCCTGAATTGGATTTATAATGAAAATTACTTACATGTGAAGGGAAGTATATTATTTATATTTTTAAAATTATCTTGTTAAATACTATCTGAGCTAGCCTGTACCCGTGTCTTCTACATTGTGCCTCCTAACCCCCAGCTCAGCTATGCCAGACCTACGTGGATCTTCATTCCAGGTCGTATGTGTTCAGCAGTGGACATAGTGACCCTATTAGCAGGAAGTTGCAACTGTGGCTTCCACCTCCCTGTCCAGCTGGTCAAAGCTGATGGTGGGAGGGGAGAGCGGTGAGCACTGCTGTCTGATGCAACCTCAGACTGATCCCTCCTCCTCCATTTGCTGTTCCCTTTCCTCCAAATAGAGGGGAGAAATAATATGTTGTCCACCACATGCTGAAAGTTGTGGGGGGTAAAATGTCCCTTCGCCCCCCTCAAATTACACCCATTCTCCCTTGCACTTGTTCTATCTTGTATCCTACCTGTATATGCCCCTCTCTCCAACACATCCTCATCATGCCCAGTCTCCTTGTCTTTGACACTCCTGACTCCAGTCCTGCTAGCAGCTACCTGGCTTTTCTCCACATGGCAGAATTTGGATTTTCTTGTGCTCATAGCTTTGAATTCCTTTACCTCCCTATTCTTATGATTGCAGCAGACCCTTGGGGAGCCCCCTGTGATTGCTCCTCCTTTTTTTCACACCTGGTTTTACAGCTGTCCAGGCCCTTCAAGAAGCAGCTGAAAATTAAGAGGAGACTCTAGAAGCATGTGGACTCAAATACTAAATGGATCATCAGTGATCCACAGACCACAATTTGAGAGCCACTGGACTAATGAATAGGCACAAAAATGGTTATTTTTTCTTCACTTCACTGGTTGTAAAAGAACAATCTGACATTATATATATGTAGTTACAGATTCCAAGACAAAAAAAAATTAAAGTGCAGTTAAGATTAAAAGTACACAGCAAAAATTTAAGAGTAAAAATCATTACAGGGATGTTGTAATTATCCCAAAACCAAGCAGCAGAAATCAAGAAAACTCAGAGATAAGGTTACACTTAAAAGAAATCCATAAGGCATGGAAATGGGCAGTAAGGCACCCAAAACTCGTGACGCCATGCAACAATACAATTATGATTAAGGCATTTCAGTGTTTGTGATCCCAGTTTAGATTAAACTGAATTTTATTTACACATTAGGATGGGTTTTTTTCATACCTGAATCACCTCCATGGTGAAACTGTATATCTATGAACACCCTAATCTGTATATACACACACACACGAATGTAGCAGTATTTGATGATGGTGAGATGATGCACACCTGTAGGGTTTTTAGTCTGGCTAAGAACTGCTGGCACCCTATTCATTATTTGTTCTTTGTAAAAAGGTACAGTGTTCTAGTCTGGGCACAACTCCCATTCAGTTCAAATGGAGTAGGAACAGGACCTTTGTTGTTCAAATCCAGTTATAGAGAAATGAGGGGGCATCAAACAGTTAATGCATATGACATATTTTGGTGTTATTATATCCTGATTCTTCCCCCTTTTATACACCAGTGACACAGTGGCACTGAGACAAAAATAGATATCTTGGATTTGATTCTCCCATCACACATACTGCCATAAATCAATTAAGTCAACAGAGCTATCCAGTGTAAGTGAGAGGGGAACCAGGTTGTTCGAAAATATTCTCCCCTTTTTAGATTTTATCACTTCCAAGACAGCTCCAGTTTTTGATCTAAAGAGGCTAAACATATTCCTTTAACCACACTCTTCAAAGTTTCCTTCTGTCTTACTAATTGTTGCCTACCATGTAATGAAACTGCTCCTGAAACTGAGAGCAATAAATAAAACAGGCCACATCATTCATGCACCCTGCTTTGGCCAGGTCTGCTTATTGACAAAGGTACTATTTTGCACTATGTGCCTTCCCTTATTAAGCACATTTGTTCATCTGACAGTATTTTATGCATTATCTAGGAGGCTGTTTTATGACAACGTTTCGAACAATGGTGTTTATCTATATTAGCAACAAATCAAAGAAACCCAAGCTTTACTAATACAGCTGCTTTTCACATGCACAGCATGAGCAGTCATTGACACAAGAAAGCACTGAGCTGGCACCAGGCACACAACCATGTAGCCAATACTGACATACACTGAGTTTAAATAGTGCCATACCATTCCTGACACTGTAGCACGGTATCAAAGGCATGGACATAATTGGAATGCCATAGTCTATGTCCCTAAAGCTTCTAAATACCTCTATATAAAATTACAGTTATGTTGACAAGCCACCTGTTGAGCTGAAGAAAAACTATATCACATTGTGCCCTTGTGAGGCCACCTTTTAACGCATGTCCTCCTGACGTTTTCCTTTTCTCCTACACAAATATACTGTGGGCCAGATTGTGCAAACAGCAAGGGCTCTGTTGAGGAGATGCAGAAGGGACTGTGGCTCAAGAGGCACATTCTGCTCCTGGGCTCCCCAGTCCACACAGGGAAAGTACAGGTTCCACCAACCCTTGGAATGGTGCAGTCTGCTCTCCCAGCAGAGACTGATTGTTTCTGACCCTTTGCTCTGGATGGACAAGGAGGTCCTGGCTTTCTGCCCTGAAGGATCCCAGCATGGCCAGCCCCACACATTCAAAAACAATGAGACTGGCTTAAAAATAATGAGATTTAAATAATAATAATAATTTGGGGCATGGGGAAATTTTGCCTTCTGGTTTAGGGTGTACTTGGGTCACTTCTCAAGCTTATCTCTGCAACCACAAAGGCTAAAAACTTGCTTTTTTTCTTTTTTTTTTTAAAGAAAAGCTGAAATCTTAAAAGATTCCCATGACTCCTAGAACTGCGGCTTTAAATAAAACACCAAATATCAAAGGATTCATAAGTTTATCGTGAGTCCCATGTTATTTGGTGTTTTACTTAAAATCATGAGTTTGTAACACTGGGATCCATGCAAAACCCACGCAATCTGGCTTTCAATTGGCAACAATTGGGTGGGTTTTAAAGTTCTACAAAAATCAGCTAGATGAAAAAAACAGAACGATTCACCATCCCTGAGATTCCTTTGAACAAAGACAATAATTGTGCATCTAATTCATTCACAATTATGGGCTGAGTCGGTAGTGCTGCCTACTTTAAGGATGCCTGACACTTTCCTTTATAAGACCCTGTTTTCATTTGCTGAGAACTTTGCCAAACTCGAACAACTTGGGCTCAAGTTTGCTAAGCCAGCTGTCTGCCTCAGGCTGAATCTGGAAAGTTCCACCAAAATGTTCAGCTGTTTCACAGAACAAAATTAGGGGAAAATTACATTGTTTGGGACATGTTACAAAATTCTTACAACCATTTCATGAAGATACTCTAGCTCTTCCATGCGTTAGAGTAGGGTCTTGAAATTCAGCAGGAAGCTCATGCTAGTGTCAAGAATCTGCCTTTTGCCATCCTCACGAAAATCCACCCAAATCTGGTCAAGTTACATGCCTCTGACATGGAGGCCAATGGATGGTCAATATGGTTTCACAGGTTGGAATTTGGGGGCAAGAGTCAGTTTTTAAAAAGCTAGGAAATCACATTCATGCAACACTACAGTTTTGTATGCAGTATTGTATTATATACTGTTGACTTGATTTTTCACTGGTGCTAAGCATCCAGTCACTGACTCTAATGGGAGCTTTGGGTGCTCCCTCCGGGGGAGGGAGGGGAGACAAAAAATGAACATATAACTATATATTACAGAAAGTTTCTTTCATGACAATATTACAATGAGTTACATTAAAATATTCTGGTTCTCTACTCCCCACATCTTTTCACTTCAATTTATCAGATTTTCACTCTCCTAAGCATCCCACAAAGGGTATTTTGCTTTTCCAAATGTCAAGTTTTATTGCTTGGCATCACATTTTCACCCTACAGGGTTCACATAGATCTGCTAGGAAAAACTGGGATTGTGAAAGATACTGGAAAAGAAAAATCCGATGAGAAACCACAGAGAACTGGAAGTAATTTCAAGCAACTTTCTAACAGAAAAGGGAAGTATACTTATTTTTTAAATCTGTTTTGATCTTTTTCTAGTATGTTCTGTTTATGTTTTGATTGAAATGTTCTATAGTGTAGAAAGATTTAATTGTTGATATAAAATTAATATTTCTGAATTATAGGTTTTAAAGAGGGGTTTTTGGGTCAGTTTTGCTATAACAATAATGTAATGCTCTTGAAAGGTGCCATATTGATAAGGTGAGAAACTGAATCCCTCCAGTTCTTCACAGTACAGGAACAGCACATGACAGGACTTGGAAGTTTTATCAGTTTGCCACAAATAAACCTCAGTGCTAACTATAAGTAACCCCTTCTAGAGGTGATAGGGCAGTTCAGTCTTTATATCTACTCAGTCCTTTTATCTCCATACTAAGATTGTCAGATAGAATAACAATAAGAATGGCGGCTTTTTTGGGGGGGGGAGGGTAATGTGGACACCTGTTCAGTAGGGACTGGACTAGGACCAACTACTCATTTCACATAAACTATCAGCTGTTAGATAGTCACTGAAAGCTGGTACTATCAACCTGGGGTAGATTTGAACTGGTTGACCTAGGAGTGAAAGGCTCTGTATCCCATTACCAATCCCCATTAAAGAGTATATGTAAAGAATCCTAAACTGCACTATTGATTCAAAATATTGAGGTTGTTTTTGTTTTGGCTTTAATAAAGTGGATTTATTTGGCTGGAATGTTAAATGTAAAATAGTGGATTTCATTAGGCTGGTGTTAGTTGTGCAAGGAGATAGTCAGGATTTATTGGTAGGCTGGTTTTACAGTATACAGTATTTCATTGTTTTTCCTGTCCCTTCATCTTTCTTTGTACAGGCTGTAAGTGTGTACAAGTCCTCCTATTCAACATGCAGGTTCACGAAAGATTAAGAAATGTGGCATTTATAAAAGTTAGTAAGAGGAAGGTCTAGAGATCATTTGACACAGCAAGGGATACAAATATAGAAGAGAATGGAAGAGACAGTAACCTGAAAGCAGCAGAAGGCAAAAGAGGCGTTAGTATGCAGGAAGGTTATATAATTAAATAGCAAAACATAAAACATGGGATGGGGGGACACAGAGAATTCAAGTATGCCAGAAGGATTTGGGAACCCAAATCAGAACGAATCAATCAAACATATCCATTTGGTATAAAATTCTATCTCAGACAATATGTAATCTGTGTAATTAAAGACAAAAATGTCCTGACTTCCTTATAAATAGCACAGATGTCATGATTTGTGGAGAATACCAAAATAACAGTCACCATTAGTAACTAGGTTTTGAGGTAGGACTGAAGTATACGCCAAAAAAGAAGAAATATTAGGATTTAACAGCTTATTTCCACTTCATTCAGAATTACACAGAAACAGAGATTGCTATACCAGATCAGTAGTTCATCTAGCCAGTTTCCAGCTGCTTCAGAGGAAGATGTACGAAAGGCCGTAGTAGGCAGTTATGGTATACCTGCTATAAGGGAACTTTCTCATTAGCCCAGTGATACTCAGACAAACTCAGGAGCCACAAGTGGCTCTTTAATCTGTCTCCTGCGGCTTTTTGCAGCACATGATATTAAAACACTGTGTGATTTAATTATTAACCAGTCTAAGTTATTAACCAATCAGGATCCTTTACTATGTTATTATCCAATTGTAGAATACTTGGTCAGTCATTTTGCTGTGAGAATGATTATTATTATATATATCATAAATGAAACAATGAATTCACATTACTGTGGCTCTTTTGTGTAACACTGATCACTAATTTGGCTCCTGAACCACTGAGGTCTGAGCGTCACTGCATTCGCCCCTGTTGACTAGAGTGAAGCCTGAAGGTTTATATCCTTAATTCTTTTTAAAAAATACTCCCATTTCACAAAAACATATGAGCACCAGGGCACAAGCCACAAAGTTGACATCTGGATACAAACTTTCCCAAAGTTTGGAGACACTGAGATCAAAGAGTTTGGTTCGAACACAGCTCTAATGACTGCAGCCTCTCAGAACTCAACACACACACCACTTCTGTCTCTTCCAAGGGACTTGTGCTACATCAGGAATCTGGTTTCATCAAAGTTACTATTGCCTTATTGTTTTCTTTATGACAACCCCCGTGGAACCAAAGGATTCCTTGTGGAATTTCTCTTTTTGAGGCTACAAATATCAATTGTGTTCACTATACAAAAAATGAGCGGTTTCATACCTTACCATCAACAGATTTATTCCTAAATCTAGGTACTAAATGGCCATATATTGGGTCAGAGCCTAGGGTCCGGCTGACCAGCACAAGTCTCCAGTCAGGTGGATGTGTGCAAATCTTTGCACTTATATACACCTGATGCATACTCAAAACCCCTTAGCTTGCTAACCAGTAACAACAGGGAGTATAAGTGATTTACACACTTACAAAAGCCTAAGTCATCGGAAGATCATTTCTGCATGGAGGTGAATCCCCCTCGGCCAGCTACACTGACTTTTCTGCCAGTTTATCCCATTGGTGCAATATAATGTAGAATCTGGTCCATTGTCTTTAACTGAGAAATTATAAACATTTGGGACAAACTCCGAGGTCCTATTTTATTAATTTAGATGGAATAAATGGGCCCAAAGACTCAAAGGTGATAACATGATCCTGTCACTCTCCAACATTAAACAGTTTTAAACAAGATTCGGGGTTTAGTATACTGATTAAAGATACAAAAAAAAAGGAAAAACAGTTACAGGCTTTGAAATGTAAAGTATTAAATACAACTTTCATTTTAACAACATCCCATTCCCTTTTGCTGGAGGGAGTTTTTAGAAGGAACCCCCACCCCCTACTAGACAGCCTGTTAAATGGTATTAAAGATGGCAATAGCTACCCTTTTGGAGAAAAGAGAAAAGGTTAGTTGAGATGAGCTAGAGCTGTCATTGTTGCTAAAGTGCAATCCTGTTTCCTAAAGGACAAGATAAACCCACACAAATAGAGAAAGAGAAGAACCACAAAGATAGAAAATGCAGCTTCTGTCTCTAGCATTGACTTTTATTATATATGTAGAGTATGGATACAAATATAGCCAACTGCTGCAATGAATTAGGTATTGTTCTTGATCCTGATTCTGCAAAGTATATAAGCACATGCTTAAAGTTAAACACACCCTTCATTCTTCACGAGATCAGGGTCTCTGAGCACAAAATGCATCATTATGAAGAGCTACTCTGTGTGCTGTCTTTTTCAGAGAAAGATGAAGCCCAAACAACATGCCACTTAGGATTAAAACAAACAGAAATACTTTTTTGCAGAATCCTAGGAAATACGTTAATTCCAATAAGGCTGAGACTGATTTGTCTTATATTGTTGTTTCAGCCTTGAGCGGCAGGCCCTGCCACCACCTATAAGTTCCTTCATGTTTGACCTTTGTCCATCTGTACAAACTTGCCACGTTTCCTATATTTACCAGAAGAGTAGCCTATTGTTAACCCAATGACTACTTATAGGCTGAGCCAGTAGTCAAACAGGGGGAGATGTGTGACCCATTTATTGACCTGAATGACAAGCTGATGACCTTGTGGCCCAGCCTGTAAACGAAAGGGAGTACTTTAAAATGGTCATTATGATTAATGGTTTTCCCAGACTAGACCAAATGCGTAGCTGCTCAAACAAAAAACGCAGTACCCCAAATAGCATTATTACCTCTAAATATAAAATATCTTTTCAACACCATTTCAACTTTTCTAATGTCCTTCTTAGTACAGGGGGTTATTTAGCACTTTATTTTGTCTCATACAGTATGAGCCTGGATTAAAAAAAGACTGGATAAAATTGCTCAAAATTATAATACACTCCATCAGTGCTATAAAAAGTTCTCTTATAGCGCTCACTGAGTTTAAGGATACTGTATCTTGAGTCCCAGCAACTGTACTTTATATGACCCACACGCACACTATAATATCTTCTCATAATATGTAACATATTTGATTCCAAGGAAGATTTTATTAAGAATAGCTCAGATCAGATCAGTAAATTAAACATGGTCTTACAAAGCTTTCTAGGAATCAGTTCAGACAAAAAGCAGATCATCTCAAATTGTATCAACTGGGTAAGCAATCTGCTCAGCTAGCGGTCCAAGGACATTCTTTACAACCAAAATTCAACAATTCAGCGTAACCAATAAGAAACTACAATACTATACAATTTCCAACCCCTTATTTTAAAGTGGTACCAAGATAACATTCTTTGCATTCAACATTCAGAAGTTCTGAGGAGCGGGAAAGAGCTCAGTAACTTATTAGCAGGGTCTATGAGCATCTCTAAATGTTTTCCATTAGGTGGAGAGCTGTTGGGTAGCCTATTTGCTGATCAGAGGAACTAGGCAAGTGATCTGCCCCTGAAGAGATGTAAGAAGTAGGCCAAAGAATCCTACTGTAGGATTAGCCTTTGTTAGCTATCAGGAATTAATACCCCTTTGACTGACTATAAAAATGTGTGCCATTAAGTGTTAAGACTTTCTGGCTTATTTCTGATTGTCAGCACTGATGAATTCCCCCAACACTTTAGCCATAAGTGCTTCTGAAGATATATATCACTGCACCAAAGATCAGAAACAAGCCCATTAAATCTTCACTGACAATTAAGCATCTTCACTTCATTTAAAAAACAAAACCCTTGTTCTTAAGGGAGCTGTAAGTCATAGGCGATCATGCATCTAAAGGGTTTCATGACATAGGACAAGGTCAGGATCTCTGTCACGTGTCGGATGTGACAAATGTAAGAAATCATATCTCATATCCAGAGTCAGAAAGCTAAACTGGTGATATGCATGTGCAGACATTTAAGGAAGATTGTTCAAATGTTCACAGTTTATCAGCAAAGGAAATATGCACAGGCTGCCTAGAGATAAAGTGAAACAAAATCCATAAGATTTCATTGCAGAAGTCTTGGTTATAAAACCTTCCAAATGTGTCGAAAGACACCATGATTGGCGGCTGCCACTCACCATTATGTTTTAAATCTGTGGCAATCATTTTTCAGATTAAAGGGATCTTTTCAATTCTGTGCAACCCTGAAAATATTGGTCCCTGAGGCTTCTTACTGAGTTTGCAGTTCTGCAATTTATGGTTCAATTCCAAAAGACAAAATATTAAGAGGATGGAATGAGGGGAAACTCTCACACTGCAAATATGATCTTATACCATCACAAAATAGCATCTACAGACCAAGAATACATTTCATATGGAGGATTAAATTCTACCAAGAAAACGGGAAGCATTCCAGAATTAGGGGTTAACTGGCTGCTAGGTCTCAGGCAGTCCAGAATCTGATCAAATATACAGTATTTTATCTGCACACCACTGCCCAAATAAGAAAGGTGATGTTGCTTAAGCAGTATTTTTACTTTCTATTTCATTCTAAAGAGTTTCTTATAGGTGTTGACTGTATGTGTAGGAAACATATCTTAGACAACATAATATAAATCAAAACTATAAAACCATAAAAGCCTTTTAAAATCCTTTCATAATTTGGAAGAGGGAAGCTGCATTTGGAAATCTGAGGTTCTGAAATGCTAATATAAAATAGTATTTTTATATGCAGTTTGTGGAATTGCCCATGCAAATGTTGGTGTGCAAATGTATGCAAATTTTTTGCACACAGCTTTCAGACTTTTAAAAAAAATTGCTCTCTCTTTTTAGAAAAATTTTCTTCATCACTGTGAGGTATTTGCTCCAGTTTGGGGTTCCTGGGCTTACATCTAGAAAACTAAGAGTTTTTCCCCCCTTTAAAAAGTCTCTTTTTGGATTGCTGTCCTCATCAGCTGCTCCCTCTTCTTTGCCTCATCAACCATGATAAAAAAGTTGAAAGTGCTGCCAGTCTGATTTTCTTGCTTTTCTCGTCACTGCAATAACAAACCTATTCATGTGAATTTACTGGATTAAACCATTCATATTAGAAATGGCTGAGTTTCAGGGTTAAACCCTGAAATCTCAGTCATGACCCTAATAGAGCCCAAAGAGTCTGTGCCCTCCACTCCTGCAGGAAAACCCCATACTCAGAACACTTCCTCCATTCACCAAATTCTCAGTCAGCTCACTCCTTCACTCCATTTGTTGTTAATTTTTACTCCCTGGGCAGTTTATTTTCCTTTCCTTTAGCCTCAAACATTTCCCATCTTGGTTTCAGCTGCTATGAGTGTCTGCTCTTGCTTTTATCCTACCTACCAATTTTAGCAGGTAGAGTTCCAACTGTCCACTGTGTAGAAGAGAGAATACCTTACGTGTTATCAATCATAGTGTTCAAAGCCTCTAAAAATCTCTCTCCGGGGTGCTAGCTACAGCACGATGGTTAAGAAGAGGCATGAAAGATGGAGCTTGCTCTGTTCCGATCTTGCTGATTGCATGAAGTCAAGTCATTTTTCCTACATATATCTCTAGCTCTCTATATTAAATAATAAATATAAATGTGTGCATGTGTGTGTTTGTATTTCACTCCCCTCTTCCTTTATTACAATGTTTCATTCCCCTATTCCTTCAAGCCTTACCAAATATAAGATTCTACTATTCTTATTCCATAGTAATTAATTTTAATTAATGGAACTACAAGCAGATTAAGTTACTGCTACACATGATTAAGGGTGGCAGACTCTGGCCCCAAATCCATGCTCCATTGTAACATCTACTCTTCTGAAGGTATTAGAGATAAAATGCTTGAATGGCTGCCGACATTCAGGAGCGCTTTGAGCATGCAACCATTTCTGCTGCCATCAGGTTACAAATGCTCCCTCACCCTCTACATTTTTACTTTTAGAGTAATTAAAGTATCATTTTAAATGGAACTTTTCCAAATTCTTTGATATTTCTATCACAAAATAATGCTCTCAGTTACACCCATGTAACCCATTTCACTCCAAGAGTTCATATAAAGCCTGAAAACGAGACATTTGCTTCATGATGCCTGTGGTATTTACCAGCATGCTCTATATTCACTCCAATGGCTGAGATTCCTCTTCTAACTTTTTTCTTTTTATAATTGTTCCGCACTCCCTACCACTGGACAGATCAAATACTGCTGATTGGGTTGGGCCTACATAGTTTTCATAATCCACAGTCAACATGATATCCCGTTCCAAATTCATAGAGTGATATGAGGAGTTCCTTTTGTTTAAAAAGCAGCATTGTTATGGTTTCTTGGCAAAGGAATTCAGGAAGAATATGGTTATTTTTGTTATTATAGTAATCAGTATCCTTCCAAATATTCCCTGATATCATACATTTAAGTAACCAAAACAGCAAAGCCCTAATCAGAATAGAAGCCTGTTAAATGTACATAAATACAGTCTCAGAAGTTGAGTAAAAGTCTGAGTTTCATTGTAGCTGTTTCAGAGTAACAGCCGTGTTAGTCTGTATTCGCAAAAAGAAAAGGAGTACTTGTGGCTCCTTAGAGACTAACCAATTTATTTGAGCATGAGCTTTCGTGAGCTACAGCTCACTTCATCGGATGCTGTTTAACATTGTAGCTGTTAAACTCTTTTGTCATGCCTCGTTGGAGAAAGCAGCACTATCTTACTACAGTCTGCAGAGTTGAAAACTCATTCTTACAATTTAAAAAATAAAGCTCAAGAGCACAGAGATCTTGTTCCCTACGTTTCATTATAACTTTACATGCAAAACAAGTCAGTACCTTGTAGTCTGTTGCTACTTCGGTATGATCTTCGCCCATCCATTCAAACTCAACATATGTTCACTAAGAGATAGATGTCACAGCTGTTGGTCACACAGAATCCAACCAAGGAATAAGATTCATTAAAGCTTTTGAACATTTGTGGTTACCATCATTGTTTTGGTCCTGACTTCTACATGTTCATTATAAATATTGGACGTAAAGTTTATGCCTCATGGCACTTCAGGAGTTAATTATTAAATAGCTGGAGTCTGATTTAAAGTCTTTTACACTTTTCCATCATGTTTCTGTCTGTGAAAAGAATAAGCAAATATTGTAGCAGAAAGAGACAGCCAGGGTTTGTTGGTTTGTTTTTTTACTGTAAAGCCCCAGAGACTGAACATGCCCTTTCATTAGTTTCAGCCTGTTCTATCCATCAAATTATCACCATTTGATACCAGAGGGAGGCAAATGGGAGTTAAATTCAAATTTAGGTGTAATACTGATGAAATATAAGCTCTGGCAGTTTTAGACCAACTTACTTGAAGAACCCATTTTACTCCCCTTTCCATTTATTAAAGGAAAAAAACAGCACAAAGCAAAATATACTTTAGTAAAAACAAAATACAGGGTCATAACAAGCGAAAACTATTCCGTGGTGCACTGGTACATAAAAGCAGGAATGTTCCATAACACTTTAGTGCAAGGAAACTTAGACTATAAGCTTTTCGGGGCAGGGACTATCCTTTTGTTCTGCACTGGTACAGCGCCTAGCACAAGGGGGTCCTGCTCCACAACTGGGGCTCCTAAGCGCTAATGCAATACAAATAATAAAATAATAGAAATCAACTTGGCTGTAGGGTGTGTTTTATAAAGATCTCAGAACAAAAAGGGATATATCAACACAGTATTCAATGCCCCATCAAGGGAAGCACCACATCTGCAGCTGCTGGGTCACAGAAGTTTGGCAGCCACCCTAGCTATGCCGACATGAACACTGCCCCGTCTTCTAATGAGGTAACTCTCCTTTAGAATGCCAGTTTAGTACAAAATTCCCTCTGCCCAAGGGGTGGAGCCACAGATTCCAAAAAGTCTGATTGAAGTGAAAGAGGGAAAGAAGGTGCACTTCACCACACACCCCAACAGCCGATTCTTATTTAGTTTTTGTAACATGTCCCCCTTGCCCCCTGCACTTCCCTCCAGATGATCAGAATCCATCCTTCTCCCCCTCTTGGGGCTACTCCTTTCCTCCAAAACAGGCCTGCAGAAACTCCCCTTGTCTGTGCAGTCTTAGCTGAGAGGCAGAGGTTGGAGAGCTCACAGGAGAGAAGCTCATATAGAAGAGTTATGTTGTGGTGCAGCCCTCCAGCATAACAGGCAACCAGGGTGCTCAGGATAGCACGCTAACCATTCTCCTTGATTCATCCATTCTGCTGATGGCTAGTGTGTGCAGCCTTCTAGGGGCCCACACAACCCCATAAAGCTATAATCAGCGATATGAAATTTCACCTAAAATCAATGCATATTTACACACACACACACACACACACAGGAAAAAGCAGAAATGGTCTGTAAGTGAGCTGTATTGTATAGGGTTAATTCCTGAATCAGAAGTCATATGCACATAAACTTGTGGACCAGGCCCACGGACAATAAGCCAGAGCCTGTTCCAGAGCAGCCTCCATTACTACTACTGTGGAGTGTCTGGATGCTGGCTTCTCTGCTGGCCTTGGAAGAGAAAGGCGAGAACAGCCAGTATAGGATCATGTGGTCTGTTTCCCCACTCTCCACACTACTTCATACGAGGGAAAAACACTGAAGTGCCATGGAATGAATTAAACTTTATGTCCTTTTCCACCCCTCTGCACAACAGCACAGAGAGTAGCATTTAGTGCCCACTTGCTGGTGATTTTCTGACATTTCAAGTAAGGTTCGTACCTGTAAACTCAATGTTCAATGAAGAACAAACATTTGTCCTTGAATCCAGCATTCCCGCACAGTTGCAGCATATCAGCATATTCACTTTTACTGTACTGTAATTCATTCTTCAAATGCAAGAAAGAACACACATGCATGCACAAAGGAATACAGGAGGGGGGGAGGAACCAAGAAAGAAACTGCTATTTGCTAACAACTATTGGCATGATTTTAAAATATACTTTAGTTATATTAAGCTTCAAACTGTGCTGAAGGGTTTCAGTAGCATACATTTTATTCCCTGTTGAATAACAAATGTGTTTCACTTGGCACCAGTGTTGCATCAATTGTCACAGTCTCCATCCATCACTAGTTAATTTTCAAAACCTGAAAGATTTTCTTTTAAATACAGCTGAAACTCATTTGCTCCTCTTTGCCAATCTAGTTGCAATGCTATTCTTAAGCTTTTCTCTTTTCTTCTCTGCTGAATGAGATCATCATTTTTATTCCTCGGTTTTTGGTGTACATTCAGGAAAATTAGGCTTCCACAAATCTGTTCTGTATGACTGTCATCTTCCCTGTTGCTTCTGGATCACAAATGAAAATAATTAAGCTGCATTCTACTGTCCCAGTTGTCTGTTGTATTTATTTGCATTATACATGCCACAGCTGGAACAGGTGCCAATGCCTCCCCGGCTTTAATGCCTACTTAAACATCAAAATATTGGTGCAATGGGTTTTATGTTCCATTGATCTCTTCCTGAAGTCAACATTATGACTGATGAAATGTGTTTATTGTTAGAAGACTGTATGGCACTGTGAAATCTCCAGACTTCTTCTCGCTCCAAAATGTGCTCTGCACCTTCTGCTACCATCTGCCAGGTGACAAAAGTTGAAGAATCAATTTACTGAATCTCTTCCAAATGTGCAGGAAATAGTTTGGGACCAATGATTTTCCAAAACAGTGAAGACGGAGCTCTAACTGCAAACTCGTACTCAGTTGGCCACATTTCCGTCATCAGTTTATTCAATATGCAGTAGGTGCAATCTAGCTTTTAGTACAAGTCAAATGCATTCCTGTGGCACCCTTAAATAATGTTGTTTTCTATCCATAATGTGGCTGACGCTATGGCAGAAAAATGGCATTCTGGCAAACTCCAAAATGCTCTCTGAATGAGACAACGTGATGTGGTGCCAAAGAAGACCACTAAACCTGACTGCGGTTGGTATGTACATAGAAGGATTAGAAATAATAGACCTTAAAATTCTGACTTTTTTGTTTTGGAAAAACTATTTTAGTCCTGTTAAATTGGATTCACTGGTAACTAAAGTACTGGGCATCACAGATGGGTACAAGAAATAGTCCAAGCACAATTTTTACAGTGTCTAAAACATTCATAAAGTACTTTGCTGTAACACAGGTGGCATACACAAGTGTGGGATGAAGATTGTATCAGCACTCATTTGGAATGGCCTGCATAAGTCACATATGGTTCTCCCAATGTGCTGTGTCCAATAAAAAGTCAAAGCCCTTACTAACAGAACTTTAAAACAATATTACACCACCATGTATTTTCTCTCCCTCTCTCAAATACATAGATTATATGCGCGTGTGCACACACACACACACACACACACACACACACACACAAACTTCATATATGGCCTGGCTTGTGCCAGCAGCTCAGATCAAAGGTAGCAGTGCAAAAAGGAGAGCAGCCTACATGGGTCAGTTACATCCAAGCTTCCCAACACAATGAAGAAGGGTGGACAGGGCAGGAAAGATACAGGGCAGATCTTTGGCTCCAGTTATCAAATACAGCAGCTACTGTAGCTACATGGTGCATCTTGAGATGTATGTGGTACCGGGTCTATACCCTATTCAGGGTATTTCTCCCTTGGAGTAGAAGGAAGCAGGCAGCAGATTGTGACTGAGTCACAATCCAACTTCCAGACTGCTCCTGGGGCAGTGCAAAAATGCATTTGCTTTTTGTTCAGGGCTTGGGTCAAAGCCACATATAGGTCCATAAACAACAAATTTTCTTAGAAACTCATTGCCATTTGCGGAATCCCTCTGCACTGAACGACCTGGGTCAAAAACGCTGTCTAACACACAAGAGTAATCCTCAAAATGGCATTAATAATCCTTAACATTTTGTGCAAAGCATGTAGGGTATTACAAACATGCAGTATTGAGAAAATACCACAACATAAACAAGACTGATAAAAGAGTGTGTGTTTATGAGATAGCATTTTCACTTTTGTTAGTTTATGTATCAAAGACTATAGTACCACATAACTCACTCTCAGAAACATTTCTCTTGAGTTAGGGTTCCTTCTTTCATCTATGAAACAGTCAAGTTAAAAGTAAAACACTACCACAACCATTTGCTTTATACATACAACAAACTCACTCTTTCCATGAAAATAGAAAAACGTACAGACTCCTGTGTTTTACCTAGAAAATGGATGCATATTAACACCACAAAAACAGTAGGGTTGGGAATGGCAGGATTGTTCCCTTACAGTATATTTTCTCCAGCGCTTGGTTCAGTCAATTAATTTTTCATTAACCTAGTAATGGAGCTTCTCCCATTTCCCTTGAGATATTATTCCATCGTCTGATACATTTGATTATTAGGATTTTTTTCATAATATTTAGCCTTAATTTTCCATTGCTTAATTTAATTCCAAACTATTATTCTTACTTGAATGCTCTGTTGAGTATCCTAATCAATTCTTGTAAACAGTTATTGGTGTTAACATCCTTCAAATAAATGTAAAATGATCATCAGATCACTGCTAGATGCTGGTTAACCAACATATGACTATTTTGTCCTTTTAATTTTCCTTTTAATCCACTCCCTCAACATCTAAATTGTTTCTGTTGCTCTTCTGAAAATTTCCTATAATTTAGTAGGGCATTGAGAGAGGCCCAGTACTGCATTTAGTTTCTAAGCACAGTCTCTCAAAGAGGTTTTCCCTGTTCCCTGGTTAATTACATGATGCCACAGTAGCCACAATTCAAAATCATATTGCTGTCTTTTTGAAATGTACCATATACCAAAATTCGTAACTAGGCTACTTCTCACTGTCACCCCTACACATTTCCACATGTCTCTTCCCACTGAATCACTGCGTCGTGGGATTACTTTCCCAAGACATAGGAGCATGCATTCTCTTGGGTTCACCTTTTTATACTTCTATACCCAGCAGTTAACTTTTCAAGATTCAGAAGAATAGGACTTTTGTTCCAGAGTGTAGATTGAGCCCTTAATGTGCCGTTATTAATTCATCTTGTGTATATTGATTTCCACTGAAAAACCATTAAAATGTAAAGATTAGAACTATAAAATCAATTTATGTAAGCCAACATCTAACCATTAGCTACACTTTCTACAATTCCATTTGCTGAATAGTAAAAGTAAAGAGACTGAACTACCTCATTTAAGACTAACAACATTTGTTTTATTCTGAAGAAAAATGTGTCTGTCATACAGCAAGGTCAGGAACAAGAAGAGGAGTATGTTGCATATAACTGACTGAGATAACACTTCATAATTTTCCAGAAGGGTAATGCAGGCCAGGAGGAAATTAAACTTGTATTCTTATATATATTTTCCTGCTGTTATTTTCATCATGGAGAAGTGAAATTACATTTACTCCCTTGATAGCAAAATGAAACAGACTGATAAAATTTAGTTTAGTGCATTTCAAAACAATGGATATTGAAATAGGAAAGTCATATTGTTTTATATAGTAAAAATTATTTTGTGCCACCCATATCTCAAAACTGTTTATGCTTAATAGGAGTGCCTACAACCAAATCGAAGGTGAGAAGAGCAATTTAAATTATGTACTCTCATTTCCAATGAAGGTTTAATTCTCCATAATACTTATATAATAATACTGACCCCCTTTGTAAAGCACTTGGAGATCTACTGTTAAAAAGCATTATGCAAGAGCTAGGTATTATTTGTTAATGATGATCATTACTACTCAGAAGCTTATCCTGTGATATCATCCAAACAGCATCTTTCTGAATAAGAAAATCTAACAGGCAAGGCTTGTCTTTACAAACACTTAGTTCGTGGCAAGCTGGGTGTAAATCTTTGAAAGAGAAGTAGACTGAGGCACACTAGGGAAAGTAGCGGCATTGTCCATATGAATACAATGCACAGCAGGCTAGCATGGGTTAGATTTACATCCCCGCTTCCTGCAAACTAAGTGATTGCATAAACAAACCATATAGTTATTCTATCATGCTTCTCAATAAGAAAATCTGTGATGCTCCCAGTAATTGCATATTTAATAAGAGTGAACAATGGACCCAATCCAACTGTAAGCTTCCATTGATTCCACTTGGGGATGGGATCAGGTTCGATAAGCACAAGACTTTGTACACATTTACCTTCTTAAGTGAAGAGACCTGATATTGCATGCAGGGCTACATCGCTCTTTAGTTATCAAACCTCTTCGTAAATGCCATAAAAGATCAAAGCTCTCATGAGTTGAAATACTTACCATAGAGCAAATGCATAAATTAGGCATTTTCCTTCATACCAATTACATCCCATAAAAGTTATAATTTCTATAACATAATAATGTATAGATTTGGACCCATACATTAGTAGCATAAAGGTATAAATTGTGACTTCATAAAAAATAAACTGCTACTTCCACCCTACTCATCTACAATCAAACAGCTGTTTTCTGCCTTGTTACATTGTCACTACCATTTGAGTGCCACCAACACTGTACACAGAAACAAGGATGCCAAAATTATAAAAACCCCAAAAGCCTTAATATATGTTTTTTATACATTCTTTCTTCTGACAGTACTAATTTCACTCAAATGGCACTGCTGGCTTCCCTAAAATGGGTGAGCAGATGTTCAACATGACAGTTTCAAATTTAAGGTCATACAGAATGACACCAAAGATGGCCAGAAACATAAGTGAAATAAAATAACTGTAGTACTAAATACACAGACAACTTGAAATGATGTTTACTATGTTTATCCTGACTGTTCATTCGTGAGGGTATGGGCACTATGCAGCAGCTCACTCTCCTGCAGATAAAATACTAACCATTGTTGGAAGAGGTAACACCAGCATTTTCGACATCCAGCTCATGGCTAATACCTTCCAGAATGCCAAGAACTTATGTCTTGGTCAATTCTAATTATAGTGCAGAATTGTAGATTTTCTACTTCAGACACATGATTCAGACTTTTTGGTTTGCAAATTCTGCCTTCTCACAAGAACACATTTCAGTTTGGATTTGAAGTTACTCCAAACTGTTGCATGGTTTTTGCTCACTTTTCAGCTCAGGAGCATTAGCATTTGAAAGTCAACATTTCTCAGTGATAGCTGAGAGACAATGAATATTCTGTATTCTGAGTATGGCAGGGGGAAGAGGCACTGTATGGTGGAGATGAGCCCTGGAGATCCTGTGGACTGTGAACTCTATGGGTGAAATCCTGACTCCACTGATGTCAATGGCAACACCCCACCCCCACACCCAGACTTCAGTGGAGCCAGGATTTAATCCTATGGATTTTGACAAAGCCAGGATTGAACAACATAAGCAATACCACACATTCCACCCCCTGGCTGAGTTTCTCTAATTTTCATGTAAGTGACTAGAAGAATTTGGCCAATGGACTTTGCTGTTGTTTCCAAGACAGAGGGAAAAAAACACCAAAACTTACTTTAAAAACAAACAAACCAACCAAAAACCCATGACACAAATGTAATGCTTGCCAATAAAATGATCACTTAATTTCTACAAAATAAATTGTAAAACAGTCTCTTTACTTGCAGAAAACTGCCTCAAAGAAAAATCACTCATACAGAGTATAGTTATGCTCGTGACTATTTTCTCTTCCCTGCATCACTGTATTCAGTCAGACAGGTGCCCATATATAGCGTGTGCATCTCTTCCTCAGCAAAGAAAAGAAGCCAGCTTCTCTGTTATCTCCACATCATTAAAATGAGCTACAAAACTTTCTTCCAAGAGTGTCCTCCTCTCCCTTCACCCTACCCCCTCCCTCTTTGCATATCTGAGCTCCTTCAGGGCTAATGTAGTGGTTACCATCTGCTATCAATACCGTCCACACGCTTCCCAGTCGAGATTTGTTTCAGGCCAAGTTTATCTTGTGAGTTAACGGGAGGTGACAAGCATGGCAGTTCATGAATTTTCCCTGCATGATTGATTCAGCCTGGCTGACCAGATCCATGCTAATGAGGATGTGCCAGCTCAAAACAAAAACACTTTTGAATAATTTAAAAACGTCAGAGCTTGATGTGCCAGATAATGTGATTCATTGTTTAATTATGGCACCAGGAGAATCTGCTTCTGTATGCATTTACCACAAACATTAGCAATTGTAAATTTGCTTGTTATCAAAATTGACTTCATAAATAATGCAAAGGAAAAAAGTTACAGTCTCTAGAAGCAAAATGCCATGGAGACAACGAATACTTAGGCTGCATTGCCATACACAGGTCTTTTAAACAAAGCTGAGAATTCATGGAAATATGTAAATATTCAAAGCTTTAAAAAGTACGTGAAATTTAGTTAAAATGATGTAGTTGATGTCAGCTATTACAATCTTTGATATAGTCTAAAATTAACTATTTTCAATTACCTCCAATTTTTCTAAGGCAGTTCATATTTTTAACTCCTCGTGTTCCCTTTTTTATTTGTTACACTACTGTGACATTTGAATCGTCCAATTGGGAAACTACGCAAGTAAATCAATTCCAGTGCTAATGTACAGACTGGTCAGATGAGATGCTGCAGAGCAAACCACCTGGGATATTCCCTTAAGAGATAGATCACTTCCATTCTGCAATATGACCAGTTCGATCGTCCCAAGGCTTTCAAACTCAAGGCTAGATTAACTTGGTTGGATGGCAACACAGCCATCACTCCAATGGACTGCTGTTGTTTTTACCATAGCATCCCAGTACTGGAATCTGAAAGTCTGGGAACATATATAGGACATTCATTTAATCTAAACAAATGTGAATTTATTGTCTATGCCATCAGAGATTGAGGAATGGACTAATTTATGGATCAATTAAGCACTGCTATTGGATTTGCCACTGACTGCTATATATAGTAAGGTACTCTATCAACGGCATGAAAAAACGTATACAGACAGACATCATCTTCCTTTCCAAATGCAAACAGATGGACATTGTACCAAAAGGACTGTAGGTAAAAAATCCATTACAATCTACATACCGCACAGACTATGCTGACAGCTTGTGCCACACGCTCTCAAAGAAACTGCAGAATCACCTGATCAACATCCTCTACAGCAAACAGGGAAAGATTAAGAATGAGCTCTCAAAACTGGATACTCTCATAAAAAACCAACCTTCCACACAAACTTCCTCATGGCTGGACTTTACTAAAACTAGACAAGACATTTACAACACACACTTTGCTTCTCTACAAAAGAAAAAGGACGCTAAACTTTCTAAACTACTACTTCCCACAAGGGGCCACAGCAATGGTTCCCTCAACCCACCCAGCAATATTGTTAATCTATCCAACTATACTCTTAGCCCAGCAGAAGCAGCTGTCCTATCTCGGGGCCTCTCCTTCTGCCCCTCCACTCCCACGAACATGATACAGTTCTGTGGTGACCTAGAATCCTATTTTCGACGTCTCCGACTCAAGGAATATTTCCAACACACCTCTGAACAACATACTAATCCACAGAGACCTTCCTACCAAGACGACAAAAAGAAGGATTCTAGATGGACTCCTCCTGAAGGTCGAGACAGCAGACTGGACTTCTACACAGAGTGCTTCCGTCGATGTGCACGGGCTGAAATTGTGGAAAAGCAGCATCACTTGCCCCACAACCTCAGCCGTGCAGAACACAATGCCATCCACAGCCTCAGAAACAACTCGGACATCATAATCAAAAAGGCTGACAAAGGAGGTGCTGTTGTCATCATGAATAGGTCGGAATATGAACAAGAGGCTGCTCGGCAGCTCTCCAACACCACTTTCTACAAGCCATTACCCTCTGATCCCACTGAGAGTTACCAAAAGAAACTATAGCATTTGCTCTAGAAACTTCCTGAAAAAGCACAAGATCAAATCCGCACAGACACACCCCTGGAACCCCGACCTCGGATATTCTATCTACTACCCAAGATCCATAAACCTGGAAATCCTGGGCGCCCCGTCATCTCAGGCATTGGCACCCTGACAGCAGGATTGTCTGGCTATGTAGATTCCCTCCTCAGGCCCTACGCTACCAGCACTCCCAGCTACCTTCGAGACACCACTGACTTCCTGAGGAAACTACAATCCATCGGTGATCTTCCTGATAACACCATCCTGGCCGCTATGGATGTAGAAGCCCTCTACACCAACAAACCACACAAAGATGGACTACAAGCTGTCAAGAACGCTATCCCCGATAATGTCACGGCTAACCTGGTGGCTGAACTTTGTGACTTTGTCCTTACCCATAACTATTTTACATTTGGGGACAATGTATACCTTCAAATCAACAGCACTGCTATGGGTACCCGCATGGCTCCACAGTATGCCAACATTTTTATGGCTGACTTAGAACAACGCTTCCTCAGCTCTCGTCCCCTAACACCCCTACTCTACTTGCGCTATATCGATGACATCTTCATCATCTGGACCCATGGAAAAGAAGCTCTTGAGGAATTCCACCATGATTTCAACAATTTCCATCCCACCATCAACCTCAGCCTGGTCCAGTCCACAAAAGAAATCCACTTCCTGGACACTACAGTGCTAATAAACGATGGTCACATAAACACCACCCTATACTGGAAACCTACTGACCGCTATTCCTACCTACATGCCTCCAGCTTTCACCCTGACCACACCACACGATCCATTGTCTACAGCCAAACTCTGCAATACAACCGCATTTGCTCCAACCCCTCAGACAGAGACAAACACCTACAAGATCTCTATCAAGTATTTTTACAACTACAATACCCACCTGCGGAAGTGAAGAAACAGATTGACAGAGCCAGAAGAGTTCCCAGAAGTCACCTACTACAGGACAGGCCTAACAAAGAAAATGAAAGAACGCCACTAGCCGTCCCCTTCAGCCCCCAACTAAAACCCCTCCAACGCATTATCAAGGATCTACAACCTATCCTGAAGGATGACCAAACACTCTCACAAGTCTTGGGAGACAGGCCAGTCCTTGCCTACAGACAGCCCCCCAACCTGAAGCAAATACTCACCAGCAACCACATACCACACAACAGAACCACTAACCCAGGAACCTATCCTTGCAACAAAGCCCATTGCCAACTGTGCTCACATATCTATTCAGGGGACACCATCACAGGGCCTAATAACATCAGCCACACTATCAGAGGCTCGTTCACCTGCACATCTACCAATGTGATATATGCACATATGTGCCAGCAATGCCCCTCTGCCATGTACATTGGTCAAACTGGACAGTCTCTACGTAAAAGAATAAATGGACACAAATCAGATGTCAAGAATTATAACGTTCACAAACTAGTCGGAGAACACTTCAATCTCTCTGGTCACGCGATTTCTGATCTCAAAGTGACTATCCTTCAACAAAAAAACTTCGAAAACAGACTCCAACGAGAGACTGCTGAATTGTAATTCATTTGCAAATTGGATACAATTAACTTAGGCTTGAATAGAGACTGGGAGTGGCTAAGTCATTATGCAAGGTAACCTATTTCCCCTTGTTTTCCTAACCCCCTCCCCACCCCTCTTCAGTCGTTCTTGTTAAACCCTGGATTTGTCCTGGAAATGGCTCACCTTGATTATCATACACATTGTAAGGAGAGTGATCACTTTACATAAGCTATTACCAGCAGGAGAGTGGGGTGGGGAGAGAGAAAACCTTTTGTAGTGATAAACACCCATTTTTTCATGGTCTGTGTGTATAAAAACAAACGTCTTCTGTATTTTCCACTGAATGCATCCGATGAAGTGAGCTGTAGCTCACGAAAGCTCATGCTCAAATAAATTGGTTAGTCTCTAAGGTGCCACAAGTACTGCTTTTCTTTTTGGTAGTAAGCTGTACATCTTTAGATTCAGCATAATTATATTTTAAATTTTTAAATGTTCATTCCCTGCCTTCTGCTTGTCTCCTTCACTAGTTTGATGTCTAACTTCTAGAATGTAAATTCTTCAGGGCTGGGCTTTTTGTATGTTCTGTTAAGTACCTCACACTTTGAGGAACTATAAATAATAATTCTTGGAGAACTCTAGGCACCCTATAATAATAAGCACTAATTCTTAAGAAAAACCCTGGTCCTATAGTTAAAATAAAGCATGTGAAACAGCATAATGAACAGAATAAACTAACAATCCAGAGCCCAACAAAAATACATCGGAGCCCCGCAAACAGCCTAAAGTGGAATTTTAAAAATGCTCAGCCTTGCTGGGAGGACCCCACTGATATGACTAGGTATATAGTGGGGAGAAAATACCAGGTGTTGTGAGAGAAGTTCCTGCTTCCCATCGTCTCAAGACTATAAAAAGGAAAGAGATCCAGCCCACCAATCTCAAGTGCCACTGAAATTAGTAAAGTAAATGGTCCATCATGTATTTGGCTTAACATTATAGAGCTTATTTTTCATATATAAAGTCCTACATAGAACACAGGCATTTGCAAACCAAATACGAATGGTCCACCTAATCCACTATCCTGGTTTTTTACATAGTGACAAGTACCAGGTGCTCTAGAGGAAGACACAAGAAACAGAGTAGAGGACAATTACAGAATAACCTGCCCTGAGGGAAAGAGTCTTCCTAATCCACATCAGTTAGTGGTTGGCTCACGACCTGGGCCATGAGAGTTTATGTCCCTTACTCAAGTCAAAGACAGAAAACAGCAGGCTGGCTTAAAGATAGGTCCCAGCTTTCCTGAAGAGGAGTGACAATGGCAAGCTAAGGACGCCTGGCTCCAAGGCTGTTTAGAGTCTAGCAGCAGGCCTCCACCTACCCAGCTGGAGTTTCTTGTGTACATGGCCTATGCCCTCACCCACCCAAGTGGGATGAAAGAATAATCAAGGGGCAGAGCCACTGTGGATGTGCCTAGTGCCGGTATTACCCTACTAGGGCATTTCCTCTCCCTCCCTACAGTGTAATGCCTACACTGGGCCCTACAACTGAGACCATCCCGGTTCCTTTCCTCACCAGGCCTTTTCCCGTAAATATGCCCCAACCCTTGGACTCAAATACAGCTTCAATCTCAGAACTAACTTCTCCCACAGTAATTTAGAAGGAATGGGGTAGTAAAGGAAGAGAGAGGGAGGGAGACTCATAGTGAAACACTCAAAGACAACCTACCTCTTCAGAGACAGTGAACTTGATTCACATTTGTGGCACAAAGGAATAAAATCTGCACCTGTTGTGCCCGGGGTGGGGGAGGGAGGAATAAGTGGCAGTACTGCCACAAATGCCCTCCATCAGGGGAGAGCGGCTTTAAGCTCCAGATGGAGCTCCATGGAGTCTACTTAGCAGGAGCTACGCAAGACATGCATTGAATCAACACATCGCCCACGTGCTCTGATCCCACTCCGAGTCCAGCTGATCCAGCCAGATCTGAACCCTGGAAGAGAGGAAGCTGTATAAAAACCAGTGGATTTTCTGCTGCCCAAAGACCACAGTATTGTTCCACCAACTAAAACAACGAGGAGTCCAGTGGCACCTAAAGACTAACAACTGAAAACCTGGGTCCAAAAATGCTACTGGTTTGTATAGCTGATGTGAGGATAACGTGCCTGTATTGAGCAATCAAAATCTGTTTGGCATTTGGAAGAGTAAACTGTATTTGTGTCATCTAGACTGAGGTATGATTAGGGCGTTTGTTTTAAGTACTACACTTTCTTGCATCCATCTTTTCCATCCCATTAATATTACTTTGGGTGTACAATATTTAAAAACTTACAACTATACATTAGCCATAGTATTTGAATGAAAATGCATGGTATTTGCTGCATTAGGTTTACTTTTGTACAATAGCAAAGAAAACATCACATGTCTAAACATGGATTTTACAAAGTACTTAATGACAAAGAGGAAGCATCCACTAAAACTATTTTCTCCTCCAACTCCCCTGTCCCCGCCATTGTATGGCTGTCATTTATCACAGAATGAGCACCCAATTCAAGGAACAAAGCTGACTTGACATAATCTGAACATAGCAATGCAATAATTATCTTAAATAGTGTTTATTTGTGTTAAGTAAAGGCAACAAATAGGGACAGATTTTCAAGAGAGCTCAGCATGTTGCCTCTCTGAAAATCTAGTCCTAAATCTAGTAAAAGCTGTTGAATGCCGAGTGATTTTGAAAATCTGGTTCTTATTAGCTTACCTAAATGGAAGCTGAGCTCTTGAAAACCTGGACCCAACTGTAGCTGCTGAGGCCCTGAAAAATCTGACCCCAAATGCTTCTGCAAATCTAACCTTTACTATATAGTGTTCGTTTCTATTTCAAAGCAATACACAAGCACTAACTACCTTACAACACGCCTCTGACATAGGTACCTATTTTTATACTCACTTTGCAGATGGGAAAAATGGAGGCAGAAAGGTTACAAGCAATATTTTCAAGCCCGAATGTATACAGATAAGCACCTACATTCATACCAGAGCACCTGAATAAAAATAGCCTGATTTTCCAAAGTGATAAGTCCCAACACTGGAGTCACAAAGTCAACAGGAGTTCTGGGTGCTCAGCACCTCTGAAAATCAGGTCACCTTTATTTAGGTGTCTCAGGGTGGATGCAAGGACTAATTCTGGGTGCACACATTTGAAACTTTGAGCCTAAGTTACTTGCTCAAGACCAAATCAGTGTCAGATGTAGAATATAGGCATTCCAGTCTCCCAATCTTGTGCTCAGATCACTGGAACACACATTCTACCTTCACCCTCTCTCTGGATCACTCTTTCATTAAATCTAGGCACAAATATGTGATATATGTAGTTACGATAAGGATCTAGAAGAATGCTTCATCTATAAATTTCCCACTTATGTCACTATTGTGTAGTTGCAAGTTTAAAAAGTATAAATGCTTTTCTCCGGTTTTCTGCTGTAAAGCGATATGTGAATGCTAGCTAAAGCATATTAAGTAATGTAGATAGGCACACTTTGGACATCTCAACACTACTAGTAGGAATAGAAACAGCCTGACGTATTCCTATAAATTCCCATAACTCAGGCATGGCAGGCTTAGCAATTTTATTAGATGCTTTAATAGACATGAACAGGCAACTGCTAGGGATTTTATAACTACTCTAGTCTTCCCACATGCCACAGAAAATTGGCACACTGCTACAACAGGTATTGTGAGTAAAGTTCAGTCAGAGTAGCAGGAATGTAAGTTGAATTCATAAAAATAAAGTAAAATAAATGTTTTAAAAAGCCCAAAACTATGAATTATTATTTCTTTTATTATATTTTTTATATTTTGAGAACTGGCAGGCAGTATGTTCAGAGATGCGCAAATAATTATGAAGACCCAGTCCCTGTTCCAAGGAGCTTTCAGCCGAAGTTTTGACAATTCTTCATTTTTATAGCTTACAGCATGACTAATGTATAACTTCTTTTAGTCATTTAAGAGGAAGGTCAATGTTTGACATCCTCAGAATGTGCTCTGCCACCCTTGTACAGGCATGCTGAGTGTCATATCCTCATATCCTTGTTAGCAGTCACCAGTGACTGCAAGTTTGCACTAACTACACTATGATCACCAAAGGTGACAGTCACCATCTGTGCCCCACTAAATTAATGTTCTGGGCAGCTGATTTTGGAATTCCTCCAAGCTGGCAAAAGGAACACATCCTCCACCACGTCATAGATGGCCTTCCATGCAACCTGTCTTGACTGGCCCCAGTTGCACCTGACACAACAACTGTTTGGACAGCTCCAGCCAGTACTGCTGATTTCAAAGCCCTGTACGGTTAAACTATGCATGCTGGTCTCATCCTGGTTCGACCATCGTCATCCGAGACTTCTGATATGTTGTCACGCTCCCAAACATTTGCTCCAGCTTCTTTGGACTTCAGAAACTAAATCCTGTATCAAAACTTGCCTGTATATTTTCAAGTTAGAACATTTTTTTTAATTTCATTGTGTGTCATGCACTGTATTATATAAGACCTGTGCTGCAATAAATTCAGCTGTCTTCTCAAGTCAAAGCCATAAAGAGAATGAACTTCCTAAATATTACTTAAAAAATAAATCCAGAACAGAAGAGCTGTTTTTCTTTCTCTTGGCTGTCCTATAAGGCCTGGTCTACATGTACAATTTAGACCTACATGACCTAACTACATCACTTCAGGGTGTGAAAAAACCACAGTTAAGCCAGCCTAACCCCTGGAATTCTTCTCTTAGCCCAGCTATCGCCGCTCAGAGAAGTGTTGGGGACACTGGGGCATGGCCACTAGGTAACTTGAGGGGATGGAAGACCACGAGTGTCGATGAAGCCCCCTCGCATTAGGCCCAAGTGTCCTTGGCACCCCCCTACCCCCTGCCTGGAGGCACTCGCAGCAGCTCTGCGTACTAGGCCCAAGTGTCCTTGGCCCCCCAGCCTGGAGGCACTCGCAGCAGTTATGCTGAGGATCTGCAACAATATGTTGCAGAGTCAGACTGGCTGAAACTAATCAAGGCCAAACAGGGCAAATATGGAAAAACAATGCTGAATAAAGCAGCTTTATGTATACTTTAACAAATAATACAAAAAACAAGGGAACTAGCTGGTAACTGGATTGGCTGGCTATATGGATACTTAGGGCAGCTTGCTATTAAATAAGTATGCTAAAGAAAGGATATATAAAAGCCTGTGTAACTTCCTGCTCTGTGTACAGGATTTGAGATTCTAATCTCCCTGTACCTTTTTGAAGCTTCAAATAAACTTTTCTGCTTCTCCACCCCGTTGTGATTATTGAGTGAAGCACACCGGGTAACAAACCCTTGCTGGTATTTTGCCTCTCGGCACGGGGTGCCGGCAACACAAGTGACTAGCATGGAGCTCAAAGTTGACTCATACTCAGACTTCCCTTCACCTTCTCTGACGCAGCTAGCACATATAGTCCTTGTGCTCACATATGTACAAGGGATGAAATCGTCCCTGCACAGAAATGCAAGGGAGTCTTCTCAGCCACCCAGCTCCTTGTGCACTGGCACAGGGGCTGGCCACAGTCTGTTCCAAACTTTTTTTTTATTTCTCCAGAAGATGGGAAATAGGCTTTGCGTCATTCTCCTGCTACATGTTTGCATTCTATAGGCCTGGCTATCTCAGCATGACAATTTTATTGCAAAAGATTAGGAAATACATGAGTTATTTAAAAGCAAATGAGCTGTCAAGAGTTTCAAGTTAATTGCTGAATGCTCATAAATTATGTCAAGCCAAACTCAGAGCCTGGTTGCAGAAAGGGACGTCATCTCCAGATGGCTACATAAACTCACTGGGTATAGAGCTACCTGAACTTCGGGACAGTTGGCCCAACAGATAAAAGTGATAGTGGCGAAGACCTGCACCTGCACCCCTCTGAGAGGATGCAGCGCAGGTTAGCAGGAGAGGGAGAAGTGAGAAGTCATAAATGAGTTCTGGAGATGTGATTGTGGCAGTCACTGAGACATCTCATTCCCATTGCATACAGATCTTTTGACAGGGGGTTCTCAGGCCCTGGCTCCTCAGCCTGGCTGACTGCTCTGTTTCAAAGCTGACCATCCGGTGACGTTTCTTTGGACCACATGACCATTTTATAGATCATCCCAGCTGCCTTACCAGGACATTGACAAGGCCCTGTACGCTTTAATTATTTCCTCTGCTGCCGACCCCAAGTGCCTGACTGCCATGAATGGCAAGATGATGATGTCACCACAGGAACAGGAAGAAAGAGAAATTGGGCCATGAGTGAGAAAGTTCTTATTCAAAACATGTGTTAACAACAGTGGGGGGACGTTCACAAGTACTAGCCAAACACAATTCCTTTTGTATGATTATTCTGACGGGATTAGGGTGTTTTCCCCATCGAGCTGTGACTCTGCTCCCATAGCATTCAATGGCGAACTCCCTTGACTTCAATGGTTCAGGATTGAGTTTGCTCCAGTTTCAAAGTCCTCTTTTAGATGATACAAGTGGAAAAATCACAACCAATGTTGTTTTCACATACACTTACTTCAATCAAATAAGGTAACTTTTCTTCAGTTGCTCTTGGGTATCTTAATGTGCACTACTGGCTTTCTAAAACTAACAAAGTGGCATGCCTTGACATACCCTGTTATCAAAAATTAACATGAAGCTTAAAAACAAATGTATTCAGGAGGATGCAGATTATGCTAATATGTTTTTGTCTCATGCTGAATTTTAATAAGCCCAATTTAATGCTTGCCACAGAGATGTGTTTGCCCCTTGCAATATTAAGCACATTCTAAAAAAATATAGAAAACTAATTTTTAAAATGCCACATTAAAGTAAATAACAGGTTTAAAACAAGTAATAGTTTAATATTAATCACTAAGTTGTTCAAAAGGGGATATCCCAAGGCCTCTTCAGTGGCCTCCTTCTACGAAAGCAAAGATATAATCAAAAAGTGTGACTTTTCTACAGCAGACAGGATTAAATGTTTTATTGTTCCACCTTTTAGAATGTATCATTGAGAAAAGGGAACGCTGAAGTTTTCTTGGCCACAGGTTTCTGTGACCAAGCAGATGGCTTTGTTCCAAATGAAAGCTTTCAAGGAATATTGCTCATAGGTTTATGCTGACCTAAATATTTATCAAATATATGTCTTTTACTTGGTTAGAAATCTTCACTAATAGGCCCAAAATGCCTGTAGCCGAATTTCCTCTGTGCAGAGCTGTATAGTATTTCTGCTCTGAAAGTCCTTTCAGTAAAGTGTTCTCTTTTATTTCTCTTTCTCTCCCTATATTTCTATAGTACCAGAAGAAAATGGGTACACTGGCATTTAACATGAAGACCACTCCCAGATTTTAATGAGGTGTTAGAGGCTGGAGCAGAAAGCAGTTCTACTATACAAGTTGTTGGTGTCTGAAATACAAGTACATTTCCATGCAATATTTTTATAAATAGAGTCAGAGTCATGAATAGGGCTCTACAAATTCAAGGTCATAAGGATTTTAAAAATCGTAAATTTCATTATTTCAGCTATTTAAACCTGAAGTTTCATGGTGTTGTAATTGTAGGGATCATGACCCAAAAAGGAGTTGTGGGGTGGTCACAAGGTTATTGCAGGGGAGGTTGCGGTACTGCTACCCTTACTTCTGCACTGTTGTCGGCGGTGGCCCTGCCTTCAGAGCTGGGCAGCTGGAGAACGATGGCTGCTGGCTGGCAGCCCAGCTGTGAAGGCAGAACCACCAGCAGCAGCAGCACAGAAGAAAGGATGGCATGGCATGGGCTGGCATGGTGAGGTGTGGTGTTGCCATCCGGACTTCTGTGCTTTTGCTGGTGGGGCGCTGCCTTCACAGCTGGGCGCCTGGCCAACAGCTGCCACTCTCTGGCTGCCCAACTCTGAAGGCAGTTCAGAAGTAAGGGTGACAATACCGCAACCCCCCTAAAATAATCTTGGCACACCCCCTGCAACTCTCTTTTGGGTCAGGACCCCCCATTTGAGAAATGCTGGTCTCCCTCGTGAAATCTGGTCTTTAGTGTGCATTTACCCTATACTATTCATAGGGTAGTATGTACACAGCATAGGGTAAAAGCACACAAAAGGCCTTATTTCAAAGTCCGTGACGCCTTTTTCATGGCTGTGAATTTGGTTGGGCCCTAGTCATGAATATTACTGTGTAAGGCACACGCTGAAAAGACTGTGCAGAAATTCAGTAGGACCCAAATATGCTGTGTGACAAAGTTCCTGCTCTACCTTGGTGGGTCTTGCGCTTATTGGCGGATTTGCTCGCCTTGGAGCTTCACGGCAGCCCTCAGCTTGGCCGTTTTTCTGAATTCACAGTCCAGGTCGACTCCTCCTGTGTCTGACCAGGAGTTGGGAGGATTTGGGGGGAACCCGGGCCCGCCCTCTACTCTGGGTTCCAGCCCAGGGCCCCGCGGAATGCAGCTGTCTAGAGTGCCTCCTGGAACAGCTGTGTGACAGCTACAACTCCCTGGGCTACTTCCCCATGGCCTCCTCCCAACACCTTCTTTATCCTCACCATAGGAGCTTCCTCCTGGTGTCTGATAATGCTTGTGCACCTCAGTCCTCCAATGGTCCACGTTCTCACTCTCATCTCCTAGTGCCTCTTGCTCCCAGCCCCTCACACGCACACCACAAACTGAAGTGAGCTCCTTTTTAAAACCCAGGTGCCCTGATTAGCCTGCCTTGATTCTAGCAGCTTCTTGATTGACTGCAGGTGTTCTAATCAGCCAGTCTTAATTGTCTCCAGAAGGTTCCTGATTGTTCTGGAACCTTCCCTGTTACCTTACACAGGGAAAAGGGACCTTCTTAGCCTGGGGCTAATATATCTGCCTTCTATTACTCTCCTATAGCCATCTGGCCCGATCCTGTCACAGCTGGTAATTTTTTATTGCCACGCCAAATCCAGATTTAATTTTCATTCTCAATTGTCTTCCCAAAGCAATGTGATGCAAGGATGTTTTTGGATGTTTGGGTAAGAAAGGGTCTTTCTCCACAGGCTCCAGCTAGCCAGGTATCTACAGAGCTCTCCGAGACTAGGAATGAACATGTTAGGGGGGACAAGGGCAAAGCGTTCTGCTTTGGCTAACAGGTGTCTTAAATATTTCAGGCTCTACAAATCGTGGCACAGCCTTATAATTGTCATTTGTCACACATTTTTCTGTGTTATACATCACAGAAATCCCATTTCCTCAGCCCACTTTGACAAGTAACCACTATAAAAGAGAGATCTACAACATGATCAAGGGAGGAAGAAAGAGAAAGTCAGTTGCCAGAGCCATAATCATTTACCCTAGTCTCACAAGTTCTGCAAGCTGGGCTGGAGGAAAAGGATCACGAAGGACCAGCCAGACACCTACTGAGGAACTGCACATAGTCAATGCCGGATACTAACTAAAGAAAAAACAGTCAAATTCCTGTAAAAAGCAGAGGACAAACTCTGATGTCCCCCTCCTCTAAAGTGCTAAATTCTACAGTGTGTAGAGGGAGCAAGAACTACTAGACTTACAGAGTTTATGGTGACCATAACTGTGGACAGCTGTAATTGTGGACAGCGATGGAGATGGAGATTTTGACAGTCACTGAGAAGCAGAGGAGGACACTGCTAAGCCTCCGGCTGCAAAACTGAGAAGGAGATTTTCTCTGGGCTCTGTCATGACTTGAAAGCATGAGGCTGTGTTGGGGGCAGGGTGGAGCTGCAGTGGGAGTGGGCTGCTACTATATGCCTTAAGGAGATGCCATGTGTACCACTCTTCCTCATCTCCAGGGTACAGTCGTGGAAGGGTCATGACTTTACCTCCTGCCAACTAGTACCACTTTGAGGAGGCTGCTCTGGTAAGCAGAAGGAATGTCACTAACCGGTCCGTGTGGAGAAGAGGATAGGAGAGAAAGGCTCCTCCTACCCTCCTGCCTTTGTAATTCCACCGTGACTATAACTATCTAGCCCCTTCTGAACTACACACAGACAATCTCTCCAAAAATCTGGCTCCTGATTATACGGCAGATACAACATCAAAACAAACACTTTTGTGCCACATATGGACAGTACAGTAGCAACAGGCCACTATTGTCATGTTACTGAGTGTTAACAGACCTGCAATAATAAAATAACCCAGAAGTGGTCATTTCAGAGCCCTGTAGTTTCTAATGCATATATTATAATGGCTGTCAGTCACTACAGGCCAACAGAAGCTGGCATGCTGAGTCACAAGCCCTGTTTCACCAGATGCTTCTACATGTCACCACTGTCTGTGTGGGCCATTCTAGTAAAGTGTAGTATCTTCCATTTACTTACAGTGGCTAGGGAGCTGGATTCATTACAGGGAATTCCACTGCACCATTAAGATAAACTTTCCTCCTTTTGACTGTTCTTCATTTTCTCCCCTCTGCTGCTCTTATTTTTATTTCTTATCCCAAAGCATTAACGTGGAAGGCTGAAAAGACAATCCTTAGATTTCTGAACAACTCATCAAAAAAGTACGCACAACCCGTGAACAACCTGGGTAAGACTTCAGTGAAGCATTTAAGCAGATCCTCAACTTTAAGCACGTCCCTTAAACCCTATTGTAATCAATGGGAGTTAACTATGTTCTCAGGTGCTCTGCTGAACAGGGATGGACTGCTGAACTGGGACCTAAAGCAGGTAATTACTGGAAGCTTGATACCATACCCCTTAATCATGCAAGTAGCCCCTCTGACTTTAATGGAACTACTTGCAGGGCCTTTGATACAAAAATTCGAGCAAAATATTTATACTTTTTATATAATACTAATGGAAATAATGAAGAAAAAAGGAACAATTTGATGTTATTAAAAACTTGAAATGTTTGTATATACTCTTTTCTACATTTCTATACAGTTTTAATTCACATCTTCTCCCAAGCCTGAGCTTTCAAAAAAATAACCATCTTGAGCTGAACAATGCAGACTTGATGCTTGAAAGAAATAAAAAACATTATCTAAACATAGCTCCAACTTCTGGAGTCTTCCCATAGTTTAATGCCTATAAAAACAATAATACCATGACACAGGAAAACCACAAGGGTCCATTACCCTGATGTTTGCGGACCTTTGGAACCCATATTCTTTATGTAAGTTTGCATCCATTGTAACCTATAGACTGTCCATTAGACAGACAAGACTTAATGATATGGAGATATGCCACACTATGCAATCTGGAAAGAATGCACTTCATCGAGTTTCATGCTCACAGTCAAAAAAAAAACACAGTAGGCCAGATCCTCAATTGGGGTAAATCAGCAGAGCTCCATACAATTCAATGCGGCTTTGGTGTTAACACTAGCTAAGGATCTGTCACAACTTAGTTACACTTTTATTATGAGTATTTAAAAGTGAAAACTGTGGGTAAACAACTCCAGTAGCATAGAAATTTTAACTCTAGAATGTATTTCCAGACTGCAGGCTCTGGGCTTTTAATGGCTCATGCTGTGCACTGAGGGCAACTGGGGTCCTTTGTACTGTCTAAGATTAGGGCCATCAGCACTGCTAGCTTCTGCAAAGGAGGCTGCAAGACAAAGGGAAGAGGAAAAGCCATTACTCCATTCCCTCTGTCCACTGCTCCAGTCAAACATGTGGATTGCCCTGCCACCAATGCAGGGCTGAGATTCTATGCCACAATTCAGTCTTAAATACTTAACTGTCTAAAAACAGAGACCCATTAACAAGTAGGCTTGATTATCCACTCCCTTCTTCCAGTTTTATGGCATAGTGTAATTCCAGTGAGATCAACAAAGTGATATCAGCATTAAACTGGAGCAGAAAGGAGAGAATCAGGCCAGCTGTATGTTGATAAGAGTATGAGGCTTATCCTTATCAAAACACTCCATGGTACTTTTTTAGATTAATACTTCCATGACTAGAACATATTTCGATTGAAGTTTGTTGTTATACACAGTTATGCATTTGACCTTGCAGGCTGGAAGGAAGAGCATCCTTGTGGGAAATCGTGAAGTCTAGTTAGAAGAGAATCCTAGTTATCTGACTTGGGTGACAAACTTGAACAGCTGAGGCCATGAACCCCAATGTTCCTTCATTCTGTCTCTGTCCAAGAGACATTTTACTTATCACCCACAAGAAACAGAGACATGGAACACTGAAAGTGGAGCAGCTGCTCTGAAGGGCCAAGTGCTCATTTACTAGCCAGCTGATTCTATGAGGTTCTGTCTTTTCCCAAGCCTTTAAACTGTTTTTCATTTTGGACTAATGCAAACTTTAAAATAAAAAATCTGCATGAGTGAACTGGGCAAACTGTTTTTTTCATGAAACTCCAAGAATGATAGCCCTAGCTAGAGGACAAGTGCAGGTGGAGTAGGATGTGTATGCAAAACAATGCTTCCCCACACAGCTTTGCTGATTTACCAGTACCTTGACCTGCAATATTTGACTCCAAACAATTCAATGTGCTGTACCTTTCCTGGGCAGAGAGAGCCTGATATGACAAAAACAGATGCTGGTTTGTGACTAGGACAAGCACCAGCTAATGACAAAGACCAGCAAACTGACTTTCACTTGTGGCCTCAGCCAGCTGCATTAATAAAATCAGTGTATGGATCCATTTTACCAGCTAGACCACAGAATATAATTTTTTATTAAGATCAAACTTAAAGTGTCACAATTAAGGTGGATGGGCCAAAATCATCACCGAGCTCAAAAATATTCTCTCTTAAAAATAAAATTTCCACTAAACAATCCCTATAAAATTTCTACTAAATGGTTATCTTCTAGTGAAAGCATGTTAAATTCCAATATTAACTGATTCTTGTCTTGGGGGAGTCAATATTTATTTATTTATGCAATTACAAAGCCAGAGTGGAACAATTTGCAGAATCAGGGCTTAGTCAGTAATTTCTGTGCGTCAGGGATGGTATTTCTTCATTTGTACAGTACCTAGTGTAACAGGGCCGCAATCGCAATCGGGGCCTCAACTGCTAATATAAATATTAAATTATAACCATTTTAAATGTTAATGTTTTTACTAAAAAATAAAACTGCAACATTTTAAAATTTTATTTGCTGCACCTCTTTGAAAAATCCAAAATTAAATGGGAAAAAGTTCATTTTCCAAATTTTATTTTGAATTCCTCTTACACTTCTCTATTATCACCTCTCCCACTCCATGAAGGTTTGCAAGACTGATAAACACAGCTTCTCTATTAGACTACCCTCTTGCAAAACCAAAGACAATGAGTCTCTTTCAGCTTAGGGGTCCACATTTGCATTCAACTTGCAGGAGCACTCACATGCTCATGGGCATGCCTCCATCTCTCCAATCTGCCACCTTGGTCTCTTCTTATGAGACTGCAGCTATATACCAGGATCTTGTTCTCAAAAGTGCTCTAAGAGCCTGTAAAGTGTATTACAATGCTGTGGAGAACACAGCAGGCAGACAGAGTACAGGGGCAGCCTGACACAGCTGCAAACCCAAACAAAACTATTAAGTCTAAAGTCAAATCCACCAGCCTTGAGAGTATACCTTTAATGTAAACAAAACACACACTGTACAGTATACCCTCAGGAACAGAGCTGAACATCAGTCTACTTCTTACTATCAGACTTCTTTTGCTGCTCAGACAAGGCTCAGGATTCAGACTTTGAGACTCAACTAAAATTTACAGTTTTCCAGACGCTGTCGTCTTGAACACATCATGACACACAGAAGCCAAGAAAAACAAATGAAATTCATGTTTTACTGGGTCTCACATGCTGTGATATTTCCAAGCCTGCTAGCATCCACCAAGAAACACTCAGAATGTTTGATTCTGGAAACAAATCCACAACGAAGATGGAGCACAGGACAAAATCAACTCAACAAGTCACTCCATGTGTTTTTCATTTAACTGTATTCTGCAGAGGAAGTGAATGTGGTATATAATATATGTGGCTCACATTTTGAAGACTCCTGTCCATTTATATCTATTTTCTCAATCCACATCTTCAGAGCCCTGATTCCCTTCTCTCTATCAAGTTTTGCCAACTGCAATTTAAGCATAATGGCATAGCAGGAAAAGATACCTACTCAAAATTGTGAGAGGACACCAGAGTAGATATAATGTGTGCACACAGACACACACATACACACACACACACCGTAAGTATGGCACACGTGTTCTATATAGCATAGTGTATACCTGTTGCTTGGTTGAACCCGAGTGAAGGCTGCTACAGTCCCTAATTTAAGACAATTCAAAACACTGAAAAGTCCATACAGTAGTGTAGGCAAAACTGAAAGTAAGCTGAGTTGGGCAGCTTTCCTTGTCTCCTCAGTGAAGTTAAAATGATAACGTATTAAAGATGTTCACATGGTTTGGATGTCACCCAAATGTTTACACTCTGAAGAATAACATTCTTCACTTATGCAATAATATATTGAACAGAAACCTTAAGTACAGTACATTGCAGACGTGCGTGCACGTACACACACCCCCCATATACATACTACTTTCAACTGGATCAGGTCCCATACAGAAGAATGTGACAGACAATTCCATCTACAGTTATGCAGTTCCTGCTCCATGCCACAAATGAGTGACAGTGGATTTATCATCTCCTGCATGCGTGTTAAAAATTATAAGCAAATATGTCACTTGCACAAAAGTGCTAGTCACTGTGTGTAGTTCATTTTATAAAATTACTGGGTAAAATAAAACTATTGTACTTCCATTTGAGGCACAGAAAAGATTGGAGAACAAAGGGGACAGTACAGTTAAATTGATTTATTTTGTACAGTACAATTCTTCCATTGAACCATACATTTAGGTTCACTTGAAATAATAGCATATATACACAAGATGAACAAAACCAGAGGGGGGTGGGGGTTGGTTTTCGTACATAAACCATGCGCAGTTCAGACTTGGGTCTTTTTAACACAAACCCTCACTTACAGCCCCCATTTTACTGCCAGAATTTGGGTAGATATGGATGCAAGGTTCTAGTTTTGACCCAACTCTAATCTAGACTGTTAGATTTAACAGGCTAGTTATTGAATGATACTGAAATACCAACCAGCTATTAAAAATCCATTTCTGAGGATTAACATACCTGTTTGCTATAGAGTGATTAATCATCAATGTAAATGTTTGGAATAGTCAACTGGTAGTCCAGCAGTGCACCGTGGTCACAATTCTTTCCTAAATGTTTAAAAAGCTCCATGGAATTGGCAGGTCTCATTATTATTACACATGTATTTATGCTCCATATACCAAAGCAATTTTGCAACATTTACTGTTTTATTTCTTGTAACATCTTTGTGTAATTTCATAAGAGGCCTGTGTTAAAGAACATTCTGCTATTTAATAATGTCAGGATTTCTCAGTCTTCTCAAAGGACTATAATATTTTTATACCTGGAGTCCTCTTTTCCTTTGTAGCTTGCCTTTAAGTTATTTTATTCCAGCTGTGAGGATGTGCAAAGTCTTCTCGTCTAGCACTTAGGCCACTTGTACATTATCTTTCCAGGAACTTGGGTAAGCAAGACAATACATCTCCTCTCTATCTCATGGACCAAAATCAGCTCTTGCAAAATGCATTCACTCTTCATATCCCCAGTATAACAGAGTTTGCTTTGATACCTACGGTTCAAACTCTTATTTCAGCTGCACCAGTATAAATCTGGAGTAACTCAATTGGCTTTAAACAAATTATTCCACAGTTACACCAACGCAAATGAAAGCAGATTTCAACCTCAAAACCCGGACCATTAGTTCACTGAGTTAAATCTGGAATATGAACAAGAATAAGTACTTTTAAAATACTACTTCACTTGTCTGGTAGGCTATTTAATATCAGATTTCAATAATTTCTAACTTATCTTCCATATGAATTATGATGACAACATGAGGAAGAGGCCTTAGGTCTACAGGGAGATAGGTAAAAAAAAAAAATGTACCTATCCAATTACACAGCAGTCCATGAAAAACAGAACTCCAGCAAGGAGGGACTGGTGATATTCTGCAGAGTACTGAGGAAATTTGAACTATAATGCACTGTTTCACAACATTCCCTGCAGAGATGGGAGCTCAGAGAATATGGACATAGTTTTCAGCAGACCCCATTGTATGATAAATCATTCTTTCAATTGTGATGAGAAATATCTAAAAAACAAAACTCCTCTCATATATGCTCAGATTCAGTGTTTAACATTCACCTACTTGCATTTTCAAGACTCCCACACCAGTGTCCTATGCAGCTTTACTCAGCACTCCCAATGAAGACAAGAGTGCCACCTACTGAAGTCATAGAGGGGTTTGACTTAAGGGCAGCAGAGCTGTGCAAGGAAGACCAAATTCAGATGGTCACATGTGGATGCCATGGCACTGACTGGGAGTTGTATGCATGCCTTTGAAGGATTTGGCCCTCAATTCTTAAAGGCAAGATTGAGCCTTCAGGTTCAAGCCTGTATAAGGGGCACTGTGTAGCTGCACCTCCAAAGCCAAGGCAGCCCTTCAAACCAGAAGGGTCCTGCAGAGCCAAACACAAGGCTGGGTGTTTCACTCACCCATTGGCCACATAGGACCAGGGCACAACTAAGCACTAAGGCTGCATGGGACACTGCTATGGAAGTCTTAAAAATGCAAGTGGGTGAATATTTGATCAATTTACTACCAGTGGATTTACTAGCTCCTAGAAATTGACCTAAAAGAGGCGAATGTGCTCTAAAAATTAAAATAGTTTCATTTATCCATTCAATACACAATACATTTCAAAGTAAGCGTATATGATATTTTCTACTTTACATAATCTCATGTGCAAGAATTAGCACATCCCATTCTGTTCTGATAGGATACAGACTGCAACAGACCCGGAGTTTACAAAGCACAACATACAAGTCACCATCACCAACAGAACTAATCTGCACCCATGAAGGCTCCGCAGAGAAGCCAAAGACTGGACGGACGTGACAACTGAACTACAGCAAAGTGGTCAGTCAAAGGCATATCAACTGGATGGTAAGGAGAAGCTTTCAGTGACGCTACATTGGACAGATTTAAACTATGATTAAGAGCGTGCTTACTTAAGTATGTTAGTAATTGCACTGATAGACTATGGGAGTACTCGTGATTAAAATCAAGCACATGCTTAAGAGCTTTGCTTAATCATAGCCTGTGGGTAAATAGAGAATGTTGTTCTCTAGACCTGATTATCTGCCCCCTCACTAGCATAAATTTACTTAATAGTAACAAAGAAGATTATGGTGACAAATCAAATAGAAATAGGAAGTGAACCTGAGTAGCTAGTACACGTATGAACCTGGGAAACAGACATTCTGGTCAAACTGATAAGCCCAAGGGAATAAACTATGGCATTATTATTAATAAATATTATAATCAATCATGTTTATTAGGCGAGTGCCTATGACCCAACCAACAATGGGGCCTTGCTAGACGTTCACAAAGTAGAGATGGTCCCTGACCCAAAGAGCTTACAATCCAAATAGACATGATAGACACAGGGTGGGAGGAGGGGCATAACACACAAGAAGAATGAACAGTGTGATGGCAGCAAACATCATGTTAATTCCACAATTTTATTTTATTTTGGAAGGGTTTATTTAGAAGGGATCAGCTAAATGGAAACAAAAGGGAATAAAAGAGAGGTCAGGGGGACAGGGTAGGAGAGAAGAGGGTAAGAGGGCAGGTGTGGGGTGAAGCAACTGTGAAGGAGAGGGAGGGAGAGGTTTGACACAAAACAGCCAATCAGTACAAGGCAGAGAAAATCCAGTGTGAACGGTTGCAACTCCAGAACACTATTATGATAATAATAGCTTGCATTAATATAACGCCTTCCATCCCAAAGGATACAGTCACTTCACCTGAAGCACAATCACTTCTATAGCAACAACAGTTTAGGACAAGAAATGAAGACTATGGCATTGATTCTGTTCGCAATTATACTCATGTAAATTTAATGCCACACAAATAATTAAATTTACTCCAGATTTACAGTGGTAAAAGTGAAAGCTAAATATATCCTAAATATCAGGTCAATTTTCAATCTCACTTCGATTTTACAGTGATTTTAACTACTTAGGCTTCAATGTAGTTACTCCTGATTTAGATTGACATGAGACCACAATCAGACTTACCATATCCAACTGACACTGCAGGATGAATTTCGTAGATAAAATGCATTTCCCAAGATGGGATTTAACCAGGACCCTAAGGCTAATAACAGCCTTACTCTTGAAAAAAGTGTTACAGGATCTTAAAAGCATGTCCATGGTCAAGATTATGAGTTTACAACTCCTTCAAAAGACAGTATCTCTGCCCCAATTAGTGTCCTGGCTCAATATGATCACACAATGAAGAGTGCCGACTGGCTGAAATGTAAACATCACACCTGCAGACTGGCTGAAATGTAAACATCACACCCAGTAGAATGCTAGATTTTATCTGGATGTCTCCCATCCACATGCTGGCCAGGCCTACTTTGCAAGATCACAAAATCACAAATGAAGGGGATCTGGCTGCAGGCCACATCAAAGTAGATACTGTACAAAGGCCAACAAAGAAAACATTTGACATTGGAAACCTTAGAGTTCTTTGTTTACCAGAGAGCTGAGCCTAGTAATGACAAAGAAGGATTAGTGTTCATTCTTTCAGAGTCATCCTAGAAATTAACTCAAATTTTCCCTACTCAAGCTCATAACAAAACCCTGAAGTAGCAGCATCAGTACATGAGTGCAAAAGAGATCAAAAGTAATATACTATTGGCATTAAAACGTAAGAGCTAGTAGCCATTCATACAACTGTGGGTGGGCAACTGGGGAAAGAAAGGGTGCAAAGAGAGTCTTGCACCTACTCCTGCTTGAGGACCTGGACTTCAGGGCTAGTGCCATATGCAATACAAACCATGCTAGATGCAGGGACAAAGTGAATCTCCCACCACTCTACAACTAAAAGCAGAGCTGGCTACTCACAGGGAGGAGCACCATTCAGGGTGTAGCAGCAAGCAGGCTTCTCAGCCATGCCAGCGAGCCCCCTGGAGACACTGTGCATAAGAGATCAATGGGAGTTGAGGGCACTCATCTCCTTGTAGGAGTTTTCTTCCCAGTATGTCTAATTCTCATGACTATCATGTGTCTCATATTTGATGTTTTTCTTAAAGCCACAGCTTCTGGAGTCCTGTGATTATGTGAGAATCTCAGCTTTCATGAGAAAAAGTAAGTATCTAGTCTTCATGATTGTGTAGAAGAGGTTGCACATGAACCCTAAAAGCTCAAAAACCAGAAAGCAAATAAAGAGACCAGCATTTATCATTTTAACAGTTTTTAAGCCAATCATGAATTTTGGGGCCTGACTTGTAATTTTTGAACCTTTGGGGTTAATACTCTCTCATCTTGCAGGACTGCTCCCACAATGTCCAAAACTTTCCCCTCTTCCTGGATTTAGCTTTTGTTAAACAACCACCATATAAATCTCAATGTCAGCTTCTTCCTGAGTCTGCCCTTTTGCAAGGATTTCTCCCTTCAGGGCCCCTCTGTTCCTGGATCTAGTTTAGTGTGTCCCACATGGGCCCTCAGACACTTTTTCTAACTCAGTCTTAACTATAGGTACTCTGCTATAGTAATCCAAGAACTCACCTGGTCTTAAGAGTCAGCAAAAATAACCTCAACACAGTGCAGGGTCCTAGCACCTGACACCAGGATGGGTAAGCAGAAATAATGCATTTCTACGCAGGGGCCCAGAATCTCATCATATCCCTTTGGCAATTTTACAGTTGGCATACGTGGGGTGATCAAAACATCACCATTTCTCTTAACTCTGCACTCACAATCTGGACTACAAATATAGGTTACCTTTTAACAGACACTTAAAATATCACATAACCAAGCTCCTCCGACATACACACACACTGACCAGTCTTGTTTGTCAGTTCACAATAGGTGGGAATGTCCAAAGTCTAAGATATCATTTGATTACCTATACTAAGTTTGAACAATGCTTTTATGAATAAAGATTAAAGAATTCTCCACATATCATCTGTTGCCTAATGAAAGTAATTAGGTAACATGGCAAGTGGCTGCTGAAGGAGGATTGCTTGTTTCCAAAATAATTTCTCTGCCACTTGTTCTGTAACCATATTGCAACAGCCGTAGAATTAGTCTCACCCCATTCGAAGGAGTCTGTCTCAGGAACACACTTCAACAAACAGAATTCCGAGATGTTCCTCCAACATGATTATGACCTAGCACAGCAACAGGATAAATTGTTTACTACAGCTACGTTTGTTTGTTTTTCTTTAGGCACATCAATTACAAACTAAGGCTAACAGACTGAGTTACTTCATACAGCCTAGAATAAGCCTGATTCTCCTGAGAAGCAGGGCTCACCCAGTGTTGGCAAAAGATTCTAGAGAGAGAAATTTAAGGTATATTTAAGGGAATTCAGTTCCATAAGGAATTATACATAGGAAGTTTTATTTTCCCATTATTTCTCATTCAGCCTTTTCTCTTAGCAAATTCAGGGAGTAATTTTTGTTTTAGGGTGGGTGGCCTGGTGCTTTTTTCCCCCCTGCCTATTCTCTAAGATTCACTAACTTAAATACTAACACCCATTTTAATTTACATCTCATGCAAAATAGGTTTGATAAGGGTTTGAAGAAGCAACAGACAGGAATAAGGGAGATTCAGAAAGAACAGTGCAGCCACAGCTTCTCTACTGTCTAGTACAGCATGTCTGCCACCTCACTGGGTCTAGCTAGTAGGAAAAAAAATCTGGCCTTATATCGAACTATTTCTTTCTTTATTTGATAGTACTATGCAGGGCCCTGTTGTGGGCAACTAAAGTAGGGAGAGAATTTGGAAATGGGATTAAAACTGTAAACAAAAAGTTGGAATTGTAAAAAGTATTTTAGTTCAGTCCATAAATTACAAAGTGTTTTATTCTTAATCTGATATCTGACACCTAAGTGACCCTGGGCTAACATCCTGTTTACCTTCACATTGGGTTAAGTGAAAGACTTCGCTGCTTTTGGGTGAAGTGCCAAGTGTTTCAGTGTGCACCATGCTGATTTCGGAAGTTGCCAAACATTGAAATTAGAAATGAGCATGCCAGCTGCCCTTGTATCTCACTCTGTGTATATGTGATACTGCCGAGTCAAAGCATCCCAGATCAGATAGTCAATTAGCCAGGGAAAAAACAGAAGCTTAAAGATCTTGGCATAATCCTTCGAGTATAGTTATAGAGATGTAAATAATATCAGTGTCTGCATGAATAGCACAAGGGACATTCAAGGTCTTACCATTACACTGCCATCCTTTCCTCTCTCTCACATTTACACACGTACACTATAGTAAGGCACTATAATAGCTATCTATAATTCATGGTTCTAGTTGCTGAGATTTTACAAAACGCTCTCTCCTTGTAAGTGAAAAATAATTTTTACTGACTAGAATACGTATCCCATCATACACAAACAAATCCAATAGATTCTGTGAGATGTAATCCATTAATTAATAGGTCTTTTAGAACTTTATCCTGAAATCTCTTATTCCATCGTTCTTTCTAAGGATTGTAAAATATATATAAGAAGCTCAAATACAAATAACTGAATCCATGTCCTATGTTTAAGCAACAGGGCAGCTATCTAGAACAAGTGCATCACTGTAAATAAAACAGGAGCCTTACATGTTAAATTTTAACCTTAGCACCATGCTAGTCAGAAATACAGAAGTAATAGCACTTGTACTTTTTGTATCCTTTTTCATGATTAATCATAATTATATATCTGACTAGAATACTTGAATACTTGTGAAAATCAAAAAAACAGAAGCAAAAATATAATGTTGAATGTTGGCATAATTCAGCACGTCTGTGCAAGTGCAGCCATCTATTTGAGTGTTTGCATTAGTTCAGGGCTGCCTATATTGAGTATATAACAACCTTGTTTGTCTGTCTGTGTGACCCTTCCTCTCACACTGCACCACTCACTGATCTCTGCTGACACAATCACTCCCCTCAGTGAGCTGGGCAACAGCAGCAAAGGAAGAAGGAATAAGAAAAGGCTTGCCAGACAGAACCACTGGCTGCTCAATGATCAGCTATTTGCAGAGCAGCAGCAGAGAAGGGAGGGAGAAGAGGAGAAAACTGGAGAGGGGATGAGGTGGAAAGGGGTCTTTGGAAAGAGGAACAAAAAAGAGGAGGAAGGAGGAGCGAGAGCTATCCTGGTGCCATTATGCTGATCCATGAATTTTGCAAGGGTACATGCCAGTGTAAAAATCAACTAATTTTCCATTAGAAAGATGTCCTGGCCCGTACAGTGATCAGTGAAGGGCAATTAGATTCCTCTTCCCCATATTCAGTGCTGTGTCTTGAGAAAGGGGGACTGGAGATCCGATGGTTTGCTACCAAACACATTTCCTGTCCAAGGCCCAGCCTGTCTAAGTAATATTAACAAAGTACTGCCTGCTGCTGTTGGTTTGCTAGGGCTAACTCACCATACAGAGTGCTTTTACTCCCCCGGTGCAGGCCATCGACATTGCAGGTCGGAGCACATGGGGCAGAGCAAACTCCAGGGGGCTGCCACACATCCTCACGTGGAGGAAGAGTACTACACCAATTTTCTTAAATTGAGGATCTTAAGTATCTCTCTGCCGCCCTATTTACTTTCTTTATACAAGACGAATAAAATCGCCCCCCAAAAAGTGTCTATGGATCAAAAGAAGCAAGTCATGTCTAACTGCCTGACTTTCTCCTGTAAGCAGCCTTGTCAGCATTAAGATGGTAACATCAGAGATTGTATAAATTATCCAATCTCTCAGGCCACATGAATTACATCCACACTAACCTGCACAGTCCTACAATTCCCATCCCCATAAATGTAGGCTTCAAAACAGAAAGATGGGGAAATGGAGCATTTCTAAACTGTCAGCACTGCCTGGGAGTGTCTCTGTATTGCTTCCATATGAGTGTGACCTGATGGCATACTTCTGGGGGGGAACTGTACTATGGGGGGATAATGGGTGGGTCTCTCCCCCATTTCTCCTCTCCCCTCATTTAAGGCTCTGGGCTTGAGGGCCACATAGTCTTGTAAATATATGGTATTGGCTTATTCTTCAGTAGAAAAAGTGAAGTAAGTAAGTTTAGGTCTAATGCACTGAAGCATTTTGGTAGGGTATGGAAAGGAATTACTACAAATATGAAACTAAGTGGTGTCGTAAGGGTGTATTTTGACACAATACAGCTTTACCGACTGCCTTTGGGGGGGAATAACTTTGAGAGCTTGGAGATTAAATGGAAAAGCAATCTAGGAAACAATTATTTGAAAATAACAGAATGTGTTGCTTTGAGGAATGAACAACAACATTTGGATTGGATGAAAAGGAAGTGCCCAAATACTTATGCATTTGTCATTTTATCGGGTGAGTTATAAGTTTACCAACAAGCTGGCCTGAATGAAAGCCAACAGAAGTGTTTATACAGAACCATTATTAATGGATTCTTGAGTACAGTTAATGATTTCATACTTCCTAATAAATGTACTGTAACAGGATACATATGTTAAAATGCCTGAGAACAAGCTATGGCACAGCTATTACAGAAAAGAAATGGACTTTTTTGTCTTGTTAAAAATAATAATTTGAGGAATCTATGGTTTTAGGAGACACTGAGGAGCTGCATAGCTGCTGGCCACAGAATTTCCATTAGCCTCCTGATGTATTCTATATACCTGCAAGTGCAGGTATAAAGAAAACTCCACATGGAGGCAGAAGTAGCTTTTGCAGTAGCTTTAATTTAATCTTTAATTGTTATTTTCACTTTCCAACATATTTTTGCACGTCAATGGGATTTCTGAAAGAGAACTATTCAAGGAACTTTATAAATGCTTAAAACACATCTGTGCTGGTATTCACCTCCCATTACAACTAGAATGAACACTTTCTTATGTCAAACACTGTGTGTGTGTAAGTGCCCCATGGAGTGCCAGAAATCATACATTAATGATCTTTCCATTTTTAGGAAGTAATAGGCAATATAGGCAATGCCAGTGTGCAACGCTCTAGGAGAGAGGATCTAGAGTATATAGGCTGAGCAGTCCCAAGAGGAACCACAGAAATAGCCAAGCCTGGGGAGAAAGACTGAGTTGAGATTCAGATTATTTTATTATTGATTTGTTGTTGTTGTTGATAATAAAGGCAAACTCCATGCAGAGAATTAGTTTGGATTTTTCATAGTGTAGAACGCATATTGGGAAATGCAACTGCTAACAAAACAGCTAATGAATAACGTGTATGTAGGGGGAGTTTCTTCCCAACACCATGTGTAAGAAGCTGGTGCATGCCCTGAATTATGAGGCTTTATACCTCTTATAGAAACTTTATTTTCAAGAGACTCTTTTAAAAAAGAAGTCTTAAGGATTGCACACTCCTTTTATAATTTGCAAGTTAAATTACAAGCAGATTTTTTTTAAGATTTACATTAACTATAAGCTTATTTTAAATATTTTAAATACACATCTTAAATATTTCATTAAAATCCATTTATGACAACATAGTTATGTAAAAAGCAAAAAGGGACCAAAGTTTCAGTGTTCAGTTGTGAATTCTCTAGAGATATATAAGGTCACAATATCAAAGGGTGAGAAGAAGTAACTTTGGCCCAGATATCTCTTTACATGAGAAAAACCCACATATGGTACTGTAAGTTTCCATTCACAAAGTTTCCGCTCAGTCATTCCTGTGGGGAAGTAAGGGTTCCTCATTCTAACAAGAAGGGGCTTCTGTCTGCAAACCCACAGTTCTTAAGAAATCTCCTGAAAGCTTCTGCTTTCCCAAATGGCTTTCACCAACCCTGGCTATATGGAGAGGGGATTTCCTTTCATTCACTGTCTTCAGAACCCTCCTCAGTAGAAAACGTGTGCAGGTGACTAATAAGAAAGTTATCATTGTCCTTTTTGCATCTTTACTAACAATGATGATGGACAACATTGGTGGCAAGTGTGTTGAAATTTTCTTGTAATGTTTTTCAGACATGCAACTTAACATCTATGAAGATTTGGGGCCATCTCCCACTATGTGTATGCTAGTACACAATGAGGAGAAAGCATAGGAAGCCTCTTCTTCCTGAGCACACAGCAGGACAGAAAATCATTGTAGTGTTCAAGATCACACTACGAGAAGGCGCATGGCTAATGATTTGGGAACGATCAGCAAGCGAACAAAAGAGCTTTATATATACGTGTATGTATAAATGCAGGTCTGGGAGAAGGCATGCAGATTCAGAGGAACGGTAATCTTGTCCTCTCTGATTCTAAAGAATTCTGCCCTAGATAGTAAAATTTCTTGGGCAAAAGATGCATCTTCTTTGCATCAAACAGAGCAGGTGTTATCCTTTGTCATTTACATCTAAGGAGGAAAAAGATGGGTTAGTTAAACACAACTCACCTAGCTTGATTTTTAAAAAAAGTATGGTTTCCCTCTGCTTCCTCCTAGATTTTCTCTCACAACAGTGAGATCAGGATAGCTAGCTTGAAGGCATACTCTAAGTGTCATGGGAGTAAAACAGTATAATGCTTATGAAATTCTCTCATCAGCCTCTGGGTTTCGTGAGCTCCATAGGCAATTGTGCTGACAACTTTAGCTTTCCCTTTGGATTTGTCATGTGGGTATCTGGCTGATGGGTCATCTGTCATTTCACAGCATTTAGTTTTACTTCAAGAAACACTCCAAATAAACACTTTCCAAACTATCCATTTGCCGTGTCCTTTGATAATAAAAGCCATGTTTTCCCAACATCTCACTTATATTCAACAGGTGCCATTTTAAAGCAACATTGAAGGTCTCGCATCCAAAGGAGCAAGACTATTTTAAACATAGGCTCCTGCCATATTATTTTTTCTGCTTCCTTAAGGCACTGGTGATTCTAGCAATAGGTCCCAGACCACACGCTAGTGTTACATGTTAATTATTATTTGGTTATTAATTATTATATTTAAGAACCTAGAATGTGCTGAGTCTGTACTAAACATAGAAGATTCAGTACCTGACTGAAGGAGATTATAATCAAATTGTTTCTTTAAATGCAGGCACACACAAATGGTACACAAAACATTGTATGTCCATTCATTTATGGGACATAGCCCAGACAGTTGAAATAACTATTTTAATGTTAACTGTATGTAGCATCATCTACCATTGCAAGAAGAATATTGTGCCCTGTGGTGTCTTACTCTGCTGAGTCGTGCGCTATCTGTTGATGTTAGAGTTTTCCTAATACCTAGACTGCACTTTCATTATTAAAAACTTTTCTTGCTTAGGAGTGTGGAAAAAAACCCTGCAAAACAGCAAAAGTTCTAACAGCGAAAAGTGCCAGAGTGAACAGCGCTTCGTCACCAGGAGAGGCTCTCCCGGTGACGAAGCTACCACCCCTCATTGGGGGTGGTTTTATTTTGTCGTCAGGAGAGCTCTCGCCTGAGCTTACCTGCCAACGGCGTGGCTGTAGTGGCATGGTCGCCCCGTTGTAAGGTGTGCAGTGTAGACAGAGCTGAATATAAACTGAGTCAATAGCACTGTAAGTTACCAGAATAAAGTTTTTTTAAACCTACAGTGATGAAACCAGTTAACTTTCAGGGTGTAAAATATCAGGATAGGCCACAAAGCAGCTATGCCACAAGTTAACTGAGAAGCAGGAGAGCAAATTGGAGGCTTCGATGATTTCTCAGGGAGCTAACTGGAGATGTATGCGTTTTCTTCAGTCGTCCAATCTGAAATGCAGGTCTGCATTTTTTCTTGTCAGCTGACATTTTGTCTATATTTCTCTGCAGAGCAGTAAGGGTTTGGAGGCACATTAGAGGAGCAGCCACACAGATCCTCAGCAGTATCCCCTCTGTTGCTGAACTAACAGGAAAGACTCCACAGAGTGTGCTTGGGACAGAGCTGGGAACCCAATGGCAAATTTGCAGAAAAGAACGTGCCTCAGGCTGCATTAAGTCTTCCAAGCTCTCTCTCCCCAGCTGACATAGTGGAGCTTTCCGCACTTTAATGGGTGTTTTGGGAGCTGCCATGGGCATTGGAACCACTGACCACCAGCTATAAAGGAATCACCCTGCCAGGGAGCCAGAAGGGTAACAGTAAGGCTGCCTGGGCAGGCAAGCATCTTTATGCAAGTTGCCCTTCGTCTTGAGTGAATCTCAGGGCAGTTCCAGGATTTGTCAAGCAAAACCACTGCTTTTTCTGCAGGGAGGCAGGTCTCACCCTTTAATGGGGGGGAACTCTGCAAGATTTTCCTCCCTACAGCCCTCACCTGCAGGTTTTCTCCTCAGAGACAGCAATCCAACCACTCAAAAGACAGAGTCAAGAGCAGCAGGAAGTGAGTCCACTAAAGAGATTTCCGCAAGTCTGACCCTTGCATGATCTGGAGAAGAGGAGTACTGTAAGGCGAGTCCGTGCCTGTTCCACAGCCCTTCTCCCCTCCAAGGAAGGAGACTTTTACCAGCTGTAAGTGATTCTGAAATACTAGCTGATGCTCTGCTAGGAGGGACATTTAAAGCATCTCTCCATTCAGTGCTTGAAGCAATTACATTTTAGAGGAAAATTAGTGTCTTAGTCATACAAGGACTGAAAGCATCTAAGATGGAAGACAAAGGAGGAAACTAAAGTACTCAGAGATTGAAAACTCTATCCGATAATGTTCAGGCCATTCACACAGATGTTCCTAGTTTCAAGACTTACCCAGATTCCTGATGAAAGATAATCCCTCATAAAATTGAAATGCTGGACAATACCAATAAAAATCCTCATATGAGTGTTGGGACTTGTAGATAATGGTGTCCATTAAACCTGGCTCGGGTTCTCTTCATTTTTAACCCAGACTCTTCTCGTTTGGACAATAGAATGGGCAGCTTCTGTTAATTCTATTTTATAAATTGTAATCTGAAAACCTTTAAACATAATTAATCTACTGGAGAAATGTTTTAGTCTGTGCATCCCTAAATAATCCTTACTCTACTTGATGCCAATATGCATCTTTAGGAGCCTAAATACCTTTAAAAATCTGGTTGTTGGAGCTCTCAAGTCAATTGGAATCTTTGTGTCCATAGGACAAAAAATTTATCAACCCACATTCATGAGAAGTCTTGTGTTGTCTGGGAGATATTATAATATGTCAGCTATCTGAACTGTGGTTTCTTTATTTGGCTCATTACATTTTGTATTAAAGATTAGTTGATTTGATCTTCAGTAGACCCCTGTTCATGAACCTTAAGGCTCCTTGATATTGAACAGACCTCCAGATCACTGTAGGTATTTGTATTAGTGATTTAACTCACACTGGAGAGACATTCAGAAGTGACTGGACCAAACAGATCTCTTAATAGCAAAAGCAGTTCAGTGGAGACAAACAGATCGTCTACAAAGCCATTGAGCAGGCACACAGTGGCTATTTTGTTGTGGAATGCAGGAAAAATTTACCACAGAATTTTAATTATGTTGAACAAAACTGAGCTAACTCTGCCAGTGCATCATGCTTGAGTTTAATAGCACTCAAGCAGGTATACAAAGTATTGTAGTTCACTAAGGGTGTTTATTGCATAAGTATACGTTGAACTTAATTGATGGTTTCAGTGGGAGCATTCTCCGAGTAAGGACTGAAAGATGGGGCCCAAATTTTACATATATGTATTGCTAAATCTATATAATAAAATAAAAATGATTACCAAATAAGTCTTTCAAAAGTATGATTTAAATTCTGAAATATAAATCATGGGGCACATGGAACCAATTTCTCTTTTGTAAGACCATACATTTCTTTCTTTTAACTTCTGTGTTATTTCAACACCTTATTGCTCTTATTATATCATGTTTCTATATTTCTACTTATAGCAAGAGCTCATAGCCATAGTCACAGACTGTGAAACAATAAGGTTGGTAAGTGTGGTAAAGAAACAATTTTGCTATGTTTCAACGCACAGCCTAAATAAAGTAAATTACACACCCAAAACCTGATTTCGCTATGGCTTGAAATTTCTTTGATTAGCATCACGCTCTGCTGAACGTTTTTCAGCTAATCCTTCTCTTTTCCAGTTTCAGATAAAGTAAATCACCACACAAACTGATGGCACGGTCCAAAACTGCTAGTCAAATTTTGAAAATCTAAAGCAACCACTGCTTCTCTTTAGATACATACTCTTTGTTCATATGCTTGCATTCAGATCACCATTGCTTGCTTGAGAGATGTAGAGCCAAATTCACCATCACACTCTGGCTGCTTTGCTATGTTCTGGTGTTGCAAAACAGCCACAGACTCAGCATATGTACCCAACTAGTGGCTAGTTTGCATCCTCCAAGCAGTGTAACACTTAAACTAAAAGTACTAAACTAAAGCATTTTGGTGGATCTGGCCCTTAATATTAAAATGTGACGGACAGAGAGACAATCTGCATTTATTGTAGATGTTGGCATGCTACATGTAGTTTAGCTGTCCAACACAGATGGATTTTTTTCTTACATGAAGTCCTTACATGAGAGATCATTTATGCTAGTTTAGACCACATACGTTTTCTGCATCTGGCCAGCAGGGAGAAAGTCAGAATTTTAAAAACTCAGCACCCAGCAACTCCCATTTCAGTAGCTAAATAAGTGGATGGATTTTCCAGAGATCCGCTGCCACCTAGGTAATGAGAACAATAGGAGCTTCTGGGTATTGAATACTTTTCTGAAAATCTAGCCACTCGATTTGGTGCCTAAATAGGAGATGAGCCCTTTTGAAAATCTGGCCCAGTGAGGACACTGAAGACAACATTCTCAAAAAGCAGACAATTTCACAAGCTCTCTCGTTCGTAGTTATTCTTCAGTGCTATCTTCCAAACAAAGATTTTAAATAAGTTTATAGCTGCTCGAAAACATGAGTAGTAATGAATGGCCTGCTGGGATGAACGATTTTGTTGATCCTTTTGTGCATGGTTAATTGTAACTAATTCTATTAATTCATGCTTAGTTATATGAATGGCACTCATCCTTTGACCTCATGCATAACCCCTCGCTAGAAGTGCATTTATGCAGCACAATTCACACTTTGTTGTGTCTTATTCCAGAGCAACCAAATCCTTATTCGGTCCTTTATCAAGACTTCAGTGGGAGTTTTTTCTAAGTACCACACTTCTGTTGCTGTTCTGAGGAGTTACTTAGTACTCTATGAACTTTTTCCAGCAACCAGACTCAATTGGCTGACTGAAATGCCATTAAGTAGAACTGTAATTTAAATTAAGTAATTTTCAGAGACTCACAGATTCATATACTTTGAGGCCAGAAGGGACCATTAAGGTCACTCACCTAGTCTGACTTCCCAGATAATTCAGGCCATAGAATTTCATCCAGTGATTCCTGCAACAAGACCATTATTTCTAGACAAGCTGCAGCATATCTTTTAGATTGACATCTAATCTTGATTTTAAAATGACAAGTGATGGAAAATCCACTACATCCCTCGGTAAATTGTTCCAATGGTTAATTTCCATCAGGGTTAAAAATCTGTTATCCCTCTTTCGTAAACTGAGTAAGGCACAAAATAGTAATATTTAGAAGTGAGAATGAACAAAAATACCCAAGAGATAAGGGTAAAATAGTTCTAAACAACATTTTCCTCCTGAAAATAATCATCCTTAAAACAAAGAGAGTTGAAAAATCCATTAGCACTGAAAGATCAAAGAAAGCTGAACAATTTTCTCCAGTTACATGATGGCAGTAGCAGGCAGAAGCAATAAGCAAAACCATTTTCCAAGTTTTACTCATCCCGATCTTTAATTCTGAGACACAGTGAGTTTCTCAAATGTCCTCTTTGAAAGTGATGTAATTCCCACAATAATACGTTGCTACATTGTAAATATTTTTTCACAATTCCTAGGATTTACAGCTCTTCTGATTGGAGACAATCAACAGTTGCTATATTTTATTAAATAATTCCTATCATACTTCCCATCAAATAGTGGGTTTCAACACCGCAAAGACTTAGATTTACGGAAGACCCTTTAAAGTTTATCAAATGGCATACATTATTCCTATGTTTTGGAAAAAAAATAACCAAGAAGGTCTGTTTAAATTTTCAAGGAGGGAATGGCTGCAAATGTCACTGCCATTAAACAATGAGTTCAGAAGCACCTGTTCCAAGAAATAGAAGGAAGCCCCTCAAAGTATAAAAGCAGTACCTTTGAGAAAATTATTAACTAATAGTTGTTAATCTCATTTATTACTAAAATGTGACCCTTATAATGGGCAGAGATTTCCAAGAAGAATACTAAATGTATGTTTTCCTGCACTGTAATCCCACAGAATGCCATTTGCAACATGGAAGGATTAATAAGAATAGTTTAATATCTGCAAGTTTAGGGTATCAAATGTAACTACCCATTCCATGGGATGAAGCGGGATCCTGCCCGTCCCAGAGTAGTGTGAACTGGAGGAAACTACTCAAATGAAAATTCACTTTAGTCTCTGGGCCAAAACATGGGGTTTAACAAGGTAGGGGGAATTTAGCCCTGTGTCACAACTAGTATTGTGCAAACTAAACCATCCAAATTCAGTATGGGTATTAGAGTAGTTGTTTGTACAGCCTTCTATGGAGTTTCATCCCCCAAAGTGCTTTCAAAGATTAAAAGGAATATAAAATGGTTTAATTAAATTCAGACCCTTATGTTTGCACTTAATCCAATAGTTAATTTGCCTGACAGCTATTCTCACTTATTTATAAAAGCATGAAAGTTATAAATTGATCCTTTGCTGGGACAGATTTGCATAGAATAAAACATATCATACTTGTTTCACTCTATTTTATAAACAAATGTCATTAATGTTTACCTGTAAGACACATTTCAAATAATGGACCAGATGCCCCTATCCTGAGCTTTGGTTGCTCCCTGGACATTAGGCGTACAACATGATTTGATTCCACAAAAAGTCTGAGTAATTAGGGTGTGGGTTTTTTTGCTTCTCGTAACCACTGTTCAGACTGGTAAGTTAAAATATTAAAACCCTGAGGGGAGTCTGCATGTTCCTATATTAACCATTAAATCCAAATGCATTGTTATGGGATCACATGTGACTTGAATCCTAGAGTATATTTCATAATGGCTGATTTCCGCACATCTACGTAAAGGTGCCCAACCCAGCTCCTATTAACATCTAGGGGAGTCTTTCCACTAACTTCAGTGGGAGATGGACTGGGCCTAAGGCGAACTGTACAACAATGCATTGTCTCATCGCAATGTCACTGCGCCACAAAACTCTGAGGTCTAACTACATCATCACACTGCGTGACAAAATATTAAAGTAACGTCATCACATTGCAACATCATGACTCATGAATTTGCCCAATCAGACATCCTCACAAAAGTGTCTTCCCCATACAGGGGTCAACAAATGGACAAATTTAGACTTGGTGTAAGTGGGTGCAACTCAACTGACTCAGTTCCCTTCACTTCACTGACTTCAGTTGACTCAGTTTCAAAACTCATTGAATTCAACTGGAATCAACTTCATTGACTTCCATGTTCCATTCCTTTAAATAAAGTCTGAATATGGCCCTATGAGGTCTTTTCTCACTGTTGTGCATATATGCAATATATATTACCAGCAATGGAGATTATGAAGGCCTCAAGGGAAAAACAGACTCCTATATTTGAATTCATCTGCTGTGTCCATGCTGAAATATTTGCATAGAAAAATCTAAAATGAGTCCTCTGTTTTCTTAATATTAATACTATTCTAATGTTGAAGATAATTCATCAAAAACCTATGACATACAAGAATTATGAAGCTGTACATTCAACATTTAGGACCTGATCAAAAGCCCACTGAAGTAAATAGAAATGCTACCTTTGAATTCAGTGGGCTTTGAAACAGAGCCTTAATCACTGTATAATCAGTACTCACTGATTTAAAAATGAACTGTTTATTTGTCTATTTATTGTAGACTATAAATCAAATATGACAAATTCACAGTGAAATCAATTAACGATGATTACATATTTGATTATTGTTTCATGTACAATATTAATCAGAAATCCTTTCAAGTGTCTTTCTACATCACCAGAGTTCACAACAGAAAATCAATGAGTGTTTGAAATGAAAGGGGATGTTGGATAGCCCCCAAGGCTACAGTTTTCACATAGGTTTTTCTGATCTTCCAGCATTCCTTTGCACTTTACCCCTCATGAAAAATATGCCTTTTCCTCTTGTTTCTATTTTTCTTTCTGCTTAATTGGTCTACAAATTTGCAAAAGCACCCTGAGTGATTTAGAGCCTAAGTCCCATTTCTCAAAAGCGATTTAGGCACTAAGGAGCCTCGGTCTCAATGAGCGTCAGTGAGATTTAGTCTCCTCATTTTTGAAAATGGGACTTATGCATTTTTGTAAATTTTACCCTATAGTTATTATTTTATGTCAGGAAAATAAGGAAAACCAATGTGTGTGATGTGGAAGGGGTGCAGTTAGGGACTGAGGGAAGACAGCAAAAGAGCAGAGGGGAAATCAGAAGTTATTCAGGATCACAGCTCTAGTTAAAACTGAAAAATGCTTAAAATATAAATATTGCTCATCAAATTGTTCATGGTAATTATTTCCATCAATATTCCTCCCCTGAAAATGTTATTTGAAAATAGGCATTTTCGTTATTCAACTAGCTCTACAGATGTTCAAATTATTTATTCAACAATATTGGTCTATCAATGCCTAAATAATGTATTTGGGAATATTATTCCCCGTCCTCCCCATTACTCAAATATCAGTATGGAGAAGGACTCTTATGGTATGTTTTACAAGGAGGATTTTGGCACTAACCTTAGTAAGATGGGGAAGGAAGACACTAAAAAATATACTCATTATGTCAACTCGTTTATACTAATTTTTTCTTTACATCTTTGCTCTGTATTTAAAATTCAAATACCCTTTTGCAGAGTATCCATATTAGATGAGATGAAAGCTGATTTTCCAGTGGGAGGAAATCTGACAGAGAAATTTAAGTAAGAGAAAAAAGTGTAATGGGTCTATATTGCTTAACTTATTAGAACATTGGAGGCATGTGTAAATAGGTGGTGTATTGTATATCTTGGATCAGGATTGGCCCACAAGTGTTGATATACAGAGTGTGTCAAAGAAAACTGCTGTGATAATTTGATGAAATAAGAAAGAGGTTTTGGGGCATCAGATGGGGTTTCCCCTTTATTGGAAATTCTCTCGTGAGTCAAAGATCATATGAAAAATGTATTACTTACAAGAAAGAAGAATTCATTTAGATATAACTTCTGGTAGGTGTAAAACATTAAATACTGTAACAGACCACATTCTAAATGGTATCTAGTTTTCCCGTTGGATAGGGACCCAGAGAAAGTGTGGGCTGAGGCAAATTTTAAGACTTTTGCCCATTACATGAGGAACAATGCATTGTAAATCAATCTCTGATTCTACCACTTGTTGCACACTTAAAATAGTCTCCACTAGACCAATGTCTTGGTTTCAGTATAACATATATGCATTTTTAAACCTTCAACAGAAAGAGCGTTAACCAGACAGAGCCAAACGAACAGCTGGCACTACTACATGAAAACAGTGTTCCAAAAAAAGTGCAAGAGTGTTCAGTGCTATCCTTCATGTTTCTCCTTCTAATATTTCAAAGTGCTAATTACCGTTCTAAGTAAGAAAGAGGAAGTCAACCACTGGTGGAATTAGAGAGAATGTCAAGCCATCTGACTGTAGATAACCATGCCTTCCATTTCCCAGGCATTACCAATGTCATGGCTTTTGTTAGTCATTAACCTAGGCCATCCTGAAATGTGCTGAGCACCCAGTGGCTTCAGGACCTCAAGATATGGTTCTAAGAAGTTAGTCCTGTAATCTTTCTGAACAAAGAACCTCTACTGACTTTACACCAGTGATGTGTGTCTGTGTAAGAACTGTAGGGTAGCACTTTGTAGGTTTCAGAATATAACTTGCATAAAGACCCATTTCAAAAAAGCACTTAAGCACCCGCTTAACTTGAAGCATGTGCCAGTCATTTCATTCTCTTCTCAAGAGAATTATTACTTGCCTTAATCATTCTCATTTCCCATCTGTGAATCCCCTGCAATTCCCCAATATCCCTTCTAAACTCAGTTCCCAAAACTGATCACAGGTTGAGGAACACAAATAATAACATGCGACTAATGTGGACAGTCACAGCTAGTAAACAGCTTAAAGGTTGCATATCAGGTATAAGATATGTACAGTAACCTATTTGCCACTGGTCCAAACAATAAATATTTTTTTAAACTCAAAAAAATTGTGGAGTAAATCATTTACTTGTGACATCCCACAACTGGGAGAGGGGGGGGAAAAGATACAATTAATCAAGTCAACTCTTCAGTGCAGATTATTTACTCAGCCCTACTATTCAGAACACTATTCTAGGGCACCAAACACTACTCCAGCAGAATTTTACATACTTTATTCCTGTAGACACTGAGCAAATTCTGCTCTCAGTTACACCTGGGTCAATTAGTAGTAACTCCACTCTGTGTTACACCAATGTAAGTGAAATCAGAATTAGACCCATGTTTTGCATGAAGCACAACATAAAATATAGGGCTAGACCATTCCCTGGTCTCATGTGGCTGTGCAAGGAGTAAGCCTCCTCCCAACCCCTGCACAACAATTCAGAATAAGCTCTAGAGGGTCGGGGGAAATCTTGGTGTAAGACCAAGTGGTCAGGGAGGGTTGGGGAGCGGACGGGACGAAGGGAGGCTGGGACAGAACCATGGCTTTCCCCCACAAAAGGTACGTAGCAACTGGGAGGTGTGATTCCCTGCACGGGTTCACAGACTCGCTCTAGCTCAACAAAAATAGTAATGTGGATGTTGCGGCATGAGTGGCGGCTGGGCCTAGCCACCTGAATCCAAGCCCACCTGCCCCATTTGTGTCTGAGCTAAGGCGGCCTGTGCTCACACTACTATTTTTGTTGAGCTAGAGCGAGTCTCTGCTATTTCTAGTGTGTTACTGCTAGCTGACCGCACGTCTGTCTACCGGAGCTGGGACTCACCCACCCAGCTGCAGTGCAGACAAGGCTGGATTCATGAGAAAATATGCTGCACTTTTTAAACTGTTGTAGCAATTTACTCCGTAGTGCGACATGGGAGATGCAGAGGGATTGTGCCTCACTGGGGTGTCTCTGTGCTTCCATTGGCTCCCTCTCTGCCCTGCCCCTTTTGCTCAGGGATGTGCCGCAAGGCACAATCGTAGCCTGTACTCAGAATTTAAGTCCGAATAAAAACTCCAGGTATTAAATATAACACCATTAGTAACACTGGCAGCCTGTTCTTCAGGAGACTAAAAACTATCACTCTGATCTGCATTTAAGCTGCTAAACAATTTACAGTTCAGAAGAAAGGAAATGATTGCAAAATAATATGCTAAAGATTGCTGATAACTGCTCTGAATGAGCAGTCCAACAGGATTAGCCTTTTCCAAGGCTCTGAACTTGAGCATGTCACTCAGTTCTCGTCGAGTTAAAGAGTGTTGTTTGATGCCCTGTATACAACAGCCACATTTTTTTTAAAAAGCCAGTTTAGTACAGAGCTTGAATAAATTACGACATGCATCTAACTCAAATTTTCCCCTCAACAAGAGCTCTTCTATATTCTCCTGCCCGCCACGCAACAGTGGTTGGCAGGGTACGTTAAATCTAAATTACATGAAACCCAAAGCAGCTCCCAGTACACCTGTAACTTCTCCAGCTCATTTTCAAAACCCCCCATTAAAGTCATAAATGCAACCACAAATGGACATTTCACCCCTTCAGGATTACAGAAAATGAATAAATCATACCCATTCTATGAGGCCTTGGACAAAATGAAATTTAGCACAGAATAGTGTTCAATGTAGAAGATTTGCATTCTCTCCCAACAAGGACATCTCACTATCTACTTTCACCAATATAATGTGTGATTTATAGACCTGAACCTTTACCCTCTCCATTATTAATGCAATTATCTCAAGAACACAAGAACATTTTAAATTTAAACTGCACACTCTAATTCTCTCTTCCTGTTTGTTTGTTCTCTGCAGATATTTGATCTGATTCTCCTCGTACACCATTATAAATCAACAGTCACTCAATTAAAGACAGTGGGGTCACCCTGGTGTAAAATTGGTGTAAGCCAGAGGAGAATCATTGTTTCAAACTCTTGTAAAAAGAGGGCTTGATAAATTTAAAAAAAAAAGTCTAAAACACTGCTATCTGACTTACACTGTGAACTTGGAAAATGAACCTGCCATGAACATAAACTTGAATCAGTATATTGTGGCACCTTAGAGACTAACTAAGGTGCCACAAGTACTCCTTTTCTTTTTGCGAATACAGACTAACACGGCTGTTGCTCTGAAACTTGAATCAGTATGATTCAGATCAGTCATGTAAAAGGAACAGTGTGTTCTGTTTTACTCACAATGCTTAGTTTTATCCTGGGAACACGGTAACAATACCATGTCTCTTGCATGGGTAACCAGATAGCTACACAGAAAAATGTTTTTAGTGTGATGTATTTCTTAGTAAGAATAACAACTCTGATTTGCTGATTGTGACTATTCAGGTGAAGAGCATTATGGCATAGAAACTGGAGGAACACAAAAACTCCTATAAGTCATCTATGAATTAATGATGAACAGGGGATCACATCATTTCTAATTGCAGGTTATGAAAACAAGCTGCTGAAGAGGTTTCAGAGTAATAGCCGTGTTAGTCTGTATTCGCAAAAAGAAAAGGAGTACTTGTGGCACCTTAGAGACTAACCAATTTATTTAAGCATGAGCTTTCGTGAGCTACAGCTCACTTCATCGGATGCATACCGTGGAAACTGCAGCAGACTTTATATATACACAGAGAATATGAAACAATACCTCCTCCCACCCCACTGTCCTGCTGGTAATAGCTTATCTAAAGTGATCATCAGGTGGGCCATCACCAGCAGGAGAGTGAATTTGTGTGGGGGGGTGGAGGGTGAGAAAACCTGGATTTGTGCTGGAAATGGCGGAACCTGATGATCACTTTAGATAAGCTATTACCAGCAGGACAGTGGGGTGGGAGGAGGTATTGTTTCATGTTCTCTGTGTATATATAAAGTCTGCTGCAGTTTCCACGGTATGCATCCGATGAAGTGAGCTGTAGCTCACGAAAGCTCATGCTCAAATAAATTGGTTAGTCTCTAAGGTGCCACAAGTACTCCTTTTCTTTAAGCTGCTGAAGAGTAGCTGTTTTACAGTGATCCTTGGATGACTATCTTAGAGAAGTTAACTTTTTATCAGAAGTGGTAGTAACACTGAAAAAAATCTTTGGTTACAAAAAACAAAAGTGATATGGCTGAGAGTACTGCTGTGATCTCATGAGATCTCACCCACTAGATGGAATTCAGCTTGGTCATTACCTCAATGGGAAACCTCCAAAGTAATCCCAAATGCTACAAGAAGTGGTTTTAATGATGCAGTTGATGACACCCGTCATTCTAAGTCCATACTAAAACAATTCCACAGAGTGGATTTAGGGGAGCCATCTTTCAGGTGACACTTAAAGTGTGATTTTTTTTCTGAGCAGTGGCTGTAAAAATAGTATTGTAAGGCTTCCTGTTTATTTTCTTTCATTGATTTCCATGTTAAATGTGCTTAAGTTTGCAAGAGTTTTTGGTTTGATTGCCATTTTCAGTGGGTTTAAGCAGATATGATTGACTGTATAATAGTAAACATCAACTGATGAATAACAAGGATGAGAATCCAGCTCTCCCCTCATAGCTATGTTGACTCTGTGTTGTTAAAAAAGGAGTAAAAAGCAGTATAAATATAATTTTACGCCCATCAAGTGAGGAGCTAATGACTCTTAATACACACTAGAGGTAAATCCATGGAATAGAAGGATGCTGTTGTTACAGTCTATTCCCATGAACTGCCCTGTAAACCAAGGTCCTGACTAGTGCTGGGCCAAATGGATCCAATAGTACCCCTACATCTTCCCAAATTACAATCTGGATTGCTATATGATGCCTGGAAGCCAATATTTACATCGGTGGTTCAGATGGATACACAGTTTTCTCTCTTACTTTCCCTTCTATACTAGTGTGCTATTTATGCTATTAACCATCTGCCATATTCCATTCCAGAGGAATATTTTCAATGTTAGGTGAAAAGATTCTTACAGCATTTTATAAAGTACTCTGGAATCCTTTGTGATACACGGTGTCATAAAGGTGCCGTATATTTTATTATTATTAATATTACTACCACCACCTCCTCAGGTTCTCAATAAATTCTACCTCATATATGTTGACAGGGACCTTTATGCAAAATCAAGGCCCTATCCTGAAAATACAGTCGCCTGGTCTCTCACAAGTAGATCCAATGAGCCAGCTCCTTCCCTGCAGTACCACCTTTCCGCAGTGCACTACCAACTACCATCTTACTCTAATGCTGTTTTTACCAGCCATGGGAGGGTAACCCACACTGTAGGTTTTCTCTTAGTAGGTTTTCTCACATCCCCCCCACCCCCATACACACACAAACTCACTCTCCTGCTGGTAACAGCTCATCCAAACTGACCACTCTCCAAGTTTAAATCCAAGTTAAACCAGAACATCTGGGGGGGGGGGGTAGGAAAAAACAAGAGGAAATAGGCTACCTTGCATAATGACTTAGCCACTCCCAGTCTCTATTTAAGCCTAAATTAATAGTATCCAATTTGCAAATGAATTCCAATTCAGCAGTTTCTCGCTGGAGTCTGGATTTGAAGTTTTTTTGTTTTAAGATAGCGACCTTCATGTCTGTGATTGCGTGACCAGAGAAATTGAAGTGTTCTCCGACTGGTTTATGAATGTTATAATTCTTGACATCTGATTTGTGTCCATTTATTCTTTTACGTAGAGACTGTCCAGTTTGACCAATGTACATGGCAGAGGGGAATTGCTGGCACATGATGGCATATATCACATTGGTGGATGTGCAGGTGAAGGAGCCTCTGATAGTGTGCCTGATGTTATTAGGCCCTGTGATGGTGTCCCCTGAATAGATATGTGGGCACAATTGGCAACGGGCTTTGTTGCAAGGATAAGTTCCTGGGTTAGTGGTTCTGTTGTGTGGTATGTGGTTGTTGGTGAGTATTTGCTTCAGGTTGCGGGGCTGTCTGTAGGCAAGGACTGGCTTGTCTCCCAAGATTTGTGAGAGTGTTGGGTCATCCTTTAGGATAGGTTGTAGATCCTTAATAATGCGTTGGAGGGGTTTTAGTTGGGGGCTGAAGGTGACGGCTAGTGGTGTTCTGTTATTTTCTTTGTTAGGCCTGTCCTGTAGTAGGTAACTTCTGGGAACTCTTCTGGCTCTATCAATCTGTTTCTTTACTTCAGCAGGTGGGTATTGTAGTTGTAAGAAAGCTTGACAGAGATCTTGTAGGTGTTTGTCTCTGTCTGAGGGGTTGGAGCAAATGCGGTTGTATCGCAGAGCTTGGCT